>NC_091396.1:51459384-54359384 GCF_032191515.1 Phaenicophaeus curvirostris | reverse complement strand
ATGAAGAGCTTCTAAGATTTACTGCGTCACAGATAACAAGGCAGCTTATCTTCCAGTTTCCAGGTACCTGTATACTTAATCAAACAATAATTGATCTGTAACAACGCCACAAGGCAGGTTGCAATAGGAAAAGAGTGAGACTTTTTACTGAAGAAGATTACTCTGTCATGGGATAGAGGTTCTTCCTCTTAACCAAGAACAGTTATGTCTATTTCCCATGCAATTTATCCAGGGCACCACTAACTATATAACTGAAGAGATTTAGAGCTGTCACTCATGAAGAGGTATTCCTTCACACGGAAGAGTATTAATTAGCTGAGGGATTCACAGACCAAAGCCAGAGCATGAGCTGGTACCAACAGTGGTCTTGGAAGGGTGTGTGGTAGTACAGTGCTCTGCTATATGCTCTGCAGTTGTACTGTTGAAGAGCTGGGCCACTGTATTCTGCAGCAGCATCTCTACACTTCTACTTCATTAGCTTTACATGCAATGATTCACAATAATTCACTTGAGATGTGGAAAACATGGTGAGCCACTGGAACAGGTTGCCTAGAGAAGTCATGGTTGCCCCATCCCTGGAGGTGTTCAATACCAGCTTGGAAGAGACATTTAGCAACCTGATTTAGTGGAAAGTGTCCCTGCCCATGGTAGGGGGGTCAGAACTGAACTCCCACCCTATCTAACTGCATAACCAGGTTGGTCACACTTTGTGCCCAGCTTGTCAGAAGTTGCAGAGGTGCAGCAGTGTGAGATCTGACACTTGACGTTTGTATTACAACTGGAAGAGAGATGAAAGAGTGAAGAACATGCAACAGTTGAGATAAGCTTGGGACAGGAGCAAGGCAGAGAAAGATCTACAAGAGATATACTGAAGTTATTTCAGAGTCGCTTATTTCTATTGCTAATTTATTTTTGTGAGATATTCACTGAAACAGAGCCTGACATTTTAAAATATGCTCCTCATGCTGGAACAGCAATGACTGTCAGGGTATGGAGTTGACTACTTTCAATCTATCAGACCTCAGTAGCATCTGAGACTAGTTTAAAAGGCCCATCATAGTGTGTAAATGAGAGATACTAAGTGTGCTGTTTGTGTGTCACTTCTGAAATGGTGGACTAGTCCTGAGAAATTGTTTGATAACAACAGTCAATTGTGCCAGTGAATCACCGATCAGTAAAGGATTGTTTTCTCTGATCACTTACTCCAGCGTGCATCTGTAGCATATAGGCAAGTTTACCCTGTAATCAAACAGCCTTTTTTCAAATCCTTCCCAGGACTCAGAAACAGCATTACTTCAAATAAAATGCTCAGTGCTATTGAAAGTAAGAAGCCTCATTCTCCTTATGCTGGGTAGAGCCTCAGGACTAAAGCAACAACACAAAACAATTTGTCTGGTTTGTAAACTGAGAACATT
The DNA here is from genome assembly GCF_032191515.1 of Phaenicophaeus curvirostris. Lineage (NCBI taxonomy): Eukaryota > Metazoa > Chordata > Aves > Cuculiformes > Cuculidae > Phaenicophaeus > Phaenicophaeus curvirostris. The sequence goes on along the minus strand of NC_091396.1, from coordinate 54,357,969 downwards.
TTCCATGTGACTGAGTGGAACAGGAAGCACATGTTGAGAGCCCCCAAGTACCATTTTCACGGAAGGATTCTATTCACTGCAATAAGACCTTTGAAAACATCCAAGATGTGAAGAGATATTTGAAAAAAATTTCATGAAGAATTTTTAGTTCCCTCTGCTGTAATAAGCAGAAGGTGTTTAATAAACATGATATGCAGCAGTTGCTAAGCAGAATCTGATTTATGTTCAGTAGCAGTTAGAAGCAACTACACATCAGGGTTGTACACTTTATTTGACTGTGAATTCTGATTTTCTGATGGAAGCAATTCTGCTGAACTTTATTTATAATCAGCTTACAACATGGGTAGCAGTATTATAAATGTTTCCCAAATTGCATAGCAAATCTTGTTGTCTTCTTGGGCAAATAAGAAACGTACATCATGAGCTTTAATTGTACTACAGGTCATTGTCAAGGGTAAAACACTTTCCAAACTCTTCTGATAGCTGAAATCATATAGGATTTTAAAACATTTCTAACCAAATTTTTTCCAATCCTCACAGACACACTCCCATTAAATTAATTATTAGAACTCAAAGGATTCCTTTATGAATTACATTCAACTTTGTGTAAGTGAAGAAGAGGGAGCCAGAAGCTCCAGTCTTTGCTCCAACAGTGTAAATGAGTTCAACTCCCACACCAACTGGAACCTATTAGCTGTGTATCTGGGTAACAGGGATCAGAGCCTCACCCAGAAACTGACTAAGGCAGAGAGGTACAGTTTCATTTACTGACATTCAGGAATCAAACATACATTCTGTCCATATACAGGACAAAACTGAGGATGTGAGCTGTGCCTCATATGGCATTAATCGATTACAGTGTTCTATCCTTCTCTCATTATAAGTCAGCAAAATCAATGGAATAATGTTTACTTACATCAGATTAAAATTTTGTGAAAGAGAAAGCAGAAGGTATACAGGGAAACATGCAAACTTCTTTTCCCCTTCACTCTCCCCTTTCTTTTTCTTTCATCAGTACATTAGAAATTTAAACTAAAATATTAGGAGACTTAATAAAGCCCCGCAATGGATTTGTAGTGCAAGCAAGTGGATAATGACATTCATATCACTCAAGTCAAACAGACAAAGAGATCCTGCTTCAGCGTGGTCCCCTGACCCAGTGAAAACATTTCTGGCCACAAATCTGTTCACCACATTGGAAGTAAAACAGCAACAGAACCCTGCCAAGGAATAGGTTTAATTTTTTTCTGCATTAATCTGATGTTGTCAGATGGCTATCATAAAAATTTTAAATATATATACACGGGGTTTTACCCATTTAGACAGACTGATAATTTTTTTAGTTTCTTCCACTTTATAGGACCTCCCAGATTTTCCAGCTAGGGCAATCCTGTAAGATGTTTGATGCACAGACCCTGATATACCAAATTCTCCCATTGAGAGACTGTTTAGAGAGCAAGGGCTCTGCAGCAAAGGACATGCATGCTACTGACTGTTGGGGTCACAGCAGCATGTGCACAGAAATAAAAATGAGGGACTTCAGCAAGCAGAAAAGGAACAAGTAGAAAGAATTGTCGACTGGAGTGAGGTAGGGTTGGATTTTAGGTCCTCAGCCCAGTGTTCCACTTCCCTTTGTAGATGCCCAGGTTTAGACATTCCCTTTGTTTGAGAAGCATCATGCAGGATGCAGGGTAATCTTTTATAGCTCAGCAAGGTGAATAAACGCATTCACAGCCATGGGAGAAGAGCATGCAGGTTTAAACCCAGACAGACCTGAACCTGGCACATTCAAGGGTACCACACAGCCCTCTTTTGCCCTCAAGCCCCCTGACCTATACTAGTGCTGCTGCAGTGTACAGAAGCCAGAGGAACAGAGTCTTGCCCTATATTTTTACTGGGTCAGGGGATGTTTATTCCTAAAGCAAATTTCTCCCCTTGCCCAAATCTGCCAGATGACTGTGGATGAAGACATCTCCTTCGTACATGATATGCTGGCATTTCACCTGTAGGAAGTGCAATCCTCCCACACCAAGGCAGACCCTGCACTGCAGGACACAGCAGTCATGCAGAATGACCTTCAAAGCCCACTCTGTTTACAGTGTTAATGTGTTATGTTAAGCTAAGTTCTCACCCTTTTTCCTGCCAGTCTGGCCTATGAGGTTTGTGTTTCCCTCTCTCAATCAATAATGGCTTAAGTAGCAAAGAGAGTTCCCAACCCCCAGCACTAATATACCCTCATGCAGTCAGGAAACATCAAGATGAACCCTCAGCTACCACTGTGCACCCTGTTTAATATATGCATTTTTATGGCCTCTGATGTATATGGTTCCATTACTGTCTATGAATTCAGAGTACTGGAGCTAGTTAATGTATTATTTATTTTATTACTTCTTTGTATAAGCTAGTATTTGTAATTTGGAATTTTATATACTTTGGTTCTGTAATAGTTTCATAATGTGTACACAGCTCAATAATTAAAAAAATATATCTTACCACCTCACCTCCAGAGCCAAGTTTGCTTATGCTGCTTACTGCGTGCCCTGGCCAGTGCGTGGCCCCAGCACTGTTCCACTATCAGGACATGGCCCTCACCAGCATCCTGAGAAATTCAGCACAATTTTGAGCTTCCTGTCTGGGGCAATAGGCTAGTTTACTACATTTTTTAAAGTTTTCAGATTTATAGACCTAACAAGTGGCTGACCCCTTTGTTTCTGAGGATGAAGCTCCAGGAGCACAAGGGCTGCCTGCTCAGTGCTCAGCCCCATGGAGGGTATTGTCTGAGCAGTAGCAGAAGCATTTTCCCTCTCACCAACAAAGCAAGTTTCTGCCAGTGCAACCTGTCATGAAGCACAGCAAGCAACTGGAGGGACCAAAGGGGATATGCAGTTTCTCTATCCTGGCAGTGTGATCAGCATGTCCTACGTTCAGCACCAGTCAGCCATCCCCATCCTAACCTGGGTGCCCTGCAGCTCTGCCAGTCCTCCTACCGATTCATGACAAGGAGCTCCAAATGGCCAGGAGGTTCTTTTGTAAAAATTCACAAGTGTCTCCTTTCAGGTATGACAGCAACTGTGTTTATGGATTTGATTTAGTACTTTCTGCCTGGTTCAAACATTTGTGCTAAACCTATGACCTGTCCAAATACAGAAGAAAGCATAATACACTATTACTTTCTTTCTTTGGATGCCAGCCAGACCATACGGTGCCCACATGGATTTCAGTACCTGATCTGCAAAATGCCACTCTGCCACCACAAAAGGTCTTTACCAGTTCTTTGGCTGAAGAAAGTTCTCCCCTTAAACCAGCTTGTCCGCTGGCCAGGAACCATAACATCATAGAATAACCAGGTTGGAAGAGACCCACCAGATCATCGAGTCCAACCATTCCTGCCAAAATAGGAAGATAACATGGGGAGAGGGATCTGATTGTGGTTTTTTTGCAGCAACACAAGCACTTGTAGGTTTTGGCTAAAAAAGCACCAGTAATTCAGGGTCCACCGAGGATAGCATCTTACAGGGAACGATAGGAAGGCACTGACTGCCAGAAACATCTTTCGTCCTCCCAGCCCTGTGGCTGGAGGCAGAGCCAGGAGAGAACACGGGTAAGGGACGGAGGAAGGGGAGAAAAATACTGAGGAAGAAAGTAGAGAAATCTTTTCCTCGGTTTATGCCCGCAGCAAAAAGAGAAGAGTTGGCAAATGCAGACCAGAGTTTGCACTGCTTATTTCATCCCACGTAGTCTGAAACGGTATGATGCTATGCTCAAAACACTGAACTGACAGAGAAAGTATTAATGAACAGACTTATTGGCAACATTGGAACCGGGCAATCTGATACAAGTCCTTGCACACAGCGAAGTTGATTGGAGGCCACCTCACCCTAATGAAGACATCTAGCATAGATGCTGTGCATGCAGACGCAGGGAGCGGACACCAAAGGAGGGATCTAAGGTTCACAGAGCACAGTACAAGCCAGAGGAAGAACTGCTAGTAATGAGACCTAGGAAAGGCTAAAATGGAGGAGCATTGTCCATGTCATTGTTCAGCGCACAGAGGAGTGCAAAAAAAAAATCCTGCTTTTTTTATTTTCTCCATTGATCAAAATCAGCAAAGTTAACAAAACCAATACTCAATGAGAGTGGGAAACCCCAAATACAACTATGCAGATTTTGGAGAAAGGTGGAAGATGGAGTGGGAGGAGCTTTGGGTTGTGTCACACCAAACGAGGCAAGACAAACTAATCCAGACCTCCAAACCCACTAACAAGGACTGTCCACTCCTGATAGAGATGTTTAGATACCAGGAAGGAAAATACTCTGCTTTCACTATCAGTATTTGTGTCCAAAACATTTGTGTCATAGTATTAGTGAGCTGGAAAGAAGACTGGATGATTTTGTGATGAATCCACTGGGTAGGAGATATGGGTTCAGCTTCTGTCTGTCCGGTAACTTTTCCATGTGTCCCTTGCCAAGTTCTCTCTCCCTTCCATCCCACTTAATCATATGCCACGTACCACACAGCAGACATTGCCTTGCTGTGTGTGTTTACAGACTGACTGGGCTCCGCTATCAGGTAGGGCCAGCAGACACAACTTAAAGAACTATTACCAGTCATAAATTGTATTAAACCAGCTTCTGCCTCACATAACTGAGTTGATATAAATAGCCAGTGCTAGTTATAAGTGATAGAGAGCAGCAGGCAATCTCAGAAAGAGAGAAGATTTCTCTGTTTAATTTAACCAAGTACACACACACACATGCAAACTGGACAGTTTTTCAAAAATGAGGATGCAGATGAGAGATTCAAGGACAGTTCTAACTTGCCCTCTGTCAATTTACAAGAGAATTTATTCCAGACTATTCATACATGAATATTTAGCATGGCAACAATTACATCCAATGACACCCATAAGATACATAGTACTGAAGACCCTCTCCAAGGAACATGCACAATGCTTGATGTCAATTTTTTAACTGGACTGAACATTTTAAATGTGAGAATCGTATTTCTTCAAATATTGCAATAATATTTCCTTTAATTATTACATTAATTTCTTATATATTGCTGCCATGTTTTATAAATGAGAGGTATGATTGATTCACACAAGCAGGAATGGATACGTGACAGGAAGTGAAGGGGAGAGACAGTGCTGCTGAGGCATGTTAAAATAGCCTGTGGTCAATCTTATTCTTAATGCAAAGACCTTGTTTTTGTTGTATAAAGGAAAAAAGAGGGGGGAGGGGAAGAGACTGTTAGGGGGAAATCATTCAGGGCTTAAATAGCGCAGACTTAAGGACATATAAAAAGAAGGTGGCTTGGAGTCCTCAAATAAGTTTTAACCCCAAAACCACAGAATAGTGAACATAAGGTCTATATGTGGCTAGGTAAAATGCTTTTCTGTATTGATAATTTATTTACTTTCAATATGAAGCACTCTGGTTCAATGCCATATTATAAGCCCTTGCTGTGGAGCACATTTTAAGTTGGGAGGAAAAAAAATGATTAATATTAATTCTAAATTTCCTATATGCAAACTTCTGGCAAATGCAGTGAAATGGGAACCAGGGAATGCTGAGTATCACATGCAACTAAAACTGTGATGACTTGCCTTGCAAGCCTATTTAGTTCAGATTCTGCATTAAGCAGGATACTACTCCAAAGAGCACGTTCACCCAGGATTGAGACAATAAAAAATGTCTTTTGCTCACAATAGAATGTTCTTCCTAAGCAGGCAGTACAGTATCTGTGGTCTTTAGTTCACATAGATGCTGGCTCTGCTGCAGAAATGTATGCAACAGACAAAGCCCACCAGCATCTGGAATCAGCTGTCTGGTTAAAGTAGAACATGTCTCATTTCCAAAAGCTTTAAGTAGCCTCTGAAAGTGTCTCTCAGAGCCTGGATGACCACTCGTCTCCCCTGCACTGTGCCAATTGCCATTTCTTTTGCCAGGAACAGAGCAGCTATTCTGAATCTACTGATGATGAAAGAGGGAGCTTTGCAGGTTAGTCTTCTGCTGGCACGTATTAATCAGTAAAAGACACTTATGATAGTCCACTACATATTTTCCCAAAACCACAGAATTCTATATAACAGTCATCTTTGTCTTAGTACAATTAAATTTATTAGAACTTTTTAATGATGTCTTATAGACTTCTGAAAATGTGTTCCCGATGGGAATCACAAGTTGTTTTAACTAAAAAAGTGGCCCTGGAACTTTTTAACAGTCATGGGAATGTATCTGCATCTGTGGCCCATGTAATACAATCTCCAGAGAAATCCACTCAAAACTCCGCCTGCCAGTTGCATGGTTGCGCACCATGGGACTGTCTTCTAGGCAAAAAGTATTAAGTTACAGCACATTATTCCCTGAGTTAGAAAAAGACAAACATTTAATAACTGCAAATTTAAAAGCAAAATTCTGTAGGACTAGGATAAGGACATAAATCATTAAGAGATTAGATACTACTGAACAGAGTAATGCAGTGAAGTCAAGAAGTGAAACTAAGCCTTTGGCTCATCAGTATTCTCCTAAAAAGCAATGGCACTGCCTCTCTGAAATTAAATTAGTCCCTATCCCTGCTACCCTTTAGACGTTGTGGGAGAAATCAAATTTGCCTTCTTACGCCCATTTCTAAATCAGCTTTTTTTGCTGGAAGCTCTTCCTCCTGTCCATCTGAGAACTATGAGATTGGTGGCACCGTTTAACCAACATATTCAGTAAAAGTTTCTTCAAGCATTTGAACCAGTTGATTGTTTTTCCACTTACAGTCCAGATGGTGACTTCTCATTGCAAGAGGTTCCTTTCTTAGTTTTCTGCAAGCAAAGTTTTTGTTTGTGGTGGACATTTGAATTTGTGAATATGTCTCCAGAAGGCTTTTTACCAGTCACAGATTTTAGCCTAGGTGACAAAGACAAGCATGAATATTCAGGATTAGACTTGTCTCCTGTCTCTAGTATAGGACTCCCCCAAAACCCTACAGTATGTAAACCTTTAATCTGTAAAAAATACAGCAATAATCAGGACCAGAGATAGTCTCAGTTCTTACTGGGAGAAAGCCATGAAGTCATACTGTGAGACAAGGGAGACAGTGCTGATTTGGACTCCTCATCAGCACCATCACTTCCTAATAAGGCTAATAACACTGTGACAATAAGGTCAAAAGACAGGCACAGAAAAGGGCACAGACTTTAAAACTCCTGCCTAAATGGGAATTTTACTATTCTGACCACTCTGACTAAGCCCCATCTTAAACAGTGAAACTTTCCCTTCTAGGCATTAATCCAAGATAGGCAAAACCACAAAATGTGGTTTTAATTAGATATGTAGGTTTTCTCTCTGTTGAATAAGATATATCTCAAATGAGACCCTCTTAAGGCTTGCAGCTCTGTTAGAGGTGTTGTATAGACCAGCAATGTGCATTGTGGCTGGCAATATACTGAAGGAGAGATTCCAGAGAATAGCAAGCGTTATGAACCGTGTTGAAGCCACCTAACATTAACAGTGGAGCCTAAGCTAAGGTTGCTGCTCCTGTCTAACTTGGAGTAGCCAGTGGACGGGGAGAGGCCATCCCAGAATGTAATTAATTCCTTGAGATCTCAGCCATACTCTAAAAGTGTGTTACTTGGTTACTTAGAGTGCCTTTGGCAATTAGGCTGTTTATGTATGTACCTCAGATGTGTAAATTTAGGGACTAACTTAGGGCTTTGTGTCTTAGGGAGGAAGGTTAACACAGGCAAATGAGATTTACTTGAACTGTTTGCCACTGCAACAGCAGAATTTTCATTTGGGCAATCTTAAATCTAAGTAAACTAAGGTTCTATTGGGCATTTGGTTACAATTCCAGGAAGTTTAACACTGCTTGAATATATATATATGTGTGTGTGTGTGTGTGTGTGTGTGTGCACGCCACTATGGCATACAGAAAGTTTCCAACTTTGTTGCATAAGTCTGACCCTATAACAACATTTTCAGGTTTTATCTCCCTACTCAGCATTTCCTCCCCTCGTGGAATGTTCTCACTCTTGACTCATCACCCTAAGTTACACCTCACTCTGTTCAGTACAATTCCTGGTCTTGTACACTTTCTATTGCTTTTTCTGTCTTGCCAAAACTTCTCTATTTCCAGCCCTAAGTAAATTTGAAATTACTTGAACTATTCTGGATAAATAAATAATGAAGTATGTAGTCATTTAAAAAATCTAATAAAACCTTCTTAATCTCTTCATATATTACTGTAAGTAAATGATTATTTTACTTTAATTTTTGGAGCTGGAGTCTGAGTAGAAAATCATTTTTTGTTACGTTGACAATCATCTTTCTCAATCATGCTTGAAATACTGATTTCCTTGACTATAAGCTGTAAGCCACAGATTTAGATCCTATCAAATTCAAGTAGGCTATAGAGGTGTGGCTGAGGAAACCACTTGGTGCAGTGCCTTTAGTGACTTATCCCAGGTCACTCTCTTTAAAGGCAGCAACTGTGAACCTGTAACCACATAGACAGATTCTTTAATCTTCATGAAGGCTCTCTGAAGACCTGATTTCAATTGAAGAATTTTCCTGTGCAATGCAACTGTGCAACTCCTACTCCCTCTCCATGCTTCAAAATTTCCTGTATTTATGTTACCAGATAAATAACAGCTTCTCAAGTATAGCTGTTACATGTTGAAATTCCATGACCCCAACCCCTTATCACTCAAAAAGTTCAGGAAAATCAGGATTTTTACAAAATCAACTTCAGTTACACACTCCTGAAGGTATTTTGGACACTGAATAAAATAACAACACTGTTGGAGGAAGAAAGATCATAAACCAATGCAAGGATTCAAGGAAAGAGTCAAAATGAAAGACATGGTAGAGTTAAATTCAGAGGTTTGCAAATGCCCTGAGAATGCAAAAATTTGCATCAAAATGTTTTTAAGTGCAACATATTTAAGTGCAATGTATTTAAGTGCAACAGATACAGCTATTTCAAGGAGCACATCTACCCTTTTCTCCTCCTTTCTTAAGAAACATTTCAATTCAGGAGCATTGCATAGAAGTTCTTCTTAGTGCATGAAAATAACCCAGGCACGTCCAAACATGTGATATGGAATCAGAAAGGTAGAAAGATTGCTTGCCTTTAGCTCACCTCTCTCTGAAGGGCCTTCCATTCCCACAAAAAGTCCTTCATTTTCCATATCATATCCCAGCAAATCTGCATCCCCAGTCACTCCAGTCCACATCATACTGGCTTCATCCCTAACACAAAGGTCCTACTGAGCCACTGTAACTGGCCCTGCTCTCCCTCATCCCAGCATTAAAAAAAGAAAACCATCCATGAACACACCCTTTGCTTTCTTTAGGTCAGGTGAACGTTTGGACATTTGCTGATGATTTTTCCAGTGCTTTCTCACCGACTGTGAAAACACAATTGCAAGTGAACAAGAGGTATGGACCAGTTCATACGCTGAAACCTGTGATCCATGCAAGTAATGTTCTTCTAGAAGTTTGTGGGCTTTAAAACCATGTGTGCAGTGATTAAATAGAACCATGCTGTGAATGGCTGGCATTGTAAATAGAGAATTTTTAGCCTTTCTTGCTATGACTTTTCTATCAAGCCTTCAGCAATGGTTACTCTTTCTTTCTTTGCATCTTTCAGTCTGGATTTATCTCAATGGCTGAAAAAGGCTGGGGAAAATTAATAACTGGGACACTGCTAGACAGCCTATCAGAAGCCCACGAGTTGGAAAGCAAGGTGTAAAGACAGTGGGTGGAAACATTTGCTGTGTGAGAGAAGAACTGGATAAAGCAGCTCGGGATGTCAGAGATGGGGATGTGTCTGCTGCCACAAGCGGCAGTTCTCATTTCAAAAAGTGATGGCAGAGCTACAAACAGAGCACTGCTGATTTCCTTGACTTGTCCTTTGTGTTAAGCAAGTAGAAAATTTAATTCTTGCAGGTATATTTGGTGTGGAATCTGCTTACCTATAGGCTAGGGTCTTTTTCAGACAGGAACCCTGGCAGTCATCAGCAAGAGAAACCCCTTTGGTTCAAAGCCGCAGCAAGTGCTGACGAGCCAAATGCCCAGGGAGGTGGTTGAGTCGCGATCCACTGGAGGTATTTAAAAGATGGGTAAACCTGGTACTCAGGGACATGGTTTAGTGGTTGATAGGAATGGTTGGACTCGATGATCCAAGAGGTCTTTTCCAGCCTGGTGGTTCTATGATTCTATAAAAGTTCCCAGTGATTGATGCTGCAGAAATCATAGTAAAAATACAGATGCACGTGGATGACAAATACTGTCCAGCACTAGATCAATATAAATATATTTTTTTCCTATTAAACTTACTGGGACAAAATCATCCTTTTAATGGAGGTATGATGATTTACACCAACCCATGTTCTGTCCCTTTATGCTCTTCTTTTCTTATTTTGAAAACAGCAGGGAAAATTTCACTACTATAAAAAAAAAACCAGAAAAACAGAGATGCTGTTATTAATTTCCTGTAAGTTTTGGAGGCTAGCAGTTTTGTTTGCTTCTCTTTTGCTCTCTCTCTCTCTCTTTCCCAAGAACAAACAGAATAATAGAAAAATATACAATGTTGTAATGATTACATCTTTTTTCATGCCTTGATCTGTTTTTTCTTACACTTTTGCTTATACGTTTCTGGAAGTAGGAATTCTTTGAGCAAGAATCCTTACAGAAAGAAATTATAGTCATCTTACACCTAATGCATCACTGAAGAAGAAAGAGGATTTATTATCCTTCAAGTATCTTTTCATGAAGAATTTATCCCAGCAGGTGGACTCAATCTATGTGGGGTAGGTAAGCGTAAAATTTGATCCACAGATTTTAGAGCTACTGTAAAATAGCCATTTATGTTGGTACCTTTACTAATAAGTGTTTCGATTTATACTGAAAGAGATTAAATTGAAGTTCCTCTACTTCTTGATGAAGTATACTTCAGCAAATGAAAGTTAAAACTCTTCTGTGGCTGGAAAGGCTTGTTTCCTTACACAAAACTGTAATAAATTTTAAAAAAATTGTCGGTTTTTATTTCTCTTTCTTCCTCCATCCCTCCACCTTTCCTTTCCTTACTACTATATTCTGTCCCACGCTAGTTTGCACACAAACTCCAGTAGCTTTGCATTTTTTAGATTATTGTCTATGAGCAGAAATAACTTAAATCTTTATAATACTGGTCAAGGATAACATTCATACTCTTGACAAGAGACTCTCAGCTCTAATCTACTTCAATTCTAATTGCTGAATTATTAAAGCCAGAGACCCTCTCGTGCTCTCTCAATACCTACCTTGCTGCTGAAATAACAGCAGTGATGGTGGAGTTGCTGCCAGCTTTGAGCTTATACCATGCCTGTCTTGGAATCATCCAGGAAGTATCAATAATTTTAGAGGAGCATGAAGAGACTCCCTTTGCATGTTTGAACCAGTTAGAGAGGAATATTATGAGAGTTCATACTGTAGATCACTTCTAGGCTGCTCTAGCTTCATAGTTTGCGGCTGGTATAAAACAACAGAAGCCAGATAGTGTAAATTGTTTACCTGATGCCCAACTTTCAGTCCCTTCTGGACCTGTCACTGGTAGCTAGAACACCAGTGAAAGTTGTGATATCACATTAACTGCAGCTATGGAAATGAGCTTGTACCATGATGCTGCAGCAGAAACCACAAGAACATTCACACCCTGCTGACCTTCTCAAGTGTAAACCAGTTACCTTAGTCTTAGGAAAGTCAATGTTGTGATTTCAAAGGCTACTTTGAGCTGTTTACATAATTTATTTATTTTTTAATTAAAAAAAGACAAGAAAATATTTCTGCTGACCTTAGCACCAGAAAACACTTTTTTTTATATAGAATCTGTAATTTGAGTCTAATTTGACCTGACAGAGTCAACTGACCATGCAGTTACTTGGCACCTGCTGAATGCCTCCCCATTAAGCCTAATTTACACTAATAAGCAGCAGTCATTATCATTCACTGTCATTAGATTGTATCAGTTACCTGAGACACTTCCCAGTAAACATAAATCTTTATAAGATGCATTGCAGTTAAGAGCTAAATTCTTCTTTCTCATCCATTTTTACTGCTCATGTCTTTAAGGTCCAGCTACCCACAAGGCCCAGCTACCCACAAGGCCCACTGCACATCTGTCTGCTGGAAGAAATGGCTTTCTGGGAACCTCATCTGTGCTGCCCTGCTTATAGGAGAGCAGACCTCAGGCTTTATATTTTCCACCCACATTATTGTGAGTATATATATAAATATACAGATGTATGTTTCCAAAAATTCTGAAACACACCTGCTAAGACTACTGTAATATTTCACCTCATTTTTAGATTATTTTTGTATTAGTTTAGGACATGCCAGAAGTAAAAATGCATAATATGATTTATATGGTTCAAAGTTGTGTTATGCTATATTCTGTAATAACATGATACAACTGTTAAAATATTAACGTGATTTATTTTATGGTTTATTGGTTTTAAGTTACTGTAAAAATAATTAAGTCTAACCACTACATAGTACAGTTCGAAATACTCTCTTTTCCAGATGAATATGCTCCTTCCTTGGATGGTAATGACATTGCTTGACAATCTGCTTTTATTTTGTTGTGAATGCATCTCCTGTTTGCATTGAAAATAACTGTTTGGCACTTTCAGCAAGACAATAAGTTAATGTCAAACTTCTGTTTCAACACAAAGTGGAGGCATTATGATATAAAAACCAAATATTTAAATATGTATTATGTACCAGCTGTCTCAAATTATTTTAAAAATAAAATAGAATAAAACATAATATAAAATAAATTAATAGAATGTTTCAGCTATCATTAAGTTAAAGTTGCATCAAATGTAGCAAGGAACAAATATGACTTAACAAAGGGACGATAAATTTCAGGGGTTTTTTTCCCCCAACATTAAGAGGTATGAGAGGGGAAAAAAAAAAAAAGAAAGAAAACATCAGTTTAGAAGCAAAACTTTGTCAAAATTGGTGCTACATACTCCAAAAATCCATAATTCTCCAAAACACCTTTTCTTCCAATTTAAGATTTTCCAGGCACCTCGGAAAACTTTCCCCCACATCTTGATCTGGGTAGTTCACACAGAGATGGAATGACATTCCATCATTCTTACATTCCCGTTCAAACATCCAGTGGCACAGGTCCACAGCTTTTTTTTCCTAGATAATAGTATTGACATTGGCACCATCTTTCACCTTCATCTGCTCAATGAACTGATTTGAGTTGAAAACACTCATTTTTCAATCCACAGACAGCTGAGGAGATAGTTGACCAGGTTAGGAGCAAGCAGCTGCAATCAAACACCCCTAAATTGGTCATGCAAGTGCAGGAAGAGGTTTTCTGAGACATAGTTACACTGTGACACAAACATGGGCTCTGTTCCCAGGAGAAATTGTGGTATAAAGTCATAGAATAGCTTGGATTGGAAGGGCCTTTTAAAGCTCACCTAGTTCAACCCCACCTGCTACAGGCAGAGACGTTTTCACTAGATCATTTTACTAAAAGCCTGATCCAATCTGATCTTGAACACTTCCAATGATGGAGCACCCACAAATTCTCTGGGCAACCTGTTCCACTGTCTCACCTTCCTCATCATAAAAACTTTCTTCTTTATATCCAGTCTTAATCTACTTTCTTACAGTTTAAAACCATTGCCCCTTGTCCCCTATGGGCACTGGTAAAAAGCCTTTCTCCATTTCTCTTGTAAGCCGTATTTAATTATTAGAAGGTCACAATAATGTCTCCCAGGAGCCTTCTCTTCACTATGCTGAACCACCTCAACTCTCTTATGCTTTCTTCATAGGAGAGGTGTTCCAGCCCTCTGACAATTTTCATGGCCCTCCTCTGGACCTGCTTTAACAAGTCCATGTCTTCCTTGTACTAGGGACTCCAGACATGGATGCAGTACTCTAGGTGGGCACTCTCACAAGTGACATAGAGGGGGAGAATCACCTCCCTCAACCTACTGGCCATGCTTCTTTTGATACAGCCCAGGTTACAGCTGGCTTTCTGGGCTGCAAGCTCACATCCGTATCCTCAAGTCCTGTTCTGTAGGGCTCCTCTCAATTCATTCATCTGCGAGTTTGTATGGATATTGCGTATTGCCCTGACCCAGATGCAGGATCTTGCACTTGACTCTTTTGAACTCCATGAGGTTCATTCACATGGGAACATTTCTCAAGCCTTCCAAGGTTCCTTTGGACAGCATCCCTTCCCTCAAGCAAGTCAACTGTACGACTCAACCTGGTGCCATCTGCAAATTTGCTGAGAGTGCACACAAGGCCATTGTCTATGTCATTGAGGAAGATATTAAGTAGTATTTATCTCAGTATCGACCCTTGAGGGACACCATTTATTACTGTTTTCTATTTGGACATTGAGCTATTGACTGTAACTCTTCGGATTCTGCCAATTCCTTATCCATCTAATTGTCCACCCATCAAATCCATATCTCTCCAATTTAGAGGCAAGAATGTATCGAAGCAGATGGCATCAGTAGCAATTCCTTTGTCCATTGATGCAGTCATTCTATTCCTATGCAAGGCAGGGGAAGAACAAGCTCCAATACACCCCAAGTTCTTAATCTTTGTGAATATTTGGATTGGCAGATTCGCAGGAGACTTTTTATCTTTTGTTCAGGGTTCCTTGGACACACTTACTGAGTTTGAGGAATTTTTTTTCCATTTACCTAAGGATTCCCATTGGGTGGACAGAGGTGTACTGGTCAGACATGCACTGAAAAAGTGCACAACCCAACAGTAACATTGAACCTAATGATGTGGCATGGTGACTTTTTTCTTCCCAAGAAACCTTTGATATAAATATGGAGCCCTTAGCACATACATGTTTCTAGAGGCAGTCACCATATTTTTCCAAGTAGCCAAGCAGTTTGAAGTGGCAGCTGAAGCCTCTTCCCCAGTGAACCAATTAGTACACAGGACTACAGCAAACTTGCAGCTAAATACAGGCATCACTTTAATCCCTTCAAAATTAGTAATAATAACACCTGGCTTCTAGATGGCACAGTCATCCAGATCTCTGAATGCTTTACAAAGGATCAGTATCTATCTAACAGTTTTATGGATGAAGAGATAGAGGCACCAAAGGGCAAGATGACTTGCCCCAGTTCACCTTCAAGGCCAGCAGCAGAGCTTGGAACAACAATTCAAATCTTTCTGGTGCTAAATTTCCCACCTTCTCAAATAAACCCAATAGCCTCATTCTCATGTGTGATGAATAACGCATTTATTGTAAACAATGAATGGAGCATTACAACAACACAGATCTGTCATTTTCATCTGTAATCCATTCCTCTTAGGCTGTCATGAAGTGTCTGTTGAAAATGTCCTTTTTTTACCCAAATGTGTACCTAGGGTTACAATTCTTTGTATGTAGATGTTTATTTTTAGATATCATCTCTATTGGTTGTTGGTGAATGCTTAACTTTCACAGAGTGTCAGAAAAGGTCATCACTATAGAAGAGCTTTGTATAAACTCACAACTCTGCCTTGGTCTCTTATTTAAAGGGAATAATATATTACGTGGAAAAAATATGCTGAAAGTGTTTTGTTGCAAAAAAAGATGACAAATCTATTTTTATTCAAGCCTGCAGCATGCCATAAAAATTTTATTTTTTGAATATGCTGAATGACACACACCCATAGACATAGCAGATAATTTACGCAATACACAGTATGTAATGGGAGTGATAATGATCTTACATCCTCAGAAAAAAAGCTTTGTTAAAGCAAAGGTAAGATCAGGCATATACCACAATTAAACAAAAAAAAGTACTCTGGTTCTAAAAAGAAAATATTGGCGTGCATGGATATTCCCTGTTACTGCTGAATTCAAACTTTCAAAATATGAAGATCAGGAAGCTCATTCTTTAAGTTTTGCAATCAATGACAACCCCTTCTTACCATTTAGTTCACAGTAGACAGAGGCCATGACTTGGCTTTGCAAACCACAATCTCACACTAGCTTGGTTTCTAGTAACTGCCTGCTTGCTTTGTGTTATCTGATATTCCTAGAATCCCACCAAGAGGATGTCTTGAACTCCTGGGGACATGGAAAGGCATTTCCTTAATATGTCCTCTCCTACCTTGCTTGGAGAAGGACTTTCCCACTGTCTTTAGCAAAGAAGTGAAAATACCATTTGTGAATCAAGCTCATTTGGGACCCAAAGGTTCTTGGTCCCTTTTTCTAGAAACGGAACCTCAGGAACCTGGACTTACCTGGAGCCTCCTACTCTCATCACTTCTCCTATATCTCTGTGTTGGGCTTTCTAGATAATTTTGGATCATGAGTCCAAAGACTTCTTTTAGGTTTCTGAATCACCTGCTCAGATATCTATGACCACTGTGGCTGTGTACTGACATTCTGAAGAATAAAATGTGATGTATTAATAGCAGCTTCTGTCAAGAGAGCAACTAAAATATGAATACGCATTTGTGGCCCTTGTGTGATGTGAAGCAGGAGACAATCTTGTTCTGTGATCTGGCTGATGATTATTTGAAGTAAGTGGGGGAAAACCATGCTGGTTAAGAATTAGGCAATCCCAAGAGTTCAGAGGCTTTATATTTTTAGGTTTAATATCTTTTGTTTGTTCTGTGCTTGGCTTTTGAAGAGGCTTGAATGATTAACAAGTTCATCTTATAAGACATTCGGCTGAGGAGCACTGTGTCAGCTTGGAAGGAGACAAAGACACTGAAAGACAAACCAAGGAAAGTATTTGGCGTAGGGTGTCATTTGCATTAGAGCTATTTGGATAGAAGGAACTTTTGGAATTATATCCAGTCCTTTTCTAGTCCCTTAGATTTGATTTCCCCACTCAAAAGTATTTCATACTGTTGCAGCTGTCTACTTCTGAGAGTAATCAGATAATTTTGGGCATGGTTGGACCAAGTAATTTTCTGTTTTATGTTTCTAAACTAGAGTGTATGAAATGTAGATGGCTTAGAAGAAAGTGTCTTGTTCAGAATTTCCTATAAGAGAGGGGGGAGAAGAAAAGAAAAACTAACAAACCTTGTCAGTGCTGAGGTTTTTAAAACACTTAGATTTAATTGACAAAAAAGAAGTTATTTTTAAATGTTGCCTTTTTTGAAATCTCTAGTTTTCTTTCAAGCTGTGTCAAGTGGCATAATAAAGTTGCTGCAGACATGAGAGGCTGCAGCAATTTCCCCCAGCTTTTCTTTTCCTTTGTATAGCAGCCCTGGGTGCTGTTAGTTGTGCTCATTTTGTAGCAAAGCTTCTTGCAGTGGGAGGGAAATGGTGGGAGAGCACTTGTGGAATGAAAAAAATTAAAATAACAATGGAGTTGTGGTGTGAGGTGCAACCTTCTGCCACTGACTCAGCATGTTCATGTACATGTGGGCGATGGTCCATATGACTTGTACTGACCTAGCTGACTCATTAAAAGAACTTGAAATAAAATGTTGCTACCAACTTTGGGACTTCAAGGGGAATTAAAAGTCTCTAACAAGATCTTGTGTGCATTGGGCTGGATAAAGAAGAAAATAAATATAGAAGCAGAATGTGAAAGAGGGATTGGAGAGAGAACCGTGGAATAATCAGGAATGCTGTTTACTATTTCTCATTTAATAAACAGACATGTTTGTCCTAGAGGAAGCTCGTTAAAACTCATAATTTTAACATAGGTTAATGAATGACATATTTCACCATGAAAGAAGTTCTTCAGTTGACTTAAACTTTAGGAGAAAATATGGAGCCACAGATACATCCTCTCCATAACAATTAGCAGCGGGAAAAAGTCAGGCAGGGCATCTGAGGTGCTGGATGGTTGAGAGTGGACGTGGTATTAACAAAAGGCATATGACAAGCACTCGGTGTAAATCCCCTAACTGTTTAAAAACATGTTGAAGGAAAGTACCAGGAGGCCAGGGCTTTTTGGATAGTCTTTTTATCCTACCTCCTTTGGCATCCTGGCTTTTCCCATTTCAGATCCTGTTTCACTCCTCTCTGCCTCTTTCTAATTTTTCTCCATCAAAGTGCTATGTTGGTCTGACCTTAGCAGGAGGCACAAAGAGAAGCAAGGAAGGGAATTTGTCTTGTACTCTGAAACCAGACATCCATAAAAAAAAAATAAGTGTTGGTTGGCATGGCCATGCCTCATAGTGCTGGCAGGGCGTTGCTTACCCACCATCCCATATTCACAGGCTGGAAGTTAGTGAGAAGGAAGCAAGTAGACAGGAAGAGGAGGCATAGTAATAGCCATAGGCTTTCCATCAGCTTCTGTTGCTGTGCAGCCATACCTGTAATGAATAGGAGGGCTGGGACATAGCTGAAGTTATGCAGATAACTAGGTATTTCAACTCTACTAAATGCTGCCACGTTGAGACCTGTTCTCCACATGCCTTTGCAGGCAGTCCTCTTCCCTTCTTCACCTCCATGAGCAATAACCCAGCCAAGCCCTGCTGTGTGATTGCACACAAGCAGGTGGGGACTGAAATCCTGTAACATTGCATGGGGCAGTAGTTACCCAGAAAACAATACCCTTATTCTACCTCTTTTTTCCAAAACTTCCTAGCTTACCTTGAGAAAATTTGCTATAGAAGCATACACAGTCTCCTTGTTCAGAGAGAATGTGTAAGGAAGGACATAGGATGTGTGGGAAAGGGGAGGGAAAATATCAGTATAACTTCATCAGCATGACTTTAAAGGGAGCAGATTTGGATTAAATACAAAAATGATTTGGGTAAGGGAGAAATGAACCTTTCATCAGACTTGGATTCTTTTTAGCAATGCTTGGTTGGACTGAATTCTGAACTTTGACTTGGACACCAGAAAGCACTGAGATAGGTTTATACTGAGTTATATGTGTACTGTAAGGTTTGTATTGTAGCTATCACCAGAATTAGATGTTTCTTTTTTATTTTTAAGGAAAAGAAAAACATTGTGGAAATTACCAGGCTTCTAAGGAAGTGCAGCTAGCGGAATACAGTTATCAGCTGATTGCATGCTTTGATTTGGACTGAATAAGTTAGGTGCATTTAAAAAGAATTGTGATTTACAGATTTCTCCACAGTTTGCCTGTTTTGTAAGATTGACTCATGCGCAGCAGATTAGATTGATTTGGAATAATCATCCAGGAAAGAACATGTTGCATCTTTAAATGGTCTCCCTTTGCAGCAACACTGTACAATATACAAGCTGAAACTGAACTAGCTGTTCATTCTGAGTGTGTCTTGATTAAGTGTATCCTTTAGTTCTGTTGATGAATGACCAAAGTAGGACATTTCTCTTCATATTAATTATTGTTAAGCTTCCCTCTTTTGCAAGTATATTTCAGTCTTGATTTTGCTTCACTGAGATGACTGCTGTGAGGGAGTTTTTGATATCTACAACTCTAAATTGGGCTGTTAGAGGCTCAGGCTATTGTTTTTGTTCTCTGAATGTAAAACAACACATTTAAAGCTAACCTAGCATTCTGTAACATTCATACCCTTCCCTCTTCTGCTTCTCCATATAAAATAGATTATTGCAACATGTATGTACTTCATACTTTTATACATCCTGGGATCTTCCCAGCCATTCCCGGGCTTCCATCCTCACCCACATTCTTCCTCTCTATTTTGTGTGCCCAATTCCCCTTTCCAGTTTTCCTGTTGCAATGGCTGATGCCTGGACAGATACCTGGGAATCTATAAACAGGAACCTCCAGGACTAAATGAACAGGTTTAGCATATGACTGAGGGCTCAAATCTTGTGAATTACTGTCCCTTACAGATCTCAGCAGGGCTTTCAAGTCAACAACAAGCTGCGTTTTCTCTCTTCCAACTTTTAATTTCTTTGTTCATGGAGATATCTTCATTGACTCTGAAAATGCACATGGTCCATTTCTATTAACAGGAGCTGTTCACCAGCTCTCCTCTTGTATGTTTGGCATAACAGAACTGTAATGAGAGATTTGAGTCTGATTTTGAATTTGACGGAATAGTGAAAGAGGGTTTTTCCCCCACTGTATAAAATCGAAAGTAAAACACATCCCTTTTACCGCTGCTTACAAATTGGCATCCCATTAAAATCAGAGCCACTCTGACTCGAGAAGACCTAGGAATTTCGACAAAAGCAGTAGTGTAGAGACAGTCTTGAAAGAGAGAAGAATCTTTGCTTGGGACCCAAAACATTTGGTGAAGATAGAGCCTGAGGCTGGAAGTAGTTCATGTTTGCAGTCTAAAACCCTGGACATGACAGAGTCATTGTGACAAATTCAAATCCTCTGTTTAAGGGATTTCTCAGAAAGTAAGGCATACTTACCTGGTCTGGATAAAATTCACCCCCTACACCATGGTGACTTTTAATCTAAATATTCAAGGAGACACATAGTAATGCAAGACTAAAAGCTTCATATCTTGATTTTCTCTTGAAGGAAAGAAACTTGTGAGACATTTTTCTAAGACTCACCCTTTGTGCCGGAAGGCGAGAGCTGACCTCTGGATGCTAGAAACTTCACCCACAGATAACATGCATATTGTATTTGCCCACAAGCAGGTTTTCCCTGTTTGGAAAAAAAAAATCTTTTATATCTCGGTCTTTTCTGCATTTATGAAGTTCTTTTGTTAATGAAAAAGCTTCAGCAGGAGTTCACATACTCTTAGAGTAAACACTCAGTGCAAGTGAGGACCAGAGGTGTACGCTTCTATGAAGCTGCCCTCTTCAGTTTTCACTTTATCAAATAAATTAAAGGTGCTTCATCTATACTTATAAGTACATCATTACTTCCAAGTGCTATATTATTATTATCGAAGGGTTCTTACACTGTCACAGAAAGACCTTGACATGCTGTAAATAACTTTGCCTCTTGCTTTGATACTACATAGACTCCTGCAATAGTGTTTATTGTCTGCAGGCATTATGGATGCCTAATATGAAAGAACTGGAGAGCTCATACTCAAAATGAATGGATATACATTCTCTTTCTATTCAAACTGACTCTCTACCTCGGGGAATGTTTGATACATCATCTTGGGCTTTGGGACTGAAAAGGCTGAAAGGAAAAGGAAAAAAAACTCATACACTGACTCTTTCAGAGCTTATTTTTCTTCATCGCCCTTCAGTAAATGAAGAAGAGGTAAAGCATTATGGAGCTAACAGTATCTGAACTTCAACAGCTTCTTACGTACATGGTAGCTACTTAGTTATTGGGTCATGTGAAACTTTTTGATCACTAATCTTATACTAAACACTCATACAATTCCTAGTAGTGCTGTCTTGAGCTGACCAAGGC
Organism: Phaenicophaeus curvirostris; assembly: GCF_032191515.1. Classification (NCBI taxonomy): domain Eukaryota; kingdom Metazoa; phylum Chordata; class Aves; order Cuculiformes; family Cuculidae; genus Phaenicophaeus; species Phaenicophaeus curvirostris. The sequence continues at coordinate 54,336,697 of NC_091396.1, read as the reverse complement.
ATTCTGTAAAAAGAACTTCAAATTTCAAAGTAATTTAGTGCTTCAATATCCAGTCCATAGGAAAAACAAACACAAACAAAAATCATAAATAAAATCCATCACAATAAATGACCTAACAGTGGATCAGACTGTCAAGATACACTGAAGACCAAATTTTAACCTGTGAATTGAGTGTCTATAATCCTAGCAAGGCAAAACCTGTGACAGGAGAAGAGAGAATTCTTATAGGCATGAATCATAGGATCATAAAATCATAGAATCACCAGGTTGGAAGAGACCCACTGGATCATCGAGTCCAACCATTCTCACCAATCTCTAAACCAGGCACCTCAGTACCTCATCCACCTGCACCTTAAACACCTCCAGGGAAGGCAAGTCAACCACCTCCCTGGGCAGACCGTTCCATTGCCTAATGACCCTTTCAGTGAAGAAATTTTCCTTATGTCGAGCCTGAACCTCCCATGGCAGAGCTTGAGGCCATTCCCTCTTGTCCTGTCTCTTGTCACTTGGGAGAAGAGGCCAGCACCCTCCTCTGCACAACCTCTCTTCAGGTAGTCGTAGAGAGCACTAAAGTCTTCCTTCAGCCTCCTCTTCTCCAGGCTAAACAACCCCAGCTCTCTCAGCCACTCCTCGTAAGACCTGCTCTCCAGCCCCTTCACCAGCTTTGTTGCTCTTCCCTGGACTCGCACCAGAGCCTCAACATCCTTCTTGTGGTGAGGGGCCCAGAACTGAACACAGGATTCTAGGAGCGGTCTCACCAGTGCCGAGTACAGAGGGAGAATAACCTCCCTGGACCTGCTGGTCACACCATTTCTGATACAAGCCAAGATGCCATTGGCCTTCTTGGCCACCTGGGCACACTGCTGGCTCATGTTCAGTCACTGTCAACCAACACTCCCAGGTCCTTCTCCTCCAGGCAGCTTTCTAGACAGACTTCTCCTAGTCTGTAGCACTGCACAGGGTTGTTGTGCCCCAAGTGCAGGACCCGGCATTTGGCCTTGTTAAACCTCATGCCATTGATCTCTGCTCAGCAGTCCAGCCTGTTCAGATCCCTTTGCAGAGCCTCCCTACCCTCCAGCAGATCAACACTTCCACCCAGCTTAGTGTTGTCTGCAAACTTGCTAAGGGAGAAATGAGTATCTGGCTAGGGAACAAAATAAAGAATGGTCAAATTCATAACCTCATCATCTTTCAGAAAGGGTTGAAAATTTTATTTGGCCAAAGAGCATCTTCCTAGCACTGAATCTTTCTTTCAGCTGTTCTCATACCTGCAGCCAGAGACTTGGTGGCACCTGTAAGAGCCTTTATGGTAGTGCATGTTGTCTGCAAATTGCTCATATATGCAGGGGAACAATGACAATATGAAATCCCTAGCAAGAGAATTTGTGTTATTTCCAGCAACAAGACATTCTACAATAATCTGAAAATTATAATGGAACTTATTCCAGCTATTGAAAAATCAGACATATCTACAAGGTGACACAAAATGCTTGTGTTTCTTTCTTTCACCAACCTCTGTATGTATCTCTTCCTAGTAATCGTTGATCTTCTATAACTATCCCCATGTTTTACCTTCTGTATAATCCAGCCATTGACAGAGAAGAAGGCTGAGAATATCAACAGCATTAGACATAAGAGAAATATCCATCTTGGCTTAATACATAAAGATATCCTCCTTGCTACATCGCAATAAAGCTAGATTTACTGTCAATGTTAGAAAAAGTCTAAATGGATACATGGAGAATATGAAAGAAATTGTTTAGAGTGACTTCTAGCTACCATCTCTAGAATAACTTTCCCACATAAGAATCATGGGCAAAACCTCCAGGCAATTCATTTTCTAGTGAAGCTTGATACATACAAGAAGGGGAATATACAGCTTCAACTGCTTGTAACTGCGGCCCTGCTGATGACCTGCAGGGTCCCTTTCAGTGCTGTATCCTAATTTGCAGCTAGGTTTGCTTCTGCTCAGATAGCAGAACCAACCCAGGGCTGGAAAAGTTGGCTGGTTCAGATCTGCTTTTCTTTATCAAACAGTGATTGCAGAATCTTTGTTATTGCTGAGATGTGAGCCAGAAAGAAATCCCCTTAGGAAGAAGAAAAACTGTGCTTTCGATTCTGTTTTACTTACTGTCTCTGTGGATCAAAGCTAATCCTAGAATCCTCACTATTGAAATGTACTGATTTATTAGATTATATATTGGACTGAAATTTAACTAACATAATTAGTTTAATCCCTGTGTATCCAGCTTTAAATGCTGTGCCCATCATAAGGGTATCTGCACACTTTGGTAACTGAGTAATCATGATCCAAAATGCAAACTTTCAACTGGTGCTCCAAAAGATGCCAGCGGTTTATTAGGATGTTTCCCTAAGGAATATCTGAGTGACATCATCAGAATTTGGTGGCTTTCCTAGAGATTAATGTAGGGAACAAAACTGCATTTTTGTATGAATAGAGGATCATTTGATTTTGAAAGTAACTGGAGATTATAGTTACATCAGACAGGAAAAAAAACCATGCTGTTCAGAAGTATATTGATCACACTAAATAAATATCTAAAATATCACCTTTTTGAGAGCCATAAGTTCAGATCTACACATTAATGAGGTACAAATCCATGTTCCAAAAGATTGTGATAACTTCCTCTGTAATATCTGCTGGAGTTGTGGTGGTATTTTTCAGGGCATTGAATGGGGTAGAATACAACCTTCTGCATGGCCTTCATAGGTCTATGGAAAATAATTTTAAATTTCAATGGCAATGCACATTATATGATCACCACCACCTAGGCAATGACATTAGTTGCCATAGTAACCTCAGGTTGCATCATTAAGAATTTTAAATGTTGACAGTTGGGAAGCATAGCTTGAAACACTGGAAGAAGAGTGTGAAAGAGGCAGGCTTGAGAGAAGATTATAAAGCAATCAGAGGGCTGAGTGCTCTGTGTTGTGCCAAGCCTGACTGGGGGAACAATGGAGGAAAGTGATGGCATGGGTATATCAAGTGGCTTTTCAGTTTTCCTCCCAGATCGTTGAAACAGAGTGGGGGTGGAGGGGAACATTTTCTCCAGTTTTCTTATTTCTCCACTGTTCCAGTCAGAATGAAGAGCAACATTTGAAACTGGTTACTGATGATCTCCTTTCATGTTTTAAACAAGCTATAAGTGCTTGTGGCTGGATTGAGAACCACATCTGTCCTATTTGAAAATGGTGTTTGTAGGAACTTGGTTATTCCGAGTCCCTGGTTATGCTGTATTGATTCTGTTTTCTAGTGCATTTTACTTTCTGTTAGCCAGGGCATTCACACTGCTGCCTTTGACACAGCATGAGGTGGCCTCATAAGTGTTGAGAACATCACAGCTGTTATTTACAATATGCCTTCTCTCCTTTAAATCCTTCTTCAGCCACTAAATCAAATGTTCATGTAGGTAACACAGCTTTTAAAAGTACTTTCCATCTAAAGTAAAAGTAATCAAACACAAATTTTATCCCAAGAATGAGTGATTTCTATTCAGCAAGATATGTTCCTATTGGATCCCTCCCTCTGTAATCTTGCTTTTCTTAATAAATTTGTGGTTAAAACAGTGGAACGCTGACATGATAGAAAGAGGGGCCCGAATGAGGTGTTTATGTTGCAGTGTTCAAACCCTTATGCCACCCAGTCCATCCGGGCTATTTTGCCTTAAAACTCAGTAGCAGATGCTAACAGACTGGCTTTGGAAAAGGATGCTGTAACTTGAGTATTTGTCTAGGAAATGGCTCTAGAAAACCCTGAAGGAAGTCAAGTGTGGCAGGAAAGTTCCATGTTTACATTCTTTACTTATTTTACATACATGAATGCGATTATCTTTGAATGTCATAAACATGTGAAGGAAAATTCAAGTTTCAAACACAGTTCCTGGATGATGTATGAATAGCTCTCATAGTTTCCCAGGGCAGAATCTACATCCATTCTTCCTTTTTCCTTTTTATTTTGTGTTTCTGCATCTTTTTTTTCCTATTGATGGTCTAAATATCTGCCTGTAGTGCATGAGTGGGAACCTCTCGCCTAACTTACCTCTAAAACTTTCTGCATGACAAGGAATCATAGAATAGAATCATAGAATTATTAGGTTGGAAAAGATCTTTGATATCATCAAGTTTGACCGTATCTGTCCCCTACCATATCATATCCCCAAGGACATCACATACCTGCCTTTTAAATACCCGCAGGGCTGGTGACTCAACCACCTCCCTGGGCAGCCTCTGCCAGTGCTCAATGACCCTTTCTGTGAAGAAAGTTTTCCTAATGTCCAATCTAAACTTCCCCTGATGCAGCTTAAGGGCTTTTGTCCTATCACCTATCTCTTGGGAGAAGAGGCCAACATCCAGGTCTCTACAACCTCCTTTCAGGTAGTTATAGAGAGCAATGAGGTCTCCCCTCAGCCTCCTCTTCTCCAGGCTAAACAAACCCAGTTCCCTCAGCTTTTCCTCATAAGGCTTGTTCTCCAGACCCTTCACCGGCTTCCTTGTTTCCTGTAACTGGCACTAGTCTTTCCTAGTTTACACAGCTGAAGTCACACTTTATTTTGTTGCTTTTGGAATATAAAATACAAATTTCCACCCATGATTTATCTCTGATTTGGAATATAAGACTCTAAATGGGACATTAGACAAGCATATTAGTGCAAAGCCTAGCTGCTATGAAATGGCTATTTGAGATTACCTTTAAAAATATATTTTACAGCAGATATGCTCATATTGGTTTTGAATAATCAATGGCTGCACCTCTGTGTTAAATTTATTAGCATATCTACAAGATGCAAGTGCATTTTCATGTAGAAAAATGTACTGGATGGCTATTTTCAAATTAAGAATAATCGCATGGTGAGATATATTAAGCAAAATGGAATTGATAGTAGCACTGATGTGTCACCCATGCTGCTACTGAGCTTTGCATTTGAAGTATATGTCTTTGCTGTTTGTTTTTTTTTTAAACACACTAGACTGGCTCACAAACATTTGCATTTCTATGAGTCCTAATAGAAGAAAAAAATCTACCCCAGTCAGAAGTCTTTCTTGATGTTGGGGTGTTTGTAAATAAACTATACCAAATTGAATCAGAAAATCAGGAATTTCATGCTATTCCTACTAGACAAATATGATTGCCACTAAATCAACATTTTCTACTATAGGAAAAAATGTGCACGTTCTCTGTAATAATTGGGAACTTCAATGAAATAGTTCAGAATAAAGGCTAAAGTATAAAAAAATCCTGTCGATTTTTTGTTTTTAATAATGATTAAAGTTTACAATGGAAACATAACAGACAGAATGGAGATGAGTCTCTCCTCAGATTCTGCTTCAAAATTCTACCAGTCTCCAGCAGTAAAGTTGCTATGAAGCGTGTCTCATGTCCTGTAACGCCCTACACTATGTACAATATCTCTCTATGAGATCTCCAAGCCCCTTTTGTCTGAAAAATGGATAGTGTGGCCACATGCCAGCACTGTACTAAGACATGGTACACAATACTCATATCCTAAGACATGATTCACAACACCCATACCCAAAAACCAGTATGAAAGTTGTCCTTCAGCTGGATATGTTGAGCCCGCTGCACAGGCACATGGTTTACACCACCTCATGAACACTTGACAAGGCAGGTCTCTGTATTTATGCATTTAACAGCCTGATCTTTGTGTCTAAATTGCCTTGGAGGCCAAGCAAGAACATGTCCTATCTGGTCCCTGAGCAACTAGCCCAAGGAAGTATACTAGAAGGAATCATAGATACATTTTCATATGAATAGGCAGCTGTTTTTCCAATGAGCTTTGTAAGGAAGGTCTTTTTTAAATATGACAGACCTGTGTCTAATATGAGGAGATACAAATAACAGTGGATGATCTATAGATCAACATTTAATCTTTTCCTCAGTTTTCGAGGAAGTGTGGACCAGACTTCAGGGTTTGGACCTTGACAGCAACCTCTCGCTGTCTGCATTTGTCAACAGAAAAGCAACAACAAAGTAGTGGGTTGTGGGGTGGGTTTGTTTTTTTTCTTGCAGGGGACATGTATTACAAAATGTATATTAGGAACTATTCAACGTATATATTAGGAGTTATTTGTAGGAGCTCTAAGAACAGTCTCTTGGTAGTACTGCATCCCTTACAGCACTCTCTGTACATGTTTCCTACTTGCTGTGCAGACTGAAGCAATCTTTCTTTGGTGTTTGTACAGCATCTAGCATAATGAAATCTTACCTCATGTATTATGACCCTAGGTCTATGGGAGTGTAACTCAAGGAGTTGAGGTTCATGATATCCACCTGTACCGCTTCCGTTACAGTATCCATGTTGAGGCAGGCTGAAGGCACTTCAACTGGAAGGACTGTCTGTTTCTCAGTACCGTATAATGACTATCATGACATTTTCTACAGTGATGTCACGCTGATTTTTCATGATCTTCTGGGGACCATGAAAAGTCCTTGAACCAACAGAGAGCATCCAGAGGGTGCCATGAGGGAGCTAAGAATGCAACTAACTCCTTCTGGGCACTGTGGTTACTGAGATAATTCTGGATACAGGACATCAGCAGATGGCAAGCACTACTGACAATGATGTACGTAGTTTGTCCAGTCCATGTAAGTCTGTGTCTCTGAGTAGGAGGCTCAAGGAGGAGAGTTACTGCAGACAACAGAAGCCTCATGCACAAACATCTACCACAGCTGACATGAGTGCCAAAATCACAGAGAGTGACAAGTGAGGGCAGTGTGTGAATGGTGACCCATCAATTAGGCTGAAAACCAAGAAACTCTCATCACCTGAAGCTGTGCCCCACCAATGTAGTGGCACAGCAGGCATAATTGGGTACCATGTTCTGAAATCTGAGATGACATTTGGGGTAATGTGAATGATGTGGGAGAATGGTGGCCTCCCAGATCTTTTTTGCCAATTCCAAACTGACAGCGTGGTTGGTCTTGCAAAAGGCCACCATTGGGAGTGATCTAGTAGAGAACTGTAAAGATACCAATAGCAACTGCGTCCTCTGGACAGACACACGAAGTGGAGAACTGTTTCAGCACTCTGTTGCAGAGAGTCAGAGAAAGAAATGGAGGGATGGGAGAATAGATGCCACCTGAGTTTTATGCCTGACCCTGTTAGATACAAGCATTCCTGAAGCCATTCTAAGTTGTTCCAGGCAGGAGTGCTCTTTTACTTGGCTCTGCCTTGGGAAGGCAGTTCAGTTCTCATGCTATTTTTTTTTTTTAGTCCACTAATGAAAATGCTTCCCTAGGGTGCAAAAAGTACAAGGCAACAGGACATAATAACATGTATTAGCAGTCTCTGATATTAATAGTACAGATTGTCACATGATATGACAGTGATTAAAGTGGGCATGGATGGAGGTCTCCCTTTCTTCTGGGAGGCACTGTTCCCCTTTGCAAACAGAAAATAAACACAGCCCTTCCAGAGCATAAATGCCAATAACTGTGAAATTTTGATTAAATAATAGATATGTGTTCAGAAGCACTTTTATAGTATGTGATTAAGAAAGATAACTAGACATCCTTACAGCTATAATGATAATAATTACCACAACACATAAAGTGTAGAATATGACACTGGAAAGGCCACTATTAACCTTTCCAAGGGTTATTTTTTGGTGCGTTTTTGACACTATGGACAGCAGTGTTCAGAGAACTAAATAAAACTATAGCTGTGACAGTTCTTTCCAGCCATTCTCTGGTATGTTAAAGAGGAGGTGCAGAGGGGAGTGAAATAGCTTCTATTCAAAACAGATGTTTGTTTAATATCAAACATCTGGGTAGCCTTAGAAAGACTGTTTTGCTAAGACTTCTGCAACTCTCAGTAATTCCGAAAACTGACAACAGTGCCTCCCTGTTTAAAATTAAGCTAAATAACAGCTCGATGCCTCAGACCAAAGGCTTCTTTACTTCTAGCCAGCAAATTTCACGTCTCTAAAGTGTGATGCCACATTGTCCAGCAGATCATATACGTTGTCAGATAATGCTAATCTGTGAATTTCACATTATGACGTATCTGCGCCTTGCAGTTCTAGTGGAGAGTTACAGACCATACATGATTGATCATAAAACCTGAACCCCTATTTCAGATATTCCCAGAATTACTCAGCGTGGAAGGCCTGGGTGAATAGGCTGGGAGAGAGAGGAAAGATTGGCTGTGATGGCATCAGATTTACCAATAACAGAAGCAAGAATGGGTAGATTCCAAGAGTTTAAACATGAGACAAAGTAGAGCACATGAATGCAGTGAAAAGGTAATACTAGTAAAAATCTCATTAAAGATACTTGTAACTGAAAAGGGGAGAGCCAGCTCTGGAGCTGTGTAATCCACCTGTAACAGATGCTGGCCTCTGTAAACCAGTCAAGCTTGCAAACATTCCACTGATGTTAAGTTCTGCTTTTTGTAAGATAAAAAATCCCTATTAGTCAGAGTCTTCACAGCTACAAAAATCATTTTGCATGAAGGCGAGAAGATACCGTTATTTTAAATGATGGCATGACAATGTGATGGATGATGTGAAAGAAGTTTGTAAATTCTGGGTCACTCCTCTGTGCAGCATCCTGCAAATAGCAAAAGCAATCCAGTAGTCCAAGCTGCTCAGGGTAGTGTTTTTAAACATATTAATTAAATCAAATTGAAGTAAATTCAGCTAAGCCAAGATTTCTTCAACAATTTAGGGTTTTCGGTTCTAGGTGAGGTGAAGAGGGTGGTTAGCAGGACAGTAGCATTAAATTTCCAGAGGGCAGACTTTGATCTCTTCAGAAGGCTGGTTGGCAAAGTCTCATGGGAGACAGTACTTAAGGGCAAGGGACCCCATGAGGGCTGGGAGCTCTTCAAAATGGAAATCCTAGCAGCTCAGGAGAAAGCCATCCCCATGTTCCGGAAAAAAAGCCGGCAGGGGAGAAAACCAGCTTGGTTGAACAGAGAGATCTTGAGTGATATCAAGAAAAAGAGAAATGTGTATGGGCTCTGGAAGAGGGGACAGGCCTCTTGGGTGGACTACAGGAGGGAAGTGAGATTGTGTAGAGAAAAAATCAGAAGGGCTAAGGCTCAACTAGAAATCAGATTGGCCAAGTCTGTGAATGATAACAAAAAATCCTTCTGTAAATATATAAATAATAAAAGGAGGACTAAGGAGACCATACAGTCCCTATTGGACGCAGAAGGAACAACAGTGACAGGGGATGAGGAAAAGGCTGAGGTACTTAATGCCTTCTTTGCCTCAGACTTTAATTGTAAAGAAAGTTGTTCCATCTGTGTACAAACCCAGGAGCTAGAGGAGCAAAATGAGGCTCCCATGATCCAAGAGGAGGTGGTCAGAGCCTTGCTTGTCTGACTAGACACCCACAAGTCTATGGGGCTGGATGGGATTCATCCAAGGGTATTGAAGGAGCTGGCGGATGTGCTGGCCAAACCCCTTTCCATCACCTTCCAACAGTCCTGGAAGACTGGGGAAGTCCCACTGGACTGGAGGCTGGCTGATGTTGTGCCCATCTACAAGAAGGGTCGCAGGGAGGACCCAGGAAACTACAGGCCTGTCAGTCTGACCTCAGTGCCAGGGAAAGTCATGGAGCAGGTGATCTTGAGTGCTATCATGAAGCACATGCAAGAGAACCAGGTGATCAGGCCCAGTCAACATGGGTTCACAAAAGGCAGGTCTTGCCAAACGAACCTGACTGCCTTCTATGACAAAGTGACTCGGCTGCTGGATGAGGGAAAGGCTGTGGATGTGGTCTTCCTGGACTTCAGTAAAGCCTTTGGCACAGTTTCTCACAGCATTCTGCTTGGGAAACTGTCAGCCTCTGGCCTGGACAGGCGCACACTCTCCTGGGTGGAAAAGTGGTTGGATGGCCGGGCCCAGAGAGTGGTGGGAAATGGTGTGAAATCCAGCTGGAGGCCAGTGACAAGTGGGGTTCCCCAGGGCTCGGTGCTGGGTCCAGCCCTGTTCAATGTCTTTATCAATGACCTGGATGAAGGCATCGAGTGCACCCTTAGCAAGTTTGTGGACGACACTAAGCTAGGTGGAAGTGTCCATCTGCTGGAGGGTAGGGAGGCTCTGCAAAGGGATCTGAACAGGCTGGACCACTGGGCAGAGTCCAATGGCATGAGGTTTAACAAGGCCCAGTGCCGGGTCCTGCACTTGGGGCACAACAACCCTACGCAGTGCTACAGACTAGGAGAAGTCTGTCTAGAAAGCTGCCTGGTGGAGAGGGACCTGGGAGTGTTGGTTGACGGCAACTGAACATGAGCCAGCAGTGTGCCCAGGTGGCCAAGAAGGCCAATGGCATCTTGGCTTGTATCAGAAATGGTGTGACCAGTAGGTCCAGGGAGGTTATTCTCCCTCTGTACTCGGCACTGGTGAGACCGCTCCTCGAATCCTGTGTTGAGTTCTGGGCCCTTCACCACAAGAAGGATGTTGAGGCTCTGGAGCGAGTCCAGAGAAGAGCAACGAAGCTGGTGAAGGGGCTGGAGAACAGGCCTTACGAGGAGCAGCTGAGAGAGCTGGGGTTGTTTAGCCCGGAGAAGAGGAGGCCGAGGGGAGACCTCATTGCTCTCTACAACGACCTGAAGGGAGGTTGTAGAGAGGAGGGTGCTGGCCTCTTCTCCCAAGTGACAGGGGACAGGACAAGAGGGAATGGCCTCAAACTCCACCAGGGGAGATTTAGGCTGGACATTAGGAAAATATTTTTCACAGAAAGGGTCATTGGGCACTGGAACAGGCTGCCCAGGGAGGTGGTTGATTCACCTTCCCTGGAGGTGTTTAAGGCACAGGTGGACAAGGTGCTAAGGGGCATGGCTTAGTGTTTGATAGGAATGGTTGCACTCGATGATCCGGTGGGTCTCTTCCAACCTGGTTATTCTATGAATTTATTACTGAAAACACAATCAGCTGGAGGCATTTGGTGGAGTTTTGTGAAATCAAACGCTGCACTGCAACTGAGAGTAAGTTTTCAAGCCGTCAGCTCATTAATAGCAGAAAATGGATGTGCTGCTGCAAGGCACTGAATGAGAAGTGAAAATATGGAACTTGTTACTGTGACTTCAAGAACAAATTCTAAATGTTAGAATATTTCCAAGTCGCTGTCCCCAGTGTCCTAACTTCATTCCCAAAGCTGAATCTCAGATGCCTTCTACGCAAAACTGCTGGTCTTTGGGGCAGATCAGGCAGCTAATGTAACTGTTACTGGAATAAGGATGCTAGCCAAACTCAGGCCATAAAAATGAAACCTGCTGCTCTCATCCATGCCACCCTGGGAACCAAGTACTCTGGCATCATGACTTCTCTGTGAAAGGAGCTGGGAGTTTCAGTCCACAATAGCTGCTGAAAGGAGCAAATAGCAGAGGCAGCAAAATGTTCTTTAACCAGCAGAGCAGTGTTACATTCTCTGCAGGAGAGCAGCTGCATAGGCACAAAGGAAAATGCAATTTTGCATTAAATGTCTGTAGGTGGCAAGGACTGAAATTACCATTCACATGTTGAGTGCCCCAAATACCCATGGTCCCACAAAACTTTTGTCCCAATAGGACAAAAATTTAAACCAAACTGACCTATTAGTATCTGAATATCACTGTGCAGAAATATAGCAGGAGTCCATCCCTGTCCAGCCCAGGATTTGTGTGAACGTACCTCTTGAGTTGCACTGACTTGATGTCAAAAGTCATTTGAAGTGCTGTCACAGGTTTGAAGTTGACTTCACCTGGATGTTCAAAACAGACTTAGGGATGAAGAATCATCTTCCTCCTGCTCATATACAGTCTCTGTTGGTGTGGGCTATTTGTAAAGTGACAGTAAAAATTCTCTTTGTGTTCTGTCTGCAGAAAAAGCTGGCTTTCCATTAAATTTTGGTCCACACATCTAGGTTTGTTCAAAAAGGGAATTTAGGATTCTCTCATTCAGCTAGAGGTATGTAGACATTTATGTCATCATGTTGTTGATGTGCTAAGTTCTGTTATTAAATCCCAGCTTAGCTCTGTCTCTGGGGTCATGGCATTGCAGGTTTTATCCTAGTCAGATTTGCCAAGGAAATCAGAGTTGCAGTGTTCTCCAGATTTGCATGTGTGTGCTCATTTCTCTTTGTAATGTTGGAACTCCATGACTAGTTTCATTTACTTAAGAGATGTTGTCAAATATTCTAATTTTCAATGAGTTTTGTGGAAATTGTTGATCGGATGGAGGAACAAAACTAAAATTAATGCCCTGCTATGTAAAAGGAAAACTGATTTCACTGGCATCATTAGACATGAGTAAATCCAAATACGTTAAAGACATTGCAAATGTCATTAGTAGAGAAGCTTCAATCAAAGCTCATACCTCATTAGCTTGGGACGACCCAAGTTGAAGACACAGAGCCAGGACAGCAACATTCAACTTCTGCTGTTCTCTGAACAGCTTGAAGTTTCTAGGTTTCTTGAGTTTAGAGGTAAATTTTAAAAATTATAGAGTCATCATAGATGACTAGCAACTGCTAAGGTTAAAAACTTAAAGCTGGCCATGCTTTGCCTGTAAAGCTATGCAGCTGTACAAAGAAAACGTGTGAACTTCATGGGTTACCTCTTTTTTTTTTTTAAATCTACCTAAAGTTGCATATATTTTAGGTAACAAGAGGAAACTAAGTAAAAATCGTGCCTCTATTTATCATGAGAACAGAATATCGTACCTTTTAAAAAACTGAAACAAACTCAAGAAAGCATGGAAAAAACAATACTGAAAAATAGCACAAGATTTGGCAGCTGGCCTGTATGATGACAAGGTAAGAAAATTGACCTTATTTATAGGGTGGAAGGGAGATGGAAGAGCAGTTTCTAGAAATGGGAAGAGATAGTAAAAAGAGATAGTAAAAAGACCATTAGTCCATGAAGTCACAACAAATAATAACAAGTACAAGCAAATGATACCTTGCTTTGAACACAGCATATTCGTGCCCCACACAAATCCCTTTGTGTCATGCTTTGCTGGCATCTCTGAAAACTCCAAAACCAAAAAAAAAAACCCCACATGAAACTTTTGTCCCAAGCCTGGTTATTCTTAATACTTCTTTGGCCTAGTGATTTGCTCTCTCACCTAACAGTTGCAGTCCAGTCCCATACATATCTGTGTGAATAATGCTGAATGCAGGAATAAAGCTAAATATGGGAATGGGGCTGAATGTGGGGAGAACTGGGACAGGGTGCTTCCCCCACCCCCCGATGCAATAGGCTGAGCATAAGGTTTTCAGCAGAAAGTAATGCATCAAGGGCATATAAGTATCTGAAGTGGGGGATGAGACCTCTGGAAGTAGGCGTAGTCACCTCCTGCTTATTAGCAAGACCCTTGCAAGGACAGGATCCTAATTATTTTCTAAGAAGATGGATTGCAGCTGCTGCTCTGATAATCCAGACCTACAGATAACCTCTACTCATTGTTGTTATATCATTTTGATACTAAAACACACCTCCACACCTAAGGCTACCCACCTCTGAGGCAAACCACTCCTAAAACTATGCCTCCTGGGCACGCACAACTAAGTTTTGGCACACAAAGGTGTTGTATGTGTTCAGGTGTCAGGTCATAAACAGTGTTGTTCAATGTGTTTTCACAAACAATATCTTCTCTGCAGCCACTACCAAACTTTATTAAGTCACAAGCTATTATAATCGATTATTCTTAATAAAATTGGCTTGTTTTCATATATACAAGTCTCAGAAATTTTACTAAGAAAGATTTAAAGGGGTTCTCTAATCCAAATTCAGCAAGCTAGATAAGATTGATTGTCTTTGCAATATTGTTGAATCTGTAAGTGAAACAACGTATACAGCAAGCTGGGTAATATTATATTGATTATCCTTGCATCATTGCTCATGAATTACTGTGTGTATAGCAAGGTGGATAAAGTCGCTATCCTTGTGTCTTGCTTTGACTGGCAGGCTGGGTGTTTCCCCCATGTGACACTGTTGGTAAAAGCATTAAACAGACTGAACTCTCCTTTTGAAGTATCCTGCGTATGTTCACATTTTCCTACTTGTAACGCCCTGCCAATGCATGACAATATCCTAATAGGACATAATAGGATACTTGTCCCACTAAAGGACAGATACTTTCTGCTCCCACGTACGGATGGATTCCCCTCACTGGTCACTCCATGGTGCCATGTGCAAGCCTCACACACCCATTTCTCAGATTAGGTGCGTTGATCTCATTAAAGCAGCCACCTGCTACTGTCCAGGTTCTTAGCTCCTTGCCTGTAATTTATACATGGAATGAGGATAAAGCAGGTAAAGATAGCAAGTTCTAAATATACAGACATGACTATAGATTGGAACAGTTATTTGGATGAGTGGATTGGTAGATCACTAAATTAATCCTATCACAATGGCAGGGGAGAGGACTACATTAACCTTTAAAGGTCCCATGGCAAGGTGTTCTATAGAATGAAACAGAGTTGAGGAAAATGATGAATTACATGGTTTATCAAATGTATAGACATGTAATTTATTTTTCAAATATACAATGATGGTCATGATTATATTATGTATTTATGAAATGCCTCTCACCAAATCACCAGTGCAGAGGTGCTTCCTTCACAGACAGCTTTCAGATAATAAAAGCTACACTCAGGAACAAACTGATGTAAGATAAACAAACTGGATATATGGTGAGAATTAATTATGGAGCTTTTCTGAATTTCACCACTTATACACCTGTGAGATGTCTGACGAAGCATTTTTTTCATATTTGACGAAGAACACATCACTTCTCACTGATACCATAAGCACACTGAAGTTGTTCTGATCTCCAAGAGTGAAACATCCAATATGCAGTTAGAAAACTTCTGGCTTTAGAGAGCCCCATAAAAACCAAAGCCTGAGCAATAAAGAGCAAAAATTAGCCTGGGGTTATTTTCTTGTTCTACTGGTCTCGATTCGAGCCCTCTGGAAACTGCTAGAAATATCGTCTCTATTGGTACTGAAACATGAGAAGACCTCAAACTTTTCTCAAAATATTACCACTGATTTCCTCATATGAACTCCCTGATGTCATGGACATGAATGGAATTTGGCCATGTGTTTTTAAACTGCTTTTTCCAAATCTGGATGTGCTTGAAAAACATATATACAGGCCTGTATCTCAGTTATTGGTGGAAAAAATTCTTTTTAGGCAGAAGTTGAACATGGTGAGACCATCCTTCACCAAATGCTAAAATGTCCACATAAAATATATCAATATGTCCTATGCTGTGGCTCTTCTAAAAAATTGTACAGGAGTTTTCCCTGGGCGGGAAAAGGGATGGAACAGCATCCTTCCCAGTTCTTCACTACTTTCAGGACAAATTTCAGCCCCTGAAAGTATGTTGCATTGACAAAGTTATTGTTGGAAAGACAGCTGTAACATAGGATGTCCATGTTTATTGTAAAAGTTTTATGTTGTCTGATTCCAAAAGTTTAGTAGCCAGAGATTCAAATAACCAGATGTGCACTATCATGTCTGAAGCTTGTACCTGACATGTAAAAGAATTTGGACAATATTTTTCTTGCTAGATAAGCAAGCCTAGTTTTCATACCTGAACTCAAACAGCATTTTAAAAAAATATATATTGTTTTTAAAAAGCGTACAATTGTTGATGACTGTTGAGCTTGCCAATTTTAAGGTCAGAAAACTTTGGTAAGATATCTGACCTCCCGCACAACAGAAGTCAGAAAACCCCAAGCTGTACAGCTCTTCTGCTAGCCTGTAACTTTCTTCCATGCACAACACACTTAACAGCACACCTGGAACATATAATTCAGTTAGGTGTCACACACTATTTTGCTCATATATATATAGGACAGTATAAACACTCTCCCATATGTTAATGCTTGCATTAATAATGACATAGCTTTCTTACAAAGCAAGAGCTGAAAGCCTTCTGACCAGAACCACAGTTTTGAAGAAACCCTAAGATTAGTCTGGGTACAGACAGACCCTGAGGGAACTTGGCTATTTGCTAAGAGCTATCCTGAATACTTGGCTGTGTGAGATTCCAAAAATATCATGTAGCATCAAACTGAATTAAATTTCCGTTGGGGACCTACTGCTCCCTTGTCTAAGATATTCGTAACAAAACAACAACAACAACAACAACAAAACCCTACCCAAAAAAAGTCCTGCAGGGATGCATAAGTTGCATCAGTTCTCCCAGAGGTATAATGTATACAAATCAAATCAAAATATAAATCATTCCACCCTGTTGTGGGGTTTATGCACAGTTTCTTTTAATAAAATATGCAAATATTTTGCAGTAAATTGATTTCCCAGTTTCAGTTCTCTTATCTCCATATTTATTATTCATGATTCTTCTACTCCCCCACTTGAGCAGATGAAAAAGAAAAAAAAAAAAGAGGGGAAAAAAGCTATGTAGAGTTCACTTGCTTTTAGGAACTAGCTTTATTATTGTTATTATTAGCACAATTTTATACTCCTAGGAGTGAAAGATAAATGTAGATATTACTTCTAATCTCAACCAAAGCTAAGAGGTAATACAATGACACCCTCTTTAATGCAAATCACTGCAATAAATGACTACATAGCCCAAGTACTCCACTGCATTACAAATTGTAATGAAAGTTTGAACTGCTGAGCAAAATTACTGTTGTTTAACCTGTGACCAGGCTGGATGGTATCAGTTCTGTTGTTAAAGGTGTACACACCACGACTCTAGAGGAAATAAACCTAAATATTTCAGGTATCTAAAAATGTTGCTAAATAGGGGCTTTGGTAAAAAAAAAAAAAAAACTGTTATGCTTGCTGTTGCTGGAGGTTTCTGTTGGAATAAAATACAGAAAGATGAGGAAGTTGCTGAACTGCAAGGTGACAGAGTAGGTGCAGTTTATCACGTGCCAGGAGAAGGTCAAAGACAAAGGAAGCGAAAGGGAATGAGACCCTGAAAAGAATCAAAAGTTAGGTTTCCTGTAGTTTAAAAATAACTTATGAGCATATGCTTCAAGTAAGCGCCAATTTTGCCAGCTTTATACAAACGGAGCTACTTTCAGTTTAATTAGGCATAATGATTTCTTACCATTAAGAACCTCAGTGGATTACAGGTCTCATTTTTTAAAATATGTCTGTAATTTAGCAATCCAATTGCCTTTTGAAGTATTTAAAAGTTTTATTTCTTTACAAATAAAGAGCCAAGCCTGCAAATATTCCAGCAGAAATTAGAGTTGACTAACAAACCCTAGAGGAGAATGATTTTTACATATATTCTAGGGGTTTTGGACTGGCTCAAGGATTTAACTATATTTTCTTCTAATAGTGCACTGCCTTGTAGGAGTTTAGGTGACTGTAACCATGAATTTTGATCTTTGCAGAAACATCTTCATCTAAAATTTCCTCAGAAGAAAAATTCCCAACAAGACCCTAAGGTGGGCTATTTGTGAGAAGAGGACTCTGCAAGGTTTGGCCCAAAGCACTGAAGATCAAATTCTCTCTCAAGTCAAAGAAATTGTGTCAGCACAGAATCTGGCCTTAGGTATCAATGGTGAAAAGAGACTGCATTGCAACTGCTTGGCATTGCAAATCAGATGGGGAAAGAAGGAAAACTTCACAAAAAGACCTCAGATTTCTTTCTAATTATTCCATTTCTTCTCTGCCAAGAAACTGATGGGGTTTGTTTCTGCACTTCAGCACTAGCTTTCATCTGACATAAATCCCCTGCATGGAATGGCATCATTAAACTAATGTGATGACGTGGAAAGTCACACTCCTATCTCTGGAAAAGACTCACAGGTTTATTCAACAGTAGAATAATCCTTTTTGTAGCCTGACAAGTTATTTACCTTAGGCAATTTTTTTGATGTTTACTTTTTTGACAGGCAAATAAGATGTTTTTTCATCAGAGAACCTGACACTTACTAGAAATTGTGACTGGCCATATGCTTTTTCTCTACAGTCTCACTCAAAGAGATCCTAAGATTTATTATTCTCTGCAGTGACACACACCAGGTCCTAAAGTACAAGTCAGGCATAGCAGTGGGTCAGGGAGGAATAGACTCCAGCCTGCTGGACTTCTTACTGCAGTCAGTTATTGCTCATTGTTGCTCGGCTATACCCAGTACCGAACTTTTTTTATTATTATTTTATTAAGATGTAAATTAAATTTAAAAAACTCTGCAAAAGAAAAGTCTGCTTGAAAAAGTTTGTTCATGTTGCAGAGTATTATCTGTAAGTCCTCCAGCTAGGCTAAAAGCCTATCCCACTGCTCCTTGGGATTTCTAGTGAATTAATAATGTCACTGATGAATATTCAAAAGTAGGCAGCTATTGTGCCTCCAAGCACATAATTAATTATTCATTACACATTTTTATTCACTGAATTAAAAAACACAGGGTGCTCTGGGAAATGAAGTGTACTTCACTGCAGGGGCATGAAATTCTACACTGCCCCTTTAAGGATTATTACTCTGTATTTATAGTTGCCAGGGCAACATAAATGCCGGGCAATTAGATCATGGGTTGTCCCCGAAGACTGATGGGATAATAAGCAGTAGTCAAGTATTAAGTTGACCCAGTAAATGTCCCACATGAATAAACCAGGGCTAGGACCACAGCTGGCATCTTTCAAATAAAACTTTTACATTAATATAGTTTAAAAGGTGTGTTTATCCGAGAATTGAGCATGCATCCACAGTGGGAAGGCTGTGGAAAGAGCTAATACCACTTCCCGGTGGTGGTCCACAGGCTTTGTTCCTCAGACCGGGCTTTGTGCAAAGTTAGGAGCGTATTGAGCCTCTATAAAGCTCATAAGAAGCGGGGGGAGCCCCACATTTACCTCCTAAGAGTCAATGTTCTGTGTCAGTGGAAGGGGATTTTTTTTTCCTTTAATTATTTTGCAAAACTCACCAGTGGGAGGAGAAAATCAGTTTTGTTCTGGGTTTTAAAAACATAGATTTTAAAATTTACAAAAAAAAAAAAAAACACACTTGTTTAACTGTGTATTCTCTTTCCTTAAAATAAGTTTAGTAGAAAAATAATGCCAAATAAATCTCTGAAAAGTAATATCTGTTACCAACAGTATTTTTTCTGGACAGTAAAGAGTGATCTAAAACTATTGAATGAAAGGAACAGGGAGATTTCCATAAACTACTGTTTTTCATTTCTGTTGCAAACATCAACTCTGGCTATCAGTCATCCCTTTTTTCACTGAATTAATTTTCTGCAAATCCTTCCTCATCATTTCAGAAATTTATTTTCTCTCAAAACTGTTATCAAGTTAAAAAAAAAACCCAAACTGTGAAGACCACCCCCCCTTATTCATTTATTTCTCTATTAGTACTTGCTATATTATTATTATTTTAACTTCATGCTTTCTACTGTCCCAACTGGTGACACAAAGTGATGGTTTTATTGTGCTTTTAGATCACCAGTTTTGTAGAGGAAAATGGGAAATAATAGCTTATCTCTGCCTGCAGAGACCTGGCTACGCTAGAGCATGAAATAGTTCACAGTTAGAGATACAGTAATGTTTTCTATAGTTTTGTAATATAAGGGGAAAAATACAATTCCCAAGAAGAATTATACATCCCTCAGTGTAGAAGACATATTTATCGGTGAATATGTGTGTGCATAGATTTATGCAAACATATAGATACACATTGCATCGCCCTAGACAGCTGAATGTATTTGCTCATTCATTAAACTTATGTTTATGTATAACGAAATTACTAGCTTTGCAGTGAAAATATTTCAAGGAGGAAAGCAAGTGCTCAGACACAATTTTTCTATGATAGTATTATTTGCCAAAACATCCTTAGCTTTCAACAGGCTGCACTTTTAATGATTTGGGTCATAATTCTAGCCAGCAAGCAGAGAGGTGTACCTTTCTGCTAAAGGAGAAAAAGAAAGGCACTGTAGCTTGCTGAAGGGGCATATGGCTTTGAGACAATAAGACGTGCTTAAAGTTAAGCATGTGCTTAATTAGTTTTATATGGTCACATTCTTAGAGTTGAACAGTTTATCAGACTAAACTCTTAAGGCTGATTATGGGTATGCATGACCCTTGTCACATAGGATAGGAACAGCATCCTCCTGCGCAGGTAGGAATTTTTTCAGGAAATGGATCAGGATGACCCCTTAGCGTAGCCAAAAGAACCTGAGCTGCAGTACTCAAGGACATTCACCTGTCAAGGCTTTTCTCTACCCCATAATGAATCTGTGGGGATAGCAAACCCCAGGATATCACCTCTGCTGCTTCTATTACTTACTGTTGAGTCCTGTGTGTATTTCCAAATGACAAGTCAAGAGGTACATGGGAATATTTCTAGGTACTAAATATATTCATTTTCATACTTATAAATATGAATGTGATTATATTTTATATATGTGTATACAGACACTAAAATGGGAAATGTCTGGAGCAAATTAATTTTGTTGCATTTGTGGATTTGAAATATCAGCAAAATATCATTTCTAGCAATTATTTTTAGGTACAGGTAAATGATAGAGGACTGGCTGCTTCAGCAGGTTGTATCTGTTAATTAATTACAAGAATGCATAAATTTGACAAAAACAATTGAGATTTCTTTCATGATGTGAATCTCAGGGCAATCTCCTCCATTAATTCTCTACTTGGACATGGTCTACAAGAAACCTGACAAAAATCAGCTGCAACAGATGCATCTACAGCCTTATGGTCTGTTGTTGCAGGAAGACAAAATGCGTGATCAAATAGAGATGTTGATTTTGCTGGAAGGAACACACTATCAGAGTTCAAAGTAGGCTCATTTGGAAATAATCACTATGCTAATAAGAACACTGAAGAGATGGTGTTTACAAGGCTATAGCTTCAGTCAGAGAAGTTATATCCAATGACTTCCTCAAAGTTACATCTTAGCTTCATGACCTGGCAGCTTTCACTCCAAAATCCCTATAAGTTCAGCCCAAGACAAGGAGCCATTTCCACCAGTATTTCTAGGTCTCCTTGAAGAAAGAATGTGCTTTGATGATAATGCTGTGCTCCTGGACTGCACGGCCGGACATTGAGTTCCATTGGTAACATTCAGCTTCAGACAAAGTATCTACATAGCATATGAAAGGACTTCCAGTGAACTGGGAGTATCAGAGCATTGGTGTGTGGGAGAGTAAATGCTAACTAAAGGGGCATCCAGACACGGCACCAGCAAGCTTCATCTTGGCAGTGTCCTGCAGAGAAAGACACCCACAGGCCTTATAGTGAGTTGAAGATGTATCTTACTAGGTCCATGGCAGTGAGATTTTGGGGGTTTGGAGTTTTTTTTCTTGGTTTAAACATTCCTGAACACCCAAAATAGAAGCCTGGCATTTATAGGAACAGGAAGACCTCCAGTCTTCTATAGGAGCTGAAGTAGCTGCCTTTAGCAGGTAATTCCTAGAACTGAGACAAGAGAATTGTCTTTACTGGGAAAGTCACTGAAGAAAGCATGAATGCATGGTTTTGCTTTCACTGGAAATGTGAGACTGGATCCCACAATAGGAAGCCCTGCCTCAAGGCTGCAGAGCACAGTGACAAAGATATTTGGACAATCACCTGTGTTGCTAAAATCTACTTTAAAATCCCTATTACAATTGATTACACTGCATTTATCCCTCTGTAGAAAAGTGGAAAGTGGAAGTTGATTGAGATGCAAGTGCACAGACAGCATCTGAAGGAAATTTTCTGCTACAGGATGGCAAGTCACGGTATCAAGCATGATACATCATGCAGCCATGATCTCACCTCTCTTTGGCAAGCAATGGTAATGCTGAACACCCTGTCTCCTTCACACGGGGTCTCACCAAAGAGTTACTTTTAAATACATATCAAACCAATACTTTTTCTAGTACCAGTTTCAGTCTTTATTTTTAAGTGCTTAGAACCTGAAACCCTCCACACTGCAAGCTTTCACTGCCTGGGCTTTACTGCAGTGACGTCTACACAGAAGCAGTGCTGCCACATTTATTCAGCCCACCTCTTAAAAAATCATTTTTTCTGCTTCATCTTCTCCCATTCGTGCCTAGTTCTTGATATTCAAGCTTTCTGCATCAGAAAGAGATTCCTCTTCCAAGGGTTACATATCCTGCGTGCTCTCCCTTGATGTCCACCTCCCACAGCAGTGCAGCTGTATTTGTGACAAAATGAATGTTAATAATCTTAAAAATGTGACATACTCATTGAGGAAACAAGGAACCTCCTTTGTTTTAAGTCGCTTACTTGTCCAGTGTTCTGTTGCTAAGTGTTTGCCATTGTATGACACCTAGAGCAGCTCCTTAGGACAGCCAGACTGTCTTTGGTCTCTTGAAGAAGTGCCAGGCACACTCAAAGAGGTCTGTATCCAAGGAACAGTAATAACTCTATTAAAAGGAACACAATATTCAAATTTCTAGTATTCACTTTGTTCCCTAGGAGAGAAAATTATTATTATATATATTTATGTACTGAAATTCTAAAGTCCGCACTAAGTGGAAGTGTCTGTAAACTAAGACATTAGGTCTTAAAACCAACAGAAGTGACTGGCGTTTTATCTGTATATAGCACATGGAAACCAATGGCACATTTATACTGTCAGCAGTAACACTGTAGAGATGCCTACACCAGTTGTGACTCTTGCTCACTTGGTGATCAGACATGACCTAATTAGCTCTCAGCACTCTGGCACAGTGCTAGTAGAGGTAGGACTTATGAAAGGTACTGGACTTCATAATGTGGATACAGGATCATGTCTGGAGATATCAGCACCACGTGCCCTTGCACAGCATTGACCCAACTTAAAACATTTATCCAAGGTTGTGGAAAAGTGACAAAACCAGGATGGGAGGCACATATTTCCTAAATTCTTATCCTGTATTTAATTCCTCTGTCTCTCCAAGGTGTTCAACAATTTAACCAGACAGGTTAGTGTTTGGTTATATGAATGCAGATTTCATCCATTGAAAGCATTCTGGATATACATATGAGGAGACTACACTGGGAAGATATTCCACAGTCACTGTGTTACATGCATTAAAGGAAAAGGGGTTTTGGAGAGGCACATCTGCATTCTAGGGCACCCACAGTGAGAAGCAGGGATGAGAGGATGGAAAGAAAAGGAGGAAAAACTGAAGTTAGAGAAGAAGGGTAAATTGTGCTCTATTAAAACAGCATTACAAAAATTACCATGAAGGAATATCTACATCCCAGACAGTCCAAGTCAGTCAACCTAATTCTTATAGTTGATTACGAGCACTTGATGAAATCTCCTATTAAAGGAGACTGTTACATGACTTAACAGATCCAGTCATGTACAATCTTACGGATAAAGATGTAGAGATACATGTGTGTAAGAATCTTTCAATGTATATTGAGACAACAACAAAAGACATTTTTAATAATTTGTTCCAAGCAATGCATCTAAACTAGACAGTAGCAAAATGAAGGGGGAGAGAGGAAAGGAATGGGAAAAGGAATTTCCCTCTCCTGCAGCTCCCAGTCCTTAATAACAATACACGTATAAATAAGGAGACAGACAGAGAGGTAGGCAGAAGCGCACAGATAAAAGGGCATGCGTGTTCAAAGGGAACATAATTACCTGTTATTCCCTTGCTCTATGGAAAAAAGTTCAGAGTTTCAATACTGACAGAAGTTAAAAATTGATCCATAGAAAAATGTTCACTTCACTAGAGGCTGCAAAAGAGCCTCAGCAACTGACACAGAGGAAAGTTGTTCTGAATTCCTTCAGGCAGGTTGGAAGGCAGCTCTGACTTGAATAACGCAAGAGGCCTTTGAGGCATACAGATGCCCTCCTTTCTAAAAAGTTTTTCTTGGAAAACAAACTTCCTCCTCTCAACTCATGCTTGGCAGGGAGGATTGCAGTCCAGGCTTGCTGTGCATTTCATTCCAGTACCAGTGGACACAGCTCAACAAAAGCTAATAACCTTTCCCGTGCTTAGAGCTTTTTATATCAAACACAAATTATTGTCCAATGTGCCCCTTCCGTCTTTCAGCTCTTCTTACCAATCCTACCTAAATTCTCCTTCTCTCCTCTGCCTTCCAATAGATTCAGCCTGGGAAAATGCAACATTTATTCCTTTCCAAGCCCAGTCCTCTTGTAACACAAAGGATTTAAGCACACCTGGAGGTGAATGGATCATACACCTTCATCTCTACTATGTAACATAGTATTTTTCCCCACCACCCCAAATCTCTCTGTGGGGCGGGGAATAGCTCTTCCTTCATGTTTCAACAATACTCATCAAGATGGAATTCTGACTGAGCCTTTGGACATATGAATACTTAGCAATAATACTAAGATGATCTTGAAAACTCCATTGGCTGGACTGGAGGATGCAAGTTTGGGACAGAACATGTAGTCAGCAGGGCTCTGCTGGCCCTGCATGTGCTCCTGCTGCTCCTCCACTACTCCAGCTCAACAACAAAGTTTCTCCTACCAATTTTCTATGAACAGGGACAACATCTATAAGGCAGTAATAGAGGTTCTTCTCTATCATCATCTTCAGTCATGTCCATATTTTCTTTAGAGCAATAATTAAAACAACATATTCACCAGCTGGGTTATTTTTTTTCTCTAGATTTAATCTGTTCAGGCTCTGATTTACATATTAAAAGCACTAATTAGCCCCTCAGAGTGTCTGAGCACGGATAGTGCAATAACTGGTCATGTAGTCACTAGAGACCACTCCCTAGTGCTTTTGGTAAAGCTCATGTATACAGCCTCAGTCTCTGGATGGCAGGAACGGCCATGTGTAGAGGGTTGTCTGCTTTGTTTCATAGCATTGAGGGACTGTAGTGCTGGATTGCTTCATTCTTGCATTTTTTCTTCTCTTTGAAGTGTCATGTTTGATCTGTCTGCTTGTCTGTCAGGTTTTCCCCCTCCCCCACTCCCCATTGCATTGTGTGCAAGAGCCTGTGAGAGGATGGACCACCTTTGGCCAATGCTGATGCAGACAATTCCAATCCAATCAAAGGCACAATAGCCTTTTCTCTTAGCTTTGATGCAGCATTCAAATAAACAAGAACTGTGCACTCAAAAAGAAAAAAAAATTCCATAACCCTCTGAGCCATTCTCCTGGCTAAGGATATTCAAAGGAATCATTTAATTTTCTTTGCATGTTTAGAAGTCACCTACAAAATGTCTCATTGGTCTGGGAGCAATGCTGTGTAGCCCCAGGTGAAAGGCCTGAGTCTGAATCCTGATTGAGCTTGTTTCCAAAGCTGCCAGGAGCTGTGAAGCCTCCAGGGTGGGAAGAAAGGCTCTTTAAACCCAACTAACAAGTTTTTGATACTGAACTTCTTCCTGGAAATGTGAAAAAGCATGAAAAGTACCCCTTCCCCAGCAATCATTGTGAATACTCCCTGGTTTTGGAAGATGCAGAAGGTCCCATTACTCTAGAAAAAGATTTCCTTCCACGCAGTGCTGCCACAGGAAAGTGATGGGTTTTGCTTGGCTGAGAGGAGCTGTTATCACCACATGACATTAAGCTGCATTGCCTCTTGGCACTAGGCCTCTTGAAGGGATATTTCATCAGCATATTCCTTTGGGAAACACAGTACAGTAACTGGGCACCAGGCAGGGGAAATTCCACCTCTTCTGAGGAAGGGGCAAAGGAGATTTCTAGCTTTTCTGAGCCAAGGCTAGGGAGGAAGCAAACCATCTAAATCCGTGCCAAGGAGCTCAAGAGGAGATAAAGTTCTCCCCATTGGTACACTCATGCATCTTATATAACATTGCATGAATATGCTAATTCCATCACTCACCAGGCAAATGTTTTTCAGAGTGAGAATTTATCTTGAACATCAGTTTGAGAAAGCCTTAACACTACAAAAAGAATTACTGAACAATATTCTCCTTGCACTGTTTGCTAGGTGGCCAAGGAAAACTAGCCTTAATGTGATTAGCCCGTAGAACAATGAAGTCTATAACTGGAGCTCTTGGGCACTAGTGTAATGCAAGTACTCAGCATAGCAATATTACAAGCCAAAGAAAGGTGGCATTTAGGTAGGTTAAAAAAAAACTGGATAGAAGAGAACGGGAAAATAAGTTTTTCTTGAAGTTGTTGTCCTAAGTGAAAGTTAGCGTGATTCAAATAATGATTTTTGGTGCAATTATAATTCTTTGCCTAGAGGAGCCCTAAAGCCTACAAGGAGTTGCAATACCACAGAGGAAAGAGGCAGATGGCATCTACATGAATACCAGAGGGTCTGGCCAAAAAACAAGGAGAAGTTGTCTTGGCTGTGTCACCAATAGCTATTGAAAAAAAAAATAGCTATTTTCTTCATAACAACATTGTACTTTTCCAAGAGTCCCATTTCAGAATACATTTTTTTAAAAGTGTTACCAGGAGCCAAAGCTGTTGGAGAACCCAAGAGACTGTGAAACCATCATTTCTAAAACTGTTGACTACTCTTCAGGTTAAAGAAAGGAAATTATATAGTAGGATGCAGGTCTGGTAACAAAACTGTGTAAACCCCCCTCTGCTTCCAACAGAGGCTTATACCTCTGACATATTTTAAAACTTCATGCAAAGAAAATAGGTTGACAAAATCCATTTGATTTAAACTAAAGACTCCCTGAAGCGATCAGAACAGACCCTCAGTCTACCAAGGGAGCTGTTTGACTAATGCCAGCCCTTATGAGATGCCTCTCCAACCTTTAAATGTGTTGGGAATGATCAGCAGACATACTATTCTGATTAGTAGCTTTTGAAATTACAAATGAGGCTTGACTGAGCAAACACTATCATCTGCAGTGCATGTCTCAGAGATTTCAGTAAGGAAGTCCCAGTCACAGCTGGTTACATCCAAGAAAGAGCAAGAGAATGACTGCATTTAGGAACTACTCCTTCAAGACAGGTCATATCTTGTCTTGCACTGATGACAGCTGATAAAGAAAAGCTAGTTTTGCTGTCAAATCTTTGTAGTGCAAGCTCCCAGAGACCTCCAAAGGAGAGACTTTCAATCCTCAAATTAAGGGCATAATTTCATATGAAAATTTCCTTTTAATGTGTGTATTTCAGTATTTGTTTTTCAGCTCCTGTGATGATCACAGAATCACAGAATCACTAAGTTGGAAAAGACCCGCAGGATCATCAAGTCCAACCATTCCTATCAACCACTAAACCATGCCCCTCAGCACATCATCCACCCGTGCTTTAAACACCTCCAGGGAATGTGAATCAACCACCTCCTTGGGCAGCCTCTGCCAGTGCCCAGTGACCTTTTTGGTGAAAATATTTTTTCTGATGTCAAGCCTGAACCTCCCCTGGTGGAGCTTGAGGACATTTCCTCTCATCCTGTCCCCTGTCACTTGGGAGAAGAGGCCAGCACCCTCCTCTCTACAACCTCCTTTCAGGTAGTTATAGAGAGCAATGAGGTCTTCCCTCAGACTCCCCTTCTCCAGGCTAAACAACCCCAGCTCTCTCAGCCGCTCCTCGTAAAACTTTTCTCCAGCCCCCTCACCAGCTTCGTTGCTCTTCTCTGGACTCACTCCAGAGCCTCAACATCCTTCTTGTGGTGAGGGGCCCAGAACTGAACACAGGATTCGAGATGGAGTCTCACCAGTGCTGAGTACAGAGGGAGAATAACCTCCCTGGACCTGCTGGTCACGCCATTTCTGATACAAGCCAAGATGCAAGGAAAGCCAGGATGATCCAGGCAGCTAATTTTTCCCAAACTTCTCAATAATTGAAGCCACATGTTTTGCTTTGATATGAGTTATAAGTAATTAAAAGATATGACAGGAAAAATACTTGTAGCCAGTAGTTACTGCAAACTAGAGCATAGAGAAAAGTTAGGGGTTTTAGTATGTTCATTCAGTTTGGGTTGATCTGCTCGAGAACTTCTAGCAGATCAGGTTGGAAGGCCAGATCAGGTTGGAAGGCCACATATAGCCAATGCTACTAGCTGATGCAAAAATGACAGGAAATAATACTTTTGTGCTTCCCTGATGCACCTGCCTTAGAGGCACATGATCTCTTGCTTCCTCCTTCTTCTTGTGCCTTTATCACCTTCAACTGTCAAATGAGATATCTTCTCTGTTCCAAGTCCACTCAAATAACTTTCCCACTGCCTTCCTCCTTTTTAAACCTTTCTGCTGCCACTGTACCTATGTCTTCCCTTTTTTCTCCTGATATCCCAGACAGAATATATCTGGACTTCCTTTTGTCCCTGTATTTCATGTCTCTGCTGTCTCAATGCCATTTTTAGTGTCCAGTCACCTTAGTGAGGGTCTTATGCCCAGTCTTTTTTTGCAAACATCATAAAAACTGAACTTTAGGAGACAGTCGACTAACAGCTCAACAGAAAACTATGTCCTATTTCCCACTGTAAACATATCAAACAAGCTCTCCTTGAGTATTGTTGCATCAAATTATCATGCTCGGGGCACTGTTATCTGCAAGTACATTAGGATTATGTAACTTTGGGATGGACAGGGGACGAGAGCTCATTAACAGCTTCCTTGATGATGTGGTCTCATATCCTGCTCTAGATCTCTATAACTATTTCTCCCTTAAATTTTCTCTTTTCTGCATGGATACAAGTCCACGTGCATTTTCAATTCGGGGTAACTAAGACCTTAACTCCCATCACCTGCTTGCATTCTCATCTTGAAGAATGCAAGACTTCCCTTCGATTGCCTACTGCACTGTTGCATAACTGTAATTAGCTTAAAATAAAACTCAGGCTTAAAACTTACCACTACTAATTTCTGGTTAAGACAAAGCTTTGTGCTGATGATCAAGATAGCCTTTTCTCTCTGCCGTGCAGACTCATTTCAAGGTCTGCAGTTTGTTTCATGATCATCAGTGAGCTAGCAGAGTAGTTCTTACCAAGCAGGCCAAAGTCCACAGTGCCACATTTTGGTAGCAGAAAGATGTTGCTGAAAATAATTGGGTCTGGCAGCACTCAATTGGTTTCCAAAACCAGTCCATTAGTTCCAAGGCTCACTGAGTGTTTGGTTGTTCTGTAAACCAGCCACATGCCCAGATATTGTGCCCAATTAATCTGGAAAGAGTTTGATTTAACACTGTAGATTTGCAAAAAGCTGCTTCTGTTAAAAGAAGAAAACAAACACCTAAATCCTTTGTTTTATACCAGTTACACCTTTTTCCTTTTCTCTCATCATCTTTGTGGCTGCCTGTGCCCACAGGTATTCCTCAGGGATATGACAGGAGACAGGAGTACAACTGGCTTCCTGACAAGGGAGAGGTGGCCTGCCAACTGCTACCCATTGACTGGAGTGTGTGCTTGGCTCTGGGAGGCAAACGCTGCTACAATATGCTCTCCCTGGAGAAATCCATCCTCAGAACTCATGACGACTACTGAAATGTTCCCAGATCTCACTGTAATTTTAAAGCATGGAAGTTGAGCATCAGGAAAACCAGTTAGAAATATGTGTTTACGTTGTTGGAAATAGTAAAACTGTGCTTTCTCCCAAAACCATGTCTGCAGGGTTTTGAGTTGTTTTTCTCCGCACTGAACCCCCTCACCATCATTAAGCACACAGACAAGGCATATCCAGACTCCAGATAAACGCTGCCTTCTATTTGAGTTTAAGACATTCTCGTCTTGGAGAAATTAAGATTCTCCATTCAAACAAGTTTGCAGTCAGGCAGTAATGCAACAATTTTACTGTTGCTTTGCTGGATGCTTCCTTCCTGTGAGGTCAGTCACCTGTAACCCAGTTCTCTTAGAGAAATTATTGTAGTAACTAGCTTGATTTCTCTGCTTTCAGTGAAGCATTAAAGTATAATAAATACTAAGAGCAGCTTATGGTTACAATGATTCCTAATAGCCTCTGACACTGAAAGAGACAGAATTTACCTATGTGAGTGGGGTTGGAGAACACCTGAACACAAATGCTGGGAAGCATTCTTGCATCTCAAGTATGCTGCGTTTCAGCAGCAGGGATGCTCAGGTTCCATTGAGGGCCTCTATGACCTTAAGAACGATATAGAAAATACTCAAATCAGTTTCTCCTTCACAAGGACCCTAAATTCAGTCTGTTTTTCCCCAGCCTTCACTTTACATTGCTAGATACAAGTATTGGCCGGAAAATGCAAAAATATTACATTAGTGATAGAATCTAAAATAATTAAATTACTTAATGTCTTATGCCTCATGGGATATCAGCAGCTTTTAATCAGTGTGTGAGAGAGTCCTTCACACTAGCTGTCTAGTTTGGGAGGAAGAATCCTGGATTTTAACACTACTGTCCAAGTTCAGCCAGTCCAGCCTCAACCTCTGAGCAGTGTTATCAGCCTCTCCCATTCAACACTCAAAGAGTTTCAGTGGATTGTCTACTTCCAAAATCTACATCTGCTGAGCATCCCGTCACTTCCCTTCCAGCAGACAAAGTCTGGAGTGGGGAGTTTGCTTCCATCTTTTGGCTCACATTGTAGCCAAGAGACAGTACAGAGCACGTACCAACTCCCGGCACCAAAAGTCCCTGTCTCTGTTTAACATGGGACTGGAGCAGGAGAGGGCTGGCTTTTGCATGATTTCCAGACCAAATATTCCTTGGGAGGGAGGGAGATGACAGCGTTGGCACAGAGATACCCTCTTGGAGCATTTTACCCTTTTGCAAAGCCCTCCCCAAGCTGTGCACAATCCAGCCCTCCAGGACAGCTCACATTTCTGACCAGATTGTGCACAAGGTTCCAGCAGCCGCCTGGAAAGTCACTCCAGCAATTAAGTCTTGGTAGATTTTTTTTTTTTTAAATATGAAGGATATGGCCCACTGTGCGGTGTATTGCAGCCACCCTCCCTGTCAGGCCGTTTCACAGTAGTATTGTGGCGCCATGGAGAGGAGCTAATTGGATTTGTTGTCACCTCCTGAAGCTGCCAGGAGCTCACGTCTGCTCTGGTTACAGATGAAGACATCACGGTGACAGGCTTAGAGATGGCTCAGCTGGCATCCTAGGGCCACTAATAGAGCCATGTTGATTTAATGTCCGAGTGGAGAGGTGCAGACAAGCTGTTCAAGTTTTCTATTCCAAACAAAGCAGAGATCTGTTATCAGTTGTCTGCGGATCAGTAAATAAACTTCCATGTGGCTCTCACAGCACCTAACCATCGCTACAGAAGAATGACAAAGTATTTTAACATTGAGATGGTACTTTTAAATGAGAGCACTGTCTCTATGGTTTATATTGCCCTCAGGGAAATCAGTTAATTCCTTCATACATAAATTTTACTTAACTATGTAATTATGGATGAATCCTATTAGTCTTTAAATTGCTCACTAGTTAAAAGGTGTGTGTGTGTTTTCTACATCTCTTTTTTGTGAAATGTACAGATCATCTGCACTTATGAAGATTAAAAGCCTATTTGGGGATTTTTGTTTGTTTGTTTGTTTGTTTTTTCAGCTTTGCTTTTATGTGAAAGCATAGAATTTATTCAAAGACTAGACTATGATTTTTTCTTTTTTTGCCTCTTCTGTATCGTACTATCTACCCAGAGCATAAAACTGGGCTTAGGCAGTGTTTCCTTTATTCTCATCACTCTCAACATCTCTGTCACCATTCGCCCTGGCCCCTGCTGCATTCACGTGGTCTCACATACCTCTCCGTAGTGCTCCATGTTAAGGGATCACTCATGTCAGCATGATGAGTGTGTGAAAGACAGCTCAGACAGGACAGTGTCCTTTAATACCCATTTTTACAGCTCTGAATCAAAGCTGAAATACAGCTCTGAGTGGCATTTTTGAGATCTCAGCACCTCCCATCTTTATGCCAAAATCAGACCTTTCCCTTGATGATTCAAGGCAAGTAGACCACTTTGAATATTCCCATCACACCT
Source organism: Phaenicophaeus curvirostris (assembly GCF_032191515.1). NCBI lineage: Eukaryota > Metazoa > Chordata > Aves > Cuculiformes > Cuculidae > Phaenicophaeus > Phaenicophaeus curvirostris. Next base: position 54,304,906 of record NC_091396.1, on the reverse strand, counting down.
AAATCTAAAGGCGTTTATGAAACAGGCTTGTGGTTGTTAACATCTCTGGTACTTCCACCAGTCTTGTTCTTTAGGAAACTCCAAATTCGGTCACATCCTGAGCTTCTGAAAGGCAAAAGCACAGCCAGGAGAGCAAGGTGCTCCCACGGTACCAAGGAAACACACTGAGGACCTTCTAGCTGCCACCACCATCAACTCCAGCCAAAGAAAGCAGTGACTTACCAATTTGTCTGATGTCTTTGGATCAAAAGATAATTCAGGCTGACAAAGACTCAGGGTTTTCGTCTTGAAAACTTCCAGGGAAGTGCTTTGGTTGTCAATCATCAGTACTGATGTGAGCCCACTGGGACAGCAGCCTAAACCCTGAACAGCTGAGGTAAAAGAGTCACAGCAATTTGGCCAGGGTTGCACTAGCTGGAAGGGGGGAACTGACCCTCCACCCCACCAGGCTACAGGTTGCTCCATTTTCTTTTCTCTCATGCCCTGCAGGCTTGGCATCCTGGACAACACCATGGAGAAAGAGTGAGGGGAGGAAAGATGACACCCATGGAGAAAAGATATTACAGATATGAAAATGGGTTTTCTCCTGGTGCCACAGGAACCCAACAGGCTGAGGGCAGTATTTAGGAGTCTGGATGCAGGGAAACAGTATTCTCTCTGCTCTGTCAATACTCAATGTAAGCCAGAAGGAAAGCTGCAGACCTCACCACACAACCAAGAAGCAGCAAGCGTGTGAGTAGAAACAAATCAGGAGAGAAACAACACTTGACTACAGCATTTCTCATCCATAGACTGAGGGATTTTGTAAATTACACTGGTTTTATCCCCATAGTCCAGTCAGAGTAGAAATGTGCTGTGAGTTGCTCTAAGTCCTTCATCAGCCTAGCAGCAAATTCGGGAGCCCACGTATCAGAGCACCGGCCTTGTGCCCAAGACGTTGAAATCCACTGCATCCTTCTCAAATAGTTATTTCCTGGCTGTACTACCTGAAGAGCAGGTAAGGCCTCCGTTCTCCACACAACACTGCAAAAAAAAAGCTTCAAACAAGAAAATTAACTGGAATAATGGACAGAGTGTACACGTCCTCTCTGCTCTCCGTCTGAGGGCTCTGCTGCGACTCTGGTGGGTCTTGGGCAGTTGGCCTTAATGGAAGGCACAACTGCTAGTCCTTCCTCACTCATCACTTTCAATAGAAGCTGGGCCCAGTCATGCCTGGCCATCCAGAGGGACAACAAAGTGTTTCTCAGTTAGCAAACTCCATGTCAACTTTGACCTGTCCCGCTACCCGGCGGTGCAGCAGGGGAGTAGCCCCTGCAATGCTCCACACCACTAAGGAGGAGATCCCAGTTCCTGTCCAAGTGCTGTCCCCTAAGAGAGGGCACCACAGTTCCATAGGAAAGGGTGGGAGGTAGGAGCACCAGCGTGCCCTCAGTGATGATCAAAATGCAACTGTTTAATTTGGCACTGCTTGAGCCATGCTCCAAAGACCCCAGGCATATTGCAGAGCCAGCAGGGGGTGGAGGGACTGGAGCAGCTCTGAGAAGCAAACACTCCCAGGCTAAATGGTCACCAGAGGCAGGCGAGAACCTCTCAGACACCCAGGCAATTACTTCTCTGACAGACAAGTGGAGATAATGGAGGAAGATACCCACTGAAAGGCTGGAAATTTACAGCTGACCTTAAAACATGGTTGTCCCCTGCATGTTTTCCTCAGAGGAGCGGAAGGACCCTCTACATAGTACACTGAATACAAACTGCCTTTGGCAAACTGCCTGCAAGAGAATGGTCCAAGGACATGAACAACAGTGGATTTTGGTGGCTTCCAAAACTCAGTTATTGTCCCTTTCTCAGGACTGCAGATTGGATTTTCTGTGGTACTGCACAGAGGGACACTAAACAGCTGGGCAATGAGGACAGGACAAGCTTGGATTGAAGTAGTAGTGCAACTGCTGTCTGAAAGCCTGTCTGAAAGCCTGTGGAAAGTCACCTTCTTCTACAAGCTGACCTCTCACACCTCCAAACTACCTTTCCTTTTTTATTGCCTGGAAATACATTTTTATCTTTAACATATTCTCATTTTTCTGGCACAGAAGGAATTGTATGTGGAGGAATGGTCTAAAGAAGGGACACCACTTCTCAACTGTTTTTTTCTAAAGGGAAACCTCCTGTCTGGTTACTATTGTCAGTAATCTCCACTGACAGTTACAGTCTGGGGAACTTGGCCAGAATTTCCCTCTTTTCTCTCTAGGCTCCAGTTCTAGCTCCTTTTGATAATCTTCCCCAAAGCTGTTAGGACAAATGATTCCAGCTTCATCTACATTCCCTCAAATTAAATGAGGTAATTTGTGTGTTGTAGAGTCACTGAGTAGATTAAACAAGGCCACTCGGCTGGAGATATGGTGCAGTAATCCAGGTTTTTCAGGTTAACCATTTCTTCTGGAAAATAATTCAAAAGGATTTGGACTGTGATCTGGATTAACTGAATGAAGTCAATTTTGGCTCCCAAGGCTGGCTGGGACATTTCCTTTTCTCTTTAGGTATAAGGAAAAGAAAGTGTTAGGAAGAAAATATAAAAAGATTATGATTCTGTATACAGTACACAGAGAGAAGGACAACAGATGGGGCAGGTAAAATGACTACTTTGGTTTTTTGCTCGCCTTTCACTTGTGTCCAAAGAGTCCCCCACATTTTAACAGAGAGGAATTAAGGAATTACCAAACAGTAGCTGTTTGTATGTGTGGCAGCACAGATTGTCCTGATTGTGGTTGTGTCTGGAATTTGGTTTAAAATCAGATAAACAGAAGCCAGCTTCATTAGTAAGAAGGCAGGACATTGAGGAACACTGAATGAACAGAATTATCTAGTATCATTCCTTGTGCTACAGGATAGCACCGTCAGATAATGCTAAGGAAGTTGAACTCAGCTCATTTTCAGCTTCCCATCTTTCATTCTGCTGGTAAAGAAGTGAAACAAAAGACCATGTGGCCTTCTTTTGCAGCTATACTGAATCATAGAATCACCAGGTTGGAAGAGACCCACCGAATCATCGAGTCCAACCATTCCTATCAAACACTAAACCATGCCCCTTAGCACCTTGTCCACCCGTGCCTTAAACACCTCCAGGGAAGGTGAATCAACCACCTCCCTGGGCAGCCTGTTCCAGTGCCCAATTACCCTTTCCATGAAAAATTTTTTCCTAATGTTCAGCCTCAACCTCCCCTGGTGGAGCTTGAGGTCATTCCCTCTTGTCCTGTCCCCTGTCACTTAGGAGAAGAGGCCAGCACCCTCCTCTCCACAACTTCCTTTTAGGTAGTTTTTAAAGTAATTTGGTTTGATGATATTTCCACTGATGGCTGGTTCCAGAGCTCTGCTGCATAAAACCGCACTCCTGGCTCTCCCTCTCACCTGGGCCCTTATCAGTCAGGGCTCCCCAGCCCTGCTTTCTCTTTCCTGCTGCCACAAAGGGCAGGCATTCTTTGCCAAGACTAGGACAATTCCATAAAAAGACCACTTGTTTTCTTCACAGGTAGTTCAAACAAGTGGGTTAAGATATGATCACAGCAATAGCCAAGTATATTTTCTGTACATACTTCTTGAAGTTTACTCTAGAGCCAGAAGGAACAAAGAAATTGTTTCTCATCAATAAAAATGAGCTCACTTTCATCTACCCCAAATGCTTTTTTTCTCAGATTTGGCAATTAATCCAGTGTTCACTTGGATAAGGTCCCAGCTGATCTAGTAGCCACAGGCTCATTGCTACCAAGCTGCCGCTCTAGACAAGTCACACCTATCTGCAAATAGACATAAATTTAATAACCAAAAGCTTCCTGTAGCAGTCAGCAGTCACAGAGTCCAAGAAGAAGCTGATCAAAGTACATCACTATGCATAAATGATCATCTCCTAAAGTCTTAAATTATAATAATTTGTAATATGAAAATCATGGGAAAGGAATCCAAGCAAGGTCTGAAAGTGGTGACAGAACACAGCATTGTATTACTAGGGCTAGGGTGAGGGTTATGGTTAGGGCTAGGGGTTAGGGTTAGGGGTTTTTATATCTATAACTATAGCCGTTTATAAGTAACAACCCACCCACTCAGTGCCATATGAGTTTTTTATATCAGTAGACTCCCAGGAACCTTATGGACTTTGACTTTTTTTTTACAACCCCTCCCAATCCTCCTTAGTATCTGCATGTGACCTTGCATCACACTATCTGTGTGTACCCATTTCCCCTCTCTAAGGCAGCAATGGCCAGAGCACACACTAGAACCTCCTAACTTGTCATGCAAACAAAACCAAGTCCATTGCATGAGGCTTTCTCATGCCTGTACTCTTTAGTGGATTTCCCTTAGATCAAGGAACTGAGTTTGCTTACAGTAGTACATATATTCCTGGCAAAGCTCCGTTTTCTGTGCTTTGCTGAACTCCTGAACACAGATGTCCCATTTGTGTTTCATTAGTACATCAGCCTCTCTGAGGCTTTCGACCTCTGCACTAGGCAATAATTACCTGGCGCAGACCCATTCCCTCGCCAGCTGGCCTGGGAGCTGCTCTGCTCAGACCAGGGCTCTCTCTGCTGTCAGCCCTTTCCAGTCAACTGGACAGCTCAATCAGCAGAAAATATCAAATATGGTTGTTATTTAAGCTCAGCCAGCACTATTTCTGCTTGATCTGACAACATCTCTTCAAAGAAAGATTATGCTTCCTAAGTTCTAGACATGAGACAGAAGAGTTAAGAATTCTGACAGGGTTTGTTGAGTTTAGACACTCTTTTGCAAGCAGTCTGCGTTGATCATGTTCTTCCTTTACTGCAAGCAGCATTGTAGACACCTCCTTCTCTCAGATCCAATGACTATTTAATTACTTGTACAAAGTGGAGCAGCTATGAGGACAGTGGGAGTGGGCAGATGAAACCAACTATAGTCCTGGGGTGAAGGCGTTTGTCTGGGATACAAATAGGCAGTTTGCCCCTGGTGGTTCTAAGTTTGCCTCCTCTCCCACATGTGGATTCATGGGGTATTGGGAATTATTTCATTTTTACAGATTTCAGGAGAGGTGTAGATTTTTCTCAACGTAGAAATTAAAATCTTGGAGTTGCTCCCAAGCAATCCTTGCCTGCTGCTCCAGGAACCCCACACCATGGCAAAGGGAAACCCTGCGCCCAAACCAAGGCACCTCTGGCCTCCCTGCCGTGTTTACAGCATGGCAGCCCTGACTTCGGGTGTTCTGCTATCTGTACCAAGGGAACTTGTACAAGTTATGGTTGAGGATCATTTTTTTTATGCAATAGTAATCATGTTTCTCAAACAGGATGATGTAGATCAAATACAGAAAGGAATGGATGAAAAAGAGGGACGAAGGTGACAGAGTCCCAGGCAAATCTACATTCACAAGATATCATTTCAGTGCATTTTAGAGAACCTGAGATTGAGCAGCATTCAAAGACAGAATGTGAACCATGGTTAAAAAGGAAAAAGATAAACAAGAAAAAAAAAGCAGTAGTGCTGTGTGATGACTCAGCTGCAAAGGCTACATTCAGGCACATCTCCAATTCAGTTATAGGAAATAAACGAGGCATGATATTTCCTAACTTCCACAATAGCAGGCATCACAAGAAGCGTTTCTGGATTAGCTGAAGAGTTCTGGGGAATTTCTACTTCTTGTTTCATTCAGCAGATCCACTGCCATCCATAGGAGAAAAGGAGGATTTCACAGACTCAAAGATAACTGTGATAACTGCTAAAAGAAGGCAAAAAACCCATAGCTCATGATGATTGCAGAATCAAAGAATAATTTAGGTTGGAAAAGACCTTTAAGATCATCAAGTCCAACCATGTCCCAATTTAGCCCGTAGCTGGCAGCTAAACAGCAAGCAGCTGCTCTCCCATCTTCCCCCACCTAGGCGAAAGGGAAAGAAAAGAGAAGGAAGACTTGTGAGTTGAAATAAAAGCAGTTTTAATAAAATGATAAAAAATAAAAATAATGATAATACTAATAGCAGTGATAATAATAATATAAATATAACAAAATATACAAAAACACTTGTCTGTCCCGGTAGTTGTCACAGAATGCGTGCTCTCAGCAGCAAATGCCGGATGACAAACTCTGCAAACACAGAAGTTCCAGTGAACGCAAAGATCACAGTGGGCACAGAGAGATCACCAGACATGGAAACCAGGCTAGGAGCCCATGGAGACTGGACACTGGAAGCAGGATCACTGAGAGCAAGGGATCGCAGAGAACAGATGAAAGAGAAAAGAGACCTATCCCTGGAAAACTTCCTGCATTATACTGTGACATTCATGGCATGGAATACATCTGTTGGCCCATTTGGGTCAGCTGTCCAGGACCGGCTCCTCCCAGTTTTGTACACCTGCTTATTTGTAAAACATGAAAAACTGTGAAAGGTCCTTGGTTTGTTAAGCAACAACTAGAAACATCAATGTTTTCCTACATTGTTCTTATACCAAAATCTAGAGAAAAGAGCAGCTACTGAGAAGAAAATTAATTCTGTCTCAGCGAGGCATAAACATTGCCTAACCACAATTAAAAATAATGCGTTATTAACCTTATTCTCATACTACACCTATGATACTGCAGCTACTGAGAAGTCCAGATACTGAAAAGTGCAGATACTGAGAAGTAAACTTGACTCTATCTCAGCCTAAACCAGGACAAACTGTTAACCTAACACTGCCACATCCACCGTTAAACCATGTCCCTAAAAGCCACAGCTACATATCTTTTAGATACCTACAGGGATGGTGGCTCAAACACTTCCCTGGGTAGCCTGTTTCAGTGCTTGATAACCTTTTCAATTAAGACGTTTTTCAAAATATCCAATCTAAACCTCCCCTGATGCAACTTCTGGTCATTTCCTCTTGTGCTATCACTTGTTACTTGGGGAAAGAGACCAGCACCCACCTCCCTACAACCCCCTTTCAGGTAGATGTAGAAGGTGATGAGGTCTCCCCTCAGCACCCTCTTCTTCAGACTAAACAGCCACAGTTTCTTCAGCCACTCCTCACAAGACTTGTGCTTCAGACCCTTCACCAGCTTTGTTGTCCTTCTCTGGACACACTCCAGGACCTCAATGTCTTTCTTGTGGGGAGAGGCCCAAAAAGGAACACGGTACTCAAGGTGTGACCTCACCAGCACTGAGTACAGGGGGACATTCACTTCCCTGGTCCTGCTGGACACACTGTTTCTAATACAAGGCAGGAAGCCATTGGCCTTCTTGGCCACCTGGGCACACTGCTGGCTTGTATTCAGCTGGCTGTTGACTAACACTCCGAGGTCCTTTCCCACAAGGCAGCTTTCCAGCCACTCTTCCCCAAGCCTGTAGCATTGCCTGGGGTTATTGTGAGCCAAGCACAGGACTTATCTCTTGACCTTGTTAAATCTCACACAACTGGACTTGGTCCATAGATCCAGCCCATCCAGATCCCTCTGTAAAGCCTTCCAATCCTCAAACAGATCAACACACCTGCCCAACTTAGTGTCATATGCAGACTTACTGAGGATGCACTCAGTCATCTCAATCCAGATCATTGATAAAAATATTAAATAGAACTGGTCCCAACATTGAGCCCTTGGGAACACCACTTGTGACTCCCCACCAACTGGATCGTCCTCCATTCACCACAACTCTTTGGGCTCAGCCATCCAGACACCTTTTTACTGAGCAAAGAGTACACTTGTCCAAGCCCTGAGCAGCCAGTTTTTCCAGGTGAACACTATGGGAAAAGGTGTCAAAGGCTTTACTAAAGTTTAGGTAGACAGCATGCACAGCCTTTCCTTCATTTAATAAGTGGGTCACCTTATCCTTCAGAGGAGAGAGTTATCAGAGTTCAGTTGGTTATGTGACTTCCTACAAATCTGCTGAGGATGCTGTTTTCAGTAGATAACGCAACAGACTTTAAAGGAGATTTTACTTCAGGTAAAGGTTTTACTTCAGGATAGCAAGAACTATCACTTTATTCAGAGTCCTCCGTGGACTTTGATATTTAATATTTTAAAAAAACATGGGAACATTCTGAAACAAAAGGTGAATCGTTTATTTACACAAACATGTGGCCTTTATGCATCTATTCTCAAAAGCAGGAAGGTAGAACTAAGGCAGAGGAACCAAGATGAAGAGTGAGTGATGAATAACGTGATCTAGAGTACATAATTGAAAAATGGTAGTGTAAGACTTATAACTGAAATACTGCTATTGATGAGTTCAATCTATACAGGATAAGAACAACAATAATATTTAGCAATGATGCAGCGCTTTTCATCCTTGGAACTCATTAACTAATTAATCTTCACAACACCCCTGAGAGGCAGGTAAGTACTATTGCTATTATTAGCCCACGAGAAAGATAAATCCAAGACAGAAGCAGAGGAAGGTGGAATTAAGAGCCAGAAGTGACTTTGTTGTAGGGAGGAGAGTAGAAAATAACTCCCTTGTTCAGTCACAGCAAGGGGCAATTCCATTACCAGAGGAAGATGTCCCAGCACAGGAAACATTCATAAAGGAAACCCATCCTTTCTTCCACACAGGCACAAAAGATGTGACAGCAACTCAGCCAGAGAAGTAAAACATATAAAAAGAAAATAAGATGAGTCAAAGACAGCAGAAGGAGTTAATATGAGCTAAGAATGGGAAAGGGCAACAAGATGCTGAAACTTTGAGGACTAATGTCAAAGCAGTGCTTTCTTGTACTACTGAACTGAACTATTGGACTGGCTTTTAATAGGAAAGACAACAATAAAGACTATGTTTGTAGACGATGAAGAATTAGTAAAGGGCCTGTTGATAAAGCTAACGATAAACACAGGAACTTGGCTATGCTGGATGGTAGGCTGGCAGCAGGCTCAGATCACAGAAATACCACATATTAAAATGAGATAATTCTTGACATTTAATTCTCTTACTATCTCCTCTTATGTGTGAGAGAAAACAGAAATATTGAAGGGAAAAATAGGAAGTAGGCATAACAGTAATCTTCCAAAGAAGGTAGGAGCTCATGTGGGCAAGATTGGGAGGAAGAGCTGTAGATCAAACTGTTTGAGAATTGTCTTGAATTCTGTGTCTTTACTGAGATGTTTTGGGGTTTGTATTTTAGAAGTAGGAACATGCACAGATTCAGTTGGAAATAACACAGCTGTGCAATGCACAAAAATTTTACCCAGAATTTATCTCATTTGGGCAGTTAAAAATCACAAAATTATTTGGTCAGTTTGAATTTATTGCCTGTGTCATTCTCTGCACTTCCCTGTCAGTAAACTGGAAATAGTTCCAGGTTTAACATTAAATTTAACTTATATGAAACTCTTCCTCTGTAACTGTGATAATACTCCATACATGCAAATTACGAGCAGCATTTTTTTAAAATACAAGAGTTCCTTAAAGTTATAAATGAGTATTTACTCAAGCTAGGATCTCTATTAAGAATAACAAATCAGAGGGCTTAGAGATTGATAGATGAGCATAAAGACAGGAGAAAATCTAAGGAGATAATAACTGCTCTCTATAAAGCTTGGCAATGCTTAGTCTGTAAATCAAAATAAACTACATTATTGGTGGAGTTTTTCTACCAAAGCAGGAAACAAGGCTGACCATGGTGAGGAAGCCAGTGGCACAATTAACAACGGAGACAGTCAGAGGAGGAGCGACCTGTGAGGCTGCAGGTTCTTTTTCACATAGACATCAGGACTGAACTTTTCCATATTCTTTTGATAAGTTTCCCATTTTAAACCCAGCTAAAGCCTTATATGTGCTTTTTTGAGAATGTGGTTAAAAATATTTTTTTTCCACTTTTTTTCCTTCAGAGAAAATCTTCCACATATATGACATGCAAAAAAGATTTCTCACCACCCTCCTTCTTGCACACAGGTCTGGCCTAAGAATTTAGGAGGAAACAAACCTTTCCATGGGACACATCCCAAAGAAAAAGGACTGTTTTGGAGCAAAGGCACATACAGCTTTCCAGCAGACTGCTGGTAGAGGAAAGCCCAGCAACTTTTTGTCCTTTACATCTTAGAATTTAGCATCTTAAATTTAGCTTTTGCGCTACTTTGGCTTTTCCTAACTTTTGGAAGGAAAAAGCAAAAGATACTCGGGTTTTTAAATGGCAAGTGAGGAATTTTCTTCCCTGCATCCCAGTACATGTGAAGAACCACAGCTAGGTACTGCAATTAGAAGCTTGCAAGAAATTTAGATTTTTTTGCATCTTAAAGGCATGCCACCAAGATGCATGCAGTCTTTTCTCCAATCTACATATTTTCATGGCTGTATCAGAGATACTACACATTTTGATATGTGCCTTATGCAGCAATACCACAACTTGACTCCGAGTCTGATCATCTAGGGTGAGAAGCAGCCCTCCTGCCCTAGAAATTGTGCTGTTTTAAAGGCTGCTTCCCTTGGGGTGGGTCATTGTTCCTTTGAAACCCCCAAAAAGTTTAGAAGTACTTTTGTGTTGTTCCTTGTCAGTGCAGAACTCAGGAAATGAATCACAGAATCACAGAATCATAGAACGGGTGGGTTGGAAGGAACCATGAAGATCATCTAGTTCCAACCCCCTGCCATGGCAGGACACCATTCACTCGAGGAGAGCACGTCTGAGTCGTGAGGAGCCCTTTGGCACCCCCACTACCAGGATCATCCCAGAAGTGTGCACAGTGGCCTCTTTGGTCTCTTGTTGTACTGTGACACCTGCGGAGCATCTGGAATGGGTTACTGATGTAGAAAGTAGCCATAGAGTAGTAGCACATGCAAAATGCTTAATTTCCACCAAGCACACTTTTAAAGAGTGGGGTAAAGGCAAAATACCCTATCCTATGTCCATTATGTATGGACTTCAATGAGACATGGTTTGTTCATTCCTGCACCAAGAACAGGAAAGAAATCTTTCTCATTCTAGAATGTTTCCCCTGCTTCTTACTCATTACGAGCAAGACTTCAGATTAAAGAAGCTGTTTCTCCTCTGCAAAAGAAATCACTCTCTTCCAAAAGGCAGAGGAGTAGGGAAAGGCATTTTCTGTGCTTTTTGTTGAGTGAGCTACATGTAGGAAAATCTGAATAATCTTTGGAGAAAAAAAAGAAAAACAGGACATGCATCTCAGAGCATGCGCTTTTGTGTTATTCAATATGAGTGATAGGGAAGGATAAGGTTGAAGTTCAAGGCAAGTATGGAAGTGTAATTTCTCTCTGCACAGACGCAAATAAAATGAGTCTCAGCTCTACAAGATTAAATTAAAGATGGATCTTGTGCTTGATGCTAGTTTGATAGAACTAGAGTATGTAGTGGTCGTATCATGAACATAAGTGGATATCTCTAGTGGCTAGCTAGTATTTTCTTTATACTCATGAGTGTTTACTACGGCACACAAATACTAACCGGTTTTATCACATAGTCATTATCATATCTTCTTTCCTTTCTCTCTACTATTTAGGTGTTCCTGCTACAAAATGATTTCATATCAATTAGGAATTCCATTTCCTTCAAGGGGCTACTGAAGGAACAGCCACCTGCAATGCATGCTGTTAAACTTCAATTGCTGTGTATCTTCACAATAAGAAGATAGGTATTTTTAAACTCCGCATCCAAAATTGCAAGTGTAATCTAGGTATCTTTTCCTATTTGAAAAAGAAATACATATATATGTACACTGTACGTATTGTGTCTCTGGAAAATTCCGACATACAATATATGTTGCAAGAAAAAATCTTCTTAAGGTGACTTTAAAGATAAAAAGAAAAGTTAAAAATACATCATATTTTTCATTGAGTGTAAAAGTCAAACAACAGCAGACAAATACTACAAAGTTTCTGCATTGCTGCTGAAAGAAAAGTACTTTTATTAACCGCACTGTGAAGATGACAGATCCTTATTTAAGGGACAGCAATAAGAAACTCAACAAACAAACAACTTTTAACCCTTTTTTTCAGGGGGGAGATCTACTTTGTCTGTAATTCCCTATGGAAGAAAAGAATTTTTGTTTCCTTGCATGCATGAAATAATCCATTTGAGAACAGGAGTTCCACATATACCTTCATACCAGTTCCTAAGTAACATTAAGGGGATCTGGCATTTGGAAGGTTAATTTTCTTATCAAAACTATATGAAATCCTAATTTTGCAGAGTAGCAATTTGGAAAAAAAATCAGCAATGGGAAAATGTTGGTTATGCAGCACTAGACATTCAGTACTCAGGGGATCAATTATAAAAACACTCATTCAGCTATTTCTATTCAAATGAACACCTGAAGAGGAGGTCTCAATGGTTTTAAAAGTGTGTGGATATTACTGGATAAATGTTAGTCCAATAAAAGAGATCATCATCTGCTATTTGTGTGCATTTAAGTTGACACTAAAAAGATCTTTGTGGAATATTGCTGCTTCTTTTTCTTTTTGTGTGTGTGCATCTTTTATCTCATATTCCCTTAACACTTTGTGAACTGAAGAAAATAGACCAAATGAGCTGTTCTTTAAGATTAAAGGGGCAGCATTTAGTTGAACACACCTGAATGTGGAAGAAGTCTATTTTCCTCACACTTATGAATATGTAATGATGTGCTTGGAGGCACAGTCACGAACCCCTAATAAGAATTCACGAGTCTGTGTTTGAAAACAGACATTTGCATTTGCCCTCTGGTCACAGTACATGGGTCATTCTTATTCAAAAATTTATTTGCTTTATTTTTCTATTCCCCCTCCCTTTCCTTCCTCCTCAAAATATTTTCTCATTCCTAGATTTTGTTTCGAGAAAAATTAAAAAGAGAAGGCTAAATCCTTACAGAACATTCAGGATCCAATTAGAGCGAGGTTACTCAGGGATATATACATTTATTTGTGAAAGTGAAAAACTCCATTGTTTGATTTGAGGAAAGCGTATTTTTCAACCTCAGGAACAGATTTGCTTCACCAAAAGCATTTGGCAGCATTTAAGAAGAAACAAAAAAATCGTACATAGGTGTATCACACAGCATTATAAAAGGTGAAAATTGGGAATAAAGTAATAGAAATAAGGCTATATAGATTAGGGATGTACTTCATAAACTTGCATAAATACTTATAAAAAAGCAACCGCCAAGAAAAAACCAACAGAGTATCATACATGTTAGTACAGTGAGCTAATCAGTGTCATTAGCTTTGAAGGCATGGTATCCAGGTGGGGACAGCAGGCTGCGGAGACTGGTACTTAATGAGAATATTGCATTTCTCTTAACATTTCTTTTATAAAAAGCTGTTGGGGAGCTACTCCAAAATGCATTCAGAATCATATTTTGCGTTCATTCTCTAAACAGTGTGTTTTAGTTTCAAATTAGGCACAGGAGAAGATTTTGCTAAGATTTTTTAAATTCCCTTTTATCAATTCTTTCTAATTCCCTCTTTTTCTTAAAAAAAAAAATAAAAGAAAAAAGTGAAATAGAAAGAAGAAAAACTTGCAGCACTTTACTCATTTTCTGGAAACAACCATTGAAGAATCAGACATGTTTACCTGAAAAAAAGCCAGACTATTTAAAACAAACAAACAAAAAAACCCCACAAATAAACCCAAGCAAATTAATTTGCATAGAAGGGAATTACTGAGCTATTGCAAATCACTGCAAGCAATTTCAGCTGCTCACTATCAAATCCCCATGTTAATGCTTATACATTCTACAGCTGTATTAAAGATTTCATCATCACTTAGCTAAGGGTCAGTGGAAGGTAAATACCCATCCCAAAGCATGGGAGGATTTCAAAACATGCAGATTAAAAGTTGCAAGGCTAGTTTCTAGAGATGTTTGAACTTATTGTAAAGATGTTGACATAGTTCTTGGTGGGGCATATACATGCACAGATTTCACCTAAAGTATAGGTGCACCTACAGTACATACACAAGCAGATGTGTGCACACAGACATGCTCACCCAGAAATGGAATTGATTACAGTTTACCCCGTGTTTTCTAGATTTCGTATTACAGTCAAAACTGTGACTTTGGAAGGAAAAAAAAAGAAGAGTCCATTGTGACAGCAATAGTCAAAGAGCAAAGCATTATTTTAGATCTAACAGTGACACCTGCAGTTGAGCCCCCCATACTAGCATGTGAACATCTCATTTAGAAAAATGCATCCATATTTTTGAATTGTACATATCTCCTGCTTAATTATCCTCGTGTACCTCAAATTTGCCTCTCCCATTGGCAGCACAATCAGCTTCCACACCAGCATGATTCAGCTTTTCCTCTTATAAAGCAAACAGCCTGCCATGAAGTACATAAATAGCCCAGAAATTCTTCCTTGAGCTGCTTGGTGGGAGTAGAGCTGCCCATGCGTATAGATACACACAGATCTCTCCTCCACAAGCAGGCATTTCAGAAGAACCACCTGCATGTCTGAAAGGCTCATCTCCACATTTCAAAGATTTAATCACTTTTCTGTTAATTGCAATATAAAGCATTACATTTGGTATGAATAAGGACTAGATAGCCCAACAATTCTAATGAATCCCCTTCATTTTTACTGCTCCCTTCTTGGCCTTGGTTACCAGCTGGTGAGTGTCAGCAATGTGGTCACTCTGTTCCCCCTCTCTCCCAGACAGTCTGGGAATTTTACTGTTTCCTTATTATTTAAAGCACTTACTTTTTTGGGTTGTTTTGTTGTCTTGTTTTTTTAAGAAACACAGTGCTCTGTTTTGATTACTGCTCTGAAGGCTACTTTGAAAGGCCTGACTTCAGTTAAATAATATATGAAAGTCTGTATTATATTTTTCTTCTTCACTATTCTCATAGCCTGCTTTTTATTCAACTTCTTCACATATACTGGAAAACACACTCTTCTTTCTCTCTTAGAAGCAGAAACTGCAACTAAAAGGTAAATCTTACTTTGCTGTAAGATGCTTTTTTTCATCACCAATTCTTTCGACTCACTTGCACTACAGTTTATAACAGTTTCTAACCAAGATCAGTGCTCGTATTTCACCTAAGCACAGTATGAATTTGGATTTCATTTGCAGCTTGTGGACCTACTTCTTTCATCATGTAAGCACCTAAAACCTTGCGTACAAACATGTGTTCACATGAACAAAAAGATTTCTTTATAACTTTTGTCAATATTCTGCTGATTGCTAGTTCAGTACCAGATGTGCTGTGCTTAATGGTGCATATACAAGAAGCATCCCCTAATCCCTAAATGAACTTCTTATCTCTAAATATATACAGGATAAGCTATCTAAACTCAATTTGGCAACTATGCTATTAAATCTACCAGAACCAAACAGTAAAAGAATATTGTTAAAGCCAAGCACCTGTTAGCAAAAAAACTGAAGAATCCTGCTAGAACAAAACACAGCTAACCATACATCAAAATAAATCAGGTACAGTTCCATGTAGATTAATTTCTGTTATCTGTGCCTCTCAAACCTCCACATCTTCTTTTCACAAGTGTGTGCACGCAGTTTGAAATTCCTCTGGTTTTGTTAGTGGCACACTCTGTCAGTCACAATTCACTGCAGAGAACTGAGTTCTCATTAGATCAGATTTTTTATCTGCATATGGATGCAGATGGTTCTATTACACGATTTAAGAGAAGTGCACAAAGGAAAAAAAGAATGTAGTGTCATCTGCTGGTTGGATTACAGAACCTGGAAAATAGCTTGTGGTGCAGAGGTTCCTGCTGTATCACCAGTTCCCTTTGTGGCCCATGTACGTAGCTTAAATCAGCACATGAATATCTTCATTTATGAAATGAAAACATTTTCACTTGCATTCACAGCCAGACTCTAGGGGCTGGCCCATCAGCTCCTCAGCAACAACTCCTCCTGACAGTAAACGGTGCAGGGGAGAAGATAGGGGATGCTCAGGGACAAATGTGAAGAATGCCTGTTTATCCATCAGCAGTCCCCATGGCAGGCCATTGCCTTCCCATTCACCCCTCCGGACTGGAGCAACCCTTCAAGTGAATCCTTAGAGCCACATGAAGGGTATTACAGCCCTGAAATTGTGGTTCCCACAGCAGGGGCAGTGGAGACTCAAATTTGCTACACAAATAGGCTCTTCCAGCTTAGTCTGTGGGTTTAATCCACAGGCAAACTCCTCCAACCAAACAGGCCGAGGGAAAATATTTTCTTTCCCATATTCCTCCTTTCATGTTTTTTTTTATTTGCTTTGGAGCAAGGTAGCACAGCACCAGAGCAATGAGAAGCCAGTTTGTTTTTCATCTGGAATAAGCACTGAAACTTGGTGCAAGGAAAAGCTTGTAACACCACACAACCAGAAATCACCTATAACTACTGGTAAATAGACACGGCTTTCACTCCAGCCACCAAATGCATCTTGCATTTAACCATTAACTGACCAACCCCTGGGCATCTCTTTTATTTCCACACAAGTATTTTTTATAAAATAGTTGACTATCTATAGGAAAAATTAAAAAAAGTATTTACGTGCAAGGGATCTCCTAACATTGAGTTAAAGTGAGTCCGCGAGGGCCATGAAGATGATCAGAGGGCAGGAGCACCTCCCATATGAGGACAGGCTGAGAGATTTGGGATTTTTTAGCCTAGAGAAGAGAAGGCTCCAAGGAGATCTTATAGCAGCCTTCCAGTATTTAAAGAGGGCCTACCGGAATGCTGGGGAGAGACTCTTTATCAGGGAGTGCAGTGATAGGACAAGCGGAAATTTTAAAGCTGACAGAGGGGAGATTTAGATTACATATTAGAAAGAAATTTTTCACTCTGGGGGTGGTGAGGCACTGGAACAGCTTGTCCAGAGAAGTTGTGGACATCCCATCCCTGGACGTGTTCAAGATCAGGCTGGATGAGGCTATGACCAACCTGATCAAGTGGAAGGTGTTCCTGCCCATAGCAATGGGATTGGAACTAGATCATTTTAAGGTCCCTGCAAACCCAAACCATTCTATGAGTCTGTGATCAAGAAGGATAAGTTACACCAGACCCACACATTAGATGAGTCTGGATGTTACCTGCTATGGTGAGTAACTCCACCATAGTCCAGAGGGTTCTCTTCTGCTTTCACTGTGCTCCCTTGCCCACTCTTATTTTTACTGCCCTCAGCATGAAGGTCACTACCCAGTTGTAGCTGCAGCCAGTGTATCCCCAAATCTACTGTTTTCCATCCTTCGGATTGAAAAATAGCATGAAAAAACTTTTGGCGTTGTGAAGTTTGGTCTAAAGTATAACAAAATCTCAAGCAAAATTGACAGCCTTCTCAGAAACAGTTGCATGTAGAAAAAGAGAATCACAACTCAACACACGAGGAAGGCTCCAGTTTGGGACAAGAAAAGATAATAGAAAGTTGATTTAGAGGTGCATTTTCAAGATGCATTTTAGGGCATCTGCCTATGTTTTCATCAGCTTGTGCTCCTGTTATTGTGTTACTACCTTGGGAGAAGTGTCATAAAATCACCACAATTAGAAAAAAAAGAAAGAAAAAAACAAGAAAAAATATAATTTTAAAAGAAAAGGCTATGCATATGCAAAGTTGATTCAAATGCTTTCAGATTGCACCATAGAAAAGCTGTGGCCTAGTTTTTGAAATACATATTTCACTTTATTTTGCACACAGCTGGGTTTATATTGGCACTCACACTAATATGCAAAATGCAGTATCTTGTATTCATGAATGACTCTTTATAAAATGCCAGGAGGGCACCTGCTTTCTTTTCTTAAGTCTATATCATGACAAAGAAGAAGCCTGTTTAATGGCCAGCTTCCAACTCTGACCACAGCCTGGAGGGATTTGTGCCAGCTGTACACAGGTTTAGAAGTAAACAACATGCCCTGGTCAAAAAGAGTTTCTTACACTCCACGGAAAGAGACTGCTAATGAGATGCAACGTACTGATGGAGGGAGTGCATGTCAACACTAACCGTGAGTGGAGCTGTTACAACGAAGTATATGTGCACTCAGATGCATTGCATGCATCCTGGTCCTAACCAGTACATAAGTCCGGTATATTATATACATCACACAGTCCTCTGAGAATTGCTGTAGACACCCTAGCAACGTTTTTTCCCATTCATGGTAACCTCAGGGTTCAGGCTCGCTGACTGCCAGGGTGCTAGGCAAACCAATTAAAGGTACCCCAGCCAGTTATAGGTGGGAAGATTTTTTTTTTTTCTTTAAATACAAGATATATCACATCTCATATCTCAATTGAAACAACTCCTCATCCTGAGAAGTTGCTTTGCGTACCACCCAAATCTGATTTGTGTGTATTGAACTTCAGCTCATGAAACGAAACTCATCTCTCTTTCAGGATTTTCCCCCAAAAAATCAGAAAAACTTACGTGAGACAGCTTGATAGAAAAAGATTTTTCTTTAATGTAGAGTTGATTAAACATGTACTTAAGATAAAACTGTTTCTAAATGAGATAGGGACAACAAATATTGGATGTATTTCACAGACATTTGTGCGGATACTTAAAGCTTCAAATAGGAATTTTTAAAATTAGGCTGTGGTATACTCATTATGTGGATATTTAAAAAAAAAAGAGAGAAATTCAGCTCTAGCCTACAAGCTGAAGTTGATAAAAATGTATTGCAATGTTCCTACATTAAATTTATTCAACTTTTCTGTGCTCTGCAAGATTGTTCCTGCAATGTGCTTTCTGTTTCTGACTTGGATTAATTCTTTTTCCTGACTAAACAAAAGCACCACAATCATCTCAGTGTGCACTTCTGAGGTAAACGAGGTACTGTCAGGTCAAATCATCCCAAGTTTGATCAGGACATTATTGGGCCGATAGCTTTCCATCTTTACTGCGCTGCATTCCATGTACGATTTCATTGCCAGACTAGAAATGGCTGCATTTCACTGGTTATCAACGTACATATTTTGCCAAATGCAAAAAGAAACATGGATGTGATATAGATATGATAGAACAAGCATGTGCACGGTATTGTATTAAATTTCCTAACCAAACCTTTAAGAAAATTAAAATATAGGAAGATAGAAGCTCATTTGTGATCTGTTCTTCAAATAAGTAATAAACTTTCTTCCATTTCCCAACTCCAGGCTTAATCCATGTCCTTATTGCTGTATCAGAAATAGCCAGTACCAAAAAGCAAAAGAATCATCAACTGTGAAACAAAACCATTGTTAAGCTGAGCTGTGTTCATACATTTACTCTTGCTTCCCATCTCCTTGAAGCAGTCTACAAAATGCTAGCCACAAAATGCTTTGCCACTTCTATCAAGTGGCAAAACAATTAGAGGTGTTTATTCCTGGAGCAGTATGCTGCATATAAAGCAGAAGACTTCCTGCAGAAGTTAATTGTAACTTCTTGGAGATCTGCCTCTGAATGATGCAGTTTGCACTGCAAGATGTGAGTTTAGCAGCACAGTATCTACAGCAATCTGCCCAGAAATACAGCAGGATAGGAAATTGTTAGCTAGTTCTTAGTCTAATAAAAATATTTGATGCAGAAAGCAATAAATTATTGATCAATTAAGTTATAATTGAACTAACTAGCAGCATTAACTATTTCACTAGTAGCCAGAAGAATTAACAACAGAGGGAAGGAGTTTGACACTGTTACATCCTAAAAAGCCTCCCAAAACATTTAATGCACTACAGAACTATGAGGAATAAAGTCATCCTGCTTTTCTTGAGGCAAGCTTGCATGAGGGTAATGTTTGCACATGTACCATTTCATACATAAACTCTTCACCTTCACAGCAAGCTAAATTTTTTCCATTTTTCAACCAACAGCACAAGTAGGTATACGCCTTCTTTATTTGGTTGACAAGGTAGATCCAATAAAGTTTTGATAAGAGACAAAATGATATCACAAATACTAAGTGTAATGTCTTCTGAGAAGTCTCTCCATTTTTCTTCATTTCTTCATCCCTGTTCCGTATTCCTGCTAATACTATTCCCAATATGGAATATTTTTAAAAGTATTCCATAGCCTTAGATTCAGATATCATGAAAAGATATGATTTACACACCTTAAGAGACACTACATAAAGCCAGGAAATATTTAACAAACACACACAGTTTTGAGTTGTGACTTTTTAATTAATTGTTTCACTGGTCTGGTTGCAGGAAGCAGGTGATTACTTTTGCAAAGACTGGCAACAATTCAGAAACATATAAAGGCTCTGGGCATTATCAGAACACAAATGAGAGTTATTTGCTGTATTGCCTTTTCCAGTGTGAAAGATCATTGTCATTTGCAGTTATGTGAGAGAATCTGATATAAATCTTGCAATTAGAAAGGGGAGTTGGGCCACTAGCTCTCTTCTTCTTAGCTCCACTGTTAAGCTACTAGGCGACTTCGGGCAAGCAACCATTCTGCATGTTCATTTACCCATCTAAACCA
The DNA here is from genome assembly GCF_032191515.1 of Phaenicophaeus curvirostris. NCBI lineage: Eukaryota > Metazoa > Chordata > Aves > Cuculiformes > Cuculidae > Phaenicophaeus > Phaenicophaeus curvirostris. The sequence goes on along the minus strand of NC_091396.1, from coordinate 54,284,582 downwards.
CACCTACTGTATTTGTTTAGCTCACAGGGGCATCAAGAAGCTTAATTTATGTTTGCAAAAAGTTTTGAGATCATCAAATGAAAGGTGCTTATATGAAAGTCCAAAATATTATAAAGTCAATGAGAAAAACAATGGACAGGTGCCAACAGAGTCAATTGGTCAAATGCCTTCTCCTATCAGTATTGTCCATATTTCAGTTCCTAGTTTATCACTGGAAATATATTTGGCTGTTTAAATAGTGTCGTGCACATTCCACTGTGTACAGAACCAGACACCAGTTTGCAGATCTGAAAGCAGCTAGAAAGCTGTAAAAGAACTCTTGGGAAGACAAATTATATTTCTACTGCAACACAGAATTCCTTCCTCCAGAGTGGTTCTGTGTGCTACTGAGAAAAAACCCAGTGGCAGTCAGCAGCATATACATAGTGAGATAAAAAAAATTACAGTATATAAAAATGTTAGATCAATGGACACTAGAAAGGATTTTTCTTTGACCGTTTTATGAGGAAGAGTTTGAACTTTATATCTGTGAGCACATAACCAGTTCCTAAAGAAATAAGAAACTCCCCTCTCCCCAGTGATCCTAATGCTGAAGCACCTATGTCACTGCTATTAACCTTTTCACTAAGGAATTAAAAATAACTCCAAGATCCCAAGTATACTATTCCTTGGCTGAGTGGAACCCCAACAGAAGACACTGTTCTTATTTTCCTCCCAACCAGATGAGAAGTTATCTTGCCTTACAATCGTTCATGGAAGCAATCCAAGATAATGCAACACAGCTTCATTTTTCAGGTCCTGTTGTAGTTCAGGCAAATCAGGCCAGCTCAAGATGGATTTGCTCGATATGGTATATCATACCCACACAACCCCAAGCCTGGCATACTTTTCTTATTCATGGTTTTTAATTGCAACCTGTCTCCCAGAAACAAAAATAAGCGTGCTTCTGTGGGAAGGGAAAGCACCAAACATACTGACACCATCCAAGAAAACTACAGCTAAAGCAGAAGAGAGAGGAGCCCAGGCTTTGGATATTTTGAGGGACCTTTGACAGACGCAGGCTTTGATAACAACAGATAAAAGATATGGATAGTGATCAAAGCATTATTGGCAAGCGTTTAGCGCAGCAGACATGAATGTAACTCCCAACTCAAGTTTAGTTTTTCTACCTCAGTTCAGTCCTCCAGGCAGAAGAATGTAGGATTTGCTTTTAAGTAACAGGACTACTTAGAAAAGTGTTGGAAGTAAACTAGGAAAAATGGAAAGGTATTGAGATTCCAAGGGGAAATGGAATCATGATAGGGCCCACTCTATTCAGTAGGAGCACAGACTCTTGCTTTGGGATGAAGTCAGCCACTCTAGTATCAGTTGTCAGGAGGGCAGTTACACAGGTCCGTGTTACTTCCAGATTTTATCCCAGACTTACACAGGATGACCTTCAAAAAGTGGTAAAACCTGAGCATCCACAGTTTGTTTAGATTAAGTCCTGTAAACCAAGGTAGCGCTTTTGTGCAATTCTAAATGCACACACTCCTGCTACTGCTTTGTAACACTAATACGGTTTTCTTTCATCTAGAGTTGTCAGACCAGCTACTTAAAAATGGATTACTTTTTCAATTAACAGAAAAAACAGAAGTGGATGGGTTTTTTTTCCATTTACTATGTAAATTGCACTTCAAAATTAAGTTTTAACTTAAAAAATTAAAACCCTTTTCACTTACCATTGTGATGAACCTAAATTAAAACCATGAACAGATTGATACATTAATACCCTCCCAATATTCAGACAAGCCTCTATATGTGGAAATAATTAGAGTCTGGACAACTAGAAGAATCCCCAAGTTGTAAACAAACAAGAAGACAGTCTTCCAATGACATCTTCACAGCCTTCATTGATTTTGTTTACAGGGTGGCAGAGCACAGAGCTACATCATTAGTTTGTACCATCAGAAATGGAAAAGTGGTGTAGCCAAAATTTATTTTCAGATATGCTACACTTAATATGCACTGTACCAATGTATCAGTGAGCTACAAAGACTGCAGACCATACATACACAAATGGAAAGAAGAAGACAGGATTAATTCGTTGATAATCAGAATAGTAAACAGTTATACAGTTTTTAAGATTAAAATCTCTGTATTTTTCCTGTGGAAAAAATACCACATGCAGGTCTCTGTTTACATATTTTTTTTATTTTTTTTCTTTTAAAAAAGGCAATATAGGACACAGTATGTCTCCAAATAAAAACAGCATCAAGTTGCCCAATTTTATTGTTTTCCTCTACTGGAAGACTCTTCTAATAGCAGGTACAGGAACCTTTCACCTTTCATGTGATGTTCTTAGAACCAATTTACAGCAGGATAATAAAGATGATGTATCTGATACAAAACAGACTTGAAAACTAGCATACGAGTTTCAAGTGGTATGTGATTCATGCTTACAGTACAATCCAATGGAATAATTTTAAAACATCTTCTACGTGAAAATTCCAAGACATTCTCAAATGTTAACAGCCAGTACTTGTGAAATGTCTGATAATCACTAATATAATTTCATATACAAGAAGGTTGAAGCAGAGTCAACAGCCCTGTCAAGGTCATATATACACAAGTCAGGATTAAATTCAGGCTTGGCTTTGCTGTAAGCCAGTCTTTCTAAAAACTGCTCCATATCATAGCAACCAGATAAGAATTGGGGTTTGTTTGTTTGTTTGCTTACACATTATACATTATTCCTCCTCATATAGCCACAGTAAAGTGTCTTTGAAAGAATATGACTGTGATCCCTTTCATTATGAAGGAACTAAAACACTAGGACTATTTTACAACAGGAAACATCTTATAGCACCAAAATGAGCTATTAGAACCAAAGAAGGCACTGATGATGTGAGAGGTTGGTGAAATGCACATGAATGGACAATTCATTCCCACAATTGTTTGATATTTTTTATTTATTTTCATGCCAGGCATGCTAGATTCAGTTTGACACATAACAGTGGGTTCTGAAAGTGAAGTAATTTGACATGATCTAAAAATTTAACATTCTAAAGCATTATATAGTAATAAAATGTAAAGATCTCTAAAAAAAAAAAAAAACAACCTAGAAGTCTACTTTTACAACACATGTTCAAATTACCTCTGAAAAACTAATGGGCCAGAAAGGGAAATCAACTCTGCAGTGATTGCAACAACTCAAAGCGTGACTTCTATGTATTTTTTAAAATACAGCCTGTAGTAAATTAAATGTAGAAGTATTTTTTAAGAAAAAAAAAGTCCTAATGGTACTAGATCAAACTTGGTGGTTTGACTTTATCTGCAAAGACAGAACATCTGGTGTGCTTCTGGCTAGACAGGTCCTATTCAGAGCAACACAACTGAGACTACGAAGAAACAAAACAAACACAAACAACAGTGAGCTAGCTTATAACCCTACATGAAAAAAAAAAAAATCTTCTTATGTTACTATAATCACAATGAGTTAATTAAGAGAATTGAGATTCTCCAGAATTAAAACTACATTTTCCCAAAATAAGCTTTGATTTTTGGGGGTTTTTGTTTTGGTTTTATTTTGCTGGGTTTTTTTTTAATTAGCCCGGTATCTACTACATGAATTGAGCATTTTCTTACTTGCAGCAATCACTACAAAACAATATTTCACCCCTATCTAGGTCAAAGGCTCACAGAACAGAGGCCCTTTTCTTAGCCTTTTTTTTTTTTTTTAAGAATGAGAAAGAACATATATATGTAAAGAATTAATTTATTCATTCATTGATAAATTACTACATACTTCAATATAGTTTTAAAAAGTTAGGAAAAAACATCCTGGGGGAAATAACCCTTAGTATTTGTACAATTTGTCCACAGAAAGTGATTTACCACCACCTAAAATGTGATCAGACCAAAAGGATTGATCTTCCACCTGTAAATACATTCAAAGGAAAATATTGAAGTGTGGGCTATTGAAACCGCTTTTTATGTCATTGCTCTTGCCTAGGGTTGCAAGGATGTTTTTATCTCACTATCTCTACAGGGGAAAAAAAGAAAGCACTCCTAGGTGAAAGCATGTGGTGGTCAGAACAATCATTACTGTACAGAAGATCTACACACTGTTCTGGATGAAGATAAGCAACAGTAGGAATAATCACTAATAATTCTAACGTACTCTGTGAGCAGATGGCCAAAACTACGAAATGTTTTATCAGTCTTACTGGTTTGCACATTGTGATGGATAAAAATTATACATGATAAACTGTGGCTGAGACAATGAATGCTTCCATCCATCATTCCGGGCTTCTCTTACTACAACCATGTGACCAAGTTGAATCAAGTTTACGATATCTTGGCAGGGAGATTAGAAGCTACTATCTAGATTGAATACATGAATAATGCATTTATTCCCCACAGAAGAAAAAAATGTTTTAAGAGAGCTCTATTTCACTTCATTGAATCAGACCACAATGAAATATTTTAGATGTCCTAACAGATCATTCACAAAAATTTGAAAACTTTTCTACATTAGCCTTTATGTCGCCACTGAAGCAGTATTTGTTCTCAAGAGACAATAAAGTTTCAAAAAAAAAAAAAAAAGTGTGACAATCTTAAATAAAGGAAATCTCACTTTAAGAACATGAGCTAATAGAAATCCTGTGTCTAAGCTGCAGACTCCTCTCCCCACACACCAAACAGGCTTGGCACAGAGTCCAGGCATGGCCAGCTCTCTGCTGGGGGCAACATTTTTGGCTGTGAAGGCAGAGCATGCTCTCTGTCACTCATGGCGAGCAGTCCTGTCCAACTGTCTCTTTTCGACAACTTTATCATCAATCTCTTTATTAACAGCTCCACTGTAGACTGAGAACGCAAACAAGGACAATGCACATGCCAGATTTCTGGAAGGCACACAGCATCAGACACCATACAGGGCAAGGTTTCAGTAAAGCTGAAGCAGAAGCTGTAGCACGAAACTCTTACGTGCTGTTTTAAGAAGTATCATGTTTGTTATATTTACTTAGAACTTGTAATTTGGGAGAGGTAGGGGAGGGTGGAAATTATTCCCAAATGTCAAGGACTTCTCCCCCAGCCCTTCAATTTTACTTTAATGCTAAATCAATTAGCATTAAAATAAAATTGGAGGGGTGGGGGAGAATCAATGAAGATTATGCAACCACCATTCCATTCAACTTGAGTAATTTTATTTGCTTTAGGTTAGCATATTGTCCTAACTCAAGGAAATGTCACATAAGTAATCTTAGTTGAACTAAAAATTTTGAACTGATGTGTATATTTAAAGCATATTAAACACATACTTAACTAGCCTAATACAGAAAAATACAAACGTGAAATGCATTTATGAAGTAGGTGTGCTAGCTCACAAATAAGACAGACAAAAAGACTTGTAAGCTGTCCAGTTATTATTGGGCAGTTTAAATGCATTGCCTATTTTCTTAAGTTAAATAAATAAATGCAGCTTTCCTCAACAAATAATTTGTGGTCTTTATCACCTTATACCAATAGCAATTTTCCGCTATCCTTTGCTATTATTTGCCTGGATTCTGGTTCATAGTTAAAGACAGCAATTTACTGTAAAAACTAAGCTTGATAATATCTGCATATAACAATAAACAGGTTTTTTCCAACCATTCGTATGCTGTTAAATTTGACTTTTTTCTAAATTCAGTATTTTAAAGTTTGAGCTAAAAATTTAATAAAGCGCATAGGACATTGACAGTTTATTTTAAACATTCCTCTAGAATACGGAAGTAAAAAATACCTTAGGGTCATTAATAAAAAAAAATTAAAGCGATGCTGAATAGGAACTGTAAGCTGGCTAATTCATTAAACGTGGGAGGAAGAAAAATTCACCTAAAGATAGCATTCCAGAATTTAGTCAGGACAATAAAAATACACCTAACATATTAAAAAATGAATATTAGAGTCTAAATATGCAAAAAGCAGATGGGACATCCAGTAGTAGTTCATCATACTATCTCATAATAAAACATCCCTTATAAAGTTTGATATCAAGGTTTGCATTCTTTTAGTGGTGACAGCAACAGATGTCTGATGTTTGTAGATATTTCAAGTTATTAGTTTGAACTTTGTAGACACAAACCGCATCTGCCTTTATCAACAAATCCAAGATGCTTTTTCCTATTGAATAGGTCCTTATATTGAAGTAAATTAAAAAATGGTTTACTACTGATTTTTTACCAAAATTAACACTGGTTCTTTAAAAAAAGTGAACCTACTAAGTACTCAGCTAATATATGCTTACACAGACATTCCTGAGTGTGCTATCAAAACTTGCACGTTTACGTGACAAAATTTTGTTAAGTCTGGTTCAGCCACAATAATGCAGAAGAGAGATTAAGCATAGCACAGCAACTTGATAAGCATTTATAAAATTAAATAAAGGATGCCAGGATCACTTCAACATGCATAATGCCTTTTGCACAACTGCACGCAACTTCCCCAAAAAAATATGTATTATGAGAAAATAACCATATTCTGCCTCCTCAGTGGCTACCACAGTAGTTTTTCTTGCATTTAAGTATTGATTCTGGCTCAGTAATACCTAGCGTTTTCTTGCCACACTGAATCACTTTTGTTTATTCTAGAAGCAGAAGAACTCTGTTTTAACTTTTACTGTTAATTCAAATTGCTTTTCTCATTACGGTACATTTACTATTAATTGACACTCATTACTACTCAGTTACCATACACTTGTAGCTACAAGTTTAAAGATTTTACAGTTAAAAAAAGGAATGCATTAAGAAATGACATGCACATATACTACCTACAGCAAGGAAGCACAACTCTAACTAGAACTAATCAACTCACATATCCGATTCAAATAAGTGTATCTAAAGCCATCTGTTAGAACCATGGCTTATTAATGTTAATTATTTTGGCTACAACAGTAATTTTCAGCTTGTTGTTTGCAGACCCTTATGAGTCCATGAACTTCCTTCTGGAGGTTCATGACAGGTAACTTAAAAAAACAAGCTTATCGAAGCCTATTGTCAGTAGGCCGAGAAATACTGGACAGCAATTTAGATATCTATTAGCAGATTTTTACTGGTCAGAGAAAGAATAGGAATTAAAGCCATAAATAACAAGCTGTGACGAAAGGGAAATGGGCGGGGACAATACAAAGATGATGAATCCATTCTAAACAAGACAAGCAATTGCATGCTGTGAAAAATACATACAACACAAAGGTTTATTGTTTCAGGCAGAGTAATTATAATATGAAGACCATAATCATTGGTGGGTTTAGCAGTTAAAGAAATTTTAGTCAAAAAGAGGCTACTTAAAGTTACTCACATCAAGCATTTGGAGGATTGGGCTCATGCTGATACAAGGATCATGCTGATACAAGGATCAATCAAGCAATGCACAGCTACTTGTAATTTTCACTTTTATTTCAGGGCAAGCTTAAACTATTTGACAAGAAGAGAAAGAGTGCCATCTGCTGACCTAAGAAATAGTCACTTGCAAGAAAACCAAGTGTAAGTTGCCCAAACTGTTACAGTTAATACTTATAAAAAGCAGAGTTCAATTTTTTAAGAAAACAGTATAGTCCCAAACTGTTTATGCAAACACTTCTTCTAGTTCTGTCAACTTTTAAGAATTTAAGATTTTGAGATGGACTCCTAATCAGCAGGCAAGGAATGGATGCTCTTAAAATGAGGGAGTATTCACAATAAATTCCACCCCCACCAAGTCACCAGACAATCCACAAACTTTCCCTTTAACAGACTAGAACTCAACATCCTGCTGACCATTACTTCCACTTCCTATATTTAACACCATGTTTATTTAGCAAACATTCATATACTAATGTCTTTTAGGCCACACCATATTTTGTCTTAACAGAAAATTTAAGAGCTAAGTATGAATGAGGAGAGTAAAATCAATTTTGTACATTCAGAAAAATCAGACAACTATGGGATTGTGCTGTTTTTTATTGTGTTTTCAATGGAGAAATACATCTTCTGTTTACAAAATAGCTCTTGAAAAATACAAGGAGTACAGATACTATAAAAACAAAGCAACTCCAGTCATGAGACACTACGTACATCATGCGAAAGCAACAGTCTGATCTCCAGGTTATGAAAACTAGAATTAAAAAGTCACTATACAGAAAGGTTCCAAGTTTCCAGCTTGGCAAAACTTGGGTGCAGTTACATGAAACGTTTAATAACATGAAAAAGATTTTCCAATGTGTAAACAAAATGACAAGACTAAATTTGTGCCTGGCAATTTCGATCTAAACTCCATAGCTACACAAAATACACAGACACCTTGTACACTTCAACTGTTAATATAACCTTCTTTGGGGGCTGGACAACAGCAGGCTGCACAGGGCAAGGAAAAGAGAAATATTGTATACTAGACATCTTAGACAAATGGCAAAAAAAACCCCTTCAGTTACTGCACAGCCTAAGTAGAAGATAAGCTACACTCTGACTTCGGAGAATTAATTTAGAAGGATAAGGGGAAGAGTGTAAGTAATTTAATTTTAACATGAATGATGCACGTGTAATAGGATGGAGAACATGGAGAAGGGAGTTCATAAAACATGCTAATCAAAGTATGGGAAGTATGATTTGACATCCCACATATTTCAGACATAAGTAATAGTAACATGAAGTTTGTTATCTACATCTGGTATTACTGATGGTATCCCTCATATTCCTCAAATACTGCTGTATACCATGAGAGATCCAGTTCTCTCAAAGCATTATTTTTTTGATAGGACTACAAGAACATAAAATAGGAGTAAGAGAGCTTACTAGATGTCAAGAGCTTACTAGAAATATGATTTTAAAAATTCAACATTGTTTAGTATGTAAAACTATTTCTGATGAGCCATCTAAAAATAAAAAGGTTAAAATTCTTAGGGAAAAATCTTTTCACCTTTATTTAAAATTTGAAGCTTTTTAAATGCATACAGGACTTCTTATGGAGTGTACAAAAATCATCTTATATTTAGTGATTCAAAGGCCATCAAGACAGGTGTTATATTTCACAGGCACACAGTTTTACTTAAATGCTTTAATCATGGGACAAAATTCTGAATTTGTGCCTACAGGCCACAAGGTACATAGGACTAGGTAAGGGGCAGAGGGGAACCCAAATAAGTACATGGCTTATGTTTGTTTTTTTGTATAACTACTGTCCTAGATGGTGCATACAAGCTGAAATAAAAGCCCAACCCAACATTAAACACAAAAGCTTTCCCCAAGAAATAAAAGGATCAAGAAGGGAATAAGGAGTTTGATTAGGTCAAAGGAAGGTTTATTTACTGTTTGACTGCTGATCTGTATGCACCTTAAAACAATCCTATAAATAAAAGTAGACCACATCTTAACCATGTCCCACCAATACCAAAACTCCCCAATCACTTCTTCAACATAAGTCTTATAACCTCAAGATTTGACATTTTAAAGGCTTACTGCTGCTTGATGGCAGTTGAACTAGATAAACTATACACTTTGTTTTCAATGTACAGGATATCACAGAACATCACCCAATTTGCAAATTACTACTATTGAAGAGATTCTTCAATAAAAAGAAAGTTCATCAGCTGAAGATCTAAAATTAGTCATACTCCAATAAAAAAAGTACATAAAAGTGCATTTAAGGGATTCTTATGCCAGTTTTATCTCAATTTTGAAACAATGCATCAAACAAATTCAATCAGAATGTCAAATATGGCTACAAATAGTGTTAATGTTTATAAAGGCAGTAATCCTTCGAAATATTTAATGCAACTGTTGCTAACACATTAATTGTACTCCTGGCTTCACATACTAACCTGGACTTCCAAATCAAGTGGTGATTTCAGTCCAGAAAGGGAAGTGCACAAAATATACCTATATCCATTTGCGATCATGTTCTAGTCTTGCACCCTCTGTTCTCCTTTTTTTTCTAGCATTAGAAGACAACAGGTTGAGTTGGCAGGTACTGTTTATGGACCCCTGAGGTTGTTTTTACCGGTTCAATCTCAATTTTATTGAATTCTTGATAACAGGAATAGGATTTGCAGGGAGAGACGGGATATCTGAAAGGTCTGTACTGGGTGTTTTCTGAAAAGAAAAGAAGTTTAGTTGTATTTTAACTTTGTAAATATCAGAAGAAAAATATTGTAGTAATTGGCAATAACTTTCAAAACCAAGACCTTTAGCAGAGTTTTTATGAATATACCAACATAAGGATAACTACATATAATAAAACAGAAGCAGATTTTTTTTTTTGCATACACAGTCATTACTAAGGAAAATTTGTACAAGATTCTCTTTCATAATGTGCATTTCCTTTTTCAACAACTGCAAGAAATTAGAAAGTGCTGTAGATGAAGCTGTATTATAATAAAACATAATATCCACATAATAAGGGTGCTCGATTAGTGACATCTAGTACCTGACCCATACGTCTGGCATTCAAAAATCCCCGTGAACAATTCAGTGTTAAGCCTCTGCCCCTTACAGTTGAATGGTGAAAAACTGTCAACAATGCAAAGTATACGTCCTTCACACATTCACACTTCAGACTGTTTAAAAAGCTCTTTACAGCCAAATTTCCAACTTTTCATATTGGTTTAGAATTATACGGAAAACATACAATAACTCTAAAACAGTGCTACATGATTGGGTTAAAAATTTCACCTTGAAAACAATCTGAATTCTTCTCTCACTTAAAAGACCAAAATCCCATTCAGCAAAACTACATCTAAACCCAAATACAGCAAAACAAAAGAAACTGAACACTCAAGATTGGGTGAGTTATAGAATTCTCACATACCTAAAAAGCATCTACTGTTCTCTGCTTTAGGTTTTTTTTTTTATTTTTGGTACTTGACTTCAGGAGGTTATCAGGCATCGCAGTAACACAGTTGTTATGTGCCACTTCCAAAAGTTATCATCAGAAAATGGGGGTTTTATGTTATAAGCATTCAAAATTAATAAAAAGGTATATTCAATACATGTGAAAAACTGAATTTACATGATGGCTCCTAACTGTTTTTCATAATAAGAAGAAATCAATCATGTTAACACTGACTGATACGGTAGCAAAGCACAATGCAACAAGGACACAGGGCAAAACAGCTTTCAGCTCCCACTTTCCCCCTGCTCCCAGTAGCCCACTTGTTCATGGTGGCCTGGGGTTTGAAACAGTTCTATTTCCTGCAACATGAGCACTGTTTTAAACAAAGCCAAGGAGAACACTGAAAAATGACAGAAGAGGCCCACCATATTTCTGCAGTTTCCACATTAACTTTGCTAAAGTAACAACTATTCAATTCATAAAATCTACCAAGCTTTATATAACCATCCCTCAACAACAGGCAAAATAAACTTGATATACTAAATGATCTAAGTTTCCCTTGAAGCAGTTTAGAAGATCCATTTAACATCTAGAGTTTTTGCTAAATATTTATTTTAGTATCTTTATTCAGTACTGCTTGTGTAGATCAAATAGTGTAATAACAAATGCCATTAATACTATTGCAACATATATCCATTTTCAATCAACAGATTCACTACACATTTAATGAGCAAAGTATTCATAGAATGCTCTACAACAGTGAAACTTGAATCAGCAGAGCGCTAAGAGAAACTTAAAAATGCTAGTAAAGTACACAGAGGTGTACTCTAAAAGTCATTATATTAGGAACTCAAGTGAATACCACAGAATTCTTAATGTCTATTTTTGCAATGCTCCTTAGAATATCTGCAGTGAAGCAACACAGATGGCTAATGAACTAGAAGAATATAACTTCTCTCTCTCTTGCTTTCTCTCATATCAAATATCACAATCTGAAGTTACATTTCAAATATTCTCAACTTCTACCAGATATCTTTGAGCAAAAGCATTTGTTTCCTTGTTAGAAATTATTATTCTGTGGTGTGCAAAGCACAAAGGAATAAACTGAGCCCCTTACTTTGAAGGCACAATTCAGAAGAGCGAATCCAGCTTCGGTCAGTTTGTATGGCAAGCTATACATGTTTAGCTACAATGCACATTCAATAAGATCAATGATCATCTAAAACACAAAAATTGTGACAGTAACAACAAGCAGCTTTCCGTACAATGGACTTATAATAGAAATAATACATTTATTTTTAACATCTAGACTCATTTTAAATTTCAATGTTTTCACAACAGATTAGCACACACAGAGAAACGTTGTTTTTAAAAAACAGTACCTGAGGAGCTTGTGGAGAAGTTGTCTGAAGAGTTTCTGTTTGAGAATTAACATTCACTTCTGTCTCAAGTTGCTCCTAAAAAAGCCAAAAGCATCAACGAAGTTACACCATTTCCAACTACAAAGCCACTTACACAGAATTCCATTAACCAGAATGCCCTAAGTCGTGCACATACAGCAAAAGAAAACAGGTAACTATAGCTACTTGCTGCACCGATACCCATCTTTCTGTAATACAGAAATCACCACACTAGAGAAAGTTTCGTTGATTAGGAATTTGACATCCACACCAGCTACACCACTTATCAGTTGTCACTTGTTTAGCCACTTAATGTCTTTAGTACAGAATCTTATAGGCAAACATCATGTATCATTCACTTAATTAAAGACAAACTGTAGCATCAAGGAATATCATGTGAAAAGCTACAGCATTTGTTGCAAATTCAACTGCTTTTCCACTCCCTTCACCATTCTGCCAAAGAAGTTTTCCTGTTACTTTAATTAGTTGAATCTGCTTTATGGATGAGCAGATGAATGTCACAGCTATTTTTTCCAGGTAAAACAGTTGGACTGCATGGCTAAAGCAGGACTTGCACACTGTCTTTTTAATGAAAACAGCCCATTAATACCATTTAATAAACCATACCCTAAAAAAAGGCATGTATTCCCATGGAAAAAACCCTACATTTATAGTAAAAATGTTCATTCGTCCATTTCCTTCCATGCATGTTAAGTATGTAAAACTTAGCTTTTACTGTCAGTCTCCTCTAACAGGATTACCTATGTCTTTTATAATGATCTGTATCCAGAGGATCGATTTTCAATGTTAGGGTTATACGCTTACATGCATTTCTGCCTTTACTGGTCTTGAGTTCAAAGACATTTTAACGTAGTTACATAACATAAAACTCCTCACTAAAGGGTGTGGAAACTATGAACCAAAGCACTTAATTTTTTACATAGATATTTTAATTTCCTGGCATATTTTAAGGAGTATTCCAAAGACAACAGAATGTGCCCTATAAAAACTGTATACACCCAAGTGGATAGCTGCTATCATAAGGCTAAAGACAGACTGTCACCCTTTCTCTTCATTAACAAGGAGAAAAATTGCCTGCTAAATTACAAGATACTGGAGGAGTATGCTTGAATCTCTGGAAGTCCCCAAAAGGGTATACTGTAACTTCATAAAATAATTTTACTATCAGAAAATATTTAGTGTCCTTAGATTTTTTTTTTAAATCTAAAATGTGAACAAGGTAGCACCTGGCCTTGTGATTCTCATCCCAACATGCAAATTTCCCAGCGGAATACAGAGGGTAACTGTCCTTTAACTAATACACAGAGTTTGGGATGCAGGCAAAACAGGGCATATAGACATCCCCGATGCGATTTAAGAAATTTATATTTAAATATCACCATTCATTTTTTTCATTATGCATAATATTGTGCGAATGACCAGAAAAGAAATCACTGTTCTATGTGACTATGGACTCAAGCTCAAGTTAGCCTGGCAGCAGGTAATGTACTTCAATTCATTAATATTGACATATACATTGAAAAAATAACACACCATTTTGTTATCTTTACTGAAGATTCTATACTATATCTACAAACACTCTTAGTCATTCGTAGAGGGAAATAGTAATTTTTCACAAAGAATAATCACGATTAACACACACAAAGTTGTATGGTCTTGGCATAGATACCTTAGTTTCCATTTTTTCATAGTCATTCAAATCAATACAGCTAGTATCTTCACTTATTTCATCCTGTTGAAATGCAAAAAAACCACCAGAAAATATTAAAAATCACAAAAACATATTTTTAAAGAAAACAGGTAAACAAGATCACAAAGTGTTTTATGAAGACAGAATTAGCTGCAAGACTTAATATGTCATAACAGACCAAAAAGAATGCTTTTAAGACAAGAATTTAGAATTTAAGCATTTGTGCTAACACAACACGTGTTCTGTGATGAACATCAACATAATAAAAAACCCACTAACACCTAAGCAAGTTGAATAAATAAAGCAGCAATGCAATCAGAGTAGGAGATACACACCCAGTTTAGCAAAATATTTGAAACTTGGAATATGAGAATTAGCACTCAGCAGCTGGAATGAATATTCAAAGGTTTGAATGTTGCTATAGTATGATCTCAAAATCTCAAATACCTCTTCCAGTTTCATTTTCTTGGGAGAGTCTTCTTTATGAGGCGAAGATGTCCTTTTCACTGCTGTGACAAGACTAGGCATTTTTGTTGCAACATTTCCTGAAGTCCTTGGTGATGGATTTAATAGGTACGCTGAGGAAGCAACTCTAGAGATCGTAGGCTTTGGTGGTGGTGAAATGGCTGGTTGTGTGGCAGTTTGAGGAATGCTTTCATTTGAAGTACCTATGGATAAATAATTCAATAAGCTTCAGAAAGACATGTTTTCAGACAATGATTTCAGTTCAATCACTAGTATTTCTGATGTGTATTCAAAATCACTTATCAAGTAGGCATCAAGGAAGTGGTGCAGTGAGTAGCGTAAGCATTACATCTGGAATAGCAGGTGTGCATACACAGCAGCTTCAAGCTTATTCTGAAAAAGAATTCCTGTACAGATCTAGGGTAGCCATGTCATGACACTCTGCTTGGCCTAATTAACCCTGCTTAACAGCAGGGTATACTAGCCCAGAGTTCTGTAATGATATGGTTACATTATTCTTAGTACCTAAAGAACTTCTACTGTTTCTGTACTCAGTCGCATATATACATTGCCAAAGACTGCCTTAAATCAAAACCCAGAGGAATCTGATATTCCTTTGGTCACTCAAACATGAAGTTTGTTGTTTCCACGACTGAAGAGCAAACAATGACAGATATGAAGTTATCGGCAGAGCATCAGATAAAGCTCTAACGTTCCATATATTCTTTTGAAAAACAAAGCCCTACCTCACCAATTGCCAACCTCAAAGCAATGATGATACTTATGATAAAAAGGTGAGAACAATAAAAGACTACACCGTTCCACATGCCTGAGATTGAAATAAGAGACATCTCATCTTGAAAGGCTAACCAGCCGGTCCCCTTTATTCTATTTCTGACTTGCTGCTTGTATGTAGCAAAAGTTCTATCAAAAAAAAAGGACTGACTCTAAGTGAACATTTTTACCAAATACCTCTTTTGCTCAAAGTTAATTTGAACTTATTATTTATTTTAAGTGATGTGTACTTTTTCTTGTAGAAGATATAGAGGATACAGTCAGCATACCCAGCAGGCCATATCTGAAAAGATGTCAGTAAGGAACATACGTCCTGCTTATCAATTTAATGAAGCACAAGGAGTAGGAACATGGGAGTACAGATTTCAGGCAACACAGAGCCACCTCTAGTGTTTAAGTACAAATTTGATTAAAAATAAATAAAAAAAAAATATTTCAGCTTTAGATAATTTTTCCTCATTTGAACACCTGAAATCAAGACCTCCATCAGATCACAGGAAAACTACTGCTATTGTGAATGGCAAATACAAATCCCTAAGAACAAAAGACTATAAAAATACCACAGCACAAAACATTGCTCATGACTTCCTGAGTTCTAAAGACACTAGTTAAATCTGTATATCAAGAAGAACATGTTGCAGGATATGTTAAGTAAAGACCTCAAACTGGAAGAAAAACTGCTTTATAACTGTTAAAAAAACCTGATAGAAACAATATACTATGCCATCTTCCTTACCCCCTGAGCTTTCACTGGAATTTATTTGTGGCACAGTGACTTCAGAAGCCTGTATGTTGGTCACAGATGCTGCGGTTACAGCTGGCGCAGGACTGCTTCTGCTAAAAAAAAAAAAAAAAAAAAAAAAGAGGAAAAAAATAGACAAAATACTGAACATTAGTGGACCTGTGATGCTATATGTTCCACCTTTCATCACATTATACCCCTGGCCAGTGACCATAGCTGATAGGATTTTACCTACATTATAGAGCAGAACTTATAATAGTGTGTCACAGAAGAAGACAGAAATGAGCACTGGCAATACTAAACTTGAGCAATGGAAGCTATTTCAAATATTTAGCCTGAATCACTTCAAAGACATATTTTTAGACCAGTAAGAAACCGCGTGTCAAAAATTAAGGCAATGTCTGGCCAAAAAAATGCAGGGAAAAACATAACTATTTTCCTAAAAAACTGAACAAAACTAGTACATTGGACACTAAAACACTGTAAAAAGGATGAGAACAGGAAGTCTGGTTTCAAACCAGACACACCATTATAACTATCATTTCCACCTCAACTTACCAAGCAAAGGCCTAGAGAAGAGAAGGCTTCAGGAAGACCTTATAGCAGCCTTCCAGTATTAAAGGGAGCCCACAGGAAAGCTGAGGATGGGCTTTTCATTAGGGAATGCAGTAACAGGACAAGGGGTAACTATTTTAAGCTGAAAGAGGGGAGATTTAGATTAGATATTAGAAAGAAATCTACCGTGAGGGTGATGAGGCATTGGAATAGGCTGCCCAGAGAAGTCATGGGTGCCCCATCCCTGGAGGTATTCAAGGTGAGCCTAGATGGAGCTTTGAGCAATCTGACCTAGAGGAGGGTGTCCCTGCCCATGGCAGGCGGCTTGGAACTGCATGATCTTTAAGGGTCATTTCCCATGAAAAAAAATTGTTCATTTTCAAAAAATAAGAAAGCAGTATAAGCCTATAAATAACAGAGGGCAATTCTAACACTTCAAGTGGGACATCCTAGATACCACAGACTTGTTTTAAACAGCACAGTCAGTGCATCAACTATTAAAAACTATTTACTAAGAAAGACTTAGGAAAAGAGCACTTGTCAAAAAGAATGAGTTAAGTTCACTAAATTATTTTATCCTACACAACATCCTATAACATAAATCTAGCACCACACAATTTTTGGAGACTAATGTTAACTTCGCTGTGTATCAAATAGACAAATATGAGATGCTTGAAAGAACAAAGTAGAATACAATTTACTTGGGCAAACTGAAGTTTAAATAGGAAGACTTAATACAGGAAGTCAGGATTAAGATAAACATAATTATGTACACTTCAAAAATACAAGCTTAACTGCATACTATCATCGGTAGTAGTAGTAGCACTACTTATGTCCCAGACAGAAATCTTAACTTCTCTACCATCTCACATTTTGATCTAAATCTCACATACAGCTTCCTCATGCTCATGTATCAATTTCTTGCTGTGCTGGCTTTGACTGGCATAGAGTTAATTTTCTTGATAGTAGCTAGTATGGGGCTATGCTCTGCAGTTGTGCTGGAAACAGTGTTGATAGCACAGGGATGTTTTAGTCACTGCTGAGTAGTGCTCACACAGAGTCAAGGCCTTTTCTGCTTCTCACACTGCCCCACCAGCAAGTAGGCTGGGAGCACAAGAAGCTGGGAGGGGACACAACTGAAACAACTGACCCCCACTGATCAAAGGAATATTCCACACCATATCATGTCATTAGCAGCATATAAAGCTGGGGAAGAAGAAGGAAGTGGGAGACATTTGGAGTTACAGCATCTCTCTTCCCAAGTAGCCATTATGTAAGCTGAAGCCCTGGCTGAACACCTACCTGCCAATGGGAAGTAGTGAATTAATTCTTGCTTTGCTTGTGTGCGCAGCTTTTAATTTACCTATCAAACTGTCTTCATCTCAACTCACGAGTTTTCTCACTTTTACGTCTCTAATTCTCTCCCCAGTCCCACCAGGAGAATGAACGAGAAGCTGTGTGGTGCTTAGCCAGCAATAGGGGTTAAACCACAGTGCCTGTTCACTACCTTTCACAGCCCCCTACTGCAATGCTCCCAAATATTTATATCAACTTTTTCTTTTAAGCATCTTTACCCAGTGTTATAAACCCTCATCTGAAGTCCCACACCATGCTCCCTATACACCAAATTAAGCCCTGCTCTAGAGCTCAAATTGGAAATAAGAATATTTGTATGTTCCAATTCGGAACATTCACACCTTGATAACTGTAGTATTTCACACATGCAGTATTTGCTATACTTTTAGCATAAGTAACTGAGGAACGGAAAGCAGCTGCAAGACTGAAAGTCTTTCTTACCCCTGAGAACTTCCAGAACTGTTCAATGGACTCGTCTTCATAGCACTAGTAGGGGAAGGCACAGACGTGCTGTTATCACTGTCCATAGACAAGTCTAGACTGCTATCATTCAGAGTTGTCAACCTGATACCTTCTGTCGAATGCTGCAATTCACAAGAAAAAAGAAAATTATATTAGTCTTAGTAAGGGCTTAAAAGTCAAAGATTCAAATGATGTAATATTTCAATTATGCAATATGTTAGGTGTTAAATCAGTGATGAAAAATGAAGTGAGGTGATTTAATGATGAGCTTCCACTGAGCACTAAGCATGTATACATGCCTTAAAAAAATTAAGGTTTAAATTAAATATAAGTACATTTTTAGAAAAATAACCCTGAAAGTAGAAGCATTTAAAAAAGGAAAACAAATGGACAATTTTCAGATCTCTTCATGTATAAATAATCCACTATCTTGGCACTACAAGTATCTACATTTTCAGGTTCACAAGTCAGGTGCAGATTTGTCTGAACTACTGATACTGTTATTTTCTTTAGTGGTCGTATTTTCAGTTTTATTTTTTCGTTTATTTTTGTGGGTTTATAGATACTGCTTTCGTTAACATCGAAGTAATACTGATGTACACCAAAATCACAATTAACACGAAGAATGTGACTGATTTGAACTTAGACAGTCAATGGAGAAGAAAAGCCCTCCTACGATGTAGTACGACTTAGAACACATGCATTACTTAATATTTGCACTATCCTCAGAAATGTATTACCATCAGATTTACACTTGTGGTCAATACAAGATTTTCCATTCTTTAGAAAAGCAGTCAATTTAAAATAGCTGCAGTAACAATGCACATTATTCACATACACATAAAACAGTATGTTACAGGGTGCCTCAGTTATTCACAAAACCAATCAAACCTGTATTGCTCTCAGATTAAGCTAACACTAAGAAGCCAGGGCTTTGAAATACAGACTAAATGGTTAAATTCAATATTCCACTCCCTTCCTCCTGCCTCCACTGATAGTAAATCACATACAACTCAATAGCTTAATTAAAAATTATGACCACACAGGTAAACTAGATATTGAGGGAGAAAATAATAGTGGCTAAGCAATGAGGAATTTTCTGATATCAAAGCTGTTATTTAAATCTTATACTTTTAATTAAAAGGGTATTCAATACCAAGAGCTGCCAAGCTGAAGACTCAAAACCACTTTCCTTCAAATTATCCTCAAAGCATTCAACTTCAGTTACAGCAACAGACTACAGTCTACAGGCAACAACAAATTCAACATTCTACACTTCTACTTGATGACTTGCAATTTCACGTTTAGAACTTAAAAGGAAAATCTAAAGTAGTAACAACCTCAGAGGAAAAAGATAAAGACAGAAGGAATTGCCTGACTTATTGTTCAACTGGTATTGTTACAGATGTTCCCTTTAAGTCACCTGCATTTTAAAATATCAAGACAGCTTTAAAACATTATTATTGCACTATTTTTCAATCTTTTTAGTTTAGGAAGGCCAACAAAGTATGGTATTTCAGCCAGACCTGAACATACTATCCCTGTTGTTGATGTTCTGGGAAATCTAGTATTATATTTATGGCATCTAGTAATACTGCTACAGTTAAATGAGATCTCATTGCTTAAACAGGTAAAATTAAGCTTTCAAAATGCAATTTTAGTTCTTTGATTAGAAAAACTAAAAAGTTGAGGAATCATTTCTCAATGGCATTTTTATTGCTCTCAAATATTAGTCAAGTTTACCTTCTTCTTTTTCTGAAGCACGTGATTAGGTAGCAGCTGGTGAAGTTGCTTACGTTTCACATGCCTTGCAGCAATCTTCATATCCATCTCAAACATCTTACTGTTTATTGCTTGCCGGTAAACTACACAATTAGAATAACATTAAGACATATTGAAGCATTTTCCAAAGTCCACTTACTTGCCCAGGCAAAAATTATTTTCGTTTCAGCACATTTGTTATCCAGCATAGTGCTCCTTGTTCTGGAGGAAAAAAAGTCAACTACCTGCCTAGCATGCCAGCACTGATATTACAAACACCAAAACTTTATTTCTGAAATGTGTGACCTGTTTTTCCAGGAAAAATATCTTCCAAGCATGCAGTACTCTAAACTATGTTGTTAACAAGTTTTAACAGTAACAGCTCTGAAGTGAATTCATTTAATCTCAAAGGGCCTAAAGATAGAACTAAGTTTCCTCATAAGAATTGCAGTCTTTACTTTAAAATATACTCTTCAGAGTTGATTCAGCTTTTATTTATGCAGCTCCTACTACAAATGGGTTCTAATTCAGGAACTGAATGCCTGTGTGCCACCTAATACATTAAAAATTATTTTGGCAACTTAAATACTGCTACATTTTTAAACAGAAGTAATTTATATCTCTCATCTAAGTCTGAAAATTTACTTCTGGAGCATCAACATGTTTAGTGCTAATAAAGGAACTACACACACTGTGACCCAATATCTTGGGTTCAGGTAAAGCCAGGTAAAAAAAATAAAAACAATTTTAAAAAAAAAAAATCTTTCTTCCACACTGACTTTCTATAGAAAGTTAAACAAAGCTGTAGCAGACCTATGAACAGAAAAAAAGTTCTGCTGTAGATTTTAAATACAAAAACATAAGGGCTATCTCCCTCATACACTGTCTATTCTAAAAACATAAAGGAATGTCATTGAATAGGGTATGAGCACGTAATTAAAAGGCTATTAAGAGACAGAAATGTGAAGTGCTGCCTATTAAAGAGCCTACTACACTACTTCTTGGTATTGAATAAGCTCATAAAACCCCTGTGTAAAGATCACACAAGTTACAATTAAGGTAGAGGCATGCTCAGGAAAGCCAGACAAGGTTAAAGCATTCCATATTCCTGACATTTGGTCTTATAAAGTTTCAATACAAGGAAGACCCAGCTACTCTTCTTAACACTCTTACTCCACCTGCTCTAACTCAAAAGCAAGCTATTATCTATTCTCATTCTTAAAAACTCTTCAGTAGTTTTGATATAATCATAGGCCCTATTCAAAAAGACAGGGCAAACAAAAGGTTTCAGGAAGGATAAAAAAAAAAAAAAAAGACAAATGCACGTGAATTTGAGATAACAAAGAAACCCAAACCACACAAAAAGTATTCTTTAATTTTAGTAGTGTATTTACAAATTGATGAAATGCTGTTTAATTTAAAATTGCGTGTATTTAGACAAATTTCAGATTTTGAATGCAGTGCAAGTAAGTAAAAGATCTTAAGTGCAAGTTATAATACTTTCGTACCAAAAATCTGACATGTACACTATTGGACTATCTGTTTACGAACCATGAAAGACTTGAGAAACATAATTCATAGACTCCTTCACTCCTTCAGTGCAGACGCCAAGATACTACACCTTTTCTAAGTTCTGAAAATTTAGGAGGATATCTATAGTTCCTCCTTCATCACTTATAATCAAAAGGAATATTCCACTTGTGTTAAGCAAATAAAAATCCCTTTCACTGAAAAAGGCAGATATACACACACAGGTCCTCTGCCACGAGCTATACGTGACAATAAAGAACTTACAATTTGGGGCACGATTTACTTAAAAAGATATATATACACGTTTATATTATATCCACCAACATATCCACAGTAGGGCAGCAGGGAAGGGGTGTACAATTTCCTAACTTCCAGTCTTACTGAGTCTTAGAAATTCAGAGACCAGAGTTGCATTTGGTAGTAGCTCTTGAACCTTTTCCTCTACCCCTGTAAACATGTAATACTCGAGCCTTAACAGCCTTCATTTTTTTAAAAAAAAACTGTAATTCAGAGCTAAGTCTGTCAAAGATACTGCTCCTTTCTTAGCCTTAGACTCTGGATAGCTGCTACCAATTCTTTGCTTAAAAATTTCATATGCACGTTCTAAACTATTTCATGAATCAAAACTTAAACATCGGAAAAAGTCAAAAGGTTTCTTACACAGAGTGCTGGATGTGAAAGTAAAAGTTACTGAACCAACTAGATAGTATGAAATGCAACAGAATAAAAACATATTTTGCTCTATAGTCTACTAGGTACTTGGCTCTAATCCACTGATAAATTCAGTTTCCAAAGTAATAAAAATACTTAAACTATACATACATAGTCAAAACAAGGTTAGGCTAGGTAGTTTCCATATGATAATCAATTTGTCTGTTTAATAACATCACAATATAATGTACCATTTTTAGTGAGATCTGAAAGATCCATGCGCATATTTTTATTTTCATGAAAACTGAAAATTATTAGTCTGAAGTATCTAGAAGAATTAAAATTTATTAAAAGTGTATTTAACGAACACCTTAACTCCTTAGCTTAATTTCTGCACTCTATGTCTAAATACAATTCTACTACTGCAACAGACAACATTATGAACAAAGGCAATAACTGCAACAAGTTTATTAATACCAGAACATCTAGAAAGCAAAAAAACCCCACCTGTGTCTGTAAAAGACTGAATGTCGTAGGTAAGATCAACACTTAGATTTTCAGAATTTTCAGTTTTCTTAAACACCAACCCGATCACCCACATCGTACGGTATTCTTCCCTGGAAAAAATTATATAAAAGTCACAATACTGACAGAAGAACTCAATAACCTATTCACTTATCTGCTGCAATAGGCAACAGTTGTATATTTTAAGTCCACTAGCAATGATAAGTTAGCCATAGAAAGGCATAAAACCAAAGCTGACTCGATGACATTTACATTTCATTTGCAATACAAAGTCATTAAACACTGACACATTTATCTCCAACAAACATAACGAACTAAATTCATCAGTGGATTATTTCATTCTATTTTGCTTCTGTATAGACCTCTTATCTTTAGGAGTTACAAGCACCCATCAAAACTGTAAAGGAAATAAGATTTTATGACAGATTTTCAGCACCTGACCCTGGTAACAGTTAGAATCTATTCCCTGACTAAACAACTTCCACTGTGCCACCTGAATTTGCCTTCAATACTCGAACTTCTAAGCTTTAACTGACCACAAAGTGCAATTTTCACATAAGAACAGCCTCCCTTTGACAGCTGTCATTCACACAGTATACATAAGACATGTCACACTTCTACAGCAGGTGAAGACATTTAATGTCTTTTCTCTGTAAGACTATTTCAGAAGAACACTTTTTGAATCAATTATTAGATCAGGGTGAAAGTACATTGCTTACATTGGGAAAATTACCTTCTCTGAAAGTGTTGCCCACATCAAATCCTCTGAAATAAGAGCTAATTGGAGCCTGTGACTATGCAGGCAGTTGTAGCTTTATTTACGCACTACAATGGTGCTGAATAGGTACTGCACGCTTTGTCCAAATTCACTTGCAACAGGCATGTAATTTATGTATACAACTTGAAAAAAAGAAATGTAGCACCACACTGTCACTTGAAACACCTGATGTCTGGAAAATACTGTGTGGAGGAAAACAAAGATTGCACATACTCCCAGTGAAGACAAATTTCTTCCACGTTCTCACACTTCACAGAAGAATACGATTCTTCACAGGTTAATGTGAAGAACCTACTTAGAAATAAAATTTCTTAAAAGGAGTTTTTAGTCCCCACACCTGTAATGATAGTTGGTGGGGAAAGGGGCTGAAAAATTTGAAGTGGTTGGTGTTCTCTCCACTGTTTCCACATCCCAAGGAATTTTAACATCAGTCTAACAGCCATTACCCAGTTCAAATCATATGCGTATCAACTGCTATATTTAATAATATTAAATGTTCTTAGTTAACTAAGATTTCAGCTCTGCTGTGCCTACCCAATCCTTAGTGCTGCCTCATAATTACAACTGTCTTACCAACTGATGCTAGATGCTCAAACAACAGCAGCTAAGTACCAGTAGCTAACATGTATTATTGACAAGAAATTATGCAATTAATATAGCAATTAACAAAAATATATTCTTTCTTTAAAGTTATTTTCTGGCTTACATACATTTTTATACACAATAAAGAATATCTGATTTTACAACAGTACCTGAGAAGACCTTAAAACTGCTTGGTTTTAGACACTATCATTAAAAATTAACCCATTTAAGAGTCAAAAATTAATCCATTTAAGAGTCTATAATAATGGTAGTTTATTTGTTAATGAATTGGTATTTTAGCTAAGTTAGTTCTTCACCAGTACACAAAAAAAGAGTTTTGCTTACTTATCAGGATTCTCCTTAGGTGCTGGGAATGACTGTGGATTCACATGAGCCAATGTAATGAATTCATTCTTCTCCAAGTTTCCAACTAGAATACGGATTTTTGATTCCACCAAGCCCACCCTGCATAAATGCCATTTATTAGCAAGTTCTCATTAATATCAAATAATCACAATAATCATTAATATGAAGCATCTAACTTCACGTATCAGGATCATGTCCCTCAACATTCTCCTCACACTAGTTTGAGACTATGAATGAACCAGTGCATTATAACGACAGACTCATTCAGATCAATAAACCAAGTGAAAGTGTTACAAAAACTAATGCAAGGGTAGCTTAAGAATGCCTTGAAGCTCTCATTATGGCCTGATTTCGCAAACGGAATTAAATATCAAGACACCACACATCACTAAAAGGCAGGCAGTAAAGGACTCCTACATATTTCTCCAATAGCCTTTTGGATGCAGATAGAGTTTAAAGATAAAGAAATGCCCAATACCTGACAATCTTGAAACTTCTTTAAAAAAAAAAAAAAGAGAGCAGAAACAAGGGAAAGAGACATTTACTCTTTGAGAATTTCTAGAGATTGAAAACACACTTCATATTGCTTACTAAAAAAGTGCATACGGCTTAAAAAAAACAAGATTTGTGAAGTGAACCCAACAATGCTGTAAGGAAGCAAAATTCAAGCAATGGCCTTCATTGCCTGGTTCTTCATTTTTACTGATTTTCAGAAGCATACCATCTTCATCCATTTAATTTTGAAACACTGAAGCACCATTTTGTTTCACTAAAAGGTACACTAGATATTCCCTTGCATCCAAGGCTGACAGGTTTTTGTTGTCTGGTGTTTTTAACAGCAAATGTGGTACTCACCATTCTAGTCGCTGCTTTTCTGTCGGTGCACTTGCTAGAAGTACAATATAATGCCTTTGAAGACAAAGACAATACGCTATTCTATTTATACTTCTAAAACTAGGCATTCAAACCTTAATAGTAAAAACTCTGTTCTACATAGCAAACTACGCATTATAAACTTAACAGTATTTAATTTTATTTGGTACATACATAAGTACACAAAGGGGCTATATCCCCCAAGTATGTGAATAATGAACTTCTCCAGACATTCCAGATTTTAGGAATGCTTACAATTACACTTGAATACCTTTAACCTTAATAAAAGGCTACGAACAAATAACTGGTTGAAAAAAAAAAAAAAAACACATACAGAAATACTTAATGAGATCTGAGATCAGGATTTAACTGACTAGTAGAGATTCCCTGCAAGTAAAAACAGTTGTACACAATCATCTATACATCAGTAGTCTTAGTCATGACATTACTTTTTAATAGTTAGAAGAATGCTTAACATATATTCATTCGTTCAAAGTAAAAAATTACACTAATTAGGTGTGGTTTAAAAAAAAATTTATATACGCATGTTAGAATTTATCTAGACATTTATCTGAAACTTCAGAAGGAATGTTTCCTCCGATGATAATTCTTAAGCCCTCAGTTATATTCCAGGATAATCAGTGTATACCCACTGTAAGTAAATTCCAAACAGTATAAAAAGCAATACTTTAAGCAAAGTAGCCAAGGACACTGGAATGGGAGATAACTACTTTTAACCTGAGTTCGTAATGAGAGAGGTGAGGAAATCTTACATGCATACAGTCAGTTTTTTCAGAAGGTTAGAATGTTAAAATAAGACCTCCCACCTAAGTCATCTAATCTGGCATTACCCTAGATAAGAGTATATTTAGCTAGACCCTTGTACGTATACCTCATGGAAAGGAACACAAGGTCAAGAATGGTGAAGAACTATGACATCAAAGGAAGTCCTCTGATGTTACAGGCCTTCTAATTGGAATGGTAAATCAAAATCAATAGATCTGTACTTATCTTTGGGTGGCAAGAGAAAAAAAAAAAACAAACTACTAAATGTTGTTTTGAATTCAGTCAGAAAATATCAATGAAATAGAGGACTGGATTTGGATAAACTTCTTTCCCCTTTCTGAACACAGCATTTTATCAATTTATTTTTTTGCATTTTGACAGCATTAACTGCTTGAAACAAAAGTGTATGGAGCTCTTCACATTACCTTATTGAAACCCTGATTTTACCTACTTATAGCATACCACGACTCATTTATGTCCCCGAAATAGATGAATTAGTACTTTGGAGAGGAGGAAGTGTAACAGATTTTTATTTGTATCTAGTATCAATTTCTTCTAAGGAGTACTAGCTATGCAACTATCATCCTACATCACACAGACTACGCACACTTGCAGAATGTTTTACTTGGTATGAAAGAAAACTAAGCTTTTCGTTGTTTTTTACCTGCATAGGAACTGAAAGATACACACATCTGCAGGTATTTTGAGGAACTAATTCTCTAGTTACTTTTTTAAAAGCAGATCTTTGAACCAAACTTCTCAAGAACAACTTTAGAAAAATTTAGTTATGCTTAAGCCTCAATTAGCTGGTGAGCACCTACAAAAAAAAACCCTAAGCCTTATTTATCAAAATCCATATGACTGGCTATTTTTGCTCAGGTACTGCTAGCGTAAAAGAACGGAAAAAAGAAGCAATTTCTTCCCCCTTCCAACTGTTAAAACGGTGCAAAGGGGGAATTAATAATTAGAAATCTACTACTGCCATTCTCAGCAAAACCTAAATAACGCAAGTTGTTAAAAATTACGACATTTTAGGTTTTAAAATCTCCAGGTCTCACTGCTAAATTTTACACAGATAAGATTTGTTATCAGTTCTTCATTTTTAATTTTATCACAAAGAATATGCCTAATTCAGAAGTACACATTACTTCATTATAAAGAAACAATTCTGAAGTTCTACATTTCGTTGGTGATTTTTAGATGCAGTGTATTGTTTTGAACTATATGGGGTATGTCTTTTTTTCTTTGGTTGGTCTTTTTACACATTGGAGCTGTTTCTTGCCCATTGTATCCCTATCTGCATTATGTTTTCATAAAAAAAACAAAACCCTAATGTAGATATTATCAAATTGTCTTATACCATTAACATCTTTGCCTACGAAAAAAAAACCACAAAGTATCAAGTGTTATAGTAGATTTTAAAAAACTGAGAACACCTGAACATGTTCATTTCAAATTTTCTTTATTAATCTGTCCAGGATTTACAGTTTAAATTATCCAGTGCTTTATTCAAAAGTCCTACCAAGTCAAGTGTTGAAATTACCTTCATAAAAGTTATGTTTATGTTCTACTTATTAAGCACATCTTCCTTACAACAGAGAAACAATATGCTAGCGCTCGTTAAATACAAATTATTTCTCTCATCACTGTATTTCTTTCTTGGTTTCAAGCTTGTAATACTTCATACTCATGTTATATCCATTTTAAATCGGTCTTGCCATTTCCCTGTAAAACACCATATCCAGCAAGTGTATAGCGTACATTCTTCGTTGCTGTTTCTCACCATCTGAAAAATTTCAGGCTACACGAAGGACAGGTAACACACTGTAACTCCTTAAATCCATAAAACTGCCAGCATTAAAAAAATAAAACCATATTTCCCCAGTTTTCCAATTCCTAATCTGCTCCTGTTATGCAGGTGTGCAGTAGTCTCTAGACTTCTTTAGTCACACATCCCCAAAATTGGTTTATTCTAACAAATTAGAAGAGTGGTTAGCATATATTCATTCATTCGAAGTAAAAAAAGAATGCTTAGTCAAAAAGTAGCCCTATTTTAAGCAGGGCTAGTAAGTCTGTAGTGTTTAGAATGAACACAGGTGTTCAGCAACTAACTGCCACTGAGAGTGATACAGATTACTGAAGTTATACTTCCAGGGAAGAAAAGAAATGTTTTGAAAAGTACACCTCAGAGCAAGGATCAGCTCCTTCTCTGGCAGAAGACTATAAACTACTCTGAATTTCAGCAAGAATAAGTCAGGGCACCTACAATTTGAACAGGATGAAAGCATGGAGGGGGATCCAAAATATCTAGTTTTTCAACGGAGATTTGACTGAGAGAGACATATATTGCATACTGATGACTGCAATGATTTTATTTAATGAAAAGTACTAACCAAAATTTTAAATTAAACTACTAAGGTAGAACAGAAAACTTTGGGTAATTTAAATTTAAGCAGGCTCCATAATACCATACCACAGTTAAAAAAAAAAATAAAGCAAAAGACATTTTGCAAAAAAATATACAAAACCTGGATATTTCATGTTGGCAAGAAAAGCTTTTCTTGCTAAAACAGATTAAAATGGCTAAAGCTAGTACACAAACTGTATTAAAAATGTAGATTATTTCAAACGACATTTGGTAATTCCTATTTTTCCCCAGTTTCGAAAGAAACAAAGAAAATGCACTGGGGAACTTATTAGCAATCTATCTCTAGAGCAGAAAATGATTGGTCTGCAGCCCACTTATTACTTCAAAAAATAATATACTTGTACAGTGCTCTTAGGTGTTTTCAAACTATATCTCCAAGATACAACACAAAAGCCATCCAAATGTTTTATAACTTTTATCATGCAAAAGGTGTAGAAACAAAACACAGACACATTATGAAGGTCATCAGTCTCTTTTAATGGGGGAACTGCATAGTTCAGTCTTGTTTAGATTAGTACATAACCAACCACCCAACACAGGAACAAGCGTAAAATATATTTGAACTTGACTTAAGAAAAATGGGTCTCCAATTTCAACTGAGGGCAAAGATGTAGTCCATATTTTAATAATCCATTTATTATAAAAACACAACCTTCAGCAAGTCCATACACATTTAACAAGCTTCTGCCCACAAGCATATTACTAGAAACCCTAAAAATGTGAGGTATGAAGTTCAGTATTTCCCTTAGAGACATGACAAAATCAGAGAAACTAGGTGAGAGACTATTAATAAAATGCCAAAAGCCTTAAGCTTTACTGAAAAAAAAAATATCTAGTATTAACTAGTACATCTGGCAGTTAGTCAACACAATTGCAAAAACATCTTTTATTATCAGAGTGAACTGTTGACTATCTTGACATATGAAAACAGAGTTTCAAGTACGTATTAATATTAAATATTGACCTTCACAATTAGTGCTTTTAACATCTTGTTTCCTGGGAGGCAAGACCCATTTTTAGAATGCTTACTAACCCCACTAAAGATCATTTTTGTTAGTCAAACTAGCTGATACATCTTCAATTTTATTGGTAACACACTGATTGTATAGGTAAGCGGTGACATTCTAAATGTCTGGTCAGAGACTAAAAGGTTTCTGAAGTACATGCTAAAGAAACAGTATCTAAAGAAATTGTTCATTTTCTAAGAGAAAGGATAACTGCACTCACCCCCTCTCTGTACAGAAAACCTTTAACAGAACACTTTGGAAGCCTAATGCATGTATATTTAAGAACCTACGCTACAGAGCATCATTAGATATTTTAACCAATAAAACTTAAAATATTCTGCCATGCTATAAAATACATACTTGTACTTTTGAAAGAAGTTTGGAGCTTCAAAAAGTTTGGACCACTCTGCCTTACTCAGCAAAATTTCATCTGTGATAGCAAGACCTAAATTATAAAAAAACATTTAAACTTTTGTTTTAACATACGTCTTAGTACTCAGAGTAAAAACAGCTTCTTAAATTCACAAAGGTTACTATGAATTCTTTCCCCCCTTCAAATTCAAAGGAATTTATCAACAAGCTCTACATTCCAGTCATAATTTAAGTGATCATCAGTTAGATATATCACATTATTAAAAAGAACATCAGTAAAATACGTTTAGAAATGAACGATGATTGATCAGCCTCATCATTTCATGTATTTTCGCTTTGCAGTGTAATGCAGCTAAATTTAAACTTTTGTATATGCCACAGTAACTACTCAGTCCAAAGACGATGAGTGATTTTTTTTCCCTTAAAGTACTTGAATCATCTCTCGTGCAAGGCACTGTACAAGGCAAAGAAAGTGAGACAACTACTGCTCTGCCCAAGAGCAATACTGGAAGTGGCTCTCTGCATCATGTGTACTCCTTGCTTCGACAACATGTTTTCTTAACTACTATACTTATCCAAAAAATCAAAAGGACTCATCTCTGAACAAGTATACAGTCTTATGTTAGGCCTATAAACAGCCACTAGGTGGGATTACTAAACTAATGTGGCAGGACACAATTTAAATGTAGTAAAATAAACATCAGAAAAGGATATTGTACCACTAAGGCTCATTTTCAGAGCACAAGGCTTTCTAATTAATTAGTCTCAGTTTCTAAGAGCGAAGACCAGATCTGCAGATATCTCCATTGAATTTGGAACTTAAAGCTACATATAGACCAAGTTCTACCTCCCTCAGCAGAGACTCTCATATCAAGAAGCTATTTAAAATCCTCCCCCCTCCCAAAGCACACCCACAACAGAGCTACTTTAAATCCAACTGAATACATTTATACAGAGAGTGTTAAGATAATACTTACCTTGCTTAAATTCCTCAACCATGACCATCCGTGTGGAAACTGACACATTGTAGGTTGAGTTCTGCTGTGGGTATGCTGGTGTAATTATAGGCATAAGATGGTACCTATCACTGGGGTTTACCTATACATAACAACAGCCAATCAGTTTTCTTCAAGCATACACATGAGTTAACAAATTTGGATTTTTCCCTTTACTACAACTGAGTCTTAAGTCCTAAAAGACCTTAGTTTGCAGACCAAGTAAATTTACCAGTAGTTCAGAGAAAGTTTAGAAAAACAAGGATAATGCTCTCACAAAGGGTGTAACCTGTCAGCACAATCAAGTTGCGGGCATTTCTAAGACCAGAAACAACAACAGAACAATTTCTGTCTTTTATAGAAATTAGACTGTGATCAAAACAAGGATATCTTATGAGCACACCTTCAGAAGAATGACTGTTTTCAGACTTGGCAAAAAATCTTTATACTTTATTTTTGTAACACTACTGATAATAAAGAGCCAGCTTAAAAAAAGTGACTCTAGGCAACGTGATAGAAGCATCACTTGCATTAATGAATCCTTTATTAACAGCACACAGGGAAACAAAAAAAGGACAAAACAGACACACAGAAAATACATTTAAAACAGCGTGAGGTTAGCAATCTTGTAGATGGTAAATTAAAGATAAAACCCTGTCATTAACTTACCTCACTTTGTTAAGGTACTAAAACATAGACAGTTCCCATTACATGCTGACCTCAAGCCCCCTATCCCAGGAACAACAGTAAGACTCAAGAACACTTTCAACTGTCTCACTTTATATAAACGTGGACTTTTGTCAACCAGAAAAAAAAACGAAAAAAAAAAAAGATTTGAAATGCTACAAAAGGACATAAAAGTCAAGCTCTAGTGCTTACACTATTCACCAAAAAGGTTAGTTGAAAACTATGTGGTTTTTTTGAACTATTCGAAAGTTGAGAAAACAGCAGTGAACACATTCATGCTACGTTCTACTGAAACCCTAGAATGTGAGCTGCACATCTGCTGCTATCTGTTTTATTGACTGCCTGGAGGACATTAATGCGCAATGTCTTTAATATAAATGCTACAAAGATAGAGATCAAGTATTATAAATAACACATAAAACAACTTAAGACTTAGAATTACAATCTTTGGTCCAAGATGAAAAGACACATCACTAAAATTGTATGGAACCAAACCTATCCAGCTGTGACTGTTGCACTGAAGTGAATTCAATATACTTGCAGAAGTAACAGGTTTTACATCAGAAGCAAACGGTTTTAAGATAAGCAGTTTTTCAAAAATGCATTGCTTTAAGGCATGTATCCAATTACACTAAATATTTATTAAGATCACTTAATGAAAAAGCTGTGAATAAAAAGCATATTTTTCAGCAAGTGTGCTTCAAGCAGTCAGTTTGCAAAACTAAGCTAACTTTGTCCTACACCCAGGAGAACTAGAGGTTACTTACAAAGAAGACATAATACCGAAATATTAAGTTTGATAAACCCAAAATGAAATTCATGGAGGATTCTTTAAGCAATTGAATTTATTGTACAGTGTGATTTATAGGGGAAAAAATAATACACTAACCCTTGGGTCCCATACAGGCAAATTAAGATTGCATTCTTCTGGCTGTTTCAATAGCACTGGATTTGGCCATTCCCTGTTCAAAAAGATTGTAGCACTGAATAAGACTGTTGGATACAACCGTTAATGTTCAACAAACAACACTTTTGAATGCGATCCTTCTTACCTCTGCTGTCAAGATAGAGCATCATTTCCTCAAGACTAAGCTGGTCTTACAGGGGTTGTTTAAAAAAAAACTGTATTGCTGAACTACAGTAGAGCTATAATTAGCTTCTCCAGGGCATCATAAAACAACTTCTCTATAGTCTTGGAGCTATGCCATCACTGGTTTAAGTAACTAAAACTCCTCTGAATTCTTTTTAAAAATATACCTATCAAAGGTATTCAAGCTAGCTGTTTCATGGGTAAACTACAGAAGAAACAGCAAGCACGATTACAGTGTTACATATTAATATATATTATATACATATACCTCAAAAGAGACTATAAAGCCTGTAGATTTAAGACAGTAAAACTGTGGATGCCCCTTCCCTGAACGTGTTCCAGGCCAGGTTGGAACCAGACGAACTCTAAGGTCTCCTCCAACTCAAATAATTCTACGATTCTATGACGTTCATGTTAAGAAGGAAGACGCTGCACTTGAAAGAAAGCAATGACTTATAAAATGATTCTTAAAATCTGTCTCATGAAAAGCGTAAGTATCCAGATATGTTCTTTCAAAAAAAAAAAAAAAAAAAAAAAAGAGTATTAATTTGTAATCTGCAAAGTATACTTTTGTCCCATTCATTCTAAATTTACTTGGAATGTGCCCATGACTCCCATCAACTTACTCAATCCATCTTTCTGAGGTAACTAGCTCAGGAGTATGAAACCAATTCCAAAGCACCTGTCCACACTGACAAGATGAAAACCAACACTTTTGCCATTAGTTCTCCTGAACTACATTTAAGCTCTGTGCCTAAAGCAGATACTGACATACTGCCTTTCCCCATTATCCCAGTATACGAATGTCAAAAAGACTTCAAAATCGGGGTTTTCTGCTTTTATTTTGGATGAAGTATTTTGTCTGAAGAGTAATGCTGAGTCACCACAAATATTTAAGAAAATTTTAATTAAAAATTTGGTGGTTTTCTTTTGTAAACTTCAAGAACAAGACACACTGGATGACTTACTGAAAACCTAAAGCTAACAACTTTCTGGCAGCAAGACCAATGCTTTTAACTACCATCTTAATATGGTAACAGCTGAAAACGATACCATAAAAACAGGACTAAAATTTAGTGTCTACAAACAATTTTATTTTAGTGTAATCTGAATTTTTTTTTAAAAAAACATACCATTTAGAAAATACCAAGAAAAATTTATGTACAAGAGTTGATGCTATTGCATTTGGATAAAGCTGGCAAGTTCTTGCTACTAGCATAGCCCAGGAAACACCGCCAAGGAAACCTAGTATATTGGAATAGATGTTGTGGCCTGTGGATTGAGAAGGAAAGAGACAAAAAAAAAAAGTTATCAGTACCCATCAGAATTAATTAAAACGTCACAAATTTTGGAATAAAAGCACTTACGTTTTGCCCACAGTTTGATAGCTCTCAGTGTTAACCTGAAGTTGTCAATGTTTGGTACTAGATGCAGAATTTCATCGGTTACCCGGCAACCTGTCAAAAAGAAATAATCCATTACACTTGCTGTTTCCAAAGTTTTTTTGCTGACTCCCTTACCTTCAAAGCTATCAATTTTTTTACATTAGCACGCTGGAAACTCGTTTTGTATTTTGACCACTTCAGTTTTGAATTAAAAAGTTGAATTTTGACTTTTTTTTCTTCCTTTTACCCACTTGAAAGTGGCACTCAAGAAGACAATTCATACAATTCATGCACAGTTATAGTTTTGGACTGCTACCTGATTTTCTGTAATGAACTGTATGAGCTGTTTAAGATAAAAACAAATTTTAAATTCTGCTGTTATGGGGTTACATGCAATGTATTACAGAACATACAGACTAATTTTTAAAAAAAAAAAAAGTCTGTTAAGTCTTCATGATCCTACAAAAAATCTGGAAGTCACAGGTCAAAGTTTCGTTTGAATTTATGAGAAAAGGCTAAAAAGAATAGATTTTAGACACAGCAGTAACTGTGATGGGATATTTTCAGGTTTAAGAAAAACATTACACATGATAATATTAACTGCTTGATCTTTTTTAAAAAAAAAAATAGGAAGGAGTTGTTGACAGTTATGAAATAGTCACAGAGAGCTGACTGGAAGAAAACTGTATTATTTAAGACTAAGAGTTTCCTTTCAAAAGAAACAAGAAGCACGTACAAACTCTAGAGACAGCATAAATGTGAATTTCACTGAACAGTGCAAGTTGCTGTGGCCACCTAAAATTAAGTTTTCTGCTCATAATAGAAGACAGTGATATTTCACATACTCCTCCTCCATGCCAAGCTGAAGCCCTTACCATCCCATAAATAAATAACAATTTTTAAGTTGGAGTATTACAGAAAAGTTAAGGGTTATAAAACCCGGTAATGTATTAAAGACCTGGCCTCAAATTTAGATTATTTTGATACCCCCAATTTACCACTGAAGCAATTTTGCCTATGTTTATGCATATTAAAACACATGCACTTATTTATAGAAACAGATGTCCTGCTATTTATAGAAACACAAGTCTTGCAAGTCTTGCAAGTCCCACCGATTTCTACACAACACCATTTACTACCTAAATAAATATATTTATATATATATAAAAGCCTGGCCAATAAGGAACAACCGTTCTTCCAGAAAAGATAAATAAAATGGCCTATGATTTAATTTCCAGACATGGAGTTGCTATATTTTCAGGAGAGTCCACAACTAAACTACTGTATCTAACAATCCAGGTTATTCATTAAAAGATTAGACGAGAATTTACATGCAAAACTGTATATACATACCATTAAGACTTCGTATACATCTAATGTCTAAATTTTTGAGTAGGCTATCGTCTCGTAGGTCTAAGTCCTCAGGAATAGTTTGCAGTGCTAATCTTGCAAACAAAATATCAATCTTAAAAAAAGTAAAGGGAGATAAGCTATTAGAAAACTTAACCTCTATGTGTTTTAAACTGTGATGCATTTAAAAGAAATTTCTAAATTACTCAGTGGACTTTTGATATTTAAGTCGTAACAATACTCTGTACAAGTAGAAGCTTCTTAAATCGAAAGTACTACTTTTCAATGTAAAACAAGTTCAAAACTGAAGTTCCATTCTGGTATCTAGAAGGTCTAGGACCTCTAAAAGATTAAAAGTTCATTAATAATAAAGGTATTTTTCAAATCAAGAAATTAACAGCCTGTCATATGTTGGTTTTAATAGGGGTGGTGGATAGGGAATCAGTTTTCTACAAGTAAAACCAAAAAAAATTCAGGAAGGCTCTTGTTTATTTTAAGCAAGAAGATACAGTGCATTTGTATAAAACTGTTTTGGCAGAAATTACTGAAATTTATACAACAATCATCACACAGCTAAAGCTAGCTTACTGCATGGTATCACCTTTCTCCGCACATCTCCCTCATTCGGGGAAAATACATCGTGCAGTACATTCTCATACCCACTAGTTACTGGTTGACATAATCCAGGTGCAAGTCTGATAAACCTTGTGTAATAACAGCTTGTCATGTCACCAAGAAAAAGATGACAGGTGGACCATACAACAGAAAGATTAACAGAGTATCTTTGGAAAGCAGTGTTACGTTTTATCTCAGCAACTTCTCCCAAAACAGTAAACAACGAGTTAAGCAAGTTCATCACTCCCAGACAGCTGATCCATCACACGGACTACAAACACCAAAACCATTGTTTTGGTTATGTGTTCACAGACACAGTAAGATGTCAGGACAAAGGAGAGGCCCAGTTTGCCTTCAGCAGAACATTTTTGAGAAATGATCAAACATCACACAACTTCCTATAGCATACAGTATTGGAACATCTCTGAATTTAAGGTCTGGACAGCTAATCAGCAGCAGGCAAAAAATTACTGAAGCCACATTATTCAGGGATATTATTTCTATTAAATATTTAAGTCTTAATAATGCCAATATCGGTACTCAACAGGTTAGTAAACTAATCAGTACTAGTGCCTAAAAAAGAACAAGAAGATACGCTATACTCAGCTCTAAGTACATCAATAAAGCCTTGGTTTGGTCCTAAAGCCCCACTTCAAATTATACAACTAAGGACTGTTGTCAAGAACTTGGGTAAGAACTAAGGAGAATAACCTTAATAGCAATCATTTATAAATACTACATGAGTTTTAAAGAAAAAACAACTTTGAAAACTTTTGTTTTAACCATATTCTACAAAACCAAAATAAAATATGGTCTTTACCTCTATTCCATCAAAACAAAGTTTAATAACTGGGACAAAAGCTTCTTCGACGGCCTGTGTGGGAAAAAAAGTTATATTTCATTTTCAATATATAGAACAGCATCTACAAGCAACAGCTAGCAGGTCTAAACAACCACAATGAAATGCTATTCTATTTTCAAGTCAATTTTTGTCAGTGATGTCTTTCTCCACCACTGCGAATTTATGCAGTAGGCACCTATCTGCTACTATATGCTACATCTGTCTAGAAGTTAATTATAACCCAAACTCATACCAATCAGCTCTGATGATGTTACCCCAAGGTTCAATTCTCTTTCTCACAATACGAAGAACCTGACCAAGCATCTTTTACTCCTCACAATATCTCTTAAGTATTTAAAGACCAACCTATGAGGACTAGTACTTCAAGAGGCCTCTTATTTCTATTGTTTCTGCAGTCAGTATTTTATGGAAAATGACAAGGAAACAACTGTGTAACCATGCAGTTTGACTTCAGTAAACCAGTTACAAGTCATCAGTCTCCAGAGCTCAAGCATCTTTTCTAAATGTTGTCATTAACAAGGTGCCTTGACAAACAATATCCCTGACGAATACAACTTAATGTCTACTCTGCCATCAGCTAGGAATACCACCTTACTGAACTGAGCATTTGAACTGCAGATCTGCAGAGCACTGCTTTGGTAAAAGAAAACAACGCACACCTCTTGAATAAGAAACGTCAGAAACTGCCAGAAGTTAAGTACAGTTCTAAGTGTTCCAATTCTCAACAAGAGGACGAAACAACGCTATTCTATGTCTTTAACCTGAACGTCATAGGTTAGCAGGATGCATGCCAAGCAAAATATGAAGTTCACAAGTCTCTCAGAGCAATCATTATGAAAGTCTCAGTTCCCTAAAGAGTGAGATGTACAAACTTTCTTAAGCATAGCTGGAAAGATTTTTGAAGTGTTATGACACCCTGATCTAAAGGTCATTTGCACCACTGTACAACTACACTGAATGACCAAACAGCCTACACTGATCTACTTTGATGCAAAATCATGAACTACATTAGCTTGAATTAGTTTACAGCAAAATTAACTGGAAATCTGAAAATCAGAATCTTCATGATTATGGCATGTGGATTTAAAGATTACTAAAGCATTCAGATAATAAAGCACTCAAAACAGTTGTTTCAGTATATATGGTACTTAATACCAACAGACATTTGGAATATCCTGGTAGTTATCAATTATAGGATGCATAGAGTAAAATAATGATGCAGAGATAGCTCCGTTTATTTTATGGCAACAGGACTAAACCAAACAAAGCTTAAGACTTGGCAGCAACTACCTTAAACAAAAAAAGAACCGCAGCATAGAATATTTAGTCTGAGCCAATGCTGAGAAGATTAAGCTGACCTAGGCAGGCTCATCGTTTACATATAACAGAAACAAAATACTATATACCAGTGTGTCTTCCACTGCTAGAAGAGTAATCATCTTTACATGCTAAAATTCTCACGCAAGATTCCAATAATTAGACACTAAAAACGAAACTTCCAGTTCCAAATACACAATTGATAGCCGATACAGAAGGCTTAGTTAATATCAACCACTGTTGGTTAATATAAAGACAAAATAAGCAGGGTTAACATTTGCATTTATGCTTGCCTGCTGCTAGAAAGCAAGTAGAAAATTTGCAATACTAACACGTGCTAGGAAATCATTCTGTCAAACAGATTTTTAAATGAGCGTTACTATTAAGTGGGAAGAGAAAATTTGGAACCATCTCAATTTCAACAATGGTGACAGGCTTTGCTGCAGGTTAACTAAAAATCCACTGCAAGTCTTACTTATTTACTTATTTAATGCATTATCTTTCACTATTAGCTTTTCAGCACTATCAGTTTAGCTAGCTGTATCAAGCGGTTCACATACCCTCAGATCTTTTACTTCTTCCTGCTGTTTTAGTTTCTCATAAAACGATGTGAAAAAATCACTTCTTTCAACATGTCTTGGTGCAACACACAGAGCATCAATATCAGCACCTGAAATTGTTTATTAGCACAAGTTACTCACACTTGATACACAGGAAGTGCCAACAATAGTCAGAAAATGTTTTGAAAGCGAACAGAAAAATTTAGTTTATCTTCCTGGCTTTTCTGGGGAAATACTAAGAGTTAAAAAAATAAATATAATTTTTACAAGTTCACAGCCATTAAGCATAATGAATACATGCATAATTCTTCTTTCCGTTGTTGAACATTTGTAATATTTTTCAAAAACAAAGCATGAGAAGCCATAAGCACTACACAAACTGCTGTATTTTTTAATTACTTCTAACTTTTTTGTCTGTTTCCTAGACCATGACAAGGAATTTTTATTACTTAAATGCAACATTTACAGATACAACATTAGCTCAAATACATGACTTCATATAATAAAAGTAAATGTTACCTTTTGTATGAACTCCTAATCTATAGGACCCAAACGTAAAAATTTTTCCTCCAACATTTTCTATTACAGATTGTGGAAGATTCTAAGTGGAATAAATAACATTGGTTATTTTACCTTAACAAGTAATAAAAACACACACATTTTATTTTAAAATATAAGGAGAATATCCTACAAAAATTTATTTATTTATGGTGTTATTTATGTTGTATTTATGGTGGAGTAACTGCTGAAATAACGATCTTTGTATTGACAGAAAAGATGAAGGTATCTTTGTCACTTGGGAACTATTTCAACCACATTACTGTCTCAAGCTTGATAGTTGTTCCAGCAGTTCTACACTTCAGGTCCAAGAGCTTTAAAATGTTATGGACATTAAACACATTTTGGTTAATACTCGGGCATTATAGACAGAGTTAGAAACTGAAGATGAATTCCAACTTACAGCAACAGAAAAATACATTCACAGTTCTAGCATTTATTACATTACTTTCAAAGACACCCACACTATTTTCTTCAGATAAATTTGGTTTTGGGAGAGATATTTATTTTATGTTAAAATTGTTCAGATACAAATCTTTAAACATTAATAGATGTAT
This sequence comes from Phaenicophaeus curvirostris, assembly GCF_032191515.1. Taxonomy (NCBI): domain Eukaryota; kingdom Metazoa; phylum Chordata; class Aves; order Cuculiformes; family Cuculidae; genus Phaenicophaeus; species Phaenicophaeus curvirostris. The sequence goes on along the minus strand of NC_091396.1, from coordinate 54,244,631 downwards.
CTTCAAAAAAACTCTTGGATCCTCAATACTATGGGCAAAGACAGTTACCCTTTTGTAACAGGAAGCAGTGTTACAATCTGAAGCCCTACATTAAAGGCTACACAGAAAAGATAAACAAAATTAATTCTTTTGCAAAGTATATTGGATTAACTTAAGTAGTTTCCAATATTACATCAGTCAAGATACTATCACTACTTTATTTTCAAGGATCAACACATACATAGAAGGGCCATCCCCCTGATCTTGTCCATATATAAAATCCTATTTCATAACAGAAGTGTAGAAGAGTCCTAAACATACTCAAACCAAAATATCTCATAAAATTAGGGGTTTAGCCCTAAAAAAGCCATTCCCACCTCTGCATTTTTTGCAAGTCTACAGTATTTCAAAAAAGATTTTGGGGGGGTGGGGGGAGGCTCACAGGGGACTACAACCAGGCAAAACTCACTGTTACCATTATTAGAGGCTAAAAAAGCAACCTTACAGGATTGACATTAAAGGAAAAGACTACAGATCATAAACCTGCAAGATATCCATTTTATAATTAACACAGTACTAATCATAAGTATTTTTACCAGAAGTCAAGCTATATTTCTACCTTGGGAGAAGAGGGAACAACTGAAAAGTACTATCAAAACTGCCACAACTTTTTGCAGTATTTATCAGTTGGTTTCTTTGACACGGTTCTACTCTGAAGAAGTGCTGCTGCCTGGAAACAACTGAAGTTACAGAAAGGTACTTGTTTTTCCAATTTTATCCCCAAATCGGAGATTGATCTTGTTAGAATGGGAACATACTTGAGAATCATCTACCCACAGCAGTCTTAGTATGAACAGTTCCACGAAAAATACATCCATACCTTGCTCTCACTTATTTCCCGTATCCACTCCTTTACAAGGTTATTCAATTTTCCCAAAATTAGAATCCTATTGATAAAACAGCAGAATCACGGGTCATCAACTTACACAAAACACTGCAGATCTATTTGAAGATATATTACAATCATTCACTGAAAAACATCACTCTTGCAACATTCTATTTTCTCCTCTTTAAAGGTATCCAAGTGACTTAAGCTTATGAAAAAAAATTCCAGCAGGCAAGGCCTACACGCATTTTAGGTACGTGAGTTCTACTCGCTTTTAAAATAAAACCCGAATTCATAAAACACATGCACCTAAAAGAAGAGTGAGAAGTAGTACTGCAAGATAGAGACTCTAGAAAGCTTAATAAGGAAAAAACTATTAGGGGCCACTACAACAAAATAACTATGAAGGGAAAAAAATTCAAGCCAGCCTCCAAAATGTAAAGGTAATTTAAATTCCTTTCCATGTTCTGAGGCATTCCTTTTAAAGTACCAAAAATAAAGATTAATATTTTGCTAGAATTTTAAGAACATAAACATGCTTGAGGTACAGTAGTCAACTACATGAACCTCAACATAGGAGAAAAACACTACTAGAGTGAGTGTTTACTCACCTGCGTTGCAGTTCTTCCTCCTCTTCAAATACACCATAAGGTTTTAGGGTTTCAATTAATTTCTGGGTAAGCATGCAGTCAAACTCCTTGGGGGCAGCTAAACTGATAGGTGAGGTAATGCCATAATGCTTCTGCAGTTGCTGTGTTTGTGATCCCTGGGTTGTAACGGGACTAATAAAGGCAATTAGATAAAGTTACTGACAGAAACAAAACAAAACAATTTTTTTTTCATCAAAGTAGCAGACAAAAGACACATACTAAGTAAATGAAATTAAGCTTACTGTTAGCATTTACATCCAAGATCAACCTATGTTAAAACCGTGTTATTAAGGACTAAAACAAAACTACCTTTCTCCAACTCTAAATATTGATTAGAGGGTTACAAGTGGTTATGAGGCTTGATCAGCTGACTCCACACACTCAAAACACTGACATAATTAAGGAGCCTTTGGTATATTTTGAGCCCACTGGCATCATATAGTTACTTTTAAGCTGACTTCGCTGTTTGCTAGTGTAACATGATGGTTAGATGAACAATGTCAGCTTAATCTATGCTGGTAATATTACATAGAACATTGCTGGGGGCTGGGGGGTGAAATATCAGGTTTGGGCTGAACTTTGCCTAGCACAAGTACCAAGGATGTAAGCAGTATTCTCTCCACATCCCTCACGTTTCCTTAACTTGACATTTTACTTCATCTTAAGTATTTCTCTAAAAAGGGGAGTAAGTCTGAAGTAAGCCTAACCCACCCCAATGGGTTAAACCTGTAAGGGCCAAGTTCACTACTGAAGAGGCAAGCTACAAACCCTCACATCATCCTTGTCTTGCACTTTTTGCACTACAGATGGATATAGAGACAAACCTCAAGAACAAAGATGATACTCTGAAGTCAATCCCTCATATTTCAATGTCACAAGAAAGGAGACCATGAAAAAGAACTCCAGCAGAAACACAAAAGCAAAGGTATAATGAGAACTAATAACGGCTTTCCTACATGAGCATACTGACAAAGAACAGCTACATAGGTTTTCATAATGGGTATATATTTGTTTTCATAATGGGCATATATTCACATTTACACACAGCTTTATTTTGAGAACAGTCTGAGCTACCAATTCTAAGTGTTTCAAAACTAAACTTGGTCCCATGGAATGCACAAGTGTTTGGATTCAGAGATTACTGTATGTTATACATGCAAAGTTAAAACTTCTTTGAACTGACACCAGCAATACCAGGTAACCACTAAAAAAACCCCAAACCTTGAACATATTCAGTAGTGTAGAATAAATTACATAGCATAACATTTAAGACAGCCAAATTTTAAGCCTATTTAATCTTGCTGTAAGAGTCGGTCAAAGGAGCGATTTCTGCCTCAACACTTCTCATCAGGTGCTAAGCCTCAAAACTTGACTGTGATCATAGATGCAGGAAAATGGCCAAAGTTGGTACAAAAACAGCAAGCAATGTTTTGTACCTATCTCCAAGCCTCTCTGCTACCCATACCTACACCATTATCTCAAGAAGGTTTTGTACCTGTCTCCAAGCTTCCCTGCTCCCTACCATTGTGAAAGATCCATCAAGCAAAGGAAAAGAAGACAGGAAAATTAACGATGGGACTTACCGCAGACCCATACCCCAAGAAAGCATGCTTGAACCTGTCTCTAAGCCTCCCTGCTCCCTACTATTGTGAATGATGATGACTACTGGCCTTCATCACGAGACCCCAAGTCGACCGCCGCTGCCAGATGGAGCACATGCACAAGAGGAGGAGACCTGCCTCCAAAGCAGACACTCCTCTCTTGGCATAAGTGGCCTCCTAGGTGGAGAATGACACATCTCCACAGGAGCAAAGGTGGATCACAAGGAGATTGACTAGCATGAAAGAAAGCTCTGGAGCAGCTGAATTTTGAAGATCTTCCCCACCATGGAAGTGGAACGCCTTCTGGACCAGGACCCCCCGAGACACCAGATGTCTGTGGACCTGTGGTGGTAGCTATAAACCCCTTTTTCTTCCCTTTTCTCCCCATCTTTTTCCTTATTCTCTCTCTCTTTCTATCGCAAGCCACTTTATGGGCACATTTAATAACGTTACTGTTTGGATTGAAATTTAACTCCCTTGACTTGTTGAATTATTGTTTTTTTGTTTTTAAATGACAAATTGTTTTGAAGCATAGTGACAAGCTTCTTTTCTGAAACCGACTTGTTACTTAAGTGAACCAATCATTCAGAGACTAACAAAACCATCATGATCTCTCATTAAAACACACATTACAGAAAACATGGCTATTACGTCAACAGGTATTCAAAAAGCTTTACCAACTATTAAAGTCAGTGCGACTTGCAAGTTAAGACAATGCTTGTGCAGAAGTGTCACATGTGCATTATTTAAGTTATATCTTATTATTTAGGAGTACTCCCATTTCAAAGGTATATAGTAACATTTTATTTAATATCAAATGTGAAATTAATATTTTAAATTCAGATTATATTAATCTGAACTTATTTCTTTCCTGAGTTCAACTTATTCTTCAAAAGCTTTATCATCAGTTTGGTGTCCTTCAACTTTCATACAGACAAAGTCTAAAGAAAAGAGAATCCTCCACACCAAGAATTCAAGCTGACAGCTTATGTTAAAACTCCCATTCTTGGCAAGCACAACATTCCCCCATATCGCAGAACGGTCTGAGTTGGAAGGGACCTTAAAGATCTTCTAGTTCCAACTCCCCTGCCATGCGCAGGGACACCTCCCACTAGATCAGGCTGCTCAAGGCCCCATCCAACCTGGCCTTGAACACCTCCAGGGATGGGGCAGCCACAATTTCCCTGGGCAACCTGTTGATGATCTTCATAGCCCTCCTCTGGACCCGTTCCAGCAGTCCCACATCCTCCTTACATCGAAGATTCTAGAACTGGTCATAGTAGTCTGGGTGGGGTCTCACATGAGCAGAACAGAGCGACACAATCACCTCCCTTGATCGGCTGTCCATATTTCCTTTGATGCAGTCCAGGATATGGTTGGTCTTTTGGGCTGCAAGCACAGACTGCCAGCTCATGTCAAGCTTCTCATCAATCAAAACCCCCAAGTTCATCTCTGCAGGGCTGGTCTCAATCCCATGATCCCCCATCCTATACAATTTCAGCCCTTTTCCCAAATGTTAATTTGAAAAAATAAATTTGCTTTTTACTGTAAGATTTTGCAGTTTACTGCTTTAAAACCTTGTATAAGTAACCTCACACAATCAATATCTTAGTCTTGTGTGCACATTTCCTGACGGTCTGACTGTCATTTTCACCCATGCATAACTAGAAATTTTATCCAATTCCACAGATCTTAGACTTCATTGAAAGGGCTGACAAAGCACAGCCTGGCAGAAGCCATATCCAGATTTCAAAAATAGACTCAGTGTCACTCAGACACCGTGAATCAAACTCCTGAAGTCAGTAATGCTGACTAAGCTCTCTGTTTTCCACCTGCTTGTTAAGGGCCATGCTTCACTAATTCAAGAACTAACAACTTAAATATAATCCTTCACCTTGCCCCCAAAATTACAACACAGAAAAAACAACCAAACATCAGATCCCTTCCCTGATCTGGTTTACAGCATAACCCTGGCAGTGTGACATGCAGGTCTGTCTTCATAAAACACCATTAAACAAGTATTATCTCAACCCATACTGTATCATCAGAGCATGGTCACAGAACATGAAATAAGCTTGGAAACTGTTCACTAAAACAAGCAGTTTAAACAACCTATTAATGACTTGATATACATCTTTGGGAATCGTTACAGTTGTTACTATTACTGCTTTTATATTCAAGTATTTTATAAGAAGTAAGGGTGCTGTCAACAGCAGAGGACCTTCCTACACAAATACTCTGGCTGTCTTTGAAGGCTGAGGAGTTAGTAAGAACACTTTCACTGCGATGCTATATAACAATTCTCAGCACAGCTGCCTTCTTTCAGTTGTAAAGCTGACTTTTTCAACTCCAGTCAATACAGATTAATATTGAAGAGAATATAGGTTATTGTCAGATAAAAGCATTCAAGTTCAAGCTCAACTGTTTACTCCTGCTGAAGTTAAGGCTACTCTAAGGTTTCTGCAGCACACCAAAAGATACCAGAGAAGTGCCTTTGTAATACAACAGGAAAAAAAAAAGTATTTGGCAAAAAAGTTAGCTAAACTCATTTAATACAATAAACTAACTAGTGCTAGGTAATCCATGTTCATTCATTTAAATGACAGCAAATCACAAAAGTTACTATAAACCGAAGAAGATCTATCTATCATCTCCCTACTCTCTTCACTATCTCCCACAAAAATAAGAAGCTTCAAATAAAGCATTTATTTGAAGGGCAAAGATACTATGATGTAGTTGACATTGCAGAAACATGGTGGGACAACTCATATAATTGAAGTGCTGCTGTGGTGGGATATAAACTCTTTAGGAGTAACAGGAAAGATAGTAGACTTGATGGGGTACCCCTCTATGTTAGAGAATATTTTGATACCCTCAAGCTCAATTATGGTGATGACAGGATGGAGTGCCTGTGGGTAAAAATCAGAGGAGCCCACAAGAAGACAGATATTGTGATGGGAGTCTGTTATAGACCACCCATCCAAGAAGAAGCAGCTGATGAGCTCTTCCATAAACAACTGGGAGAAGTCTCAAGATCGCTAGCTCTTGTCCTTGTGGAAGACTTCAATCTTCCGGATGTTTGCTGGAGGTACAATACAGTGGAGAGGAAGCAGTCTAGGAGGTTCCTGGAGTGCATGGAAGACAACTTCCTCACACAACCGGTGAAAGAGCCAACAAGGAAAGGCGTCCTACTGGACCTGCTGTTTGTGAACAGGGAAGGCTTTGTGATGGTTGGAGGACACCTGGGACAAAGCAATCATGAGATGGTAGAATTCTCAGTTCTAGGTGAGGCGAGGAGCGGGGTTAGCAGAACAGCCACACTAAACTATCAGAGGGCAGACTTTGGACTGCTTAGAAGGCTGGTTGATAAAGTCCGATGGGAGACAGTCCTAAAGGGCAAGAGAGCTCAAGAGGGCTGAGTGCTCTTCAAGAAAGAAATCCTGGCAGCTCAGGAGCAAGCCGTCCCCATGTTCCAGAAAACAAGCTGGTGGGGAGAAAAAACAGCTTGGTTGAGCAGAGAGATCTGTGTGGACATCAAAAAGAAGAGAAACATCTATGAACTTTGGAAGAAGGGACAGGCTTCTTGGGTGGACTACAGGGAAGAAGTGAGATCATGCAGAGGAAAATTCAGGAGGCCTAAAGCCCAGCTAGAGCTCAGACTGGCCAAGTCAGTGAAAGTTAATAAAATTCTTTCTATAAATACATTAACAGTAAAAGGAGGACCAGGGAGAATATTCAGTCCTTACTGGATGCAAAGGAAACAACTCTGACAAAGGATGAGGACAAGGCTGAGGTACTTAGTACTTCCTTTGCCTCAGTCTTTAATAGCAAGGAAAGTTGTTCCGTGTGTACACACCCAGGAGTCAAGGAAGAACAAAGTTCCCATGATCCAAGAGGAAGTGGTTAGAGACTCGCTTGCCCAATTAGACACTCACAAGTCTATGGGGCCAGATGGGATCCACCTAGGAGTATTGAGGGGTCTGGCAGACATACTTGCAAAGCCCCTTTCTATCATCTTCCTGCAGTCCAGGCTGACTGGAGATGTTCCACTTGACTGAAGGCTGGCTGGTGTCCCATCAGCCATCTACAAGAAGGGTCAGAGGGAGGATCCAGGAAACTACAGGCTTGTCAGTCTGCCCTCAATGCTCGGGAAAGTCATGGAACAGGTGACCTTGAGTGCTATCATGAAGCGCATGCAAGAGAACTGGGTGATCAGGCCTAGTCAACATGGGTTCATGAAAGGCAGGTCCTGCCAAACCAACCTGATCACTGGACAAGGGAAAGGCTGTGGATGTAGTCTTCTTGAACTTCTGTAAACCCTTTAACACAGTTTCTCACAGCATTCTGTTCAGCAAACTGTCAGCCTCTGGCCTGGACAGGCGCACACGCTCCTGGGTTAAAAACTGCTTGGCTGGCCAGGCCCAAACAGCAGTTGGAAATGGAGTTAACGCCAGCTAGAGGCAGATCACAAGTGGTGTCCCCCAGGGCTCAGTGCTGGGTCCAGCCCTGTTCAATGTCTTTATCAATGACCTGGATGAAGGCATCAAGTGCACCCTTAGCAAGTTTGCGGATGACACTAAACTGGGTGGAAGTGTTGATGTGCTGGAGGGTAGGCGGGCTCTGCAAAGGGATTTCAACAGGTTGGACCGCTGGGCTGAGACCAATGGATGAGGTTTAATAAGGTCAAATGCCAGGTCCTGCACTTGGGACACAACAGCCCTAAGCAGTGCTAGAGACCAAGGGAAGAGTGGCTAGAGAGCTGCCTGGAGGAGAGGGACCTGAGGTGTTGGCTGACAGCTGACTGAACACAAGCCAGCAGTGTGCCCAGGTGGCCAAGATGGTCAATGGCATCTTGGCTTGGATCAGAAACGGTGTGACCAGCAGGTCCAGGGAGGTTATTCTCCCCCTGTACTCGGCACTGGTGGGACCGCTCCTTGAATCCTGTGTTCAGTTCTGGGCCCCTCACCACAAGAAGGATGTTGAGGCTCTGGAGCGAGTCCAGAGAAGAGCAACAAAGCTGGTGAAGGGGCTGGAGAACAAGCCTTACGAGGAGCAGCTGAGAGAACTGGGGTTGTTTAGCCTGGAGAAGAGGAGGCTGAGGGGAGACCTCATTGCTCTCTATAACTACCTGAAAGGAGGTTGTGGAGAGGAGGGTGCTGGCCTCTTCTCCCAAGTGACAGGGGACAGGACAAGGGGGAATGGCCTCAAGCTCTGCCAGGGGAGGTTCAGGCTGGACATCAGAAAAAAAAAATTTCACAGAAAGGGTCATTGGGCACTGGAACAGGCTGACCAGGGAGGTGGTTGAGTCACCTTCCCTGGAGGTGTCTAAAAAACAGGCGGATAAGGTGCCGCGGGGCATGGTTTAGTGGCAGATAGGAATGGTTGGACTCAATGATCCTGGAGGTCTTTTCCAATCTGGTGATTCTGTGATTTGCTAGCTGCTTTTTAAGTGAAAAATTAGTTATCACTGAGAAACAAACTTGGACACTAAGTGGTGATTTTTTCCCAACTTTGATGTTGCATTGGCATGTCATACTTCAGCCAGAAAATGCTAATGACCAACATTAGACTTACCTTCACTCTGTTCCATTATCCCCCTCTTGAAAAAGACATACAGACATTTTAGTTTTAATCTGTGACACATCAAGATAAAACACTTTTGGAATTCCTTCGTTGAAACTACCAGATTTACTTTACAAAAAAAAGGCCGGTAAGTATCAATGCTAATCTTCTACCAGAGAGGATTAAGATAGTGAAGGCCTTGGGAGAGGTGGAGGGTTGGTGGTGGTATGTCAAAGCTGCTAGTCACTGAAGTTAAGTTATTAACAAAAATCAAAGAGGATTAAACAACAACCTTAAGTCCCATCCCAGCTACTCAATTTTTACAACAGCAGAGGCACATCTGGCAGACCTTGTCAAGGTGTGACACTCAACTCAAAGCATGTTTAGGACTTGCCATTAAAAAAAAAAAAATAAAAAGAAAAAAGAACGAAACTAAAAAAAGAGGAAACTTTCCTTTTAAAATCACAAAGAAAATCTGATACAGATTGGAGTATCTCTGTTTCTAGACAAGCACACATACTCATGAAGATCTTGCTCTCGCTCTGCTATGAATACAAGGTACCTGTCAAAAGCACAAATACAAAACAGGATTGCAGAAAATTATGTAGAGTTAAACTTAACATGCTACTGTTGTTGCTAAGGTTTGACCTGCATTTTTGAAGAGCATATGCCTACAGTTTAAAGCCACCTGTACATTGGGCAACAATGTTTTAATCCTAAAGTGTTATGATCCAGTACTTTTCAAGCAGTACTTTTATGATCCAGAACTTTTCTCTCAGAAATGTACATGTACTTTTTCCCCATTAAAACACACAAACACACAAAGTTCTAGTCTGCACTAAGGTGGCAACCGTAGAGCTGAACAACTTTTTCTTCAGAACCCGAAGTTGTGGTAGGCAGTATCTTCTTATATTGTTATCAATAATTACTGAATTACACACAGAATCACAGAATCACACAGAATAACCAGGTTGGAAGAGACCCACCGGATCACCGAGTCCAACCGTTCCTACCAAACACTAAACCATATCCCTCAGCACCTCGTCCACCCGTGCCTTAAACACCTCCAGGGAAGGTGACTCAACCACCTCCCTGGGCAGCCTCTGCCAGTGCCCAATGACCCTTTCTGTCAAGAATTTTTTCCTAATGTCCAGCCTAAACCTCCCCTGTCGGAGCTTGAGGCCATTCCCTCTTGTCCTGTCCCCTGTCACTTGGGAGAAGAGGCCAGAACCCTCCTCTCCACAACGTCCTTTCAGGTAGTTGTAGAGAGCAATGAGGTCACCCCTCAGCCTCCTCTTCTCCAGGCTAAACAACCCCAGCTCTCTCAGCCGCTCCTCATAAGGCCTGTTCTCCAGCCCTTTCACAAAGAACAAAACCTGGTAACATGGCCACTGCTACAACTGTTCTACAATAGAGTGCAGAAGTGGAAGGAAAAAACCTAAATAAAGCCTGTAAGAGGCTTTAGTTTCCAGAGCTGTACATCTTAAAGCTCCTTCAAATGGAAGCAACTACACATTGTTCTAAGCTAGAGGGAGGACAATTGTGAGATATGGGAAAAACTTTGCAATGCACATTTTAAAGATCAGGTTACACCCCGAACACACATCCACACAAACTGAAAAGAGACTAAGAGAAAATACAGGTATATCTATATAATACTACCCCATAAATAATCAAGATAAGAATTTAAAGTACTGTACTATCACTTTCTCTTACAACACTGGAACCTTTCTCCATCCTCAGAATAAACAAGGATCCTGTCACAAACTTCTTCAAGCATGCTTTGTATTTAACCCTCCTGTCACCCACGAGAAAACCCCTACTGTTCTAAGGACTTGTTCCCTCTTCACTCCCAGTATTCTATCCCAGTTCTACTGGGGTTTTTTTGTGCTCTTAGGATTAAGAATTGTTTGCGATGAGAAGCATAAAAACACAGTTGCAGTCAGCACTGCATTATCTGAACATCATACTCCTGAAACCTGCTATGCTTCACAGAAATAAATGACAACACAAACAACTGAAATCTTAAAAACAGATGCCATAATATTTAACAAACAAAGAGTTTGAATGCCATGTAAGCTGAAAACTCATCTCTGATCCATCCTGAAAAAGTTCTTAACCACTCAAGATCTAAATAATTTAAATGGGTGCCAAGTAAACATGGAAATCTCTTCAGGTATGGCCATCAAGCCTTGCTTCTGCTAGAGAGCATATAATTCTTTTAATATATCGCTAAACCTCAGCCAAGTATTGAGCTTGTCCAGACAGAAATGCAGTTAAGGCCAGCAGTGGCGAAGCAAGAGAAACAGTAGGCTGTGAAGTGTCTTAAAATAGTGCAAACAATCCACACATTAACTCTAAACTTTTAACTTCAGTAAAGACCTGTGGCTAATTACTTCCACACACCAAGGTAAAACACACAATTTAAGGAATCCCAACGATTATCCTCTCTTGTCTATTAGCACAGTAAAATTCAGTCTTTTTTAATTACTAATGTAAGGCACCCAAAGTCAGATTCTTGAAGCAAAACTGCTCAAGCACCACCTGGTCAATCAGTTGGAGCTAGATTCGCAAAGCTCAAGCTCCACCATGTCATATTTCAGTGGAAGTAGTTTGATGGGCTTTGTTTCCTTGTCTTAAGGTCTCCTCCAAGGAGGACCGACATTGGCAATTTCACGTTAACATTTGTGGCTTAATGCTAATGCCATAACTCCATGCAAAATTTCAGCAATCTAAGCAAAAAACGTTAATGAAGTCTCTGCAAATCAGTTACCAAGGAACACATTTTAAATGGTTAAGACAATCCAGCTGTCCTTCCCAAACAGAAGTTTTAATATCCAGCAGAAAATTGCTGGATCACTTAGACCATGAGTTAAGTTTTCTACTGTTAGTATGAGATGTTCAAGATACCCAAATCGGATTTGCACGAGGGTATTGGAACAATGACAGATAATGGACCTACACAAGAAGGGTCTCATCAACGGCAAAATAATGAACATTCTGCTAATACTCAACTCAACCCTGAATTCTGACTCTCTCTTCAGTTTGTACAGAAAAATAGTGAAGGAAGCATATCCAAACACATACTCATCCACAGTATTCTTACTAACAAGAGTTTCAGAAGTTGTTTAAACTTCAAAAACAAAAGAAATTTCTACTGAACTCTGCACTTGAACCGAAAGAATAGGTTTACTACTACTCTGGAGACAAAAAAACCTCCAGACACAGCAATTTAAGAAATTCAGTAAGGTTCAATCAAACAATATAAGGAAGTATCAAACCAAGAACTAGGAATTCCATTAATTTTTTTTCGCTTTAAGAGATTAATTTGTCTCAGGGGTGAAACTTGGTCAGCCTAAAATAACTGGGCTTCCAAGTTCTGAGCAGTACCTCCATGTTAACAGGTGTCACTCCGAAAAAGACTGAGTTTATATTAGAAAACTGAAAGCTATTGTAAAACCACACATATTTGTCACTCAGTTCCTCTATACTGAGCATTAATTTGTTAGATGTAGTACATATTTTTACACTTGATTTCTCTTGATTAACAGAACTATCACTTTAAATTAATGTAAATATTCTCAAGTCGGTCCTATTTTTTGCCAAGTTTAGAACAATTTTATACTTTCCATAATACAGTCTATAAAAACCAGAATGCTCTCTGTTCAGAAACATAGTATTCACCCACTCCCAACCACTGCAAGCCATTTTAAATATAGTCCAGTACTTCACTTGACAGTCACCAATGAAAAGTCAAGAAAACAATGACTTTGCATATGTCTAAAGCAAAGTTCAGTGAAAGAAAACAAAACACTTGCTTCAGAAGTGAGAATAAGCTTACCTGTCTACAATAAAGACTCACAAAAGTCCTCATTAATGACATTCTAAAACTCTAATATGGAAGTTACCAGTATCAACAACATTTAAAACTTACAGCAGTTATGGCACTTTCAACAACATATTTTTCCACTTCTGGTTTTAAAATCAAAACACACACAATGAAAAAACACCAAATCTCTTTTGCAATTATTTCAGCAAATAGGGAACTTCAGCAAAGAAGCTATAAAGTGCAGTAATATCAGTAGCTTAACAAGACATAGATTCACAGTGCTGTTTCTTTACTTCAAGAGCCAGAAGAGCCCAGCTTACATAAAAGGCCTACATCATTAATTTAGATAAATGTAGCTGCTGCCTCACTGAGTCAGTAGCCTTTCTGCATAAAACTTAGCCTCAACTATAACATTAACAACTCTCTGAGCTTCCTTTCTCCCTAGCATCTCCTTTCTGAGAATCATGAAGGAGTACTCTGTACCTAGCAGTTCACCAAAATGTATCTTTGTAATAGGGGAAACATTCATCTTTGTTTCTAAGCTTTGTTGAACAACTGAATGTTGAAGCTCTCCCTTATGCAGTTGCTGTCTTTTCACACACAAAATTAACGAGAAACATAACAAAAACTCAAAGAGGTTTCTAGGATATAGAACCACAATGCCAACAGAAATATACATACGTACACACACGAAAAATGCCATACACCTCTTGAAAACTGTGAACTACTGGTTTTCAATAAAAGAGTGATGACAATCTCTGGTTGTATGGGAGATCAGCTCTGACTAGGCCTGTTGTAAACAACACCCTAAAAAAAAAAAGTTCAAAGAATCTCTTGAGATCTCTTGAAAGGTCAGGACAAAAATAAAATCAAAAATATAATTTGTTTCTCTTCTTAAAAGTTTACAGCAACTCTATGTCACTGCCATTCTCACTCAAAAAAAAAACCCAAAAGCATCAACTGGAAGGACTTACACAGAAAACTTCTGAAGTTCACCTTTTTTTTTCTCTCTAAACTTAAGTTGGAGGTATCACTCCATAAACCTAAGAAGTGACATTACCAGCATTGCAACTTACTAGCATTACAATATTCACTTTGAAGTCTTGACTGAATAACACTAAGTCAATCATTCCAAACATCCAAATGACAGAACAAATGCAAAATCTGAGAAAGCTTTGCTTTTCCTAACTACAATAAAGCTCCTGCACTAGTGTAATGTTTATACTGAAAAGAGCCATATTATTGTAAATATAAATATGAAATGGTATTTAAAAGCTTCTAGGTAAAGTATCACTAACACCTAAAAAGAAGAATAAAGTCATTGCAAACTTGTGGATCACTATTATCACAATTCACAGAAATAGTCCAAACTTTAAAATACTGTTATTAAGCATTTGGAATGTACATAGTCACAACAAAATAAACTACGAATGAAAACGGGCAGATAGACACCCTTTCATTGTCCTGAGGCCAATATCAAAGCTGGTTTCTGATAATTTTTGATTGCCATAATGAACATGTAAAATTTATAGATAAAGACACTGCAGCCTCATTGTACTAGCACTAGAAACTATTTGGCATAACCATTTTCCTTTCTGTATCCACTCCCTGTGTTTTTCCTGCAATAAACTCTTCCAGTCAGGTTTGTCTTGTGTTACCTATCCCACAACTTACTAGTATTTTAGACTGGATAAAACAAACATAACAGGCAACCACAGCTATTCTTCATACACACTTCTCACATTTAAAACAGCAGTGAATATCCCAAATAACAGTAGTGAAACAACAGCGGATAACATCAAATTATTTTTTCACCTTCAACAGCTAAAACCAAAAACCTAAACGCAGCACATAAACACCTCTTATTCTCAAATGCCACTTGACCACCCACTCATCACTGGTTCCCTCGACTTATACTGGATAATAAGATACTACCATGGCCTATGGAATTGAAGGACAGGAAGGTTCGCGGTTTCAACCAGGTGTTGGCAAAACGTCAGGGGGAGAAAAAAAATAAAAAAGAAAGAAAGAAAAACAAAAAGCAGGGGATAGAGTGAAGGAAATCGTCAAAGAAACTGGAATGATGAAATTAGGTTATTCCCTATTATACGCAGGGTTACAGACAGGTAGCTCCAAAGCACAAGGCCCCCTTATGCAGCGAGGAATCACAGAATCACCAGGTTGGAAAAGACCCACCGGATCATCGAGGCCAACCATTCCTATCAAACACTAAACCATGCCCCTCAGCACCTCACCCACCCGTCTTTTAAACACCTCCAGGCAAGGTGACTCAACCACCTCCCTGGTCAGCCTCTGCCAGTGCCCAATGACCCTTTCTGTGAATTTTTTTTTCTGATGTCCAGCCTGAACCTCCCCTGGCGGAAGGCGCGGGCGGTGCGGGGAGCCCGAGGGGCAAAAGCCCCTCCTGCCGGCCGGGGGCGCTTTCGGCGCCGTTCCAGCCCCCCGCCCGCCGGGCGCCCCCGACACCCGCGGCCCCCAAGCCGCCGCGTTTCACAAGGACAGCGGACGCCGCTCAATTTCCCTGTTACAACAGGCGCCCGCGTCTCTCCCACCCCTGGAACGAGGAGAAGCCGTTCCCAGGGCCTCCGGGAGAGAGGCTTCGTCGAGACTCTCCGAGAGTTTCGTCCTCCGCGGCCGGGCGGGACAAACGCGCGGCCCCTCGCCAGGCCGACCCCGGGCGGAGCGGGCCTCGCCGGCATCCGACCACTAAGAGATCGCGAAGGAGGAAACGACGGCAAGAACTGCGGCCCCACCGAAGCCCCGCCGGCCTCCTCCCGCCGGCGGGGACGCGCAACCCTGGCGCTGCGGCGGCACCGGAAGGGCCTGGGAAAGTGGGGGCGCCCACAGGCCGGGCCCGAGCGGCGGGAGCACGAGGGCAGCGCTCGGGGGAGGCGGGGGGAACGCGGGCCTTCCAGACGCCCGGCGAGCTCTTTCCAACTTACAACGGCATCGTCTCTCCGGCCCCTCCTCCTCCTCCTCCTCCGCCGCCGCCACCACCACCGCGTCGTCTCCTTCTCCCTCCGCCTCCTCCTCCTCTTCTTCGTCGTCCTCCCCCACCGCTGCCGCCTCCGGACCGGTCAGTCGTCCCGCCAGGAAGCGGGAGCGGTGACCATGGTACAGCCCGGGCTCAGGCCTCGGAGAGAAGAGAAACCCGCTCGCTAGGCCTTGCCGCCGCTGCCGCTTCACTTTCCTCTTCCCCTCCGGCCTTCTAACATGGCGCCCAGACGCTACCACAGCAACATTCTAGAGCGGGGGGAGGGGGGGGAGCCCTGACGCAGCCGTGCAGCCACCCCCGCACGCCGTCCACGCTGGCTCGTCCGCGCACGCTCAGGAGGCGCCGGAGCCGAAAGGCATGCTGGGGGCTGTAGTTCCGGCGGTAGCGAGGGCCCGTCTTCGAAAACAAAGCGGTAACGGCTGCGAGGCGGCGCCTGCGCGCGGGGAAGCGGCGCTTCCCGGCCGGAGCGGGGATGGGGAGGTGGTTCCCGGGACGGGCTCGGGGCGGAGCGCCGACTTTCATTGCTCGGGGAACGACGGCGGCGAGACCGCGTTACCCCGAGGGTCTCGGTAGCGCCGGGAGGAGGTTCGGGGCGCTCCGCGGCTCTGGGGCGCCAGGGGCCGTGAGGCAGAGCTCGCTCCGAACGCGGCGCGGTTCGTCTGAGCCCTGGGGGCTCGTCTGAGGTTCGTCTCCCGCACAGAGCGAAGAGACCCTTTCCCAGTAATTGTTTTTGAAAACTCTGCCGGTTACAGGCTGAATAAGTATCACAAAATTTCAAAGACGAAATCACGCTCTTCCTATCGGCTCAAAACTTTCTTCATAGGAAGGTATTACAGCAACTCTACAGACACGCATCCTGTTTCATCTCCTTTTCTCATAGTTACTCTGAAAAAATACCATTTATTTCTTCAGCTGCCTCGTGATAAATGGCGACTTGGACTGGCAGCATATAGTAAATCTAGATCCCAAAGAATAAAGTTTCTTTAGGGTAGTTGATGGTTCGGAATTCTGTTCCTGACTGTTGTACTTGCTTGGCTGTGCGAGTGTGTGAAAACAGAAAAAAAAATGGGAGTGATTATAAAAATCTTAATATATCTGAATAAGCACGTTGGGCATTAATATAGCTAAAATTCCAATAGTAAAAGTAATAGCTAAAACAAGTGTAAAATGTTTCGAATCACCACTCTTTCAGTTCTTCCTCCCCTACTCCCCCTTTTCTCCCAAACAGTACTTGCTTTCTTTTTTGACAAAATCCTTTATCTTACACCACATATGCCATCAGCTTCAGCTCAGTCAGCACAGACAATGACAGTTTCTGTAAAAGATATATGAAGTCAATAAATAATGGAATGACAGCCACATGCTGGAAAGTCCAGTTTCTTCAAGAATCTATAAAAAATATGTATCAAATATTCAATAATGAATATAATAGAATGAGAACTACACCCACTTGATTCCAAAGAAAAACCCAGGTTTTATGACATACCTATACTGGGAAAGTGTTTATATATCAGTTTCCAGTTCTGCACAAGAAGACTATGTTGTGTGACTTTTTGCCTGTTGGTTGCTGGGTGGGAGAGCTTCCTGCTTTTATTTGTTTCCCAGGCTAGCTGTCTACATCCGCTATCGTCCACGACAATTTAATACTGTTTATTTCTTAAATATAATGTGTAACAAAAAAAATCCAAGAAGAAAATCCAAGAAGAGAAAAGATTCTTTTGGTTTACAGTTTCAAATAGACATGAAATACAGATATGTAAATGTATCAATATGTGCAGTAAATGGTACTTTTGTAGAAGGAACATTAAAAACTCAGTACAGCATAGTAATAGAGTACAAGGTATAAGAGTGGAGATTACCTAATAAGCCTAAACAAAAATAATTTCAGAAATGAAGTATTTTTATTTAAAACATAGTAGGAATGCTCTCCCTTTCTACTTAACTTCAACAGCTGTTAGGATTTAATGTTTATCTCATTCAGTATCAGGACTGTTCTTGAAGAGATATTCTGCCTATAAACAGAAAAGTTTCAAAGTTACACTTATTTTCAAGTCTTCAATTTTAAAGTATGCACAAAATAACAAAAATACAGTGCAAAATATTGCTTTAAACAAAATCACGGAAAGTATTAAGTGGCTCTAAAATGCTCCTTCTGGAAGACATGTCAGAGAAACTTCCCCAAAAATGCCATCCAAAACACCATCCACCTCATTCTCCCTCTTGGTTGCAGTCACCCCTTCTCTTTCACAGGCAAGAGAGGGAAGTGAGCCATTTATTACAGTATTTGCCACTCCATGGAAATTCCTATGGAGTACCCTAGCGCCAATTGCTGGACTCAGGAGAGTAGATAATACAGATCTTTAAAAGCTATGCAGTTAGTAGAGAAGGTGTAATGCTCCTGGAAGCACAGGTAGTCGTCACTCATCAGTAAGCAGAAAGCTTAAAACAATTAAACATTCCATAGTGTCTAAAGTCGCATGCAACATTGATGCTTTTGTTGTAAGCTTTTGCTTGGTTAATAACATATTTCATTACATTAATATAGTGATATCTTGTCTGTAAGTTTCTTATGATGTGCAGGAAGAACAGCCGCACAGCAGTAGCTTCAAAGCATCTGAATTCTTGTCTGAATGCAATGCTGCCCCTGCTCTCAGCCAGAAGTTCAATTAGATAACTTCTTGAGGCCCTTTGTTCCATTAATGTCTTAGAGGATTTACTCATTAATTTTTCTGCGTATTGGGAAGGGAATTACTGAAGAGCTTTCATTCATCATTACAATAACATGTTCTGTTATGCCTGGAGGAATGTAAGCAGGATGGAGGGTGAGGTCCCTGTTTCTGCAGGCCTCTGTGTGGCAGCAGAATTGGCAGAGTACATACAAAGAGTAGTTCCTGGGTTTTAATTTTCAAAATAGTTACTGCTGACCAGAATTGCAGGTACTATCAATTGATTCTTGTCATGATGGTGGAGAAAAAGAATTTAAGTCCTTTTGTTAACAGATTCTTTGGGTCTATATTAATAGTTTCATAAAGATTTTACAAACATATTTAAGAAAAAAAATTTAATCACCTTACCAGAAAATCAACTGGATCATCTGGCCTGATCTTACAGCATTCATTTATCCCTTGCATAAGCAAAGGCATGACATTCTTCATTAAATAGTTTCGTAGTGGAATGGACTGGAACTCCAGTAACTCTTGTTCTTGTCTTTTCACTTCCTCCAGGCATTTATTCTACAAATAATGAACAAAATCATAAAGAATAACATTTATAACATCTACCAAATAGCACTTGACCTAGAGAAAAAAAAATAATACAGCAGTGGACAGAACTTTAAAACTCATAACTTGGCAAGAAAAACTATGAGCTGCTTATTAAATTTAGAGCACATGGCATACTGAGGCTGTGATGAAAACTGAAATAATCTTGTTAGTAAAGTTATTTTATTTTTCTGTACTAAAGAAGGAGAGTTTTTCTGAAGTCTTCCAATGGTCCTGTTTCCAGAAGATATTTGGCAAAATGGTTGGAATACACTGCATCACTTCAGAAATTAGCACTATTGCAAATGCAGGCAGTTTCTTGAGGGTTCTTTGAATGGGAGAGAAGGAGAATATTTTTACTCAGAAGAGAGCCCTGACTCTCTAAATAACTAAATTATGTTGAAGTTTGTTTGTTTGTTTTGTGCTTAATTCTTTGCTTTGTTTTATTTTTATTTCACTTATGTCAGTTTTCAAGGTGGATTAGAGTAAGGAGAGTAAAACCATAGCTAAATTTATTCTTGAATTCAGTTTAAATCAAATACAATGATTGCATTCAAAAAGTAGGAGGGATGGGGAATAAAACCACTGTGAGTTTTTCTATCTTCCATTTAACATCACTTAATAGCATGCGTACTTGCAGTTGTTTTAGCTAGAAAATTACACACAAAAATTTCATTGCTCTCTCTTCTCTCATTTTATTCACCAGTAGCCCGAGTCTTCTATAGATACAGCAAGTAGATGATACACTGAAGACTGCCTTTCTGTACTCAAGGCATAACACAAAAGCAATGTTCAGATAAAACCGATGTACCAATATCTGGAAAAGATAATGGTCATGTTCATTCAATCCAGGAGTGCTACTGAACAAATCCTGCAAGTGGTCTTTGGTCACTTTACTCAGAGACAGCAGCTAATCTACAGTCTTAAAGGCAAATGAATAGTTGCTTAGATTTCCTAAGCATCTGCCAATTAAAAAGGATAAACTTAAGGTAACAAGGAAAGCTTATTTACAAGCCAACCTCAGACAATACAAACACTTGTTTAAACTGAGTAACTTTAGGATATTATTTTCCATAGACATGTATGGGCATTTAATACAAGAAAATAATTACTCTCTGGAATGATTAAGAGGTTTTTAAATACTTCTGGAAGAAGGCAACTGAAGAACTGCCCTTTCATGAAACAACCTGACTTTGTGTGTGAACAAGAACATTCTTACTGTATGCATTTCAGGTTTACCTAAAATGTGGATAGGTGACAAAGTAACTTACACAGTAGGAGTGACAAAGTAAACAAGGAAAAAGCATGTGCAAATCCTGTGAGGTCAGGTAGCCTAAATACCAAGTATTATGAGGGTATTAACAAACGAAAAGCATCCTTCATACTGCATCAGGCAGCCGTCAATGAACTCAGGACTCAGCTCTCAAAGGTGTTTCTCTTGTAAGCTCAAAAACCATTCTGCAATACAGACTGGGATATTGTTCAGTGTTTAGTTAAAAGTCTTGTTGGAAAGGCATAATAATTAAGACTTGGTCAGCTGCTTAGAAGTGAAGTGAGCAAAACGCAAAAGCCCTAAAAGGCTGATTATGGGAAATAACCATTGATTATAGTAGGTATTTATAAATGGTAAAAAAAAAAGAGTTATGGCACAGCAACAACAATAAGAGTATCATAAAAGTATTCTAAAGACGTGCTGATACCAACATGCCAAAAAAACCCCTCTCCTGCTGTCTGTAATCTAAAAGAGACTGTATTCTTTATGTTGGGCCTTAAAACACACTGCAAAGGTGGTCTAAACCAGATCTAAAGTATGGTATAAGGAACTGGAGAATTTATGCCACACTTTCTGAGTGTATTTACATAACAGATTGCTGGAAGCCATCTAAAACAGATAAATAGTAATGACTTCACAAATATATGTGAATATTAACCTACCCACTCTTCCCAATTTGCCTTCCTTTCAGCCCTCTCTTGAGCTTCTTTGACAAGGCGTTCCTCAGCTGCTCTGCGTTCAGAATTCTCCTTTTCTTCATCTGTTAAACGGTAATTTCGAGGTTCCCCAATTTCTTTGATGATCTTTTTTACAATCATTCTGTTCTCAGGATCTTCAAATATAGCTACATCTTTTAAACAATACAAGAGAGAACTTTTCAAGGCTTTTGTCAATTATCAATGGGCATTAGTAAATAACGGCACGATCTAAAAATATATGGTGTTCAATTTGTTTGATTTTTCCACTATAAGATGTTGCTTTCAGTTGCTTATAACTATAAATTTTTCATTACACAGTATTAAGTTTTGTACATCTGATTTTCTTACCCCATTTCAGCTAAGTATGTCCTTTTACGATGAGGTAAGGGAGAAACATATTGAAATAATTCTTACAAATATTCTGTTTATCAGTTGCAGCTTGCCTAAGTTTTGAAACTTGAAAATGAGGTCATTCAACTATTTTATTTAATTCTCTCCCTTTTAATTGCTGGAGGCTACTTAACATATTAGACTTGCAAACCAAGAAGGGCAAGGGATAACATAGAAAAGTGGTGATGGTCTTCAGGGATTTCTGGGCTCTCTGTGTATTCAGTGTGGGAAGGTATCTGGCAGAAAGAGTACAGAAATGCACACAGACAAGAGGAAGCGTGGGCATTTCAGGTATCCACACAGTGATAAAGGGCTTGTTCAGTGGTAAGGGAGTGGAGAAAGAAAGGCTCAGAAACAGATAAAGAGAACAGAGAAAGCTAAAAAAGTAGAACAAATAGAATACAGAATTTAGGTGAGAATCCAGTAGTCCTTGCTCCACAGTCTTCTGCTTTATAAAGTTACTTTGAAAGCCAATCCAGACAGAAGACAGATGTACAATACTAACACCAATATTGCAAGAGTTTAAGTGTCTGTGATTTGGGCCTGAAGTCCAAACTCTGAAAGAACTGAGGATAAAGCTAAGGTAAATTCCACATGATACAATTTCTTTCAAATATTCTTCTTTCAAAATAACCAGCAATTACATTCCTGAAGTACTCCAAATTAAAGAATACGTTTTCTATGTCAACCGGTCCATTGTTTCAGCAATTTTAACTGAACCTTGATATACCAATTATAGTGCAAACCACTTTTCTAGCAATTTAGATTATTGATAAGAATTCTTTAAGCATCGAATTTGAGATCTCAAGGAGTGTGTTATTTTTTTTTTCTTAGGTGGCCAAGCAAGATTACAATGCAAATATTACAGCAGTTATAATAACTGCATTTATCCTCAAAAATAAATACCTTTTAAAATAAAAAAAAGAGGCTAGCACTGATGCTAATTGAGAGGAAAGATCACCAGAAAATGAATTAATAAATTAAGATCTTCAAAGCAAATTGTCACTATAAATTTAACATTCCTTGTTGTAGATGATCAAGCATGCGTCACCATCCCCATTTTGCAGATGAGAAAAACAAGACACAAAAGAATTGACTTGCAGACTTCATTCAATGAATCACTGTAGCAAAGTAGGATTTCCAGAATCTTGAAGCCCACTACTTTATCTTAATCATGTTTGAGACTCAGAAAAAAATAATATCATAAAAGCGATTAATAAAGCCACACGTTATGATGTTCTAAAATTAAGGTACACTTAGTGTATTATCTTCACAAGCATTAAATTTGTAGCAACACAATGTTTTTAATTCTTATTTTATCTATTAATTTTACTATTTCATACCAATAAACTGAGGATGTATTTCAAGTTCATCAAAATAGTTGAGAAGAGTTGTATCGTCTGTGTTTAACTCTCTGAAGAGTTTCAGAGATTGCAAGAACCGGTCCTGAGTGTAGTGAGTTTCAGCAACAATTCTCTCTGGCAGATTTATTATTCTGTTTATAAGGTATTCATCAGATGCAGTCAAAGAAATAACAAATTCTGTGAAGAAGAACACATTAGCAGCACCTCTTTATTATTATTTTTCCACTTTCTTACCTATTTTGTGTTAATAAGAAATTTTAAACCACAACTGAACATAAATAGATATGAATTGTATAGATCTTTATATAGAATTCAATTATCAAATACTTACGCTTAACTTCTCCAGTTAGAGGAATCTAACAATATTAACAGCCTTATCTGTAAAGAAGGTACATATTCCAATTTCACCATATTCTTACTTATCACTATCAACAAAACTATTCTTGCAATGAGCAGCACAAAAATCTTAAGAACTGCAATGCAGTGTGCTTACAAGCTTTGTAGAACCCTGCTTTTTAAATCAAAACTTTTTCCCCTTTATGCAAGTGCAAGGACTTTATGATTTTTCTCCACTTCCACCGAAGCCAGTAAACTATCATTTACTGAAACACTAAGTATTGGAGATATTCAACCATTCTACTGTCTAACCAGACACATCTTGAAATGCGAAGTACGCCAAATGAATTCTTTGAATGTAATCAAAACTTGCAAAGAAATCCAGGACAGCGAAAACTCCCAACATGAAGCCATTTCTGCACACATGAAAACCACTCTGTTTTCATTCCCAAATTAACTGATGCATTAAAATTAATTTGGTAACATCCTTCAAGCTCTCACACTAAAGATAAATTTATGGGGTTTTAATATGCGAAGTTCAGGAGCATATATTTATGCCGTTAATACCTGTTGTGATCACAACCAGGGCAGCCACTACTATTGTTATCAGCCAACAGTTGATGGCATTTTCACAAAAAGAAAAATAAAAGAATGGTAAAAAACCCACAAACTGAAACAAAATCTTCCTTTTGATTAATTGCTCACTTTCGGCTGAGAGGGCAGCAAGCGTTACACAAATTAGGTGTTTATTTTATGTTAAATAAAATATGAACAGATGGAGTGATATTTTAGACTTCTGGTTGGTTGCAGCAGAATTTGAAAACTCCCGTTTGTTTGGAGAGAAATCTACCAAACTCACCAGGTATGATTAAGTCATTACACTTGGGTATTTTGCCTTTAATTTCTTCTTCGTCTTCACTTTCTGCTAAAATAGAAGTAAGAAATTATCACTATTTTCATTTGAAGCAATAATATCATTATATTCACTAAAAATGTGCCCAGTACAAACACAGACTTGCCTATAATCAAATTATTCTAACTGCTGGAAATTAATCTAACCTGGACACCAGTTTAGAGAAATCAGAGAACTCAGTAAGTAAGTCACACTGCCATCCACCCCAGAATTCTGCCTTGGGACACTAATAGCTGTTTGCCTGTACAGTGGAAGTATGCACATCCATAGACAATTTTATAATGTGTCCAGTTTTAAAACTGCTGTTCTGCCTGTTCTGGCTTCTCTTCCTGCCACGTACATTATTCTGCAAAAACAAGGCTCAGAACAGTGAGTAGAAATGTTTTACAGTAGTATGGCTAAAGTAGTTTCTGCCACTAAGGGTCTGCTGTTTTGAATAGTCAGTAAAACTTCCTGAAGAGCACCAGCTGAGCATGACAATTTACAGTCCAGCATATGAAGCTGAACAAGACTGTTGGTTTTTTTTACTTCAAACCTCATGATGTAATTTACATATGGAGATGATTCTTTGTCTAATTGCTTGACCACAATTTGAAATGTGTGTGCCAGAGCTCCTATTATATCTACTGTTTCAAATCACGTCTACTGTACCTACTCTAATCTAGTTCTAAAAACATGCATTGGAACACTCACATGATCTCCTCACTAAGCAGCCCTTAAGTATTATGAAGAAATTGTGCCTTAGAACTTCTTTGAGTGGAGCAGCCCAACACAAGAGAAGTAATAGTCTTCCATATTTTTTCCATTTACTTGTTACTTTGCCAGTAAAGCTACCCTGAAAACTATCTTGTGTTTAAATTAAATAGAGCATTTGAATACTTCTTACATTTTAAGCATCATGTGAAAACAACTCTGTTTTGTGTCCTGCACTGCAGTCAGTACAGTGCTGATACACTTCACTTATATGTCCCTGAGATAAATAATAATAATGACAATATTAGCAGCAATAAAAATAAAAGCAGCAGTACTTACGATTAAAAAGATCTTTTGCCTGGTCGTAGGTCTCTGGGAACCCATCTAAAACATATCCCTGATTCCTACAAGGCATAGATTTGAGCTTATCCTTCACAAGCTTAACAACATACTGATCATCTAGGCGACCTAAGACACAACAAATGTTAATAGGTACCTAGCTTATGCAAAATAGATCTGAAAATATTTTACTAACATTTTAATCCATTTATCAGAAAAACTTCTATTTAGACCCTAAAAAATTGTCTATGCAAGAGATGCATTGATCTCATTATGGAAGCTTTTGGGTGCGTTACAAGTCCATTGCCTTGCAGATACACAAGAACCAAATCAGGTAAACCTTCAGGGATAGATTGCATTTTTAAGAGGGGTGTCACTTTATACTGCATAGAAAACGTTAAGCACTGAGTAAGAATCCACATTACTTTATTCATATATACATGGTAATTAGTAGTCTTCAGTAATAGCTATTTTTATGGACCATTTTTAATTTTCAGACTTTAAAATTCTTTACAGGCCTCAGTAAATACTGTTTACTCTATAGAGATGACCAAAATGAAGTATAAGGTACTTAACACCTCATCAACCAATCTCATATGACAGTGCATTAATTCTTTTTTTTACTAGAATACTTTTCTTCTTTGCAAATTTGATAAAGATATACTTCACTAGTATTTTACTTTACATTATATAATTTATGCTCCTTGTTCTGAAAAGAAAACATGATATAATTTTAAAAATCTGGTCAAGAATCTAATGCTTTTGAGTATACCATTGTTATTTATATACCAGCTTATAGAGTAAAAAAAGAGTTCCTTAAAATGTATAGAAAATATAAGATGGAACTTTTACAATGGGAAAAGCACTCTGGTATTTAAAAAGTGTATCACCTTCATATACACAATATATAATATATGTATATAATGTAAAACACTCCATTTGATTTTTAAATAAGGTATGTGATTATGGATGTGATTCTTGCTCTTAGCAGGATGCAAAAGTTCTAAAGTACAAATTTATTTCCTGAATTATGATTTGCATAGAGTTGTGCTGGTTACCTAAATCCAATCTTAGAACTTTGCATTTCCTACCTGCATTCTGATCCATGCTTTCTTTTATTTCAGCCAATAACTCTTGTGCTGCTTCTACATTATTACCCTCGTCCTCTTCACCATCTTCTCCCTCTTCTCCCACACTGTCAGAGTCCAATTCTTTAGGAGCCACAACTTTCTCCTGAAGACAAGATCAGAAACATGAATAAGTTTAGAAATCTCATAGCCGAATTTCTTTTATACACAGATGTAATAAAAAGAAAAAATAAAATAAAAGTTCATTTCACATATGCTCCTGGGTAGTCAGGTACTGAGCGACCTTCAGTTTATAAAAAGAGTAGAGTGCATCCCCCAGAAGTGATCAGTACCTCAAAAGATAATTCCATTACTGATTTTTAAATGATGCCAAACATTTTAAAATCACAAAAATTAAAATAACAATATTAGAAAACCACAACACACCAGATTAGCTATTGTTTCTGAAATAACATCATTTATCTTAATGTGATGTAGCTTGTAGTGTTTACAGAGCTCCTCAGCAATGGTAGATTTGCCAACCCCAGGAGGACCATGAATGCAAATTTTGACAGGCTGTTAAAAAAAAAAAAAGATATAACATCATTCAAACAATATGGATGTTTCTATGTAAAAAGAACAATATTTTTACTATAATTAACAGGAAATAACAAATACGATAAATAAACCTGAAAATATATTTTAGTTTAATTTACACCAAGTATGTATTTTCTTGCAGAGTATCTCCTGTATCATCCACAGGCTTTGAAATAACACAGCTAGTTAATGTAAATGTACAACTTCACCGTTGGAGAAAAAGCATGCTTCTATTTAGTAGACTCACAGACCAACATATATGGCACTATTAGTGTTTTAATGATTAAAAGAGATGAAACACAGCCTGATAGATAGGATGCAGTGAATATTGGGTTGAGGTGGCAGGTATTCTATTATAAACATGAAATAGATCTATTTCCCAACTGAGGTAGAGTTGCCGTCATCACAATGGTTATTTTGACCTCAAAAAATTCAGATCCATCACAATCTTAAGATATTATCAATTTCTTGTTTCAACCTACCTAGCCCAAGGATGAGTAAGTGTTATTAAGATGCCAGTATACACTTGTTATATACATTATGCAAACAACTCATCGCTAACTTCCTAACTTAATTCAGTAAATCTAACAGTCTAAATTCTGAAAATTTAATAGAGCAGTGACAAGGACAGAGGTTTAGCTGGTTTTTCTCTCCTAGCCACTTGGTGTGTCTACATTTTGTAGTGAATTTTTTTAATTAAAGGCATATGTGCTCAGATGCAGTAGTTTAACCCAAACACAGATCTGTTAATCCTTTAAGAGGTAAGCAGGAACTTCTAACAAACAATCTTGAATGGCAATAGTTGTATTTTGGTTTACACATCTTGAACTCTTGTTCAAAGTTTGAACAAGATTTAAGCACGCTGCATAGCTTTATCATACCAATCAATTTTTCTGCAAGCATTTTTCTGCACCTTCCAATAACAATTCCCCTATACCTCTCAATACATAAGTTCTAAACAGTAAGCCAACATTGAAACAGCACAGTTGCTTAGTATATTACACAATAAAGCAAATGAAAGCTACATTGCAATTATATATCTTGGCTCACTAAATATAATCAAAGAGATAAAATACTTGCTTAACTACTGACTATTATTAAAAAAAGCTTAAATAAAAGATACATTTATTGTGTTCTTGAAGCAAAATGTATCAGGAATGCCATATATTGCATATAGAAACTAGTTTCAGAGCAGCAGCTTTTCCATCAGAAAGCTTACTCACATTTACATGGTGTCACTTTTGGGCATAAAAGAAAATAATCTTAATGATTACTGTTCTAATTAATAATCCCTTTGGTTTTTTACTTCTTCTATTTAATTTTTAGTTTTTATGTTCACTTATTTTGCATCTATATCAGTCTTCCATGTATTGTTCCTTAAAGAAATTAAAGTTTGCTTTTATATAACCATTTATACTGGGAAAAAAGAAAGCAACACTTTAAAACAGTGTATACCAGATCTTTACCAGTAATCCTCGACTTTTCTTGTATTCTTTGACGATTTGTTCAATGTTCTCCACCAGTCCTGCCTGAGCAACCCACTTAATGTTGAAAATGTCTTTCAGAAACATAGCTTCCATGCGCAGGTTCACAAGCAACATGTCCAAATGCATTTGCTGAGGGGGCAAAGTTATATTTACTTTACAGACTTAAGTTATGCATGGCAAAAAAACACCATTAGCCTAAACTAGAGACTAGAATGGAGGCGTGAGAATAGAAAGAATTCAAGCATAGGGGAAGAGTTTGCACACAAAGCAAAACAGACATTTTAAGCTTTTAAAAAACATAAACATCGATAATGTATATTTGTATTTGAGTGTTCTCATGAACTTTTAGAACATGAACCATTTAACAATCATTCTGTACAATACAGAAGTTTCCTATTATTGTAAGGAATAACCTCCTTCATAAACTAACAGTTATCATCTTAAAAATACCAGGCTTGTAATTTATTTATGTCTTCTCTGAACATTTCATTCCAGATAAATACATGAATGCAACATAACTTATGTATGCTGTGCTTATCAGCTTTAGTAGCACCTCTTTATTAACTTTTTTGTTATTGTTATAATTTCATGTAAGTTTTGTTAGAGTGCTCCAGTATGCACAGTGCAGTAGTGTCATCAGTGCTTCACTGCTTTTCTAAATCAGGCTTAAAATAGTCTATTCTAGGAGAGTTAAATTTTACTTTGTTTATTTTCTGAATTAAAACTCAGTGTATATATTTTCAGGCATGTATTAGGGTAGATTTTTTTTGTTGAAATAAAGAAATACATTATATATTTCATGATATTGTACAGTCAAGTTTACATTTTTTCCTTAAGTAATAAAGGGTATAAAAGTACTAACTGTTAACTCTTTACTCAGGAATGCATTTTCTTTTGGAACCTTCTCAATTTTTCCTGGTCCAACATTTTTACTGATACACTATCAAGAAAAACAAAACACACTTATCAATTCAGATTCTTTGAAAAAATGAACAGGATTTCTGCAGATTAAATATGTGCTTTAAATTTTATGTTACACCATATCAGAAAAATCAGTGTACTGATTTGAAAGAGGCAAATCAAAGAACAGTATATTAACTTTAATGTTAGTATTAAACAGTTTTGTTTTGCTATGTATCAATTCCTCTTTAGTAATTGCAACTTAAAAAAAACAACGAAACAAAACCGAAAACAAACAACCCCAAAAAACAGCCCCAAAACACAGAAAACTAGGCTGGTACAGCTTTCTGCCAAGATAACTATCTGCAGTACTTTCTACAACATTCTCTCCACTAGCAGCTTCCTTTTTCTCACAAGAACTGTCCACTTACTCCTATTTCCCATTTCTATACAATCACATACCCATAAAAGGACCAAACTGCTTTTCTTAAGGTGCCTATCTGCTTCTCAACATCTTTTGGTGAAGTACTCATTGAATGGTTTTGGGATATTCAAGTAGACTGCATCAGATTATTCACCCTTATCTATATTTGTTAGTCACATTAAAGAATTCCAGGTTTCCAAAGTATTTGAAAGTACTTCTTTGGAAGTATTTACTGGGAAAGTATTTTACAAAATTCACATTGATTTTCCTCAAATAGATCATATGTATTATATCCGGGTGTCTTTTAATGCATTTAATTTATTATAACATCTAATAATCATTGAATCTTAGAACCATAGTATCATAGAATCATTTAGTTCGGAAAAGACCTTTAAGATCACCAAGTCCAACTGTAAAACTGCCAAGTCCACCCTAGCCATGTCCCTAAGTGCCACATCTACACATCTTTTAAATACCTCCAGGGATGGTGACTCTATCACTTCCCAGTCCAGTGATTGACAACCCTTTTGGTGAAGAAATTTTTCCTATTATCTAGTCTAAATCTCCCCCGGTGCAATTTGATTAGCCAACCATATTAGGCATATTGGTCTGTAATTCCCCAAACCATCCTATAATCACCGGGAACCTCTCTTTTTACATTGGTATCCCATTTATCATCTGCCAGCCTTCAAATGCCAGGATGGTGCTAAACTGTATGCACAAATAATCAATTCAGCATTATTTCATCCTTGAACTATTTCACACCTCTTCATTGAAATACCGTAAGACTGGTGGTTTCTTAGTGTTAATTTTGTCAGTTCATTCTATATCTTTTCTAAAATTAATTTATTTTTATACGGATCCTCTAACAAGTTATCCATAAAGATCCTGAAGCATTAAGACGCTTCCAGTTCTTACTCATTCTTAGCAATACAAAGTGTCTCTGCTGTGGCCTTGTTTTCTCCAAGCACCCATTTTATATCATAATCATCAATTTGCCTTGCAGATTTTCTGGCAGGTTTTTTGTTCTTTTAAGTGTTTGATAATGATATTAATTTTAGGTCTCCTGGTAGTTGATAGCTGATCTTCAAGTGTTTTTTCACTTACCCTGCCAGAATTCATGATCTTTTCTGTTCTGTTTTCTTCATCCCGACATAATATTGTGTTCAATTCTGGGCCTCTCACTACAAAAAAAGATGTTGAGGCTCTGGAGCACGTCCAGAGAAAAGCAAGAAAGCTGGTTGGAGAACAAGTCTTACAAGGAGCGGCTGAAGGAACTGGGGTTGTTTAGCCTGGAGAAGAGGAGACAGAGGGGAGACCTTATTGCTCTCTACAACTACCTGAGAGGAAGTTGTAAAGAGGAGGGTGCTGGCCTCTTCTCCCAAGTGACAGGTGATAGGACAAGGGGAAATGGCCTCAAGCTGCACCAGAGGAGGTTCAGACTGAATATCAGGAAAAAAAATTTTCACATAAAGGGTCATCAGGCACTGGCAGAGGCTGCCCAGGAAGGTGGTTGAGCCACCATCCCTGGAGGTATTTAAAAGACAGGTAGATAAGGTGCTGCGGGGCATGGTTTAGTGGCAGATAGGAATGGTTGGACTCGATGATCCTGGAGGTCTTTTCCAACCTGATGATTCTATGATTATCACAACGTTTTGCAGTCTGGCATCTCGTATTCTTCAGCCTACAGTTTAAACATGCTAATTTTCATTTTCTCTTTCCCAAACTTCTCTTAATAAGTAGCGTGCAATGGCCTTATATCTGTAATAATGTCTGAATAACCTCTACTCTTCTCCTCTAAGGACATCATATTTTTAATGTCGTTTTGTGTTCATTTTTATGTAATGCTCTCTCCTATGGTTGATCACAGCTGCAAAAGTAGACCTTTGCTTCTTGCATAGGAATGTTGACTGATTGCATTATGGTCACTTCTATGGAATGGCTCTTCAACTATTAACTTTTCAGCAAGACCCTGTATATTTACGTGAACCAAAACAAAGGTTGCATATTCTTGTAAGCTCCTTAACACATTGCTCCATTAAACACTCTTAGACATGAGCAAATATATAAGGCTGTTACATTTGGTCCTTACACAACATTTGCTCAATCTACATGAGCAAGTCTCCTATTACATTGCATTAGTTGACTCCCACTATCAGCTCAATACTGTCATCAAGACTATTTCAAGACTTAATTTCAAAATGCTTGGGAAAACAAAGTATCTTCCTACAAAATTAAGCAAAAAACATCTTAAGACTTCGACTATCTAATTACAGTACTGTGAATCCCACAACAATTCACCAGAAATTTCTTAAATAAAATTTCTACTAAAGTTAATGATAATACTGCGAAAGTTAGTTCTGCAAAATGAGGTCGGAGTAATGTATTTTGTTGAAAGGACAGAAGCCTTGGAGGGTTTAAAAATAATTTTCTATGTCATTTACGACACAAGATAATTCAGGAAGACTTATAAACTTCTACTTCAGTAAAATGTATAGCTTTTAAAACCTTAAAGATATCTCAAAAAAAAAGAGAATAAAATTACTCACCTTTATTATTTCTTTAAGAGTGTGCATAGATACATCTACTGCAAGAATATAGTGAGACTTTGGCCTGTGGTCTGCTATATTTTGTAATACTCTGAAATACAGCAAATACATTCAGGGCCAGTAATCAGTGAAGCATAATGAGCTTTCCTTGTTAAATGCATTTAAGAAAAAGGACAGAGAGTTTGTAAAATCTTGCAGAACTTTTCAGAGCTTGATATTTTCATATCTATTTTCCTTAATAAAGAAGCACAGCTAGATATTTTATTTCAAAAGTAGTTCAAAGAAGAAAAAGCAAGATCTGTAGAAGATACTAACTTAGCCTGCTGTAGGGTAAATGATCCATTTCCAGTCTGTGCTGTGAAAGATGCACTCAACCCATTAACCAAACTAGCAGTAGTTTGGTACAGGCTCCAAAGGAGGTAATGACCTGAGCCATAGCCAGGCCAAGAACTCTAGTTTCAAGCTGTTCTCTGAAACCCGTAATGGAGCAGAGTGACACAGTGAGCACTGACGCGTATGAGGTTGGAAAATCGACCATGTAATTAACACCTGAATAGCTGGTGGCTCTTCCAAGACTCATTTATCAAGGAACAAAGAAAGTTGTGAGTACAAGGAGCCTCATGCGTACCTTCCCCATCACATGTAATTTGACTACA
Source organism: Phaenicophaeus curvirostris (assembly GCF_032191515.1). Taxonomy (NCBI): domain Eukaryota; kingdom Metazoa; phylum Chordata; class Aves; order Cuculiformes; family Cuculidae; genus Phaenicophaeus; species Phaenicophaeus curvirostris. The sequence goes on along the minus strand of NC_091396.1, from coordinate 54,212,162 downwards.
GGCCAACCATTCTGTTCCATAAATCAGACAGCCTAAGCGAGCCTTCTTTGATCTCTCCCTGCTAGGCAGTTATGTTGCATGGCAGTGATCTCCCCTTGAGCTGGAACATCTCTCAAGGTTGCTCCTTGAGGCAGAGAGACCTTGTACCAATGCCAGATCCTTGGTAAGCGACTAATATAGCACATAACCTTGTGGTATGGTAACTTTGATTTGTGCCTCAGTAGCTTTGAACATATGCTGCATTAACACTAATGTAACATTACTAATCCATGCAACTACTCAGTATTATGATAAACAGTATAGATAAGTCTCTTAAACATAAACCACTGCCCAACTCTGGGACTAAGATTGGACCTTGCCACACCTAGGTACCATAAGAAATTTAGAAAGTATAGGAGTCCCCTTTGAACCTTGTGACTCAACAGGAGAGTCTTCCTTACCCTTTTGTGTCTCCAGTCTCTGTGTGAATCATTCTAACTCAATTTGAATTCGATTTTCCTTTGTATATTTCTTCCATGCCGTAGTTAATAGAGTGAACCATGCCATCAAATTACTGAACCTTGGTAAGCCTCTGTTAAATTCCGTAGAATTTATTGAACTCTGTCAAATTCTACTTCAATAAAATGTATTGCTGCTTCTTTCTTTGGAGTGAGGTGCATTACACTCATTTGTGACACGTGACATGTGCCAGTTAACTGGTATCACACACGGATTGAGCATTGCTAGTAATTTAAAAGCATAGCACCAGTACAACAGTCAGATAAGATTTCTAGAATGTATATCTAGCACTAAAGAAATAGAAGTCTCCAACTCAGTAAGAAGGGCCAAAGAGTATTCTTAAGCCCACCCACCCTAATTTAAAAGCCTCAGTACTCTCTAGTACGTTTGGATTTGTTATCTAGCCAGGTACCAATTATTGTCCAGGGGAATTCTCTTTTTACTTACGCTGCTAAATCAAGAACGTGAATAGTTGGAATAATATTGTTTCCATCTCCAAAAACAGGTATTGCAGGAGTCTCACTAAGCCAGCCCATCTGAAAATACAGGTTTACTTTTAACCAGGGCTAAAAAAGAAGCATTTTTTTACTAGGCAAATCTATATATTCAGGATTTAAAGTTCAATTTCTTGAATGATTAATGGAACTGCAGAAAAGGAAACAATTATTGAGAAATACTGACAGGCAGCCTACAAAGAAACGTTTTTTAAGGAATATTCTTTGATCTTGACAAATGTTCCCAAAGAAAAGAATTTCTTGGGAAAACCAAGAATATAATGATGAGAAGAAAACCATTTTTCCTGATACCATGTATGACAACGTGTTGTCACTGTAAAGTACATATGGAAACACTGTTCAAACACTATGGAAAAAAAAAAATCCAATATAGAGCCAAAAAAAGTGGAAACCATAGCTAAAACATTTCAAAGGGATCAAATAATTGGTTTTCTTCACAAAAGCACTAAGCTTATGATACCAAAGCTAGTAAAAATGCATTCAATTCCAGTGTGGTTTGCTCCTAGAAATTAAATCAACCTTCAAAAATAGTTGGGTGTTTACCTTAAAGAAGTAGTGGAAGACTCCTTCCCCAGCTCCATATTGATGTCCTGAAGCAACAACATAAGTTGAAAATTTATGTTTGTTCTGGAAGTAAAATCAGCGAGAAAGTTTTTATAAAAATATGGAACTGCAAATGAGATACTGGCTTACCCTGAAACTTGAGTATTTGTGTACTAAATACACAAAGTGTGTAAATTATATCAATTAAAATTTGTAGCTAGATCAATTGTTGCATACCCAGTAGTTTCATAAGTCATATTGATAATATTTACTCAAAAAAACCCCATTGCTCAATCAGAATTGGCTTGTCTGCATTTGAACTTAAATTCTGAAAAATTTTTAAAAGTTAAGGTGTTGGAAGTAAGTTATATAAATCAATGAAGTAAGCAGGATAACTTGCATTCTAACTTTCCATTTCCAAGAAAAATAACTCTGAAATTCATTGAAGCTATTTTTTTAAATTGCATTACATTTCTATTTGACTAGCTAAACAAGTGGGAAATGCTGGACACATTTGCCTCTCTTTCATTTTGATGCATAATTTAAAACAAAAAAATAAAATCCATGAACTATCTAGCTGTTTTCGTACTCCTACATGACATTCAACCCGTATATTATTTTACTGACCATTATTGCATAATGTCATAGATTTGTCTATTTAATTTAAAAAATAAGACAATTATTAGGCAAGCTCCAGTTGCACACAGCATTTTAAGTCATGGGTAAACACCAAGTTCCTGTGTAATATTCATTAGAGCCACTAGATGTCACATTCTAGCTACAGAATTATCAGTTAGTTCTAGGCTTTAGTTGTTTCAACAATGTTTGTTTGTTTGTTTTATTCTTATAAAATGCCTGAAGTGGTAAACAAGTCTAAATTAACGGATTCGGGAACTGTGAAGCCACTGAGAAAAGAGCTCGGAGATGAAGAGCTCCTCTCTCTGTGGTTCTCCGAGGATTCTGGGTTGGGCAGGACCCCAGAGTTAGCAACTTCTCTCTGAGAAAAGCTACATAGCCTGAATGCCCTGCCACAAAGGGAAAGGTAAAAAATTGCTAGTGGCAGTAAGCAAAGACTTCTAGCTTACAATTCTTGCTGAATTTTAAGCAAAATATAGGTGGGATATACACTAACTCAGGTGAAATCTTGCTGTAAGCAACAACAGTCATTAAATTGCATTCCGAACAGATATGAAGGCTAATAAATCCTTTTATTCTTAGGTGCAAGATCTTCCGCACATGACTGGCACAGCTGCTGAATGCTAGTATTTCCTGATGAGCTCTTTGCTGGTGGCTGGCAACACTGTAATTTCTTTCACAGATGGCACATTCTCCAGATGCCACAAACTTTAGAAATGAGTAAGAACTGTAATCCAGAAGTCTCTAGCCATCACAGGAAGCTACTGTTGATCAGCTGCGGGGAATGAATGCTTTGGAGCTTTCCTGTTCCTAAGGGCTGACAGAAACTGAACAGGAGCAATGATACCCATTGAAGCTGCCCTTGGAGTTCTGGAGGAAAAGGCCTCCTTTTGAAACACCTACAAGAAGTATATATTGAAAGTATTCAAGTCACTTTATCGTGTACTGCTACATATTGTTCCACTGTCTTCTCAGACATTCAGCCTGGCAAACATGTAGCAGCTATTATATTAATACTTTTGTTACATAGTGACTCAGTGCTTTGGATTAGTCAGAAAAAGTGAGTCAATAGTTCATCTGCGTGCTACTGGTGGCAGACATTATTGCAAGGTTTACAATCTTCATATTTCTAACATCACAAGCATGAAAGTTATTCCATAGTCTTATAAAATAACTCCATGCTAGTACAGTAAGTGTAAGAATTTACCATTGATTTTTCAAGCTACAAATCAAATTCTGCTGCTAGTCTGTACTTGTAAACCCATGTTAGACTACAACATAACTGATACTATTATTTTCTCAGCAAGATATAACATGATAAGCATTTACTCAATTCAGATTAAAGTTTTTTTCCCCCTCTATAGTTAGCTTGACACATTTCTGCAATGGACACTACCTTATACTTATTGTGGGAAACTGCTAATGCACAGAGAATGACCAAATGACAGCTTCATCATACAGTGTATTTCATTGTCTTCCAGTTCTCTCTCCTAACCTCTAATGACAAGAGCATCAATTTTCCCGAGTTGTGAAGCACAATCTGAGCCACTGATTATTTAATAATAGCTCTTTAAATACAGACAGAGGCATGATCTGTTCTCTAGTGAGATTAATAGTCTAACTGGGTCAAAACAAACAGAGTTGAAGGAAGTAATTTTAAAACACATATAAAGTGATAACATATATTCTAGGTATTCTGAGTCAGCTCTGTGGACATGATTTTAAAGTGATTTATAGGGTGGAATAAGAAGTCAACAAGCCCTCTGCTCCAAGAGCACAAACCATCTAGGAACATGCTAAGTGTAGCTGGAATATCTTGTAAATATTTGAATGAGGCTTAATAGTGATATACCTTGCTAATGTTTAAAGATGCTGCTTTTCTTTAAAATTAATATCCTTTTTCTTTATATTCTTTCATCTTCAAGTCTCCCCACACAGGCCCCTGCTTTAGTTCTCTCCCACGCAACCAATAAACCAATATGTTTTTGAAACGCAATAAGTAAGATTTACTCACTGCTTAAGGAAAAAAGAAAAAATTCGGGATTTGTGTTATGTAGACACTTAAGTTTCAAAAGACATTGCCTTCTCTATACTTGAAATTTTATTAATAATTGATGTTATATTCATATTTATAAAGACAGCAACATAGTTGCAAAATTTATTCATATTGGTGGTAATTTCCATTACTAAGATAATGCCCTGAATGAGAAGAACAAACAAGCTATTTATATAAAGTTCTTTACATACAGTTCTCGCAAGACTGAGAATGAGTTTTTCAGCATTTATGTGATCAATAAAGCTAGGGTGAGATTTTCTTCTGCTATAATCTTCATCAGTAAAAGGAATTTCAGGATCTTCCTAAAAAGAAATACATGTGACTGTTACATGTGTCTTAAAACAGAAAAGTTTTTAAAGTCTAGATAAAAAAATAAGTTAAAATAAGTTCTTAAAAAAAACCTGGCTTAACTTTTTTATTTGGAATTCTTAAAAATGTCTGATTCTGTTACTTTAGATTTGACATTTTGAATATATCAATAGTTCAATTTCAATTTTCATAGCAAAAGATTTTTAAGTACTTTTTATATTTAAAATATTTTATGTTATTTTATTTTATTTTATATAGCATTACACAAGCTTGAAAAACTCTGATGGCAGCTACAAATAACATTAATGTGCACAATTTTGTAAGACTAAATTGGAGAACTACAATAGTATTCCACAAAGCACCCCACATCCTTCCTGACAATACTTAACATATAAAGATGAATCTATTTATCAGGCTACATACTGGTTTAAATATGTATTTCATTAAATATATAGTAAATATGGGAAGCACAGTATGTATTGTGGTCAGCATAGGCCTTACCTCCTGTCCAAGAACTTCCCAATGTCTGCCTTTATTATTGTAGCCCAGTGCCTAAACATCTCTATCCAGCAGAATAAATATAACAATTTTAGCATTAAGTAGTGGTTCAGGGTGAAAAGATCATGAGAAAAACCACACTTGGTGACCATAACTCTATTGGCTATTGTTGAAATACTTACTGAAATACTTTCATCTAATTGAATTTAATTAATATTTTCCATTAAATGGAAATATTCAGTTTAAAAAAATGTTTTTATATTACTTACAGGGTCAGAGGGTTTACTGTTTGCCCAGCTCATTATTGTTGAAATGAGGATGAATAACTTTGGTTTTGTAAAATGCTCAATTTCCATATGTAGCTCTGTTAAATGAAAGCAAAGGATTTAATTTATTGTAAAATGTATTACTCAAACTGTATTTTTGCTTTTATATAAAGGTCCTTTACACACATTTATAACATAACATTCTATATTATATGTATTTTGAAACAAATAGTCTTTATTTTGGTTGGTGTAAAACAGAGATAATAAAACAAGAAAAGTAGACAAATAATGGTAATAAAGAATCAAATAATTTAGATTCAACATAATCTCCATAGAGCTACCTAGCATGAGGGGGAAAAAAGGAACAAACTATACTAGTAAGTGACTTTAGTCTTTAGTGACTGCTGAGATACTAAAAGAAAATGATGGGTGGTTACGAACCAGAGGACATTTAATGAGCACCCCAAGCACTGAGCAGCTTATGCTAAATGAAATAAAGGCACCTTAGCATAAGGCCTCACAGCTTTTGCACCAGAATTAAAGCTAACTTTGCAGAAGAAGCAGCTGCTGTAACTAACACTGTCTTCAAGGTTTCTCTTCGCAACAATAGAGAGTTGTTCTGCCTTACACTCCTCTCATTTCTCACGGGAAGCTTTCCTCGGTAGTCCTTGACTTGTTACTTTGTAGTCTATCAATTTGTAGACTAAAATGCTCACATAGCTGTTTCTTATGGGAAAATATAATAATGGATTGTAACTAATGATTACTTGTTGCTAATGGAGAATTGCCAAATCAGCTTGCAAAACAACGGCTTGCTTCAGCTAAGTAAGGTATAAAATGTGTTATGAACTTTGATTAAATGGCTTCACTTGGATCATATTGATCACCGTGTGTTGTCCCATTTCTTCTGTCAAGAAAATATGTGTTTTTCCACGACTGAAACAGAAAATCTACAGAATTCAAGTAAAGCTTCATTACTTTAATTTAGAGCAAAATAATTAAGTGGACTCAACAAGTGGAGTCAACAAAACTTATAATGTTATTATAGTATTTTGCTATAAACAGGAAAGCACAGTTGAGTTTAACTATCATATAAAAACAACATTGCACTGACACCATGAAAAGATTCCAGATGTCCATTAGAATTCGGGTATAACAATGAGGAGAGTTTCAGAAAGGCTATTAGCAGTACTTTTTATTGGGCTTCTAAGTCAAAATACATTTTAAATAATTATGTAAGATATTGAAACATTATTTGAATATCACAGGAGCAAGTTTTCTACCCACTCACAATGCAAATAGATAAGATGATGGTTCATGGTTATTTAGGGAAATAACTGCCTACAATGTTGTCATTTATAGTGTTGGACCAGTCCATGACAGCTTCTCTAGCTTATGAATGCTGGAGAGCACACCATGGTCCCTTGCTAATTAACTGAACAATTCATGCAGCATTTCTCCATCAAGGAACCCAGTTTTATATTACAGTAAACTATAAATCCCAGATAATCTCATCATACATTTACAGTAAATCCCAGATAATTCCATTATACATTTATGGTAAACTTTGATGGCCGTACAGCAACTAATTTTCTGTTCAGCTGAATGTTGTACTAACCCGTAGCAGCCCATGTTGCTTCCTCAATTTGATTTGCATCCTCAGTGATGTTATATATAATAATCTCACACTCAAACAAGTGACTTAAAAGCTCTTTTTGAGACGAGACCTGGCAAAAAATAGAGTCACACTTCCGAAATTTGTTTGCTTTTCAAGTTTAACTTAATCATACAACATAGTTTTCTAACACTCAGATGTTAGAATAATTCATATGACTGATGTCAAACTTTATGTCACATACAGGTAAGGTAATGAAATGTAAATTAAGTGACAACTCTTCTAATTTGCAGTGCACATTAGTTCAAAAAGATGTACACTTCTAGTAGTACTGTAGGATTCACATTTTCAGGGCAATTGTATCAAAAAATATCTATGATTTTCATAGGCATTTTAAACAAGGATCAGCTGGCAGAATGGACAATACATAAGAAGTGTCCATTTCCTTGCAAAATAACATCCCGTGATTTTTGTTGAATGCAGATTGCCTGCATCATTAGAGAACATTGAACAAACACTTCAGGCAAGAGCAGTGATTAAGATTAAATAGTGCCAGCCATAATTTTCTGACTGAACAACTCAGCTGGATAGGCATTTAAATCAAAATTTTCAAATGTTTACAGAGATTATGGATAATGAACTTCAGATACGGGCAATTACAGTTTCAGAAAACTAAATCAAGCAAGAAGCTATCACATTCTTAAAACGAAGCCTCATTTAGTTAACTAAACTCTGGACATGTCACATTTTTATGCAGAGAAGTAGGTAGGTATTTGTAACAATTAGCAGGTATTGAAAGCTGCGATTTTGGTGAACAGTTAAGAACAGGGACACTAACTTTGATTCCAGCACCACTACTTTTAAAATAGTGTTAGAAGACAGAGGAGGCAAGAGAGATACTTGAGATGTGTGTTTTGAGGGAAAAAGAAAGCAGATCTATGGATCCTCAGGATAAATTAAGTCCTGCCCATAATTATCTTTTTTAAAAAATCTATTTGGAATTCAAGTTCCTTACATTTAATATTTGCTGTATCAAACCTAGCAGGGAGGAGACAACAGTGTGCAGGAAGCAGGAGGAATAAAATACACGTATACAGCTTCCAGCAGCAACAAGAGACTATTTAATTAACGTAGTCCATTTCACATGAGTTGTGATATTTCTGATGTTGCCTAGTGGCAACCTGAAATAAGGCTCTTACTTACTGCATACGTTTCCTCTGCAAAAGATGGTTTAGGGCTCCCTGAATTAGAAAGGGTGCCCACTATTTCGTAAACTCCCTCCTTTGGCCTACTAGAAACGTCAGCAGCTGAATTATTTTCATCTTTCTCCTCCTCTTCTTCTTCTACGCTTTCAAGCGATGCCCCAACAGCACATCTGGATAAATACTGCAATATACAAGACACACATTTGTACGCGAGTAGGTGCCGAGCCCTATACAACTTCTCACGCCCTTAGGAAGACACCGACACCGCCGACCAGCCCCGATCCCGTTGTAGGTCACGCAGCTCAGAGCGAAGCCTTCCATCAAACAGAAAAACGTTACGGAGTCCTTGACCTCCGCTGAAACGTTTTGTCTCGACTCGCGTCCCACACCTCGAAGTCGAAGGCGCCGCCTCAGGCGCTTCCTCACGGAGACCCGGCTCCGCGACCACCGGCTGCTCCCCGAGGCCTCCCGACCTGCTTCCCCCACACCTCCCGCCCCCGGCCCGCTCCCCGCGGGCGCCTCAGGCAGCGACGGCCGAGGAAGCCCCCGCGGTCACCTCGCCGACGTTGCGGCCGCAGTAGGAGTCGAGGTGGTTGAGGAAAACCCGCCGGTTGGGCGGCCTCAGCGGCGCCGCCGCCGCCATCCCCGCCGCGACGCCGCCCGTTGCTGCGCGACGGCACCGGCCGGGTGGGCGCGCGGGGCGGGGAGCGGGCGTCGGGGTCGGCCCCGCGCTCCGTGGGCGCTGCCGGGCTTGGTGCCTGCGCTCCACCAGCCCTTACACACAGCACAGACATAACCTGGAGGCGGGCAGGTTTAGACTAGGCATACATCCCTCTGTACTCGGCACCGGTGAGACCGCTCCTCGAATATTGTGTTCAGTTCTGGGCCCCTCACCACAAGAAGGATGTTGAGGCTCTGGAGCGAGTCCAGAGAAGAGCAACAAAGATGGTGAAAGGGCTGGAGAACAGGCCTTATGAGGAGCGGCTGAGAGAGCTGGGGGAGAGAGAAGAGGCGGCTGAGGGGAGACCTCATTGCTCTCTACAACTACCTGAAAGGAGGTTGTAGAGAGGAGGGTGCTGGCCTCTTCTCCCAAGTGACAGGAGACAGGACAAGAGGGAATGGCCTCAAGCTCTGCCAGGGGAGGTTTAGGCTGGACATTAGGAAAAAATTCTTTACAGAAAGGGTCACTGGGCACTGGAACAGGCTGCCCAGGGAGGTGGTTGATTCACCTTCCCTGGAGGTGTTTAAGGCACGGGTGGACGAGGTGCTGAGGGATATGGTTTAGTGTTTGATAGGAACGGTTGGACTCGATGATCCGGTGGGTCTCTTCCAACCTGGTTATTCTGTGATTCTGTGATTCTGTGATTCTGTGATAAGGAAGAAATTTCCTCACTGTGAGAGTGGCGAGGCACTGGCCCAGGCTGCCCAGGGAAGCTGTGGCTGCCCTGTTGAGGAGTTTTTAGATCAAAATGGGCACGGGTATTTAGACGTGCACAACCCAGCCTTTGCACCTGAATAAAGCTGGCCTTGCAAAAGAATTAGTTACTGTAGAGGACACGTTGTCTTTAAGGTTTCTCTCTGTATCATTAGAAAGTTGCTCTGTCTTGTACTCCTCTCACTTCTCACGGGAAGCTTTCCTCTGCAGTCCTTTGTTGAGGAGTTTTTAGATCAAATGGGCACAGATATTTAGACGTGCACAACCCAGCTTCTGCACCTGAATAAGTTAGCTTTGTAAAAGAATTAGTCACTGTAGAGGACACGTTGCCTTTAAGGTTTCTCTCTTTATTATCAGAAAGTTGCTCTGCCTTGTACTCCTCTCACTTCTCACGGGAGGCTTTCCTCAGTAGTCCTTGACTTGTTATTTTGTAGACCAGAGTGCTCCCATAGCCGTTTCTCATGGGAAAGCATAATAATGTGTGTAAACAATGATTGTTTACTGCTAAAGGAGAACTGACAAATCAGCTTGTAACACCACGGCTTGCCCCTTCTGAAGAGGGGTATAAATGTAATGCAAAATCTCAATAAAACGGCTTCACTTCACAGAATCACAGAATCACAGAATAACCAGGTTGGAAGAGACCCACCAGATCACCGAGTCCAACCGTTCCTACCAAACACTAAACCATATCCCTCAGCACCTCGTCCACCCGTGCCTTAAACACCTCCAGGGAAGGTGACACAACCACCTCCCTGGGCAGCCTGTTCCAGTGCCCAATGACCCTTTCTGTCAAGAATTTTTTCCTAACGTCTAGCCTAAACCTCCCCTGGCGGAGCTTGAGGCCATTCCCTCTTGTCCTGTCCCCTGTCACTTGGGAGAAGAGGCCAGCACCCTCCTCTCCACAACGTCCTTTCAGGTAGTTGTAGAGAGCAATGAGGTCTCCCCTCAGCCTCCTCTTCTCCAGGCTAAACAACCCCAGCTCTCTCAGCCTCTCCTCATAAGGCCTGTTCTCCAGCCCTTTCACCAGCTTTATTGCTCTTCTCTGTACTCTCTCCAGAGCCTCAACATCCTTCTTGTGGTGAGGGGCCCAGAACTGAACACAGTATTCGAGGAGCGGTCTCACCAGTGCCGAGTACAGAGGGAGGATAACCTCCCTGGACCTGCTGGTCACGCCGTTTCTGATCCAAGCCAAGATGCCATTGGCCTTCTTGGCCACCTGGGCACACTGCTGGCTCATATTCAGTCGGCTGTCAACCAACACCCCCAGGTCCCTCTCCTCCAGGCAGCTTTCTAGACAGACTTCTCCCAGTCTGTAGCACTGCATAGGGTTGTTGTGCCCCAAGTGCAGGACCCAGCATTTGGCCTTGTTAAACCTCATGCCATTGGACTCTGCCCAGCGGTCCAGCCTGTTCAGATCCCTTTGCAGAGCCTCCCGACCCTCCAGCAGATCGACACTTCCACCCAGCTTAGTGTCGTCTGCAAACTTGCTAAGGGTGCACTCAATGCCTTCATCCAGGTCATTGATGAAGACATTGATCATATTGGTCATGTGATGTCCCTATCCTCTGCAATTGGTGACCCCCGACGTGATACTACGACAGATTAATTCGTATCGGATTGGAGACTGGAGCAGCTGAATGGACGGGATGCAGAGAGGCCGGTCGACACATCCTCGCTTCCCCCGCGAGAGGGCCAGATACAAGCATAGTGTTCACGTTAAAGAAGAGATGCGAATTAGGTTATTTACAGCGGAGCGCTCTGCTGGTGTGAAATTGGATCTCGCTATAAAAAGGTGAGCGGTCAGGGAGGAGATGAGGTTGGACGATTACGAGAAAGAAGGTGTCCTAAAACTCCTCCAATATATTCTCTCTAAGAGAGGGAAAAAATATGATGCCTCTGTTATTAAAGCATTTTTGAACTGGGTCTGGCACCATAAATTAATCCCAGGAGCACAAGTCGCGTTCAAAATTCCTACCTGGGAAGCAATAGGTCATGTATTATGGGATGCAGTGGCCGAAGGAGGCAAGGAGGCAAAAGAAGCAGCCAAATTTGGACCGGTGTGGAGGGAAATAGTGGAGGTGCTGCGGACAATGAAAGGAGACAGATAAGCAGCTGCAGCAGCTACAGCGGTACTTGGAGGGTCCGGGGCTCCCGTATCGCTTGGCACAGCTCCACAGGCTTTCCCAGCAACCTCACTCTTCTCCCACGTGCTAAACATCCCACAATGGGCCCCACTGGAATCTAGCCCATTTAATGTATCTGGTGCTGTCGGCAGAGCACTCACCGCCCCTGCAGCTGCGCCTAACAATATTTCAGTAACAGAGACGCCTAAAGCGTTACCCCCCCAGACGGAGACAGATCAAAAAACCCAAGAGACTGTGTTAGTGAGGGAAGATGCAGAGCAAGGAGGGGCTGCCTGTCATCCTTCTGCGCCTCCCAAAGAATTAACTCCCTATAACCCAGATGCGGTAACAACAGAAGGTGATGCTGCTGGAGTGGCTGCAATGCCCTCGCTTGAAGGGGAGTTGAAAGAATTAGTGAAAGCGTTGCAACAATTGGCTATTCAACAGAAGACAGAGCTGCTATCAGCTCCGGAACCTCCTGCACATAAAAATTATACCTTTATGGATGAATCTGGTCCAACTCTCACAATTGCCACAAAACGATTATCAGCACAACCCTCATTTGTCGAGCCAGACCCTGAGATAGAAGAAGCCCATAGCCGAAAATGGAAAGACATAATCACGAATGCAATTTTAGAAGGAGATTTCATAACCGTACCAGAAGCATTTCCAGCAATGCATGGTGCAGGAGGTCAATACTGGGAACCGATCGACTGGAAACTATTGGAGAAACTTAAAGCTGCCGTGATCCAGTACAGCCTTAAATCACAAGTTACAACATCGCTAATACAGTACATCTTTCAATCGCATACTCTCATTCCAGCGGACATATGTACTCTCGCAAAACTAGTTCTTGCAGTCCATCAGCAAATGCTCTTTTTTAAAGCCTGGGAGTCAGCATGTCAGCAATCAGAAAGAACCCCCAGAGCTCAAGATGACCCTCTCTACTGCGTTATGGCACAACAACTATTAGGGCAAGGTCCTTGGTCCACAGCTACAGCTCAGGTCAGAAGCATCGACGCAGTATTGCACGCAAGTCAGACAGCAGCTTTTCAAGCCCTTTTGACTGTTCCTGATCAAGGTAGTTTTGATCGATTTATAGATCGGCTACATGAAGCCGTAGAGCAAAATCCTGACTTAGACACCGATGCCAAAGGCCGTATTGCTTGTATTCGACAACGCAAATGAAAAAACTCACCAATTATTGGGAACACTCCCGAAATCAGCTGAAGTGGTAGATATGCTAGAACTTGTATCTCGAGTACAGGAACGGCAAAAAGCAGCGTATGTGGCTGCAGTGGTACAAGGAGTGGTGCAACTCATCTTGCATCCTCTTCTCGACAAAACATCTAAAACCCAAAAGGGTAAAAGTCCAAAATGTTTTGGATGTTGGAAAGTGGGTCATGTGAGAAGCTAGTGCAGAGCTTCTTTTCAATCAAAGCACTGTGCCATCTGCAAAAAGAATAATCATACTACACAAAAGTGCCACCTCCAGCATCAGGGAAACTCTGTATAGAGTGCAGGCCCCCGTGCGATGATGCAAAAGAGGGGACAAGCATTTCCAGCACAGCCAGTCACATCGGCCTCGGATCCCTTCAATCCGTAACTACTGGAAGCGCAGGAGTGGACGTGGAAACAGCAGTAGAGACCACTCTGATCAATTGTAATGTGAAATTGATAGACACCACTGTATCGGGACCCTTGGGACACGGTTTGAGTGCATTCCTCTTAAGACGATCATCTTGCACAAAAATGAGATTAGAAGTGCTACCTAGATGCATTGATGCGGATTATACGGGAGTCATAAAGATCATGGTTAGAACACTACATCCCCCGCTAAATATTCCAAGAGGGGCAAAAATCGCCCAATTGGTACCTTTTCAAGCGAACGTCCCGACGCCTGGATCCACCCCACGAGACAACCAAGGATTTGGATCCACTGGGAAACCAGAAATATATTTGGCCCTAGACATCACACAAAGAAAACCTAATACTAAAGTGACATTGTCACATCCTAATAGTGAATCAATCCCCTGTTACTTAATGGTTGACACTGGAGCGGATGTTACGATTATCTCTTCAACATTATGGCCAAAAAGGTGGCCTACTTATTTGGCAAATTCAGGAATTATGGGAATAGGAGGATCACAAGCTACTCGAGTCAGTAGAGATCTCGTCATATTCAAATTCACGGATGGAACAAATATTTCCACTCGACCTTATGTGATGAGCACTCCTAATTTGAGTGGATTGATCGGACATGACATTTTGAGTCAAATGCACACAACCCTAGTGACTACACCTTTTCGGGAGCGGTCACTGAGGAGCAGCCAATCCTAAAAATTCAATGGACAACGGATACGCCTGTGTGGATTGATCAGTGGCCGCTGTCTAGAGAAAAGCTGCTCAAAGTACAGGAACTGGTAGAGGAACAGTTGCAAGCTGGACACATCCAGCCTTCCACTAGTCCGTGGAATGCTCCAATTTCTGTTATCCCAAAGAAAAGTGGAAAATGGAGGTTGCTACATGATCTTAGAGCAGTCAATGCAGTCATGCAAAGCATGGGGGCCCTGCAACCGGGCCTTCCTTCGCCCACAATGCTCCCGGAGGGCTGACATCTTTTAGTAATTGATTTAAAAGACTGTTTTTTCACTATTCCGTTGCACCCAGAAGATACTGCTCGATTTGCCTTCTCAGTACCATCCATTAACAAGGACAGGCCTTGTAAGTGTTATGAATGGACTGTTTTGCCTCAAGGCATGAAAAATTCTCCCACCATGTGCCAAATTTATGTTGCTTGAGCCCTTGAACCTATTAGGAAGCTACTTCCAGGGTGTTTGATTTATCATTACATAGATGACATTCTCATTGCTAGAAAACAACTATCATATGAAACAACCTTAAAACTTCTGCATGAGAACTTGCAACAGTGAGGAATGGTAATCGCACCTGAAAAGGTACAACAACAAGCACCATGGAAATATCTCGGCTGGATAATTGATCAAACTCGCATTAAGCCACAAAAACTTACTTTGACCACAGAAATCACAACTGTCCGGGATGTGCAAAAGCTAGTAGGAGATTTACAATGGATTCGGAAACTGTGTGGCTTAACAAATCAAGACATGATGCCATTAGTTCAGTTACTTGGAACGGCCAATCATGCCAGTGACAAGCAATCCCTGCAAGAAGAACACAGATGGGCATTACAAAATATAGTGAATAAGGTAGCCACTGACTTTGCCAGTAGATTAATTGAACAATTGCCAGTCATATTGATGTTGGTCAACCCGGAAACAACTAACCAGTCCAGAAGTCATCCTTATGTGTTAATCTGTCAGTGGGCCTCTCAAGATAAAGATCCATTAAAAATCTTAGAGTGGATTTTCCTGTCAATAAAACCCACAAAAACCATCACTACACGACTCAAACTTTTTGCTCAATTGATAATAAAGGGATGACAATGTATTTTGGAAATAAAAGGAGCGGAACCTGAATTTATTATTGTCCCTTTGGTGACCTCATATTTTGATTGGTGCTTAAAATACTCTACACCTATTCAGATTGCAGTAACTGGATACTCGGGGCAATTGACTAATCGTTATCCTAAGCACCCCACACTTACACTGTTAACAAATAACACCTTTGAAACTCGACCAGTTCGCTCTGACCATTCCGTGCTTAGATTAACAATTTTCACCGACGCCGGTCGATGTTCAAAAAGGGCAGCATGTGCCTGGCACGAAGACCAGCAGTGGAAACATCATGTCATTAGAGGTGAAACCACAGACTCCCTTCAAACTTTAGAATTAAAAGCAGTTCTTCGGGCTTTTCAAACTTGGCATGACAGTCTACTAAATGTGGTGTCTGACTCTTTGTATGTTGTGGGATGTGTGCAGCGATTAGAGGGATCTATGATTAAAGATCTCCGTAACTCACACTTACAAGGACTTCTACAACAGCTATTACGTTTTGTGAACTGTCGCACCTGCCCATATTTTATTATGCACATCAGAAGTCATCAAGACTTACCTGGATTATCTATCGGCAATACTAAAGCTGACCACCTTGTAGCCCCTGCCTGGCCGACGGTAACACCTGATTCCTTCAGCCAGGCTAAAACTTCTCATCAGTTTTTAAATCAACCTGCAAAAATGCTAGCTCGTCAATATGGACTGTCCCTCATGGATGCTACAGGAATCACAAAATCCTGTCCCAACTGTCAGCAACATGGTGTCGGCCTTGGCACTAGAGTCAATCCCAGAGGACTCCAATCCTTACAGCAATAGCAGATGGATGTCACACACTTGGCAGAATTTGGCACGAAGAAATATCTCCATGTGTGTATAGATACTTACTCCTGTGCCACGTGGGCAACCCCTTTAACAGGAGAAACTGCTCGCCATGTGGAAAAGCACCTCTATGCTTGCTTCGCGGTATTGGGAGTACCCCTAAACCTAAAGACAGATAACAGACCAGTGTATACCTCAGCATGATTTTGCAAATTTTGTGTCCTATGGGGTATCAAGCATGAAACCGGTATTCCACATAATCCTGCTGGGCAAGCAATAATCAAACGTGCCCACCAGACCTTAAAGGGCATGTTGCAAAAACAAATAGGGGGAATGATAGGGGTTTCCCCAGAAGAACATACAGCGAAGGCTTTATTTGTACTTAACTACCTGCGTTTGGTAGGAGACAACCTTGAACCCCCTATTCATGTGCACCATGCCCCGCAGACCAAACCATTAAATAGCAAATGGCCAGATATTAAAGTCATGTATAAAAATTTGGAAACAGGTCAATGAGAAGGGCCAGCTATGGTTCAATTAACCAGGAGAGGATACATGTGCTTACTTACAGGTTCCGGAATACGCTGGGTACCTGCGAAGTGGATTAGACTATATGTACAGCATTCGGATAGTGGAGCCTGCGATCAAGGAACAACTATGCCCAGAAGCACGTGAGAGGGAAGAGTATCATTATTGCAGAAAAATTCAGCCCCTGATTAGGGAATTGACTGATGCCCTTGGCATTCACTTTCATCTTATAGACGTGGAGACATTGATGTCAGAATTACTTGCTAATGGATTAACATCATTCATACGTCCAAATCAACAGTGCATTACAGCTCTGCAGCACTACTGTAAACGGCGTGATAATTGTCATCCACGATTGTTAATCCAGTGCGGTGGATGCCAAGAGAAAGTGTGGATTTATTATAGCTATATTAGTATAGAGCTTATATGTATTGCTTGCCGCTTTAAGCTTGGACAACAGCGTGATTGCATTGCAGCACTTAGGGCAAAAGTAGGTGAGCAATATTATAGGGACACATCAAGCATTGATATATTTGAAGATAAGGGACAGTTGCAAGGAACCATATTAGCCCATATAATAAGGTGTACTACTAAACAAGTGCAAGCTATTCGAGGAACAATAATTTTGAAGGTTGAGTGTCCATTTAACGAGTGAAGATGTGGAGAGGTCAAGGTGGAACCACTATTGGATTAAATAAGATAATTGTTTCATGGTTAATAACACTTTATTTTTTAGAAATTAGAAGTACATGGATTCCACCTCAACCAAAAACTAACATTTGGGTTACCATGGCTAATTTGACCAATCAAGATTCTATTTGTTTGGCCTTATCTTCCCCTGGAAACCCCTTTTCAACCTGCTTGGTGGGGGTTCCAGAGGATGCTTGGCCTTGTGCTCCTGGTTTTATGCCAACCTGTAATAGTTCAAACCTTAATTCAACAGCCGACAATTGGGACACATGGATGCCCCATTACCCTGTTGCATCAACTGAGCCACAAGAGCTAGAGTTATTGGGATCCATTAAAATGGACACTTGCCTAGAATTCAACTGGACCAGCTGAAGCCTAAACCGGACAGCCATTAATGTTAATTCTAGTTTGTTAATATATAGAAATTCTTCTCAATGGTGTAACTATATGTCCCCAAAAAAGCCAATGTCTTCTAACAGCCCTATTACATTGCCAGCAGCATTTTTCTTGATTTGTGGAGACCGTGCATGGCCAGGTATTCTGTCCCGTTTATGAGGCGGACCATGTTCCATAGGTAGATTAACCTTGTTGACACCAAACACAACTATGATCCTGACTATGTGTCGACAACATCGAAGGTCAAAAAGAATGACCCATGCATTTACAGCAGAATGTAAAGATAATGTAAAATTTTGGTCTCCAAGCGCTATTATAGCAGCTTCATTTTTAGCTCCAGGCGTAGCATCTGCTGGAGCACTAGCCCAATTGAATCGGCTGGGCTGTTGGCTCGCCAAACAGACAAATGCTGCATCCCAAGCCGTATCTGATTTATTACTTGATGTGGACTCTGTTCAACATGCCACTTTGCAGAATAGAGCAGCCATAGATTTTTTATTATTAGCTCAAGGCCACGGATGCAAAGAGTTTGAAGGCATGTGTTGTACGAATTTGTCCAATCATTCAAAGTCAATATATTGCCAACTACATGAACTGCAGCAGCTTACTAACAAGTTGCAAGTAACTGACAGTTTTGGCTTAGATAGTTGGCCGAATGGTTTTGGTTTCACAGGCTGGTTAAAGGATTTGATTAAGGGTGCACTTATGTTAGTTATTATAGCTTTTGCATTGCTTCTTGTATTACCCTGTTTGTTTTGATGCTTTCAAAAGTTAGTGGAAAGACTTTTAAATCAAGCTTGGGTTGTGCAAAAGGGGGAATTGTTGAGGAGTTTTTAGATCAAAATGGGCACGGATATTTAGACGTGCATAACCCAGCTTTTGCATCTGAATAAAGCTAGCCTTGCAAAAGACTTAGTTACTGTAGAGGACACGTTGTCTTTAAGGTTTCTCTCTGTATCATTAGAAAGTTGCTCTGTCTTGTACTCCTCTCATTTCTCACGGGAAGCCTTCATCGGTAGTCCTTGACTTGTTATTTTGTAGACCAGAGTGCTCACAGAGCCGTTTCTCATGGGAAAACATAATAATGTATGTAAACAATGATTGTTTACTGCTAAAGGAGAACTGACGAATCAGCTTGTAACACCATGGCTTGCCTCTGCTAAAGAGAGGTATAAATGTATTGTGAACTCTGAATAAAACAGCTTCACTAGATCACATTGCTCGTGTGGTGTCCATATCCTCTGCACCGCCCCATCCCTGGAGGTGTTCAAGGCCAGGTTGGATGGGGCCTTGGGCAGCCTGGGCTAGTGGGATGTCTCTGCCCATAGCAGGGGGGTTGAAACTAATCTTTCAGGTCCCTTCCAACCCAAACTATTCTATGATTCTATAAACAGGCATTTAATGTATACGTGATCTCTTTTTTTATACCTAATTCAATCTCTCCTAGAACAACCAGGGATGGCAGCAGTTGATAAACGGGGAACTTTATTCCTGGCTTCTGGATGCTTAACAGGACAAAATGCGCATGGCACTGCTGAGAGAAAAATAGTTTTAATTAGGTCATTAGATATTTTTTCAGACAGCAGGCAGACTTTGAGGCTGTGTAGCCAATATGTAGATTATCAGCGACATTAGGCCGAACAGCATTCACTCAGGGGTTTGGAGAAGAAAAAGAACTGGTAGTCTAAGACAACTCATTGAAATTTCCTATTCTTGGTTCTTCAGCAAGGCTCCATCCATGTCGGCAGCAATACCCAAGTATGGGGGCTGGAGAGCATTTTCTTTGCACTCATAACCCAGACACAATGAAATATCATGGCTCTCCCCATTTGAGTTATCTCTGCAGTATGTTAGAAGAAACATCAGGAGTTTCTTCTACAAAACAGGTGTTTTTAAAGTATTTCTCAGTTTATGTTTATAATAAGTACAGAAAATGACTAAGCGTATTGGGCTTGTGTGGCAAGGTTTTGGTAACAGTGGGGAATACAAGGGTGGTTTCTGCGGGAAGCTGCTAGAAGCTTCACGTGTCCAAGTTTGCAGTCAAAGGTTTTCAAATGCCAACTATTTGATATTTAAGATTTTTATGGGCATGATGACTTTGTTAACTCTAGTAGCATCCCCCCCAAGAAAATCACAACACACTGATGTGTTTATGTAATGCTTTAGTGATGGAAACTGACCAAGTAAATTAGTTGCAAGGGAAAATATTCCAATATAAATTAGGTAAACTACATTCTCCTCACAGAGGACTAACACTGTGCCACAGACCTGTGTGGAAAAGAGAGCCTATGAACAGTTTCTAAAGCAAGGAAGCATACCCTAGGAATACCTAAAAAGATAATAAAATAAACACAAAATTAAGCTCTGGGAAACAGAAGCACAAACTACAGTTCTCTTGTCAGTCATAGCTGTACATAACTACCCCAAAGCTATTACAAAAGCTCCACTAGGCTTCTCAAATTAATATGACTAATTCCTAGCAGGCAGAGGTCATTATAGCTCTACTGAAGTCACTGGAACAATCTGTGATTTCTTGAGAACTGATGTATCCCTAAGTGAGGCTCCAAACAAAGCTACTGGATGTACTTAGCACAACAGCATGGCAGAATAATGGCAGGATTATTTAAATAAAGATGCACCAATACCGAATAATACAAGAATACAAAAGGTGTGAACATCACAGAATGTTTGTTCAAGAGTACTGGTATTTCTAACCAGCTGTAATTTTTAAAAAACTTACCATTCAGTACATACTTGAAAAATTACAGCAGAACAATATATTTATAAAGAGTTTTGTACCAGTTTTTAAGTAGAAAATACAAGTTATAGCTTCCAGTTTGTATTAATCTTAGCAAATTTCATACAGCCTTTGGTTTCAAACCAATACAATAAAATTAACATTACAGTGCTTACTTAGTATTCATTAGGAGAGGCGCTGTACAGTAAAGAGAGAAACTGTGAAAAACAGGAATACCAAAGTTCTGTATTATAGAAAGTAAAGGCTGAAGCAAAAATACTCTTGGGTATTATATCCTGTACACCATGTAAACACATTCAAGAATAGTAAACAGGCCAAAATGTCTTCCAAACCTCTCACGTAGTTACAGTATAGCATACATATAGCATATATAACATCATCATTAAGAAATGTAGCCCATTACACCCTAATTCTGTGCTTAACTCATTTGTGATTCAGACAATACATTCATATATTAGCGGTATACCTCACTTGTAAATTGGAGTTTGCTGGTTGCCATAGATAAGGACAGAGCAAATAATACTTCATCTTGCTTTTATCTTGGGTATTGTCAGATTATAAGCAATGCACGACTGTTTAAAAACCACCTTTCTTGTTACCAAAGCTGAGAATTTTCAGATTTATGTATAACAAATGAAATTCTATTCTCTGCAAAACAGTAGGTTTCCCAATTATTTTTCATTAATTGGGTAGAGCAAATAATTAGCTTCTATTTTAAAAAACAGATATAAAAATTACCAGTAAATACACATGTAAAGAACGACTACTTGTATATATAACAGTCTCTCTGTATTTTTTTACAGTTTTGGATAATAACGCTTCGAGACGAGATCAAATTTTTTTAATATTTTAAGAAGCAACTTACTTGCTCACCTACAACAAAGAAGAAAACAAAAGAGATTTATTAATTCTATAATTTATCTAAGTGGCTTTTAATAGCATTGTGATATATGTGAATCCACTGTAGCAAAATTTTATACAGTAGTCCTAGCATGAATTAGATATTAATGCAAGAAATTAAGCTTAACATGTTTGTGATTAGGTTTGCAAGAAAAGATCTCTGTGCCTCATACTATGAATTCCTTCTAGCGTTAAACCTCCTTACTTCTGGGTAAATCATGACTGACTTTCTTTCTTCAAAGCTTCTAGTCTTTGTAGTAATGCATTTCCAAACACTTCTCGATATGCAGGGCTGAGAGAGTCCAATAAGGAGTAGACAGTTTCATGGTATGGAGTTTGCAATCTGTCATCAATCTGGTCAAAATCATAACCTACTACCTGCAACAAAGAAATTACTAATTAAATTTTTGTGACTAGGATCACCTTGTGATGGGAAACTAGAATTCACAATTTTTAACTTTTCCAGTCAGGGTAAGTAAGGTGAGATCTTAAGACACTGGATTTAAATCACAGTCTCTGCTTTCTAACTGTGGGGCTTAGTGGTAATACAGTTTGAAACACTTCTTTACCAAAACTCAGAATATTTGTAAAATCTATCATTATGACCTTTAAAACAAAGTCTTACATCTATGTGTTTGCCTAAAAAATACATATGGCGCAGAAAACCTTTGTGTTGATACTGCATTACTGACTTTTCTGGGTACGAAAGAAACCCAAAGACTGACAAGACTAAGAAACTTGTGCTTCAATCCTCATTGTTTTGTGTCTCAAATAAATGCCTGATTTTTTTTTTTAATCAATTCCCCTTCTTGCTTTGTTGGAATTAACTAGTTAAAGCTCCACTTTCTAAGAGAAAACACGTAAAACAGGCTTCCATAAAGGTACGCAAGGAATACACATGCTGTTTTGATGTCACTGAAGTATTCTCTTAGGATCTTTTCAACATGATCATTGTTCACAACAAAGAATCTTAAGAAATCATGAAAAAATTAGTTTACCCTGAGTCCTGCTTCGGTGAGTTCCAGGCAGTATCTATTCCTTTCCCTGGTTTCCACATTGATATATGCCACATCCTCTGCACAAGGAAGGGTTTTTGAGACAAACATGTTGCTGACAGCAAACAGAACATCATTCACAACAGCCTCGGCTTCTAGTCTCATATCTTTTACATCTGTTCCTTCAAAATCTCTATAATCTGAATCCTCTTCAAACCCCACATTATTGGGCAACTCCACAGGTTTGCAGTCAGTCTCCATTCTGCATAGAGAAACATTTATTTTAGAGTTACCATACCACTTACCTGTATGTATACTAACACAGTAAAACAAGAGATATACCTCAAGCAGACATACTTAACGTTGTCCAAAACCAAAGGACAATATGAGACCCACTGATTTCCATAACTCATGAAATGACAATCCAGAGAACTCAAAACTAAGGTGTTGAGGAACATCTAGGAAAGTTACAATAGCACACAGAAGCAGAATCGGTATCACAGAAGTTGCTTCTTATTTATGCAAGTAACTTGCATTCTGTTGTATAGGGCTCTGTTATGATTCAGCACAAATTAATTCTGTGCTTTGCTGATCCTGAATGCAGTAGGAAGACAAGTCACGCCTGGAAAAACTGAAATCAATATCTATAGAAAACTAGAGCCTATCATAGGTGAATTTAAGAAAGAAAAGTCTGTGAACTAGACAGATTATTACAGACTATAAAGACATATTAACAGCAGCTTTTTGTTTACAATCACCAAAGAATTCTTTCATTCAGCTCTTATGCTCAACTGTCTGCACAATTCAGAGACGCGCGTAGCTGGCCTCTGTAAAGCCCTGTTGCCAAAAGTGAGACCAAGGGTTACCACTGCGGCTTTAGCATTTGCTTTCTAGGTACCTGCGTGCCGCGAGGCGTCGGCTGGGGGGCACCCACAGGGACCCCTCTGGGGACAGCGGGCGCTGGCAGCTCGGCGCTGCTGCCCAGCCAGGAACGGGGGCCGGCAAGAACCGATCTGCAACATGCGCTGCGTTCACAGCGTGAGTTTCATTCCCTCCTCGCGAATCCTACCTCGGACGGGCAAACAAATCCCAAAGAAACCACAGGCACCTGGGACCTGGCTACCGAACTGCGCAACCTCCCACTCGCAGTGAATCGCTCCGGTTTAACGACAACAAAACATTCACGGATCGCACGGGGAGCGGGACAACAGCCCCAGCGCCCAGCCCCGAGCCGCTCCAGAAAGAGGGGCGCCCACCGCATCCCCCCGGGCCGCGCGCTGGAACGGCAACCACGACGGCCCCACCGCCCCCGGCGCGAACTGCCTGCGGCTTCCGCTTCCGCCCCCGCACCTCCTGCCGCTTCCGCCCCCCACGCGCACTACCCGCCGCCGCTACTTCCGCTTCCGCCCCCGCCTCCTCCGCTCGGTGACGCCACTTCCATGGCGACGTCACGGTGACGGCGCTCGGCGGGGTGGGGGGGCGCGCGCGCGGGGAGGTAGGAGACAAACAGCCCGTATCGGTCCTGTCTGCCCCAGCCGGCGCGGAGTGGGGGTCCGCCCCGCCCCTTCCCCAGCTCCGCTCCGCAGCGTGGCCGCGGCGGCGCCCTCCGCAGGCCGCCGAGAAGATGGCGGCGGCGCCTAAGTGAGGATGGAGCTGCCCGCCGGCACCCTGACAGGAGGCAGCGCCGCCCTGCCGGCGTTGTGAGGGGCGGCGGGAGGCCCCTGCCCGCGCGGAGGGGCGAGGCCGCGCCCGGCGACTCCCGTTCTCCCTCTCATCTCCTTCCCTCCGCCCCGCAGCCACCATGCCGTGGCCTTTCTCGGAGTCCATCAAGAAGAGGGCCTGCAGGTACCTGCTGCAGAGGTACCTGGGCCATTTCTTACAGGAGAAGCTCAGCTTGGAACAGCTTAGCCTGGATCTCTACCAGGGCACCGGCTCCTTGACGCAAGTCCCTCTGGATAAGTGGGTAAGAGATGCCGGCGCCTCGCCCCCTTTGCTCCTGCTGCGGCTGAGGGACCAGCTGATTCCCTGCCCCTCAGGCTGCCACCCACTTTGTTTTCAGTCCCCGGCCTCCTCCATGGAAAAAGTTACAGCTATAATTGGCATTTCGTCCAGGGAACTCTGATATGTGAGCACTCATGGGGAAAAAAAATAATCAAAACCCCCTGAAAGTTATTGTTATATTTGTCTAGCCACACTTTGTTTTCCTTATTTTTTTAGTTATGAGAAAGGAAACAAAAACTAGAAGATGGCAACAGCTGCTTGTATGTCAGGGAGAAAGAGCCCGAGCTGCTAGAAATTGCTGTGGTTACTAAGGGGCGTGCTTACTGACTACTACTACAAGTGTTCAAAGCATAAAGTAATGATGGTTTTGTCTGTGCGTTGACTTCACCTTGAAGGTATCCTAGTTCTTGTTGACAGTGAGCTTGGTCCGTGTAGATTTCTAGAAATTGTTCCCTAGTCTTACAGCGGTAGAAGTACTTGTTGACAGGTGGAAAGTTGTTTTTAGCTGGAGTTTGCTTCACAGTTGGGCTCTTGAACTTTGAACCAATCAAAGCTTCCTTCCAGTCCTGGCGTGTATGTTTTTATACATAATGTGTGTGTGTATGCATAGACAAGTATGTATACTTATGTCCTACTATAGCAGTCCAAAAGTCTGTGCCTATAATATTTCGCAAGGTTTCTTGGGTTAATTACCAACTTTACTGTATGCTACCTGCTAGTCAAGTGACTGTCATGAGGAGCCTTAAGCACTGCTGTGCGTCAGTTATGGACTTCCAGGGTAGCACAGACAATGAACTAGGTACACAAGCTTGTTGCTTTATGCAGTACTTTCAAAGCACATTTTTACTGTACCGTCTTCTGGTATTTGTCCATACTGGGAACGTCTTGAAATACTTGTGAATATGTGATATTTTCAAGTAATGCTTTTCCAGGTTTTTTTTTTTTTGTGAAAATATGTTTGAAAGTGGCAGGAGACAGATGTTTGTAGAAACGCTCAATATTACCAGTGTTTCAGTCTGGTATTTGGTTTTTTTTTGGTTGTTGTTTGCTTGTTTGTTTTCGTCTGTTCTTTTCTGGCTGTGTCTTCGGTTTGTTTTCCGTGGCAGGCAATGAGGCTGTCTCGCTTTAATTGAATTATTATGCCCTCTAGTGGGTGTCACAGCACTCTTCAGTATTTAGAGGGACATTATCTACAATGTAAATATTTTGAAACAGCAGCAGCTATAGACTTGTACTAAAGGAACGATTTACTACGTACAAGCAGTGATTAAATATACACACAGTAACACGTAGGTTATCTTCCCTGTTTGAAGATCAGCATTTTTCTTTTTGACTTGTAAACAATGACAGGTTTTGAGTTCGCTGCATGTGACTCTCGTGTATGACAGATTGCAAAAACAGATGTCGCAGAAGTCCTGCAGCTCATTTTTTTTCCCCACTAGTCATTGTAAACTTGTTCTCTATGAATCATTATGATGACTGTATTTTTACATATTAGCTTATCCTTTAGTGTGGATGCTTTTGTTCATTCTAACACTGTAGATGTTGTAGCCAACGGTGTACATGTTAATAGATTATAGATATGCATAGGAATATCCTGGAGCTATTAGTGTAACTCATTTGCCTCTTGGGACCTAGACTGTTTTGAAAAAAGCAAAACGTAATCCATGATGCTTGTGGTTGAATTTTAATATATGTCAGATCGTGCCATTGCTACTAGTATTGCTGTGATTCCAGCTGGAGCCTTTCAGTAGAAAATGTGGGAACAAGTCCTGATCTGAAGACTGGAATTCAGTTTTGAAATTTCACTTGGAATGCTCCAATTGCTACTTTCTGGGAATAACTGGCTTGTTTATTAAGTAATTTAGTTACAAGCATACTTGAATATTTTAGTATTTTGCTTTTAGATAATGACTTTGTATGTCAAAGTAATAAGGGAGGTACTAAACTACACTAATTTGTATTGCCTTATATATTGGTACCAAAAAGGCATCAGAGATCAGATTTATTCACAATGTTTTTTTTTAACTGGCTCACTTTGTACTATAGCAAATTATATTTTAACGATGCGGGTAATTTAAATTAATCTGTGATATTTCTGAACATGGTTTCTATTGCAAAGAGTTATTTATGTTTATCTTATGTGATTATCATTTATAATTCTTACATTTAATTAAAAATAAAATTTTGATGTCATGCAATCTTAGTTCATTATTTGATTTTCAAGTAATTTTCCCCGTAGAAATGTTTCAGGTTCTGATTCTTATTCAAGTTGTTGTGTTTTTCTGCTGTTTGAGTGGACTTTGGAGCAGAATCTAGAAAACTCAAACGTGCAAGAAAACAAAATTCTAAAACTAGATTTCTTAAGAGCTACAAGTTAAGATAATGGAAGAATTTTACCTGGAGGCATAACAATAAAAATGTAATTTTCTGAAGACTTTTTTGTTAATTTTTAGTTTTAATTTTTTCCTATATAATTGGAGCAACATTTCAAATACCCTTAAAACGGAAAGCTACTTTTAAGTCCTTATTTTTAAAAAACTCTTGACGTCAAATTTTTTAGTTTTCTCAGGTAAAGATCATTGTCCCTGTTCAACATGGGAAGGTCAGAACCACACTATTTTTTGCAGTTGAAAACTGTGTCCTAATCTTACAACCATAGTCTTCATTAGGATCTTAGAAAGTTACATTCACTGAATTTAGTTGTTTTATTTTGTTTTGTTTTATTTTGTTTTGTTTTATTTTATTAAACAGTTCTTGTTCAGTGTTTCAGTTTTAACTGAATTTTTGAATTGTGGCAGAAAAAGGAATTTGCATCTTTTGATAAACATAAATGCAGTATGTTCCTTTGAAAATAGACTCCTTGGACCCTGTGACATATTGGAAGCTATATAGTGGAATAGATGCATCTTTCCTGAAGATTGTGGAAAACTTGAAAATCCCAAGTTACTTCTCCACAGCTAGTGTTCCATTTTTCTCACCAATTTCACTTATTTTGTATGATGCTAAGGGCAACCTGATTATAGTTATATTTAAAATGTCAGTACAAAGGACTGTATTAATGGAACAGTTTCTATTGGTCTGTCCACCGTGCTTCAATTTTTAAATTAGTGCTGAACATCGAAGACGTTAAAATACTATTTAGAAACAGCAAGTATTTTTTACAGCAAGAGGAGATTATTTGGTTCTGTTGGTCCAGTATTAGAGAAGAAGGTAAAGTGAACACTACATTGAAGTTGCAAGCTAATGAAATACTCTTGCTGCAGAAGCCAGTTACTTCTTGGATTTTTACTGTCAGCGTGTGTTCAACTTTATTCATATATTGCCAGAGAAAGAGTAGATTAACTCATGCCAGTACTGTAGTATTTTTAACTGTAAGATACTGTAATTTCTTGGTCTAGTGCAAATATACAGGTTATACAGCTGCCACAGAGCAATTTGTATTATGCTTTAAGCTAAGTAATTAATATGAAACAAATTAAGATGGAATCAGAATACTTGAAAGTGGCCAGTTTATTGTCTTTTTGAGTATAATTATTTTTCTGATAGCCTCAATATGTTTTATTTGTTATACCCAAAATAATGTATGTTATTTTTTTTATAATTAGTTTTATTTTATTCTCTTCTAGTGTCTTAATGAGATCCTGGAGTCTGCAGATGCACCTCTGGAAGTCACAGATGGATTTATCCAGTCAATTTCTTTATCTGTTCCATGGGGTTCATTACTACAGGATAACTGTGCATTAGAAGTAAAAGGATTAGAGATGGTCTTCAGGCCAAGACCAAGGCTTGGTAGGCTAAAAGGAGATTCTTTACAGTTTTTTGGAGGCAAAAGGCTGTACTTAGTCAGTTTTTAGTTTTATTAAAAGTGCAATTTAATTTATATATGTTAATGATAGAGTGTAATAAAAGGAACTGTCAGGTGTTCAGAAGTTGCTTGTCAAGTTTCTCAGTTGGTGCTTGTTCTGTTAAATAACTTCATGTTTATGATGTTCCTACTGTTGTATGTCTTCTTCTAAACTGTTTCAGACATATTGAAATGAAAATAATACCGTATGGGAAGGAGTTTTAGTTAGCTGCTTTTTTTGGGTTTTGTATGTCAAGCGCTGTTAGTCAGCGTTAGTGCCTGGCTGTTAGGTGCCAGTGAGACAATCCAATTGTCTCTATGAAGGGGGTTAACATGGGGCTCTGGTTTTCTTTGGCAACTTTAGGATGAATGATCCATCATCTTGTATATTTGGAGAAAAACTAATACATTTTAATTGCTATCACAGTCTGAAATAATTACTTTTAGACTACTTAAATACTTAATACCTTTGACCATAATGCTGAGAGGAATGTCTGAGCTGTTCTTAGCTTGCCTGTATCCATGAGAATCTGGCTGATCTAGTTTAGACTGTCTGTAATTTCTGTTAAGACGTGTTGTTACAGCTTGTGTAGAATGTTTAGTGCACTTTTAGTGTGTGGAAAACTTTGAAGAAATGTCTGAAGGATTTTAATTTGTTTTCCTTTTTATAGTATAGAGAAGATAGAAGAAGATATTTATTTAAATGCATCATAAAGAAGAGAAAAAAATGCATAAACTCCTTTTTCCATCCTTTGCAAGTCACCTTAAGTAACTTGCTAATATATACTTTGCATTTCATTCTTACTTTTTTTACCTGGAACTAAATTTTGAGCTGTCTCACTTTCTAATATAAGATTATTGCTTTGAAGGATTGGTAGTATTAGGAGGAAGCTTTATTTATTCACTTGCAATCATTTAATTCTCATTAATGCACAGAGCTTGGTAATACACTGGGAAAAGAAACATGATTCTGATTTTATTAGAGTTTTATAGCCGTATCAGTATTTCCAGACCTGAAGGCTAAACTGACATGTTTTGCCTGTTTAACAAGCTCATATTTTTGCTAGTTTTACTTTTGTATATACTAAAGTGATATAGTTGAAGTTAGTTAACTTTTCTAATCTAGTTTTATAGTATTTGTTCACAATGGGCTGGGCATTAGCCGATCGGAAGGCATTGCCAATTAAGTAAATCTGTCTGCTAAAAGATTTGTCAGCTTAATACGTGCTGTGCTCTTGGATTTTTTTGTTCTACTTGATATGTCTGGTCTGTGTTAGACGTTTAAAGTGTGTTCTTATACGCTAAGATAATATCTTTCTTCATCTAGGATGTTTCAAATGGAAAAAGAAGCCTTAAAATAATTCTTAATTAAAGAGTTATTTCATTGATTTCAGTTTGATGATTATGCCTAGAAAATCACACCAATATAATAAAAGTACTTCAGAAGTTATTCACCTAAGATTAGTTGCACAGATTCCTGGTTTCATCTTGTTTATATTGATTTTTCAAATACCAGGCTGTTAACAGTGCAGTCTTGATGGATTAAAGTAATTTTAACGTAGTAAAGTGTTTAAAAAAATTTAGTTGCAATCTCTCTTTAAATATGACTTCTTTATCAAGACTTCTCTTACTCCACAGCATCTGGGTCTGAGCCTATGTATTGGTCGAGTTTTATGACCAGTAGTATGCAGCTTGCAAAAGAGTGTCTTAGCCAAAAATTGACAGATGAACAAGGAGAAGGGTCCCAGCCTTTTGAAGGACTTGAGAAATTTGCAGAAACTATTGAAACAGGTATGGATTAATTATTGAGGTCTGAATGAACATCTGAGATTAAATCAGTTTGTTGTATCTCAGTTTTACAAAATGACATCTAATTTACTGTAATGTGTCTCAGATTTTTACTTGTTACCGTTAAAATTTAAACAGGAAGGCAGGATAATTGATCTTGTTTCTGAAGGAGGGGGGAAAACCCCATTTGCTAATGGACAGAATGAACCAGGGCAAATTGGTATTTGTTTACACCAGAACAAATCCAGCTAAATTTGTGCCTGAGCTGTTGGCAAGATGCCTTTGTTTTGGAGATTCCGGTTTAGTTCATCACACAAACTTAGATTGTTGGTGGTGATGCTATTGAGGAGAAACAGAATGGCTTTTCAGCTGTTTTTGCAACAAAGCTGACTTTTTAAGGCATATGTATCTAAATAATCATACTATGTTGTAAAAAGTACTTTAGTAACTCTAGATTTTTGTTGGTGTGTTTTGAAGTGGAAGAAATTAGGGGCTGTTATCACATAGCGTGCTGGAGAATCTTGTGCTGAAATGTCCTAAGTTGAGGGAAGTGTTTAAAATCAGATCTAGAAATAGATACGTTCAGCCAAAGTAGTGTAGTGCTATAGCAATTACAGGAGTTCAGACATGGTACACAACGAAGCAGGTGCTTTCTTTGAGGACCATCCACATTGAGCCATAGAACAACTTGGTCTGAGTCATCACTTGCTCAAATATACATATATTAAAGTTCCACTTCTTGGTATGGGTGTACAAATTAGACATTTAATAGATATTTATGTTGTCACTTGATGCCTTATTATACTGTTAAACTAGGTTGATTATTTCCACTGAAATAAATATTTGGAACTTATTTAAAATGGTATTTCATTTTGTTTTGGTTATGAAAGCTGTTGTTGAGTAACTTGATTTAAATGTCTGCATGATATCTTTTTGTTTTCTCATTTAAGTTCTAAGGAGAGTGAAAGTTACCTTTTTAGATACTGTTTTGCGAATAGAACATGTGCCGGAAAACTCTAAAAGTGGAACTGCACTTGAAATCAGAATAGAAAGGTAAGGATGTTATTTTTTTTTATTTTCTAAGGCACTTATTTCTTTTTCCTGTACAGTATATTTTACCCATGCACACATATTCTTAGTGTTTAGTCAGACACTAGTGCTTGAGCACCTCTTTTTAATGGCAATGAGCATTTTCTCCACTCAGCTTCTACTTCATATGTTTAAGCTAAAAATATTTAACCATCAATTTAGGAGAGTCTGGTTTTCTTGCATATAAGTTAATGACCCCTTCTACAACTAATGAATTTCTCAGATGTTTAACAGTCAATGGATATTACTGGAAAATTGGGCCATCCGCTATGCAAAGGTGCTTTAAAATCTCAGTAGTTCCTCTTGTTTATTGAAGATACTTGAAATACTTTTTCTGAAAGATACAATCCTGAAAAAAATTCATCTGTAAGATTTATTGAGATTTATTTAAACTGAATTTTAAGATTTTTGTTTTGATATTGGACACACCTTATTTATGGAAACATAGCCATGTTTTTCCTCTGATAATTCTGTTATCTGGAAACTTGTATCTGTTAAGAGTTCGCTGTTTATGCTGTCTCTGGGTATTATAATGCAAGAAACTTAATTTCACGGTAGTTTTACAGGATTGGAGCCTATTGTCTCTGTTTTCAGCTCTCATTTTTACACAGAATGTCATGTTATGTTCAAGTAGTGCTTTTATACACCAGAAGAATGTTAGATGACAGATGTAAAAAAAAATTGAGGCTCTGAAGCAAGAATTGTGTGTATCCTAATGGAAACACGTATAGAAATGTTGGGCAGACTCCTCCACTTTGTACTAGGATAACACACTAGGATATATTCGTGTTGGAAACATGTCACAATTGTCCTGTGGTGTCCACTACAAAACTTAAGATTTCCCCCTGTTCCCAGAGAGTGGCAATTTCTCCTTTCAGTACCATCAGCAGTGCCCTAAGTGGTATGAAGAGAGAGCATGTACAAACTTAGAGGCTAAGTAGTACAATGAAGGTAAGGATTTGCATGTGTCTACCATATTTATTTCCTTGCTTTTGTCTTCCAGAACTATGTACTGTGATGAAACTGCAGATGAGTGCTCTGGAATTAATGTACATCAGCCCACAGCTTTTGCTCACAAGTTGCTGCAGCTCTCAGGTGTCTCTCTCTTCTGGGATGAGTTTCCTGCATCAGCCAAGACCTCCCCAGTGTGTTCATCTACGCAGCTGGTAAAATACATTGTATAGGAATGTAAATTGATAAAGGATATAATACATTGTTACATTTGTATGTTAGTCTTTCTCAAGGATATAGGAGTTGGACTTCTACTTGAATATGGGTTCCATGAGTTTCATAATCAGTTCCTATTGATTTTGAGAAAGGGGAAGAAAACAGACTTTAGGACTGAGCAAAATTTAGGGTGTATTGTACTGAAATGTGGTTATGACTTCAATGGGTAGAAGTCCTTTACAATTCACTGTTTTGTGAAACCTAGTCCATTTTTTTGCAAAGGTCTGATGTTTCACATTTTACATGCATCGTTTATTTCAGTTATTACTACACATTTTTAATACCATTATCAAGTTCTTATTTGTGTGAAATGATCATTTGATAAGCTTATTTGAAATGCTTGTTTGTTGATTTTTTTTTTTATATATATATATGTAGTAGGATGCATTCTTATTCCTTTCTCTGTAACATTTTAAGGCAACAGAACCAAAGCTTTCACCTAGCTGGAATCCAAAAATAATTTATGAGCCACATCCACAATTAACAAGAAACTTGCCAGAAATTACTCCTTCTGACCCTGTACAGATTAGTAAGCTGATTGGTAGAATGGAGTTGAGCCTAACATTAAAGCAAAATGAAGTACTTCCTGGAGCTAAGGTTAGTCATGCCTTCCTGGTTTTTAACTAAACTAATGGTTATGTAGGAGTGGTTTGTTTGGTTTTTTTTCAACTGTGTACAAAAAATTATGAGATTCTCAAGAGGACAGAATCCCCTTTGTTTTGTTTTAGATACTCTACTTTCAAAACCAGTATGCATGTATGTCTAATAAGATATCTTTACAGTGGCTAGACAAGTTAATGGCAGACTGAAATCTGTTAAAGGAGAATTCCTATATGATTGTGGGACTGAACTTTTGTATTGGAGTAACTTCTGAGAAAGTTGTTTTGTTTTCATGAAAATTCTGCTGCTATTCATTTATCCTTTTTTCTTGTAGCACTACGACTGACTTTGCCTGTTTATGTGTGGAATGTTTAATTGGATGATTAAAATAATTTTGATTTTAAAAGGTTATAATTTACTTAATTTACAGATAAACCTTAAATGGTTCATTAGGTTGCAGCGTTATGAAACTAATGTGAACATTTCTACTTCTGAATTTTCATATTAAAATTTATATTTTATTAATGCCATATTTAAATGCTGCAAGTTAAAATATTTTATTTGACTTCTACATAAAGATACAGAAAACAAAGCAGTTGAAAAGAAATCCTAGTAGTTTGGTTTTTTTTAAAAACACTGAGTATGTAAGTAAAATTGTGTAAAGTTATTTCTCTTGTCTCCATTTTCAAAACTGGTTCTTGACCTGTGTTGTGTACTGCACTATAAAGATCAAAAATTTTCGGCTTTTGTATCATTAGTTGTATTTCAAGGTAGTAAAGAAAAATGTCAGGGTTTGGAGTAAATTTTTTTACTAGAAATTGAATGTAATAGAATGCAGAGCGGTAGTCTCTGCAGGCTGGGCTTGAATACAGGTGGTACACTGTTGGCATGTTAAATAACAGCAACATCTTAATTAGAGGATGGATGTAACACTACATGACAAAATTAAAGCAAGACTTGGTTTTGGTTTATCAGGTAGAGTTCATTAGAGTTCATGCAGATTGGAAAGAACATAGATGCAGTATATTGTGTAGTCTAGGTCAACTTTTTTCTTTTTGCTCTGGAAATTGAATTATGTTAGAACACCTTTGATTATAATAGGGATTTCTCTGCTGCTACTTCCTCCTCACACATTTTCCCCACTCCAGTGTGGGTCCATCAGACTGCTGTCCTTGACAAACTGCTTCAGTGTGGATCCTCTCAGCAATATAAACCCGAACCCACGTGGGTCCTCTGAACTGCAGTTCATGACAGGAGAACCTAATGCTATGTATACTCGTCTCCATCGGTTGATGCACCTTCCAGGAGCCTGCTCCTGTCTGGGCTCTCCACAGGCTACAATATCCTTCAGGGCACATCTACTTGCTGCAGAGTGCCTTCTTTGAGCTGCAGTGCAGATATCTGCTCTGGTGTGGTCTCTTCCACAGGCTGCAGGAGAATATCTGGTTTGGCACTTGGAGCGCCTTCTCCCCCTCCTGCTTCCCTGACCTGGCATTGGCAGGTTTTTTGTCGCTGCCCATGCATAATTTTGCCCTTTCTTAAATATGTTTTGACAGAGGCACCACCAGCTTTGCTGATGGGCTCATCTGTGTCCTGAGGTGGGTCAGTTACAGGTCTGACGGGAGCCAGCTCTGCCCAGTGTGGGGCAGACCCTGACCTTTTAGCGCAGAGGCTGCCCCCGCAGCATACACTGCTGCCAACACCTTGCCACCTACATGCAATACAGTGAGTAATAATCATGAAGGGACCAACATCTGCGACTACGTGATTCTAGAGCTAAAAAATAGCTTTATACAGGTCCTTAAGATAAATTTAGCTTGTGCTGCTTGCAAAAGATAAGTGGCTTGCTTTGTTGTGTACCTTGTCAAATCAATTGGACTTCTATGAATATCCCACTCTTTATGAAGAAAGTATGTGAATTTATCAGTATATTAAAGGAAAGTCCAGTAGAAAACCTTCACAGTTTTTAAGGCCTGCTTCAGAAGGTGCTGGCTTTAGTGTTTTATAATTAGTACATGATGCTAAGGGTATATTGTTGATTATTTCTGTTATTATTAAAGAGGCAAAAGAACTAGCAGGTTACTGGTATTCTTGAACTATGTATTTAAAGCTAATAAATTGTCAGTGCATGCCACTGCATTTATCCTGCTAGCTGTTGTGTAGAAGACACAGATGATTAAGTTTCCAGAGTAAAAAAAAAAAAAAAGTTAACCTAGAAGAAGCAGCTGTATGCTCTGTGTTCTTTCCAATCTGCATGCTCTACAGCATCAAAATCTAATATCAAAATAGTTGTTTCAAGACTTCTAAAGAAAAATTCTTTAAGTGTTCCTGATTTTTTTTCCTTCTTTTATATTTTTTTCCTTCCAGTTGGATGTAGATGGACAAATAGACTCTGTACATCTGTTTCTGTCACCAAGACAGGTGCATCTTCTGTTGGATATGGTAGCAGCTATTGCTGGACCAGGCAAGTGAGCATTCAGTAAATGTTAAGTATTGATTATCATGGATGAAGAAAAAACTTTGAAAGTTTCCTCAGTGGAAAAAATGTTTGGGTGGTAGATTATTATTAATTTCTATCTGATTGTAGCAAATGGTTTTTAGATGCTCTGAGTAGGACTACAATCAATTTATTGACTTTGGTTGCAAATTATGCATGCTGGTAATGAAAACTTAGTTAACAGATAAGGCTTGACAAATGACTGTAATAGGATGGGGAAATGGTAGGTGAAGAAAATCAGGAGTCCAGGACAATTTTGGTTCTTGTAGCTTCTGTTTCATGAATGGGGCTTAGCATTGTCAGTCTGACCTCAGTGCCAGGGAAAGTCATGGAGCAGGTGATCTTGAGTGATATCATGAAGCACATGCAAGAGAACCGGGTGATCAGGCCCAGTCGACACAGGTTCTCAAAAGGCAGGTCTTGCCAAACTAACCTGATCGCCTTCTATGACAAAGTGACTCGGCTGCTGGATGAGGGAAAGGCTGTGGATGTGGTCTTCCTGGACTTCAGCAAAGCCTTTGGCACAGTTTCTCACAGCATTCTGCTTGAGAAACTGTCAGCCTCTGGCCTGGACAGGCGCACACTCTCCTGGGTGGAAAACTGGTTGGATGGCCGGGCCCAGAGAGTGGTGGGAAATGGTGTGAAATCCATCTGGAGGCCAGTGACAAGTGGGGTTCCCCAGGGCTCAGTGCTGGGTCCAGCCCTGTTCAATGTCTTTATCAATGACCTGGATGAAGGCATTGAGTGCACCCTTAGCAAGTTTGCGGATGACACTAAGCTGGGTGGGAGTGTTGATCTGCTGGAGGGTAGGGAGGCTCTGCAAAGGGATCTGAACAGGCTGGACCACTGGGCTGAGTCCAATGGCATGAGGTTTAACAAGGCCAACTGCCGGGTCCTGCACTTGGGGCACAACAACCCTATGCAGTGCTACAGACTAGGAGAAGTCCAGCTGGAAAGCTGCCTGGAGGAGAGGGACCTGGGGGTGTTGGTTGACAGCCGACTGAACATGAGCCGGCAGTGTGCCCAGGTGGCCAAGAAGGCCAATGGCATCTTGGCTTGTATCAGAAACGGTGTGACCAGCAGGTCCAGGGAGGTTATTCTGCCTCTGTACTCGGCACTGGTGAGACTGCTCCTCGAATATTGTGTTCAGTTCTGGGCCCCTGACCACAAGAAGGATGTTGAGGCTCTGGAGCGAGTCCAGAGAAGAGCAACAAAGCTGGTGAGGGGGCTGGAGAAGAAGTCTTATGAGGAGCGGCTGAGAGAGCTGGGGTTATTTGGACTGGAGAAGAGGAGGCTGAGGGGAGACCTCATTGCTCTTTATAACTACCTGAAAGGAGGTTGTGGAGAGGAGGGTGCTGGCCTCTTCTCCCAAGTGACAGGGGACAGGACAAGAGGGAATGGCCTCAAGCTCCACCAGGGGAGATTTCGGCTGGACATTAGGAAAAAATTCTTCACAGAAGGGGTCATTGGGCACTGGAACAGGCTGCCCAGGGAGGTGGTTGATTCACCTTCCCTGGAGGTGTTTAAGGCACGGGTGGATGAGGTGCTGAGGGGCATGGTTTAGTGTTTGATAGGAATGGTTGGACTCGATGATCCGGTGGGTCTCTTCCAACCTGCTTATTCTATGATTCTGTTTGCTTCTCTTTCCTATGCTTTAGTGACAGGCATAGGAAACATAGAACAGACAGGAGTTGAGTTTATCCATATTTGCTAGGTAGTTAACAGCAGTGTTTTGACTACTGCAGGAGCAGGATGAGAGGGTTTTGGTTTGTATGTGTTCACTCCTCAGCGTAACAATGCTTATTGTTAGTATAGCTAATCTTATTTTTGAAAATATTTATGTCCTGGATAACTGCATAATATTTGTCTAACAAATACTGATGTATTTGTTGTACGGGACCTGTTGATTGTTTATGGATAACTGGAAAAGCATTACATATAGTTTCCTGTGTGTGTTATCTTCAAACCTGAAAATTTAGTAATTCCCTGATAGTAAAGCCTTTAAGAGATTGTGTCCTTAGTC
Organism: Phaenicophaeus curvirostris; assembly: GCF_032191515.1. Taxonomy (NCBI): domain Eukaryota; kingdom Metazoa; phylum Chordata; class Aves; order Cuculiformes; family Cuculidae; genus Phaenicophaeus; species Phaenicophaeus curvirostris. Next base: position 54,174,829 of record NC_091396.1, on the reverse strand, counting down.
CCGAAAGCTGACTGAGAAGAGAAACATTTGTTGATACTGTATTAGGACACATTTGCATGTATGACCTTTAAAATTTTTTCTTCGGACTTGGAATTAATGAATGCTAGAGAGAGAGAGAGAGATTTGGACAAGTAAAACGTCCAAAACAACTGCATGCATGTATATATATATATACACACATCTGATATACAACAGATATGTGAATATACATATATATACACACAGATGTATATGTGTACAACAACAGCAGTTGGTAAATTTTCAGGTTAGTTTTGAGTTTTCTGGATGGGATACTGGTAAGGAAATTACAGTGGGCTTTCTGAGCTTTCTTTTTTTTTTTTTATTTCAGAAAGCCTAAGCAGGATAGAGTTGTCAAATAAAGACAGGAAGAACCGGCCAATGCAACAGGAAGATGAGTATCGGATTCAGATGGAATTGAAACGTTATTTAAGGAAAGAGTCTCTATCTGCAGGGGCATCATCTGAACAAAGCTTCTATGAGACAGAGAGTGCCAGAACGCCTTCTAGTCGTGGCAAGTATAAAAGATATTGCAGTGTAACAAATAACCTGTTGTTAAATTTGACATAGAATTATTGTAAAGTATTAATACCTAGTTTAGGTGTGAGGCTAGACTTCACTCAGTATTTCATTAAAATCATTCAGTAATTTGTATGTTATCTGGAACGCGATAAATACACATGCAATGTAACATCTTTTCGAATGCATCATTGAGGAAATTACATAAACAATAATAATTGTGTTGCCCTGATATTCATATTTTTATTTCAATTTTTTTGCTGATTTTTAATGTGAAAATATTATCTTTGATTTGTCAGAAGGAGAGTGTATTAATTTCTATAAATTGTGCCAACTTGAATATGAAAATAAGACATTCAGTTGTTGTAGTATTTATCAGTTTTGTTGACTTTTTAAAAAAAATAATCTCTGTCCATAGAAGCTACTAGTCTTGGTGTCAAGAGAACTTGTGTAGCTGATTATTCTGTCTAGCAGTTTGATTTCTGATGTTAGGAATATATTTCTGTTTAAAATGGTGTAGTATTTTTGGTTTTTTGTTGGAAAATAACTCTTAACTACCTATGCTTCTTATTAGAAGAAGAAGTTTTCTTCTCAATGGCTGAAATGGATATGTCTCACAGCCTTTCTTCTCTTCCACCTCTTGGAGACCCTCCAACTATGGATCTAGACTTATCATTAACCAGTACATATACAACTACACCAGCAGGATCGCCACTGAGCACTACAGTGGTATAGTATTAACTATATTTAAAATCTTTTTAAAATTAATGCTTTGTCTGAATCTGTTGCACAAACATTCTTTACAACATCAAGAACTATTGCAAAATTCTAAGACAATTGAAAATGTTTAGAGCTGATAGTGTTCCTTTTCTGCTATGGGAATTGTATTGGAAGGTTTCTCATCTGCTTGGCTACCAAGACAGTACACGGAATATATTTACTTTCAAATGTCTTAAAGCATATATAGGACACGTTATGATATTAATTCTCTTTATAATAATTGCATGTTTGCCATCTGGGTTTTCTTTTAATGTGGACTGCAAAGGCAATGGCAATAAAAAGTACAGATTGGTTGTATTACATTATCCCTCAAATAGCATAAAAACTTTGCTGTCTTTTCAAGTCTGTGCCTAATGTTTTGCTAAATGAAAGCCGTGGAGAATAGTCATGCTTTTTATAGAGAAACAGGAGACTATACTCTCATGGAGAAACTTCTGCTTTATGAACGTATGGGTTCACAGAATTAGAAAGCATAGCCCAAAGTAAAGCATATCTATATTGTTTAGTTAAGCACTGATATGCCATGTAATGGCATGCCATTGATTTGTATATACATGTATTTTCTTTTTATCCCTTTATCTTATTGTTTGATTTATCCAATGTCTAACACTTGCTTGTCAAAATTAAGATCAGATATGTTGTTGTTCTAGCTTCAACCAACTTGGGGTGATTTTCTTGAGCGTAACAAACAAGAACTACAACCTCCAAGAGGTTCTCCGCATTCAGCCACTGTGGGTCACCAGACTTCCTTAAGAAGGACATGTAAGTTAAAATGTTCTTTTGCATTCCGCTCCCTAAATAATTCTGGAAATGTATTTCTGTGCAGCAACTTGGTGAAAAGAAATGAAAATCAAACGTGAGATGATTTTATAAATGTGTTGTTGCTGAAAAATTATATGAACTTAATTTTGTATTTCAGCTATTCCATCCAGATCTGTTTCTGTGGATGAATCCAGACCTGAGCTTCTTTTTAGACTGGCAGTTGGAACTTTCTCAGTGTCTGTACTTCATATTGACCCTTTACACCCACCTGAGAGTTCACTGAATCTTAACCCATTGACACCAATGGCTCGGGATTTCTTTACCCAAATAGAAAAGATTGAGCCAGTTAAGTTCTCAACAGAAGATTTTCTGTCCTTCCGAGAAGTATTTGCAGAAGCTTGTTCTCATGATCACCTTAGGTATAACTTTGCTTATTAATAAACATAATTAACAAAAATATATCTTAAGTAAATTTCAATAAGTTTATTTCTGTAAGCATTGTCACTTAATATTTGAACTGCACTAGACTTACTTGTTAATTTCAAAATAGCCTTGAATTTTGACATCTGTTGTCCAAGACTTTTTTTTTAATTAAAAAAAGAAAAGTGCATAAACATTAAAATAAATCTAGTTTTTTTTAAGAGCAGATGAATTAAACTGCATACAGTTTCTGCTACAGAGATCTAGAGAATTCAGAATCATCAAATAAATTATTTCTTTAGAAACAGCTAGATTTTACGGGACCATCTTTACTCCACTACAGGAATTTCTGCTTGAAGGAATTTAGGGGCTTACTTAGTGCAAAAGAGTATCAGCAGGGATAAAATAAGCGTGTGCAAAATTATAAGTTAGTCAACAGTCTATTTTTTCAGAATTTTTTACTGTCTTGATACAGTGTATGAAGTAAAATATTTAAGAATGTATATAGCTTTTCTTATGCATGTAATTTTGAATTTCTGAGGCATTTGACTTTTGCATTGTCTGTATAGGGATGTTAGATTCCCAGTTTTATGTGAACTGCAGCTTAAGGTTAGGTATTCAAAATGTTCTTTAACAAATTTCTACACACTGTTGTTGGACTTGTAACATCTGTGAGCTCCGTTATGGTGGTTTTAATGATTTTATTTTTTTTTTAATAAAGGATTGTAGTGATCCTTTTCAACATATTTACATAGTAACTTTTCGTATTTTTTATTGCTTTATGCTACTTTTCATAATCCATAATTTTCATGACTCAGGTTTATAGGTACTGGCATCAAAGTGTCTTACGAACAAAGACAAAGGACTGCTTCTCGAAGTTTTAGTACTGATTTATCCATTGGGGATATGGAGCTCCTGGAATGCCTTTTTTCTACTGACTCTCATTCCATTCAGCCTCACTATACAGAGGTATGTAAAAAACATAGGGAGTTCCATAGAAAAGAAATGTTAATTGTATAACTGAGAATGCTAAATTTTAAAATGACTGTGTTTTAAAAATTCTTCAAATGTGTTTTTTTTTGTTAATATGTCATGGTTTTAATATACAACTTTTATTTGAATTGCAAGCTCAAATAGTGAACCAGACTTCTGTCATATGTGACAGGAATATTATTAACTAGCCAAATTTCGCTATTAGCAAAACTTTTAAATATGCTTAACACAGTTTGGGAATTAGATTAAATGTTTTCCAAAAACTAACCAGTGGAGCTGAGCAATGTGAAGGTTTCTTTGAGTCATGACTATTATTCCAGCTTTTTAATGGTCAGAAACATCCAGTAAAGTGGCTGAATAAGTGGATTGAGTAAGTGGTTGGGCTGCAGCTCTGTTTACTGACTTGAATATAGGGTTACCTGCTGCCTGTTGTAAAATGTCGTAAATTTATTTTCCGGTGGCAGCTATTTGCTCTGTATCTATTAAGTATTTAAATTCTGTTTTATTCTAAAGCTGCTGACATTTCATTCTGGAGAAGGAAATGATTCTCATGCCATGCCATGCCTTCAGCTTCACTATAAGCATTCAGATACTAGAGGACCTCAGGTAAGGTGGGAGATAAAAAACACCAAGTTTCCGTATGATAGCTTTTGTCTAATTCTGTTAGTTTTATCAGAAGGGTATTTTAACTGATATTACAATTTGTTTCACTGTATTGTTTTTAAGGATTTTAGTGCTTTTTCTCTTTCTCTTCAGGGTAGTCAAGGGAGACTCAGTTCCGTTCCACAGAAAGCAGAGTTACAAATAAAGTTAAGTCCAGTGTTTTGTGAGCTGGATATTAGTATTGTAGACAGATTAAATTCCTTACTTCAGCCACAGAAACTAACTACAGTAGAGATGATGGTGTCTCATATGTATGCGTCTTACAACAAACACATAAGTCTGGTAAGTTAAAAGTGAAATGGATTAATAAACTTGCTGATTTTTTGCTGGAGAAAGGCAGGTTTGCACTAAATCTGAGACTGCTAATTCTGATTGATTTGTGGTGGTTGGGTGGGTTTTTTGTTTTGTTTTGTGATTTGTTTCTTTTTCTTAACGTCTAATACAGAACAGTAGCCATCTGATGTAAGCACTAATTTTAGTTTCAGTGATTACATGCTTGATAACAGACCTAAAGACAATGGTAGCTGCTTCAGAAACTATGTAAGTTCTCAGCTTCTCGAAGCAAGCAGAACTTGGGCAAGGAGGAGGTATCGTGACTAATAGTTAATCTCTAATCTGTCCCATCATGCTTTCCAGCAACTGATACAGACTGTTGCTGACAATTCCACTTCTATAGTGAAATCTTTAAGTGTCACCATCAGCCTGGTTGCCTGTGCTGCGCATTTCCTGCCTTTGCGGTAGGTTCGAGAAAGGATGGAAAACATATGCATTGCATTCTAGTGATCAAGGACCAAGAGAAGAAGTCAGAGACTGTCTTGGTTCAGGTTGTCAGTAGGATTTAAATATTACTGTATTTAACGTGACACTAAAGTTGAAGGCTTTTCTTGATATACACGAGGAAGGATTTAAGCATTTAACCGATTTTTCTGCACAGCAACCAGTATCTTCATGCAATTTTCTTACTGGATTGATTAATTGCAGAAAAATTAATCTTAAGAGAACCCTCACTTAAAAAAAATTTAAGACATTGTTAATTTCTATTAATATGGTTGCATCCTGAAAGATTCTTTTCGGTGATGGTCAGCTACACTCAGGGAGGTTTTGAATGACATGTCAGTGAGATGAGCTGGAAGCCGTGGCTTACTGAAAGGGGCTTACTGACAGTAATTCGTGACTTCTCAACAGTAGCATTTAAAAAAACCAAAACCTGTGAGACATGGTAATTCCTAACTGTGGCTGAGTATTGTTTGATACTTTCACTGTCTTAATTTAAGAGGAAAAAAATAGCAGCTTTTCAAAGATTGCTAACCTCTGCAAATACTTGACTTCTAAGAAGAATCTTAACAGCACCAATAGTAGAAAAATATCCTAAGAGTAGTAGTAATTGCTCCCAATGTGTGGATTGTGTGATATATGAAAAATTAATCTTTTTTATATTTAGATATTACATCATCAAAAGCTTTCTCCATATTAATTCTTAGTGCTGTTTTCTCTAATTTAGATCCTTTTTCCTTTACTTTGTTTTTTAGCATAAAGCATTTACTGAAGTTTTTCTGGATGATTCACATACTCCTGCAAACTGTAAAGTTTCAGTTCAAGTCACTGCACCAGCATTAAATCTCTCTGTTCGCTTCCCAATACCTGACCTGCGGTCAGATCAGGAAAGAGGACCATGGTTTAAGAAATCTCTTCAGAAGGAGATTCTTCATCTTGAATTTACAGATGTGGAATTTAAAACTGAGTTTATAGGAGGGTCAACTCCAGAACAAGTTAAATTAGAACTTACCTTTAAAGAGCTAACTGGTAAGAATGCCAACATTATATTCAAATATTCTTTTTTACTTTCCCAGATATTATGTAATTAAAACAAACGTCTGCAGTAGATATCTCTACTGCAGTTTAGTGTTTTATACTACTTATCAGCGTAAGTCAAAGTAATACTACTTGAAGAGGCTAATGTAGGGACGTGTAGTGCTTGCGTACTTGAGTTTGAGATCTGAGACAGTATTTCTGTTTTTCTGTTATTGTCATACCAATTTGTTTCAATTTAGTATCTCTAGGATCTCTATCATGGTGTTAGTGTAAGTTTTGTAGATTTATTGGGGGAAACTACAGCTGTGCAAACTAGGAATCTCAAGTCTAGCCTAGAAGTGAGTGCTGTCTTAAATAACTGTCATTGTGAAAACTGTAAAACTTTTATGCCTCTACCATCTTTCAAAGTAATGGATTTGTGAGACTAGCTTATATTTGCAACCTCCTCTGCTGATTTGTCATTCTGTGTACTTTTAAAGGCTGTGACATAATGTGGTGATGCTATACATGTAAATGGAGCTATCTGTGCATCAGAATCATCCAGTTCTCTAACTGCTGTTAGCTGGAAGATAATGTGAAATATTTTTTTGTTCTAAAATTGGTATTTAAATTTTGGAGGAAAAGATGATAAAATTTGTTTAACTACCTTAGCAACAGCACCGAGAAGTTGACCTGTTGGACTCCAGCCTGAGGACTGGGGAAGCTAAAGTTAGCAGTTGTCATTCCTGATCTAATTTTGTAATTTTTTTTTTATTCAGGCTCATTTGAAGAAGGTAATGCAGAAGCACCAATGAAGTTTTTTCAGGTGTCTGGTGGCATAGATGGAGATATAACGTCTTCGGATAATTTTGACTGGCCTCGGTAAAATGATATTTTTTGTTTTAATGCAGGTTGTTTGGATTTTAATGAATCATAGAGTTGTTTGGTTTGATTAAGGACCTTAAAGATCATCCAGTCCTAACCCTCTCTGCCATTGGCAGCAACACCTTCCACTGGATCAGGTTGCTTAAAGCCTCATCCAACCTGGCCTTGAGCACCTCCAGAGATGGGGCATCTGTGGCTTCTCTGGAGAGCCTGTCCCAGAGCCTCACAACCTTCACAGTAAAAGTTTTCTTCCTAATATCTAATCTAAATCTCCCCTTTTTCAGCTTTAAACAGTTTCCACTCATCCTGTCACTGCACTCTGATAAAGGGCCCCTCCCAAGCTTTCCTATTATTTTTGATTTTAATGCAGACTACTTGTGTCGTAACTGCTTTATAATAATTTGCAAAGCCTGAACATGTAGCTCTTGAAAAGAACTCAAGAATTTATTAAAAGAAAACCCGAAATTTCTCCTTTTACAATAGTGCAAGATAGTTTTAATGTATAATGGTTTTTGTGTAGACTTGAGTAAATTTCAGTGAAAGTTAGGTAAGTGATTAGAGATTTAAAAACTCAATTTTTGAGTTTTTTTCCACTTTCCCATTTCTTCTACTTTTACATTCAAGACAGAATACCAAAACCAAATAATAAATGTCAGTCAAATTTTACCTTAAAATATTAATGTAAGCTGGTATAATCCATAACAGCAATAAGGATAATTATATTGTGACTGAATTATCACAGCTTATATCACATGTAAGGCAATAAAGTACGTCCAAGTGTTTTTTTAGCATAATTTTCTTTTATATTGGTACAAATACATGTTTCTGTAACAGCGTGTACATGTTATGCACAATATCATGCAGCAGAGGTTTCTTTAATAGCTGTTGATGGTCTCATGATACAAGCATTAGTTTTGTTGAGTGCTAGATCTTCCTGGGATCACCTGATCGTCACCTGGTGGAGTTTAAAAAAGCAGACTCTAATGTTTTTGTCTTATGGTTGTCCACGTCCCTTTGTGCCTATAAGTTTGGTGTTTTTCTTAATAGTATCACTTTGTCTAATAAAATATGTTACAGTCTAATAAAAATAGTCCCTGGTCTTTGAGCTATTTAGTCTGTGTATCTAATAGCTAGTTAGTAGAGCTAGGGGACATGTGACTGAGTGACTCAATGTAAAAATTTTTATCGTCTCTAATGGCTTATTCTGCATAACTTCTCCAATGTCAGGATTGTATTGAAAATAAACCCTCTGGCTGTGCACTCTATTCTGGAAAGGATAGCAGCTGAGGAGGATGAAGGTGATAATAACTTTCAAGAGGAAGAAGAAGGAGGGTCTCATTCTTTGAAGGATGTCTGTGATATTAGAAGACCAGAGCCTTCTCCTTTTTCTTCTCGTAGGGTCATGTTTGAAAATGAAGAGGTACTATAAAATTTTATTGCTTTGTGCTTATGGTAGACAAATTAATATATTCTCACTACTTTACTACTTTATGTGCATCTTCTGGTATCCAGGTTTGGTTCGTTTTTTTTTTTTTTTAACTCAATGGGGTTTTTTTCTTTCAGATGGTGATGCCAGGAGATGTCATTGAAATGACTGAGTTTCAGGATAAAACAATAAGCAATTCTCACTATGTATTGGAACTCATGTTACCAAACATTCACTTGACATTACCAAACAAAACCTTTTATGAAAAACTTTATAATAGGCAAGTATGATAATTGCTTTGCTTTGTTGTTGTGACCTGTACTCTTAGTTCTGTGTCCATAATTGATCAAAGCATTTGAATGAGCAGTTTTAAGCAGGAATTCATTTGTAAGGTTTTCTAAGAACATAAAGCACTATATAAGTATTCTTCCAAGTTAACATCAGAGATGCCACTGTTACGTATATCTGATTGGTGCTATAGTAGCCAGCTGCTAAAAAGTGTTCAGCAGTTTGTGAACAAAGAGGAAAGTTAAATAGTCTTTTGCTTTCTGTGAATACTTTGTTCAGATCTCTGTTCACTGTTTCATTTTGCTCTAATCTTTTTGAAGTGATTTTCCATCTAAAAATTAAGAGTCTACAAGGAAAGCAGGGGACAAACAGAAACAACTCAGTTTTGAAAGCCTTACAAAGGCTCCTAAAATGTAGAGAAAGTGAAACCAACTTAAATGCTGAACACTTAACTGTATTTCTCCTGTTTTTTTATCTGAATCTCAAAGTAATGCAACTAGATTAAATTAACTAAAAATGGGTATTGGGCTATGCATTAGCTACAGAGAGGCACTTATCTATTTTAGCCTCTGATGGGCATTGCTTTACTTGCAAAGCATTTTTTCATTTCCTAAGTAGCAAAGCTTAACCTTTGATTGCGTTTTCTCTTGGTGTACTTTTGTATTGAGTGTCAGATTTATCTTTACCCTGATAGACTCAGACTCGCTTGAAATCAAAAGAACTATTGTTTCTTGCAACTTTGCTTGACAATTGATGTGAACAAAATAGGGTGTTGTTACCCTCCCTCTAACCTACTGAGCACCTTCTAATACACCTTCTAGTAGACATCCTTGTGTCACTGTCAAATGTAAGACTGATGTTTGCGTGCCATAATTGCGGAAAAAAATTGCTTTCGCTATTTATTGCTTTTACTCAATAATGTTATTCTTTCTTGTGTTCTTGAACTTTCTTCTCTTCTTTGTTTATGAAATCTGAAATCTGTTATGTGAAGTCTGCAAATATTACTTAACTGACCTTATTAAGTGGGAATATAATAATGTATTTTGTATAATCATAATGTATTTCTTTCTAGGATCAGCAATGACTTATTGTTGTGGGAACCCACAGCTCCATCTCCTGTAGAAACATTTGAAAACCTTTCTTACGGTGTTGGACTATCTGTGGCCAGCCAGCTCATCAACACTTTCAGTAAAGACAGCTTTAGTCAGTTTAAATCTGCGGTTCATTATGGTAATACACTTAAATCATCTTGAACTATAGTGATTCAAAAGCATAATTAGGTGAAGTGATTAAGCTGATAGTAGAAGGAATTTGCAAACTTATAAGAAGAAATTTACTTAAACCAAGAAGAAAAGACATAGATTTCTGTGTAATTAGATGTAGAATTGAATTGCATTACTGGTGGAAAGACAAAGAGTTATTAGCATATCATGTACTAGCTAGAGTTAGCTGTTTTTATTTTATTTATTAGATGATGAGAGTGGATCTGAGGAAGAAACACTACAGTATTATTCCACTGTTGATCCAAACTATCGTTCACGCAGAAGGAAAAAGCTTGACTGTCAGAATAAGAACTCACAAAGCTTTCTGTCCATTCTGCTAAATGTGACACATGGATTAGTGTCAGTATTCACGGATGTAAAGGTGAGACACTGGGACTGGAAAGTCATTTTGTTTTGACCGTGGGATTTCTTTCATGCTCTATGTACTGTTTTGCAAGGAAGAAGTGTTTACAACAGTAATTCTGTAGTCTTCATACTGTTGTAATATAACCAGATGTTATGCAATACAATATTTTAGCAATTGCAGTTACTTTGCTTTACGTGGAAAATAAATAAATACAAGCAGGAAACTATGTATTGATAGCGAGTGTTATGTTAGTTTAGACTCTTTAACTGCAGCAAACTCAGCCAGCAATCACTTTATCATTTCTATTCTTCCTTCAGCAGGATGATGGAAGTACATTAGAAGGAAAATATGGTGAATTCTGGCTTGAGTTCAACAGCGGTTCACTTTTTAGCGTGACTAAATATGAAGGCTTTGAGGACAGACACTACGTTTGTCTCCATTCTAGCAGCCTCAATTTGTATCATCAAGGTAGGGTTGGCATTGAGGTGGCTTTCTGACTAAATTTGAAATGAGATAAGCCTGAAGATTTTTAGGAGAAATGCTGTTGTCTTCCCCCCCCCGGATAATGTATGATTTGGTTCATGGTTAGTGCTTCTAAACGCTACAGGAAAACAACTTCATGATAACTGTATTTACTTGGTTACTGTATAGCTCAGACTTCCCTTGGCCACTTCTGTTCTTCAAGAATATTGTGGTCCTCTGGCAAATTACCTGTACAATCTGTTCTTTATAATGAAAGTACACACTTCTACATATTGCTTATTTAATTAAAAAAGGTACAGAGAAGCTAATTGTAGTAAGCAGCTGCAGATATTTAATTTGGCAATGTAGTTTGTATGGCTGGTAACCCCTATGTAAATCCTTTTAACTTTGTCCCCTCAAGTATCTCTGAATCAGTAGTAGTAAAGTTCATGGATTTTGAGTGCAAGGCTTAATTATTGTGTGTTTAGAGGTTAATTTGGCACTATCTCATAAACTGAAAAACAGAGACATATTCCTATCTTTCAATTTAACCCCTAGGAGATTTCTGTCCTTTATTTCAACTTTGACATTTTGTTGGGCAAATAAAAAAACCAAACCCTACAGTCACACTGACAATTTTGGGTAGAACTGTGGTTTTAAATACTGGATAACCTCCAGCCTCCCCTTCACAATTTTTGGTGCTGAGTGTGCATGACTGACTCTGCTTGGTAATTAAAATAATTTTAAAGGCATTAAGCATTAAAAAAGGTTTTCCTTAACTATTCATCAGTAACAGCTCTAAAGCACGAGGTAACTCATTGTAAATTGTCTTTTCAGGTACGGTTGATGGAGTCATCCCTTCCTCTGAAGTACGACTGCCCAGCACAATACGCCCCCATTGGTTAGAACCAACTATTTGTTTTTCTGAAGAAGATAGTCTTAGCAGGACTGCTTCAGATGGTGTAGGAGTGGATTGTCCAAGTATGCTCACCATTGCAGTCAAAATCCAATCAGATAAGTTAGAGAGCAATACAAAGGTTTGTATTTTCAAGTTTATGCTTTTATAAATTATTTGAATTCTTTCTGATTATATGGAAGCGTCTAGATATGGGGTTACAAGGGCTATAGATGAAACTATATAATTCTGAGACATTCATTCTCAAACTCTAAATTCTCTATTGGATGCTTTTGGGTGAATTGTAAAATTTAAGTATCAGCATCATTTAGTAATTATTACAACGCTTCACTTTGACAAGTTATTTCTTTACTGAATGCATTTCTTGGTTAGTTACCTTCTTTGCTTTCTTTGGTTAAGTTTTAATCTGGTGCCCAACCAGGCAAGAACAAATACAGAGAGTTAAAAGCTTTCTGCTCAGCTTACTACCAGTGTCATCTTATTGGCAGCCTTTGCTTACATACCTGGAATGGCACTGGTAAATGAGGGATACGTTTGGCTTTGATGGCAGCATTCATTAGGATAGCTAAAAGCTGACCCGCTACCTGGCATAGCCGCGACAGTTTGGTAGAGTTACCTATAGAAGGAGGAATCTGCAGAAAAGCACAATGTCATGGGGGCTCAGTTGACTCAGATTTGAACGGTGTAAGAAAGAACTACATCAGTACTCCTAGTAATTCCTGGTGACTCACAGAATGAATGAACAGATGTCAAATAGTTACTTGTATTTCATTTAAACTAATCTGTGTAACTTTCTTGTGTAGGAATTTCTAGTTGCTGTTGGACTAAGAGGAGCCACCCTTCAGCATAGAGTACTGCCTTCAGGTTTAAGCTGGCATGAACAGGTCAGATTGCAGCAATTTTCTCAACTACATCTTCTTCAATTTCAGTCTCATTGCTTTAAGTATCAAACTAAACTTTGATGGAAAAATCTGTGTTAGGCTGTGTCTTATTATCTTACTCTGCTCTTGAAAGTGTTATTCTTTGCTTTCTTTCCTGTCTGTCTCTTGAGACCACTGACAGACTGTAGTCTGGCTCTCAAATTCTTACTTGTGTATTCCTTTGCTGCAGTTCCTCTCATCATCCTAAACCTCTGGGATGTTCTGGAACTTCGTGAGGGGCTTTTTTTTTTTTTTTCCTTAAGAAAAACAAAGTTCAGATAGAATATGTCAGTAGTTCAGAGCTATCAAACTACTTGGATAATCCTCAGGGAGAAAAAAAACACTATGAAAACCGCTGTCTGCCTGCAGCACTGAAAGCATTTCTATATTTTTCTCTCCCGCTCAGCTGATTCTTCAAGTCCCATTTCTCCTTTGTCTGTTGTTTTGTTTTACATCGTTGGAATAGCAGCAGTGGAGAATAAGACTTAGGAGAAGTAGTAAGCAGTAGTTCATATAAACATTTGTAATGGAAACTTCTGAATTAGAAGGGTTGTACTGATAAGTGTAGATGCAGAAGTGGATGTATAGCAGACAGGGCTACAGACCCTTGATCTGGAAGCTGTGTGTAACCATGCATGAGCTAGGACATGCCATTAGCGCAGTAGCAGTATAGTGGCATGTACTTACACTGTACTGGATTACAGATAGTAAACCTTGACATTCAAGCTTATCCTGCTTTTCCTCCAGTATGTATGGCATGCTTATTTTTACATGTGTTTTTATTATATAACTGTATGGTATTGAAATTAGTGCTTTGACATCTGCTATGTCATTGCTTTTTTTCTCAGTACGGTGTTCCTGTGTGTTCTTACAGCCTGCTTTACACAATGCTGCTTATTTGCTCTGTGAATTTTGGCTCAATTAACAATGCTTGTAATGTGCTTGGGAATCTTTGGAGAGGGGGAATAAAAAATTGGCCAGAGATGAGAAGAGGAAATCATTAAAAGACTAGGAGTGTTGGTATGCCCTAAGCTTAGAAAAAATTAATAACTTTCATAGTGTTATATATTTGAAAGAGAACTGTGGCAGATCTTAAAGAGGAGGATTAGGAGTTGATTTTGTGCAGTAACAGATGAAATAACAATATATACAATGCTTGTGCACACATTTCTGATTCTGAGCATATTTTCCATTTCCTCCCCCTCACCAAAGAGAAAGATAACTTGAAGATAACTCTTAACAATGTAGAGTATTACGAGAAAAGTTGGCTTTAAAATACGAACATTATAATGACAACTGCAAAGAAAGATAAGTGAGATTCGTATTTTGGAAATGCTTTAAAAATGGATTGTGAGGCATTGTACAAGTAGCCACTTGGGCATCTATGGTCTGGTCTTTTCAATACCTTTGAGGCTGCATTTTGGGTGTTGTCTTTTTTTTCCCTATTTACATTCCATTTTTTTCTATATTAAGATACTGTGTAAGCACCTTTAAATATTTGAGATTAACTCCTTTTGCTTCTACTAATCAAGCATTTTATTGTCATACCTCTTACAGATTTTATCTTTTCTAGTGCATAATTGTTTATTAATTTCACAGATGTTCAAGTATTTATTATAATATATTTGTGACTTCTAGATTTTATATTTTTTGAATATTTCTGATGAGCCTGTTCTGGGATACAATCCTCCAGCTACAATTACAACTTTTCATGTACATCTGTGGAGTTGTGCTCTCGATTACAGGTAAGTAAGATACAACTGTATGGCACTTGGTGACGTTGCAGCTATTTATTAATTTTTTAGTAACATTTGAGTTTGCATGTTGTAAAGAATATTTATTTAGACTTATTTGGACAAGGTACTGTAACATAAATCCCTTGAACTGTAAGTAATTTAAAGTAGGATAAGCACTTGCTTAGGACTGGGAAGATCTAGTTAAGTAATCTGTCAGACTTTGATTGCACTTCTAAATAGGTAGAGTATTAATTTGTTTTTTTCCTATTTGTTGTTAGGCCTTTGTTTTTGCCAGTGAGATCTCTACTTACTGTTGAAACTTTCAGCATTTCCAGCAGCGTTGCAGTAGATAAATCCTCTTCTACTCTCAGGTATATTTTAAATGACTGTGAAACATAGAAGCTCCTGTAAAACTTGTGATGCCTGTCTACGGTTTTTGACCTAGGAAGCATTTGTGTTGTGTAAATGATCACACTGGTTTGCATCTTTTGAAATATAATTTGCTCATTTGTCATCCTTCTGTTTTATTAGGTTAAGTACATTTTTTTTTAATTGAATTGCTTCCTTTAACAACTGGCAGTTTTGCAACTTCTGATGTGGTTGAGAGATATCCTGAAATGAAATTATGCCTGTTTTGTTAATTAGTAGCATCTTAAGATTTCTTTAAGATTCGTTATTTAGAGACAGTGTGTTAATTAAGGAAATATTTACTGATTACTGACAATCTCTAACTTGTAAATAGTTTTCTTTCAACCTCAGGTGAGTATTCATTCTGTTATGCTTGTTCTGATATGAAACATCTGCTAAGTTGCTTGTTTCTATTGATACAACCTTACAGATGACTTTTGAAACGTGTATGTCTGTTACTTCATTAAAAAGCAGGCATAAAGGGAAGTAAGAAGTGTTGCTTCTGTATGCTGAAGGCATTACTTTTCATTATAGGAAGGGTTAAATATATAAACTGAAATGCAAATAAAATATAAGTAGTCATGGCAAAAATATCTTGCAATGATTGATATTATGAAAGGTTTGAAGTGAAGAATTTGGATTTAAGATATGCTGGATATATTTCTGTCTTAAATTTTTTCTATAGTCATTGCTTTTATCTGGTGAATTGCACAGCATTTCTTTAGCATATTTATTTCATGTTTTTGGTGTTTTATCTTTTAGGATAATTTTAGATGAAGCTGCTTTGCATTTGTCTGACAAGTGCAACACTGTTACAGTGAACCTCCAGAGAGGTAAGGTTGTTTCAGATGTCACTAACTAATTGCAAGGCCTAAAGGAACAAACTTAAAGGTATATTCAGCATATATAAAGGTTATTGAAGAAGAGGTCTAACGAATTGTGGAGCAGAAAGTTGAATATGAATTAATAATGCAGTGTTGATGAAAATCTGAGTGCTCCAGTTCAGATTTGTGGATGCAGAGGGACATCGGTGAACAGCAGCTTACAAGTTCCGTATTTTCTTGTTAGAGTTCCATAATGGAATTGTATTTGAAAAAAAAACTATTTTAAAAAATCTGGAGTTGACAGAGAAAGAAATCTTCATAGAAAAGAGATCTCATGTATACATTCTAAGTAGTTGAACTTGACAGGGGTTGTGTGGCACAAGGGCTGAGGAACTTGATTCAATATTTAACAAACGAATTGGAGAAATAATGAAACCCTCTGTCCACAAATGTGTGTTTTTAGCTTAGGTAAGAGATTTCTAGTGAGAGACAGGGTAAAGATATGCCTGTTTAAATAAAACAAGAAAGAAGGGAGATAGTGCTGAAAGATTAGTACAATGTGAAAATGTTCTTTCTCACTTCAACTAAAAAACTACTGCGATACTTAGTCACCTGCCTTTTGTGTGCCTTTACTTCTGTAACTTGCACTAATGGGATGAGGATAATATCATAAAAGATTACACTGCACACAGATGGTGGCAGTGGGAGGGATGTATTGGATTGAAAAGATTCAAGTTCTTGATTTGAGTAGCTGGAAACTTAAACTCAGAGTAATCCTCATAAAAGAAGGAAATGGAGGGGTATAAAATGTTTTGCTAAAAAAGATCCCTTTTTATTCTCATGCTGTTTCTAATTGTTCAACGACCAAACATGCATAGTAAGCACAATGTTTGTTATTAATTAAAAAAAAATATTCATTGCCTTTTAGATTATGTTCGTGTTATGGATATGGGACTGCTAGAACTAACCATTACAGCAGTAAAATCTGATTCTGATGAGGAAAGAGTAAGTATTTAATTAAATAAAATATACAATCTGCACAACATATTGTGATTTGAAAATTATTTTATTATACTTAGAGTCAGAAAGGTTTTTCAGTTTGTGTATACTATTTTTTTAGGTCATTTTTGTCTAGTTGATTAACTTAAACTGGGTATAGATGCTATTTTTATGGAACATTAGGTTGTTTTGAAGTGTATTCTTATCTTTTTATTGTTGTTGTCTAGACTAAGCCACGCTTTGAGCTGCACTGTTCCAGTGATGTAATCCATATCCGCACCTGCTCTGATTCATGTGCTGCACTAATGAATCTTATACAATATATTGCAAGTTACGGTGATTTACATCCACCCACAAAGACAGAGATTAAACGTGGAGTTAGCAAGCCAAAAATGAAGGTATAAAATAGAAAAACAATGTCAACTTAACTTTATGCTTCCCAGTAATATGTTTTAATTTTGATATCCCTATTCTATTTCAAAAGAAGATGACGTTTCCTGCAAAGAAATTAACAGATTGCATCTACCTTTAATATATGTGAGAGTAAAATATTTAGTGGCTTTTTTTCTGCTTTGGTTTCTACTTAATATTTTAAAATATTTTGTGTTGTTTACCTATTGTACTTTATTCTTCTGTAAAGAAAGAAATTCCAGGATGTATACAAGCTGTGCTAGTACTTGACGGTCTAAATAGCTTAACTGTATTATTCTAACTGCCTTTAGTCCTCTAGCTTGTAGTTTCAGCTCACTTGATTTAAAGTTCAAGTGTTACTTCTTAGAGTGCAAGAGCTGTGTATCAAGCCATTCTAGGGAAATCTTATTCAGTATGATATTGCAGTTGTCTTTAAAATGTAACTATGTATAGTACCCCTCCTACAGGTGGAGACCTTTAGCCAACCATCTTCCCATGGATCAGTCCTCGCTGAATCAGAGCAACAGATTTTACGGGATTTGATGAGCGATGCAATGGAAGAAATTGAGACTCAACAGACTGCTTCTGCCATGAAGCCAGAGTCCAATGGTAAAAATCCTCTGGAGGCATAATTATGTGTAAAGTACATAAAGTAAGAAGTAACATAAAAGTACTTTCATGAAGTACTTTTCTGGAAAGAAAATGGAAGGTTTTTTGTGTGTAGACAAGGCTACAACAAGAATGGGAGCATACCTTTGATGTCTTCAAACTGTCAGACAGCTTCTTGCTTTTATTAACAGTAATGCAAAAGTAGTTTAAGATTCTTGACAAAAACACATTACTGAGATAACAGTGAAAACAGCTATTCTGGCTTGGTGAGACTCTGTAAAGACCCTAAATTCTCTAGAATTGTAAGTTTATATGGTGTACTGCAATGTGAAGGAATCAAAGAGCTGTGTATGAAGGCAATCCAGGAAGATTATAGAGTTCCGAGTCACAGAAAGAACTTTTACCTACGAGGAAATCTTTCATTTATCAGATAGAAAAAAATTAATCAATTTTATCCCAGGAATATGATGTCTTCATCCTGGCTTGAGTTAAATCTAGTTTGAAATTGACTAAGGATTTTTGAACTGCATATAGAGAATTTGACTCTTATTTCCATGATGTCTGGGCCCCTCTTTGATGGTGGAAGATGAGCAGTCAGTATAGTACTCTTTAAGTAATTGATGCCATGGTCTTACTATCAGAATGAAAAATTTGCACATAAAATGTCTTTTTTTTACCTGTGAGGTTTTTTTTTACAAACATGTTTTTTCTATATTTTATAAGTTCATCTCTACTAATAAATAGTTACGGTTTTATTGTAATCCCTTTCAGTAAAGTGTTAAGTAGATTGGTTTTTGAAAGTTGTATTATATTTGTGATAGAAATTGATTGGAGATACAATAAGCAAAGTTATTTTGTTCATATTTTCATGTTTTGTAAAGATCTTTAAACTGAAACGTGTTTCTTCTCCCTCCTTCAACTCCCAGGAATTTTGGATGACAGATCTCAGACTCAGGAGCCGTCTTGCTCGGATCTGTTCCTGTTCCCAGATGAAAGTGGAAATGTCTCACAAGATACAAGTCCCACTTATGCTTCATTCACTCATCACTTGATGAGTGAGGCCATGGGAGATGTTCCTACAGAAAGTGATGATTTCTGCATTCTTTTTGCACCCAAAGCTGCTGTTGCTGTAAGAAACTTAAAGAATTACTGAAAATAAACTTCTATAAATGGGAGAAAAGTCTATGTGAGATCTGGAAAAATTAGATTTCTTAGCTTTTTATGGTTACTTAGTGATATTTTTATCAGTGGACAGAGTAGCAGAAAAATAATCCTTCTTGTTTGAAAGGAGCATTGTTACTGTTGGGAATGAATGCAAGTATTTCTAAATATCATTTTCTGTATCTTAGCAGTACGTAATTGCTCTCTGATCTGAATAGTATATAGAACGGTATTTGCATTTTTCCTACCATGTGGTCATATATTATCATTGCCATTTTGTCTTATAATGGTAATATGGTTAAAAAAAAGTTGTAAATAAAATTCAGTGTTTATCAAAATAGCAGCTTTGCACATTTTCTAATCTTTTATTAATTTACCTCATAATCCATGCTTTCAGTGCTTTTGTGGGCCTAAGATCCTTGCCAAACCTCAGAGAAAGTTTCTTTGTCACTTTATAGCACTGTCTATCTACTGCATTAAAAGATTTAGGAAACTATCAAATTTCACCTTCTCAATGCTATGTGTTTTGGGTTTTTTTTTAATTAGGAAAAAGAGGAAGAGCCAGTAATAAAAATAATGGTTGATGATGCAATTATCATAAAGGAAAATCATTTCAGCCAACCCATTAAAAAAGCAGATACAAGCAAATCTCCCCTTCATTTTCCTGTTCCTCTGGTACGCTATGTTGTAAAGGAGATCTCTCTTATTTGGCATCTTTATGGCGGAAGAGATTTTGGGACTGCACCACCAACATCTCCAGCTAAAAGTTTCATGTAAGTGTTTGATGAAATTCTGTGGATTAAACATTTAAAAATATCTAATTTTCCTTCGATTTGAGGTTAATGTCACTACTTAATCTCAAGGCTCCCTTACTTGCTTCTTCACTCTCTTCTCATGAGGAATCAATCAAGCAATGGGTTTGGGTTGGAGGCAAACTTAAAGATCATCTAAAATCTTTCTATTCAGTTTAGCTTCACACTCTAGACTATGTTTTTCCTGTGTCTCAACCTGGACAAGCTGGGTTTGGTTTTGGTGTGGTTTTGAGCTGGAGGAATATGTTTGCTTTTAAATGTTATACTAGAAGTTAAGTTTTCCTTCCTCAGGAGTCTGGGGCTTAAGGAGTGTTAAGAGGCTATTGCTATGGTAGCTGGAGTGTGATTTTCAAGGTGTTATGTAAGCTAAAGACAAATGTTATCACAGCCAAAATTAAGGAAGTGTTTTATGAATGTTTGTTTTGTGGGAAGCACACACGTAACATTCTATTTAAATATTCATTACTTGAGGTATGTGAAAGTTTTGGTTAACAGTAACACAACTTCCAGTATTTTTGTTGTATTTTCTAGTATTTTCCTCTTGTAGCTATTAAGATCCTGCTAAGCTATATCCAGTGAAACATACACACTTTCAGTGTTAGATTAATGGCAAGATAGCTTTAAGTTTAAGTGTATTTTTTCCTCTTTTATTTCACCAGAAGTCCCCATAGTTCTCCTTCTCATACACCAACGAGGCACGGACGGAGTACAGCATGTGGGGGAAGAGGAAGAAACCCAGACTTCCTAATGGAAATACAGTTAAGCAAGGTGAATGACAGAAACAGCTTCAGCCATGACTGTGTGTGAATATCTTCAAGTTTTGTAGCCATTCAATTTGAGGGGCATGGTTTAGTGATTGATAGGAATGGTTGGACTCTATGATCCTGTGGGTCTTTTCCAACCTAGTGATTCTGTGATTATAGCTTTCCATTGGAATTCGGTGGGATTTCTTCCATCAGTATAAATATCTAAGCACTTTGAAGGTGACGAACTTAGAATTTGTTTAACAAAAATGTATTTGTTCTTCTAATGTAGTATTGTTTACCTTCCAAATAAACATGTTTCTAAAGATGAAGGATATTTATTCTAATAAAGTTTCTGTTCATTTTAGGCACTCATTACAGCTGCTGTTCTGGGGCTTTCTTGTCTTCATTTTATACTGAATTGGTATACTTATAATGAAATTATTTTGCTAGAATGTTTAATCAGACCCATTTTTCCCCCTACTTGCACCCGTAACTTGGTGCAAGGCATAATAATAATAATGTTTAAACAAAAAAATTAAGAAGAGTGTCAAAACAGTAATGTTTCCAAGCATTTTTTATGAGAAACATGTTATTTTTGTCTTCAGCACTTTAAAATGTTCACTATCGCATGTTTGAGTACGAGGTGCACAAGTACAATGTTTCTTAACATCTCAGTATCTGCCCAGTAGAGGCCGCAGTTCTACATGCTGTCTGCTCTGCCTCATCGTGTTGCAGACGAGGATGCTATGGGGCTTACTGAGATGGAATAATTTGTGGGTAACCACAGGTCTTTGTAGTTCTCACTTTCAATCAAGATATGAGGAAAAGGAAAGAATTCTGAATTTTTTCAGGTTTAAGAAAGGTACTGTGTTAGAATTTATATGGACTAAAATGAGTAAAGAAAGAGGAAATGGAGACTGGAAGATGCCACTTGAAGTCTGTTGGTAGGGAAGAAATCTTCTTTTCCTAAGTGTAGTAGGTGCAGAATTGAGGAATTGCAAGGTTTCCCAGTACACACTTCAACATGATGTAAGATACATGCCAGGATTGAGAGGAAGAAGCAGAGATGATATTAAAGCAAAAAGCAAAACTTGTCTTACACAGATTCTATATTTCGGCTTGAATATGCATCCTAAAATATGAGCATGTACACAACTAGGAATTGGAAGGTTTCTGCTGCTAGGCATGCAAAAATCTGAATAGTTTTCAGAAATCATAATGTCATTCCTGTAAGTTTGAAATAGTAGACAGCTAGCTTTTAAAGTAGTGTGTGCTGTGTTATTTATGTATTGTTAAAGGTTATTTTTCACTGCAGTTGATTATGCTGGCTTTCTTTTTAAAAGGTGAAATTCCAGCATGAGGTATACCCTCCATGTGGTACAGAAGGTGAATCCAACCTTTTGGAGCAGCCAGCATCACGGCAGGTTTTTATTGTTCAAGACCTGGAGATTAGAGATCGCTTAGCTACATCACAGATGAATAAATTTCTCTATCTCTACTGCAGTAAGGAGATGCCCAGAAAAGCTCATTCAAACATGGTACAGTATGGAATATGTTAATTCATTATAATTACAGCAGTTGAACGGTCCTTGTAGGGATTGTACACATTTCTTCATCTTGCAGAAGAAGAAACATGAGGTCATGGAACACTGAAGTAGTATAAATTGTTGATAATTATTTGCTTGTCTCCTGATTGATATTTGAACCAGTTAAAAGATCAATTCAAATATTAGTGTGTCAGATGTTAATGACTTTGAGATTTGGTCAGTTGAAAAAAAAGTAGATATGCAGGACTACTTTGGTAGCTTCCAGATTTTTGGTTTTGAACAAAAATCTGCTTGCATAAATATGATTAGACATTTCACTAGACACGTAGAGTTGTAGTTTTATGATATGCTGTAGTCTTACTCATTTTCTAAAGGATGTATTTGTGGGTTTTTTTATTTATTTTAATTTTCTTTTTTACAAACCCCATGAATTATTTATTCAATATTAGCATTGTAATTGGTAAATGGAATCAGATTACTGCAGAGGTATTGCAGTAAATGTTTTTCCTAGATAGTGTTCTGAGATTTAATAATTATGAAAGTTACTACTTTAATTTATCTTGTTGCTTTTTTTCAGTTAACAGTTAAAGCGTTACATGTCCGTCCAGAGTCTGGCAGATCACCACAGGAGTGCTGTTTACGTGTTTCACTAATGCCACTTCGCCTCAATATTGACCAGGTTGGTTATGCCAGTGCAGGAAAACCAGACAATTCTCTTATTTATTTAATGATACTGTTTTTTTTTTTTTTTACCATATACTTGTAACTGTCATACATGTTTTATGATGTTTTTTTCTTGGTTTACTGCTGTTTTTTTATTTATAGCCAATCATGCACATCTTTGGATGTATACCTGTCTCTTCATATCTATATTAGAGCTTGCCTTCTTCTGCAGCTATTACCGAGACTAGCCTTTTCTTTAATTTCAAAACTAAGAATATTTATAGACCTGGCTGTTTACTCAGTAATACAAGTTATCTTCTGAGACTGAAATCATGGCTTTTAAAAAGCATTTACATGTTCTTGAATTATCTTGCATTGTTCATGAAGTGGCTTTGGTGTTTTTAATTGAAAAAAAAAAAATCATTAATCAAGAAGCTATTCACAACACGTTAGTCAAGTGCTGAAAGCTCTAGTCTTGCTATCAACTGCAGCAGAATGATGAGCAGAAATAAAATATACTGTTCTACTCTTTTAGCAGGCCTTTGTGTAAAGTATTATTCATATATTCAAATGGTCTGGTTCGTTTCTCCAGCAGTAAG
This sequence comes from Phaenicophaeus curvirostris, assembly GCF_032191515.1. Lineage (NCBI taxonomy): Eukaryota > Metazoa > Chordata > Aves > Cuculiformes > Cuculidae > Phaenicophaeus > Phaenicophaeus curvirostris. Next base: position 54,151,842 of record NC_091396.1, on the reverse strand, counting down.
GAAGCTACAGATGTTTGTGCAATCGAATTTAAAGTGCAGTTATTAGTCTTTGAGGTATTTCTTGCTTAATTTGCTATCTGCGGAGAGATGCATTTTTTTCCAAGAGCATTGTTATAAGTTCCTTACCTACCTTTGGTTTCCCTCAACATGCTATAGAGACCAGGTTTTCATTTTACTGTTAGAAAAATGGAACTCTGTATAGTTTATAATAATTTCTTACGGAAAAATAGCATGGAACTTCTGCCATCTAGTGAAGAAATGTGTCCCTCTGGATTACTTTTCTACGTCCTTTATCTTTTGTACCATAAACACAATTCACCTTTAGAACTTCTGCAAAATTAACCGTAGTTTTCTTGGAAGCACAGGGCTGCACGCAGTCACGTTATAAATTATTGTTATTACTCCGTAAGCTGTCTGCATATCAGTTGGAAACTTTAAAAAAGGAAAGGGATTCCAGATGTTCTCGATGACAGTATTAGCAAGACAACAGTGTGATGCATCCGTCAAAAATAAAAATGAGATGTAATAACTTTAAGACATTAATGAGGCGTTAATTGTAGAGTTATTAATGGCTGTTAATGAAGCAGTGGCAAGATCTGATCTAATTTGTCTGACCTTGCCAATATTAGAGATGAGTATAAACTGTACTTTAATGCCCTTTTACTGGAGATCAGAGAAAAGTAATAGCCACTAGAACACTTGGGTTCTGGAGCAATCTCCAAAATGAGAGATGAAGAAAACAACCATGGGGTTTTAAGACACAGCTAGATAGATTATGAAATCTTATTATTTGTAGCAGGAGGCAATGACCAAGAGGGACTTTATGATTTTTGTCCTAGATTTCTACGTGGCTTCTGCGCATGTTAAAGGATTAAAAAGAAGAAATGTGTTTGTATTCAAATCTGTGTAATAATAAAGAGCTGGAATAGTAGATAATGTTTTAGAAGATTGGTTATTTTTCTCTTTTGTTTAACCTAGTTGTATTTTATTTTTGACATTAGGATGCCTTGTTTTTCCTGAAGGATTTTTTCACTAGCCTCTCTACAGAAGTGGAACTCTTAGTTACTTCAGATCCTGAAGGTACACTTTTCAAAAATGAAAGTGCTGCTTCTTTCTCCTGTAAAGTTTATACTCGCCTATAAATTCACGTGCGAGTCTCATGTCTGTAAGAGAACTTACATTAGTGACCAAACCCCAACATTAGTAACTAATCTTCAAACTCTGGAACTTTGGGTATTAGTTTTGTGTTTTCATAAACACCAACAAAGGTCTTTAATGCCTGGGATCTCCATTGTATAAAATGTTTAACAAAAACGGGAGCTTATTTAATAAGAACTTCTGAAAAAAATTGAGGATTGTTTATCTAATATTAGGAGTTGTTAAATACGTTCTTTAACACCTCTTACCTAAAGGGTTATGATTATCTAATACCTTGAATTTGTGTAAACCCTAGAGAAAAGAATAGAGTTTAAGATTGTAAATAAGCACTACAATGTACGTAGACAGTTAAAGCGGTATTTCTCATCAACTACACCATCTGATGCCAAAACCAGTATGATATTCAAAAGCATGTTTCTACTAGTAATTATTATTGTGAGTTTTTTAGCAGCTATACTTTATGTTTTAACTTCTCTGTTTAATGTATAAACATATACTGTGAAGAATACAAGTTGGTAAACTATGTAAAATTTCTTATTGCAGTTAAGAAGTCTCCTGGTGCTGAAGCTACATGTAGTTTGCCCAGGCATGTCAGCAGCCTTAAGGATCCAAGTCCAGTGATATCTTTCTCATCACATAAGCAAGCAAATGAAAATGGTAACATTGATTCTTTGGATGTGGTTAATGGTGATGATCATAATTTATCAGAAGAAGTGACTTCATACAGTGATCAGCCAATATTTTTCAGGTAAATTTTTGTTACAAAATTTCCAGTGACACAGAGTTGTTCTGCTGAACATCTTAAAGTGTGAGGATAAAATTATTTAGACCTTATGACAAGGTGCATTTTTTTTTTGTTTGTTTACTGACTGGTGGTGGATATAAAATATATTTGTTTCTGTCATTTAAAGGTAACTAATGATTTTTTATTCAATTTTTGCACACCACTGTGCACAAGAAAATAAAATTATTTAAAGCTCTCCCACGTACCGAACCAGTAATGAGGTGTTTTAGAAATAGAGAGAGCAGTCTTTTGCTTGTAGGTCTAACAATGTAAATGAGATCGAAAATGTGAGTATATAAAGGAGATGAATATCATGGGAGACTACAAGATTAAAATATTACAGGAGAAACTCTAATGTGGTCCTGACTGAGAAGTGATTATAAAAATTGCAGCTTGTTACGCAGAAACATTTTCTTGTGTATTTGGATCATAAGTGCCTCTAACAAGTGCGTGCTTTGGCACGCACTGCAGAGCTAAATTATGAGAGAATGACTGTGGTTCTATTTCATCTTATACATCACCCGCAGGTTTGTTTTTTTTTTTTAAATAATTCCAGATGCCAGGCTAAATTTTGTCCACAGAACCATCATTTGCCATACTTTTTTTTTGAAACTGAAATTAATGCTATGAAAATTGAGGGATGATGATCACCTGCAGGATTAGTAGCACTTTTGCAGGACTGTTAAAATTATAAATGCTAACCTCTACTAGAGTATTCATAAACCAAGAAAAGCTGAATGTGCCGCTATATTTTGTACACTTGCTCTGAAGTACCCATGCAGTAACTAGCAGATTTATGGTTTATAGAAAAGGGTGTGGCATTTTATTTCAGGTGAATAGGAAACCCTGGATTTCATTTTGGAAGAACAATTCTATTTCCTTTTCAGGTTTCTCACTGTAAAATTTCCTTTGTGTATTCCAGAGAATTTCGTTTTACATCAGAAGTTCCAATACGGCTTGATTACCATGGCAAACATCTATCAATGGATCAGGTTTGTGTATAATGCTGATGTTGTATAGCAAAAAATTTATGATATTTGTTTTGTATTTATTCCCCTGAGGTGTATTTTATGCCTAATTATGATTGATGTGATCTTAAGAAACGTTGAATGTGCTCCACCCCTCCACCCCACCCCCCCCACCCCCCACCCCCGCCCCGGCTTAGTTTCAATAGAGCTTAACATTGTCTCACCCTTAATTTGAAAACTAGGGAGTGAATCCTCCAGATACTATTAAGTTAGAATGAGACTTTTGAGTCTCATTCTGTCAACTCAATGACTGGCAGGAAATCTTTCTACACAGCTGTGGTGTCCCTCAAAGGATGATACTACTATCTAATGCCAGAATTATGCATTATATTTTCTTCCTCATTAATGCTGGAATAAAGTTGTTTGTTGTTTCCCCATCTTGTTTCCTTCCCTTGCAGTCTAGTAATATGTGGGCTTCAGTGGCAATGGCAGAATTGAATGCAGATTAAAAAATGCTCATGGTTCTTCTTCAGATATGTGTGGGTTATCATGCTGAGATTACAGAGCAGACCTCAAAAAATCCTGTTTGCACAACCAGATTTGTACTGTGATGGCAAATCAGTGAAAAAACATGGACAAGTAAAAGCAGCAACTGTTTATGCTTGCACCACGGCCAAAGAAATCAAAACATGAAATAACTTTAGAATGCCTGTAACACGCTAATGCCAAAGCGATGTTTACATAATTTGCTATGTCTTAGTATTTCTGAAGAAGCCTTCTTGAACCTGGGTGTTTTTCTTAGAGTAGCTGATTAGGCTAGATTCCATTTTTTGCAGGTTTTCCTGTAACATAATTAATGGAATCATTGAATCATAAAACTCATAGCACTGTAAGGAGTAGCATTTGTGAGACTGTGAGATGATCAATTTAGATAGAAATACCTGCAATAAATTGAGGTGATGAAGTTTCTCCCCTATGGATTGTACAGGATGAGTAAACTCATGTGATAACAAAATATTTCACTTACAGGGAACTCTAGCTGGGATTCTTATTGGGCTTGCACAGTTAAACTGCTCAGAATTAAAGCTGAAGAGACTTTGTTACAGGCATGGGTGAGTTTATTGAATTGTAGACTAACTTTGGTATTCCAAATTGAACAAGTTTATTGTAAATAACTGAACGTAGCAAGCAAAAAGCAAATTCTCTGATAAGATGCACTTTTTTGACCTTACAGATATTTCTTAATTCTAGTTTTTGTTGAATACGTAGCATTCAAGAACTTCATCTGTTTTCAGGAGAGTATGTGCTGGTCTTGGTGCTAAGCTCTTGTAATTTTATTTGTATATTTATTTCCTGTTGAATTGGATGTGATTATGCAGTCTTGAACTTCTGTTTTGCAAAGCACATGCACATTAAATGCTTGAGTTGACCAGTGGCTATGAAAGATAGCACTTAAACAGCTTTCTTTTGCTTAAGTGATTTAAATGAGTAATGCATTTGTCTTATTAGGAATTGTATGTTTTAAAATACTAATAATTTGATTTAATTTAGTTTATTAGGTGTTGATAAGTTGTTCTCCTATGCCATCAGTGAATGGCTCAATGATATAAAGAAAAACCAGCTGCCAGGAATTTTGGGAGGAGTAGGGCCCATGCATTCACTAGTGCAGTTAGGTAAGTTAATTCTTGTTTCTATTCAGATACATATTGCAGTTGTTCTTTTTAATAAAAAAAACCAAAACAACAATCAACCAGGCCTGCCCCTCCCAAAAAAAAAGAGAACCCAACCCATAAACAATGTTGACACTTGTTTTCACTTCCTAACTATGGTGTTCTGTATACGTTTTCAGTCCAAGGTCTGAAAGACTTGGTGTGGTTACCGATAGAGCAGTACCGAAAGGATGGCCGTATTGTAAGAGGCTTTCAAAGAGGAGCAGCTTCTTTTGGGACTTCCACTGCAATGGCTGCACTGGAGCTAACAAACAGAATGGTTCAGACTATACAGGTATAGTGTATTACTTTATTTAAGGTTGTGATTATGTCTTAAAAAAAGCAGCTGTATAAATAGGAAATCAGAGAGTGGACAAAGCTTGCAGCAGTCTGTGAGGTAAGAACTGTGGCATCAAATGCAGTGGTTAGAAAATTGTGCTATAATATTGCTGAATACCCAAGCTGTTACACATTTATTGATGTTTTTAATGTTTTACAGCATACAGCTTAATGTTAAAATACTTGGATGCACAAAAATATCATTGATATTGAGAAAGATGAGTTCTTTGCATGTATATTTTCCAGTAACAGATACTTACCTTTTTAAAATTGTTAGGTTATTTGTGTTTAATTAAAAAAAAAACAAATAATCAAACCAGGAACCTAAAACAAACACACAAACAGTATTGGTTTTGAGGCTTTTTTTTGTGTTGATGTACACTAAGTCCATTAAGTTTTCTGAATTTAAGCCTAAAGTAATCTTGTATTAAAGCGCTAATAAATTTTTTGTTCCTTGATGTAAAATAGAGAATGAAAATACATTTTTGTCACTTAATTTTGCAAAAATTGTATATGAGCATATGTCTGACCATATGTAGTAAAGACCAGTGGTGGTATTCACATGAGTGGAATTCTGTGCATGCTTGTGTGTTTGTAAGAAAAACATAAAAAATAATCTAATGTTTCAATTTCTGTCTTGAGGATTTTGTACAGATGAGAGGATGCCTTTGAATGAATGACAGTTGAAAAGGGATGAAGACCCTATCAAAACCTACAACACTTGTCCTTTCATTATCAAAGTTAATGTATAGTTACAGCTATACTCATTCTAGATGTCCTTGTTAGAAACCTTAATCTGATACAAATAAATATTATTTGTGGAGTTAGCATCTTTTTATTTCAATAAAGTCACCCTGTTAGTTTTTTTAAGTTTGTGACTGGATGTCAAGATTCTTATATATTTTGCATTTGCTCCTGATCTTCAGGCAGCTGCAGAAACTGCGTATGACATGGTATCACCAGGGCCTACTTTTATTGAAGCAAAAAAGATCAAACGATTCCCTCGCCATCGTTTAGCTCATCAGCCAGTAGACCTACGGGAAGGTGTAGCCAAAGCATACAGCGTAGTAAAAGAGGTGAGTGCAAAAGTAATTGTCCTAACCAAACTCAAGAATTATTTCTTAAGGCAACAAATAAAATATCAGGTGTTAGTTGAAGCTGACCAAATGAAGAAACTTTGCATGGCAGAATCGGAGAAGCAAACTAAGATTTTATGCAGATAAGTGTGAACAGGGCTTCAGTGCTATACAGCTGTGAGTTTTTTTGGTTTGTTCCAGGTTAGCACCCTCCCCAACCTGGTCAGTAGTGAAAACTAGGCAACTTTTAGTCCCAATCCCCAGACAGACAAGGACTGACCCTTCTGATCACTAAGTTTTCTGTACTGAGTATGATGTATATGGCATGGAATACTACTTTAGCCAGGCTGGGTCACCTGTCCTGTATGGCCCTCCTAGGCTTGTGACTTCTTTCTCCACCAGCTCTGGGGTGGCCTTTACATAGGAGTAGGTCTGAGCAGTAGTGTCTCTACACACCAATGGCCTATTACCTTGCTGATAACTAGAAGGCTTAGCTGAAAATTCAGAGAAATATGTTCTGCTTTCTGCTTTAGCCTATGTTCTGAGTCGTAAACCTGATTTGCTACCCCCCACTGTCCATCCTTACCTAGGATATAATAGCATAGTGCTAGATTTAAACAAAGTGAAAGCTGTCTTTACCATAACAGTATATTAAAAATTGGAACGCTGGCCTGTTGTTATTCTACTTTTTGTATTATACTTTGTTAGTTGCACGTGATACTGTGTCTAGGAAGTTAGGTCTTAGATGGGGAATTTTCAGTGTATTCTGTCACTTTTTAATAGCTCACAGTACCCACAGCTGCTTCCCTTATGTGCAGTAAGTGCCATCAGAGAAATATTTTCATGTAAGTTCATAGTAGCGTTATTTTAAGTTCAGTTAGAAGAACTAAGTCATATTTGTATCAGTACTGTTGTACTACAGTTATAATGCAAAACAAGACAAATGCGGAGAAGTTTAAGTTTTGCTTAAAATTGGGGGGAATTGCTTTTTCATTTTAACTGATTTATGTTAATTTTTTGAAGGGGATTACTGACACAGCCCAAACCATCTATGAGACTGCTGCTCGTGAGCATGAAAACAGAGGAGTAACTGGAGCAGTAGGAGGAGTCCTCCGCCAAATTCCGCCAACTGTGGTGAAACCTTTCATTGTAGCAACAGAGGCAACTTCAAATGTTCTAGGTGGAATGAGAAACCAGATCAGGCCAGATGTGCGTCAAGAAGAGTCTCAGAAATGGCGCCTTGGGGAGGACTGAGATTGTAAATCTAGCCCAGCAGGCAGGTAGCTAGGCTGGAAATGTGAAGATGGTCCTGTCGGTAGCTTTAGATGGAGCTCACTTTTTGTCATGCTCACCTCAGGAACAAACGAGTTTTTCAACTATTGTTAGCAAAACATCCAACCAAAAATATTTATGGAGTGAAAAGAAAATTGGTACTTGCTTATACTGTGTTACCAATACATTTGGTAGATAGTGCCAAACATAGCGAAGCATGTGATGCCAACTGAAAGGCATGCTTGTTCTGTTTATTTACCATATTTTTCTTGGTACATTCAACATCTGAATCAGTAACCTGTATGGTGAAACTAAATATACTTTAAAGATATTTTTGAGCATAGTCAAAGAACTGTTTTCAACAAAGGGCTCTGCAGATGCTCTTCACTGACTAAAGGATAAAAGCTTTCATTTTGTATGTGAGACATGAAGGCTATATAATATGGAAGCAGATAAGATAATATCATTTAGTAGTCATAAGCATCGCTTTTAGCGTGGCACTTACAGCAAGTGCAAGCTTGATAACTGTTCAGAATTTAGATTCAGTGTTGATACAGCTATGAACAGGTTTTGTTCCTAAATATTAAATACCTACTTTTGTGGGTCTTTGAAGAACCTGAATGTTGCAGAATTGTTCTGTTGTGTTGCACTTTAAAGGATATGGCCTGTATATTGTGCTTTTTTATAGTGTGAATAAAATGTAATGTGCATTATCTTTTATGTGATTTAGAAGCTTACACAACTTACTGAAAAGAACATCATTTGATGATGATCCTACAGAAAAGTGTCTTAAATCTGTTTAAACTACTCATATGGAGAAACACTTTTGTCTTCTGTTACACTAATTACAGTTGTTAAAAATAACTGTTCTTCAGGAAAATGGCAGTTAAATATTGTTGTGGCCAACAGTTCTTTGTAAGAATGAGAAATCCTGAGTAAAGTAAAAATGAATTATTTCATAATTCCATAGTTAAGGCTCTATACATACTTTATTTTAATAATCTGCTTCTATTTAAAATTCATGTTGTTGCAAAGTTGTTGCTATCTTAAGGTGTTTTAATTTGTGTCATCATTTATTTGACAATGAATATTTAGGGTCATTTAATTTGAACTGAGGGTGGGTGAGAGGATTTTAAAGAAACTAACAAACAACAAAACTTCAAAAATTGAAGTTGATATCGACATTATTTACAATTTAATAGGTGCCCAGGTTCTCCACAGAGATTCATTAAGTAACTGACATTGTGCTGTTTCTGGGCAGTTGAAAGGCTCAGCAGCTGCTGTGCAGGAATAAACTTTTTATCCTCCATATTTTGCTAATAGAAGGGGAAAAAAAGTAAAGACTATTCTGAATAGAAAAACACTTGGTTTGAATTTTGACACTTTGGATGACTACCCAAAACATAAGTTTGTCTTAGTCCTGTGTTTGTCATATATGGAAATCCTGCAAATATGCTGTGTGGAAAGCCCCCACTGAAAGAGGGACATTGAATACTTTTGATCAGACTTTAGTCTCTGAGGATGATGAGGAAGTAAGTTTCCCCTCCCATATATTTAATACCTGTCACTAGCAAAAACTTTGCTTACGGGCCTTACAGGACAAATAGTGTAAGAAGGAAAGGTGTTACTGCTTGTTCATCCTGATACTGTGTTAGCTATTCCTGAACACCAAAGAATCTATCAGGGGAGTAAATGAGTTGAAAATGTCCCCTGTGCTGGGAAGAATTTTTCAGCCTGCTTTATTATTCTTTATAAAACAAAACTCCAGTTGCAAATTCTTGCATTGGGTGACAGGTGATATTAGAACGTTTTGTTTTCATTCACTGGAGTCAATTAAGTTGTATGCTTTGAAGACCTGATTATTTTTGTTAAATGCCTTGCTGTAAGCAGGAGGAGATGCTTTGGAGAGAACAAATGACATGAAGTATTTTCTGATATGAAAGTATTTACTGTAGTTCATACTTATGTCCAGTAACTAGAGACCTCTGCTTTAGCGAGAGCTCAAAGCTTGAGCCTTTTGCCCAGGAGCAAGTTCCATGTCTGCAGTTTGACATCTCCTGAATGCCTTCTCAAGAACTGCTGATGAGTCAATGCAAGTAAGTAGCAATGCATCATTTTGATTTGCAGTTACCATACCATTTAATTTTGGCTGGTCCAGTTAATTGGTATATTCTGTAATAGTATGAATCTACGTATTTTATTCCTTTTTGACATTGCTGAAGAGGAGCAGTGGCATTTCAGTGTTTGTTTCATTTTCAGTGCTGTCATGATCTGATTGTGCTGCAATGCAATTAGAATATATTTTTATAAGAGGGCAAGTTGTCAAGCTAAAACATTTTTTGGAGTGTCTCTGCCAGCAGTATAGACTGTACAAATTCATTAAACTTCACTTTTCACTATGGAAACCTTTGCTTTTATTGCTTGCACTTTATTGAGCCTTTTCAGTGAAACAGATTTAAATTTTTTCCAATATTTTATTTTTATGAGCAGTTTCTTAAATTTTAGATCTGTGTTCTGCATCGTTTTCAGTTGTAACACGATCTTGCAGTGTTTGAAATGTTTAAAAAGAAAACCCAGAAAACACAAAGCTCACCAAACTGATATTTACATTAGGACCTTATTTTCAAAATGTGTCTTCTGTGGAGTGGTTTATGCTTTAAATCACAGAAGTATGTGTTGTGTCTGAGAAGGGATTCATCAAACGCTGTGCTCAATACAAGTTTTCAGGCACTTAAAAAAACCTAGAAAAAATGAGATTTGACTCTGAACATATTTCCTGGAAATGGAAGCCTATGGATATGTTACCGTATCCTCTGGTAGCATAAGGAGATCTGCAAATATATTGTACTTGAATTTTCCACGGAAATCAGTTGTTGTAGATACTAGCACTTTTCATATTTGTAATAGGTATAAACTGAAACAGTCCATATTTAATGTGCAAATTGTCTGATACTGAACTGATTACATGACTGCTACTGCTATTACTTAGTCCAATACTGTCCTGATAGGAAAGCCAGGATTGACAGCTCTAAGCATCTTGGCACTTCAGGTAATGTACTGAGTGCCTGGGAAGTGGCTGAAAAAAAGATGTATCTTGAAAAAAGACAGCAAAATCCATACTTCATAAGAATTTTAGCAGCAACCAAGAGCAACAAATCATCACATCCATGTAAAGGCAGCTTCCATTTTCTTTCCAATATCTGCTGACAGCTCCTAAATGCTACAGCTTTATAGGAATACAGTGTACTCTGTGTACTTGCCTGATGATAATCATTGGGTATGTCACCAGTGAGTTCATATGTGCTGAAGGGATGTTTCTGTGTTTATTTTCTCATTGAGTGGTTGATTGTGACCATATGTTGCTTACTTTAATTTACAGTTGCTTAATTGAGTCTCCAAGAAAGGTTTCTTAATAAACTAAAAAGCTGTTAAATTGTTATGAACAAGATGCTCTTACTGAACGTGATCCATATACCTGCAGATGTGATACTGATTTTACTTTAAATACTGAAATGTATGCATTTTGTAAAACAAGATCCAAGAATTTGTTTAGAGTAGTTAAATGTTTCTAAATCTTTTAAGTATCCTAAATCTCACAGCAATATAAGCATTGTCAGAAAAGATGTGGGTATTTGTTGGTTTGATCCTTAGTGTGCGTAGTCCTCTCAGCCTCCAGGCCTCATGATTTAAGCTGCTGACAACTGTTTTAAGTTGCTCTACATGCTGAATCTTGTTTACAATTAAAAAATTAAATACTACAAATGAAGTACACATGCATTTGTATTGGATTTCTTAATAGTAAGGTAGCGAGGACAGAAACAGCAATTTGTGTATATGTTTGTGTATATTTTTACATTTTTGCATTTATAGTAGTTTTGTGGTATGGTTTGTATATAGTTTGCTAGTGTAAAGAATATACTCTCATGAAACAGAAACCACTGTTGAAGGGAATTGACTATTTCAACTTGAGTTATTTTGCTTGAAGTTCTCGTCCCCTCAGTATGTCTTCGAGAATTATTTTTGACCATAATTTACACGGCACCAGAAGTGTATATTTTAGCTTATTAAAGTGCTGAAAGGCCTGAGTGCAAATAGGTTGTCCTGTTAAATGTGCTTAATGGAAAAAACACAAATTTGTAACAATATATAAATAAATACCTTAATTTGTTCCTTGAGTTTGTTTTCTCTACCTATGAATCTAACTAATATAGAAGACAGTCTCCCAAAATAACAGAAGTTAACTGTTAAAGCTTTTTGCCTACTTGACTATACAGATGTGCCTTAAAAATTAAAAAGAAGTTTTATATTGGGGAAAACATTAACCCAGCTCTGTTGTGCATCAGCCCAGTGCTCTTTAACTGTATGATTACATATCGTGTCTACTGTAGGGCTGTTGTTGCCTTTAGTTAGTGTATTTCTTACCTCCATATTCAGTGGATATTTTAAAGCTTTATTAGCTTCCAAACTGTGTAAAAATGCAAAATAATTCCTTTCAAGATGGTTCTATGATGCTTGTCCCACAGGCATTTAGTTACAAGTGACTGAAAAGAGATCTTAAAATGCTGAGTAGTATTAAATACTGGTGACGGTGCCAGCTTCCTGGATGATAAGAGCGAATAATTTTCTGCTGAGTTTTGTAACATTCTTATAGGTTAGGGGAGCAAAAAATGTCACTGTATGATGCCTGGATAACTATTCTGACAGTAACCCTTCATTTGAGAAAGAAACTGAATCCCACCTTGTGCAGCTCCTCCTTCCGCTTTTTTTTTTTTTTTTAAGGAAGACCTCATGTGAACTGACTTCCAATTTCAGTATTTTTATTTAAAAGCTTTTAATTTTTTTTTTCTTTATTTAAGGAAGTTCTGTATAAACAGAATGAGAAAGCGTAAGGTTTTTTTCATTTACAAGCAAGGTGGACAAGTTTCTTAGCTTTTCTAAACATTGCTCATAGCATTGATCAATGATATTTCAATAAATACTATGTTGAAGAGAAATAGGAACCACAGAGGAGAAATAGGAACCACAGAGGTTAAATAGGGCATGGCTTGGAATTGGTCATTGATCATCCTGAGAAAGAATGGAAAATTAAAGGAAATTATTTTGCTTGGCCCCAGTGCTTTTCTTTCATAGATCTAAAGTGATAAAGTTGCAGACTCCTGTGATTTGCCATCTGTGCTTCACTGGATTTTTGAGACTTCTGTCACTTGTAAGAAAAAAAAAAAATGGAAAAACTACCAGTAAGTGTTTGTGGTTCTGTGAATTTGTCTGCTGTAGTTCTAGCTTGTATCCACAAAACATATATCTGCATGTCCAGAACACCAGACTTCTCTTTGCTCAGAGGAGCCCTAGGGAGATGATACAAGATGACAGAAGCTGGGATTGCAACCCAAGGAAAGTATTAAAGATCTATTTCTCTTCTTGATACTGAGGTGTACCAAGGATACTCCTGATGTCTCCAGGTTAGTCAGAAGAACAGAGGAGACTGAGACTTCATAGCCACCTAACTGAGAATTACTGCTGCTAACAGAATTGAGGGGAAGCCATGAGTATGACACACCCACCTGGAACAACATTAACTGGTGTCCTTGAACTGTGTTCTTAATTGAGGATGATCTGGGCTGCAGTGTTCCTTTTTCTTAGGTTCTCCCACCCTTTCCTGTTAGTGTTTTTTGTTAGTAACCTTTCAAATGTGATGTTAAGTGATGTGGTTTTTCTGCCAATTCATATTTCTAGCAAGTAGTTTTCTAAGCCATCTGATGGTACAATACGTGATAAAAGCATAAAGCTGCCTTTTTTTGGCAGATGAACTGATTTCAAAGCTATTTTGTTCTAAAGTGGAGTGTTTATATGAAAGCAGAATTTACTGAAGGGCAGCAGGGGAGTATTTACAGCCCCAACAGGCAAGGAAACAGTTCAGGCTCCTTAGATGTTTGTCACGAGGATTTGTGGGAGAGCGTAATTCTGTTCTCAGCCTGTCATTTGTGTGTCTAATTATTTGCTGTTATCAATTTTATTCTGTATGAGGTAGGAGTGTGAGTGTCAAATTTGCCTCGTGAGCCATGTGTGGAAGCCGCCATGTACCTCTATAAGCAGGAGAAGTTACTTCACTTTAGGGGATATGACTACCCGTGCCTCAGCACAAAGCTCAATAAAACGGGATTTGGTCCATTGCAGATCATGGGCACAAACATAAAATGAGCTACTCAGCAGCTCTCAGCTGCCTCAGTAAGAAAGCTTTAACTTTCACCTCTGTCGGTTGTTTGGTACTGAATAATCACTGGAGGCTGCAACAACTCCATGAATCTCACAGCACTTCTTTCCTTTTGTCCTTTTATCACTTCTGCCTGTTAAGCTTCAAAATACTTCCTCCTGTGTGTACAACACTATCTGAGGGAGGCTTATGGCTGTTTGTAAGTGAAAAGAGCTGTGAGTTTGATGACATTTGACGCTGCTGCACTGTTCATTGTAACACTGGCAGATTTTGGCTAAATGGCAGGTCAAGAGACCAGAAAGCATGCAGGCACGGTGTGCTGAACCACACTTTCTAAAAGAAGAAAGACCACATGATGTGCTGTGAGAGTGTTTATAAAACCATGACACCAGTTTTGCTATGTGTGTGTTTTGCTATGACCAGTATTGCACAGATCTAGATCCACTGCAGATGATGGAAAGCCAGATAGCACGTGACCCTGGCAGTGATAGATATGTGTGGGTGTGTTAAAGATATGTCTACAAACACTTGGTACTGTGGATGGAAAGGGAGTAGAAGAGTGAAATATGACATGAGAGGATTGAAATTGTAGTGCTCAATTGTATAGACAGGTTCTTTTTCAAATACAAGTTTTCAGGAAATACTGCTATTATTTATCTCTTTAGCAATGTTTAACAGATCTGAAATGTTTCCTGGAATTATTCTATAAAATTAAATGCTTTATTGTTATTATAGCCTGTCCCCGTGTACTCAGTGCCAGAAGTGTCTTTCAGAGCACTGAAGATATTTATTTTAAGCACGAGCCTTTCAGTGATGCTCCTGAGCTCCATTTTCTCTTTGTCTTTCAGAGCTGTTTAGTACCTTGTTGTAATGGTGTTTGCTCTTTTTGTTCTGTTCTGTTCCATGTTACTTCTGTCTCTGAGTGCTTACTTTCCTGAGAACCATGAACAGGCCAAACTCAGTGGATGTACGTGAGGAGGGGGCAATTATACCAGTTCCATTGCAGGCAAACCCTGTTACTTGATAGCTGGATTTTCTTCACAGCAGCCAAAAGTATAGTCCCTGGGCACAGCTTTCTATATTTTCCTTTCTTTCCTTTTTTTTTTCCTTCCTCTTAAGAGCTGTAGCTTAATACCATGTAGTCTCTTTTGTCTTTTCCCAGCCAGAGGTCATGAACCTCCAGGTAAATTTTTTAACAGTTCATTCAAAAAGAAAAATTACCTCCTAGTTATGGAGAAGATCTGCTGACATGGGTTTGTAAACTGGGGGGTGTCTCTGCAATATCCCTTGGACAACGCATAAATGACAGGAGGCAATTACAAAGAGCATTTCCCACTACATTAACCATTAATGCCTCTACATCATTGCCCTAAGGCTCTCATATAATTTAATGCAAAGATCCATACTGACACTAACAGAGAAGGTTTTCAAATGGAATTTTCATCATAACCATGTTTCCTTGTTGTCGTTGGCCTGAATTTTTACTGATACTGTTTCCTGTTAAGCGTGAAGCTCCAAGAACAGTTCTTAGCAGATATTTGTGAAGTTGCAGAAAAAGCCAGTAAGGATGATGATGAAAGACGAGTGGTATTTTTATTTCTGCCACCCGTGCTTTGTTGGCCAGTGTCTGAATTGCTTGATCAATACCGCTGCCATGGGGGCAGTCACATTTAAACTTGCTGTGTAAACAGAAGAAAAACAAAGTAGATCTTTCCCATTAACCTTGAAAACTTGGAAGTTTTTGTTGTTGTTTGGTTTTAGGTTCGGGTTTTTTTTTTCCACTACATAATTTAGGAGTAGCTATCCAAACGGGTCCACCAGAACCCTCTGTGTTGCTGAGTAATAGCTCTTAATACTTGTTGCTTTTGCAAAACTCATCTCTGCAGTGAAGTTAATACAGAGAAACAACAGTAAAGTGAGTTTATCTGCCCAAACAGCCTGCAGAGCTGAGGAAGAAAGCTTTATGTGTAGGCATCCAGCCCTCCCCAGAAAGGACAGAGATGTTTTGTTTCCAAAACACAGCGTCTCTCTCTGCTGGTAGGAAAATGGAGCCTTTCTGAACTTCCCTTGTGTTTTGGGGAATCAACCCTGACCACTCCCCGAGACAGGGCCATCAGGTGCAAGGACTGACCAACACCTGGCTTCATTCCTGTCTGTAACATACTACTATCACCCCCTTTCCTTTCCTAGCGAGATATTATTTCAGCTGGTTTGAGTAAGGGAAGGTCTGAACCGTGAGAGAAAACTAAGCAAAGCAGCAGCTCACTACGCCTTGTTTTTACTGTAAAATCACAACTGAACAAACATTTTCTCCTCTTTTTGCCCTATTATTTTTTTTTCTTTTTTAAAAAAACCACCACCAAAATTGTGCTCCCTTTATTTTTTTGTGTGTCTACTCCACTGCATAAGGAAATAAGCCCCCCCTGGGTTTAGCCTGCTGGAGCACAGGGGGATGCTGGGGCTCTGACTTTGCACAGCTGTCAGCGGGAGTTGCAGGCCAGGCAGGTGCTGGCTCCAGTGTGTTTTACTGCTGGTCCCTTCTCTGTGTTCTCAGCTGCTGAAGAAAGTTGTAGAATCACGTAGCAGAACTGATAAAAATGAAACTGTGTCCCTGCCTATTTATATCAAAGGTAAAGTGAGAGTTTGAAGAGAACTGAAAGAAAATACTCCTTCAAATTCTTTACTGTTTGAAAATTGAAGAACCTGCTTAGAGTAAAGCATAGTACTGGCAGCATTTTGACAAGAGTTTTTTTAGTCTCCAGGGCAACTTCCGCATGACTTAATCTGTTTGCTTTGCTGAAAACTGTTTCCTTCTTCAGATCACACTTTGGTTAAAGATGCAGTCTACTGCATTAGGTTCCAAGCAGCAAGGATTTACATTCCTCAGACATTTCAAAATCTTGAATTCCTCTACAAGGTATTCCCAGAGATATCATTTGTCACTATAATGCAAAAAACATGTTCTAAATGTATTTTCAGAATAGCTCTTTTTTATATAAAACCTGGTAATTAGTACTGTCTTCTGTAAATCAAACTTCATCCCATGTATCAACTGTGGGATAGAAACTCTCTGTGTAGAGGACAGCACAGAAGCACAGGACACAAAAGGTACTGGATAACCACCATCAAGCACTATGGTTGATGCTAAGGGCAATTTTAGGTGTTGCGTGTACTTTTAGCTGCACAAATCTACATCCTTCTAATGGACTGTAATTGTGACTGTGATACCTGTATTCTAGGAAGTCAAGATACAGATGAAAGAGAGGCGTTGCACTTTCTGCTGTGTTTAAAGGAAATATTTTATGAAACTTAGGAATAATTTCCCCAAGTAGTCTCATTTTCAGAGAGGAAGTTTCTAGTTGTTCATAATGAAATGCTGGAGTTAAGCCTTTAGAACAAACCAACCATACTGGCAGGAAGAACTAACAAGAAAGGGACTGCTACAGAGACTGTCTTAGTATCAGCTGTAGTCATTCACAGGAAGCACATAAAGTCACAACAAATGCAGTAGCACAGTTTTCTGAGCGATTCACAACTGAAGTGATGCATCTTAATATAATCAAGGCCACATCACCCACCTCTTCTTAACAGAGAGAATGATTAAAGGCTTATTTAGGAAATACACATGGCCTCTCAAAGACCAGTGATATTTCTTTTGTATTCCAATGTTAAGTAGTTACATGCATTGTTTAGAATGAAGAAACTCTGGAAATTACATTAAGAAACTCTGGAAATTACATTAAGAAACTCTGGAAATTACATTAAGAATATTTGAAAATCGCAAAAATCTATCACAATGAACTAACTTAAATCATGATTGTATAGTGCCATGTTAACTTTGGGGGACACTATTTTGTCCAGTAATGGAATGCATCAGCTTGATACATTTTAGCTGCATGACTCCTGTTCAAGTGGTGTGATGCTGCTAAAACGCTTATGTGCCATTTGGACAGTTCAGGAAATGGTTTCCCTTAGTGAATTCAGTTCCCTGCAGAGGAGACTCAACCAAGGAGGGAAGATGGTGGAAACGAGATGGGGAAGTATTCCTCCTGCTTACCAGCTTTCAGTCTACCCAAAGAACCACCTGGTGTGGCCCTGCTGTCAAAGCTGAGTCCTGCACAGACATGCCTGTCCTAAAAAGACAACATTACAGCAAGTTTATGCATTCTCTGGGTGTCTTTTTTCAGTTCTTAACATAAAAAATGTTGTAGTTTACTCTTATTCAGCAATTAAACAAGTACTGATGTTTTTGATTATTTTTTTTTTGAAGTAGGTTGACAGATCCAATATTTTTGTTGGGATGCTGTTCTGCTAGAATTGTATGTTCCTCTTCATGTCTATAACCAGCAAAAAACTGTTAATAATCTCAATGAGATATTGAAATACTGGGAATTGATGACAACATTGTTATCTCTAAAACATACAATCTTTGTCAAACAACCAGAAGTCATGGATTTACCTGGGATAAAGAACTCCTTGTATCTATATGTTTCCATGAAATTATACAGTCTTTCTTGTATGCATTTAGATTTTCGTCAGTAGGTGCCAGGATACGTGGTTTTATGCATAAGTAGTGAATTTTAATCTGGATCGCTTTCCTGGTTATGTCCATCACAAGTCCACAGCTGTCTTGACTCAGCTGAAGGAGAAAGAACAAACAAGTGGAGAAGTCAGGCTGGGGCAGGGCAAACCGGCAGGGTCCTTAAAAGAAATTATATTGGAAACTGTAGCCTCAGCAAAGACTGTTGCCTTTACGTCTTCATTTGCTCTCTGGACGAAATGAAAAAGAATTCACCAACTTGTAAGCAGACTGCCTATGATCGCTTTTAACTATTGTTACCTGTCACAGTAAGATTTATTACTGCTTTTGGAAATATAGTTTGATATTTTCTTATCAGACTCATTTTCAAAGGTGTGTTCTCTACTAACCAAAACACAAAGAAGAAATCTCTTCATTTTTCTTCCTTTTTTTCCTCTCTTTTTAGTTAATGGAAGAGCTTTCATTATCTCGCTGGTCTCTAATTGTGAGGTTTACTAAGTCAACACTTATATGCATAATGTGTTAATTTGCTGTACGTTGCAGTATGTTAATTGACCTTGACAAAATGTTGCAAGATTTGATCTATTTTCTTTGGGTTCTTTTTGTAAATTTCTTTTTTTTATAAAGTTAATTTAGTAGAAAAAAATCTTGATAGTCACCAGAAACAATAATTTCTGCCTGCATCTCCAGCCCTGCTAGGGTAAATAATGCCATACTGTCTCAGTAAGATGATATATATGCAGTTTTTATGCCAAATGCAGTACTAGTTTAAATGGTCTAAATGTCAGATTCTGCTGCTACGTCAGAGGAGAGCATGGAGACTAGCAAAGCTTCAATAACATTAAAATACATACAGAGCTGGCCTTAACTTGCTTTACCTACAACATATGCAACTTCGAAAGTGCATTTTATGCGCTATAATTATTTCTACATGGTTAAAAAATCAAACTTCTAAGTGTCCACCAGGCTTGACTGTGAGTAATCTTGCATGACAATTAGATTCAGAAGAATAATTAAACAGAAGTCTGTTTAAGTGTTTTGCATAATAAGTGAGAATGTCCTTAAGTGCTTGCTTGAAAAGGGATTTAAAGTTCTATACAAATAGCTAAAATCCACAGAAGTGTGTGGAGTGTGACAAATTGTATTTCATGAACTATTTAAAGCAGTGGGATGATTTCTCAGATGCCTGATTTTATGAAAAGACATTCTTGGATCCAATCTGTCATTCAATGTGACAGATGATTTACTAGAATGTATCTGTTAATCCATTCAGATCTTCACTGGCAGCGTAGTAAAGTGATAGAGAAAACCTTTGTTAGTGTGACTGTAGCTGGAATTAAACATCTCAAACCCTAATTCTTCAGGAAAAGTAATATTTCATTTCTGCCAGGAGAGGCTGCTCAGCAACTGTTTCTTGGCCACAGAACCGTGCCAAGAAAGAAAACCTAGCTGGGCTGCAGCTCTGCCTGTGTCAGGAATTCGAAAGTACTCCCCTAATTTCAGATAGCTTGTTGGAAAGCTTCCTTCCCTTGTGCATGTGTCTGTATGTGTGTGCTCTCTCTCACTAACTCTTGAGGGGAGGCTCAAACTCTTGGCCAGATTGGCAGTGGTTTGGTGCAAGCTCTGGAGCAAATAAAGGCCGTGGCCGTGGCTGGGCTGTGAACTCCTCTAGTTTCAAGCCGTTTTATGAAAACCTACAAATGAGCAGAGTGACACAGTGAGCACCGATGCATGTGAGCTAGGAACACCTATCATGTGATTAACACATGAATAACAAGTGGCCTTTCCAATGCTCATTTATCAAAGAACAAAGAAAGTTGTGGGTACAAGGAGCTTCATACGTACCTTTCCTATCATGTGTAATTTGACTACGAGCCAAGGCTTCTGTTCAATAAATCGGACAGAGTTCTTTGATCTCTCCCTACTAGGCAGTGTGGCTGCTTGGTAGTGATGGGACAACTCAAAGGCTGCTCCTTGAGGCAGGGAGACCTTTTAATAACAACAGATCTTCGGTAAGTGACTGACATCATGTGTGACCTTGTGTTACGATAAATTTAATTTGTACCTTGGTAGCTTTGATTTCATGCTGAACAGATGCTAATGAAACATTGCTAATCCTTTCATCTGCTCAGTACTAATTAGAAAAACTTCGCATAAACCATTTATGTTCTTCAGACGTAAACCGTTGGCTAAGTCTGAGACTAGATCTTGATCGAGCCATATCTAGATTCCTCTCTGCAAAGGAGTTTAGAAAGCAAGGGGGTCCATTCTGAACCTTGTGACTCACCAGAAGGGTCTCCCTTACTCTTTCTTCCTTTATACATAAATCATTGACCAAGTCTGAGACTAAGTTTGCACCCAGCTGCTTCTAAGCTCCATCAGGAGTTTGGAAAGCAAGGGTGTTCGCTCTGAACGTCCTGACTCAATGAGGGGGTCTTCCATAGCTTTTACATCCCCAGTCTCTCTGTGAGTCCTTTTAAGTGGAGTGTAACTCAGATTTCCTTTATATGTTTTTCCATGCAGTAATTAAGGGAATGAATCTTGCCGTGGAACTGGAAGAGGCATATTTACAACATCATATTAAAGCCACTTTTGGTAACTTTTTCAACCCTGGTAAACCACTGTTGAACTTCATTAAATTCCATGAAATTTATTGAACTCTGTCAAATTATTTTCTTACCACAAAAAAATATATTTTTGCTTCTGAGTGAAGTGCATGCTACTCTATCTGCAGTAAATTGTCATAGTTGGTAGGATCCTAAATCTAGCTTCCTGCCCTCAGCAAGCCTCTTAGGATGCTCTGAAACTTCATCCACAGGGCAGTACTTCACTCAATAGTGGCAATAGGCCTGCACTTGCCTTACTCTTTAAACAATGAAGGCAAAGCAGCCCTGGATGACTTTAGCAGTCCTCACTGAAATGCTGTCAGGCTTTGTGGCTTTCTCAGGTTTGCTCACAGCCTCTGACGTTTCTGATCTAGCTCCAAAGCAATCCAAGGCTCTTCAGTGGCCCCCCACACCAACCCAACTCAGCATCCTGCCTGCTAGTACTGAGTGGTCACTTGCAAAGCGGTCGAGCATGACTGCAACCAGCTCCTAGCAAGTCAAGCACATTTCTTCAGCCACCAAGAAGCAGATTCCCTAACACATGGGTGGAGTTAATCATCCTCCTTGTCCAGGAACTTATTTGGTAAAGGGTGCCTATCTATGTTCTCCAAGGCAGAGTATTTTTGTTATTCTTGCACAGTTATCTTGGATGGTGTCTTCTAGATACCTTTTGGTTATGGTCCCAGGCAGCCAGCTGTGACTCCTTGTGATATATCTGCTCAACCAGAGCAGGACACAGCTTGTGACAGGCTATCAGAGACTGGGAAAGCTGGTCCTTGGGCAGGCTACCAGGGTCTGGTCTCTACTCAAGGACTCAGCAAAGAGAAGAGAGAGATGGTAGATGCTTGTAGGGGAGCTAGAGAGGAGGAGTGGATGTAGTAGTAGTAATTTGGGGCACCTGCTGAACAAACCTTGCGTCACCTTGAGACCTGTATCTCCACTTGGAGCTCTGAGGAGGGCTTTAGCTCTCCAGTTCATTCTGTCTCACTTACTGTACACAACCGTGCACAACACAAATTGCTCCTCAGTCACACTCTCATCTGCTGTGTCCTCAGATGACTGTCATGTCTGTGGATCGTAACTTTCACCAAAGGAGGCTCTTCATAGCACCAATGTGAACCCAAAGGGAGTGTTTGTGCTAGACTCTAGAGTACAGGCGAAGAGGCATCCTGCTATGAGTGCGCTGGTCCAGGTGCTGGTGACAGCTGGTTTTGAGGGTGATCATCTTGCTGAGGCTGACGACAAGATTTGTTTCTGAGAAGGGAATTGGATCCTGCTTGCCAGAGTCAGAGGTGCTAAAATACCGGAAAGAAAGAGTTGTAATGCCCCCAAGCTCTGAAGACGTGCAGGGTGAGTGGTTGCTTTCATCCACTCACAGCAGGAAGTTTGACTGCCCAAGGTATAAAACTTATGAACACACTTTTGAGAAGAGATGATTTTGATGTACACTGACAGAGCATAAAACGTAGAGCAGTCCTGGGTGTCCACATGAGTTATAAATGAGACAATTCTGTTCATCCACTGTCTTTAGTGAATGCAAACTAGATGAACACACTAGTGAAAAAAACTGGCTGCTTGTGCCACAGGGACCTGGGCCTGCCTGGTTTCAAAATCCTGAGCACAAAACATGCATCACTCTCTGACTTAGAAGAAAAATGGTGCAGCTTTCATAATTTCATGGAACTTTTCTTTTGAGGCCAAATTCATCTTTCTAAGTCTTCTGTTTATTGCTCTTCATGATCACTTCCCGTTGTGTCAAAACTAAGCACACAATACAGAAGCCTAGGCTTCAACATCTTGCTCTCAAATGTTTCTCACAGAAAGTAAATCCTTTTGCTTATGAGCTTGCACTTTGTGAGTGTGTTAAAGATGAGCATCTTCAGCATTCCAAGAGACTTATTTCCCTTCAGCTGCAGATTTGAGGAGATGTCTACACAACAGATTTTGTCTCCAATTTCAGACGGTGCCTTGACCTCTGAGTCACCTGTTAAAGTTTCCAACTCTCTTAAAACATGAATCCAGTACTCAATTTCTGATCATCCAAAATTAGTAGATCAGTGTTCAGATTAGGACTTGCAATCTATGCGACACTGTGTGGATGTGAAAATTAGCCAGGATGCTGGTCCAGAGTTTCTCCTGAGCACATTTGATTCCCTTGAAGGTCTGTCAGTCAGATAGCTACTGTTATCCTCCGTCTCACAAGACCGAGTGAGAATGCTTGTAGAGAGCAGTTTCACACCAAGTAAGTTCATTTCTTGTGTCCCTGTTGGAGCTCTGGATTTTGCGCACTTCTTTTTTTTAATTATTTGCATATATATTTCTATTTGTAGGACTTGAAATGGAAGGGCAAGTCAGTTGCTAGTGTTCTGTTGTCACTAGCTAATTCCAGAGTTTCTACTCCATGGTTTATGTGTCTATTAACGTAAACGCTGGCAATTCTGAAGGTTTAGTGGGCTTTCCTCACCAGGCACACTTTGGAATAATTCTGGGACAGTTTAGACAGGACAGTCAGCTATGCCGTAAGACTGTTCTTACATAGGACATGTGGTAGCTAAAGGCTTGGGGAATGATGAGCAGGTCACTGAGTTCTCTGTGGTTTTTGAAATGGCCAGCATCCAACTCTGTGTTGCCCAGCACTGCTTGCTTGCTTCTTTTTGAGTAGAGACTGCATGGACAAGACAATAAATGTATTTTTAAAATCTACACTGGAAGATTTAAGAGTAACAACAAAGGTAATTTTTATTAAAAACATAGTATATAAAAAGATAAGGCAGAAAGATTTTTTTCTGCTAATATCCAAGGTATATGATCAATTCTCTGCAGCCTCACCAGTAGTGTAAATCTAGACTAACTTGCTGCAGGTAAAGTATCCATGGTGTTGAACACTGCCTTGGTAGCCCTGTTATCCTCCATGCTCTCATCTTGCAGTGCCTATATACAGAGATTAATCTGTAGGGGGAAGCTGTCCCTTGGAGAAGGCAGTTAATGGAAAACAGTGCTTTGTAAGAAGTGATTTTGTGATATTTCATTGCTGTTTGGGGTATCTGTGCTTCTGCCAAAATAACTTTAAAACTGGGATGGATGACACTCAGTTCCGGGGTCTTTCCATAACTGCGCAAAAACTCCTGCAATGGTGCAAAACAGATTCTAGTTGAGTGACTTAAGCAATGCTGTTTGCCATCACCTGAAGATCTGGTTCTTAAATGGGCTATGCATTGTTTACTGCTAAGATGAAAAAGGTAAACAACAATAAAGCAACTATGTCGGCTAGAGAACAGACTAAAACAAGGGATAATTTGGTATTTAGGTTCACGACATCGATGTACATGTGCCACTGTCGCTGATACTGCTTTGCTGTCTTTAATTTCTGTTATTGAAAATGCCATGAACATCTGCATCTCTGTCAGTGAACTAGCAGAATCACACAACTCTTGGCAAAGTGAAACTTTTGGGTGAGTATCTTGATCCTAAATTCTGCTGGAAGCCACAGGCCAGGAGCCCCCCATTAAATCTACCAGTGTAACGTGTTCAGATCACATAGAACCCCTCACCAGAAAAAGCAAGACAAAGCAAGATGGAAGATTTTGGGGAGTGGGCTTTTCTACTTACTAGCCCTTGGGTCAGTTGTGACACAAGTTCATGTTTTCTCCTTCACCCAAGACAGAGCAGAGACTTAAACACCATTCTCCAGGTTCCAGGAGAGCACCCTAACAAAAAAAAATACTCTCTAGTTTGGCAAGATCCTTTTTCCATCTTGAAAGATTCTTGTAAGAGAACTAAAACTCTAAGGACTGTTGGCTCCCTGCCTCACTGTTGCAATGCCCTATATAAATATGTGATGGAAGGGAATGAAGCCAAGAGAGCTACATCATCTCTGTTGTGCCTAGTGACAGGACAAGCGGCAATGGATGCAAACTAAAACACATGAAATTAATTTGAATGTAAGAAAACATTTGGTTTTGGTGCAAGGATGGTGAAACACTGACACTGGTTGCCCAAAGATGCTGTGGAGTCTCCATCTCTGGAGATGTTAAAAGCCTGAGTGAACATAGTTCTGGACAACTTGCTGTAGCTGACTTCGTTTGAGCTGGGGGTTGGACTAGGTGACCTCAAGAAGCCCCTTCCAGCACAAGCGATTCTGTGATTCTGTAATGGCCTAGGTGCATATGGCTTGGAAGCTCTCTGCCTATGGTTACAGAATATTTATAAAGCAGGCTTCTGAGATTTCAGGGGTTTAATAACATTGCATTTGGCAATGTGCTTTTTCATCTTTTATCTGTGACCAGGGAGAAAATACTTTGAAATATTTAAACTAAACAATTTGTAGTATTTGGCTTATAAAAAATATGCACTTAGTAAAAGTAATTCAAAACAGTTTAGGTTACCACAAAATTCTTGGTAAGTGACATCAGGAGCTTCTTCGGCTTTTGACAGACCTTCCTACTTTTTGCTTGGCAACTGCATTTCTGACTGTGTTTCTGTAAGGACGTTAATCCTTTCTTGTTACCATGTGAGCTAGCATATATCCTTAGTAGTTCTCAAACCCTCGGTTTCTCATGTATGCTTGTGCACTCAGTCTTTTTTGCTTCCTGCTGTCTCGTATCTTGAGGCCTCAGAGGCACATCTCATAGAAAAGACAGGCTTTCTGCTGAGGTTCTTTTGTGATACACTGATGTCCCTGAAGCAGCTCAAACGTTGCTTATGAATGATAAACATTCCTCCTCTTCTGAGGAGGTGACAACATTGTTGCTTCACCCTTGGGAAGGTAATAATATCCTCGTTACTTGGAGTTCACTGAAGTCTTCTTGCAGCAGTTTGAATTTTAGCACTATGTGGCAAAATACCTTGTTGGCACAGAGCAGTATCACATTAACTGCTGCATCAGTGGAAAGAAATAGGCATACTGAGGATCTCTTGACATTCACAAGTCTTAGGTAAGTGTTAACTGAGCAGTATGTGATAGGTAAACGCACTCTCATGCCTTTGAAAGGCTAGGGTTGGCAACTGAGTACCTGTGAGATAGCATGTCTTGCTTTGCATCACAGAATTCTGCATTGATTTTTATTTTTTCTGTTTTAACAGAGCTCTGCTCTCCATTTTTGGGCCTAAATAATGATGCCAGAAGTTTCTCAGGAAGTAGAGAGGGAGTTAACGGGGGTAATAAAGACATTTTTCAGAGGACAGAGATGGAATGCAGGTGTTTACTGCTTGGCTACTAGGTCAAATCCTGCAGAAAAAAAATCAAAATAGATTATAACTGAGAAGGAATTGCAGTAGGTGAGAAAAGGAGGAATAAGAGTTTTTGTCGTATCTTAAAGAAATATATGAATGTTTCCTTCCCCAATACGCTTATGTCTGTCCCAAACAACTCTTGACTCTTACCTCTGGGAAAGCTTTTTTGTCTTGTCCCTCAATCCTCCCTCAATTCCAATGAAAGATGGGAGAACAAGTGGGTCAGTTGACCTCTCAGACAAGGACTGTTGAACAAAGCAAGTCATGTTGAGAGCTGTCTAACACATCACTGTTTTTCCCTAATACAGCTAATCAAGGGCTTTGAAGAAGTTTAGTGGTTGAAATAGGTCATGGAATTTCAGCTTCATCTAGCCATTACTGAATCCATCTCTGGTCCCTCCATTTTTCTGTTCAAGTGCAATTTCCCTTCATTTTTTATTTCAGGTGCATTAACTGTAATGGTATGTTCCATATATAGTTTGTTGATGGTTTCAGTGCTGAGACAGGCAGTTTTGGTGATGGTTTTATTAAAGCATGTATGGCTGGGGACCTGGCTTGCCTTGTGGTATTATCATATGTTGTATTAGTTGCATCCAATCTAAGCTGTGGTGACAGGTTTTGTGTTGTGATTTATATGAAAGTGTGCAAAAGAGTTATGATAGGACAAGGAGACTATTCAGTATTGCTGCAGCCTTTAATTCAGTGAACACATGCTGTATTGGGCAGTGCTAATATTTAGGAGGATTGTGCAGGAGAGAGAGACATGATGCCACTTCCATAGCCTCCCCAATAAGAGCATGCACACAGTGGCCGTGGACATAGTATCTCACTAGCCTGGTAGTTCACATAGGTCAAAAATTGATGTGAATCATCTCTCCTTGCATGGAGTTCTGCAGCAATGTTCCAGGTTCCATCACAGGAGACCTGCTGTGATATATTTTGAAATTCTGTAATATGTGTTATAAAGTGCAATTGTATAATTGTAATTACATACATTACAAATGCAATTTTAAAAGATGTAGAGTAATTGGCCGTGAAGCCCTAGATTTCTTTACCAATTGTTTTTACTCATAGGTATTTCTTTTTCTGCTGAGAGAAGGCCGTCTAGTAGGGTGTACTGAATTCTAGATGTGATTATTATCTAAATATTGTATCCAAAAAGTCTATGAAGCACTGTAAACATCGTTAGTCTTTCTGAGGCAGACTTGGCAAACAGCGTTGAAAGCTGCACATAGCAGCAAGCAGAATATAACACTTGGCCTTTCCTTAAGACTGAAGAGAGAGACATTTCAACAAAAGTCCCTAATCAATATCAATATTTTAATAGCTCAGTATAGCAGCTGCTGGTAGAACACCACTGAGGGTGCTTTGGGATACAACACAGTGATGTGGGTGCAGCTTGCTTTTTTTTTTTACTAGTATATTAGTAAGGTCCCCTTCAGCTTGGTAAGCACTGCTACAAAACCAGACTTGAACTCTGAAGTAATTTCCATGTCTGTAGACCCAGTAGGGGTAGAGAAGTTCCTTCAATAAGGCTGAGCAGAAGAAGGTTCTAGGTTCCAGCAGAAGTGTTTCCCTGAACCATAGAGGCAGAGCAACTTCAAGGATTTCTACTATTCCAGCAAAGCCTGGTCTTCAGTGAAGCAAAGGATCCACCTTTTCTTTCTCAAATTCCTCACTCCACCTTCGGACTTTTCTGGCAGCAAAGCTTTGTTCATGAGCCAGTCTGAATGAAGTGACCTGATTATTCCTGTGGGAAGATACTCCTGTCAAAAGAGTGCATGAGTCTCTCATTAGTGGGTCCTAAGGTATCTTGGGTGATGGACAACAAATAAAAATAGGCACCTTGTATGGTTGTCCATACTGAACATCAGCAGCTGAAACTGCCAGCAGCAAGATTAATCCTTTAATCATTCTTTGGTATGCTGCAATATACACCATCTGCTGCATAACTGCAAACAAGGAGCTTATAAAACCCATAAAGCGTGTTCATTCTCTAGATCTTTGTTGAGGAAAAAATTGGCTGTATTTTTCAAATGAAATGCCTCTCTTGAAACTGTTCACCAACTCTAATCAAACCAATCAATCTCGCTGTAACTCAATATCAGACACTAATTGCATTCAATTATGTTAAAAGTTACTACAAACAAATTTGCTGGAAGAGAAATTTAGTGTATTTATTGTAATATATATGTGGAGGGAGGATGAGTTAATGCCCTATATTGCAAATGGTAATTTGAAGTTTTTCAGACCTTATGAATTAGAAAATATTCCCCCTGCAGACCTTTGTTGCCTCTCATTTTCCTTTTGAAGAAGAAATGGATTATTAAACACTAGAAGATGTTGCAGTCTTAGTTTCATATGTATACATATACACAGTAACTATTTATAGCAAAATAATGCAAATAACACTGAAAAGTAAGCAAAGGTAATAACCTGCATTGTCTACCTTACCTTCAATTACCTCCTCTAATGGATTTGTGATGTGAAGATAATTGCTAATTGCATGACTGCATATAATTATCACCACATGGTCTTTTCCCTGCTAGCTCTCTCAGTGCCTAAGTTGACAAGAGAAAGCACTCCCTGTTTTCTGACTTTTTCTGTTTGCTTCTGTAGCTTCTTTCACCGAAGAGACACAGGTGACGTTGTTGACCAGATGTCAGATGAAGAAACCCATATTCGACAGAAGAGATTTGCCCACCACCATCAGCCCCTGTTTCACAGCCAAGCTATGACTCATTTAACCTTCCATGATACCCAAAGAATTTCTCAGATTTTGAACTGTTTTGCTGCCCTTCACTTTTGTTGCCATTAACAAATATAACCTAAGCGCTTTACTTATAAGATACATAACTTTGGATCATATGTGTGGCGGCAGCATGTGACAGAATTTCATTAATATGTTCTCTATCTTTACTGCTGCTTTATTTTTTATGTAGCTGATTGTCTAACTTCCTTGCTGTTTTTCTCATGCCATAACTTTTCCTGTCACTTAAGGAAGTGTAGAAATGAAGTCGGATAAGCTGAACACTGAAAAGCATCTCTGAAATAACCTTTACATTAATAATACTTAAAATTGTACAAGTTAGTGAATGTATAGGTAGAGGAAAGCAAGTATTTGACTCTTTGTAGTCTGTGTTATTAAGGTGTAGCATGTAACTCATCAATAACAGCAGAAGATGTTAAGAAATGACAATTCTGTAAAACCGTGTCTTTATATTTAAAATCGTCACACCAGAGTCTCTTCATGAATACAAAATTTTCTACAGTTAGAGTGACTAAGAAATGCTCATATTTCTATTGCTGTTTTTGTAAGAGGAACTGTTTGGTTGATTTTTTTTTTTTTTTGCTGGCAGCTTCTGAGAATATAGACTCATATTTCTCAAAATAGATTACATTGTTCCTGTAACATAGTGCTATAGAATGAGTTTATAACTAATGCTGATTAAGGTCTATTAACCTGAGTCTAAGATGGACTAATAGCATCAGAGCTGTTCAGTCTTTCTCATAACATAGGAAAACATTGAAAGAACTGAGTGTATCTTGCTGTCTTGTTTGCTCCTGAAAGATGTACAGAAAATACCACTTCATTTAGCAATAACTTTAGGCAGACAAAGGTATTTCCAAGTTGGCCTGTGTGACAAAAAAAAGGTATTTTGGATAGCTAGGAGTATACTGCTGGTGTTTCCTAAAAGAAAGATGGCTTGACTAAAAGCAGAGCACAAGATAACTCCACTGATATAAGTCTGAGTAGTTAGAATTTGAAGAGATTAAAGCATCCAATACCTGAGAGGGAGTTGTGTTTCCCACCCATATCACAAAAGTATGTGACAGTATCCCAAAATAACTCTTCCACACCCTCCACAGCTCATCTGAATAAACAGGATGGGTTGTGTAGAATGCCTGGAAGTGAAGCAGAGTAGGGCAGGAAGAACAATGAGAGTCTAACATCACACATGTAATTTTATTCTGCTGAAACCGTGCCCTTGATTTACAAGCTTTCTACAGGAATTCCTCCTTCTAAAGTGATCAGTCAGTGGTACTTTTCTGTAGTTTCTCAGGGACAACATTTTGTTGTTTGGAGAACTTCTTATTTGGATAATGTGTAGTGTATTTGAAGGTTACTTTATTTTTTGCTGCAGCATGAATTCTAACAGAGCTAATTTTTGTCCTGCTATTCCAAGTAAATGGTAATTTTCACACTAAAAAATATAAGACTTATAAAACTTATTCTTCTTTTACTTGAATAATATTTCACTAGGAAATACAAACCTATAAATAGTTTGCATACAGCACATGAGAAGGAAAACAGCAATACAATCTTTTCTGAGGATGTAACAACCAGCAAATATGGATTGTGGGGAAGATTTGGGCAAGAGCTCCACAATTAAAGTAAATGGTATATGCCCACAGACAATGGACAGAATTTTGGCTTGTACAGTGTAGATCAAGTTCTTGATAACCTCTGTTACTATAGTATCTGAATACATCATATGTTTATTTTATTTTTAGGTGGTATAAGACATCGGTGAAATTTGTAAGCCTCATTCTGTTGATGAGTGACTGGAAATGTATTTTTGGCAGCGAGCCTGCTACGTATGGGGCTGATCACAGAAGCCTCAAAACAAATGTAGCTTTTTGGCTATACTGTTTTGTCTAGGGCTCACCCTTGGGTGACTGTTGGTACCTTTAGGGGCAAATCCAGGTTGCATGTAGCGCTTACTGCAGTTCACAAGGGTGTAATTAGATCCTGAGTTACCAAGATACCCCATCTGCCCCTGCAAGTGAGGGCTTGACTCCCTCTTCTGCCTGGTGCTGTTTCTTGCAGGCTCCTTGGAGACCTGACAGCAGTGAGTCTCAAGGTAAATGGGTTTTCTAAGTAACAGGAATGCAGCATACCTTCAGCAGCACCTGAGAGATGCTGATTCTAAAAGGCCTCCGGAAACCAGAACAATCAGATGTCTAGTTTAGCAAGGCTGTTTTAGGAATAATTATGGAAGTGAAGGATTTTTTTTCAAGATTTAAAAAAAAAAAAGACCGTAGCAGAGGTGAGGTCCGAAACTGTCTCTCAAAACCCAAACTTGTGCCTTAGTTGTTGGAATACCTTTGACTGTGTTCTTACTGCTGAAAGCTAGCCTTCAAGGTCAGCCAGTTGGTGCTGGAGAAATCCAAAGTGTTGAGTGGGTATAGCTGGGATCAGGGCTGGTACTCTGTGATTTCAGGGAGCTGAATACCGGTTGTAGAATTGGTAGTTAGACCACTATCCTCTGTCCTTGGGGCTACTAAAGCACATGCATTAGGTAGGCTTAAGAAAAGAGATAAGTCTTTGAGTGAACAAGGCCATGCATGGAAGGAAAGTGTGTCTTTAATGCATCACCAAACATTTGAATGTTGCTTTTGATCTGCAGTGACAATTTAGCAAAGAATTGCCTTGAGGATTTAAGATGTGTGAAGCTTCAGTTTTATGCACACCTAAAAGCCCTTTGATATAAGAAAGACCTTTTTTCCTGGAGCTTTCTTCTGGTAAATATTTTCCCACGAGCTTGAATTTACTTCTCTCTCTCCTTTATTGTCAAGTCAAGGAGAGTACTCCAGGGCTGGCTGTAGGGATTTTGATATCACTGACAAATGGCAGTCTACATATGCTCCCATATACCTCCAATTCAATTTGTTTCATTAATCTCCTGCTATCATTAGTTCCCTCTTCTGCCAACAGGGTAATGATAACGTTTTCCATGACAGTTGGATAGTGATGCGTTATTATTTAACAGCTTTGAAGTAGCTGTCAAACAAAGTAGTATTCCTTTTCTTCCATAACCTGGGAAGAAGAAAATGTTCCCGGGTATTTATTTGATGACACTATAAAAATGCAGAAGTCTGAATTTAGATGAACCCATGGAACTTTGCAACCCTTCCCATCCAAATGTCTGAGGCAAGACAAAAGGAGAAAAAAGTGTGCTAAACATCGTAACATCTTCTCACAAATACTTTTGGCTATTCCAGTAGATTATTATTCATTTGCAATGATGCTTAAAACATAAGGACATTTGCAGGACATTAATTCCCATCAGATATATTGTCACCCATTGTCTGACTACCACTTGTCACATCAGAGAGATGTTATGTCCTCTTTGTATGTTATTTGCATTATGAATTACTGGCATCCACACTAGGAAGCTGGCACGCGACCAGCTGATGACAGTTAAGCAGTGTTGACAAGAAGCCTTTCTCAGAGGTTCATTCCTTCTTGTGGTTCTTGTGAGAGTGGCTAAAGATTTGCAGAACATGAAGCCTGATCTTTAAACTTCCTTATTTTTCTCCTTTTTGAAAATGTTTTAGGTTCTTTTCCATTTATTAAATTTAGTATCAAGTCTTGGATTTCTTTTGCAATTTACCTATTCAAAACTGAGTTTAAAGAGTGTCTCACTTCATCATTAGAGGCTGATCACAGGTTCTTTCTCTCCCTGATTATTCCTGCAAAAGATCAAATCCCCACCATCCACGGTAAATTCTACAGTGTGCACGAGCAGTTTTGTCACATGGAAGAGATTTTTATCAGAAGCTTTATAGCTAAAAAACGTAACAGGAAACTAATAGAGAGATGGCGAATCTTGCAGGTTGCCCTAGTTTACACTGATGTAATTCTTTTGACTGAAATATTATAGTGACTGTAAAACAGTGTAATGACAGGCACTCTAAGTCACTGTCTGTTCAGGAGCAGCCCTTTGGCTGGTACAAATAGGAACAGTTCCACTAATTTCAATTTACTTTGATGCACCTGAGGTGAGGTTTTAGCGTGCCACTCAGTTAAGGAGTGACTGAGGCCGCAGATTAAATATTTCTATTTATCCTCCTCTCAGTGCTGAATTATGAGCATTTCTTGCTCTGTATCTACTTGACATGCACCTTTGTTGATATGCCAAAAAGATACTGGGACTATTTAAAATGTTTTTTTCAGGATTTGGACCTTACAGTTAATCTGTTGAGTTAGTCTTATGTGATGGATATAGATGGATATACGGCTTATCTCATCTCTTCTTGTAGGAAATGGTAGCAGCTGATTTCATTCCTAATGTGTGGCTGGGGGTTTGTGCAGGAGTTGAAATAAGTAAGTAGCAATGCATGAAAACAAACATGAACTTTTTTGTGTGTGAGTTACTTGCCAGAGGAGAACATCTCCCCCAGCTGTAGGTGTAGATTAGCTTGATGATGGAGAATACACCTCAGCTCCTGAAAGACAACATCACTAGCAGACAGTGAAGATTTTACTGGAACAAACCTGCAGTGCACAAGACTAAAATGGCAGAAAAGGGGTTTTTTGAGCAATTACTATCTAACATGTTTTCCTGCAGAATGCACTGCAACCAGCCACCCATATGTCTTAGCAGTAGGAAGTCTTGCACTCATTAATCCCTTTTTACTGTGTCATGTCATTTAATAACCCCTTCATGACCACAGCTTGATGGCTCAAGAAAGTTACTGTGTTTGTGGCAACACCATAGCCAAAGTACATTTTGTGGACAAGGATCTCCTGCCAGAAACTCGGGTCAGCAGAGTGCTACAGCTGGCTCTTCCCTTCTTACCATACACGTGAGGTAGTGTGACGCATTGCTGCCCACTGATTCACCCTGAAAGGCAATTGGATCTGCTGCAGCCATGATTAATAACCAAGGTGAAACTCAAGAATGGGTCAAATCCTGGTTCTTTGTGACCACATGCACAGTGAACTCATCCAGAAAGACTGTCTCCTTATTTTCCAACATCCAAAACAAAGGAGAACAAAAGAGACCACATGCACAGTGAACTCAACCAGCAAGACTGTCTCCTTATTTTCCAACACCCAAAACAAAGGAGAAGGTGCTCACTTCTCATTTTGAGAAGAGTTTTGCTAATGTTTTCTCATGCTTAGTGTGGTGGGTATTTACAATGCCTTGTGTTCCGGAGATAATTAAAGTAGAGTGTGACACTTTTAACTAAATGGAATCATGCCCATTCTATAGCAGGGAGCATAACTCTAGTGTTTGAGGTTAGGGAAACTGGAGTGGGGAATATTTAGACAAGACATTAGGAAGAAATTCTTCACAATGAGGGTGGTGAGACAATCAAACAGGCTGCCCAGGGAATCTGTGGACACCCCATCCCTGGAGATGTTCAAGGCCAGGTTGGATGGGCAGCCTGGTCTAGTAGGAAGTGTCCCTGCCCATGGCAGGGGGTTTGGAACTAGGTGATCTTTAATATCCCTTCGAACCCAAACCATTCCACGATTCTATGATTCTGTTCCTTCTTACATTTGTGCTGAATGAGAATGTTCTTCCTAATTTCTCTTATTTTAGAACTTCTAATCATTTCAGTTACGATTATATGATTAATAGACTCATTTATCTTTATGTAGTCTCACTGCAGTAAATTTCACTTTAGAGTCATAGAATCACAGAATCACAGAATCATAGAATCAAAGAATAGTTAAAGATCATCTAGTTCTGAGCCCCCTTCCATGCCTCAGTTTTTAATAGTAAGGAAATTGTTCTCTGTGTGTACACACCCAGGAGTTAGAGGAGCAGAACAAAGCTCCCGTGATCCATGAGGAGGCGGTCAGAGACTTGCTTGCCCAGCTAGACACCCACAAGTCTATGGGGCTGGATGGGATCCATACAAGAGTATTGAGGGAGCTGGCGGATGTGCTGGCCAAACCCCTTTCCATCATCTTCCAACAGTCCTGGAAGACTGGGGAAGTCCCACTGGACTGGAGGCTGGCTGATGTTGTGCCCATCTACAAGAAGGGTCGCAGGGAGGACCCAGGAAACTACAGGCCTGTCAGTCCGACCTCAGTGCCAGGGAAAGTCATGGAGCAGGTGATCTTGAGTGCTATCATGAAGCACATGCAAGAGAACTGGATGATCAGGCCCAGTCAACATGGGTTCACAAAAGGCAGGTCTTGCCAAACTAACCTGATCGCCTTCTATGACAAAGTGACTCGGCTGCTGGATGAGGGAAAGGCTGTGGATGTGGTCTTCCTGGACTCCAGTAAAGCCTTTGACACAGTTTCTCACAGCATTCTGCTTGGGAAACTGTCAGCCTCTGGCCTGGACAGGCGCACACTCTCCTGGGTGGAAAACTGGTTGGATGTGCAGGCCCAGAGAGTGGTGGGAAATGGTGTGAAATCCAGCTGGAGGCCAGTGACAAGTGGGGTTCCCCAGGGCTCGGTGCTGGGTCCAGCCCTGTTCAATGTCTTTATCAATGACCTGGATGAAGGCATTGAGTGCACCCTTAACAAGTTTGCGGATGACACTAAGCTGGGTGGGAGTGTTGATCTGCTGGAGGGTCGGGAGGCTCTGCAAAGGGATCTGAACAGGCTGGGCCGCTAGGCAGAGTCCAATGGCATGAGGTTTAACAAGGCCCAGTGCCAGCTCCTGTACTTGGGGCACAACAACCCTATGCAGTGCTACAGACTAGGAGAAGTCCAGCTGGAAAGCTGCCTGGCGGAGAGGGACCTGGGGGTGTTGGTTGACAGCCGACTGAACATGAGCCAGCAGTGTGCCCAGGTGGCCAAGAAGGCCAATGGCATCTTGGCTTGGATCAGAAACGGCGTGACCAGCAGGTCCAGGGAGGTTATTCTGCCTCTGTACTCGGCACTGGTGAGACCGCTCCTCGAATATTGTGTTCAGTTCTGGGCCCCTCACCACAAGAAGGATTTTGAGGCTCTGGAGAGAGTCCAGAGAAGAGCAACAAAGCTGGTGAGGGGGCTGGAGAACAGGTCTTACGAGGGGCGCCTGAGAGAGCTGGGGTTGTTTAGCCTTGAGAAGAAGAGTCTGAGGGAAGACCTCATTGCTCTCTACAACTACCTGAAAGGAGGTTGTGGAGAGGAGGGTGCTGGCCTCTTCTCCCAAGTGACAGGGCACAGGATGAGAGGGAATGGCCTCAAGCTCTGCCAGGGGAGGTTCAGGCTTGACATCAGAAAAAAATTTTTCACTGAAAGCGTCTTTGGACACTAGAACAGGCTGCCCAAGGATGTGGTTGAGTCACCTAACCTGGGGGTGTTTAAAAGATGGGTGGATGAGGTGCTGAGGGGCATGGTTTAAGGTTTGATAGGAATGGTTGGACTCGATGATCCTGTAGGTGTTTTCCAACCTAGTGATTCTGTGATTCTGTGACATCCCAGCAGAACAGGTTGCCAAAGGCCCCATCTGACTTGGCCTTGAACACCTCCAGGGATGGGGCAGACACAACTTTCCTGGGAAACCTGTGCCAGTGTCTCACCACTCTCATGGTGAAGAAATTCTTCCTAATGTCTAGTATAAATCTGACCCTCTCCTGTTTGTAGCCATTCCTTTTAGTCCTGTCATCACAAGTCTTTTTGAATAATCCCTCACCAGCTTTCTTGTAGGCCCCTTTCAGATACTGGGAGGTTGCTGTAAGATCTTCTTGGAGCCTTCTCTTCTCCAAGCTGAAGAAGCCCAACTCTCTCAGCCTGTCCTCACAGCAGAGGTGCTCCAACCCTCTTATCATCTTTGTAGACCTCCACTGGACCTGTTCCAACAGTTCCGTATCCTTCTTATGTTGAGGATTCCAGAACTTGACACAACACTCCAGATTAGCTCTCATAAGAGAGGAATAGAGGGGCAGAATCACTTCCCTCGCCCTGCTGGCCATGCTTCTTCTGGTGCAGCCCAGGATACATTTCGCCTTCTGGGCTGCGAGCACACTTTGCTGGCTCATGTCAAGCTTCTCATTGACCAGCATCTCCAAGTCCTTCTCTGCAGGGCAGCTCTCAATCACATGATCCCCCATTGTGTACTAAAATTGGGGATTGCCCTGACCCAGGAGTAGGACCTTGCACTTGGCCTTGTTGAACCTCATGAGGTTCTCACAGGCTCACTTCTCCAGCCTGTTCTGGTCCCTCTGGATGACATCCCATCCTTTCAGTATGGCAACCGCACCACTCAGCTTGGTGTCATCTGCAAACTTGCTAAGGGTGCACTCGATCTTGCTGTCAATATCATTGATGAAGATATTAAACAGCACTGGTTCTAGTACGGACACCTGCGGGACACCACTTGTCACGGATCTCCACCTGGACTTTGAGCCATTCACCACTACTCTCTGACTACAATCATCCAACCAGTTTTTTATCCACCATACTGTCCACCCATCAAATCCATACGTCTCCAGTTTAGAGAGAATGATGCTGTGGGGGACCATGTCAAAGGCTTTACAGAAGTCTATATAGATCACATCCGTCTGTTTACCTGTGTCCACTGCTGCAGTTACCCCATCATAGAAAGCTACTAAGTTGGTCATACAGGATTTGCCCCTGGTGAAGCCGTGCTGGCTGCCATTAATCACCTCCTTTTCCTCCATGTACTCTAGCATAGCTTCTAGGAGGATCTGTTCCATGATCTTCCCAGGCACGGAGTTGAGGCTGACAGGTCAGTAGTTCCCAGGGTTGTCTTTTCTACCCTTTTTGAAAATGAGTACAATGTTGCCTTTCTTCCAGTCACCAGGGACTTCTGATTGCCATGAGAGTGGCTTGGCCATATCATGGAGAGTGGCTTGGCAGAGAGTTGCTTTTATTTTGTTTTGTTTCAAAGATTTCTTTCTGTCAAATTCAAGACAAGGTGTGTATTATCAATACTGTTGTTTTTATTAAATATACAGAATGGATGATTTGGTTTCTTGCAGGCAGTGTTTGGTTTATTTAAGTGTGTTTCTCTCCCACAAGGTGACACAAAGCTAAATCAGAAGCGGTTAACTTGCAATGTTGGAAATTTGAAGATTAGTCATACAAGATTATATTATAACTCATACACTGATGGAGGCCACCCTCCGATTCCAGGGGCAGTTTTAGGTTAGACATTTCCTGGCCCTTGAATGCTTGATTTCTGTAAACTCATATTTTTTTAATGATTTTAAATTTTTTCTTTTTTGTTTTAAGAGAATAAAATATCCTAAGTCCCATTCTCCCATTCTGAGCCATATATGTCTTCTTACCTTTTTTATACCTTGCTCTGTCCCCATTGCCCAGCAGGTCCCAGCTTTTTCCAAGTTCCTTGGACACTCCCCCTTCACAGACGCACTGGTTCTTGCTGTGTCTCCTGGTACAGCTGGTGCCTGTCTCCTCTCCTCCCATCTCTCAATGCTTTCTTTTGGTCAATGTGACCTTGCTGCACCTCCATTCACTCCTGCTTGGGAAATTGGCTGACAGAGACACTAGTAGTTGCTTTCTTCTCTCCCTCCCATCTTTTCTTTCATTTCTTGTCTCCCAATTTCCAGTCAGATATTTCTCTGTTCACTATCAGCTTCCAGCCACAGCCCCGTTTCCTCAGTCTGGTTCCGATCTTGTGGTTTGGCAGAGCTTGTGTTGCTTGTTCCTGTCCTGCTGCTGGAAGTAGTCCAACAATCTCACTGGGACCACAAGCAAAGCAAGCAGCTTCCTTGACATCCACCTCCCTCGGTCCATAGCCACCCACAGGCCATGAAGCGAGTCACGTTTCTCTGTGACCAGGTCTCTCGTGAAATCCTGTCACAGGCAACTGCAGAGAGTTTAAACATCTCTGTGAGAATAGGATCTGGCTGCTAAAAGCTCTAGCATGTCTGTACTATGTGTGAACTCCTTTCATCTAAGGGTCAATATTTTTACTTGATTTAGTAAGATTTTTTCACAACTCTCTTCCCAGGAAGATGACTCCTGGCAGGCCAGAAGTCTGTGTGGCTATAGATCTCTGAAAATGCTTCTGTCCTTATTTTTAGTGATCAGTGTATTTTCTTTTAGATTCCATTTCAGAAATTAATCAGCTATTTTTGCCTTGGTGTGTTTTTTTGGTTTAGGGGTATTTTTGCTGTTACAGGCAGAATTTGATATGTCTACCTGTACAGCTAGAGTTTGTAAAATTGAAATATCTTGTCAAAATATTTTGATACTACAAGTGCAAGTTCAGGTTGTATCATTCCTTGAGATTGGTTTCAGTGAACCCTGAACACCACTTCATCATACTAGGAGGACAATATTGTAAACTAAGACTAAGGTATGAACAGGTAAGAAAAAGACAGTCCCTAGAGAAATCATGATTAAAATATATTAATTCAAAGTAGATGGACGAGGAGAACAAGATAAATTATACTTGCAAGCTCTCAGAGTGCTGGGACGTTGCCTATAAAAAATTGGTATTGCAGCTCAGAAGTTTTTTAATGATTAACATTTGACAATATTTATTGAATGTATGAGAAGTAACATAAGGGTAAGTTAAAAAGGATACTTATTCATAAGAACAATCCATGGGCAGTGAAGGTCAGGGGTGTTGGCTGTCTGTCTATCAGAGCTGACATTTCAGTATCGATTGAAAGGTGATAGGTGAAGAGCCCTGAAAGTGCAAACAAGGAGACTTTATTTATTGCCCCTGAGGGGAGGAGTTCATGAAAGGATGCACATCATTACACTCCCCAACCCTATGCTGGTGCAGAACTGACTGCTCTTGTATCATCCCTAACAGCGGCTGTCTAAAGCGGTCTCAGAGGCTTCCGTTGCTGTGGTGCTGGGTTCTCTCCAAGGCATCCCATCACTAGCATTGTCAAGAGAAGGTTTTATTAATGTGTATCCTGAACCTCCCTTGTTGCAATTTAAATTCATTCCCTGCTGTCGTATACGCCTTCAAGGTGGAAACAGCATGGCACTCCTGGGTCATATTCAACTTTTAATCTATGAATCCTTTTCTGCTGAACTCCCATTAGTCTCTCATTCCACACAATCTACACAGGGGATTATTTCTGATGAAATATAGAATTTTGCATTTGCTGTGGAGTAAACAGCATTTACTGTTCATATTTCTCTGTATTACTACAGCTCACAATTAGTAATGAGAGAAGCCAATCAATTGTTTCTTCATGATAAAAAATATTTCCATTTGTGCGCATTTGTACTGGAAAGTAAATCTATTGATTTGCAAGACTCTGTTAAGCATTATTTAAACCACAGATGCTTTTCCTTACAGTCATGCACTTGTGAAATAGAAACTGCACTTTCATGAAAGCCCTTGTCATGTGCCCATTGAAGTAAAGTGTTAGTCAGACAAGACAAGATATTTTTCCCTTTTAAGGTCCCTGTGCATAGTGGGAAAATGGTGGTTCTGTTTATAGACTTTCTTTATGATTTCAGTTGCTTTTTTTTTTCCCCCTAGAAAATATGTCGGCTTGGAAGCTTTTTGAATAAGTGTTCATCTGGGGATGTATTAAATAAATGCAGTGTGCAACATTTTACAACAGACTGGAATTAACTTTTTGATCTGAGATGACTCAGTGGACTTTTCTTGAGGTTGTGACTGCTAACATCCCACCCTGACATTTATTTTAAAAAAAAGCCTGTCAAGGAGTGAAGCTAATAAAGCTATGAGTGATTCTTCCTCCCTAATCCCTTAATCCCCTCCCTTAATTCTTAAACCATCATTGCAGGAAGACAGGATTTTAACTCTTAAAAAGGCTTCCACTGTTCTTATTCCAAAAGTTTGGGGGAATTATTAAAAATGAGCACTCATCTTATTCCAATGAAGTTGAATGGGCAATTTTCCGTAATTAAATAAGAAATGAATTTCATATTTAAAATGACTACACCAAAAAGAATTGCTGAAAATGTAACACTGTTAAAAAGAGTCAAAGATTGAACAGACTTTATAAAAATTAATTATATACACGGTTATACAAATGAAGTGATTGTACGCCCCTTAATGCACTCAATGTCTTTCTGTTTGAAAAGGCTGCACTGTATCTCCTGCCTTTTTTTTCCCATTGTTTGTACATACAGATGCCTTTATCATTATGGTAACAGATATCTCAGCTGTCTTAAGTCTATTCTGCAATTGAAACTGTGATGGAAAAGAAGTATTTTTCTTATCTTCCACCCAGTGTCTTATTGTTATGTAGTTATAATTACTATGATGGCCACTGCTACCACCAGAGTTTATATTCTGGTAGCAACAAGAATTTTTAATCACAGAATTCTATAATTGCCCTTCCCCAAAGGAACAAGGAAAGAGATAAAATACAAAATAGTTTTAAGAATGAACAATACTATGTTGTAAAATGGCATGTTACGGAGTTTATTAATTTTGATTCATAAAAATATAAATGTATATTTAAGGATTTGCTTCAGATGAGAGATATTCCAAAATAATAAAATCAATGTCCATCACTGTTTATTTCACATGTAAAAAAAGTTATCTTTACTTGATGAGTAACTGTGTAAAATTTTACCGGATCAAAAAAAGAAGTCGGATTTTGAGGAGGTTACCAAGTTGCTTTGCTTTTTTTACAACTCCTGCACATCGTGATCCATTGTCTCATACAATATTTATATACTGAATATATTTGACATGCACAGACAATTATTTGAGTTTTCCATATACTGCTGTGAAAGGGCAAAATATTTAAGGTGTTGTTAAAAATAACTGGAGCTATTTTATAATGGCTTAAATGCATCTATCAGCTGAAGATTGAACTCTTATTTACC
This sequence comes from Phaenicophaeus curvirostris, assembly GCF_032191515.1. Taxonomy (NCBI): domain Eukaryota; kingdom Metazoa; phylum Chordata; class Aves; order Cuculiformes; family Cuculidae; genus Phaenicophaeus; species Phaenicophaeus curvirostris. Next base: position 54,110,448 of record NC_091396.1, on the reverse strand, counting down.
CTGTAATACACGTTATCATTTTACTAATAGTGTTACTGGTGGTGTAGTAGTTGTCATCACAGATACAATGCAGTAAAATGTTCAACCAGCTTGTGGCTTTCTGTAAAGAAACCAGACTTCTGATATATTGTCAATGAGTTTTTCTTTCAAGCCACTGGTAATTGATAGGACAGTTTAGATTATTTGGTATAAAATTCTGGTATCACATGTTATCCATTTGGATAGATAACACAGAAAAAAAAAAAGCAAACCTGAGGACAAATAAGCAGTCAAGTGATTTACTTTAATAAATAATTAGCTTAGTCTGTGAATGCCATATGAGTGCAATTTATATTCATTTTTAATGCCATTTGAAATAAGAGTAATCTTCATCAAAATGAAGAAGGAACCATTATGTTAAACTACTCCTGACTGGAAACATGTTGAAATATGAAGACTTCTCTTTGAATGATACCCAGCTCTGAGGAAATCCACAGGGAATAAGCTGTGAAAAAACTTCTAAAGCCATTTGCCTGAAGTATTTTCCAACAAAGACATAAATCACAGGGTTGATACAACTGTTGGTGGTAGCGAGAGTATAACCAAACTGCTCACCGAAGTTGAGCAGTTCCTCCCAGAAGCAGCCTTTGATCAATTCTGTCTGGTATAATATATCAAGGAATACAAAAAAATGGTATGGAGTCCAGCATAAAAGAAATATCAGTACCACGGTGAAGATCAGCCTGGTAGCCTTTGTGTCTTTCTGCTGCTTGTTACTCTTTGTTCTGAGTGCTCTTTGTTCTCTTGCATTTTTTTGTAGGGAGCGAATTGTAGAGAAATTAAGGAAGATGATTGCTGTAGATGGGAACACAAACCCCACTATGTTGTATACCAACCTTTCAGCTGATACCCATGAGGGGGCAGGGAAATCTAAAGTGCATGCTGAAATATTCCACAGAGGAAAATATTTCACGGTCCGAAACATAAAGGTTGGGACACTGAGAAGGATACCAAAGAACCAAGTGAGCATGCAGATCCCTTTGGCCATAGTTTTGCTCCGTATCTCTCTGTGGTTCAAGGTACAAACAAAAGTGAAATAGCGATCCACGCTGACTGCCACTAGCAAGTAGATGCTGGTGTACATGTTTAACCTGATGGATGCACTGGTGCTGCGACAAAGGAAATTGCCAAATGGCCAGTTGAATTCATTCCTGATGTTCTCTGCCCAGAAAGGGAGGCATGTGAGGAAGATAAGATCAGCAGCAGCTAGGTTCGTAAGGTAGATTTCAGCTGTCTTCAGGGGGCCCTTGTGCAGTAAATAAGTGAAGAGAACAAATACATTTCCCAGCATTCCAATAACACAGATGATGTTGATATACTTGGGCACTATGTAGTACACAATTTCCCACCATTCATTCAAGTCTGGGCAAATAGTTGAGTTGCTCTTGTTTTCGCTCTGGTTTGAGGAAGGATCATTAAGTAGAGGAGTTTCAATCATTTTTTTTCTTAATTCTGAAGTGAACAGGAGACCTCTTTGAAATGAGAGAAAGCGACTGAAAAAAAGAGGCATAGAATAGTAAAATTTGTCTTCTATCAGTGGTGGAACAAACATTTAACTGCTGGGAATTCTTTATTAGTTCTCACTCGTTATCATAGACTAGACCAATCTGTGCTTTGTGCATGCAATATTCCCAGTATTGGCAAGAATGGAACATCCTATGAAATTTCCTCTGTTTGCATTCATTGTTTAAAGTGGCACAGAGGAAGGAAAGTGCAAATTTAGTGTAAGTAGTTCTGTATAGCTACTCCAGACTGATGACAGAAACAGATATAGCCAAATTCCAACTCCCTGAGAGTAGGAGGAGTCACACTGGTGACACAAAACTAGCTTTGCACCCTTCCCTGCCTTTTCTCTTACTCTTATTTTCCATGCTATGTATAATTTAGCAGGATGATACCCGTTTTCCCAGAACTGGGAATGCTACTCACTCTCTGTGTGCATCACTGGTTTGATTAACTTTGCATTCTTTTTTTTCCCTCTCAGTTCCTCCCATCCGAAGCATCAGGTTCAAAATTACTTTTAGACGAGACAGCTTATTACCCTCAAATATCAATAGCTGTCATAATAAAACATTTACGCCTCCAAAATCTTATGCTCAGAATCTTGCCTTCCGGGCAGGCCTACACAACTCCAATTTCACATCACTCTTCTTCAGTTCAAAAATTTCATTTTAGTTCAGCTGGAGAGAGGCAGCACCAGCCTCCAAAGCATTTAGACTTTTATAGCGTTGGCCATATCTTTATTTCTCTCTAGTAACTTCACATTACATTGTGCAGAAACGAGAGAGGGGTAAAACGTTATCCTCCTGTGAAAATCCCCTGAGTTGCTAGAGCTCCCTCCTGCAGTAACTTTAATTTGGTGTTGTCATGCTTAACCATAATGCCTGGATCTTGTTTTTTACAGACATTCAGTCTGGGAATCATTATGGTAGGTAAGGCGTTACCAAGCCTGTGGTGACATCTAATATTTCAGTATTTCATATCAAAATGGAACGTGTGAAACATAACTATGCATTTAAAAAAATCAGTATTTTGTAATTAGTCATCCTGAACGTTGACTTTCTGCTACAGCTACTTAATTCTGCTCTTTCAGAGTCTATATTTTTACAGCAAGGAGGTAGCTAAGGATGGAGGTTTTATTTCATTTCCCTTTCCCTGGCAAGGGAGGGGAACAGAGTTCAGAACACAGCTGCTTGCATTTAGCCAGACCTGGGCTAAATCATGACAAATACTTACCTCTGTGATGTCTCTAGGAATTACTTAAGTGCTAATATTTCACATCACACAGTTTGGTACTCAAAGCACAGAACATTTTTGGCATTAAGTGAGCAGCAAAGTTTTATGTGAGTTCATCAATGCATTCAAGCTGTCAGCCTTGCCAGGGAACTGGGCTACAATTCAAGTTAACACAGCTCTTTGGCTTTGAACATCTTCCCTCACAACAATCTCAGTGTTGTCTAGTTCAGTGACAGTTATCTCATATGAACTAAGGTAACTTTAAAGGATCTTAAAGCGCAGAGAAGATACGTAGAGGAAATAAATGGCTCGTTAGCATCAAGGATGCTATTTGTGAGACAGCAGGAGTACAACCTTTGTGTAGCAGGAGATGGGTAAGGTGTGGAAATAATGGAAGAAGATCTGTACATATGTATAGCAACTTAGATTTTAGACACATCTAAATCTGACTTCTTGTTCATCTAGCAATCATACATAAAGTTTCTGTAGAGTTCATAATTGGGAAAATTTCAGTCTACTAGCCAGTGTCCAAACACTACCACAAGCCACAACTCTTTTATAAACTTAAAAGTCCAGATGTCTTCTTGACAGAAAATGCAATTCATTTTCTTTTTCCAAGGCAATTTTCTTCTGTATGTATTTTTAAGTATTTAGTGCTAATGGCAATTAACCACATGAATGGTTTTCAACTGATGTACTTAACACATTTGTCATCTTTTATGCAAATAATGACTTTTAACCTTTGCCTGATTAATTTCTATGTATTACCATAATTACTGTTAATACATATTACTCAGGTAGGATCATGTGTTCTAGAAACACTAAATAAATACAACCTGAGCTTTGGGAACAGTCTTAAATGTAAAGATGACTTTGAAAGAGGAAGTTCTATAGTCAGCCAAGTATGTTCAGCTATAAAGAAGTTTCATCAAATGAATAATATCTTTACACAATTAGGGAGAACAAGTCCTGACCTTCAGATTTAGTTTCACGGTGAAAAAGAAAGGGAAATTCTTACTAGACTGTACAGATCAGAACTGAGAGCACAAAAGATTTGTAACAATTTTAATAAAGGTAAGACATTAAAACCAGATAGACATACCTACTTCTTGTTCTTCCTGCCAGTTGAGGCAAAGTTTCAAATTCAGCAACAGTTGATAAAAAGCAGTACAGAGGATACTGAAAGAATTCAGAGATAAATCCTGAGGCACAAATGAGTGTCTGAGTGCTGTCTGAATGCTTTGTTGGTCATGTATGACGTGTGTGATGTTACAGTTTGGAAGAAAGCCCCAGGAGTTTTTTTTTTACTTCTCTAAATGTCAGCTACAGTAATTTTCAAGGCATGTGAAATATTACATTATTTCATTCCCATTGTGAAATCATGTAAGCCATACGCCATGTCTTTTTCCTCCTGCGACAACTTACTGAAGTTCTCAAGTACAGGTCGTTGGAAAACAGAACTTCCTTTGTATGATTAACTATGTCCTTAACAATGACAATTTTAACAACAGCTCTCAGTGCCAACGCACAGAAAGACAGCTTTTGAATCAAGTTTTTGTTGGTTTGGAAGTTCCTTCCTCTGCCAGCCTGGGGGAGGACCATGCCAAATAGCTAGGGTTAAAGTACATTAGATGTATGAGAGGCACTGCTGAAACTTGGATCCATTAAACCCCATGTCAGCCCATACACTGTTTTTGAAAACAGGTGTCTTTTGCACCATGCTAGAGGAGTGGGCATAAGAACCTGTAAATATTACTTCTCAGTAGTGCATGATATATCACTTACAAAGGTTGGACCAGATGATCCTTGAAGTCCCTTCCAACCTGGCATTCAACGATTCCGTGATGACTGATATATTTCCTCAGGCTTGCATCGATAAACAAGCTTGTTTTTACGTGGTTACCTGCTGAGATCTTGTAGCCTGAGACCGGTTGTTTGTCAGTTATTTTTATCTTTTTCATTCTGATTGTTCCCCGACTAGAACAATATTTTTTAAAAAAATCATATCTGATCCATCTCAGATTGTAAATAAAAATCTCTCCTAAGTATATCTGTGTAAACAATATTTTTTTCAACCTTTTTTTAAAAAACAGTGAGAAATTATCAAGGGAGTGGAATATTATTTACTTATATGAAAATATTCTTCCCATTGGCTACTTACCCAATACATTTATCCTCTCTCTAAATTCTTATTCAACTGTGTCCATTCTTGTTTTATAAGCGAGTTAAAATGAAAAGCCATGCAAGGTTGCACAGTGGTATCTTATTAGAAACTTCCCTGTCACCATGATAAATACTTTTATTCCAACTTTTTATGCATTAAGAAGATACTGAGTTAGAGTTATGTAAACACTGGTAAAATTGATAAATTTGAAAAATTGTTCTGGTTACACAGTCACACTAGAGAAAACACTAAAGAACTCGACACTTAATTTGAAGATGTAAAATGTATAAATACTTCTTTTATTTAAACAACTTCTTACTTAAGCATTTACTTATTTTATTAAATAAATTAAACAGCATAAAAATGCATACTTCTGCACTTCTATCAGAATGATTTTTTTAATATTTTTATCAAAACATTAATTTTGCTGAAGACATGCAATGTGACTTTTTATTAATTACATGCTACCTAAGGAATCCTGATAACTTACAGGAGAAGAATCTCTAAACAACATGCTGACTCATTAAGGTAAGCGTAATACAACACATCTTTGTCACAGGCTTTCCAAAACTTCCCCTTTTCTTATGTCAGTGAATTTCAGTGTTGAGGTTACTTTTTCCATAAAGAAGAACGTTTAGGCAATAACAAGAAGTCTGGTTTTCATCTTTGCTTAGACATGAATCTCTAGGAGCTGCCAACATCCACATTTACTCACAGACTCTGAACAGAAAACTGCAGTTGTGCATAAAATTTAAATGATAAAGAACATAGTCTTAGAAAACTCATCACTGTTTGCAAATCCAACTCCTACTTGTAAATCTGATTTCTTACTTTTTGTTGTTTTTCCTTGCCATCTTTGGATGTTTTTCAGTAGTGGACAGAGGTTTAAAATTGGGAGCCTATACATTTGGCAGTAATAATGATGAAATGAATAGATACTGCTGTAGCTTCAGTTGTTAAACAACTTAGAACAAGTCCATGTAAGAAGCTGCACCTTCATACAAAAATGGATTTAATTCATGATTTCTTTGCAGTCTGGGTCTTCGTTTCAAATTTTAGAAAGCTTATAGTTATTTGGTGAGATTTAACATTTTGCACAGATGTTATGGACAAAAATTACAGGGATGTGAAGGATTAATTTTAAAACATCTGCATTAGAGTCAACAGTTAAAAGGCTTTTGCAGTGTACTCATCATTAAAACATATTTTTATATTGGTGCCTTCAACTCAGGATGCTCACAGCACGAGTTTATCTTTTAAGCTTATGTGATTTTTAGCCACCCTGCCTGCGTTGGATTTCCTGCAAAAAGTACGCATTCTCTAGAGCTGCATAGGAATTTACAAATACTATCTGGAATTCTCTGATCAGAAAGATTAAACAAATATGTTGATGAAGGCAGAGATAAGACTTTTTGCTCAATTATTACACACTTTACATAATATATACAAATGGCAGAAATCCAAAAGATCTTCTGAGTTCTGGCTCTTTAGGGAAGGAGTAGGAAAAGCTAGGGAATAAATACCTGGCTCTAAACCTGGTGTGAGGAGCAAAAGTTTGGGATTTTTGACCATGGGTTGCCTACACAACACAACACTTGCTGACAAAGGATGGAGTGCACCTGTCCCCAGGGATCAAAAGGACGGTTACTAAGAATTTAGCAGGGACCATCAATAAAATTTTAAACTAGATATGAAAGGGCAGGCAAAATGAGGCTTGATAGAAAAAAGCCTGTGAATGGTACTCCAGTTTCTGAGAGATGGTATGATAGCAAGGCCATTTGGTCTGCCATCTCTGGGGAAGTGGGAGGTAGCACTGCATGTGGCAGCAAAGATGCAAATGATGGGTTAGAAACTACAGTGAATAGCAACTTATGAATTAAGACTATGTTCCTTAGGAGCATGATGGGATCAACAGCTCAACTACAGTGCGTCTACACTAATGCACACAGTGTGGGTAACAAACAGGAGGAACTAGAAGCCATTGTATAGCAAGGAAAGAAAAGGTGACAAATGATTAGTAGTGATCACCAATAAGTTAACAGTAACAGCTTTTAAAGGCAATATGTCTAATCAGTACTACAAGAAAAGAAGTATAGTGATTAAGAAGGATATGTCACCAATTGTCCCATTTATCGTCATCATCATCCAGATCCACAGTTGCCAGTGAGCCCCCTTTTCCAGAGAGGATTTGGAGAGCCTGACCCTGGACAACTGGCAGGGCTTACACAGTGTGTACACTCATAGGTGAGGTCTCTAAATAATTGCCACGAGGGGCTTAGCTTTTATACCTTTTATACTTTTAAACAACTTACATCACCCGAAAAAACAGAGTTTGGCCCCAGCTGTTTACTGCCCTTCATCCTCCTAGAACATGGCCAAGATCCCAGAAGAGGAGAGGAGGAAGCAGCTGATTATCTTTTATCTTTAAGCGAAGGGGCTGTAGAGATGCAACACTCCTGCACAGCTCCTCTCTTTTTCACACAGCATCCATACTCATGCTGATTGGTTAGCCAGGGTGTTGATAGCTTTTCTCTTCTCTTCTCTTCTCTTCTCTTCTCTTCTCTTCTCTTCTCTTCTCTTCTCTTCTCTTCTCTTCTCTTCTCTTCTCTTCTCTTCTCTTCTCTTCTCTTCTCTTCTCTTCTCTTCTCTTCTCTTCTCTTCTCTTCTCTTCTCTTCTCTTCTCTTCTCTTCTCTTCTCTTCTCTTCTCTTCTCTTCTCCTTGAGAAGCTACTATTAAGGTGGCACAGCCCAATTCCACTCATAATGCCAGCCATGAAACACTTTCTCACACAGCACAGTTCCACTGATAATGAAACATTTTCTCATACTCATATGTATTAAGAATAGCACAGCACAATTCTACTGATAATAGCAACGTGAAAAGTTACAGAAGGAGCAGTACACATAGCAATGCAATACAAACCATCCATGGGTCACCCGTATCTTTTCAGGCTGGTTGATCAGGCCTTGTCAGTTCAACAAGGAAATGGTGGAGTCACCATCTGTGAAGGGATATGGTTTAGTAGTGGACAGGTAAGGTTGGGCTTGATGGTCTCAAAGGTCTTCTCCAACCAAGCAGTTCTATGATTCTGTGGTTCTCTGAAATACAGTGGTCACTAAGGAGAGCTCAAACTCTGGTGCAGTGATTTACAGTTCCTAATAAATGACCCTGGTAGCATCACAGTGCAGGAATAACCAGCCTCTACCAACTCCAGTTTACCAAGGCTGAAGCAGCAAAAAATAGAAGGAGCCAATATAGGCTGGAAACCCACAATGTGCTGACAGAAGAATGGAGTGAATGAGTGGTTTAATGGCTCAAGTACTACTTGGGGATTTAGGAGACCTGAACTAAGATCCTGACTTCTTCACAGAAACCCTGACAGGAAAAGAGCAACCTTGTCCTGTCCACAACTTACATCATCTGTTTGTGCTAACAGCTTTTAAGATTTAAATCTTTGAAAATAGTTAAAATTGTGTGGTTTCAGCTCACTTTCCTATGGTACAATGGGAAATGAAAGAAAGAACCTATAACAGTTGCACTTCTGACAAGTCATTCCTGAGTAACAGGATACAGGCTACAGAAGAAAATGACAGCAAATTCCACATCTTAAAGCAGTTTATTTTCTGTTGTACATCCTTACTGCATAGCAAAATACGGTGTCTATATATTTTCACGATTTAAATTAATGCCATATTAAGATAATAACATTATCATATTTTACTTCTCAGTACCAAATACTCAAAAATATCTTCCATTGCCTCAAAACCTCTGTATGGAGTTTCTTTTATATATACATTTATATTATTCTCATTATGCATGAACAGCATGCTCGTGAATGAGACAGTATCGATAACACTGCAGATAAAAGAAAGCCTTGGTCTTTCATCATAGATATCTTGGATAATTTAAAGTATGAACAATAGAAGTATTTGTGATGTAGGATTATACTGGATTATTAAAGGACACCTGTGGAAATTGCCTATAAATCATCTACAAGGATCTAAATCTCACAGCTTTTATAGCACTTCCACACACTTCTAGACCATTTTTAGGTTTAATTATTTGAAGTTTTAATACAAATTTCCCATCTTAAATGGAACTTTATTGCTCCATTCAAGCTTTAAATAATAAAGACCATGCAGTAGTAATTTGATTTTACATGTCACCAAACTGCATTACCCTTGCTGTTTTTAAGGCTATAACCTTAAGTGCTTTGAAAATAATAAGGGCTGTGCTAGTTTTTGAAGATTTTAGATCATCTCCAACTCAGTTTTTGATCAAGGTTCCTAGAGCTAAAATTGCACACTGACAGTTCAGTACAGTCTGAGTTTATCTTCTCTGTAAACTAAACTTGGATCATAAACCTGGTCCAGATATTTTGTATTAAAATCACTTAGATTAACCCTACAAATAAAATGTATGTATTACTAGACTCTGAAAAGGTCATTCTTGCATACTCTGAACTTGCAAGGCTCCCATTAACTTCAGTAGACTCCTAAGGCTGGTAGGTGATGTTCTTTTTCACATTTTCAGCTTCTACTTTCTTCTGTTTGTGAGATTACACCAGTTATTCTGAGCTTTTACATTTCCAATAAATAACAACACAGATATTAATGATGCTTTGTGAATATTAAAAAATGTCTCTGAGCTGAAGTGTAGGCATGTATGTAAATAACATTCACTCACTCGAAAGGAGTAAGTGAATGCTTTTACCCCAATGCAGAAGGGGAAAAGAATCTCCTGCTACAAAGAAAACTGAGATAACATCATGCAGCTGGGAGTAGTCCTCCTTCCACTGCTGCTTTACCTTTTTTGAGCTACATACAAGCTAATGTAGACCTGTAACTAGTAGGAGTGGAGCAGTTGCAAATAGGCACAGCTTGTCAATTGATATCTCAAAAAAGATTTAGATGGTTGAACAGAGAAAGTAAAAATTCAGTAGGTAGCCACATCTAAAAATCCATTTGAATAATAGTCTTACAGGATTCATTTACCAGAACGTATTCAAATACAAGCCCCTCCTATCAAAAATCCAGTCTAACAAACTTTATACATACCTTCAGTAGCTGCACAATCCTGACAATAGTTTCTATACTGGGGATCTATTCAGAGAATGCGTGTACATAAATGTGCACCTTAGAAATGCAAACATTTCAAATGATACATGCATCAAATACTATTCAGACATGAAAATGCAACTATGCTACAAAGTAGGATTAAATCATGAAAAATGTCCAATAACATCAGAAGCCGGTCTCTGTATAGAGTCTCCATTAAGATCAAAACACTGATTTCATACAGATGATAAATACTATCACATATTTATTCTGTGGACCAGTAGCAGGTGGGTAGTAGTGTAAACCAATATGTTAGAAGGCTTTTCTTCCTGTAATGAACAAATTTTTCTACTGTGGTAATGGTAAAACAGACTTTTTCCTTGAGTATTCACTTGAAATGGAAGTTCTCAAAGTGTCCAGGGAGTTTTCCATCTGCGGAGACTGTGATTTTCTGCACCACTTTGGGAACAAGTCCTTGTAGAATTCCATGGCCTTCTTCTGAAAATGCTTCCCAACAATTACATACAGGACTGGGTTCAGGCAGCTGTTGCTAAAGGAACAGTATGTAGCTACCTGGGTCACTATGTCATTGATTTCTTCCAGGCATTTAAGAGTGCGTGTGAGGTAACAGATTGTGTCGATGAACGTGCTGATTTGGAATGGAAGCCAGCAAACAATGAACAGCAAGAGCACAGCAAGGACCAGCGTGGTGGCTCTCCTCTCTGTTTGGATTAACCTCAGTTTCTGTAGCTCACTACTTCGTAAGGTTTTGATGATTTGCACAGTACAATAGGTAACTACACAGAGTGGGATCACAAAGCCCACGATATTTAGCAAGCAGTTGCTTATAGGATGCCAATTTCTGTCTGGGTAAACAAGACCACAGGCTGTGATGTTGAGTTCTTCATAATACTTTACATTTCGGAACACCATTGCGGGTGAACACATGAGCAATGCACATGCCCAGATTATAAAGCTATTCCATTTGGCACATACAGTTCGTCGCATCCTTCCAAGAGACATGGTTTTCACCAAGGCCAGATAGCGGTCAATACTTACCAGTGTCAGGAAATAAATGCTAGAATAAAAGTTCATGATACTCACTATGTTGACAACTTTACAGAGGAACAGGCCAAAAGGCCAGTGAAAGTTATTAGAAATATTAATGGCCCAGAAAGGCAATGAACAGACTAACATTAGATCAGCAAGTGCCATGTTTGCTAGGTAAATTTCAGCCACTGTGCAACGACTCTTATGGAAACAGAGGACGATGAGGACAAAGGAATTTCCTATTGCTCCTAGAATAAATATAAACCAGAGGAATGCAGGCTGAAAGTCCTGTAGCCACTTCCATATATCCGAATTAATACATATATATGTATTCAGCTGATGCACTCCTGAATTATTTTGGAAATTTGCTGGGCTAACTGTGTAGTCTTGGGTGGCCACGATGTTGTAGAATTGTGTAACATTTTCAGTTGTGATGGAAACCATTTCTGTACAGAGAAAAAGAAAAAGGTGATGTGAAATTGCTGCATTTATCTCATTACTGCAAAAGATAAAATAAGAAAATCTGACTCTGCCTTTTCTCCTGTCCTAAAAACCATGGCTTTGAACAGGCTCTGGGTTGCTGTCTCATAGACACCCTGCAAGCTTGCTGAGAGTTTCACAGGATAAACTGCTACCAAGGGCATAAACCAATTTTAAGTGGGATAAGGCAACAGCAGACATTGTAACCAAAAGGTTAAACAAAGAGAACATTTACCAGACTTTATTCACTAGAATCAAGATGCAGGAAGTCTTTTTTGCTACTTGTTACTTCTTACCTTTTTATGTTGAGAGCTATAGTCTCCTAAAGGACAGAAGTGCCTTGTGAGTTTCATGTTATTCATTGTTAAGCAGCTAGTTCTGTGGCACGACCTTCAACATACTATAGTCTCTCCTGTACAGCAAAAATTGGATGGAATTCAGTGGCACTTCCTCCACCAACAACACCATATTTTCCCCTAAATGTTATAACTGCCACTGCAGACATTCGGTTTGCAGCTGTAGTTTGCCCTGAGAAAGCTGCAGGAGCAAGGATCAGTGTTTGCAAGCAATGAAGCTATCGGCTTCTCATGGGAATCACCTGTGTATTTCTGTCTCTGTGTTACAAATGCTTTCTGCAAGCAAGTCACAGGAAAGATACACGGTTGGATCTTTGACAGGGAACTTGGTTTTAGTAGGGGTGCAGTGGGAAGGTTGGCAGTTTGGCAAAGATTGTGGCTGTCATGTAAGCCAGGAACAACTTGCAGTTAGGCTGCAGTGAGCCAATTTGGGTACAAGGGCACAATTGGGATACCAGGTGTTATGCTGTAAATGTTCTATCAGTTAGAACAGCTTGGGGTCCTACAGGGACTTATTTATAGGCATAAATGTCAGATATGTGCTTAAATATTACTAAGCAGAACTTGAGGGTTCAGCATCCACTTATTACTGTTAAAATGTTAATTGCACTTTTTCTTGTTGTGCTCTGATTAAAAAAATGCTGACATATTAATCAAATAAAAGACTGACTTCCCACATATGTATAATTCATTTTTCTGGACTGGGTAACAGAAATCCCATTTGCCTTTCTCCACATCTTTAAAATACTGCTCTTTATATTATGGTTTGACTGGAAGATTTTCAGATGTATTTTTAATTAAGACATTTGTTTCATTCAACTGGTAACTTGGCAGTAAAAAGGGGACACATTTGTAATTCCTGAAAGGGTAGTGTTCTCATTTGTACTCTGGATTTGGTGGTTGATAAGTGTCAGTGCTCGATATGTATAGACTTTTGACTGCTGGATTTAATTAAGCACTACATTGCTTGAGAACCAAAAGGAAAAATGAGGACCACATGTCGGTAAATACTGTAAAATTTATAACAGAGGTGTCAGGCAGGACAGGTCAACTGTATAAAACAGGGAGTGGGAATGAGAACCTTGAAATACAAGGAGGCTTAAAAATGGACCAAAAGGTGCAGAACAAAATGCCAGCAATGTACTTTTCTGATATTTCAATACTTGAGCAAAGGACAGGATTTGCATAAAATGGGTAACAACATATTCTCATTCTGCAAGTTTATTCTCTCAAAGCCTTCACTTTTCAAGCCCATATCTAACTACAGGAACACGACTCCATCCTCTATTGTGCTTCTTCATTAGCCTTATTGTTAGAACCATCTCAGTCTTGAGACACTTGTATCCTTTTGACTTCCGATTGTTTTCAACCAGCAACTAGGCAATGTGTAGGTGGTGCTTCTTTATGACACAGCAAATGCCATCTGCAGCATGTGCTATGCAACAATGGCAGTATTCTGGTTTATGTCCCCTTTCCATCTTCCAGGTGCAAGCAACTACTGTAGGCTGTAAATGTTTTTGTTAGAAATCTTTTGTTTGAGTCATTCCAGGGTTAGCAGGATACCTGCAACCCTAATGCATTTTTCTGTGACTTTATTTGTTCATATGTCAGCACAATACCGAAGTGTCATTGAAACCCAGATGTGCCTGATACATTGCTTTTGCTTTATCCATTGGTCCAGATTGGCTTAGTCTGACACAACTTTATTCTTGACAAGTTTATATAGGCAGTTCCTTATCACTTTTTTATTCTTTATACACTTCATATGTGTATATACGGATTATTTAACATTTTGCTGTCGTGTCTTCTGGGCATGTAAGTGTGAACGGCAGATCTGTAAATCACTGGGTCCTGGTATCTCTGCCTCTTAATTGTGTATTTTGTTTTGCCCTCTCTGAGCTTCTGAAGAGTCCTCATTCTCCTTGATTTCACAGACATAAAAACTGATAGCAAAGGTTTCCTCTCCTAATTCCTGAACCATGCCAGGATGGGTTATATATGATCCTGCCAATTAGTGCACCTCCATATATTCTTTAATTTCTTCTTTACAAATTCACATAAATCTAGTTATTCAGACAAATAATGTTAAGTATCAGATCATAATCTTAATTTCTGAGAGGACTAAGGCAGAGTCATAATTGAGATTTTCATCATTCTTTGAGTTATTTGTTCCCTTTTCCTTTTGGTAACAGGCCTAGACTTTCCTCCACTATCCTTTTACTTTTGATATATTTATAGAAACTTTTAATGCTGTCTCCTATGTTCCTATTTAATAAAATGCAAGTCATTTTTAACCTGATTTTTTTATATCTTTGATGTTGTGAGTTTTTATATCTTTGATGTTGTGAGTTCTTAAATAAGACCCCAGACAACCATACTTTTCTGCAATTAATCTCTCTATAGCAAAGCCTGGGGAATTAAGGTGCTGGCATTCATAAACAAATATCTCAAAGCTCAATTTTTGTGGCTGTGAGAGATGCCACTGACAAATTGCAAACAGCAGTTTCAAGTCTCCCTTTCTGTGTATGCTGGCACTGAATGCTGTAAAACCAGATAGGAAGTGAAATACTAATGGATGGTCAACAAAAGGTCATCTGAGAGCAGAGAAGTTCTCTTGGGCGATGCAATTAGCAGAAGCTGTGTCTTCTACAGGTCATGGGCTGTGAACCATCAGAAAGAATTATAAGTAATTGCATTATTTCATGCTTTGAGGTTGGATGTATGCTTATATTTAATAAGTTGTTCATTAGTAATTCAGTGAGTGTTCATAAAGGTTATTTTAGCAATTTCTATGCCCTTTCCTCATTATATGACTAATAGAAAAACAATAAACAGGACTAATTTACAGCAAATTACAGATCAAAAACTGCCTACTGATTTATGATATTTTTCCTACAATAGTTCTCTTCTACAGTATTTTTTTTTCAGAAAGGAAAGCTCTAGAATACTTAAAAATGAATAACATACATTTCTGTGGTGTAGGGACAGGGCACAGGGGCTAGTTAGGATGTGACTGGCTTCTGGTGACCTGCTTCTTATATCCTTAGCTCAAACCCTTCCATAAATTATTGGTAGAAATGTAAGAGAGAACAAGGTAAAATGTGTTAATGACTAATTTATAAACCCCATTTAAATGTGTGTTTGGTGCTGTTCTCTATAGCACAGGAAGCTCATTTAAAGTATTTGCTTACAGAATATATTATGATTTATACAGCCACTGTTTAGAAAAGGAAGTGATATTTATTTGCCATTGATTATCACAATTCAGTGAAAATAGATATTACTCCTTCATACAATCCATATAAATGCTTTCTGTGCAATGTTAGACAGGGCTAATATCTCAGCTAGCTCGCTCAAAAAGATTGTATCTGACAGTTTGGATTTAAACACTGTCCAGCAAAAGCAATCTGTCATCACTGACCATGGGGGACTCCTGTGAGGGATGCATTTATCTCTGCTGCAACCTACCTCCTACTTTTAGCTTCCTCCTCCTTGATGGTGACTTAAAACTTTGTCAGTCATTGTTTTGTCTTGTTCCAGAATATATTTTTTTGCTAATAGTATTGTTCATAAATGGTAAGGTTTTGATAGTGGGCGCCTGCAGGATCTCCTGTCCCATAGTGGTGGCAGCCAGACCTGTGCTTCTTGTAGACACTGCCCAGGCCAAGGCAGGAAGGCTTAGGAGTCAACTGATGCAGGGATACATTGAGATATGGCCTGATCCTGCCAATGCTGCAATCAAAATACCCTCATGGAAGGACTGGGAAGAAGGGGTTAATCAACTGTAGTTTATGGGCTGTTGACTATGTTTACATGAAAAGGCAGTGGGATACACAAAATGTGGAGGGCTTGCTGATAATCTCACACCTGTTTTCTGCCAAGGGTAACATTTAGAGTCCAAGAGTGCAGTTAATCTTAGAATAAGGATTGTGTGAGGAGAGAAAGTCTCCATGCTACAGCAGTACATGCTGGCTAGTGTGGATATTCTTGAAAGAATAGAAGCAAGATAAGATAAAATGGGACAAAAATCTCTTTAAGGATCAAGAGCTGTGAGCTAAGAAATGGAAGGGCAGGGAAAATAAAGATCAGATCTCAGTTAATGCTAACTACGGGAAGTCAGTAAGTTCCAGGACAGCTAAGCCATTTGGTGCATTACTTTACTCTCCAAATGGGGAAATGCACATGCTGCATCAGATGACCAGTTTTCACAGCCTGTTTAGGATCTGGACAAAGCCCTAAAGCTACTAGACTCATGAATCTATTAGTACCTTCACTAGCGGTGTTAGTCTTCGCTGGTACTATGCTAAACATTTGCTTGTATGCTAAGGTATAGGGATTAACTTAAAGTGCTACAACCATTTTGGTTATGTGTTTTGCAAGGACAAAGCCTGAAATATGTAGTAAGCATCCAGATTATTGCACCGTTAACTCCAGAAATCAACATTATGGCAGCAAGGGAGGGATGTCGTAATGCATATCTTAAACTCATGATTTTGCTGCTTACATGTTTTGCAGAAACTAAGAGTGAAATTTGTAATTAGTGTATACATTGAGATTGTTATAATATTAACCTTGATAATTTAGTCCTCAGGAACAAGGGGTGGAGCCCATAACAGATAAATGCTCAGGCTGTTGTGATGTTAACTCCTATAATGAGGTTTGCTTGAGTGAATGATGGAATATTAAAAAGCGTAGGCACACAGTCATGACATTAACCTGCACTGCCTAATCTGCAAGGACAAAGGACAGAAAAAGCCCAAAGCCCCACTAGCCATCTGCTCTAAATGAGGGATTTCTGTGATATGTAGAATCATAGAATAGTTTGGGTTGGAAGGGATCTTAAAGATAATCTAGTTCCAACCCCACTGCCATGGTCAGGGACACGTCAACAAAAATACAGACAAGATATCCTCCTCATAAATTCTATACCTTCTCCATGAGGCTTATTTTCAAAGCTTCTGTTTCTACCTGCTCTTTCAGGCTTTGCTACCACGAAGAAGTATCTTCATCATCTATCTCCACTACACTGAGTCTGTTGTTTCCAAGCCCAGTGCAACTGCTTGTATCCCTCTCTTTTTTAGAAGGGGTTTGTTTGGTATATTGGTCTGACTGAATATCAAAATGTAACTTTTGTGGAATTTCTGAAACGTGCCCTGAAAGTTACTCAGAATGTCCTTTCAATTTTGTTTCACTGAGGAGGCATTTGATATTTTGGAGAGAAAGAGGGAGAATCTGAAACACTCCTAAAACGTTCTGCTTTCACTGACCCTATGATTTTAATTTTTAATTTGCAGTCCTTGTAAAATGAATCTCTAATGGGCTTTAACACATTTGAGGTTGCAGATCAGTGGACACTTTTTTTGGCAATGTTAGTTTCCTGTTCTTCGTTCACCCTTCATTGTCCCTTTGCACCCTGTGGCTGCCCTTTCAGCTACATCATTCAGGTTCATGAGGCTTCGTGTTGAACCAGCCTGAGCAACTTGACTGGGAAAAAAATAACCTTGCAAAAGAAAAGTTATTATTAACGCAAATCAACTCCCTAATTTGTCAGGAAATTAAAATAACAAAGAAAAGAGCCTTTGGTGTCTAAACTTGAAGTACACCATGGAAGGATAGCCATCGCTCTTCAGTTATCATTAAGGACATTTATATCAATTATGTCAGGAAAAATAGGAAAAAAGTTATATTAAATAGTTGTTTCAATAAAAATGAGTCTTGGGTGAGAAGAGGCTATTATTTTCTCTCCCATGGCTGGAAGGTGAAACTACTATATTCACAGAATCACAGAATAACCAGGTTGGAAGAGACCCACCGGATCACCGAGTCCAACCGTTCCTACCAAACACTAAACCATATCCCTCAGCACCTCGTCCACCCATGCCTTAAACACCTCCAGGGAAGGTGACTCAACCACCTCTCTGGGCAGCCTGTTCCAGTGCCCAATGACCCTTTCTGTAAAGAATTTTTTCCTAACGTCTAGCCTAAACCTCCCCTGGCGGAGCTTGAGGCCATTCCCTCTTGTCCTGTCCCCCATCACTTGGGAGAAGAGGCCAGCATCCTCCTCTCCACAATGTCCTTTCAGGTAGTTGTAGAGAGCAATGAGGTCACCCCTCAGCCTCCTCTTCTCCAGGCTAAACAACCCCAGCTCTCTCAGCCGCTCCTCATAAGGCCTGTTCTCCAGCCCTTTCACCAGCTTTGTTGCTCTTCTCTGGACTCTCTCCAGAGCCTCAACATCCTTCTTGTGGTGAGGGGCCCAGAACTGAACACAGTATTCGAGGAGCGGTCTCACCAGTGCCGAGTAGAGAGGGAGGATAACCTCCCTGGACCTGCTGGTCACGCCGTTTCTGATACAAGCCAAGATGCCATTGGCCTTCTTGGCCACCTGGGCACACTGCTGGCTCATATTCAGTCGGCTGTCAACCAACACACCCAGGTCCCTCTCCGCCAGGCAGCTTTCTAGACAGACTTCTCCCAGTCTGTAGCACTGCATAGGGTTGTTTTGCCCCAAGTGCAGGACCCGGCATTTGGCCTTGTTAAACCTCATGCCATTGGACTCTGCCCAGCGGTCCAGCCTGTTCAGATCCCTTTGCAGAGCCTCCCAACCCTCCAGCAGATCGACACTTCCACCTAGCTTAGTGTCGTCCGCAAACTTGCTAAGGGTGCACTCGATGCCTTCATCCAGATCATTGATGAAGACATTGAACAGGGCTGGACCCAGCACTGAGCCCTGGGGAACCCCACTTGTCACTGGCCTCCAGCTGGATTTCACACCATTTACCACCACTCTCTGGGCCCGGCCATCCAACCAGTTTTCCACCCAGGAGAGTGTGCGCCTGTCCAGGCCAGAGGATGACAGTTTCTCAAGCAGAACGCTGTGAGAAACTGTGTCAAAGGCTTTGCTGAAGTCCAGGAAGACCACATCCATAGCCTTTCCCTCATCCAGTAGCCGGGTCACTTTGTCATAGAAGGCGATCAGGTTAGTCTGGCAAGACCTGCCTTTTGTGAACCCGTGTTGACTGGGCCTGATCACCCAGTTCTCTTGCATGTGCTTCATGATAGCACTCAAGATCACCTGCTCCATGACTTTCCCTGGCACTGAGGTCAGACTGACAGGCCTGTAGTTTCCTGGGTCCTCCCTGCAGCCCTTTTTGTAGATGGGCACAACATCAGCCAGCCTCCAGTCCAGTGGGACTTCCCCAGTCTTCCAGGGCTGTTGGAAGATGATGGAAAGGGGTTTGGCCAGCACATCCGCCAGCTCCTTCAGTACCCTAGGGTGAATCCCGTCTGGCCCCATTGACTTGTGGCTGTCCAGTCGGGCTAGCAAGTCTCTGACCACGTCCTCTTGGATCATGGGAGCCTCATTATGCTCCTCTAGCTCCTGGGTTTGTACACAGACGGAACGACCCTCCTTACGACTAAAGACTGAGGCAAAGAAGGCATTAAGTACCTCAGCCTTTTCCTCATCCCCTGTTACTGTTGTCCCTTCTGTGTCCAATAGGGACTGTATGGTCTCCCTAGTCCGCCTTTTATTATTTATATATTTGTAGAAAGATTTTTTGTTATCTTTCACTGACTTGGCCAATCCAATTTCTAGCTGAGCCTTAGCCCTTCTGATTTTTTCTCTACACAATCTTACTTCCCTCCTGTAGTCCACCCAAGAGGCCTGTCCCTTCTTCCAGAGGCCATAAACATTTCTTTTCTTCTTGATATCCCTCAAGATCTCTCTATTCAACCAAGCTGGCTTTCTCCCCTGCCGGCTTTTTTTCCGGACCACGGGGATGGCTTTCTCCTGGGCTGCTAGGACCACCCCTTTGAAGAGCTCCCAGCCCTCCTGGGCTCCCTTGCCCTTGAGTACTGTCTCCCATGAGACTTCACCAACCAGCCTGCTGAAGAGATCAAAGTCTGCCCTCTGGAAATTTAATGCTACCGTCTTGCTAACCACCCTCTTCACTTCACCTAGAACAGAAAATTTTATAATCTCAGTAGAGATTATATATATATATATATATATATATAAAAAATATATATATAGTATATATATATAGTATATAGTATATATATATATAATATATATATATTATTATTCCAGTAGATTGTCTATTGCAATTAACTAAGGAAAATGTGGAAAAAGCACAAGCCCAATCAAGTGCAATGAAGCACTTTCATAACATATTTTTTTCCAAGTGGAAATCTTGAATATGCCCACATTAGACTCTCTAGTGTTACACTGTACTTAAAAAAAAATCCCATACATTTTATCCCCAGATAGCTCAGGATGTTATCTTTCAATTACATTTATATTTGTATTTGTATTTATATTTAATTATGTCCCATTCAATAACTACGATGATTCTGACAAAAGGTATTGTCTATGTGTAAAATAATTATAACTGAGATGGAGAAGAAAAGAACAGCTGGACTGCTGTGAGAGCTGGTAGGAGAAGAAAAATACAAACTGGATCAGAGAGAAGTACTGATCACAAGATATTTGTATACAGAAAAGGGCCAATCTCATTATGAACACAGTTTTGATTTAATCCAGATTTGGTGATGATGTTTGAGTCATAGTCCATGTTTGACCTCTGACTTGATGCCGTCAATATTTTAGAAACTTATCTATAAACAATGCACTCAAAAAGCATGAAAATGTCACCAAAGCTTGATTTTGCTGCTGCCATTCTGAAAGGGCAGTTTTAGTACAATAATTATATTTCATTTCAATCAAGAAATAATTATTTTTAACATTAGGTGCTGTTCCAGGATCAAATAAGCAGGATCTTCAAGTTTCCCCAGACACTAAATCATTCAGCCTTGTCAGCCTCAGGAGTTTTAAAGACCCAGCTGGATAAAGCCCAGAGTAGCATGGCCTGATTTCACAGCTGACCCAACTTTGAGCAGCAGTTTGGACTGGAGACATTCTGAGGTCCTTTCCAACCTAGATTATCCTAAATTCCTTAATGTGTACTGAGAGTGCTAGTAAATGAAACTTGCAGCTGGATTAAAGGCAAGAAACAAAAGCTGATTTTCAGCAACAACTGCCCTAGCTTACTGGAGTTTCCTAGCTCACTGAGGTACCCAGGCTCACCAAATTTCTTTAGGAAATTATGGATATTCTGGTGAAACCACTGTGGGAACTGGTTTTCGCTAAAGTAATTTTGTTTTCAAATATTGGGACACAAAATTGACTTGTCCAAATCACAGAATGAACTGGAGAAAATTTGTTTTGTATTATTTAGAGTTTACAATGGGAAGCAGAAGGCAGCCTGAGTGTCAGGAGAGCGGTGTCTGTGCAGCCAGGAGTTGAGAGGCCAGCATCAGTGACTGAAACATGCTGAGTTAGTCTTCTGCGTCTAGGCAATGGTGTGATGCAGAGGGCTATTGGAATCATGTTTCAACACATATATACTGTTCCATTTATCCCTTATAATCTTGATGTTGTTTCAGCTTTCTCTTTAGGTGGCTAGAAAAGAAAGAAAAGCCTAGAAAGAGGGATACTTGGAAGACTTGAGCAGAGGCATTAAGTCAGCAAAGCACGAAGGAGGAATAAGAATTTAAAATAGAAATCTACATTCATCAACAGGTTGGTCAGGCATAGGAATAGGGAGTTCTGCCTCTCTTTTCAAGACAAATCCTTATGGACTGTATTCAGTGTGTACAAAGGAGATAATAAAATATCTATGATTTTAAGGGACAGCAGCATCCAGGTGTTTGGGACACAACCCATGCTTGAGTATGAGTGTTTTGGAAAGTACAGGGCATGTGGGATGTCTGCATGGGGATGGTGTATGATACAGGAACTTAGATAGGGTCTTCTGGAGACAAGCAAGATACCTTGGAGCTTCTGAAGCATCCTCAGACACTACTGGAGCTCCTTTGCCCCTTGATGTTAGCACTAAGATTAGATGGTGGAGGGCATAATTCTGCTGTGAAACTAGAAAATCTTTAGGCCTAATAGAGCATTAAAGGAACTATAAAATAGAGCATTATAGCTATAAAATGAAATGAAGAATTATAGCAAAGGAAGATAATGCAAAGATTCTCCTGGGAATTAGTTTGTTAAAACTGACCAGATTTTAAGAACTCAAAAGGAGAAGCTGTTGATTTCTTCCAGAAAAATCAGTTAAAATATAATTTTCTGATTTTGAAGTATTTGAAAAATAGGATGAAGGAGGCTTAGGTCCATCTTTGAAATGAACAAGAATCTGAGGTAGCACTCACTGTATTGGATCTTGGCTTATTTCTGTTTTTAAGGAAAATTCCTGCTTCTTTTGGGGAAACAGGAATGCTGTGTAAAGCTCTGTGCTACCTTGGCAACAGCTAAAGCAGATAAGCTAGAGGCAAGGGTTTTTGGTTTTACTCCTTTGCATTTCTTCTGACAAAAGTTATTATTTATGGGTAAAATAACAGGAAAAAATCCAAACCTGCTTCCATATAATCCTTTTTGCTGACTTTCTGACCTTTTAAAAAAATCTGAATATTCAAAACACCTTCCTCATTCCAGAGAACTCTGTATTCCCCAAAGATGACTTAAAGCACATTCATACTTAAGCCTTCCACAGCTATCTCAAAGGCAACAGAAGCTGGAAGTGTTCAACAAGAAATACCTTTTTAAATTAACAGCTTTCCTTGTAGAAATGTTTCCTCTTCCTTCTCCGAAGTATGGAAGAAAGAAGAAGCACATTTAGTCAGAAATATAATGCCATACAGCTCTGATCATCTGTTGTTCCTATTGCAATATTTATAAATGCTATGTATTATTGTATTGTTCATTAGAAGTAATTTTACAGAGAGTAATTTGCAGATGTGAGTAGATTCAGTCTCCCAGAAACCTTTTACCTGTGCAAACTTATTAGATGAGCTGTTATGAGGCTGCAGGACTTAGACCCAGTCAGTGTTGAGCACAAGGGCTAGATGGAGATCCTGGGCACACCTATTGGGCACTTCTTAAAAGAAACTGCCCTAAAGATTTAGTTGTGGTTTTGTTGCATTTGTTAGTTCACTTAGCTGTTCTTTGGAAGCTGTGTAATTCCTCTTGTATGGAAACTTTTCATAGATCCGGATTTCGGAAAGTATCCTAGAAAAGCACTGTCTTTGGTGATAACACGGGGTGATGAAATTCCTCTTGCAGAGAAAGGCTGTATCAAAACTTCACCAAATTAAAAAGGAAAGGTATAATCAGATAATTAATAAAAAATGTCAAACCCCTTTAATACTGTACTAGGGTTGTTCTCAGGAATATCATAGCAAGGTGCAGTTTGAACAAAGGAATGAAATACAAGGGTAAATCCCTCAGCTGTTTTTTCGCAATAAACTTCTGCTAATATTTGAAAGGATTTGGGAATAAAAGCAAATTAAGTCTGCAGCTGTGGAGCTATCAAGAACTGAAAATTTGATACATGCAAGACCTTTATATAACAGTGTGCTCAACAACCCCCTAAGTTAAATTTAGACCTGATTAACAGGTTTAACATTTTTTTTCTGGAGTTCTCTATTATGTTAACGGTGTGCAGCTTTTCCCTTCCCTTTGTACACAGTGGATTAGTAAATGCACTAGAACTTCATGTACTTGTTCAGCAGCTTTTACCATTGTAGTTCATGAGCAGAGAAAGAAGATGAATTCAGAAACTATCAAACTACTCTGAAAACAGAGAATATTATTGCATTCCTCTGTCTCTCAGCACACACTTCAATTTCTGCTGCTCAAACACCTCTGAGAATGTTTAAGGTGTTCTGATCTACTAAGTTATTTTTTTCTTCATCCTCAGCTTTCTCAACCAACATGGTATATGTCTACAAAAGAATGAAGTATATGATGCTCTTAAGTGTTAATCAAGTGTAAGCCTAATTTTTTCACCTTTTGTAGTCCTTGGACAAGTGAGAGACCTGTTTCCAAATCTCTGCTCATATAACTTGGAACAAAGTCTTGAAGTCAGGTGATCTACATGCCTGTATACTAAGAGAACAGAAGGCTATCAAATAATGTCAATTGAGACTATTTCTCTTGATGAAGCTATTTCAAATGCAAAATACAAAATAAATACCAAATAAAATACAAAATAAATACAAAATAAATAATATTTATTATTGAAGCAGGGATATGTATCTGATTTTTCCATCTTTGGAAAATATCAATTACGAGGTTTATAGTGTTAGTCTCACAGCAATTCCTCTCTCTCTTCCTGACTACTGAATTACTTGCTGCTGTTCTCAGGATTCTCTAATCTTTAATTTTTAGGAGCTTATTTTTCATGGACTGACCCCTATCCCCCACTCCTACCCCCTTTAACGTGGCTGCTCCAGAACCTGATGTCAGGACTCCTGAGTAGCTTTGTATCTCCCTGAACCAAAACAGTAACTTTCTAATTCTGTCACAGCAAGACATGTTACTCTTACACAATGCATTGAAGCCACAGTAGAATCTGTACTTTTTCTGCGTGTATTGAAGTGTGTTTGCTCAAAATGTGTTGACGTGTTGAGAAGGAAAATATTTAACCTGGAGAAAATTGACAATAATCTCACTCTGCAAGGCTGACAGGGTATTTCTGTTCTCTTTGGTATTCCTTCCTATGAGAATAGGTAAGGTTAACCATGAGTGCTTATTGTCCAAAGCTCAGTGAGAAATTAGCATTTACATTAGGGTTAGGGTCAGGAGAGAGAGAAATCTAGGAGCTGCAGTAGGAGTGAGACCGCAAGAGCACTGCAGCAGTGAAGAACAGTCACCCAAATGAGTTCTCACCCTTGAGAACTTTTTCATGGGAACCATGGCTGATCATCATGGTCCAAAACTTAGCATGTGCTTAGGGTTCATGTTTAGGCTAGGACACCCACAGACCATGGCTGCTTTTTCAGAGATAAGGTGAGTCCTATCGTGCCTGTACATGTGTTCATCACTTTTGACACTGTGTCTTATCAGTGCTTTGTATTTTCCCATGTATGTGATATTGGGTCAGCATAGTTTCACACAGTAGTGTCTTGGGCTTTGTTGGCAGCATTTGGTTTCAGAAGGCTCTGAGCATATTGTTAAACTTAGGGTCCATTTGACGCCATGTCTAATTTCTATTCTTTTGGGTTTTGTTGACTTGATCTTCATATGTGGTCCAAAATGATGTTTTGTGTTTTATTCTTGGTAAGGTATGGGGTAGTGAGTCAAACTTTGTAAGTGGCATCAAGCTTTCCCCTTCCTTTTCTCAAGTTCTTTTGTGTCTTTGAGGGCAAGCATGAGCTTAATGCAATAGCATAAGTGGGAATCCTGCTAGTTCACTGTTTACTTTTTATAATAAAATAAAATAAAATAAAATAAAATAAAATAAAATAAAATAAAATAAAATAAAATATTATAAATGTCAGTTATAGGACACATGCCCAATTGCACTGGTTTAAGATTCCCACTCAGACCAGCTTTCAGGTGGAGTGGCTCCCTTTCCCAAAGGCACAGACAGAGGACATGCTCAGGAAAATAGAGAGAAGATGGCAGATGTAGATTAAGGGCCCTTGCAAGTTTGAAGGTCATACAGGTGGAGGAGAAGGGAAATGTGCCTGATGGAAACAGCACTATGTGGGCCCCTGATTATTGCTAGGCAGAAATATGTAATGTTGGACTATACACTTGGTTTGTAGTATGGTGGAAATAAACCCAAAGCTTAGTTTCATTTGCTTAGACTTGCAAAGCTCACTAGTTTATATCATTAGCTAAAAGGTCTCCTGACACCAGGGACAATGATCAGATAGTGTTATGCTCACATTTTTCATCCTTGCATGATTTGCGCTAAGCATTGGATTTGTTGTTGAGAAAATTTTTGTCTATTAACATAATTTATTCCTGTGCTTTGCTGTCTTACTGCCTAGCTTGATAACATCTCCCCCATTGCACAGTTTTGCAAATAGCAATCAGTGGGAGTGAGCTGAACTGCACGTTTGTACAGGGAGAGAGGCAGTGAAAGCACTGCTTGGAGTGAGAATAACATACTTTAGCACCAGAAGACAAACAGGCCTGCCTTTTGATTGGCAGCGACCGCTAGGAAAGCCTAAAAGTTGTCCCAGGGATGACATCTTGCAACTTTCTTAACCCTCCTGCAGCACTCATGGTGTCTGTCTGCAGAGCTGAGTGATCGCACCTCGTACAGTTTAACTGAAGTAGCAGGAAAAATAGAAGACCATAAACTTCCTGAATTTTATGGTGCAACATGCAGATTTATCAGGTTGGAGTAGGGTTAGAGGAGGTTGTATCCCCTCCCCCAAGCTCAGTAGGCACCACAGGAATTCTCTGTTGTAGGATTATAGGACAAGGGATTGCTGTACTCCATCACCACTGAAAAAGTCAAATAGCTTAATACACTAGTGTTGTGAGACATGTTTCTATTCACTGCAGGAGTCAAACGTCATGTGAAACAGCAGGTCTGATAGTATCAAACAGATCAATGTGTTTATCAAATGGAAGACAATACCCTGAGTCCAGCCAGAAGCTAAGGTACTGATGAAGAAATAAAATACTATTGATTTTATCAAAAGTAGCTTGTGCTAGATTATATTTCTTTGTTGAAGTAAGAATTTCCTGCTTTAGAAAATAACCTTTCCTGAAACCCAGATATACCAGAACTACTGCAACTAGAATGCTGAAAACAGCTAAATTGGAAAAGAAATAAATGCATTTTCATCTGGCAGGGGACAGTTTTATGAGGTGAGCTGGTTCTCAGGACTGGTTTTGGAGTTCAGCTAATTAAATAGCTCCAGGGTTAACCACAGTATGAAAGATAGAAGAGCACTGGTGAAGCATGAGAGGTAAATTACTTTATCTCTTCATTATAGAGAACAACAGGAATATCTCACAGAATGTATTGGACACTATTAATAGAGCAACAGAGGTGGAATAATAAGAGTAAGCAATTGTAAGTCCTGAAGAACTTCTGTTCCCAAAGCAGATATGGCAACTGATGCTTTTTTATTCACGTTGCACTACTGGAGGCACAGAAGAGATGTTCAGCAGTGCACAAACCTCCACTTAAGCATCCCTCACTGATACGCACATGGATGTCCTCCACTGGAAGTTGTCAGCTCAGTCTAGCCACTCCTTTCTCTCAGCAACAGAAATACTGCTCCTTTTCATGAGTAGCAGCGCTATGTTCTCATGACTACACAGAATGTGACGATCTAATCTCCAAATAGTATTTGCCAATATTTCTCCCCTTTGCACATTAAATACTTAATGGAGAAATACAGTTTTCAAATGAACTGGCTCTGTGCCCTGAAAGCACTTCACTTACAGTGCCTTGAGAACATTCTAACAGCCGTTTAGAAAAAAAGCAGTAATTTCCATCTCCAGTGCTTCCAATCCCTACCATGTTTCCACTGCTGTCATGGGTATTTGCAATAATGCAGCATTTTCACCACCAGCTTTCATAAGTATGGCTTTAGAGATAAGCCTGACTGTCTCCAATAGCATAGATTGGAAGCTCACAATGTGTGGCTGACTGCTTACTATTCCAAAGCTGTTTCTTTTACAGCTCCTGTTTTTATCATTTCTTACCATACGGGTAACTAATTATTTTACTCTGGAGTTGATAAGGGCTCTATCACATTTTCCAGAAACATAAAAAAATGTTCTAAACTGTTATACTATGCCTGCAAAGTGTATTTGCAACTACAAATACACATCCCCACCAGCAGCCAGAAATGTTCAGTCACTATTACTTTTTCAATTGTTGAGACACATGCTCATGTCTCTGTGCAAGCAGAGGAGTCCTTAGTGCAGAGGGCATTGCAGGCAGAATCTGTCCTCTATATAAATTAGTAATAATGCCTTGTGTTCTCTTAATGCCTTTCACCAAAGGGATGTATGGAACGCTTCACTGGGTAATGGTGCAGTTTTCAAACAGCACATTGGGCTCTGACAACAGAATAGGCTTGAAACAATGATTAACTGTATAATGGTCAGTTGAAATTAGAGCTGTAATTTCAAACAGGCAGAACTCAGAGGAGATGATATTCATTTAGGTTGTTCAAGTTGGCACCTCTATCACACGGGCTCCTTAAGATGCTCCTTAAGCTATAGACTTATCTGAAAAGCTACATTAAACCATAAACTCGCATGTCATCCTCCTGAAAGCCTGTCTTTTCTCATGGGCTGTCCCACTGGATGATCCCCAGCATCATTGATTTTTGTTGTGGACGGCAATACAAACATGACATGCTACTCATTGTCTGAAGAGCAAGTTGTCTTCACTACAAGAATTGATGGAGGTTTGTTTTGGTTTCATTGTTTTCTTAAATTTTCATACTCTCTTAAGAACCCCTAAAAGCAGAGTGTGGCAGTGCAAGCACTGGTGAGTTGGCTTCTCAAGGAGGAGTCTAGTCTGGAACGAGCTTAACTTGTTAAAACATAACCTACAGAAAGCCATTTTGTCTTGCCTTTCCTAGGCCAAACATGTCCTGCTTCGCTCTTGCTTGAGCAGCTGGGACAGTCATTTCGTATTATTTTTACATCCCTGCTCCTGACTTAGCCAGTACACAAAGCATTTGCAATTGAAAAGAGGTCAGTTTTCAGACATAGTGGTTAAAAATCACCAGTCTGTACATTGCAGAGGAAAGCTCAAAATCAGATGTACATATTGGAACTGGGATGTGTGTGCATGAGGAAGTATAGTGAACTTTAAACTGCACTGCAATTACCTCAACAGTCACAGCAGATAAAATTGTATGTACATTCAAATGCAATGTGTTTTTCTGCTGAAAACCCACAGGAACTCTAGTGACAACAATTCTTAAGTAGGAATACACTGTATTTCTATTGGAAGAAGTAAGTATTCAAATAGGTGCTATTGGAGATTCAATGATTAACTAAGTTGTAGAGCCATCCATGTTGCTTTCAACCCTGAGAGGTCTGGAAGCTTCAGGACACTTTGCCAGCTAAGATGTGGTGTGATTTACAGCGCCAATGTATGATAGTCAATGTCTGGATTACAATTTTGGTTTTGCTTTTTCATGCTTTGCCAGTATTCTGAAATTAAATTGTGTGTTAATTTGTTGTCATGCCTTTGTTACTACATGAGATGTCAGAGCCTTGCTGGAATCTGGTGCAGACCATTTGTTTTTCAACCTGTATACATGGGTTCTGAGCACCGGTGTTCACCGAGAAGATATGTCTATCTGCTCTTTCCATAATGTCAGAGCTGACAAATTCAAAACCAAGGTAAGAATTTAGTCAGTGAGACAGACTCCCTTAGTGTATGCCACAGCTCCTTCAAAGAATTATTGTATCCAAAGCTAATGAAAACCAAAGATCCTTCAAAGATTAAGTAGTCACATGGTTTTGGGTTTTCACGAGGTGGCTCTCTCGCATGACTATCCCTCATGGGCAGATACGCAGGCAAAACCAGTTATCTTCTCCCAAGCCTTCATTCTGTGCTGAGATTTAAAGTAATTAACAAAGTCAAGTAATAAAGAAGATGGACTAGTGGTTTACAAGAATAAGGGCCACAGTCATTTCCTGCCTGCACAGTGGTAACAGTTAATGGGTGACAATTTCTAGTACCTCACACTCCCGTATTACTACAGCTATACAGGAGATATTTTATGGAATGTTGGAGGAGGGAAATTTTCCTAGTAAAATGACTATCAAAACAGAAAGCTTCTGGAGGAACTTATTTTTATAGAAAGATTTTTCACAAATGATTTGAGGAATTTACAGGGAAAGATTTTAAAGATGCCACCTCTAATCTTGAACAGAGGAGGCGACATACTGACTGCTAACTGCTTAGCAGGAGACCCTGATTCCATCTTTCTCTCACTGGCCAAATAAACAGTTTATTATCTTCACAAAGTGGAGCAGATCCAGAAAAGAGAAAATGGAAGATCTGCACTCACTACAGCTCCCAAGCACTTGCTTAAGAAGGAGAAATCCCTTACCTGTGCTACCTGTTCCCAGGCAGATTTCCCCTGTGTGTGTGTGCATGCCTTCTGTGTTTGAGTTTCTTGCTTTCATTAAAAATGTCCAGAATCTTTAATTCCAGGTGTGAATTTCACTTCTTCCTCCTGCCCTTCCCAACTGGTGAAACAGAAATATTGTCTTCTGACCAGCTGTGTTAATTTTGAAAACTATTCTAATTTAAGTTAATCACGTCACCTTTGAACTTGTGTACCATCACTTTTTCATCCTCTGTAGAACTTAAAGCACTGCTGTATTGCATGAGACAGTTTCATGCATAGGCAGCAAAGGCTTGTGGCAGGATGTCAGGGCATGAACAAGTGAAGAGGAAATGAGTGGATGTGAATTTGGGAAGAGAAAATAATGCTGCTAAGGAACACAAGCAGAGGAGAAATGGTGCTGTTAGCAAGGAAGGAATGATGGAAAGAAGAAAAGAAGGAAAAAAAAAAGGCTTTAATTTCCTGAGAGTGAAAAGGGTTCCAAACCAAATACTGAATAAGAATTGCTGCCCAAGTCATATATATATACCAAAGTTATGAGAGTTTTATCTGGGATTTTCATTTAAAATGTTATAAAACCTAGAGAGTTTACATAGTTTGGATCCTTATTTCACCTAACTTCAAAATAGTTCAGGACTTGAAATGGTTTGATTCTTGTATTTAAAGTCAAACATTTGTTTGGGTTTTTTTAAAAGTTATTTGACCAGAATCCATGTATCCTAAGTTCAAACCTATGAATATGTTCCATTTAATCCTTTTTAAGAAACAGACACAAATCTGCAGTGGAAACTACTTATACAGTAAACTTGTCAGTAATGATACACAATGCGAAGTGTAGCAGAATGAAATTCCAGATGTCTCATACTGCACAGTTTTCAGCTGTAATCCGATTCAAATGCCAGTTTGTAGACTCTGTCTATTGTGGAAGAAAATGAATTGCTGTCCTCTTATGTTGTCAGAGTTATGTCTCCAAAACATCACAGGAAACACCTACACAAAACTGAATCCACTTTGTTACTTCTACTTCCTTCAGCTTCTGGGAAACGTACTTTTTGGCTATACGGCTTGCTGGAATTTCTTGGCTATAAGGGACTCTTTTAATGGAAAAAAAAGTTTTTCAAAGTAATGACACAAGTAAAAGGTGAAGACATACAGTTGTCTTGGGCAACATGCCTGTACATGCTGCTTGTAAAAAAATGTGTATGTTATAAATTAATACATCCGTGAACAGTATTACAGCTGTTCATGAATGGCATTCATAACTGACTCATTATAACTACTTTAACCATGTAGAAATAGTAAAACTTTGAAAATGAACTTGCAACTCACAAAGTAAAACCATTTAGAAAGTTCTTAAGTTTTCAACCATTGCCCTTGTTCTTATAAACCACTAGTCCATCTTCTTTGTTACTTGACTTTGTTAATATATCTCTATACAGAATAAAGGTTTGTGAGAAGATAAATGCTTTTGCTTGTATACCTGCCCATGAGAGAGAGTCCCAGATTCTCATGAATTGAAAATTTTGGCATTAACTAGAAGAAAAGATCCTTACAAAGAAGAAGAAGTAAACAAACACAACGGTCTTGATCATAATAGATAGACACATCATCAATGCCTGGTGAAAATATTTTTTTATCTTTTTGTATAAAGTGAAAATATGGAAAGAAGATGGTGGAGGTTCCTTGTAGGATTGTCCTATAGCTATGGGTCGCACAAGGATGCATGGATAACATGATTATGCAGAGGAACATGTATCTCACTTCCCTGACAAGATGCTAATAAATCTCTGTCTGTGCTAGTCTGTATAGGTGTATATGTGTGTTTGTCTCTCTATATGTCTATGTATGTATAGAGAGAGAATTTACATAAAGAAAACACTTCCTAGTCATCTTTAGTGCCACAAAGTTTGCTGGTTTTCTGTTTACGCTGCGATAAAGTAATTTGTTTTCAATGTTCAGTGCAGGAAGGGCAAGGCACAGCAAACCTTTCTGGGTGATGTCAAGGAGAACAACCATATGCGATCTGATCTTGAGCACATAAAGCAGGATTCTGCATGAGGAACATGTGGGAGGGCTCTCCAGACTACAGACACAATGTCTGGAGAGTTTGATTTAGATGATTCAGTCCAAAGAAATAAAGAAATAAGAAATGGATTTCTTTATTTATGGATTTATCCATGAGCTATCACAGACTGAGATAAGACTGTTAGAATATATAACCTGATGACACTAAACTGGTTGTAAGATTCATTGGCTGAAGTTCAGCATTGAGCTCGAGTTGTACAGTTCCAGGGGCAAAAATTTGACTTATAGAGTATTTTGTGTCCCACAGGAAAGTTTACCTGTTGTGATAGTTAAAGGAACATCTACCGCATAGATTTCTTTCTTGTATCTTGATTTCACAGGTAAGGAAATTAGCCTTTCACAGACCTTTCCCTCTGGAAAAATAAACCAGAAAAAGGATGTGGCTATGCTATCATGATTTTTAAGTAGTTTACTGGTGAGCAAATAAGTCATCTTTGCTAATAGATCTGTAAGACCTCATCTGCTATAAACAGTCATTACTCTGCTGTCGTGGATGTTGTGAACACTCAGTCCAGCTGAGGGTCTAGACTGTGTGGTTAATTGTATCACTTTTTATCTTCCTTCATCTGGTTGTTTACTTGGTGTGCTGTTTGCCCTGATCTAGCAGCCGAGGCTCAGAGTGTGGGTCTGCAGATACGGCCATACTGTCTGTGTAATTCTGATGAACCAGTGGCTTTGGTGCTAACCGATGTGCAAAAGCCTTGCAAGCGTAGAGACAGGCTTTGCCTCAAGAAGGGTATAATCTAAGCAGAATATAAGACAGGAAGTGTGGAATATAGCTTGTTATAGGGAAAGACTTCTGGAGAAGGAGATGAAGTGTAAGCAGATCTGAGCTAAAACCTACTGACATATGCTGCAATATTTCTGTCTTTCTGTTTATTTAAGGATCAAGTCCCACCTTTGAATTAAGAAGAACTCACAGTTGCATTTTGTAAATTTGTCAGGGACCTGATTAAACAGTTCCACTTTACTGGCCTGCCCACTGTCTACAGGCAGTTTACCCTTCACATCAGGAGAGTGGCTTGGGTTATTTTTTCACTCCATGTGTGTGGGCAGAATCCTCACATCACCCTTCTCGAGAGGAACCTGCTGCTTTTCTTTAGTGTTCCATGACACTTCAGAGCAGTATCATAGAATCACAGAATCATAGAATCACCAGGTTGGAAAAGATCCACAGGATCATCGAGTCCAACCATTCCTGTCAAACACTAAACCATGCCCCTCAACGCCTTGTCCGCCCATCCCTTAAACACCTCCAGGGAAGGTGACTCAACCACCTGCCTGGGCAGCCTGTTCCAGTGCCCAATGACCCTTTCTGTGAAGAATTTTTTCCTAATGTCCAGCCTAAATCTCCCCTGGCAGAGCTTGAGGCCATTCCCTCTCATCCTGTCCCCTGTCACCTGGGAGAAGAGGCCAGCTCCCTCCTCTCCACAACTCCCTTTCAGGTAGTTGTAGAGAGCAGCTAGACAGACAGCTGATAGGAAACCACATAACAATGGCAAAATGACAGAGTACCTCCAGAAACACAGGCATGGAAGTCCCTAAGAGTATGTTTTCAGGGTAGTGCCTTCTGCCAATGTAGGAATATCGCAGGAGGAAAACTAGCTATGATCACTTCTGCCTCTCAGCATGCATGTATAAATCCCGTTAATATGAAAAAAGACCTGGACCTCTAACCAGAGTTCATTCTTTTTTTTCATGGAGATTATAGATAATCTCAGATAACATGAGTGGGAGAAATGGATTTCTGCATTTTGTAAGCTCCATACTCTGCAAATTACCCATAGCCTGAAGTTGGCCATGGTTTACATCACTATCATCACGCTTGCATGCCGTGGTATGCAAAGCTCCGCACTAGTTGGTCTGCAAACTTGAATGATTAGATTTATTTACAGGGATCACAAAACCCAGCCCAACCTTGCTGAACTGAGTTCTGGAGTTAATGTGTAGGGGAGGTAAATACAGCACAGCAGTAAAAGTAAGTTGAATACCTCACTCCAGAGAACATGAAGAGTCCTGAAGCATTTTGTTTAAGTTTGATGTACCAGCTTTGCCACAATGTCTGAATGCTTTGGATTACTTATTATGAGACTGAAGGTAGCATGCTTTCAGCAGGCAACTTTGCTTCTTGTTTTTTCTGGTCTGTATCCCATTTATGCCTGTTCTTCAGAATTTAACTTCTTAGGGTGGTGTTGGACTGTGTCCGGGGTTGCTTAGCCCCAGTGAACTGGCATTACTTCTAAGCAAATGATGTATCTATGTGAAGACAGAAGCCTGCACAGTCCAAATTTGAAGTGTTGCTGGGATGCTCTAGTCCTCTGTGTTTTCTCATTGCAGTTGTGGCTACATACCTCAGGGCTGTCATGGTACAGAGATGCCCTCTTCCCTCTGTCCCTGGTCGTGTGTTCATGCTGAGAAGGGGGAAGCTGGTTCTGCCATCTGCCTGCCAACTGCTGGGTTTGTGACCCAAAGACGGTACTGTAGGGTGTGATTCTTTGGTAGCTGCCCATACATCAAGAGTTATTCCAGTTATAGAACATTGGCTAAGGAAAGCTTTCGTCTCCACTTTAAAGCAATGTGTTTGTTTACAGTTGCGTATTAGCTAGACAGAGGAACAACTTTTCAGCTTGATGTGTGGAAAATTTGAAGTATGCTAAATGAAGGAAGGAAGGAAGATACACTTTTAGATAAGGTAGGGGAAACTCACATATGTGGAGTACTAAGAGTTTTAAAAAAACATGAATGACAATAGAATAAGGCTGGCTTATATGTAACTTCTACAGAAAATTGGAGGTTTTAGCTAAATGGCATTTATTCTTAGGGTTTTTTAACTTTATAGTGATTAGCATTGCTAATGAGTTCTGGTGTACTTTTGTCATTGACTTGTTTACTAGGAAGGAATTTCTCTTGAAAGCAAAGCTCTGGTATTAATCTGACATTTTTTCCTGGACTTGCAATATGATTTTTCCTACTGTGACTTTGGAAACAGTGGGATTTGGGTTTCTAAGAGCTTACTATCCCCTTCTTTCTATGAAAAATAGACTATCAAGCACTAATTATTGTTAAGCAGTGAATTTTAGTGTCTTTATAATGAATGTGCTAAAATTCTCCCAAATTCCATGTTTTCTGAGAAAAGGCTTCAAATAGTACATAGCTATGACAATTTTTTAAGCCTGTGTTCCAGTGAAATCATGAGATTCTTATCTCAGAAAGCTCTAACTCGGTAGGAAAAGCAGTTGTATTGTCAGTACAAAATGTTCAGATAACTCTGAGTAACTCAGTTAATCTTGTTCTAGCATGTATGGGGCCCAGTGGAAAACATGACAAAGATTTTCTGGAAGCGTCTCTACTCTGGCTGTTCTAAAGTCTTTATTAACTTATATTTATTCATTCTCATTGTGTTTTTAGTATTCACACTTAAAACAAGACAACAATGGCATGAGGTTTAACAAGGCCAAGTGCCAGCTCCTGCACTTCATAGAATCATAGAATAACCAGGTTGGAAGAGACCCACCGGATCATCTAGTCCAACCAGTGCTACAGACTAGGAGAAGTCTGGCTAGAAAGCTGCCTGGAGGAGAGGGACCTGGGGGTGTTGGTTGACAGCGACTGAACATGAGCCAGCAGTGTGCCCAGGTGGCCAAGAAGGCCAATGGCATCTTGGCTTGGATCAGAAACGATGTGACCAGCAGGTCCAGGGAGGTTATCCTCCCTCTACTCAGCACTGGTGAGACCGCTCCTCGAATACTGTGTTCAGTTCTGGGCCCCTCACCACAAGAAGGATGTTGAGGCTCTGGAGAGAGTCCAGAGAAGAGCAACAAAGCTGGTGAAGGGCCTGGAGAACAGGCCTTATGAGGAACGGCTGAGAGAGCTGGGATTGTTTAGCCTGGAGAAGAGGAGGCTGAGGGGAGACTTTATTGCTCTCTACAACGACCTGAAAGGAGGTTGTAGAAAGGAGGGTGCTGGCCTCTTCTCCCAAGTGACAGGGGCAGGACAAGAGGGAATGGCCTCAAGCTCTGCCAGGGGAGATTTAGGCTGGACATTAGGAAAAAATTTCTCACAGAAAGGGTCATTGGGTACTGAAACAGGCTTCCCAGGGAGGTGGTTGAGTCACCTTCCCTGGAGGTGTTTAAGCCACGAGTGGACGAGATGCTAAGGGGCATGGTTTAGTGTTTGATAGGAATGGTTGGACTTGATGATCCGGTGGGTCTCTTCCAACCTGGTTATTCTATGATTCTATGATATTTGGAAGTCTATGAATGATCCTGAAGTCCAAAGATGTTTCTTTTCATTTTTTTTCCCTCATGATTGCACATTGTCAGACAATTGCAAGCAAGATAAAATTCATATAACTGATATTACTCATTATCCTGATATTTCAGTCTTAGAGACTTTGCTGTAAAAATATTTTTTCCCTAGACAACTGTCTTCTAGCTTCTTAAAGAAAATATGTTCAAGCTAAAAATATACGCTAGTCTTAGGAGACAGAATCTGTAAGATTACATACACTGTATTAAAGCAAGGATTCAAATGTCAAAATATTTAAACTCTTTCATTTATGGCTATTTTATTATTATGTTAAGAGAGCTGCTTAGGTTACTGAGTGATGGAAAATGAATGGCTGAGTATAGCATATATTTCAAGCTTTGTACTTTTTGTTATATGATCCTAATCACAATCCTAATTCTAAATGTTTCTTTGTCTTTATCAGCATCCTATTAATCATGATCTTACTGCATTTTTTAATTTGGATATGGATCTTAGAAAGAAGCTGATAAAGTTGCCTAAAGGTCATTAAAAACTTTTCTTCTCTGAACAGAAAAAGCTTTAAAGTTTAAGTCTTTGCCATTTAATGAGTGCAGACAAGACAGGATTTCAGTGTAAGGTATGCACAGATACACATTTCCTGCCTCACGAAGTTTACAATCATAATAATAAACAGAGAGAAAATGATCAGTATGTACAGAAAAGAATTGCCTCTCATTTCTCCCTAACATTTTGTAGGTAACTTCTCAACTGGAAACAAAGCTGCTTTCACTCTCTTATTTTTTTTGTGAGTTGAAAAGTTTTGTGTCCATGGTGTGATTATAGTCTTTACCCTCCAATAGCTCATACACTGGATTGTATCTGTGGCAGGTGAAAATCCCTATGTCTTTGATACGTAGGATATGTTGAAATAAAGCATTTTTCCATAAATGCCACAGCTCGGCAAACCTTGACAAGTTATAAAATCACATTAGCAACAATTATTTCTCTCCTCTGTGTTCCTGGAACACTAATAAATATCAGTTCTTTTGCTACCGAAACAGAGATGTATTAGGAATTCAGGAAGCGGTTTCCAAGAAGAAACAAACTGTAACGAATTTAAATAATGAGAGCATTTCATATTAAAGAGAAGCAGAAACAAGTACCTTGACTGCAAATTCACCACTGAGCAGGTACGAATGAGTGGAGCGCAACACGTCTCTGGGAACAGCCAACCTCCTTCTGCTGTATGAATGAGACTAGCTTCTGGTTTTCTGCCCCTCCCTGAAGAGAACAGACTCATCCCTCTGTTGATGACATCATATTCCTGGATTTTCTCGCATACTATATTTCAAAAGCAATGTTTGTCTACTGTATCCAGTATGAGACTGCTCATATTTAAATACAGGTGATAAACAACACAAATCCAGCTAAAATATTCTATGCCACAGAATGTGTATAAAACAGTTCTGTGTTTGCACAACAGCTTCCAGAACTTTGCTTGAGTGTGTTTGCAGAGACACGCACATATTTTGGGGATGGTAGGTGTATTTCTTTTTTATACTGGTATTAGATATAATCAAGTGTTAAACAAATCACCTTTTTTGAAGACTTAGATCTTTAAAACAGAAAAAATCAAACAACTCATTTAAAATCTTATATATTTCTCTCTCATGGGAAGAAATGCACTGTTTATGTTTCTGGACAGCACTGCTTTTCCTCAGCAGAAGTCTCTAGCTACTCAGCCTGCTGAGACCTCATACAAAATCCAAGTACCACTTAAAGATTTTAACTGGATGAAAGTTTCTTCAAGCTTATGGATGAGATATCAGTATGAAACAGAATGATACACTAAGAGTAGATCAGATCAGAGCTTTTTTCCTACACATACTTACTTTAGTCTGCATTTGAGATAATACACGTAGAACTAATTTTCCACTTTGTAAGAAGTATAGGTGTTTTTCCTCTAATACTTACATGATTAAACTGAAATCTGAAATGGCAACCACAGTTGCAGAATACCACACAAAGGATACTTCTTCATTTAAATAAGAAGTGAGCAGAGGAAATAACAGCCCTGTCTCTTAGTTTCCCACAAAACACCAATTCCGCAAGTAAAAGGTTCAAGAAAGCACTTGGACCTATTTGTATTATATTATACTGAGATCAATGGTATCTACCAGTGAAAATCCTTGGACCTCGCTCTCCATTGCTTCTTCATTTATAGCACTAGGGCAATACTCTCATTTCTCCCAGCAGGAATAACTGCTTTGCTTTCCAGTCATTTTCCTTTTCTTTCTCTGAATCTGTCATAATAGCTGCTCAGTAAATTTTCTTTTTTTTATTTCCCCTAGTTGAGTCATGCTTTCCTATCAGCAATATTTTCTCCTGGCCTGTCCCTGCTTTCCCTGCACCAGTTCTGGTTTGATTGTGTAATCTTGGGACTGAAATCTCAAAGGTCTTCATTTTAAATTTTTCTTTCAGTTCTTCTTGTAAGTCCTTCTGTACATGAATAAAAATGTTAGGAATATCTTTAGAATGTTTTTTTTTAGTTGTACATGGATTTAGTATAACCATTAAAATAATTTTGCAAACACAGTGCAACAAAATTCTACTTTGATTTTAAGATGTGTTTATGTATTCACAGAAGGGACTCTGCTGTCTCATTTGCTCTAGTGAAATAAAAACCAGCTCTAGCCAGATCTACAGTTATACTTGAAGAATGTGAACAGCTCCTGGATGAGCAGGTTGAGGGGTGCTCTACAGACTTTTCCAGGGGCTGCAACAGGTGTTGGCAGCAGCTAGTCAGCTATGGAGATTTGCTGAAAGAAGAAACACATGAATGCAATAGTCTCAAAAGCTTTAGAGGGGCAAATCTCTGCAAAGGAGGAACCATCAGTTGTTCAGGAATGAGGAGGAGGTAACAAACACATGAGCAACTTCATGTGTAGCTCAGTCACTTGGCCATTTGTAATACTTCAGTCAGTACTCTCTTCAAATTCAAGTATGAAGGAGAAAAAAATGTACATTTGCACAAAGCTGGAATGGCTCAAACTCAAGTGTGTGAGAGAAATTTCCCCTTTCTTTCCCCCATCATTTTCTGGTTTTGGAGAAAACCATTGTCTGAATGGCTGCAAGATGCCACAGCTGAGGGTCATAACCTGTAACTGTGAAAGCTTTAATTATTTTGAACTGGGTTACATAGGACCTTTCCTGCTGAGTTAGCATTTCTCTGAGAGACCGAAGGAGAAGTTACTTGAATAGCGGGCTCTCTTAATTCAAGACAACAAGCAGTGAGTAAGGAGTAAATACAATGGAAGAATTGCATGCCTTGGTAGTTGTTCAGGACTTTTGCCAATACTTTATGGGGAAGAAAAATCTTACCTCAACATCCTACTGATTAACTGCTGACCTTTTCCAAGTGTGATTTGCTCTTCACTAGCCTGCTGGCAAAGCCATGGCTCTCTTTGCATTTCTGAGTTTGGAAAAGTGCAGTAGTCCTTGGCTTTCTGCTGAGGGCTTACAACTTTGAGTGTTAGTGTTTGAGCAGGAGCCTCTGTGTGATCAGCTGACTTATGCTGTTGACTGTGCAAGCGAGAGAAGCTATGCTTAGATAATATGCAGCTCTTCAGTCTGTGTGTATGTGCAGGCTGGTCAGGATCCTAGAAGAAGCTTTTGTCACAGCTAGGTCTGTGTATCTGCTTCCCTTACATACTTGGTGTTTCTTCAAGACTCACCGATTAAAATCGGCAACAAGAGATTTGAGTGTGTAGGATGCTGATTAATTTCCTTTTCCTTCCCCTGGATTGAGTCTGATAGTCCTAAATAAATTTTATCTCGACAGTTTTGTCAGCTGTGTGGGTTTAATATCATCACTGAGCCTCAGCAGCTTGGCAAGTGTTCTAGTTTAAACAACCATCAATGTGGTTGTTACATTTTTCTAGAATGACATCAGTTTACTTGTCTTCTTGTTTCTAGATAATGAAAACAAAATGCATTAATTAATAAAACCTTATTTCATTAGTCATAAAGTCATATTATAAAGAATTTTAGTACTTTCTTTTTCTTATTGTAATGGAGACTGAATTAATCAGGATTATTTATTATCAAAGTCATGGGCCATTGGTGCGTAGAGAGGCCACTGCTCACACTTATTCTTATGTAAATTAAGGCCATCCCAGAGCTGGTGGTGAAAAGGGGTCATACCTGCTGGAAGGAGTGGACAGGACAGGTGACCCAGGCCAATGAAGTATTCTATGCCATACACATCATACTCAGAATAAAAGCATAGGAATCATAAGGGTCACACTCCTCTTCTTCGATGGCTGATTTCAGGAAGATCTTATCTGTCCCTGAAACTGTTCACACGTTCCTGAGTCCAGTTCCCATCTGTCACCAAGTCCAGTCTGGGACCTTCCCCACTCCTGCCCTGCAGCATCAGTGGTGGCATATGGTTATCAGAGGAGTTGAAACTGGTTTTTATATACTTATATATTTAATATTCTTTTCTTCCTTTTGTTATTGCTATTTCATTAAAGGTGTTTTAGTGTTAGTTTCCAACCCACAAGTCTTTCTCTCATTTCCCTTTCCTAGGTTGGGGCGTGGAGGGGGACACTAAAAAGCACTCTGCCTTAGCCACGGACCTAGCAAGGGCAGGGAGGAGCTAAACTAGGACAAGAGGAAAAACCCTCTTGTTTGAAAACCGGGTCCTCTATCCACAGTATCGTACAGGTACACAGAAACAAAGTTTTCAGTTTAGTGAAAGGGGCAGCATGCATTCTTGGAAGTAATGGAGTGGATCTCAAGCTATCTCTTTGCAAGTATATACAGTAGAGCACAGAGAGCTAAGAATGCCATGGTGGTTTTTTATCAGTAAAGCTATCTTCAGCTGAGTAGCCAAAAGCTGAATCTGCATTATATAAGACTAAGAAAATAACACTGAAATGAACAGACGAGGCAAGGGACCCTGCTTTTCTGTACCTTTGGTAGGTCTGCTCATGCTATAGCAGGCAATGCTATTGGGATGAGTGCAGCTGTAAGATATGGAAACAGTGATTTTCATCTGTGCATCCGAAAGTATTGGAGGGAGCACTGCTGTGTCTGCAACTCTTGCCCCTGCTTGTTCTCTAGCATTAATCACAATGTGGCTGCATGTCTGAGGAAGGGGTTATTACCTTCACAATGAGCTGGCAGTCTAATGTTATGTAGATTTATACCCACAGTAATACCAGGCATATGCCTGCTACTGAGTGGTAACTCTGTAGCTTTTAATCTCATTTACAGACAAACAGTATTAAAACTGCACATCTTTCCTGCATCCCAAACAGCTGTACCTGACCAAGCATCTCATGAGGGTGCCACTGCATGCTTCTGCATGTGATTTCTTGCATACAGTGCTGCAGGATGTTATTGGTTTGTGTTAAGGTTCTTCTGCTGTTTTCTGTTAAATGTTTTTCCCCCTTACCTTTGTAGACATTAGGTGAGGTTGACTAATCATGTAGCACCAGGAAAAAGACTTAAAACTAAAATAACACTCCCCCCCTCCACAAACAACCCAGCCAATAAAACCCAGTACCCAAAGAAATTGAAATACTGGATAGTGCACCTATCCTGACAATTACTGAAATGTTCCTGTAAACAGTACTACAAAGGTGCCACAAATTAAGCGCCTCCATACAGGAAGGAAACTTGCTACTTCTCCTCATTAAAATCCGGTTCTTTTTCACTCTTATTGGAAGTGCAAAGATTTATGGGTTCCTCCGTATCCTGAGACAGCTTTGCAAAGGGCTCACACTGCTGTCTGTATCCAACATTTCAAATGTGCAAGCTAAGATGTATGTTGTACTAGCTAAACAAAAGATATTAGAAAAAGGATGTTTGTCCTGAACATCCTCAAATTAACTACTGTAGCTGAACACTGCTCCACTTTCAGCTTGAAAAGTAAGGAGACTTTTAATCTCCGTGCACCTCCTCAGTTGCACCGGGCATTGTTGAAAATTGCCAGAACACACTGTTCTCTTCCTGAGCTCCTCAGGCAAATTTTTTCATTTATTGGCTTCATTGTCCTAGTCCATTAGGTACTACTAATACTGACATTGTGCACTAATGTTGATGTAATGCATGCACAGGAACCACGGTCTGTTTGGTGCACATGTATGGGGTGCAACAATAGCAACTTAATATAGTTGATAAGAAGTGCATCTGTAAGAATGGCTGTGATAATAACACTGGTCATTAGTTTCCCGAACATCACGGTAACTGTATGATCTGCCCTTTGCTAGGAGAAGGAGGTATTACTGAAGCAACGTGGCACAGAAGGGAATGGAATTTGGCGGTTTGGCAGGGAAGTGTGAGAAGAGAGTTGTCCTATGTCATAGAATCATAGAATGGTTTGACTTGGAAGGGACTTTAAAGATCGTCTAATTCCACCACCCCTACTGTGGGCAGGGACACCTCCCATCAGACCAGGCTGCTCAAAGACCCGTCCAACCTGGCCTTGAACGCTTCCAAGGATGGGGAATCCACAACTTCCTTGGGAAACCTGTGCCAGTACCTCACCACACTCATCATGAAGAATTTCTTCCTAATGTCTAGTCTAAATC
This sequence comes from Phaenicophaeus curvirostris, assembly GCF_032191515.1. Taxonomy (NCBI): domain Eukaryota; kingdom Metazoa; phylum Chordata; class Aves; order Cuculiformes; family Cuculidae; genus Phaenicophaeus; species Phaenicophaeus curvirostris. Next base: position 54,067,714 of record NC_091396.1, on the reverse strand, counting down.
TTCCCTACTCCAATTTATAGCCATTCCCCATGGTCGTATCACTACATGCCTTTGTAAAAAGTCCATCCCCCAGCTTTCTTGTAGGCCTGCTTCAGGTACTGGAAGGTTGTTGTAAGGTTTCCTTAGAGTCTTCTCTTCTCCAGGCTAAACAGTCCCACTCTCTCAGCCTATCCTCATATGGGAGGGGCTTCAGCCCTTTGATCATCTTTGTAGCCCTTGTCTGAACTCATTCCAGCAGTTCCATATCCATAATAAGGATATGCTTACACTGAAGATTGCAGAACTGGACACAGTACTCTATGTGGGGTCTCACAAGAGCAGAATAGAGGGGCAGAATCACCTCCCTTGACCTGCTGGCCGTGATTCTTCTGATACAGCCCAGGATACTGTTGGCCTTCTGGGCTGCAAGTGCACATTGCTTGCTTGTGTCAAGCTCTTCATCAATCGGCACCCTCAAGTCATTCTCCACAGGGCTGCTCTCAGTCCCATCATCCCCCATCCTGTACTGAAACTGTGGATTTACTTTCCCTGCAGGTGGTGATGGGTGGATGAGAGAGTCTTTTTCTCATACACTTAAATGGCAATGTGGAACAAGTCATGCCTGAACGCAAATCCACGTGTTCTGTAAAAATTTGCCAAAACAAAGACTGCTGTGATGATTGAACTGCTTATATTTTATTTATTATTTTTATCTTAAAAAGCTAATGGACTTTCAGTCAAAAGGATCTGTATGCCTCAGGGAACAATATCTTCTGTTTACGTCTGTCTTGTACCTTTTGCATGAAAACCCTACTGACTTCGCAGATTTGGTGAGCTACAGCCTAGTAGAATAACACAGACACCCAAGGCAGTCTTTATGGATGTTCAGGTCCATACCTGCTGAACTTAAAGGAAATAAAGTTTTAGATACAAATATTAGATACAAAAGCTGTGGCTGCCTCATCCCTGGAGGTGTTTAAGGACAGGTTGGATGAGGCCTTGGGCAGTGTGGGCTGGTGGGAGGTGTACCTGCATATGGCAAGAGTGTTGGAACTAGAAGATCTTTAAAGTCCCTTCCAACCCTAACTATTCTACGATTCTTTTGTGAAGCCAAAAAATCATGCTGAACAGTGACAGGTGGACAACTTAACTCTGACTCCTGATCCATGCAAGCTACTGAACATCCCTGTATTGCCATGTACTGATACATCAGGTGATGAAAGGACACAGCTCCTCTTGCTGTCTCTTTCTTATGAGCCTCATTTAAGTGGCACTGTCAAAAGCTTTTACTTGAAGAATGCTACAGCTCTGCACAAAGCGACTAAATGCAGGTGCTGTTAGCATTAGCCTCTGAATGTGTTTCTTTGAGCATTTATGAGCATGAACTATGCGTATTTTAGTTTTCTTTAAAAAGCACAGTACCTCTTATTGGGAAAACAGTAACTCATGACCATGTTGACTTCCTTTGGAAAACAAGAGACTGTTTTCTTTTCTGTATGGAAAGAAATTGTATAACAAAATGTGCTATGGGGTTCTCCTTTGTGTAATTCTGTGCAAGGTGATGTGTGCTGTTTGTGGTTTGTTTATCCACACATCTACCAAGTGCTAATACAAATGATGAATTACAGCGAAAGGGACGGATTTTATCGTTATAACTGTTCCAATGAAGTTTGCTTAGTAGAGGATTTTAAAGTGGAATGAAAACTGCTTTCATGCAAGTATATTACTGATTTGTGCTGAAATCAAGTGTGTAGAATGGAAAATTCGGCTGGACACTTTCTTGAGCCAGAAAGGTGAAATGGAAGTTTGCTTTTGCCTGCAGAGTAGTGAATAGAGAGGCTTGAGGGATTATACTATAAACTGACCTGGGCACTGTATGCAGGGAGCAGGAGAATGAATGGTTTAGATCTTTTCTAGGTCAATATGTTAGTAATGCAGTGAAAATTTAACAGGTGTGCCCACCATCTCTTAGCAAAATCCAAGCTATCTTATTCTAAGGACATGGAAGGCAAAGATTTGATGATCATAGTAACTGAGCCTGAGACTAGTAGATTCATTCAGTTGCGGATTTCGAACATGAAGATTCTGTAAATTTTGTACCTTTTTGTAGTGACAAACTACTGGCAGTGACTGATTTCTGCAACAACTGTTGCATAGATGTAAACCCTTCTCTGCATTTTCTGAATAACACTGGTGGTAGATAGACTGTGTGGTAATAGTCCCTTCAACAGATGACTTTCTTCATTTGAAGCATCTATTGACTTCTGGGTGAAGGTGGAGAGAGGGGCACAAGCCTACTGAGTTGTAACAAAATTATGTGCAAGACCAGAGAAGGGGAAGATTATTTTTATTCCTAATTCAAGTGACTCTTTCTTATCTTGTTCATGAATTCCTAGATACCCGAGTCAAAGAAGCCTGATTGGGATTACTTGTATGTGACACAGAGGATGGCAAATGCTGGCTACTCAGCTGCAGCTGCATCATCCATGTTCCTTCTGACAATGATAACCTGGTTTTTGAACATATCTTTTTTTTATACCCATGACAGTCAATAATTATTGTGGTACGACCTTTCATCTAGGAGTGAGTTTGTTTACTGTTCAGAAATCTTAGGTGAGGTCTCTGCTTGTTTTGTTTTCTTGTTTTGGGCATCTGCTGGCTACATACTGCGGTTTTGTTCAAATAACAGGAAGAGAGCTGTCACCAGAACTCAGGCCTTCTGCTAGTGAGTCATCCCTGCCATGATCTTGGTATGAGCAGTGCATTCTTCAGCATTTACTGGTTTTATTACTCTAAATTTTGCCCTGTCTACTGCTACATGCCACTCTTAATCCTTGCTCAGTTGTTTCCCCTGCCTTTTTTACAAACATGCCTTTGCCTTTATATTGCATTCTTTCATTCCAGCCTTAATATTGCTGTTACAAATCTCTTCAGGACTAGGCTGACTGAAGAGTAAGACTGAACCAATGGAGTAGGACATTAAAACCGAATCCTTCACATTTTACTGAAATAACGTAATATAGTCCTCTACCCTGGAGGTCTGTACTGCAACTGCTCTCAAATATTCTTTGCAAACATTTGAGGAACATTTGTCTCTTTACTAGTAATACTGTGAGGTTAATTTATTGCTTTGGAGGAATTAATTGTAAACACAAACCAAATAGTTGGTTTTGTGTATTTTTCTCCATCGAGTGTTAGATAGTAGTAATAGTACTAGTAGTAGAGGGGACAGCAAAGAAGTCTGGAAGAAACAGTGGAGTGATGAGATTAAAGGAACTGTAGGAACAAGAGAAAATCAACAGATGCATCTTTGTACCATTTTATTGTTCTTCCCCAGTCTAATCATGATCTGGATTTCACAGCACCCAAGATCAAAATTGCCCAAAGACAAATAATGCCTCATGTCTTGTGTATTCGCCTTTTGACAGGTACCAAACATGATCAGAACCAGGAAAATTAAGGATAGTATTTGTCCTTATCCACCTAGGCCTTATGCCAGGCTGAAAGAACAGATTAAAATTGTTTATTGTTGCAACATTCTTTTTTTAATGTTTATTGGATAGACAAGTTAGGTTTACTATAGCAGCGGAAACAGGCTGAGTGGACAGGGGAGAGTAGTGGATATTATTTATATTGACTTTAGCAAAGCATTTGATACAATCTCCTAATCCTTATAACTGAACTGTGGAGACACAGACTAGAGTATGCTGTTGAGAGCTGCAAAACAGGATGAGCCACTAGGCTTAGCAGGTAGTGGGCAATAGTTCAACATCTAGCTGGCAATCAGTTTTGAATGGTGTTCCACACTGTTTAATGTCTTCATCAGCAATTTGAATTATAGAATAAAGTGCCTTCCACTCTTCAGGATTGCACCAAGCTGGAGGAGAAGTGGGGCATTGATAGCTAAAGGGTAGGGTTGCCATTGAGATATACCTCAGAAGTCTGGAAGAGTTAGCTGATGGAAACCTTGTTCAATTCAATAAAAACAAGTGGCAAGTCCTGCATCTGGGTTGGAACAGCCTCATACCTCAGTATAGGCAGCAGATGGACCAAGAGTGTAGCAGTCCTACAGGAAAAGATCTGGGGGGTCCTAGTGAGTAGCAGGTTGAGTGTGAGTCAGCAATGTGTCCTCTTAACAATGAAGTCTTGCAGCATACTGGTTAGTTAGCAACAGCATGACCAGTATGCTGATATAATTATTCTTTTCTACCCCACGTTTTTGAGACTACCTCTAGAGTCTTGTCTCTACCTCCATCCACTGCTACCCTCCCAGCCAAGAGTGATTTACAAACTGCAGGGTGTCAGAAGGAAAACTACTGAGATGATCAAGGAGCTGAAATATGTGATGTTCTAGAGGAGGGCGAGGGAAGTCAGTTCTTTAATCTTGGAGAAGGTCGAGAGAGGAATATTTGCCATCTTGAACAGCATAGTGGGTGGGTTACTAGAAAATATGAAGTAAAGACTATTCTCAAGGGTGAATGGTGAAGGACTAGCAGCAAAGGATAGGAAATGCATCAGAAAAGGCTTCTACTTGTTGAGGGGAAAAGGAATTATCATTAAGGATTGTTGAACAGTGTAACATGTCACCCAGAGAGGTTATCAAGTCTCCATCCTTGAAGATATTCAAAACTTGAATAGGCAGAGATCCAGACAATCTGATCTAACTCTGAAGTTAGCCTGCCTTGAGCATGGGGTTGAGCTCAGATTTTTGGGGTCCAATTACTTTTGACAAAATTCAGTCAATTTGTAAAATTCTAGCAGTTCCAGAAATGATAGGACATATGAGGATCTTGAAAGTTTTTCATGTGGCATTTTCTTTTTCAGAGAATTGGAAGTTCTTAAAACATTGTCTGCCATACTGGAGAAACTCTCTATGAAGTTTTGCTCTCTGTGTACATAGCTGTATTCTGTGATACAGTTATTTCTGGCCATTTCCTTTGAGAAGATACGAAGATGGGGCTATGAGGCAGGTTTCCCAATACTTTAAGAAGTGTTGCTGATATATTACTGTTTTCCCTAGCTGGTGTCAGAATTGGGCCACTTCCTTACTGCTAACAAAGAAGAGCCATAACACATCCTTTCTTCTTAGCTATGCTTTACTTATACATGCAGAGAACTGCATTAAACAGTTGGATCATCGCATTGTGAAGGAAGTGCTTGGTTGAATTAATCTGTAAAAGGTCTCTTCTGCAGTCCCTCCCAAATCTTTTCATCATTGTGGCTATTCAGGAGAGGAGGCATTATCACAGAATCATAGAATAAAGAGGTTGGAAGAGACCCACCGGATCATCGAGTCCAACCATTCCTATCAAACACTAAACCATGCCCCTTAGCACCTCGTCCACCCATGCCTTAAACACCTCCAGGGAAGGTGAATCAACCACCTCCCTGGGTAGCCTGTTTCAGTGCCCAATGGCCCTTTCTGTGAGAAATTTTTTCCTAATGTCCAGCCTAATCTCCCCTGGTGGAGCTTGAGGCCATTCCCTCTTGTCCTGTCCCCTGTTACTTGGGAGAAGAGCCCAGCACCCTCCTTTCAGGTAGCTGTCAAGAGCAATAAAGTCACCCCTCAGCCTCCTCTTCTCAAGGCTAAACAACCCCAGCTCCCTCAGCTGCTCCTCATGAGACTTGTTCTCCAGCCCCTTCACCAGCTCTGCACCCACTCCAGAGCCTCAAAATCCTTCTTGTGATGAGAGGCCCAGAACTGAACACAGTATTTGAGGTGCGGTCTCATCAGTGCCAAGTACAGGGGCAGAATAACCTCCCTGGACCTGCTGGTCACGCCGTTTCTGATCCAAGCCAAGATGCCATTGGCCTTCTTGGCCACCTGGGCACACTGCTGGCTCATGTTCAGTCGCTGTCAACCAACACCCCCAGGTCCCTCTCCGCCAGGCAGCTTTCCAGCTGGACTTCTCCTAGTCTGTAGCACTACACAGGGTTGTTGTGCCCCAAGTGCAGGACCCGGCATTTGGCTTTGTTAAACCTCATGCCATTGGACTCAGCCCAGCGGTCCAGCCTGTTCAGATCCCTTTGCAGAGCCTCCCTACCCTCCAGCAGATCGACACTTCCACCCAGCTTAGTGTCATCCGCTAACTTGCTAAGGGTGCACTTGATGCCTTCATCCAGGTCACTGATAAAGACATTGAACAGGGCTGGAGCCAGCACTGAGCCCTGGGGAACCCCACTTGTCACTGGCCTCCAGCTGGATTTCACACCATTTCCCACCACTCTCTGGGCCCGGCCATCCAACCAGTTTTCCACCCAGGAGAGTGTGCGCCTGTCCAGGCCAGAGGCTGACAGTTTCTCAAGCAGAATGCTGTGAGAAACTGTGTCAAAGGCTTTACTGAAGTCCAGGAAGACCACATCCACAGCCTTTCCCTCATCCAGCAGCCAAGTGACTTTGTCATAGAAGGCGATCAGGTTAGTTTGGCAAGACCTGCCTTTTGTGAACCCATGTTGACTGGGCCTGATCACCCGGTTCTCTTGCATGTGCTTCATGATATCACTCAAGATCACCTGCTCCATGACTTTCCCTGGCACTGAGGTCGGACTGACAGGCCTGTAGTTTCCTGGGTCCTCCCTGCGACCCTTCTTGTAGATGGGCACAACATCAGCCAGCCTCCAGTCCAGTGGGACTTCCCCAGTCTTCCAGGACTGTTGGAAGATGATGGAAAGGGGTTTGGCCAGCACGTCTGCCAGCTCCTTCAATACCCTTGGATGAATCCCATCCAGCCCCATTGACTTGTGGGTGTCTAGTCAGGCTAGCAAGGCTCTGACCACGTCCTCTTGGATCATGGGAGCCTCTATTTGCTCCTCTAGCTCCTGAGTTTGTACACAGATGGAACAACTTTCTTTATGATTAAAGACTGAGGCAAAGAAGGCATTAAGTACCTCAGCCTTTTCCTCATCCCCTGTCACTGTTGTTCCTTCTGCGTCCAATAGGGACTGTATGGTCTCCCTAGTCCTCCTTTTATTATTTATATATTTATAGAAAGATTTTTTGTTGTCTTTCACAGACTTTGCCAATCTGATTTCTAGTTGAGCCTTAGCCCTTCTGATTTTTTCTCTACACAATCTCACTTCCCTCTTGTAGTCCACCCAAGAGGCCTGTCCCCTCTTCCAGAGCCCATACACATTCCTCTTCTTCTTGATATCACTCAAGATCTCTCTGTTCAACCAAGCTGTTTTTTTCCCCCGCTGGCTTTTTTTTCTGGAACATGGGGATGGCTTTCTCCTGAGCTGCTAGGATTTCCTTTTTGAAGAGCTCCCAGCCCTCATGGGCTCCCTTGCCCTTGAGTACTGTCTTCCATGAGACTTTGCCAACCAGCCTTCTGAGGAGTTCAAAGTCTGCCCTCTGGAAATTTAATGCTACTGTCCTACTAACCACCCTCTTCACTTCACCTAGAATAGAAAACCCTATCATTTCATGATCGCTTTGTCCTAGGCGTCCTCCTACTGCCACAATCCCCCACAAGGCCTTCTCTGTTCACAAACAGCAGGTCCAGGAGGGCACCTTCCCTTGTTGGTTCATTCACCAGCTTTATGTGGGCAAAACGTTCTTCCTGTTTGTGTGTTACATGTGGCTGATGTAAGCTCAGAATATCTTTTTTCCCAGATGGTAACAAAAAAAGATGGAAAAATATCTACATAAATTTTTGATTCTTTTTCATAAATCTATTGGTAAGATATTCTCTCCTCTGTCAGTGATCTAAAAGTATGAAAGAAATCTCTGTAGAAGGATAAATGCCCAGAAGAGATTTCTCTCTTACAGAAATCCTGGAGATCTGCCAGCAGGGTTTTAAGCAACTGTAGATGTGGCATGCTGCTACCTTTTAGTATTGCTTGAGTCAATTAATGATGATGTTGCACAAGATCAGGTTAAATAGTTCTACTTTTGGACCACTTCCAGAAATAAATTTAACACCCTTCCCCACTACCAATCCTCTTTGTATAGAAAGATCAGTTTTCCATAAACATGTGCTGATAAAGATAATAAAAAATAGCTAATCCATTATTTTTAGACAAACTCTTTCATGCTGAATTTCTGACTATCTGACTACCAACTGTCGTGTTGGTAAAAGCTGTCATTTCCCTTTGGAGGCAAATTTCTGAGGAATAGGGCACTCTACACTTCTTTGAGGATGTTGGTGTAAGTTAAAGTAGGAGATGTTTCTAAAGTTCAGTGTAGCCACAGCCTCTTTTTCTGTCCTATTGTAACATTTTTCCTTTTTCCCAGCTTAGATCAAGGCATCCTCTAAAATCAAGAAGCAGTTTGAAGGGCTGTGGCAAGAATACTGATATTTGCAGGAAATGCAGTATTCGGCAGTAAATTCAGTGTCTGATAGCATTTGTTCAGAATATGCTAAAACGATGCATACTTTCTGCCAAACTAGATATTTAATTGGAAAGGCATTTGAAGAAGAACTACAGATACAACTTTGGAAGACATGTCTTTGTGTTAAAAATAGAGCTTTAATTTCATGATTTAATCCACATGAGCAGCTGAGTGAAAAAGTTGGGTATTTTAAATAATCAAGCTCACTATTTTTTTCACTTTTAAAAAATGGATTATCAACTTCTCAGCACTTGTTCAACTTTCTGATCACTACTCCCTTGTTTAGTGAAATAAAAATTTATTACCTTGGTAATCAGTTGCAATGAGAAAAATATATGTAAACTTTAATACGCACAAGAAAATTACGACCAAACTGTAGAAAGACCAGAGGACTGCGAAACTAATTTTACTAGTAGCTTAAAGGATAAGGATAGGAAGATGAGTTTACTTCTTTATATTTTCCTTGTATAAGTTTTATTGGAACAAATGCTGCTCAAGATGTTATAATATCACTTGTTCTTGGAATTCTACAGAGTTCAAAAGTTGAAGACTTTTAACTGTGGCATGAGATGTACCCTTAGAAGGAATAACTATGCTGGCTGCTCTTTGGTTGGTCCTGCTGCATGCTAATATGTATACACCTTCCCTGCTTTGCCTTATGTCTGAATGAGGGTAGGACAGGGGACTAATTTTTTTCCTCTGACAGTAAGGGAACGTCAGTTCTGAAAGAATGTGTTGGCAAGTGGAGATACGAATATTATATCTAACTGCTACTATGAGTGCAATGCTATATGACACCTCTAGGGAGGATGAGATTTTTATTTCTGCCCTTTGAATTTCAAGTCATTCATAGACAAAAGCAGCAACATTACTTTAATTCTACAATAACTGAGGGTTTTAATGAGCTGCTCAACAAATCTATAAAAAGATCAAGGGAAATTATTCTGATCTTCTCTGTCCAATTATAGAGACTTTAATAACCTGTGGGGGAGCGTCTGTAATGTTTAACTTGTGCTTTTGTTATAAAATGTGGGCACACAGCATATTCCTCAACTTTTCATGCCTTTAAATATTGCAGTTTCTCTACCTGTTTCTCTGGCATTGCCTCAGTTGTCTTCAGCCCTGCATGATGGCATCTATGGTTCAGCCTTTGCTCTGAGTGCTTAGTTTCTCTAGTGATTTCCATGCAATTCTTGAATAACTCCTGCTCCCATATGTTTATTTTGTCTCTATTTCAGCATTCGCATAATTCTATCAAATAAAAGTGCAAACTGAATATTTCATAAGGATTTCCACAGCAGTCTTCTCTGGCCCAGTAAAAGAGTTTTTACTGAAAACAGTGTGGATATTGCGGCTGCTGCTAACTGTGGGATAATGAGGTATGTTTTTTTTTCTCTTGTGGGTGAATTGTGGGTGGATGAACGTTTTGACTAAGAGGGGGCGTAGTATGTGTGGAACTCAAAAACTTTTCATGCTGCATCAAGGAAGTATTACTTCAGTCATTTTTTTTTCCCCATGAATCTAAATAAGGACAATTCCACCATGATCTGCTTTCACTGAATTCTTTAAAAGCTGTGTCAGCTTAGTGCAGTCCACATGGCAATGTGCACTTGCAGCCCAGAAAGCCAACCATAGCCTGGCCTGCTTCAGAAGTGTGACCAGTAGGCTGAGGGAGGCGATTATCCCCTTCTACTCTGCTCTTGTGAGACCTCATCTCTGGAACACTGTGTCCTGCTCTGGAGTTCTCATCATAGGAAGGATATGGAGCTGTTAGAGCAAGTACAGGGAGCCACGAAGATCATCAGAGGCTTGGAGCACCTCCCCTCTGAGGCCAGGCTGAGAGAGTTAGGCTTGTTTAGTCTAGAGGAGAGAAGGCTCTGGGGAGACCTAGTAGCAGCTTTCCAGTACTTAAAGGGGGCCTGCAGGAAAGCTGGGGTTCTTTATCAGGGAGTGCAGTTATAGGCTGAGGGGTAATGGTTTTAAGTTGAAAGAGGTGAGATTTATATTGGATATTAGTAATAATTTTATCTTTTTTTTTCTGTGAGGGTGGTAAGCTACTGGGACAGGTTGTCCAGAGAAGAAGTGGATGCTGCATCCCTGAAGGTGTTCAAGGCCAACCCTTCCAACCTAAACCATTCTATGATTCTATGAAATGCCATTTTGCTAGGTGGCACTCTGTCTTTCAGTTTGTTTTTTATTTGTTTGTTTGTTTAAGTCAAAGTTTAAAGGTTAGATTTTTTTCCTGGTTGAGGGGTATCATTGTTTGTTAGGGGCAAGGAGAACTGGCTCAGGAACTAAAGACCCTCTGGAATACAAAGAGATCCCCTTTGCCTCTGAATTGCCATGTGGTTTGCTTAACAGGATGAGGACTGCTTTTTTAATTACGTACTGAAGAGAATAGTCCTTGTGGGTTTACCAAGAGCAAACTGTCTTGAACTAATTTAATTTTCCCCTATAATAAAGAAGAAGCAGTAATGCAGTCCTGTATTTTGACTTCAAGGCATCAGGCAAAACCTCGATGAGCCGGTGGGTCTCTTCCAACCTGGTTATTCTATGATTCTGTGATTCTATAAACAAGCAAGCAAAACATGATCTGGCTGAGTAAAATTCCTTTAATATACTTCGAAGTGTTATCAAAAGAACACTTTCAAAATAGTAGGATGAACTGAGTAGAGTTCTTCAGGTCTTTGCTCTACACTTAGTTTTGATCAGTACCTTGTGTTAGCATTGGTCTTGGAAGGGACCATATGTAGGTGCACGCGTGCAAAAAAGGAGGAAAAAAAGAAAAGGTCAGAAGAGACAAGGACCTCTCAATAGGTTGGAAAAAGGGCATCTTTTAAAAACTGTATTACAGCCCACCTTTTTGCTTCAACAAAGACAAGAATAGGGAGCTACAGCTGGCCAACCAATTTTTCCTATCTAGCTAGCAGTTACACATGAAATAAAAAGCAGGTATTGTAGTGGCTTATGAGAAAAGCGTTAAACAACCACATTGTATGAGAACATGTGAATATCCTGGGGTAGATTAAGGAAAACATATCTAGAAAGATATGTACAAAGGAATTATTTCATCATTCAAGTGATGGTAGAGCTTGAAGCAGATTAGTGTTAACTTCTTGGCACTGCATTTCAAGAAAAATGTGGATCAAATGAATAATCATTAGGAGGAAAGTAGTGACAACAATCAGATCTCAAAAAATGTCCTATTTGGAAAAACTGAAGGAATTTCAGTTCTTCAGTTTTAGAAAGAGGTGTCTGAGCTCTCAAGTAAGTAAAAGGTGTTGCAAAAAGATATGGGAGGTCCTCCCATTTTTTAGGCTATCAATAGATCAGGGATGTAAATAGTGGTAAGGAATTTCCATGCTGAAAACTAGAAAAATCTTTCTAATATTAGAGAGAATGAAGCACTGACATGTTTTTCGTAGGAAGCCTTTGTTATTTTAGGAACAGCTATATCTGACTGGTTATGAGGAAAGAGGATTGTCTAAGTGATATCTTGAAGTCCCTTTTAGTCCTGTGGACATGACTCTTTGAAGACATTTGGTTTTTTTCAGCTTTATAACAACAAAGGTTATGAAGGCTACTTGATCTAAAATCAATACAATCCTCTAAACCCTTTGAGATGATCCTAGAGTACTTTGCCTTTGTTAGCTTATAAAGCTGGAGTTAAGAGCAGAGGTAATAAAGCACGAGGGTCATTGTTTGAGATGCCAGGAGGAACATGTGGAGAATCCACTAGCTGCATTTCAATCCTTGCTCAAAGAAATAAAAAATGTTATACTATGCAGAGGAAAAGGCATTGTAAGTGAATTCTTCAGCATCTTCTTTCAAGTAGAAAATAAGTTTATTCTGAGATACTGCATTTCCCACTTTAGCTGCTGTCTGATCTAGCAGAGTTGGAGCTATGACTGAGAGATGTGGTGTGACAATTGCTAGGGCTCCAGTACACTCTTTTTGAAACATCTTTCAGTATCATTAAAATATGAACCTCTCCTCTAATTATACAAATGTTGTCATCTTGCACAATGATTTCCCTACAAGGTAAAAATAAAATGTAGCCTGTTGTGCCAGCTGCTGAGAGAAACAAACATTTAGATCAGAGCATATGTGAGTGGTTATCTGGAAGTCTTTCTGTAAGCTATGAAAAGGACCTGAATATGAGTGATCTATGTTAACCAGGCTGTCAGAATTTTAGTAGGGTTAAAGGAAGCCTTTAGAAGTAATGTTCTAAAGTGTTGCTATTCTTTCCTGGAACACTGATGTCACTTGTCTGGATGTGTTTTTGTCACTTATGTAAGAAATAAGGAATTCTTTTTGCTAAAACTGGAGATCTGCCTTTTTTTCTGACAATCATTCATCTTTTCTGAGGATTCCTCTGCAGAGGAATAAACTACCAAATAAGGTAAAACTCATCTTTGAGAGGTGGAGTTGCTAATGGAAAGGTAGTGCTGCAGATCTGATCTTGCAGTGTTAAAGATCAGTTTTATCATTGGTGATAGTAGGGTTCTCTTCGGTTCCACCCATCACTATGGTATCTGAGATCTTGTGGTTTTCCCTCACAACAGTCATTGTCATACACCTATATTTTAATGCAGAATTTAATGAAGTCCGACAACTTCCTAGCTTGTATCACAAATGGTATGACCAGCAGGAGTGAGGAAAGTGATTCTCTCCCTGTACTTAGCGCTGGTGATGCTGCATCTTGAATTCTGTCTTCAGTTTTGGGCCCCTCAGTAAAGGAAAGATATTGAGTTGCTGGAGTGTGCCCAGAGGAGGGCATTGAAGTTGGTGAAGGGTCTAGAGAACAAGTCTTAAAAGGAGTAGCTGAGGGAACAAGGGTTGTTTAGTGTGGAGAAGAGGAGGTTGAGGGGAGACCTCATGGCTCTCTACAACTACCTGAAAGGAGGTTGTAGTGGGGTGGGTGCTAGTTCTCTTCCCCCAAGTAGCAAGTTATAAGATGAGAGGAACTGGCCTCAAGTTGCATTAAGGAAAGTTTAGATTGGATATTAGAAATAATTTATTTACCAAAAGAACAGTCAAGCATTGAAACATGCTGCCCAGAGAAGTGATAGAGTCTCCTTCCCTGGAGATATCAAAAAATCCTGTGTAGAAGTAGCACTTCAGGACATAGTCTAGTAGGCAAGGTGGTGTTCAGCTGAAAGTCGGACTGGATGATCTTAAGGTCTTTTCCGACCTTACTGATTCTATGATTCACAATATGTTGCTGGTAGCTTCTGCCATGTAAGACAGTTGAAACAAGTGGAGAAATTGTGAGCAAATAACCACAACCATTTTTGTTTCTGGCAGATAGTGAATTGCAGTTAGTTTCCCCTTGGCAGAGACAGTTCCTCAAACATTCCTCTAAGTGAGTTTGCAAGTTTCAAAGAGAAAAAAAAGTGTTATTAGATTGTTATCACTATTCTATTATTTTTATTATTTTTAATTAATGGGGTCTGCTCCAGCTGAGAAAATATTTTCATTCTTTGTATTGGCGACTAGAGAATTGTCCTTTCCGGCTTCTACTTGAAAATTAGACAATGGACAAAGAGAACAAATTCAACAATGAATAAAAACAAAGCCTCTTCTCTACCAAAGATGAGGTTAAGGAAAAGAAAAACCTCGTATTTTTCATTTTAAGTCTCTGAGAAGAGGTGGATTAGTTTGAGTTTGGAAGATGGTGTTGTGCATCGACTCTGTCCTAACCATCCTTCGGGAATATCTGAGCTACTTGTCAATCACAGATGGAACTGCTGTAGTTCACAGCTTCAGAGGTTAAGCAAAATAAAATCAGTGATGGCTTTGTGTGGGAACTTAGGGCTATAAAGGCTGAATGGCTTATGACTGAGCAGGTCATACGTGTGACATGATATCCTTGTTAATGTTCCCAAATCATTCTTCCCTGTTAGCTATAGCTCAAAGCATACAAAGCAGTTGTGCACGTATTCTACGTAAGGTAAAGTTCAGTAATGTGAACTGCTACTGCAAAATATTTTTGGGAAAAGCTAACAGTGGGTATGAATCAATGAAGCACTAATATTGGAGAAGTGTTAGAGTGGGAATATCTAAAGTGACTTGAATTTGTCATTTAAATGAGCTTTTGAGACAGCTCAAATTTCCTTTGACTCAGTCAAAACTGTTGTGGAAAACATTGAGTAGAATGTTTCATCTCAACACTTATTATTAAGTTCAGTTTTAATTTAGTATTTTGGATATATTTCTCTGGCAAAATAATGGCTTACTCTGTTTCAGAATAAGTGATTGTGTATTCTTTGAATTTAGAATGGCAAAATGCTAAACTAATGATCTTTTGACATTCTGGCCATTTTAAACCTAGGTCAGGTCATGTCAGTAATTCAGAAAGTATTTTCATCCTTTATTTCAGCAATGCAACTTGGATTTTTTTTGGTCTTGATTTTCAGGAATGAAAATGGATTTATATGGTGCCATAAATTAACATTGAAATAAAAGCTGAATTTCAGTGTATCTAAGATTCATCCTTAGCCACTTTAAGAAGTGCAGATAGGGCAGCTAGATAGTGCTCATTGGAGGGTCTGTTTACAGTACAGTAGCTGCTTTATTTTTCTGTTACTTTTCTGATTTAAATTATTAATAATAAATACTCACAGTGCAACTAGATGCAAAAAAGTAACTTATTAAAAAAATAAACAGTTGCAAAATCAAAAAGTTCTGAAATTATTACATGCACAGGATATCATTACGTATAAACTAATTACTCCTAAGACTTCCCCCAGCTAAGTGAATTATAATGGTAAAGCTGGACGATAGCTCCAGCTGCTGTGATCTGTGTCCAAGAAAGGAGGACAGAGATCTGTTTAAGCATATGAAAATTAACCTGCAAAAAATGAATAAGTATAATCAATTATCATAAGGAATTAGAGCTATGTTCTTCTGCTAATTAAAGTTATTCTGTTATACATCCGTCTCCCTTGCAGAAAGACGGCATTATGGGCTGGAGAATATATTGTAGAAATGTGGGATGGGTCAGATGATACTTTTCATGTCTGCTTTCTAACTTTCTACTTTAAATTTTGCAGGACAGGTCAATGTGATGGTCTTCCATGTTCTCTCTGCAGGTGTAATTTTAAGGATGCATTGCTAATAATACACAGGTGACACAATTTTCTGTAATTCTCTCCCTCTTTAAACTCTTTGCATTGGTAGCTAGAAAGAGAAAAGGTCTATTAGTTTTTGGCAACCACTTTTAAAGCTCACAGTTAAAAAATTGGATTAACAATGTACAGTCTACGGGGAGGTAATTCACTATGGTTAGATATTAATTTAATTTTTGTTCCTTTAGTTTTAAAGATGGAGGCCCATGTTAATTGCTATCCACCAAAGTAACAGCTGTAAGTATGCTTGTGTTCTGTGCTCTTCAAACATTTTGGGGCTCAGTTTTCACTGCCTGGCCTTTTCCATCTGACCTCCATGTGAGGAGTTACAAACTATAACAAGCCAAAGCAATAAATTCCACAGCTGTTGTTTCTCAGGCCAAAATTCTGAGGCACTCATACCAAAATATTTATCTCAGAAATTATTGCTTGTATATTATAAGATAAACATAAGGTAGATTTTATAAGGGGATATAATTAGCTTCTTCATGACTGAAATGGTGTTTGCGTGCTTAATGCTAAGTCACAAATGGAAGTGCATATTTGGTCATGCACCTGGACATCATTAAATGTACTAATGTATAAATTCCTGTCTTCAGAGACATATTGGCAATATATAATAATGAAATATACTAGCCCACAGGTATGGAATAGCATTTGCTATGGAAAAAACCACGAGTTTAAGGCACCATTTCACTTATGCTAATGATCATTTATCAGAAATGAGACCTGTGGTGACATTCCTATTTCACATTGGTGGCATTTAGGGACAACAGACCTTTAAAGAACTTTATTATGAAGCATGTGCATTTTTTTATGATCCATGTCCAGAGGGGTTTATAAACTACATAAACAGGGCAACAAAGACTTGGTAGAAAAGTCTTACTGTTCACATTTTACAGGTAAAGGAAACAAAACTCTGATTAGAAAATCTGCAAGACTATAAAAGACATCTGTAACATGGCTTAGAGTTCAACGTGGATATCTGATGTGAGATAACTGCTATAGGTAAAAGAGGAAATTACCTAACTTGAATAAAAACATTGTGAGGATTTAAAGCTAAATGATGCAGTAGTAGCTACCTTCTCATTCAATAAATCAAAATAGTGGTTAAATTGTGATTGTCATCTTGGGACAGTTGTGGCTGTGCTGAGGCAGTGCAAAGGCAATGCCAGTGCCAGCCCAAGGTGATGTGTGTGAACGTTTGCTTTGCCTTTATGGCTTTGTCCTGCAGCTGGTAGACGTTGGGGGTATTGTTGAGGAAATTGTAGTAAGCCAAGAAGGGGAGAAGTGAGAACTGCATTTAAATTCATAAGTGCTGTGTTGCCACAGTTTTAGTTGCTTCAGTTTTTTTCCCTCCTTACAGTTAGTTTTTAGTACTTTGAACAGCAGACAACTTTTAAGTCTCTCGTATATGGTTGCACTGAAAAGACTGGGAGTCTTAGTACCACCTCCTTTTAAACTAATACAACTAAAATGTGTTTGTTTGTTTGTTTTCTTGTTTTGCCTTTCCCCACATGGCTCTCCTTGCCACACTTCTCTTGAGTACTGCTCCCACTGTCATTGGGGATATCTTTACTACAGGGGTTGTAATTAGGGGAGGTGGAACTGTGCGGCTGGCAAATAAGCCAGGTGCTGAGGTTCCTCTTTAGTCTGGTCTAGTTGTTGAGGGAAGGGAGGGGAAAACAGCTAAGAGAGATCTATGTCAGAAAGTAATAATGAAAGATGGAAAAATAATTACTTTATATAAATATGTAATTGTATTTTACAACTTGTTCTTGTAGCAGACACACATTACCTTCCACAAGTTCTGTTTCATCCAGAGTAAAGAAAAATAAACCTGCTTTAAACTTCCTAAGAAATATAAGGGGACTAAAGCAACATTTTTGGTGGCACTTCCCAATTAATTCTATTTTCCAGTTGCATCTGGAGGAAGGTGTCTTACACAGACTAAAAGTTTATCAATTTAAAAAAATATTAATTTATAAGGCTACCTCATAATGTATTTAAAAAGATCTTTTACTAAAGGTGGTATGTCACCTAGATTTTGTTATTTTTGGTCTTGGGTAGCTGTCATCCTAGTTATCAAGGTTTCCTTGACAAGATTTTATCATTACTTCAGGAATAAGACATGCATTCTGGGGTCTTGTTCCAGCTGAAAGGAGACTCAGTTCAGTTTGGGAGGTGGTAGTGCTGTCTGCCTACTAGCAATTTTTTTCCACTGCCCTCCTTGAGATGGAAACCAACCACTTCAGCCACTTTGCAGTTATCCTTGTAATGTAGCCATGTCAATGTCTTGCTCCTGAGGGCGTGATAAATGCCACAGCACCTGGTACAATTGGTGTTTCTAGCTCAAAGAAAGTAAGGAATTTCTTTATTTTTTCAATTTCATGAATGACCTATTGCTTATACACACATATAAAAAAAACAGATTTGAACACAAAGAATGGTAAATGACAAAACAATTCAGTGCAAGGTGAATTAACATTTTTATTTTCCTGCAAATTTAAGAGTGGAAAGAACTAGAGCAGTTGTCCAAGATGGCATATGGGTGGGATCATGCTGGGAAGAGAGGGAGAATTATGAAATGGTAATAATTGTTGTAGTGTTGACAACTCTTTCCCTAGTTTCATGATTACTGGTGTTTTGCTGAAAGCTGCAGGTCCTGGAAATTCATACCTTAGATTTCCCAAGGAGAGAAATGTTTCTAGCTCCTATGGAGAAAGATTCTACCTGGGCCATAATTTATGATTTTAACTTCAAAAGTAAAAAACCTGGAGACAAACAGAAAAGATGCAGCTATTTATTGTAAGTCAGGTGTGCGACACTTGAGTTTGGTAGCACCATTTTTGTGTTAGGATATGCCATTACAGACATATGGACCCGGTACCATAGGGAGCAAGACAGATCATATGCATGACCATTTTATGATGGTCTTGAATTAAACTCTGCCTCTGTTTTGGATGTCTTCCCTCTTCTCACTTCCTTCAGCAGCAGTTGGAACATGCTACCTTAAGCAGGTCATGCTAATAAGTTCCAAGTCAGTGACTTAGTACTTCAGTATTACAGATACAGTGCAGCAGTGAAGTAAGCACCAAGGGCTGCTTTGAGGATCAGGAAAGCAATGCAGGAAGAACTCAGCATGCTAAGGAACTATAAAGTAAACCTTATAGTCATGCAAACCAGCAGAGACAGCTTTGGAGGGAAAAAACAAATAACCTAAAATAATACAAAATGTCAACCTACTTCATGGTAAATTGCTCAAGACGACTCGGAGTCCTTAGAGGGAGGGGGAATGTGGAAGCCCCTGCTTCAGTTTATGGCGCATAAACCATCCCAACTGACTTTTAGTATTTTTTTTTCTTCTCATGCTGGAGGTCATATTGGCAAACCACATGCGTTTCCTTATTTAGGCTTCTTCTCTTCGTTAGTTTTCTCTCTGTTCTTAAAGCTGCCTGGAGCATAAAATGTTCATTGTTGAGAAAAGCAGTGCAAATGTAAAAAAAAAAAGCAAACCAAAACCAACAAAAAACTCAACCCCCCTCAACTCATCCCTGAAAAACCCCAACTCTACTTCTACTTCCTCCTTCCTAAGCAACCACCAGTATCAAAAAAGCCCGTTTAAATGAATAAAAGCCAAGCTGGGATTCCTTGATTTTCTGTTGCTTCATAGGAAATGCAACTGTAGTGATGAGATGGCTGAGACAGAGCTTATAAAACAGATCTCTAATGCTATTTTAATATTGCTCAGGTGCATCTGGGAGAAGTAAACCTAGGGAATGAGCAAATTGTTTGGTCAAAGTGACTTCCATCAGCCTAAAGCTATTTAGTAGTGTAGCCTGTTATTTCTCATTTCTATGGCTGCACAACCTTCAGGCTAGATGCAGCAACCTGGGGTAGGAGAACCTGAAGTTTCCATGAAAATCTCAAAGACTTAGTTTTTTTAGCAAAGACAGAAATGCCCTTTTTCTGTTTTCTACTGTTAGTGCTGAAGTTTCAGGCTTTGTAGAAACATGTTTTGTTTTTTCAAGTAAGGGTCTTGTCCCACAGGACTAATCAACTGTACCTCAGCAAAAGAAGTAGATGAAATTATGAACTTCTGGAGACCAAAAAGAGAGACCTCTTTCTCTTCCTGGGGTGCAAGATTTTACTCAAAAAGTCTAGGCTGGCCCATGCTGGGTAGGAGCTGGGAGACATGGGAGCTGAATGCACTCTCTGCCTTCTGAAAACAAAGCTGAGAAGTGGCATATTTTACTTTCATTTCAGTTTGGATTAGATAGTATAGATGTCTTGCTTCCCTTCCAAACACTGTTTCAAAGAAATTTACTCATTTCAAAGCCAAACCATCTTTGATTACACATTGGAAAAGTAAGATCTCAACACCCGGAAACTCATGAGAGGTAATAAATGAAATGGGAGTATAGAATCATGCACTAGTAGATATGGTATTAGAACTGCAGTTCTTATTACTTTTACTTGTCTTGCACTCTGTTTTTGTGCAACTGACTTACCTTTTGAGACTACATAGGAATGAGGACAGTGAAAGGACATGTTGGACGAAGATGCAGACCTTAGAATTTGGGTTGTCTGAGCCAGTCACCATGAATAGAAATGAAATGAAAGTTAAAAAGGATAGGTGGTAATCTGTTGTTATGGTTAGTTGTCCTTGCATTCAACTGATATCTACAATGCATCTCCTTCATATCAGTTTTTATTTAATTTATGCCCCCTCTATCTGCCAATATGTCAGATCAGAGAGGAATGATGGCTGTCTACACCATATCTTACTGTAAGTCTAGAACATTGTACTTGGATCTCTGAATACAGAATAGGGGGTCTGGAAGAGAGATGTGGGGTCTGGAAGGACTCACTACATGGGAAGAACAACTAAATGTGGACAGTTCAGCTATATAGTAGCCAAATACGTCAGCAGTCAAAACTAAGAACAGTTTAAGATAATTTTGAATTGCAAGATTCTTGAAACAACGCAGACAGAACATGACCATGCATTCTAGTTGGAGACTACACCAATCACTTTGATAAAGGGATAATGCTTCTAGGATTGCTACTATTATTTTTAGTTTAATCATAGCTTCAGTGTTGAATACAGAAAATATTCTAGTGCTGGAAGCAAGAAATCACCACCCAGGTACAGTAAAACCAAAATAAGGCGAGTTTAATTCTTTCCCACAAATATTGATGCTTCCTCTGCTGACAGGAGAGGGATGGATGGTGCTTGCCTAGAACTCCAGCTGCACCCTCAGCATCAGCTGGTGTACAGTGACCACAGGTTAGGTGTGAAAATTAAGGTCCAGATTAGCATGAGATTACAGCAGAAGTCACTGGGAAAACCTAAGTGTTATACTCTGGCTCCCAAATCTATGCTCAGATCAAGCATAGTCATTTGTGCATGTGTGTATATTAAAAATAGACAGCTGTGTAAATATCCTTCACACCTCAAATGCCTCTTACCTCAGAGCTCTTATGGTACTACCAGATAAATAGTTTAAATTCATCATTTTTCCTTTGAACATCTGATGGGAAGATAATAACTCTGAGTTGGCTAAGGAAATAAATTTACATATCCGAATAAACTGATTTTTCTTGCCATCATAATATTTGTTCTTTCTGTAGCCTTATGCATCTGTTATTCCCTGCAGGAAAAAAGGGAGGCTATTTGGGTAATAAGTACTAGAATCTTTCTTATTTACCAGATGAAAAATTGAGAGACTTTAAGAAATAAGAAAGAACACAAATAGGAATGGAATGAAGAATTTGTGTTGTCTTCTTTCTGCCACAGAGACTTCAGACTTCCCCATAAATCTTGGAGCTTTAAAGAATGATATGGCTGTGAACAGTGGACACGTTAATTAACAAGACATGCCTACCCAAAGCAAGAAACTAATCACAAACCTCTCAGCTGATACGATGCTGGATCTGGAAAATATATGAAAACTTGCTAGCAAGTTCTTTGGGATCATATATATCTGAAGTGAAGAGCCAGAAAAAATTCTCCATGCTGCAGTACCATTTCCCTGCTAGTCAAGAGCTGAATTCATCATATGGTCAGGAGATTTCATGCAGCTAATTTTCTGTAGTTGGCCTGACTTTTCCTCTGCTCACCTCTTTTATGTGTGTAGAGAAGACTAAGCAGCAAGCTTTCTGGTTAATGCTCCCAGAAGCTAGCTAAGAAGCCTTTTGTGCCTGTTGTGGCCCATGGGACTTGTGCTGACCATCCACAGCTGATATGGTCTTTTTTGCAGCCCATAATTGACTTGCTTTCAGTTGGGTTTGTTGGCTTTCCAGTGGACAAAGGGACAGAATAATTTCCATTTAAATTAACAAAGTCTCTGTGGTGGTAAAAATGAAAATCTGGTTTTGTGTCAACGGAGGACAGCGGGTTTGTGCAAGAGTTCATGAATTCTATCAAGAGTAGGGTTGCTGCATTATGACATAGTAGGCACTTAATTGTTCTTGATACCAGCTGCCAAAATCAGTCTTCAACAGGGCTCCCGGGTGGGTCCTTAGCAGTCATAAATGAAAATGTCATGAGGTTATTTCAACCAGAAAAGTGTGCTGTTTGGTGTGCTGTGCTGATTCTTGTGCTTGATTCCTTCTGAAAAGAGAGATCATTGAGCAGCTTCTGTGACCAGGGACAGGCAGCTGAAGTGTGAGGGTAAATTCCTGCCTCTCTTCATTTGTTTGCTTTCCTCTCAGTGTGATAATCGGTTGTCAAACAGGGGAAACTTTAAATATCCAGTCACATTACAAGTGCTGCTGTTGAAAATGCTGGGATGGGCAAACTTGACGAGATAAGAAGTTAATATTACTTAAGGATAAGAAAGGAAGATATTTGCAGTTGAACTACTCAGATTTAAAAGGGCAATGAGTAGTATTAAGCCTAGAGGGTAAGAGAGCTGCTCCTAATGGAAGACAGTGCAGTGAAATTCTCACCACACTGAGCAGAGATACAGGACTGAAAATGGAGGTTAACAGAGAGCACAAAGCAACTGTGAAATATAATTGCAGTTAATCAGACCAAAGTGAATTTAATTAGACTAGCTAAATACTCAATTGAGTATTCACTTGAATGTAAAGCCTAGTACTGGAAATTAGTGACTAAAAGTTTACATAATGTATTGGGCTTTTGTTGGTTTGGTTTTGTTAAGGGAAAGGAGAGTAAAACTGAATGACTGAAAACAGAATGAAGGCACAATCCTTAAGATGATAGTCACTGGGGACTGTGTGGAGGAAGACAGCTGAATACGTCCTTACAGACTGAAGATGGCTCTGTAAGGGAAAAATATTCTAATGGCTGATTAACAAGTGGAAGGGGGATGTTTTAAATTATAGAGCAAGAAATGTAGGAATTAAAACCATGGCAGTAGAAGAAAACAAGATCTGGTTTTGGACTTGTAGTGATTTGAAATTTGGGTGGTGTTTTCAAAGTTTAAAAACCAGCAATTTTTATAGTTGGAATCTATGATCTTAAAGGTCTTTTCCAACCTAAACAATTCTCTGAAAGCTTTTTGTATGATGAATACTTCTGTTGTATTTGCTTCACTGGCATACTGATTTACAAAATAATTATTTTATCACACGTGAAGTGTCAGAATTGTGTGTCTGCTTCAAACCCAGTATGGTGGTTGGAAGCTCAGAAAAGCTTTTAGAGCCCTGCATCTTCTGCCTTGATGGAGTCAGAACAACTTTAAGGCTTCTCAAGTCTTGACTTGCAGTGGTAGTCCCTTGAGGGTTGCTAGAAGAAGCGGTTCTGAATGATGAATTGAGTGCCACTGTACTAGGATAGCCGAGGTTCTTGCTAATTTTCCTAACTAAGTGGAACTGAGGACTGAAAAATTATATTATACTATTATATTAGATATATTATCATTTTTTAAAAAGGTTATTACCTTTTTCCATTGTTTTCAAACATATTAAAACTGCTAAATTCTGTGGGGCTGCATCCAGTTTGTGTAATGGCATGGAGGATCCAGACAGACAATTAGTAGCAAATGTGTAGCTAATTGTAGAATAAACTGACAGAGAGATGAGCAGAGGAAGTCCTAAGCATGGATCTGCTTTGTGCTTAGTGAATAAGTATCTCACCAGGTGCCTCCATGTGCCTGAATTTCATCCAAATTGCCACAGTTTCTGAGCTACAGCTTTACTTGGGGTTTAGCGAGAAACATACCATTTTATCCAGTGCTCACAGACATGAATGGCTTAGAATAAATGACTGAAGGAAAGAAGCTATACTTGATATCGGTAGTATGAAACTGCTTTTGCAGTCATGCCACAATGTGACAGGGTCAACTAGCAAATGAGTAAAAGGAGTGGGTCTTTGAGCCTTTGCTAGCACTACCTAACATGTGCTTTTATGTAAAGGGAAATGGTCAATATCATCTAGAAGAAAACTGTTACCACTTGTGGTATGTAGTAGACATCACCTTTTACTGATTGATATTTAAGTAGAAGTAGTATTGGAAAATACTTGTCTACAGAATCATTGAATGACCAGATTGGAAAAGACCTCTTGGATCATGGAGTCCAACCATTCCTATCTGCCACTAAACCATGTCCCTGAGCACCTCATCCACCTCTAGGGCAGCCTCATAGGCTCCAGGGATGGTGATTCAACCACCTCCCTGGGCATCCTGTTCCAGTGCCCAATGACCCTTTCTGTGAAAAATTTCTTTCTGATACCTAGTCTGAACATACCCTGGTGCAGCTTGAGGCCATTCCCTCTTGTCCTGTCCCTTGTTACTTGGGAAAAGAGCCCAGCACCCTCCTCTCAGATAGTTGTCAAGAGCAATAAAGTCTCCCACAAGTCTCCTCTTCTCCAGGCTAAACAACCCCAGCTCCCTCAGCCGCTCCTCGTAAGACTTGCTCTCCAGCCCCTTCACCAGCTCTGCACCCACTCCAGAGCCTCAAAATCCTTCTTGTGATGAGAGGCCCAGAACTGAACACAGTATTTGAGGTGCGGTCTCATCAGTGCCAAGTACGGTCACGCCGTTTCTGATCCAAGCCAAGATGCCATTGGCCTTCTTGGCCACCTGGGCACACTGCTGGCTCATGTTCAGTCGGCTGTCAACCAACACACCCAGGTCCCTCTCCTCCAGGAAGCTTTCTAGACAGACTTCTAGTCTGTAGCACTGCATGGGGTTGTTGTGCCCCAAGTGCAGGACCCGGCATTTGGCCTTGTTAAACCTCATGCCATTGGTCTCAGCCCAGTGGTCCAGCCTGTTCAGATCCCTTTGCAGAGCCTCCCGACCCTCCAGCAGATCGACACTTCCACCTAGCTTAGTGTCATCCGCTAACTTGCTAAGGGTGCCCTCAATGCCTTCATCCAGGTCATTGATAAAGACATTGAACAGGGCTGGAGCCAGCAATGAGCCCTGGGGAACCCCACTTGTCACTGGCCTCCAGATGGATTTCACACCATTTCCCACCACTCTCTGGGCCCGGCCATCCAACCAGTTTTCCACCCAGGAGAGTGTGCGCCTGTCCAGGCCAGAGGCTGACAGTTTCCCAAGCAGAATGCTGTGAGAAACTGTGTCAAAGGCTTTACTGAAGTCCAGGAAGACCACATCCACAGCCTTTCCCTCATCCAGCAGCCGAGTCACTTTGTCATAGAAGGCGATCAGGTTAGTTTGGCAAGACCTGCCTTTTGTGAACCCATGTTGACTGGGCCTGATCACCCGGTTCTCTTGCATGTGCTTCATGATAGCACTCAAGATCGCCTGTTCCATGACTTTCCCTGGCACTGAGGTCAGACTGACAGGCCTGTAGTTCCCTGTATCCTCCCTGCGACCCTTCTTGTAGATGGGCACAACATCAGCCAGTCTCCAGTCCAGTGGAACTTCCCCAGTCAGCCAGGACTGAAGGGTGGAGTGTTGGCAGTAATGGCTGTTGCTTCGAAGGAGGCTTCTGATTCAAGAAACAAACAGGTTGAGTGATGTTTGTGTCAGGTCTTGTGTAGGGCTACAGCTGTTAAAAATTCAGCTATTGAAAATAAGAGGCTTGTTACTTTGCTCAACTTGGAGAACCTTGAAATTACAAGAATAGTTGGTAGATTGTCCAAAAAATGCTGATGACTTTGAACAGAAGATTATCTAAGATGGAAGATTAAAGCAGATAAAATTCTAAGGGCAGTTATTCAGAGTTAAAATGAAAATGCAGTGAGTGCCAGTGATGCTTGATACAAATGGTGAAGGTGTATGTGGAGAGAAAATGAAATATTCTCTTGGAGTTGATGAGGATTTTCCTTTCCAAAATGATGAATTGCACTGATGGTGTTGGTTCCAAGTAACAGATAGGGCCAACTTGCAAATAATGCTGCAGAAGGCAAACCCATGTGACTTGGACTGAATGAAGCGAATATTTATTGTCAAGTGCCAGATTAGACAGCTGTTTAAATTATGTTGACCTTTGTCCTTAAATCTGAAAGGACTGAATACTAATGTGTGTATCACTTTGCTTTGTGGCAAAACAATTTCATTAATCCTAGGACTGTCAAACACAGGGTTACAAACAGGGCACCTTGGTGATTGATCCAATATGAGTGGGAACCAACACAATTCCCATCCACCAGAACTGAAGGCCTAGAAAGAAGTGAAGTGCTGTACAACAGAAGGTAGAACTTGCAGAATGAAGTAGCAGTAAATTCCATTTTTGTTCGACATACTCTTGAGATGGGGAGTGGAGCTAGACTGTACCTCACTTAACCAATTTGGGAGGTTATGAGTGCAAGGAAGGGAGGAAGGCTAGAGGACTGTTTGTCTTAAAACTCATTCTAGAAAGCAGGATATGAGAGGAAAGGCTATAAGACCAGCAAGTGTGTGTGTGTGTATCTGTCTGTCTGTTGGGGGTGAGTGATGTGTTTTTCCTTGTTTGGTTAGTTTTATTTTTTTGTTTGTTTTGGATTTTATTTTCTTTTTTTTGGATCTGCCATACTAGATCCATACCAGATCACTTGTTTGAAGCGTGAGGTGGAACCAGTTCATAAGATTTATCAAATGAATCCAGAATTTCCTTCTACCCATGACTGCTCAAGGATGCTCCCTGCTTAATAATTGTAAGTATAGTTTAATCCAGAATTTCCTCCTACCCATGATTGCTCAAGGATGCTTCTTAATTAACAATTGTAACTATAGTTTAAGAGTCTGCACGTGGGAGTTCTGACTAAGACGGGTGCTTTTTGACTCAGACTTTTCTTGCTGTGAGTAATTAAGAATGACTCTTGTGTTTCTCTTTCTTTTCTGGGCTTGCATTTAAGGTTCCAGTAAACAACAGTGAAATCACATGGTCATATACTAGAAAAACACAACTATTTACATACAGAGCTAGGCTCTGTGTACCTTAAGATTTACTACAAATCTCTTACTCTGCTGTCTCTTGTGAAGAGTGGGAGGAAAGAGAAACACATCAGAGAAACAAATTTCAGACTCTGAACAGAGCATGTTCTAATGTTCTCAGTTAAAAAGTGCAAATCTGGTGTTAATTCTTTGTTCAGACACAAAACTGATTAGAACATTTCCTTCCAGAAAGATGGAATTGGCTTAATTTATTGATACTCAATTCATTGGGGAGGAGGGGAAATTAATTAAGACTGTATTTTACCTGAAAGAGACTCTTCTCTGGCTTTGCAGGCATTGTAAATACTGATAAACTGATGCATTTGAAAGTCTTGATTCTTTTATTCCTCTCCTCCCTTATACAATACTTACATTCCCTCAGCCTATAAGCTCTTTGAAGGAGGGTTCATTTGTTTACAAAACCTGTTCACACGACAGTGTGTTGTAGAAGACTGTTGTTTCTCCCTCTAACAGCTAAACACAGTGTGACTGTAATGCAAAGAAGTATGCAGTTAGTGGTTTGATTTGCTGACAGGTTAGATAAATATTGTTTACTAATACCTAGTTTAGTGTTGCCGTTAGCTATTCTCTGATAATTGTGTGAAAGGCAGGATTTTCTGCTGAAGATGTAAGGTAAGACCTATTTGTATCCTATTTGTTACAGCACCATTTACCCATCAGTTCAGCCTTGGAGAAATATGCATCTTGAGTTGCTGTAGTATTGGTCAGAGCATTTTCATGTACTGTCATGACAGCTGCTTCCATTTAAACGCAAAGTTTGTTTTCTTGCTCTGTGTCACACTGATTTAGAGAGTGCACGTACAATATTTCTAGAGAGAAGAGGGAACTGCTAACACCAGTCATGGTCTACCTGTGCTGAGTTCTTCTACCTTCACCCAAGCTTTCATGAGCTCAGGTATTGGGAATATCAGCATTTAAAACATGACAACTTCCATGTCTTAAAGCAACTCAATTACGTGCTTTTCTGTAAATGTTTCCACCTCTTAGGAACAGGAGGAAAGGCACTGCCTAATGCACTGATCAGTTCGGATTAGTTGTACTAGTAAATTCAGTCATTTGACATTCATTCAAGGAAGATAGGAATAAGGACTAGGTACGATGAAACACTACAGCAACTAGTAAGTAGGAAGCTGGACTAGATCTACTGGTCCATTTGGTCACACAAACCAAGAAGTCCCTGAAGAGATGCTCTATTGGTGATTGTAGAATGAGACCATGTTGTAGAGGAGGACAATGCTCTTCGTGTGAAAGTGAGTTTTACACTGAGATTCTTTTGTCAAGTAATCCAAACTCATTAAGTGTTACTTTAATTTAAATATATAGTATATTGGAGGTGAATGATCACAGGGGAATAATCTAAAGAAATCTGAAGAAGCTATGCTGAATCACTGATATCTAAACAAGTATCTCACTTGGACAGACGGAGGAAATGGGATCTTACAATGCCCCTTTTCCTTTGTTTAGACTCTTTTGCAGGTATTCCTGGATTTAAGCTGATGTAACCTGAGGGGACAAAATTTGGTCCTGACTTACTTTTGTACGTAAGGTAAAAATCCATATGACATACTGCCTGTGTACCAGGCTGACCACTAGACAGTGTGGGTGAGCATATAAACTATACATACCTGAGGAAGACCACCTGAGGAACCTTAACATTTATAAGTCTATGGGACCTGATGAGATACGTCCCAGAGTCCTGAGGGAATTGGCAGATGGGGTTGCCAAGCCACTCTCCATGATATTTGACAAGTCATGGAGAAGTCCCTGGTGGCTGGAAGAAGGGTAACATTATGCCCATTTTTAAAAAGGGTGGTGAGATCATGGAACAGATCCTCCTAGAAGTTATGCTAAAGCACATGGAGGATATGGAAGTGATTAATGGCAGCCAGCATGGCTTTACCAGGGGTAAATCCAGTATGACCAACTTAGTGGCTTTCTATGAGGGGTGACCGCAGCAGTGGACGTGGGTAAACCGACAGATGTGATCTATCTAGACTTCTGTAAAGCCTTTGACATGGTCCTCCACAACATCCTTCTCTCTAAACTGGAGAGATATGGATTTGATGAGTGGATAGTATGGTGGATAAGAAACTGGTTGGATGGTCGTATTCAAAGAGTAGTGGTCATTGGCTCGTAGTTCAGGTGGAGATCCATGACAAGTGGTGTCCCTCAGGTGTCCATACTGGGACCAGTACTGTTTAATATCTTCATCAATGATATTGACAGCAAGATTGAGTGCACCCTCAGCAAGTTTGCTGTTGACACCAAGCTGAGTGGTGTAGTTGCCACACTGGAAGGACAGGATGTCATTAAGAGGGACCAGGGCAGGCTGGAGAAATGGGTCTGTGAGAACCTCATGAGGTTCAACAAGGCCAAGTGCAAGGTCCTACACCTGGATCAGAGCAATCCCCAATTTCAGTACACAATGGGGGATGATGTGATTGAGAGCCGCCCTGCAGAGAAGGACTTGGAGGTGCTGGTCAATGAGAAGCTCAACATGAGTCAGTAATGTGCGCTTGCATCCCAGAAGGCCAACCATCTCCTGGGCCGCATCAAAAGAAGCATGGCCAGCAGGGGGAGGGAGGGGATTCTGCCCCTCTGTTCTTCTCTTGTGAGACCTCATCTGGAGTACTGTATCCAGTTCTGGAATCCTTAACATAAGAAGGATATGGAGCTATTGGAACGGGTCCAGAGGAGGGCTACAAAGGTGATCAGAGGGCTGGAGCATCTCCCATATGAGGACAGGCTGAGAGAGTTGGGCTTGTTCAGCCTGGAGAAGAGAAGGCTCTTAGGAGATCTTATAGCAACCTCCCAGTACCTGAAGGAGGCCTACAATAAAGCTGGAGAGAGAATATTCATAAAGGCTTGTGGTGATAGGATGAGACGGAATGGGCATAAACTGGAAAGGGGCAGATTTAGACTAGATATTAGGAAGAATTTCTTCACCATGAGAGTGGTGAGACACTGGCACAGGTTGCCCAGGGAAGCTGTGGCTGCCCCAGCCCTGGAGGTGTTCAAGGCCAGGTTGGATGGGGCCTTGGACAGCCTGATCTATTGGGATGTCCCTGCCCATGGCAGGGGGGTTGGAACTAGATGGTCTTTAATGCTCCTTGAACCCTAATGATTCTATGATTCTAAGGTAAAGCCATGATCTGGAAATTAAGCAGTGAATATATGGCTGCTGAAGTTTATCCTTTATTTAGTACAGTATTATTGGATGATAAGTATTTGAGATGGAATAATCTACAGTGGAAAGGTCTGTAAATTAAAGTTTCATTAGGGCTTTGGTCAAACCTTTGGATAAGGTGCTGCCAGTATAGTAGTGGAAGCAAAAATGTGACAACTGCATGTGCTAGATCATAACCACAACTCAAGGCTACCTCAGATGTTTGAAGTTGAAGTCTGGATGATTGCTATTACTGTGCTTGACTCCACCTTTGAGTGAGATGGCAAAAGGGCCTGAGAACAGTATTCAATGCTATGCAGAACACAACACTATAGCAACACAGACAATAACCTTAATTTAATCAGGTAGAATGAACTGACATCCAAGTAGCTTGTACCTTCAAAGAGGTTTTATTTACCTTTTAGAAGTTTTGTTTTCGACTAAGAATTTCTCTTCAAGGTTAAAAGAACCATATTTTTTGATTACTGGACATAATCTGTGAGTAAAATGTATATATCCCAGGATTACAATGTAAATGCTTTCAATATATTGTCTGGTTAGGGGGTTTTTGGTTGGTGGTTGGGTTGGTGGTTTTTATCTGTTTGTTTGGTTTGTTTGTTTTTTAAAGCAAATTGAATAGAAGGGGAATTGTACCATGTATTTATGTGGTGGTAAGCGGTTTTTTTTAGTAATAGTAAGAAGTTCTGGAGTTCTCACAGGTCAGACGTAAAGCACAGGATTTGTTTTACCAAGGGTTACTCTGCATCACCTTTCTACAGTTGCTTACTGACCTTCTTGTCCTGATTTCTCCTACATTTTAGCAGGAATACAGAGTAGGACAGTTATGGTTGTTTGGCCGACTTTATAGTCTTATTTCTTTCTCGCTGTCAGATGACTGTCACTTGTATAGTCTTCAACATGCAATAAACTCTGCAAGGCTGGAGGAAAGAAAAGAGTACAGAAATAGCCTATAGATCCATCTGGGAGTGTTCACTCTGAATGCACTGGGGATACTTGAGACGTTTGGGCACTACTCAGAAATGGGCCTTATTGTTGTTGACTTGGAGTACTGGGTGTGTGAACTATTCACATTGCTAACAATAATTTTCCTGTTGATCCATATGTTTGGAAAGATGCAGGACCTGATTGAAATAAGGAGTTATTATTTTGTTTTAGTTCCTGGGAGGTTTGGAGTGATTGCTAATTAAAGTGATCCTGATAGCTAACAGCACCATTTAGGATACTGACTGGTCATCCTTCAAGCAGCTAGTGGCTCACAAGGGTAGATCTAGAAGGTAGGTGGGAGGGTTCAATTAATTCTCTGCATGTATAAGTATCCACTGAAAGTTGGAAAGCTGGCTTGCAACTCACAGTCTATCATTGTTTTCATTAAAATTATCAGGGAATTTATCAGATGTGAAGATCTACTGCAAAACTTCACTTTTTTTTGTTGAGCAGAAGGCTTTGAGGAAAATGAAGGTTTACCTCATTGAGGTCGCCTGGGAAGGATTTCAGACGGTCTACCTTAAGCTCTGAAACATGAAACCTGTTACAGTTTGAAATAACAAATGTATTTTACTTCCGTTAACTTTCCTCTAAAAACATGGGTATAATGAACTCTTTTCAACTGTATCCAAAACCTAAACAAATATTTGCTTATTTCTATTAGGAAAGAAACTTGTTTGCTGTAAGCAAAATGAAAATCCATTTGCCATATAAATAAGAGAAAACATCACATGCCTTTCACTTTGCCAACTTGAAAAAGAACACTTTGTCCCAATGTTTTTGTATAAGAGCCTTTGCCAAAGGGGAAATACAATAAAAAGGCAAACTCATTTGAAAATGCTTTAGGAAAAAGGAAAAAAAGAGTCTGATATTAATGGATCTCCTTATGTTTTTTATAGTTAATTTCTTGTCTCATTTATACAAACAACTGTAATAGAAATGTTAGTGTATTAGCAGAGAACATTGGATTTGATATGTATCACAAGAATAATGGCAAATGGATCCCTAAAGTATAATGGAAACGTTTCTGGACTGATAGAAGGCAAATCAGTTCTGACCTTTTGTTATGGAAAGAAGTGTACGTTTTTAGGATGCAGCCTTTGTTTTTCTTGACTTCTTACATAAAAGAGCAAATAAGGAAATCATGCTCCTGGTAGGGGAATGGGGGTGAAATATTGTCTTTAAAGTGCATGGAGAAAGTGAATAAGGTGGTATCATCCCTTCACATTTGAACCTTGCATAGGAAACACAGTGGGTTTGGACAAGTTTAACCTTATTGGAAGTTCCATTTGGAAAAGGCCCACTGTGAAGCAATGGACATAACTTCAGAAAAGCCTAGATCTTGCAAATAAATTCTTGGGCAAATAGTTTCATGCTGTATGCTTACCCATGGAAAGTATTTCGCTAAGGAGTTGTCTTCCCTCTTGAAGACCATAAAAAAATGAAAATAATACAATTGTGCCACATCCCCATATTTTGGAACAGTTGTGCAATTGCACTTAGTCTATCTCCTGAACTGGCAGGGGGATCATTAATCCCAGTCAATTATTTCTTACTCTGAAAAATTCAAATAAAAGCTTTCTTTCCCTAACCCCAGTTGTAAACACATTCCAGCAGTCACTACAGAAAGAAGGCTTGGGCACGGGTTTCCTGTGTCCATATTTGTTTCTGAATGTAGGAGGGTACATCCTATTTGAATCAAAGCAACTTATTGATTATGCTAATTTTTAGTGCCCTCTGAATTGGTGCTTTAAAATATTGATCTTATTTTGGCCAGAGTGGGTTAACAGTAATCTCTCCCTCACAGTTCTGTAAGCTCCCAGAAGCTACTTGCTTCCATCTGGAGAACCATGAGACCAAGAAACGTTTGCTCCTTAGCGACCAAGATAAATACCATGACTAAATCAAATGAGATTTTGGAACAAGCAATAAATTAATGTACTAATTTCTCAGCTATTTTAGTATTGTCTAAGGAAGGTTAATAAAAATATCAGTTGCATATACTTTATCTTTACAAATTAAAACCCTATGATCTTTTTGTAAGTGCCACTTAAGTTGGGAAATTAATAGTAGTATTAAAAGTAAACTTGTCTCCTGGGAATAATCTGGGAAGTTGTCTACTCTTTGTTCCTGAGCCCCACCTTCCTTGCTTTATGCACACAAGCAGGATGTCAGAGTCAAGAGGATTACTTGTGCTCCTAAATCACTGACATAGTCATTTTCAAACCAGTGCACCCATCTCCATTTCCTGTGCTGTGTATGTCTGAGGTTGCCTGACACCATCATTGGATGTCTGTTCCCATTACTGTATGCAAATATTAAAGTATGAGTAAGTTATCAATTTTTTTCTAGAGGCTATGGAGTGACTATATGTTGCTGGATGGAAATAAGTCTTCTCTAACAGCTTAGTGTCTTTTTCTTTACTCCCCTCCCTTTATTTACATCCTTGCCTTGGGCTGAGCAAGGTGATCCAAAATTCCATAAGAAAATGAAAAGTGACATGTGCAATAGTAAAAGGTTTTTTGCTTCCATTACCAACCCACTGTAGGGTGATGGGCAGGTAAAGGCTGAAACCTTCAAAGCCCAGATCAAGGAATAAAGGGTGCATAACCCTGTGAAAAAATGGGACTAAACAGAATTGGGCTTTAGCTCACATAATAAATGCTACCATTAGCATTAGCAACATAATAAATGTTACTGCTGGTCAGGCTATGCTAATTTCTTCTCGTATTAGATTTCTTATGTGGGGACTATAGATGTATAGCTGCTGTGTCTATTTTAGGAAAAATATGTGTGATGAATCTACTATTGACAGCAAGAGAATGAGCAACAGGTTTTGGGAGGTATTCAGGTTCTTGTATTCACTTTGATTTTTCTGCTCCTTCTCTCAGCATGTTTACTAATGGAACAATCAAGTCTGCATGGCACTTGGAGCACCATGGAAAGACAGGAGGTACTTAGCAGTTCTGAAGAAAAATTTAATTTCTTCAGGCACAGAATCCCTCTTGAGAGGCCTAAAAGTATACTGGATGGATTTAAAGTCTTATTCTCCTCAGCTTTATGGATTGTTTTTTGTTGTTGCTATTGCTAGTTTTCACTAAGTAGAATATAATAAATAATAATCCTTACCATGTTAATAGGAGGATGATCTCTGGTCTACAGTCTAAATGGAAATATATCTGCACTTATGCGTTAATTTAATCTGCATTCATTAATTTCAGAGTCAGTCAGCTTATTTTTTCTAATATATGATATTTTTGGTTTTAGTATATCTCTCTTCCTGTCTTTGGGTCCCAGATCAGATAAGATTATTATTTATAAACCTTTTATTGTATGATTATTTATTTATTTTTATAATAAGCCTTTCCTGTAAAACATCAAGTCTCAAGTGATTATACCAAACAATTGGGAGAGACTAGAAAGCAAGGATGTGACAAAGCAGGATCGGGGTGTACACAGTGCACAGTCACCAGATGAAGGGATCTAAGTATTCTTTTTATACCAGCACTTGCAAAACTGCATCTGGAGTATTGTGTTTAGTTTGGGGCCCCACAGTATGAGGAAGACATTGACAAGCTTGAGAGAGTTCAATAGAAGGCCAATAAGTTGGTTAGGGGGCTGGAGCATGTGATGATTGTGATAAACTGAAAAATCTAAACTAGGCAAGGTTCTAAGCAATATGATAGAGTTGTATGATCACTAGGCGTAACCTTGAACCTGATTTATTCTCTTATTCTGTCATTTATGCAATCCAAATAAACAAAATAACATCTAGAAGGCTGTGCTGCCTAAAATGTTTGCAGTAAATAGTGGGGTAGAAGAAATAGGTTTAAGGCTTAAATAGTTTTAAGGAAGCTAGGAGAGACTAGGTAAAAAGTTCTCAGTGCACATTAGTAAAGATTTAATGTGACACGGTGTTGAACATGCATATCCTAAGTGTATCTTATACTTTGTTCCTATTTTTGACTTGCATTTATATATACTAAGCCATGAAAAAATTCTTGTGCTGAACTACAAGGTTATATTAAATTATCAGCAGATGTCTTTTACTGGCAATTTAACTAAATTTTTTTTTTCTAGATTGACATATTATTGATTAGAAGTGGCCTGAAGTTTGAATACTGACTTCTGATTCATGGCAGGTCATGTCTGGTGAGGTGAAGCAAGCACTAGAACAGTATGTTCCCTCATGTTCTGGAAATAGGCCAGTTTAAATCCAAATTCCGGTGCCTGGCTCTGATGTAAACAAATATCTTCATTTAATTTTCTTGCTAATCCCCTTGTCAAGATTTTCTTGTCAAATAAAAGATCTTGGCAAATACAAGGCTTATTACACATTTTGTTCCACCATTTTTGTCCTTGTTTTGGCAAAAGAATTGGGATATTTCTAAATATTGGAAATCCCTTCGTGTCTCAGTTTTATTATGCAGTCTAAAAATTAATGACTAAGGCTGCCTCCAAGGCAGCACCGGCATATGTTTCACCCACAAGTTATCTGGAAGTTCAGATGGGGCTTTTTTGTTTGTATCTTTTTCACCAGACTCTTTATTCTTAAAACCCTGCAGCTTTCTCTGGAAGGCATCAAATCCCATTAAAAACACCAAACCAAACACTAAACCAAAAGAACCCCACAACTGGACTTCCAAAATTTTGTGTCACACCCAAATGGTAGCTCGATTACAAGTTGAAAGTCTGTGAAGTCACCATAACCTGCCTCTTGCCTCTTAGCAGGCTGGGTTCAGGCACAGAGGCAGTGTGGGTGGTATGTCTTGTATTGTGAGGACAAATGCTGGATGCCTGTGCCATTCTCCAGCTCAGCAGCCCTGGCCACAAAATGTGCACACACACAGACTGACAGACTTTTGAGAATGCCTATGCACACATATATATACATGTTCTTAATCAGGATTTGTAAGATTAACTTGATGATTGTCATAGCACAGAGAAGATGGTGCATGGAATTGGCCTGCCTGTGGGGATAGTCCATCATGAGTATTAGTGGTCAGAGTTCCAGTATCTATAAAGCTCCACTGAATAGCTATACAAATGATATAAATTTGTGGCTCAGAAGGAAATTTTGATGTGGTTTTTCTTCAGGTTATTTAATACAGCTTGATGAAATGCTTACATCTGGTTTTGGAGAGGTGTACCCAAGGGCATGAAAAGTGCTCGTCAGCCATACACATCTTAGTAGAATTCTGGGAGGTACTGTGTTTAGCATCGGGACAAGGCAGTTTTGTTTAAAAACAATTTAGACAGATGGATGTGCTGCTCCTACATGGAGCAATGTTGATGAGGCTGGAGGATTAGGAGACTTGAAAGATCAGGAAAGAGAAGCCATGATAAAGTGAAGGTAGTGCACAGAAAGCGGTCTGTCCCTACTTGTCAAAGCTTTTCTTAATCATATGTCTCATTGCTTATGTATAGGAATGGCAGCTGCCTAACCTGAAGTCTTTTGTTGTCAAGATTATGTTTAGCTGCGTGCTTCTTAGGACTGAAATAGCAACATCTGAGAATTTTTAACTTCTAAGTTGCACATCACTGGGTGCTGGAAAAGGACTGCTCTGGGATCTCTGTTCATCCCACTGATGTCTTGTGCAACCTCAGGGCAGGAGCTAATTTTGCTGCTTGTGACTGTGTAAGGTTTGGATTAGCCAGTGCTCTGCTCCATGCCAGGGTCCCAGCTGACAACAAGGTCAGCAGTGAACAGCTTCAGACCACCTAACCTGAGATATCTCACTGGAGAAGAATGGATATCCTAATGAATATAAACCAGACCCATCTTCCACTGATGACAATCAACTTCTGCCCTTGCTGCTTATCCAGTTTACCAGAGTTTGAAATGAGATAAATTTGCACATCAGGTTCTAATGTGTGGGG
Organism: Phaenicophaeus curvirostris; assembly: GCF_032191515.1. Lineage (NCBI taxonomy): Eukaryota > Metazoa > Chordata > Aves > Cuculiformes > Cuculidae > Phaenicophaeus > Phaenicophaeus curvirostris. The sequence goes on along the minus strand of NC_091396.1, from coordinate 54,030,847 downwards.
AACTGGAAAACACTTGAGCCAGGAAATCCCGAGCAGGGTGAACTTAAAAAGCAATCCTCTTCTGTTACTGCTTAAGGTGTGTTGGAGTATCCTTTAGGCTGGGTGTGCTTTGCAGGTGCCTGTTGAATACAGGGCATAACTTCCCAAGAAATGGATACTAGGCAAAGTGATGAAGTTGCTGCAAAACAAATCAGAGTCCTTGTGGACTGTGATATCTCTGTTTATAATTTCTGCTTTTCTCTGTGTGTGAAGAAATGAGAAATAGCTTGGAAGTACGTGGGGCTGAGGAAAGAGTTTGTCCCTGTTGGTGGCTACATGGTAAGATACTAGAATGCACACATTGAAAACAGTTGAGTGTCTGAAGTGTGGGAATGAAAACAGGCTGAGGAGTGCTGTCCAGTGTCTAATTCAATGAATTTTTTGCCTGTTGACTATTTCCTATTCATGTCTGTAATTCCTGATTAGCGGTCTCTTTCCTGTAGAGACCTTGTCTGTCTTTGCTTGCTTTTTCACTGCTCCCACTGTCCTTATATTAAAAGGTGACCAGTTTCTGTACTGCAAGGGAAAAATGATTACAGCAAGTACAAAATAAGCAGCAATCATAGCCAAATGCTTCATCTTTACTTAATGCAAATATCTAAACAAAAAAATTCTCAGTAACAAGGATGGAAAAAAGCTTCCTTGCAACAAAAAGCAGAATCTAGAAACTGTGAGACAAGCAGGGTGGGGTGGCATTTCCTTTAGTATCTTGGTGTGCTCTGAAGGTGTATTTTTGAAATATGCATGCAAGGAATCAATACAGTGTGGAAATAATTGTGAAGGTTACGTAATACTATAATTTGTATGCAGTCTCTCACCTTCCATGCCAGGGAGCAATGTAAACACATTTCATTTAACCTCCTCACTTATGTGTGCAGTGGTTAAGTATTGTCTCTATTTCATGCACAAAGAAATTATGATGCATGGCCAGTTTTAGATAAAGCTTTCATAAACCGTGTGGGTCCTGTTTCTCTTCAAACTCTAGCACCTTTGGTTGCTAATAGTCCAACTGGCTGTTCTTATACAGCTGGACAGGGAGCGTTGCTTCTCTGAATTGCAAAGCCAGAAAAAAAGTGGTGACTGAAGCAAGTTGAAAGGGATCCAACAGTAACTTTAGTGCCTGGGGTTTTTTGTGGTATTTTTTCCCCTTCCTTGGTTTTATTGTTTTGGTTTGTTTTCTTAAAGCAGACATTTTTAGTACTGAAGCTGAATTCCCTCTCTTCTTACTGAATTGTTTTTTTGCAGCAAGACTAGAAATCATGCTGCACTGCTGGAATTTTCAGGGATTTTGTTACATTTCTCATATAGTAACCCTATTTTTCATCTCCACAGCAAACACTAGTGTTTGTAGCAGATATTGCTAATGAGCTCCTGACATTGGTTGCTGAGGCATAATTGTCTCTAGGTTAGCATCTGCTTCAGAGAACACCTGTTCCCAGAGCTCTCAGCAGAGCTATGGAGAACTGAATTTCACTGTGCCAAAGACTATGACTGGGCAGCAGAGTGTGGCAGCTGGTGATTTCACAGGAGGACCTGGGTCTGCTATCATCCTCCTTACACTCCTGGAGCTTTCAGTTGCTAAAAACAACATCTAACCTTTTTGTGATTCAGCTGGAGACAAATGTACATCAGAGGCATTGCTGCTGTGCTGTGAGCATCTTTCTTCTGAGTGACAGGAATAAGTACTCAAACTTCAACTGAAGTCCAGCTGTATATTTGTGAGTACAGACAAGGGGTACGTGTGTCCCTGTGAGGATAGGACAAACCTTCTGCTTGCTTTGAAATGTGTCACCTTCCTCGTGTATATCCGGCTTCAGTTTGTTTATAGCAGAAATGATACTAAGAATGAGATGAGGACTGACCTAGCAAGCTTACATGACAATAAAGATGGTACAACTCTTATCCTAGGAGAAATTTCACAAATTTTAGTACTGCTAGAGAAAAATGTAAAACAATTGGTTAACTCAATTTCCACAGTATGTCAGATTCTTCAGTCCTTTCCAAATTGGATGGAGGTTCTCCATTACATTGGAGAACAACTGGTAAGAAGCCAATTGATCAGTCTTTAAAGGCTTTAATTATAATTACCAAGGACTGTGGGGCTTGACACACCTTAGTTTTATGAGATAAAGGAGTAGACCACACTACAAGTAATTTGGCTTCAGTTTTTACTGCAGACTTAAGAATATATCCCACTTATTTCTCTGCTTTTGCATGTTTCTGTTGCATGGAGCTGATGAGACTTTTCCAGTTTACTATAGTGAGACTGGTGGCAAAGATTGAAAATCCTGTCTGGCTTCCTTCTTTTTTCATCCTTTTGTTCCAAATCGTAGTTTAACATTAAGAGGTCTTTGACAACTTTACTAGCATACAAAGCTCATACCTGACTGTTGATTTGCCTTTGTATGTCACAGCACTGTGGTTTCCCAGACGTCAGTGGAGCCCATTAATCCTGTAGGGCTACCGTCCTTCAAAATCAAATATGTTGCATACCCCCTCTTTACCCCAATCTCCTAATTTCCCAGGGCTTACCCATCTTTGGAAAAAATGAAATGGATTCAGAAAAAAAGTTCACAGTAACTTGTAGAAAGATGGGGAAGACTTTAAATGGGGGTAAGAAACAGGGTATGTGTGTACATGGGATGGAATATTTGCTAGCCATTATTTTCTTAAAAACATGTTATCACTGAAATTTTGGCAAAATTTTTGTGGCAAGTCCCACTGCATTAATGCTTTTGCATAACAGTTTGTAAAATCCTTTTAGCAAAAGATAAGGGGCTGTGTGGGAAGCCACATGAAGGATTCACTGATGATTCCACCAAGTTAGTGATTTGTTGTTAGAGATTTGTCCAATGTTCCATCTTGCTTGGAAAATGTTTCATTAGCACCAAAGACAGTTGAAGCTAATTGCCAGATAAGAAAAGGGAATGATGATACTTGGTGTGGAAGGACTGTAATGGCATATGCCAATAACAAACTGTTCCTGGCTGATGAAATTTAAATGTTAAGCACAAGTTATTACTTTAATAACAACTGTCTGCAGCAATTCATCACTGAAAGTGCATCTAGAATGCTCTGGAAAAAAGCTTAATGCTATCTAGTATCTCTTCCATATTCGCTAGTGCATTTTAAAAGCAGGACATAAAAAATTATCTCTGTATAAATGGGGAAATAAGTCCAGGTAATGAAATCAAAATTCTAAATTTTTCTATGAAACTGTCCTCTGCTTTTCCTCAAGAGACTGAAATCAGTAATATTTCCTCTTATGACGCAGATCTCAAAATCCCCATTGGCCACAGGTTAAAGTTTCATTGCTTGAGCCTTTTGCTGTTGTTTTAGCAGGGAATGATGACTTTGATTAAACTTTTATGTTTCCATGAATACATCTGCGTCTCTGGTACAGCTGCAGAGAATTGTTGAACTAAAGATTTTGTAGCTAAGAAGGGTGTGGGCCAAACTTAATCCATAGTTATAGCAAAACTCCCATTACTATCTGTTATGTTGTTATGGAAGTGTTCTGAGCTCTGGAGACAAAATCCACATAGGACTGAGGTTTCAAAAAAGAAATATTATTAGCTCAGTGTTTTAAGACAGCATGATAAAGACAAAGACACCTTGTCAAGGGGAAGTAACATCTTGGTTTGATACCTAGCATCACAACTAATATTGCATACTTTCTGCTGTTCCTGTGGGTCTGATTGTCTAACCACAAACACCAGTAGCTGGTGTTTAGGCACAGAGGCTACAGCTCTATTTAGGATATTATCTATACTAATTTCATACTCTATTGTATGACATCAAGCCCAGTGTGATGCGTTCTTCCCTGGGGATAGCATGGGTAAAGCAGAGCATCACATCTGTGGTGGTTTAGGCTGCCAATGAGGAATGAGTATAGGAGAGTAGGGTCCTTCAGACTAGGGACCTGGGCTTGAGGAGAGTGCTGAAGTCAAGAGGACCTTGATAATAAATTCTGTCATACTCAGACCTTGCAGAGAAATTTTTCAGAACAAGTTTCCCTTTTCTGTCTGTACTCCTGATAAGCAGATATATGGAGGCACAGGGGTGCTAATGGAGGTGAAAGAATAGACATCTTCTTGCAGTTTTGGAAAGCCCTGGAGTCCTTTTCACCCAGCAAAGCATCCTTGTTTGTAGTGGTATTATATGAATTAGTGTTATTGTAACAATGCGTTGATCTTAATATCCATGTTCTTCAGATAGTAGCATTGTTATGAAAGAGTCCTAGGCTTAGAAATTTTATTCTATTCACCTGCTAGAATCTTACTTTGTCTTTTATCTCCCTCTGCAGAAATATTCCAAACCTCAAGAGAAAATAACATTGTATGTGTTTGTTTCTAAAGGATAAACAAATCCAGCTTGTTTTCTGTGTACTTTACAGTACCTGAAGCTCATAAAGCATTGCAAGTGCTAAGCAGCTGCAGTGGCCTTCAGTCACTAGAACTGAGAACCATCTATTAGTGTGGTAGAATTTTTATTCTAATATCTTGCCAAATAAGCATCAACTGTCACAACTCCATGGGTTTTGACTGAATATCAAGTGAGAAAAGGAAAGATGGCACCTTGGAAATATCAGTGTTCAAGGGCTGGTGAGGTGATACTTCTAGAGGAATTAAGAAGGCAATGAAGCAGAACGCTGATGTGAAGATAAAGTTGGCATTGGCAGCATTGTTTGTCAGCATTTAACTGCATAACCCACTGGGGAGGTGAGGAAAGAGAGAAAATCATAGTTGAGAGACTTGGTCAAAACCAGAAATGCTAAACAGCTTATTAGTGTCTTCCATCGTATTGCTTGATGCTCAGAGCAAAAAAACAAGGGGAAGAAGTAAAATATAAAAGTTTGTAATACAAAAAGGCTGCTTCCCTTCCTTTTCCTGCCAGCTTTGATTTTCTTGTCTGTGCTCTGCTCATGCTCTAATCTGCTCACATCCCATGTTCTGTGCTCCCTTTCTCATCCTACCTCCTGTGACGCCTCTGCTGCTGTAGCTCCATCTCTCCTAGCTCCTGTTCTTCTTGCCTTTTGCCTCTTCTTTCCTACCCTTTTCCTGACACAGTTTTCTCTGTAGGCACCTGTCCTATTCTGACCATTTAAGTAGCTCAAAGGGATCTGTAGCTGGGGGACAAGGATGTATGTCTTTCAGCAAAGGCACAGAGAAAGAGGTAGGAAGTGTTTAAAATCTGACATTTCAAATGACGTGATGCTGCTTGTGGGGCCTCCCTGATTTCCTGCCTTCCTCTGCCAGTATGCAGTTATGTGAGCTAGCTAGAAAAATGGTAGCAATAAAGATGTTTGAAAGCAGTATAAAGTGCATGAAGGATACTTCTGTCTTTCTGGACTTAGGCACAACTATAAATGCCTTCTGCAGCCCTGAACACAAGAGCCTCTTATGCAATCCATGCACTGATCAAGACCTCACCCTTTGTGTGCAGGGGCATTGCTGGCAAAATGTGGAAGGGAGGATGTAATAGGCAAAAAAAGTCTGGGTACTCAAAAATCCCACATCTGAGTGTCTTGCTTGTATCTTTGCTGACATGTACGCTGTCCTGAGGAGGAGTGAAATCAATCCAGTTGCCCTGGTACCACTTGTGGACTCCCAGTTTCCTGCTGCTGCAGGCTGGAAGAGTTCTTCGACTGATAAGGAAAATGTTGAAGCCTTCAAACCCACTGGCATACTAGAACTTGGGGATATTATCCATTAAGGCTTCATGCCTCTGTTTTCAAATTGGCATTTCTTCTTTGCCAAATAAAGGAAACTCTATAGCCACCCTTGTTCCTTAAATACTATATAGAAAACCTAATTTATGCAGATCTGTATGGTGGTGAAAGCTCACTAAAGTTAGTTGTTAAGAAAATGCATGCTCTAAATATATAATGGTTGACTGCAGTACATTTATCAAGTTTATTTTTCGGAATGGCATTTAAGTAATGGGTAACAATCTCATAAAAGGATTTTTCTGTAGCACCTTGTGAATATTAAATATTTATGGTTAATAGCCATGAAAGGTGTGTGCAGGGACAGAGCAAGAGAGAATATATGTTGGTGTGCAGGAGAAAAATTATTTATTTAGAAAAGTTTAAAATTCAAAGGTTTTCCTTTGTGTTTGATCTGTTTGTATTTTCTCTCAGAACCTGAAAAGCAAATAAATATTGGCAGTTTTACTGATGGGCGAAAGTTCTGAGTTTTAACAAACCTGGGAATACCAGGTGTCTACCTGTTTACAAAACGTAACCTGAATTTCAGGATTCTACTTTTAGGGTGCTGAGACCTACACTTCCATGTGCAAATTCAGCCCTGGAAAATCAGCTTCCACCTCTTTTGGTGCAGCAGTTCTTCCAGCTGTGTTTGGTGTGATGTCTGCTGGCTTTTCTGCTCTAAGTGAGATGAGAGCAAGAGATGAGATGATTTCATGTGTCCTATTCATTTTGTTGTCATGTTAAATGAAAGAGTCTTCATTTAGTAGCTTTTATTGCAAGAAGGGAATGGCTAAAGAAATATTTAACAACTGAAGTACATAAAAATTCTGCACCCGTTAAATAGGTGGACAAAATATTTCTGAATAATCAGCTGATTTTAATGACATGGGGATTTTCTTCCAATTTTACTGAAATTATATGAAACCCATCTTACTTTCTACTCCTCCCTCTCTCCACTCCCCTCTCTCTCCTTCTAAATAATTTTTCTAAGCCAACACCACGTGGTTATTAAATTATAAATATTGAAAATGTGAAAGCCTGAGCAGAAATGTTGAGTGCTTGCCATTTTAGTGTCAATCCTTGAAAACATACTAGATTAACTTCTTTGGGTAAACAGTTTCTCCTGTACTTAACTAGAACAGGCAGATCATTTTTAATTAAACGTCTAGTAATTATCTCCTCAAGAAATTTCAGTAGTAACAGAACTCTGGTAGAAATCTTAGGCAGCAAGGCATAGAGAGACTGTGCACCTGCTTCCACTTATGTGAAGTTTGTAGCCAGGTTAAACATCTTCAGTGCCACTGAATGGAGAAATCCCCCAAACCAGATGAGTGTGCCACATGTGGTATCTGGGCAACATTGTCCAAAGCAGGACAGACTAGAGTAACGATTTCAATTTCAAACTTGAATTCTCTCTGAGTGGGAAGAGATGCACACTTTTGTTTGGATTTGCCTTTGTAGTAACTTATTTAATTTGGAATGGTGGATTACAGGGACAAGGGATTGAGCGCTTGTTCTTGAAATCTTGTTTTATAGTCAGATTATGGTTGACTGGGCTGAAAATGGCCTCAGAGATGAAGGTGGATGGGTTGTTCCAAGACATGATGGGAAGATCCTCAATGATCTTTGTGGAATTTCTTGCTTTCAAAGAAGATGAAAAAATATAAAACAATTTTTCCAAAATGCTAAACCATCCCATTTCAAACTACTGCTTATATTAAAAATAGTTTTGGATTTTTAAAATTTCAAACAAAAATTTTTTGAACTACTTATCTAGAATTCCATTTCCTGGGGGAGCTTCAATTAGAGATTTTTAAAATTTATTTATTTATTTTAGCTGTTCTTTTATTTAAGGTGGGTTTTAATAATCTGAATATGTGATACCCATAACATACATATTGAAACTTGCTGTTTACATGTTCTGTCTGATCTGGATCAGCCACTTCAAAGTGAAAGCATTCACCCCTACTTGTGTATAATTTATGGTCTCAGAAAGTAGTTAGAATAGTTACAGCTGAGAAGCCAAAGTATAAAAAGTTAAAACTTGTGTCTTGTTAGCTATGTCCACCACTGCAAGGTAAAAGCTCTTTTTCCCACTCCTCCAAGTACTTTGTTTCCTTTCTTTCTTAAATTTACCTAAATGGATCCTGTCTTCAATCTGACTTTGGCTAGTTTTTTAATTTGCTGTGTATTTTTGTTGTTACCGAAGAATTTGGCTCAGAAACTGTCTCAGTGTTGCAAGTGAGAAAAAATTATGTCAATTCATAAATGTTAATGAATATAACATGGATAGAATAGCTATCCTCTAATTCATTATTTCTGCAGGTATAGTACTAACTTGCAAACATGCAGTTTTTACGACAAAGAGTTTTCAGGCAGCTATCTCCCATGTGAACAAGAAGAATGTTTATGAAATGATTTATTGTCAGATTAAGTGCTGAAGATCATTTTGTTCCTTGCACTGGGGAGCATTTCTGCAGGGTGTGGTTACTTAACAAGAGTTAAAACAGAAACGTTCTTTACCCATTACGTGCATTTCCAGTACTTGTAGCTTCATTAGATTCTAGAATTATTCATTGTATATGTTGCTTTGTTGTTTTTTCCATAAATTCAGCACTGCAACAACAGAATTTCCTTATTCCACTACCTTGGCTTGTGATGCTTCATTTAATCTGTGCCTATAGGGGCAAAGAGGTGCCTTGCTGTGAATCTAGCTGGGGTACTCAAAAGCCTCTCCCTTTTTTACAAGGTGAATCACTGGATCCTGTTGCCACTTGAAATGCGTAGCAGTTTGCTTCAAAAGCAATGCTAAAGGTAATGTGCCATACCACCCCCTGTCCTAAGAAGGGCAAGTACTGACCCTTGTTCTGAAGATCTCAGCAACAAATTTTCTCTTTATTTCTGTCCTTATAGGAAATAAGATGATCTGGTTTACAGGGTGTAATTTACCTTCAAATAAAATCAATTTGCATGTACCTAAGCAAAAGACTCACAGAATCCTATTGAAATAATTTTTCAGGCTACATGTGAATGACAGCTATAAGGTCATTAGTCTTTCATAATTTCCATCAGAAATATGAAAAAGAATTTCAAAGCTGTTAACAGCTGATGTGTTAGAGCAGAGTCTGAGGACAAAGAAATTCTCTCATTACCTAGCTAGTTGCTGACCTCCTGTTTTCAATCTATCCTTTAGCTTAAAATAGTGTTGTCAGAAACTTCAGTGTCAGATAAATGCAATGCACTAGAACCTGAGGCTATTACAACTTTTTAAAAGGAGTTGTTTTCCTATCTGCTGTTCATATTTAAACCTGGTGCATTTGGGCTGGACTCATTTCTGCCATTATGGAATGCAAAATGAAGGATTCTGATGTGCAAATCTCAGACTTTCTTGCGAGCCTGCTTGTGAAGCTTTTGACACTGAGTCAAACTCCAGCACAGGACTAGTCAAGACAATGTGTCTCTGTCCTTTGCAATTTGATCAATGTGCTTCTAATTCTCAGAATGAGAAAACATCCTTGTGGGTAGACAGTAAATGTAAAAATAATAGACAGCAATAGTAAAAGTAAAAAATTAGAGCAAGGCTTTACTTATGACAGTTGCTAGAGAACTATTTCTGCTCCCTCAACAAGTATTCTATACGTAGCCACAGGATGAAAGTATTTGTAACCAACTGTGCTACTGCCTAAGACATATCTGACTCCGGTTTGTGTCAGTGTCATGGCTGCACTCAGCAGCACTTTTAATCATACATTAAACTTCAGATCTGTAAGTTCAGCAAAGTTCAAATGACTCCAGTTTTAGATTTGCTCCATTAGTTTGAGTTCACAAACTTTTGTCTGTTACTTACTTATTTCATTCTTTGAAGGGAAATCTGATTAAGCGCGAACTGTAAATGCTTTGCAGCTAAATGAGAATGTGTTACATCTGCAGCTAGGTTGCCTGATTAAAAAAAAAAAAAAAGTCTAAGTTGATATGTCTGTGCTAGCAAACCCTCTTACTGTGAAATTGCTCCATAGAAGCAAAGGAGCATGTTAGACTGATTCTTTTTTCATGATACTATTGTCTGAATAAATTAAATTATTGTAGAAAAAGCACTTCTACCACTATAACTGCATCTCCACTTGTGTCTTTGCTGATCACGCAAATCGCCTTTTCCCAGCACTGTTCCTGTCTTAGTAAGAATGATCAGAATACAAATATGTCTTTCTTTTTTTTTTTTTAAATCTTTGTTACTTTGCTTTCCTAGCATCTTTATGTGTGTTTGCCGAGTAATCTGAGGTGTACATTTATTGTATGCTAAGTATATGTAAAGTGTCTCTAATAGGATCTGTCATATAAATATTTGCTATCCTCCTTTGAAGATTCAGGTCCTTGTCAGGACCCTTCACTCTTTCTATCTGTAGGCCTCTTACCCTGAACTTACAGGTCATATTATCACCTCAGTGCCGCTGCTAGCTGAGAGATGTTACACACCAACCTTATCTATCTCCCACTTTGACAAAATCATAAATCCAGAACAACTATGTCCCCAACTTTAGCATCTGCAGACAGATGTTGCCACTCCTGGGAGAGAAGATAAGGTATCTCAAGTGCTGAGAAGCCTGTGGTTTCTTTCCATTTTTCCTTTCCATTTTCCTGTCTTCTCTGCTCCCTTATTCACCCAAGTTCATTTCACTGATCCATGCTCCCACTCTTTGTGTTTCCATCCTAGCAGAATACTTTTCCCTAGGGCTGCTAGATTGAAATGAAAATTTAGTTGAATCTTAACTTCATTTTCTTTCAGATATGGTTGGTAATAAGGACAGATGTGATATTCTGCAGCTGAAAGTTGCCCACACCTCCCTCATGCTGTTGAAAACTAGAGATGGTTCTTGGCCATCTCCTGTACACCTCAGTTTTTTAAAATACTTTGATATTCTCCCACATAGGCTGCTCTATTTCTGTGAGAATGGGATGGGCAGTTCAGCTAACCTGGTGGATCTGGCAAAAAAATCCTCAGAAGACCTATGGGATCTGTTTGATATGGTGTGTCCTTGCAGGCTGGACCAGGGAACTTATGTGCAGTAAAGAAAATGTGAGCTAGGGTACCTTGCGGCTGACAGTCTCTGACTATCAGAGTGCTCCAGAGAGGCAATTGGTGATCAGCTCAGTATAAATTAGAGGAAGGCTATGGTATGGAATTTAACAACAGTGCCCTCCTAGGGGAAAAAAACCAAACAAACCCAAACTAACAACAACAGGGATCTATCTTGACAGGTTAGTCTGTCTTCTTTAGGGCAGTCTATGTTAAAACCATCTGACTAAGCTGTTAAATGGTATCCATGTACAGCTAGGATTTTCCACACCACTGTGAAATTACTCTTGCCAACACCCAGAAGCAGTATGTGCAGCTGACTGGATTACTGGCGTCTCCAGAGAAGTGAGGGCTGGTGCTATATGTCTGCAGAGTTGTGAGTACTGAGGCACAGCAAGAGGAGGGGATGCACTCAGGAGCATGACAAGTGGTGAGCGGCTTCAAATCAAAAATCCATGAAGTTTGCCCTTTTTTGTCTTCATTGTATAGAAGAAAGACTGTAAATCTGTATAATTGGAGGTGACTCTGGCACAACTGTTGGTGGTCTGATAAAGCGCAGCCCAGGAAGCCTTGTCCTTTCCATTCCATCTCTCCAAGGGACACTAGGTGGGAAAACACATACCTGCATGAAAAGTATGATCTTGCAGGTTCCTGTGATAACAATAATCACATTTAATAAATGCTGTGCTGTTGTACTAGATTGAGGGACATTACAGATAAGTTTTCAAAGCATATTTCTGGAATTAAAAGAGAGAGAGACTAAAGAGAGACTTGGATGAATTAGCCCATAGTGCTCTTTGTGGAAGTCTTTAAGTATGTATAAATTGTGCTGGGATTAGTTTCTGACATATAAAATTACCCAGAAAACTGGCCATTCTCACTAGTAGAGAGCTCTTTGCCCAGGAATTTCTCCTAGGAAATTAGGAGAGTAACTATCCTATTCTCCTGCTTGCTTTTGCTTAGAAATCTGCAGTAATGTTTTCACAACCTTTGCCAAGAAAAATATTTCACAGGACAGCTTCACTATAAAGTAAGTAGAGGCAGGCATGCCTTGCAGCAACCACTGGCATGTGGGGCCAGGTTTTTAGCCTAATACAGTGATTCACACTCTGAAATTCTGTTTCTATTTGCAAACTCACAATAAAGCTCAGAAGTATCATAATTTGTCTGCAGCAATCCCTGGCACCTGCATTTGTGTACATGCAGGTGTTCATACAGGCTTCCTATTAGAAAAAGCCCTTGCTTCTGCCAAGTGCTCCAAGACAAGCAGCCAGGATTTTTACAACTGCTCTTCTTGCTGGAAATATTCAATATTCAAATATTTAGATGAAAATATTTCTGCTGGAATTGCTGAGAGCTTTGAACATCTGTTCTGAAGTGCCCAGATGCGATAAAAACTGTACACATCATTAAATGACATAGGTGCAATTTCCTGCAATAGTGGCCTTGCTGAATTCATAGAGAAATGGTAGCCTCTTGGCTACCTCCTGGTAGCCACTGCCATTTCACACCTCTTTTAGAAAGTACTGGCATGTAGGTATGTTTTTTTTTTTAATCCTCCCCCTCAGCCCTGAATTCAAGCCAATTGATGTGAACCACCACAACTCCCTGTGTCTGGCAGTGCATAGTGGTACCAGTAAACAGGAAAGAGTGTATTAATGAACCTGGAAAGCAGCAGGGGGAGAAATCCCGATGGACTAGCCAACCTTCTCTGCAGCCAACTGAGTAAAAGCAACACTCAGAGATGAGAGAGACAAATGCAATGCTGTTGTTTATGGACAGATTAAAGCATGGGATAAATTCCAACTACTGCACCAAACACCTGGGAGAAGACTGTTTCATCACATGGTGAACCAAGGAATCTATGTTTGTGAGAAAGGTATTTGCTTCCCCTTGTCTCATCCAGGGCCTGGGGAGCCTTGGGGTATTTATGGTAAGTGTAAGGAAGTGTACAAAACCTGTTTCTTCCAAAGTGGCCCTGTATTTTCATGAGTTTTAATACTTCATCAACTCATATTGTCAAGTATTCTGAATATTATTTGTCACTGAGGCAAACACTTAAGTTTTCTTTTAGTGTGATCCAGTCCAGAGCTCCACTTGCTGACAGGAAATATTGGAACTTGGTTACAAGTGGTACCACACAGGGAGTGGAGGAAACAACTGACTCTACCTCCCATCTCCTCAAATTCTCTCATGGCTCCAGGGCACTTCCTCTGGAAAAAAATGAGGTATTAAAGCAGGAGAGAAGTGTTTGTTTCTCTCTCTGTCAGGCATAGGGATGAGACCTAAAGTAGACGGGGTGATACGCTGGTCAGTGTGATGGGGCAGATGCAGGAGTGTGACAATCTGCTAGTGATGCTGTGCAGTAGAAATTTGGACACGGCTTCAAAACACCAGGGGCAGGATGGTTTCCTCCTCGTCTCCATAGGGAGGTGAGTTGCAGGTCATCCTTTGCCTGTGAGAAAAAAGGTAGTTCTAGCCTAGTAACTTCCTGTCTACAGTATTTGGAATAGGTTATGTTTAGCTGTGAATAGTACTGCAAGTGATGTTCTTGTTCGTAAAATTCTCTAAGTGCAATTTCTAATGGAAAGAACAAAGGGCTCGTAATTTATTTTTCATTTAAAAAGAAATTACGTGTCTATTTATGCTATTGAGAGTCAGAGATGTCTCAAACTTGCTCAGAGTAGGTACAATGGGTACTGCCAGTGGCCATGCTCATGACGATTTTGGTTTGCACAACAGAAGGGCTGACCTGCTCCTTTTCTCAGTGTAGTTCAGTATGTTTGCTCCCGATTGTGCAACATAGTGGTGGCTATGTGGTCAGGCAGTCCTGCCTCTCTCACTGTTTCTCTGATTCAGGCTGTGCTCTGTCTTGTCAGCTGTGGAACTTAGGGCTAAAACTGGCTGTGATGCATGTGCTACGTCTGTACCACGTTCATATAATTTATGGTATTGATGGGACAAAACTGTCTTCTCTCATTGTTAAAATAATGTGATTGTGACTGTGGAATAGGGTCATATTACTCTGCGTTTTCTCTTCTGTATGTTACCTGGGAAGAGGAGGAGGAGAATGCTAGAGTATAGCTGGATTTGCTCAGTTGAGAATTTTCCTGCTAGAGGAGATCATTTGGATGATACACAGATGAGATATTTGCCTCCTTTGCTTCTTCCCTGCCCAGGTTTAGTATGGCTACCACTATACACTAAGTTATATTGAGACATGTGGCTGCTTGTGAGCTATTTACAGCCTGCAGAATTTGTCCAAACGTGTGGCAGTACTTAGTCAATTAAATCAACAAATACTCTAGTCAAATCCCGTCCTTTGGCAAGCAATATATTAAGGAGCTAAATTATTGTTTAGCACAGCAAAATAGATTTTGTTTGCATCATTTTGGAATTGGAAACAATGGAGAAGTACTAGCATGTGTTTGAATTTTGTAGCAAGCTTTTGCTCTCTAGGATCAAAGTATTAGGGATCCATACATGTCCAAATTCTGTTCTTGCAAAAATGTGTTTGCCTCTCAACTTCATAGGTGAACTTCTCACTACATGGGAATGCCTAGAAACGTCTCCAAATTAGGCAGAGACCTAACTAATTTCTTGGGTGGTTCCATCCATATAATTAGGCATACTCAAAATTGCTTGTGCTGGAGTCTTGCCCAGAACAATTATCTCATCTATGCAAAAAAAATGTTCTCTTTATTTACACAAATCCTTACTTAGCTTGGTCAAAAGTCAACTATACAAGCATGAGGACCTTAAGCAGAGACTTTCTGGGAAATCTGGTGAAAAAACAAATGGCAGCCTTTTAATAAAATTATAGAATTTATTAATCATTATCAGTGCATTTAAGATGAAACTGGCATGTGTGTCGTGTTCTATGATCTGTACCATCACCACAGAGTGGTCTCTTGGAGCTCACTATGTCAAATTCTTGTGATATTTTTTTAAAATATTGTTTGCCAGCTCTCTTCTGTTTTAAAGTGAGCTGAAAACTTTGATCATCTCCTCCACCCAGACAGAAGTATCACTTGGAAAGTACTGTATAAACAAGGGGATTCGATGTCTGGTTCAGAGATCACAAGTAAACAGGAGAGCCAGTGGAGGCCAAGGTCTCCCAACACTCTGCCTGTTGCCTCTCTGGCAGACCAGACTTCCTCTCAAGTCTGCTTTCAGCACAGACTGGAAGAATGATTGTCGTCATTAGTCCCTTCCCTCACATGGATAGGGTTTTAAATACTGCATTGCCATTGTGTCATTCTCTAGGAATTCTCTAGCTCTCCATGCTATTGAACGCTATTTTCCGTTACAAAGTCAGGACTAGATTGAGTGTTTACCTTCAGAAATACCGCCCCAGAGGAAACAATTATGGTTTTCCTCTTCTTGGCCATCTGTCTTGCTGATAATTTGTTGTGCTGTGGACAGGCTTTATTTTTAGTTAATTCTGAACTGCAGTATGTGTCTTTGTTGCTTTAATGCTGTTTTGCCTGTTTCATGATCGTTTACCAAGATGTTTCCATTTTGTTATGTTCATTATAGTCAACATCTATCTGAAGAAGCTTGCTTCCCGTTCCAATTTTGTCACACTTGGGTGTATACAGAAAGTCTCTGGTTTCTCACTGTGGGTGGATATTGCACTCTTCTGTTGAGTCTGAAATCTATTACTATTATTTTTTACATCCCTCAGATTTCTTGAAATTCTTAAGATAGTAGTGTGCATAAATTAAAAGATAACACACACCCCCTCCCCAACCCAATAAAAAAACAGATCCCAAAGTACACTGTCTTCTGCACCTTTTTAGAATCCTAGAATAGAATAGTTGAGTTGGAAGGGTCCTACAGTGACCACCTCGTTCAACTGACCACTTCAGGGCTGACCAAAAGTTAGAGCATGTTATTAAGGGCATTGTCCCAATATGTCTTAAACACTGCCAGGCTTGGGGCATTGGCCATGTCTCTAGGGAGCCTGTTCCAGTATTTGAGTACTCATTTGACCTCCCCAGGCTCAGCTTTGATCCATTCCCATGTGTCCTATCATTGGATACCAAGGAGAAGAGATCAGCACCTCCTTCTTCAATTCTCCTCTTCAGGAAACTGTGGAGAGCAATCAAGTCACCCCTTTAGCATGCTTTTCTCTAAACTAGGCAAACCTGGGATTCCTCAGCTGCTCCTCAAAGGACATTCCTTCCAGCTCTGTAATCACCTTTGTTGCCTTCCTCTGGGCACATTCAAGTACCTTGAAAATTTTTAGGTAACTACACTCTTCATGACTTGAATACTTGGGAGAGGGCAAATTCTGTGGCTCAAGCAAAACAATTGCAACCTTCTACTAATACTGTATTACTTAAAAACTTATTTTGCATTTCTAGATATTCTCACTCACTTTTAATAAGATCCACAGTGTGGCTCCATTAAGTTTCGAATTAGTGCTATTTTGCCAATACACAACTCTAAAAGTTCACATATTTCAGCTTCACAATGGTGTCCCACCTGGCCATGGATGGTCAGGTTAGGTTCTGCCCACCTGTACAATTAAGCCTCAGATCATAGATATTCTTGTCATATAACTACTCTACTGGTTTTATGATCTGAGAGTGTGGGTTCTGGGATAAGGTGTGCCTTTGTCTGAGGGCTAGACTCTGTAGAGTAGACTCTGCAGATGTTCACCCTGGTCTCTCAGTTCCTTAAAGTGTGCTCAGAATTGCTTGGTGTAATGGAAAAAACAGTCAAGGATGTCAGATTTTCCATCTGCAGGCACATGAAGGGTTAGAGCAGTGTTCACAACTGTCTCTGGATGCAGGAATAGATCCCTTACATGTGGTAAAGGAAATTAAACCCCACAGGGAGTGTACGTGTTCTGGATAACCATACAGTTGGAGTCAGTTCTGGCTGTGCACAGCCACAGTTTGGCAGTGCCTGACAACACAAGGATGCGTTTTGGGTGCAGTGGTTCCTTGTAGCAAGATAACAGATGCATGCACAGACAATTTCTGTTTGGTACATCCAAATGAGAGGGCCTATCTTTCTGGGCAAGGGAGCTCTCTGAACAAGGGAAATGCTGCCCCCAGGAGAACACTGTGTTAATGTGAATTTACTACTGGGTGTAGACAGGAAAGTGTCTTCAGGTATCCTGGCCTAATACTGCATTGCATCACATAGGTATATTCTTGAGATCAGAGAAATTTTGTTGGGTTTTTGTGCAAGTTTGGTTGAATCCTGTGTGTCTGATTGTAAAGGTTTTGTAGTTGTTTGTTTTTTAAAACCAAAGAAATAAGCAAACCCAACATCTACAAAAAAAACCCCAACAAAACTAACCCAAAACAACAAAAGTCTCTCTCATCAACTAAAATGTCTAGTATATGATTCTCTGAGTGAAGATTTAAGGTAAGAGTTTCCACTCATTAAGCTGAGATTCTGAGATTACCTGAATGGTGACTGCCAAACTGTAGAATGAAAGCCTCCAGACAGAAATGGACCAAATTTAAAAATAAGCATCATGTTAGAAGCCAACAAAACAAAAAAAAAAAATCAAAAGTAGTAGCAACACAGAAGCACTGCATACAGTTTAGAAAGAGAATATTTTTTTAAAAAAAAAGGAAAAAAAAACTGATCAGAGATTGGATGTCCACTAAGGAGCTATTTCTTTTGATATGAAACACCAGAAAGAGGGAACATT
Source organism: Phaenicophaeus curvirostris (assembly GCF_032191515.1). NCBI lineage: Eukaryota > Metazoa > Chordata > Aves > Cuculiformes > Cuculidae > Phaenicophaeus > Phaenicophaeus curvirostris. Next base: position 54,013,348 of record NC_091396.1, on the reverse strand, counting down.
TTACTGTTAATACACACCTTAGTGAGACAGGATATCACTCATGGAAAACTGGGAAAGTAGTGTCAGAGTGTGACTGGAAACATCAGCAGATTTCTTTCAAGGGCCACTGCACTCGAGGTGGGTTGGCTTTAAAAATCTGGAGCCATTATGGACAATAAGCATTTATACATCAACCAAGCAGTAGTTCCCGTATCTTTATGTAGAGAACTTTCCCCTTATTCCCTTCAGGGATGCAGGTTCCCATAGCAAAGGAGGAAAAGTACTAGCAGGACCCGAGGCATAGATTCACCCTTTTAGTATGCCAGTTCAAAATTCAAAATATGAGTTGTCATTTTGCAAATGGAAATACTGACAGGAATCATGGCAATGCCATAATGGAGAGTTTTCAAATTCCCCTGGCTTTTGAGCTTTCTGAGGAATCATAACTTGGGTGATATGGAATTGTCACTTTGTTTTCCCTGCAGTCTTGCATTTTGCAGTCATCTTACTGGTTATTTTCTGGGTCATACATGAAATAGAAGGCCTGGCTCTGAGCTGACTGTTAGTGATCTGAAGTCACTGCTGAAGTCACTGTTGCACTAAGCAGTCATTTATAATATGCATGGAAAAGATGAATAATATTATCTTTTGGGGGATCTGCTGAAAATATGGCTCAATTTGCTTCAGTGAATACATTATGGTGCTATTTTGAGTATTGAAAATGAAATACTAATGCCTTTGCTTCCAAGGATTCTTAGCAAAATACATAGGAAACCATTGAAAACAACTTTTCTATGTGTTTCTAAGCTGCACAAGAGAGGAAAGTTCAAGGTTATGTTATAGACCTCCAACGATGTTTAAGAGGAATTCTTAAAAGGATTCTAAAGTGAAAAGACACTTTGATTGTTTAACTTGATCTACAACATCAAGTCTATAAATAGACTACAAAGTTCCAAACAGTGCTTTCTTGACACTAATATTTTATTAATCTGTTCCATATCTGAGGTCCGTTTATTGAGGAGAAGTATTTTTTCAAAGCTGCATTTTGTTGAAAAACATATCTAGGAGTGTTTTTGTTTCAATATCTATTTTAAGTCTGTGATTCATCTCTACGTAACTAACGTGATTGTATCTTATGTGACTTAGGATAAAGCAAGCAGTAAGCGGGGGCAGGGAGTGCCTTCTGTGAATTCCTCATGTACTGGTGAACAAATGGGATATAAATTTGGGTTTATAACCTATACAGAAAAAAGACTCATCATTCACAGTAACTGTGATACGACATAATAATTAGTTCATAGTAGATAACGTAGCATTCCACTAGAGAGCTCTAATGTTGTCTCAAGGCTAGAATAGTACATTAAACAGTATATGTTACTGATGGAAAAGAAGGCAAATTCTTTGGTTGTGATTATAGCAAAACCCAAACAAGATAGGAAAAAATCACTTTAAATTTTAGGTTGTGCTATCTTAGATATTTTTCATCCATAATAATAATACTTCTATCTCGTGTCTCAACTTTGCGGCTGTCCAAGAAGAATAGAAGGCACTTGTAGTGTATGAGTTGACATAATTTAAGGAAGAAGGGGAGAGAAAAAGAAGGGAAGCAAATCACTATATAATAAAGATAATTCTTTGGTATTGTGATGTTTTGAGGTAACTTTGTAGGAAAAAAGGAACATGATGATCTTTGTAGCTGGAAACTTAAGCAGTAAAGGATTAGAGGCTGTTCTTCCATGCAAGTAGATAAGGCTTTTGCCTTTGATTTCACAGGGAAGAACAACAGTTCTGAATACATTTCAGTTCTTCAAATCCAAGCTAAATGTTGTTTCTAGGACTTAAAGGAGATGAATGATGCAGACACTGCAAGTTTTACATGGAATGACATTTTTGTAAATGATAATCTAATAAGTCAGAATAATTACTTCAGTTCTCATTAGAACAAATTTTTTTAACAGCTTCCTTTCAGAAATCTCCTTCACTTCCTTGCAATTCCACTCAAAACCATAATGCCATCCTCTGACAGCCTCACAGATTGCACTAAAACAATTAAAAACCCCCAAACCCTATGATTTGTGATACACATTAAAATCTGTTCCTCCAAATGCATATTGTCTTCAATCTAATTATTAGAAAAATTTTTAATCTGAAAAGGTAACATGTGTCAACTATCATAAACTATATGCCTTGCTGGAAATAAACATAAGGCTATATATCTTAACAGTGATAGAAATCAAATCGGTTCTGTAGTTGTAATGATTTTTAATGAATTTCAAGTGTATAAATCAATCAATAGATAAGACTTAGACTTCCAAATTATTTAGGAATAGTTCCATAAACAGGTTTAGCTCCTGAATTCTGTCATCAGGGCTTCCACCTTAAAAAATCCCAACCAAAGAAAAAAATAAACAAAACCTCTACAAACCTTCAAACCTCTAAGCCCTCACAAATCTCTCTCAAAAACTAACATGTGAATTACCCTAGCATTTGTGAGTTCATAAGGTTTGGTTTGTGCCATTACCCAAAGGATCGCTCTCCTGATGGTCACAATTAGGCAGCTCATGCTCTATGAACCTCAAATTTCACCTGTGAGGTTCAGCGCACCACTAGAACTAATTAAAGAAGACAGACTCAGGTATTATATCTTTGTCCTTCCTTCTCCTCCCCCATAATGCCTAGTGTTTGTTCATCAGAGCACTTACCTAAATATGGAGAAGAGCAGCCGATGTTCTTGTTCTGCATGCGGGGAGGCAAAGTCATGTTTCTGAGGTGAAGGCAGCAGTCACTGAGTACTATTTTCCATACTCCCATTTTAGTGTTCAAGCACTAAATAAGGATTAACAGGATGAGAAACAACAAACACAAAGGTCTTAACAGATGGGAGTAGAGAAGGTAAGTCTTACTCTGTTCCTTCAATCACCAAGCACGTATTTTAGGAAGGGCAAGACAAAAAACGCCAATATGCAGCTTTGCAGCCATAGTTTATTAACACAGCCACTACAATCATTCCAGGCTTCGCAGTAAATGCTATGCAGATTTCCAATTGACGAATATGCATCTGAAGTAATTAAGAGGTTTTCATGGCTTCTTCTAGCCAAGCTTTCCTACAGCAAAAAGTGGACTGGATGTTAACTTTTAAATACCTTCCCTGAGCTGAAGTGAGATTCAAAGCCATAAGTAGATAGAGAGGGTGAGACTTCTTTCTCTGCATGAAAAAAAATTACTAACTTCAAATATTTAGAGCCAAGTGATTATGTTTTTTCAAGTTGATCCAGAGAGGAGGAAGCTCAAAATGTCTATGTAGTAACCAGTAAGACTGGGTATGGTATGTAAAACTTCAGCTGAATCTCCTTGATAACAAGTTTCAAGACCTGATGCAGAAATTACAACATTTTTATCTTTTAACCTCCGCTGTTAACCACATGTATCATTACCCTGAATCTCAGGATCTGTGCTATCAAAACTCTCACCTGCAAAAGTTTCAGGATTATAAAGTAACAGTCAGTCCTTATGTTGCACCGCTGGTCAGCTTCAAGTTCTTCTGCTGTTTGGTGTGAAGGCGGTTGGGATGAATTCCTGACTAAGTAGTTGAACATGACTAAGGCATATACCAGACTCTTTTTAAACAAGCAGTGCCCTGGCACGCAGATTAAAAAGTAACTTGCTATATTCTAGTGATGTCCCCAGTCTAGAGAGGCGAGGATCAGGGTATAAATGTTTCTCAGCCCAGATGCACACTCTTTACACATCTCTGCCAGGCAATGGAAGCAAGGCTTTCTAAGAGCAGCTTTGAGATGGGACTTGGACAGGAGTCCTTTTACACAGAAATAGTAGCTGAAGTTTAGAGATTGCTATGTTTGACCTGAAAATAAAAACTAATGCAAGAGAGGGAGAGGGTTTTTAATACAATTTGTATGCTCTTCACAGCAAAGTGGAGACCTCAGATATCAGTTTTGGAAGCTTTTCAGTGGAATCTTAACACTGGTGTAAGCTGAATGCATTAGGAATAAACTAACAGGATTGTAGCTATGTTAAGTACGGTGGTAGAGACAAAAGCCTGCACTGACAAGATACTAAGCTGGTTATGAAAATAAAGTCCTATCTTGCAGTCTTTGGTTTTGTGAAAAACTTAAAACATTAAATGGGAGGTGCCTGAGGAATGCATAATGGAAGTCCATTGACTGTGTCCACAGGATAAGTAATGTCAGAGTCACTCTTGCCACTGAAGTGCCAGTCAGAATTGCTCCTAGAGACTCAGCAGAGCTGCCCTTCCAATAGGCTACAAAAAGCACAATCTGTCCTTCAAGGAGTCAGTCAGAAAAAGAGCCTCCAAGTAAAATTTACTTTTCTGCACTGTGGAACTGTTTGGTGTTTTTCAGTTTGTTGTTTGTTTGTGGTGGTTTTTTTGTTTTGTTTTAAATCTCACCAATGTGATACAATTTTGTCTGTGGGATGTGCATGGAATAGGCAATTGACACATGCAGGGCAGGAAAAAACCGCCTTATGTTAGGTTTTTTTTTATTTCCAGTTGTGAAATGTTCCAAAACTGTGGCTCTGGTAACCTGATGTGTTGGTATTTTCCGTGCTTGTATCATGCCATAAGAGAAAATAGTCAAGTGGTTTAGGAGAGACATTATCCTCACTTCTGTGTAAAATTTGCTCCATTGGTTGTTTTTTGTTTTCATTTTCTTTAAATATAAAACAGTGTTTCTCTGCTTGATTTAACATCCATTCTTTTCTCATGGTTCCTTCCTGCTAAAATGGACGTGTTACAATGGAAATCTCTTACTGCACAGGCTTGAAGGAGGCAGTTCCTATTTCCCTGCAGTGAGTCATAGAGTTTATCCACACAGAGAGGGTAAATGGAGTAACCTATGATCAGCAGATACTCTGCAGCAGTTTCCCAGGTCAGCTGTGTGTGCTCCGCTTTAAAGAGACACAGCCCATTCCCTGTCCTGGTAAGCCCTTGAGAAGCTCCATGTGGGAGCCCACTCGGTGCCCTCATTCCCAGCCCCATGCTCCACAAAGACACATGGAAAGTGCAGGAGTTTTTCATCAGAGTAGTCCTCCTGTTGGTTTCTTTAGCACTCACAATTATTTCCTATGCTGTCCAAGTAATCAGTTGGACCGAAGAAGAGCTTTTCAGACCCCTTAGTCATTTGTTCTTGACACAACTGGTTTCTGAAATATGTCTTCTCTACTTAGTGTGAATTAACACATGGTAAGTGCGTAGACACTGAACGAAGCAGAAGATTGTTGTCGGGCTATAAAAGGTGGGTCTCATCTAACTTAAATCAGCCTCTCTGGGAAAGCATTCTTAACCCCATCACTTGAATGTATTTAAACATAACTGATGTACCATTTTGTCACAGAGGAGATAACAGATTATAAAAAACCAGCATAATTTGACATAGTGTGCTGTTCACATGTTAATAAATTTGAAAGTTGCCTCAATGACAAGACTGTAGTGCAGGTTTTAGCACATGAATGTCCAAAGCTGTTTACAATTATGCTGTTGCACTATACTGTGCTAAAAATGCTTTCTTTCTTATCACATAGGCCTCTTAACATATTATAGGTAAAGTGAAGCTAAATAAAACCATTCTGAAATAGGACAAAGTATTGAGGGGTTGATGTTTGTCTGTTTGTTCATATTTAGAATGGACTTTTTTTTCCAAAATTACATGAAGAATAGGAATTCTAGATTGTGATTGGAAGATAGAAAAATTCAGGTTTCATCTAGAGTATCCTAGAATCAGAAATGAGGCAAGTGGGACAACAGTTTTGAGAATTTGGTCCTATGTATACTTGAACCAAAACAGAAACAGGAAGGCAAGGAAAACTCTCACATGGGCAAAGTTTGAGTTTAACTTTAGGAGACTCCCATCAAGATGTACTTCAGAAGATGGGACCCACCTGAAACCAAACCAAGTCAGTCAACTGTAAGCAGAAATTACTAGGGAATGTTGCACAGCTAAGAGAAACTGGTGTGGTCACAAAATATTTTAAAAATCAAACACATAAAGTTTTCAAAGAAATTAATGATGCTTTGTTTTACTAGAAGGTGAGGGACATAAGTACTTTGCAAGTTTTTCCTTGCATCAGCTGTTATCACAACGGACCTTGAGGAATATTTACTCAAAATCTTTTCAAGTAATAAATATTGCCAACAATCAAAAGAATTTGTGTATTAGCACAGACTAAGAAATGAAAGAGTAGAAAGATCTGGAAAAAAACCCAAACCAAACGTGCCCGGCTGCTTGGAAGAAGAACTCAAGAATAGCTGAACTGCTGAGAAAAGAAAATTCTGTGTTTAAAATTGTTTGCTGTGCTGAGGCTGAGGGAATATTAAATCACTTTTCCTGTTCTTTGAGGAGTCACTAGGGGAATTCACAGAGTAGTAAACCTTGTCTCTGTACCAACTAACATCTGCAGGCATAAAACTTTGTAATGCAAAACAGGAAGAGAAATGACAAGAAAATATTTTCATTAATGGAACATCCTTATTGCCTCTAATGGACAAGGACTACCTGACTGTTTAAAGAAAAACTCGAGTCAGTCAGTGTGATGTATTCAGAATTGTAAGGTGCATCTTTGTAAACTTTGTGGATAATTTGCTTAACTCAAAATAAAGACATTACAAGAAACAGCATTAATTAGCTCTTTTTAGGGAATGGTGTTTATTTGACTCCTGCTGGCAGGCATAAGAAGAGAATAGGTGAGCTGCTGAGCCGGCTTGCTTTGCATTCCTGTGATCCCCATGGTCGAGACTGACTTGAAGTGCCAGTACCTGCACTGCACATGAGTTGGCAATTTCACAGCCTGCTGCCTTCTGAAAACACTGCAGCATCTCATTAATTGAGAGCAAAAGGCATGCTCCTCTTGGTTCCATTGTTTCCATTATCACAGCAGGCAGTGAAACAGATAGCAAGCTGTTGATGGAGGTGCCTCATCAACCCCCAGGAAAGATGTGTCCATGCTGCATAGTGAAGTCACTCAGTCATTCCAAAATATTTGAATTAATCTTTCTCCCAAAGAAAACTGTAATTTAGCAGTAGGCAAATCAAAATGCATCAGCTGAAATGCTGTAGTGTACAGGCTCTCTTGGGCTAAAAGACTGATGTTCTTTGTTAGTCTCATTACAAAACAGTTTACATTAGCAGACACTAGCATCCAGTACATTTATGTAGAGAATGCTGTTCAAGAAAAGAGTGCAAACTGTTTCAGCTGTTTTTACGAGTCTGAACACATGTACCTAAATCTTTACATGACTGTTCCACAGAACATTCTTTTCCATTTCTAGATTATTCTCATTTCTAATTATTGTGTAGAATGTAGAAATGAACAGTATTGAGGTCTGTATGATTCCATAGCCGCAACAGAAAAGCAAATTACAGTTAGCTGTTACTGTACAGTAGCAATTGCACTGTCTTACAGGGATATGGCATATGTTATGTTGCTAGACTGTAGACTGATAAAGATTGGGACTAGAAGAAAATATATCTTTTTTCATTTTTTTTTAAAATGAATTTTTGTCAGTCCTACTATCAATCAGGATTGGCACATACAGCTTTGTGATGTTCCGAATTAGATTAATTCAAAAGTGAAACTAATATTTAAAGAAAACTGCTTGACAGTCATTTTGTCATTCCCTCAGTAGATCTGAATGCATTTGCCTCTCTGGATCACCTTTGGAGAATCATAAAGCTTATGGTAACCTACACGCTGTATTGCATCAGGAAAGCCAAATGTTTTCCTTTCTTCCTTTTGCCACTATTTACTCTTATGAAGCTTACTCAGCATCATACAGTGAGGTCCGATGTCTTCCTTGAGTCCCCAAAAGCCCTTGGAATGTCTTCCTTGGGACAGAAATATGTGGCCACAGGCAAAAAAAACATCTGCACTGCACCATGGGACAGGATGGTTGTGCTAATCTGAAGAGAGAACTGGGAGAGAGCAATAACACAAGGGTTTATGATATAAGGACTTCTGAGGTGATGTATGAAGAAGTTAAGATATCTTTTTTTTTGGCTTCAGGCTGTGCTGAGGCACTACTGAAAGCAGGTTAACCCATTTCTGTAGAAATAATCATGGTATTTTGTTTGCGTCATATGTGCAAGAAAGACGGTTTCCAAAGGCTGACAAATCATACAGATTTGTAAACTGCAGCAAGTTATTTGTATCAGTCAATAACTGGAGGTAATTAACTAACCGCATTTACAAACTTCTGAATACTCTCAAGTAAACTAAGAGTAAAAGGAAAAAACACACACTGCCTTCAATTTGAAGAACTTTATCCAAAACACAATTTCCATCTTGTATTAACAAAACTTGTCATTTTCACCATAGTAAAAGAAGGAACCAGCACTAAGTACACACATGGTGAAAGCAGTCAATAACTGGAAAAGAATATAATAGGAGCTTAAAAGGATACATTTCTGCTATCTAATTAGAGTAAACTTAGAGAAAACAGAGGGCATATTTAAAGTTGTTTTTCTCTTTACAGTTAGAGATCCACATTTCAAAAACGATGATTACAAGAGCAATGTTTTTTCTTTAAACCAACCCACATATTACAAAAACAATACAGAGAAGCCCTGCAAACTTGTCAGTGTACAAAACAGAGTATAGTGGAGAGAAAACACAAGAGAATTAAATTGTCAAGGATTATTAGGAAAAGTAATAGTGCATACTAAAGGGCTCTTGTAAAGCTGTTTTACATGAGCTGAAGGATGTAATTTCCATATGACTGCAATTCTGTGTGCATTATAGATGCTTTCAGAAGTGTCACTATTACGTTTATTTTGTAAAAATAATAACAAAACATTAGGCAATATTTAAGATGAGGTAACAGAAAACCAAATGTTACAAGCTTTCGTACAAAGTTAGCTATGGGATTTATTTACATTAGCTTAAAATTTCATTGAGGCTTTGCACTCTACTCCTTCCAAGCTTCCTAACTTCAGAACTGAAAGAGGCCTTTGTTAGAGAGAGAACAAATATTTCTCAGGTTAGGTACTCAGAAAATAGAAAAAATAGTGCAACTCTTTGCTACATTATATACCTTTAAGCATACCTATCAAAATATTCAGACTTCGTTTCTATCACCCTCTCATTTAAAAAAATACATTACTCTGCTTTCTTTCTTTATTTTGATTAGGAAAGTACAGACATCTTTAGATATATTTAAAATAACAGCCCAGCAATCTAGAGCTAGCCCTGCAAGTTGATTCACTGAAGCAGATGTCAGAAGTGCAGAAGTGTTATTAATCCAGCTGACTCCAGGTGGAGGCAAAGGTCCCTCTGGACAGAGCAGCTTGCAGGTTCAAGAACTTTAGTCATCCTTAAGAAGGCAGTAACCGAGAAGAGCTTTAGACCCAGATCTGCAAACAGTTCAATCATACTTGCTCCTTAGTAGGACTGAATTCCACTGAAAATGTGAAATCACCTTAATGACTGCCAGAACAAGCAGGGACTTGTGAGGGAGGCTGCTCAGCTCTCTCAGTTCTAGCCAAGGAATACACTTCCTTTTCATCACAATGAGATTTAGAAATGCTTGATCTGGCTATAGGAGCTTGGCCATGCACCTGAGAACTATAGGTGCGCCTAGATTTGAAATTATTTAGCACGCTGTGGTTTTTTGCCTTTACTGCATAGGCTAGTGTTTAATGGCCTTGACCCTACAATAGATCACCTGGAGCTTTTCTGTTCTTCCTAGTGCCCACTTCCCTTGCCTTACCCCAAGTGCATTACCACTGATTCTGATTTCCTAAAAATAACAAAGGGCTTCAGGCCTGGAAAAGCTCAGTAAATGCTGACTACAGAACAGTGCAGTATATCTACAAAAACTGAATTTCTAATAGGTACCTTTGGGTTGTACGTATACTGACAATACAGCCACCAAGCTTCATGGCCACATCTTACCCTTCTGCTTGGAGGAAAACTCTTTGTGGTTTGCTAAGGTAGATAACAAGATCTTCCTACAGCAAATGACCTTCTATCACTCGCCTTTGCACACACTGTGATAAGTCCTTACTTATCACTGATCTTACAGACAGTAAGTGTCAATCAATGACAGTGTCAATCAATGAGGTGGTTAAGAAGGACTGCAGAACATTGCTGGCTTCCAAATGCTTCCATGCTCTGATATCAGGGAATGAATGGAATAGAGAGTAGACATGGGGAGAAATGAAATGAAGGCAGAGACACATGGTGGTGACAAAGGGTTTAAAGGGATGAATTCAAGCTCATATCAGGGTGCTTTGGGGAGTAATGATTAATGATGCAGCCTAAAGGATGGGGTAGTGACATTTGAGACAATCTTGAGAAGTGACTTGTCTCTGATTTTGAAGACTGGGTAAGATTTCCTTTGCGACTTATTGGCATAAAGCTGTAGAACAAAATAAGGTGACAACACTGTACAGATGACACTTGACTCATTAACATTCCATGCTTAAGAAACCTAGGGTTTTTTTTGCTTTTGCAGGGAGACTAAGCAGAGCTTCAGAAGGTAAATCTTGCATGTACTCTACCAATATGGGGAGCTTTTTGAGTGTTTTCTACAACTGGAAAATATCTTCACTAGCAGCCTGTGTACGAAAGAATGTGTGGCACAATACTCTCAAGACTTCCTGAAAATATTTGTGCTCATACAAAATGAAAGGAAATTTGCCTTGCTACCAACAGATCAGGCCTGCCTATGACGCTGAGGCAAACCTGCCTTCAGGGGCATGCCATTGTGATGATTAGCTATGCTATACATTTGTTTCTTTTCCAGATCCTGGCTGCATTGCTGTAATTCCCAAAACAAGTTACTGCAAAGGCAACTCTTGGTCATGTTTTTGTGGTGTAAATACTCTGGTACTGGCCAGAATGAGATAACATTGCAACGCATCTTGTTCTGCAAAGACGTATGTTTCTCTGGAGTCTCCTGGGTAGCCCATTGGACACTTTCCTCCTCCTTCAAGTCTGAAAACTGAAGTAAGTAGCACAGTCAGTCCCTAGCTGTCAGGTGTTCCCTACACATCCAGAGAATAGCACAGCAATGACTTAATTTCCACCATTTTGAGTTGGAAAGACAAAGTAAAAAGCCAGCAGGGGTTGTATAAGAAAATAGAGTAAGTTAGTGTCAGATCAAGGGCAGTAGGAGATTTTAAGGCCTCAGGGTGCTTTGGGTTTCTTTAGGATGTTCCCAGATCGAGGGCAAAGAGCTAACTACATGTTAAAACACCTGTATCTTTAGCTTATTGGTGATGGACCAATGTACCAATAACAATATACCTAGCAGAATATTGATATCTCTCTCTTCTTCTGTTAATTGAATAAATGCACTGGTTTGCCTGAGGATTAACAAGCTGTAAGGTGACAAGGGCCATGCTGTACCTGATGGTTAGTTCACTTAAACTTAGCTCAGGCTGTGCGCCCAGGAAGCCAGCAGGTCTCAAGAGAGGCAAAGTAGGAGTTAATGAAGCACTCAGCTCTGCCCGTCAGAACCCTGACGTCTGACATTGTTATGAGGGACCTGACTGCCCTTTTCCTCTCTGCACATAAACTAGATGAAATCCAGTTCTCCAGAGCTCTGAATGCCCCAACAGCAGAGAAGGACTTTGATGTGGGATTCTGATTTTTGGTCTATTTATCTCAATAATGGAAACCGGTCTTAAAAAGAGTAATTTTCCAGATTCTGCTCTGTGATTAGCCACAGGAAACTCAGTAAAATTGCACTGGATAAATAGACGGAGCTATGTGAAATTAATAATTCTCAGCAGCCTGCAGAGAAATGTGAAGAGGGTATTAAAAACTGGGATTGTTTGAGACTAGCAAAATGAAAGCTTCCAATAACAGTCAAAATACACAACAACCTGCAGAGGAAGGGTTCCTGGTTTCTGTTTGGTCCCAGACACAAAGGCAGAGTTTCCCTTTATCTTCAAGTGGGTATACAGAGCAAGACTGCAATGGCTGGCTGCTTCTATTCACTCTTGATTTGGGAATTGTTATTACAGGCTGCTCAGCAGTTTGGTGCGGGATGCTGACTGCCCTCAAGTCCCATTGCAAACAAGAATTTTGGAGAGGGGAACCTCATTACTTTTGAGGTATCTGTCAGCTCACTTGCCCATTCAGATGGCTAAATACATTATTTGTAGCAGACTAGGTTCTCCGTTACTGTTGTTGCATCAATTCCAAAATCTGTTGTTCAGGTTTTCAGGTGTGTTGACACAGAAATACATCCTCCTTCCTCATTTTCTTTCAGGAGGATGCTAATGCTGTGGAAAAACATACACTCCTAGCCTTGCAGATAAAAATATAACAGCAATATCTGTGTGAGTTTCCTTCCTCCAAACTCCTATCTAATGTGCCTTTGGACCAATCTTTGTACCTGTTCTGCCTTTAGACTCTTTGCCATGGTGGCTGCACAGCTGCCAATCGAGCTGCTGGCTGCTTAGAGCAAAAAATTTCCTACGAGACAGTTCAATTATTTGATGTGTTGAATGGTTGGACTCAATGATCCAGTGGGTCTCTTCCAAACTGGTTATTCTATGATTCTATGATTCTATCGATCCCTAGAGGCCGTGGCTAGAAGAGACATGTTAGGATATTCAGCTCTCTACCTCCTTCTCATGGCTCATTAATAATTTGCAGGGCACATATTATATTGCTTCTTGTGTCCAGACAATGATGTTGAAAACACAGCTAGAGATCTAACACTGCATATTTTGCTTTGTCCACTACACAGCAAACTCCAGTCAGAATCATGAAACTTATCTCTACTAGATGCTTTCATTTAAAGTATAGATCTTCTATAAGTTGAATCCTGCTTTCATGCTGATATGTGAAGTGTTCAGCATAGAACTGAGCCCTCTTCTGCTTTTACAGATTGAGTTTCAGACAACAGCTCTGGGGAATGCATTTGAACTTTCTTGTCACCTTCAATGAGTGACAGCAGTTATCCAGCTGCCTGGCTCCAAGGAAAGGAGAAATTACAGTGCTCCAAGTCAAGCTGTTTTAACAGTCAGGGTATAACATATACTCACATAAAGAAGTGGTAACATGTTTCACAGAACCATACCTATGAAACATTTACCATTCATCCACTTCACCCCCTTCTGTGGCTTTTCTGAACTTAGTGATGAGTGAGTCCCCTTTTTCATTGGCTGATTATCAACCTTCCCTAACCTCCCAGAAGATGGAAGTGGTTGGAGTGGATGAAGCCAGAACACAACATCCAGCAACATACCGTGCACGTTATCACTATCAAAGTAGATTAAAGTTTTAATCTACACACAGCTAGTGTGTGGTTAACAATGAGACAGGAAATGCTTGCACTTGCTGCCTGCATACAACTTGCCCTGTCACTCTGTCAAGCTAATTACTTTAATTAAAGTTCTATCTGGTCCTTCTTGACAACTCAGCCTCTAATGTTGAAAATACGTATGATGGTGATCTGGATGTAGGAGGCAAAACTCATTGTTTTCCAACACTCTTGCTATTACCATCAATTTCACATGAAAGTAGGGCACTTCCTTTGGGAAAAGCAACACAAAAGTGTCACTCAGTTTCATTAGCAGAGTGATGGTTCTTTGCTGTTCCCGCTCTAATGCTCTTCTTCATGGCTGAAGAATTTAGTCTAGCGCTTTTGGAGAGAGATGTAAACATTCCTAATTGCACTAAGATTAATATTCTAGGAAATTTAAACACAGCAGTCTGCTGGAAAATTCATTAAGCAGTAAAATAATCCCATTGGGCAACTACCATAGTGTCAAACTGGTTTTAATCACAGTGGAAATCATAGAATCATAGAACCACCAGGTTGGAAGAGACCCACCGGATCATCGAGTCCAATCATTCCTATCAAACACTAAACCATTCCCCTTAGCACCTCGTCCACCCGTGCCTTAAACACCTCCAGGGACGGTGACTCAACCACCTCCCTGGGCAGCCTGTTCCAGTGCCCAATGACCCTTTCTGTGAAAAATTTTTTCCTAATGTCCAGCCTGAACTTCCCCTGGCAGAGCTTGAGGCCATTCCCTCTTGTCCTGTCCCCTGTCACTTGGGAGAAGAGGCCAGCACCCTCCTCTCTACAACGTCCTTTCAGGTAGTTGTAGAGAGCAATGAGGTCTCCCCTCAGCCTCCTCTTCTCCAGGCTAAACAACCCCAGCTCTCTCAGCCGCTCCTCGTAAGACCTGCTCTCCAGCCCCCTCACCAGCTTTGTTGCTCTTCTCTGGACTCGTTCCAGAGCCTCAACATCCTTCTTGTGGTGAGGGGCCCAGAACTGAACACAGTACTCGAGGAGCGGTCTCACCCCGGTCCCTCTCCTCCAGGAAGCCTTCTAGACAGACTTCTCCTAGTCTGTAGCTGCATAGGGTTGTTGTGCCCCAAGTGCAGGACCCAGCATTTGGCCTTGTTAAACCTCATGCCATTGGACTCTGCCCAGCGGTCCAGCCTGTTCAGATCCCTTTGCAGAGCCTCCCGACCCTCCAGCAGATCGACACTTCCACCCAGCTTAGTGTCGTCCACAAACTTGCTAAGGGTGCACTCGATGCTTTCATCCAGGTCATTGATAAAGACATTGAACAGGGCTGGACCGAGCACTGAGCCCTGGGGCTTTTGTTTTGCTTTCCATGCAAAAACAGTGATTGAAAGATCTGGCATAAGTAGAGAACCTACAGAAATACTGAAGAAAAGTCCATGAGTATTTGATATCATTACAAAGCCATCAGGCTATCAGAAAATGGTTGGGGACAGTACATTAAGCAGTATTTCCATAGGTCCTACATCTTCGTCCACCAGATGTCGTCCTGCTCAGTTCTGCACTGGAAACTTTGCTGCACCTTTCCAGCCTTGCTTAATCACTTAGGTTCTGCTCAATGAGAATAAGAAGGCATGTAAGAACAGGAAAGGTACACAATTTATGCAGCTTCCCTGTCTTTTATTATCCTCTGCCTATGAAGGAATGAATAGCTCTTTTAGGACAGTGAAAATCATAAATTTTACCTAATTCTTAAGACCCCAGCTATTTTAATAGACAAAATTTGCTTTCTATCCTCCTGATTTTCCTGAACTGGGCTTCTCAAACTTTTTCCCAGCACAGATCCCATCTATCCTCAACCATCTTCACAAAATGCTGCATACAAACAGAGAAATAACCACACACAGAAGCTTAGTTCCTCAAATGAGTTGCCATTGTTTTTCTCATACTCAAAATAACTTAGTTTCTTTCCCTACCTTCACTAGCTCTGTTTGCATCTTTCGCAGCTTTAAAGGCCAGTTCATAGAGAGGGGGAAAAAAATTTACACAGTGACTATTAACTGGTTATATATAAATAGTGCTATGGGGCATGCTGCTTTTGTTCAAGTAACTGTCCACCATCCTTGCAGGAAAATAGGTTTAAAGAGAAAAGAAGAAAATCTAAACCTCTCTATACATTCAGCATCTCTCAGTGCAAACTCAAGATCAGTGGCAGGCAAGTGTCAAAAATAGTCTTTAAGCCTGCAGACAAGGCTTTCTGAAGTTAGTAGTAGATGGATGAGATAGAGAACTTAAACAGCACATACAGACATAGAAGAATTTGTCTACTACTCTCCTCTCTAACTGAAGACAATTTATATGTTTGTGTTTATTTTTCTAGGGGGAGGAGAGACACTTCCAATAGAGACGATTTTTTTTTCTTCCCTCAAGGAAGAAAGGAGGCTAGGAAGGCTACAGCTTGTTTTGAACAGATACAGCTCTTGGAAAAGAACTAATTGGAACAATGCAGTGAAGATGTCCCTCAACAGAACAAATCCAAATGATAATCAGAGCTGTTACCCAAAACAGTTTATATAAAAATCATTTCCAGGAGTCTCATCAGAACCCAGAGACATATTAATAGTGTAATATAAGGACTTGTATATCTGTCACTTACTACCTTTTTTCTGCTGTTTCTACCTCAGGACATACCTGCCTCTTGCACTCACTCCCTCATGAGCATATAAGCATCCGCTCTCTCTTTTAATTCCACTTTTCTCATATATATTGTACACTGTTAATTATGATTTGCCATTTCCCCCACATTCTTTTGATACACCAATAAGATTATTAAAGTACACAGCTGCTGTAGGAAATCTGGACTGCAGAGAAATAAACCAAAAAGCATGGTATTTGGCCTTTGTTTTCTGGAAGCGACCCATCTACAAGCCACTGCAATCCACTATCACTAGACAGAAATGAGAGCTTGTGCTGTTGCTGTGTTTGACACTTCCACCCCTGTAGTGCAGGGGGTCTGCAGTCCAGCCACACCCTGCAATAGCTGTGCCTCCTCCTGCAAGCAGCAGACAGGTTTAGCATTGATTCATTTTGTAGCTGATCCAGTAATTGATACTGGAAGGCAAGTGATAAGATAGCATGCAATCTGGCCTTTCACAGCTTTAAGACTCATGATCTGCAACACAGCCTAGTAGCGTACGCATGTGCTGAAGAGTCACACGGGATGAACTTGTGGTTCATCAGAACTGAGCCAATGCCAACCATTTAGTCCATCTGGAAAACTAAGATGTCCAGCAAACATGACATAGAACAATTTCATACAACATTATACAACAGTAAAAAATGCACAAAAAAAAGCTGACAAAACGTAGAAGAGCTGCTAGAAAAATCTAAACAGTAGAAAATAAGCACTTTCTATATAAATCTTACTTTCTATTTGTTTTTACTATACCCATGTTGGTATCTCTCTTATTACATTTCTATAAAAAACTCATATCAGCTCTGTTCTCAACTAAAGCTCTCATCTACATACAATTTGCAATTGCATCCAAACTTTATGCCATCAAGATTCAAGATGATTAAGTTGCATTTCATTTCCATGATTGTGGCAGCACTTAATTAACGAAGTCCCTACCTATATGTATTTATATCAATATACATGTATATATATATACACACATACATACATACACATGACAAATAGTGTTGCAGGTATTCTCTCTTCCAGTGTTTGCAGCAATACTATCCTAGAAGGTGAAGGCATACACCACTCCCACAACCACAATATTTCCAATTGTTGCTATTATTGCAATCCACAACAATATGGCATCGTTTGAAGAACGGGATGTCTCTTCTGGTGGATTCTGCATGGAAGAAGCTGCATGGACGTTGGCTGATGAGTTAAACAAGGAGTACTCTGTACTAAAGTCCTCGTTGGGTGAGTCCATAAAGGCTCCTCCCATAACAGGAAGCTGTGGAGAAGGATAGGGCAAAATTAGATTGAAGGCCCAAATATCAGTATTTGCTTTGTCTCAAAGTCATTACAAAAGAGTAACCACAGTTCTGCCTTTTTGTATGGCTCTGAAGTAAATCTTTGATTTATCTAGAGATCATGCAATAATGTACAAATTGCAAAAGCTGTTACTGTAAAACAGGTGGAGTGCCATCAAGTGGTCTAACTTCACTTGCAAAATACACCATCTCAGTGATGCAGGATTTATGAATCTATGCAGCAGAAAACATCAAATTGGTTTTGAAAGGCTCCATAGCAACGAAGTAAGAGGCAAACTTTCAACACTTTTCCCACCCCAGACTACTCCTACTGGGAAGGATAAAGTGTCTTTACTGCTCCTAGTGGATTCCTCAACGGAACAAGGAAAAGTTCTCAGTAAGACAGCAGTTATTCAATACAGTAATATGGCAAAAGTTAAAGGAAAAAAGGAATTATTTAACCTTCTCCCTATACAGGTTTTGGTTGTCTTCCCAATTTCATCCTAGACCACAACACACATGCTTCATGATTCAATGACTATTTTACCCTCTACACAGAGGTGCAAAACACATCCTTTTGCAAATGTATGGATTCCTCGTTCAAACAAAAGAAGGATATCTAATGCTCCACTAAGACCTTCTACTATTAAATTAAAGATATTTGATCCCACCCTTGCCCCCTGTATGTTGAGAACGCAGTTCTGGAAGAGTCTCCCTGGCTCACTGAGTGCAGGCTCCAAGGTCTCATGCAAGTAAAGGACACTTACAAAAAAAGCTGCAGAACACCTGCTTCAGTATCTGTAAATGCTCAGGACCTGCAGTTCTGAATATCTTGTAAGGAGTCAAAAAGCTGCTCAGCAACTTCAAAACCTGCAGCTGTTCTGTACTGCAGGAAGAATATGAGTTCCATGGGTACTGTACAGCTTCAAGTCTCTGCAGTACTTAGTATCTGACATGCCTGGACCATTGCACTAAGAAGGTAAACGAAACCGATGTCATTACTGGTCACAAAGAGCCCAGACCCAACAAAGCCACGTGTCCGAATCTCTCTGTTAGCCTGACCAGAAGGGAAAAAATCCACCATGGCACTGATGACTAGTTTGGTCTTGAGCAACAAGCAGAACCTAGATGTCAATGCATCCTACCTACACTTTCCTTTCAGATCTGGTAGAATTCCAGTGCTTCAAGGAAAACTTAACGAGTCTGGGAATGTTCTCCTAAAGAAACACCCTTGTTGCAATGCCGACCAACATCTCCTTTCCCATAAAGGTTTCCATAGTGCTGCTGTCTCTTTCCAACCTTTAGATGCAATTAAAATGTAACTACTTGTAACAGCTTTTGGGGTTTTGGCATTATTATTCTTCATCTTCCTCCATAAAGTTTCCTTATACAGTTGAAACCCTCTGGCTCTCTACTAACAAAATAAAAATCCTTCCTGCTGTTATACTGCTAGTAGTGCTATTAAAACTTCAACAGTACTGTTGAAGCTATCATGGCCTATGAATAACAGAAAAGCCAGTCTTTTCTTCATTCCGCCACATCACAGAAGGCTGTTATACCATTAGCCCTAAATTAAGCATGCCCAATACTCACATGACAGAAAAAACAACCTCTTAATACCCCATCTTTCAACACCTGTATTCTGCTTTGATTTCTCCCTTTGGAACCAAACTATACCTCTCCTGTTTGTGTGCAGCTGTGCAAGAGACACTGCTAAACAGGACAGTGGGGGCTGTAATCTACAAATTAGAGGGAAGTATTTGAAGCTTGAGAATAAAGTAACTTTTTTTGCTTGCTATCCATAACATTCCAAAGAGCTATAAGGGACCAACTCTCTTTCAGAGCTGACTGCTAAACAAGTTTCATCTGTACTAAAAATATCATGTCACAGTCAAAACAAAACAGAGAATGACAAAAGATGACAATGGATACATCATACAACTTAATCCACATTAAATAAAATTATCTTTGAGATCAAATATGATTAGACAAAAGTAGTTTCCAAGAAACGAAACAGGAAATTGCAAAAGTCAAGTTTCATATATTCTCCCTGCATCAGAGATTTTTGCTGTTTGTTTCAACACAGTGTGAGCTTTAAAGAAAGCATAAGCTTCCACTTCACAACAAGCCTAGCTCGATATTTTGAATTGAATTCCACTGTCTTTTTCTATTTGTTGGGATTTGATAAGGAAAACATTGCTCAGTTTAATAAGGATTTCTTTTTAAGTAGAAATTGCTATAAAAGGCAATTCTGATTTCAAATGTAAGTGAAATTATGCAGTGATGCTGCTATTTTACAGCTACGGAAACACTAGTTAAAGATCTTCACAGCAAATGACAGGCATATATTTAACATACTGGCAGCAAAATGTCAATCCAAAATGCTTACCTCCTCAGCAAACCGTTTTACGGGTATCAGCATTTAGGATGGTCAATTCCGCAAAATCTTTCAACTGGAACCATCATCCAAAATAGAGACATACACATAAATGTGCAACGTGCTTGAGACAGTGGGAGGTCATGAGTACTTTTCTAGTGAGTGATACCTGTTTTTTGGACCACACATTCTGGACTCTCTATGAATTATTTGAAGTGACAAGCTTCCACCCTGTTAGTCCACCTGGTGCTGTCACTGAAGCAGGGAGCATTCGTGTAGCAGCACAGCTACACACCACACTGCAAATTATGTCAAAGCTGAATCTTGTTCCATCTAAAGCTCAAACAAACTGTCTGCACCATCTGAGGTGAACACATGGTGAAACAGCTCATGTGAATCTCCAAAAGGCTTGAGCTGACCTGATATAAAGCACTGACATTCAGCACCTGGCACAGGCTCTTTCCGTAAAACTGACTTCCAGTTTTTCTGTTTGTAGGTCAGTAGCACTCCACTATAGATCTGGAAAAAACCTTACTGCCAATTTCCCATTTGCAGAAATCATCTCCTGTATATATCCCCCCTTTTCACTGCTAAAATGGCCTCACATAAGACTGCGGGAATGGCCATATGGTGTCAGATAGAAAGTTCATCTCCCTTGTGTGCTAGCTCCAACAGTAGCCATAAATAGACACTTAGGAAAGAGTAAGAGCACAACAGGACAAGCATATGTGATAGTACCCCTTAACAACTCACAGTCTCCAACTGTTTTCAGCTTAGGAAGTTTATAAGCCACATGCTATTGCTATGGATTTAATGACTGTCAAAGAATTTTGCTATCATAAACTTCTTCAGCCTCCACGTGAGCTCGTCTAAAGCTGAGCATCCTTTTCAGTCTGGCCTCTTACTGCTGCTTAACAGTAAGGGTTGCCCAGTGATTTAAGCCATGTAAATCATGCTTGGGAGAGAAGCCCACTTCTCCACTGGAGAGACAGAAGCATAGACGATTAATATCAACTGGCAATCTATCTCTTTGGTAGTTTAACTTCAGTGAGATGAATCTCATCTCCAGTCTTGATGCCTTTCTCTCCCAAAAGGTACAGTATATTCCCTTTGCAGTCTTATTTGAGATACTACATTAAAGGCTGTGAGACATCCAGACCCAACACTAATAGGTGTTATGAAGTGCCTGTGAGAAAACGTAGGTTAAGGATAGAAAGCCTGAAATGCTTTCTGTGCTTGCTCTATTTGTCTGCCTGTGCCTGCTCTATTTGTCTGTTTGTGCCTCTACAAGACAAATATATGCCAAGTTACATCAGTGAGAAAATTCACTAATGTCATTGCTGTTACAGAGACCCGCAGGCTGTTTTAGCCTGAGAGTGTTTTTATAGCTCAAGCAAAGCTGTGCAGAGCCTGTACCACCCTCCCTAGGAGTGCTGGCCAAGGAGGCTAGAGCAAAGGGTTAAGTGGAAACATCACAGTGAGGGATGAGGCAGAAGCAGATGGCAAGGGGGAACAGTTAGGAAATTAAACTCTTTTCCTACTGACTATGTCGATATTGTTAAGTAGTGCTAATAGCATGTTGCTTGCTAAATGGGTTCTGTGACTGGTGAAGAAGGAATTCAAATCATTAAATAGCAACAGGCAGAAAACCAAACAGCAAAATGTCAAGTGGTAATGAGAACACCCACTGTGCTGAATACCTCCTACTGACATCCCAAGAGGATGCTTTAGGGTCACGAGAAGGAGAATAAGTCTCTCGAACAGTTAAGTGATACACTTTCCAGCTAGAGAAAAGTCCTATTTTGTAATCAAAACAATTCACATGAAGGAAAAACAACACGTCAGGTAACAGTCACTGATACTGTGAAAATGATAGCTTTCTTAAGCAGCGTCACATAAAATCCATCACATTGCTCCATTTCTTTGAGAATCAGGAATCCACCATTTTCTTACATTCAGACAAAGAAGTGTTCCTACTACCTCATTGGGAAATCAGGCTTGGCATAAATATTTGGAAGCATTTCTGCATCTTCTAGTAGTCATTTTTCAGAAATGGGGAAACCTCAGCACAGGCTTTAACCGATATGCTGTTTCTTGGCCCTGGCCTCACCTGCACACTTTTCTGGGAATGGGATACTGAGAGGTGAAATGTCACCCCAGCTTATATAACGTTTTGTAAAATCCTTGTTGTTACTTCAGAATAGTCAATGTTTCAGGGTTTCTTTTAGGTTAATTTTTGAAAGCATATTTTTACATGATGGCATATTCTGAACACATAAAGTGAAGTTATTGTTTTCATCTGCCCTACAGCATGTGATTGCTGCAGTGCATTCTTGGATGCAAGAGCCTTCTAGCTGCAATCACAAATCAATGTAATGCAGTTGCTGAAGATGGCAGCAATACACAGGTTTGCCAAAGCATCATAACCACATTTTAATTCTCAAGCTCTTTCCAAAGAAATACTTTGCCCTAAAGAGATATTCCATGTGACCAATATTCTTCCCACAGTAAGTCTCGTGTCTCACAGAAACAATCCTCATGTAAAGCTCGTACTACTATATAGGTGAAAAAATCCTTGCTACTATTTATTTACTGGTAATATACGGAGAAACAAGTATTCTGTTCACTGCTTGACAGAATATCACCCGTCCACTTACAATGTGAGGATTTAGTACACAGTGACATGTTCACTGCAAGTCGATTAGTTAAATGCATTAAACCCCCATACAAGAATTAAAGGGCACCTAAGGCAATCTTCTTTAATTTAATTAAACAGGTCTGATACTGAAGAGCGAGGATCCATACAAATGCTTTATGTAGTTAATTTCAAACTCTCATTTTAAATTGAGAACCCTGCTTCACCCTGAAACCAGCCTCAGATTGGCAAGATTAGGAAAACCTGCTGCTTATTTTCAAGATATAGTTGTCAAAATGCTCACTCTACCAGTGGCAATGGAAAATCTTCATTCTAATTTGGAAGCATGAGGATTTCCCTTTATTACCAATCTCGTTAAAACCTCTTTTTCCTATCCTACATCAATCTCCTCTTTTCTTCTAATTCATGATATTCCTAAGACTGGTGTATTACTTCCCCTGCCGCTTTCCTGATTTATGCTAGGCTAGATGTAACATCTTTATCCTTTTAGATAAGATCACTGTTAAAAGTTGTTCCTTATCAGCAATATCTCAGAAGCTGAAGATGCAAATTTCAGCCTTGCTGTTGAAGCACATTAAGAATTGCCTTGGCCAACAGGTGTCTAGATATTTGGGAAGGAACATCCACAGATGTCCACAGCTGCAGTAGACACTTAATTCTGAGTTTGCTCTTGTCTATATAAATCACTTTGCCTTAACCGAGGTATTCCCTTGGGGAAGCAAACTCAGCTAGATCTTCATCCCTAAGCAGAGCTACCCAAGTGCTTTATATGATAACATGCCTGGTGCAGACTGGAGCACTTTTCTGTGGAAAGTTATTCTGCAAAATCAGCTGCAAGAAACTGGCACGAAGGTAAGTGAGTTTACCCTCATTATTTCACTCTCCTATTTCTGCACAGGCAGCACTCAAGACACCTTAGTGATAAACATGCTGTTATTCTACTCCCACAGTTTACGTCTGCCTAGTGCCTCCTTAAAATAGCTTTTACTATTTCAAAGAACCCTACTGCTTTTAAACTATTATTCTCAACCCACTGCTGTTGCATTTAATCGTCCGAGCATGGAAGACTGAGAAGAAACAAAAGCCTTCTTATGGCTGACAAGTGATAAGTCTCAAACAGAAATAGAGGAGGAGTTTCTCAGCCTATCTCTGGTCCCAAGAATTCCTCCTCTCTTTCCAGTCAATGCTAGCAATGCTGCAGCAAAGAAAAAAAACAAGCTTTGTCAGTGCTGAGCAGAAATGCAAATAAGCTGCAATTCTAAGTCACGTATAATTTAAATTGTGAGTAAGTGTACTGTAACCTGGAGGTTGTGGTGAATCAGAAAATCATGCAGGGCAATCAAGCAGACATGCTCTAAACTATCTGGACATGCCAGAATAACCATTCAAGCAGCAGCACTAGCTGACCACATAAATAATACAACTGAGGCTAACATTCCATTGGGCACACCATGCTGGGAAAGGAGAAGATGTGTGGGTCCTATTATGCATATAGTTACAACTTCTGTGCTTCCAGGAGCACAAAGAAGAAAAAATACAAACAGGGAACCAGAAAGGCAAGTATTTATCAATATGGAAAAACTCAATAGGAGGCTATAAATCTAACCATCGGTGTTATCATGAGTTTTTAATGATTTCAAATCTGTTTACGATTTCCAAAACTGACAAAGCAGAGGACCTTTTCACACCATGTGTAGTCACACTGGGGAATTCAGACACGACAGGAATTCCTTTAGAGATAAGAGCAACCTGCAGAACTGTATTTGTTTAATATCAAACAGGATTCTGGAAGGGCTTCAAACACCAAGCTTTTGAGCTCAAACTCTTTAAGCATATGTGAAAAGAGGTACTGATTAGCTCACCTATTGGAGGGTTTCTTGTATAACCTCTGATATTTTTGTCATTGGTAACTTCAAAGCTAAACTACTGGATTTAACTGGACTTACATGGTCTCCTGTACTGACCCAGGCTAACAATTCTTTTCTGGTGTCAAGTTCCTCTACTGAAAAAAAAAAAATAAAAAGAAAAAAGAAGAAGAACAATCTGGAGGCAATGAAAGGAACACTACCTAAGGCATTATGTTTTAATGTCTCAGGGGACAGCTTGGCTCTAAAGACACAAGGCAATACAGCTGACTGGAAGCAAGCAGACAACTACACAGAACCAGTGGGAGGTTTGGTTGTTCTTATGCAGAGTAAGTGGTTCTCCTTGTGCTGGAGGATAAAGAGGAAAAGAAACACAAGCTGGTGGTAATGACACTTCATACCTGCAAAAGGAAAGGGAATTACCACCATAAAGAGAAAACTCAAATGATGAGGTGTAAATGGAAAGCCACAGAGCAGAGCTCAAGAGCAGGTGTAGAGCAAATATCGAATGAAGCTTCATCCCATTTCTCAAAGTGAAAAAGGGTCGCACAAGCTCTTCCTCCGTCATCTTTGCAGCCATGTTCACCTGTGTCAATGCCTCATTTTTAACCTACCATTGTGACCAAGGTTTCTGGGCAGCAAAGAAAGGGGCTGACATTCATATTCTTTTGATTTTCCTTCTGCTCCCTCTCCCTTATTCCCAGTAGGAAGGATGGGAATTGGCAGCCATTCACAGTAATGCAAGCAACAAAACAATTTGAAAACTAGGAATAATTTCAGATGAAAAATTGTTTAAATCACTAACTTCAGGCATGGGCAAAAGCAGTGATTTTGTAAATGACTATCCTTCAGAATTCAGTAATTAGGATGCTTCTCACAAAGACTAAAAGAATTCCAAGGGTCAGGTGCTAGGAGCTAGACCTAGAAGGATGTGACATTTTGTACATCATCTTATTCCTCTAGAGAAAAAAAAATTACATACAAATTCCTCTATGTTGCATATGCAACATGTACAAAAAGTCTTGCGTGCTATCTCCAATCCCAGCTACACAGCCCATGAAAAATTAATTGGCTGCTGTCTAACTAAACCACACTAACTGGCATAGTATAGTTTAGCTCTATTTCATTAGAGAAATTACTTGCTATTCCATGCAGGCTCAAAGGCTTTCAAGTAGTACATCTTTATTTTCCACAGTGATGGTTGTGCTACAAAGACAGGCTGGGATACTTCTGCCTGTTGAGGGAAGTAATTGCTAACATTGAATCTCTGCTGTACCTAACGATATGCTATAAATGCCTCTTTTTCAGCACTTTTGAGACTGCCACCTGGAATCTATCCTCAAATACGATAATGTAAGAGTTAGGTCAGTCCCCCCACCATAATGGAAAGTCACTGAGAAGAATTATTCTATGATGACTTCTAAAGATTAATTCCCCCACAGAACGTACTTGCAGGGATACAATAGAAAGCCTCAGAAGGAAAATTTAAGCAATTTAGTTGTGTCAACCCAGAATTATTATTTTCCTTAAGTTTACATATGCTATCACACGCCCTGAAAAAACAGGTGGGAGAGAAAACTGGTAACTATGTATGCAATTTTATTTCAGCTATAGGTAATTTTTATCCAACATTTTTTTCCTATTTTTTTTCTTTCTCATTCATCTTCATGTTGCATTATTCTCACAAACAAGAAAAGGGGAGAGGGGGCTGAGATATGTGAACAGAATATCTAAGGTATATCTCCCATGTCTTATTCAAGACCATTTTTCTTAACATTTTTGCTTGCTTACTTGGCAACTAGTTCAAGACACAAAACAAGCCTGAGAGTCAACAAGACCAATGTATTCCAGTTGAGATGGACAAAAAAAAGGAAGAAAAAGCTGACTCAGTGTTAGTCCTCTTCATATCTCAAGGGTAGCGGCTGGCTGGCATGAAGGTCAAGTAAATCATACAGAGCAGCTTCTAGGAAGAAAGAAGGACTGCAAAATGTGCTGACTGTGTACATTTCACTTGATAGAACAGCAACATCTGGCAGGCTGCTATATTTCTTGATCCCATCAGGCATACTGGGCTCAACATATGGCTGAGACAAACTATAGACTGTACATCATCCTCAGCTTACCCTGTAATGCTTCAGCAGTGGTTTATACCTGAAGAAGAAAACACACAAATTAGCTTGAAAATTAATCCCGATCTCTTGCATTTTTGTCTCATGAGTGACCTAATCTGAAAATACACAAGAGAATAAAAACTAGAAGGTGAAAAAATGTTGAGTTTCCTGATTTCTAGTATTTGAAGAGTAGTATTCGTCGTGCTAAGAAAATTTTCTTCCAACATGACTATTTGCTGAATATCATGAAGGCGCTAACAGCTCAATCACAGGTAAATCTTGAGAGCAACTACTTCAACTACCTTCTAGGATTTACTATTCCCGCAGCAAAGCCCAAGGATGAGTGGTAACGTGTGCTTCTCATCCACTTTGGTGCAAAGTTAGCAGGTAAAATGTGAACACATTTCACAAATGGCTTAAAACCAGCCTGTATCATTTTGCTTTGAAGTAAAATAGCAGCACCCATATGGAACATTTCACTCTCTCTTGGGGAGGCCGAAACCTTCATCAAAATATGAGAACAGCCATGATCAGAGCCAAATATTCCATATGTTCTCATAAACCCAGATTCTCACAACCAAGGTTTTGCTCTTCTACTAAGACCATCAAGGGATGATTAAGTGTGGCTGAGCTAGACAGCAGCTGATGGCGTATTTATCACACCAAACAAAAAAAGAACAGCCAAGCCATCTGTGTTTGTTTGCTTATGTTTAAGATTGTTCAAACAGTTCAGAGCACTTTACAGAAAAATATAATGAATTATACATTGATTCTTACTCAGAGATAAGCGTGTGTATATATATGTAGGCAAAATAACATTCCTTAGTGGCTGGCATAGGTACAGGATGGGCACAAATCAATGCATAATTTATTAAACTTCTGTTTGCAATTCGATATTTGTGCTTTGTACTCTTGCAGTTGGTGGAGCTGCACAGGATAATTAAAGACATGAATATGTAACAGCTTTCCTTGGGAATGAATTTTTTCCTACCCAAAAGTGATTTCTGTAAAACCTTGTTCAGATATTCTTGCATTATGGAAGGCTGAGCAGGAGCAAAAAAACCAAAGTCCAAAAGTATTGTATTTGGATTTCCTCCCCATTTTATTCAATGGAACCTGAACTACGAAATCACTACTGGCCTGGAGAGCTGGGACAGTTTATAGAGAAGTAGCATTCAGTGGCTTCCTGTGCCTTATAAAAGATGCAAGTTTGCACTCCCCCAGTGTCTTAGGATCTTACAGCCCTTGGCCAAGGTTTGAATGTATAAATGTCTTCAGATACTTGTAACAAATAGGAGAGAAATGCTATTGTCCCTGAGCTTCATAGCTGTCTGACACACAGTTCAGGTGCAGACAAAACAACTACCACTTGAATACTGCATCAGTTGAAAAGTCTTCCATGTAAGGGGAATTAAAAAGTAATCAGGAAATGGGCTAGCTCCAAGGTCAAGAAGGGTTTCTCCAGAGCCTTCCAGCTAAACTAAATATAGAGTCTTCTTCAAAGGTGCAAGTTGAGAGCCTCCTGAAATTCAGCTTGGTCAAACCAACACAACAGCTAAGAGAGACCTTGATGCTTTGAGAGACAAGGTTCAGACGGAAGAAAGACAAGTAATGCACATACCCTTGGATTGATACTCACGTGCACTTATGGGACTACATGCACAAATTTGTAGTAGTATTTTATACCTACAGTTGAGATTTTAAAATAATCAATCTAGCCAAAAGCAGAGTCTAAGATTAAGAATAAACTTCAACTACTGGAATGCAAAAAGCAAGCTAAAATATTAGGTAAGTGAACTGTATAAAAAGTGAAAATGCAGTATTGTTAAAGCCTTAGTAAAATTCTACAAAACCAGTTTTATTTATAACCCCACTAAAACCAATGTAAGTAAAA
This sequence comes from Phaenicophaeus curvirostris, assembly GCF_032191515.1. Taxonomy (NCBI): domain Eukaryota; kingdom Metazoa; phylum Chordata; class Aves; order Cuculiformes; family Cuculidae; genus Phaenicophaeus; species Phaenicophaeus curvirostris. Next base: position 53,985,233 of record NC_091396.1, on the reverse strand, counting down.
CATCATGGTCTCATTTTTTTTCATGGCATCAAGAGCACTTGGTAAAAAGATTAAATGATGAAGGAGATAAAAATTGGAGAGGTCCAAAAGATTCTCCCTGAGGAGCCACTGGTTCTGATACAGCTGCAACTCAGTTAAAAATGGAGGTTTGGGATATATATCCCTGCACCATTTAGTTCAGCTTTTGAACTCCGATATTCTGCCTAATAAGGGAGACCTCTTAAAGAAAGTTAACAGCCAAAGGAAATTTGATCTAAGCTAACCCTAAAACATTTTGGTGTTTTTTGTGTCCAGGGCAGAAAGAGGGCTCTCCCCATCTACCCACAGGGGGACTTTATCCAGCCATGTGGAATTCAGAAATGCAGCTCAAGCATTTTTCAAGCTGAGCATCACTTATCAAAAATCCAACACAGAAATATTCATAAGCAGCACGACAAACTTTCTGTAACAACAGTGCAAATGTTAAGTACTTGTAAAATTGTAAGCATCCCTCTCATCTTCAATCACCTATATTTTGAAATGCTGAACTGAAGATCTCTGTTTCAAAAACACAGCCAAGAGACTTGTGTCCCACACCACCGTTCTATGTCTTGCATTTACAGCAAGTTACTGAGAACTCTGGAAGAAAAGTCAAAACCAAAAACGGTTACAATGCATGACCCAAGAAACAATTAAAGGCATCAACAAAAACCACAGAGAGGCGTTCACTCCACCTGGTTTGCATCCTCAGAAGCAGTCTCCTTAAAAACATTCTCAAACTCACCATCCAGTCAAAAGGAGGCAAATTTAGGAATTTAAACTGCAGCTTAAGATCTTCCTTGGGAAGACATTTCTTTGTTTGCAATACAGAGGAATAAAAGTGCTTTTTATTGAGGAAGTGCACAAGAAACTTTTACCTTGCCATGTGCTGATATAAACTTATTTCCTACTATCATTATTACATTTAAGTCTTTAGAGGTGCAGGAAAAGAGTAGCAGAAACACACACATCTAAAACATAGTACCATCTTAAAGGTACCTACATCTACATAGTATCATCTTAAATGTAACTAAATCAATAAACTAATACTTCAAGAGATGGCAGAGAAGCAAAAAATTTTCAAAAGAAATTATCATTTTTCAAAGCAACTCTGCATTTTGCCATTTTGAAAGTGCCCTGCAAATCATAAGTCCTTTCATAATATGAATTGTATACAATTGTAATACAATTTTTAATATGACTGTACACTGAAAGCATAGTCAAATGGATAAAATCAAATAAATGACCATAATAAACAGAAGATCATGTTCACCCAAGTTAAAATGAGGTCAAGTTAGAAAGTTTAAAACCTTCCAAATAAAACACTGCTTTCTACATATTTGTTGGTAAGCCTGAACCATTTATGCAAAGCTTCTCCAAGGCCTAAGTAAGATCTTTGCACTCCATTAAAGCACAGATGCTGCTCTGATTGCTTCTCTCGTAACACATTCCATATTTGCTCTAGTTCTCTCTTGAAAATGTATTGGAAACGATGCCATAACATCAAAATACACCCCCAGACAGGAAAGACTGTACAAAATCAACCTCTACCTTACATCCTCAAAGAAGAACATAATTCCTTTCATCTGTGGTTTAGCATTACTTGAAGTTCCTCTAAGTTAAGGAGAGATATTTATTTATTGGCAAGTCCATAGAATTAATTACAGAATGAAAAAACATTTGCTCAAACAGCATCATGGAAATATAACTGATAAAATGCAGTACCATTGATGCGAGAGGACTGCCCAGCTTAGAGATCCACCACCAGCAACAATAGAATAAGCTCAATTCAGGAATAAGTGACGTAAAAAAGTGTGAAATCATAAAACACTGAAAAAATCTTCCAGGCTTGGCTTGTGTGGGAAACTCAAATATCTCTTGAACCATTTCTTTCCAGATTGCTGGTATGAATTCAAGTTAAGTCATTGAAAAAAACAAACAAATCAAATCTGAGAGATGACTACGACATAGTTTCAGGCCAATTCCAAACCACATCCCATTACAGTACAGTCTAGATGGCTAGTAGCCAGTGGAAAACCTCTACTGGCTTCAAAGCAGAAACATTACAGATCATAGTCAGCCACCCGTTGTGAGATAGTTTGAGACATACTGGGCACCATGGGCAAGCAGGCTGGTGCTCATCAAGAAACTCTTACTTGCATCTTTGCTATTACCCTAGTCAGTACTTTCAGAAACTTACATATTTCTGTGCTTCTTTCATCTCTTTTTTGGGGTTGTTCTTATCTACGGACATCAGGTACCCCTTATCCTGACATATCCACATCTGCTACACACATAAGAAAAGTAAAGCAGTGGATTCACTGAATCCAGCTCTCCTCTTTGCATTAATTTTATACTGATATTTACTGCAATAATAGAATATCAGTCTGGGTGAATTATAAGCAAAAAATCACACCTGTCATTTTTTCACCTCATTTATGTTGGGAAACATAGCAGTGTAGAGTTTTTCCTTTCAGAACAGCATGAAACCAGAAAGGATTCTCTCTGGGAAAACCTTGAAGACATTCAAGAAGGTAGAGTTTTATTATCCCAGAGTGAAACTCTGAACAAACCTGCTTGACCCACAGTTACGTGAAACAGTTACATGAAGCATACAAACAATGATAAAGAACAGCATGTCAAATTCCTCAGTAGGACCGTAAGAAATGTGACTGCAATCCTGAGTAAAAGGACCGGGTCCCAGTAAATAAAAGAGCAAATGCAGCATGGTTAAACTTTAATTATATTGGGCTCCCTCAAAACAGATGCTCGCAGACAGATTTCTGTTTCACCCACTAATGACTGTCATACACAATCATGTCACTGATTTCAAGAGAGCTGCAGGGTTTACACGCTTGCAGGCAAAACTGACAAGATATAACTAAAGAATATTCTAAAAATCCCACACCCTGTTTGGTCCAACAGTGATATTCAGATGCTGCAATGGAGATAAGAGAATCAGATTGTGCCATGCCATATCAGGAAAAGGAATAATCACTTGACTGTGCTGGTGCTTTTAACAGCTTCTGCATGTAAAAGCAATGGCCCTCCTGACTGTGGCTTGGAAAGCCACTGTGTGCTCCTCCTCTTTACTATCTGGTCTGGTTTTCTGGATCATTACATGGTGCTGAAAGGATGACAGGAGGTAGTGGTATGAGAAGTCAAGACAGCTATAGGCATGGGGACAGAAGAAAGAGGTACTTCAAAAATATGTGCATCAGAAGGCAAGCCATTGTGAAGTCATATATGCCTTGTGTACTTCAGATCGGCCCAGAGCAACCCCCTTCCTGTGAAATGTAGAAGTCTTTCTCATGACTTCAGACATGAGCCTCATAATATTGTACAGTGGGCCATGGTCAGCTTCAACTTGCTGCCGCAAGATCTAGAAAGAATCGGAGGAGAAATGAACACTCTTGTACCTTAGTCTGAGGCCATGTTTCTCAAGCTTGGGTCTTCCCAGCTCAGATGAGAAAAATCAAAATGAAGCTAAAGTCTGGATTTATGCAGCACTGCTGTCAGGAACCTCATTTAATCCAACATTATCAAGAACAGCTTATTTTTCTTACAGCCTGAGTAGGGAAGGATGGGGAAAGAGAAGAAAAGCCAAACTTCTGCCCCTCACCCTCACTTCTGGGGGTGGACAGAGCCTCAGTGTGAAAAAGGGGCTTACACACCAACAACCACATACACATCCAGGTCGTCAGTGATATTAATCGTGTTCTTCAGATTCCAAGCAAGGATCCCAGGCTGTGTATTCCAGCTCTGCTCAGCAGCATTTTCCTTCCCACAAGGCACTAAATTAGCCCCAGCACTTAGAGAACAAAAACAGTGCCACCATCTCCAAGGTGAAAGCAGAGCCTGGATTTTGCATGACAGCCTCAGAAACAGAGTTGTTCACTAGCTTGTCCAAACTGTAGCAGAAGAGTTAGCTTCCACCTCTCTCCTTCCATTAGGATCCATTTCCCTCCACAGTCCCACTGTGCTAGTATCAGTTGTGTTTCTACAATGTGGAAGTGCTCGCTCTTTGAGGAGCTGCAGAACGGCTGAGGTTCTCCTTCAAAAATACCATTACCCTTGTTCACAGATACCCAACCCCCTCCTCTGCAAACCCAACCAATGTCCATCCTTATTGTTTCAACCTCCTTACAGCTGTAAGAAAAAAAAAAAAGAATGAGGAACATTAACAATTCATCCAAGTCTTACTGACTTGATGGAGAAAAAGGAAAAAAGATTTCTAGAAAGCAATAGATGCATGACTCATTACTGAGGAAATATCACTGGGTCATGTCTGCCTTCAGAATGAACTGGCACCTTTTAATGAAAAGTACAGTACATTCTGTGTCAGGAAAATCCTTATCTATTACTTGGAACCAAGCCCCGGCTGCCAATTTGTCTTGGCCAAAGGCTCCAAATAAGATGGGCTTTGACCAAGAATCTACTCATGTGCAGAGAAGAGCAGCAAAACCAGACAGCTGGGATTTATGTCACAAGATGTATGTTACAAATCTGATTATTTGCACAATGAAGCAGGGAAAAAAAAAGAAAAGAGGAACTAATTTTCTTTACAGATTTTAATCCTTCCCTCTGATTCATATGTTAGCATCCTTCTTGCCTTTTCTCATCTGCTTTGATTGTAAGCTCTTCAGGGTTTTCTGCATTTGTTCTGTGTCCAGAACAAGACCAGCTGATGAATCTCCGAACAATTACAAGTGTTCAGCTCACCTCTAACTCCAAAGCTGCCTTGATCTGTAATGGACTATTGATATTCTGATGTTAAGTTTTAATTGCTCTCATCTATAGCTTGTTTCACCCATTCTAATGAACCAGTGGCCTCACAACACTAAACAAACTAAAAATCTAGCAAGATATTCTCCTACTTCTGTTAGAAGAATAAATACTGAAAAAAACCAAACTGAGGAACTGATGCAAAAACTGTGTGTCATTTTGGGTGCCTCAGAGTAAGAAGGAGATCAAACTGCTACAGTGTGTCCAGAGGAGGGCAACCAAGACCATGAAAGGTGTCCAGGGCTAGGCTTAAGAGAAACAGTTGAGATCACTTAGTTTGTTCACAGAATCACAAGGTTGGAAAAGACCTCCAGGATTATCATTGGCCTTCTTGGCCACCTGGGCACACTGCTGGCTCATGTTCAGTCGGCTGTCAACCAACACCCCCAGGTCCTTCTCCTCCAGGCAGCTTTCCAGCCAGACTTCTCCTAGTCTGTAGCACTGCATAGGGTTGTTATGCCCCAAGTGCAGGACCCGGCATTTGGCCTTGTTAAACCTCATGCCATTGGACTCTGCCCAGCCGTCCAGCCTGTTCAGATCCCTTTGCAGAGCCTCCGTACTCTCCAGCAGATTGACACTTCCTCAAAGCTTAATGACATCTGCAAACTTGCTAAGGGTGCACTCAATGCCTTCATCCAGGTCATTGATAAGGACATTGAACAGGATCCTCCCAAGTTAAGATAGTCTATGGTTCTATTATCTGCACTTCACAGACATTTCATCATGTATCCTTTCCCCCATCTCACTCTTATTTCTCTTCCTCATCTCTCATTACACTTCTATCTTCCCCTGCTTTTTTTTCATTTGGTTCTATTCCCCCTCTTACAGCTCTGATTCGTCTACTTAATACCTGTTCTCCTGCCTTTGATCCATCTCAATTAGACCATGAGTGGTTTTGGTCAAAGGCTGCCTAGCATTCTGGGGCTGAAAAGTGAACAGCTGATCCCTCTTGATCTCTAGTTACAACACTAGAAAAAGCAAGAAAATGTACCATTGGTGTCTGTCAACTGCACTTGGACAACTAGAGAACCAGATTAACCAAGTATGAGTTGGCAGTCTTAAAAAATTATCTCATCCATATTATTTTCATTTTAGGCCTTCTTTAAAGCCTGTAATTTAGATTATGACATGTTTCCTTCCTTTGAAGAAATGCAGATGAGATATTTTGCTCATGAAAAGTTTGACATCTGTAGAAAGCACTATAGGGATATTGATGTACTCTATTTTCTCAAAAGGTTACTGTGATCTTCTGTTGATTAAGAGACATGATGTTACAAAGATTAATGCTTCAGTTTTGATTAACGACATTGCTCAGTGAAAAATCAAACATTTTTAGATATAGTGCCGAATAAGACAAAGAGAGGATATTTGTCACATCAAGGCAGGAGGTCTGTGACCTTAATGATGCTGCATCATATCATAGTATAAATGTAAATGCTGACTTATACAACCAATGCACCAGTCTTCACAGCTCAGAAATGCATACGCGTGAAAGGCTTGTCTGGTTTCAGCTGAGATAGAGTTAATTTTCTTCATAGTAGCTACTACATGGCTATGTTAGGTGTTGTGCTAGAAACAGTGTTGATAGTGCAAGGATGCTTCATTCATTGCTGAGCAGTGCTTACACAGAGACAAGGCCTTTTCCACCTGTCTCCCCCCCAGTGAGTAGGCTGGGGGTGCATAAGAACTTGGGAGGGGACACAGCTGGGAAAGCTGACCCTAATGACCAAAGCGATACTCAATACCAGATGATATCATGCTCAGAATATAAAGCTGGGGAAGAAGAACAAAGCGGGGGACATTCAGAGTTGTGGTGTTTGTCTTCCCAAGTAACTTTTTCCTGTGATGGAGCCCTGCTTTCCTGGAGGTGGCTGAACACCTGTCTGCTGATGGGAAGTACTGAATAAATCCCTTGGTTTGCTTTACCTATTAAACTGTATTTATCTCAGCCCATGAGTTTCCTCACTTTTCCTCTTTCAATTCTCTCCCCCATCCCATCAGGAGGGAATGAGCGAGCGGCTCTGTGGTGCTTAAGTGCTGTCTGAGGTTAAACCATGATAAAGGCACATTTAAGAAAGTTTCTTCCAGATGATACCCTTTACAGCTGCTGTCCATCTTGTTCTGTCAAGTGAAAAGGTATGTAGAAAAATAAGCCACCAGCTAGACTTCATGTAATTTGAATTGAAAAAGAACTGCTACTTTGTATCATGGTTTCAGACAAACTCAATCTGTCTCATTTTACGTAAAGATACTGAAAGGGAAAAGAAATTCATCTAAACCAGACAAATGTTAATGGGACCCAAACCCCTCCAAGCATACCTGAAAATGACACAGAGGTTCTGACTTCAACTCAAGGCAATAGCCACCTCTTTTTAGACACCCTCATTTGTATCCCACACATAAGCTCCAGGGACATGGAGCCAGTACAGACAGGCAAATCCTGTCCTCAGGATTGATGCATGTGTTGAAAATATGCTAGACAATTGCAGCTTTCACCTAGGCAACTACAAACTCCCATTGGTTAATCTGAACTTGGTGCTCAGAGGATTTGATTTAAAAGATGGAGTGAAGTAAGGAGGTGCAGAAAAGCTACAAACTGCTATCATGCTATCATTTGATCAGAGAAGACCGGAAAACTGGAAAAAAATCTTTATTCCATCTTGACATAAATGTATGAAGACAACTGTAATTTCAGTGACATGGTGAAAAATCTAAACAAAGACTAAAAACCTGAAATGAAGTCTTTGTAATGAATCGATGCACAAAACCAGGATCTGTATGCATCCTTTTGAAATTCAGATCTGAAAGCAGATGTGTACACAATAGCACGAGATTGCTTTTGTCTCAGTTACAAAGAGTACCACCCCGGTAGAAGAGAAGAGGGATACTGGTAGATAGTTAAGAACCGGATGCAAACAGGCTGCACTTTCCCACTCACATGCTGACTTGGCTGCTCCTCAGAACTGCCTGACAACTGTAGACAGCTCCAGTGACAGAAAGTTTGCACAAAGAATGTTATTTTTTACTGTCAGCTTCACTGACCCGAGAGGTCCTTCATATTGCTGCTGAGATGAGAGCATTGAAACTGAAGGACTAACAGGATTTACCAGCGCTGTTAGCAGCTTAAACAGTTATTCTCCGGTTATTCCATACAGTTATTTAACTTAATTAATCTAAATTATTTTTATTGGTTGTTCTTTATTTGTTTGGCTTTACTCCTAATTTGAAGAAAATTGAAGGGCTCTGGCCAAAATAAGATGCACCCAGCATGCTATTAGTCTCCTGTGTAACCCAATTAATTGTTTAGAAGAAAAGGGTGCAGCTGTCTGACACACAGTACCTGGACAATAAACAGCCAGAGAGTATGGAACATGTTTTGGGAGGATCAACAGTTTTCAGTCATATATAGGCACATATATGTGAGTTCAGGTACACTAATTTTCTCAGTTATTATTCCACTACCTGTAATTTGAAAATGTTTCATTTTATTACTCTGACTTTACAGACTAATAATTCTAGTTAACTATAAGGATCCCATAGGAACTATGAAGAGAAATGAGAAGGTCTTGATCAAAACCCAAGAATAAAGGGATGGGAGGTCAAAGATAGCAATGAGAATTACAACTAGACTATTGCAGGCACCAGCATTTCATCCACTGCCCAGTATTCTGTCAGCTTTAAAAAAGGATGGTTTTCAGAAGGTATTTTGGGAAAAAAACAATAAAGCAGCTTTGCTGTATGTGAGACACCACATGCACCATTGAGGGAATATATGGGAAAAGGCATATCTGAAATCTAGAAAGTGGATAATGAAAGAGGTCATTGTAGGCCAGCTGGAATTAGGAGATGAGATTTCGAAAGGAAACACAAAGTGATGGATGAGATGTCTGGCACAAGGCTTTATTTGTGATATAAATGGTCCTCATTTGAAAGCAGGAAACTAACACAGACCAAGGAAAGGCCAGAGACTAAGAAAAAATACAATAGCTCATTTCTTTGGTTAATCATTTCAGGTTTTCGAATCTTCATAGCACTCCTGGTTTGATCTGCATCCAGCCAAAAAGCAGAGTACTCATCAGTCACTTGTTATTTTCTCAGCTTGTATTTTTCCCTCCTTGGGTCTGCGTAAAGCTATTTGCCTTTACTGCTGTTTCTGAGCAGATTGTGGGCACTGCACTCGCATTTACATCTGCTTGCGATTCCTGTGTATTTTTTCCAACTCTACTATATGTCTCAGGCACGTGACAATTTTAAGATGTTCATTGTTTTCCCTTGGACATAGGTATACAAGATGTGGGCTTATTCCCACTGACGCTTTACGGCTGTGCTCAGCATCGAGCACTCAGTACACACATGCAGAGTACACACATGCAGAGATGAGACCCTTGAACATCACATAGGAGCAACTGTATTACAAACACTCTTTCTTCTAGGCTCCCCTTTTTCTCTTCAGATTAAGGCCTTTCTTCTCTCTGGCAGACGAGGGTAAGTGCTCTGGTGGGCAGTGGCAGATGGAGAGCAAAAGAGCAGTGTGACCCTCCATCTACTCCTCTTTCCTTGCACGGTCCTCAGAGCTCGAGGGCCACTGCTCTGCCCAGGACATACAAAGAGGGAGCCGTCTGCTCCTGCATACTGGTGATAAGGCCAGGGCTAACCCTGTCCTTAAGTGGGAACAAGGTCAAGTGGCATCCTGTCGCTGCAGAGTTTTCCAGGGCAGAGAGGAAAGCATGTGCAGGCGTCTGCTGGTAGGCATCAGGTTTACATGATGTGAATGCACATATGCCCTCACCACTGTTTTGCCTCATGCTTTTTAACAGTAATTGTTCCCATCAACCTGTCTCTTTGTGAATTTGTCACATTTTCCAAAGTACAGATTTGGAGACTATATAGCGTCTTTGGTGAAATAGATAAAAAAAATATAAAATCCAATTCTGGAGGATTCGGGGATGTTGCTGATGTTTCCCACAAGATAAATCCAGTGCTAGGTTTGGGCAGCAGAACCCACAGCTGAATTTGGACCTATAAAAATAAATGTATCCCAGAGTGTGTATGAAAAATCTACAGCAAAAATGGTAGCACATTTGAAAGGTGAATGGGAGTTACAATCCTTGAAGCACTGGTTCCAGTTCCAGCAACCCCCAAAATCACAAAAGTGAGTCTGCTTTGTGATTATTTACAAAAACAAGAGGAAAAACATAAGAGGGAGAGAAAAAAGCCCAAGCACGCAGATTGCTACATTTTGGAAGCTACAGGGAAATGTGCAGCCTGGCTACTGATGAACCAATGGGAACTACACCAAGAGGTACCACATCCATATGCAGGATCCTACATAGGACAATGATTTTAAGTTACTGAATAAATACATCCCTTAGCAGTTCTAAGATAAGCACAGAACTTATTTGGTACTAGTTGAGGAGCTGGGCAGGAAGGGAACAGAACCAAGACACGGAGCCATGTCAAAGGAGGTCAAATGGTAGCAGAGATACCTGATCACTGCCATGTATAGTTATCACTCAGGAATTAGGTGCAAGGCTGCATCAGCACTTAAAGGAAAACTGGCAGCAGCAGGGATATAGCCTCCCAAAATGAGAGGAAACAAAGAAGCATAAAATGTTTCACTGTAGCTCTATGGTCACATCCCTGAAAATGATGTCCATGTTGAGTTTTTAAGTACATGAAATCATGCCATTTCCCACAACCTGAGAAACAGATCTATAGGTGAGATCCTAAGGGACCAGTAAGTCCCAGTTAGGGGACACTGACCACAGGCCAGCTTGATTACAAACCCCCTTTGTAACTGCAACTATAATGTACAATCAGATGTAGTGTATAGGAGTGCACCTCCAAGAGCCTGCTGCTAAGTGGTGATTACCCATCTGCTACTCTCAAGGGATGATTGCTCTCATCTCCAAGCCCAAAAGTACAGCTCCTGCCATGAGATGAGGGATGAGGGGCAGGTGTCAAGAGGATGGGGCCAGACTCTTTTCAGTGGTGCACAGTGACAGGACAAAGGGCAACAAACTGGAACACAGGATGTTCCACCTGAACATGAGGAAAAACTTCTTTACTGTGAGGGTGATGGAACACTGGAACAGGCTGCCCAGAAAGGTTGTGGAGTTTTTCTATGAAGATATTAAAAACCGCCTGGATATGTTCCTGTGCAACTTGCTGTAGGTGAACCTGCTTTAGATGGAAGGGTTGAGCTGGATGATCTCCAGACTTCACATCCAACCCCAACCACTCTATGATTTTTTGAGATGCATGTTCTGTGCGGTTTCCTCTATAGCTTTCAGGAATAGTAAAGCAGAGACAGGAAGAAAACCAGAATGCAACATCCATGTCCTCAAATATTGTGTCTGTGTGGGTTATCATGGGCTCTTCCTCCTTCTGTTTATCTGGGATTGTCCCACTTCAGCCCCAAAAACAGACCACAAATTTTAATCCTGTCAACTTTCCCAACGTATTGCCTTGTTGATTTTGTTTTAAATGCTTTTACTTTGTTTAAATGTACAGTCAGTCATTGTTTGACTTTAACAGAGATTTAGTGACTAAATAGAACCACCCTCATGCCTACATTTCTGCGGATGCAATGCTGGAATATACGAACTCAGGCACTTTTTTCTTGGCTATCCAAGAGAAAATGTTTATATTTTCAATTTCTTCTCCTCTCAATGTTTGCAAAAAAACTCAGGGAAGCAATCTCTAATTGTTATTTCTTTAAACATTTGCCCAACTATGAATGCACTCAGTCTTTTTTACAGTAAATATCATTTGCCTACATGCAAGATAATTACTCATTGCTGCAAAGTGGACAATAAAATCAGGAAATAAAATGGCAGCAGACAAGAATCAGTATGTTCTTTCATTTGGAGAGCCACATCCCATCTTGGTAAAATTTTACTGAGAGGAGAAATGTGTTTTCACCAGGTAAGGATGTGGTCTTTACCTTAACTCATATTAAATTAACAGAAACAGAGGAAAACGCTCAGGTCAAGCACTTGGTTGCAAAACAAATAGAAAGTGCTGAAAGAGCTGTTTTACTTGTGCCTTGGTATTTTTCACATGACTGATTTTAAAAATAAATCACTAACTATGCAACTGCATGAATACCATGTTTGTTTATTCTCACGTCAGTGATTGAGAAGCTGTAAATAGGTGTGACAGCTGCAGCATCTCCTTTGTTGTCACTGCTCTGCTCCTCCTGTGAGACAGGCAGAGAACAGGATGGCTACTAGGACTGACAGGAGCATTGTATGTTCCTCAGGCAAAGAGCTATACATGAGCTATACTACTCTTAAACTGATGCCGGGGTTTCTGTCAAAATCAGCACTTGGAGAGATGCAGCTTATTTTCACGGAAGAACACACACCATTCTGCCAGCTGGTCAGGGTTTACTGAAATGGTGCAAAGTCTGATAGCCAGTTTTCCAAACTTCAGCAAGATCACCTGCTATATTCATTTTGAAGGAAATGACACCATAATTTAAAAAAAAAAAAAAAGGCAAGGCTCTAAGTTTAAAGTTGTAACTTCATCAATATCCAGAAGAACTTAGGGATGCTCCAAGCATTACCTGCTGGGCCACCTGAATGCATGCATGCAGCATAAGAACAGTTTGCTGCTTTTCCTCTGCCACCCACAACCAGATTAAGCTTAACCACTGAGGAAGTGCCAAACTGGGAATCACTTCTTACTAAGACCCTTATTTCCTCTGTGGCATCCCAGGGAAGTCACGCTTACCTCTCTGTATCCTTTATTTTCAGATAAAACCTTACATCTTCATAAGAAGGCTTGAAATTTATGAGAATTAAGATCACATTAGAAGTTGAACATAGTAAGCTGTAAGTCACTGCTCTATGTAGCAGTCGGACAACAACCCTGAAGTACAGCAGTAGCCTGGTGCAACACAGGCAATAGACACAGCTGTACTGCCTTGGGTTGCCATCCGATGTACGTATGCCCATGCTGGCCCCACCCAGACACGCAGAAGCTTGCGTTTGGTCCCTGCCCTCGCTGGTCATACTATAGTCCTGCAGGACAGAGTGCAGGCATCACAGATGATCACACTGTTTCGGCGCAAGATCTCAGTCATTTCTCACAAAAATTGACAGTATACGCCTGACTCCTGCTTATATTGTAGGCTTCCAGAGTAAGTATGGAGATGCACCCATAGCCTAATTGTTACCTATCTTTGTAAAAAAAAAAAATATATAGATGGGGTGGAGTCCAGCTGAATTATGTACATGGCCTATGTGCTACACAAGGTAAGGAATAACTTGATTTTTAATTACAAAAGCTAACACTAAAAATTGCTGAATCTTTTTGTATCAATGAAATCATACCCTTGCTTAGGCAAGGCTAAATTTATAGCATAAAAAAAAGGTGATTAGTTTTCCATGACAAAGATCAGCTGACAAGACAAGAACAACTTTCATTTCAGAAGAGACCTTCCTAATTCCATTTATTCTCCTCTAGAACTGAATTTAAGATTTTTAATAACTGATGGCTTTGCCATTTCCAATAACTCCCAGGAGTTGGCCAGCATTTTCTACATCAGTTCAGATAATTTCATTATGTGTACTCAATGAAGACAGAGTCTGGCCAAAACTACCTTTGCTAGCTTTCTCCCATTTCCCTTCACTTCTTCAACATTCCATGTGGCATAGGTGGGAACCCAAAGGCTTTAAGGAATAGCACAGGGTTGCTACTGTGGCAGCGCAGACAGCAGCTTGCATCAGCATGTTATCTCCTTTATCAGCCTTCTTCACGCTCTCTCCTTCTCAAGGCTATGCACTATACAGATCAGAGGTTTGGAGACAAATGTTTTAGAGGCAAGTTTGTTTATTTAGTCATTCAAATGCTCATCTTTAAAGCACCTTCAAGGGTATTATGTACACTAACGGATAAGGAAGAGATGCACCACGAAAATCATCCATGCTGAAAATTACAGCTTGCTGGGTAAAGAAGGTTACCTGTGAAAGTATAAAGATCAGTCAGAAGGTGCACACCTCTTCTCACACTTTGTAAAGATTATAGGAGAAATGAGATGCAAACTACCTTGGAGAACAAGGCAGAGAAAGCATATTTCAATTTCTTCTGCTTCCAGTTCATGTCCATAAAAATGCCAGCGAACACACCAGAATAAAACACAAGACATGGATTTCACCACCTTGGCCATCTGCAGTTTCACAGTCTGCTCAATCAGATGGTTCAGAGACCAACACAGTATGAACAGTTTCACAACCTGGATCCTATTACAGAATGACATTTGCCATGCGTTAATGTTAATAACTACAAATTCAATAAAGTTTTCCTCCAGATCTGTGGGGGAAAGGAATCATAGGATCAGAGAGAAGAGTGTTTGTGAATGCATTTTCAGTATTTTTTGCCAAGTGATTGCTGGGCTCAGTATCTAGAGAAGAGAACACAACTTTTCAGATTGAGGTTGTAAACTCAATAGTGCTCCAGCTAGAGCATGACCAAAACACAAAACAGTGCAGAATGGGTGACATTTCAACTCCTGGGGGCTTAGATTCTACATCTATTACCACTTGCTCTTTCTTCTACAAGTGCACTTTCAGTGACTGTAGCATTTTGGTCTGCTGCTCTGTTCCACTTCCATCTCCTGCCCCTGAAGATAAACAAATATTTACTCTTTTCTTCCTATCTTCCACATCTAAGCTTAAAATCTTTTTGGTATTTGGATTTGAGTTTGTGCAGCTACAGCATCTGTAAAAATTTACAAAAGGTGAGGATGAAGAATACGAGAGACATAGAGAGAAGACACCCTCAAAAAGGACAGCAGACCTGAGTTGTAAATGTGTATAAAATGTTTTCCTTCCAACAGAAAAGGTGGGAGAAAATCCCAGAGAATAGTCCAGAAAAAGTTAAAAGGAGGGGAAGGCAGAATGAGGAAAGGAGTGACCACATTTATTACAAATGGAGGTCACTTTTAAAAGGACAGCCATTACGATACCTCAAAATGCTTTGCCACTTATTGCAGATTATCAAGGCACTTAATTATACACTTCATTTAAATATAGGTGCAATCCAGAGTGTTAGTCACATACTTTAAGTGTACACTTAATTGAGGGCTGAGAGAATTTAAGTCCTTGGGTTCAGCTGCACTTTCAGAAATCATTTAAAGCTTTCAATTTCAATGTGCAGTGCTACAGACTAGGGGAAGAGTGGCTAGAAAGCTGCTTGGAGGAGAAGGACCTAGGGGTGTTGGTTGACAGCCGACTGAACATGAGCCAGCAGTGTGCCCAGGTGGCCAAGAAGGCCAATGGCATCTTGGCTTGTATCAGAAACGGCGTGACCAGCAGGTCCAGGGAGGTTATTCCGCCCCTGTACTCTGCACTGGTGAGACTGCAACTCAAATACTGTGTTGAGTTCTGGGCCCCTCACCACAAGAAGGATGTTGAGGCTCTGGAGCGAGTCCAGAGAAGAGCAACAAAGCTGGTGAGGGGGCTGGAGAACAGGCCTTATAAGGAGAAGCTGAGAGAGCTGGGGTTGTTTAGCCTGGAGAAGAGGAGGCGGAAGGGAGAACTTATTGCTTTCTACAACTACCTGAAAGGAGGTTGTGGAGAGGATGGTGCTGGCCCCTTTTCCCAAGTGACGAGAGAGAAGACAAGAGGGAATGGCCTCAAGCTCCGCCAGGGGAGGTTCAGACTGGATATTAGGAAAAATATTTTCACATGAAGGATCACTGGGCACTGGAACAGGCTGCCCAGGGAGCTGGTTGAGTCACCATCCCTGGAGGTATATAAAAGATGTGTAGAGAAGGTGCTCAGGGACATGGTTTAGTGGCACGTTGGACTCAATGATCCAAGATGTCTTTTCCAACCTGTTGATTCTATGATTTTTAATATTTTTGCTTCCTCAAGCATTTCAGTTGTTACCTTTTCTCTCTGAATATACACCTCAACACCTCCCTGCCTCAGCCAGAGAGAAACAGCTGTTCTTTGTCCTTCCATGTAGCAACTCCATCAGCCTGGTAGATTTTAGCTTTTATCAGGTAAATCTCAAGGCTGGCACATCTTCCCCCATTTTGCAAATGCTCATTGTTTATTTGGCAGAAAAAAAAAAAAGTCACAGTGGGAGCCAGTGGCAGTTCGGTTTTGTTTTAGCCACAGATAGCTCATTCCTAGACTGCTCCCCCTTTCCTAATATTTGAAAGGCTTACAAGTAAAATAACAACAGAACCAGCTGAGGTTAAAGAGGTTTTTTTTCATTTTTTTAAAAATATTTCAGAACTGGAGATAATTGCTTTGCAAAAGAAAAAGAATTGACTAACAGCTACTGCAAAGAGACACTGAGCTTTTCTGAAGAGACTGTAATGATGTTTTCTAATCAGCGGCTGTTTGGCAGGTTTTGGTTCTGGCAGCTACGAGGAGTGTGGGACTCATCTTTCAGAATAGAAAGACTCAAGATTCAGCCTAAGAGCTGAATTTCAAACAGCTGGTGTGTGAGCCAGTGAGAAAAAGGGTGGGCAGCAACTACCCCTAACAACAACAGTTCTGGCTGCCATGTACACACCACATGGTTGTATTTGCAGGGAGAGACCTTCCACCCCACATTGCCCCTGCTACCCATAATCCTTCCAAAGCTGCAGAGCTTACATTTAGTAAGTGTTCTATGCTCCTAGTCTTGGTGTTGCAGCTGGCCATGTTTTCTTTCTCCTACTCAGTGCTCAATGCAAGGATAGATATTGTTCACTGCAGCACCAGAAGGAACGGGAAAACACAGCCTGGGGGAAAAGGAACAACTCTCCATGGTCAACTCTCTGTGGCAGCCAAATCTCTTTAGAGCATCCAAAGCACCAGATTGGCTTTTTGTTTTCTCTTTTTTTTTTTTTTTGAGGGGGTGAGTGGTGCTGGTTTTTAAATTGAGAGACTTACGAGAACAGTGTTTCACCACCCCAGCAACCTCCTCAACCCCAAGGAACTGGGAACACAGGATAACAGTAATCCCCACTGCCATGCAGAGTTGTCCCCACAAAGGGTCAGCCAAGCAGAGATGATCCATAGAGTCGTGGCTGCGCAGGACTGTTCTAGACCCAACTCTAGACACTCAGCACCTTCAAAATAGATAGCAAGGAGTCCACATGCTTCATTCTGATGCTTTTTGTATCCAAGCGTTTCTAACAACTTGCATATGCAATGTCAGAATCATGTTTGCCAAAGGCTTCCACTGCATTTATCCTGCTGCTACTCTAAGGAAATGAGCAATTCCTGACATATCTACTGGCACAAGAAGTAGATCAAGCCACCAATGGGTGACATCAGTTTACAACCAATTTTCAATGACCCTCTTTTCACACTTGAGTATGTATTCACTTAAAACAAAAACAGAAAGCCATCACTACTTCAAAAAAGTGAACAGTGAAAGGGTTTAACACTAATCCTGTT
The DNA here is from genome assembly GCF_032191515.1 of Phaenicophaeus curvirostris. Classification (NCBI taxonomy): domain Eukaryota; kingdom Metazoa; phylum Chordata; class Aves; order Cuculiformes; family Cuculidae; genus Phaenicophaeus; species Phaenicophaeus curvirostris. The sequence continues at coordinate 53,968,023 of NC_091396.1, read as the reverse complement.
TAGGATACGACAACCATCAAACCAAAAAAACTAACAAAACATCAGAGAGAGAACTCCAAAAGACCTCACTGGCTTAGGCAGACAATGCAATTCATGACAGAAAATACCTTCAAGGAAATGAAGTCCCAGCAGAGAGACGCAGCAAGCTAACAGAGATGGTCAATGCTGAATTTACTCAGGTTGCTGTTCTAATTTTCTGCTTGCCACATCACTGCACTTCATTTGAATGATCTCATGTTTTCTTTGATCAATTATTTAATTTGATGGTGTACCGATAGTCACCAAAGCACCACACTGCTTTATTAAATCTTATGCAGCCCTTTGAATCATTTGGAGGTTTTTTGGCTTTTGCCATGCATAGGAATAAGGTTAGGAAAGTGGCAAAACTACCTTCCTAACGGCCATTATCCATCCTATTTCCAACAAAACTTTAAAGAGAACATCCACCCCAAGGTTTGCAGCTTATCCAAGATTTGAGAAATTCAGACTATATTAGGCAAAAACAAGCTTAAAAAAAAAAGAAAAAAAGAAATCTGTAACCAATCTAGATATTCTATGGATTCTGAGGACCCAGTACCATCAGGCTGCCAAGTGGATACTCAGAAATTCATCAATTCATCCTCATCAAGTGTGCCGAAAGCATTACTGTGCAGTATATGACAGGGTTGGGCTATTACTGCTAAAGAAGTACAATACCCCTGAGCAATCAAGATGTTTGGCATGAATATAGTGCTGCTTTAGACTTTGTTCCTCTTACCTGCTGTCTGTAGCTATTTTTGGTAGACTCCAGCTGTTGCTGCCATCAACCGTGTTGTGAATGGCTCCTGCTTTATCTTTCTAATGCATGTGAATGTGTCCATTTGCAGTCATCTTACAAACCTCCTTTCCACATACAACAAAGACTGAAATATGCGAGTTCTGGTCCCTTTGTGAACTCTTTAACCTATATCTGCTGAAAACTATGTAATTGATAAAAAAAACAAAACCAAAACAAAGTTCATTGGCACATGAAACAAATAAATTATTCCCAGTATCTTCTAACTCTCCTTGTGCAATGGTGTGCACTTCTAAATTGCACGAATACATGCGTCACATAAGCCACATTCTATTCTTCTCTATCACCCATCTTCTACAACATCCTCCTCTTCTAACATTTAGCAGCTCCTATGAAAAACTGGTCATGCTATTAAATGATGGAAATACAGTCACCTCAAAACACATAGTCTCGGCCTTCCCTGGATTAATATGACCAATAGTGCTCTTCTAGGAGGCATTCTTGCCCCATCTATGCCAGGCTTTGAGATTCATCTTAAGCAAGTAGACAATCCTGCTAGTGTTACTGGAACAATATACACATGCTCCAAGCGCAGTATATACTAAAGTGTTTTGCTGGACTGGAGTCACTCCTTTTAGCATCTTTGACAGCAGTTACAAACACAATCCTGGAACAACAGCCACTTCTTAAGTGCGGTATCAACACTTTACAAAAACAGTATGCCCAAATCTCTACAGAATTTTCAAAAGCTTTGTTGGCACAGAAATTTCTGCTATACAAGACTCAGAAATGCAGTCTGTGTTATTACTGCAGTGATAAGAAAGGTCCCAGGACTCCTCATGTCCTCCTCTACCAATAAAAAAAATCTAATGTAGTGGTTCCAAGCAGCTAGCAGAAAGACTTCTCCAGAAAATGACTCTCACCTCAACTGCAAGCAACTGCAAGACTGAGGACACCCGTGGTTTCTGCACACAGGATTTCTGCAGTATCTAGATTACACAGGTGGACCCTGTGGGTGAGCCATACCACAGCAAGGCATTAGAACTTAAGCTTGTACTCTGAGCATTTGAGCATCTAAACCCAGATCTGCTCTTTCAGCTTCTTGATGCTTTCATAGAATCGTAGAATGACCTGAGTTGAAGGGGATGCACAAGGATCATCTAGTCCAACTCCTCTCCCTGAATAGGACAACCCCAGAATTCACACCATGTGTCTTAGGGCTTTGTCCAAGTGCTTCTTGAATACACTCAGGCTTTGCACCATGACTACTTTCATTCTGAAGGAATGAAAGGATGCCAGAGAAAACTACTTTAGCCTTTGGAAGAAAGTAGAGCTGGTAGAGTAATGGTCAGTGACCTATTATGCGGTACATAAGCGAGCACTGAACTGGTCATATAAGAGAATGCCTGCACTCCCCTAGCCAACATTATTAATTTTTGATGCTATGGATCAAAGAGGTTTTGTCTTATGTGTTACAGGGTAGCTTTTGACAAGGAGAGGTTCATGCATCTTTAAACCCTGATTATTCATGTGGTTGGCTTAGAGCTTAGTTTTGGCAGTTACACTTTTTAAAGAAAAATGTAAAATAAATCAGTCCTAAGCTTACAGCAGCAACATCAAAGCTTCCAAACGACCGCCTCATTCTACATTGAAACACACAGATTTTTCAAGTACAAAGCTGAGTCTCTCTCTGGAGGCAGGCAATTAATTCAATTCAGTTTTCTCCATACGTGTATGTGCACACAGGCACACGCACAAGCGCACACTGAGCAAGTAGTCTGGATTCTTTTTTGAGCTGGTGGGAATAGCCTACCAAACCCACAAATCTAAACCCTCTTGTTTTTAATAAGTTTGGATTACCTTGCTGTAGAAATAACACACAGCTAACACAGGCTGTGAATCCCTCATGACCTTGAGATGGAGAATAAGTAAAGAAAAAGTAGGAAAACAGACGCAGGATCGTTCTGTTCTCTGGTTCCTCTGCGCTGACACAGCAGAGTACAGCAGATCCTAATTGTGCATCTGCTAGTATCCTAAAATCTCATCAGAAAGAAACTAAAGTATACTGAACTTATGCCAGTGATTTTCAGGTGAATGGGTGTCCCAAAATGCCAAGCACATCCCCTGCACACATGCCAGTTTTGCAGTACAGGTATGGGCAGTTTGCACCTTCTGGAAAATATAACTACCAAGTCCAACACATCCTAAACAAACTGGGTTCACTGCGTGCATTCCAGTGCTTTCCAGGAGTTACACAGCTTGTAACAATATATGTTTAATGTGGGAGCATGGCAGCCTTGGACTTCTTAAACTACCTACAGGGTTTCTTCAAGGTACACAAAGAACCACTCGCCTGTTTTAGGGAAAACAACTTGAACTACTGTCAATGCAATGTAAGGCTCAATGCGACTTGCGTGGTCACTGACCAGACCTGAAATACTATGGGTTTGTGTTCTGTATTGCTCTTAATAAAACTTAAATTATATTTATTATTTAAATGATTTTGCTTTCTGTATTAAACTTGTTCATTTGTTTCACCTGAAGCATGTAATGTTTTTTTTATTTAAAAAAAAAATCTTCAACACTACAAGAAATAAAGATTACAAAAATACAACCTCTAATTTTTGAAACTAAACACAAATAATTCAACTTATTGCATTTCAAATCCTCACAAGTTGTTGACAAAGAGCTTTTGAACATGGAGAATCAACAGATAATTCATATCTAAGCTATATAGGACTGAGACTAAAAAACATCTCCACAGAAACAACCATAACCCCAAGGCTCTTAGTAGCTTTCTCCTGTTCTATTTGTAAAAGAAGAAGAAATCATTTAGCTAACAATTAAAATAAGATTTTTACTGTAGGGAGATCATAAAAATTATGCAGTTGTAAGTTGAAGAAATCCATTCCACATTTTTAATATGAAACAAGAAATATTACGAACATAAATCTTGAAAAACACTTAACTGGCATTATGACTGCAGGTGCTGTTGAGCTCATATTTATTTGCATCACACTGAAGACCATGACATCATTTTTTTTCTCCCCTAGTTTCCCAGTTTTTGGTTGGTTTTTTTTTTCAACTTGAAAACACATTTCAACCCTGCTCCCATTAACCCAAGTGCAATTTTCATTGTTACAGTATTCCATCAGAAATGCTTTAGGAAGTTCTAAATGCTTATTAATTATAGTGTGCTAAAAGGGCAGAGTGGGACACCTCATCACTGGGCATCTGATAGCAAACTCCTGACCCGTGGGGAAAAGCACCGAGGGCTTTTAGCCTGGATCCAGCACTTCACACCCCTAAAGCCCGGCTTTCATTCTGGAAGCAAAAGTCTCTACCCATAAGAAGAGGTCATTTCTGAGGTTACCTAGACTACAAAGAGCACTCTGAAATCACTGAAAAACATACAAAAATAAGCCAGTCACACAGCGTAGCAGAGGCTGAACATCTTTGACACAGTATCTTAAGGTGTTACAGGATTACTTTAATTAAAATATGGGTTTAAAATTAAAAAAAGTACTAGCTAATAGGCTTTGACTAGATGCAAGTCATGCTTATTAGCACAACTGACCTTAATTAAAATCAATTAGAGCACCTGCAGATCAGAGTACACCCAAGCCTGCACAACTGACTACTAATGAACACACAGATGCAAGAAGGCTTATTTGAACAATGGATTTAACTGTTACAGTAAAAAGCAACTCTTCAAGACTTAGCTAATAAATGTACTACAGCTGAGTTGTTCAGATGTAGTTGCTAAAGCTGAGCATCCAAACCCTTGTGCACACATTTGTTAGCATTACTACCTGACAATCTCCTGTTCCACAACAGTAATTCTTATCAGCAAAACGTAATCCTTTCTATAGTATCAAATAAATCATTTGGGGGGGAGTGGGGCATTTCATTTATCTTTCTGCTAGCACATGAAATGATTTCAGGGTCTCCAAGGCACAAACCATCTCAGAGACATCTTAAAAAGCAACGGGAGGCGCTGAAGAAGAAGGCTGCACGTTATTCAAATAGCTTTGTACTCACAGTGTTTCTAGAAAGCAGGTTTTCTTCTGTTCAGGTGTCTGAACAGTTAAACATACCAATACAGTTATCCAGATTTGCAAACTTTGACCCACTGAACACTACAGCAAATGCATCAGAACTTTATTTAAAAGACTGTTAACTATTCCGTTACCTGTCCTTAGACTTTTACCCTGCGTGCTTTAGAGGAGGCCAGATTTTAAGCCTCCATAACACACTACAGGTTAACACATTTCAGCCTCAGTGATGCTATCTTACATGTAACTTCTGTCTCTGTGCATGCACCAGAGGGGCTGCAAGGTACAGATCATTTATGGTGTCTCATAACACACCTTGCAAAGGTGACTCGGGTCCATGATGAGCGGTGCAAAGATGTGATAAGAATAATATAGAAAAGCAACTGATAGGAATATAAATAGCCTGCAGCATCCTGTAGAAACAAAATCAGCTTGAGAAGTAACCATTGCTTTTATGCCATTAAGCATCTCAGTTTTGGCATTATCTATTTTGATATCAAGTAGCAGTGTACCTGGTATTCAGCAGGTAAAATGCAAGTCCTACTGTATGCCACAAGGATGTAATTAACTGTGTGGCACAGTGTTTTTTTAAAGCATTAGGAGCAGGGAGTGCAGGTCAATAACACTCTTTTGTTCTCACATATTCCCTGTTGAGGGTCATCTCAACGGACCACATCACCAGAGGTGCTACAGAGATGTTTCAAGAAAGAAAAAAAAGATATAGCAGGGAAACGAAAGTTGAAGAAATGCAATTCCCGTACTAGAGGAGTGACATTCTGGGGGTTAAATGCCACTGTGATGACAGGAACAGAAAGGGTCACCCAGTTCAGAAAGAAAGGTGCAAGAGGCCCATGAGAAGGAAGTAACAGAGTTTAGTGTAGCATCTGCTGTACACAGTGACTTAACAACTGGATTTGATTCCTTCAGCAGAAGAGGAGCCCAAGTAGTCCTCTCCCTCATGTGCCCTGTGGAAAACATGCTGTGCAGACCCTGTAAGCCTCCTGTCTAGGGGAGAGACAGCTAGGAGCCCCGACTGCCTCTTGTCCTCCCCTCCCAGCAGCCTCTCACCACCCAAAGGGCTTCGTAGCAGAGACAGCTCTGAGGCATTCAATCCTTTTCTCCTGAGGTGTATTGGGCCACAGGAAGGATTGCATGTAACTGTACCCGAGTCTTCTTGCAGCTTGTCCCCATCCCCGTGCTGCTGTGTGGTGTCTAGAGGGGATGGGGAAAACACAATGAAGGCTTCTACCTCTTCTGCCTCAGGGACAGGAGATCTGTACCCATGTCAGAGAGGGGGAATGTTGCTTCACAGGTACCCTTCCCTGCTGCAGGTTTTAACGTAAATATTTTTCTTCCTTTAAAAGATGTTGCCTAAGGAAAGGGAGATTCCTCAAAGTCACCAAGTAACAATGAAAAAAAATCTTCTTTGGCATTTATTGTGGCAAAGGAAAATAATACCTCACCCACAGAGGATTGGTAAGAAAACCATACAAATTGCTGCCAATTGATGCATCAGTAACCTCAGTAAATTTAAGACATTTATATACAAGGAACTTTTCTGAGAGGACTTAAGCACCCATCTTTGTGACTCTTCCAGTGCACAGAATTACGGTAGAACATGGAACACCAAGAGTAAGGGAGAGAGTAGAAAGGGGCTCTAAGGTAGAAAGGGAAAGGGCAGCACTAGTTCCAGCTATGGCAGAGACCACTCTGAGTACTGGTAAAACCTGCTGCTGTGCATCTCTGCAACATGGACAGAAAACCTTCGCAGCTTCAACTCAGTGCTTAGGGAACAAGAGATAGACAAGATCTTGCTGATCATCCTGAGAAGGACTGACCCCAGGAAAATGATTTGACATATACAAAACATCCTGTGAATACTCCAGTTCCCAGGGAACACTTCAGTTAGGTAGAAATGATGCTTTCCCCCTCTCCATTGTGGTTTTTCCTTAAAAAAACATTCTTAGAAATACCTCCAAATGGAAGAGATTCTTGGACAGCCCACTGCTACCTTCAGAAAGGCATAGTCTGATGCTCCATCGGAAGCAGACTTTAAGAAAGGGAACAAGAGAAAACAGCCATTGCATTAATGAAACAGAACCATGCAGAAAGGACTAGATTTGGATTCCACCAACAACCTCCAGCTGAAGTCATTGCTCAGGCAGCAACAGTGCTGAAAGGCCTCCCTCCCTGGCCCCTACTCCACCTCTAAGTAGTGGGTGACCCTTTTTTCTCGCAAAACCTCAAACTGTTATCCAAATAAATATTGGAAAAAAAACCCATTACAAATATACAATTAGGTATCCACAGAAACAGAACAAATTATCCTGGGAAATACGAAATGCACGCTCAGTGTGCATGACTTTTTATGAATCATGGCACCACACGCCTGTTTAAAGACTTCATTCACTGGGATTCACCAAGACGATTTTTGGCTCTGGGTGGCTTATAGCCATTACACACAGCTCAGTAAATTAAGCATCCATACACCAAATGCCTGCGATAGTGTTATTAACCATCCATACATTGAATCCTTGTTATCGTGTTATTAAGCACCTATACACCAAATCCCTGCAATCGTGTTATTAAGCATCCGTACATCGAACCCCTGTTATCGTGTTATTAAGCACCTATACACGGAATCTCTGTGATCGTGTTTTTAAGCATCCATACACTGAGTCCCTGCGATTATGTTATTAAGCATCCATACATTGAATCCCTGTTATTGTGTTATTAAGCACCTATACATTGAACCCCTATTATCTTATTATTAAGCACCTATACATTGAACCCCTGTTATCTTGTTATTAAGCACCTATACATTGAACCCCTGTTATCATGTTATTAAGCATCCATACACGGAATCCCTGCAATCATGTTATTCAGCATCCATACACCGAATCCCTGCGATCGTGTTATTAAGCATCCATACACTGAACTCCTGTCATCGTGTTATTAAGCACCTATACACTAAATCCCTGTGATCGTGTTATCAAGCATCCATACATTGAACCCCTGTTATCGTCTTATTAAGCACCTATACACGGAATCCCTGCAATCGTGTTATTAAGCATCCATACACTGAATCCCTGCGATCGTGTTATTAACCATCCATACACTGAATCCTTGTTATCGTGTTATTAAGCACCTATACACTAAATCCCTGCGATGGCGTTATTAAGCATCCATACATTGAATCTCTGTTATCGTGTTATTAACCATCCATACACCGAATCCCTGCGATCGTGTTATTAAGCATCCATACATTGAATCTCTGTTATCGTGTTATTAAGCATCCACACACCGAATCCCTGCGATCGTTCCCTGAGCGGAAAGCCCAGAACCTGATGCGATGGGAAATTCGTTCAGGCATTTCTCCGTGCAGAGACAACTCGTTTCCGACCCCGCGCGCAGAGACAACTCGTAAATACACGGACGCGCGTTGGAACGGGAGGAGAAGGAAGGGAGGAGAAGGACCGAAGAGCCCAATCTCGGGTTTCCAGCGGCTCCGCCGTAACAGGTGATGCACCCGGCGGCTGCCCCGCGCGCGGCGGCTCCCGCTCCAGCCGCGATTCCCGCTTTCCCCGTTTCCCCGATCGATTCCTCCCGAGCCGGGGAGCGGCGCGGCTTCACCGCGGGGAGGACGACGAGCCGGGGAGACGGGGGGGGACGCTTCCCGGCGCCGCTGCCTTACCTGCGCGGCCATAAAGGAGAGATCCATGGTGGAGCTGCTGGCGGAGCTGCCGGAGGAGGAGCTGCCGGCGGAGGTGCCGAGGCTGCCGGCGGGCGAGGCGCGGGGGCGCGGGGGCGCGGGCGCCGGCTCCCCCCGGCGCGGCGGCCCCGGCAGCGGCGCCAGTTCCAGCTCCGGCTGCGGGCGGCTCCGCCAGGGGGCGTCGGCGGCCCGGCCCCCGCGCGGGGCTGCGCCCGGGCCCGCCCCCGCCGGCATCGCGGGGCGCCGGGGGGAGCCCGGGGGGGGCGAGGAGGGGAGCGGGAGGCGGGTAACGCGACCCCGGGCAGCCGGAGGTCCCCGCTCGGCGCCCGAGCCCGAGCCGCGGCTCTTCGGGACGCGGTTTAGTAGGCACGGCTGGGGGTGGGGGGATGGTTGGACTTGATGATCCTGACGGGTTCTGGCGAGCTGAACACTTCTGTGAGGCTAAACCAGCCCGGCTGCCCGGCGCTCGCTTTTCTTGCCCGGCTTGCAAAGGCGTGAAACAAAGAAACTTAGACTTAATAATTTAATTTAACCGTTAAGGCAGGTGCACTCGGCACAGCGCTGGAGAAGGCTCGGGATTCGTCCTCAGACGGCTCCTACCGAACAGTGATTTCAGAGAACTTTCTATACGCAGAATTGCGTTCATACTCTTCATATTCACACTCATATTCATACTCGCATTCGTATTCATATTTTTCCTCGAAATGACACTTCATTGCATATCCAGGGGGATGAAATCAGCCCTACCAGCAGTCGTTAAGGTGTGGCCACATCTGAGTGGCCAATCTCAGCGACTCTGGGTGACAAGAAGGTAAAGGTCCTTGTCTTAGTCGTCAGTCTTATTTTCTAACACATTGCAGTTGACATTTCATCCCACCAGTTACAAATCATCATTCCAATCACTAGCCTTTTTTGACATACTCAACCAGCTCCTCCCAACACTCATGAAAAGAACTTCTGATGATTTATTCTTGCATCTTTTCATGACTTAGCTGTTACAACTTCATTTGTAACCTTTCTTCTTGTTCCCTGAACTTATTGTTCAACAATAAACAATAAACACGTTTTTTCCCTTTTCTAATGCTTCCCCTTGTACCTCGTGGATACTGTTAGTGTGAAAATTCAGTGAATCAACATGTTGGGTGGCACTGGAAAAAGTTTGACGCCAACTAGACAAGTACAATAATAATAAAAAATATAAGTTCTTACATGTTGAATGTTTTTATTTTGTCATTTTCACCACCCTTCTGCTGTGTACCTGTTGGTTTTATCTCCAAGGCTGAAATATGCTGTGTTTTTACTACTTCAGCCTTTTACAGGAGCCTGAACCAGGGCTAGTAGGAATACAAGTGTGTGCCAATAGCAGAAATACCTGGGGAAAGCAGCTTTGCATTGTGGTTTAAAACTCTGGAAGAAAAAGTAGTAGACACTTCCACCTGAGTACTGTGAACTGTATGCTATTTTGTCAGTTTAATGTTGCAGGTAGCAGAGGAAAGAAAATCAGCTGCTTTAAATCAGTCCTTTATTCGAATGACTATTAGTGTGCCTGCCAAAAATGCTTTTGTGTCGAGAGGCCCATTAAGTAAACAACTAAAATCCAAAAGAGGTTGTGTAATTTTAAAATTTTTAAATCCAGTTGCATAAATAATGGAATTGTTTCTTCACGGACTCTCTCCAAGTTTTGAAGAGCATTGATGTGTGTGTCAGAAGCCATAAAATAACTGCAAAGCAGTGTTAATCTTTTATCATCCAGATAAATTTTACATGTGCTGGGTAGACATCTCTGTAGGGTGAATGTTGACTGGTCAGTTGCCACGTGTGTGAACAGCTATAGTAAGGATGATTTCATTAGAATAACAAAATAAGGCTTTGAAACCACAATGATTCTGTACTTGTTTAATTCTATGGAGCACAAGAATCATCGAGAAAGAGAGCTGAAAAAGGCCTCAGGAAATAACGTAGTCCGTGCACCTGCTTAAAATGCCACAAGTTAAACTAGTGGCCCTCCAGACAGGGGTTTTACCTTCACCCAATCTCTTCTTGAAAGTGTCTAATGAGGAAAGTTCCACTCCCTGCCAGGCAATGCATAGCTTTATTCTGCCATCCATTTCCTAAGGCTTTGTCTACCAGGAACATGGAGAAAAGATTATTTTCTTTGGGACAACTACTTGCTTCAGGAATACCCTGAAGGCTAGTTATTGGGGGAAAAAAATGTGAACTACTGAAGTTTCTAATTATTTCCACACTAGTTTCTGGAATAACTGTTTCTCTGTCAGAAACTGTATTTGGCAGAAGTGTTGTTCAATATAGGGGAAAGTAAACTCAGCTACTTCCAGGTCCTATGACACAAAAATGGCTTCATTCCATCTTAGTTTATGAGGTTTGAGTAATGTGGAAAATTGCTGACTGTTGTCTGTGTATATAAATTCTTATTAGTCTAGAGAAAGAGGGTTACATTACATACAGTGCTAGTGAAAAGTACTCATCACTGCATTTTGCAGATGCTATACGTTTATCAGTAGTATAGAAATTGATTATATCTGCTAAGTGCTCTGGAAGTTTGATTTACATGGAAGGCAGTAGAGGAATAACAAATGAAAGGACTGCTGCATATGCCAGCTGTCTTGCTTGTGTGATCTAACCATGAACATCCATACAGTCCAATACTAGATTCCTTTAAGTGCCACTAAACATTACTTCCTATTCTTGATCTCAGCTGGGAATTTGGCTAAATTATCTCAATGGATAGTGCCAGTTAAAACCAGTCATTATAACATTTAGTTCTAGAAGGACTTTTTTGTTAGGCATCAAAGTTACTAGGCGCCACGTTGTACTCCATCCCTAAGCTATCCATTTAACATTCATATTTCTTAAGCTTGACAAAGGAAAAAAAAATCACTCTTTGTTTTTCACTTCTTTCTCTTTAGTTCACTGCCTTGTTTGTAGCACAGTGCATTTTTGTACTGTTTAAACTGTGAATAATTTATGAAGAAAAACAAGTTATTTTAATTGCAAACTTTTATTACAGTACTAGAAAACTACAAAATACAAAGATTTTCTTCTCCCTCTTCCCCCAAAATACATTCTGGACGTAAGTTGCTTTATAATAGCTCTGTAAGTTCTTCTGTAAAACAAGCATTTTAGACCTTCTGTCTTCCAGAGATGATGATACGGAGTTTAAATTGAGATCTACTTGCTTTCTTGCCAGCCTTATGGTATGGCTTTCTCATCAAGAATACCAAGATCACTTAAAAGGATTATGTCATGATTTACTATTGCTATAGGCAGACATCGTATCACCCAGTTAAAATTACAAACACGGTTGCATAACATTATTCTTAAAAACAAACTGTGATAGCCTAAGATGCTCTTTAATTAGCTTTAAAGCTGTTTGCTAAAAAGAGCACATTTTTCAGTACAGTGGAGCACAACTCAATTAGAGATTAGTTTGGTTTGTCAGTTTTCCTGGGGCGTAGTAGGAAATCCTTTGTTGCACTGCATGTGTGCATAAGCTCTGCCTTTGCTTCACAAAACAGACCTAACAAAACATGACAATTGAGTCTTGCTGCTGAAAAGGATTTTAAATGGGCTTGTATCTGTACAATCCTATTTGCCATATGTTGTATTTATATACCTTAGGCAATAGAGTACCAATTTTTAGCTTTGCATCCCTAATATCACATTTAAATCCTACATTTATGCGAAGGGGGAACTAACACCCCACTTTTAGGAGATATGGTAATGTTGGCTTGTTCGTGCATTTTAATGTGCTTAAATGCTATTCCCTTTGAACACCGGTTTTAATGTACTGTTGCCTCATTGCAGCAGGTTGCAGTCACGCAGGTCCATCAGATCCCTTGCAGTATCATGTCTGGAGACAGAGTGCATTATCTGACAGACCCCTACTGTTAAGTATATCATAAATGAAGACAAGGTTGCTGAATTTTTCAGGTGAAGTCTGGCTGGTCTGAATTACCAAAAGGGATTTTATTCAGAAGCATTTGACTTCTGTCTTTCTGTTTGTTCAGGAACTGAACATTGACTTCTTTTTTGCACTTAGTCTTTCAGTAAAAGCCCTGCAACTTAAGCAGACAATTTTCTTGAGTGGTGTCTAAATGCCCCAACTTGCTTCCCAAGTGGCTCCAGATCCAGCATCCTCTCCTGTGACGATGGCTGTGGCTTTTCTTTGGTGAAGATGATAAGCAAGGACTATTCCTCTTTCCAGTATATTCAAAGGGGCCTACCATTTAAAATAATAAGATAAAGAATAAGCCAAGAAGAGGGAAGCTGATTCAGTGACCTACCAAGCGCAAGATGGACCAAGCAGATTCTGGTTCCCTGGAGGTATATCTTCTATAGAAGACTGGGAGGGTGACGATGATTCAACTCTCATTGAAGGCAGATGTCTCTGCATAAGGACAGTTAAGTCACTAGGTAAAGCAAAAAGAATTCGGAGCAATCTGTTTGTAGCCCAGTGTTTCAGGCACTCCTGTGCAGCCTTTACTGCACTGGCAGGATAGTTAAATGTTATTTTAGATAGTCTTGGGGCAAGAAGCTCAGAAATGAGTGCAAGAGAAGTGCAATATACTGGCTGCAATATACAGGTGCTACTATAGTGGCCATCCAGTGAGATGTGGATTCCTAATGCACTGTAAATTCATACTTTCTCTTTCTTTAAAATAATAAGTGAGATTAGAATAACAATCTTTTGTTTTACACTGTAATTTTTGAAAACTGCCATGTCAACATTTTTTTGTCATTCACAGAATCACAGAACCACAGAATCATTAGGTTGGAAAAGACCCACAGGATCATTGAGTCCAACCATTCCTATCAATCACTAAAACATGCCCCTCAGCACCTCATCCACCCATCTTTTAAACACCTGTAGGGAAGGTGACTCAACCTCCTCCCTAGGCAGCCTGTTCCAGTGCCCAATGACCTTTTCTGCGATTTTTTTTTTTCTGATGTCCAGCCTGGACCTCCCCTGTCTAAGCTTGAGGCCATTCCCCCTTGTCCTGTCCCCTGTCACTTGTGAGAAGAGGCCAGCTCCCTCCTCTCTACAACCTCCTTTTCAGGTAGTTGTAGAGAGCAATGAGGTCTCCCCTCAGCCTCGTCTTCTCTAGACTAAACAACCCCAGTTCCCTCAGCCGTTCCTCATAAGACTTGTTCTCCAGCCCCTTCATCAGCTTTGTTGCTCTTCCCTGGACACGCTTCAGAGCCTCAACATGCTTCTTGTGGTGAGGGGCCCAGAACTGAACACAGGATTCGAGGAGCGGTCTCACCAGTGCCGAGTGCAGAGGGAGAATAACCTCCCTGGACCTGCTGGTCACGCCGTTTCTGATACAAGCCAAGATGCCATTGGCCTTCTTGGCCACCTGGGCACACTGCTGGCTCATGTTCAGTCACTGTCAACCAACACCCCCAGGTCCTTCTCCTAAAGAGAACTGGTCAGAATGATGCTGTTTGTTGGGGGTTTTTATTTGTTTGTTTCTTTATTTTGATTTATTTCTCCACAGTGGAATGTGTATGACTATCAGCAATGGAATCCTACAGTAGTAGGTCTACACCAACAACTCTGCTGCTTGACAAACAAAAACATCTTTGTAAGCCAAGGCTGCAGCTTCCCCGCTGACCTTCCAATGTATTCCAGTAATCACAAGAGGGAGCAACATTGCCCAAAAATTTGGTGTGGATTACATTGCTTTTTATCCCTCTAGAATTCTAACATGAGCAGCTGTTGAATACTGAAGGGCTCACTCGTACATAACATGATAAAATGAGTTAGTGTCAAATAATTTAATGGAAAATTAAGTTTGTAACTTTCTATGTGACTTTTGAACACAATTGTTCACACAAGTTGTTCATACAAGAACAGCTGTTACCCTCATATTGCCTGTGGGCAAAATACTCCTCCCAAAAGAGTTTTAGATTTAAAGATCTCCTGAAAACAGTATCATTAGCACAAAGATGAGCTGTAATAGTGCTTGAATTCTTAATGTTTCAGGCCTTTAGTTTCATGTACAATTTCATTCTAATAAGCAAGAATGCTTCTCAAGTTTCTAATGGAAATAAACAGTACTTTCTTACTCCATCTGACAGACTTTTCACCTGTCCTTAGATCAGACAGTCTGTCTGAGGTGAGCAATGAGCTCTGCAGTGTGTCTGCTGTCACAGCACATTTGATTTCTTGACATTGACACACTCGGTATACACTTTGAAACAAGGTAATCAGCCATCACAATGTGAATACAGTTCTGAGCCTGAAATGTCAGCAAACATCTAAGAACCACAATCCATGACATAATTACCAAGATACTAATTAGAAATATTGGAAAGGGGGCATACGGACTTGAGAAGGATAATTTTACAGTCTCAGCCAGAGGTCTCAAGGGAAATGGTTTGCAAAAGGGATGCTCCTGTGAAACTACTAATGTGTAGACTCTCATTTTAGAAGATGCTCAAAGACAGACGATAATCAAATATCTAGAAGAGGGAACACTGCACAAGACCTTGAGAGATCCCTCATGTGAGGGATCAACCATTACTTACCAGGCCTGGTGAACCAGTTCTTTCTCCTTCCCAAAGAAAAACTTCAGCTTCAAGCATACCTCCCAGGAGAGTTGTGCTGCCACTCAAACCCCTGGTATGCTACCCTCCCCAGAAAACAGAAAACACAAGCAGGCAATTTCAATCATAAATACTACAGTTGCTGTTAATGCTTTATTTTCTTCAAATAAAATCCCCTCTGCTTCCTTTTCTCCAGACTAAGCAGCCCCAGTTTGTTCAGCCATTCTTCAAAGGAATGTTCTTTACACCCTTCACCAGTGTCACTGCTCTTCTTTGGGCACACCCCAGCATCTCAATGTCTTTCTTGTAAGCAGGGGCCCAAACTCGAACACAGTATTCAAGATGTGGCCAGTGCTGAGTACAGGGGGATGATCACTTCCCTATTTCTGATACAAGCCAGTTCAAGAGTATCTTAAGAACAAGTCTGTAGAGGGTCCAGTACAGAACAGCCTTGCCAGCACTTTGCTGTATTGTATGCTGTATCATATGTTGTATGAGGTAGGTTATGGCTTGGAGATCATCTAGTTCCAAACCCACTGCCATGGGCAGGAACATCCCACTAGATCAGGTTACCCAAGGCCCCATCCAGCCTGGCCTTGAACAGCTTCAGGGATGGGGCAGCCACAACTTCCCTGGGCAACCTGTTCCACTCTCTCACCACTCTCATGGTGAAGAAATTCTTCTTAATGTCTAGTCTAAATCTGCCCCTCTCCAATTTATAACCGTTCTCCCTTGTCCTATCACCACAAGCCGTTATGATTAGTCCCTCTTCAGCTTTCTTGTAGGCTCCTTTCAGGTACTGGAAGGTCACTATAAGATCTCCTCAGAGCCTTCTCTTCTCCCAGTGAACAATCCCTAATCTCTCAGCCTGTCCTCCTATGGAAGGTGCTCCAGCCCTCTGGTCATCTTTGTAGCCCTCCTCTGGACTCATTGCAACAGCTCTATATCCTTCTTATGTTGAGAATTCCAGAACTGGACACAGTACTCCAGATGAGGTCTCACAAGAGAGGAATAAAGAGGCAGAATCACTTCCCTCACCCTGCTGGCCATGCTTCTTTTGATGCAGCCCAGGATACGTTTGGCCTTCTGGGCTGTGAGCACACATTGTCTGCTCATGTTGAGCTTCTCATCAACCAGCATCCCCAAGTCCTTCTCTGCAGGGCTGCTCTCAATAAAGTCAACCCCTGTCATGTACTGAAATCAGGGATTGCCCCGACTCAGGTGTAGGGCCTTGCACTTGGCTTTGTTGAACCTCATGAGGTTCTCACAGCTCCACTTCTCCAGCCTGTCCAGGTCCCTCTGGGTGACATCCCATTCTTACGGTGTGGCAACTGCACCACTCAGCTTGGTGTCATCAGCAAACTTGCTGAGGGTGCACTCAATCTTGCTGTCAATATCATTGATAAAGATATTAAACAGTACTGGTCCCAGTACAGACACCTGAGGGACACCACTTGTCACGGATCTCCATCTGGACTTCAAGCCATTGACCACTACTCTTTGAATACGATCATCCAGCCAGTTTCTTATCCATCACACCATCTACCCATCAAATCTGTATCTCCTCAATTTAGAGAGAAGGATATTGTGGGGGACTGTGTCAAAGACTTTGCAGAAGTCTAGATAGATCACATCTGCCAATTTACCTGTGTCCACTGCTGTGGTTACCGCACCATAGAAATATACTAAGTTGATCATACAGAATTTGCCTCTGGTGAAGCTGTGCTGGCTGCCATTAATCACCTCCCTGTGCTTTAGCATAACTTCTAAGAGGATCTGTTCCATGATCTTCCCAGGCACAGAAGTGAGGCTGACAGGTCAGTAGTTCCCAGGGTTGTCATTTCTACCCTTTTTAAAAATGGGCACAATGTTACCCTTCTTCCAGTCACCAGGGACTTCTCCTGATCTCCATGACTTTTCAAATATCACGGAGAGTGTCTTGGCAACCCCATCTGCCAATTCCCTCAGGACTCTGGGATGCATCTCATCAGGTCCCATAGACTTATATATGTTCAGGATCCTCAGTTGATCACAAACTTGATCCTCCTCTACAGTGGGAGGGGGTTTACCCCCCTGGTCACCATCTTGTTGTCCCATGACCCAGGAGGGGTGAGGAGAGCAGTTATCGGTAAAGGCTGAGGCAAAAAAAGTTAAGTACCTCAGCCTTCTCCTCATCTGCTGATATATGATCACCATTTCTAGCCGTCAGTGGGGGTATATTCTCTTTGACCTTCCTCTGGAGCGTGTCCAGAGAAGAGCGACAAAGCTGGTGAAGGGGCTGGAGAACAAGTCTTACGAGGAGCGACTGAGAGAGCTGGGGTTGTTTAGCCTGGAGAAGAGGAGGCTGAGGGGAGACCTTATTGCTCTCTACAACTACCTGAAGGGAGGTTGTGGAGAGGAGGGAGCTGGCCTCTTCTCCCAAGTGACAGGGGACAGGACAAGAGGAAATGGGCTCAAGCTCCGCCAGGGGAGGTTCAGGCTCGACATAAGGAAAAGATTCTTCACTGAAAGGGTCATTAGGCAATGGAACGGTCTGCCCAGGGAGGTGGTTGACTCGCCTTCCCTGGAGGTGCTTAAGGTGTGGGTGGATGAGGTACTGAGGGGCATGGTTTAGAGATTGGTGGGAATGGTTGAACTCGGTGATCCGGTGGGTCTCTTCCAACCTGGTGATTCTATGATTCTATGATTCTATGATTCTTTTGATTGACGTGATTTGGCTGAAAGCTGTAGTTGAATGGAACTGCAGAGATTGTAACATAACTGGCATGTCCTTATATGCAACCAAATATTTTAAGGTGTGTGGCTTTGAAATGCTGAAGTTCTAAAGTGAACATTTGAAGTGGAGATAGGGCTTACTGCCAGATACTTACCTGTTCTACTGCTGGGTTGAAGGAAGAATGTTCACTCATCCAAGGAACTTCAGAAAAGCAGAATTAACCAGATTCAGTAGTCTGTAGGAGGTCTCTGCAGGAAAGGTAAACAGGAGGCTTACAAAGTGCCATTTCACTATACTTATGCCCTAACGAGGAAAAGACATAGAAGCTGTATCAGTTGTCATAATTGCATAAGGAACTGAATTTTTTTTTTTTTTGAAAAATGACCAAATTAAATGTGAATGCAGAAATATAACTGAAGTACAGAAGGAACAAAATCAAAAAGGATAAATTACAAAACATGATACATGACCAAAGAAAGTATATTAAATGACAGGACAGCACAAGTATAGCAGATGATTCAGGGGTAGTGTGGAAGCCACTGAGGAACTCGGCAGGGTAAGCATGGCAGCAGGAATGCTTAATTCAGAAGGTCTGTAGCAGAGACCAATAACAAGGGAGATCTTTGTGGAAGATTGAAGGGAATGGGTCTATTTTGTCCACAAAAGATAATATTAAAATAAAGCATGAAAACAATCAGAGAATATATAAAAAAATTAAAGAAAATAATCAATATAATTTGAAACAAAGAAATACAAATTCTAGTTAGGATCAACCTTCTAACTGTCAAAGAAGAGCAACACTGACAAGAGGCCCAAAGAAGATGTAGGGTTGTTTTCTTGGACAGTTTTTGTCAGTGGGTTGGCCAAGCATTTGTCAGGGGTGGTCTATGTAATTTTGATTCTCATTTCAAAGGGTTAAGCTCTAAATCCTATTACAGCCATGGTTATCCTGTTATCTGAGACATTAATCTCTCCTGCGGGCAGGATGGAATTCATCTTCTGCCCCTGAAGCAGGGAAAAAAATGATTTGGTGGAATGGAGTGGGAAATATTAGCTGGCAATGAGCTCTGCTTAATTTGATGCTTTTTCCTATTGTTTTTACTTAAGGCATAATGTCTCCACCGCCTTCTTTCAGGAAAACCCGGAGCCAATGCCAAAGCAGACTAATGACAGGACTGTAAATGACTGTCATGGAGTCAGAACTCAGAAGCAAGCAGCACAGAGCTTCACAATTGCTGACTGGCTTCTGACAGTTTTGTTTTGGTAAGGCTTGGGCAGGGGAGTATGAAAAGTCTCCCTGATCGTTTTATACTGATTAGTCCTGTTTTCTTCCTTTCCTTGGAAGAGTGAGCTCATGAAATACTCAAATTGAATTTCAGTGTTTCTGTCATCTGGTAGTTTTCTAATACAGTATGAGCTATCTGTGATATTCAGAATTGAACTGAATTTAGGTCATCATCAGCCATTTAATTTTGCTTACCAGTGAAGCAAAGCTAATGAAGACATCTTTCAAGGCAATGTACTGTGTGTTTAATGTGTCAGAACTCGTGAAATGAGTTTCTCTCTTTAAAAGATGCAGGGAACTTTTAAATGCAGGGAGGTAACATAATTAATGAAATAAGGACATCACCGTATTGCACTGTGCTTTGACCAATTGAAACGTTCATATCACATTTCAAACATTCTGGCATGATAACTTACAATTAAAAGGTCTCATGAGAAGATTCATCTTATCTCTGATCTCTGTTTGAATATTATTGAAGTGAAGCTGCTAAGGAAACTTCAAAAAGAGCCTGTAAATTATTTACAGATTCTGGGGCTTTCACATTAGAAAATACAATTTGGAAAAAAAAATAACGAGGTTTTGTATCTCCACACACTGAAAGATGAAAATGCTGTGTCAAAGAAGCAACTTCTTTAATCTTCAGATGGTATAATACAAACATGAATTAAAAATATGGGAAAAACAAGACACCTAGGGGGCCAAATTAATTAATTATGTCTTCCATAAACTACCTCAAAAGAATTTTCCATTTAAATATTGTGATGTTTTATTTATAAATCTGCAGCATCTGCATAGGTTTTTTTTTCCTACTTATATTGAAACATTTCAAAAACAGTGGTGGCAGAAACAGGTATCATGACTGCCACTGAAGCATCCTATGCAATTGCTTTTGCTGCCTTTAGACTAAAGAACACAGGATCATTTTAGTGTCCTCTGTATAGAACAGCGTTCAGCATCTTATTATGTGCATCACACTCACTCCTTAGAGAGATTATTCCACAAGCTAATAGTTTTCTAGAGACTTTTCTGGACTTTGAGTCTGTCAAAATACATAAACATTTTTTTCAACACATTACCTAAACTTTTTTTTTCCTCAGCTTCTATGAGTTTGCACTTTTCCAAAATGTAAAGCCACACATGCCTTTGATACAACAGGATGCATTGGAGCTCTCTGAGACAAGTCTAGGGACCTTGGTTCAGTCCTCACCAGGGAGGTTCCCACACCACAGAGAACACCAGTACATTTGGCACTGAGTGGCAAATGAGGTAGAAAGATCCAGCTGTGACTGACCTACCTGATTAAACATCTGCAGTGCTGATATAGAAAGGGTCAACTGGTGTGGTACGTTCTTCCTATCTGAAGGAAAAATCTTTCTGATTTAAGTATCACTGATCATTCTGGGTTGCAGAGCAGCTCTTCT
The DNA here is from genome assembly GCF_032191515.1 of Phaenicophaeus curvirostris. Lineage (NCBI taxonomy): Eukaryota > Metazoa > Chordata > Aves > Cuculiformes > Cuculidae > Phaenicophaeus > Phaenicophaeus curvirostris. Next base: position 53,947,489 of record NC_091396.1, on the reverse strand, counting down.
CAGATTCTGTTCCCTTCCTGACTTGGCATGATTAAGACATCAGTCTGTTTCTCTAGCTCAGACAGCTATATAAATGAAAATAAAGACCTGGCACCTCAGTGCAGAGGCTTCCATGGCCCAGAAAATAAAAAGAAAAAAACAGGAAAACTGACCATCTCATGTACAAATATAACTGTGACAAATGCCTCTGTTTATGGGAGAATGAATTGCTTTTCCTGGCACATCAATACCTCCTACTGCATTTTATAAGTGAGACACTTCAACACTATTGTGTCTAAATAATACAAAATAACCTGCTTACAAGAGCAGACATCAATTTTTGACTCCATCTCACTTGCCAATGTTTATCATGCCCAGTTTAATTCATTTTAATTAAAAGACCATGAATGCATTAAAGGGAAATGATAGAGAAGTGTAGGATCCCATGATGGAATCCACAACAGGTGCAAGCAAAGCAAATGGTCTCTTCCCTGTTGAAACAGAAAGCTGCGAATATGATCAACAAGGATTACACTTTGTTTACTGACCCCAGTATTTTAGATCACAAACCATTTTGCTCCCTGAATGGCAAAGCTGATGCTAGGGCTAAAGACAGTGAAACATGAATGGAAGATATTATTTTGTTGCTGGGTTCCTCCTGAATGTGAAGCAATGAATGCTGAATGGCCAGCAAAATGAATAATGCGTTCCTAGATTGTAGCAACAAGAAATCTCCTTAAAACAAGACAGAATGGACAGGGGATAATCAGGCAAAGCCAAGTCTGTCTAAAGGCACTGATCAAAGAGAACTGACAAAAGTCACACCTTTCTTGGCACTGCCAACTGCAGAATCAAAATGAAGGCTATATCTGCTCCCATTTAGTCCTCTCTCTGTCTTATCTGTACAAAGACATGCTACTGTTCACTCCTTCTGTTCTGTACCTTCCTCATAAGCTAACTTTGCAAGATGGGTAGAAAAGAATCTGTCCCCTTTCAGATAACTTGTGAGGTAATGTTTTCCCAAGAAATCATGTACTACAAGTTCATTTCTACTGTATTCATGCTGGTTGAAGAGAGAGAAAAATGGTGCCAGGAGAAGTAGATACCAAGGCTATTTACTGACGTACACTTTTGGGAACAACAAATGACAACAAATGTTCTGAAAAAGGAGAATTGTTCCCTTTTCCTTCTTTCCTTCTTCCACTTGCCAGAACTGTGCCATCCATGCACCTTTGAAGCTGCTGTAAGCTACAGCACCAAACATTATTAGGTGGAGAGCAATGTCTCAAACAGATGCAAAAGCACTCTCTGGTGGCATATGCCAGAGCTTTCTGCTTTATAACATTTATTAACTTATTTTATTCTTTTTTTTTGGTTATTGTTGTGGGGGTTTTTAATAATAGACTGGATTTGCCTTGAGCAATTGAGCTGTGACTAGTTTTGGCAGAATTGTCCATCCCAACTGATTCATTGCAAATATTTTGTAGACTTAAAACACAAGAGGGCCACATCCTACAATTGTCATTCGGAGACATAATTATGGTTTAGTTTATAATTTCTTGTGTTTGTAGTCTATGGCTATTTTAGTAATTATAGTAATAATAGTAATAAACTTACTGTTTAATATCTTAAAATATACTTTGCTATGCCACCCCCTCCACTGCTAGGTTTTCAGTTACAGACCAGAGCATCTGCATAGAAATTCTGTTTTCTTAAGGCTTCTTCATGGTAGGTATCTAGGGATGTCTCCTTCTCCCCAGAGCTCATGATGATGTTACCTCTTACCATTTAAATCATACAATACAAAAGTTGGGCTCTGGTACTTTCTGTTCTTCTTAGATCTTGTACTTTTACAGGAGGGTGGTGCTCCCATCTCCTCAGAATCCTTATGCACATATGGAATTGCAATTACATCATAACGTATTAAGAGGTTTTAAGCTGCATATGCACATAAATGATTGTCTGGACTGAGTCTGTGTTAGCTCCATTCAACTTGCTGAGTATGTTCTTGTCATGCAGGAAACTTATCTGCCAAGGAAAAAAAAAGGAAATTACAGCTCTATGGTTTCAAATACATTAAAATCTTCTTGTGTAGGAAGAGCTCTAAACATGAATAAATGTGTTTTAAAATTTTTTGTGTCTCAGTAATTTCTATGTACAATTTTACTGGTAGCAAATGCAAGCCCATGTAGGCCAGAAATCATGTCAAACTCTTCCTAGTTCACATGCTGCTGCCAAGAGTATGTATGCACCAATACTTAGTCCAGGGCTAAACACAGTCTAGATATCCACAAATAAGGCTAGGTCTCTAGTTGCAACAGGAATAACACAGAACTGTCACCATTGTTAAAGGTAATAATTGTTAAAGCAGGTAGTACTTGAGGTGTACACAGAAAGTGAGTTTACTGAGCAAGGAGTCAACAACAGACAATGTGTTCCAATGTCTTCTGACTGTACTAATGTGTCAGAGCTCCTGTATTTAAAACGGAGCTGCTCCTTGGTGATCCCAAAAGCATCCCAGGTTCTGACATTTTCTAGAAGAGGGAGAAGTTCTCTATTAGAATTACACAGCTCCAACCCAAACTGAAGCTTATAATGGACGAAAAAAAAAAAAAGTTAAACCTAACAGACCTAACAGATGGAGTGTTGGCCTGTAGGATGTATTCCTTCTCCAAGCTTTTGTCTAATTTCACATTTTATTTTTCAGAATCTGTGGTCAGCTTAGTCTGCCTCTTAGGTCCTTAGTTACACAACATTGAGTAACTGAGAGTTTCTCTTAAAAAGCTTACAAGTAACCAAAATGAAGCAGTAACATGGTAAAGAAACAGCTTAGAACATTTCTAATAGGCAAAAATAGCAACACAGTGCATTTGTTCTTCATAGATGCTGCACACTCGGCTCCTGACAATAACCCTAACAACAAAGATAAAGAGGAAGACACTTTGAGTCTCCTTAATTCAATATTTCAGAAAAAGTGTACTTGGTTACATACTGTAAATACACTCTATATTTACTAAAGCATGCAGCCCCTTGGTAGGCTGTACTGAATGGTACGTCACTATCCAAAGTGAAAATCTCATGGAAGCATCAATGGTTTTGACTGAGCTCCAAGCCATGTCACCTGTCAAAATTGATCCATCTTTTATGGACCAATACGTATCACCTATCAAGTCAAATAAAACATGATCTAATCAAACCAGATACATTGACTATATAATAAAAAAATCACCAATCAAATCAGACACTGAATGGGGTCGAAGATACAGCCAAGAGGGATAGAATTTTTTTGCTTTGGCAGGCATCCTACTCCAAGGTTTAGTATTTTGTTCTAGTTTTCAGGAAAGCCTCACCTGCTTTGGTGAAAATGTTTTGAGATTAAGCTAGATTACTTAAAAAAACATCCTTTCACTAATCTCTTGTGTAGTGACAAATGCTTTTCACTCCATTTGAAAATGTCTTCCATAAAGCACGATGGTGAAATTCATAATAGGCATTTTTTTCCATGAGTTGTTGTAGACAGCACTAAGATCTTTTCACCTTGTCTTCTGTAGGCTGAACAACCCCAGATTTCTCAGCCTATTTTCATATACCAGATGCTCCAGTCCCTCAGCCATCCTGCAAAACCTCTGCTGATCTCACTCTGCTCCAGTATGTCCACACCTCTCTGATGCTGGGGAGCCCTGAACTGGATGCAGTACTCCAGAGGCCATCTCACAAGCTCAGAATAGAAGGGTGGACCATTTCTTTCCAGCCTGTTGGTATGCTTTTCAAATACAGCCCAAGATACAGTTTGCTAGAGCCCTAGGTCTCCTGCACACAAAGGACCCCTTTTAGGTTCCCCTCCCAAAGGAAGTCCCAGTTTTATTTTTCAGTCTTTACTTACAGGCTGTTTCCCCATGAAGATTCAAGGAATAAGATCCTGTCACTGGAAAGCCAGTTTGATTACCTTTTTGTTGAATTCAGTCTTGGGCAGTTTCTCCTAATGAATTTAACAGAACCTGTTAACAAACTCACAATATCCATGAAAAGAAAAATAGGTTACAAATCGCTTCCCTACAGGAAGAGCTGAGACAGAGATGAAAAGCAGTAGGGACCGTCTTCCCTCAGAAACTGCAGTAGAGCTACAGCAAATTGCCAAGTGCTTTTCTGATGCTTTATGCTTGCTTGGTGATACTAATTCATGAACCACAAAAAATTGGTCTTGCTCTCCAGTAAATCAAGTCCAGTCCTGCTTCTGGTCTCAAGAACAGCAGCAGAGAGGTTTTGTGCCATTTCAAACATAAATAATTTATTCAAGAGTATGAGAATATATATGGAGTATTACTTTTTTTTGAAAAAACATGTCACATATCCCATTCAGAGGAAATATCTACTACTGTCTAGAAACTGATTACAAAATGACACAATAATTCCCCCTTTCTCACACTTCTCATGCCACGTGTTTTCCTTCTCTCCTTCACCACAATTCCAGTCATACTTGACCCAGTTATTTTACCTTTCCTACATCATCCCCTCTATGCAACAAAATTGTTTTCTCTTGCAGCCATTTATCTCTTTCCAAGTAATGCATCGTGCTTTCAATACTGGGATTTCATCATGTCTACTTCTGTCCTCAATGGATTACTGAAACCCAGCTTCATCAATGAAACATCTTCGAATCTTAAAGTTGCTCCCCACTTTGGAACTGTTCTCCTTGTATTTCATGGCAACAATATCTAAGTTCACTTTAAGATTTTAATACCATTGGAATGAAGGAGCTTGCACTATGTGGCAATGTAGTCGAGTTTATTATGTCAGTGTGTATTTTATCAAGTCATTTAGGAAGAAAACGAGAGCCAAAAGTAACTTAAGACTTGGCTAAACAAGGCTGGGTGAGATCATGGGAGAAGAACAAAACTTATTTTGGACATTTTCAGGAATAGTAGTGAATCATAGCCATAACTTAAGTTCAAGAGAGACAGGGAAAACATGGAGTGATTGTAAGGAAAATCTTGCAGACGCTTCATAGAATCATAGAATCACCAGGTTGGGAGACACCCACCAGATCATCAAGTCCAACCATTCCTATCAAACACTAAACCATGGCCAATGGTTCTTCCTGAACTCAGCTGCCCAGGACTGACAAGCTGGCATACTGACTCGGCACAGACTCCTGGAAGAAGTGTCACCTCTTTTTCCTGGTACGTGTGTAAACTACTCTGTGGGAAGTCTGTCCCTTGGGGCTTAACAAACTACTTCCAAGCATGACTAGCTTCGATTATTTCACTTTTATGATTTAATTTGCATTAATTACATATCTCTGCATAAGACCATAAAGGCCTTCCCAGCTTCTGGCTATAAAGACCTGTCTTATCAGATAGCAGCTTGCGTTGTCTTGGAACTTCCAGTAGCTATGGCATTGGTAGACTGTAGGTAAAACACATCTCAGGAGAATAATGTACTCTTCCAGAGTGGTTTTGTGTCATGGTTCAGACTTTTGGTAACTCCAATAACAGTCTTCTCATATACTTAGTTAAAAACAAGACTATATTCAATTTAACTCTTAGAAGGACTTGTGACCGAAGCTGACCTCTGGCAATCAGTAGCATTTCCTGATTTTGGCAAGATTTGTGGATAATCCCAGAGGAGACTGTGGAACCAGGAGAGAAGATGGACAGGAAAGAAGAATTGGAAGTGAAAAAGGAACCATGCAGAAGCCAGAGGACATTCCATGCCGAGCATGGATATATCACTACTAAGAATGTCATTGAGTGCAGATTTTTTTCAGATGCTGTGTTTACAAATGGTAAAAATCACAGCTTTCAAAAACAGCTGAAGAGTAGTATTTTGTATTTTATAAAAACAGATTGAGGTCATGCATATGTCACTTGGCTCAGGTAGTAGACAAAGCCTTACATTCATTCCTGGAATAAAACAATTACACTGGGGGATGTTTCAATTCACTGACTGCAATTAAATTTCTTGAATCCTATTATGGAGATTAGATGACTAGAAAGATGGTTTAGTGTTCAGTGCTGGAGTGAGATCATTTGACTGCCTTCATAACCATGGGAACTTGAATCATAGTTCAGAAAAGCTCAAAAGTGGATTGCAGGGAGCCATCAGGTTGAAGGCAATATTGAACTGTTCTGAAAAGCTGGAAGATAAAGAGGTATCACTGGTTTTGGAAGGAGGCAAATTCCACTGAAAGCAGAATTAGAGACTTGATGTTGATGGATATCGCATAAGAAGCTGAGAGACTTTTAAGAAAAAGTATCCTGGAGATACAGACTTGAGAGACTGTCAGATTTAACAACCAGCTTTCATCACTTGTCAAATACAGTTGCAGGGAAACCCATTTAGAAATCTCATGTGGTACAGCAGATGTGTAGGTGTACCCTGTATGTCAGAGACTGTTTCACTTGCTGTCTTTCCTTAAAGTGCTCATTAAGTGACTACAGTCAAAATATTCTAATATAGTAATTTTGGGTCTTAAAAGGCATTTATGCATCTAAATCAAATATTTTTATGCAGTGTCAGATAACAATATATTTGTACATTTCATGAGCTCTTATTTAAAATAGTGTTTACTACAACTTCATTACTGAATTCTAAGTGGAATTACTACATCTTGAAAAAACAGTGTACATAAGAAAAAGTAACACAAGTGTTAATTTTTGTCAGACTTGGCATGTCTAACTAATAGTCATATATCTGGTATCTGATACTGATTTAATTTCTTATTTTTCCACGAGACTTGCAGAGAAATTGTTGTTTTCTGCACTTTTAAGAGCTTAATCTCACAACAGTGTTCACTATTCTTGCCCTCATGGTTGCTGGTGTTTACTCCAGGTGTTTCTAATGAAGGGTTTGAATAATAGCTCAGCAACATGTAAACCAAAGTTTTCTGCTTCATCCAATGTTTTGAATTCAATTAGAGAGGCTGCTCAGCCTGCCGTAGCATAACAGGATTTATGGCAGCTGCATTCATCTCACTTTCTCAGATAGTTACAAATGCTCACATCTTTGTCAGACAGGATTTTCAGGTACCATTTCTAAGAAGTAATGCTGAAGGTAACTCTGTAAGGTTTATGCTGTTTTATTTTGTATTTCTGCATGCTCTGAGCTTGGATTTGGGATCAGGAGTAGCAGGAATGCCTAATGAGTAGGAGTACCTTATTCTTTAGTTACCAAATTCTGTCACATTCTGTTTCCTCTAAAAGAAAAAGCAAGTGACAGATGTCTTAAGCTTTCCAAACACCAAAAGTTTGCAAATCAATACTAACACTGAAGAGTCAAAAATTTTTCTCAATCTGTCTAAAACTGGAGAGCCATATGAGTTGTTGGAAAGAGTAACTCCCTTCCTTCCTTCCTTCCTTCCTTCCTTCCTTCCTTCCTTCCTTCCGTGGATTCATTCCCTAATATTAACACAAACACAGATGTACAGTGCACTACCGTCTCTTCATGTCTTGAGGTGGGAAGGGTGTCATTAGTTTATTACAGCTGTCCCAGCTGTGTTTTTACACCATGCTACTTCATCACGGTTTTATTCACTTTCTAAAACCCAGGATGTTTTCTTAACTAAATCATCATGTTGATTGCATGATATTTGATTGGGAAACCTTTATGAGTATTTATGAACAAAGCAGGAAATGAGAGGTAAAATCATGCGTTTCAGAAAAGTTTATAGTTTATCTAAATTTCCTGGCCTTGATGAGTTTAGCATTTCTGATTCAGCACTGCAATAAAGATAATTGCCTTGGATATATTTTCTAATGTGAATGTAATGCTCAGACAAATATAGCTGTTAATGGACCATGTATTACTGACTCCATGTGTATAATAACCACAGTGCCTGTGAGGCGTAGGCATGGGCTAGGGCTCCACTGGACTAACGACAGTTCAAGCAGGCTAAGCGCAGGTTGCCAGGTCGGCATTCCCCACATCACATTGAGCGCTCCTGGTTCTCAGCTTGTGCAGGTTGGGAACCCTCCCAGTCCCCGTGTTCAGGATACCTTTTCCCTGTGGGCCCAGAAAGGAAAGGGCAGGGAAGAAGGCAGTGTCTGGTGGTATCTAGTTTGTCCCTTCCTGGTGGTGAGATTCCACAGAGGCTGATCAAGACATGAGCTGGGGCAGCGTGTTCCCTCCTCTGCCATTCAGCATGGCATGAAGAGAAAAACGCCTTCCTTGCTTTGCAAAGCTCACATGCTGAATATCCTGGGAACAGACTTTAATATTTACTTGCTATTACTGCATCCACAGGAAACTATTTTTCTCTGGGGAGCTATCAACAAGCTTTTAATGTAATATTCAAGCTCATTAACAGCCTATGTGGACAGCCCAAAAGAAAGAGGTCAGCACAGAATATTTGAATGTATGATGCCTGCACCTGAGGAAAAATGCAATAACCAGAAAATATCCACTCTCAGAAACAGTCTGTTTGTTAACAGGAGCCATGATGATAGCACAAGCAAAACATAAATGAATATATTCTACATTTTAAAGTCCCAACAAAAAAGCAGAAATTTTTAGCCAGAAAGCAAAAGAAAGCCAAACACTTTATGAAATCTTTTAGGGACTACTATTGCTATTGATTACAAGCATTAAATACTAAATTGGAATGGTAAAGGACATGGACAGCACTATAAAGCTTGCAGAAAGACAAACAGATAATAGCTTACAGGTAAGAGACTACAGAATCACAAAAATTTAATTTAAGGAAAGGAAGAAGAGGGAAAAAAATCTAAGAAATTATCACAAAATAACTGCTGCTGGGGCAGGGGAACAGTGTGAGGAGAGTGGAACAGCAGAGATTAAGGATTATGAACTGATCCCAGCTCCCATTCCTCATCCCACTGCACTTCTTGGAGGGAGGAAATAGAAGAGCTGGGAAGAAAGGAATGAAGCTGAGCCTGGAAAGAAGAAATGAGAGGGGGTCAGGAGAGGTGGGGTTAGTTTTGTCTTTGTTTCTCACCGCATTAATCTATTTTTAATTGGCAATAAATTAAATTGATTTTTCTTAAGTCGAGTCTGTTTTACCCATGACGGTAATTGCTAAGTGATCTCCCTGTCTTTATCTCAATCCACAATCTTTTACAAATTATTTTCTTACTCATCATGTTGAAAAGGAAGAATAAGAGTGACTTGGTGGGTGCCTGGCAGCCAGCCAAGCTCAACACTGCACACCTGCTCACAGCTATGTGTTAAATGCTTAGAGAACATTATTATGCCATTTTGTAGACCACACTTACAGTATCTATCCTCTTAGGTCTTAAATGAACTGAATTTAAACTGAAGGTATCTTTGTAAGCAGCAAATGCTTCCCTCTGAAAGAGCATACCTTGGGGGCTGACACAGAGACCAGGTGCAGAAGTTATTAGGTTTGCTCACAAGCTTTAGTTTTTTAATACCAGGGAAGTTAGCAAAGTTTTCATCTCACTATTTAGTGAGGCTACTCAAGGGTCAAATATGCATCAAGTTCTCTTTACCCCAAGTGATATGAAACAAGTGGGTTTGATTCTTGAGTTCATTTACCATTCATGCTATTGTCTGTGTTTCATTTATTTTATATTATTGTGTTATATTATTGTTATTATTACTCATATTATTCCATTCCTCAGCAAATGAAGTTCCCTATTAATAAATGGATTTGATTCAGAAGGCACGTGTTACAGTAAGCAGGGATTCAGCTAAGTACTCTAAGCATTCTGTCTGCCCTCTTCATTAAGTGATGAATGGAGTTCTTTCTAAAAATGATCATTACAAGTTCTGTCCATAATGCATATTTCAGCAGCTAAGTCAGTCAGCAGTATGGAAAAAATGAGCAATTGCTTAGAGCTCTAAATTAAAGGGGTTTCGTCTAATACAGAAGTTCTAGATCAGTTTTGAATGTCTGTACCCAGTCTGACAGGGCCTGTGATTGCCCATGCTGGCTCCTCCAACCTGCTGGAAGCCAGCAGAGCAGAAGCTCAGCAGGCTGTGTCTACACAGCAGTGGGAGGATGCCACATACCCATCAGGTTCAGAGCTGTTGGTACGAAGGACCAGGCTCTGATTTGGACTTTAGCTTAAAAAACCCCCAAATTTATATAATTTGATGCAAAGATCCCAGCAATTTGAAATAATTTTGCAGTTAATTTGTGTGCATAGATTTCCAGCTGTGTAAGGTCAGGTGTTACCTGCACATTAAAAAGATTACAGCATAGACCCATAATCCTGAAAAGCCTTGTATCTTTGTTCTACTCTTATGGCCTGGCTGGAATTAGCAAGAATACAGATGTAGTTAAAGCTGAATGCACACAAACAATCTCTCATCATCAGAACCAAAAGATGAACATACAAAGAAAGGCAAGGGGAGAGAAGTGTAAGAGAAGGGGTTTAAAGTGTATTGCATCTGAAGAAGTTACTGTATTTTCTGCATTTTTCTCCTTTCAGAACTTGCCTTGCAACTGGGTCGTAAGAGAACAGTGAGAGAGCAGTTAAGGATTCTATTAAAACCGAGGTTTCCCTGCAGCCCCTTTTTCCCTAGGTTCAGCTCCCAGGAAAGCTGATCTCTTCATCCAACTGTAAACAAAACTCGTTTTAGAGTGTTTTATTCAGAACTGAGATAACATTACAGCTGGATATAACTGTATTACGTTGTGTGCATACATTTTTTATTTGAAGAGGATTTTCCGTGTTCGAAAGCAAAAGCAGGAACCCAGGGTGGGGAAGCACCTCTGAGCAGCAGAACTACTCCTAGGCTGCTTCTGCCCCCTTGCGACCACTGCGACATGCTTTCTGCAGCTCCTCTCTGTGTCAAGATCACCAATTTATTCTCGTTCACATCCTCAACGCTCCCGAAAACAGGGTCCCAAAATGCCAGGAGGTGACTGTGGCTACACAAGCCGCAACAACCCCCCGCTTCATGCCTGGGCTCTGCCCACAGGAAAGCAGAACCCTTTCCTCCTAGAGTTTGATTTACAGAGGAAAGGGGAAACCCCAAACCATCAAGTAAAACAGGTTTCTGATTTAAGCTGATTTTTTTTTTCTCCAGATGTAAAATTCATGTTTTGCAGTATAAAATAACAATGAAAATAATATAGTATGGATTGTAATGCCTTATGAGGAACGGCTGAGAGAGCTGGGGTTGTTTAGCCTGGAGAAGAGGAGGCTGAGGGGGAGACCTCATTGCTCTCTACAACTACCTGAAAGAAGGTTGTAGAGAGGAGGGTGCTGGCCTCTTCTCCCAAGTGACAGGGGACAGGACAAGAGAAAATGGCCTCAAGCTCCACCAGGGGAGGTTTAGGCTGAACATTAGGAAAAATTTTTTCACAGAAAGGGTCATTGGGCACTAGAACAGGCTGCCCAGGGAGGTGGTTGATTCACCTTCCCTGGAGGTGTTTAAGGCACAGGTGGATGAGGTGCTGAGGGGCGTGGTTTAGTGATTGATAGGAATGGTTGGACTCAATGATCTGGTGGGTCTCTTCCAACCTGGTGATTCTATGATTCTATGATAATACAATACAATATAATCACTATCTCCCCAGATACCCTGGGAACATGGTACTGTGCAGTGACTCCTTGCTAATGTTGCTTGTGTTTATAGCAACTTTTAAATACAGTGAGATTTAACAGACATGCCCTTAAATAACACAAAGCTTGCATTAAAATGGAGCCCAGCTAAATCGCTCTGTTAGGACTCATTCCAGTGAGCTTCCATGAATATGTGTCTGCTCAACAAACATCAAGGAGCTCCTGCTCACACCATCTTTCTCCCCAGAACTTCAAGGGAAAGGCATTTTTCCTCCTTGGGCTCTGGGCCAAGCCCTCAGGCTCTGTGTGGAGAGGCTGAAGGGAGCCAGTCTGCAGAGCTATGCTATAACAGCCTCCAAACATTACATACACACATATATACATACACACTTTCACATCCATGCAAAGACAAACCTGCTGCCCTCACACATTCCATTTTCCTCCCCTATACAGCAACTTCTACTTACATAAATACAGATACATCAAACACAGACTTTGTTAAAAATATCGATGATTTCCTCTGCGCAGAAAGTGGGAAAATAAAATGTGGACATTTTTTCTCAAGGAGAATTCAATTATTTTTTTCTTGATTACTGCTGGAGATGACTACCATTTATCTTGACCTAATATATGACAACAGGATTTTTAAATTGGAAGTTAGCCATCTCGTGGTCCTTAGTTAAGGTCCTTCTCCCCAATCCACCCCCCCATCCAAATTTTAAATACATAGTCCAAAAATCAATAATGATACTATTGCACAATAATAAGTGGGTTTTTTATTAATATATAAACTTCTCTAGAGCTACTGCAAAGTAGGCACTGCCTACTGTTATGCAAGTCATATTACCAAAATCCCTTCTGCTTAGATAAAACCATGGACAATGAGAATGGAAATAGGAAAATGGAAAGTTCAGTCACCCCAGCACCATAGCCAGGCACCTTCAGCAGCATGGAAGTCATTCACAAGGACCATTAAAGAACGTGTATTTGGCACAAACAGATGTTGTGATGTGCATTAGATATGCTCATTGCATGTGGCAAACAGCTATCCTTTTGGGACTTCTGCAGGTATTTGAACATTCACCTTGTTCCATTGTTCCTCCTACCGCGATAAATTATTGCAGTGATAGGACTAGGGGGAATGACTTTAAACTGGAGAGGGGCAGGTTTAGACTAGACATAAGGAAGAATTTCTTCACCATGAGGGTGGTGAAGCATTGTAACCCAGGGAAGCTGTTGCTGCTCCATCCCTGGAGGTGTTCAAGGCCAGGTTGGATGGGGCCTTGGGCAGCCTGGTCTGGTGGAAGGTGTTCTTGCCCATGGCAGGAGGGTTGGAACTAGGTGATCTTTAAGGTCCCTTCCAATCCAAACTGTTCTATGATTCTATGACTCTATTACAGAGATTAATGCAATGGATTTTGCTTTGAGGTTGAAATACCAGCATTATTATCCTGGCTGTCCATATATGGATTGTGTACTAATTGTATTATCCATCCAGCATGATTCACTGCAACTGGGTAAATGAATGGTTTTTATTTTGGTGGTCCCTTAAAACAAGTATGATTATTGATTTATAGGGAGCTTCTTAATGATTAAAATTTTAAGTTAATCTTCATAGCAAGTTATGCTCCAAAGCAGTATTATTATGCCTCTCTGCAAACAAAGAGAGGGCATCCAAGAAGCTGGATATCTGCTTCTTGCTATTCAGGCCCCTTGCCTCCACCCTGAAACCCAGGCTGTCTCATTTGCTTTCTCTGCACCCTGGAGTGACTCTGGGATAAACTGGCTGCTCTGCAGGATTGCTTTAGCACCAGCAGATGTCCCTGCTATGTAAGAAATCACCACCCAGAATATCATCTTGGAGGAAAATGCACAATTTTCTGGGGTCAGTTTGGGCACTGTTTCCGGAATGGACACAAATGGGAAGAGCATCTGTCCTCACTCCTTGGTAACAGCCTGTGACAGAATTGAGATGTTTTGCATGCCTGAGAGGACAGGCTACGTGTAGTTTTCCTCAATTTCCGTAATACAGCTTGCTACCAGTGTTTTTGTGGCATGCATTTTAACAGAACTGCCTATGAGAAATATACTGATGGGATCTTAGAATATAACGGTGACTGTGAGATATGTTTCAAAGTGGAGTAACCTGGCTATCATGTGCCTGCCTTCAGTGGAGGCTCTGGGAGAATATGTTCCTAATCCATTGGGAATTTTCATGCCAGCCTCCTGCACAGCATCTTCCCTTGGTCCTTGTCCCTGAGAACAAGCCGTCAAGCCCAGACGTACACAGTCAGAACAAAGGTACCTCCAGCCCTGTGGTTTGTGTCAGAGTGGCCAGCAGCAAATGTTTAAGGAAGGAATATATTAAGAGGGAAATGCAAAGCGATCTTTTCTCCTTCCCATTCTCCAAGTTTCCAATTCTCAGGCAAGTCTCTCCCACACCTTCAGAGATGCCCTTTCTGTGACCTTTAATGCTTTTTCATTACAAAATAAAATAAAATTAAAAACCTACTGTCTTTAACTGACCTGTAAAGTGCCACAGCATAGAGATCAATAGACTTTGTGCAATAACTTTTATTTCTAGCTGCCCATCTCAAACTTTTTTTCCAAAACCATTGATAAAACTCATTGCTAATACACCCTACAAAACTACTGAGATCCATTTTAAAATTTGGAGATAATCTGCCACATTATGTTGTGAATATAAATCTTACTATTATGAAAGTAGTTATTTTATTATAAGAATTTTCTGTGGTTTATATACTAAAATATTTTTAGTTAGGAAGACCCCAGTGCAGAGTTGCTATTAATAAATCCTGTTTCAGCACTTATAGATGTGAAAGATGCATTAGATCACTGAAACTAGCAGACAAAATGCAGCTTTACTCATGAAGGCCTAAAATGAAAGCAATTTTTTAACTTAACAGCACAAGGGTGACAAAGAGATGTTTAGAATAAAATCATTATAAAAATTGTGTTCTCTGAAATGATCATTTGAATTTCTGTATAGTTTTCTGCCTGCAGATTTCATAATGGATAGCAGTAGCTCCGTTGAAAATCTGAACAATGCCAGCCAGAGGCATTACTTGGTGCTACACACTGTTTCTTCTCTTTGACAAAGGCTGATAGGCAACTAGATGTGCTCAGCCTGCGGATGCACTTAGCATAACATGGCCATCTGAATGTCACTTAGCTGCTCCCGCCTCCTGCTTAACAAGCAATAATTCCTTAAGCAAATTAGATGCTTAATAGTAAGTACATCATTGCTTCCCTGAACTAACCCAGAGTCACTCTGAGAGATGAAACTGGGCCATGGCACCTAATCTTGTTTGTGGCCCTTTGCGCAAGTGAAGAATGAGTCAAGCAGGTTTAAAAACTCAATTGGGACACATATCCCAGTGGTAAATGTTTGAAAAAGGACACAGAAAAGAAAGAATGTGGGATGCACTAATTAATTCCTACTTCTTCAAGATCTAACATATTTCTTCTGTCATTAGGCTTTTAGAAATTCTTCCAGGCCATAATGTTCCTGAGTGCTGTAATGGCATTTATGGAGACCAGAAGGAAGCTCCAAGGTATAAAACTTTCAGCAAGGGTGTTTTAAAACACAGAGCAATTTTGTACTATTTGAAAAGAGTATCACAGGAAAGATCAAGATATATTGCTAAAGAGAACTAAACTTGTAAATCAGAAAATGTCAGCTTTATTTCTTTACATTTTTATATCGCACAAACATTCCCAGAAGGAAATTATCTGTAAACTAGCTTTTCCAGTAATTCCAAGATACAGTTGCTGTTTAGTATTAATTTTGACATGAAGCAAATCCCTTGACAGATAAAGGCTCAGCAATGAGACACTTTGGAAACGTCATTCCCTTAAATGTTTTAAGCGTGTCCTCAATACCAACTCTATAAAGGAATCAGATAGGCATGTTTGTGCTCCAATAATGTGACTAAGCTGGTATCCAGAATTTTATTTTTTTTTTGTACCTGATTTGATAGGTGCCACTTAGACAGCAAAATTTAAAAGCAGCATAAGGAGCAAGCAGGAAAATTTGGGGTGAGGGGTGGTATCGTGAGATTAGCTGAAATCATTCCAGAGAAAATTTTCACTGCAGAATTCCCCTGGATTCACAGACAGCAAAATGCACTCAACAGCATGCTAATCACAGCAGCACCATGAAGGCAAGTCATATGGTAGAAAAAGGAAATGGAGGTGTTGGGGAGCTCTGCTGAGCATGTTACAGCCCTTTGTGGAGTCTTTCACATTTAGTTAAATTTTGAGTGATGGTGATTTGGTCATACAGGACCAAAACTTGCTTATAATCATAGGCAGGCACCTCAGTGAAACACAAATTAAAAAAAAAAAAATATTAGACACTGTGTTTACAGTAGATGTATATTAATATATTTTAAAGACAAATTTCGCAAGGACAGTCTGACAAATGAAGGTCCCCACTGTACTAAGAGCTTAGCCATAGTAGAAGTCAGGATAATCTCTGTGAAAGATGGACATTATTAATACCATTGCTATGGGAAATGTTTCTGTCAGAGCTGGTATCTCATCATGTACTTCTAATCCCATCATGATTTAGGAAGCCATAGTGTTCATGCAACTGCTTGTTTTTGTGTTGCTGTGGCTAAGGGGAAAGAGAAAGCGTGGGTGAATTCTCTGGTGGATGCATAGTGCAAGTGAGATAAAAATTGTGGTTAAATATTTAGGCTTAGGGAAAACAAACATGATTTAGGACATGAACTGAAATGCGTTCATGGTTAACAAGAAAGTGTTGATGCTTCCTTCAAGGAGTAGATGGCAGCAGTACCATTCTTTGCATAAATACTATCTTGTAGACTGTACTTTTGTAAGAGGTGGACAAAAAAGAATGGAAGTCTTGTTCTGGAACAGGCAGCTGGAGGCAAAGGAAAGAAGGAAATAAAATAAATGTAAGTTCTCTAGCAAATTCAGCCCAAGGAACTCAAAATATTGCTTTTGGTATGTAATCAAACATCCATAAAAAGCCTTATTTTTTTCTTCTGGATAGGACTTCATTATTTTCTGGCCATGAAAAGATGAATTTTGCCTCAGGTTTTTAAAAAATATTCTGACCATTAAGAATCTCTCTGGACTTACGAAGAGCACATGCAGTGTTTGCACATAACATAGAGGCAATAATCAGGCTGCAGTGCGTGTGCTCTTTCAGTTCCATTACTGTGCACAGCTTTGCCTGGACCAGGGGTAAGTATGCGTATAGCGTGCCTGCGTCTGTGCATAGCATAGCAATATTTCTGCAGGTGTCTGTGGCAGAATGATATTTGTTTACTTGATATTCAACTAATTTTGATAATTTGCCTTGCCATTCTCTCTCCAAAGGTTGGCCTTGCTATTGATGTGTGAACAATTTTTCTGCTTGAACAGTCTGGAAATTAGTAGCCTTCAGGGGCTCAAAGCTTGATTGCCGTCTCCCTCTGAATTTGGAGAATTGAAGCCTTGACTCCTGTCACACAGCAGAGAGCATCATGTGATAGCCAAGTACTCAGAACAGCCAAGTAATGACTGGAAGTAACTGCCTGTATTAATCTGTCAGAAAGCAGTGAGCTTTTTGGTTGTTTAGCAAGTTCGGGTAGTACGGTTTATAACATGAGTATGGATGTAAAAACATAGTGGTTCAATATTGGAGCTAACTATCTTTATCATCTATGGAGTGGCAAAGGTTGGAAGCTGTGTGCCAGAGAGTGGCTTTCCATTGAAATTGTGTTTAGATGAGATGCCAGCATAGGGCATCTCAATTTGCCTTCTCCTTCTCTCGGTGTGGAGGCGTATGTAGATATGACAGAACTTCCAAAGCTCACACAAGGTTTCAGATCACGGAGTCCAAAACTGTGGCTTAGATTTCGCTGGTGCTATATCTGTGGGACAAGACATAGGCAACCATGTCCTTCCTTTAGCGTACATCATGAGAAAATGCCTGGAACATAGACACAAGAGCTTTTGGGGAAATCTGTTTGGAAGAAAAAGCCATTTGGAAGAGTAAGAGCTGAATGTGCAAGAAGAGACAGCCATACACTGGGAGCTTGAGGAACAAGCAAGCTGCCTGCCAGCCAGCTAAGAAAGGACATGGGATGTAGCTTATGTGCCTTTCACAATGGAGGGGATGTGTATTAGATAGCAGTGAGGGATAGAGAAGGACAGGGCTTTAAGGAAACCTGGAGAGATAACTGGAGGGAAGGCATTATTAAGAACTGCTACAAGAAGAGCACAGTTGTATACCAGACAATGTGCATAAAGGTTAAGAATTTTGCTCGAGAGAGCATGAATTTCATTTTAAGATGAATTGGTGTTGTTTGGGTGACTCTGTTCTGCCTGTGCTGTTCTCAGTTTGACATGAGGCATTTTCAGCAAGTTGTTCTATATTTTGGTTTTCATTCTTTCTGTAGAAAGAGGTAGGAAAGTGTAAATGCAAAAGGTGACACTTGCATATAAGACAATTTGGTGATCTGGGGAGTGTGAAAGAGCCCAGGCTAAGCCTTTGACTGAGCATACGTGCCTGTTTTCTTTACCTTGATAAACTGAAAATAAGCCAAGGACTTCTTTGGACAATGTAAGGCTTAGAATTTTGCACCCCTAAATATGAAATCCAGCAACTATTAAACTCTGTTATCTAGACACAGACAAGGAAAGTGAGGACCTCATCTGTTGTTCCTAATCCCAGATCTGTGCATTCCTGAATCCAGTTCATGAGGCCAGCTACCTCCTAGCCACAGACACATTCTCTTGTGTCTTTTCTGCAGTATTTGTGGTGATGTATAGTCTTTGAGGATTGGGTTCATGATGTCATCTATTTGTATATATTTTATTAGTTTCTAGTTGACATAGTTTCTAGTAGACATAATCATTGTCATCATTATTATTATTATCATTTCTTTAAAACTGTAGATTTTGTTTCCAACCCACAAGTATTTTTCCTCTCATTTTCCTTTCCCCTTTTCCTTGGGAAACTGTGAGGAAGGGAATTGGGAGCCCAGCTGCATGGTTTCAGCTGCCAAAGTTTGACAGGTTGGGACTAAATGGTGATAGGTTGATATACTGCAAGAGGTCTATAGGTTATCTAGAGTATAGGCAGTATGAGTTTAGGGAAAACTTGTAGGTTGGTTGGGTGGAGAATGATAAAAATACAGCCACCGAGAATGCAAATTACTTGCTACTTAAACAGGGTCATGAGGGGATTTGAGAAAAAGGGCACTTCACACTTGTTTCTCTTTATTTTTCATCTAGCACAGAAGGACTATATGTAGTTAATAAGGGTTGTTCTGAGTTTTGAAAATTGTATTTTCATACATTGGCAGTATGTCATCTCTATGAATTTTTACTCCACAGGACTTCTTGAGAAATTTCTGCACAGCGAAATTAAATTTCCCAAGGGTTTAGTATGTGGACATCCCAGGCATGCAAAAGGATAGAAGTGGGTAGATTGTTCATAAATATGTAGAAGGATACCTGTCCTTTCTTTCTTCATACTTTGCTTAATTTGTTTTTCCTTTGTTTGTAAAGGATATGGGGAAGTACCCACTACTGGTGAATTAAGCCAGTGCCTTACAAAGCATCAACATAACCAGTTTTATCAGTCATATATATACATAACCTGAGTCACATACAAGGTGAGTAGTTGGCCCAGGACTAAGACGGGATATCACAGCTGAGGTGGCCAGAGTTCTTTCCTAATACTAGAAGTTGTAGGCATAGCAATGACAGCTGCAAGAACTGCAGCCATCTAAGGCTGACCAGTGCCTTCTAGTAATTATTTAGTCATTGACTTCTGGACAGCATGGTGTTATCTAAGTCACAGAGGTCTTAGCGGGTTAAGTAAGATAATGACAGCCAAAAGGGTAAGAGAGTCAGTGTCCCTCCTACTCACAACTTTGAAATCAGATCAGATCAGAAATCACAAAGATAGAACTTTCCCATCATTACCACTTTCCCAGAATTTTGATTTCCATTTAAATAACCTCACTATATCATTTGTTTTATTTTACCACAATAGAAAAGACAACAGCAATGCATGATATGCTTTGAAACCAGAGCCATGCATTTTCTGGAGCATGAAGAGATGAAACTTATGCTAAGTTGAATTCGTATTGAAAGGATATCTACCATGTTTACAGAACAGCCTGAACACTGCAGGCATCACTATGACCTTCAAGAAAAACAGTGAAATACATAGAAAGATGCCAAATGAATTCCAGATGACAGCCATTAAGAACAAATGGGCACAGCAGAAAGAGGTATCTGTTAGGGAGGGGTAGAGACTTTGGCTTCTGGAAGGACCTAGTTTGGTGCATTGCTTGTTATACAGAAATGCAAACTGTTGGAAAAAATCCTACAAGTCTTTAAATTCATAATAGTCCACTTAAAATCTACATAAAAGAGATAAACCTTGTAGGTCTGCCTGAAGCATAGCAGGTCTATCATACCAGCCATCTGTAAATTATCATGCCCTCTTTAGGTAAGGTAGATACTTACATTCCTTTTAAATGCTGCCACTGAAGCCCAGCTGTGCTCACTCCTTTCTCCACTCTTCCACACACTCTTTACACATTTGTATTTACTTCCATCTGCATTAACCCATATTATTTAAGTACTATTTGCAGTACTCAGAGGTTTGAAACACAACAATTGTAAATTATTTAGCAAACAATTAGAGGAAGGAGTGCAAACAAACCCACTAATTTCTAAAAGTATCTTTAATCACTTGGTGCAGACTCAGAACCCCAAGCAAATATTTAAGATAATTAATCACTGCCAACATATCAGTCACATGAAAAGCACATTCAGTCAATTATGCAAACGTGTCCCTCATACTTCAGAAGGTGTGAGCACAGCTACCTGCTGTCTCTATCAAGGTCATACTTTGAATTCACAACACTCTTCTCACAGTGTAGAAGTTCAAATGTATTCTGATGGTTCCTTTAGGATTTTCAAGCCTTTGTTCAGCAACTGTTATCAATGAATGAAATGCTTGCTTTATATCTCAAATGAATACTTCAAATATAACCTTTGAATAACCTCCAGTAATTGGTTGACAGATGAAGTACATGTGAGTTTGGACATAAAAATTGTTCTAACAAAACCCAGACAGGCACAGAGATGTAGAAATTCATGATCAAAAAGGCAAACCAAGGCACACTTCCAGACGCCAGCTGTTCACATGCTTTGTTTTGCAAAAAAGATTTTAGTGTATAGAGTTTAAGAGTACCTAAACATATGATGGCAACATATTCATGCCTCCAATACTGCTTAAAGTATTAAATGTAACTGCAGATTTCTAGTGTAAGAGGTCTTTCTGATTCCTAACATCCATATGTATATGTAAAAGAGATAACCATAAGGGATGTTGCTGGAGATGTGCCAATACTCCCACCAAGAGAGCACTCTCTGGGAGGAATGAAACTCCAAAGACCCATCTTCATCTTGGTACATCCTCGTAAACCTCCCAGGAGACAGCAAGTATCTAAATTTTCTCTTTACTATGTGCCTTGCCAACTTAAAGCTATAACTCCCCCTTATCTCTTCTGGTGTTGATCATTACATATTTGTAGTTATCCATTGTTGCTGTTTTATGTCTATTTTAATGCATTTTTTGTGAGATTTCATTGTTTTGACTTCTTAGTGCAGGAAAGCGTCATTATGAAGATAGAGCTGCAGAGTTTGTCTTCTAACATAGGACTCTATGCAAATCCTGGCATAGTTATTTGTATGTGGAGTGCTGCATGTATTAGAGCTAAGAAAACAGACAGTCACTGGGCGCCTCGCTGCCCTGATCAAGGAGAGCATGGCTGTGTGGCTGCTGCATTACTCCTGAGACCCACAAAGGGAGAGCTCAAAGATTAGATTTCTAAAGGAATTAGGCACCCAAATGCTACTTTACTGTTACTTCAGCTGCATTTATCTCATTAAATCCTCAATCTCCACTGCTCAGGCTCTGCCTAGCATCCCAGTGGCCAACGGTATGTATTCAGACTCCTTGTCTTTGAGCAACTCACTTCTACCTCTGACGGAAAGAGTCTTATAAAATAATAATAATAATAATAATAATAATAATAAAAATCCTAAATCATCTAAGCCTAAGTAGTTCAGAGTCAGAGCTGTTTCATAAGACTCTGAAATTACACATTCTTTGCTAACTCTGGAGGAGGAGACACCAAGAAACACATTGCCTCACCCTCATTGCCTGCCCATCAGGCTAGGGGAGAGCCAGCAGCACATCTGTGGGCTCCTGTGGCTCAGGCTCAGATGTATAGTCCTCTGGCAAGGTGTTGACTTAAGCCTCTGTTTGCTCAGGGCCTCTGCACTGCACTGCATGGAAGCCCAGCCTTGGGAGTGCACTTTAGAGACTCTCTTCCAATGCATTTACTTATTTTTGTCAGTCTTGCTAGAATACTTTGCAATTGCATCCTCAGAGTCTGGACACCACCCAAAGGAAACCACCATTCAACCTAAGCACATTTTGGACTCTGGAGCTGATGCTGCATTTCAGGAGCTATCTCATGCTGAGTGTAATGAGTGGTGATTTTATGCCCCAGAGCAGATTTACTGCAGGATCCTTCTCTCAGGGTGAAAAACAATTATGGATTCAAACAAGGGGACACAGCTTTTCAGCATCTGTATGCCTGTAACTTCAAGAATGGTAAGGGCTCTCTAGAGACAGGTTTCACTGTACATTAACTTTTGCATTATGTCAGCTTTCCAATGTAGTCGGAGAAGTCCCTATCAGAGCTCAGGGACAAAACACACCAATAAGACAATAAAATTCTCTGGATAACTATTGTAAGCCAGAAATCTCGCTGGTTTACTCTTCCCTGTTAAAGTCATCCTGCTTCTTTACAGGTCACAACAACTTAAAAGGGGTTGATGACCACTCATGCAGGCATGAAAAGGCACATTTGGCGCAGAGACAAGTCTGCAGATAGCTGTAGAAGTTCACCACTGGGCAGCAGGAGAGGCAGCAGCTGGTACAGATGGGAAGGCTATGAGGTTAGTGCTGATCTGCGAGAAACAGTTTTGTTCACACTGTGGCATAGTCAAGTAGTTTTGAAAATTTTTACAGGGTTAGATAAGAGGTCAAGGGTGAAACTGAGTCTTCAGCATGAGACAGATGAAAGGCTGGCTTAGGATGCTCAACAAAGAAGTCTGCTTCAAACTCCTAAGTGACCACAGCATGTAGTTTCAGGACCAGTGATTTTCCACACTGAAACTGCACATCTAGCCTACAAAGTATTCAAAGCAATGTAGGTAACACTCTCATTGCTGGCAGGGAAGAACTGAGCAGGGGCTTAGAGAGGGAAAGACACTGAGCAAACTCCTGATATTTGAAGAACAGATACCATGGGGAAAGGCTTCAACTGCCTGAAAACTTGGAGTGGAAGCAGTATCTCTCAACTAATGATAGCAAATAGGTGCAGAAGGGGGTTTGAGACTCCCTATGACTGGTACATCAAGAAGCCAATCATTTTCTTTTAGTTCCTTAGCCTTTGAAGAAACAAGAAGGTTATTACCACGGTAGGAAAAGGCTACAGACTTGGGCCCTCACCATAACCCTCCAACAAACAAAGAGTATTACGGGCTAAATGTTGTATAATCTGATTCTTTAGTAGAAAGATGACCTTCAGTGAAAAGGAGTTATTGCTAGATTACTATTCAATAAGACCTCAGTCTTTATATGTGCTCTTAGATGCTTTCTCTATTTACTACAAAAATTGCTGCAGTAGGGTGAGTACTGAAAAGATTTGTTGTCTTTGTGTCTTTTTTTCAGTGTCCATAGAAGTGGACTTTTTGAAACAAACAGAAATCAGAAGGTATTTAATATAGTCCACTACTCTCCAATACTGCATATGCATCATTATGAAGTATTGAAGTGGCTGATTCCCACTCTTGTGCACAGACTTCAACATTCATTTGTGTTTAGGTCCTGCGCTTAAATGACATTTACACCATCCTTCTGAAGAAGCATGTAAGGGGACTAGACTCTGCTTGTACATGCTCTTAATTCCTTAATGCAACCAGAACAGTATAAGGAACACCAGTGTACACTAAGTTCAATCTGTGTTAAGATGTCCATCTTTCTCAGAGGGAAAGATAGATTACTCTAATATGCAAGGTTTTGTAATAACAAAATGTCTTACCTAAAATTGCAGCTTAGTTTGTAGATTGGGTAGAAAGAATTATTCCCATGTAGATTCTAACGTTGTATTTTAATAAATGTTTTAAATAAACGTAAGGCTACTTCCCATGCAGTTTTGCTTTGTTCTAATGAAATATTTACCATGCTGTAATTGCAGTCCATCCCTCAGGCAGAAGGATACTGCCAGCCATGAAATAAATATTCTATTATGACTCAGCTGGGTTTTTTGAAAAGAAAACTTCTCTTGGAAGGTAACAGTTGTTTGATAATGGCCTATTCTGAGATGACCACTAAGGCTTTTGTTCACTAAATGGATTTTAGAAACAGCAGGGGTGTAAGATGCAGCATACATAATTGCATTTTGCTAATCATTTATACATTTGGAAAAACGTTGCTGACTGTGTCTCACAGATAGAAACAAGCCACATGAGTCAAATTGCCAAGCTACTTCTCAACTGCAAAAGCACTTCATAAAACGATTCCCAAAAAAATCATAGATTCATAGAGTAGTTAGGGTTGGAAGGGACCTTAAAGATCATCTAGTTCCAACTCCCCTGCCATGGGCAGGGACATCCCAATAGATCAGGTTACCCAAGGCCCCATCCAACCTGGCCTTGAACACCTCCAGGGATGGGGCAGCCACAGCTTCCCTGGGCAACCTGTTCCAGTGTCTCACCACCCTCATGGTGAAGAAATTCTTCCTAATGTCTAGCCTAAATCTGCCCCTCCCCAGTTTATACCCATTCCTCCTTGTCCTATCACCAGAAGCTTTTATGAATTGTCCCTCTCCAGCTTTCCTGTAGGCTCCTTTCAGGTACTGGAAGGTCACTGTAAGATCTCCTCAGAGCCTTATCTTCTCCAGGCTGAACAAGTCCAACTCTCTCTCACAGGAAAGGTGCTCCAGCCCTCTGGTCATCCTTGTAGCCCTCCTCTGGACTCATTTCAACAGCTCCATATCCTTCTTACATTGAGGATTCCAGAACTGGACACAGAACTCCAGATGAGGTCTCACAAGAGAGGAATAGAGGGGCAGAATCACTTTCCTCAACCTGCTGGCCACGCTTCTGGCCAAATGCAAGAAACTCTTCTGAAATGAAGCAAGAAAGCTAGAGAGGGCAACACACAGAACTAGATCCTACCCCACAGCCATAGCTCTGCTGCTCCACTTAAATCAACTCAGAGCCTAGATCTTCCCTTAGTCAATGTCAGAGTACTTGTTTTCCTTTCAAAGCTCTTTCAAAGTCACAAAATCTAGTTTAATCATAACAAAGGACATCAAAAGAGGCCTAGATTTATTTCTTGGACATTGACTACAGACCTTCAGTGACACCTAGAGTGGATTTGTCTTCCTATCATTTCCCCTTGTTGTTCCCATCTCTTACACTGGAGTGCCCACTTCTGCTACAGCTGATATGGACCCAAAATCTTCAGCTTCATGTCTGTTGTCAGTTTCCACAAACCAGATTGTATTCCTGTAAAAACAAATTACTTAGAATAGTGGAAGTTCATGCCATGCTCTAGCAAAGGCAGAAAACCACACAGCAACTCCTGTAAGTCCCTCCTATCCCAGTAGACACAAGGAAGAATTTCTAGACATAAGGAAGAATTCCTTCACCGTGAGAGTGGCGAGGCACTGGCACAGGCTGCCCAGGGAAGCTGTGGCTGCCTCATCCCTGGAGGTGTTCAAGGCCAGGTTGGATGGGGCCTTGGGCAGCCTGGTCTGGTGGGACGCATCCCTGCCCGCGGCAGGGGCACTGGTGTTAGATGATCTTTAAGGTCCCTTCCAACTCAAACTATTCTATTATTCTATTATTCTATGACAATTTCTCTGTCATGGGAAAGAACATGGCAGGGATTGAAGGGAGAGAACAAGAAGCAGCAGCAAGAGTGAAGCTATTCAGTTTCTCAGTTCCCTCTCTCAGTCACTGCCTTTCCGTACTGGGCTTTTATCTAATTCTTCCATTAGACAAACAGAAAAGAATAGAAGATAGCCAGGAGGTAAGGATAAATATGCAGCAGTACTTTCCTGTCTTTAGTTTCCACCTTTATTCATAGCAGCAAAATTGCCTCAACATATTCCTCCTTACAGAATTGGGGGGAGGACACTTTATGCCAAACAGAGATGTATTTGATTCCTTTTAAAAGAAAAGATCAGCCTCTCACTTCTGTATTCAGAACTGCATATTTACAGAGCTGTTACATTGCCTACAACCAGACTTTAAATATTTATTGCTTGTGTGGTTGAAAAATAATGCAATCAGATGACAAGCAATCCTCCACAGCTTCTCTCTCTGACAATATTTCAAGCCATAGGGGAAAGCACAGTACGTCTGGCTAGCATCTTACTCCGCAAGCAGCTCTGCAGGAATGAATGCTGCTTGGATAATGGATTCCTCCATGTTTGGGCAGGGGAACGCAGACCTAAGGAGTTCAGTGTGTCACCTCTCACAGAAAAGACCCACAGGCTCCCAAACCAAGGTGTGGGGAGAGAAAGGAGCAACACAATAGTAATTTCACTTCTGAATACTCTTGATGGGCTCCATAGAAGATTACGTTGGCTGGGTCTAGTAGGGCTCTTTGACTGCAGTCTGTACTAGCCAATCTGCCAGTCTAGGAGAAGCTTCCCTTCTCCCCATGTCTCCATTAAGGAGGCAACCCAAGAAAGGCTGAAGTTACAAAGAATAGTTAAAATTCAGATAGCCTGGCTCACACCACAACTTGACAAATACTATTCTATCCAAGAACAACCATCAATGTCACTGGAATAAGAAACAGCATCACAGGAAGCAGCAGAAGGTCTCAAAAGGGCCATACAACATTTTCAAATGGCTTGTGTGCCACCGGTGCTCACCGTAACACTTCTGCAAAACCGCTGACGTATTCATCTGAATTAAAAGAATTAGAAGAACTACTGCAACAAACAGGCTGAGCCTTGAGGACCAAACATTTCCTTATTACGCGTATGCTGGCAGTACAGTGTGGGCTCCCTCCACGGTCAAGTATGTTTTGGGAACTGTGGAACAACTTATGCTCGTTTAATTGAATATGGAAGATGGAGTCAAATGCAAAATGCAGCACCTTAACCACCCCTACCCCAGCCCTGCACCCCCATTGGTGGTGATTGAGATACATGTCAAGCTCAGCTTGGATAAAGGTGTCCAATCTCTACTGAACTGTCTACAGTGCATGATGCACTACACAAAAATCTTTCAGAAATGGAAATTCTGAACCAAACACGAATAATCGCAGGAAATTTATCTATTTTTCTAAAATGGTAAGACGTATCTGCAGAAAAGTGCAGATGCGTAAGTAATATCTTAGTACATATGAGAAGTCAGGAAGCTTTACTGATACTAATTTGATCATTTCTCTTGTGGCTATAGGCAGGAGAAAAGTTTTTAATTTTTTGCCTTACATCTTGGCAAGTTCAAGATTTTTTCCAATTTTTCTTGTCTGGGTCCTGCTGTTATGAGACTTCTGGTTTACTTTCATATGGAGTGAGAGTAAGGATCTCTTTTTGTAGAGCATTGCTTGCCAGAGGCTTGTTGGCTTCTTCCAGGAAAGATGAAGTCATTACCTGTGATATTTTGTAAATACAAAGAGATGAGATCTGAACACAATATTCATCTCACAAATAGGTAGAGATGGGCCAGCTGAAGTCAATAGGAAAAGAGTATAAATAGCTCTGTTAGCAGTGATGCAGCACCAGGACTAAACTCCCTAGCTGTAAGTATAGGGACGCTGGAATAAGTGACAGAATTATTCCATGCTTCTCCTGCCCTATCACAGGACAGGAAAAAGGAATTTTTCCAATGCTTTTTCACTCTTAGAAAATATGCAAGAATGCAGGGCTGTTATTTATGGCTTTTGAAAAGCTAGAAGAAGTAAAATGTTGACAGGGACTTTAAACATCAAGGGTCAAACCCATGCTACGAGATAGCTGTAGAGAATGCAAGTAAAAGTGGGTAAAGAAAGGTACAATATAAAAACTTATTTTTCCAAATATTGCAGAGGAAGAAACTATATAGAAAAAGTTATATGCCACAAAGCGTATATGTTAAACACACACCAAAATCAAGAAAACTAAAAAGGAAGGCAAATTTTCATCTGTCTTGTAAATGAAAGTGTGTAGCAGTCAGCAAAGATTGAGAACATCAAAGGAAACCTTGAAATGAGGCCAATGAGGTGGCAGAGAGAGAGGACAAGGGGAGGTGGCCAGTGGTGAGCATCCTGTGCTCAGAAGACACACTGGGAAAATGCCAGAAACGAGTGGCAGACAGGGGTTTCCTCATGCTTGAACTAGTTTCATTCTTTGAGACTGTACTGTGCTGAACTGGGTTATTGCCTCTACTCCCAGGAGTAAAACTCAGTTCTCAAAAACTTTTTGTACATATGACAGAAAGCTGATATTACTTAATTAGCCCCCCGTTTTTTTCAGATTTCATACTTCGTATTATCCAGGTGAGATAAGAGCTTCACAGGCTTAGCCAGAAGTGTGCTTATACCTTTTACTTTGGTGGTATTCCAGCCTGGGCAGAGCAGAACCCCTTCCAATTGCAAACCCACTTGACAGGGCAGCAGACACAGAAGACTCCAATGGCACATGCTCATTTAAATGAAGAAAAGACAAAGATTTTCATGAGTTAAACTTGTATGCAACAGCAATAATAATAATCCAAAGAATGCTTTGGATTGGAAGGGAACTTTACAGGTCATCTAGTCCACCGCAGGAACAGGTATATTGAAACTGAAATAACTGAAATAACTGAAAGTAACACTGTGGTTTGCTGCAGGAAGATGTCCTCTCCCTCATATCCCAGGCTCTGCTGCACATAGGTAGCTATGGGCTGCTTTCACCTTGCATGAACAAGCCATATCTTCAGGTGACAGCTTTAACAACTTACCTTTCCAGAAGAGTCAGAACCCTCTTCTCATGGGTGAAAAAGTGGGAAAAACTCCCCCCAAATAATCCAATATCCTTTCCAAGGTACAACTTTTCTCCTTTTGAAAGGTAAATTCTATCAATTTATTTCTTCTCTTTTGACAAAATACTTTGCTGTCTTCCAACCCTCCTCCTCCTCCAAGACCACTTCCCTGTGTTTGTACCTCGTAGAAGGTACCTGGCCAGGTATCTGTTTGTACCTGGCTTTATATGACTTGTTTTCCTCTGAATTCTTTGCTACCTCAGTGTACAGGTTTCAACAGCACCTTAGCTCTGCTCCAAATGTAAGTGCCATTCCCTGGGATGCTCCTTCCCTTACGGAGCAGGCTCCCATTTCAGCAGGTGTCTTTCTGCAACTGGGAGAGGGCCAGGACCAGCACAAGAGGTCCCAAAACTGCAGTATCTCTGTCTCTGCCCTGACCAGGACCTTTGTCCTTGGACATAGGTGGAGGAGGGGGCTGTTGTATAGGATGCATCATTTTCATCACAGAAGACCTTCAGGCTATCACCTCCAGATTGGACCTCTTTTCAGGGCAGCCGCATTCACTGCAGTGCTCTTCATAGGCTTCCCACTGCCAAAACAGTCATTGACATTGTAACAGCATGACGTGATACCCAGCAAGGAGAACAACAAACAAATGTAGTCCCAGATGAACTACAAAGAAATATTAATTAAACATGTATATAAAAATAATTACATGCTGCATAAAGACACATGCAAACTGACATTCTACAGATGACTCATACTTCCCTGCTCTTTTCTAGTGTTTCCTTGAAGCTTGCTCTTGGTTGAGCAGAGCTTATTTGTTCACAAAGCCACTCTGCCTTCATTGACAGCAATTGCCCTGATCACATATCCCCTTCACCACCAGCGTAGCCACATCCACTGTGACGGAGCATGTAAGATCTCAAGATCATCTCACTAGATCTCCCTGTGTCTTCCAATCCCTGGAAACAAAAAACAGCCAAAAAAACCTACAGAGCACAAACAGGCAGATTTATTGGACAGCAGTTTCTTTACAGACTGCTGCAAATGTTCGATTAGATTAGCTATGACCTTGTAAGCATGAAATCGGCTTGATCACATAAAGACTAACACTGCAGGAAGAATGGGATTGTACCAGACAATAAACCAAAGTGATTTCTTTTTTATAAGCAGCTTTATCAAGAACCTCAGAGGCCTCATTGTAAGATATACTGCCACTCCTGCCCCCCTGGATCTTTCTCTGTTGATCAAAGCTCGTAAGGAAGGAATTTTAGACAGTCCTTGCAATGCAGCACTCATTACAGTCACAGATCAATGTATGCTGCTCTTCCTTTGGGGGTCACAGAATTTCATCCAGTGGCTTTAATGGTTGCGCTTCACTCTAAGAAGTCTTGGTGGCTTATACCACCCTGCAAAGAGACCTCTGTATAACTGTGCAGGTACTAAGTATCCCTCACTAACAAGGTTGCTTGTTCCCAGCCAGAAAAGATCTGCTGATGGGTAGCAGTATTGTCACTGCACGAGGTGTTGCTGGCAGTCTTTAAATAAGGAAAGGAACAGGCCTGGTGGAAATGGCAAGACGTGCCAGGTATGCAACAGAAAACACCCCACAGCTGCTTTAGTTGTGGGAAGCGATGATGCTCAACAGCTGGTGCCATTAGCTGTTGAAATGGGATCAAAAGACAAAATATGGCCCCAGGCAAGGAAGAGGTTTTCAATTTAAATTTGAGACACATAAAGCAGAGTGAGCTAGTAATGCTAAGCAAGACTGTTTAGCAATGATGTTTTGTAAGGGATTGACAGGGCTGATGTTATGAGCCAGGAAACCAGGAGAGGTGAGTTGCAGAAAGGAGGAAAGGGACCGAGAGAGAAATGAATAAGTGCTCTGGGACATTTGTTCTCTTCTTCTATTTGAGAGAAGTACTTCTTCCAAGCAGCAATAACCTCCCTGCAAAGCAAATTGGACTGAATGTTCTAATGCGGCTGCAGGATGCTGCCTTGCTCCAGTGAAGCACTTAAGCACATACTTACTTTCAAGCTTATGGGCAGCCCAGAAAGCCAACAGGACCACATACATTCTTGGAGAGAAATACAAATATAAATGCTCTGCTGGATTCAGACCTGGGAGCTAAATTCTGCTTTCAGCTCCAGTCATGCTGCTTTAGTAGGGGCTGGACTGACAGCTGGGAAACACCACCCTGCATATATGTCAATGCAATGAAAAAAAACCTTACCAAAGGAAAGCCACTGAAGTGAATTAATGTATTTAACTTTTACATAATAAAAAAAAATATTTTCCAAAGTAGTTTTCAATGAGCCCCTGGATACATGCTGTACATCTTTCTGCCTTTGCCACTCCTTACAAAATCATGATTTCTAAAATGTCCTTATTGCTCACAGGAGTCTATACATTTCGTTCTGTGTAGCTTGCATTGATTGACACAAACTGACGTATTTTATTTTTACATCTGGACTATTTAATTTCTTAAAACTACTTTTTTGCAGAGACATATCAACAACTATATTATCAGGTAGGACTTGATGAGTAAAAAGATGCACAGAAGGAAGAAACCATCTGGTTGAAAGCAAGAATATCTATCTTCTATACAGGGGACATAGACTATAAATAAAAACTTACTGATCTGAAAGGATATTAGAAAACAGTAGTCAGTTTCTGTTTTACTGTTAGCCACACTTCAGTACATCCTCCTGCAAATGCAGTATGGGCTGACGGAGAAGTAGTCTGCATGCTTATTGATTTCTTTATTTAGTTTCCAGGCAGAGGAATTATAACACAAGTATCATTGTTTTCAGAGTCTGCTATATTCTGTGAGGGGATAAACTGGTATACAAAATTCTTGAGCTCATTTGGTAATTGCAGAGAAGCCTCAGAACCAGGAGGATTAGCTGCATCCCTGCTTTGCAAAGTATGCAAAATTGTGGTATTTTAGGAACATGAGATTTTGATCATCTTCGAGTATTGTGGCATCAAAGCAACACTACTTTTACCGTTGATTATGTTAGGACCCTTCGCATTCAACACAAGCAGCAGTGCATAAATCAATTTAATGACTAAACTCTTCTATTCTGAATCTTATTTTCATTTGTATTTATCTGTCTGAGATCAGGGGAGTATTCCAGCATTTACATCAGTGATTTGTGAGCACTCCAGGAACTGTGGATGAAACATGCTATAATCATAATTCTTACAATACCATGCCACAAAAGTGCTCACAAGTCAAATATGACTCATATCACTGACTCTTAAAAGCTGATCTGGACTAAGAGATTACCCCTAAATTATCTGAGAGCTCAAAGCCAAACAGAAACAAGTTTTAGATAAGGAAAGTCTCAGCTGGATTCCCAGGCCTTCATCACATGGTCCCCCCAGTCACATTGTCACACTGAAGTGACAGGAGTCTGGGGAACACAAGAATGCATGATCTTGGTCCTTGTTGAAACCCTACAAAGAAGTGAGAGAGCGTGTGTAGGGAAGCACATGTACAGGAAAATATAGGAAGTGGGAGACTGCAGCATCACATAGAATCCTCAGAGGAGATACTACAGTCCCATTCACACAGACATCATTTCGGTCCTCTTGAGTCAGAGCAGTGGTGATTACTGGGGATGAAGGTGATACCAGGTGCTGCCAAGGACCCTTCAAAGCTCCCGAGAGTCATTTCTCAAAAAAAGATGTGTTTTGGAGAGGGACACTCGAGGGCACCTTAAGAAATCTCTGGCTACTTTTCTGTTTTATATTAGGCATAGGGGTTTTCTTGCTTCCTCAAGTGCAGCATTTAAAAAACACTGACAAAGAAAGATATGACAAGTTTTCCCTCTGAGATAATAACCTGGGCAGCATGAGACAGGAAGCTCTGGTAGCAATGGCTAACAGAGAAGCTCCATGAAAGCACTTTAGTACTGGACAGAAGCTTTTCAAATCTCAGAAGCATCCCAGCTGCGGTCCCCTGATGCCCTGGCCTTTGCCATAGTCACTCTAACCACAGCAAAGCCAGCTGAGCATGTAACACAATTAGGATGGGAAAAATGTTCACATTCACCACACTCCCCTGGGAGCAAGAGGGACAATGCAGCCAACAGCCGGGGACGGGAAAGAGGCAGCTGTGTGCTTGCAGGCTGAATTTTGTACCTCTGAAGATTTGTTACAGGGTTGTCAACAACACACAGACACCTTGTGGCCTCTTGCTTTCCACCTCACTGTAGTGGTCCTGAACTCGTGGGAGAAGCACTCTGATGCACAAGAGTTTCGGTTTACCAAAGATTTATGAGTGACCAAAAAAAAAAAAAACCCCAAAACCCAACCAAACAAAAAGAAACATTAATTGCTGAATATTCTGCTGATATGCATAGCAAGTTTTACAAGCCAGGTCTCAGCCTTCTGCAGTCAGTGCGCCCTCTTGCTGAGCACTTTTTTTTCCATGGGTCAGCATCCCTAGGGTGGATCAGTGCCAGGGAGGATGCAGGTATGAGGGCTCCAGCTGCCTGGACACTATTTTGGACTCCATATGTAAGGGATGGCCACCTCAGGGAGGATACCATGAAGCTGGGGTTAGAGTATCATAGCTGTGGGGTTTGTTGCTGGCTCTGGAATATCTTTGTGAAAGTAAGTGGAGAAATGGGAAAACATAACTGAAGAAATCAAAGAGGGTCAGAAATCTTTATTCAGTACTTTCTGCCACGTACACAAGGACTACTAATGACTGAGAGAGTCAGTCTGCACATTGTAATCCAGGTAGTTTTCAGTGAGAAGATGATAATTTGACAAAAAGATTGGGTTATTTTCTCCACCAAATTTCTTTGATGTCAATGAAAATTAATTCAGGAATAAGGTAGTCAAAGAATTAGAGTTTTTTATAACTTAGTTTTGATTTTAATCTGAAACAACTTTTGAGTCTGAAAATAATTTTCTATTAAGAAAAGGAAAACAGCCAAACCAAAGCTTGTTTAAAACATATAAAACCAAATTGTAACAAACAATTGTTTCTAAATGACATTCTGTGACAATCTATGAACTGCTGAGCATTTTGCTTCAGCTCAGATCAAATAACACTTCAAAAAATAACAAATGCTCAGTGGGTAGAAAAAGCATTTTCTCAGCATCTCTGATAATGAGAGGCCACAGCAGCAGGAGGAAAGCCCCAAGTTTGAGTGTTAAAACACCCACCCACAATGGTGAGGTTTCCATGTTGAGTCATGCTAGTGTTTGGCTACTGCCTTGGTAATAACTCTGGTGTTATCATATGTCTTTGCACCAATGGAACTAGGCACATTAGTAATGGTGATATTTCAAACTTTCAAAAATTAATTGCCTGGCTATTATTGCCTTTCAGCAAGTATAAAGGGCACTAGATCTGTCAGGGTGCACTGAGGGCTGCTGCGCCACAGGGGAAGGTCAGCCAGGAGCTGAGCACCATCTCTGGTCATCACATTTTTCAGTTTGCTCTGTAAATTGCAAAGATGGTGCAATGCACTGTTTCAAGGAGTTTGACAGATGAACTCTTTTTTTCTAATATCAAAAGAATCTGATCTTGTAGGACTGTCATAATCAGCACAGTATCCAGGTCACTTGGGGCTGGCCATATGGACAGGCTCAAGAAATAAGTTTTGTGTAAAAGGCCGTATACTTCCTATCTAAACTCATATTGAGGTTTGTTTAATTGTATGTTGCGCCAAGGTTGTAGTTCTATTTCTCCTCTTGACCTTTAAAACTGGAGATCAGTATGTACTAGAAAGAGGCTTATAAAACTTAAAAAGTAGCAAAGAATGCAAAATCCATTTGCTAGTGTTTGCACAGCTCAGTGAAACTGTATGTAAATATTACTATACAATGAAATAAAAATGTGATAAAGCTACTATTGAGTTAGTGCATTGGCTGATGCTGATTCATATAAAGGAAAATATAAAACATTCAGCACTGAGATTTTTTTCAAGTAGTTTAGGGAAATTCCATGGTTCAGATGAGAGATGTAGACTGAATATTCCTCCATTGTCTTGATACTTTCATTGGTTATGTTAGACAGGCTTTAGCGTCATCCTCATCAATCATACAGTCTAAAACAGTTCAACTAAAAATAAGGTCAATGAGGCAAAGAGAAATAGCTAATTGTACAGGAAATTCAGTATTTTTCTCTGTCTCCTTAGATGCTTTGTTGCTGTAGATGAATTCACAGCTAATTGTCAGCTAATGCCCCAAACCTGCAAATACATATTCACATGCATATTGACAGTAAAGGAACTTAGCCTCTTAGTCTGAGTAATGTACATGCATAGTCTTAGCAGAGTTATGCTTGGAATTATGGCTTGCTATGTATTCTGCAATGTCAGCAGGGGTATAAGAATGGTAGCTGTGTGGACTCACTTTCGAGTTTGAGTCTGTTGAAAATTTAGATGTCTGATACTGTCTTCTTTTAGCTAATGCAAACATTTCATGTGCTTCTCCAACATTTGTTTGAAAATGCACAACTCTAAATGCTGAACCTTTGTCCCACACTATTCCTTTAGGCTCCAGGAAGAATGCTATCACTATCAAGTTATTATAAAAATGCTGCTAACAACATGCAGCGGATGCAAAGAAAGCTACTGATCACCTTGTCCTGCCCAAACTACATTATGTAAAGTTGTAGCATTGAGAACAGTTGGGCGCTTTCAGCCCCACAAATTGCCTTTTGCCATCTGAGTCCTCAAGTGAAATGCAAATAAGCAAACCTAGTGCTTAAGAAAAGGAGAGTCTTATTGGATACCAGATGGCTCATATGTAGACAAATGCATATGGATGCATGTGAGATTTCAGTTTGGCGTGGAGGCTTCCATGCTGAACAGGTTTTGTTTCTCTTGGATCAGTGATGGGGAAGGAAAAGCCACACTCTTTGGGAAGAGCCTCCAAAATGGAACAGCCAGACAGGGAAGTAGTGCGAGTTCTGCAGGGTGTCTACAGGGCTCTACTGGAAATAAAAGTGAACAGCGTTTGTTTGTTGTTGTTGACTGCCTACTACACTATACTATACTATTCTTTACATTTGTAAATCTTTATAAATCTGTGCATTCTGCTCCAAAGATGACAAAGCCTCTCAGTAAACATGAGGTGCTTACATATATGTGCAGTGTGCTTCTGGGCTCCCAAAAAGTACTGTTGGGAAGCAAGCCAGCCACTCAGAGGCCTGGTCAATGTTTTCTTTGGAAGGTTGCTGCTGGAAATTATCGCTGCTGAAATATTGTCAATGAGGTTCTTTCTTTCAGTTAAACATATTTCTTCCAGAAGCTTTCCAAGGAACCATAATATTTTTTCTCCAAAATACTGGCTAGCCAGAAACAAAGTACTCCAGCCAAACTTCAAACTGTTTAATTACAAAACTCTGCACTGCTACCTCCCTGGAGTTTTAATTCAGATATATTTTATCCCCATTCTCCTCTCTGGGCCAAATTCTCTGCTTTTGCCACAAAGCACTCTGAAATCTCAATTCTCACTCAGAAACGATGGCACCTCCTGACGTAGATGAGACCTTGGAACACTTGGAGTGAGCTTTAGCATAGAGATTAAATGGAAAAGTTTTATCACAATGTAATTGAATCTTTTGCATATTGGAATGGTTACTGGATCAAAATTTTACTGGTGGGCCAGGGGAGGGATGGGTCTGGGAATTCAAGCATCAAAGTGTTCCCTAGAATATCAGACAATAATATGAAGATGATTACTGCCTGTACTTAAAATAGTAAATCTCTGCCCCATAGCAGACCTTTACTCTACAATACACCAAAACAGCAACTATCAGAGGCTTCCAGGCTAGGGACATGTAAAATGTGTCCTGAGGTGCGATGAGCCAAATGCTGCTGCAGAGGTGCAAGCAGAAGGAGCAAAAGGTACATAATGGAAAAGACTACCCTGTCAGCCAGCACAGAGGAAGATGTATTTGTGTACGAAGACATGATTCATGAGATGATTAATTTTCAGTGGCATCTGTAGGAACCACAGATGAGAGCTGTATCCTGTCTTTCTTATTTCTCCTCACTTTGTTGTGTATGACATGATTTAAATAGTTTTATCTTCTTCTTTCTTGAAAGTCTTCTGTACACACTAGACAACACACCAGAAGCTAGTGAGGGCAATGTCACCTTCCTGCCACCTCAGGAAAACATTTTTCATTTCTGTGATACAAACCCTCAAACTACATTGGATAATTTAAAAATACAATGGTATTCTTAGTTAACAGAACAAAAAGGTGATGTTTTTGTATCTTATTAATATAGTGGATATTAATATTCAAATATAAACATGAAAGTTCCTGTCACTAATGGAATAGTATTTTATTTTAAAAAATTTACTTCAGAAACTATTTGCATTACCTACAAGTCAAACCAAAAATGAGATGATCAGTGTTTTGCTTGCCAAAACAGATATACCATTCGGCACCTGGAATGTGAAGTTTTATTCAACTATTTATACTGCAATTACTGACTATAAGGTATCCATGATATATATATGTTACCTAGTTGAATATCCCTTATAGGTGTATGCTGAAAACTGCTCACATAAAAAAGCATGAGGGTAATTTGGCTCTCGCTGGCATTCAGCCGAAAGCAGGCTTGCATGCAGCAGTCTGGGTAGGCAAACTTTCAGATCTTTGTATAAAACATTTCCCTTCCATGGTCATCCTTGAAAAAATACTTTTCCCATATCAGTGTTCATGAATACCAAATAAAAGGTAAAGAAATTGCCCTCAAAGGAAACTCTTCATTTTTATTTAAATGAATACTTAATGAATTTACTTAAGAAGTACTCGCCCCAGGATATTTCTAGAACTATCTGTGAACAGAAACTTGTAAAATTAAAATATTAAGTGTTAAACTTTTTATGGAATGCAATAAACCTTTCTTCCTATTTCAGGGTGCAATAAAAGCCCGGTGGCAAAGCGTACAGCACATGGCTGCTGACAACACTAAGACTAACAGGCAAAGGACAGCACACCCACAGCTGGAAACCCTTCCCTCAAAGGATCTTCTGTTGGGAGAGGCAGAGCAAACACAGAGCTCTTAGTCTTTTGATCCACCAGTTCAGCTTAAGCACATTTGGGCTAATAGCAGTACCAGTTTTGATGAAGGTGCTGATCCATGTCTGAAGGAGTGCAACTGTGATAAGGAGTGAAGTTGCTACTTTACTTCAGAGGGTGGGTGTATTATGTGTTGTTTACAATGCAGAGCTTTAATTGGTAATATTAATACATTTACTTAATGATATTTCATTCTTTAAACATCTTCATGCCCACTAGAAGATGACAAGTATTATCATCTGATGCATAGAGAGAGGCAAAGAAATATCAGGCGTCATAGCTCATCTCTTGACTCAGACACTGCTCTTTCCCCTTTAGAGGATGAGTACAAGCTTCAGGCAGATTGCTTTGGTGTTTGATGAAGAAGGAGGAGGAGAGGTTCAAGAGAAACAACTGCAGAAAGGATCCAGCCAGCACGAGAGGCAGGGTGGGGTTAGCCAAGTGTCTGGAGTATGTGCAGGTGGGCTTTGGGACATGAGTGCCAATGCCATCGCAACATGTTGTGACGAGCAGTGGTTTAAGCATAAGAAAAAAAAAAGAAGAGTGGAGGCAAACATATTTTACACATTTTTTTTTTTCATTCAGGATGATCAAAAAGACAAGTTTGCTAATTCCTTAGAATTACCAGTAAATGATGATAAATTAAAAAACAAGATCATCCTTGCTCAGGTGCAATGAGCTGTGTCACTAATGTTTCTCCCTCTCACTGAGACCTGCAGCTCTGACAGCATTGTCCAAACACAAATGTTTCCTCAACCACCCCGGCGTGCTTGGCAGCCTCTTTCTGTGATCTCTACTTGTTCAAATCTTCGCTCATTTTCTCACCTCTTTTACCCTGTCATGCTTTCATTAACATGACATCATTTTTGTTTTGGTTTTTTTTTTACCTTCAGTCTTCATTGGACTTCATTTTAATTTATTTACTGACCTTTTCCTTTCTAATGGTTTTGTTTGAACATGCAATACCACAAGAGACTAAACACATCTGTTTATGAGAGGTGCCTCTTGGGGGTTTTATGAGCTTGCTTGTATATCCTGCAATGAAATTCTCTGCTTTTGCTACCAGTCGTAGCCCCCAAAATCCAGTGAAAAGCTGATTATTGATTCTAGAGGGATAGGACTGATCACTAAAATCAATGAGTCTCTAGGAACACACTCCTTACAGCTCCAGCTGACTTCAGTCGCAAACTGCCTTGTGAATATGAGGATGCAATCCAAACTACAAGTCAGTAAACAATTAATTGACCTATTTTTTAAAAGGATATGTCAGAGTTAATGGGAAATGTACTTAGGCAGCTTGAGGCAGAATTGAGGTCTCATATTTTTAATGCTTCATATATTTATAGGTACTGAACTCTGGAGAAAAATGGTGATCGTCATTGTACATTCCTGCCAAAAACACAAGTCAGAAAATTCCACTGCACCAACTTCAGTTAACGAACATCTCAGATAAATGTAAAAGGTTAATTATCCTCACATTTAAAATATACTTTGTATTTACAGTCCGGATTTCACTTAAGCCCCTCACTACAGGATCTCTAAATGTCTTTTTTTCAATTGCATAAACCTCTGTTTGCTTCTCTCAATATAAGAAGAGAGTGTGACCAAATTCTGACAGCCACAAATTCTGTGAATTTTGTAAATTTTTGTGAGATGCCTCAATATTTTTTTCATTTACTTTTTTTTTTTTAAACTATAAATAGAGCCGTCTTTCTGCAACCCGTCTGCAAAGGTCACCTTACAATGTTTTGCTATTTCCCATATTAAGCAGCAATGCTTTTCAGCTGACATTCCAACTTCAAGTCATGCATATGAGCATGATGTGAGCTTGCTTCAGACTACAGTGAGAGGGCTGCAAACAAGACTGCTGTATAATTGTTGAGAAAAATAACATCCATTGTCAAAAAGGGCACTTCATAGAACAAAATTTAGCTGCATGAATACAAGCATCTCCAAATATTTGGTTCATGCTAAAAATATAGCACATTTATTAAAAATATATATTTATAAACATTAGTATGAACAGACACAGATGCTAAGCAAATGAGAAAGGAAAAATAACCATGTAATATATTTCTCCCAACATTTTATCACGTTTAGGCAGACCTTGCTCAATGGAATTGGGTTTTTTTATGATTGCACCATATGTTCATTCTAAATAAAAAGCTTGTCAGATTCAATGTAAGTAAAAGCAAAAATCTAGAGGAAAAAATCGTTTGACCTAATAGACACGTGATCTGTGATATGATGTTATCTTTGAGTTCAATGTCTGTGAGTATACAGTATACATCTCTAAATATATGTAGTCTACAGTTTCTTTCTTTCTTCCTTCTTCTTCTTATTTTTTTTTTTCAAATCGTGTTAAAACAACATACCCTGGTGGATACAACTTACATAATTGCAGTCATTTTCCCCGCAAACAAAAACCAAACTGAAAGGAAGAGGGCAGGACAAAAGCTTGTTACTGTGTGAAAAAGTCTTGTTAGATTAATTGTGCTTCAGCCTTCGCTGCCTGCAGGCAGTGCTTTTATGATGTGTTAATATAATACATGGTCAATTCTGATTAAACAACTTGTCAATAGTCAGCAATGTTTGTTGTCACTCTTAATGGTTGTTTTATCTGGTCTACTTGCATGCCTTCATATTTACAACGTTGTGTAAATATACACAAAAATTATCACAATGAGGTTCAGAATTGT
Organism: Phaenicophaeus curvirostris; assembly: GCF_032191515.1. Taxonomy (NCBI): domain Eukaryota; kingdom Metazoa; phylum Chordata; class Aves; order Cuculiformes; family Cuculidae; genus Phaenicophaeus; species Phaenicophaeus curvirostris. The sequence continues at coordinate 53,907,151 of NC_091396.1, read as the reverse complement.
CCCAATAATTCCAAGCATTGCCAAGATGGTTTCTTCTTTGCTTTCCTTTTCTTGACTGCCTTTATCTTCTTCATTTCCACTAGTGATTACCATCTTGGTGGCCAGTTTCTTTATCCTTCCTTTAAGGATAACCTAGATTTAGAAAGAAAAACATCAAAATGGATTGTTAGTTTGAGTTTCTAAGTTCCTATTAACAGTGGAACCTACTGCTTAATTTTTGCCCCATAATATGTCATATTAAGTATTCACTTAAAAAGAATTAATGATTTTACTATTTAATAAATGCCTAATTAAAACCATAATTCAGCTAGTCTGTAAATTACTTACAATCCTCCATATTACTCTCTGCTTATGTGCCAGCAATCATTCATAACACATATAATTCATCTGCAATGCCATTATAAAACTGGTTAGAGATGTATCAATGGGGTTTTACTCCACCAGCCCCAATGGGGACTTTGCTTGCATTAGACCTGCATAAGACCATCTTGTCAAGTTGCAGAGAACCTAGATTTACACTTCAGTACCAAGAAGTAAGTGGAAGATGGAAATAAAACTGGGAAGATCTCATTTCTTGTTCAATAAGAAACCACCAAAGACAAAGTCATTTGGTCTCATGACAAGAAGGAAGACAGCAATGACTTCCCAATAAATAATTCAAAATAAAAGCAAAACCAAAATAACATCCATCTTGGCTTTTATTTTCCTCATTCTTAATGTACAACAAAAAGTTACTTGCAGTGCAGTGAGCTGAAATGTATTGATCTGCCTGCAGGGAGGATACAGACATTTCCCAAGCATCAGCCCCAGCCCCTGAAATGCTTAAAAATGATGGTTCTTCAAGTACAAGACTAGCCCTGATTCACAGCACTGCTGGAACCATAGACGAGGAAGCTCCCTTGGTCTTCCAGCCAGGTGCTGAGACCTGGGTAACCATCTGATTGTTCAAATTAGAAGCAGATAAATTCCGTTTATCTGTGCTTATCCAACACTGCTAATTCTGATCTCACAAGCAAAACAGAGCACCACAGAAAACTGAAAAAGGCTGGCTAGTTTCCCAAAGTCAACTGCTCTGCCAGCAGCTGGGTTTAGGCAAAGCCCTGCTGTTGTCCCCTAAGCTGCAAGCCATGTCCTGTGATGTTTCTGTTGCAGGAAGCAGCAGCAGGATATAGAAAAATAATGCTGCCCAACAGCTCCTGCCTATAGGAGAGGTTTGGTTGGAGGAGAAAGGGGCACAGGTGCTTCACTCATTCCTCCCTCTGCTAACCCACAGAGCTAAATGACTGGATCCCATGCAGCGTGGATGTGCATGGTGGGGAGGGCTCCCAAGAACTGGATACCACCTGCATGGGCACGTGTCCCCCAGAGAAGGTTTCACCAGAAGGAAGCCCTGACCTGTAGCTCCACTGAGCTCCAGGGCTGCACAGCTGCGGAGCAGTGACCTGAGTACCAAAAGGATGGAAAGGAGTGGGAGAGGTGAAATCCTGCAATGGAGACACTGAAGAGAAAAATAGAGAATCCAGACAAAACAACCTGTATTTGTTGCTCTTATATAAGACAGTGAGTAACTGTTAGCATCTTCCTAGAAAGGGCATTGTGGTTGAATCCCAACAGGTACAAGCAATAGTGGTGAGTAAGGCAGAAGTGGGACCTGTGGAGGTGCCACTAACCTTTATACTTACATTAGCATTTACGTGTTTTGCCTCAGTATCACCAAGTGATTCAGCAGAGAACAAGAACAAAGCTGGCAGTAACCTGAGGGTAGCCATGGCAGATGCAAGTCAGCAGGAGCAGGGGGCACCAAGCAGATGCATACTGTTTCAGACATCAGAGCATGCTCATCCGGCAAGTCTCTGGGTAACCTATCTGGGAGAGCAAAGATGCAGAGGCACCAGGTACCTCCCAGGGCACACTGGCTTTTCCTTCCCCTTTCCAAGTTCCCTTTCAGCCTTTAAAACCTCCCCAGTCCCCACTGATATCCCAGCAACAGCCACCTGCAACTCCTCCTGCAGTATCTATCTCTTCTAGCAGCAGAAAAGCTTTACCATATTGCCACTGGCTGGTGTCCAGAGAAGGGTCTGGTTCAGCTTTGCCTCTGGTTGGTGCCCTCCCTCCCTTATTAGCTGCCACCATGCAGCCAGTGATATCTTAACAAGCAAATTGGCTCTGGAAAGCCACAGCAGAATTCCAACCAAAGCTATTTACTTTAACCTCATAACCCAAGCACACCCTCTCCATGTGGCACCAGACCACAAACCAACATCCCAAGCTATGACATGCAGCCATTAATTCATGCACAAAGCCATGAGTCACTTGGGTATCATGTTCTCTTCCCTTTCAGTAACTGGAAGGCTTCCCCTCTGGCCAAAAGTTTGCATTTCAATGTTCATTTGAAAAATCAAGTGGGTTCACTAATACAGTCTGATAAAATCCCAGGCTTGGAATATAAGGACTGAAAGGAGGGTAAAGTCTCTGCCATCTGGTTCCCACAACAGCCAAACGCTCTTGATTCAGCACTCTGGTTCCCACAGAAATATGATCATACCCAAGCATTTTGTGGGACAAACCCTTCTGGCTCCGAAAACAGAGAAGGTGCAATGGCTGTCTCTGGTTCCCATGGTTTGGGCAGAGTTTCCCATTCATATCAACATAAACCCACACAGAGTGGTGTGAAGCTTCAGCCGGGTAGGATTTGAACATGTACTGCATCCACCAAAAGTCTTGATTTTGGCATGGTGACTCTGCACTGCATGCACTAATGTGAGCAGAGACAGCATGGGGGTATCTGAACCTCTCTAATGAACACGTCCAGTCTTTTGTTAATAAATCCAAACAATGCAGCATGAAGTTAGGGTCAAACTCTTTCCTGCAGGACACTAGGTGCTAAAATTAACATAAATCTAAAAAGTAGCTAAATAATTCACAAAAGAAAAAAAACATATCAAAGGCTATTAGATATAAAGATAAAGCTTTTGCTTAGGAAATCCTTGAGTTGTGAAATTTTCAGAAGCTAAGAAAGTGTTCTGGAGAAGTACCATCACATTCTCGCCTTGTTTTTAAAGTCTTTCCCAGGCACCCATTACTGGTTACTAGGAGAGAGAAGGGTCCCTGGCTTGCACCATCTCTGATCTGAGGTTGTACAATAACTTCTCTTCTTTGCAAGTTCTAATTACTGAGTAGTTTCAAAACCAACCACTGCAAACATTACTCAGACTGCCAGATTATTTTTGTCCCACTAAGGGGTGTTAACTAAGGGAGAAGGTCCTCAGTGTGATGCAGTGAAATAGACAAAGAGAAGCTGGTGACCAAGGCCATGATGAACACAAAGGAACAACAAGATGGTAACAGCAGCTAAGAATTTACACGTGGACTAATGCACAGAGTGATTTGTTGGAGGTCATCTCTGTTGCTCCAGCCATGCCTGTGCACTGTATTTGGCTCATGCTATGATGTAGCCTGGAACTTGCATCCGTTTTGGATTAAACTAAGCCCCAAAATGTGCTCCAGGAGCTCTCCACGTGCTATAAAAACAATAACAGAAAATTCAGTCCATGGGAGCAGAGATCCAGACAAAAGCTGGTCTGAATTAAAACCCTCAAAACACTTGTAGTGTGGATTTGTAGTGTGTGCCTGTAGACAGGCACAATCAGTTTCTCTGGAGGGATGGCTCAAGTGTGTCCTCATGGTTTACTATTTTATGCATCACCTAAACTATGAAGAGAGAGAGAGAGAGCACAGTGGGCTTGGTATTGAGAGGTGCTTAACATTCAAATAGGACAAGACTAGGACCAGATACAATTATATTAGTACTTTGCCAAATATAGCACTGTTGAAATCAAGGTAAGCATTGACTTTGAACCGTGAGGAGACCAGAATCAAAATTACTTCTCTACATTTAAGAACTGACCTTGGGAGAAAAGGAGCGCTCTCCTAATGGCAGACTCAAGCATTTAACTTTCATAGATCTCATTCTCAGAGCAGAAATCTGGCTGGCTGGGACTTGTGGGTATATTTTGCTACTGGGAAAATATTTGCTGTCAGTTTAGTATAATTACCCCAATTAAGAAAATAGAAAAGTCTTCTGGCTTTCTAGGTACCCCTTTTCAGCTTTTATTATTCCCTTCTTGAAACTGAATTCATTTATTTGACATTGTTTCATATTTTTAAGATTCTTATGACACATTGCTCCTTTTCTATTTTTCTGGTGGGACTCAACGATTATCAGAAATTTTCTCTTTCCTTACCCAGAACTGCTGATGGAAGTGCTGAGACAGAAGAGAGAGAGGGTACTAGATTTACCAGCTTTTTAATAACTGTCCTTCTTATTTAATTACTACTTCATTATGACAGCAGTTTGCTGCTACCAAAATCAATGTTTTGTACTTCACTTTGTAAGATTTATCATTAACCTAACATCAGCTTTTTGAAAAGACATATATTCTGAAAAGCTACCCATTAAAAGATATATAATTCCTCTAGTCTGCATTAAACAGTGGAAAAAGGGACAGTTCAGTGGTTAGGACACTCCTTGCATTATTTATCTCCCCGGCCTCAGTTTCTCATCCATAGGATTCTTTGAAGAACTGCCCAGACTATGTCAGAAAATGATCCATAACAAGAGCGAGGCCCCACAAATGCTTCCAAAAGAGGGAGCTGCTAACATGAAAAATTCCAAATCCAACAGTGTTACAAACTACGAGCCACCATCATCTCCCCAAGTCCATGGGACCTGTTGCACATGACTGTCTTTGCAACAGTCCAGTGAACTAGGCAAAACATTTCTAGCAAAAGGAGATAATCCTCACTCATCTCTTTACATTCAGTGAGAGCAGTGATTGAGCTAAAGGTGATGGCTTAGTGGCAGGGCTTTGGAAAAGGCAACAGCAAGTGCACATTTGTGAATTTACAGCAGTATGTTTGTCACACTGAAGATACAAAGCACATATCTCACAAAGTACCTGCCTCGACGTATCTGTCAGCTTTTGGATATGCTGGCACCTTGACTTGCTCTTGAAAAAGTTTTGTAATTTTAAATCCTTTCTCTTCAAAGTCATTATTTATGAGGTTACCAAAGAGGCTGAGTGGAGCGTGCAGGCAGCTGAATTCTTGGGAAGTCAGAGGAGGGGAGGACAGACTGGGCTCTGCTGGGGGCCCTCAGCACTCCTCCTGATCAGCACGTGCTGTCAGGTACCATCTGACACATTGAAAAACAAGAACCAACACTTCTGAAAAGCTGCCAGGGTCAGATGCTCAGCTAATGCAAAGCAACCTTCCTCCCCTAAATTCAAGGGAGCTACCTCTGTTTATACTGGCTTTGGATCGGGCTCCTTTTATTCAATCTAGCTTGAATATCAGTGAGCACAAATTTTGTATTCTTAATCCATAATCACAGAGAATCATCAGCCACATTGTTTTGATATTTAAACTTGTTTACAGTCCCTAGGCTATTAGTTGTGATGACACATTAAGAGATAAGAGAGCTTTAATTTTCTGAATATAGTTCCACCCTCTGGGGATAAGAAACACACAGCAGAAACTTGTTTTGATTAGCAAACTGAAGAAGGCACAGAAATCATACAGAGCAGAGTGTGAGTTCAGGTGCTGCTGGAGCTGACACCTTCCCTTATCTCACAAATAAATGCTGGAATTGCTAAGCAAGGAAGAAGAGGCTCCTCGAGGATTTAACCTCACGTCACAGCCAAAGGGAGTTTTGTTCCTTTCCTCTTAACAAGTTCTCTTAACCTCATTTGCCTCCAAGTACAGACTTGGGAAAGCTGGGTGCTCTGCTCAAGTCCTGGATAGCCCCCAGGCAAGATGCTGAGCAGGACAGTTAAATGGGTACCACACTGCTGCCACTAGCCTATTGAAGGAAGGCAAAGTTATGAAACACATTCTCATTAGCAGTCCTTAGTATATGGATTACATTGGCATATTCTCACTTCTGTGATGACTTTGTATCCACTCACCATCCTTGTGCCACTTGCATTGGGTAAGTGCTCTCCTAAACTCCGCTAACAAAATGTGCTGTCAGCTATCAGTCAAGTTCCTGCTCAGAGAAACACTGATGCGTGTAGGGACACACATTCTCATTTATTTCTAGAGTGGGATTTCATGGAACCAAAAGACACCATGTAAATGCAAGATAAATCCAAAAGAATCTCTGGGGTCATAAGAAGCTTCACTAAAAGCTCATTCAAACACAGCAGCTTGCACAGACAGCGTGCACTACATATGAATATGAGGTATGCAGAAATGAGGTGAGCAGAAACTAATATATGTTAGAAATCAGAATACTGGAGAAAAGCAGAGACCTACCATAACAGAAAGGAGAGGGGACACAAGGTGAGGTGCCCAGGGAGAGGGTTTTCATTAGAGAAAAAAAGATCAGAAAGAGCAGGGATGTGAGCCAGGTTCAATAACACTCTCTAGCAGTGAGCAGAGAGACCAGTGCCTAAAGCAAAGAGATGTCTCAGTGGAGAGAGGACACAAGCACTTATGTAGTCCTCAAGCAGGAAAATAAACCCACGTCAAGCTGCTGCTACGTTGGCAGGTTTTAGTCAGTGGGAAATACATGCTATTTATAGCACTACAGACAGGATATTTCCAAAGGTCTCAGCAATGCGAGACCTCTTCTAGAATAAAGAGAAGCACTCAGCAGTAAAGAGGTTATTCTGAGAGGGCAGAATTCAAGTAAGTAATGAATTAGAGGGCTCATCCTGTTCCCTACTATTATGGGTCTGATCCAGTTTGTTCTGGCAGCTGATTTTGTCCCCCAGGCAGCTGGAACTCAGAGGAGACAAAGGACTTGCAGCCAGTTTTACCTTCCTTCCCCTCATTTATGTCGATGGCACCATGCATCTTCCCCCTTCTAATTTAAAGCCATTCCCCTTCATCCTATCAGTACATACAATTGCAAACAGTCCCTCCCCAGCTTTCTTGTAGGCCTCCTTCAGGTACTGGAAGGCTGCTCTAAGGTCTCCCTGGAGCCTTCTCTTCTCCAGGCTGAACAACCCCAACTCTCTCAGCCAGTCCTCATAGTAGAGGTGTTCCAGCCCTCTGATCATCTTTGTAGTCCTTCTCAGGTGAGGCTGACAGGTCGGTAGTTCCCAGGGTTGTCTTATCTACCCTTTTAAAAAATGTGCACAACGTTACCCTTCTTCCAGTCCAGGGGCTTCTCCTGATTGCCATGACTTTTCACATATCATGGAGAGTGGCTTGGCAACCACATCAGCCAATTCCCTCAGAACTCTGGGATGCATCTCATCAGGTCCCACAGACATACTTATGTTCAGGTTTCTTAGGTGATCACAAGCCTGATTTTCCCCTACAGTGGGAAGGGTTTTACTCCCCTGGTCCTCATCTTGTTGTCCATTCACCCAAGAAGGTGAGGAGGGTGGTTGTCAGTGAAGACTGAGGCAAAAACATTGTTGAGTATCTCAGCCTTCTCCTTGTCTGTTGATACAAGGTCACCGTTTTCATTCTTCAGTGGGGGTACACTTTCTTTAACCCTCCTCTTCTGGTTGACATACCTGTAGAAGCCCTTTGTGTTAGTCTTCACTTCCCTTGCTAAGTTCAGCTCCAGCTGCACCTTGCCCTTCCTGACCCCATCCCTCCGAAAACAGGCAGCGTCCCTATACTCTTTCCAGATTCCCTGTGCAGTTCCCTCTTGCTCTTCAGTTTGACCAGCAGGTCTCAACTCATCCACACTGATCTCTTCCCTGCCCAATTTCCTGCACCTGGGGACTGAGCGTCCTTGCACTTTATGGAAAGCATCCTTAAATATTTGCCAGCTCCATTCTGCTCCCTTGTCCCTGAGGACCACTTCCCAGGGAGTCTCACTGACTAACTCCTTGAAGAGCTGGAATTTTGCTTTCCTAAAATTTATGGTCACCTGTCCCATATCTGTCAGGACCTTGAACTCCGCCAATACAACATCACTGCCCTTTCATAGGTTTGTCTCTTACCATATCCCACTAGTCATCTTTTTTTCAAGACTGAAAAATGGTAGTCTGTCTAGCTGCTTTTCATACAGAAGCCATTCAATGCTTCTCGTTACCTTTCTTGCCTTTCTCTCTGACTTTTCTAGTTATACAAGAGGGTTTTGGAGCAACAAAGGACAACACTCTTCAAAACTCAAGAAGTATTGTCCTTACTCCAAAGATTTTATAATTTATACATACAAAGGTTGGGAGAAGGGGCTATTTTAATTCGAAGAAAAAAAAAAAGAAGGAAAATGAAAAGGTTAACAACTCTCCCTCCCACACTCCAGAGATTATGATAAAATAAATATTTGAAGTTTGAAGTCAGAGCTCTCTCTCTAATTCCTTTGCCCATCTTTCCTGAGCTTAAAAAAAGCAGAATAACAATAAAACTACTGTGAATGCACCTGGATGCTGGTATATTCAGTTAGAAAGAGCCCTGATAAAGGTCTTAAAAGTTGCATTTTTTCCCAGATAAAAGTAGCATTAGTTGACATAACTATGTGAAAGAATGAGATGTTAAAGTATCTCTTTCCATCATTCCAGATATCAGCACCTCATTTTCTATTTCAAGGGCATCTCCAGGGTTCTCTTTTAGGAGCAAAAATATTTTGAAGCCTTGTAAAGGAAAAACTACAATACCCAAGTCTCAGTGAAAGACAGGTCTCTGTTATCTGCCAGAAGGCACATGACCTATGTCATAAACAATCTGAAGATCTGCCTTCACCACAGCACGTTGGAATGGAAACTGAGCTGCTTCAGAAGACATTTAAAAATATTAAGATATGGAAAAGTGACACAAACTGGTTTTGATTTTATGCTTTATAGTATCTCAAAATTCAGCCAAGGCCAGAATATAATTTGTCCTGTTATGGATCTAACTACCTTTATCTCAGAAGTGACCTCTCTTCTCAAAATAAAGCCTGAGGAGTACAACACTAAAGCTCGTCTCGAAAAGAGCAGCTAGTTGGTACATACAACAACATTCTGGAACAGTCAACTTCCAATTACATCTTTACTGCAAAAATTAATTACAGCTACATTAAGGGACACTGCAAATAATTCTAGCCAACTGACTCTTTCCAATTTAGGAAACTTGTGTACAGTTTTTAAATAACTTCTTACAATAATAAATATTTGGTTTGAAATGATGCATGCCATTTGTCTCAGGGATAGTATTTTCTGAGAAAAGTTCAGTTTTGCTGTTTACAGGAATGGTGCTTGGAAACCAGTGTTTTTTTTATCAATATAGAACTCTGACAGCTTTTTCTATTAAATACTCGAGTATCTTCACTGCTTAGGCAATTTTATTGTAGCTGAGATGGCCTAAGTGCCGAAGAAGGTCTTGCGCATCTGAAAAAGTGTTTAAGTTATCAGTTTTATAAATAAATAACCTCTATTGTAACTTCTTTCTTATTTAATTACTCTACTATAGCAGAACATCTTTGCCATACTTTAATAGGCTGAAATGACATTGATGGTTGCCAATATGAAAATTTGAACAGCAAAGGTTTTCAGTTTGCTTTTCAAAAATAAATTCTTCATTTGCTTTTTCTTGTGACTAATTTGCAAAGACCAGCCAAAAATGCCAAAATTAAAGGTGATGCAGGAAAAACCCAGCCACCTTCTGTTCACATGTTTTCAGGTAGGTTTTATTTAGGTACTACTCTCTCCACCAAATTCTAGCTTGAGTCAAAGCATTTGCTGTAGTAGAGGAGAGAAAAAAGATTTTGCTTGTAGGATTCTTCTGTTACTATTTTCAGAATTTAAAATGTGGCAGGAGATTCTGACAAGTGGAGTGGCAGTCTTTGGTTTGCAGGCCTGAGATTTTGCCCTGAGAAACACAACTCATTCATACCACACTTTTCTAAGATGCTTTCCTATTCTGTGTCTCTAGGAGCCAGCCTTGGGGCTGGAGGCTTGAATATCTGAAAGTGGTGAATACTGGCCATTGTAGTGGAAGCCAATGGGTGCTGCAGTGCTGCCAAGCACTCTAAAAAACTATACTGGGCACTCACAATCATGGATACTTGTAATCTTACTCTTTTTGCCTTAGGTTACCAGCTCTGCTAGGGAGCAATGATACCCAGAATTGCTATCAAGGCACTATAAATAGAAATAAGTCAATGTTTGCATGTGACAAGAACCTTCACAGTGGAACATCCTGGATTGCTACAGCAGGAAATAATTTTGCCTTCACAGCAGAGTCTGAGCCATGCATTGAACAGTGGAAAGAAAATAAAGTATTGAACTCTCAAACTGTGTCATCTATTATGCACACCAAGTGAAGCTTGGATTCTGGGCAAAAATAGTCTGACTGATGCACCTGTGCAAGGTGGCAAAATAATGAAGTAGAGACAGTTTTGCCTGCAGCATTTCTTAACTTCAAGTGCTGAGCTGTGCAACCTTGATAATGTTCTTTTCGCATACTGTTTTGTGTGTAATTATTACCTATATCAACCCAAATTTAAAAATAGAGCACTTCCCCACTGAATGTCTCTTCTAGGACAGAGTTGCAGCTGACTCTTACAGGTGCCAACAACCTGCAATTCACATTGAAGGCTACTGGAACCATGACAGCAACATCAGCCAAACTCTGAAAATTTCAAAGCCTCTTTCAAAGTTCTGGATGATCATTCAATAATGGAGGCAGACAAAAATCCTTGCCACTTGTCAAATAAACCTAATAAGATAAAATATCAGATAATTTGAGAAAGTAGCTAGTTTCTAAAACAAAGTTACCACAGTAGGATAACACTCAAGGCAACCAACTCCCACACCTTTTATCATCATCATTAGTCATTTATATTGCAGCAGCATGTGGCAACCCCTGTTGACATCTGAAACCAGACACAGATAGTGAGAATGATACCTAGCCCAAGCAGCTTACAAAATTACAACAGAACAAAGTATGGGAAGGGGGAAAGAATAGTATGTTGATGCGAATTGCTGAAGGTCGAATTGCACAAATCCAGCACAGCCAGGAGAGACAAATCCTAGATCCACAGCAGCATCTGTTCCTCTGGCTTGTCCTCAGAGCAAGTACGACATGTGGGAGAGCTGGCAGGTCCTCTTACTTCTGGATAAACAAGCTGGCTGTGCAGGGAGTAGCACATTTGGTAAAACACAAGTGAGGTCACACCTCTCCTCTCCAGAGCTTAGGGCAGAGTTCTGTGGCACAGAAGAAAAGTGGGATTTGGGAGTGAAAAGGTCATGATTAACTCACCAAATGTGCTGGCAAGGCCATCAGGATGGGCAGTGAGGAAAAATGCACAGGAAGAGCTGTATTTCTTAATCACTGTGTGCTGGCACATTGCTACAAGTGCTTACTATTGCAAGTTGTGGATAACACAGAGGTTGAGGTTGGAAGGGACCTCTGGAGGTCACTTGGTGTACCCCCTCTTTCTACTCAAGCAAGTTCATCTACAGCCCGTTGCCCATGACCATGTCCAGAGAGCTTTTCAATATCTTCAAGGATGGAGATTCCATGTGGTCTCCCTCAGTCACCCTTACAGTAACATGCTTCCTGCTGTTCAGAGGTTCCCATTATTCACTAAAGGAAGTCAACTTGTATATGGAGCAAAGCCATTTGGATGTGTATTTTCCACCTGTAGCTTATTATTATTCTCTTTAAAAATATACAGATGATATGGCTAAAGATCTGGAGGATTATTTGCATATGTCTTCCAACTGTACAGTATGCCTAACAACCCATGTTCTTTCTCTTTCTGCAGTGGGTAGTGTACTATATAAGAAACATATTTTGATAGCTAATGTAATGCAACATACACATCATGTTGCCTCAAGGTCATGGTAAATTGTATCTGTTTATATGATGCATCTTGACATACTCTAATGTAGTGCCAGTAATTTAAAACAATGCCCATATAAAATGTGAATAATACCAATACCATAGCCACAAACCTGAAAATATGTCGCTGCTTTCTTATATTAATAATAGAAAGTAGCATACTGGCAATTCTTCTTAAGGATTTAGGGAGATGAATGTACGTTTTGCCACATTTTTCTTGAAAAGACAACAAGTCAAATTCTGTTCAAAAATTCTCTAGTGAAATTACTGTTAAAAGGAAAGCTAATCTGGATTTATGCCCCCAGAACAGAGAGCTAAATTTAACCCTGATTTTTTTTAACATAGAGTGGGTTCTTTAAAAATACAGCTTGCAATAAAAAGGCTGCTAATAATAAATGAAACATTCATAGTATCTGAATTATGCAAAATAGGTCATTGGAAATGATTGTGTGTGAGTCCCAGAATCCTTATAACACACAGGGAAAGCACTGAGTCCCACTGAACTGGTGTGATAAGTAAATGAATAGCAACATGCCTAGAAACAGAAGGTTGGTAATGTTTCCTTCAAATTAATTCTCAAAACAAAGTGTTTATTATGTACTGTTGCCCAAGATATTCTGCTTGTTGTTCCAGAACTGTTTTCTATTCTAGCATGTATGATGACATGAGGACTGATGCTTTCTCAGTTAAGATACTTTTCTCACATTTGTAAAGTATCTATTTGGCTCTACTTATATTTTTAGAGCCAAACGGTCCACCAGGGAGATATTTATCCGTTTCTTCCTCTTTCATGCTGTAAGGCAGCATCAAGGAGCACTAGGGTGAGGTGACTGTGAGCAATGAGTGTACCAGTTAAAAAAAAAGCTTATGGTTGCAAACCACCTAAACCCCATGGAAGATGGCAGCCCTGCAGCAGACCAATGGTCTCAAACTTTCACTCATGAAGCAAAATCTGGAAATGACCACTAATCATAGAAGAGATATTCAGGTATTGCCAGTTTACAACATGTAAGGAAATTTTAATATACAGGCAAAAATGAAAATCCTGCATTTTCACATATCTGTGCTTCAGAAAAAAACAAAAAGATAAAAGAAAAAAAAAGACATATGGGCCAAACTTATCCAAGGCCCATTCGAGGGCTAATTTAAAAGACTAAACTAAGTAATATCTCAGGTTATCCTGAAAGTTCTGATCTGAATCATTCATACTCTAAAAATAAAGTGTACTTTCACTTCGCTATGTAGGAAAGAAATTGAAGACTGTTTTATGGGAAAATCTCAGTGCTGGTTAAATTCTGGACAGAGAAATTGTACCTCCTAGTGAAAACGGTAAACATAATTAACCTCTTCAACGGTACCTTAGCATTCCTAGATATTAGTATTTCAGAACCTATCTGTAATATAAACAGGCAGTTGTACTGATTAATATAAGATGTGAAAGGCATAAGACTATGTAACTGAAAAATTGAATGTGCAAAGTGCTTTAAAATACAGTGTCATTCTACCATCCATCCAGGAAACCTGAGCCAGAGAAAGATGGAAAACATTATCTAAATTCATGAAGCTCCCCGTGGAAGTTCCAGAGAACCAAACTCTTTTTCATGGTTTCCAGATCAGTACCCTGTTCTTTGGACTGCATTTTCTCCGTGCACTACCTGGCTTAAACTGATACAGCTCAAGTTCAGTTTATACTGGTTGAAGTCTTGCAGCATAAGCTGTTTAACAAGTCACTTTGCAGCACCAACAATTTAATTCAGCTTAGCAGAAACATAGAAATAGAAACAGTAAAATGTCTTTTGACCTTTGCTGTTGGCTACAATCAAAACCATGCAACAAAAAGAGCAGAGAGGAAATGCAGGACATACACTCAAGATGAAAAAAAAATGTTTGTGCATGCAACACAATACAAGAAAGAAAATATTCAAGAACAATTCATCCTGCTGAAAATATTATTCTCATAATGCTGCGAGGGCCAGTGTCATCTTAGATTATGCACTGTACAAGCGCCAGCCATAGGAGAAGACCCACCCACAGGCCCTACACTCTTGGGCAGGAGGTCACTAAACACCAGCAATTGATCTATGGCTCTAGAGATTCCAAGGAGGGGCACAAAAACCCCCCAAATAGAACGTGTAGATTTCCTTTTTCCTATTATACATATTTTGCTAAATAAGAAGATTAATAAAGCATTAAGGATGACACTATTTTGTCAATTCTATGTTAATCAATATCACTAATAAATGAAAACTAATTAACACAATTCAGAAAAACATCCTTAAACTAAATTCCTCTCTATTTCCTCCTGATACAGAAGCAACCTTTTTCAAAGATTTCTCTCTGTTTGCAGTAATTTTTCTCTAGAGATTCCCCAGCTGGTTAATTGCATTCACCAAGCCTGTCTAACTTTAGAATTCAAGCTAAATCCTATTTTGCTTATCCTATCAGTCCTTGTTTTCTCCCCAAATTCATTGACACAGGTAACATATCTAGCCCTTATTCTCCTCACAGGGCTGGAACTTTTTGTCACCCTCTTAACCACTCTTTTTCACACTGAAGCTGGAAGCCACCTGGTGCATGCCACTGGTCTGACGGGATATCCTTTTGTCATTCAGAGACTTCCTCTGTTTAGTTTGACATGGGCATTGCCTCAATCAGACCACAGACCTGGCTCTACATCTCCAGAAGCCTTTCCAGTTGCAGTCTGACATTTGAACCCCACTTTTAAATTCCTTAGATCTCCAGATGCCAAGCACATTCTAATAATTCACACAAAAAAATGCACAGTGACTGATGACTGAAATGCAGCCAGTTCTTGAGTGAAGCACAAGTAGTTAGAAACCAAGAATCATTCCACACAACCTAGAGAGGAGGAAGAGATGAAGATTCTTTTTCTGAAGAGAAAGCATATGGCAGATTTATACAGGGGAATGTCTTGTTCATGAATCAAAACACGTAACCTTCCTTTGCAAAAAACTGGAGAGCCTAAAAGCTCATAACTCTACATTAGCAGAGCAATTATATTAGCTTTCCTGTATTTTTAAAACCCAAGACAAAAGTTTAATGCTTCTGACTTTGCTTCTTAAATAGAAAGTGAGAGTTACACTAGACAAACTCCGCTTTAAAATCTCGAAGGGGCTGACAGCTGTGTTGAAGAAGAAAGCTTTTTCACAGTACAAGCTTGTGGATTTATTTTAATAATGGACATTTTCTTTCCATAGATCCAATATTTATATTCTTTTTGTTATTTGAAAGCCTGTCTGGGGACACATAAAACTGCCTGCATCATAATTACATTTGCCTACATTTCATGCCTGTAATCAGAGGAGGACCTGTGGCAGCAGCCATAGGAAAACTGGACAATATATTCTGTGTGGGTTAGTAAGAAAAACTTCAGTTATTTTTCCAAAAGGATAATCTATTTTATGGAGAAAAAATAAATTCTGTCAAATTTTCAGGAAGCTAACATTTGGTCAGGTGTACTCTTTGGCTTATTCCTGAAAGAAAACATTGAGAAGACTCCTGACTGTCTTCCCAAGCTCATGACTCTCTTTTTCCCAGTTGCTCCCAATTCCTTCTTCCTTTCTCCAGTACTCACTTCACTGGAGCTTGCCTGGAGGGTGCAAAACAAAGCAGGAGTTGCTCAGGGAGTGGTTGCAAAGTGGCATTGCTGTGGCTTACTGTGCTCAGGGGGAGAAAGGAAGTCAAACATATGCTGCTTCCAAGAGAACACTTAGAGTTGTAGAACCCAGAGCTACATTCAAACCCCTACAAATAATCCACTAATCAGGCTTTGTATGGAAACCCACTGGTGGTGTTTTACTTTGAATACCGCTGCTTCCTGGACTGCAAATGTCAAAAGCACATCTGTAGTTGCACATTGCTGCAGGCTGGCCTTGGGAAACCCTTCATAAAAATCTATCAGTGAGTCTGGGTAACTTCCCTCTGCTCTGGTCACAGCTACACTACACACTCTCCCTGAAAGTAAACACTGTTGAGGAGAAAATGTGCATGACTTACAAATGCATAGGACTTCACCACATGCAGGTATTTGCAAATAATTAAGGGCAGAATAGCATTCTCATAGATAACTTGCATGTACACCATGGTCTACCAGTGTGATTATTGTGCTATTCTCCACACACTTCACCAGTTAAGAAAAAAATCCTCCATGCCACCCTTGCAATAACATTTTTGCTGTACGTTGTTGCCTATCACCAGAAGGACAGCAAAGTGGCCAAAGCATCCAGGTGGAAATTGGGGAATTGGGGCCTCTGAAGTTCCGAGGAACACCTCCATGAGCACAGGGACACACCTGGCACGTGGAAAATTGATGAGCATGAACAACGCTGGCACTGAGTAACTGCAACTCCATCCTCCTCACTCATAAGTATTCTCTCCTCAGGTACATGCTGCCAGAAAGATGCTGCAGAGCTACCAAACGTTTCAGTAAAGCACCAGATTTCCGCCTTGTCAAAGTAGTGGAGGGGCTGCTTCTCCCTCTCTGTTGCCAGGTGGTAATTACTAAGGAGGAAAACAAGGATTTGCAAAAAATGACTGCTCTTTGTAGATGGCACATTGCCCTCTCAAGAGCCATAATCCCCCTGTTAGCACAAGTCTCTGTTGCCTTCCTTCTGTTTTCTCATTCCCGACTTCTTGTAAATGCTAATTTTGGGTTTTTTTCTATGTCTTTTTGCTGTCAAAACTGTAAACAGTAGAATATTACTAAGCATCTCATCAAAGGAAGAGCTACAAATGTTTGGTCTTCATTATTTTGTTATTGTGCTACCTTTTATTTTTTTAACAGCTTGGTAAACAAGGTATTTAAGACTTTCCAAGCATGGCTTATAAATTCCTTCTGTTCCAACTTGCAGTCATTTATAACTGACATCAGCTATATCTCTGCTGCAGTCATAGGTTTGCTGCATACATAACCATGCCTGAAGCAGCTCCAACATAGCCAGGTGGGAGCAGAAGTCTCTAGAAAATACAAGGGCCTGCACCCGCATGAGGAGCAGCTGCCTGAAACCACAGCAACAGTCTTGTTGATGCATCTCAAAGCCCACACCCTACCACCTTCCCTCTGCTTACTACTTAATCTGTCTAGATTAATGTCAGCTGGGAACATTTATATAGATTGTTTAGTATGAGTGCAAATAAACACCCTAAGTGGAAATACGCAGTCATTTTATGAGAAGGAAGAAGAAATCAGTTCCTTTCATTGCTAATCATTTTCATGAAGTTTTGTGGCTGACAACAGGCTGTTTGAATGAAACAAAACGTGTGCTAAACCTCAGAGATACCCAGTTCCAGAGCAGCCCTACATGAAAAAGGATTGTGTAGAGACACAGAAATATGCCCTGAACATTTATTGAAGCCCTAAGTTTGTGGCAGATAAATATTCAAGGCAGGAAAAGAATGGAAAGAAAGTTTCAGGCAAAGAAACAAAGCACAAAGACATGGTTTGTTCATATGTTCTACCACAGCAGCATTTACTGGTGGTGATGATGAAACCAGCCAGTGGTGTGATTCAGCTGAGGAAAAAATCAGTGGCACAATTCTTACTGACTTCACTTTGTACTGGATTAACCTTTAAAAACACAGGTTGCCCAGACAAGCAGTAGTGGTAGAAACCAAAAATACTTTTTCATAACTTAGTCACCCGAATTGCTAGCATGTGTAATGCCTCCATATCCCCACATGAGTCCCTGAAAATGGCCCACATAGTAAGTTATCAGTTCCAGTAGCCTCAAAGAAGTTAACCATGTGACAACAAAGATTCACAGAAAGTCCTTTCCTTTTGGCTGTCCTGCTCTCATTTAACAACAGCTTGTAGTGAGAACAGCCCATGCCTCACACTGCAGTATTGCTTTCTTGTCTGGGTATTTAAGGAAAAGTATAGATACACCCACACCGGCATCAGCATAGATCAATGGCAAATGATCTTCTCTCCAAATTGCATTACAGATAATGACAGTATTAATCATGCATACCAAAAATCAATATAAAAATCCACACACTGATAAAATGCTAATAATTGGGACCAGATAAACGGCAAAGCAGCTAGAGAAACTAGTTACTCATCATTTGGTCACCTCCTGCTGTTTTATGTGCTTGCAGAGTTAGTTATTGAAGTTGCATTAATTTATAAGTTAACTCTCTTGAAGAGGCTGTTTCTCTTACTATTTGCACAGTATTTACCACTGTCAGGCCCTGATCTCAATAACTGATAACAGCTGCAATCTATATGATGAGCACAGGACAGAAAGACTCCCAGATTTCAAGCACATCCTCCTCTTGGGTCACTTTCACATTCTTGGAGGGGCTCATGTTAAGCCTCACAGCTGTTCCTGTGGTTGCAGCAGGGCCAAGTCCTGCCAACAGCTCACAGAAGCAGTTTCTGCTTCTGCCTCTTGACTACAGCCAAGCAGAGAACCAAGATCTGCTCAGTCTCATTGCTTTCCATGTGTCCTTCAGGACCTGAATTGCACATGTTATAAAAAATCCAAGAGGTTTTCTTTCTGCTCATGGTCCTGCACAAGCATAAATCGATGTATTGGTTATATTCTAGGTTATGTGAAAAAGCATCAGCATTGTGTATTTGTGCTGTATCACCCAGTCAGTTAGCTAGAAGAAGTAGGGTCAAATCCTGAGAGGATTAAGGCAGCAAGCTACATCAGCGAATGCCATCTGAAAGTGTAGATATTGTTTGGCATATATCTTAAAGTGTCAGGAGAAGCAGCCAGTGAGCAACGCAGTATTTGATCTGTCAGCATTGTACAGATCATTTACATAGCTTTTTACAAACATTAACAGATTAATCTTCACCTGGGGACACACAAGCAAGGTTCAGTAGCCCAGATGAACAGATCTGGAAACTGACTCACACAATGGTTTTAACCTGATTTCCAGGAGAATACAGCATCTTTACATCTTATAAAAGCACAGGAGGGGAAGGAAGTTCATACTCCCAGAGCAGGAGATGAAGAAAGGTGAGGGAGAGAGCAGCTTTGGCCCAGTCATTTGTGTCTGTGAGGTGCTGGGGCCATGGTGACTTTCTTACATAGAGTTTTCCTGGCTCCTGTTCACTTTACACTGGCTGTGACAATCCCAAGGTGGATGGTAGCTCTCACTCCAGCACAGAGGACACAGACATGTTCATGTGCAAATCAATGCATTTCACACCCAAAATGTAAAGCATATCAAGCAGATGAAGTGGAAAAGTCCTACCTTGTTGAAATATCCTTACCCAAACAACTATCTAAAGCATCTCAGTAGGATCTGTTTCTAGAAGCAGGAGTGGTCATCATATAATAACACACAGGTGAAAGTTGAGTCCTGTGCGCAAGAGCCTTTGCATTGAGGAGCAGTAGGGATCAGTGATGGATACGGCCCACAGGAACCTACTGGCAGAGCTCACAGAACAAGGCCATGGCCCATGAGTCCATGCTACCTCTTCCGTTTCCTCACCTGGGAGACATCATTTGTGCACACATAAGTTATGTAGCTGAGGGGTCTGTTCTTAGCAGTATCACCATGGGCTGATGAGCTGTCCATAAGCCACAGGAGACTGGGAGATCAGGTCCCTGGAAAGGCAGGACAGGGAGTGATCCCACAGCTGTGTTTCTTTGCAGGAGGGGCATGGATATATGTATTGAAGCAGTAAGAGGCTTAGTTCACACACATATACACCAGGGACAGACATACCAAGATACACTATCATAGTGGTTAGCAATGTGTGTTTACATGGACTGCGATAGACACAAAAAGGAACAAGGGAAGATGTGTCTGCACAGGCATTTGCTAGAGTTGTGTGAGTAAGGAGGACATGCCACCATATCCTTAGAATATATAATAATTCATGTGTTGTAACTTGGTAAAAATGTTTGGGATTTATCCCTAAAGAACCGATGTCAGGAAGGTCTCCTACATTTCATGAAGGAAATTGCTTATTGATCCTGTCTGTTTGCATCATTTTTACACTGTACTACTCCCATGCTTGACCTGCAGGGATCCAGAAAGGTCATTTCTTCATGCGCCACTTGACTTCTGCAGGGAGATGCTGCACCTCCACAAGAGGCTGCAGAAAAGGGCTGTGGGTGGGATCAGCTTGTGAGGCACAGAGCACTAGTGTTTCTGAAGTTAAAATCCCTGTGATGTCCGTTTGGAGTGCCTTCTTCATTTATTCTTAAATCTACTGAAAGCCAGATGAGAGATCACAAATTAATTTGGAAACATATTCAGCAAAACCATTGTAGGGTTTTCTCTGCAACTTTAGGCATGGCCTACTTAATTTTTTCAAAGGAATATAATACTTTAGTGAAGCTTTTGATCTATCTCCCCTTGTGAAGCATTGCAGATGTGACTTGCAGTCTTTTACTACCTTAGTAAAATTCAGTAAGGAGGACTGGAACTATTCTGTGGTGAGCATGAATTGATGGAGCAGATGCTCTGTGTGCCCTTCTGTACTAAACAGCCATTGCATGATTTTCAGGATGGGGTCAACCACTAGACTCAAAGATATCAGTGATCCCTTACAATTCCATTAGGAAGCACACGAACAGATGCAGAATTTCAGGGATAACAATCAGGAGCAGAAGTAACAGATCAACACTTTTTCGGTCAGCTTGGATGTGCTAGTGATATTAAAACCATATTGAAAGGTACATCATGTTGCACACTCAAGATTTTCCCAGGGACACAATATATTGAAACGCTCTGAGCATTACATGAAGTCATGTCAAAGATGCTGTTCCCTTTATACCAAATCAACAATATCTCATAGGGGCTCCAACGGAGCAGGTACAATGTAGATTTTCACACATTTCCATAGCAGTGTTTTGAGAACATGCCCAGCTATGCCAAGCTCCAGAGCATTGTGATGAAACATAAAGCATCTCCTATGGAACAAAACCACTGGAATCCAAAACAAATTAATATGACATCAGTGAAATGGATGAGTCTTCCTAAGGAAAGCTTTGTTATCTAGCTTTGATGAATACATATAGAGAATACATGCTATGTTCAGCAGCACAGAAACAAAACTATCCTAAGGGCCATTGTAATCATTCATTAAGAGCCACTTTCAAGAATGCTTTAAAAGCCCTTCCAAACTCCTATCTTCTCCTGCCAAATATTTTCTACTATTTCTATATTCAGTGAGAAGTTTGCTGTGAAATCTGCATTTGCTGTGAATAACTGAACAAAATCCCTTCAACAAGTTTTTGGTTTAGGCACAAAATAAAAGAAGAGATTTCATCAACACACAAGTCTTAAGAAACAGTCTTGCTGTTCTGCATTTTCATCCAAAAAGTGAAATGGTTTTGTTTCCAAGCATAAAACTTGCCTTCCTTAATGGAAAGCTTGTGGTACTCTTAAGATAGCTCAGTAACATCTCACTTTACAGACAGTATTTTTAGGATTTTGTATTTGTCAAAGCAAAGTCCTATTTTTTTCTCATCAAATATAGCACAATTTCACATGGAGGAGAGAATGATGGTTTTCAATATGTAAAGACATATGCATAACATTATAAGTCTCCAATTTTCAGAAGTTAAGAACATGCACTGCATTAAGATCTTCATTAAATAGTAACAAACTATTAAGGCATGATTTACATTCACAAACACCACATTGTTTTCTACTCACACCACTTTTCTGTCTACTTTGGTTGAAAACTGGAATGAGCATTGCCCCACTCTGTCTTCTCATAAAGAGATATAGCAGACATCCTTTACCACTTTTGCAATCCCTTATTTCATGAGTTGGTTTATCAACTTTTCTCCAGGCCTTTTGTTTCTGAGGCTCTTGCCATGAATTAAATACTTTATTTATGTTTATGGACTTCAGTGGTTCTCCAGTGTGTCTTAGCCAACTAGAAAGCATCTTACCTGGCAAAGTTCAATAAATATCCTACAATAATAATTAGATTTACTTTCCTGATTTATTAATGCTGTAGAAAATACACAAATGTTATGAATCTCATACTTAGGCCCTCAAAGGTATTTGGATCCTTTAGCCCCCCTGTTTTAAAAAGGAACTAGAGGCCATATGATAAGTTAAGTTCTTAAACACCAGCATGTGTTAGAACTTAAACAATTCATGTATTCTTATATCCAAAGTTCCATGGAAAAATTGCCGCATTAAATGGAAAAGCCTTTCAGAACCTCTTCTATGATATACAGATAACACTAGGTCTGGTTTGGGTTGGAGAACTGAGTGAGGAAGGTTTGCGATGGCCCTATGAAACATCACTACTAATGAAAATAGAGTGCAGGTGATCCTCCTGGCTACCCTGAGCTCTGCATATGGGAGAGCAGTACTTTAGAGCAAGTTATGTTATTGCTTGCTATAGCTGAGTATGTATTGACTAAGATGTTCCTTTCTAACTCTTTTCCATTGTAAGCTAGTAAAAAGTTCATGTCAGAAAAAATAAAAGTGATGCAATAAGGTGCATCTCTCCTTAACATTTCTCACGAACAAAACACTAGTGAGATGAGGCCTCCAGCAGAAGTACTTTTTTTAATTAGGCTTGCATACTCTTCTACATGAATATGCCATTGGGTAAGTATGGTACCTGTCAGCATCCAGAGGTGTCTCACAGCTGGAGCTGTATAAGAAGATTAGAGTGAGGCAGATATCTCTTAAGCTTCTGAGGTATTCTGCTGCAGAACTTGTCCCAAACTCTGGCACATTTATAAAAAGCTTTTTCCCTTCTAAACAGGTTCAAAATTTTCCTGGGTTTGCATTAAGATGCCATGGCAGATTTTTTTTCACTGAAATTCAGATGTAATTTTAGCACATAAGTACTTTTTGTACAAACTATCTTTTCCTTTATCATATAGAGGATAAAAAGCTGAAAGATTACCTTGGATAGAGGAGACATACTGGGGTTAATACGAAACTCTGTTAGGTACCATATCCTCTGTGTCACCTTTTTGTGCACAAATGCTGGATTCAAAACGACTTGTATGAATTCCAGACAAAAATCAGCCTTTTTATGTTTTAACTGGATTGAAATTTGATTCATTTACAAAAAGCCCTCAAAACAGTTACAGAGCCCCACAGCTATCCACAAACCCTAACAATGTAAAGAGATACACATGTACAACCCCCAAAACATGTATGGCATCTTTAGGATATTTTTTATTTATTAATTTTCTGTTTAATCTAGATATAATTTCCCTGTGTAGTAAAATAATTGCATCACTAATGGTTACATTCAAACAGAATGGCTTGGGAGAGAAAACTGAATTTTTAGGACAACCGTGTCAGACTAGAAAGGAAGTATGCATCAATAATTCCCTTTCACATTTGATACTTCAACTAGTATTAACTTAAAAGTTCAAATGCAAGTCATTAAACAAAAAAATGAACAAAATGAGGAGCAACCTTACAGGGACAGTGATGAACTGAGAATAAGGACATTTGGGTTCAATTCCGAACTCTTCCCTTGCCAGTATAGCTTTGGGCAGTTTCTTTGTTCCTTGGTTCCTTATCTATTTAATAAGGATATTAATACTTGATTAATTCTATTGCTTGTCTGCATGCCTTCCAAAGGTCTCTTAAAGGATTTTATATGGAAAAACTACTTCTTTTGGTATCTCTAGAACTCTCACCAAAGTGGAGGCCTGTTTTTCGTTGAAGGCACATGAAGAATTACAAGAGTGAATCACAATCAGAGCTTATGTCTACCATAGACTTGGTAAGAACTGTTGCTCAGTACTGGTAATATCTTCACTTCTAATTAAAGAACAGATCTGTGAGAGCCAATAAATACTGGGACAACTATAAGAGATCTAGTTGAAAAATGTATGACAAAACATTTACCTATTAAAAAAAGTGTATATTTTAAGTGTTGCAAAATTTCACTGAGAAAAAGAGAAAAACAGATATCACCAATTTTTTTTGGAACAAATTAATGTCTGATTAAAAATGTTAAAATTAAATGTTATGTCATTTTGAAATCAGTATTTCCATACATATCAATTTTTAGTGAGCTTTTAATTTTTAAATATATTATGCCTTTACAAGTTTTTATCCTGTTTTATGAAAAACACAGATGCTGATGTACTGAAATTTCTTGTCAGAAAAATATTTTTTCTGTGGCTATTTATGTTTCAACAACAGAAGTTTAAGACTTATATGATTTTGAATTTTTTTGTGTGCCTTCCAAAAATTAGACTTTCACTAGATTTTTACTCAATACAACTCAAGACATTCCAAGTACAGGAACTGCTTGTGTGTTGTATTATAAAAAGACATTTTTCTTGACTAGAAATAGTTGCTTCAAGTGTAGGAAGTATTTCCACTGTTCAATTTAACTTCTCTGATAGTGCAGATGGTTCAGGCTCTAATGTGGTTTAGCCAAATAAACAGTTCTATGTATTGAAATGAAATACATGCATTTTCAGCATCAGACTTTTATTGCCTACTATCTTAAAACAAAAGGAAATTAGTAATTTCAGTTGCTTTAGAATTGACAAAGAAAGCCAAGTACAGCTTTGTGCAAATGTTTAAAGTAAATTATCAAAAATGTCACTCAAGAAATAGTTCTAAGTCACAGTAAATCATTGACAGAAATGTCTGTTAAAGACAACGAACATCCTGTATTGTGCAAAAAACTTCTCTCTTAAAATCGCACACTGTTTAGAAAATAATTCACTGTTTTTGTAATGAATATGTTGCTACCATAGACATAAAAGAAATAAACTTTAATATATATCCTAATGATATAGTTACAATCATGCAAAATTACACAGGGAAAGAAAATCCAGATGTTTTGTACTTCCTATGTCAATATATATATCTATATTCTGTAGGAAGGCTGCTATAATTAAGACTTTATATTTTGTTTCTATACCCTAAAGATGTGTATGTTTCCCAACGAAGTAAACAGCCGAACATCATGTATAAACTAAAAACTGAACACATTTAATGTAGTAGAAAGCTTGGTAATTATCCTTCAACCTATTAATAGTGAGTACTTTTATCAGATCAATGATATTTTATCAACTGACAATACCTAGAAGTAATGTTAATACTGTCACAAAAATAAATAAGGTGATGAATGATGCCAATAATAATACACTTTTTTTCAGATATGAAAACCACTAATAAAAATAAACTTTTGCTTACTCTGATAATTCTTCAGTAACAATGTATCTGTACTGTTGCACGATTTTTAAGAATGTAATTAACCTCTTTTTCTTGTCCTAATTACAAGGCCAAAGGATTCACATGATTTTGTTTAGAAGGGAAGTACAAATTATGCCCAAAGCCTAATAAATCTGTTGCCATGACAATCAAAGAGCCTGGTCTTCCAGAACCTTTCATAATTTATTCACATGAGTAGTTCTTACTCCAAGTTGTCCCATTGATTGAAATAGAACTGCTGATGTGAGGTCTGCAATGGGAAACTTGAATTTAGAATGCAGTCCTCGTTCATATAAAGATCTGAGGGGACTAATTCCACAAGTAAGAGATTCTTTCAACTGTGCAGACTGGAAGATATCATTTATGTGTTGTGTTGTTCTTCCTCAGTTTTCCTTGCTGATTCTTATACACATTTTAGACGGTAAAACATACAAAAATGTACCTCAATGCACATTTATGCATATTTTGCACTTGATTCCTAAAATCAAGGCTGGTTCCTCTGAATCATACTGAAAAGGTGTCACCCCACAAGAATGTTTTTGTATCATGTTTGTTTCCTCCTACTGCAGTGATTTGAAAAATCTGCATTACCATTATCTCTAAAAACTGTCTTATGGAGGCCTTCATCATAGAAGGAGGACATGTATTGGGAACTACCTCAAAATTTTGAATAGGATTTAAGCTTTGATTCTTGTTCGTGCATCCTGATGCAGCCTGGCCTGGCCTTTTTGCTTTGACTCTTTGCACCCCTTTTACCCTCAAAACCTGCTGCCAGGAACCTATCACGTCCATACCCAGCTGAACAGCCTGTAACAACTGCCACACAAACTCACTCTTGGTTCATTTCTAACCCCGTTCAAAAGCAGGTGGGATCACCCACAACTTGCCTCTCAAGTGGCACTCGGCTTTCCTTCTGTCAAAGTCAGTCATCAGCCAAAATGCAGAAGAAAATACATGTATTTCATATCAACACTCATATTTTAGTTTTACCACAATTTCTGAAACAGAGATCCAAGTAAACCAAGCTTTCTGGAAAACTAACCTGTTCTTCCATCTCAGTACAGTCACTATATAATTCTTGACCTGCTTGGCAATTTCCTGATAATGAAACCAAATGTTGGTAAGATCAGTAGTCAGTTAATAACATCACCTTACACTCCCCTAGCACCTTTCATTCAGGAAGATAAAGCACATTACCAGTTGTTAATGAAAAATATTTCATAACATCCACTGAAACCAGTTATAATAATTCTCAACACTCTGCTAATATGTGACAGAAATTACTAGATATGAGAACATCTTGTACTGAGTTTGCTTACTTTATGACTTAGGTCATCAAGAGTAACATTGTCATAATTCACAGTAGTGATTTTCTGGCTTTAGCATGTGTGCAAAAGGATCTGCCTCCCTCTGTATCTAAAATACAGTGTCAAAATCTGCATTTGATACTTTTTTTCCCCATGGGAAACAAAATAAAGTAAATCTTTCGTACCTGCATATCTTGCAGACATTCAAAACCCTTCTGTAGCTTTTACTTACTCAGATACTACTTATTGAGATCTATTCTTACAGTGATACAGGATTTATTTTACCTTCTATTTTTGCCTAGCGGTCAATGCACAACTGAGGTGCAGGTAGGTACAGCACCATGACCCCAGAGAGACAGACAGAGCAAGAGAAAGAGAAGACAGGAGGAGGGGTATAAAGGAAGGGAAAAAGAGAGAGAAATGCCAAAGCAAATTCTTAAACATCTTCCTTAGCATGGAAGTATGTACAATACATCTACTGATGTCCCACTCCAAGTGCAAATGACAGCACAGGTGTGCACAAACACACATGCACGCTTACACACTGTCAGAAAGCAAGGGAGAAAGACAAATCTTACAAAGCTGCTGCAGTAATCAGGGCACTTGCTCCTGGAAACAACCATGCAAACAAACATTCTTTTGTCATCTTTCTACATTTTTACAATTTTCATTTGATTATTGCTATTATTTTTACCTCTCACCAAAACAGAAATATGATTATTATTAAAAGAAAGGAAAAAGGCCTTACCATGCAGTGCATCAGGAAGAGATGAGAAGCACAGAGCATGCTGCAGAGATTAAGCTCAGCATGGCATTCAGATATCCTCTGGAATTGAAGAAAATTGTCCAACCCATTCTTCCTAACAAAGCGGAGAAGTTTTCTCTAGGCTTCAATTTTTCACCAGAAGTCAGATCCTTACAGTGCATTATATTTTCTTCTTCAGGAGATATATTTCCTCCAGTTAAGTTTCAGCTCCACAATGCCATTTCCAATCAGCTCTAAGAAGTTCTTCATTCCCAGATTCTTGGTGTCATCAGAGGGACTCCAAAGAAAATCAAAGAAAGAAAGAAAAAAATAAAATAATACCTTACCAAAGCACTGAAATTACTATGCAGAAAAGAAGAAAAAAACTGCAACAAGCTCTCATTTATTCTAATATCTATGTGTTTCACAACAATCAGTACTACCTCTTTGGTCTCATATATGCAGTGCTGATTACCTGCAGTAAAGAAAGAGGCAAAAACTTTCCCAGTTCACACATGATGCATTTTGGTTACTGCTGCTCAACTATGCACTACCAAACAACCCTTCTCATCCCGAGGACCTTTAAAACCATCTGACAAAAAACATCAGCTGTCCCTTTTCCTTCCCAAAGAACATGAATATTAAAATTTCTAGAAAAGTGTTGGAGAAACCTTGACAAATAACCCAAAAATACAGATTAGATCTAAAAGAAAAACTATCGAAGCAGGAGAATTCTTGAGCGAGGGAGGTACTGTGCCTGAAGGATTTGGACACACATGCACTAAGTCATGATAAGGAAGGAGAAAGGGATAAAGAATGGTGTCTACCAGGGTGTTTGGAGAGGATAGGGTGGGACCGAATTGGTGTCAGGCAGGAGTGGGATCCTGAGTCACCCTCAGCCTCCTGCCTTCTCGCTGACAGCAGCCTGGGCTTCCCCTGCACTTTCTGCAAAGCATATTAATTGATTCTGGTTGCTGAGCAACTAACTCTGGGGAGCCACATTGACGGCTCCGGCACAGCTTCAGCAACAGCAGCAGGGAGAGGGGATGGTTTCCCCCCTCCCTTCTCCTCCCAGGGCTCACTCAGCCTCCTCAGGATGCCTTCAACTGCCCTGCAGGGAATCTTTGCAAGGAAAAGAAAGACGATCCCATTAAGGCAGCTGGGAGAGAGGGTGGGTTTTTCCCCTCAACCTGTGCAGTACTGGCAGGACTCAGACAAGCGCCTCTCTTCATGCTGACAGTGAGACTGCAGATCCAAAGGGCACCTTACACCCCTCCATCAACAAACCTGGGGTGCTGGGACCAGAGGGGCTGGTGGCAGCTCTGGGAAACCCACCCTGGCATGGTGAGAGATAGGAGAACAAGCGCGGTGCAGTTCCCTTCCGAAAAGTGAAGCTGGGTTAACCCTCTGGTTCTCCAGGCAAGCTGCGAAGATGTGGTTAAAATTACAAACAACTCCCCTGCTAACAGCAACTCATGGGTTCGAAAGTGAGTTTCCAGTTGAAGCTGTGGCCACTTAAGCCCTGTCCCTGCAGTAAGGGAGTAAATGTATTACTTACTTCTGACCTCTTTATCATGTTGCACGTCAGACAGAGTAGACACTCCTTTGGCTGAAAGGGCACACAGAAAACCAAAGTCACTGTCCAGGGGAATTGCCTGGATGTCTGTCAGAGACTGCAAAATGGAGCTTCTGACATAACGTTGTCATTGCTTTGACCAATGTTGTGTTTAAGTTCCTTGTAGGACAGAAGCAGCAATGAGGCCATTTAGTTTTGGCCCAGAAAAGAAACGGGATAATTGAATAACTGGGGCTGGCTCCAAGGGGCTCCTCCTAGAGCACCTCAATCGATGGCCCCATAGGAATGATGGAATATTTCTGCAAGGCTGATGCCAAGTGGATGGACCCTGAATAGGGCCTGACCCTGCAATTTGTGGCAAGTCTTCCACTGACTTCTGCGACTTCGGTAATCTCCAAAACGCTAGTGTCCAAACCAAGACATTTCTCTTGTGCTCTTCTTTTGTGTAAATCCTTGGTCAGACCATGGCATTTGTTCAGCACTGACTAAGCTGTCCTTCTGTTCACAGGTAAGATATAAAAAATTAAAAGACCTCGAGATTCCTCTCCCTGTGACCTGGCAATAAGTGCAATATCAGATCTTTGGCCAAACAGCTCACACGTGATTACTTCAAACACCTGAGCTAAATCAGCTCTTTATTTCTGTTATAGTGATAGGACAAGTTAAAGGGCAAGGTACTGAGAACTGCCTTAGCTTGCATTCACATAAATAAACAGAATTATATGACCCTCTCCTTGAAAAACTCCAACGTATAGCTTGTTTGCGCTATCTAAATGGCAATATCTTTGTGAAAAGGGGACAGCTTGTCTTAAGTAAAAGAGTAACTTTTCTGAAAGTAGCTTAGCCTCACCACACACTGTTTTCATACTTTTAAAACAAAGAATTACAGTTTAATCTCATTTTCTTAGCAAAGCCAAATGCTTCACATATATTCAAAGCTCAGGAAGGACCACTAGATAAGGTCAGCAGAGCAGCTATATGAAACAGATAGACAGCAGAAGAACATACTCAGTTTATCCAATATGCCTATTGATATGAGCATATACTGGGTATTCCTAATCCCCAAAGTACAGCATAGAGAGAAATACGGGAACTTCAGCATTCATTTAGCAAATTACAATCATATAATTTCCTACCAATAACAGAATACAGTGGGATATTTCTAAGGAAGAGATTCTGTAGTTCACCTGCTCCATGAAAATCAGTCTTCTTGAAGTCTCCTAACATACTAAACATAGGTTAAACACATTAAAACACACCAAGCCCACACATCTTAAACACAGACTATTCTTGATTCATGTGGTCACACATTTATATAATTAATTTGGTGTCATTTTTTCTCCCTTTATCTCTTCTTCTGACTCTTTGATATTTCTTTTGACTACCTTTCATAGTACCTTATCTTTGTTACTGGATACAAATAAATCTAACAAGTCTTACTCTAGCAGTTGTTAATCCAAATCATGCATTTTGTTTTGTGTCACTGCTCACATATGTGTCATGGTTTAACCCCAGGTGGCAACCAAGCACCACAGAGCTGCTCACTCATATCCCCCTGCCATGGGATGAGGAGAGAATCGAAACAGAAACCTCATGGGCTGAGACAAAGACAGTTTAACAGGACAGCAAAAAAAGAGAGAGTAATACTAATAATAGTCATGATAAAAGAATATAAAAAACAAATGACACACAATGCAATTGCTCGCCACTTACTGACTGAGGCCCAGCCTTAGCAGCAATCAATGTACCCCAGCCAATACCCCCAGTTTTATATTCAGCACAATATTATATGGCACAGAGCATCCATTTGGTCAGCTGGAGTCAGCTGGCTCAGCTGTGTTCCCTCCCAGGTTCTTGAAGGGTGATGGTGTGAGAAGCAGAAAAGTCCTTAACACTGCGTAAGCGCTGATAAGTGATGCCTAAAACATCAGTGCAATATCAACATTATTCTCATACTGAATCTGAAACACAGCACTATACCAGCTGCTAGGAAGAAAAGTAACTCTATTCCAGCTGAAACCAGGACAATATGACATTGCTTCATTTAGCCTGCAAGTTTATTAGCTCACAAAAAAAGTGCTGAAGAACCACAAAAAACAGGATTGAAAGTGAGCCAACCCACCTGTGTCTCACAGGAGGCTCAATCATCCACTTGCCTGTCCTACAAAGTGGCCTTCTAAACAGTACATACAAGTCTACTTTCTGGACGCTTACCATGCTTTTAAAAGGCAATTTATTCCAGTGCCTCACTACTGTAACTACAAAAAAGGGTATTTCCAAGCTCCATTGCTGCATCAAACATACTATTTACTGTCGTATTTGCAACAATCAAGGAAAAGATGTCCTCCATTCCTCGTTGCATCTACCTTTTGTGTTCATA
This sequence comes from Phaenicophaeus curvirostris, assembly GCF_032191515.1. NCBI lineage: Eukaryota > Metazoa > Chordata > Aves > Cuculiformes > Cuculidae > Phaenicophaeus > Phaenicophaeus curvirostris. The sequence goes on along the minus strand of NC_091396.1, from coordinate 53,876,201 downwards.
AAATTTATTATATATCTCCTCAGTCTCTCTCTTCCCTTTCTGGATTAAAAAAATTATCTGAACATTTATTCTTATGACATTTTTTAGGGAATGTTTTATCACACGCTGACTACTGGATCATAAGAGTACAGAAAACAGAGTTGGAAATTGCATGTGCATAGGGATGCACATTAATGGACACAAAAGTAAAAAGTAACAAAGAGACAGTGTCTGGCTTAGAAAGTGAGTCATGTAACATAGGAACAAGGAAACAATGGGTGACCACTTTGTCTGTCCCGGATAATAAGGTTAAGTAGTGTTTCAATATTCCTTTTTTCTTTTCTTATGGAAAAATAAAAGGTGGCAGAAAGGATGAGATTAAATAGAGTTAACTTGTGTGTGCCTGTCAATGAGTCCTTCCAGCCTGTGCAGGAAGACGGTTCAATTTAAGGGAATATGGAAAAGCAGACTACTCTTTCCTTTGAATCTGTATAGTGATTTATCTAAAAATAAATAGAAGAGGGAAGCTAACACAAGATCTCAGGTAGACAGTATATGAAAAATACAGAAATAGAGAAAGATTAGGAGGGAGTAAGAGCTTGGAAGTGATGAAAGGCTGGAAGCTGTATGAAGGTTTAGACTAAGGGAATAAAAAGTAGTGGAGACTTTTCCCAAATTCTTAGAAAGAAATTATTAAGAGTGCATGAACATATTTGACCATATACATAGGAAAGAAAATTTGTTTTAACATAAGCTGTAGTTGTTTCATCTTTTCAACATTTACTCCTTTACATTTGTGGCGGTGCCTTTTTTTATCCTCAACTTTTATTCTCAATCTTTAACAAGTGTAAAACAAATTATTAACATTTTAATGTGTCTTACTTTGTGCTTTATTTTTATAAAGAGGAATACCAAACAGTGTTGGAGCAAATATCCGAAAAAGTGCTAGAGAAGGGTAGTTGAAAGGCAAAACAATAAAAGGAAACAACTATACAAAGGAGGCAAGTTAACAACTGGTGATTTTAAAATGAAAGCAAATTCTTTGGTATAAGAAGAAATTGTAGGAGAGGTAGGTTTGGAGCTGTAAACATTTTTTTAGAAAATGCAAAGTTGCTTAGATAAAATTCAGTCTCACAGAAAGCAAGTACAGCAGCTTTCTTTCACTTTCATAAGCTGAATTTAATCTCATATAAATGCTTTTTATTATGCATTGAAAAGGCTGACTAATGCACTCATTCTCTTTCTATTCCATTTTCTACTAATCTTTTCTCTTCCCACTTTTCTCTCCTTTCAACAGTAGCATTATCCTCCTTGAGAAAATGAGTGTCCTGTGAGGCTAAGGAGCAGAGCAACCTAGGATTCAGCCAGTCCTCATTCGCCGGGGGACTGGTACAACAGGTGTCCTGTATTGGTCGCTGCAGCTGAAACAGACCACAAGTATCCTCCTAGGTTCAAGTCCTGTAGCCAGGCAGGACCCATCCTTCAAGAACCTGGGCTTAATGAAATAGCATATTTACCAAAACATTGGCCTTCATCCCAGTTGTAGTATAATAGTTGATAAAGACCATCAGTTTATTCCTTGCAGGTTGCACCTTTTTCTGGAGCTGCCATTTGAGAATTGAATTAGATTTTTTAAAAGAAGCATTGTATCTAAAGGATACAGTCATTTTATCATAAAGATATGCAGAGATCATTTGACTTATTTAAAGTATGAAATAAAAGAAATAATTCAATTATGAACCAACTTTTAATAAAAAATCTGTGAAACTAATTTACAAAGTAGTTTTCCAGGTATGTTTCTCATTTTCATAGAATCATAGAATAACCAGGTTGGAAGAGACCCACCGGATCATCGAGTCCAACCATTCCTATCAAACACTAAACCATGCCCCTTGGCACCTCGTCCACCTGTGCCTTAAACACCTCCAGGGAAGGTGACTCAACCACCTCCCTGGGCAGCCTGTTCCAGTACCCAATGACCCTTTCTGTGAAAAATTTTTTCTTAATGTCCAGCCTAAACCTCCCCTGGTGGAGCTTGAGGCCATTCCCTCTTGTCCTGTCCCCCGTCACTTGGGAGAAGAGGCCAGCACCCTCCTCTCTACAACCTCCTTTCTGGTAGTTGTAGAGAGCAATGAGGTCTCCCCTCAGCCTCCTCTTCTCCAGGCTAAACAACCCCAGCTATTTTGACCTTTCAATATACTGTGTATCAATTACTATTCAGTCAATTACAGCACAAACAATTGAATTGATTTCTTGCCTTTTTAGTTTAAATGCCATAACAAATGCATGACAGCCTGAGCTTCGGTGAGTGCATTTCCAGATCATCATCATTGATTAATTGGAAAATCTAATGATAAGAAATAGTCCTTCATTCAAATAAAAATGTCCAAAAGCATGACAGAGACAATACACATAGTTCCACCTATCTGCAGTATACTTAACATCCCTAAAGCTATTCCTAACATACTTTACATTTAATATTACTGTAATAATTATTTTCAATACTCCGTATGGCAACTGGTCTCATTCTTTTCCAGTTTCCATCAGTGCAAATCAGACTAGCATATCATAGCTGTCAAAAACTTGCAGCAGTAAGAAAGTAGTACAGTCAATGGCAAGTAAAGCCGGTAAAATGCAAAACATTTTAGATTTGTTATGCTCTTTCTTTTTCAATAAATGCTATTTTACCACAACTTAACTGCTAACTAAATAATGAGTAATAAAAGGTTGCAGCTTGTGGTTGCTAATTATTGGATTTGCTGATACTTTCAGTTAATCTGAAATAAATTTTAATGGATGTGATTCAAATTTCACTTATAAGAAAGTAAACCTTCAGCATTCAGCGATTTCAATTAGATTGTCCTTAATTTACATCAGTGTAGTTATTAACAACAGATACACATTAATAACTGTCCATTGCAGTGCTACCTTCAGTTTAAATTCTTCATACACTGGTAATAGAGCACTGCTTTCCCTTACATCACGCCAACACTAAAACAGTATTTCAGTACTGTTGTATCAAAAATGTATGCAAAAAAATGTGAATACCTGGATAGTAGCACAGCCATATTTACTGCAGAAAATACATACAATAACTATCTTTTTTTCTTTACAAAAAGAAAATCTGGTTTGAAATGAACTTCTTGGCGCACAAAGGAGTAATTTCTACTTATTTTAAAAAGGGATATCTTGATCTAAAATGCCATTTTGTATAAGCAAGATGCAGTAGCAGTTGCATTTGGGGGGGGTCATCAGTAATGAACACAAGTTACATGCCAAAATGAGTTGCCTGATCCTACTCCTCTGACCTAGGTAGCAAAACGGTCCCTGATTTTTGGTGAGACTAATAGTCTCACCAAAAACTGTTCAGCCTGTTGCACCAAATGGAGATAGACTTGCACCTCTAATGCTGCTTAAATAAACTAGTTCCATGTGTACATTGATGACACTGGAAGACAGGTACTATTTTCTGAGAGGTGGTGATGTGTTTGCAGTGCCTGTGTTCAAACTGGAATCTTATTAGAAAAACAGTAATCTTGCTCCACAGCCATGTAAGATAGGACATGAAATGCATTAATTCATTGAATCCAAGAGTGATCATCTGCCTGAAATCCTTTTCTGGATAAGCATGTTCACACATGGCAAAAAAGGCTCTCAAGCAGCAACAGTTATTACTGCTGAATAAATATACACATTATTTCTCAACAGGCAGTATACCCAAAGGGCAAAAAAATAATAGTATGCTAATAAAGGATTAGACAGACACTGGCTAAATTAGTCCTACTACAGTTTTGTTAAGCTCTTGGGTGTGTATTACATGACATTACTGTTTAATATCATAGAACAAAATTTTCTTTCTCTCTCTCCTCCTTTTTTCTTTTTCTTCCTTCTTCTTTTTTTTTTCTTTTCATTTACTAGAACAGGTGGAAATTTCCTTTCCTGGGCTCACTTCCAAGCATTATAAAAAGTAACATAACCTTGAATATTCATATAAATCACACCTAGAGTTCTTAATTACTGCACTACACATAGGACTCTGCTAGAATAAATACTGTACAGTGGCCAAAGCAGTCCTAAACATTATTAAATGCTCTCAATTACAGAGTATGAGTGTTGGCATGATACTATACAGTACTTGAATAAATGTATTTTGAGGAATTTGGCAGAAGCCAGATTGAAGTATCTCCTGGCGTTTCTATTCTGAATACCATTGTTCTTCAGAATGTCAGTATTTTGACTAGTAAAGAATTTCAAAAGATGTCTTTTTATTTTTTGCTTCACAAAATACCTATCAGGTGGTTTGGTTTTCTGTTTGCTACTAGCAGAGGTATCTTTGTAAGCAGCTTTCTGGTGGAAGTCACTGGGAACAGCTCAGGAAGTCCCTGAAGTTCAACAGAGAATTCCCCTTAGCTGAGGGGAAAGCAAACTCCGTCAGCCATCCTCCGTCAGCCTCTTTTAAATACATCCTAAGTAATTTCTCATTCCATTCGTGAATATTTTCAGAACTTTACAGATGAATAATGTGGAGGTATTCAGAAAGATTCCTCAGAGCAAAAGATAAAAACAAAATATACAAATATAGATTCACAAGTATTCTGACTTATCCTTTTATTAAAAAGAAAACAAATCACACACACCCAAATATGCTAGCCTTTTACAATGCATCTATTTCTTAAATACTGCATTTTTTAAAGCTTTTCTTTGATGCTGACCTCTGTCTAATTAATTAATTAATCACAATTTTTGAACACTTTGAATGCTTTGTTCTAATGTCTCACTCTCTTTCATGGATTATCTGTTGTGAGATTTTAATGAGAGTCACTTTTCAAATTTTTATACAGAATTATTGTACGGAGGAGAAAGTGATAATAACAGTCTTCTCTTAATTACACATCTAATTATTCTTAGAAGTTTACTTATAATTATGTCTGCCAGCAGGCTTTGTTTCAATTATAGCCAGATTGGAAATGGAACTTAAATGAATTACTTTCGTAAACACCCATACTTTAAAACGAAAAATAAGTTTGAATATATATGTTTTAGTCCCAAGTACTCTCTTCTCTGATAGTCATTCTTGTAAACAAATATCTTAAAGAACTCTTTAAAATCTCTGCCCTTCAATAATAATAATAATAATAATAATAGTAATAGTAACAGTAATAATAATAGTAATAATAATAATACCTAAAGCTAGCAAATGTTCTCAGAGGACAAGAAAAAGACTTCATTAAGATAAAAATAATTTATGGTCAAAGAGTCTCTTTTTTTTTTTTAAACAGTAATCAGGGCTTTTATGTTAAAAGTCTTCAAATAGGAAGCCTCACCTCTAGAGTCATAGCAGTGCCATTACTCAAAGAATAAGTGTTCTTTCAAGGGTGAAAGGGAAAGAAATATCTATTTTTGATGCTGTTAGATTCCCACTTGCAGGCTAGGAAACCCCTTGTTTACCACATTATTTCTACAGGGATGCAGAACTCATCTGAAACAAAAGCAGCCCAACTATCTTGGTTCAGGAAGTTGTGTTTTCAAGAAAAAACTGTTCAACAAAAATTACCTTTAGAAAGTGCGATCCTATGCATATTATTGCAATTACCATACGGAATAACATTGTTTTAACCAAAGTAATGAATCTAGAAGCATACATAGGATGACAGAAAGAGATTTAGACACAGATATTTCACTATGTACAGATGATTGATGTACAGATCCTCTTCCAATAATATATAAATATGTACAGTTATTGCTTAGGGCTTAATTTGGAATGAGATTCAGGTCTTGGCTATAGAAAGCAATAATATTTCACAGAAATATTACCTCTTATAAGTAGTAGATTTGCAACCTCACAGACAACATGCAATACTGCATGTTTAAAATTTAAGAAATACAGTTTGTCTTCGTGTTGAACATATTTCCCTTCGACACTAGTCTCCTGCAAGCTCCTACTCCCTTACTAAATGAACACTGAAAGAGAAGCCCATGAGACTTACCTGTTTGCCTTACAGAGATGAAGTTTAAAGCATCAAAGTTCTCACGAGAATCAACCACTAGCATTTAGCTTACGTGGAAATAATTGCATTCTTCTATCTTTTAGCTTTCTCAATAAATGAAAGCTGGTGATGGATGCCAGCAGCCTTGTTAAAATAGCACTGTAATCCGTTCAGGCTTTGAAGATTGCTTAGAAAACCAAGTCATAAACATGCAGTGTCTACAGCTTCCCGAGCAGCTCAGCATTTTCCAAGCATGTACACGTCTTCCTTTTCAATACTGTACTTTACAAAGCTCTCTAACTATCTTGATTTGAGTAGAAAGAACACAGTTGTTGAAAGTAAATTCTCTCTGAAAAAAAAAAAGAGGCTTACAGTTTTAAGCTTTCTCATATCAAATAATTACGATTTTAGGAAAGGAGACAGCGTTTAGGTTTTTTTTGTTGTTGCTCTTTCCTCTTAAAAAAAAAACAAAAAGAAGCCTCAAATAAAGAAGCAAGAAGCAAAGAGAATATAGCAGTTCAAGAAGCAGCAGGCAAGGATGGGTGTCTTGTGATTGCTTTGAGTTAATACTCCTCAGGGGGAGATGAAAAAAGCACAAATACAGCAAAATCTGTCTTATAGAGTAAAAATCTGTTGTATAAGCCAGTCTCTGGCAAAGTAAAACAGTACGTGCATTTACTGCATTAATTTCTAGCATGCCAGAGTGCAAAGGAAATTAGAAGCTTTCTGTTTATTAGAGGCAAACAGGTAGGAAGAAGGAAAGAAAATTCAGTATATGTAACTACTGTAATTATTACTACTTCCTTGAGAAATGCATCAGATAGCTCCAAAATCTATTGGAGATGTGTATGTGAAAGCAGCATTTATCAGTATCACAGAACGTTCTATCATTGCCAATATTGTCTGGAGCAAATTTGGAGAATGGACGTTTAATAATGCTGCATCCCCTGGATACAGATTAACACATTTGTGACTGCTCTTCTTATAGTCTGAACACACTAGTTCTTTGGGCTTTCTGGAAAATATGACTATGAAGACTGTTACAAGAATCATAAGCGCTGAACACTTTGGAATAACTGACCCAATTATTGGCACCAAGCACTGGGAACTTCAGTCTAAAAACCCTAATACAAATCCCACCGAAGCCTATGAAAATAGATATAGAGAGACTGTGGATGAGGACCTCTGCCATTTGGCTTCTCTGTTCCTGGGCTTCATGACATAGCTGGACCACAAAGTCACTAAAAGCATCTTGGAAGGAGCTCGTTGAAACACTGCCCTGACCTGAAGCTCTCCTGAACATAGCAGAATGATACTAGGTCTGAATTATCTCAGATAGTGTATGCAGCACAAACACACACCTGTTCCCTTCAGAGCCATAAAGAAAACATTCTGTTTACTTGTATGAGGAATCCAGTCACAGACCAAAATGCCACTGAGCCAAATGCTATTCAAGCATAAAACAAAGAAACTTCCCAACCGCATGAATTTCAGCTGCATGAATTTACAGTCCAGCTGTCACCTTTCATGCTTTCCATACACCCTGACCACCTGCAGTGCCATCAAATCTTGCAGAATACAGGGTTCTTGAATGTAAAGCTTTCTAATTATTAACATTGCCATACTTCGGTTATTTTTCCCAGAGCAGAGCTTCATCTAGCCCTTTCTGATAAGTGAAAACACTACATTTTGAACAAAAAAAAAAAAAAAAAAAAAGGAGAAAAAAGTTAACCCTTTTTTGCCTTATCTCAGTTGTTAGAGAGGCTGGAGTCAGTGTACATCTGTGTGATACACTGAAAATATGAAAAATGCAGAAAAAAAATGGCCATGTTTCACATTTGAGCTCTGAGGAATAGCACACACGAGATAGAGCAAATCCCACATCCTTGGCAGAGAAGAAACCATTGATAGCTCAGAGCTTTGCCTCAAAAAGATATAGCAATTTTTGATTTGCATATTCTTTTTCTTTTTACTATTCACAATTTCGCATTTTGCTGCAATTCAAGCATCCTAAGCTTATATGCAGATGGGAAACTCCCTCCCTTTGATTATGCCTTGCTACTTATCTTCTTGTAGAACAGGCATTTGCTCATATGTTCCCTAGGTATTAGATATGCTCACAACTCCCTCTCTGTGTCTGATGTCCATGTAGGAGGCAAACACACTTCCTGGAGGCTCAGCAACCCCACTGCCTTTGGAAAAGCTGCAGAAGGAAAGGTGGGAACATAGTTTCTTGAGAATTGCCCATCCTGTTTCCAACTTGCATTTGTCTTCTAAAACACGCTTATCATGCATTCTGTCATTTTACCAGGAACAGGCATTTTGGGTTCTCAGCCACAGAAATCTTTGAACAGGTCTGATGTGGAATGGACTTTTGAAAGGCTGGACCATTTTAACATTGGGCAGTAGGAGAAAAAAAGTAGAAAAAAGATGCAAATTATCGGTAGCTTCTTTCAGAAACAGAAGTCACTGGCCATGAAATTTGTCACTACCTTGTTAAGCATCAAGAACTTCAATGTTTTGACAGTACAAAGTACACCTGCTTCTAGAAATTGCTTTGAATGTCTGAATTACTCGTCTTCCATCAGGTCCAATAATCCTTGTGTAAAGACGCTTGCCTTATATTTTGTACAAAATACTTCCAGCACTCAAAGATACATTTTAGGAATAGAGGTCAATGTGTGTATGTCCTAAAGCTAGGATATTAATAACACCATAGGATCTATAGTTTTCCGTGAGATATGGCATTCGGCTGCTGACCGTAAAAAATTGAATTTGTTCCAAGGGTTGTTTTTGCGTGGGAAGGTGACACTACCCTTGTAGAGGGTTTATGAGTATCCCCCTCTCATCTTGGGAGAGTCCCAGGAAGGACTCTGAGCTTCTTCAGCTCCTTTTAAAAGTCAGCAGGAACTGAGTGAGGGTATACAGCCCCTCAAGGAGTCAAGATCCTAGTAAGCATGATATAATGCTGTATTGTGTCATTTGGATTTTCCCACATGCTACTCTAAAGTTAAAAAAAGCCCTTGACAGACTGGGATCAATTAATTTTAGATAATACATGCATAACCCTGAGCATCAAAGACGTCTAAATATACTTTTTCCTTGTATCCTGCTCCGATAATCCTTGCCAAAGCAATTCTCTCTATGAATCTTGGCAAGTTATTTTCACTAAATAATATATCCTGCACAATTTCCTTAGTGAAATGTAATCAAATGGCAAAATAGTCCCAAGACCTAAAAGAAAATGCTAAAAAATATTACAACTACTAAAAGTTAGCACAACCCAGGGTGCAGAGTCTTGTAAGAAAAAGCAAGAAACAAGGAACATGGAGATAAACAGAGGTGGAAACTGATGTGTTTATTGATTACGTTACTTTTATTTCTAACCAGAAACATAAATCCCAAAGCACTCTGTGCATATCCATATTCATTCCCAGAATAAATTTCTTCGTGCTTAAAGAACATACCCTGTACATAAGAATGAGGAAGTTGAGTCAGCATGCTTAAGATTCAGCTTTGGCTGAATTTAAGTTAATCCGTATTTTAAAATAACGGTTTGTGATCACTCCCAGTAGCAGCAACAGTAGCAAGAATTTCAAGATCTGTTTGGTTTTGATTTATCTCAACTGCTTGCTAAAAGATTTCCATTACATCAGATACAAAATCAGTTCTAGCACTGCAGAGGTGGATATGTTGCCATTGGGTTATTTTGAGACAGTCTCTTAGATATCAGTTATTATATTCCTTGCAAAAGACTGGAACATACATGTAAACACCCCTAGCTCATGCCAGTGCATGGGTCAACATTAATCTAAAATGACATTTTTTTTTAATTAATTGTCCTATGCTCAGTGTTCAAGTGCCCAAATATCTAAGGCAAGCTTGAGAAAGGCAGCATTTTTTCATGGTCCAGAAAGAGACAGAAACCCTTTCATGAGCGCAAAATTACTCTGATCTTTCAGGTGCTTTAAGAGAAGGTGGTAACACATTTGTTGCAGACCATGCATGTGATGAATGAGGGGATACCCTAATAAGCTGTCTGGATAAAGGGATACAATGTCATTTTTTTCTTCAATTTTTTACAAGCCGTATAAGGTCCAGGAATGCATCACACCCTGAAGTGATCAAGATCCACCAGCTCTAGAAAAAAAATGCTAAGGATCTCAATTACCCCTCCTTCCCCCCCCACCCCCCCAACAAAAGATAAATTACAAAACGGAGTTAGAACAGAAAGAAGAAAGATGATTGAAGGCCAACTCAAGAATAAAAGTAGTGGTGGAAAGGCTTAGGGCAAAGAAGAAAAAGAAATGTCTGGTCTGGGGTGTGGGGACCTGAAGAATTAGAGAGTACAGAGGTATAGGCTAAGGAGGGCAAACTAACTGGATCAAATTCTCATATGTTTTACTCTCCAGGAACCATTCACTGGCAATAATTGAAAAAAAGAAGGTGAACATTATCCTAATTTGGTTGTTTGTCTTTTTAAACAGTTCTAGTCAATCTTTCAGGACTAAGGTTTTACTGAAGAGTTTACCTGAAAGTATTTCTTTCAGTTCTTTAGTGTTTGCTACCTAACATATAGGTGTCTGGAATCTGAACACTGAGCATCAAATTGCTTTCTCACTGAGGACCCAGGCATGTTTTTGCAAACTGATACGGAGCAATTTCAGAAAACTGCCTCACTCTTTCAATACCATACATAAATTAAAAGTCACCACCAACAAGCTGCCAAAGCAGCATTTTAAGCCATTCAGTTTTGCATTGCATTGATATGGGTTAGGTATGCATTTAACGGATGGTTACTATGTCACAGCTGACAGCTGAAAGGCAATTTCCAGTTCACAGGTGGTAAGCAAAAGTTGAGAGTAGTACCTTTTTAACTTCTTTGACCCACAAAAGCATACCAATTTATATTTTTCCTTCCTTCAGTTTTAATATCATACATAGTTTTCCATCCAGTACTGCTCATTCAAGGCTGAGTGAGTGTCTGTGCTGCCCAAGTAGAATCTAAAAAGGATCACAACCCTACATGTAATGGCAACAAAGTATGGGACAAAACAAAGTGTTTTTAAAAATGTAGGCTTATAGGATAACAGGTTGGAAGGGACCTCAGGAGATCATCTAGTCAACCTTTGACTGAGATTTCCTTGCTTGCCAGAGCACCCACCTTTCTTTTCAGCATAGCTGTAGGAACAGGTTTTTAGTAGTGTATGTGTTGTGAACAGATGTAAAAGATTTTTTCTTTCTTTTAAATTGCTCTCTAATTTCATACCTTTAACAAAAGACAGTGCTTAAATATTATGAACGTATTATAATCGTTTTCCCTGCATCATAGTCTCAAAGCTTGACAAATCAGATTTAAAAACCACAGATAAATAAACAGCAGCTATTTTGTATCAGTTGATAGTTTGATACATGCATTGCATGGGAATGATTTTTGGGGTTGTAAAAAAAAAGTTCTGGTATGAAAGATTCACCCCAGTCATCCATTCACGGCAACATTCACTTTACAGACAGCCTGTGACCACAGTACTTCCCTGAGCAATTTGAACAGAACGTGCACTGACATGTTTTAAACTCCACTTAAACAAAAAAGAAAGTATATTCGCATCTCACGTGACTCATTAACTCAACAGAACCATCATATGTCAATTAAGCTACATATAAAGAGGAATCTAGCATCACAATGAGTCTATGGTCCTGTTTCAAATTAACGTGGCTTAACTAGACACAATGAGCAGTCTCATTGTGTAAGAACAACTCCTGTGACTGTCATATAAAAATAATCTGGAGAGGTTAAAAGGATTTCAGTCTGAAAACGCTATTGCTTTTTCATCATAATAGCTCAATTTCATTTCAACTTGCAGCTTTTGAAAGGAACATTTGAGAGCAGAATTTGAAGACCACAAGCTAGTATCATTATCCATATACAAACCAGACATATTTACTTCCCTCAAAACGACATTGTGATGCTTCCATAATAATTAGTAAAATGCTTTGCAAATCACAAATGGAGAACACCAATTAAAATCAAATCATTCTTATTCATAAGAAAGTTTTTGCTTCTCAGTCCGCTTCTACGCTGTCATTCACACGCTTTGCTCTTTCTTACTCCTACACAATCTTCTGCCATTTGTTCTTTTATTTGTACTTTTATCCTTATCACTGAAAGAAGATTACACTGGGTTCTGGCCATAATGTGTGCACATTTGCTCTACAGAATATGAAAGCGCTCCACCATTTCATGAAGACATTAGTAAGAAAAATTTCAATTTTGCAAATGCTAGTATCATTCACATTCCAAAACAACTTTTTAGAGTCTCAGCTCTGCATTACTTAACTAACAATGCCCACTGAAGAATAACATTGCTTGACTTCAGTCTAACAGATTTCTTGTATAGCTATTCTATTCTGTTTAAGAATATCTCTTTTGTTTATCCAAGAACAACAAAATGCAGAAACCTAAGTCAGGCAAGGAATAAATAAATAGTACTGTTTCCCATATCTGTACTGTACCAGCACTTCATCAAGAGAAACCATCCTGAATCTTCTGATCCATGGCATTAAAGTGAAGGTCACAATAACTTGTGCTCATGAAAGATCCTGTGGCTTTTCCCATAAGCTTCAGGTGACAAGGTCAGAACCTTGAATAAAATCCAACTCAGGAAATTGCCTTCAAACTACATCAAATAATTTCTACAGATTCAACCATGTAATGTATTTTTCTCCACTCTCCATCTTAAGCTTCTCTTGCTGCGCAGCCTTTGGTAATATGAACATTTTGCCCAAGAGCTGTTTCAAATTCCAAGCCCTCCTAAACAGTTAGCTTTCATATAGTATTTTAGTAACTGGGTTAAAAGGGGCCATAGAAGATCAAGATTTTCTATTTGCCATCTTACTTTAAAGAAATAACTTCTTGTACCAATAAAGTGTTTTTCTAAACTCTGTATCTAACTTCAGAATTAGTAATCTCTTATTCCTTTTCATTTATTTTTTCCTACAAATAATGAAAAATATCTTTTTCTTCAAGCTATCTTATTAGATTCTGATTGCAAGTTCTTAGCATGAGGAAAGAAAATACCTGTTTCTTTGGTTTTCATAGAAAAGATCTAATGGACAATATGTTTTTAGTTGTTTACCATAAACCTAAATTATTTTCAGGACAATGTTCAAAGGTTAGATACTTTCAGCTGTTTGAAAATTGGGGCCCCTCAATTAGCTCGTAATGCCATTATAAGCCTGAAATTTATAGGAAATATTAGGACCAAGGTTCTGTGAATATTATGGCTGAAGGTTTTGGAATAACTTAACTTAGTAAAGCCACCAGAAAGCAGCACTCAGGTCTGCTGTCCCACAGTAATTTCATATCTGAACACTGCCTGCCTCTCTCCATCAGCAGCCTCTGGGCATTGCCTGCTTCTGAGAAGGCCCCTCATCTTGGTCAGTTCCATTCAAGTAGCTTGAAGGGAGAGGTTTATTGTCAATGAAGAGGGATTGGTCATTTTTTTTGATGCACAAGGAGTGTCATACTAATTCACTTTTAATAGATTTGTTTTGTAGACACATGCCTAGACCTATTGGAAATTTCAAGCAGTGCCATAAATGTTTAATGACTTTGTACTGGAAGATATATGTTTTAAAGTTACACCTTTTTAAAAACCATCCTGTTTCCACATTTCACCTGTGAATCTTCTGTCTTGAAATGCTTAATACTGGATGAAAAAGATCTTTACATTCTGTGAAGAAAATATAATTTCTTGTGTAGACAAAGCCACAAAGGTTCTTTTGGTCTGCACATGCTTATTTCCATCTAACCGCATTCATTTTTGTCCACAGTTAGTTTTAGATAATAATATATTCTCTGTGAAGTATTTAAAATGATATATGGAGTACTTATTTTATCAAACAGGTGTCATAAAATACTCTTAAAATGGATGATTAAGATTTCAAAAGTCAGCCATTGGCAGTGTTATAATTGCATATACAATCTTGACTCAGCCACAGGCATTTTCATTTAATTCATCTCATTTAATATCATTTTAATATACTATTTCCTCAATACAGCATTTCCTTATGATCTTAAAATTACATGTGACGCTCAGCACAAAATAAAGACCTGGTATTATTTTCACAGATAAATTACAGGAAAGAGAATAAAGTTTGTCCATGTATTTTGAAATTACAGGTATTTTATAAATTACAGCTTCTAATATGTGAGGTGATTTGGGGGCTTTAAGGGGAAAGGAGAATTGAGAGGTATTTTTTTTTTGTTTAAATGGGATAATGATTACATTTTAGAGTGATCTATAAGAAAGGTTCAATTTACTAGGAGGCGTTAGCCACTGTATGTAACCCCTAATGTGATACAAAGTAAGCTGAACACTAAACAGTCCTCTTTTCTAAGAGGACTGTAGTATATTAGGTGACAATGCATGTTCTTTCATTAACCTTCAATAATCAAGTTTTTTCCTTAAAACTTTAATGTTTTCTTACACTTTGTTGTTGGTATTTTTAGTGTATTATACACATGTTCATGAAGAGAACCAGCTAGCGATATTTTCACAAAAATATATTTTGCTTCATAGACTGTGGAGTAATTTAACAAGTATGCACACATACCAGGAACAATTACCTAGTTCTGAAATATACTGCAACTATCACATTACATTTCTCTTTTTAAACACCTACTATACAAACTTCTCCCAGCCGACTGTCATAAAATACAATAGCATTGCCTGGGTGACCATTACTCAGAGTTATATTTCTGATATAAACTATTTCAAGCTGAATAAAATAAGGCAAATTCTGGTCCTATTCACTACTTAAATGCAAAATTTCCTTAATAAGTTTTTAATTAGTGGAATTCCACAAAGCTTTTTTAATGAAATCCGGAACGAGAAGAGAACCCTCAATCGCATCAAATTTACAGAAAGGTCCCTAATGTGCCCAATTTTTAGAATGTTGTTCCTCTCACAGGCTTTACACTTTCAAGTACATATAGATTGTGGACTACAGTGGCATTCATAACTAAACCCCCCAAAACAGGTTTTCCTCTCTTTTTTCTTTTGTTACCAGGATTTCTTGTATCTTTTACCTCCAGCAAGTTATTTAAAACTTCAACTTTTTCTGCTCTCAGAACTTATTTATTGTCTCTCCTCAGTGAAGTTATACGTCTAATTTATATGCAGCAAACATATAAAAATGCCACAAGAATCTGCATAAATATTTCTCCATCGTTTTATACAATATCTCATTGTTACAGTACTTGATTTCTATACAGTTTTAACAAAATACATGTTCTATACTTCTTATAAATCATGAGAGAATACCTATTAGATAAGAAGCAAGAAAAGGTATGACAAGTTAAAAAAGCTGGTATCGCTTTCCTAAAGAAAAAAAAGGCTAACTCTTAAAAAAAATCACCTCTTCTATGCATATAACAGTCTTAGACCCCATATTATGCATAGTCCAACTCAACACACATGCTTTGCTTATCAAAAACTTGAAAGTCACATGGCTTTGCACTAGAAGGGCATGTTATATAGAATAAGGCAACAAGTAGATTTCATTTTAGCAGTTTTGTTGATACATCATATTTTTTTTCCTCAAGTCAGGTATTTCCCATGCCCTCAAAACCTGGCCTTTTGCATAATAAAATAAAATAAAATAAAATAAAATAAAATAAAATAAAATATATTAATTGCTTAATTTAAGGAAATATAAAAACACCTAAATTATTGTAAAGTAGGGCAGGTGCACCAAAAGCATTTTTGGGATATTTTACTGTCTCACCTGGGAACTGAATTTTAGTTTTCAAGTTTCAGTGTTAAAATCTAGGGATGAAATTCTGTTCTGTTTCCCTCTAGTGACCACTTTCACTGAAATAGGAATTAATTCAGATTTATTGTGAAGTATTAGAAAGGGGATTACCCCTTGAGACAGCCATTCATTCCTCTTGTAGCTAATTATGTAATTCCTGAATTTGATTTCCAGTGCCCATGAAGCACAAGATGTTCTTTAGGTAAAAAGAACAGGGACAAAGATTAAACACCGACAAGAACTGTATTTAAGTATTCTACAATGAAATTTCCAAAGATTCTTTTAGCTTTAGTATCTGCTGCTCTGTGAACACAGAGAAGAGACGCACCGGATCATCGAGTCCAACCATTCCTATCAAACACTAAACCATGCCCGTTAGCACCTCGTCCACCCGTGCCTTAAACACCTCCAGGGAAGGTGAATCAACCACCTCCCTGGGAATCAGGGAATAGTAAGTCCAGGTTGAGCATAGAATTCTCTGACATTCCAAATCTCACTGCATTCAGTTTGCCTCCAGTGTGACTACATCTTCAGCTACTAGTGAACAAAACAATGACGTACCCACATGCATCTTTCGCCATCTCTTGTCAAGTGCTCCAGTGGAAACAGAATTATAGGAAGTACTTAACAGATGACCATTTTGTATGAACTAATTGTCTTCTGAAATGTCTTTTTCAGTGCAACTTCCTTTCTATTTGCATGATTTGTATTTCCTGTCACAGGCTAAGGAATTTCTATGTTTTTTCTATTTCATAAATCCATCATATGAGATAGGTTTAAGGCAGTCAATAATATTATTCTTTTTTTTCTCCATTCATCTTTTGAAAGAACATTTTGGGTTTTTTCACTCTAAAATATTACTATTTATGGTCTATGAACTATCCTGGATATAATATTTAAAGTAATAATTACATGTGTCAGAAAATGTGTCACAATTTTTTTGTGAGCTCTTAAATTCAACCCAAAATCTAACCTTAGATTTTAAGAAAAGGTATGCATATTTTTTCCCCTTTTCAAGGGGAAAATATAGGTCATTCTCTGCTGGAGAAACCCTATTCAAGTCACTGGAGTTATACCAAAAGATAATTTGACTCAGAAGGTATCAGCATTTGAATGCTGCAATACTGCCCAATTTAATTATTTAGCAGACACAAGTCTATATATCTTGTTCAGCTCTCACCGAAAAGTAAAACAAAGGACATGTTTCTCTGTGTATAAAGGGTATATAGATACTCTCCTGAATCCCAGGAGATAGAGGAATAAAGACCTGATAAAATGTTGAAGGTAAAAGGATGCTGTCATGTTTTGAGTCTGGTCACAAAGCTCATGTGGATGAGATATTTTCTGGGCAACCAGTGAAACATGAAGAGCACAGGACAGTTCGGGATGAAACTCTTTTATCATCCAGATAAGCATTGGGAAAGGAAGGCAGCAGGAACATCTTGGCAGCAAAGTCTTGAAATGTCCTGGTGACATTTTTGTTTCTATAAATGGTGAAAAAAGAAGTATAGGAATAAATCTTCTGGCTGTCTTTCTGGCCAGCCTGGATGAACTGGTTGAGAATGTGCAGATGCAAAGTATCTTGTCTGACAATGACCATGAAACAGATGACAGAACTAACTAACTGGTTGGAAAAGAGAACACAAATATAAATCATAAATCATGGAACTTTGACAGTGGAGTACAATAAACACTGGGAGGTGGAAGATCTAGATTATGTCAGTGAAAGGGGGAAAATTAATTGGGAGATCTAGTAGAGCTGTAAAAAACAACAAGAAAAAGGTCAAATAACCCAAAAAAAAAAAAAAGGACATCTCTTAGGTGCAAAATGTCCTGAACCTACAGTTTCAACAGCCTAGGGATAAAATCAGAAAGGTAAATTATAACTTGCAAAAAAATAAAATATAGGAGCAAATACTCCATATTGACCTTATTTGTAGTAGAAAATCACAAAAAATGTTGCTCTGTTCCTCAACAGGAATCTTCAGAAGGTCACAGTGTTAAAGACATCTTTGCTTCTGTCTTCACTAAAAATGTCATCTGTGATCTGCAGCTAACAAAATCAGCAGTAGAGACAGAGATGAGTAATAAAACCAAAACACTGAAAAACAGATTGGAAAATAGGTAAATGAGAGGTATTAAGATAAGATAGGCTCATTGAAAATTCTCTGTGGGTATTTTCTTCAGCCAACTCTTTATCCCAGGGCTGACATAAAACTACTTTTTGAAAACTTGACAGAAACAAGTAAGTTTGCAGATGTCACCAAGCTGAGCGGTGCAGTTGCCACAAAGGAAGGATGAGATGTCATCCAGAGGGACCTGGATAAGCTGGAGAAGTGGGCCCATGTGAACATTATGAGGTTCAACAAGGCCAAGTGCAAGGTTCTACACCTGGGTCTGAGCAATACATGGTTTCCATACAGGATGGAGGATGATGTGACTGAGAGCAGCCCTGCAGAGAAGGACTTCGGGGTGCTGACTGATGAGAAGTTTGACATGAGCTGCCCTCGCAGCCCAGAAGACCAACTGTATCCTTGGCTGCATCAAAAGAAGGATGGCCAGCAGGTCAAGGGAGGTGATTCTGACCTTCTATTCCTCTCTTGTGAGACCTCATCTGGAGTATTGTGTCCAGTTCTGTAATCCTCAGCATAAGAAGGATATGGAGCTGTTGGAACGGGTCCAGAGGAGGGCTACAAAGATGATCAGAGGGCTGGAGCACCTCCCATATGAGAACAGGCTGAGAGAGTTGGGGATGTTCAGCTTGGAGAAGAGAAGGCTTTGAGGAGACCTTATAGCGACCTTTCAGTACTTGGAGGGGGCCTACAAGAAAGCTGGGGAGGGACTGTTTACAAAGGCTTGTAGTGATAGGACTAGGGGGAATGACTATAAATTGGAGAGGGGAAGATTTAGACATTAGGAGGAACTTCTTCACGATGAGTCGCTGGCTCAGGTTGCCCAATGAAATTGTGGCTGCCCCATCCCCGGAAGAGTTCAAGGCCAAGTTGGATGGGACCTTGAGCAGCCTGATCTAGTGGGAGGTGTCCCTGCCCACGGCAGGGGGGTTGGAATTAGATGATATTTAAGGTCCCTTCCCACTCAAACCATTCTATAATTCTATGAAGTAGACAAAAATAAGCAAAATAAGAAAAAAATAAATTTCACTGAGCTGAATATCATTCTCTGACAGAAGCCACTAGCAGGTGTCAGGGAAGAATATGAAAATATATGGTATGTATATCTTAACTTTCCTGTGGTAAGCTGCCCTGGTTTTAACGATTACACAGCTTAATTATTTTTGGAGCTGAAAGTTGTATCAACAACTATGCTGGGCTATTCCATTCAAAATGAAAGGATATTTTAAGTAAAATACTTCAGAATCTACTATTATGTTTTCACAAACAACTGGTATGATTTTATACATAGAATACATTTATTAAACAAGGAAATGGTATCAAAACAGAAGAAATCTCAGGCACTGAAAGGCCTCAGGCTAAAACTTCAAATAATCTTGACACATTAGAGAATTCTCCTGCAAACCCAGAATTCATACTGGGGGAAAAAACATAAAAAGTTATACACTTAGATCACACTACAGAAACAAAGGATAGGGAATGACAGATCTCCATGGCTGTAAAGGGTCTGAGGATTAAATGGATCAGATCTGGCCACAATCCAATAACATTGCCAAAGGTAAACATGCTGCCTAAATGAAAGACTGATTGCAAGACCTGGTGCAGTGCCTATCGGAGTATGTTTTCACTTACAAGCATTGCTCCTCAAGAACAGCCTATGCCATCTGGAAGAAGTTAAGAGAGTAGTAAGAATGATAGAATTCAAGAAAACATGGCTTTCTTGAAGGGTTGAAGGGGTTATTTAATCTAAATGAGAGAAATATGGAAGGGGATTTAACAGTTTTCAGATGTGCAAAGAGTAGCAGTAATGAAGAGACCAAGCAATTCTCCACAACCACTAGGGACAAAGCAAAAAGTTTAACAGTTAAATACCAACAAGGAATATTTAAAACCAGCATTAGAAAAACTTATGAGCAACTAGAATTGTCCACTAAAAAATATCAGTCTCCATCACTGAGGCACATCAAGGAAAACATTACAGGCAAACATCTATCAAAAGTGACACAGTTTCAGCTGAAGAGGGTGGCATCCTGAATCTCTTCCTGCTTTATTCTTTGTGAAATTGTAAGTTTGTTTTCTCTGTAGTTTTTGATAAAGGCAAATAACTACTAGAAAAAAATCACCAACAGTTGTAGCAGATTCTCAGTTGCTTCTAGCTGGTTTTTGAAGATATGAGTTCTTCCTCTGAAATAAACTGCCTTGCAAAAGAGGACTACTTGGCTTAATGAAAAAATTAATTACAGTGACTTTATGGTTTTTTCTTCTAAGAAGGCTAAACTACATGGCTGTAATGATTCCTTCTGGCTTTAGCATTTGTGAAACTACAAATACTACTGAATTTTTCTTTCTCAGTGTTGTACCACGATGCTATAAATAAGGGTCTGGAAGGACAAGAAGCAGTGGCCTTAAACTGAAATATGAGAAATTCCATTCAAACTTCAGAAGAAAAATCATTTACTCTGACAGTGGTTAAGTGCTGCACACATTTCCCAGAGATGTTATGTAACCTCTGTCCTTGGAGATATTCAAAACCCTGAGCAACCTGCTGTAGCTGACCCTGCTTTGAGCAAGAGTTTGGACTGCAGAATGTCCAGAGGCACCTTCTAACCTCGACCTCTGATCTCTGTGAGATCTTGTGAGTCCTAGATTGCAACTACATTAAAAGTATCTATTACAGATCAGTCAAGTGAAAACTGAACTATTCAAGAATTAAAGCAAAAAAAAACCCAACAGTTGAAGAACATTTTCTCTCCTGTTAGGGTGCACATGATCTTTTTTTTGTTGTTGCATCCTAATTATTTTTATTCCAACTGAATGGTTTTTCTAATGAAAATTAGGCTGTTTTCTGCTGTCAAGAGTCTTGGAAATGAATGTGATGGAAGCTTAGTTACAGGCTTTGTAACATGCCACCCTATATGTACGCAATAAGAGGTGATGCGAAAAAGTGTAAGAAGGCCTAGTCAAAAGGGAACATGATGAGATACTCCACATGAATTGGAAGTTATAGAAACCAACTTAGCACAGTATTTCAGAATAGACAGTAAGAAATTACAAATGTGAAAAACAAGTTTACAATGGAATATACTTTAAAGTGAAATGGACAAAATACTGGAAGAAGTTCAGTGTGGAAACAAAGACAGAGAATGGAGGCAAACCCAGAAGGAATTAGCTTCCACAGCCAAATAAGGGATGCTGTCAGGTTATAGACCCTCACCACAGAATGGCTTGTCTTTATCCCCACGACAGTGAAAGCGGGACAACCTAACTAACACAGTTCCTCAGCAATCCTTTATTTTCACAGTAAGAATCACCTTCTTTAATTTATCTTATCCCCCAGAAGATATTACAAACATAGATAGTACAAACAATTCTTCTGTGATGCAAGGAAGAATTAGATGCTTCTAAATGCGAGAGAGAATGCTCAGTAAATACAGTTAACACTGTGCTAATCACATGTGTTATCAACAACATGGCATGATAGCCCCTCACTGAAACTGTGCACTAAAAGCTTGCACAAGTCAGACACTTATGTACTGAAACTGTCTCTTGGATCCTGGCATTTATACCAAGTATTTTGGAAACAGAACACTCCATAATTCATTTAAATGACTGAAAAGTGGAAGTGGCAATTGCAATTTATATTATAGATTAAGATTTAAGTACTTTCATGCAGGAAATAGAAATTTTGGATACAAGACTTTCTCTAGCTTTCTGGTTCAAACTCAAAATTCCCATCTTCCACTAGCATAGCTTTGAATGGGAAACACTTTCTTGCAGAATCTGTGTCATCATGCAATAAAGAATTTAATGTTCTCCTAAACTAATAAGTTTACTACTCAAATTTACTAACAAATTGAGAATGTAATTTCATTTTAAAAAGAAAAATAGAGGCAAAGTCACTATTAAAGAGAATTCATCTGTGAATGGCAAATTGCCTCCTGGAGCAAATGCACTCATTATGCTCAAAGAAAGGATGAGATCTCCCACAGTTAAATAAAACTAGTAGGAAAAATAATTGCTTGATAAATCAGAGTAATTAAATTTTGCACGTGTGAATGCTACCGCACCTCTGTCTTCAGTGTAACAAGGCCAGCCCTGTAGCACAGAAACAGCACATAAATCTCAGTCCTTTACTCCCTGAAAAATCTGTTACTGAAAGAAATGGCACACCTTTTCCCTATTAGCTCTTCATTAATGAGGAATGGGAAATTTTGCCCCACAAAGCTACTGAGATCAGAGCAGTCAAAACCAGTGGTGACGATATCTAATTCCTGTTCAGTTTGTCAACATTCCACTGAACATTTCTGTGTCTTCTAGCATTTTAAAAACTTCTTATTTTAAAGCACTAGACTCTGTTTTCCTTTGGGAACCTGCCTGAGAGGTCATTTGTTAGTTGGTCTGTATTATATGTATACAATATCTCTGTTTCCAGTTATAGCCTTCCATAGGACAGATACTTCCCCATAAGACTTCTAAACTTTATAGATACTCTGACTTCTCTGTATTAGTACTGAAAGAAAGCTTTTTTAATTCTCCTTTTAAATTCTAAAAATTCATTCTTGACTATTAGAAATATTTTGTGTTCAGGCTATCTAAACACAATTATCTACATGTGGGCACATACGCGTGCATCAGTTGTTTATCTGTCTGCTGTACTCAGCAGAAACTAGCCAGTGCAACACAGAGCATGATTCAGCTCACCCTAACCTAAAGAACCAGCAGCTGCTGAGCTGAATCACTCGCTCAGCTCCAGTGACCCCAGCCTTGATCTTTACTGACCCTAATAAGGGCTTTGATACCAAGGGCTCAATCCATTACCCACACAGAAGTAAGGCAGTGGCATTTGAGATGAGACAGTGTAACTTGCCTATCCTCCCACGAGCAATAGGTCTCCCAGACTCATCAGGGTGCCTTGCATACTCTAAGACATCTGGAATGGCAGCGGTTCCTGTGTGTGGGCAACCAAAGCAGGCCTTTAGCCCACAGACAGGCTCCTAAAGGTAGGCATAACAAATTTAGGTATCTCAGCAGCCAGCTGAATCTCTGGAATTTAGGAACTTGAACAGGAGTAATAGCTGAAAAAGCTATGTTACTGCCTCAGTCTATGCAACACCCATAAGAAGTGTTTTATGATATATTTCCTCCCGTAACTCAAGAGGAGTCTGATAGGTGAAAAACACGACACAAGTTCATTCATACGTGTTCCTCAAGAGTACAAGAATGTGTTGCATATGCTGTCTTTCAAACCAATAAAGCAAAAAGCACCACTAATCACCTTCAAAAACGTTACAGAAAAGTGATTTTCGGGCTTAAGGGTCATTTTAAGGCATAGTTCTATGGTCAGATTAGAGGGTCATGAGTTAACTCACTCTACATTTCATAAAACTTCAGGTTTGCAAGCCATCTAGATGCATTATCATAGGACATTATTTGATCTAAAAATTCACACCTTTCAGCTTCTTCATGCAGGCTTAGTAGATGGCAAACTTGGCTACTCTCCACACTAAAGCTGGCCTATGCTGTAATATCTTGGAGTATGCATGGAATCAGTTAGTAACCTTTGATCATTTAGATGTATTTAGAAATGCTGGTGCTGACATTCTTACTGCAAATCATCACAATCTCATAGATTGAGACATCAAGCAACAAAAAGACCCATGACGCAGGATGCACCAAGGCAGTATATTTACACAGAAACACAACTTCATCTTTTCACCGTCCATTTTGACAAATAAGAAGAAAAAATAGTTGTTTTGCCAACAGTCTGATGCTCTGTGAAAATCAGTCCCCTCAACCAGTTTCCCTAAAAAAAGTTCAATCTTATTACCCGTGTGATCTCTGTAAATTTAGTCTCATCTTAGCTTCTCCACTACAGCATTTTTGCAGGAATTGGCCATAATAAATGTGATTATAAATGCAGGTTTACACAGGTCTAGTTGACAATGTAACTTATCCTTTAGGTGGTTAGCTATTCTATTAGATTAGATACTGCTAGACAACCAAGTAAGATCTTTGAGCTTCTTCCCAACAAGCCTCTTGTGTGTATGTGTCATGTCTTGCAAAACTATAGTGTCCACTGAGAGAAGGCAAACCTGCCGCAGACGCTCAACTGCATTTCTTTTCCTGCTTGACTGCAGAGCCTGCTCTGCAAAGTAAACAATCCACTCAGTAAAATAAATTGCTGCAAATGCTCACTATGGGTTGTATCGTTTGATTATTACTTTGCTCATTCTCTTTCCTTAAACAGCTTTGTTCAAATTCCCCTACAAATCTACTTTCTCCTGTTTTTTTATCAGCTATGCCTTTCTCTCCAGGCAGAGCTCACACATCCGTTATGCTCCAAGACTGTTTTCTCTCTTTTTCAAAACAGTTCTCAAAGTCTATATGTAGAATTGTTTCATTGTTCATGTAAGGCACTTACTCTGGAATTAGTTCCTGCTTTTTGACTAAGAGATGGCATGTTCTATAAAGTATCCAATCTCTAAATCAGATGATAAGAGAAAAAAATACGATGTCTTATTTTCACAATCAAAACAACAGCTGATGTCAAAAAGCAGAATAACAAAAGGTGACTTTAAAACAATATGGTTCACCAGGACACAGCCTTTTAGGGTCAACATGCAATTTATCTTAGTGCACATGGCAGATGAGGACCGCAAAGTAAGACTAATGAGTGTGGCAGAAACATACACAGTAATTCATCATCATAACAAAGCATAGCTCAATTATCAGGAATTTTAGACACCTGTAGGCTTAACACAATTACACAGAAACAAATTGTTTGATCTGCTCAGTTAGAAGTGCAAGAATGCTGAAACAAAAAAATAAAAAGGGATTGTTGCCACCTATATACACAAATCATCCTTTTCTGTCATGACAAATGTACAGTTTGGCTTGCTTTCTTGGTTTGTACATTGAAGTGGTATTCAAGTGCCTGCCCAAATAGGTCTCCGTATTCTGCAACAGGACACATCGCAGAAAACATAGGAAGAAGAGGCAGTTTGCTGCAGGGGTAGAGGAGTTAATGAATACAACCACAACACCTTTCTTATGCTTGCCAAATACCTTAATACAGCAATAGTTTTCAAGTAAGACTGGAAGGAAGGGAAACCTTTAATTAGCTGGAATTTACTTCAAAAAAATTGTCTCTGCTTGGTGTTCTTACTGAGAAAAGACTAACATCAGCATCATCTTGTGAATAATTGGGTTTGGTCCTGTTCCAAATTTTCAGCTATCTGGAGTACAGTTTAGGCTGCTGTTTATTTGACTTTCTTCCCAGAGGACCACTCTTCTGCAGAAGAATTAAGGCTATGCAATGCTTACACAAACATTTCTTGCACTTCTGATAGCAGAGAACAAGACCCATTCCGAGTAAGCACTAATGATAGACAACACTGCAAGTAGCTGCTGGGGGCTCACATGCCTGAGAGACATAATACTAAAGCCAAAGGCACTGTTGAAGGGAGCAGATAGACAGCATTTGCTATCACAGATCTCTACTGTGTTTCAATGATCTTGTCACTTAGGTAAAGTGGGACTTTGAGAGCAAAAGTCTAATTAAAAATAAGTAGGTGTTATGTAACCATGCTTGGAAGGCAAATTTTCTGCAATATTCCTTAGTGAATAGGAGCTGCCTTTCTTTAAAGCATTTATACAGCTCAGCTCTAGCAATTTAATAGTTGGGAGATGATAAGAAAATAAATTAGATTTTGGTACACAGTGGTCAAATTAATTTCAGAGGTATATGTAACACTTAGTACTTAAGATCCCTAACCATGTCTCAACCCATATCAACATTAAGGTCCTCATTTTTCAGGGAAGTTTGGATAGCACACATCACACAACTTTTTTTTACAAGACATCATCATGCTGCAGAAATTTCTTGTATGCAAATGTCACGTTTCAGGGAATGTCTTAGCTCCACTAAGTTATCCACTGTGGTTAGGACTGCACAGCTGAGGGTCCAGAAATGCATCTGGTCCAGGGAGAGGGTTTACCTCTCAGTCCCCTTTTTTTGATTAATTGCTTTGTCTCAGTTTCTTTCATATTTTCCTTCCTCATCTCATTTACTTTATTGATCCTGTCTTTCTGCTCTTTCTTTTTTTTTTTCCTGCTTACTTCTTGATTAGCACGAGGACAGAAACTCCCATGGGGAGCCCCATTTGGGCACTTCACCAGACCCGTCAAATGGAGGATACTATTGTCAGAAGCAATGGGAAAGATTGCTGGGAGGGTCCATCTTGGGTGTCACAGCTTTGGGGATAATCCGTCATGCTGCAGCCACTATGTGCTTCCAGCACTTCTCTAAACTATGCCCATGAAGGAACCATGTAAGCTGCAAAGATACCTAAGCTCACTCACTATGTTTGAGACTGGTTTACCAGTATTGCCTTCTTAAGGGGTGATACCAGAATTCACGTAGTCTCCAGCAAGGAGATGGCTGCAGTCAATAAACCCCTTGTGGGGAAAGATATCAACTGTTAAAAGCAGCCTGAAATTATTATCACTGGATGGATGAATTCTGCTAAGTTCTTTGAATGCTCACAAACCAGTTTCATCTACCACTAGTAAACAACTTTCAAATAAGATCTCATTGCATTCCTGGTATGCTCTGTACTTTCTTATTTCACTTCCAATGAATTTTGTGATGATTAACTCATACATTATGTGGTTCCACGTGCAATTCTCCCTTGTGATAATAACTCAAAATGCTATTTTCATACCAACTTCCTCTCTCTCACACCTGTTTTATTTTAGCTCCAGTGTAACTAGAAGACCTATACCCTCACTCATATGACTAGAAACATTGTCAAGAACATATTTCTGGCTCCTTTTGCCAACTGACCGCCAGCTCACACAGACTAGGGCAATGGCTAAGTGAAAGTATCCATCTAATACAGGTTTACTTCCAGTTGCTACAGAGCCCACTGCCCCACAAATTCTGCTGGATCTTCATCTGTAGAGCTCAGGCACTGCTCAAAACAGGAACAGTTCAAAAGTTGTTCATGAAAATACTCTAAAAAGATTGTGCAGTATTTTCTTGTTCTTGTATTTCTGATAGCCATCAATGAGTTTTATGTGAACTCTTCAAACGACTTGTTAGTCAGTAAGGCATACAGCAAGCACTCAGTTCAAACAATCAAGGAAAAAAGTCATATATTTAATTTTTTTTAAAAACAGCAGCGCATTTTAGGTTGATGAATTACTGAGTTTTACCAAGATCACTCAAAATAAGATGCAGCACTATTAAACCTTTATTCTGACTATCAACAGAGAACGAGAGCCTCTGGAAGTAACTGATCATGGAAGGAAGGGACATAACTTGATACATCATTAATTATTCTTAACCAGAATAGAGATGCAAACAGATCCATCTCATTTTATCATTTGAGTAGAAGAAATAGGGCTAAAGCTGTAAAGTCGCAGAATTCTCACAGTGATGAAAGAACGAATATAACATGCATGAAAAACCTACAAGGGGAAATGCTGTAAAATCTAGGAGAGAAGGAAGTGACAGGAAAAGACATCCCATCAATGGAGATTTGAGGCTTGTCTTGCATTTTAGTTGTCTTTGATCACATCAGTAGTATATTCTGTTCACCAACTCCATATCCCAAACCTATCTAGATAATGGTAAGAAAATTCAAAAGAGGAATATTCACCTGCCAGGAGCAGGCACAGATCAAGCATTTATTTTTCACAAAGCATTCTGTGCCCAAGTGTCCCTACAAAGCAAAACCTAGAATGAAAACAGCAAGGTCTGTGCAAATGGATGTATGAGGTGAATAACTTTTTTGAGCCTATTCAGCCAGGGTTGGCACTAGGAAATTCTATCATCCCATAACTAGAAATACAGACTAAAAGGATATATTAAGTCCATCTCCTTGTGAGAGCAGGTCTGTTCTCAAAATGCTCTGAGCAGCAGTTTCCAGCTGAGCTTTAAATGCATAAAACAATGGATTTTCCATTCCTTGCCCCGAACTACAGCCAAGTTTGGGGTTCAGTATTCAGTGGCTTTTGCTGCTCTCCACTTACAGATGCTATATATACAGTACAAACCTACAATTTATATTTGCTGGGCATATACCAGTGTGCTTAATCAGCACAAATATTTTCTTATTTGCATTTAGGGGCTATATGGATGCAGCCTCAGCAGCTGCCAGACTCTGACATGGAAAAGGCCTTAGTCTTTTACATCACAACCAGATCACCTATTCCTTTATCCTATTGCTACTACAAGCATAGCACCCCAAGGAAAATCTCCAGACTCTTCCTCCTCAAGGAAAGAGGAAGACTGAAGTTTCCTCAAGAGTCTTCCAACCTCAAGGTTGCTTATGGACATCTGTAGATATTCACCTATCCTTAGTCAATAAACTGAAAAACATTTCATTTTCTTTTGTACTTCCTCATCTAATAATGTTTCCTACTAAGTTGCCTCCAGTACACTGCACCGTTAATTAACTTTTATGCATTATTGGAGATGGATGCATCGCAGCAACGTCTTAAGTGATTTCTCTATAGCCTGTGTTTCAGCTTCCATTCATAAGACACTTCAACCTATATTAGTCAAATTGTTTCCCCTTCGTAATACTTCAGCATTTACATTATAACTCTTATTCCCTAAATATTTATAACTTATAAAAATTATTTATATATAATAAATATATGACTTATATAGTATAACTCTTATACTCCTAAAAAAACGTAGAGCAGCTGAGGAAGTAGAAGTCCTAATATTAATAGCTATCTTTGCCTGAAATACTCAACTCAGCCAGGAAAATATAATATTTTCTGAGTGTTTGTCAACACGGTGTTTTCTACATGTCATTTGGATTATTAAAGAGCTGAGCTATGCCATAAATACCAATATAATGAGACCCTAGTTGTTTAGCAATTTGGTTTTAAGCCCAAGTTTCACACATAAAAAACCTCTAAACCTTGTAGCCTGCACAATACCTATATAAGACAGTCATGTCACTTTGGCAAGAATTTCTGCAACAGACTGTGAATAGCGCACAGCTTTTCATGCACATTTTACAGACATATTTATAGCTCATATATACTTTCCGCTTTTATTATCTAATTATTTGAGAAACCATTTGCATTGTTAAACTGTTCACATGGCATCTGAATCTCTTATCTTTACAAAGAACATGGCTATAATATTATTTAGCTACTTAATACCAGAATATATCTGACTTACACAAATGCTGAATCATTTAGAGGTTTAAAGCAGAGGTTTCCCAAACTGGTCCGTCTATAGTCTCCTGTCAGTGCTCTGCAGCTGAAGGCTTATGACTGTCTGGTTACACATTGCTCCTTCCCTACAGACACTGGGGACAGAAGAGATTAATGAAGAACAGACATTGACCGAGAAAAAAAATTCAGTTTATCAACAGCAGTAACGTGGTTTTGCTAAAGACTGTAGCCCTACAGTTTCTTGTAATAACTTTTGCATTTGGTTATGATTCTGTCAGACAAATTGCTTATACTGAAGCTTTCTCTTTCAGGCTGTTTTCTCTTTTTCCAATCCATCCATTTCTGAGAAAAAGACTAGAGAAGATCTTATTCGTAAGATATTTTTAACAGGAAAAACAGTTCCCCATTTCAGAAACAGGTAAAAGGAGAAATGTCAGCCCACTTAGGAAGAAGCTTGCTGATAGCTAAAATGCAAAGAGTGAGTATATAAGGAATGGAAGCAAGAAGCAGTAATGAAACAAGAGTAGAACTGAACAGTTTGGAATAAAATCAGAAAAGTCAAGTGATCTGAAGCTCAAATTATGGAGGCTAACACAAGCAGGGATTTTACAACTTTCTAAGCCTGCAAACAAAAGCTCAGTGTAAACATGAGTGATGAACAGAAAAGAAGAAATAGTAGTCAACAGCACTGGAAGGGTTGAATGCCTTTTTAACTTTGCTTCCACAGGAAAAGCCTACTCCTAGACTTTTGCAGTCTGTAAAGTAGAGGGCCAACAAGCAGCACAGGAGCAATAGGCCAGGAAAGGATTATAGATTGGACTCACCCAAATCTAAGGGGCTGGTCTGGATGCTCATAGAGCTGACCAGCATGGCTGTGAGGCTACTGCCTATCACCTGTGAAAAACTGCAGCAACTAGAGGAGGTCCTCAGTCACTGAAAAAAAGGCTAGCATAATGTCCATTTTAGTGGGATGAAGGCTACAACAGATACCAAGTCGCAATTCAATACACAGGGACCTTAATAAACTGAAGATGAGAACTGCAGTAACCTCATGAAGTTCATCAAGGAAACATGCAAAGTTCTGCCCCTGGGGAGGAATAAACCCATGTCATAGTACAGTAGGGGAACCAACTAGGCAAGTAGCAGCCCTGCAGAAAGGGACCCAGGAATGACATATCACAATTAGTTGTAAAGAAGAATTTTATTCATACTTTCATGGCATATTCCATCCTCTCATTTCTGTATCTAAATCATTCTGCTTCCTTCATTCTCCAGCTGCACATGAGGAACACTTTCTACTAGGATTCAATTCTCCATGCCCTCATACCTCTCACCACACTTTTCACCACTTCCAGCTCTTCCCTCCTGCATCCCAGGCCCATGTTACAAACCTGAAAATAGAAAGGCAAGTACAGTCTTGGGTGCTGCTCAAAAGTCCTGGGTGCAAGCTAGAGAGTCACACAGGAACAAGTTTCTGTTCCTCATCTAATGTACCTCCTACCCTGCTGCCTTAGAGCAACCTTTTAGCTTCACAGCATATTTGAGATAAAAAGCCAATCTCTATTAAGAAACACCTCAGAATACTTCACAGTCCCAGAAGGTCAGAGCTCAAACACAAGCAGCAGTGTGGCACAAAGTTATTGTAGTGCAACTATTCATCAGTTATTACACATGTACGGACTATAACACCAAACATCTTCAAAATAATACAGAATAAGTTGGTCTTAAAGGTGATGTATTTCACCGTTAGAGGTGATTTACCTTGCTGAAGCTACTTTACCTTCCTTGTGCATTAAGAGTACTAAACCAACTGCTATAGTACAGCTGGTGCGTACAGCTTGGTAAACATGACAAAAATGAAAAGCACTTGGCAGGAGAGGTTTGGATTGCAAGTGCCTGAGGCCTGTCCAGCATTGTGGATGGCTATTGGTAGGTCTTCAGTGTCTGCTGTTGGGCAGACTGGAATCACATCAGCATGGGAAACAGTCCTCTAGCACATCCTGGCACTGGTAATACACAGATCATTTGGGCTTGAAGCTCTTTTGGGCAGAAAAGACACGTAACCTGGACCCAAAGACATCTCAGAGGCCAATCCAAACACAAAGCAATTAATCAGAGAGTGGTACTGACCTAGAGACCTAAGCAAAACAAACACATATTTTTTCACCCTACTTTGGCCTAAAAAAACATGATTAGTTTCAGGATGCCCCCAATTACAGTTTTTAAATTAATAAAATGTTCAGTACTTTTCTTTTGTCCTACTCCAATTAAGCATGCCATTATTTCCCTATAAACAGTCATAATTTCCATAAACTGTTGCTGAATTTGGCAAATGATCACATCTGCAGAAGTTTCGGCTAAAGTTTTTTATAATTTACTTCACAACTTTAGCAATGTCCCTTTATTTATCTGTCATTATGCCCTCATCCTATTTAATTTTTGCAGGTCTCAAAAACACATTTCAAATGACTTCTTTTTGTTTGGTTGGTTTTTTTTTAAGCCAGTGATGGCTAAAATCAAGTTCATGTATATATTCAATATTAAAATGTAAAAAAAATGCCGATAGCACAAAATGGAAATTCAGTTGCTCAAAAATCATGAGCAATAATGAACTTTTTCAGGTATAATGAAAATGTGTTCTAACTGTATTAGTTATCTAAGTATCACAGTTTGCACTGAAGGATATAAAAGATTCACGTCAGTAGAGACTTAAGCTCACAAAAGTAGAACGATACTCAATGGTTAGTGAACTGCATTGGAATATTCCTTAAAGCAATTTCCATTATTCTGCATTATGATGCACTTTATTTCACCCAACCCATGTGAAAACTACAAATTCTTAAACAGTTAGGGGTTTGTTGCTACCCTAAAATTCAAGTAAAACTTGTAGTTGTCCACATCTAGGCCTGTGCTTCATAGAGCAAATTGCTTTCAGAAAAGCAATAGATTTCCAGAAATGTGATTTTGGATACTGAAATATATCTCCAGTCTCTCAATAGTTTCTCCTGTCAAAGATGTAATGCCATAGGTGCATCCTTGGAATATTTTCAACTTGATTATGGAACTCCTGTAACCTGATTTATCCTATTCGTGCTAGGCTATAATCCAAAAGAACAAAAACAGGCTAACACTTGGAGAGATTGTGTGAGCATACCTTCCTAGCTGTACCTTCCTAGCCAGAACTCATAGTGTTATCTATGAAATCTCCTGCTAATCTAATGCTTGGGAAGGTACAAAAAGCTTGAAATACCCATTGGTCTTTTGTAATAGTTTACCACCAACTTCCTCCTTCCTCTAGCTACCTTGATGTGCACTAGACAAAAGCTTGTGTTCCATTGCCCTCTACCCATTTTTAGGCTGTTCAGGCTGTGCTGCTTCTTGCCACAGTCAGGCAGGTGAATCCTTGCATAATCAGAGGTTTCCACCAGGTTTGATGGATGACATCATTCCTTTCAGAGCAAACAATTCTGTCATCCATAGCCTGTGGATTTCCTTTCTATTGTCTATCAATATGCTTCTCACATTTATCACATTTTCACCTAAGCATTCTTGTCTGGCTAAACAGTACATCTGCTTCAGCCTCATTCTACCTTTAACCCTATTCCACATTGTTAGCACCTACCTGCAGGTGCAGTTCCCACTGTTACTCTAAACCTGTTTTCGCACATACAACTACTCCCTTCTAACACCTCAAAAAACCAACATGCCCCTATGCTACTTTATGATACCACAAGAATTTGTGCAGCACAACACCAAACCATGTCTGGGAACTAGACTTAAAGCTTAGCAAGCAAAAAAGCACTGATACTGTTTCTTCAACAGCGTTGCATTACACTATCTTCATACATTACTATGGGATCAGTATTAAGAACTCTGGCTTCAGAAAGTCTGAGCAGCCCTGATCTATAAACAATTACTATTCTAAATATCCCTTAACATATTGATCTTGTTAGAGATCATAGTGTCTGAAGCAGGAAAGCTTAATCCTTCCCAGCTTCAGTTTATCTTTCTATAGTCTGATTTTTGACTCCCAGGACATGTCTGGGAACCACCACATCTTGATAGCTCAGAGCTATCTACAAAGAGGAAGGTGACATATCTAAAACCTGGGATCACTGGTTCAGCTTGACTTGAAACACCTCAGGATCTTCTGCCATGAGTTCTCAAACTAGTCAACAAGTTTTATTTTTCCATGTATCCCTTATGTTTGTTAGTTTTCTACAAGATGCAGTTTTTAAACACTATTGAGACAGGCAGGCATGACAGGTCATTTTATTTTTGGAGATTGCTGTGGATGGACAGAAGAGAGACCTATAGTACGGTCTTACTAGGAACTTCATTTCTGTTCTTCAACATTTTAGTCTCCTAGTTTAAATAGATAGGCCACTCCTTAAATATTTTGTTCAGTTCTGGGCCCCTCACCACAAGTAGGATGTTGAGGCTCTGGAGTGAGTCCAGAGAAAAGCAACAAAGCTGGTGAAAGGACTGGAGAACAAGTCTTTCGAGGAGTGGCTGAGGGAACTGGAGTTGTTTAGCCCAGAGAAGAGAAGACTGAGAGGAGACCTGATTGCTCTCTACAACTACCTGAAAGGAGGTTGTGGAGAGGAGGGTGCTGGTGTCTTCACCCAAGTGACAGGGGACAGGACGAGAGGGAATGGCCTCAAGCTCTGCCAGGGGAAGTTCAGGCTGGATGTCAGAAAAAAATTTTTCACAGAAAGGGTCATTGGGCACTGGAACAGGCTGCCCAGGGAGATGGTTGAGTCACCTTCTCTGGAGGTGTTTGAAAGATGGGTGGATGAGGTGCTAAGGGGCATAGTTTAGTGGTTGATAGGAATAATTGGACTCGATGATCCTGTGGGTCTTTTCCAACCTAGTAATTCTGGGATTCTGGGATTCTGTAATTCAAACTTGGACTGCCAGTTGTCTTACAGAAAAAACATGATCATCATCACTTTAAATCTTCTGCTTATGGGTAGTGATCTATGCCAGGCCTTACACTTCAGAAGATTTGCATATTGAAAAGTTTATTAACAGATATAGTTCATTTCCATATGTCTTCTAAAGGTTACTGCAACAACATTCCCTGAATACACTTTAACAATTTAACGGCAGCCTGGCAGTGGTATCATGCCAAATAAATTTAAGTGACATACAGATTGCAGCGGCAGAATGCAAAGTATAATGAAGCAATGTACTTCTTATGGAGATGTGACATGAAAAACATTGACCCGTGGTCCTAAGTAATTTTCATAAGACAAAAGCTTTCTTGGTAATAAAAACAAATCAGTCAATGTTCTGAAAGACTAATATAATAAACCATCAGGGAAGCTATTCATGTGTGTTAACTCCATTTAGCGAAACAGGAATCATTATTATTCCACCTTTATACTTAAAGTTTGGTGATAACATTAGCTGCACTATGACAAAGTAGCCTTCTTGATTAATGGGAGATACCTCCAGAAATGGCAGTGGGACTCAACTTAGAAACATGTGCTACCTTGCTGGTCATATTGAACAAAGCCAGCATGACATTAGGAACATAAGGCTGGACTTAAATGACAGGACAGAATATTAATTGCAGAGAAGCTGAAGATAGTGCAGTGGCCCCACATGAAATATTGCCAACTTGGAGATTGTGTATATTGACAAGCAACTAGAACATGAAGCAGATGAAAGAGGGGTCAGGAGTGTAAATATTCTTCATGAGAAGGGAAAGAAAAGGACAAGGATAAAAAGTCATGTCATTGCATGAATTCAAAAAATTATTCTCAACAAACTGATACTTTACTGCTTTGCAAAAGAAACAAAGTTGTGTCTTTTAATTTCTTTTGTGAGGTAAAGAAGTTGTATTGTTACAGGTGCCAAGACTGGGAGAAATTAAACTATTTACAAGAACTTTGTGGTATGAGTATAAAAGGATCACAGGTTATAAGTACAAATAGTGTTTTTTTAAGTATCAGCTCATCCTTACACATTTACTCAGCAGCTGTCATTTCCTAAGGAGCTGAAATGTCATAATGATTCTTTTCTTTATCAGCCCCACTCTCATTTGCAAGTATCTTTGCCATTCTGTTTTCAAAATGAGGCAGTATTTGGAAATATCAAGGTACCAGAGGAGATGTCATTGAAGAATTTCTGATCTGAACTGGAAACAACCTTCTAGAAGTTTTTCAAGAGGCTTAGCAGACCTCATTTGTAACCATTTCCTTCCTTACCCTGCAGTGATTTTGGGCAACTTTACACCCATAACAAACCAGTTCTGTCCTAATCTATGTCAAAAGCAACTCCACTAAACTGGGTCAGGGTTTTGTCAATTTTACAAGGTCCAGCCAAATAAGCACAAAAGCCAAACAAAGGCGGTCATTTGGGAAGTTGTGGAACATGCCACAGAAAGTTGTGAACCATTTGCTTGAGAAGGGGATAAATGGACATGAAGAGCAGAAGAGAAGGGTAGAGAAAAGGAGGTAAATGAAAGGAGCAGATGCTGAAAAAGGCATCAGAGAGAAAGATATGCAATGTGTCTGCATGATAAGCAAAACATAAGGTAGTCAGACTGTGACTCAAAGGGCTGCATAAAATGAGTGTTTGAAAGTTCTGCACAAATTTAGAAGAGTTGCTTCTGCTGATGCAACATGAAGAGATAATTATGATGGACATAATACTGAGAGATCCCACTTGAATTCAAGTCTACCAGGCACTGCAAGAGGAAATTGTTAGACAATTTCATGCCCTATCAGCTTAAGACATGAGATTGTAGGGATAGACAATGAAACAGAACTAATAAAAAAAAAATTAGTCAATGCCCTGTTATTAGTTCTGTGTGTAAAAGTAGATTATGAATCAGTCTACCAAGAACAGCAGCAGGTGTGACATCAATATATATCATGGTAAGAAAACCAAGGACTTCACCCCCATAGAAGACAAAGCACACAAGTGCCCTGGACTGTGGGAAAAAAAATTGTCTCAGCAAAGTTCAAAAATATTACTGTTCATCTTTAACTGACAGTAATATTTCATTGTGAGCCTTCCTGAAAACCTTAATGGCTTTCAAGGGGAAATTTTAAATACTCTAGTATTTATTTTCATATCACCAGTCTTAAAAAATGAAATTTCCGGTGCAAAACTAGATTTATGTAGTCTAGATAACAACTGCAGTTTCAATTCCCCCACAGGAATGAATGTCAAAGAGCACTCTATGATTGCAAAAGAAGTTTGTTTTAAGAATTTGCTGCTCATGCTAGTTATTATAAGACTCTACGTACTTATATCAGTTACTACCATTTGGATAGTTCTAAGTGATTCTGTGCTTGTTTATAGTCATTAACCTTGCATGATGCATACATGTTATTCACAAGCTTGTGCTCAATTAACTTTCAAAGGGACTTTCCAAAGGAACTCTCAGGATTTACAATAATAACAAATCAGCCTTATTTTTAAATTTCAATTTGTACAGTTGACATACAAAACAAAATAATTTCATTTTGTCTAACCTTTGTAAGAGTCTAGTAGAACATCTCCTTCTATTACAGACTCAAACACAAATACCACAGTGAGATGGCAGAGAACAGCACAGGAACGTCCATTGTTCCTCAGTCACCATCCTGTGCTGCATGCTTCATATAGGTTCAGCACAGAAGCTCTGATTAAGAAAGAGGGAATGCAATGATATTATTGTATTTCTTAGAGGCTGATTGGTTGGGCTGCTCAAAATTGTGGTAGCCTTTATAAACTTCAGGTGGATCTGGTTCTTGTGGTTTCTCTTGCTAAGGAAACAAGGTGGTATGACTCCTTCCCAAAGGTCAGCCCTGCACCCTGCTACTCCTGCAGAAGCAGAAATAGAAAACCTGGTTCCCCAGGGCTTGTTCTCTCACTGTGCGACATCTTCTCACATATCCTCTTGGCTTATCCCTTTCTTTCCCATGGCAGGAGCGACCTCAAGCTCTGTCTTTGGGGCAGCAAAATTCAGTTTAACTTACATTGCTGGGAAGCCTTGAATCAGCTTTATTTAGAAAGATTACACTACCTTTCTCCAAAGGGAGCAAAGAAAGGGTGTGTTCAGACACAGTCTTTCTCTACTCTCTGAAATGAAAAAAAAATATATAAACATTAAGTACATCTACTTCAGTGCTGTCATAATAACTTAGACAAATATTATAGACAAACCGAATGTAGATTCACAGCGAATTACTCTGCTCTGGAAGGATTTTTTCTCTCTTGATACTAGCTGAACTTGTCTTGAATGGAAAGAAAGGCAAAAAGATCTTATAAAGTCAGAAAATCAGAAATAAACATAGCAAGACAAAGCAGATTAATGCTTGTCTTGCCCTTCTTTTATTTAGCTTTAACTTCTGCGCAAAGACCTCAGAAAATTCAGCCAAGGGTGGTATAGCAGTTGATTACATTAAGCATGTATAAGGATTGTAATGTGTTGAAGGGTCTCAATTCTGTAGTCTCCTTAGATGATTTGCAGATAGAGAGAGGAGTAGTAGGACAGCCTTCTTCCAGGCATTAGCTAATCTTAGAAGGTGAATAATACGACCATGGTCACGGTCACTATGCAGAGGTGACTTTTATTGCTTCTCTAAAAACACTCCTCGAAAAACAGTCCTCTTTATCATAACATAACTTTTGTTGAGAATACACAAGTTAGTCAAACCTATCCACAGATAGGGTAAGCCCTCTGGAAGTCTAACATGAAAGAAGTGGCCACTGTCATAATTAACAGATGTACCTAATGTACATTCCAAGAGCAGGAAAGCTTTGATTCCTGCATCAATATTCTCCATGCCCAGGACAAAGCAACAGTCTCCTTGTGCCCCAGACAGGAGGCATATGACTCCATCAGCCCAGTCTATTTTATGTCCATATCCAAACGATACCATTTTACTTTACTCTGCTTCAAACACTATAAAACTTAAAAAAAAATAAATTTGAAAACTGATCTTAGGTATTGCACTGAATGCCTGACTGACCCCATTTCCAGAGGTGTCTGTGACATTGGGATGTTTTGACTCGGCCATATTATAGAGGGGATGACTGTTTACAGGATGTTATGTATATAAGCAGTTTTGCTCTTTTAGTCTTAGCTCTGTGAACAGGGCTAGCCCTAAGGCAAAGCCTAAGGCAGCAAGTGAAATACATTTTTTAAAGAGTGTTTGCTAATTGAGCCCTAAACTGCTTCCCTGTTCCTTGCCAGTTTTAGCCTAACATAAGAACAAATCAACATTAAGGCACTCTGCCATATGCTGGGCAATTCAGACTACTCTGAGTCTTCTCTCACTTCCTTGGCAGCTGAAGTCTCTCAGCACTATCCAAATTTTGCTCAGCATCTAACAGGATTCAGCCCTAAATGGGCTGCAATCTGTGTATGAATATTTTAATTACATGCTGCTATGGAGAACGAAAACAACCAGCAGAGCAAAAAAAGCTGAACGAAGACTTTGCAAACTGTGTGAAAGTAATAGTTTTATAATTTCAGCCTGTTTATTATGCTTTGGACATCTCTTTCTAAAAGGTTGTGATTGAGGGCACTGTCTGCTAGTTGTCTTCTTTGCAAAAGAAACGTGGCAGGGTTCTTGCCAGAACTTTTCTGCCCTCCTGTACTTGGTGCAGAAAATGGTTAGAAAATGAAGAGGTTTCTTAGACAACAAGACTGAAATTCATCCTTTTCCTGAAGGACATTGAACTCATGGAGGATGATCAGTAGTTTTCATGACAGAAAAATGCTCCATCTGGCAGCAAGAGCAGGAGCAGGGCAGAGAAGCAGTTGAGTACCAGCCATGGTCCACTCTTAGACCTGCATCAAATGTAGTGGAGTGACATGAGGTGCCCAACTCTTGCTTTCTTTCCATGGTGACACTGCACACAGGGGAAAAAAAAGGCTCTGCCGGGGATGGAGCCAGCTCCCAAAAGCAGAAACTCACCAGGTATTTTTGGCATTTCTCTTTTCCTCTAGGACACCATAATCCACTATCTATATCACCAGACAGCTTTCAGATTTTCTTTTAATCACTAAGGCAATGGCTTTTGGCAACTTTGTCACTTCTATTGTCTTCTTGTCCATTGGTGTCCATGCTGCTATAGTGTTCTGCTGATTGACATCTTACACATTAAAAAAAGAATTTAAACCATGCCATTTTATGACAAGTAGGGCTTTAAATATAGTCCCAAGATTTCTAGGTGCCCTGGCAGTTTCTAATGTAGTTTGAGGGCAGGTTTTTCCTAGTTGCATACCCCTGTGTCTGTAGTTCTTCAGCATTTTAGAGTTATTATTTCAGCAGTTTCATATCAGCAGTGCCTGATTGTGACCTGAGAACAGCTGTCTCTTCTGAGGACAGGAGCCCAGAATGAGGTCTCCAAACAATGCCAACTACCACTTCTGCCTGTTATTTCAATGACAGTATTACCAGGGTTCCAGCATTCTCTAGCTATTCATTTATTATAATGGGTAGAGCATAAATATTTAATAGGTAGATTCAGTGCCAGGCTGCCTTCTGCTCATGTCCATGACAGTAAAGGTGAATATTTCTTCCAGTAAGCATCCAGTACATGAGAAGGCTTAGTAACTTCTCATGCTTCTGCACTGCTAGAGTTTGGCCTCTGCCATTGAGTTGGACTTGAAAATTATTACAAGTGGGTGAATTCTAAAGTCCAATATCAGCTGTTGGTGCCAGCATAGAAAGACAGTGTTGAGGGCCCACTTGATAACATCACAACACATCAGACAGGGGTGCAGCCTAGAAAGGAGGCAAAGGGATGTGAACAACCAGAAAATAAAAGAAGAAGAGCTAGGAACAAAATAGTATGGAGGAGCTCTGTGGAACAGGCACAGTCTAAGGCATAAAAGCAAGAGCTAGGTAGTCATGGGGTGTCCACATGGAAATTCGAACAGCAATAAGATACAAGCTGATGGTGTGGTTGTTACAATGAACATGAAAACGGAGTGAGGTGACGCTGTCAGAGGGTGTCTATACTGTGGGTAAATGGCCTCTAAGAAAGAGCTTGATTGAACAGTTGTACAAATCCCTTGACTGAAAAGAGAATTGTTCAGAAACCCAAGAGGAAATAGTATAAGAGACATTTTCAGTATTTTCTCCTTGAGTCTCACTCTGCAGAAAAGATTTTTAAGCATCTTTCATCTCTTTACCAGCCTACCCAGCAGTCAGGCAAAGCTGGGAAATAAGATTGTTTGAAACAGTAAAACATCAAGTTGATTTAGGAGGAAAAGAGAACTGCTTGGCTAGTTTTCCTTGCCTTTATTTTTAACTCAGCAATGAAAGAGAAGGAAATTTTCTTGGTAACAAAAATAAAAGCATTCACGTCTTTCAGAGCCATTACCATCTCATGAAAAGGGCTAAACCAGAATGTAGGTAAAAGCTGCAAGGTCCCTCCAAAAAGAAGGAATCTGACACTGGCATGACATTCCCAGTTTAACATGGACCTCTTGCTTCCCTGCTACTGAAAGGTTCATCGGGTTCCAGAAGCAGTTAAAGCTTGGGGGAATTAAATGAAATATTATTTTTCCTCTCTAGATGTTCTGCTTTAAACCATCCACAATCACATATTTTTCTCTTACACGGAAATGTACTTTGCTTTAAGAAAAGTTGTAGGTTGCAAAACAAAGCAAGATCAAAGTTCAGTATCATCCTGCAGATCTGGCTTGCTTTTCATCAAAATACTGCTCTACTTCCTAAAAGCGCTGATGAACCTGATGAGAGGCAAAGGTTAAGGCAGGGACCAGGTGAACCTCAAACACTTAATAAATTCTTGTTCTGGCACTGAATAAGCTCCGAAGGAATTTGATTGAATTGTGTTGTAACTTTGATGCTTGTTCGTGTCCCTGATTCAAAGTAAATTTCAGAATATGTGAAGTCACAGACTTCCATGGTCCAATAGTTTTACTAGTCTTCATTGCATGCTCGCTGTCTCTATACAGAGACTTAACAAGATCTAAAGAACTTCCAAACCTAACATAAATGTGATCAGCTATAGGAAGAGAAGAAAGACCTGAATTCTAGGCTGTCTAACACAGTGGGCTATCTATGAACTTGGACTGTGTCCTCATAGTCTTGGTAAACCTATGCCTGATAATCTTCACTGTTATGAAGAATCACTTAATCACCAATTCAGCTCTTCCTGTCTTTGGATAATACATTTTCCTTGGCAAGATCTTGAATGTCACAACAATGTTTACATAAGTCCTCTGTACTGTTAAGGAAAAAAACATATTAATACACTTAAACAGGCAGGGTTTTGAAATTCTAAAAAATAGCAATAGATGGTCCTGAGATGAATGGGCAGCTGAATTAATTCTAAGGACTACCTTTTCAGGATGTCAGAGTTAAGCCCCTTGAGCAAATTAGATACTTTGTCCTCACTCTATGGTCATCAGTTAAGCCCTCATATTCATCAGCACTAGTAATCAAAAATCATTTATCACAGTCACAGAACAGCAGACTGAACCTCTTGATTTAGAAATGTTTGCAGTCCTTGCCAAAACAGGCCCCTCCCTCCTGATTTAGCATCAAGTTGCAAAATAAACAGTTAGGGGAAAATTACATTTCCCAGCTTGGGCACTGCAAACAAAACCCAAACAAATGAGTGTTTATTAGAATAAGCTTGGCAAATACTGACTTCTCACCAATGGGCTATCCATGCATTAACTGTAGATTGTTATACATTAGATCTCCTTAATAATGCACAACGTTACATAGTGATTGTTGACAGGTTCCCTAATGGCAATAGGCAATGACATAAGTGTTCATCAGAAAGAACCTGAAAATTAAAATTGTGACATACATATTAATTTTCCAAAGAGTCCAACTGATAACAGCACATGCTGGGTTTTGGTTCACATTCTGTTCATTAGAACTACATTGTAAAGACTGGATTGGGCACACAAGCTTTTTTGGTTTTGTTTGAGGCTTTTTTGGCAGAACTATCTGAATAAAGAACAGTTTCAATCCTGAAAATTGACCAAGGCCTTAAGAAAAACAAGCTATAACTATGTAATAATAAGTATTCAGGACTGAAATCTATTAGCTTGTTGATGATACAGTCAGCATCCTCCAGTATTTGAAGTAAAGCTTGATTAGATATCCTTTTTGCCACAACTTTTCAGTAACTAGTTTATTTCTTTTCATCTGGTATTTATTTTATGTTATGTGTTTTCAAGACATCCAGCATCTTGCAACGTGTCATTGTATTTGACTATTTAGAATGCTGAAAACAAAAACTGTGAGTTAAAA
The DNA here is from genome assembly GCF_032191515.1 of Phaenicophaeus curvirostris. Classification (NCBI taxonomy): domain Eukaryota; kingdom Metazoa; phylum Chordata; class Aves; order Cuculiformes; family Cuculidae; genus Phaenicophaeus; species Phaenicophaeus curvirostris. The sequence goes on along the minus strand of NC_091396.1, from coordinate 53,833,841 downwards.
TATGTTTTAGAGCCAAGTTAACTGGTAATTACACTTGTAACAGGTCACACCTCACTGATCAATGTCACAGCCAATGAACCATGAGTTCACTAGGTCCACAAGGAACAAGTCCTTAAACCCAGAACATTCTGAATGCAGATTGAATGCAGATGCAGAGAAGAAGAAAAGATGGAGAACACTATGTGAATACCAATTTCTCCATGATTACACAATGCTCAAGATTTTCAAGAGGAAAATTGTTACAAACACAGACAACATGACAATGAATTTCAGAAAAGGAGAATAACTAAAATAGACAAAAAGCTTCCCAGAGAAGCTGCTCTAACTCAAAGTGAGTTACAATGATCTCTGCTCTTTGTTGAGGCCTTTTAGAAAAGCAAAACAACAGAAGACATGCAAGATTCCAGATCATCCTTGTAAAAAGGCCAGTAACAGAACACAACCAATTTTCTGATTAGAACAACAAGACAACTGATTACAACTACGTGTAATTCCTGTAAATCTGAAAGGAGAGTTCTGCAACAGAGAGGCTGCAGGAGATAGGGATGTGTCCATTTCTCGCCCTGTATTAACTCCTCCTCTGACTTTCTATTTTGCGAGACCTTGAACTCTAAAAGACGGATTTATCTTATACAGTCAGCAGTGATATGTACCCCTCTCTCTAGAACTGTATCTTGAGCTCATTGCCTTAAGCTCCCTAGAGGAGAAAAATAAATATTTTTAGGCAGGATTCAGCCAACTCATTCTGCACATCTGCTTTACAGTACAATAAGACTTCACTCAAGAGAGTCCTGTTCCTCTACATCGACTATAAAGAAAATCTCAGTGATTAATTCAGAAGTTGAAGTTTACACTAGTGATCTCTAAGATTAGATATGCAAAAGATTACCCCTGGGGTCATTAGAAAAAAACATGTAAAATTTCCTGGCATAGAAAAAAAGAGGAAGCTTTGCCAGAGGAGACTGCAGAAGTGTCAGGGAAAGAACTACATAGGTTTCTGTTTGATACCTGGTTCACATGGTGCAATTTATCTGTTTGACCTGAAGAACTCAGATCCACTTCTTGCAAATATCAGGAATTTGGTGCCTAAGACATAAGTCTGAAATAGAAGGTTTTGGAAAGCTCAGAAGGGCAAATCTGAGTCTCCCATTTTCCAGGTAAATGCCATAACCTCTAGGTAAGTAATCCCTTAAATTGCTGGCGGCAGGGACATTGCTGTTGGTCATGTAAATGGCAAAGCCAATACTGATTAGGTTTTGGACACCATTGTTAGTCATGTAAATGGAAAAGCCAATACTGCTTGGGGGTTTTTCTTGAAAGAACAAAAGCAAGGTCCTGTCCCATGAAGCCTATGAGAATGGAGCTCCCATCAGTGCTAGAAATTAGGATGGATTTCAGAATGTTCCTGCACTTACTACTGGCAGCTCCCGTTTCTGTATTTTATTTTGGATTACCATATCTCTCCAGGAAAACCACTCTGAATCTTGCTCTGCAAGACATTTACCTCATTAGCTGTGTTCTGTGAGACCCAAGTCCTTTAGTGGATGTAGCCCAAACCCCATCTGTGGCTTGAATTGTCCCTCACTGACATTTTAGCAATAAGATATATACAGCCCCTTGAAAATTGTCTTTATACCACATTATGAAGCCAGAAATTTCTGTCTGGAGGTAAACAAATAATATAACACAATCAAATTTTTGTTCCCATCCTCCTTACTCCTTCACTGTATACTTAAGTATTCCCTTGAGCATATTACCAAATACAAAATAAAATCATAACCGGTGATAATGATGATTGATGAGAGAAAAGTGTCCTGGCACATATCTAATAGAAAAAAATCACTCAACAGGAAAAGTGTGGTACCATTTAGTAATAATATGTCTCAAGCTCAGGGTTTTTTTTCAAATTTCAATACCCAGAAGTCATCCATTCCATTTCTTTCCAGTTAACAAAATTTTTCTTCCTTTTGTCCACAATTATTGACAAGACTATTATCTAAATGAGTATTAGCTCTTTCTTAATTAGCAAGCAATTCAGCTGTGAATCGCACACAAAACCTTGTCTATTTTAATAAATGATTACATTGCTTTACCAGTGCTGAGTAATTAATTACTCAGGAACAGTGTTTGGTTTCTCATGTGGTATTTTTCTTGCATTTGCATTGTGTACTAACTCATGCCACTGTCACATAGACTAAAAGTTTTATTTCCAGTCTAGGTTTCTTATGAAATATCAAAAACTGAAGTCAATTTATGGCTTGGAATAGGAATTCTTCTGTGTCCCCCATTTTCCATCCTCTCTAAGAGCAGTCAGCTGACTTCTATCTGCTTCAGTGGAGTCCAGTTACCTGTACATATACCTAGAAACCTGTACATCTCAAAATAATATTTGAAGACCATTACATTCAGGTCATTCCACTCTGCTTTCCTATGGCTATTTAGTATGAATAAACAAGGCCTGGGACCTCAGACCTGGTTCTTCTTTACAGCCATTCACAGCAGTGAATATAAAGCAGGCCTAACACCTCACAGAAGCTGTCCAGGACATGTTTGTCAACTTCAACAGGGCTGCACTATACCAGCTCCAAACCTTGCTTATGGTATTTTACATTCACTTTGCCATGGCATGCATGATTACACAAGCTGCAGGGCACGGAAGTGAATAATTCAAGCCTCTTCCCTCCTTCACCCACATCTTTGATTTGTATGTAAAACACCTACTCCACTCCCAGAGATACACAGATACGCAACATAAGCAAACTAATGAGGTACAGCCTCAAGGCATGTCAACTCTATGTGCCTCAAAAGCACCTGCCTTTGGAAACATGGGATTGCTGTTCAAACGTTGTTCCTGCTTTTGTTAATTAATAATAAAAACAGATGAAAATATAACATTGTCCACCCCACTCTTTATAAGGTAAAACAGCTCCGTACAACATGACAGCAGGTAGCCTAGTTAGGCAGTCTGCACAGTCTGTCCTGGGTACTAAGACTTGTAGGAATGGCTTTTTAACACACGTATCAGGAAAGGTTTTTCTGATCAACGAACACCGTACATAGGCTGTCAAAGCACATTACAGTCCCATTTCATGCAGGGTTGTTTTGACTTGCCAGCTCAAGTAGAAGAACACAAGAAAATTATACGAGTATTTTGCATTTCAGTATTGAATGCATTCTGATTTTAATTAGTAGGAACAAGCATTGGTTTGCAACAAGATCTGATAAGCCTCTTGCAACACAAAGGATATCAATGGTTCTCGTGTTAAAACTGGAACATTGCAACTGGTTCTGATTCTTCCCTGGACCCTTCAGATATCTTAGCTGTGAGTTTCCCTTTTGTCACTGTGTCTGCTCTTTCTCCTCTGTCCTCTTTCACATGGCTCCCTCAAACTGGGAGTTCACTCTCTGCCTTCTGATCATTCAGTTGAGCTTGAAGTTGTTCTGAATCCCGCATTCTCAGTCTAGGGAAAATCACCCAAAGTTGTGCACTTCTTCAAGAGACTCATGTGCACTCAAGTGCTTAGCTCCATCCCTAACTCCAGGCATTAAAGAGTTTTACCTAAGGTGAAAGTTTTAATGTGGGACATATGCACGCAGGTGCAAGCATCATCCCACCAGTTAGAGCTGTCTGTCCTGTAACGGCAACAGCTTTACTTTTAGCAATGCCACACAGAAAATCAGTTACAAATCTTCAAACAGAGTCTTTCCACTAGGCATTTAAAGGTGCTTCATAAACCACTGCCTATCTATAGATGTAAAGACATGCCTGTGAAAGTTGGTAATTTTCAGATAATAACTGCATTAGTTAAGAAGATTAGCAAGCCCATATCAGAGCTGGAAATAGAGTGCATATATTCAACTCCTAACATTGTTTTTTGCTACTTAACAGGCTTGTCTTCTTACCCATGGAAGCTGCATGGAACAGCAGCAGGGTGCAACTTCAGTGCTCAGACTCAGTTTTGCTTTAACCTGTGTTCCCTTGTACTCATCAGTAAATTGCTAAGAAATCTAGCTCAGAAAAAAGAGAGGGCTAGATGCTCAGCAGGTGTAACATACCTGAACTCCATTACAGTCAATAGCTACCTTGGTATTCAGCATAAATAAAAAGATTGTTATTCCATTTTTCTATCAGGCACATAAATATCGTTTCAATCCTTTGCAGAATGCTTTCTTTTATTAGGATGAGTATGACTTGCTGTAGGTGAAGTCTCCTTCACTAAACATCGATTTGCTACTTAACACAAGCATTCTTATCTGACCAATAGAAGGCTGATCAAATGTTCCTTTTACTTAGTCACCCTGTTTTAATTCATACCTGTGGATTGCTGATAAACTGGGTAACCTTAGAAATTTTACATGGAAGTCTCCAATAAAGTGCTGCCATTGGCATGCAGGCACATGAATGCCTCAACCTCACAGCTGCCACTCAAATGCAACCCTTGCTGAAATAATTATAGCTGCAATTTTTCATCAAAATGTAAATCACATGAAAAAAGACTGCTGTGATGAATGAGATAAGACAAACAGGGAAGTCTATAATAAGGCCAGGCTAAGGACCTCTGACTCTGATTTGTAAGTGTTACCAGTAACTAAAGAACAGTACAGAGGTTCGTTAGTCCTATTGTTGAGGTAGACCACCAGAGACCAGGAGGTTAGCTCTCACCCAAAGCTGGAGAGGCACTGTGGGTTTAGATTAGGATCTTCAGCTCCTGGTCCTGCGTTTAAATAAACATTTCTTAGTTTGGTCACAAGTCCTGAAGCCTCTCTCCATTACTGAAGCAGTCACATTGCTTCCTCCCTAGATGCTGTTTTGAACTCCTGGTTTTGGTTGCTATTGTGAAGATGGCCGAGAGAGGGCACCCGGCCCTTTCCTACTTAGATCCCCCTGTGCCAGCTTCTTTTTTTGGGCAGAGCCTAGCGTTTGCAGGAGAAAATTGTCCCCACTGTCCCCTGCCCAAAAGCTGTGGAGACAGCAATTTCTGGTCTGGCCGCACAGGTGTCCCTCACCAACTGGGTCCCATGAAGAATCGCCATGCACAGATGAATGGGCACCCAATTTATTTTTCCATAAATACCTGGGGGTTTGGTTTTCTATTTTTCTGTAAAAGAGAGATGATTCAGAAATAGCCTTAATGGTTTTCATGCCTCAGGTGTTCTAGGCAACAGGCATGTGTGCTGGTGCTGAGGCTGACAGGACAGGTTTATTTGCTTGCCCTTCTTGATATAGTAAGTGGCATTTCATAAACTGTTGTCAAACCACTGCAACCTAATAACATGGATCACTACGAGACCATTACAGCCCCTGAACATTACTGGAACTATATGAGTGAATAATAGCAGTGCCATCTTTGTCAGGAAAATACGTATCCCTCAGGGTATTCAGGGACAAGCTGTGATTTCTAAAATTTGGTCAGGAAAGGTGTTCAAAATCACAATACCATTGGCCAAAAAGCCTTGCCTGTGGATTTTAAAGATTTGTGACAGTGATAAATAAAATCATTTGCTAAACCAGCCCTTTTCAATATCATTTAGGAATACTCCATTCAAAACTGCATATCATAACAATATGGAGGAATATTGTTGTAGACACATGTTGACTTTGATGCATACATACATAATAAAATACCAATATTGCCGGTCTAGGGATAAGATGAAAAAAATCAACATTAATAACATCCATGTAATGGCACTTTAAAAATACAGTTTCTTAACACAATGCATCTGCCAAAGTGTTCAACTGATTTTACATCATGTCAGGGAATATCTGGCAATGCTTTCAGCTGCACAAGAAAGCTAGTAATCAATGAGAAGAAATGCAATTCACCATGCTTGATAGGTGAGCTAGTGAGGCGGCAATACTAAGAAAATGTCAAGAGTGACACATGGGCACCCTCGTTCTGTCTTGAGTGGTGAAGCCAGACCTGCTCTCACAGGCAAACTGACATTATAATCACAAGACTTTTCTATTGGTATCAGGCAGAAATTATGAATCACAGCCTAGCAGAAGGCAGGTAAGATTGCCCAATAAATATACATTTCCTCATGTTTTGAGCTGCAAAAAATGGATATTAAATTTAGATTGGTTTTCACACCTCAAAAAGCTTCTCATCATTTGCAAATAAAAGACACACACATATGAAAATATCTCCTTCAAAAGAAGCATAATGAAAGCAGCTACTAGATCCAATTTTAAATCCTGCTATTTTTAAAGGCTATTCACAGCAGAAGTAACCACAGCACATTTAGGTAAGAACTGGAATAATCACTAATCTGTACAAGTTCAAGTGCAGAAATCATTGATGTAAAATCTCACCTGTGAGGGTTAGATTTTGCCTGAAGTGATATCTGTCAGTACTTCCACTTAAAATAGAGCGCAATCTCAGAGAACACTCTGGGGAATGACGAGGGTGAGGGTGGGAGCAGGGGGAAGGGAGGAAGCTTGAACTTTAAAGCATAAAGTTTAAAATTCTTATCATGTCTTTCACAGCCAACTCTGATTGCTGCCTCAAGCTCACACCATGTCCCAGCACCTCTCACCCTTGTTAGCAATGCTATCCCCGATGTCAACCAATTCTCTTTTCTGAAGTCCAAGACCAACCCCAGTTACTGCTGCTGTTCAATCATCAGCAATTACTCCTTCTCCTCATGTCACTGCCCCTGAAACAAGCCTTTGGTTATCCTCCCCATAAGAAGGATATGGAGCTGTTGGAACGGGTCCAGAGGAGGGCTAAAAAGATGATCCGAGGGCTGGAGCACCTCCCATATGAGGACGGGCTACGAGAGTTGGGCTTGTTCAGCCTGGAGAAGTGAAGTCTCCAAGAAGACCTTATAGCGACCTTCCAGTACCTTCCAGTATATGAATGGGCCTACAGGGAAGCTGGGGAAGTACTTTTTACAAAGGCTTATGGTGATAGGACAAGGGGGAATGGCTATAAATTGGAGAGGGACAGATTTAGACTAGACAGAAGGAGGAACTTCTTCACAATGAGAGTGGTGAGGCACTGGCACAGGTTGCCCAGAGAAGCTGTGGCTGCCCCATCCCTGGAGGTGTTCAAGGCCAGGCTGGATGGGGCCTTGGGCAGCCTGATCTAGTGGGGCGTGTCCCTGTCCATCGCAGTGGGGTTGGAACCAGATGATCTTTAGGGTCCCTTCCATCCAAACTATTCTATGATTCTACGATTCCAGCCAGAGCTGATATCGTTCCTGAGGAAAAAGAACCAGGGTGCAGACACCCATGAGGCTCCTGTCCAAATTTAAGCACGACTCTGCTCTGAGCCCTGGCAGAGAGGTGTGGTGGGTGGATGATCCTCCCTGGCAGTGCTTCCAGGTGCTGCAAGGGGGTAAGTGTAGCCCTGGGCATCTTCTGCCCCTCTGGAGGTGCCTCCTGCTAGGGATGGCTTATTGGCCACCAGCCCACCCACTGATGTAGAGAAAAGATCCTCAGCTGTTGAAATGAGAGCGCCCCCTATTTCTGCAGTTCTGTTATGGGTTTATCTGAGCCCCTTCATTTAAAAATACTTTGAGTGTTGAAAACAATCACTTCAAAATGCCACTATTTTCAGACAAAATGCACAGACAGAAAGTCATCTGCCCAGATACTCAGACCTTCATAGCAGGAGGGCAGAAAGACACTGTTCTAGTAACCAAGTCAAAACGTATTTAGAAAGATGAAGTCAGCCACATGCTGAATTTTTGCAAAGTGATATCTGAAACACACCCAATTTCTCTGTAAGTATCAACATGGGGCAATTATCACTAAACAGTTTCTCTAGAGCTGCCAAGACCATGTTTAAAAGCAGTTATGAACACTCCCCAAGCAAGGAAACAATGTGAGCCCCGAGGACAGGAGTATAGAAAATTAGGAATATTATGGAAAGAAGTTAGAAGCTAGAGCTGGAAAGACAAGACAAACACTGCTATCTACATTTTGCTTTCACGTTTTCCCAGATAACCATATGTATCAAAACTTCTGTGTGCAAGCTCATGGCAGGTGCATCCTTGCAGTATTCATATGACATAAACAGGCTTCCTTTGTCGGACTTGCCTTTCCTTTCTACTCAATGTTGAGACAAAAGCTGCAACCTGCTTTAATGTAGGGTTAATCATACTTAGGCCTAAAGACACATCTTCTGCATCACTACTGACTGAGAGGTATCCAGTACATCAGGAAAGAGAAGGAATCCCCCGTCATCCTTCTTCTACTCCTCGCCTGAGCTCAGAAACAACTAAAAGTAGAGCATGTTCCCCATCACCGTACCTCATCATGTTCCCTACCATTTTGCACCAATCTAATACTAAGTCTTATTTCATTAGAAAAAAAAGATTAACTTCATGTATCAGAAACTGTGTGGCCAGCAGGACTAGGGAAGTGATCATCAACCTGTATTTGGCACTGCTGAGGCTGCATCTCAAATACTGTGTTCAGTTTTTGCCCCCTCAATACAAGAAGGACATTAAGGTGCTGGAGTGTGTCTGGAGAAGGACAACAAAGCCAGTGAAGGGTCTAGAGAACAAGAATGGCTGAGAGAACTAGGATTGTTTAATCTGGAGAAAAGGAGGCTGAGGGGAGACCTTATTACTGCCTACAACTACCTGAAAGAAGGTTGTAGAAAGATGGGTGTAGAAAGATGGCCTCTTCTGCCAAGTGACAAGCAATAGGACAGAAGGAAATGTCCTGAAGTTGCATCAGAGGAGGTTTAGATTGGGTATTATGAAAAATTTCTACACCAACAGTGTTGTTAAGCATGGGAAGAGGCTGCCCAGGGAAGTGGTTGAGTCACCATCCTTGGAGGGATTTAGAAGACGTGTAAATGTTGGGCTAAGGGACATGGCTTAGTGGTGGACTTGACAGTATTAATTTAACAGTGATCTTAAAGGTCTTTTCCAACAGAAATACTGTATGATTCTATTCTAGGGGCTTTAGATTGCACAAGTGAAAACTGTTACTGTATTGGCTACATCCACCTAGTGATTCACAACACTGCCTGCTTTTGAGGACTGGAAAGCCCTTACAGAAATTCTGGTTAACTGTAACAGAATGGGTCATTTGAGTGGAAGCAACAAAGAAGTAATGTCACCTGTATGGGAAACATGATGTAGCTAACTCTGCCCCTCAAAACTGCACTGCAGCTGAATGCCTAAAGAAAGCAGTGTAAAATTCCCATGCAGAGCCGAACAGCTACTTGCAGAACACAGAGGATGAGAATCTATCCACTGAGGCTATTCTAGCTGAGACTTGCTGAGGAACTTTTATGTTTGTCGCACCTGCTGCTGTTCTAGAGACAGCAGAATAGCATCCTCAAGAGATATCTATTCAGTTCTTCTTTCAGAGGATTTTACCTTAAAGATGTGTTGTTGCATATGCTTGGTGTGAAATGAGAGAATACACCAATGTTCTATAAAGTTTAATTTGAAGAATATAAGGGGAAAGAAGAACAGCTTCACATCTGGCTTGAAAAACATTCCCCTGTAATGTTTGTAGCCGAGCTCAGCATGGCACTCAAATATTTTATTCAGGGACTAAACAGCAAAAGCTGATTTCTTGCTCAGAGAGAATGAAAACAGAAGAGTTCCTGGAGATAAGCAACAAACAAAAATAAAGTGTGATTTTTAAACTCCTTTTGGTTTAAGTCATAGATAAGATATTTTTGATAACAAAGGTAGACATAGGTGGTGTGTCCTGATCCCTTGTTATGTCTGGTTTTGGCTGGTAGTTAATGGGAGCACTCTGTTCATGGCTCTAGTTTGTGTCTGCCTCTGTGTGAAGCTCTCCTAGGGTGTAATTTCCTGCATAGAGATAGTTGTGCCAGAGCAACCTACAGGCTGTATGGACCTGAACAAGATTAAACCCTGCTACAATATGTCTGAATTGCCAAGAAAAATATCTCTTCTATTCAACATGCACTGGGAAGTAGCAGGGGAAGCATGTGTGTCATGGGTTTAGTCTGGCCACATCCCCTTTGAAAGGTCTCAGAAAAGGTGAGGAGCTGATCTGCAAACAGACTACTTAGTTGCCCCACTATGATATCCACTCTATATTTGTTTGACCCAGACAGCTACTTCAGCTTGAAGGTGAGACAGAGAGGGTTCTTATGGATATCAAATTTTATATCCATGCCAAGCAAGCTGTAGTTTCTGATTTGCATATTACCATTTACTAGCTATCAAAAACACTGCAAATAAAAACAATCTCATACATGTTAAAGGAAGCAATTTGCCTCAAACAGGATAGAGTGGTGTTCATACAGAGTAATGCTGCTTACAGTGTTTTTTATTTTCATTAAGGAATGCACAGGGACCTCCTATACCTCCGAGCACACAGGTGTTGCCTACCCATACCACCATTTTACTTTTCCTATCATTTCTTTGCAAGCCTCACACTCTTGGAGGTGAAGGTGCAGCACAGGAGTACAAATTAGGCCAGGCCCAGCCCAGCAATGCGCCTGGGGTTGCACATGTCCTCAGCTGCCTCTCATTGGGTCCACACTGGACCCATGTTCTTCACATCTGCTCATAAAAAAAGTACATCTCCTTTGAAGTATATTGAGCATACAGGGCTAATTATTTCTGTAAGCTTCTCTGTACTTTGAGCATCAGAGTCCAGGATGTATGAAGTATAGTTTGTCTCCTCAGGGATAAGAGTTCCATGTATTACACCAATCCCAACTCCAGTTTTAGGATCCCTTCAACCAACTTTCTGCGTCCTTTCGCATAGTTGCATAGGCAGGCTTCAGATATGCCATAAAAGCTAAATGAGGAGATTTCCCTTTTTAATAAAGTGTCAGATTTACAAATCTGATTTTGGCACAGAAATGCTGATGTGTTCAGGCAAGTTTTTCCCAGAGATCCAGTCTGTTCAATTTCTCCAGCTCACCTGTAACATTTGCAGGGCTGTATTTTCCACAGCCTTTTTTCAGAAGCTTTTGCATCTGAATTGCAGCACATTTCATTAAATATAATGATGAGTGACAAACAGAAGGAAAACAAACTAATAAGTTTAAAAAATGATGGACATACCAGTTCTCAATGCAATGCTTTAGCTCCTGGTATGAAATCTAAATTCTACCGTGGAGACGTTGTGGTGGAATCAGCTGCAGGCAATGGAAGCTTTATAGCCCTCTCAGAACATTTAAACATAATGAAAGCTAGCCATATTTAAAGAAACTTTTCACATACTAGCTGCTATACATTGCTGGCAACACTTATAAAATACTAATTGCTTTATAGATAATTTTGTTCTGATTCATACATTGCTTAATTAAGATTTTACTCAGGAACAGATGGCTGTCTTCATTAAATCATGATATATTCTACCCAAATTGAAGCAGCTGGTTTTTTTGAATACACTATAATTTATTTCCAACATGCCAGAAATCACTCTGAAGGGAATCCAGACTATAATAATTCAGTTTGTTTTCACTGGAGATTATTTACAATGAACTCTGAAAGTTTTTAGCAAAAGAAGTCATATATAAGTGTCATTTGTTAACAACAATGGCAAATTTCTATTACTGAGCTTGGTACTAAATCTACGTTTGTATAAGTACTTCCCAATATACATAGATGAGGGACCTACCATACTACATGCTGCATACAGACATCAGTAAAAGAAGGCAGCATGCAAAGAGTTTCCATAATATATAACAAAACAGACAAAAGACAAGAAAGAAAGATCGGGGGTTTTTCTCCTATTTCATGTTGAAAGATAGAAAAGAAACATGGGTGATAAGGAATATTGTCAGAGTGCCAGAGACTCTCTGGCAGACAAGAGAATGAACCTACCTCTACAATGACCTCTCCTTTTCCTCTTGCAGTTTCTCTGAATTGAGCTGCTAGCACAACAGGCAAATGCCAGTTATGCTGATATATTTTGTAGTTCTTCTCAGTACCCTGAAGAAAAAGAAAGCTTTATTTAAGAAAGCTTTGTTTTAAAATTACTGGGCTCCAGTCTGCCCTTTACAAAAGACAGTAGAGTTGAAGCTCCCAAATTATGTTTTTACTGCTTCATTTACTATGCATTTATGTGCAGAAGTCAGAAACCCTGATTGTTGCAGGCAAGGATCAAAAGCTCCTGCTCTCCTACGCAGAGACAGTTCTGCGGTAGAGCTTCAGATCTCTCTATGTATCTAAAATTTCAGGTCCTCCTCAAAGCCTCTGGATGTACCAAGGGAGAGGAGGATTCATAGATGATATCTGTAAGTTCCAAACCCATACTGTTTAACTATGGTTTGGTAACCAGGCGCTTATAGTCTATGTACTGTATGACTCCTTCTTCTGGATCCCCATTCCTCCTTATCTGTTACCCCTACTTCCCCAGCTGACCTTTCGGAATTCTACTTCATTCTTCATCATTCTTTTTTCCCACTTTTTTTTGACTGTGTCTTTGAATTCAAACAAAATCTCTTACACTTCTTTTTGTATTAAGTTATACATTATAAAGACAGTAGCTACTCAGTAAACTTCTAAGCAGAAATTGTGCATGAAAGTTTGTGCACTAAATTTAAAAATTGACAATCACAGTATTTTTAATTACCCTGAACAGCCCTTGTTAGAAAAGAGCTAGAAGGACTGTTCTCACCAATGACTAATTCCATTTAGATTCTGACTTCCTTGTGTAGATTTGAATGGGGAGTAACAACAACTTATTTTATAAAACCTGACGTCTTTGAGAAGCCTAATTGTGATTTGTCTAATTTTCCATAAACAAAACCACCTCATTATAAAAGCCCAATTTTATCTTGATGAAGCCAGGGAATCCTTACACAGGAGTAGGGCAGAAAAGTATATACTGTGATTCAGTGCAAATAAAGACAAGAAAGCCTCTGGAAATAGGAAAGATGTATCAAGATATATTTATCCATCAAAAGTTTTCCACAAAAAACTCACTGCTCAGTTGCCTTAGTGTGCTAGAATTTTCCATTTTCCACTCAAGTTCAATTTAGAGAGAAAATGTTGTTTCAGCTTGTGTGCTTGTTGGCAAATTGCCTAACCCAAAAGCTAGAAATTCAGTGACTGACTTCCAAGTCAACATTCAATGAAAGTTTTTGAAAAGGATTAGATTTTCTTTTGGAAGTCAATTTGATTTGGAAAATGTTATGGGGCAGTAAGATCTATAAATCTAAAATATAGGGCACCAATTATTTGGTGAAAAAATGTAGTTCTCAAAACACTGTGTGACTATGCTAGCAGTTTGCTGAGCCTTTCATCACTTTGTCACCAGTTTTATTAATGCGAACAATTTATGGTTCTTTTTCTCTCAAAATTTAAGAACAAAATTACTCAGATTTATGTAGCTAGCATGTCTCTATACCACCCCTTGGATGGAAGGGAACACTATGGATAGACCATGGCATTGGTATGAACAGGAATAATGGTAAACAAGTGTCAGGCCAAAGGATTTAGAGTATGAAATACTCCTGGAAAAAGGAGGCACACAGAATATTCAGCAAACAAGCAAATACCCTATCACGCCCTCCTGTTTGTCTGCACTAAGTTTCTGTTATGACACATACACCTTCTCAGCCAATAAGAAAATCGTGACTTCCTCCATTCCTGTCAAATCAGCAGAACTGTTTTTCTCAAGCTTGCTTTCAAAACAGTTCTTAAAGGAAAGGTATTACCTCTGGGAAAGTACCAAGAGCAGGAAATTTCTGTTCCCAAGATGACAGTTTCATATACTTACAAACAACTTAAAAGCAGAGGGCTGTGCTTTGCAACTGTAACCATAGAAACAGATACCAGGACCTGTATTCATAGAGACCTGGGATTCCACCCTGCATGAATTACCTTATCCAAAAAAATTCTTACCCACTGAGGCCGTGCAATTAAACAAACAGCATCCCTTACATCAGTGATATGGAGCAGTCTCTTGCTGCCAGGGACAGGACTAGACCCTCAAAAACTTGTGGCTCTCAGAGCCCTCAGTTCTGCCTAGCTCCAAATGGCTCTTTCACAACTCTGCTTCTTTTACTCCTTTATTTTGTTTCCCTTTGTCTTCTTTCTTCTCTTCTGCTTCATCATTTTCAGTTGTATTCTTCACATTCACCTTCCCTGCACTTCTGTTTCTCTGCAAGTAATGCTGAGGAGCAACCGGTCCTTGAGGTCAAAACGAATTGTGGTGAGGGGCTTGTAGGATGGCTTCCTTTCCCAGAACACGTGCTAACTTAGTTCCGTATCATCTGCACTATCCTCTGTCAGAAAGCAAAACATGACACCATGTGCCATGTCCTGGAGTGTGTCTCCCCTCACCCTTCTATCCCCATTGCCAGCTAGGGCACCAGATTGTCAGTTTTCATGCGTAAACGTGGAACTGCACTACATGCCCTAAAGCTGATGGGTTCATTAATGAGTCCTTATATCGTACTTGTAACACATAAAACATCACTATGCTCAGTAGAAAAAGTGGTTATTTCACATTACTCTTTTTAATGGAGGAAGGATGTGAAAATAAATAAGCCCCACCAACATCTTTCAGAGGTAAATTTTCTTGTACTTCACAGTAATAAAAATGTAACTGCATTTGTTAAAGCATCTAGCAAACACAGCAAGAGTGATAGTAAAAGCGACATGCTGAAGTGGCAGTGATACGCTAAATTTGACATCTCACTCTCCCTAATGCGTCAGGACACTGGAACCAATAATTCATAAAGTCTCCTTTGATATTTACGGAGACCAGGTTGAAGTGACAGTCCATGGTTGCTGGTTTACATCTGTTGGAATGTAAAATCAAAAACTATATGCGTGCAATATGAGGAATCTACTTGGCAAATTGTGTTGCAATGTTAGGTCAACAAAAGCTAACAATAATTTAAAATATTATTCATACAATCTTATTTCCAAACAATCAGAACATTCACAAAACATTCATCTTCTGAGATGATTTTTATGTAGCCTAATATAATCTCCAGATATTTGTCAGGAAATAATTAGACGCTATAACTCTTTGTATTTTACATTTCATCTTAGTTCTTACAGCTGGAAAGAGACTTGGAGAGGAAAGGAGAGAAAGGCTAATAAACAGCATCTACTCTCTCAAGAAAAATAGCTTCACTGTTAATTCCCAGGTCTCTGCTTGATCATCTTACCGCATTATATTAATTTACTCCAGGACTTTCTTTTGAAATGAAACAACTGCTTGTTTCCAAGACAAAATTGAAGTGTAGTTCTGAGACTATTTCACTTCAGAGACTAGTTGCTCCAGGCAGGATGAGCAGGACTGTGCCTAGCTGAGATCTCTCCATCCTGAAGAGTCATTCAGCCATCTCCCACCAGGCTTTGAACCTCTGTGTACTTTCATGCCACATCCAAGGGCAAGCAACATACACGAGAACATGCCTCTGGCAGACTGTGACACTCCTTGGAGTATTGCAGGAACTCCAGAAAAATTACCTCCAACTCTCTTTTTTAACATGTCTCCCAAAAAAGGTTATTTTGGAACAAGAGGACCATAAAGGAAACTGCCATGGAAATGCAGCTATTCATACAGTGCCAGGTAGCATTCAGCCCCAACAACTCCTCCCATGTTGTCAAATACAGTACTATGCATGTGGAAAGATATATTTAAGTTTATCTGTTTATGTTATTACTTGAAACAGCAAGGGGATACAGACTGCATTCATTATATTTGCACAGAGCTCAGCACAACAGAGGTCCAGTTCTCCCATGACTTCTGAAAGCTCTATTGATTAAATTATTTTATAAGTCTCACAACAGCAGCAACAGGCTTGCTGTACACAAGATGCTCATACTTCTCTGTGCCATAGGTAATCTTCTCCTCTGTATTGCATACCTATGACACATTTATAAAAGCTGTACTTCAGCAAAGAATCTTCAGTCATTTTGCTTCCATAGTGGCTGCTAGGAGGTCTTTATGAGAAGGCATTTTTTAGGACACTTTAGCATCTCCTTCCTGAGAGATGGTAATTTTCTAATTGCCATTAGTTACCTAATATTCTTGTGGAATGATGATTCTCAGAAAGGGATGGTTGGGACTACCTCCTAGCATCTACCACAAATCTTGGTTCATATTTAACATTCACGTAAAGACCATATGCAAGCGTAAACAATGGAGAAAAAGGTCAAAAAATTCAACTTTGTCTTTACATTCAAATGCTTTCAAAGCTGGAGCAAAATTACCCAGAAAAAGAGATGACCAGAAAAATCGCCACAACTCATCCAAAGCTGACACTATTCTCTTCTTTGGAAATGCTCTGATTTTACTTATATTAAACAAACCACAGTAATAAGGAATGAACCAAGTGGGGCTGTGGGATCAGTTCAGTAGCAAGAATTTTGGATTTTTTCCTTTATTACTGTATTTATTAAGTTGGATGTCTGACCCCTCTCCGCATTAATGATGCTAATGCAGTCAATCTTTTTGCAGTTCAGAGCAACACAGGGACTATCCCAATTGGAAGGGCTCATTTAAAATACGCTGGCTAAGATCTTGTAGCCTTTGGTTGCATTGGGAAGGCACAGCTTCAAATTAGCTCCAAAAATGCTGTACAGGAAAGCTGGAGTCATCATGTTTACTACTTCACTTTGCTGAAGCTTTGAGTGACTTTGTGCTTGCTGTTGCATTTCAAAGCATACCTTGCTGTTTTAAGTCGTGTTTCCTGAATAGACTCTCAGGCATTTTCCACGCTGCTGGATCAAGGATCTGAGAATTAATGGATATTTATTACCATGGGAAACACCAAACTTTACATCAGGCTTTTACAGAAAGAAGCTGAGACACGAGTTCCTACTGAACATTTCCAAAGGCTGCTGACAATTTGTTTCATATTTCTGAAGCAACTTTGAAAAGGCAGCACTTGAAAGTAATATTCTGCTCTCCTTGAGATCTCAGCAAAAATTCATAACAGCAGCAATTACAAAATAAAGAAAACATGCCCAAGCATGTTACCGGTTGAGATGTCTTCATTTCTTGCATTACAAACAGATTTTTAACACAGAAATAAGTGCAAGTTTGGTTTGGTATAGAAAGAAAGTGCTGCCCTTGCTGATCAAGGTTGCAGACTGAGGGTCATGGGCGATATACTCTACTGTTAGAAATTATGGAGAGTGATCACAAGGAATCACGTTAGCACCTCCTAACAAGTACTTCATACATCAGCTAGGCCTTGGTAACTGCCTAGCCAAGTCTCTGTCATTCACCCAAGCTGCAAATAAAATGTATTGTGATGGCTTATTCTCTCACCACATACCATTTCAGCTGGTACCTGACTACGCATAAGATTGGATGTGCACACTAATTGCAAATCAAAGTGCATCACCATAACCCACCACATATCTTGTGACTGCATCAGGCCAGGAAGAAGGCCCTTGATAAGTTCCACTGCTCAGCTGATGTATGGCAATTCATCAGGTCATGGTACCACCAAGTACTTTTGTAAGTTTTTGTCTATACTATTAAGTTTTATGAAGGCCCTATAAGACTGGTCCATTTCACATAAGGTATTACATGTAATACTTGAGCTATGTTTCAGCTCAAATTCTGCTGAGTTTAGTACAACAGCAGATGACTGAAATCAATAGCTAAGCCAGAAATATTCTTGTCTATGTTTAAGGGACTAATAAATAAAAGAACAAGGCTCATTTTAAAATGTTATGGTTCTAGTTCACAGAAAACTTGTGAAAACATCTTGGGTGAACGTGGTAAATTCGCATTTCCACAAAAATAAATGGAGAATCGGTTGTAACAAACAAAGTACAGTTAGTCAAAGAAGAGAAACCAGGCTCTGACTCTGAGCCACAACCTGAATTTACATCCATGGACATTCACAAAAGCTAGGCTTATCATCATGAAGTTAACTTCCACAGGTGAGGAGAGACATAGGCTCCTCCAGCAGGATCTAACTTAACAACTCTTTTGATAGAATCATAAAATAGTTTGGATTGGAAAAGACCTTTAAAAGTCATCTAGTTCGACTCCCCCTGCAATGAACAGGAACATCTCCAACTAGATCCAGTTGCTCAGAGCTCAATCTAAACTGACCTTGAATGTTTCCAGGGTGGGGCATATTCCACCTCACTGGGCAAGCTCTTTCAGTGTTTCATCACCTTCATTGTAAAAAATTCTTGCTTTTATCTATGCTAAATCTGCCCTCTTTTAGTTTAAAACCACTAATCCTTTTCCTATCACTACAGGTCCTGCTACAAAGTCCGTCCCCATCTTTCTTATAGGCTCCTTTTAACTACTGAAAGGCCATTGCCCCACAACCTTCTCTTCTACAGATTAAACAACCCCAGCTCTCTCTCAACTTTTCTTCAAAGGAGAGCTGTTCTATCCATCTGACCATTTTTGTTGCCCTTCTCTGGACACACTCTAACAGGTCCTGTGCTGAGAACTTCAGAGCTGGACACAGTACATCAGGTGGTGTCTCTTCCAGAGCAGAACACGGGCAGAATCACATTCAGACCCTCAGAAATCCTTTTCTGTCAAGAAAGAAGTCTTAAATTACACTTATAACACAATTAATCGTAATCAACTTCTGAGTGGTACAATAAGATATCCCTGATAAAAAAGGGCCCCTATTTAACATTGTTACATTAATGCTGTGACTGGTTATACATCAGGATAATTTATGTTCTGCCAATTTAACAGTTGCTGTTATTGGAACAAGCACTATAATTGATGCATTATTACTTTAATTCTTCTTCATTATGAAGGTTATTAAGGCACACTGGAAGTTAGAGTAATTGTATATTTCAATTAAAAGGTTAAGGAGTATGGAAATAAATAACTCTAGGACCTAGCACCGATGCTTGCCTTTGAAATATATATCAAATTTATATATATAAAAATTCGTTGGTTTTGGCAGGGGCAGAGATGTGGAAAGAAATGAAAACAAGTGGGTGCTTACCCTTTTTGATTCTATTTCATGTAAGTTCATAATCTATCTCATTTATTCATTTGTACTCCTGCACAAGTTTCTAAGCTCTTCAGAGGTGTTACAACTCCAAAAGGGTGCAAGATAGAGATGCAGTTTTCTATTTTTCACTAAGGAGTTAAGCACTATATGCGCTACAGCTCAGCATTGTGAGAACCAATTGTTGCAGTGCAGTTTGCACTGTCAGGAAAGATTAACTTGTTCTGTCCATACTCTGAGTGATCAAAAGCAGCATGACCATGTAAGCCTTACCCAAGGCACCTCACTAATGCAGTGAAAGCTAGTTTTCTCCAGACTTGATCACCATAACTTCACAACTACCTACACTGCAGTATAGTCTCAAATATTTACAATCCTATGTCCCAGCATGGAGCCACCAGACCTTAATCAGGTGTGGATGTTCCCTCTGCAACATCTAGGTGACCATATCAGCCATGCATTTTAAATGGCATCCTCAAGATGGGAGTGAGCTGAGGTGGGAGCAGACCAAGTGGGTGCTGCACAAACCTGACTAAGCAACACTCATCAGCCCAGCCTTAAGGACACCAGCGGTGTATTGAAGCCACCAAGTTTCCAAGATAGAGTGCAACAACTTTTATGGCAAACCAGAATGAATAGTCATAGTATGAGAGACTGTCAGTAAGGGTATCCTTACTGAAAAGTCTATGTTTCATCCCATTTCATTTGGAAAAGGAGACTTTACAGGATGATTCTTATTTGAAGAGACAGCCCTGTCACAGGAGATTTCAGTGGCAGCATTGAAGAAGTGGAAGAAAGAAAACAATGAGAGAACCCTCTTGATTGAGAGATGAGAGACTTTCAAATTAATCATCTTCTATTACTGATGTTAAACTGGCCAGATTTTCCAGGTTTTTTATGTAGCAGAAAAGTAGGGAGAGGGTATCTTTTCACTACCCCCAATTTTTCCATGCCCCTCATGTCTTCCTAGACTATAAGAAATAACACAGAAGGCAGTTCATGCAGCTAGAGGACATTGGTCATTGTACCAAGAGAAGGTGGTCATAAACAGGGATCTTAGGAACTACACTGTCATAGATGTTGCTTTTGCACTCAAAGCCTAGACTCACAGCCTTGCAAATGGCCAGGCCATCTGACAATCTTAGAATCACCATATGGTAAACAAGAACAGCATCTATTGCACAGTACTACTATACACTGCAAAAACAGATCAATAAGACCATCATTCCACTGGTGGAGCGATAAAGCATTGGAAGGTACAACTGATGGGAACAACAGGCTACACAAGTGCAAAAGACAGAGTATACATAGACTTAATGGGCATAAAGTAGACGAGGTGCTGAGGGGCATGGTTTAGTGGCCAATACGAATGATTGGACTCGATGATCCAAGAGGTCTTTTACAACCTGGTGATTCTATGATATATATATACACATATACTTAACGTTTAGCGTAACCAACTCTTTCCCTTAGAGCTTGCACATCATTGCTACAAAAGGTTCTGTTATTCTCTTTGTGTTTTTAACATAAGGTTGTTAGTCATTTTCAGATTATAAATATAACCTTTCATTTGCATAGTTTAAAGGGACAAACTTACGTCTTTAAAATAAACTCTTTGCAAGGTCTGCATTAACTCACAAAAGAAAATCTATTTGAGCACCAATTAATACTAGTTCTTTGGCGATTTTTGAGGGTTTTTTGCCTCATATTCATTTTCCTGACAGCTCACATAGGTGGGAGGGTGGGGATAGAGAAAGCTTCTCAGAAGCCAATTCTCAAACAACCCTTTGTGTAAGTGGTGAAGCTGAGGTGCACTCCAATTCAGTTGCCATTTGAATCATGTCTTTGTATCGCAGGTTTCTGAGCTTGCCAGAATAACATTTAGACTAAGTGATAAATTGCAGAGACAACTAGTTTCATAGACAAATTCCTTTGAACTGCCCAAAACGAGCCTGTGTTAGATGGCCAAGCAAATTGCAACAGCTTTCAATTACCTTCCAGTCACTCATGGCTGAATCAGAAACCTGCTGCAACACAGAAGATCATCCTTCAAGTTTTTTGGTTTAATATTTGGCTCACACGGTCTAGGTCTTTGCAGACATCGTTTTTGGCGATTCCCCTTGCTGAGGTGAACAGTCCCTTTTTTCACTCTTTTTCCATCACCAAGATTCTATCAGCACTTCTCATTTTGTGACATTATCTGAGCAATGGACATTGGTGACAGGTTGGTTTTTGCAATGATTTCTCTGCATTAGACTCAAATGGTTCAGGCCAGCTGTGGTGTTTTGGTTTAGCAGGATATTTGTACTTTAGATGACAAAACAGTCCTGAAAGAATTCATGATTTTCTGAAAATTTTGCTGCTTAATTTCTGCAAAAGTAGAAAGTAAATGTTTGCCACTTCTTGTCAGTTGTCTGAGAGACTATCGTTTCAGGAATTCTCACAGGATGCAATACATGTTCCAGCAATGCACTGAGCAATCTCAAGGTAAAATCATAATAGTGGCAGACTGCATGAAAACAAGAATATGTTAACATTGTGAAAGTCTAGGTCAGCTGAAAAACATATTAGTTCTATTCTAGTCAAACTTGAGCCAAGGGCTTTCAAAAACAAGGACGTCAAGTGGCTATGTAAATATTTAATTTAATTCTAGATTTAACATCTCCCACTAAGCATTTCTCTACCTTAAAGAGGCAAATGTGGCTGGTCACAAGAGAATATATTTCTGTCCCATCCTTTATACACACACATGCAAACAGCAGATGTAGGAAAAAAAGGAAAATCAGTGAAAACATTCAGCACATAGCTGGGTTCTCCAGTTGTTTGTTATGCACGCAATAGATTTCTGTGGCTAAATCTGAGCATTTGAAGTCACTTCAGGCTTCCCTTTTCTATGGCTAGGCATACATTCTGTTTCCCTAAGGAATGCAGCTATTTACTTGACAGGTTTACAAAAGAATAGCCAGACAACAGATCCATTTAGCCTGGATCCCTTTCTTCTTTCTATAGCAAGTAGTGGCAGTTGCTTAGAGAAAAAGTTTAAGAATTAGAACAGTTGTAGACCAAATTGTCTCATAATACAGCTTAACTATTTATCTAACTGCATATTTAATTGTTAGCAATGGGATTCAAGTAATCTAACTTCATTCTTGGAAGATCTAGACATCTACTCCAATCCGGTTGATGAACCATACTCTGGTCAGATGGTGACTTCAGAAAACAATTCATGTCCTCCAAAAGGAATATTAAAGAAAGGGCTTAATAACCCTCTGGTCACATGAGTCTCTCCACAACAACTGTGGAAAAAGCTTAGATACTGCGTTAGACTAAATCACTAGATTTGAATAGCTGAGTGTTGGGCAAGTAGAATTCTATGCCAAAAACTAGCACAACAGCAATAAGAGCTGGAGGCTGACTGCAGCGTTTTGTAGGCCCATTGCTCTGCTTACTGGGTGAGCTTACAGCTCCTATATGCTGCAGGAATAGGCAGCAAGCAAAAGAAATACAACTCTCCGGGAAGAGTGATTTACTACATATAGACGTTATAGGATCTGAACCACTGAGTTTACACACAGGAAAACATTAATCTCAGATTTACATACAGTTGGGGTTAGGGAGCTGCCCACTTGCAAAGAAAGAATGTGAATAAAGGTAGTCTCTCCACTTGTTTGGATCATTCAAGAATGATTCTTTAAAATAATACTTCTAAAATTACACTGCAAGTAGTTATACAAGAAAAGAGAAAAACAGTTGTAAAAACTATATTAACTGCTTATGTCTAATACAGGCTAAGGCATCATAACTATTGGATAAATAAAAAGAATCAGATGGCAACCAATAGAGTATATAACAAGACAGCAAAAATATTTCCATCCATGAATTTATAGAGCTACAAGGGTTTTAACTTTTTGTTAGCTGGCTGGCATTTTTATCCGCAACATTTCCACAGCACATTTCAGATTTTCTTTGAAAATTACATTTAAGTTAAACATAGTTTGTTTTGTAGACAATTTGCCCTGAATTTATCTCACTTCATACCTCAGAGAGGCTTTGGGAAGCACTGGAATTTAAGCACAGATTTAAGCCCTCTGCAAGGACTGGGCCAGTGCGGGAGGGAGGAGGGAGCACTGAAAGAAGCAACCTCAGAAACATACTTTGCCTTACATTTCCAGGTTTTTCATTTTCTATGGGTGAGGATTTGAAACCATCCTGTTTTTCCAGCGTGAGCATATAAACATAACTCTGTGGTTTAAGATGAAATGCTTCCAACAAGACTTCATGTCATTTCCTGCTGAAGGGTAAAAGACCAGCGAAACCTTCCAGCATAAGTCAAGACTAGTTTTATAAATGCAGCTAACGAAGGAGTGAATCCCTTCTGACAAGTGCGTGAGGTGTTTGTACCAGACAAATTAGAGGTACAAAGCTGTGGTTTTAATTCTGACTGAAAGCAATTGAGAGGTACAAATTGTACCAGAGGAACTTTCTAAATTGAAGGGAACATAGGAAAGAAAGGAAAAAAACACAATGCTGAAATGACCTCCACACAATGACAGTTGAGAAATGATAAAAACTTAGCAGTTTGGAAGGGAAGAAGGGAACAAGGCAAGCAGGGGGACAGACAGAGAAATAGTCTGGAAGTTTTTCATGGATAATTTGGTTTTGAGAACAGTAAAGCCCTGCTGCCATGCCTTCTCATATCATTTCCAGTGTTACAGATCAACCTGTAATTTAGTGAATATAAAAGCCAAAGGTGTTTTTTTTTTCCTTTGGTGTGGGTTTTTCTTCCGTCTCTTTCTTTTTTGTATTAGCACAAAGATAGACAGCAATCACGTCAGGAAAGATTTGGAAGGTTTAATTGAGCTGCAGTTGTATCCTTTCCCATGTTTTCTATCATGTCAATTTTCCAAGTGGCCATCAAGTTTTTGTCAGCTGAAGCAACCCGAGTATATAAGGCTGACATTTAGAATAGCTCCAGGATTTGCCTTCCTCCTGGCAGCACTATCAATAGGGGCTTTAACCATGCTTAAGTTGACTTTAAATCAAGATGTCAGCTTTGAAATCAGGCTGTCTTTGGTGTTCTTGTCAATAACATTGAATTTGGCTTAAGCCCTATACACCTTCTTGCATTAACTGGCCAGCATTTGAAGCTATGTACCTCTAATACTTTTCACAATCTTTTGTCCTTTACACAAGATTTGGGACAGATTTGAGTAGGTGCTATTCCTTCTTCTCTTCATCCTTTAATGGGTAAGGACAAATGTTCTCAGGCTGAGGTTTACAGAGGGGAGGCTGTTGTTACAGTGGAGCAAGGGAATACCAGAAGTGAAGAGACTGAAGTCTTTGCGTATGTGTGTTTGTGTATCTTTTTCTCTCTTCTGTAGCAAAATGGCCTTCCA
Organism: Phaenicophaeus curvirostris; assembly: GCF_032191515.1. Lineage (NCBI taxonomy): Eukaryota > Metazoa > Chordata > Aves > Cuculiformes > Cuculidae > Phaenicophaeus > Phaenicophaeus curvirostris. The sequence goes on along the minus strand of NC_091396.1, from coordinate 53,809,576 downwards.
TCACCAAACACCCTTGGAGACTGAGATGCTCCCAATGTATAAAGGCAAAACTCTTGCAAATGAAACCCAAAAGGGCAGAGAGTCAAGGAGCTCTCTGTAGCAAGCGGCTGCTAGATAGCCAGAGATGACAAAGGAACAGGATTATTCCACAATTTTCCTCCGTTGTCAGTTCAGGGCTGCTCCACTACAGAATCGACAAAGTGGTTTGTCATCACGGGAGTTTTGGGAGGAAGTCAAGATTTAGCTTTCTAGGTCATAGCTCATGCAAAGAGCCCTGACCACAGAGCACTGAGGACTTCTGCTTCAAACCATAAGGAATATAGGAGCCCTTTCAAAACTGAGTTGCTGAGTTGCATTTGCATTTCAAAAGTCAGACACCAGAAGACCTCAGTTCTCCAGGATTTTGGCTTGTTTCTATACCTTTTGCATTTAACACCGCTAAGAAATATTTTAGAGTTTTTCAGATGGCATAAACTGGCATTGAAGTCAATGAAGCCAAGACAATTCAGCCTGAATACCCAAGCTGCATTTATGTACAAGAGACACTTAACCCAGGTTAAAGGAAAGTAAGGGGGCACAGAACAGTAGCTACTCCAGAACATCTCCCACATGATATAGTAAAAGAATTTACAGAGGAGCTATTCTAGAACAGTCGTCCATGAATGTATTTATACTATAATAATTTTTCAAGTTAATTGCATGGTGCAGATGAGTTCCTAAAGCAAAAAATTAGTTGCCATTGTGAACAGAACTGGAATATTACTCCCATCCTGAACTTAAAACTGTGAACTAAGAATATTTGCTTTCCATATAGTTGTTTCTTTGCAGAATACCCAGGAGTATTTCAGAATATATAGAACCTCAAACATGGACATGCATACTGAGAAAATTTTTTAGAAAGCAAAGAACACGCTAAAAAGTGGCAAGAGGTTAATTTCATAGAATTGAAATCTGACTATGGACAAGATTTAGTCAAAACCATAAAAAACTCATTTTATCCAATCCTGTAAGGAAGAGAAAAACTAGCCTTTTGCCAGCATAAAGCAGGATATCAATAAGCAGAATCTGTAGCCAAATGGAAGTGACTGGGCTATGATGCATAGGGTAAAACTTTTCAACAGCAAATTTATCATAGCTCAAATATAAAAAGTTTATCACAATTTCGTGGAAGTTCTAGATGACTTCTCCAGTTACTTTATTTAGTGAATTCCTATTAGTGACACCTTTTTCATCACAACTATTTATGGCAGCTCCTTCCAAAATTACCTCTCTGTATTCTGCAGGAGTTATTATTTAAATATTACACCAAACAGCCCTGAAATAAGTCATAAGACCCCAAATGCCATTATTATTAGGAAAATGCATTTGAAAGAAACGTCATTTTTCCAACATCCTAACACGACAAAACTCCACTAAAGTAAAGGAATGAAAGATTAAGTCGTCTAGTAATACTATGCAGCACAATTCAGCATATCAGCTCAATCTGAGCCCTTCATACACTTGTGTGTACATCAAGCAGAGGGTTAAAATATCCCAGTTCTATTGGTTGTTGCGGTGGGCAGTAGTACCGAAAGACAGTAGTACCACAAAAAAAAAAAAGGGAATTGGGGGTGTTATAGAGCAGCTGTCAAAATTGGCATTGGGAGACAGGCAAATTCAGAGTAATGACTGTAATGTGGCACTCTATGAACAGAAGTGGTCTTGGGATAGATAAGTGTACTCAAGGCAGAGTCAAACAGCAAGGACTTGTGTTGTCTTGCTAGGTTCATGTCATTAAGAACTTCAGCTTCTCTACAATGAAATTCATGGGGATGGGAACCACAGCGAGGGGTGAATGGTTGAATCTCTGGGGAGGCAGAAGTGCCATTGCTGCAAACAATGTTTTTACTTGCCAACAGCTCTAAAGGAAATTCTTATGCATCAGCTGCTGCACAGGAAACCCTCCTTTGTAATACAATAAAATTTGACAGCAGAGTAGCTTGTGCCAGGGGAGCGTTTGTGTTCTTCCTGCCTATACCACTCATATGTCATACAGCAGCACCCACAGAGAATTTTTGTTGTGCTATAGAAAGGTGAAACTTCACTAGAACAACCCTACATTTCACACTTAAAGGCAAATATCCCTCATTTTACTGAAGTGAGTTTTTCGTTGGCCAGCCATAGTGTTAAACACTCCACTGAGCAGTAAAAATACCAAATGGAAATTTTAGTAAGTACACAAATCTGAAAGCTGTCTCTAGCACTGCAAGGAGAAAAAGCGCAAAATCACATAAAATGTGAAAAAGCACATAGAATCAGGCAATTAAAGCCAGAAGAATCATGCATGAAGTAGGCACTCATATTTCAAACGATGATAAAAAAAGGTTGGTATACAAAGATCTCAAGAGGTTTCCAAGCACACACAAGGACAGGATATAAACCACCTTTTATATTAAAACAAACAAAAGTTTGTCTACCTTGTACCTAAAGTTCTTCAGGGATGGAGATGCTGCTGTACTCAGCCACCTACTTCACTGCCCTTGCATTAGAAGGTTGTCAAACTTTAAAAGAACTTAAACCTTCCTTTGTACAATCAAAACCTATTCCATCTTTTCTCATCCCTTTTACATACCTCCTTTTCCTGAAATCTTTAAAGCTCATTTCTGTTGTGAGGCAGCCCTTTGCCCACCTTCCTAACAGAAGTCACTTCTGTCCTCAGTATGAACTGGTGTCCAACCTTAGAGTGTCTCAAGGGTATCATGTGAGCTGATGGCTCTTTTCCAAGTAATAATAATGCATTCTTTTTTTCATTCCCTTTAGCTATTTAACTTTTAACAGCCTTTCAAATTGTCTTCTATCCTTCTGAGCAATATCACGTACAGCAGAGTGAAAACTTTCCTGCCATAAAAATATAAAGCTGTGTACTTTCCTATTACAAAGCACTGAACCTGCAAGCACGTATTCATTCTACCACACTACTGGGAAAAGTAAATATATCGTTAAGATATTTCATTTGGACCATGTGAGCAGTCCTTTTGTGATCTCTTCCATACATATGAGTCCTTCTAAGTGCACTAACTTTATTTACAATAAGCAATAACATAATAGGGATTTGAGATTCTGAAGTTAAGTTACAGTTTCTTCATAAAGTAGTATTAACTCTGGTCCTAGATGATGGAAACTAAAGCACAGCATACCTCATCCAAAGTGACATAGCTGATGGAAGCACTAGAGAAATGTAATTCTCAGGACTCGTGTTTGCACACCTCCCCATTATGGCATCTCCTCTTTTAAATTAAGAAAATAGGTATATTTAAACTGTCAAATTAAGGATTCCAAGCAGTATACTTTCATGAGGTAAGACAAAAAGGTTGGACTTTAAATTCTAAATGCACTTTAAAAATAGCTGAAGCAATCTCATAGTTTTGGGAGGATAAAAAGAAAATATTTTAAAGCATCCATTTTCATTAGTTGAGATCTATTTTAACTGGTAATCAGCAACATAGTATAGCAACACTGCTGGTTTCTTAAGGATATTTATATGACCCTTCAAAACGCAGAAAGCTGCAAGATCAAATAGTCATTTAATCTTATGTTTATATAGATGAGACAAAAATATCAACGTTCCCCACATAAGAATACAATAGGGAAGAGGCATTGCACAGAAAATAACTCTATACGGATGGGTAAATATAAATGAAATTAATTCAAAAAATCAGTCCAAAAAAAAAAAAAACCCCAGTAATGAACCCAAAAGCAGAGAATCGCAGTCCTATCAGTCCCAGCTATTCACTGGTGCATAATTGTATTTCACATTGGAAGATGCTGTATCTCCTTCATGGCCCCTTCCAGCAGGGTTTTTAAGGCTGATCCACGCAAAAAGACACAAAGCATGGCTCTCCACACCTCAGGGTGAATGATCTTTCTGGTATGCTGGGTAGAAAGCAATCAGTAGCTGTGCTAAATAAGTCCCAGAAGGGGCCAACCACACAGTGTGAATCGATCTCTTTTTATTCCTCTCCTATTCGCTGTTTTGCATAGGCCTGAAGTATCTAAGTAGAAATCTTGGTTGGTGTGCAATGAAGTGACAAACACAGAACTGGATTGGTAGGAGAGAAACACGCTGATGTTTCAGAGGAGAGACAGCTCAAATGAGTCAAACCAGCATGGCAAACCAGTTCATTCAGAACTAGAACACAGAGCAGCAACATTTGCCAGAGGAGGGAGAAAGGATGCTTTCAAAAAAACTGTGTCTATAATATGATGTTTAGGAAGCCATCTTTACCCAAGAAGAGAGCTGTTGTAAAGGTGAATTGAGGCAGAACCTGTTGGTACTCAAGGCAGAGAAAGCTAGGATGAAATTAAAGGAGGAAATGGCAGAGAACAGTCTGATAGGGATGCAGTCAGCTTAAAAGTATGAGTATTAGGACTGATCATTTATCTCAATTTAAAATGAAAACTAAACCCAAACATTTTCAGTATGCAAAAAATAAACTTCATTTCAACTGAGATCAGAATACTTCTTACAGGTATCCATCCTGCACAACAGGAAACAGCAGAATAACTTTCTGACCTTTTCTAAGAAGCAGTCCCTGGCCAGGAAGAGCTGGCTGGCAGTATCAAAAGGCATGCAAGAGATATTTGCTACAGGAAATGAAAGTCTGCTAAATGCCACCTGCCCATAATAAGTGACAGGACTGGGGCAGAATCACACAGTTCAATGCAACTATGACAATGTAAAGCAACACAAGACTTCAGGAGGTGGGGAAGGAGTAGATGACCAGTGTTGGCTCCCTCTATAGCATGTGTTGTTGTCTAAAATGGACTGTGAATAAAAGCTGTTCTTGCTTTCTGCAAGATTAGATTCTGTAAATCTCAAAGCAATGCTAAAAAAGGATCTAGTTTATGCAGTTCATAAAAACAAATTCCTTGCTCAAACACCAGCCCAAAATCCTCGTTGAAGGCCTAAGTGCCATAGAGTCTCTTTGGGCTGTTGTCTGTATACAAACAATAGTGAGAACACTGGCTTAAGCAAGCACCTTGGTTGTATCCAAAGCTGCTCCTATCATGAAAGCAAAGGCTAGAAACACTCTGCACCTCACACAGCCTGCTCCAGGAAGAAATTTTATAAATTCTTTGTGCTAATGAACATTAAAGCTGTGGTGTGGTTATCTCTATTTGCAGCAGCAAGTTTCTACTGATGTATGAAATGAGAACTCCCCGCCTCAAGCACAAGGAGAATTACACAGACATTGCTATTCAGTCAGTGGTGTCCCACACTCAGGCTTGCTTCACACATACTGTTCAGCTCATAGAAATGTAGAGACACAGAAATACATCATGCCCAGAGGTGTCTGAATATAAAAAAAAGTATCTCTGGAAGACTTTAAAAATAAATACAAATTTTAAAGCAAGTCTTATATTCCTTCCCATCCAAAGTGACCCTGCCAAACCATTGTCTTTCTGTTACAATGGGGGCGGGGGGGGGGGGGGGGGGAAGGAAAGAAAAGAAAACTAGTACCTTACTTAAAAACAAAAAAAACCAACCAAAAACCTCTCAGTGTTAGAATGAAGCAACTTCCTCTTAGAAAGAAATTATTGTGACTTGGTGGTATCATATTCTCCCCAGACCCACACGCTCTGTATTAGTGAGAAAACAATGGAAGAGATGGAATTCTGATGTTAGCCATCAGTGCCTGCTCTTGCACTAGAGCCCAAAAGCCATACATTGTGAAGGTAAAGCAAACCTTCCTCCGCAGGCTGACTCGAAGCAGACAGGAACTACTTTGTCAAGGTTGCTGCTTGACAGTGATAATAGTTTTCCAGAGTCTACGTCTAATAGCCCAGACTACTGGACTACTCTATCAGCTTTCCTTTGGAACTACAAGCTAATTCCCAGCCAAGGTTTTCATTCAGTTTTACTTATTTTTGATTAAAATTTGAAAGATGGAAGCCTGTCTGTTGTGCAGGCATTAGAAAACCTTTTCTAAGATAAAGGGTTTACTCCTCAATTCCTGGTACCTTACTCATACAGGCCCTGCAAATAGATACAGTTGCATGTTAGCTCTGCTACCCTTGAAGGATCTGATTCTTAATGTTCTGTTAATCATAGCCCTTTACATCAGTACAAAGTAAGTGAAAAGAAAAATTAAAACAACTGTTTCTCTTGGTTTGCATGTTTTACTATTAACAGGTAACCCACATCTGACACTACCATTTTTGCTCAGGCTGCCTGGTCCTAATTTTGCTTCTTCCTATGTCTTTATGGTGTACCAGAAAGACTTTTGTTGTTCCAGTTTCTCCTCAAATGCCTATATTTTCCTTTCTATTATAATTCCACATCAAAGCTGGGTGATATTTTTCACCCCCATATTTTTCTCACTGAAAGCATAAATAGTACCTTTAAATTCAATTTGCCTCCTTAAATTCCTTGAAAACGAATTATAGCCATTTTAAGAGTCAACACATTTCATTTTGGCATTTTCAAATTTCTGTGCTACAGCTGCTGCTCATTTCAGTGTATCCTTCCATTTTGAACACAATAAAACCCCTTTTTCAGAGTTCCCATCTAAATTCAAATGTTCCATTCCCCTCACACACAAACACACACACACACATTTACTTTTTCACAACTCCCAGTGAACTGAAAAATGAAATATTCTCTCAAACCCCTAGCCCTGCACAGGACTTGGCACCATCCCACCAGCACAAGAGGAGATTATGGCCATGTCTGTGTTGGCGAGAGCAGGCGGGGTGACTGCTGGGCCAGGGAAGCTGGAGCAGAGATGCCTGAGCCAGCAGAGGTCTGGATCACTGCAGCCCCACGGTGCTCTGCTGAGCTACCAAGCCCTGATTTTGAGCAAGGCTTATCAGTGCAGGCAGACCATAATGCAGATGCCTCTCTGCCATTTCCCATCCCCAGATGGCAAGCGCTCCGTGCTGAATTTTAAATGATTAAGTAAGTCCTTGATGAAAAGCACAGCTAATTAGGGTAAAACTTCAAAGCATGATACAGAGGTCTGGTTGTTCTGATGGAGTGTTTTACTGAGCTTTGCTCGCCAGGCAGGGCTTGTCATCCTGCATGTGCCACCGTTATCTGCTTCAAGCCCTTTTCAGACAGAGTCTTTTTTCAGGTGCAAATCCCAGGAGGCCAGATGTCGATGTTTTGAATTATACAACTAGTTTCTGCTTTCTCAGTGAGGGGTCAGCTCCCTGCCAGCAAACTCATTTGTAACGCTGCACTTGTAAACTCACGATAAAAGGCTCTGATGGAACCACGCTTCGCTGGGTAGTGGCAATAAAACGGCATGGCCTCCTTTTCATTATAAAAAGCTTCCAAAAACATATCACTTCAGACTGTAGCCTCAGTGTGTGCATTGATATAAACCCATACAGGCAAGATTTACTATAAAATCTGAGCTATTGTTAGGTGTTATCAGCCTAAACGGAAACATCTTTAAAAGTCAATCTACAGAAAAATCTGACTGATAGCATTAAATGTTAAGTACATGTTTCTTTCCATGTTTTTCATAGGATTCTGGTGCATTGATTCTGACCACAGCAGTCAAGAATATCAAAAGAACAGTATGAGGAGAAAGAAAAAAAAGAGTTGTCTTATTCCAGGGGCTTGCCTTAAATACATGACAGAAGTTATCACAAATAATTAGGCCGATATTTGCTTCGAGTTACAATTGCCTTTTTAAAATTTCTAGTCTTATTGTAGACTGTTTAATGGGGTGACATATACCACAAACCTGCCTCCGAGACATGTGAGATTGTTTACATTCAGGTGCCAATGCCACTCTGGAAGCAATCAAATGGTAGATGTAAACCAATTTGGTTTTGGATTAAAAAAAAAGGAGAAAATACAATAAAACAGAACAACACCAAGAAAATAACTTGAGCAAAATTTAAGATGGATCAGCAAGAGAGTGAGAAATCAATGGGTAAATGATTTTGGAGCACTTCTTTTGAAGTCAGCGGACACTGGTCTCATTGAGGCTCTGTCTGTACTGAATGCAAGGGAGAGCCTTGAGACATCCTTTGAGACTGGACATCACAGATCTGTAAGCATGGCCCTGGGCACTGATGGAGCAGGACTCCTAATCATGCAGCATCACCAGAAATGCCTGGAGTTTCTATGCCAGTGCACAACGCATGGCTGCCAACAGGGGCAGCCCATGCCAGAGAGCGTGCATGGTGCTTGAATTTGCACTTGGTGATCGTGAAGGCAGATCTCGACTTAAGCTGTTATTTGCTGTATGTGCTAAAAGCTAGATTTGGTAATAATATAAACAGAAAAATATATCCCTTCCATCTAGACGTCTTCATCTTTTCCCCACTACACAGTCTGCCTGACTCTCCTGAGCAGCCAAGTAATTTTCAAGTGGTGAAAATTTCCCAGAGTGCAGGAAGTTAGTACAATTGTAAACAAAGAGAGAGAGGAAAAAACAAATTGCATCAAGAAATGTGTTTTATGGCAGAGAAAGGATGAGACAGGCCCTAGAGACAAGGTCCTTGTTTGTAAGCACAGTTCCTTAAAGAGATGCTGAGAAATCTCAGGTTTTGACTACACTGAATCCTGCACTGCATGTTTATCTTGTCCTAGAAGCAATATTCCAATGTGAGGACTCCCATTCCTGCCTACTAGAAGAGCTTCACCTTGTCTCCAAAACACACGATGGTCTACTCAATGTCAGTGTACTGAGATAGATAAAACATTTATAAACACCAGCTGCCTCAAGATCTGCTAAAGATCATTCTTTAAGGGGTGTTTTGTGTGTCTGCATTTACAGTTTGTACATTTTTAAAAGATCAGGATTGGTTTGGAAGATCCCAGTGGGCGAGCCAGCTTTTAAGCAGGTCCCCAAGCAGTGATTCTGTGCATGGGAAAAAGTTCTAAAAGCCTTACTTTCCTGGGTGTGAACCTGCACTTTGCAGCATGAAACTCAAGCATAGCTCTCACTTAATATATGAAAACTTTTAAATAGATGATCCATGGGTCTTCAGAGGCAGTATCGCCATAGCATAAGCAATGCTTCTTGTGCTGCCTATATCTCAAACATCCCTTTGTATAACCTAATTGTAAGTCTATTTGTGTCATGGGATGAATTTTTCAAAGTTCTCAGCAAAATCATAACACTGTCCTGTTGTCCATGTTAAAAAAAAAAAAAAGCAAAAGTTTCCAGGAAAAACTGTCAATTTCCAAACTGAGTAAAGTCCCATTTTATGCATGAACACTAATCCATCTGGACTGAGCATCCCCAGCCCAGAGCCACAAAGGTTGAGAAAGCTTCTGCCAAAATCTCTCCCACCAGCTGCTCAGGGTCACTTGTAACAGTGGCAGAGTTCCTGTGGGCATTCAATATGCAGCCTTTTACCTAAAAAGGGAAGGTATTTTACCTAAAATAAAAGTGGTAATATGAAATACCACTGCACACCATGTCTCCAGCAGTGACTTTAAAGCTGTGTGGAAAAAGCAAGTTTGTACCTAGCAAAAATTAGAGAGTGAAAACAGGAATCCATAGCCTAGATTAGACATGGAAATGAAGAGAAGTTAAAAGAAAGGTTGTGAAACATTAGCCTGTGTTTTAATTCACATAATTAAAAGGCTACTTTAACTGGGCCTAATAACTATGCTACCCAAATAAAGCCTTCAGTCTGGGACAGGGTTGATGTAGATCTGGGTTCCCACAACAGTCACAGATTAGAAACAGGTAGTGTTAGGACACAGCTCATCTCACCTTGAGGCAGACATGCAAAGCAGGTAAGTGCCTGTTTCCATGGACTCTGCAGAAAGCTTTGAGTGATCTGCTGAGATGCGGCTTGTAATACACACATCTGAACTATGGAGAAGAATTTCACCAAAGTAGCCAAAAGAAACGGAGAAAATAAACAGCTATTTTTAAGTTAACTGTAGTAGGAACATTCATTCACTTTCAATCAAAAGAACAGGTTGTGCAGCAAATCTCTCAAGCAATCAAGAATTTCCCCACTCCTGACCTCCATCCCTTTAGCCTTCTCAATTCAATCCCCTAGTGGAAACTTCTCTCCATCTGTGCTGTTTAGAAAGCACTGAGAAGTTATCTTCTCTGAGCAAAAGCTGCATTGATTTTTTTTGTTGTTGTTGTTTTTTGAGTACATAAGCACCTAGCTGAGAAAGAGCTTGCTCAGGGCTCTGTAAATACCTGGTTCCGACAGAGTACAGCATGGAAGCTCAGCAAGGTTTTAACATAATCATTTCTCACACTGGTAATCTGATACTTTTCCCTTTCTCCATTTCTTTAGTTCCCTTCAAAAGCATTTGCAGCTTTACAACTGAAGTTGTAATCTGTCAGATGATTATTTTAAAACTTTGCAATTACTTGTTTTTTTCACTTCTGTTTACATTTCTGACTTTCACTATGATTCACTCCACCATGGCTGACCATCACCAGGCTTAGGCCAGGAGATTTGTAGATACATCATTGTACTGTCTATCAGTGGCCATCAGGTCTGGTAATTGGTGATGACAGAATGAAGGGGCTACACAAAGCACCACAACTCTCCACCATCCCCTCTAAGCATTCCCTCCAACCCACAGTGCTGCGGGCAATGTGAGTCTTCACCTTAGAGTAAATGCCCCCCATTCATTATTACAAAAGTAATTCATATAGAAGGGCAGCCTTAAGTTTGACTAACAGACTGAAATTTGGGGCAGGATGCACTCCATATAGTTTAGAGGCTAATCACATACACTTTCCCAAAACTAAACTCTGAATGAGTTCATACTTGCTGAATGAAAAGGTCCCCTGGGAGCATTTCACAGCCTTTATCAAGATCAAATTTCTCTGCCCATCAGCTCGAAAAGTCTAGGTACACAAGAATATGAAATCTGAATTAGACGAATCTTAGTTCTAGTGACTTAGGAAGTCAAGATACTGATTTTCATTTGATGTTGCTCATAGGGATGATGCAGATTCCAGTCCACTGACAGGTCACAGTCATTGCTCCTTTGTATCTTTTACAATTCAAACTTTCCATCACTTTTCTGTCCAGTGAGTCTTCTAATTTTATATTCCTTGAGAAGAAACGCTATGTAAGTACCAAAACCTAAGGGAAACATCTCAGAAATTTCAGTTCTGACATCAGCATTCTCCAGGTTACTTGGAGTCACCACCAGCACTCACTCATGTCAGGGTTGAGTCTGCTGGCACATCATATATGTAAAGTAGACTTCTGTTAATATCTGAGAAAATTCTGAATACGCTTTGCATTAAGGCATTTGGGAAACTGGCTTCCCATTCCTACTTCATTAGTTGACCTCCTCACCTTAGAAACACCTTTAGCAATCCAGCTAAGAGTAAGCATAAATTTCTTTTAGAAAAGCACCAGTTTGTCCACCAGTCATTCTGCCTCTCTAGTTCATCCTGGCTTATAATAGCAAACCTATAGTAATATACTGACAATACAGCTCCTAAAGATTCCCAACACATCTCAGTATGTGTGAATTGGTCACTGAATTTTAATTTTCTAATATTGCTTCCCTTACACAAAAATTATTCCAGGACAATGCTTCAGAGCTTATCACACATATTTTCAAGATCGTTTTTAGAGTTTGCAATAACAATATAAAAAAGAACAATATTTACATAAGATTTCTTACTGAAATGAGATAAATATTTCAAAGATATCCTATATCCATAGGTCAAGAAGAGTACAGATGCCTCTGGAGACTATGAACCCAATTGCTAACGGCTTCTTCATCAAAATCTAATCAGAGTGATAACCAGGCAAGAACTGGAAGTTTTATTTAACTGATACATGTTCTGGATGTAAGAAAGTGCCAAGCATGAAAGCAGGACAATATCGGAGACAGAATCTTAGCAATGTCCTATTACAAGTAAAGAAAGATACACTGAGAACAGACCCCTTACCTACAAAAAACCCCAAAATTAACAGAAGATGAGAAAGAGGGGATTGGATAAGGTTCTGAAAGAATATGAAACTGAATGCAAAGCATATTTGGTGTTGATAACTTCATACTGTAAGCACAGAAATGACAAAAAGGAACCTCATAGTTCTAATAATTTCTCGATCTATAACCCTGAGCAAGACTTACAGTCTCTGTAGCTTCCTTTTACAATCTATACAATGTAACAGTAATGAAAAGAGTTCCTTTCTGGACAGAGACAACATGAAAATTTTACATTTTCAAGAAGGGATTTTAGAACCTTGGATTGGTCCATACTATCATGTCCATTTTCACTTAAATTACTGCATTGTATGTCTATGTTTTTTAAACCATATGCATTACACAATAGAACTAAATGTGAATAACTATTTGATCCCTAAACACTTCAGAATTCATATGTCACCATTTAGTATGACACTTGAAAACAAACTATTAGTCTACGACATTTCTGGGTTAGAGAAAGTTTATAGCATTTATTTTTTTCCTAACATTTTATTGTTGTAATGGGACTGAAACACAGATTTAAATTTAGAACCTTCCCCCACAGTGGATATATTCAGACTTGATACTCCGCTTACTTCTACTAGAAATCAAATAGTGTCGTCGGTGGCATAACGGAGATACTCGCATATCCCCTGGACCTGATGAGATCAGACATGCATAAAAGCCCCAGAGCAACATTCTTTAGAAGATAAGCAAATTTCAGACATACCATATCAGTTCACCCACTTATATTTGTACTATGACAAGTCCAACACCAGCAAAATAGTCATATCTAGAGCTGGATGTATTCAACAGGTGACTCAATTTATTTGACTCACTAGATCTCTTTGTGCCTTACAACAAGGCTTTGAATGTTAAGTTTGCACTTTATGAAAAATTCAGGAGCCTAAGATTAGCTAAAATAGCATATGTACTAAAAATAAACCTCTGTGTAACAATAGACCTTTATACAAAGTGGAGTTTGAGGGAGTATAAAACAAGTATGGTTGATCTAGAGCATTTCTGCATTTATTCTACAAAGGCCCTCAGAGAACAACAAATAAAAAGAATTGTGAAAAAATTTGGAGGAGATGAGACTTGATCACTCAGCAAATGTTGGAGGAATATGAAGATAAAAGTTATGAGCAGAGATCTGCTGGAGACGACTGTTAGGCAGGAGCTAGAATCAAGGTCAGATACTGAGATCACAGACCAAATAAAGTGCAATGAGTATTACCCATGTAGCTAATCATAGAATAACAAAATGAATGAGGATTTAGTAGCTGTCAGGATCTTGATTATTCACTGTGGACAGGAACAGTTTCTGTGATAGGAAAGAAGCTGGTAAGTATATACAATGCATGGGTAGAACATCCTGAGCAATCTTATATACCATGAACCAGTGACTAAGGCCCTCTATTAATGTGACAGAACACATTTTAATCAAAAGTGACCTTTGCAATTCACAGTTAAGCCATTAAGTTATTTCTAAAAAAAAATAAAAGATTTTGCTATGAATTTGCCTAACTACTTAGCTGTTACATCTTCAGAAAGAAGGTGTATTTAGCACTTACTACAAAAGATAACAGCTGAGAAAGAACAGGGTCAACAAATATCTTAGAACTTAGTATTTTAGTAAAAACAGGGAGAAGTCTCAAGGCCAAATTTGCAAGTCCATGTTTTTGCTTTGCAGGAGAAATTCTCCCAGCTAATAACTGGCAGCTCATGTCCTTCCTTACTTGCCAGGGCAAGTTAATTTAACTGGATAAGAGCTGCTTGGCTTCTACAAGAACATATGATAGATCAGATAAAGTACATTACAGTCACGGGTGTACAAGCATAGTATTCAAGGGGTTTGGTAGTGGGAGATTCTGTGGATGCATCAGACATTTTTTTGTGCAAGTATATTCTGCCGTACATCAGTCTCACCAGAACATCATTTAATCATACCATTCTACACTAGATGATTATCTTTTCTTAGATTAAATTTTCCCAGAATTTACTAGACTTCAGATGCTACATAGTTCCCTGGACTCCACACCATGAGTCAACTCAGTAGGGTCTAATGGGCACCAAAAGGGTTCTGCCCGGACCTGAGCAAGAAACATATAGTTTGCTAATGAACTTCAGTTATTATAAACACACATCCCTTCAAAACAAATCCATCAAACTCTCTGCTATACTGATGGTATTTGCACCTATTTAAAACTGAGCTCAATTTCCATCCACCCTGTACAACATATCATTGGCTTGTAATCTGCCTACTTTGTATGGCTGAAACTGGCAGCCTTCCCCAGCTATACTCCTAACAAGCCACAGCAGTGTTAATATATACCTTGCCTACTGCCTAGTCTTTCATAGATTTATAAACTTAATATTTGCACTGAGATTGTAAACATACAGATCCCTTCAGCCACAGAGATTCAGTCAGACTCTCCATTTTTTTTGGCAGATGCAGCATTTCTATCAAAAGTTAAAAAATCAACCAAGCAAAAAAAACCACAGAACAACTAACTAGATTCCACCTGGACAGATTAATTCCACTGGTGTCCACATGTGCTTCAGGCATATGGTGGTAAATGAAATAAAGAATTTGTTTTGTAATCCACTTGTCCCAATTATTAGTTCATTTGGATCATTCCCCTTTCTACTGAAGTCAGTGCTGTACCTGTCTTCAAACGGCAGAGCAAATCCACTGGAACTCAAGACTTCTGAACGACACTTCTTAAGATATTCTATGATATTACTTCTAAAGCGAGTCTAAACAGTCTCTAGTTAGTATTTCTAAATTGGAATGCAAGACATCATTTAACTACATTTAGCACACACTTAAACAATGTGGTGTAAGCATGGAAAAGACCCCTCCAATTTTTACTTGAGTTATATCATGAAGAAAATCCCTGGCTGTTGCACTTATGAAGGCTGTTCCCTTAGCAATTACTGAAGAAGGAAAGAAATGCTTTAGAAGAACATTTTCTTTTTTTTTCCTGGCACATACTGTGCTTCAAATAGAAATTCATTTGTACCATTTTTCTATTTGTTGGCTGGTTTTATTAGTCTGCCATGGCTTTTCAGAGAGTAAACTCAGTCAAGATCATTGTCTATTCTACGCTGCTGCACTGCCTAACACAACATCAACCTTGAGTGAAGTCCTTAGCAATATAATAACTTTAAATTATTAACTGCCATGACAAACATTTCAGGAGAAAAAGATTTACTGAGAACAAAAAAAAGGTGACAAAAAAACCCAAGTGCAAATCATTATCTTGCACTTATATTTATTGGCATTAGTGTCTTTATTTTATTTTTTTAAAGGATTGCCTCTGTCAAGAGCACAAAGTTACAAATAGAGGAGCAGGAGATTTTGTTAACAGAGTACCTCAGCCTTCTTAAAGCTATGTTAACAACTTTATCTCTAGCTTCATCCGCCTCCTCTCATCCTTGAACTTAATGCTTCATTTTTCCTCTGCTGGGGTTGTCAAGATGGGTTTGTCTAGAGTTTAAAAATCTAAATGAATAGTGTTCTCCTCCTCTACTGTTTTCAACTACTCCTTGGTCACTTGTGAACGAAGCCTGGAAACTTGTTTGTATTCTGAGTTGTATTTGCACATAATAGGCGAAGAAGGCATTTGAACTTCTATAATACTTGGGTTTGTAATTCCAAGTAGTAATAAGGCATTAATTATTTTATTCAAAGTTAGCATATATACAGATTAAGACAAGCACCCTAAACATCTTACAGGTTTAGGGACATAAAAAAAAAAAATTCATTTAGCCCAATGTTAGTGTGATCTCCCTTTGGACAAGACATTTATGATGCTCAGTGAGCAGCCCAGATCAGCATTCATCTTCCCATACTTAAAAGAGCAAAGGGGTTGAAGACCCCTGAGGGAGCACAGTCCCAACATTACTCTTCATGAGCGCAACAACTGGCTCATTTTATAAATCAGGAGCAGGCACTATTATGCAGAGGATCAGCCACCATCCTCCAGCAGGATGACCTTCAGTTCCAATGTAAACCATAATGCCCAGATTACAATCCAAATCCCAACACCCTTAGGCAGAACCACCAGACAGTTCCAGACACAGGAGAAGCCTATTCAGGGATTAAAAGCATTAGAAGAGTAAAAGAAGAAGGGAAGATTAAATATCTTTAATGCAAATTTGAAAATTGGTGTGAGAACTATAACAAAACAAAATCAGCCCCAGAAACAAAAATCCTAACAAAACCCAAAATAAAGAAAAGAAAAGAAAAGAAAAGAAAAGAAAAGAAAAGAAAAGAAAAGAAAAGAAAAGAAAAGAAAAGAAAAGAAAAGAAAAGAAAAGAAAAGAAAAGAAAAGAAAAGAAAAGAAATCAAAAAACCCAAAGCCTAGGAAAATAAGTAAGCAGAACATGTTTTGACTGAGAGGGAGTCAGGGGACAACGAAGTCAAGACCCACACAGCACAATGATGAATGACTAGAAAATATATTCTGATAAGTTTGACCTCATATCACTGTAATTCAGTGTCGTTTCCATATCAAAACTGAACTCTTGGGTAGAAAACAAGGAAAAAAAATAATTGGTTTTTGTGAAAGTGGCCAATTTTAGCAGACTGCTATTGTTTCTGGGATGTAAATGTATTTCTCTCTCCAGATAACACAGAAAACAATTACTTACAGAGAGAACACTTTTATCCACCTATCTTTGTCAGGATAGGTATCAAGAATAGTTTATTGTATTGATTCTCAGTGGTGAAAGAAGCTAATTATTTTCATCAGGAATCTGTAAGATAATAAACTTGGTTCTTATATAGTAACAAGCTTTAGAAATACAAGTGAGTAATAAAATAAAAAACAAACTAATTTATGTTGCATTCAATTGCACCAAATAATCTTGATAGAAGGGTTATTCTGACTTCAAAGTTATTTTGAAAACAGCTCGTCTGGTTACCACCATTGTGCAAAGACATTCAGACTGACTTCCAACAGGGACAAGCTCGGCATGTGCAGAACAGGTTGGAGCAGAGGCAAACTCCACTTCGGTTCAGCTCATTGCTTACATACAGAAAGATACATAAACTTATACCTCAGCTGTTCCAATATTCAAAATGTGCACAGGCAAAGGAAAGTCTACTGCGTGCTTAGTTGAGGTGCACTGGGAGACTATTATGCTCAAAGACAACTGTGGAAGAATTGCACACAAATTCCAGACTACAGCTTTCAAACAAGCTTCATGAGGAATAAATTTCATTGCACAGCTTCAATGTGCACTGTGGTTTAACAAAGGGAAAATGTTTTCCTTCACCACTGACTTTAAGGATGCTGACCACATTTCCTGTAGTAAGATGTGGGATGTGTCCTTAACATTCACTGCACGATCATGTATGGAGGTTCCCCCCACCCCTTTCTTTTTTTTTTCTTTTTTTTTCTTTTTTTTTTTTAAGGTTTACTAATCGGAAGGGAGGGCAGAACAAAACACAGCCAAAGACTATGCAGGCAAACTGCCATGAAGATACAGGCAGGCAGGCTCGACATTTAAAAAGGCACCACTGAAACACAAATACACTAAGTTTCTACAGCAGTTGTCACTGCTGTTGTTCCTGTGTGACCAAACCACATTATATTTCTTGTCTTGTGGTCTTCTTCCTCACCTTCTGACTATCTCAGCAGCTTAGAGGCAAAGCTGTAAAATAATTGCTACATATCATCATCCTTGAGTTCCTGTGCTTATTTTTCCTGACTATGTAGTTGGTTTTTCCCCATGGGAAACTCTCCATGCATTAAAGAGTCTCTGACAATGTAGACATACTATTTGATTTTAGTTCCTCCCCTATATTCCTCCGCAGTTCTCCAGCATTCGCAAAGGGGTTATTGAGCACTTCATAGCAGGAAAGGACAGCTCATGCTGCAGCTAGATAATGTAAGAAGTGAGCATAAGGAATAACTTGCTCTTTGCCACAAAAAAATCCTGTTCTATGAAGCTCATAATCTTAGGTTTTCAGTAAAAGGGAATCCCTCCTGAGTGTCATGGAAGAACAAATTTATGAAAAGATGGAGGAGGTTGTTTGGTTTTGCTTATTGGGGTTTGGTTTGTTTGGGTTTTTTTTTTAAGACATAGAAGCTATTTAATTAGGATTTCTTTTAAAAATATTTTACTAGATACTTGACCGATGCAAAAACATTGCACCAGATGCACATGTGTCTTCTTTCCTGTATCGGCTTCTTAAATGACTAAGGGAAAGTGACAGTGGAGTTAAGAACATGTGAGAACTTGGAGACACCTTAGAACTTACGTAGCCACCTCATGGCATTAAATTCAGTCAAAGGTAAGAAAAGGAGTTCAAGGGGATCTAGTTTCTCCTCACCTTTGTATTAAGGGTTTCTTCTGCTCTGCATGTCCCATTACAAGGCAATTAAAAATAAGCCTTGGATAATTTCACAAAATTTACTGTAGGAAGCATTCTGTAACTCCAGGAGGTTATTAAAGCCGTGCGTAATTTCAGATACCATTGCATTGCTTAATCCAGGCTTCAATGTGGTCACATTTGTAAAATGCTATTTAAATAAACATTAAGGATTTCAAAATCCCACAACATCCACTTCGATCATTTAGACCCCCTTCATGGTTAGCCATCAGCAACAAGGAACAGCGACTAAAAGAGGCTTTGAAGGTTTTATAAACAACTGCAGTTCCTTCCAGTACTTCTGCAGATTATCATGTATTTTATTTTTGATATCAGAAACATTTGAAGTCCATTCTCCTGTATGTAGCATTTTGTTCTGCTCCCCAAGCAGTATCAGAGGGCTATGTGGATCGCTCCTAGCTATCAACTAAATAGTTGCATAAGTCCAGAATTTGTTGTACATGCTTTGGATTGCAGCCCATACTAGATCCATTTGCTTCTGATGAGGAGCACACATTTAGGTCTAGAAGAAAAATGTTCTGTGATGGAAAGAAAAGCAACATTTGCTTTCATTATGTAGTCAGACTGCTTTTTTGTACTGCAAATAGAAATAAATCCTTGCAGCTGGAGGAGAATAAATTAAGCAAGGAGAAGAAATCTGGATGCAAAGAACAGCCCTTAAAGTAGCCAGAAAGAAAATAACACTCCATGCAGCAGATCCAAATGGAGATGCAAGTTATGCAAAACCAGAGGCAAAGTGACACAACTCAAGATAAAGTTTAATAAAGAATAATGTTTCAGCATGGCTGGAAAGATCAAGAGTAAGGAAAAAAGAAAGACTTTACTAAAAACTATTCCCTGATATGCATCCAGTCATGCATATAAACGTGCTTTTAATTTGTAACACTATAGCATTTCAAATGTTTCATGAGTTGTGAAAATTAACAAGAGCTATGTTGCTTAAGGCTGAATTTGTTTTGGTTTTGCCTAAATTGCTGAGCCAAATGCAATGTGCAGAATTTCAACTTAATGCAGGGTTCATGTGCTAACATTCTCCCTGTTTAAAGCTTTCTTATGTATGGACTCATAATCAGTGGGAAGTGATTAAATAAACCAATTATTTGTTTGCTACATTTTACTTACTCCTTACCCTTCAGGAGCTCTGTGAGTGTGACACATCTCCCCTGTAAAATATCTCAGTCATTTCTGTGTGCATGCCTTCTCCTATCTGCCTCTACTAAAGGAGAGTGAACACAACCAAACTGCTGTCTTCTGGTATGGACTTGTCAGTTGGTGTCTCAAAACCATTTACAACTTCAGGAAGAAGTACCACAATATGTTTGGCTTTTATTCAACAGAAGAAACAAGCTTTTTTTGGCCATATGCGGTAAAGTACCTTGACAGATCTATTAAAATATTTGAGCCAACACAGCTAAATCACACTGTTCAAGAACACTTCTTTCATGTAGTTTCTGAACTATATCATTTAGTCTAACAGAAGAGTGAAGACAAAACAATGAAAAATTGCTAGTAAAAAATAAATTTCAGTCCCTTTCTGTATATTTTGTCACACTGTGGCAATGTCCTGATGAGTCCAGTATTACAGCTGATGCTTAAGCCTAATGACTATTAGCAGACAATTGATGTGACCTTCAACTCATATACAAGACACAGCCAAAAGGAATTACTCTTGGTTAGGCACTTAGAGAAGTCTGCCTGGAAACCCAAAGAGTTCTAGAAATAAATGCTGGTAAAGCACTATGCTTAACTGCTATGTATAAATATAGTAACCCAGCAGTCTTCCAGAGAACACAAAATTGCAGTCCAGCATCACTGCCAAAAATCCCAGGGAACTGCTCCCATGTTGTCATGTTGGTAACTCTGACTCGATAGCCTATTTTAAAACATTATCTGAATGCCATTCTAACAGTAGCATGGCTGTTAAGGCCATGGAGATTGAATTTACTGGCAGAAAAAAAAAAAAGATGGGGGAAGCCAAAAATATTAAAACAACATAAGGGCAGGTTCTGATTGGAGCTATACTGTACACGTGCACTAACCCCAGTGACTTCAGAGTAAGCACACAAGCTTGCTAAAATTAGCATATTGCCCATAGCGCTGAGCAAATTAGAATGCATAGACACAGATGAAAGGAGAGACAGGAACTGAGAGAAGCAAGACACTGCCCCCATGAAGTCTATGCTGTATTGCTGACAAGCAAAGGAATTTGGGAGAAAAAGCTTTTTCATCCCAACCGCTCCCTAGGAACCTGAGTGGGAGGTGGCTGGGGTGGAAGGTACCTTTTGACAAAAGAATGGAGAATAGTGGAGAACTCAGAAAGTCTTTCAAATGGAGAGACAGTGAGTTTGCCTGCCAGGCAGGTTTTTGCAAGATCTCATCATTCTATTTATAACACCACATGCCATGTTACATTACATCACACCACGGGAGATGCACACCACATGCAACAAAATGCATTAGAAACACTCTGGGTTCTCTCCAGAATAAATGGTGACAGCTCACAGTAGCAGTTTAGAGGTAAGTTTTCCAGGAAGGATATGAAATTCCTTGGCAAAAATGCATAACCTACGGAGTTCACTTTCACATTCTGCCTGCTCAGCACTTGAAAACTAACAGCATCTATCAACACCCTCCTGTTTTCCATCTCCACTTCTTTTCCATTTGTTCAGGGTTTATTCTTGTCTTTCCCTTTGATAAGAAACTGCAGTGTAGCCTTTCATATATTTAACTGTGGCTTATCCCTCTGTCCACCCAGGAGCGCATTCAGGCATCCCGTTTCAAACCATTAAAGCAAACACTCACAGGCAACTCTCCAGACTGGGGTGTCCCAGATGTTCTGGAGCAATCCATAGGCTTCAGTCTACTCAGGATGGTGACCAAACATAGCTTTGGACAGCCTGATGTAGTCAGATTTCTTTTGGGAGGAGAGTTGGAGTGGATGACTTCTGGAAGTCCCTTCCAACCTGAATTATGACTCTACGATTCTCATATTTCCTACTGATGTAGGTACCATTTGCCTACTAAACCCATTAATATAACAACCGAGAGAATCATCTGAAGTGCTTATTGTATTTACTTTACTTTGGAGTTCTCTTAAAGTAGAATAGGCAAGACTAGTTAAGTTGGACTTCCACAAGTATTTGCTCTTCACAGGAGGATGACATTGCAAGAAATGAGAATGTGTCCAAGGGCTCATTTAACTTCTACAACCTCAAAATATCAATTGTAAAACAATAAGACCAGGAATTCTATGGAGGCAAGGGAACTGATCCCTTAAATACATTTCAAAAGAAGGTTTAGCAGCTCTGGATTGGTATAGAAGAGAGATAAAATTGGAATAACAACTGAAGATGGTCCATAACCTTCTAGGGCTTGTCCATATACAGACAGCTTTGCATTGCTATCAGGTCTGTCCTTAACCAAAATGAAAGATAATCATACACTTAAAAAATGTTATTTTGAAATTCTTAGGAGCTTAAACATGAAAATCCTTATTAAATGCATATTATCAAATTTTGGAAAAAAGTACTGTGTGAGCACACAATTAATTGAAGATTGCATCACGGCAAATGTACACAGTGGCTCTGAAGAAAGACTGCATGGCACACTCTCACTTGTTCTATCTTAAGTCCTGTATGTTTAACATTGCAAATTTGTGGTATTTGTTTACTACAGTATTTGAGAGGAGTATTATTTTCTGTAACATCTCAGAGCTTGTCCTGGAGCAGGGTCTCCATGTCACTTCAGAGGTGAAAAACATGGAAGAAGTAGAAGGTTTTGCATGAATTTAACAAATGCAATAGGGTTGCTGTCACAAATCCTCATTTAGGATCCTGCTGACTACACCTACACCACTTTGTTGTAAACAGATTTTTTACATGACTTTGATTTAACAGCAATTTAGAATTTATTAGTACTTTTGAGGTAGGTCACAAGATTAGGCTTTGTAATTCTTAACAACACTGATTATCAGTTAATTTAACAAAGTGATTCAGCAGAATTTGCTACTATCAAAATAGTGACTTAGTTAAAGAATTGGAAATGGAAGTTCACATGGGACTTATGGCAGGGTTTCCTAAAACAAGTCACACAGACACAAACACAGCGATACAGTGATATACAGACACAGAGAGGTTAACCTATAATCAAAATTTCCCTTTTTCCGAGTTTACTGTATTACCTTTAATGTGTTGCCAACAGGCTATTGTTGAATCTTGAGAAGTATGACTTCACCCTTCTCCTTCATTGGCTTTTGTTAGTGATTTAAATTTGAACCCTAAGGAAATCTACTCTGAAAGTCATCTTGACTCAGGAGACAATGCTGGGTCACAGCCCACTGTGATCCTGCAGAGCTCGAAGACTCTCACTTGGGACCACTATTCATAGGATCGCAAGATGATGGACTTTGGTCAATATTCTTCCATTCTGGCCACAATTCCTGTTAGGTAATTCTGTTATTTTCTACCAGCTGTACAATTTCAGTACTTCCCAGATGTTGCAGTTCTGGTACCATCTAGATCAGGCTATGATTCAGGCAGCAGGTGTTCCAGAGGCTGTCAGGGTGTGCCTGGTCATTCCAACTCACTGACCTTGTAACAAAGACACAGACACAATGGAAGTTTTCCCCCATAACAGCTTATCCTGAAATCACAGAATGGCCTGGGGCTGGCCACCACAGGTGACATGAAGAAAATTCTAACAAGAAGAGACAAAAAGCAAGCAAGCCCAGAGTTATGAAAGTAAAACCAAACAAACAGATTTTTGAGATAATCTGAAAAAAAACTGCAGTAGGATTTCACTCCAGCTTTTTGGGAACATGTGTCATTATCTGCGTTTGCTTTGGTGAGTCAAGTAGTCAACCATCAGATTTGGATCTCAGTGCCTATTTAGTTAGCTGTCTGAGATAAGCGGGGTTTAGCGTGCAGTGTTTGTTGATTCTAAGCACAGAAGGATGGCATCTCTCCACTTCACTTAATAGGATTATATAAGCTGGGCAATTTGTGATGTGTCTAATGCCACATTGAAATCTTTACTGAAGTAATTGTTTAGTCTCCAGATTTTGAGTCATAATCACAGATAGTTTTTGCCCAGAGCCTGTATTACAAAAAAAAAAATAGATAATGCCTTAGGCTGCCAAGCAGAGCAAGTGAAAGCCACTCTGTAATCAGTTTGTTTTAAATTTAAGCCATCAAAATGCTTACATTGCATGTTGCCCAAGAATGTATCCTAAGAAAATAAGTGGTGTCCCCATGACAACAGAGAGGATCACAACAGTTTTGTTGAGGAAATGCCCTGGCTCAGTGCCAATTGCCTGGACCTTTCCATCACATCAGGCCTAATGCTAGGAGCTCAGTGGAGTGGAAGGGCCCCAAGGAAGTGATGATCCATTTGCTGAGTAAAGCATTAGACAATAGTAGAAATTCAGAAAAGTATATTGATTCAAGACTGATGCTTTCGCTTTCTCCTGTTCTTTATATCTTATAAGTGTTAAGGAAGAAAACATGAGAGATACGGGGTGCTCTGGACTTACTACTGATATTTGAACCTAAAGCTTTGTGTCTCCTACTGTTTGTACAGGACACACTGCAGGAAATTAGTGCCATTAGAGATGATATTTGGGACTTCAAAGTATCTTCTGTGTTTGCACCTACATCAGTACCTGAACCTGAGAGAAAGAATTTTTTAAAAAAAAGTAATTATAACCTCAGAACAGATGTGAAGGAGATGGCTGAGGTGCCTGCTGCATTTTCAGATCTTCACTCTGTGTTGCTTCACTAACAAGTAGGTGAAGGCAGATGAAGGACATGAGTAGAACAATACATTGGATCCTCACCCACAGCGTACACTTCACAACACCAGACCAGATGGAGAGCACAGACCAGTGAAAGAGCTGTTTCCAGCCAGACTTCTCATCCCTCTAGCTCCCTGTGCACTCCTCTTTGAAACTGCATCCTGCAGACAGAGCGCTGAGCATCACTGACCTTCTTCCTCCAGACTGAACCACTGTCACACTAACTCACTGCTGAAATTTGTAACCAGCTAATGAGGTTGCTAGCAACAGGAGAGAGCTACTTCTTGGCCCACAAATCTAGGTTTCCTAGAGGACAACAAAGTACTGTTCACCTGTAAATGGTTAGGGGTGTCCTTCTTTTCAATGTTCAAGGAAAAGTGAAGTGTCCAGCAGAACACACTACAGTTCTCTACTGGCTACTTTTTCTTAGTTTAAAAAGAAAAAACTAAATAGGATTTGTTTTATTTAATCTCTTCACCATCAACATAAACTTACCAACAGCAGACTGGCCTACAGGTTCATACATATTTCTCTGTTCACATATCTCTTATTTAGCCACATTCAATAATTCAGTCCTTCTACTGAGACTTGTCTGAGGATGAATGAGAAGTTGTGTTGTTTCTAAAACCCTGGCTGAAGCCTCTGTCTAGAAGCTGTACTTTCAGACAAAAGTAATTTAACTTGCCAACAAGTATTTAAAACAAAAAAAAAGTGGAAAAGAAGTACCAACACTGCACATAAATAGAAAAGCATACAATGTTTGTTCCTAGAACTAAGTATTATTTCACAGTCCTTTGATCTAGGTAGTTAATTGCTACATCTACCAGCTTCATTATACCTTTCTTACAGTACACTGAACTCACAATATTAGGTTGTCGAGCCTTACAGCTGATGATGCCCAGTGCAAACTACTACCAGCCCAGTGACAGGAGGTGCTTTGGCCCTATTGACATTCCCAGTTGATGGTGAACAGCCTCTGCTCTGACCTGCAGGAAGAGGCTGGCAGTGTGGCAAGCAGCACAGCCTTCTTGCACGGAAAATTCCCAAAAAGCTTCAACAACACAAGATTTCTGCAGAAAGCATCTATCTCACTGGCAGAATTCAAGGTATCAGAGTAAGGAGCTGAAAGGTGCCTCATACAAGGGCTCTTGAAAAGCATCCTTCTAGGCAAGCCTAAAGCAAGTTCCTACTTCATTTTCATGTCCAGGTATGGTAAGAGACTAAGAAACTGGTTATTGCAGAGGTCAGCAGTTTTGCCTGATCTCTGCTCCAAAGGATGTGGGACAAAATTAAAGTCTGCCAGCCCAAGGTGGAACAACAGTTCACAAGATGCTTGAACAATGGTGGAAGGCTTATTACCATTGCTGTGTCTGTCTTGGCAGAGGTTATTGGCAAAAATCATTGAATTATTATTTATTTTAATAGACTACTGCTTATATTTAACATGTGCCAAGATTTGCATTGCTGTCAGACAGCTTTAATTGACAATGAATCAGGAATACATAAAAAAAAGTGAAAGGACTAACACAGCCTTAACCTACATGTACAGGATCCTAAAACAGTGATTAAAAGCTTGGTTTTGTCCACATTGTTCTTGTGAAATAGAATCTGCTCAGCTGCTTGTCATTGATCTCAAATTAAATTATAAAATACATAACTAAACTCCTATGGTATTTTTAGTTATTAAAATTGCCATGGAAACTTTAAGAGCAATAGCTCTTTAGGGGAAATTTTGAGAAAATTAGGATTTAAAGTTTTTCTAGCTGGAGAAAGAATATATTTTTTTTGGCTGGAGAAAGAATATATTAAATGATTTAATGCATCTTTGCCAATCAGTGAATATGCCATGACAAGGTAAAAGAACAGGTTATTTGAGTTGTTGCAAGGTATTTCCTCTGATCAAACCCAGCTACATTTCTATCAGAAGCATTTTTTTTTCCCAGCAGCTCCTGCGTATATGCATATAATTTAATCTCGAGTTTCCCTTTCAAGTCAGCTCTTCTTCAATAATCTCTTGCCAACTGAGGCTTTATCTCATGTGTGGTACAACCAGGAGAAAGCAAGCACTGGACATTCAGTGGGAGCACCACCCCTGAAAGACACAAGCTGACAGAGAGCTTCCCCAGCCACTGCAGCAGCGTGTCTTGCCTCCAGTCAGGGAGATGTGGCCACAGGCAAAGCCAGTGAACTGCGCAGAGCAGTGACTAATAGTAAGCTGAACTCAAGCTAGAAAATATTTCGCATGACTAAGTACTACTTCAATAGGAAAATAAACCTTTATCCAGAACCACCCAAAACCACTTGTCTCTGGTATAATATGGCTCCCATCACAGAACACAAGTTCTCTGGGTACGAAATGGGAAAGGAATATTGTCCCTATTTTGGCACTCAGTGAAGTTACCATTATTTGACAAGGTCCAATTTGCCAGTGAAGCTGCATGCACTGTCATCACCTGTCGTACATGCACAATATAAAATACATAAAGCCTGATGTTTTTAATTGAAGTGGATACCTTTAACCTCTTGTAAGAGTGAGGTAGAGAGCATGAACACATTTTGTTTGACAGATGGTAACCTCAGGAAGCAGCAGTTCAGCTGGACATCTGAGCCAGTGTTCAGGGAGTCAAGCTACACATATACACATAGAAAATCCACAGGCAAGTAGAGAACCCAGGATAAATTTCTCACATCTTCAGTCATTATTCTAACTATGTAGTCTCAGCTTCAGGTTTAAATGTACTTCTAAACAATTACGACACTAACAGCTTTTATTATGTTATTTATTACTCTAAGGGGTTTATGATGCACATTTTACTGAATCAGTATTTCCAATATTGTTCTACTGGAGAGCAACTGATGTTTTCATAACCAACAATAGCTCTCAAGGTCTCTTAAAAGCCTAAGAATTCATTGATGCATAAAGTTACAGTTGCCTAGAAATTTTTAAGTAGTTTTTCATGATCCAAATATTCCAAATTTTTATTAATTGTCAAAATACAGCATCACAATATAAACATCAGATATATTTAGATAATCTTGGGAATGATGACCATTTCATTATTTTTATGTTATTTAATTTCAGTGCACTTGTTTTAGATTTTATCCTACTGTAAGCAGAAGTGGCATATGTTTGTCCCCTGCTATACATTGTGTTTAGGACTTGGAACAGTTTAGCCCTGCAATACCTGACAAAATATTTGCCACTTTATCGCAAGTTCCACTCAAACCTCCTTTTTTAAATTAACAACCCGTTGAGGCGAAGAATTTCATAGACAAGGAAAAAATTATCCTAGGTAATTTCCTGCCCTGAAACGCTGAAGTGAATATAGATGGGGCAGAAAGTATAATAAATCACACAGATCAGGGTCAGGAACCTAGATACCACATAGTAAAACTGTGGACACTTACGACAGAAATGACATGTTGATAAGCCATGAAATGGACCATCTATTACTGGCTATGTTAAACCTTGCAACCCATACATGTATAAGTAACAGATTTCCACTCAACAAATCTACTTGGGTGTTTCACTGTTCCACTTCTTTCCCTTTTATGCTTTAACCCAGACCCCTGGATATTCAACCCAATAGCCTATCACAGGAGAAACACCAACTTGCACAAGGTGTAAACTAGCATTTAAGACAGTACATGTCAGGCATTTTTAGAAATGCTCACAACCCCTCTGGGTATATTTTTATTATTAAAGTCACTATGTAACTCCACACCAACAATCTCCTCTCTGCTATTTTTAGTCTTGGAGTTCTTCAGGTGGGAATAGAGGTTTCATAAGGGCTGACAAAAGGGGATGCCTCCCTCAATTCAAATGGCAACTTGGATTTCTTTGCAAGTGCTGTGATTACACCTCACTTGTCGCACTCTAGAGTTTCCCTGCAGTCATAATCCAAGTTCCAATTTCTGCAGGTGACAACACATCAGAGAAGCAGTTATAAGCCACGTGCTACTCTCTTCCAGGCATACACATTCCCCCAATTCTTTGGGTCATCACACCAAAGAGCACAAGTTAGATAAAAAGATGTCTAAAGGCAAGAAATGGAGATGTATGAAAATTGCAGCCTTCTTAAATAGCTTTGAAGTATCTAACTTCCAGAGTTAGGCACTGGTGCAATCCAAATGCTAATGCATCTTCACCCTCTATTCTAGTAAAAGAGAGCAGGCACGTGGAGCAAATAGATAACAGGACTTCAGTCATAGATTCAACATGAAATGGATTTATCCTGCAGGCCTAGTCTCAAGGTGCATCCTTTTGCCATGTCCTACCCATAAATCAGGAGGACAGAAGTTGTGGTCACCTCTTCTTGCGATCACTGCAGTTACTTCTGAGAGGAGACTCACATACGTAGGTAGGAAAGGAGCTCCCCTATGGTTCAGCCTGGCCCTGGGGCTCAGGGAGGAGAGCAGTCCCTGTCCATATACCAATCCATAGCAATTGCAAACTCCATGTGGGCTTTAGGTGAACTGATCAGCCTAATCCACTGTGGCGCAGAAACAAGTCCTGTTCAAAGTGACACTCTGCTCACTCATTAATGAAGTAGTTGTTTTGCTGTGAGATTACACAGGGGCATTCAACCCAAAAAGGCTCCAGTTAGAGCTTGCTTTTAATTAGGTCACGAAGACTTTAGTAGCACAGTGGTTATGACTGCTAATGTTTTGGTCCACAATCAGATCTTAACAAATTTGTGAAACGAAGTTCCCTGATAAAGAAAGAAAAAAAAAGGACTAAAGAAAAGCTTTGAAGAATTCCATAAGGAAGACTCAAAAAAGATTCATACCTTGAAAAAAAAAATCTTGTGTCAGAGAATTAACTGCAAGGTGAATAATAACTATACTGTCAGAAAGAAAAGGTTGGATATGATTCTAGGGCTGTATTTAAGCAGTTCAGATAGAAAGTAAAAGCTGACGGTAAGGAGGTATAACTCAGATGAGGTGGTTTCAAATGAACCATCTGGTGAGCAGAGGGAACATATGTGGCAACTGGAAAACCCAAAGACACGTCATTATGGAACATTACAACTGAGACTATGACTTTGCTTCCAGCTCTCATTGAGAAAACTTGACCAGACACACAGAGCTGAGGCAACAGCTTCTCTGATTCAGTGCTGGCCCAAGAAGGCTCAGGTTCTGGCTGCCTGCACCCACCATCTTCCAGCAGCACAGAAATTTGCAAAATTAATGCAGGAGGTGTCTTTGGCAGGGGATACCTACCAGGGGTTCTGCATGCTGCTACCACAGTGCTCCCATGCAGATTTGAGCTGAAGAAGGGCTCCAGGCACCAGCACTGAACTGCTGGAGAAAACACCTGCCATAAGTGCCAGGAGGACAGCTGGCATTTCTATAGGCAGAGGCTGTTTAGCCGAGCAGAACAGGCTAGGCTTAACTCAGTCCTTAGAGATAGCCCCAATGCTTTTGTTCATAGCTAACATTATTGTGCCTTTGCTTCTTTCTTCTCATCATCTCCTTTCATGCCACAGAAGTACCAATGAGTTGGTTAGAAGGAAAACATGCAGTGACCACAAGGCCATGTCTTGTAGGAAATTCACTCTATTTAAACAGAGAGGGCATTATGGCATGATTACCTAAAGCCTTAGACCACATATGGTCTGCTACACTGAAAGATCCCTTAATATCAGACAGGTTCATGGTCTTTGATAATACAATATGGATTTTTTTCTTCCATTTCTTTCCAGCTCTTAAAACTGGCAATTAAATTTAAACCTCTGTTGCAAACACTGCAAGTAGGTAAAAGTTAATAAACTTTTGCAGGGCAAAAGTTTCTTCTAGAACTAATGAAACACTGTGTACAGCACGTACTTAGCTTTTATATGTTTGTTGAGTTGTTTTTCATCTGTGCCTTTGGGGATGCTGCTTTGTTTAATTGGAAAAGGGGGGAAACAGGGTGGAGGGAAGAAACAGAGGAAGGAATGAAGAGATTATAGCCCAGGGTTTTCCATTGTAGAGTGAAACAATAAACCGTAAAGCACTACATGCACTGACACAATAGTTAAAGGAGCATGAAGAATTGAAATAATACTGTTTCCTCATACTAAATCTTAAATAAGACAAAGATAAACTTTTCCTCCAGCACTAAGAACCAGTTTGTACATATAGCAAGAGGTTGTTTCTAATGTTGTTTGTTTCCCATGTATAATGAATAAATTGGATCTCTGATCCAGCTCTAATTGTAGTGTAAGCTCTTTAAGAAGGCAGGTCAGCATGTGTTTTGTTGTAATAACTACCCCTTCTATGTTCTCTCACATTTCGAACAGAGAAGATGGGAAAGCTGTTTCTGTTGGCACATGGAACAGACTATAGCTCATAACTCCAAAAATCCATTCTCTTCCACAGCAGGGAATCTTGTACAGAGTATATTAGCATTCACACTCCACTTCAGGAGCCACACTACATACCTCACTGTTTATCAATAACAACATGGACTAGAATTATCAAACCACTGACTGTTTCTGGCTTCCTGTAAGTTGATGATTTTGCTTTTAGCTTGCAGATTAACTTCAACCAGTGGGAAAAGCGCATTCTAAATATCTTGGAATAATCCTGTGAAGAAGTTCCCAGTTGATCTTATTTGCCAAGTTTCCTTTGCCTTCACTGTTTTTTCTTTACACAATTTCATCTCTTTGGATGCTCTTCACATTTTATTTTTAAACTCCAAGCATTTCTAGACCTTCATCAATTTTTATTATATGCAGGATTTACACTTCTTTCTGTCCAACTCAGATGCATAATGCACTAGCTTAGTTGAAAACTTCTGCAAGTTCTCCGAGACTGCACAAAGTTTAAAATAAACTGATATCCCACACCCACACCAGTCAGCCCAGTAAATTTAATGCCTCAAGCAATGTAATAACATGATTTTAAATAGACTGCTGAAATAGTAACCTTAGAATTCATTATTTCTTCACTCTGCCTCTATTGTTTGATGTTTCTTCTCACAGCATCTGATGTTTTCTCTGTTTATGTTTCAATATCCTCTGGACATCATCGCATCCACAGGATGACTCACATGTTGGGAGAGCTGTGTGTTTTAAGCCTCGTTGTGTTTCAAAGGAACACATTCCTTGTTCTTCACATGGAACTAGTTTCCTTTGAAACATCTGACCTGTCATTCAAAAATCTCTCCAAATTTAAACATCTACTCATATTGAAGTTTTTGGTATTGTAGGTACCTTAGGTGATCAAACTGTAGCATTTTTTCTTGAGCTTACTATTCCTCTAGTTGGTCTGCCAAGTCACAAAAAAAGTAAATGAGCCCCCTCAGCAATTCCCTTGCTGCAGGCAAGGCATAAAACTGAAGTGAAGGACATTGTGAAATGGGATAGTAAGCATAAGCAGTAATGCTGGACCAGTGGCACTAGAAATTGAGAAAGATACTGCTTAAACAGGTACTCCGTTCAGGCAGTCTTTTGTAGAAGTTTTATATTATATCCCAAGAATGGATTAGCATTCAGACTGAGACTGAATTTGGTTATTTATTATATGTAATTATTCAGTGCATCGAATTTTGTTACATATGTAGTATAAAAACATTTTTCTAACTATTTTTTTTGTGTCATCTATGTGATTACTCAAAGGATTATAACCTGTCCATGAGTATAATAAGGCTAGAAATCACAGTTCTTCAAACAGCTCATGGACATAGATTCTGGAACAAATACACAACTAGGAAGTGGGAGGAAAAATTTTCAGTATCTAACTTTAAGGCAAAGGCACTTTTGCAAGAGAAATGGAAGTTGCCTCCAGCAGTAGGACCCCAGCTCTGGTGAGCAGAAAAAGCCCTCTTGCTCCTGGTGGCCCTGTTCCTACTTTGGGGAAGAACTTCCTTAGTAAGGCAGAGCCAGCAGATGCAACACTGTTTCCATTTGGATGCACTACATACTTATCATCCTATGTACCTATTAGGGACTTAAGGAATTTGCAGTATCTTCCTCAAAAGGAATGTTCCACAGCATAGCAATTGTTTCAGGAAACTCATCTTCTTCTCCTTAAATCGTTAACTAGCACACACACACAAACTCCACCAACTATAAACCCAGACTGCAGCTTGGAGAAAGCAGCCTGTGGGCTAAGGGATTCTTAGGCTTCATACTGCTATTAATGAAGAGAAAGATTTAACTCCTGTGTGCTGCTGGCAAGTTCCCTTTAGCTCACAAGTTGAGCCTCCCATAATTCATCCAGCACAGGCACTGCGTCCTGCTGCAAGCGTTGTTTCCTGGGTATAAGCACACAGGAGCCATCCTAGCCTTCTCTGAAAGGCTGAATTTTATTCAGACTTAGTATGCAAGACCTGACCTCAACCTGTGATTTTGATCCCCAGAAAAAGAAGAGATTCAGTGCTCACTGCCTGGCTGTCTCAATAGATAATTCTCCCGTGTGAGAACAGGTTGTTTAAAGATGTTCAGATGAAAAAAACCCACTATTTTTTAACTACTAAAATATATCCATAAGATTCCACTATGCCTTGGTATCCATATGAAAATATTTTCTCCTTTTCTTAGTGCTTTATGTCCTGTATTGGAGGCAGAAGATGAACACAGAGAGAAATGGAGAATTTTTTTCTTCTCAATTACTCACATCCCACACTACAGTGAGATGCGTGGGAGTACAAAATAAAGATGCCAACCTAGAGCAAAAGAATCTTCTGAATTCAGCCACCCACCTTTGGGTATGGCCAGGTCACACAGGGACAATGAATGAATGAGCTAAAGTCATTCTCTTTGACTTTTTCTAAAGAAAATGGAATGAAGTGACTGCATTGGATTATTTTGGTTGAAGTGATTGACATTCCTGTTTTTCTGAAAGCAACTTTATTACCTCTGTGTACAGGTTTCATAACAACCAGCAAAGGAGAAGGAAATGGCACCAAAAGAGTTCCAGCTTTAAAGGATTTGGTTCATAAGTGATAGCCTGGTAGAAATCTTAAGGGCTCTTTATATCTCTTTATAGAAAGGCACGCTTAAAATTTCCAGCCACAAGCAGTCCAGTTCAGTTTTACTTTCAGTCTGCAATTATCTAAGACCTTATCTCATTTATATGGTAATAACTTGTCTCATGTCAATTCAGCAAGCGGAGGCAGCAGCTATGCAGCACTTGCTCCTCGAACACTGGCTGAAGGCTCCTGATGTGGGTGGAAGGACCTCACTGGGCTCAGAGCACCGAACAGACTTGCCAACGAGCCAGACCTAGCAATGCTGTGAGATGCATAACAAATACATGGAAATTCTCGTGGCTATGAATTTAACTTAATTGTTCACAGTTTTGCACACACTCATCATGAAAACATTTTTGGAGGTATTTATTTGCCCATGGAAGATGAGACTTGCTGCAGCAGTTTGGAAAGAACTATTCCTCAATAAAGAGCAGCAAAATTTCATAGCAACATTCAGAAATTATTCCAGGATGATTGCTATAGCTGTAAAGCAGCAATTTCTCTAAAATTATAATTAAATATAGATAAAGTGAGGAGAGAGGCCAAAACAGTTCTAGACATTAATGAGAGATAAAGGCTTTGGTCTTTTCAAAATTCAGAGGTAATTACTAAGGGATGTTATATACCCTTGCTGAAACAGAGGAAGTGCACAGACACCTCTGTGTTCCAACCAGTGCTACAGCTCTCGGATGTATTTAAAAACACACAAAACCTAAAAAACAACACATCCCACATTAAAACAAAACAAGGATCTGGAAGGCAAGTTCCCTGTATGGATAACAAACTTCACATCACTCTCCTTTTTAAGGGTTCAGCTACTCTAATGAGCTCTTTCTCAAAAAATTTAATGTCGTTTTGCCCATAACTCCTTACCTATTTGAGGCCATAAGAAAACATTTCATTGCAACAAGTAATTTCCCACCACGATCTAGATGGAAAGATGCAGTGATTGAATGTGCCTGAACTCTCCAGAGTGGGTTGTGTTTTAGCAGCTGTAGTCATCAATACATACTTCCAGCCTACCCAGAAAAAAAACCAGTTCATCTTAAGGTGGGAAGGTTCATCAAAGTGTATCTTTAATGAAAACCAGGTAGGATACAGTTTGCAGCCTATGCTTTCTAAAGGGGTTGTGTACCACCTGCTAGAGGGAAGTGTATTTTGTAGGTAATTTATGAGCAACAAGACAACTGATGTTATTTATAGGGAGAAAAGCAGCAAGAGGGAAGACCAGGGTTTGGTTTATGCCCCTGTAATACTAGTACACACTGTGTTGCTTTGTTTCTCATCCAGAAGAGACAGCTACATTTCAGGAGGATCAGGTCTGTCCTCAATCCTTTGTCCCTTTGCAGTGTATAGGAAAGGGAAGCCTGCTCATGCTGCAGATAAACTACTCAGAATCAGGTGGTTTAGCAACACTGATTTAAAATTATTTCAATTCAGAACATTGAGGTTTATATGGGATTTGTTTATTGTATTTAAATATAACAGCAATTTGTGCTGAGATTGTACTAAAGTTCCTGTATACATAGGATCAATGATGGTAAAAGAAGGATTTAACATCAATATGTTTGAGGACTGTGTTATACTTTAATACAGAAGACATTACACACAAATGCCTTAATCCCTACCACATCACAGTACATCCCGAGCCACACATTCCAGAGAAAGAGTCTTTAAAATGCCACTTAGAGTTTCTAACTAGTAGGAAGGGTTGGGTTTGCATCATCTCAACTCTAAAAACAATCCCATTAGCCATACATGCTTCAGATGTGCGTTAAGAACATGAAATTAGGGTGAGCAGTTCAGAAAAGCTCTGAAAAGGCTCTAGAAGTTTTCTTGTAACTGCAGCTCTGCCCACCATTCTGGCAATAAAAAACCCCAACCATTTATTTCCAGCCCAGCCTAATCATAATATCCCCAATCTCAATCATATCCTGGACTCATGTAAGTGCTAGATCACGGAGTGAAGTCAATGACAGGGCAGAGGGAATGGAGCTACTTTTGCAAAGCAAAAGATGCTACCCATCAAAAGTTAATCAGCTTTGGACAATCAGAAGTGGCCTTTGGAGAAATGTGTGAAGAGCAGACAACAAACAAGGAACTGTTTTCCTTTAGTTGACACAAGTAAAGCTGAGTTTATAGGCACAGGTCAGGAGGTTCAGCTTTTGAGCCTGAAAACAAAGGACTGTCTTCTGCCAGCTCAGCAGCCAGGGAAGGATTTTGAAACTGAGCAGCTGCTATCTGCGCCATATTGGATTAAAAAAAAAAAAGTTAAAATAAAACCTAAGCAGCCATAAACTGCTTATCAGTTCAAAACAACAGCGTCAATAATAAATTTTCACTATTAATATATCCTGCCTCCAGAGTTTTCCTTGAAAGCTTAATAAATATTTCATTGTCTTTCATTCTGAGAAGTAACCCAAAAGAAGATTGAAAATCTTGAGGAAAGGCAAAAGAACTGTTTAAAGTCTAAGATTTTGAAATGCTAATAGCTATGAGGAAGCATTAGTGCAGTTTAGCTTTGATTGCATCAGGAATAACATAGCTACAAGAGGCACTTAACAGGAAAGACGTCCAGCATAGTGCTATTAAATGTGTCTCAAGCATAATAAGGTAATACTCCAAAACCACTGCAACCACCCACACCACAGTGTTCAGCAGAAAGACCATTGCCTTTGTGGTATTTCCCCTCCCCGCCCCAGCTCCAACACAGGTAAATTAGAACTCAGAATACCACACACATCATGTTCATGTAAGTGAGCCTTGTACATTTACCATGGTCTTGCTTCTGATTCCTCAAGCACAAAACAAAAGGCCACAGACTCAGGGCAGAACAAAAAGCCGAGAAATGCATCTTGCAATCAAAAAGTCAAAAAAGGGAAGGTAAACCTCATTTGGAGTTGTAATGAAAAGCTGAGTCTCTAAAGGCTTTAAATGAATATGCTAACACACACTAGTAAACATTTTAAATATGTATTCAAAGCCTTGTTAGATTCTAATGCTCCTCTGATGGTTAAAGCTGATTCTCCTCCTCAGTAAATAATTCAATAGCAAAGAATTGCATGGCGTAGAAAAGAGCTCAACAATGGGCCAATTTTTAGATAGTTGCTCTTTTCTGAGAGATTTTGGCCTCAATTTTGACTTTGTGAGATTTCTGCAGAGAAGGAAGTCCTGTAAAAAAAGTTGAAGTGTTTGTATTCATAACCGCAATTTAGAATCAGCATTTGCTGACCTTTATTCTTTTAGTGAAAGAAAAGCTGATGGCATGAAAAGAGAACTCAGCAACATAATTTATATAAGTTACTGCCACAGGAGAGCAATTTTCTTATTCAAGGGCACAGTACTCTGGTTCTG
This sequence comes from Phaenicophaeus curvirostris, assembly GCF_032191515.1. Taxonomy (NCBI): domain Eukaryota; kingdom Metazoa; phylum Chordata; class Aves; order Cuculiformes; family Cuculidae; genus Phaenicophaeus; species Phaenicophaeus curvirostris. The sequence goes on along the minus strand of NC_091396.1, from coordinate 53,773,151 downwards.
GTTGTGGTCAGAGATGTTCATCCTCCAATACAGCATGATGGTAATGTATACTAGGGAATTCAGGTATCTAGGAACTTTGTCTACAGTAGATTCCGTAACGCAAAATACTACTCTGTGTTTGGGGGCAGGATTTGTTTAGTTGACGTTAGCGCAAAGATGTATGACTCTAAGCACCAGACAGCAATTTCAAGTGAGGCTAACACTAAAAAGTACTCCTGAAAAAAACAGGCAACTCAAATTTCCTCCCTCCTAGAAGCAAACGTTTTTAAACCAGAGACTACAAAGCAGGGTAGAAACTTTCCCAGGTTAATTCCCCTAAGTCCAGTAGGTCAGAATGTGGGTTGTCCTTACAGACCACCAGGCCTGATCCAAACTGCACAGGAACCATTTGAATCAGAACCTAATAAGGGACATACTGGACAAACACAGATACACACAAAAGATATTGGTCCTTTATCTTAAAAATGCAGGAACTTCAGCCACACGTGTTTCAATATTGCTTTTGTCAGATGATTATATAGATCAAGAAAAGATACTAATGAGTCTAAAGCAACAGTCACAAAGTAAAAAACTCTTTAAGCGCACCTGAGCCTTCCTTTCCAGGCAGCAAAATGCCAACCCAATCAGCTTCTCTAAAACAGAGCTACACAGAGGTATTTGCAATCTATTAGCACCAAATATGGTAAAGCCACCCTGAGAAATATACTGCTTAGATATATATACACAGACCGAAAGAGAATTGCTCTAACAGAAATGAGATGCACAGAGGTACATTGAACAAGAGATAACATTTACCAATCAGTTTGGAAATACACTTTAAATCTCCCCCCACAAGAATCTCATGAAACTTTGGGTACCTCTAAGGTTAGGAGAAACCAAAAAAGAAGATATTCCAAGAGCCTCACCTCATTCATGCTTAAGCATACTTAGGTCCAGCTTGTTCCTAGCCAACTTTAGGGAAAGAAATGTATTTCTACATAACATTTTCCACAAATAATTATTAAAAAACACAGAGACTTAATTTTGTCTTATTTTGCAAAGAATTTGCCTCCTAAATCAGTAAGGCAAAACTATATACATGTAACTGACCCGGTTCATTTAGAGCTATCTCCATGAGCAGTTTTCTTAGCTGCACCAATAAATCATCATTGGTGATGCTTTTTGACTGTAATCTTGGCTCTGGAGACAAGGAGCAGCACAACAAAATGCTACAATCTAGAACAATGATGATTAAGACTTAAAGCCTAAAACAGGTCAGTTCATCAACTGTAAGTAAAAAAAAAAATCAGAAAAAAAGTAAATAAAAAGCAGCAGTCACTATAGAGTATCATCTAATGGAACAGTTTTGCACAAGGGCTGACTGCATGCAGTTACTCACAGCTGTTGCATTTTGCAAACAGAAGCCATCATCAGTTAAATCCCAGAAATATCAGCAATATCAAAACTCCGCATTTGACAATTTTCATCCTTAACATTTTCCGTTTATCCCAGCTCCACATCACATCAAGAGCAAGGCAGGCTGTCTCTGTCTCCTAGGGGCTAGAGAAAACCTGGTTTATTCTGAACCAGAAACTACTACAGGCTGCCTGGTTCCTCCCGACAATGCTGCACCGTCACTCAGCTGAAGTAACTCAGAGCAGCTGCCTTCAGCCCTGCAGAAGGGCAGCATTTCACAGCATGCAAAACTTCTTCACAGCATGCAAAACTTCATCCCAGCTCTTCTTTGGCAGCAGCAACCTCCTTTCAAATGCTTTCCCTTGTGGCTGTGAGGATACCACAGAGGCATGTCCCTGCCAGCAATGGGCCTGAGGTTAGGCTAGTTTTGCCTTTGCCAGGTGGTCTTCTTCCAGCCAGAAGCTGCAAGAAGGCAGAGCATGGACAGGTGGACAGGGGCAGAAGGGCTGGAGATCTAGGGGAGAGTATCAGAGTTAGGGTGCTGAATGCCAAACTCACAAAGTAACCTCAAGAATTTACTTGCTTAATGCACTTATTGTGATACAGCTATACAGTAACTCCATTTTTTCGGTTTTTAGGGGGCGGTGTTGCTTTGTCTGGGGGGTTTTGCATCACCATGTTTTTGATTTTGCATTTTACTCCTCCAGACTTTCCCCTAAGAAGTGCTGACCCTTCAACTGGACCTTCTTTTTGTGTAGGGGGGTGGAGGACAGAGTGACAGATGTGATGTTGGGATACCATGAATACATGTCTCCCTGCCCAGTGTATTTTTATGAACAAACAGACTCAGAAAGATTCTTGTATTTTTGAAGTGACAAGCATTTCTCCAAAATTTCTTGCTGGAACTTCACATACAAAGCATTATAGAAATCCCATCTGGATACTGCACGCAAGAACTCACATCAAAATAGAGGCATGGAGGGGCTTACGGAAGTGATCAGAGGAGCATTTTTTCACAACAGAAGGCTAGAAAGCTTGTCTTGCACCGTAAACCATAGACTGAAAGAGGAGCTGATTGCAGTCTGTAAGGTATCAAAGAGCTAAGTACAAGGAGACAAAAAGAACTACCTAATTTACTAGAGATATTGACATAGAGATGTTGGATGCAAACTTACCACAAACACATCCATCCTGGGAACTAGGAGAAGGATTCTGGTTATTAGGAGGATGAAGTCTGGCATCCATCTTCCCACAATTAATCTTTTATAAAGAGGCAAATGAAGCATAAAAAAGTTAAGCTCTCTATTCAACATATAAAAAGTTTGTGTCATGGACAGGAATCAGATACCAGAGACTTAAATACCAGGTCAGGTCCTTTAAAAACTAAAATCAATATTCTTATCAGTGAGGGTCAAATGTGTTGAAAAGATTGCTACCCAATATGTGTGAAGTGAGAAAAGGAAACTAATACTAGAAAATGGATTAGGTTTTTATAATGTTAATGAACTATTAATAAATAATAAATAAATTGTTAGTGTTAAATCAGTACAACTAATCTTTGGAGTGATTAAAAAAGATATTAATTTAAACAAAAGACTTGAATTTCTGACACAGGGCACAACCTCACGGTACTACAGAGCTAAACAAGATGCTGCTTATAGGCAGTCTTTTCCTTCTTTTGCATGGCAGAGCAAAAACTTTACTGACACCTTAGTGGAACCTATTCTTCTGGGTCATTATTTTTTTCCCGTTTTAAGTTTTATTGTTTGATTTACCAATAGAATCCTATGCTCAAGGAATAACATCCATCCTTGTAAAGTTCAGTTTTAAATAAACAGGCTTAGACACATCTCTTTCTTCTGAACTCCTTTTGAGTTGGGATTATCACCTGACTGTGACGTACTTTTTTTCCCTCACATAATGATTGTCAATCTGTTGACCTGGCATTTCCTTTCTCAGTGTCAGAGGAAACCGATGAGGATTTCCATTTGGAGATTCCCAAGGATGTCTCCCTTATTATCAGTTTCATTGACATGCCTATTCTGCCTCAAGCCCCGTACAGTGCTTGCTTCAACAGGTTTTTCTAAATCCTAAATCCTATATTTGTTACTTCTTAGTTAATCCTCAGATGCTCACTTTATGCAAAGAGTGAGATGTATTTGCTATTCAGGAGCGAAGATTTTCAAAAGTAGTGTTTGTTTGCTTCCTCAGGTCCCTGTTGCCTCTCTGTACCCTGAGAGCAGGGACTGTGTTCCTGCTATAAACACGTCAGCCTCCCCAGGAGAGATACGGTGACACAGGGTCATGCACTCTCCCTAGTGCTCCCTCATGCTCACAAGGATGTACATTGCCTGTCTTAGGGACCTGGATTCCCAAACAATATTAAAAATGCAATTCCAAACTTCTTTTCCCCTTGGCCTTACATGACGCAGAATTTTTCACATTTCAAATAGCCCTAACTTTGTAAAATGCCCCTGTTCTTCTTAGCTTCTGATTCACGTTTAGTTAGAAAGTTACCTTCAGCAACAGCAAGCGACTCTGTGCTCTCAACTCCGACCTCCCAAAACTGGAACCAGAGAGTACACTTGCTTCACCCAGTCATCAATGCACTGAACAATACTTGAAAGGGAACTGAGAGGACATGCAGGCAGTTTTTACCAGGAAGGCTGGTCCTTGATGGCCACAATCACACTATTTTATTTACACTCCTAGCTCCTCTGCAGCCATTTCTGTCCTCTAGCAGCTCCTATCAGCACCATTTCCAGCCTCCCATGAGAGTTCAGTCAGAATGATGCCATCTTACTGCTTTTTCTCTGGTTTTTTTTCATGCAACACCAAGACCTTTAATTTTCCCTTTTTCCAGCAAAATTGAAAGATCAGCTTATTACATTCAGACACTGGGACTGGAATGGCAATTCCTCAATGTAATGCAGTCTTAAGGCAAGTTGGGCAAGGAAGCAGAGGTAATGGTTATTCCTTTCTTCAGACCGTTGCAGAGCTGATGAGTTCCCCAGTCTCCCTGGAAACATGTTTACAACTTCTCACTCACTGCTTGTCTATCAAAATGCTGCCACCGACAACCAAATTCCCCACCTGGGCACCTTGTAAACTCCGATGAATTAATAACCACGGTAGCTTTGCAATGAAAAGTATTTGAGTAGAAATAGACCAGTAAAACTAAAAGCCTCAGGCTTTAAAGAGGTGCTTAAGTGTTCTGAGAGACAGAAAGATACTGGTGTGACTTTCACATCACCCACCTGCATCACTAAAATAAACCTACACTGCTTGTGTACGTTTCTGCCTAAATATCATAGAATCATAGAATGGTTTGAGTTGGAAGGAACTTTAAAATCATCTAGCTCCAACCCTCCTGCTACGGGCAGGACACCTTCCACTGTATCAGATTCCTCAAATCCTCATCCAGCCTGGCCTTGAATACCTCCAGGGATGGGGCATCCATGACTTCTCTGGACAACCTGTTCCAGTGTCTTGCCAATATCTTCTGGAGAGAGGGACAACACAGGGAGGCACAGGACTCCTGTGTGAACATGATGGCAGGAGGAACTACAGGAGGAGCTTGCTCTAGGCACCGAAGCGAGAGAAGGTGTCACATCCTCTGCTGGGTTCTGGTCCCTGCAAGCTGTGAATGCACCAGCTTGTTGTTCTCACAAGTGCAAGTGTGGAGGCAAATTTCTCATCAGTGCCTGCAAAACCTGATGTTACATTGGTGCAGTGCCACAGAGGTAGAGCTCCACTGCTCGGCTTGAGCTGAGAATTAAATGCCGTGCTGAGATGTGCCACCAGGTGCACTGAGCTGTCGCTTTTCAAAGGGCTTGGATTGTGTAAGCAGACCAAGGGAATTGCTAAACCACAGACAATGAAAACAACTTTAAATAAGAGACTAAATGAAAGGAAAAAAAGTTGTCAAAATGTCAAGGTTAATGTTTTCATAAAACTAACCAGGGAATGGGTAAATGGTATGAGTGTAAACTTTAAACGTAATTAAAAGTTTCAAAGTATGAATACAAAACTTCAGTCTACATAGTCAATAAATCTATCCTCCTTAATGAAATACTGGTCCTTTTCATATTTCTGGCCCATTTTTTACCTCATCCTTACAGCTATAGGTAACTTTGAAACTCGAATTCCTTTCTGTCAAAACCAGAGGAGGCATATGGCATGGGACCACAACCTCCCATGGTTCCTGCTCCAAGGTCTTCTGCACTCCTGGCTTGGCCAGTGGCTCTGCCTGCAGCATGTCTACAGCTCTGGGATGGGCAGCAGCCTCTGAACATGCACATCAAGCCAGGGAGTGACAAATCTCTGCCCCCATCCCTTAGATGATCAAATCAGTTTAAAAAGCTCTCAGACTTGTTGTCTTGCATTTTGTTGTTAATGGGCATCATCATCCAGAGTTAGAGTTACCTATAAACGATCTACTTGGGCATTTTCCTGATCTTTCAGGCAGTTTTGTTCTTGAAATAAAATTGCTTTGTAATTGATTTTAAGAAAGGAAAGGAAATGGTAGGAACGCCGCATGATGTCAAATTGTTTGGTTATTAGCTGGCTCAGTGCATACCATAGTTTTACATACCATCCCTCCTGGTGAGTGATAGAAGGAATGTGTGTGTGCTCTGAAAACACACAGGACAGTTGTTCTTCCTTCCTCCTTTCCCTCTAAACGTTGCTCATACTTATGCACAAACACAGAGTTAGGCTAAATTCTCAGGAATTTAATGGAACCCAAAATCTTTTTCCTTTGACATTGAACTCACTCCAGACAGCCCCTTTTTCTTCACTTTTCTAACCTTTGTCAAGTCTATCATTGTTTTCCTTAAATAAAAATTCCACTTGTGTTTACTTTATTTTGTGTGTACTTTTTCCCCCTCTCTTTCAAAACATGCCTTGTTCAGGCACACAGTTTGCAGCCTCTGCTGCCAGCACTCCACGGCTTTGCTTGTGGCAGGATCTGGCATTGCACTGTGCTAAAAAATTATGGGGTTGGGAAAAAGGTGTGGGGACAATCAACATGTTCATAACCGATACTGAAATCACTGGCTCTGTCATCTGCTCCATGTTGTAGTCTTAAACTGGGATTGATATTTGCCTTCATCTGTCTGACTCTACCTCAGCGAGAACTCCAGATCTGCACTCCTAGTAAGTGCATCAATACTGGCTCAGCGTTGTGAATAACAGAATGCTAAACTAGTATTATGGCTATACAGAAAAATAAGGTTATTGCAATATTACATCAAAGCCATTTTGTTAGGGATTCATAATATTAATTTAGTGGTTTGTTATTTGTTATGTCAAAACAATGCTGTTTCACATGGTTTGATCCACAGAGAGCAAACAGACACAACCAGCACTTTCACTTTACATGATAAGTATGATTCTGGATATTTAATGAGAATGATTACAATCAAGAAGAGTACAGCATGGAAAGTTTTCTTCAGGAAGGTCACAAACCAAGCAGATTAGATATGGCAAATATTCCAGCTGAAGGAAAGCATAAGATAAGAGCCAGGATATTTCAGATTAATATCAAGATATTTCAACTGAACATATTGCTTTTAAGTTACCAAAACTACCTCCATTAGAACAATGTAAAGATGTTACTTTCTTCCCAAAGAGACTTCAACACAAGCCATTAATTTCTTCCTCCATTACATAAAATAATGGACTTCATGTGAGTAAATCCTCTCCACTTTTTCTCAGTTACTGGTGAAAAATATCAGACATGCAAAAATGTGTCACAGAGCAGTAAAGAAAATTCATAATGTAACTCTACAGGAGGTATGTCCTGGCACAGAAATCAGCACTTGATGTTCCCAGGGCAACCACCTACATTCATACTTTCCTTTTATTTTACAGCATTTGGTTAAATTGAAAGCTGATAACGCTTTTTAATGAAGACCTTTGTTCAAAAAGAATTTTTTTTTTTTAGGATAAGGATATGCTTTTCTTAGCTCTGATGGCAATTCTTTATCATGTATTCTGCCTGGATCTGTAGACCTGAAAGTTTTACCCCTACCACCAAGACACATTTCTGAAGAAAGAGATTCAGAGGCACCTGTGAAGGTGACTTACTCCAGCCCGAGCACATTGATTAAAAGAAGACAGCAGTCTCAAAACCACAGAAATATAAGCAACTCCTAGAAATTCTGGGCAGAAGGAAACAGGATGAGGAACCTGTACTGCAGTGAGGGGCACCCAGCAAAATTCCTATGTATATGCACAGCTTTGGGCAGGACCCTGAGGGGATGCAGTGACTATTTTGCTACTTTTGCAATGGGGTTGGAGTTCATCCTAGAGAGGGGATTAGAGCACTGATAAGGGTGATCACCACCCCAAGCCTGGCAGTGTTGTCATAGTGGATGGTCTGTCACTACGTGCAGCAGGAGAGAGCCCTGCCCTCTGACCACAGCATTCCCATCCCCAAGGCTGACCATCAGTTTATCAATGGGATTGAACCATTAAAAGCAGTTCGTCAGGAACTGAGGAACTGTAGTAAGAAAATATCAGAAAGCAGCACTTTGGACCCAACTTAGTCTGGGCTTGGCTTCTTTACCAGAAGTGTAAACTGCAGACCAGTAAAAGACTATGAATTTCTGAGAGACTGGAATCTCTTGACTGCCCATCATTGACTGCCAGCAGCACCTCGCCACAGAGGTAGCGGTCACCTCAGCTTCTGGGGCTCACACATACACCAAGCCATCTGCAGATCAGCCTGGGCTGTAGGCAAAACTCACTGTCACCTTCCTGATGGAGAAGGCAGGGAAAGGGAGGTGGTGGCAAGCCATCAAGAGAAGGAGAACCCTGGAGAGCTACTACTGGTGCAGCTTGAGGAAGGGGAGAAAATGCCTGGAAGAGGTGTCTCAGCCTCTCTGCCTCACCATCTTCAGCATCTTGTTATCCAAAAACTGCGTCTGCTGAGAGCTGACCTGAGATATATGCTCACTTGTTGGACTAAGTTTTGCATTTTGGTCTACTAAGAATTGCTCAACTTGGGAGAATTTATGCTTCAATATTAGAGAGACATAAACAGCCATAAAAATTCCAGCTCTGCTTGTATGAATGATCCACTGATGTGTGTTAAATGCACTCTATTGCAGCACTAAAGTCAATTTGCAATTGATCATATTGCATTTCCACTGTCAGCAGATATGAAAACATGTCATTTACCAATGCTTAATGAAGCTCTATGCTGACAAGACATAAATATCAATAAGCAGCCCTCCAGTTAAGGAGGTTAACCAGCAAAGTACTCAGTGAAAACATTAAAGAGGTAATCATCTGGCAATTGCTCTATAGATGGAGCAGCTGCCCTCAAGGATGATTAAACCTATGCAAGGGACCATTACAGGAAAAAAGGAAGGAAAAAAGAAAAAAAAAAAAGATGCAATTAACTCCATGTTATAAACTGAAAAATTCTATTTGAATGAAAAAATTAATTGCCTTTCTGGATTGCACTTGCACATTTTTTCCATGAATACTTGAGGTAATCTCCTTAGTAGGGCTCTTTGACCATGTTGGATATTTGGAAAAGAAAAGGTAAAGCAGTAAGGTGCTCAAGTGCTGCTCCTCTTCATTCTTCATGGTAATGCTGATCCTTCCTTTTTTTAATCTTTGCACTGCTTTCACGGGTATTTTAATCCTAAGGTATTTATTTTCTATTTTTTTAGGACAGAGCTTTCAGTTTCATGTAAAGTTAACGGAACATAATAAAGGGAACATTACCAGTCCTTAGAAGCACTTCATGAAAGTAAAACAGCAGATTAAACTTTGCTTTATAGTTAATGGAGCAATTTAAAAGCAGCTACATTCACCACTGGACTGAACATAAATTTCAAGTTCAATTCAGATTTTAAGTAGATGTAAATGGTGTTTCTATTTCAGCTATGAAGCCCAAGGCAGCAAGAATTTCCTGAGCAACCAGAGGAGTCCAAAAGAGTTTAACCTCTCGCAGCTCAGATATACCTGCTGCTCACAGGACAGAGTATGCACGGTATTACTTTTGCCCTCAGTTCACATCATGAAATGGGCCTGTTCTGTGCAGTCAAGTAAAAGGACAGTACAATTGAGGGTCATGCTACAGAGTGCTGTTGGCAGAAGTCACATCTCCTGTGTGAGCTCTGACCTTGGTATCCTTTCCCCATTTTACAACCATTTCCCATCCCAGGCAAATACCAACTATCCTCTGCCTGCAGCAGCCACTGACCCATACCCAAGAAGCTCTGGAGGCAGGGTTCTCCCAACTTGCAAGCCGCTTTCCTTCGCCCAGATGACCTCAGCAGCCACCTTGCCAGACGCCTGTGTGCTCTGCCTCTCCTTCTCTCTGCCGGAATAACATTTCACCCTCCGGATCAGGATCTGAGTTGATATCAGAGCCATGAAGTCTCTTTCTGTAAAAGTCAGAGGGCCATATCCAGTCCTCTGGTGGCCAAACTGACCCTCCTTACATAGAGCGGAAAGGCAGACGCCTTTCAGAGGCTAAAAGTTCTGCCAGTGCCCAATGCTTGAAGTATCTGAATTAATCTTTAAAAAAAAGAAAAAAAGAAAAAAAAGAAAAAAAAAACAGAGAAAACCCCAGTTCTATATTGCCATTAAATAGTAGCAAGCCAGTGGGTTTCAGCAGTGTGTCATTCTGAACCAGCTTTGGAAAACCTCTGAGTGGTCATGTTATAAACAGTTACCCAAGTCAAAAGGAGGAGAAGTAAAGTTGCAGGAAGAAAAGGAGGCTTCCTTTTCTGCAAAAGAAACATGGAATATCAGAGATAGCAGGCATTTAAGGAAGTTGTTGCCTTTTTTATATTCAGTAACAACTGACAATTCTACTGACAAAAACTCCCTGATATTTTAATGTATTGTAAAAACAGCTGTGCAAAATCACCACATGGATAAGACAGGAAAAGGGTTTTGTACATCAAAGGAAATGCAATTAGCAGGAAATTGCCTGTGCTCTGGTGTAGCCTTTGCCATACACATTGACAGGGTACTACATACATCGTTCTCATTCCAAGCATGCTCCCCAGCAAAAACACTCATGACACAGATCCAATCCACCTCCCTCCTGTGTACATCCTACCCTATTCCAATGCATATATATTGCTCCTTCAAAATAACAGTGACACACAGCTCTCATAACACATTTTTACATCCATAGATGTAAAAGCAAGCATTAGACCAACACAGGTCAGTTCATTAATCCCATTTTACAGCTTCAGAAAATGAGGAATGGGAGATGTCCATCCTGGCACGTTGAAACAGAAGCAGGGCTTTAGCACCCAGGGATGATGCCTTGGGTTCCTTGCAGGTGGACTGAACACAGGTCAAATTCAAATGGCACAGCTATACTGCACATGTTCTGGTGGGGATGCATCTCTAGGCACTCAGATGGGCTTCCTAAATAACATTCAGATTGGCTTCAGTATTCCCAAGCGTGATCAGAGGAGCTTGTCTCATTCTCCCTCCGATTACTGCCAGTGTCCACACAAAGTTGCACTGATTTGCCCCTACTTGCACCTCTCAACATGCAAATGCCAGTTCTCCATACAAAATTAAAGTGCAACTCTTCAAAAATGGAGTAAAACCTCAAATAAGTTGTATGGATACTTTAAAATTATGATTTATATCTTTTTAAGCATTCTAATAACTTCATGATAGCCAAGCTCCAAATCTCAAGTGCAAAGGAAATGAGATAGAGTTTTCAGACAACCCTGTTACTGTACACATTAACAGTTGGTGATGAAATTCAGTAGGTGCAATTGTAGAAATGCCTCTCAAAGGGTTTCAAAATGTGCTGATGAATGCAGTACACAATAAAACAAGATGGCTCACAAGCTTTCATTCCCATTGGCAACAGTTGATTGGACCCCAGCTACTGTTTGGCCAACTACAATTTGAAGCAAGCATGAAAAACAACAGAACTGCAATCAGTAGCACAATCTTAATATTGAATTAAACACATCTTCCACATCAGCCGCGGTTATGCACAAATAACTTGGGAGCATTCCATGTCACACAGCAGTACTCTAAAAATACATTTGCTTTCAGATAGGATTATAGATGGCCGAGCAGTTTCTTCTTAACTCACACCTGAACTTCAGAGCCTTTGTCCACTACAGTGAGCTTTAATCAAATAAAAAAGTTGCTCCCAGGTATGATTATAACTCAACCTTATAGAGATATCTTATTATTTTTGCTACTTTGTGTAGAGGCGGGGAAAAAGGCTTTATGTAACTCCATGCTTTATTTTTCAGAAATGAAATAAAAGAGGAGGTTTCATTTGCACTGAAGGATAAGATTTCCCTCTGGATTTGCTGCCCTCTAGATATCTTTCAGTAGAAAAACGCTGTGCTTTTAAAATGGATTTTGCAATAATCTGTTTTAGTTGAGGATGCAATGGGGAAGGGATAAATGAGTGCAAAGGCAGAGAAGAGGCAGTGTTGGAATAGTTTGTCAAGGTGTTTTTTAGAAAGATAAGGTGTCTTCAGGCAATGCCAGTTTTCCAAAGGAATGGGGGTGGTTATATGTGTCTATGGGGAGAAAAATCTGTGCTGAAGAAGTGCTGGGTGGTTGCTGTTATGGGAAAACATGCTCCATTTGCTCTACAGAAGGAGCAGTGAGATTATCAGCACATCATTCCCACGTACTGCTCCACCAATGGGCATTGCTGATGTGAGATAATTGATGTGAAGAGGCGTTATTTCTTCTCCAAAACTCTCTCACTATGTCTCTTTTGGATACTACACCTCTGCAAAGCTTTTCTCAGTGATGCCAAGCTCTGAGTGGATGGAGCAACTCCAGAAATTCCTGATTTGTTTGGTTTTCTCTGCAGCAGAGAATGAAAATATTTCAGAGATTTTGACTGACCCTCATTTGGTAATTTCTGCATTTCCAGCCTTGCAGTAATCCTGATCTTCTCGAAGGGATCTCAGCCAAAAAACATTTTTAGTAGGAGAATGTTTATGACTGTACAGACACAGTGCAATAGGAATTTAAGAAAAAAAAATGTTGTATAAAACAAGAGCAGTACTGGTGATTCATTATAAGATAACAGAAATAAGATGAGGATTAGGTAAGCAAGGCAACTTTCAACTGGAAGGAAACCATAACTGAATTTTTCAGTTTGTTGAAAGACCAGTTGGGACAAAAGATGTTGTTTAGACTACCTGGAGCAAAAAAAAGATCTCTAAAGGTTCCTCGAAATTAGATGAGACAAATAAATTGTTTCAATTATCTCTCTATTTTGTTTCTTAAACAGGGTGTTTACTTCAGGAAAGACTTTGCAGGAAAAAAAAAACCAAAAAAAAAAAAGAAAAGATCCACTTTATTATTTGATGGAGGAAAAAAGGTTCAGTTTTTGGAGCCTCAAATCTTTATACATGTATCCTACCCATCTTTCAAGTAATTTGGCTTGTACACAAACATTTGTGTAGACTTCCCTTGAGGCCAAATCCTGTAAAAAAGGTACTTTAGTTCTCAGTCTAGACATAAATAATCCTATTGATCCCAAAGAAACAGCCATTGCAGCAAAGGCTGCTTGCATTTCAGTGTCTGCAGGATCACACTCTGCGACCTAACAGCTTCACAAAGTTATAAGTTGGCATGAATGAAGCAACATTCATCAAGGGAAATTAAGGGAAAAAACCGTTATTAACTCTCAAGGTCAATGTAGAGTGATCAATATTATTAATTGTGTGTGGATAAGTTGAGACAGCAGTTCAACACTTCAGCAATTATCTGAGATTCAATACAAGTATTAAATACTAACAGTATTCAATCATGGGTGGTTAAAAAAAAGAAGCTCCTAGCTCTACAGGTTAAAGAAGAGTTCCTTCAGACTAAAGCCTTCCTGGATACCCTCAGCCTTGTGCTCAGACAAGTGTGTACAGGAGTCAGAAAGATAACATTTTGTCTATCTTCTCTTTCTTGACACTTGCAACAGAAATCTCTAACTAGCTCAAAGTGCCCTGCCTTGGTGGCATTTCCAGCCTTACCATGAGGTGAAAGTACACAAATGCATCCGGACAGCCTGTTGCAAAGAGACTACAGCAGGACTTTGTGTTGAAACAGGAACTGGTAACTACACACAAAAACATACATACAGAGACTGAAAGGACATACTTGCTTACACAGCACATAGCACCACAGACACTTCTACCTAAGGTCCTACAAACAAGTTAGAAAAAATGCCCTCTGAATTTCCTAGATTTATCACATATCGAATCTCGAATCCCACATGTCACTTATCTATTCAATGTCAGTTCTAGATCCCATAATGTTTTCTTACTAAGATGGCAAGAAAACATAAATTACTGATTTCTAAATGTGTGAGCCTTTTCCCACAATTTCATCATAAGTAAGGTGTTAGTCCTGTCCTATTTTTATGCCTTCAGCTGTTTTCAGACTCTAATTTATCTAATTCGATCACTCCTTTCCCTTTTCTTTTGCTAAGCACTTTGTTACAGACCCTTGTTCAGTCCGTGGCTTTGGGGAATGGAAAGGATGCTGAACCCGCACTCTGTATTTTATTAATTTGGGCCAGCCAAGAGTGCAAAAATTCCCAAACAAAGATCATTTGTATTAGATTTTGCAAGTGTCCTCAAAATTTCAAATGCTTTTTTAAGTCCTTGTCCTGAATGACCAGACCTTGGCCATTCTCACCAAATCTTCTGGGAAGAAAGAATAAGCACTACATGATCATTGCTTGCCTGAAAAGTGCTTATTTGCTATGGTGATAAGCAGAGAGTGAGGAACCTGAATAGAATAAAAGTCTTGCACTTGCTTTGGACCAGAATCTCAGGTGGATATTAGTATTCATAAATTCAAAGACTGCCACTGGTTCAGAGCTAAATTTCAGGAACTCATCCAAATTGAACCCAAAGCTTAAACCTTTTGACATGAGTCTTCCACTCCATCAAGCATTTATGCAATTAATATAACTTTAAAAAAAAACTTAAAAAAAAACAAACCCAAAGAAGAAAAAAAAACCCTGTATCAAATGAGCTGGAAAAGTACAGAGAAAAGGAGGCGTTAAGTAAGAGCCCAGAAGCCATAGCTCTGACTTACATAAGTGAAGGACAAGCAGTGTCTTCTATATGAGAGAGTTTATTTTCCTGTCATGATCAAAACTAATAGCAAAGGTGGGTTCACTTGTCAGATATATTATACCAAAAGAGGGATGATGTTTTCTAGTGACAGAGTTAGCCACCCACAGCGTGCATGGGGCCATGATTTGCCTCCAGTTCCACTGCCAACTTCAACTGTTCTTCCCACCAGCCTTACCTGAGTGAAATTTCTCCTTCCAGCAAATAATGTTTGCTAAGGCACCTGCTGCCCTGAGGCAGGAGGCCTGATTGATGAGGTTGCCTAAGCTTTGTGCTGACGTATGGAAGCAGTGACAGCATCTGGAGGAGTGAAAGGTTGGTGAAATCAACTCAAAGAATTACAAGGAGTGGTAAAACTGGATGTGAAGGCAGATGTGCTTTATTTCTGGTCTATTTTAATCCAATTCTGCCTATGGAAATTTGCAAGTAACAGATTCTAGTGCTAGTTTAAAAAAGAAAGGTGTACAGAGAGCTGAGCTGAGGGAAGCACAGACATGGAGGAGGAGAAAGGAAAAAACTGGCATGGATTCATTAGAAGTATCACATTTTCAGCTATCATGCACGACCCAGTTGTGTTATCTCCCACTTAAGGATGACAAAACTATCTGTGTCACCTTCTCTCTATGTATTTACTTTCAGCAGATTCTGTAGGATGGGACATCCTCCCAGGTGTTCCCTCTGAGGACACTGTGAGCTATTCAGCCAGAAAACATCCTCTGCTCTATTCCAACCTCCAGACCATGACACTAACTTACAGCCAGGGAACACAGCTGGGCCCATCACCATGTATGGCTGACCACTGTGTGCCAGGGTATCTCCCAACAGCACGTGGCATCAGACAGGATAATGTCCCTCATGGAAATGAGCTCAGTAGCTTGGTGCCCCCAGATGAGAGGAGTTCAGTTATGGGCTAATGCTGCAATTGTATGCTCTTAACCTAGCAGATCTCCAGACCATCAGGTAATGATGTTATCACAGTTTATTTGCACAGAGCAAACCTTGATAACTGCTTTAGTAGACAGATTGGTGCAGACACAGACCCACCATCAATGAGTGAAAAGCTGGTGTGTGAACAATTACAGGAGCTTGATCCCTTCAAATTGATGGGCCTGGATGCCATTCACTCAATGGTGTTGAGAGAGCTGGCTGATGTTGCAAGGACACTCTCCATAACCTTTGAGAAGTCATGGAGATCTGGGGATGTCCCCCAAGACTGGAAGAAGTCTAATGTCACTCCCATCCACAAGAAAGGCTCCAAGGAAGACCGGGCTAATTATAGACCTATCAGCCTCAATTCAGTCCCTGGGAAAGTTATGGAGTGAATACTCCTAGGAACTGTCACAAGTCAACTGAAGCACGTGATCAGGAAAAGCCAACATGGATTCAGTAGGGACAGATCATGCTTAACAAGCCTGATCATCTCCCATGACAAGTGACCCAATCAGTTGATGTGGAGTGAGCGGTGGACATTGTCTACCTGGACTTCTCCAAGGCTTCTGACATGGTTCCTTACAGCTTCCTCCTAGAGAAACTGATGTGCTACAGCTTAGACAAGTGGTCTGTGTGGTGGATGAGGAAATGGCTGACAGGCTGTACCCAGAGGGTGGTGGTAAATAGTTCTTTCTCAAAGTAGCAACCAGTCACAAGCAGGGTCCCCCAGGGGTTGATATAGGGCCTCCACTGTTATCTTCATAAGCTACCTGGGTGTTGGGATCAAGAACAGTGTGCTGAAGCTTGCAGATGACACCAAGCCGAGTGGGGAAGTTGAGACTCCAGATGGAAGAGCTACCCTCCAGAAGACCTGGACGGGCCAGAAGAGTGGGCTAGCAGGAACTTTATGAAGTTCAACTGAGATAAGTGTAAGGTCTTGTACCTCATAATATATAACCTTGGAGTGCATCTCAGTCTGGGTTCCACCAGGCTGGAGAGCAGCTCCGTGGAGAAGGACCTGAGAGTCTTGGATAACAGGCTCAAGATGAGTGAACAGTGTGCTGCAGCAGCAAAGAAGGCCAACAGGATGGTAGGGTGTTTATAAAAGGGCATCACCAGCAGAGATATAGAAGTCATTATCCCATCCTACTTAGCACAAAAAAGATGTGGATAGGCTGGAGAGGCTCCAGAGAAGGGCCATTAAGATGATCAGAGGACTAGGAAATCTACCATATGAAGTAAGGCTGAGAGAACAGGGTTTGTTTAGCCTTGAGAGGAGAAGGCTTAGGGGAGACCTTATTACCATGTACCAGTACACAAAGGGTTTCTACCAAGAGGATGGAGATTCCATTTTTTCAAGAAGTTGCATGGAAAAGACAAGGGTTAATGGGTATAAGTTGCCCCCAGAGAGATTACAATTGAATTTCAGAAGAAAAATTTTCACTATGAGAATGGTTAATCATCAGAATAATCTCCCCAGGGAAGTGGTAGATTCCTCTACACTGGACACTTTTAAGACTCAGCTTACAGGGTCCCGGGCCATCTCATTTAAACTATATATCACCTAAAAAGATTTGATCAGTTCCCTTCCAACCTGGCATTCTATGATTCATTCTTGACTGTAATGACTAGTGCGTGTAGAGAGAAGCCTTGACTACCTAGATGACTCTCCCGCAGACTGCCTTGTCTTTGTGCAGCAGAGCTGAGGCCCAGGAATCTCTACTCTGTTCTTGCTTTCACCAAAGAGCTCCTGTGCAAATCCCCTGCCAGTGTTGGACTTCAGGAGCCTGGCACTGTTCCTCCATTGTATTTGTTGTGACCCTCTTTTCATTACACCTTGTAGGATCATGCAGTTTCTTTATAAACAAGGCACCACAGGAATAAAGATAGCAAATTGTCAGTGTCATGTTGTTGCTTGGTTTCCTTGCAAGTACATACAAATATGTATGTCCCTTTGCATGGATCTCAGCACAAAATAGTGACTATGAGGAAATTTCTAGCTGCAAGGACCTGTTTGGCTCTTTCATCCCAATAGCCCTGTTCACTGTACTTGATAAATAAATACCCATATATATATATATGTAAATCAAGAGTAAATAAGTGGGATCCATTTAAAGTTCCCATCATTTTCATTATCTATATACAGATAAAAAGATAAACAAAGCACTGGCAGAACATTACATTCTGGAAAATTATAGAGGCAAAATACTATTATTTAATGACATATCAAGCTGACATTATCACCTTCTCACCAGAGCCATCAGCCCACACTGGTGAGAGTTGGATTCTTATTGGTACAAGTGAAATTAATCCCACTGGAGTTAACTCAATTAATACCCATTGAGGATTTACCTATTGATTTGTGGTAATGATTTCCATGTCCCCTGGGGTCATCAGTGAATTGGGGATTTATACAGTCCCTAAGGCACTATTCAAACATTCGTTGTGGTTGCCCTTTTTCAGTTGCCTGAGTTTTTTTCCTCCCACCACCTTTTAAAATTTTGAACATGTAATTCACTTAAGCTTCTAAATGAGATACGTCTATTAAGAGCATCTGGGTCAGCCAGCCTTAATTTGAAAATGTCATTACTCCCACACTAAACTTCCCCCTTCAATCCCACAGCAGCCATCACAAACTGTATGTCTCCCAGACCATTCTTGTGAAGTTGTGGTTCTTGTGGTTGTGGAGAAAACAGGAGGAGGAGATAAACCATCACCCAGAGCGGTGAAAGTTGCAGTTGTCAAGGGAAATATAGCAAGGAAGTATTCATATTTCCACATATTTTGGGGGCTGCAAAGGTATGAAGTTTGATCTGCAGAAGGGAGAACTTTAAGCTTTTAGTTTATGCTTAGTTCAATTACAACTATCTTTAAGTCAGTTTCATTTTGCAAAGTTCAGAAATATTCAAGATGACCCCCAGGTTCAGAATATCATTATCAGGTCTCCTGCATGGCCTTTCCTGCAGGTAACAGAAGAAAGTTGATTCTGGGTCAGTGGAGTTAAAAGAATTATATCTTAATTGAAGGTGGGAAGTTTGCAATTTCTTAACCTGAAAGTTAAATGACTAAAATGCCTAGTCTCTCTCTCTCTCGTCAGTTTGGTGAAATGTAGTTTCAGGGGGCAGTTCATTTAATCCTACAACAGGTATTAAAAATTGGCTCAATATATTGTCCTAATATATTGCCTTATGGAGCTGCTTGTCTAGATATTTAAATGTCTCTAGAAGATGGATCTTTGTCTTTAGCTATAAGGGTTGGTTTTTTTATATATATATATATATAAACTTGATTTAGTTGGTGTTGAAGATGCCTCCATCCAAGTGTCTACATACAACTGATGTGTCCAAGTTGGAATCTTCGGGAGATTTTGCCAATATAGTAAGGAGAGCAATTCAATTCACTCTCAAGCAGACAGCTAGGTTTAAGTATGTTATTTGACAGCGGGAGGTGTCCGGTGTGGCCTGTAGCTGCCATTCTAGAACAGCAAAAGTCCTGCAGGAAATTTTCAGCTCTCTGTGGATGATCCACTTACTCTAGGGCATCTCAAATGGAATTGGACACCTAAGTTTAAGCAATTGACTGAGCCCCTCCCTAGTGCTTGCACTCCTCTCTGGACCCCTCTGGCAGGTCTGACTAACCATCACACACAGCCATTTCACATGTAGACACCTCTATGTACATACCAATTTTTGCCTAATTCTCATGTTAAAACCTACCCAGGTTTACACACCAGTTGTGACACAGCAACACCACAGTAAAGTGCATTTTAGCCTGTGTATCCCACCACATACAGGCCATTTTCCTGAGGACACAGAGACAGCACAAACAAACCTGCTGTCACTGGTCACTTGTCAGTGGTGCTGCAGAAACAGGCTAACGACAAACCCTACTAAGTGTGTTAATGAGTGTTAGTTCATTGTTTTAAAAAAAATATAGTTTAAGTCATTGATGTAATGGGAAACAGAACCTGATTCCTGAAGGAAGCATCATCATCAGAGTTAGTGATAAAGAATAAAACGTTTCACAATTCCTGTTCTGGCATCATGACCATTGCCCCCCCATAAACTGCCGTAAGAGGTCAGGGTCTCCTCCTGAACTATTTGCTCTGCCCTAATTACAAGCAAAAGAGAATGCAAGTGTCTCTTTGAATTTCATCAGAAAGTGTACAGGCTTGTATTATGGTAATAAAAGTAATAAATATTTGTTGAGCTCCACTGGGGCACGTCAACAAAAGAAGCATTATATTTTCAAAACCAGTAAATCTTAGCAGCTCACCAAACTTTGGATGCTTTCAGCTACACTTCAACGTGGTAAAAAAAAATAGATACTTTGGATTCAAACTTATTATCATTCAACTGCCTGTTTAAAAAGGAATGGTAGGAGATGTATAAAATATGAGTGCAAGCAAGGGCTCTTCAATCTCACAAGCCAATCTAAAGTTAAGTGAGTGAATCACTCATCTGTGGTCAACTAACAGGAGAAGAAAATCAACTCTGAGAAACCAATTACAGTTCTATGCCTCCATCCTCCAGGATGTATTCTCAAAGTCAAGTAACTCCCCAGAAACCAGCCTCCAGGACTCACTGGGAATGTTCTGCATGCCAGAATAGGGTAAACTTGTTTTCAGAAGATCTAAACCATAGAAGTGGAGTCATCCAGACTGTAAAAGCAAGATTACAACATAGGGTGGTCAACTAGAAGCAGAAGTATACAAACCAGAAGGTAAAATTAAAGGGGTCAGAATGGCTTCAGCATTTGAAATTCCAATCAAAGCAGGACAGTGAACAGAGTGAAGTATTAACCCAACTACTGATACAGTGAAACAAGTATCTGCCTACGTAATAAAATTCAAACTGATAGGCTCCTGTCATCCTCTCAGGATACTAGCTCCCAGTGCTCTTTCAAGTAGATGTGTAGAGCTCCATCACGAACTCATTATGATCTCCACAAGAAAAATGAAATGTCAAATAATAATCTAGAGGGGGTTCAGATGCAGTATCCTAGTTGAGGTTCCATCATTTTGTGCTGAACTTGAGGACTGCACTTCCCTGTGGAATTCAGTTTACATCAAAGTGGAAAGGACTTTAAACAGAAAGGTTTCACTGCTTATAATCCCTGAAGTCCTTGAAGTAAGATAGTCCCTCTGAAAAGGGTGGCCCGTATTTCATCATCAGTGCCAGTATTACTGCATAAACCATCATGGCCCTTTGCCTGGACTTGGAAACCCTGGGCATGATTTTCAAAGTGACCAAGATAAAGTCAGTAGTTCTGGGCAACAAACTCACAATAACCGATCAGAAAAAGTAATACATCTCCTCTGAGAAAAATTTGCTTTAATTTTCCTTTAATTTTCACTTCTCCAAGTAAAAAACTAGATAACAATTTCTCCTAGACACAAGACCTGACATTTTACTCTCTTACTCCATTTTTAGGGGATGTAAAAAAATTTTTTTTTAGAGGTAAAAAATGAAAAACAACTTGTCCACCAACTCAATAACCCTACCTTAAACCATGAGGGGAGGAGGCAGAATCACAAACTGTATAATTACTATTTGTCTTATTCGGGCAGGATGATCAGAAAACATGTCTATGTGTTTCTGTTTGCTGGAGCCTAGCCTAGCCAATCTTAGAAGAGGTCACAAGATGTTATTGATAATCACCACAAAGCTTTTTCCCAAGACCGTACCTATAAACTATTTCCTACTCTGTAGTCCTGCTACTAAGGAGGAAAGTTCTCTTTTTCTTAATGATAAATAAAGTGGGTTTGAAAATTGTTCTAAGCAATCACCACCAACAACTTATTGTGTTTTCTATCCCAAAGTAGTTTTGAGTATGGCAAGACGTGTAAGAGCTGTGTGCTATTCTGCTAGTGTAAAAGTAATAAGATCACTGCATGTTGATCTGAGCATCAGACAGGGAAAACAGCTCTAAATAAACATTTGATGATGGCATTGATGTACAAATGGTTCAGAATTTTTGTAAAGTCCTAGCTCTCTCGAGCTTTGAAAATTATGAGTGTTTTCATAATTGGAAAAGAAGGACCCAAACCTACTGACACCGAAGCATTAGAGATTCGGCTCTACTGTGGATCTTGTATCTGGAAGAGCCCACAAGCCCGCATAGCATCAAACTGTCACATCAAGCAGCCAAATTACTGTGTGCCAACATTAGCCACAGCGTCCCATAGCATTAGAGAGGGGTAACTTTTCTTGTAGAAGAGCACTGAAAAAGCTGAGAAGCAGGACCCTCAGGACTGTTGGGGAGGTGAGTGAATCAGCCACGCTGCTCTGCTCTATGCTGCCATGGCTAAACTGATTTCACATCTAAATTAGCTAATTTGAAGGTATCCTGGGCACCTCTGCATCATCCTTTCCTCCCTTCTGTGTCTGCATTGAAAATTTAAAGGAAGAGGTGAAACACAGTTTAAAATCTACAGTCTACTTTATCACCCAAAATTATAGAGCTTCTCCAGGCATATTGTGCCTGATGCTGCTGCAGACGCCCAGTGAAACACTAGAAATGCTGTACATCAGAGCTTACTGATATGAAAACAATTGTGCAGGACAGAGAGAAGAGAAAGCCAGCAGGGTTATTCCAAAAGCCTGTAAATCCCTTCTTCCCGGTTTGTATTATTTGATGTTACTATAAATCTGTATTTCAGTATTCTATAATCAGCAGAGCACAATCCAATGTTCAGATTTCCTCAAGAATAAGGCATAGCAAACTATGCCTTCCAATTAGCTGTGCTGGCATAATTGACTCTGGCTGGGCACTGGAGGAGGCAGCAGTAGGTAACGAAGAAGGTGAGCAACAGCAGCAGCATCACACAGCACAGAAAGGAACACAAGGAAGGGGAGATCCTAGGAATGAGGGAAGAATGCATGGAAGCAGAGGTGAGAAGAAATGGAGGAAGAGGACAGACAGGCAAACCCAAAGGATAACAGAGAAGTGGAAACACAGAGGCAGCAGTTCTGTTGTCTGTCTAAAAGAGTGGAGAAACACTAGTTGAAGTCAATGAAAACTGCTAATTTCTACTAACAAAGGATCTGGGCATGGAATATTTGTTAACTGCTTTGGCTTTTTCCTTAAAATTGTTCCACAGAATCCCACTGAGACATTTTCCAGGTAACATGGGTAGTTTGTCTGCCTTCACTGGCAGCATGGAAGCAGGCTGGTACCTTTGCAGCAGCACGCAGGAACAAAGAACACAATGAGGAGGCCACAAAACATCTCAGTTTGCATAAAATTAAGATAGAAAAAACACATTCTTAAAAGTAGAGGATTCTGGCAACATTTTCTCTCAGCTCATCCAGAGTATTCACTATAAAAATACAGGAATATAATTGAAGCCTTATTTAATTAATGCATTGTATTTTTGAGAGAAATTAACACATTCCCTCTTCTTTCTTCCTCTGAAGTTAGATTCTTTGTCATGTACATTTTTCTGTTCTCCTTGTACCAAATTTCTCCTGTTACACAGCTAATTCAAGATATCTTTCTTTTAAAAAAATGGTACTATACATACCTCTAGCAAGTGACACTGACAGAGGTAAAGAGTATTCAGCCAGCTAGTTCTGGCTTTATCTAACAAGTTGGAGGGTCTTAACTCTTTTGTTAATATTTTTCTTTCCCCATCTATGCATCCAGCACAAAGCTGCTATTTTGGTGCTACCTGCAGGGAGGTCCTCCCACTACAGCTGCTCTTCAACTCCCAGATTCTGCCTCCTTGCAGTTCCACAGAACTGCTTTTACATTCTCTGTAGGACTTAAATTTTAAAAGCAGTGTGTCAGTTTCCTCAGAAATATTCACCTTTTCAGGCTTGTAAACGTGACATAGAGAAACAACCAGCACCTAACCTCTCTCAGAAGCTGGAAACAGATCACTCGTCCCCTTTCTTGGTTTCTCACCTCCCAGGGCAGCTGAAAGTGGGGTTTGGTGTCACTTAGGTGTGATCACATCAGCACAGAGTGGGAACAAGTCATGGGAATGATGCCAAGCATGGTCAGGCCTTTTTGGACATGCAGCGTGGCACAGTCCCATCAGCCAAGAGATATGCAGCAAGCTCCCCTCTCTTTGATTCACAGCATCCCACACAAACCAGTGGTCCTTGGAGGTTTATCTAAACTACAGTGGTTGCTTCTTCTTTCTCTGTGAAAATAGACTGGCCCTATTGGAATCATGACAGATTATTGATAAGGCATGTTTATTCTTTGCAGAAATCTTGCACTTTAGACAGTAGCACGACACCATCCTCCCCTTTTTTGTTTGTTTTCCTACTTTATGTTCAGTTTTCAACTATTTTATAAAACAGAAATGTATGACTGGGTAAAAAAAATGTGTGATTCTTCAAATTACCTCAATCCTGTTTTTTAACTTTGGGTATAATTGTCACCCTCCACTTCTCCAATGAAATGTCTGCTTTTAATTAGTGCAGGCATACTTTTGCTGCAGATCAACTATTTCACACCAAGCTCTTTCAGAACTTTTCAATGTACCATCTGGAGCTGATGATTTGCTGCTTTTTAAATTATCGATTTGTTCCAGCTCTTCTTCTGACACATCTTGATTACCAGAAAAGAGCAAGTCCCAGAAGGTATTGCTCTGATATTCTCTGTGCTGAAGAGTGATGCAAAGAAATAATTTAGATTCTCAGCAATGTCTTTATCTTCTTTAATTTCTGCCTCTAATCTTCAGTGAGTCAGTTCCTGAACTGCCGATTAATTAATGCTACTCCTCTTACTTATAAACCCGAAGCATTCTTATTTTATACTTTTGGGTGTTTATGGTCTACTGTATTGCCTTTTAATTTCCCTTTCATCTAGTCTTTGCATGAATTAATGCACCAATGTATTGATAAGCTAAGGTTAGATTTTCAAATTTGGAAAGATTTCCATTTGACTCTAAAATGCTATCCAGCCCTGCCATTCAGTTGTACTGTTTTACTCTTGGACTGTCTAGTGTTATTTTTGTTGGCACTATACATGCCTTCCAGACTCTATTCTTATTCTTATTCTCATTGGAATTCATAGCATCTTTAAGGATTTTTCTTCCTGTATACCTCCCTAAGAAGCTTTCTTGACTGACCCTCTCAGTGTGATCAAAACCAAGATGTTAGGAAGTTCCAATTTCAGCCACTTTTCTACACTTTCATTTCCCATGAAGCTACTAGGCCATATTGCATTAACATCTCTGTTAGCAGCTTCAAATGCAATTTTATCTTGAATTCCTTTCTAGCTGTTACTTAAGAACCAAAAATCAGGATATGAGGATTTAGGCACCTAAAAAAACTGAATTATTATCTGAAATTCCATACCTACTTATGGTTCTGGCCCAGGCTGAAAAAAAAAAGAGGCACCTACCCCTGGTTTAGACCTAGCAAAGGCAGAAAACAGACAATAGCTGGCAAACTTGGAGTGTGTAATCCACACCAGTAACAATCTGGCAGTGGAAACTGCCTTTGTGCAACAGCTTAGTACTTTCAGTACTTGCTTCTGAAAATGGAAAGGCTGTACAGACAGCAAGTCAAGCCAGCATTGCCTATCTCAAACAAAGCACCCGGCCACCAGTCAGGGAACCAGGCACCAGGAAAGGAGAGAGCACATGCTCTCCTACTTGCTGGGGCATGACTCCTGTCTCAGAAATGATGGCAAATTTTCTGGGGTGAAAGGAAGACTGATGATATAGCTTGGTGGTTTTGAGTCTTAGAGGAGAGACGTCTTCTAGGTTTGAGTCATACTGATCTTTAGCATTTTATTTTATCCAAGAGTTCAAGGCAAAATGGTCCCTAAAACTAAATGCATAACTTACTATCTGGTGCCTGCTGAGACTCCCCTTTAATACATAGGAAGAGTTTATCTTTCCAAGACAGAAATGTACAGGACTGCATTGATAACGTTAAAGACGTGGCCTGAGCCCTAAACCATCTCCTGCTCACAGCACTCACTCCTGAGACCTGGGCTTGAGCAACATCTACTCCAAGCCTTAAAACCTGACAGTTCTTCAGTGCAGCAAGCCAAATTGTACCTCAAGTCCAGATGAAAGGCAAAGGTATTTGAACAGGCTTGCTTCAGGCTACTTTATTTGTGCTGTGCTTCTTCCGGAATTGTTAGAAGCTTCTTCAATATTTTCTTCTGGTTTTCTGTCACTGACAGACCTAATTACCACTGAACAACAGAGTTCCTCAATGCCTTTCCTACCCAGTTCCCTCCTCACACATTGCCAAATTATTTGTTAGGCAGTAAAAGCACCTACAACATGTCAGCTGAGCTTGAAATCATTTGTTGTTAGCAAGTAGTTGGGAAAAAAAAAAAAGTAAAAATAAAAAATCAGCCTACTTCCTGCCATGGGAGAGACAAAGAGAATTAGTACTGCTCTGCCTGCCATAACCCTGAAGACTGAATTGGTGTTAATGGTTTATGAAGAGAGGAGATGAAATGTAGCACAACAGACATAATCACCAAATTCTTTACTGGCCTCCCTGGTGTGGCTTGGCCATCCTCCCCATGAATGACTCTCTCCTCACCAGCCACTTGGCCATATTCAACAGCTGGATGCAACAATCTCAAAATTACTTCATAGCAGAATAGTTGCTGCATTTACTGAGGCCCAGGAAACCACCCAAATATCTGCAGCAAGCTCGCTGTCCACCTCTGCACTTGAACATAAAAAGACCTAATTTTAGTAATACTTTTTCAGGAAGCCGCAAACTTATATTGTGAATAAAATTCTGGTCACAGTCTGGTTATGCGTGCAGAAAGACTCAAAGATATAAGCCCTCCTGCAACGGGGCAAAAGGCCTTTACTGAACTTTTCCCTTAAATATTCAGCAAATACCCAGTCAGGTGACTTTGTGCTGCTACAGCCACTGCCAGGTCACCCGCTGACTTAATCCAGCTCCTCCTGTTGTTCTCTGGACAGATTTGAAGCCTCTGAACCCAATGAGAGGACACTGATGAAACAGCAGATCAACGGAAAAACTTCACCACAACCATCTGACCTCCTGCCACAACCTGCCCAGACACCTTGGGCTTGATAGAAACCTCAGTTTCCCGCTGCCACCTCAAATTTTCCCATCCTGGACCAGAAGACCCACGTGCTGGCTGCAGCCCAGCGGCGCAGGAGGGACACAGGCACCTCGTGCCATGAGACAAGGGGCAAGGCTGCCCTGGAGCCAGGTTCTCCGTTGGGTGCCCACAGCACCTTTGCTCTGCGCATCCCACACACATCGCGCACCGGAAGGAAAACAGCATCACACCCCGCACTCACAGAAATCACTAGGTTGGAAAGGACCCACGGGATCATCGAGTCCAACCATTCCTATCGTCCCCACTCGAGTCCTCACCGCGAAGCAACAGAGCTGCCCTTGTGCTTACCTGTCCCAGACATGTGTCGTTGGGGACAGGACACCTCAGGTGATGGAAGAGGGAAGCTGGCGGGTAGCAGATCCCCGAGGAGCCTCCGCCAGGTGGGTGCGTGGCTCCCCACCGCTGGCAGCAACGCAGCGGGCACCTAGCAAATGCTTGGCTCTGGCACGGCGCTTCTCAGGCAGTTGTTCTGATGAGGGAAAGGAGCTGCGAAGCTGGTCCCTGCCTCGGTGTTAGCATCTCGGCAGCCACGCAGTCCAAGTCACAAACATCGCCTTCAAGCACTAGCGTCATCTCCATTGAGGGCGCAGGGTGGTCTGTCTGGGAATGGCATTGCCCACCAGATCGGGGTACGCTCCGGGCTGGACGCTGGCACCTTCTTCTCCCAAAAGAAAACAGGGACCCCAAAAGAATAACATGCAGTACTGATGGAAAGCAGGGAGGACCGCATTGAAAGACGCTTCTGGGTCAGGGCTGGACCGCTTTTTCGGTTCAACAGCACCATCTCCTGGGTGGCCGAGGCTACTCCTACCGGCAGCCTACAGCTGCCCCTGCCACCCCCCGCGAGTGTCTCCCCGAGGAGACCCTATGCAACCTGAAATTTTTATTTCGGCTTTGCTGCTTTGGTCCCTTCAGGCAGTATCAGTCTTCTGGCACCTGTTTCCTTTCACATATTATTGCTTGTCTGTCGTGGAGCATCGCAGACAGATGAGTAGATACATGAAGTACTGAAGAAGCCCTAGATTCTGTGTATTTTTAAAATCAGCAGTGCAAGACATTCTTGAATATCAGACCTAAAACTGATCTTTTCTGACCTGTGAAGGTTTGAATGTGTACCCAATCTTCATCGAGCATATAATCTTTGAAGGAATCAAAAATCACTGCTTCTCAGAGAATACCTAAATTCTGAAAGTTCTAGAATGCTTGTTGAGATAACCCTGTAAAAACACACGTTTTTCATTGACTAGATCATAGATTTAAGGCTAAAGGCTCCAAAACTTTATTCTGTCTATATGTGCTGTAGTACAAATAGCAAATCACTTCTCTGTATTTCTGTTTATACTACTATGCACAATGAAGATTTGAGTGCCCTACTTCACAGTTTTGAGGCTAATTGTACATAAAAATCCTTCAGGCTTTGAAGAATGTGCTTATATAATGAGCAAAAATGTGTAATTCGATGTTGTCTTTTTCTAATTCAGCAGTCCTCCTTTTGACTCAATTCACTGCTAAATGACAAGTAAAATTTTACAGAAGCTCATCTTTAGAAGTTGCAAAGTAAGCCCCCTGCACAAGCTTTACATTAGAAGGCACAGTATATAACTGCAAAAATATAGACATACATGCCAGCATCTCAGCGTGTGTGTACGTAGGAGCAGTCTAGTGGCTTTTTCTGTAGAACAGCTGCAACAATTAAAAAAAAAAAACCACACTCTCCCTCTGTTGTTTGTTAGAATTAACTTACTTAATTATCAAAGCTGTTTCAAAATTAATACTGAATGCAGTCCTTGCACACTTCTTAGGTCCTTACAAACCATCACAACCTGCATATATTTGAGGTAAACAAGGTACTTCGAAAATTACAGCATGTATATCAATGGTTAGAGAAAAGTTTCTAGTGACTCCCTCCACCTGTAAGGAAGTTGAGTGTGTTTTTTTATTCTGATTCAAGACGTCCTAAAATATTAAAATCATTTGAGAATAAAAGCCACATTTAAAGGTTTTCCTTCTTCTTGAGAGGGGACCGCAAACCAGCAAGATGCTATCCTGCAAGAATTTCTGTTATCTGATCAAGAAGTGATCTTTGAAACCGTGAAGGTGTGAATGCTTTTTCCTTATACACAGCACTGCACGTTCCTCTCAGCCACACCCTGCGACTGCCATGTATTTTACACAGTACAGTGGTCTTTCTAACTAAAATGTCTTTGCTCCTGGCCTACTCCCTTACTTCCATGGAAACAAGGCACATGCAAGAAGCTGGTTGACAATTTTATAAATCAGAGCTGCTTCCCTCACTCATGAATCAATCAGGATATATAAGATTATAATTCTGCTTTGGGTACTTTTAGTTTCTGTCTGTGAAATAGCACAAATTCCCTGCCAACAAAATTGAGGTTCATGTTTTCACAGTTAAAGTCTGAAGTGAAATGTGAGGTTTGGTATATACTTTTCAAAAAAAAAATTATTGAAAATAAAAACTGAATCCACTCAGCTGCTTCAGTCCTATTTTCCATGTAATGAAAACCTGTTTTCTCTAAGAGCTATGTCAAGCTACGCCTGAAGCTTTATAGCAGTCAGGGGATTCTGTGGCGGTGATCAAGCCACCTAAGAGGCAGCAACGCTGTAAGACAGAACTATTCAAGGACACAAGCCATGTCCCAATAAAAAAAAAAGTCAAAACCAGATAATGAACAACAGCCTTTTCTAGAGCATTGTTTGCACCTCGAACCTTTCAGCCAAAAGCAAACTCCACCCGCCACCTTGTGCAATTTACCTTTCCTTACTGTCTTTTCTTCTTTGCTTACAGAAACTTTTAACAGGTAACACATATTTGTAACTAGTAAGCGTTTTTTCTCTCACAAACCTGTAATACAAATTTTGAAAAAAAACACACAAGAAGGCCTGGTTTCTGCAGAAAGGACCCGCACACCAGATTAGACAGAGATTTATTGCTAAGACTGACAGTGCTGCTTTTTCTACAGGCACTGACAAGGCCTTGGTGGAATTCTTGGTGCCAGCTCAGGAGAAATTTACCTTGGTGCAGACAATACCAAGCTAAGCAGTGCAGTTGACATGCCTGAGGGATGGGATGCCATCCAGAGGGACCTGGACAAGCTGGAGAAGTGGGACCACGTGAACCTCTTGAGGTTCAACAAGGCCAAGTACACGGTCCTGCACCTAGGTCACGGAAATCCCCAGCATCGATACAGGCTGGGACATGAAGGGATTGAGAATTGCCCTGCAGGGAAGGACTTGAGGGGTACTAGTGGATGAAAAGCTGGATGTGACCCAGCAGTGTGCACTAGCAGCCCAGAGGGCCTACTGTATCTTGGGCTGCATCAGAGGCATGGCCAGCAGGTTGAGTGATGCGATTCTGTCCCTCTACACTGCTCTGGTGAGACTGCACCTGGGGTACCACATCCAGCTCTGGAGCCTGCACAGGACATAACATTGATCTGTTGGAGCAGGTCCAGAGGAAGGCCACAAAAACGATCAGAGGGATGGAACCCCTCTCCTATGAGTGAAAGCTGATAGGTGGGGTTGTTCAGCCTGCAGAAGAGAAAGCTCCAGGGAGACCTTATTGTAGCCTTTCAGTACTTAAAGGAGTTTTATAGGGAAAATGGGGACAAACTTTGCAGCAGAGCCTGTAGCAATAGGACAAGGGGTAATGGTTTTAAACTGAAAGAAGGTAGATTTAGACTAAATATAAGAAAGCATTTTTTTTACTATTAGGGTGGTGAATGGAACAGGTTGCCCAGACGTGGTAGGTGCCCCATCCCTGGAAACATTCAAGGTCAGGTTGGATGGAGCTCTGAGCAACTGGATCGAGCTGAAGACATTCCTGCTCACTGCAGGGTGGGGGGGTGGTGGGTGGATGGGTGAACATTTAAGGTCCCTTCCAACCCAAAACAGTTCATGATTTTATGATTCTATGTAGCTCTGCAGGTGGCAATGCTCATGCACAGCCCTGACACCTACCTTATTCTTACTGCAGCAGACCAAACTCAAAACCAGGCAGGTTTGCTTCTTTCTTCACCAGAGATGGCAAGGGCAGCTCCCCATCTTTGCACTTGGCTGCCTTCTCAGCAACATCAGCCAGCCTTCTTAAACTGTGTTCCCAAACACTGTTACTCTTTGCTCTGTTTTACTGCTAAGACGCAAGGGAAGCATGACAAGCAGTGCGTGTTTCTTCCCCCATCATTCCCCTCATTTCCTGAGACAAAATTGTTCCTCCTTGAGGGGGTGGTGAGTGGGGAGAAGTCACCTGTTTCCCCACAGAAACCTTTGCATCCTCCAACCATGGACTCCTCATGGATCTTTCCAGTTAGAACCAGCTCCCCAGTATTACCTTACCACTTAAATGGATTGTCACCCCATACTCCAACATTATCAGTTGCCTTTTCTCATTGCCAGAGAGGATGAGAAAAGCAGGTGCAAATCCCTCATCAATGAGGCATGATTTTTTTCTCAAAAAAAAAAATCAGCTCATTTGGAGCAGCAGCTCTTCTGGATTGGAAGAGCATAGTTCCTTTTGCCTTTCGTTTGAGGCACAGCAAAAGTTGATGAGCAGAGTGCAGAATAGCATCCTTCTACTAAAATTAAACGTAAACAAGAACTAGTTTCTTGTGGAAAGTACTCCACCGGCTCCCTAATAAGCCTCTTTGTGAGCATCTAATGTTTTATGATTCAAGTGGACAGCGTCTTTTTTAATTGCAGTTGGATTTATGTGATCATTGATATAGATAAAATATGCAAAACATCTGTTCACGTACACAGAGCCAGAAAGATACAGCTGGTATGGGAATGCAAGCAGAAGTCACATTTTCTATTTCCACCTTCATGGCTTTGTCACACACATTTTACATTATCACCATTGCTTCTACTTGCTCAATTACAACATATTTCAATCAGACAAAGGATTGAAATAAACACTACTATATATGTTATGCAAAATTTTAACCAAATAATTAAAAACTTAGAAATCTATGGGGAAGGAAGTAAAGAAAGTAGAAAAATTTGCATGGTTTTTCCTCTAAGCAGGAATTCATGTTGGGGGAAAAAAAATGCTGCTTAGAGGAAAAAGGAGTCCTGACAAGTTATTTTCACCTTACACTACTAACAGGTAACACTGAAAAATATTTAGGTTTCACAGAAGAATAAAGAAGACAGTTCTATGAAACAGCAGGTTTGGGGCTTTGTTTTTTAATAAATTTATTTAGTAGCCAGACTAAGTTAACCATTGAAGAAGAAATTAATTTTCTTCATTACCTTACTCTTTGCTTACTGTGTATATCCATTTCAACAGGTCTTTTGACACGCATAACCAAAGACATCTGAAATCCACTTTTTTTTCCCCTAAACATCACTTAACATTCAGAACAGCAAAAGCTACACATAAAAGATTAGCTGTAAGAACACTTACTTAATTTGAATTCACAAAGAGGTAACGCTGAAATTCTAATTAGCTTCCTTCCGTACCTAAAGCTTTGCATCTCATGAATGCGATGTGGTATATAGAAAAAAATTGCCGCAGTCCATCTTTATACCTAACAGTCACAAATAACTGGCTCCAAGCATAACTTATTCCCACTCAGTAGTTAACTCAGTCACTTCTACTGGTTCTGTGCAGCAGTCATGAGTAAGTTACCACACAGAACATGCACACACTGCATTTAATCCTGGTGATATATTGCATTTAAACTATACAGTAAGCTTCCTTTAACTCATTTGGCAAACTCTGTGAAGGATGTACCAGTATAGTCTCTCTACTGGATTGCTTGCTCAAGTGAACAGGAGAGATTTAGAACCGGAATTTCCATCAAATCTCTCATTTACAAGTTCCAGTCCTGACTTCCTCTTCCCCTGATCATTCATAATTTCTCCTTTGTCTAAAACGCATTTTCTATCCTATTCAGTGGAAAATATTTTACGTTTCAAATCAACAGTAGTATCTGTTTCATTAGAGAAGTAATTTAAAATAAAGAGTAACTATTGCAGACAATCAACATAAAATACAGTTTATTTCCAATCATTTGTCTAATTCACATGCAAACTGTTTTTTATTGATAAAAGTAAACTTCATTTCAAAACAGCTTTGTTAGCCTGTATTGCTGAACATCTGAAGCTAGACTGGTTGACATAATTTGTTTTAACTTAGAGAAATGTGGTTAATTAGATATTGAAGACTTCAGAGACTTTCCACAAAGAAATATTTATCTATTCAACAGCCTCTCTACTGCACTCATCTACATGTAACACTTCATCCGTTAATCCCATGTTTGAAGATTATATTCAAAGCACAGCAGTGAGGAGAAAGCACTTGGAAATACAACAAATATAAAAAGATAGCTTAGTAACTAGCGAATACAAGATTACAGCAGTAACTGCAGTATTCTCCCATGCTATTTCAAGCTGGAATAGTGAAACCATAAACAAATTCACACATTTTAGCACTGACATAGAACTGGAATACATAAAGTATATAAGCAGATTCCCATTTTTTCCCAAAGCTACTTTGCAAGAGGTAGAAAAAGTTTTATAAAAATCTTTAGGCACAATTCATTGCAATCTTTTAAAAGCCAGAGTAATAATGACCATTATACATGTATTTGTACAAGTCTGTTTATTTATATCCTTTGGAATAAAAGTATATTTCATGCACTCTCATACAATCTTTTTTCGTCTATATAGTTTGAAGACTACTTTTCTCCTAAATCATATATGCTTACAGAAGTTTAACAGGCTCTCAGGAAGTCTTTTCATCATGACTTATACAGCAAAACTGATGTACTATTACTTAACATTTTTCCAAGAGAAGCAAGGGAATGCAAACCCTGTTTGCATCAGTTTGTGTATTAAAGTACAGAGAAACACACATTCAAAATAAAAAAAAATATTAGGGTTTTTGGTTTACTCCTGCCTCAGTCAAGAATTGAATGTTTTTTAGAAGTTAATTTTTTTCCCAACACCTCCTACAAATGTGTGCTTTACAGTGCAGTAGTTATACTCAAACTTTCACAATACGCATAAATGAGAACACCAAGATCACTACATTTACCAAGAGCTAACAGACATTCACAAATAAATCTTAGTGTCAGTTCAAAAAGTGGCCTTCTTTGAGCTAAAGTATGTAAGGCTTTACTGGTAACAAGCTCTTATCGAATTTGCTTTATTCCTGTCACAGCATCATTTTTTGCTTATTTTACTTTTTGTCTTGGTCTTTTTCTGCATCCAGAAGTGCTGAACGGATTCCTAGCTTCTTCAGCTCCTCTACGAGATCTCCATTCTGATGCATCTGGAGGAGTATATCACAGCCACCAACAAATTCACCATTGAGGTATACTTGTGGGATGGTAGGCCAGTTAGAGTAGTTTTTTATTCCTGCATAAGAAAAAAAAAATATAGTATTGAAGGTTTTCCCACCATCTACAAACAGAATGGGTTTTTAAACAGAATATATTGCTTCAGCCTGAAAGAACTAGCGATATTTTCATTTCTTCCCCACTGAGGCAAAAATGTATCTATATAACAGACGCACTATCAGAAAAACTACGTTAAAGCCCGAGTTGCAATGAGGAACAAACCTAAGATGTAGGTTG
The DNA here is from genome assembly GCF_032191515.1 of Phaenicophaeus curvirostris. Taxonomy (NCBI): domain Eukaryota; kingdom Metazoa; phylum Chordata; class Aves; order Cuculiformes; family Cuculidae; genus Phaenicophaeus; species Phaenicophaeus curvirostris. The sequence continues at coordinate 53,739,031 of NC_091396.1, read as the reverse complement.
AAAGATATGGAGTCAGCTCCTACACTGACTTCAAACAGGGGCTGGAAAAGTGTGGCACCTCTTTTCCCTCTCAGGAAAAAAAACTAAATATCATTTCTCAATCAATTAAAGAAATGAGAAGCCATAGAAAACATTGAGAATGGTTTACATTTGGTTATGCTTTACATTTCCCAAAGAGACTTTAAAATATTTTACATTTTTACTGAATTCATACAGTCATACTCTACTACTGCAATTTCAATTGCAAGATACATTTGCCCCTCTAGAAGCCTTGCAAATTTCAAATTGTATTATCTTTCACTGCCAGACCTCACAGCCCATGGGAGGGGCACAAAGGCAGAAGTCTCTGAGAAGTATTCACTAAATGAAACAGAGCTCAAGTCACGATTATGAAGTACAGCACTAAAAGTTTAAAACTACACTTCATAGAAAACGAATGTAAGACCATCCAAAAATACTAACTGATCAGCTGGTATAAGCTGAATCCCAACTTGCACTTAAAGGTATCACACACAAAGCTACAGAGGAATCATAAAATGCCACTTTTTAAATGACCCTTCACACAGAACCATTATTTTCCACAGGAGAGGAAATAGGTGAATGCTTCATCTGTATGCTCTTAAACTAAGTCCACCAGCTTTTGCTTAGATATCGAGTTTTGAATTCAACATTTTTATACATTTTCAATATGTAATGCCTGGAATTTTTCTAAAAAAGATATGAAACCCACATAGGAAATTTAAGCCTAAAGACAACAGATGCCTTTCCAGATCATCAGAGCCCATTCGCCTTGGAAGTCAACCCTCTAAACAAGCATATGCTGCCTTTAACATAAGACTGTCAAAGTACTATCAGCAAACATAACACCTATACAGCAGAAAACACAAGGGAATTTGCTTTCCCCTTAGTAAACATTTTACGCCCTAAAGATGTAGAGGTAAAATCCAAAATATGTGAGGTAAAAAACCCAAACATGTAAGAAAATTATGCATAATTTATTAGAACTTAAAACACCTGTATTTTTTAATAAATACACATAAATGCATAAATATTCCATGAGATTACAATTTTAATGCATAAAAGATGAAAAAGAGCTAATAATTCCCCTTAGTCAAATATACTAGCGCATTTTAAGAAATCCACTAAAATATTGGTAACCTAGACAAAAATTTTATCACAGATTTTGTGACAAAGCATTCCTAACCATGAAGTACAACATCAGCTAGGAGATCATGGCTTGTGAATTTGTGCATGAACAATCAATGCTTCAATAGTCCAAAACAGCAAATCGAGCATACAGATCAAGGCCAAAGGAAACCCATAACCACCTAGCCTCATCTCCAGCATCATGATCTGTAACTTCTTCCTTGGCATTTCATTAAAACTTCTCAATTGTTTAGATACAGTTTGCAGGAATCGGCAGTTTTGACATGAGCTTGTGTTCAGCAGTACTTTCCTTAAACATTCTCTGGCCTTTGAGCACTCCAAAGCTGTCTGTCCAATAAATCTTCTAGCCCACAATAACAGCAATGAAAAACTGAGTCCCAGCACTAAGATACACTTTAGGATAACCCTACTCAAAGGAGCCACTGAGGATACAAACTAGGGTTTGTATTTGTTAAGATATTGTAATGCTAAACATGAACAGAGAACCAAGGGCTCTGCATAGTAAACCTACTGCCAATAAGCATTTCATGGTAATATTTATACCAATTGGTCTCTCACAGAAATATTTTCTTAAAGGACCCAATAGCACTTCTATACAAGCACTGATAGTACTTTCAAGGATCTATGCAACTGCAGATAATAATATTAATACAATCATGCTTAGTTGCTCTGCATGCTCCATTTCATGTATTGGACAAGCTGCTTTAAATGCCTGTATGTATCAGGCTTAACCAGATTACAAACTGAACACCTCCTGAAGCAGCTAACCAGTTCCTAGCTTGGCAGAGCAGCTACTTCAGTCATGTTAAAGCACAATAGCCTGTCCTTGTGATGCGCTTTTGTGAGGAATCTTTGGCAGTCTAAGACATCCCAAGGGATCTCCTTCCTCCTCCCTGCAGGCTAACACCCCCCTGCACTCCAGTTGTTTTGATTTAACAGCTTGCAGTATTTTAGCACTAGGCAAGTTTCAGCAGCTGAACTCTAAAAACCTGAAAATAAGGCATTTCAATAGATACAGGGAAAAAAACAACCAGCGTTTCAAACATGCATAAGTTACCATCTCCACAACAGCCTGCTCTTACTGCAAATGCATTGTATACGCAAACCATTTAAGTTATGTTCAGCCAAACACAAAGCTGTTGACCAGCTCGCACATAGGAACCTCCTTCCAGATCAATCTTTGGTTGAATAGACATATTAGATATTTTCACAGCTAAAGACTTAGTATCCCCTCACTAACCCCAGATCCATGCAGCGCAGATTATGCGCACAGAGAAGGCTTAGGAAAGAAACACATGCTGCATATCTAACTTTTCAGCACCAGAGGCCAGCTCCAGGAGATGACCCAGAGGGCCTTCAGGCAGCCACTTCTGACTCACACTTGGCAACTTAAAGAGCTACAGCTTCCAGCAGCGCTGCCCTCTCATCTACCAGACACTGCCATCCACAGCAACAGACACATATTGGCTTTCTAGGGTGCAGCAGGTAATACATTTGAAGGAGTATGACAGCCTGCTGGCCTTGAACATGGCACTGTTGCTCCCCAGCTTCAAGGTTCCATCCCCTGTGCTGTCTCTGGCACTCACCTCACAGTACAGCAAGCTAGTTCAATTAACATGCCCTGTGATCCAGTTAATAAATCAACCTGGCTCTCTATGCAGTCGGACAAGTGCCAAAGTTGGTGCATGGAAGGGAACAGAACAACTTCCTTAAGCACCTGAGAACTGACAGGATATTGTGCAAACATACGCTTTGTTACTGCATACAGTGCAGCTTAGCCAAACAGTCTAGATCAAATCACCCATTTCAACTTAAGTTAGGTAGCCAGGAGGCAAATAAACCTCTCTGACCACCTAACACAAGCCAGAGTTCATGTGAAGGAAACATTTCTGTGTTAAGAAGAGAGGCTATATACACACATGGTCAAGGCCCAGAGATTATAACTGACAAACACATTGCCTGTTCAAGGGCTCACAAAAGCCCTCTCAACCACAACTAAAATGTCGGTAGTCTGATTTTAAGGGTTTTTTTCCTCCTTTTTAGTTTATGAGTTTGTTCTAGTAATCTGTAAGTTCAACAAATTCAGATACATAGATAAAGTTTAGAAAACTACCATGATTTGCTCCCCTGCCAAAGGCAGTATAAGATTTACTTGAACAAAACCAATATTCATTAACAAAAATGTCATCACAGCCAAATTCCAGTATTTAAGTTTTTATACCATACCAACTATTATACCTGTGAACTGAAAAGCAAGCAAGGGCTGCAAATATCTGACTTTTGGCTAAAAGGTAATGAAAATTTGAATTGTGTAGATGATACCAAAAACACAGGAGAATTCTTCACCTGACACACGCCGGTGTGCGGATTTAAAGCCAATCCTAGTGTATTCCGGCCAAGAAATGTTACTGTCACGCACTTGCAAGGCTACATACTTTTTCATTTTGTTTTGTTCCAAAACTTTATCAAATAACCACATAAAACCTTAACAGTCAGCTATGCACATTGAAAAGGGAAAGAAGAAAAGCATTACAAGAACAGCGTACTAGCATTCTATAATTATCGAAAAGTTTATGCAGAATAGCTCCTACCAAGCAGTAATGGTGAAACTATTACTAAATATTTCTTGTGTAGTAATTAGTGTAATTTCGTACTTTATCAAAAGAACTGTGGCAGGCAGTGCCAGCAGGGAATACAGTGGTGCAAGTCTAAGCCATTCATGAAGTTTCGCCACACTTCACAGGGAACCAAAAGATTTGACTGAATAATCAAGTATTTCAGAGGTCTATGAAGAGATTTGTATCTCTTGACCAGAGACGGGGCACGACATAAAAAGCCCAGTCTCCAAGAGCTACGCTATGAGTGTAACTGCATTCTGCAGATAACCGAGACACAAGTAGGAGTTACAGAAGCGAAACAGAAGGAGATGTCTAGGCAGAGCAGCTGCAGCTGTAGCAGCACATCTCTGTGATGTTTCCAGTTCCACCAACCCAGGCACACAGGCCTGCTTATAGAACAGAGCGAAACACAACACAAAACCCAAGGCGGCACCCTGGGCACAGGCTCAGGTTGTGCCCCGCTGCCAATTCTGAAAATGCCAGCAAATAAACTCTTGAAGATTCATTTTGGAATTTTAGAAAGCAAGCGCCCTGTATCAGGTCTGGGCGATGTGCAGGAGCGATTACCTACAAAAGATATTACCTATTTCCCACCTTATACATGTACGTATAAGTTTTTCCAGAAATCTTATTTATTTTCTGTACTTTCAAAGGATTAATTTTAACGCTATTATAAACTTTATGAAGACCCAAAACTTCTCCTAATTTGAAGCTGGCTCCAGCTCTGCCTGACCTTGCAGGCGAGACAGGGAAAGGCTGCAAACAGATGTGATCACAGATCGTACTGAACACAAGGCGGTTTCACCTTCCCAGAACGAGTGATGCCTGGAAAGAAAACACACTCCCAGAGGGGCACTTTCGAAGGAAGCGATTATTTAGAAGGAACTTGACCCCGCTTTGGTTTAGATCGAGCGACGTTCCGCTTTCGCGACGGCCACCCCCGGCGCTGACCTTGGCGGAGGTCGGGGTCCTGCAGGACGTCGTGTGCGCGGTAATCCTCGACGCCGTGCAGGCGCAGGATCTGCACCACGGCGTTGCTGAAGCCGCAGAGGGGCTGCGCCGGGCTGCCCTTCATGAACACCACCACCGGGTGCTCCCGCACCAGCCGCTCCACCGCCTCCCGCGAGCCCGAGCCCGAGCCGCCACTGCGGCCGCCGCCGCCGTCCCCGGGCTCCGCCGCCCGGCTGAGCGCCCGCCCGGCGCGGCCCCGTGAGGCGCCGAGCCGCCAGGCCGCCCGCAGCGCGCCGCTCATCCCGCCCGGCCGCCCGCCCGCCGCCAGGCCCCGCCGCCAGGCCCCCCGCGCCGCGCCCGCCGCCTCATTGGCGGAGAGCTCCCTCTGCTCGTAGGCGCACGCGCCCGCCACTCGGCCCTCGCAGCCAATGGGGCCGGCGATCCCGCGCGCCCCGCCCCGCCCGCCGCGGCCCCACTGGCGGGAGCGGCCGGGGAGGGACTTCCTTCCGCCCCGCGCGGGGCTCCTTCCGCTTCCGGGCGCCGGCCGGGGGCGCGTCGGGGCTCGGCCGCCTCCCGCCTGAGCGGCGCGGGGGATGGGGGCGGGGAATGGGAGCACCGTCTGCAGGTGCCGTCTGCCCCGCCGCGGGGCACGCAGCCCGTCACAGCCCCCGGGGGTGCGGGGAGGCCCGCCGGGCGCCCGCCGCCGCGCTCAGCCGCTTCCTTCGGGCCTGGCGCGTGGGCGGGGACCCGGGGCTGAGCGGAGCCGCGAGGGCGGGGGGGGGCTGCAGGCGCCGGCTGCCCCCGAGGTGGGGTTTGGTGTCGTCCCGCCGGTCCCTGGCGCGGGGAGGAGAAGCGTCTGCGAACGTGAGCGGGTGCGGCGGTGGAAGCGTCTCCTCCAGAAAGCAGAGCCGTTGGGGCGGCACCGATTGTCGCCGCGGAGCCTAATGCGGGCAGCCGGCGAAGAGCCAAGTGAATCTGTCTCCTCGGTAGCCTTAGCTGTGTCCAGTGGGCTGTTTGACCGCATTCCCTTGTTCGGTCGTGGTTGATGTGGAATAGGATGAGGCTGGTGGTTTCTATCACTGAGGAACGAGCAGTTCTCTGCATGCTGTGTTTTAGTACTGGGAGACGAGGCCTGAGTAACCGGCAGCTTTGTGCAGCTTGGGCTGTCGGGGGCAGAACTGGTGGAGGTGGTAGCAGGATGGAGAGATGGGAGCAAGATTGCATTAGCTGGCTGCCTGTGTACAAGAGTTGGTTCAGTTTGCGCTGGAAGATGCACAGAACTGTCCTGCATCAGCCAGAGAAATGCTGAATTTGGAACATGTCCTGCAAATGGCCATGTGCGCAGCTCTTTTGAGCTCCTGAGCAGATGCCAGATTCTTTCCAAGAACTTGGAGCAGAGCACAGAGGTCTCCTGCAGCAGCCAGGTCCATTCTGTAAGTAGAAGAAAGCGTTGAAAAGTTTTCCTCTGTACTAAGCTGCAGTCTGTCACAAGTAGTGATTCGAAGTGTATTTCTGAGTATTAACTTACATTGCAGCTCTGGCATCTGGGCTTTCAGTAGATTAATGGCCATTTGTATTACTTGCACTTGTAAGGAAACCCAGTTCTGTTCACAAGAACTTTTCAAACAAGACCAGCTTGTCTTCTGTGTTCAGAAAACTGTTTCCTAGCTCTTGATTTTTGTGGAATCCTGTTGGTACTTGAGCAGCAACTCATTATTCATTTTCTATGAAACCACCTTCAGGCATAACTTCTGTTGCCTTTTACTTAAACTTAATTAGAACAAATTCCAAAGGGAATTGTGGCAAACTTGCAGTTTCTTAACTCGTGTGAATAGCCTGTGAAGATTAAAAAAAAGCATTGCTGCAGTATTTAAAAATACATGTACTTACGAAGAAATACTCGCTGTTAGGAGTCTAAAGGCAAAGATCATATATTGTTGATGAGCATCATGCATTTTTTGTGTCAGTATGTTTTGTTTCTAGCAGAACATCAGAAGACAGGCACGGTCATGCAGATTGAGACATAGAAAAGTTATTGCTTTCTGTGGTTTATATGTTGTGATTAACGTGGTGTAGCATTGTTCAATCTGAAAAAAAAAGCCAACCCTGAATATCATTCCAGCTATTTTTACAAGGAGATGATTCATAACAAATAAAAAGTGAAATAAGGACATCAAACTGAAGTGTAATAAACCTGTGTGAGGACATGCTCCTTCTGCAATAATATAACCCTAGTTGAAGTTTAATCCTCTGTAGTCCAAGAGATGCCCTTGGTTGCTAGTACTCTGGGCATACCAGGCTTGCAGAGAGAGCACGTGTGTGAGGAAGCCGAGGCATGCCTGTAAGAGTCGCAGCAGCAACATGCGCAATATTCCTCTAACAGTTACAATTCTGTTGCCACGGAGATAATGACTTATCCCATGTCATTATTGATCTATCAACAGTAAGAGTAATTTTGCAGTCTGATATTGTTTAGCAAATAGAGTAGTATCTGCTGAACACTGAAAAACTGCTATAAGTGTTAGAAAGCAGCTCTGAAGTCGGTGTACTTCGTAAAATAAAACTCCCTGAATTTCTAGTTAGCCACTGTTGTTTTGCAAGGTGACCTGTTATGTTAAGTTTAACAGAATGTTTTCTAGTAAAATATTTAGTATAGTCAAACACTTGGATTACACAATATGCAGCACTCTTAGTAGATAAACACTTTCCCTGCTGATAAGACTTAGAACAATTAACCCTTATACACTGTAGAAACAGAGATAATTATTTGTTGCCTGGTCCAGTCTTCCATCAGTCTGAATGAAACTTCTTTATTTTCCAGATAATGGTTTAAGTCACCTGTTCAGAAGAAATATTTATGAGACTCCCATAAGACTCCTGACAGTTTGCTGATGTTCCTGTTAGAAGACTTATTACTGTTTTCAAAACAAGGTGATAATAAAAGCTCCAATATTTAAACTGCTGTGCTTAAATACTCAGTTAGTTACAAATTAGGTTACTTCCAGGCATTCTGCTGCTGAACAGAATTACTGGTTATGAGTTGGTGTGGTTTGAGGTTCTTATATAGTGCACAAGAAGGTAGACATCTAAGAATAATATTGTTGTGTTTGGTTTTTAAAAGGGAGGGCTAAATTAGTTGGTAAAAAAAGACCAGAAGTCTCATTTCAGCTTATCAGAACAGGACACTCATGTCAAAGCAAGGTGTCTCTGTCTTTTGACTTATGATAGTGCCTGGAATTTAAGTCCCCAGCTGTTCTACATGCCAGGTAAATAATTTCAGCATAACATCAAGGCAACGTGTGGCAGCACTAACATATCCTCAGTTTGGAGAGCATTAAGAATGCTTAAAATGTATCTGGAATTCTGGACAGTTAAATTTTTTGTGGGATGCTTAAATTGTGAATGCTGGAGAAACGTATGATAAGTTCCTTGTTATTTTGCAGATGTGCTTGTTTGGAAAACTTGTACAATAGGCAGCAGAAATGTGGAGGTGCTATGGGCAGTTTGCTGGACTAGAAGCTCAGGTCCCATGGGAAATGCAGATTTTTTAAATGTATTACCCTGTTGGTTTTGAACTAATCTGGGGACCTGTAAGCAAGTTTGTTTCTGAACTAGATGGATAATTAAATAATATTTATGGGCTTGTAGCATATTCCCAAGAGGGTGTTCGTGTTTGCTTTAAAATACCGCAATCCATTTCATAAATGACAGAAGCAAAGAAAATGTACAAAATTACCTAAGTCAGATCATGTAGGTCACCCATCAGTTAAACTAAGGCAGTTTCTTGACTTAGATCTTTGTAAGGATGCCTTTGGCAGAGAGACATAATGCTAATTAACAAAGGAAAAATGTCTGAGCCCCACATTTAACAGTTAGAATGGAAGATCATGTTCCAGCCTGAATGTGGACCTTTAAAGGAGACACTGTTTAGACTTCCAAGCTTGCTTCTTAAGGGCACTGATCTCAATATAAGCTTCTTTGTAGTAATACTCTGCATTGTGAATTGTCAAAGTGCTCTGGAGCAACGACTATGTAGTATGGCCTTTGTAATACAGAAGTAGAATTATTCTTTGAGATAAGCAAGCTTCTTTCAACTATTTTGCCTGACCTAAGTTTGTTAGACCCTTATTCTTTATTTGCAGATGATAGTGGTGCTTAAGTCTTTCAGTATTACTGAGGAAACTTATTTTATATACATCATAAATGTAGAGTTGTGAAATGTTACCTCTAATGAAAACACTGCTTGCCTCTTTTCACAAAGGAGTTACAAATGTTAAAATCTTTAATGGACATGTAAAAAGACTGGGCAAACTTGAGAAGGTAAAATTGGTCTGCTAAATATAAAGATGTTGTTGGATCAAGTTTTGAGCCATAGGAAGCTAGGGACTGCCATTATAAAAGTATGCACATCTTGTTCTTCACTTCCTGTGCATTCACTTTTGACCTGTGTTGCAGACACGGAGACCTGGGCTCTGAGTTTGATTTAACTTGGTATGGTAATTCGTGCAAATGGTAATTTACTCAAAATGCTGGAAATGTCTTGTGTTTTTTTGTAATTGTAGGAAAGCCCCAGGGCACTCTCTGTCTGTAAGGAAGATTCTTATGCCCCAGTTAAGTTCCACTGGCATATTCTCATAGCTACAATGACAGGAGTGTTTTAGTTGACTTAGCTTGTTAAGAACACGCAGTGGGGGAAGAAAAGCTCTGGTTAGCATGCATTTCGTGTCCTGGAGGGGGTCTGACCACTGTGGTCTGGCAGCTTCTGATCCCCAAGTTACCCACTTTACTAAAATGGCAGGCTGTAGTAACTGAATGCTTGTTGCCTCAGAGAGCAATTACATCTGTTCTTGTTTGGCACTTTTGAATTCCCTTATCTTTTTTATATAACATTTAAAAATTACAGTAAGATATTTTCCTGTGATGTTTCAAGAAATGCATCTCATGTTACAAAAACTTGCCTCAACTTTAAATAGTGCTGGCCACTTCATCTTGCCTGTGGCAGAAGACATAATACCAAGCATGTACCATTACACGTATGTTTCAACTAGATGAGATACCTCTCCAAGTAAAACTTGGAGTTTTGCACCCATCAATGTACTGTAAAGTAGGTAGAATTGTTATAGAGAATCTTAGTTATAAGAGGTTTATTTTAAATATTAATATTTTAAAACTTTGTGCTTTAAAGTTTTGAGTGCAATATTTCAATAAAGATTTTTTTTTCCATCACTCTTTAGTCTTTCAGTTTTTTCTAGGAATGCGTTTATACATTTTAATACGTTTATAATTTCTCATAACGGTCCTTTGAAAAGGAACTATAGTGTAGCCAATGCCCTGACCCTAAATCATGTGAATTGCTGTTGCTTAATCTTTGCTCGACAAATCTGTATTAAAAGTAATTCTGGGGAGCCTGGAAGTTTTTTGTTAAAATGTTATGCTTTCATTGCTAGTGTTAATGATGTAAGCTTATATTATATGTAGTATACAAGCTCTCATTACTGTAAATGTGTTGAGGGCAATTCTTGGCTATGTACTGCATGCTCATGGAAGTGCAGAAGTCATACATGAAAGCAGAAATGAATAAAAGCTTAAGCAAGTAATTAAAATAACATTCATCATTGCAATCAACTATATTTGTGGTAAAAAGATGTTCTAGTTCCACTATACAGTGTGCAGAATAAAATTACTCTCATGTCACTTGCTTACATCTTTTTGTATGGATTGAAGCTTTTGAAGTTTAATGCCAGTTGGAGGACTTTGGACTTAAATTTCCCACAGGAGTTGTGCAATTGTCTATGTTCTGCTAAAGAGAACTTGAATTTGGATGAAGCAGATGCCAAGTGTGGTGCCTCTCAGAAGACAGCTGGGCTATAGAATTTTGAGGACTTGAAACTTTACTGAGACCTGATCTTTGACAGGAGCTTGCATGGAAATACGTCCGTGTTTGGCTGTGGTATGAGGTTCTACAAACTCTTATTTTTATATAAAAATTAAATTGAGCTAAAACAATGTTGGTTTTTTTTTTCCTGTTTTTTTATTATTATTATTTCTAGTAATGAAAGTAAGGAGAGGGTGCGCAAAGGTGTGGGAAGCTGGGGCTCTGACAGGCAGAGGGGAGTTGTAGCTCTCCTTTGATGCAGACAGCTACACTGGTTGTTTGAGATGAATTGAACAGTGTCTTCTTTCCAAGCCTATTCCAGTCATTATCCCTTCAGAGCAGGGAGATTCTTGGACCGAATGGGTAACCTTACAAGGAATGCTGGGACAGGGAGGAGGGAGGGGAAAGGGAATCAGACTGATGAGGTATGTGGGTAAGGCTGTAGCAACTAGGTCTGATGGCACAGACCAACAGAAACTGCTAGGGTGGTGCTGTATAAAATCAAGAATAGAAGAGTTCTGGGGGAAAAAAAATCTCTGCCATGGATGAGATGGAGGGGAATAGGACTGAAAGGGCTAAACTGCCTGGCACATGCGAAACAGGCTTTCCCAAGAGTGTGGAAATTAAACCTCAAAGCTTTTAGGTGAGAATCTAGTGGCAGTGTGTCTCAGCCTTCTGTGCTACTAGTTACCTTAGTGACCACCTTGTGGTGATGAGTGACCACCTTGTGATATTTCAGTCACTCCCTGCAAAAGTTACCAGAGTTGCATTCTGATCCAAGGTGGTTTGTGCAAAGACCAATGTGAATTGGTGTTAGGAAGTTTTTTGTTGATTGTCCTGTAAGGAAGCAAGCATGGATGCAGGTTGTGAAAGGAATGCTTTTAGAGTTGCAAAGTAGGGTTCTTGAGGAATGTTAGATTTAGACTGAACAACTTTCAAAATCATGTGCATGGGCAGAATTTTTTAGATTACTACACTTATTTAAAAACAATATCTTGTTAAACCAGCAACAGCAAAATAATAATGCGGGAAGTTTGGAGGGGTTTTTTATATTTTAAAGTGTTTTTTCTTTCCTTGTTTGAAGTATGAAAACGTGTTTCTCTTGAAAATCTGGCTGTTCTAAGAATAGGCAAACTACCTGAGAGAGCACTGCCAAATGCCCCTTATTGATACTGTGATTTTCTTGGCTCTGTTCACAAGGCAGTGTTTGTAATGCTGTCAACTGCATGACACAAACATGCAGGTTTGTTTAGTTGTGGTTACTAACTGTGCACTTTTAGAGGGCAAGCAGTCCTTTCACAGAATAGGCAGCTTCTCCCACATGTAAGTGTATGTACCTTTCCTAAACTTGCTTAAAAATAATTGCATGGAAGCTCTCTCTTATTTTAATGCTCACCCTTACATTAATTTAGTGATTAAAGTGTTAGTGCTGCAGTGCTCTAAGCTCTTCTGAAGTTTGTAATAGCCTTCCTCACTTGTTGATGTCCATAACAGCTGAGAATACTCAGCAGCCTCCTTGGATGTAGCTAGCAACTCGTAGGGTAAAGAACTTGTACTGGAAAGTTGTATGCCATTTAATTGTAGCACTTGTTGGACTTGTACAAAGGCTTGTTTTATAATCAGCCTGACTTCATTAAACAAAAAAAAAAAAAAAAGAAAGAAAAAAAGCATTTGCACCCTATGAACAAAAGCCTGGGAATAAGCTTCGAGTTTTAGAACAATCACTTTTTTGTGACAGTGAGGCGCAGATTGCTCTGAATCATTCTTGGACTCCCTTCCCCTTTGCTCTTTGTCCAGAGATTTGTTTGGATGCTAGTTTACTAGTTTTCAGTTGTTGTGAGTCCTAGGAGGCATGAGGAGGCAAAGGTGCATCATAGCAGCTTCTTTCTGTCACTGTTCTTTAGTTTGAGACACTCAGTCGGAGGAAGCTGATCTGTGCTCTGTTCTAGTTTCATGCTGGACTACTGTGACGCATGATTTAAAGTCCATGTGCTGTGGAAGGAGGAAAGTGAAACTCAAGACTTACAGAACTATAGCCCTTTGAACACTGGCATACAGTAGCTGTTTTGTGTAGCATGTGTTTCCTATCCCTTACGAGGCTAGATGCAAACAAATAAATTGCTTCAGAAAACTTGTATATCTAGAAGCAGCAAGACTAGTGTAGATAAAAGTACAGCTCCACACTACCGAGTTTCAGGGAAATAAAAAGGGCAAAACTGTATCTGTGAAGGGAAGCAAGGAGAACCACATGTAGTCATGTGTGATTAATTTTAATAGTAGAAAGTTTATGGAATGTTGTATTTCAACAGTTGTCTTTGCTATTTATCCAGGGGACTCCAGAGAACATTTTTTTTTTAAAAACGAAGTCCTGCTATCTCCTTCTGTAACTTAAAAAAAGTATGTGGAGAGGAATGAGGAAGAAAACCCAGTCCACCTGAGTTAGGCACAGGAGACTAGGCTTCAGATCCTGATTTTTTTCAATGGACCTTGGCTTCCCCTGGCTTATCTCCTGCTTACTGTCACTGAGGGGATTGCTACTAATTACAAAGGTTAACACTGGATACTCCTGAACGTACAACTTTCTTTTATTTTTTGCTGCTTCCTTCACACTTTCAGAGTAGAAGGCAACATAACTCTTCCCTCATCTGCTTCCTGGTGTGCTAGATTAGATGCTCTGGAGCAGGAACAGTGTTTTTCCCTAGGTGCATTCAGACTTCTTAAACTGTGTGTCTGCCTGCAGTTGAAGGTCTCTGGGTCAGTAACCCTTTTTTGGTCCACAGAGTTCACAGCAAAAAATCAATAATTGCCTAAAATCTGACTCTTCTTCAGCTACTGTCTTTAAAAAAGATAAAAATGCTGCTTATTAACAAGGTTTATGTGTAAACCTACATATTTTCTTACATTTAGTTTTAAAAAGTGGATGAATATTGTTTTTTTATTTTTCCTGTTTAGATAGAGTGTAGAACACATGCAAACCAATATCTTTCTAGGCATGGGGGTACATTTGGATTGTCTTTATTCCTACACTGGTTTGCCATGAATGTCAGGTCTATGTTCTTTAATTCACTTTAATATTAAATTAATCAAATTTTCACAGATGAATAACACAGAGATTTACAGGTAAGAAATGGTTTCTTATTGTAATAGACCACCTCTAATCCATTTGATTTTTAGACTGTCTTGTCATTTGTAGGGTTGCATGGGATTCACAACTGGTGTGTGCACCCTAAATGCACTGCTCCAAACCACACAAGCCTCAGGCGTCACACTATTTTATCTCATCTGGAGGGGGATGTGTCATATGAGCAAATTTCTCTATTTACAAGGAGAAACAATTTTTTCCCTCCTTCTTGTCACAGGTACTTTTATACTCTCCTTCAGGTTTCAAGCCTCTGTCTGTTTCCATGTTAACTCATCTTCCAAACTTAAACAGGCCACTGAGAACTATAAAGACATTCAGGAGAACTATGCGGAATGGTGCCCTTTAAAATGCATTGTGAAGAAGGTAGCTGAAAGCAGGGGAGATTTCAGGGGGGTTGGAACTAGATGATCTTTAAGGTCCCTTCTATGACTATGATTTTTTTTGTCTGCTAACCTTGCTCCTGCATTCTTTTTAGTGTTAGGCTTGCTTCTATCAATTGCAGAAACTGCAGATATTCGAGGCTGCTTTGACAGTATCTTGCACCTAATAGAAAACTTGGAAAAAAAATTCATCTGTTCCTAATTGCATGTGCTTGCTGCAAGTCTGGGAGTGATATGTGGAGTAGTAAGTCCATTTAAATATCTTGTGTGCTGAAGGATCCTATTCTCAGAAAGGTATATTGGTGTAAAGGACTTGGTTTACAACAACTGATTTAATGGATGTTTGTAACTCCATTTTGACTGCACAGTCTTCTGTGATATTTTCCAACTTCCAGTTTGAGATGTAATTCAAAAGTTAAAAGATAATGAGTAAGGGGCACCAAGTATCACTTCTGTTTACATGGAAACATACTGGCACAAAAAAAAAATCAAAAATCAATTCATTGAAATATGTCTTGTAGAATCTGTGGTTAAATTTCAAGTATCCTTAAAGTGTTAAAATGTCCAAGACTGCCCATGAATTGGAATTCTGGTGAATAGCAAGGGAGAGTATTTGAACCGGTATTTTTGTCAGAACTCATAGTGTAGTACTAAGTCGAATTGCCTGCCAAGTTAGTCGGTCTATGCTCAAGATATGGAGCCTAAACAGACAAAAGATAAATTTCAAAATATGCAGCAGGGAGAATGTGAAATGCTAGGCTGAGTCCAGATGATCTCCACATGAATAAAGGACAGGAAGTTAACCTTGTTCACCAGTGTGATCCTTGCCATAGTGCTCCTGAAGATAATGCTATTCTGATATAAGCATTTAGAGTTTATGGCTCTTCGTTCCTCATCTCCTGAGGAGACAGCTCCTCTGTAGCAACCACTGAAGCCTTCTGTCGAGCAATGTGAAACTTTGAGTAGCTGTAAAACAAAAACAACGCTGAGAAGCCCCAGTGTCAAAAACTGTCATGCTAAAGACATGTCTCTGGAACACTGCCCATAAATGTTACTCTGCCAACAAATGCTGTTCCTCCCACCCCAAGACAGCCACATGACTCATTTGAATAACAATTTTACATTGCTGTACAAGCAAACATAAAGGGAAACATCTTAATATCTTGTAGTACTTGTTTGTCATTGGTTATGAGTGTGAATAAATGGGTGTGTTATACTAATAAGAGAGAGCAGCTACCCTGCAGCATTATAAGTGCTTCTCTTTCCTTTAGAACGCCGTGCAGGCTCTCCTGCAGAGCAAACAATGCCAACACCATTGCTACTTTTGCAGTAGTTGGTGCTTTCCACCCAGTCTCTCGAGTATTTTGCTCATCACAGGAAATGCTTGAAAATGCTGCATGTTCACTGACAAATACTCGTGGTTTGTTTTAGAGGCTGAGCCAACTGCTTCTAAAAATACATTCCTTTCTCCCAGGAAAGAGAGTTAGAGCTGCTGCTCTTTCCTTTTCAGAATCTCCTCCACCCTTCCATGCTGCTTGCTGTCATTCTAACCTCTCCTTTGTTGTTAGGTGTGGTGTGTGGGCAGCTTTATATTATTTGGATTATGAACTGAATGCTCATTTACTTAATGCCTGGTGTGTGCCTGTGTATGTTGGTTTTTCTAACTCAGCATGTACAAAGCTGTTTGAAGTAATAAAATTGGAGCCATGAAAGCCTCCACGTAGGGAAAGGCAGAAAAGAACTTAATGCAAGCAGTTTTTAGATAGTGATGCATTGCCCAACCACAGCAAGCTTTCTGAATACAAGGGGTGTTTTTATTTTGGACTTAGAAGATCTAGGTATACTAAGTAAATTCCTAAGGGGGCGGTTTCATAAGGAATTAATTGCTGCCACTGAGGCAGCTCACTGTGATGACAGAGACAGTTTTCCCAATGCAAATGCATAGGTAAGATTTTTCTGTTCTCTATCATCTACCTGTTCTAGAACCATTTCTTTGGAGTCCAACTGCCTTAGACTGTATTCAGTTCCTCACAGTACCCTAAAGGTCATCAAGAGATAAGCAGCTCTGAATTGCTATGGCCAAGAGCAGTCGCATATAAATTCCATTTTACACACTGGTGATATCAATTTCACTCCATTCATTTTAGTGAACAAATGAAGATTTTTCCAAGTTAGATGGTAGACTCGCCCACAGAGTGAGATTACAACTGTTCTGTTTCCCCCTCACTGACACCTTAAAAGGTCATAATTAACCCAAATTGTGTCACTGTGGCCATTCACAGCTTCAAGGTTGGAACCAGCTATAGAAGTACACTCCTCATCATAAGTTCTGACAAATTTCCATTACCTTTTCCATTGCAGGTGATTCCTGATGATTTGAGAGCAATTTCAATAGAGAGTTATTCCAAGTAAGGCTGTGTTGGAACACGGATGGGAGCTCACCTTGAATACCTGGCTGAGGGCAGAAGCGACCCTGTGAAGGCTCCCCTGGCTGATAGTCAGGTGACACTATTGACATGAGCCAGCTTATCCCATCTGGCATTAGAGCGTGGAGAGCTGTCCCTGGCCTCTGACCGACCCCGGGATTTCACTCTGTCTTCACTGCTGAAGAACCTGTCTCGAGGCTCTTGGCCGCAGTGCAGTTATGTGTGGCCAGAGACTTTTATCACAAATGGCGTGTTTTTCTGCTCCTTATGCAAATGAACCGCACAAGCTCCCAGCAGCAGAGGGCAGCAATATAATCTCTTCTGAAGAGTAGGTTTTTGTGCCTTATGGAATACTGACAAACTTCACGTTCTCATTTGCTTTGTTTACATTGTATTATTGTTCAAATATGAAGAAGCTGCTCCTTCTTTCCTCCTTCCCTCCCTGTGGCTCAATGCATTCATGTGATTAAAACTTTCTGATTCCACAGATGGGCTGCAAGATGTTGATGACTCTCTGGCTTCCTTGGCTGGGCTACAAAACCAGCGCTGTGGCTGGCGACACGCTGCCGCTCCTTTTGCTTCTAATTGATTTTTCCAGAATAACCCAAGCATATTCTGCAGACTTTTTGCTTGGATAGGTTACAGAGGAAAGAATTGCCTGAATTGGACTACAGTGGAAACAGGTTTTGCTTCCTAAATTCTTGGTAGTTTTATTTTCCTACATGTCAGTTACAACTCTCCATGCATCCAGGTGAATTCCTGCGGTGAGCTAAGTTTGTTTATTATGTATAACCACTGACATCAGACTGTCTTCTTGCCTCCTGGGCATTTTCTGGGCAAGAAATGGAAAGGAACTTGCCCATGTATTAGCATGGATTACTGGGACTACCAGCATGCACGAAGATCATCTGCATTTGTCGCACATCAGGGGTTCGGTGACTCTTGCAGCTTCAGGCCCTCTAAATGTAGGAAATTTAGCTTTTTATTTGTTTTACTTGTTGCATGTCTTGTGTTTGGTGACTCTTACAGCTCCAGGCCCCCCAAACATGAGAAATTTAGCTGTTTACCTTCGTTTTATTTGTCAGACATCTGGCATTCAGCGACTCTTGTAGCTGCCCCCCTCCCAACCATGAGAAATTTGGGGGTTTTCTCCGTTTTATTTGTCGCAGGTCTTGTGCTTGGTGACTCTTGCAGCTCCTGGCCCCACAAACATGAGAAATTTAGCTTTTTCTCTTCGTTTTATTTGTCAGACATCGGGTATACGGTGACTCTTGCAGCTCCAGGCCCCTCAACCATAAGAAATTTGGCTTTTTTCTCTGTTTTATTTGTCGCAGGTCTGGTGTTTGGTGACTCTTGCAGCTCCTGGCCCCACAAACATGAGAAATTTAGCTTTTTCTCTTCGTTTTATTTGTCAGACATCGGGTATACGGTGACTCTTGCAGCTCCAGGCCCCTCAACCATAAGAAATTTGGCTTTTTTCTCTGTTTTATTTGTCGCAGGTCTGGTGTTTGGTGACTCTTGCAGCTCCTGGCCCCCCAAATATGAGAAATTTAGCTTTTTCTCTTCGTTTTACTTGTCAGACATCTGGCATTCAGCGACTCTTGTAGCTCCCGCCCTCTCAACCATGAGAAATTTAGCTTTTTCGGTGAGTGTCGCAGCTCCTGGCCCCCCAAACATGAGAAATTTAGCTTTTTACCTTCATTTTATTTGTCATGCATCTGGCATTCAGCGACTCTTGTATCTGCCCCCCTCCCAACCATAAGAAATTTGGGGGTTTTCTCCATTTTATTTGTCGCAGGTCTTGTGCTTGGTGACTCTTGCAGCTCCTGGCCCCCCAAACATGAGAAATTTAGCTTTTTCTCTTCGTTTTATTTGTCAGACATCTGGTATACGGTGACTCCTGCAGCTCCAGGTCCCTCAACCATAAGAAATTTGGCTTTTATCTCTGTTTTATTTGTCGCAGGTCTGGTGTTTGGTGACTCTTGCAGCTCCTGGCCCCCCAAACATGAGAAATTTAGCTTTTTCCCTTCGTTTTACTTGTCAGACATCTGGTATTCAGTGACTCTTGTAGCTCCCGCCCTCTCAACCATGAGAAATTTAGCTTTATCGGTGAGTGTCGCAGCTCCAAGCCCCCCAGACATGAGAAATTTGGGGGTTTTCTCCGTTTTATTTGCCGCAGGTCTTGTGCTTGGTGACTCTTGCAGCTCCTGGCCCCACAAACATGAGAAATTTAGCTTTTTCGGTGACTGCCCGCAGCTCCAAGCCCCGCACAGGCGCTGAATTCCCCCTCTCCCCCTGTGTGGCGGCGCCGCGGGCCGGGCGGTACCGGCCTTACATAAGGCCGCCCGGGGGCTGTCCCTGGCGCAGCCCCCGCGCTGGGGCCGGTGCCGGGCGGGCGGCGGTTAGCGGGGGGGGGACACGCAATGGCGAGGAGGAGGGAGCCCTTCGCCCCCCCCGGAGGAAAAGGGGAAGCCGGAGGGCTGGCGGGAGCGCTGATAGGGGGCGAGGCGGCTGCACCGCCCTCCGGAGCGCCCAGCGGAGCGGGTAAGGGGGTTCTCGGACGCCGCGGGAGCGCCAGCCCGGGGCTACCTGCGGCTGCCGCCTTCAGCTTGTCCTTCCCGGCTGTCAGGCTCTCGCCAAAGCCGGCTTCTTGTGCGCTTCTGTCAAATTTCCGCGCCGCTCGGTTCCCCTGCTGCCGGGACTCTCCTGCGGTTTGCAAGCTCCTTCTTTCTTTTCTTCCCTTCCCAGCTCTCTCCTCTTCAAATTATACAGTCGTAGGACGGTTTGGGTTGGAAGGGACTCTTCTTAAAGATCCCCCGGTCCCGAGCCTCCTGCCATGGGCAGGGACACCTTCCACTGGATCAGGTTTCCCAAAGCCCCATCCAACCTCATCCTGAACCCCTCCAGGGCTGTGGCATCCGCGGCTTCCCTGGGCAACCTGTGCCAGCGCCTCATCGCCCTCACAGGAAAAAGTTTCTTGCTAATATCTAATCTAAATCTCCCCTCTTTCAGCTTTAATCCATTGCCACTTGTCCTATCACCACTCCGATAAAGAGCCTCTCCCCAGTTTTCCCATAGGTCCCCTTTAAGTACTGGAAGGCCACTATACGGTCTCCCCAGATCCTAACTATTAAATATATCCTAGCTTTGCCCTTTCCTCTTAAGGAGGTCTGACCTTGTGTCCCTTTTCCTTCCTAAACAGTTAGAAGGCTTCCCAAGTTTTCCACAATAAGAGCCACTACCGTCCTTTTTAGATTCTGCGTGACTTTGTATGTAAACACCACTCACTCCAGTGTCTACTAAGGCTTCAGTTTCTCATAGACTTGGTTTTGCCATCTCTTTTATTCCCAAATCCTTATTGGTTTGACCTGTGTAGATATAGGTCTTTGTCCGGGAAAACTTTATTAATTGAAATAGCTCTACTAAAATAGCTTAACAGAATTATAGAATCATTAATGTTGGAAAAGACCTCTAAGATCGTCAAGTCCAACTGTCACCACAACACCACCAGGCCTACTAAGCCTTGTCCCAAAGTGCTATGTCTACATGTTTTTTGAACACTTCCAGAGATGGTGGCCTGGACAGCCTGTTGCAATGCTTGACTACTCTTTCAGTAAGTAAAATTTTCCTAATACCCAATCTAACCCTTTCCTGATGCAACTTGAGGCCATTTCCTCTCATCCTATTGCTAGTTGCTTGGGAGAAGAGACCAACACCTGCCTCGCTACAGCCTTCTTCCAGGTAGTTGTAGAAAGTGATAAAGTCTCTCTTCAGCCTTCTCTTCTTCAGTCTAAATAACCTCAGTTCCCTTAGCCACTCCTCATAAGACTTGTTCTCCAGACCCTTCACCAGCTTCATTGCCTATTGCAGACTGAAGCCTGCAGGAATTATGGATGTATATGATGATTAATTGTGAAAATGATGGTTGCAAGTTCATCAGAGCAGGATGCCTGCCTTCTCCTTTGCCTTAAATCCGAGCTCGGCTGTCTTAAATGATTAATGAAAAATAATACCACTATGCTACTCTTACCAGCTCCTTGATGCTACTTTTCAATGTTCCTTTTAAGCCCTAGGCGTGTTGTATGACATTTGAAAATCTTTGTATGCAGTGGTTGTTTTCTGGGGAAAGAATTTAAAAAATGCCACAAAACTTTACAAGCTGATTGGTTGTTGTCAAGTGTTTTCCTTCTTTTTTTCCAAAAGTGTCTCAGAACTGTGGGTTGTTGAAATGCACATCATCTTGGCACACTTCATGGCTGCCAAGTGTGTGAGCCAGCTGGATCTCAAGGAAATGTAACTTGCTGCAATTGGTCCTGTGGTGACTTTTATTTCAACAAGAAGTAAATATATTTTAGTGAGTCACAGGGCATTGTTCCCAAAAAACTAGCTGTCAGGAAGTGGGCTCTGAGAAAGCTGATGGGCTCTATAAAAACAGCTTTCTCCTACAACTAATGCTGTTTGCACACTCTTCTTGAATCATAGAGATCTGGAGTCCTCTCAGATTCCCAGTGAAGGTAGAATTAGCTACCATTTACGATGTGGTACTGCGCTGCTTGCCTCTCTTCAGCCATGTATTTCACTGCTCCTCCCTTTCCTCCCATCCTGGTCAAGGCTTTTACCATGCTTCCAAGTCAGTTCCTGGTGTGCATGTCCTCTGTGTGGACTTCGTGCACTGACTTCATTGAAAAGAGTGTCTAGTTTTTCACAGAATCACAGGATGGTCAGAGGTCAGAGTTGGAAGGCACCTCTGGAGATTATTTAGTGCAACCCCCCTGCAGATTCACTGACAGCTGGTTGCACAGGAATGTGTGCAGGTGGGTTTTGAATATCTCCAGAGAAGGAGACTCCACAACCTGTTCCAGTGCTCTGCCACCCTCACAGCAAAGAATTTTTTTCCTCTTATGTGAACTGTTTTTCTGTGCCCCTCCAGTTATCTGTGGCTCCAAAACAATCCTGAAAACCTCTGTGTACACTTGTGGATGCTTGGCCTTAGGATGTGGCTGTACCTGCATCCACATGACTTTGAAAAGCAATGGCACTGCATTGGAGGGAATGCTTCAAGCTAGCATTTGCATCACAGCTTCAAAAAGATACTTAGTCCCCATCTTTCAGCATAGTTTCTGTTGGAAGCAAGGTTTATGCTGTCCTTTATTATGTGTATGTGCATGCAGCTCAGTATTTGTCCTTTAAATAATGTTTTATGTCCATTTCTCAGTCTCAACCAATGACATAAGAATAGCTCCAAGATAAAAAAGTTCTTGCAGTTTTAGTAGGAACAGACCAACAGGGAAAAGAAAGCCTCGAGTCAGACACTTGCCAGTTTCCTCCAGTTTTTAGCTAAGTTACTGAGTGATACATTCACATGTGACTGCCTCCATTTGGCAATAAGATTTTTGGTGTAAATTAAGTTGTAAAGTGAAAAGGAGAAGTATTTTCTGGGTGATTGCCCCTTGACTGGCACCTCCCTCAAAACTTCAAAGAAGATAAATAACTCCGATTTGATACATTGTGTTTTGAATGTGGAAACAGAATACCTTAGTACAGTTCAGTGTAAACACTTACTCAACAGAAGAACACAGTTCTGTGGGAGATCTGATTTACTGAGATGTAGTCATCATAAAGCACTTTGGTTTTAGGTCACCATGTCTCCAGAGTGCAGCTCCTGTCTTTGTTCTGCCAAGCACACATTTGCACAAGTACATCAAGTACAGAAGAGCTACGATCTCAACTAGTGTCTTTGGATCTGTTTTGTTTTGACAAAATTGGCTAACAGTTTTGAAACTTACTTAATGTTATCACATAAGCGTAATTTTCTTGCAACCAAGCAAAAGTGACCATCACTCATCCTGCCTCAGAATACTGAGTACAGAGTTCCTTGATCTGGCTGGAAGGGCACATCCAAGATCATTTGTAGCAATGACAAGATATTAGGGTTTGGGTTTGGTTTGGTTGTTTTTTAATTGTTAGTCCTTGTCAACTGTAGGTGGTTTTTTTTTTTGGCACAGCTACAACATGTCCTAGCAAACTTGTTCTGGGGTAGCTACCGTATATACAGGTGTCATGATGTCTTCAGAAAACATCCCTTTAGAACCACGTTGAACGTGTCCACTTAAGGACTGTGGGCAAAGTGTGAATCCTGGCAAGGGAGGTGTGTGAAAGGAAGAGGGCATATGGTAACAGAAAAAATTCTGAATGGTAAGATTTGTGCCTTTAATATTGATTAAATGAAATTATTCTGAAATAAGATGAGAAAAACTGAAAAGTAGTCAAAGGTCAGTGTTTAAACTTTAAAACTCAGCCTGATACTTATTAGTGATAGACTTCAAACTACAGATCCTTGAATTTTGCTAAAGTTTTAGTCTGAAATGTAATTCCACTGCCTATAGCTGATATTGGCATATGCGTTTAGAGAGGCAGAATTTTCTTATAAAAATTCTTCCGTGTCCAGCTGCATTATTGTCAGCATCAACTGAAACAGAATTTGTTCTTTCTTTTGAAAATTCACTTTTCTTGTTTGTTCTCCAGTGTGTTTTTTTAAGGCATAACAGAGCTTGAAAGAAACAAGAGTCTTTTTAAATGAAAGTGAAGATCCTTAAATGATGATCTCTGCTACACATTCTTCTCCAGAGCTGGAGCTTAGAGTCAGTCCTTGCCTTCCACAAGAACTGATAACTTTCCAGCATCCTGGCTTCGTAGACTCAAAGTACTGTGAACTGTTGCTTATCATGGCATGTCCCTGTATTGCTAATAAATTAAATCATGGGATAATATTGCCTGTATTACAATGAAATGACTCACAGAGTTGAGAGACCTGGAGTATTTAACTTCGACTATCTGAAGTGGCCCCACCTCAATGTTTAGATAAAGATAATAAATCTGACAAGGAAGGGCATTCTCAATGATACCATAAGGCATCTTAGTAAGCAATATTTGATGTTGCTGTCTGTCTGTGCACACAGCTTAATTGTATTCCAGGAAAAATGCATTGATTTAAAAAATGATGTGGACTGAAATGTTTATTTCCCTTTGGCAGGACTGACTTTTCACATCTCTGTTGGTAAAAGCATCTTTTTCTATGTTACATTATGTCACACCATGTTACATCATATTGTGCTTAAACAGAGGACATGGGCTTGATACGAAGTTCTTCATATCGAGGGGTTTCAAGGAAATTTCTCTTGACTGTAATAGTATGAGGATTAAGTGACAATCTCAGCCTTGGGGTTGCACTGAACTGGTGCGTGAAATAAGGTACTGGAAGAAACTGAAGGAGACAGCAGGAAACAAGAACCATGGGACTGTAATTTGCTTGCAATTCAGATATTGAGCTGTGGCTTTCTTGTTTTATTCCTGGTTAGTGATTGTTTAGTGGTATTAAAAGGTGAAACAGCTGCTGTTACAGTTGTGCTATGCAGAAAGCCTTTTCAGAAATGTGACGCTAATACTTAGAAGCACAAGACAGGTTAGCTTGTGCTGGGGGACCTGCTGTTATAGTTAGTAGATATAGTGCCTGTCACCAGGGAATCCTAGAAACACTACATAGGGCTACATGCTGCTCCCCTTGCAGTTGACGATGGATAGGATAGGATAGGATAGGATAGGATAGGATACGATACGATACGATATGATACGATACGATACGACACATTTCAGTTGGAAGGGACCTACAATGATCATCTGGTCCAGCTGCCTGACCGCTTCAGGACTGACCAAAAGTTAAAGCATGTTGTTAAGGGCATTCTCCAAATGCCTCTTAAACACTGGCAGGTTAGGGCATTGACCATCTCTCTAGGAAGCCTGTTCCAGTGTTTGACCACCCTCTTGATAAAGAAATGCTTTCTAATGTCTGAACTGCCCTGATGCAGCTTTGAACCATTCCCATGTGCCCTGTCACTGGATACCAGGGAGAATAGACTAGCACCTCCCTCTCCAATTCCGTTTCTAAGGAAGCTGTGGAGAGCAATGACATTGCCCCTCGGCCTCCTTATCTCTAAACTAGACAAACCCAGAGTCCTCAGCCACTCCTTAAAGGACATTCCTTCCAGCCCTGTCACCAGCTTTTTTGTCCTCCTCTGGACACATTTGAATGCATTAACATCCTACCTAAATTGTGGGGCCCAGAACTGGACATGGTACTCAAGGTGAGGCTGCAACAATGCTAAATACACCAGGATAATAAAAAAATGCTAATTACAGTGGGATAATAATAATAAAAAAAGTTTGCCTTAGTAGAAGAGCAGTCAGATACACAAAAATCTTCAGGTTCCTTTGAGGCAGGTGGATATTACTGAGCAAAGCAAGGCACGTGACACTGTGTTGTTTGCCCTGATGATGCAAGAATTCATTGACAGAATCAGGAATAGTGACAGAAGTCTGACTGATAGCCCAGTTTGCAGGCTGCCTCTACCAGACACATTCCTCCCGCTCTTGAAGAGTAAAAGCACCTTGTAACCTCTTCCAGTATTGTGCCTTGTGGGACTAAATTACAGAATATTCAGGAAATTATCATCTTTGATGGAGAGATTTTCTTCAAAGCTCCTGGAAAATACTTGATTTTCAAGAATAAATGTACCCATAAGTTCTGTTTTGATCCAGCCTGGCAACCTGAGTTCTCATGAATTCTCCTGAAACTCCATAGTTCTGCTGAGTAAAAAGCATAGGTGTCAAGGCTTAATCCATGACTCCCAAAAAACATAGATGTTGAGCGTGTATTGTTGGGCACATAATCATTCTTCTCCTCTAGCATTGGCTTGATTTAGAAGAACTGTGTTCTTTGCCACAGGTTTGCTCTATGATGTTGAAGGAATATATACAATCAGAGGTTTGAAAAGGGACCAGTGCTTCATATGTTCTTGGGTCTGGCACCATGTCAGAAGCTACTTTTGAAGGACAGATGCTACTCAGACCATCACTGTCTCTCTTTGTGAAATGGGGACACTAACATCTCCCCTCACAGAGTACGTTCAATATGTGTGGCAACTGTCTTGTAGGCTGGGGAGTGTCATAGGTGAGACAGGATAAACACCCATAGTGGATCTGGATACTTCGATTTATTTAAAAAATAACAGTATTGGAGCTTTTACCGTAAAAGATTATCTTTCTGGCTGACCCACCTACTCATTCTGCTGGACTGACACAACAGCAACAAAAAATTAAACTGTGGAAAAACTGTGGGGGTTACGTTAGCTGTTTTCTCTCTGATTTACATAGAAGTAATATGTGATATTAAGCACTGCATGTTTGTCTTTTGTTTTCCTGCCATTATAATGAGGCAATCCTAGGAGAAAACACACATTTTCTCTGGTTGAGGGGTACTTCAAGAGGTGTAACATCTGATCTTTATGCAGGTTTTTTACCCCATTTTGAGTACATGCAGGCTGCATGTAGTTCAGGGAAGATGAAAGCAGAAAGCACA
The DNA here is from genome assembly GCF_032191515.1 of Phaenicophaeus curvirostris. Lineage (NCBI taxonomy): Eukaryota > Metazoa > Chordata > Aves > Cuculiformes > Cuculidae > Phaenicophaeus > Phaenicophaeus curvirostris. The sequence goes on along the minus strand of NC_091396.1, from coordinate 53,713,057 downwards.
GAGGCACCGTGTTTTCAAGTCAGTTAGATGGGAAGGCAGGGTCGTGTGAGAACATATACCCACATTTTAAATGTTCTGTGAGTAAATAGAAAACCCCAGTCTTTGGAGCTGTCAGTTCTTCTGCAAGCTGTGCATTTCCTTTAACTTAGATGACTTTTGATCATGGGGGGGCTCACGCACCCCCAGGCTTTCTCGCTAAGGGCGGGAAACATGGGTCTCCTAGGGGGGCTAAAGCCCTTGCTAGAAACCTAGCCAAGCTCATAAATCGAGCTTTAAACTAGATGTGAAGGGGGAGGGGGTTGAGCCCAGGCTAGACAGGAACGAGCCTGGACGTGGGGAATTGGTGATTGGGAGAGGGTGCCCAGGTGAGGACCACCAGTACCTCACCGCACAAAAAGTGGGGGAGAACACACCTCGGGGTGCTAAGGGAGATGCAGGCACTCTGGTGTCAACTACTCCAGTTACCAGGCAGTTGGGAACGAACCGTGCTCCCTCTAGGAGGGCTGAAGGCTCGGCAGCTCAGCTGAAGTGCATTTACACCAATGCACGCAGCATGGGAAATAAGAAGGAAGAGCTGGAAGCTGTCGTAGGGCAAGGGGCCTATGATGTCGTTGCCATCACGGAAACGTGGTGGGATGACTCATATAACTGGAGTACGGCTATGGTGGGGTATAAGCTTTTCAGGCGGGACAGGAAGGGTAAGAGAGGAGGCAGAGTAGTCCTCTTTGTAAGGGAGGACTTGGACTCCATTGAGATAGATTGTGACCATCAGGAGGTTGAGTGCCTGTGGGTCAAAATCAGAGGAGCCCACCAGAAGGTAGATTTTGTGATGGGAGTCTGTTACAGACCACCCAACCAAGGAGAAGCAGCTGATGAGCTCTTCTATGAGCAGCTGTGGTCAATCTCTAGATCGATGCCTCTCGTTCTGGTGGGAGACTTCAATCTGCCTGATATCTGCTGGGTGTACAACACAGCAGAAAGGAAGCAGTCTAGGAGGTTCCTGGAGTGCGTGAGAGACAACTTCCTCGCACAGCTGGTGAATGAACCAACAAGGGAGGGTGCCCTCCTTGACCTGCTGTTGGTGAACAGAGAAGGCCTTGTAGGGGATGTGGCGGTAGGTGGACGCCTAGGACTAAGCGACCATGAGATGATAAAATTTTCTGTTCTAGGTGAAGTGAAGAGGGTGGTTAGCAAGACTGTAGCATTAAATTTCCAGAGGGCAGACTTTGATCTCTTCAGCAGGCTGGTTGGTGAAGTCTCATGGGAGACAGTACTCAAGGGCAAGGGAGCCCAGGAGGGCTGGGAGCTCTTCAAAAGGGTGGTCCTAGCAGCTCAGGAGAAAGCCATCCCCGTGGTCCGGAAAAAAAGCCGGCAGGGGAGAAAGCCAGCTTGGTTGAATAGAGAGATCTTGAGGGATATCAAGAAGAAGAGAAATGTTTATGGCCTCTGGAAGAAGGGACAGGCCTCTTGGGTGGGCTACAGGAGGGAAGTGAGATTGTGTAGGGAAAAAATCAGAAGGGCTAAGGCTCAGCTAGAAATTGGATTGGCCAAGTCAGTGAAAGATAACAAAAAATCTTTCTACAAATATATAAATAATAAAAGGCGGACTAGGGAGACCATACAGTCCCTATTGGACACAGAAGGAACAACAGTAACAGGGGATGAGGAAAAGGCCGAGGTACTTAATGCCTTCTTTGCCTCAGTCTTTAGTCGTAAGGAGGGTCGTTCTGTCTGTGTACTAACCCAGGAACTAGAGGAGCATAATGAGGCTCCCATGATCCAAGAGGAGGTGGTCAGAGCCTTGCTAGCCCGACTGGACAGCTACAAGTCTATGGGGCCGGACGGGATTCACCCTAGGGTACTGAAGGAGCTGGCGGATGTGGTGGCCAAACCCCTTTCCATCACCTTCCAACAGTCCTGGAAGACTGGGGAAGTCCCACTGGACTGGAGGCTGGCTGATGTTGTGCCCATCTACAAAAAGGGTCGCAGGGAGGACCCAGGAAACTACAGGCCTGTCAGTCTGACCTCAGTGCCAGGGAAAGTCATGGAGCAGGTGATCTTGAGTGCTAGCATGAAGCACATGCAAGAGAACCGGGTGATCAGGCCCAGTCAACATGGGTTCACAAAAGGCAGGTCTTGCCAGACTAACCTGATCGCCTTCTATGACAAAGTGACTCGGCTGCTGGATGAGGGAAAGGCTGTGGATGTATCTTCCTGGACTTCAGCAAAGCCTTTGACACAGTTTCTCACAGCATTCTGCTTGAGAAACTGTCAGCCTCTGGCCTGGACAGGCGCACACTCTCCTGGGTGGAAAACTGGTTGGCTGGCCGGGCCCAGAGAGTGGTGGGAAATGGTGTGAAATCCAGCTGGAGGCCAGTGACAAGTGGGGTTCCCCAGGGCTCGGTGCTGGGTCCAGCCCTGTTCAATGTCTTCATCAATGACCTGGATGAAGGCATTGAGTGCACCCTTAGCAAGTTTGCGGACGACACTAAGCTGGGTGGAAGTGTCGATCTGCTGGAGGGTCGGGAGGCTCTGCAAAGGGATCTGAACAGGCTGGACCGCTGGGCAGAGTCCAATGGCATGAGGTTTAACAAGGCCAAATGCCGGGTCCTGCACTTGGGGCACAACAACCCTATGCAGTGCTACAGACTAGGAGAAGTCTGTCTAGAAAGCTGCCTGGAGGAGAGGAACCTGGGGGTGTTGGTTGACAACCGACTGAATATGAGCCAGCAGTGTGCCCAGGTGGCCAAGAAGGCCAATGGCATCTTGGCTTGTATCAGAAATGGTGTGACCGGCAGGTCCAGGGAGGTTATCCTCCCTCTGTACTCGGCACTGGTGAGACCGCTCCTCGAATACTGTGTTCAGTTCTGGGCCCCTCACCATAAGAAGGATGTTGAGGCTCTGGAGAGAGTCCAGAGAAGAGCAACAAAGCTGGTGAAAGGACTGGAGAACAGGCCTTATGAGGAGCGGCTGAGAGAGCTGGGGTTGTTTAGCCTGGAGAAGAGGAGGCTGAGGGGAGACCTCATTGCTCTCTACAACTACCTGAAAGGAGGTTGTAGAGAGGAGGGTGCTGGCCTCTTCTCCCAAGTGACAGGGGACAGGACAAGAGGGAATGGCCTCAAGCTCCACCAGGGGAGGTTTAGGCTAGACGTTAGGAAAAAATTCTTTACAGAAAGGGTCATTGGGCACTGGAACAGGCTGCCCAGGGAGGTGGTTGAGTCACCTTCCCTGGAGGTGTTTAAGGCACGGGTGGATGAGGTGCCGAGGGATATGGTTTAGTGTTTGATGGGAACGGTTGGACTCGATGATCCGGTGGGTCTCTTCCAACCTCGTTATTCTGTGATTCTGTGATTCTGTGACTGAGTTTTCTTAATGCAAAAGGCTCTTTGCATGAGCACTCCTGAGTCTCCGTGGGAATGTGGTAGTGGTTATACAAATGGCATATGACAGGGGTTGACAAATGCAGGTGATGTTTCTTTATAAGTCAGCAGAAATGGTTTTGTAGCTGCAGTGGGTTAAGCACAGGCTTTATATGAAATATGTAGCTAATAACCTTAGCTCAGTAAACACCAGAGAAGCATTTGGGTTAATTTAGATCTTCAGATAAAGAGAGCACCCAAGGAAAAAAAATCTTGTTACCTTGTCTTTTAAGTCTATAAGAGTCAAGGTAGAAATCCTGGCTTTGTGACAATATTGCTCTTGGCTCCACCAGAGCCTAGGATTTTTCCCTTCTATTCTCAGATTATAGACCTGCTGACTCCATTAGTCATTCTTGTCAGTGGGTGCATACTGCTGGTGTGAGACAGCAATCTATAGAAAGTATCTTCAACCTCAAAGAAGGGAAAAAAATTCAAGTCTCTCTGTTGGTTATTTTTTTTTTTTTTTTGAATATACAAGCCTCAAATCCCTGTGGTGGTGTACTTTTCCCAATCTCCTCACATCCCTGTTCCCTAGTTACTACCTAATTTTTAAAGACAATTTCAGTGTAGAATTAATTCCTTTACCCAGATTTTCTCAACTCTGACCCGAAGTGTGACTGTTTCTCCTCTGAAGCAGTTTGGTTGGAAGGCAAAGCCATTGGCACCAAGCTCTTGGTCCAGAAGCTCTGGTTCCTTGCCAGAAAAATGGCCCCATTGTGGACATTCCCAAAATGGTTGTTCCTTGCCATGAGAAAAATGTAAGTGTGGAATCAATAAATTAATATTAGGGAGACAAAGAAAAAGGAAGAAAGAGAATGATGGTTAAGCAGCGAGAGGAGTTGCTGCAAGGAAGCGAGGGAGTAGGAATGTGTCCCTGTCATTGCCTGGCAACTGCCTGCGCCCTAGGCTTCGTGAGGTATTCATAGCTGTGTGACCTCTGGCTGTCCACAGTATGGCTAGCATTCATCACCACCTATCAACCTAGACCTCATAGCTCCCTGGTTTTGCCTGCAACAACATGTACTTTCTCCAGTGCTGTAGAAGATGGGTAGGAACATCTGTCCATTTGCAAAATAACCCTTCTTCAGACACTCCATTAGAAGCATCCCTTGTGATGCTTGTAAACTTGAAACACCTGGTTGCATTTGCCTACGTGTGCTTAGGACAGGGCTACCAGCAGCTCTAAAGATATTCTTGCCTTCAGCATTACTTTGTTTCTAACATCAGCTGTTTGCTTGTCCAGCTGTTTTGTGTTATGAGAATACATAATGATGGAGGAGGGCTGGTACTATCATTCTGGTCTGCACAGCAAAGTGGTGTTTGCTGTCAAATCAAAGAGCTGAAAGTTTTTATAAGAAACATTTTTGTAAGTAATTACATGAACACGTTTAATTGCAGTACTTTATATGTCATGGCTGTTGTGTTAGGTTTTTTTTAAGCCCTGCCAGTGTGGAATAGTTGCAGCTAGTTAATGCTGAGGAATGTACCTGGATGAGGGCAGGCCGCTTTTGTGATCCACGTGTAATTGTTTTCTTTAGTGCGCCTCTCCCATGTCACCTGTCACTCTGGTGTTTGTGAAGCGCATTTCAATTATTGGTACTAGCAGGTTACACCTTAAATTGGGGATTTGCAAATAGATGTTGCTTGGGGTTTTCTTTCCTTTAAGCAAATGTACCAGCAGTTAACCCACATCTTGGTTCTTTTAATATTGCTCTAATCAGATCTGATATTTTTCAGGGTTTGGTTTTGTGTGGGGATTGGGTTTTGTTTTTTTCTGTTTTGGTTTGGTTTTGGTGTTTTTTTTCATATTGTTAACTGGTAAAATCAAAATGTTTTTTTCTTGTTGAATGGGACAGAGCATAAAGACTGCCTTAGCCTTTCAGTCTTTCAAATGCTCACCTTGCAGATGGGACACTTAAATCATAAGGCTCTATCTAATGATTAGGTTCTGCATAATGATTCATTGTTTACACAGAGCAAAATTGTACCAGAAAGAGAGATCAAGAACTTGGCACTTGCCTGTGCAATCGCTGCCAGTATCTCCAAGCTCAGTACTTAGTATGACTTGAATGCTTGGTGTGGCTGTTCCTTTTCTGAATAGTCATTTTTCCAAACCAGATTCCCTGGCGAGTAGCAATTGCATGGAGACATACTTTATACCAATATTATTCCAATTCAGAATTAAAATATAATTAGAAATACGACCTTTCCCAGAAGATGGAAATTTTTATTCTCATACATCCCCAAGCTGCTTTTTTCTTGTTACTGAGAGAGCAGCTTCCACTTTTGACAAGCCTGTGATTCCACCCTCCACTAATGTTTGGTAGATTTTTCACCCAAGCACTTCCATGCATTTTCATCCAGTCTTGTCCTCACACATAATCCTTCCTGAACCCATATCATGCCCATTCCTCCTTAAAACTCTTTTGCTGCAATGTGCATGGAAATATCACTGTGGTTAGGCAGCTGCTGCTCTGCCTGTGGCTTTTCATGATGACTAATACTGCCTTGTTGCTCCTGCGTGTTCCCCTTCTGTATCCACATTCTGCTGCTTCTCTTCTGCCTCAGCAGTAACCTCAGCTCGCTGTGGGTGCAACTGCTGGTCGGTACGTACCACCTGCAGTGTGGAGGAGTGCTGGTTCACAGCTAGGACCTGAGCCTCTGCAGAGGAGTTATGCTGGTCTTCTTGGAATAAAACATTTTATACTACTGCACTATTCCCTATCTGAGAGTTTTCATAGCTCTTTATCAGAGCTCAGAGAATGCTTTATAATTTATAATCCTTTTTACCCTACTAGGGTGATAACTTCTGTCTCCTGAACAGTTAGCAGTCTGCTCCCAGTACATCACTCCAGGATGCAGATGGTTAGTGGGCCATGAGGCTGGTTTGCCCAGAGGATCAATCACTTAAGTACAGTCAGTTAATTGGTGTAGCAATTAGTGCTTTAACTCCGTGAGCTGCGCTGGGTTTGCAGAAGTATGTTTCCCTTGAAGTTCCTACACACAGCCAGGTAACGTAAAATGATCCAGCTGATTTTCTTACAGATATAATTGAGTCCACAGTTTAACATGGAGATGTCAGGCTAAAGAAGGGCCATTCAAATGCTTTCTGCTAGCACAACAGAAATTGGGCCTGAAGGGTAGGAAAAACACTGTTCCATCCCTTGCTGAAGCTGAAAATAGTGTCCTTTGTATGGGAGAGAAGGGAACGGCAGATTAGATGTTGTGGGAGCATTTGATGTATATTGCTTAAACTGCAGTTTCCTTTTAAAATATGGAAAAATTTCAAAAGAGATTGGGTCTGAAAGGAATTATGCTCAAGTGGTAAGCTGAAATTTACATAGCTAAAATATGTTTTGGTACTAATTTCCTGAAAGTTTTATGAGGAATGCTGCATTTTTGACTGTTAGCTTGATCCTTTCATTGTTGTCTCCAGGTTGCAGCTGGGCTCCTTTGCTTTCTCAGTTAGTCATCCAAAGAGGTCACTTCTAACTGTGTTTTAGAAGCTCCTGTGTATATATAACGTTAGCCATATATGCTCTGCTTCTTCAGTACTAGTAGTTTCAGATATTTTTTCTTTTTTTTTTTTCTTTTAACAGGACTATGGCAAATTTGCGTTGACTGTGGGATTTACCACAGGAGAGAGAGAACAGGGGAAAAGTGTGTGAAAGGGTTCATTCATAGACATTTTTAACTCCACCATTGAAACAGCATCACAATCCTAAAACGATCCTGATTTGGCTTTCAGATAAACAGACCGCTCTCCAGTTTGCGTTCCCTCAGGCAGCATAAATTTTAGTTTGCAGGCTGATGTGTTTTAAGATGTTCTTATCATTTCTAAGGATTATTCATGTTAGCAAAAGGCTAACAAGACAGCTGGAAAATAACTGGTATATCAATTCCTTCTCTAGAGGTTCTGGCAGCATTGATAATTCCTAAGATGTTCCTCCTCTTCTGTTCCTTGTGGTTTTTCACCACTGATAGCAAACTTCTGTACTCAGTTGGCTGCATTGGGGTCACTACTGCATGTGGGGATCACAGCCTAGCTAGGGCTACTGGTTTTCAGTTAATCCTCTATATTAGCAATTCCACAGTGTTAGCTTGTTCAACAGATTCTACCCCATTGTTCTTCCACCTCAATTTTCATCCCATCTCTGTTCCTCATTTTAGCTTTTCCCCATGCTGTTCTCCTGTATTGCCTGATTCTGCCCCTGAAATAAATGGAGAGGTTCATAGTTTTATCTCTGTTTGTATACATAACTTAGAATTTGGAAGTAGAATTTAAACCAACATTTTGTTTTAACTCATTTCTCCACCTTTCCTCCTTATTTTTTCTGTAATACTAGAAATGCTGCTCAGTGTAGTACAAATTCTGATACACAGCAGCAGTAAAACTAGAGAGATTTGTTTGCCATATGGACATGCTTTGGATTTACACAGGCTTGTGGTTTGGTACTGGGGTATATTAACTACATTTACACCATTAGGATGATGCAAATGGCAGTGGGTGGGTAGCCCAAACCAGTGCATTTCTTTGAATGTCTAACAGCAGACATACTCAAAGGAATCATAATTGAGGGAAAGTGCTGCTTAATATTTTCCAATAGTTTTGGGGAATAAGGAATGGAGACTCCATCACGGGCTTCATCATGAGACAGCTAATACCTACGAAGTGTATTTCCTTCAGCCAAATTGTGCAGCAGTGGTATTGCCCAAAAAATGTCAGCTAAACTCTTCTTCACATTGCTTGGTTGTAACTGAGAATAGAACCTAGATTAGTGTGTTAGTCTGTAAAGGGAATCTCCTGCTAGGGAACTAAGAATAAAAGAGAAGTGGAACATGAAGTGGATAGAAAGAAAAATTGTAATTACATGAGAGGCTGAGCTAACAATTTCTAAAAATCTCAGCTCTGACGTGTACCTGTTTGCACTTTTGCTTCTTGATAGTTTTCCTGCTGAGTATTCTGGACTAATTCCTGTTCAGCAAACATCTGTCAGACATAATAATTTCAAGCATTAATCCTTACAGGAATTAACCAGCTTATTAGTTGATGACCTGAACTAGATAGTTTCTGGGGATTATCGCTATTTAAATCTTGCCTACCTTTCAAAAAGTGGCAGCATGCCATGCTAGTTTTTTTTTCTTTCTTTGTCTTTTTCTGATCTGGCATATCTTTAGGTTGTCATCCTCTCTTTCACTTCTACCACATGGTAGGAGCCAGAGAGGAAATCCTGTGCTGCCTCCAATGTGAGTAAGAAGGAAGCCGACAGTTTCTCTTTGCACGAGACTTGCTTATACTGGCAGCCGTGCCGAACCGCTGTCATAACACCCAGTGAAGGCCAGGCTGAATTGTGCTTGCAGTGCTGGAAACTCATTGGGGAACTTTGATGAAATCACCATAGACTTTTACCTGCCTTTTTCAGAGTTCCAAGGATTTAGGTAAGGTTTCTTCAAGGTTTGTTACTTCTGTTTCCTAAGGAAGTGAGATGGTCGTGACCATAAAGCATGTCTGTATCTTTTGGCTCCTAATGAGTTTTGAACTCATTTTCTGATTGCCATTAAATTTGCCAAAGATATAGAATCATCAAAGATTAAGTTCCTTGAAATTTCAAGGATTTGCATGGTAATAAAAAGGAAGCAGAATTCGTGGCTTGCTGAGGGAGCACAATGTCCAGAGGCTGTGGCGGCACCCAGCTGCTGATATGCAAAAGGACGAGCCAATTAGAGCATTTGTCTCTAGAGAAAGCCCATGCCTCGTCTTTTGCTTGGTGCCAGTGCTGCAGAGCACTTGCAGAGAGGGTGGGTGGGTTCAAGGGCAAGGGCCCTCTGCGACAAAATAAGGCCTGGTAAATTTTTTTGTGAGAAGCGGGCCACAATTGCAAACTCCTTCATGTGTGGTGGAAAACAGAAGTGAAAATACCCCTGTTGGAGATAGGGGCTGCCAGTGAAGTTAACAGAAAGATGTCTGTTGGAAGAAGCGTGGCTGGTACTCAAGACATGCTTTTACAGCCTCAGAATGTTCACTAAATAGGGACTGCTGAGATCCTGTCCCTGAAATTTGTTAAATAGTGTTGGTTTAAGGTTCCAAATACGACTGTTGAAACATGACCTGGGCGTATGTGATAAGTTAAGAGAGAGATTAAAGTAATGGTTTTGGTTATGTTATGTTTTGTTTTGTTTGTTTGGGGTTTTTTTAAGTAGGGAGTATTGTTTATACAAGCATTGCTACTCATGTTGCGCTGAGTCCTTTGCACAAAACATGATTTTTGGAGGTTCTGTTGTGCTACAGTTTAGCTGTGGCCCCTTATCACAGAGTTAAATGCATTTTCCTTCAGGAAGGTGATAACCTGCTTCTCCTGTTTTCAGAATCAGCCTTTAGCAAGTTGTCTGCTGAGCCTTCATTTATAAATTCAAATGGGAAGTACCGAGGGAAAATTCCAGTGACGTGAAATGCCTTTAAATATAAGAAGTGTTTTGTGGTATGATCAAAAGATGACCTTGGAGACTACTTAGGAAAGATTAGTATTTCTTTTAGATCAAAGTTAAGTTTGTGCCATGATATATATTATTCCTTATAGGAGAAGTATATATTACTTGGGTTATAAGAATCTATATCTTTATACCTTTTCCATATTCCGAGTGTTGGAGGTTAGTGTTATGACACATTTGTCTGTAAATGTTTGACAAATATCCTAGAGTGTGTGTGCAAATCCTGACATGAAGGTATCTCTGCATTCGCTCTCTGGCAGCTGGCAGCCCCAGAGATATGTCCCATAATATTTAGGGTGGGATATTCAAAGTTACTGAGAAGACATGGTCCCTGAGGTCCCACTGGGGTCTAAGTAGGGCTGAGCTGACTCATCTTTTCAGATGCTTGCAGGAAAAAGAGCTTTGTTTTTTTTGTAGTATTCAATTTCTAAAAGTAATTAAAGCTAGATGATGTAAGAGTGAGAAGAGTAAGCATCGGCTTTACTCTCGCTGCTCAGCACGGTAATTAACTGTAATCATAGCTTTAAATAACTCTCTGGTCCTCCTCACTGGAGGCAGACTGCTGCGAAATGTGGCTCACTGCTGGGTCCTGCTGCCACTTTACTCTTGGTTTTTACTTTGATTAATCTAACTAGGAGGAGGTTCAAATCCCCTTCAGGTTTCTAAACTATAGGACTTCAACTTTCAGTCAGGCTAAAAATACTGCTAAAAAAGCATTGCTGCTTCATCTCGGAGGTGTTTTTCATTCCTGTTGTGAAATCCTGAGCCATGAGAGTGATGCTGGTCTTTTTACAGAACCAAAAGCTTGCTCAACTTCAGTGGCTGCTAGGAGTCACCATTGGAATTGAAAGCAGAGATGTGATCTTGCTTTTTAACCCTCAGTGCCTTGCAAGCACATACACAATGGGAGGGTGACGAAGACATGGAAACTGCCATAGCTCAGGCAAAAATGAGTCATGAGAAAGCAGCCAGTTTTATTCATTTCCAGGAATTTTCTCAGCCACTCAAAATTAATTTAGATCTGCTGTTTTGCAGTGGTCTGCTTGGGTTTTGAGCTTGGGGATGAGGTTATTGGCAGTTCCAATAGTGTATTTTGTTTGGTCATAGGTGGGCCTTGTTTGCCCATGGGTTTGTCTGAACACAATCCACTGTCGTGCCATTATCAGCTTAGTGCAAAATTACTTTAAATTATGTCCAGAGTGCTAGCTGTTTAGGTCTAGGTTTACTTATGCTGATGTATGTTTTTAACAGCACTTCAAGGGCTTAGCTCTTGCAGTGGTCGTTTTTCTCTTTCTTATAGAAACGGATCTTCCTGTTCCATATAAATGAAAATCTAATTTTTCCATAATCCCACTTTGATCCTGTGAAAATCACTCATTTATTCTAATCAACAGCTTCAGTAATTAAGATTTGTATTTTCCTAATTACTTACGAACTACCATTTTATTATTTTTATAGTGAGTCTCACTGTTTCCATATAAGTATCTCACTGTCATCATCCTAGTGATAATGTTTTGAAAGATATCTGAAAAATCTTGTGTTTTGGTGAGTTAGTCCTTCAGTTGTTCTTCTAAAGTATACTTGTTAAGTACTTGCAAGTGACTATTTCTGACAAATATATCTAGTAAATACTTGACTTACAAGTTTTTTAAGTTTAAAAGCTGTATGCTGAGTACTCCCAGACTGAACACAATTACTCACTCAGAGGCATTTGACTGATGGTCAGTAAGATTTAACACTAGTTTTGTAAGGAGAAAAAAATTGTACACACAAAAAAACCTAGATCCAGATGTGGAAAAAGTGATGTGGAAGTGAAGAGGATGTGGAAGAAGAAAGGATGCAGACCTTGAGACAGACTGACGTCCCGTAGCACCCACATTATCATTGCAGGACTCTTCAGTACATGGAATTCCTGCAGAAGGCAAGTCCCACCTGTGGCATGGTTCCTTGTTTGGAAGTGACCCTCTCTCACGCTGAGTCCCCAGGGAATAGCAGGTCTCCTAGCTCAAGGTGTCCCACTGGCAGCCTAAGGTTCAGTGCAATGAATCTTCTCTCCTGGTGTGAGACACTGATGAGTCTTAACATGTTTGCGGGCCCCATGCTGAGGCTGTGTGCTTGGGGATCTCTTTCTGAGAATCTCTGGCTTCGATGGTGGGTGTGTGGCACCCAGTACTGAGGGATTGTACCATCTGTGGAGGACAAGTGGGTGACAATTAAATACATAAGTTCTAGCCTCCAGAAACCATGAGACTAATGCTGTTGGCTTGCAGTGCTTTTTTATTGGCTGACTGATGGTAAAACTCTCAGGAAGCTGAGCAAAGCTGAAACCTAGCCTACATCAGCAGCTGGGGACAAGTTCACAAGATACAGGTTGCTGGTAAGCCGACAGCTACCTTTCAGGAGAGCAGATAGCCTAGATCTGAAGAGTCTCTGCTGAAATTTTAGACAGGTGTTTAACCTGTCATTTCCCAGACTAAAGAGTCTGTGAAGTGTAACTAGGAAAAGCAACCTTCTTGTCATTAAGTTTAAAGTCACTAAACAGAGATGTGCATCTCTGTGGAGACACCTGAAGGGATACCTATTAGAAAAGGTTGAAAATTACTGTCTGCAGTATTTATTACTTGTATTATCAATTTTGTTCTTGTCCTTCGAAGTATTTTTTTATTGCCTAGAGGCAAAAAACAAAGTGTCTTTGAACCTGAGTGAGGTGTTCACTGTGAACAGAGATAGCCTTAATCCCCAAGGTGACTGAATGAATAAATGCTCTAAAGATTGTTGAATACCTCAATAATGCGGGGATAGAAGATCAAAATCTAAACCAGACAGATCTCCAATGCAGTTATGCTGTTCTATGGGTGGTAAAAAGGAATTCTAGAAGAGTCCTAAACCTTGCATTTTACTTTTTTTGTGGTAGACCAGGCTGCCTCCTAGGGTGTCCTGGGAATGCAGAAAGATGCGAGTGGAGCATATGGAATGGGGAGAGATTTGGAATTAAGAGTCCTCACCAATGCTTTTCACTTCCAAACTACTTCAAGATTAAAATAGCAAAACTAAAAGTGCTGTGGTCAGATCTACTGAATGTTGTTCCTAATACTAAGAGGGAAGGATAACCCCAGGACCTAGCTCTGCCTTACTTGCATCTGATGATTCCATTCAGAAATATAACTATTTTTAATTTTTTATCTCTTCTTAGGAATTTTTCTTTTAGATCTGGGAATTACATATTCTCCACAGCAATCTTACAAAGCAACAATCCTGTGGATTGTTTTGTAAGGGAAGGGAAAGGAAATAATAGGCCTGACTGCTGTATATTGGATGATGTTCATGATGTTAGAATTCCCTGGATGAAGAGGATGCTTGTACCTAGGATATGGATATGTTTATTTCAAAAGAACTATTTATTCTGTAGCTCATTAATACAGGGCAAACAATTGCTGGCTGTCATAAACATTCACTGCAAATAACACAGGAAAAGGCTGTGTTGGAAGATGTCCAAGGTGATGGTATTAATGTTTTAAGCCTCTGAGAGATTATGCTGGAAATAACTACACCTTTTATTTGCAACCTTGAGGGCTTCTGCACCTACCCAGGCAATTTAATTCTTCTCTACATGGGTGTGGCTCCCCTGGAGGCTTTCAGTCCCCGAGCTGGCAATGCATCAGCTATTGGTAACGTAATTCAAAATAGCTCCTCCTGGAGTAGAGCAAGAATATTCAGCTTTGGAAAGACTACAGTCAGTGCTTCGCCCCTGTAATCTGTGCCAACAACTGACCCTCCACTCCAGCCTGCAACAGATGCATCCCCAGCTCTGTTTCTTCTCAGAGCTCTCTTTACAGTGTCCAGGGAAGCTGAAAAGCTATTAAATTATCCCAGATACAATTCCCAGAACCAAAATTGCTTCCACAGTCATGCATATGTATAACATTTGACACAGTCCAGTAGGTTTTTTTTAATATTTTTTTTTTCACATTCAATCCCGGAACCAAATGGAAAGGGTTATGAAAAGTTTGAAGGATTTCAGTAATTAGAAAATGTTTTCCCTGATGGTGGCTGATTTGAATTTCCTGGAGCATTTTTGTACTTTTATTTTTGTAAGAACTGGGTTCTGGAAACTACTTAAGTAGTACGTGAATATAGGAATCCAAGACATATTGAAACCATTTAAAAGCTTGTGTTCTATAAATGTAGAGGTTAAAAGAATGTGTAAACTGGGAGTGGTTGTGAGAAGTTAGTTTAAGAAGTATTTAAAAAAAAAAAACACTGCAGCATGACTTGGTGGAGAGAAAATAGGGCGTAAGGAAACATTGCAAAGCAACAGGATAATCCTAACAAAAAGGCATTGCACTTGCAAAATAACTTTAAAAGCTCTCAGTAGTGCATTACAATCATTAAATAAGTAAATCTTGCAATATGCTAGTGAGAATTATTAGATACACTGGAAATACTGGTGAAGTAGCTATGCTTGTGGTAGAAGTGCTCAGAGAAATTTGACCCTGTGAGTGTTAGGTGAAATACACTTCTTCCTTATCTCTCGTGAGTGACTGTATTATTGCATTTGGACAAATAAAACGTGGTTTTGCTCAGCATCTCATTATCTATGCCAGAATTTCTTATACATAGTTATTACCCTTATTTAGTAATATATGTATAGAGATGCTAAATGCCTTCTTCAGTTTAAATACACTTTACCAGATATGAATCAACACACAAATTCAAGTGGCATTAAAACTGAAAGCTCTTTTGAACAGCTACAAGCGTTTGAAAACTACTATGATAAGGTAGTTTTGTACGAATTGCTCAGAGCATCACACTTGTGATTAAGGGTAGGCTTTCCCTGGCACAGTGTGTCCCAGTGACAGAGCCTGTGACCTGCGACAGGGACTCATGGATTATATTATAGATGACCCTACTGTTCTGCTGCTGTTACATGTTGGTCTGTGAATGCTGGCTTTGCACAGCTGAACAGCTCAGGTCTGTTGTAGGAGCTGCTATGTCTCCATTGTATTTCTTGTACTGATGAGAGACATCTATTTCATGTCTGGAATTATTGGTCAATCATTCAGTGTCAGTAATGCAGCAGAAATGGGGTAAATACTGTTGATTCCTTAGTACTTCTCTGGTAATCATTTATCTGAGCTTTAGGAGAAATTACAGGTACTGCCAAATTTCACATAGATTCAACAGCTTTTCTTCCTCCCAAGCAGAAAAAGAATCAGAAAGCATCCTTTTACTTGCATATATCAACCTATGTCTTTAATGTCTGGGAAGGAGAAGCAGAACAAAAAGACTCCAGGACAGTGTAGCTGATTGCATCAGCCAGGGTCTGGCTGCTTATTACAGAGAAAAGAGGGAGGACAGGACACGGTCTCAACAGGCAGCCCAAGCCCATGTCAGGCATTCCAGGTCATAAAGTTACCGTGAAATCTGCATGAGTTAGGTCAGAGTTGGTGCTAAATTTAATTATCTTTATGATGCTAGGTCTACAAATTACTCAGTCTACGGTGTTATGCAGGCAGCTGGAGTAACGAAGTGTTTCTCTTCCTTTGCAAACACTGACATAGTATTTTTCATGGCTTCCTGTGCTGGCTGCCTACATGGAAATGCCCGAGTGTGGCATGGGGGTTTATGTATCTGTGGGTTTTAGACAGAAAATCCTTGTGCCCAGAGAAGAGCAGCATGAAAGCAGAGTGTGAGTGAGGTTTTCTTCATGTTAGATGATAATAGGTTTTCCCCTGCTTCTTACCATGTTTGATTACCCTCTACTTTTTGTAAAAATTATAATTAGCAGAATATAATGTTCTGCTACTCCATGACTGGAGTTCTGAAACAAGTTTGAAATATGATATGGATGTTGCCAGGAATAGAAACCTCCCCTAGGAAATGAATGCCACTCCTCATCAGAGACTATCTAGCAAATGTACTGTGAGTTTTTTATTTCACATCAGCATAACTGGAATTGCCACAGCTTAGACTTGCACATTCAGAAACTATTTGCCAAGAAATTTAACAGGGAAATTTGTAGGGGACAGTCCCTCTATTGCTGCTGGATATAATGTGAAAATGAATTGATCAGTCCCTGCAGAGACATGTACTGTCTTTTGTGAGGGCTGGATTATTACAGTTCAGAAACATCAGTTCTGGACCAGTCACAGTTGGAGAAAGATACAGCCGTCTAGCAATACACTGAAAATACTATTACTCCTTTACCTGACTTCATATTTGGGGATCTTGTGATGTAAGTCAATGATTTTACCTTTAATTATATATCCTGTCATATTTTTTTTTAATATTTGAGAAGCAGTAGCTGCCCCATGCCACACCACTCTTGCTAATCTGGTACATCCTGTTCTATAATCTTTTCAAGGTGAGGTCACACCTTTTAAAACTGCCCTCTAGCTCTGAGAGTTACAGCTTTGGATGCTGCCCCATCTCACATCTCTTACTTAGGGAGGAATACACTTTTCCATGTAAATGCGGCTCCACTTGCCTCTGCATGGAGGACTGATACATCGTCTGCTTGCAGTAATCCCTGTGGGTAGTGAGGTAGCTGATCTGTAGGTTCTCTTGGTCTGTTCCGGGACCTGTTAAGCATAAAGCCTGTTGAAGATTGGGAAGCAACAAGTTATACTGTTTCTATTGCCAGACATCAGTGCTGTGAACACTAACATCTTGTTTCCTCCTGTCAAATATGGAAGTAAATGCACTGGGAGCTGTAGGGGAGGTCATCTAATAGTGTATGAATCCTTTTATCTTGTGAACAAGGACGTCATAGAATCATAGAATAGTTTGGGTTAGAAGGGACCTTAAAGACCATCAGTTTCACCCCTCCTGTGATGGGCAGGGACACGTCCCACCAGACCAGGCTGCCCAAGGCCCCATCCAGCCTGGCCTTGAACACCTCCAGGGATGGGGCTTCCACTACTTCCCTGGGCAGACTATTCCAGTGCCTCACCATCGTGAAGAAGTTCCTCCTTATGTCTAGACTAAATCTGCCCCTCTCCAGTTTATACCCATTGCCCTTAGTCCTGTCACTACAAGCCTTTGTAAACAGTCCCTCCCCAGCTTTCCTGTAGTCCTTTTCAGGTACTGGAAGGTTGCTATAAAATCTCCTCAGAGCCTTCTCTTCTCCAGGCTGAAGAACCCCAACTCTCTCAGCCTGTCCTCATGTGGAAGGTGCTCTGGCCCTCTGATCATCTTTGTAGCCTCCTCTGGACCCGTTCCAACAGCTCCTTATCCTTCTTATGTTAAAGATTCCAGAACTGGACACGATACTCCAGATGAGGTCTCACAAGACAGAAGTAGAGGGGCAGAATCAGTAGGATGGTGAGAAGCTTTCTGGCAGTGGACAGAAAGCCCTGGCAGTCCAGTTTTGCTAAGACCCATACTCTGCCTCTCACATCAAGCATTTTCTTCCACATGAATCATCTCATAGAAACTGAAGGGGCTGCTTGCTGTAGAACTGAATTCTGTGCAACAAACTTGAGTTCATTAATTAAGCCTCAAACTTTGCACTGCAAAAATATTTCAGTATGTAATAATGAAGAGGAATAATAATTTCATTTACAAAAGACACTGACTGCTTGGCTGGCAGTAGCTGTGGGATGTGATCCAAAACCATTTAATGTCAATATTCACTGATGTTCACTTCAGCGGAGCAGACCTACAGGGAGCTTTCATCCTTATTAGTCAAGTATAGTACAACAGTGCCTAAGGGCAAGTGTAGGACAGCTCTCCTTTATTGTACATGCACAAAGGAGGCCACCTGAGCAGTGGAGAGCATATGCTTAAAACAGAGAAGACACAAGAGCATGTCAACAGAGTAACCACCCATCAAAACCCACCAATGACAAGGGGCAACAAGAGGGGAGAATGAAAAGCTTGGAGCCTGGTATAAATAAAAGAAGAAAATCGATCAGTGTTGATATTGCCATGTGATGGCTTCTGAGTGGTTTGTCTTGGCAGTTGCTGGCCAGTTCCCGTTGTCTGTGTATCCTAGGCTCACTGCATATGCATTTGGATAACCTCGCCATGGTCTCAGCAGAACAGGTTAACCGAGGGCCTTACCATCTGATCCTGATCTCACTAGCTTCTAGTTAAGCATGTGCTGAAGTGCTCCCCTAGTCTGCTGTCAGATGCTTAGTATATGAGCCTGGAAGAGCATAGGGAGGGTTTTGTCCTGACTAGGCTCCGGGAAGAAACAGGAAGTGTTTGTGATTTGTGTACCACAACCGTTGGATTAATCTCATTTGAAAGCTTTGAATTAAATCTGTTTACTGTAATGGAGACTCCCACAGTTCCCCACCTTCCTTTTGTTTCCTTATGTATTTTTATGTGTGAAAGCTGCAGCGTGAAGGTATTCTCTGTGCTCCACTGAGTCACAATACTGCTATATTTTTTTGTATTATCATTAAAAAGGAAACCCACAGCAACATTAGCTTTTCTCCCTTGCTCTTTTAGATTGCCTTGAATGCACTCCCATTTAGGTCTTAACCAAAACCTTCTTGCTTCTCTGTTTCTTATCCTTTCAGCTTCTTTGAATGCAATGACTCAGCAGGTCCTGGATGAATTTTACAGTAGTGTGGAGAATGCAGAAGCTTGGATGAAGGCCATCCAAGACAGGCTGAGGATCAATGACAATACCAATGGACCTATATCTGCCCTAGAAGCCAGACTGAGAGAGACAAAGGTAAGGGAAGAGCGATGTGCCAGTTCAGAGGTGGTTGTCACTGCTGCCATTGTTAGAGAAGTTATTTCTGTGAGCTCTGGAGTTTTCTAACATTGTAACATTATAACAGCAATGAAAACACAGCCACAGATATTTGATAGAAGATTATCTGGGGTTTTGTAGCTAACTTAGCACATAGCAGTTGATTTTTCAATTAAATTTTTCAATTAAATTCATTCCTTTAGGATGTTTAAGAATAAATAAGCTAAAGAAAAATTCATGTTTTCCTTTCAGGAGAAGCTTTGCAGCAGGGACTTTGAGATTCCTGGATGAAAACCAAAGTTTAAATTTCATCAATTATACTTGCTTTCTTTTCATGCTTTGAGGCTCATTTGTTTTTCTCTTAGAAAATATGTGTGCTTGAACCAGAAGGCAACTTGAAAATGGACTTGATTCTTTCAAAGGCGGGTGCTGCTCTTTGCAGCATCAGTGAGGATAAGAAGTATGAGGTACTATCTAAGCTGAAAGACATTAAAGACTTGTGGGAAGAGACAACCATATACATTACTCACTGTCACAGGTAAGGCAAACACACGCTTTGCACAAGACTGCTATTTGGTGTGTTGAGGCAGTTGTCTCGTGTGCTTTCATAAAATGCTTCCTACCTCTCTCTGCTGCCTGGATTGTAGATAGTAATCACTGTTGTCCCAGTCTCATGACCATGCTGGGGACTGTATGAGGACAGAGGATCAGTGAGACCTCAGTGATCTCTGCCTTCACAGCCCAGCCCACCTCATCATCCGGAATGATGAGTTTGGCCAGGCACAGGGACCTCGTACAGAATATTTCCTCCCCAAAGCAAGGAGGATCTGGGAAGTGAATATGGACCTTCTGAAGTCAGAGCACCTTAAAATTGCTGAGAACCTTGTCCTTTGCTTTGAAAGCCTTTTGAGGTTGTCAGTCTGCACTACTGCATCTTAGTTTCATCTAACTCATCTCTCTCATTCTCCCCAACAGCCGTATTGAGTGGGTCTGGGTGCTCTGGAGTGAATACCTGAAAGCCCAAGATGAGTTTTACACATGGATTTACAAGACGAGGATGACCTTGGAGCCTGATATTCTGTTGCATCTTGGCTTAAAGGAGAAGCAGTGGCTGCTAAGCCATGCTCAGGTTCTGCTGAAGGATGTCCTAGATCAGTCAGTCTTGTTGGAAAGTCTCCTAGTGGAAGCTGACTGCTTGTTCAGCAGGACAGGTGACCCCAGCGTTGATGAGAATGTTCAGAAGAAAATGAGGGTGGAATATGAAGAAATCAGACAAAAAGCTCAGGTACACCTATAAAGAGTGGGAGGTGTTCAGATTCACCAATGTAGAGTGCTATTTGCTCTCTGTTTCTTGGGTGATGGGGCTTACCTGGTAGGGCTGCAAAAAGAAGCAGAGCTGAGGGCCCCTTTTCAGTGGACCGTTTGCAACAGTCATCATGTCCCATGATAATCTGTTAATTGGGATGCTCTTACACTGTGCTTTATAGTATGTTGTTGTAAAGTAACTGCAAGCTGCTTGCTGTGACCTAGTGAATATTGATTTAGGTCATCTCTGTATAAAGTTTGAATTCCTCATCTCTCGGTACATTAGTGATACTTGTATGACCAAATGCGAAGTACCCATTCCCAGAGCTAGGGAACTTTACATGCATGCATCCTTGTTGGAAAATGTAGTGCTGGTCCAGATCCAGAGCTCTACTCTGCACCTGGAGAACTAGGAAACACGGCCCAACACTGAACTCAACTAGCCAGTTCCATATCTGAAAGATTTTGACTGCACTTAGACAGTAATCCTTGCCTGATGCTAATCTTCCAGCTTGAACAGTTAGATGGGCTGGTGTAAGATATCCTAGTTAGTCTTTCAGTGCAAGTGATTTCCTTTGACCTTATCCCTGGGTAAAGATTTTATATAAGGTAAAGATAGGATTGAACCATGTGACATGGCTGATGGACAGAGATCTACAGGTTGGCAGAATTCGGTTTCTTACTTGCCTAGGGATATTTGAAATATGTATAGAAACATCTATCCCAAGCATATAGACATTAAAATCTAGCCTTTTTTTCACAATGGCTTCTGGGAATTTCATAGGTATGTGCTATTATATAGCAAGCACAGGACAACCAGGTGATCAGGCCCAGTCAGCATGGGTTTGTGAAAGGCAAGTCTTGCAAAACTAACCTGATATCCCCCTCTATGACAAGCGTACCTACTAATGGACGAGGGAAAAGCTGTGGATATAGTGTACATAGACTTTAGAAAAGCCCTTGACACCGTTTCTCACAGTATTCTGCTTGAGAAACTGGCTGCCATTGGCCTGGAGAGGCATAACCTCTGCTGGTTTAAAAACTGGCTGAACAGCCAGACCCAAGCAGTGGTGGTAAATGGAGTTAAATCCAGCTGGAGGCCAGTCACAAGTGGTGTTCCCCAGGATTTAGTGTTGGGTCCAGTTCTGTTCAGTATCCTTATCAGTGATCAGGATTAGAGGATGTGCCCATCTACAAGAAGGGTCGCAGGGAGGACCCAGAAAACTACAGGCCTGTCAGTTTGACCTCAGTGCCAGGGAAAGTTATGGAGCAGGTGATCTTCAGTGCTATGATGAAGCACATGCAAGAGAACCAGGTGATCAGGCCCAGTCAACATGGGTTCACAAAAGGCAGGTCTTGCCAAACTAACCTGATCGCCTTCTATGCCAAAGTGACTCAGCTGCTGGACGAGGGAAAGGCTGTGGATGTATCTTCCTGGACTCCAGTAAAGCCTTTGACACAGTTTCTCACAGCATTCTGCTTGGGAAACTGTCAGCCCCTGGCCTGGACAGGCGCACACTCTCCTGGGTGGAAAACTGGTTGGCTGGCCGGGCCCAGAGAGTGGTGGGAAATGGTGTGAAATCCAGCTGGAAGCCAGTGACAAGTGGGGTTCCCCAGGGCTCAGTGCTGGGTCCAGCCCTGTTCAGTGTCTTTATCAATGACCTGGATGAAGGCATCAAGTGCACCCTTAGCAAGTTTGCGGACGACACTAAGCTGGGTGGAAGTGTCGATCTGCTGGAGGGTAGGGAGGCTCTGCAAAGGGATCTGAACAGGCTGGACCGCTGGGCTGAGTCCAATGGCATGAGGTTTAACAAGGCCAAGTGCTGGGTCCTGCACTTGGGGCACAACAACCCTGTGCAGTGCTACAGACTAGGAGAAGTCTGTCTAGAAAGCTGCCTGGAGGAGAGGGACCTGGGGGTGTTGGTTGACAGCCGACTGAACATGAGCCAGCAGTGTGCCCAGGTGGCCAAGAAGGCCAATGGCATCTTGGCTTGTATCAGAAACGATGTGACCAGCAGGTCCAGGGAGGTTATTCTCCCTCTGTACTCGGCACTGGTGAGACCGCTCCTCGAATACTGTGTTCAGTTCTGGGCCCCTCACCACAAGAAGGATGTTGAGGCTCTGGAGCGAGTCCAGAGAAGAGCAACAAAGCTGGTGAAGGGGCTGGAGAACAGGCCTTGTGAGGAGCGGCTGAGAGAGCTGGGGTTGTTTAGCCTGGAGAAGAGGAGGCTGAGGGGGAGACCTCATTGCTCTCTACAACTACCTGAAAGGAGGTTGTAGAGAGGAGGGTGCTGGCCTCTTCTCCCAAGTGACAGGGGACAGGACAAGAGGGAATGGCCTCAAGCTCCGCCAGGGGAGATTTAGGCTGGACATTAGGAAAAAATTTTTCACAGAAAGGGTCATTGGGCACTGGAACAGGCTGCCCAGGGAGGTGGTTGATTCACCTTCCCTGGAGGTGTTTAAGGGATGGGTGGACAAGGTGCTAAGGGGCATGGTTTAGTGTTTGATAGGAATGGTTGGACTTGATGATCCAGTGGGTCTCTTCCAACCTGGTTATTCTATGATTCTATGATTGAGCATACCCTTAGTAAGTTTGGGGATGACACAAAGCTGAGTGAAAGTGTTGATCTCCTTGAAGGTAGGGAGGCCCTACAGAAGAATCTATATGGGCTGGATCAATGAGCTGTAACCAGAAGTATGAGGTTCAACAAGGCCAAGTGCAGAGTTCTGCCCTTGGGACACAACTCCGTGCAGCACTACAGGCTCGGGGAAGAGTGACTGGAAAGCTGCCTGGCAGAGAAGGACCTGGGAGGGTTGTTGATTGACAGCCAGCTCAATACAAGTCAGCAGTGGCCCAGGTGTCCAAGATGGCCAGTGGCTTCTTGACTTTTATACCAAACAGTGTGGCCTGCAGGATCAGAGAAGTTATTCTGCCCCTGTAGTCTGCATTGGTGAGGCTGCACCTCAAACACTGTGTTCAGTTTTGGGCCCCTCACTAGAAGAAAGACATTGCGGGACTGGAGTGCGACATCAGGAAAAATTTCTTCACCAGAGTGTTGTCAGGCACTGGAACAGACTGCCCAGGGAGGTGTTTGAGTCACCATCTCTGGAGGAATATAAAAGATGGTTGGTTGAGGTGCTCAGGGATATGGTTTAGTAGTAGATGACATCAAAGGTCTTTTTCAACCAAACAGTTCAATGATTCTAGGAGACCTGGTGCAAAACCAAGGAATTTTCATTACTTGGGCTCTGCTACCTGCTTCTTTCATAATGTTGCTTTCTGTTTGTTCCCACACGTACACTCCAGCCCAGAACTGGTGCCCAACTGTGATCTCTCTCTCCCTGGCTGCTATCATACAAAGTTAACTTCAGATCTCAATGGAAGAACAACAACATTGTCATGTGTATGGCATTGCTGTGCTTGCTTATATACAGATACTTTTTCTGCTTAAAAAACCAAACAAGCGAACAAAAACACCCCAAACACCAAAACACCACAGAGCCTGTAAAGCCACAAACGGAACTGTGCTTCAGTGTTGTTTATTCATTTTTAAAGGTAGATTTCTTCACTACAAGGCATTGGATTTATAAATAAGAAGGTTCCTGGAAATTCAGGTGTTGTCTATGTAGATTGCCGTTTACAATTCTCATTCATTCCCTTCTAACAAAAATTCGTCTTTGCTTTTGAAGCAGGAGACAGTCACAAGCTGTTTTCATGAGGCACTTCTTTCAAACAAGTAATTTGAATACTCAGAGCAAGAATGTGACCTCTTTGAGACTCTGTTTACATAGTGTAATTTCTCTAACTGACTTGGATACATACTGGTGTAAATGAGATCAGGAAGTGGCTCATAGTACTTAGATGAAATATGTCTTTGTCTCCAGCCAACTGGGACGCTGGAAGAAGCTTTTCTTTGGCATTGGTTACAAATTCCACATTTCATAGAAGGACCGACTGAGAGAATCTAGCCGAGAAATGCCTCTTTTAGGAGGTATGGAACAAAGAAGGGAGTTAGAAAGCCTTGGATTTTGTAGCTGAAGCAAACGCAGAGTTCATTAGCTAATACCAAGGTTACAGGCACCTTGGGAATCATGTTGGAAAGTATAACACTAGTTAGAAGCACTGCCACATCTTCCAGTGGGAGGCAGGAATGAATGGAAGAGACACGTGAGTTATAAGGGAACTGCTCCAGCCCCTTGCATGGTTAAGGGCCGGGCTAAATGTGATTTGCAGATCCTGGCTGAACACCTGAGCTGCCTGCCAGAGGAGGCTCACTGGTGTTTATAGATTATGCTTGTGTTTAAAGAGCATTTTTAGATCCCATGCAGTTGTCCCGCTCTATCAGAAGGCAAGATCTTGGGCAGTGTTTCTTAATTGCCTGTGATGCTGCTTCTCTGGTATGAGTACATGGTGGTCTGTCATTTTTTTTTTCTTTCTTTCTTGATGCTGACATGTGACCCTACTCCTAAATTGTAAAGCCACATAATTTTCTTTTAATTACATTGTCAGGGATATTTCTAGATGTGGCAGCTATTTCCTGTGTGCTTTCCCTTGCCTAATGAAATTACAATATGCAGAGGTAAATGGTTGTGGGGTATAGCATAAATGATGACTGAAGATGGTAAGAAGTTATGATATAGTGTCTTGAACTTTAGTCAAATATATCAAATATGTGTGAGTACATCAAATGAATTTCAGTCCCTGTTGTCTCTGTTGACTGAAACCTAGATATTTATAATGCCAGCCCTCATGTACCCTGGAGCTAAGACTAAAAGCACTAGGATGAGCTACAGGAGCTTTCTGTACTCTACTTGAGATGTCACAGAGGGATTTAAAGCAGGAACTTCTTTTATGTGCTCTAGATTGCCTTCCAGAGGAGGCTTGTTTGCCTTTGTGGACTGTAAGTGGAGCTTAGGGGAGAGGGTTTCCTATGCCTCTGCCCACCCTAGAGCTGAGCACATCCTGCCCAGACACATCTCTTCCTCTGCAGACTCTGGCAAACTCATTCTTTTCCTGTCTGTGCACTCACTCTTTCCAGGGCCATATTCTTGCTTAA
Organism: Phaenicophaeus curvirostris; assembly: GCF_032191515.1. NCBI lineage: Eukaryota > Metazoa > Chordata > Aves > Cuculiformes > Cuculidae > Phaenicophaeus > Phaenicophaeus curvirostris. Next base: position 53,688,080 of record NC_091396.1, on the reverse strand, counting down.
TATCTCCTCACATTAACAAAATGCATGTGGAGACTGAGTTTACCACGGTCTTGCTCCTCAACAGCTAACCTAACAGAAGCAAGTGATACCTATTTTCCGTCATTAGAACGTTTCCCTGCTTAACCTCTTGGGGGCAGGAGGCTCCCCCAGTTCTTTGTAAGCCTTTTGTTTGACAGCTAGCACAATCTGTCCAGATTCGTGGCATCTCTTCCTTGATCTCATGGACCAGCAGAGATATCCTAACTGTGCTCTCCTTTGTTTTGGCTGAATAGCCTGGCAAGGGGTGGGTCATTTTGACTTCCTTTTTAACTCTCTACTAGCCTAAGACTTTTGAGTTTAAGAGGAGCTCTACTTTGTTATTCTGGCTTGTTCCCTTTGGAGCTTCTGTCAGTGCAACAGTTTAGCCCAACTCCCTGAAATCAATAAGCTTGGGTTGACTTGCTTCACTTCAATGTGTGGCCCATTTACACTGCTATAAGATTGCATTATTCTAGACCCTAACTTGAGGCCAAGGTGAGAATCATTTAACCTGTATGCACCTCTATGGATTTGAGAATCAAGGTAAGAGGATTTAGCAAACAAGCAAGGTGTTCTACTGGATACATCTTGGCCACAGAAGTCGCAATTCTGGTTTTTGGTCGCATCCAAACCCATACATAGATGGTGCTATTAAAGGTTCTGTCTTAGTAAGTGGGCAGCATTTCATCTTCCATGGGAAGTAGTTGTCCCCCTCTTTTGTCCCAAAGCAAGTCAACCATGTTCAGGGGAGTCACTCTTGATTTGCACAAGTCAGCAGAGACTGCAGTGGCAGTGTCCTAAACACAGACTGGTGTGGTGCCACCTGGGGAGTCATGGCTTGTACTGCACCATGGGCATAACCTGTCCCAGAGGTGAAGTGCAAAGTCCCAGAGGGATCAGCACCACACAGCACACAGGAAATCCCATGGTCACTGATGCTCAGGCAGGTTGATGGATGTGGGGACATGCTCAGAGCCTCAAAGAGACAAGAGAAATGCAGGGGGGTCTTCAAAACTCTGCCCACCATTGCAGCTATCACCCTACTCTCTGTGGAGGGAAGCTGGGATGAAGCTCTGCTCAGAGGCAGGGGACGTGTAATTTCACAAAATGAAACTCAACTCATTGTCTGTGACAGCAAAGCTTTTCAAGGTGCTGCAAGCCCCAACTGCATTGCACAAGGAGCAATTTTTTCCTAATGTAACCATGGTGTACCTCAATTGCTCTCCCTGCCAACTGGTGAAGGGCAAGAAAAAAATCAGATATTGTAGGAAATAATGCTTAGGTTGGATATTATACTAGTGAAACAACAGACCAGGATTCCTTGTGATCTGTGTAAAATTTCCTTCAGTGACACTTAAAGTTCAGCTGACAAACAAGCATAATCTGATTAAGTGTGACTCTATCTTGTTGTGAGGGGTGCCAGACTGAATCAGTAAGGAGCAACAATAGAAGTTTTTGGAAAGGGGATGGTAGAAATTTACTTAAGAGGACCTTTTAGTTTTTCTCCTCAGAGAATCATAGAATCACAGAATAACCAGGTTGGAAGAGACACACTGGATCATCGGGTCCAACCACTCCTATCAAACACTAAACCATGCCCCTTAGCACCTTGTCCACCCGTGCCTTAAACACCTCCAGGGAAGGTGACTCAACCACCTCCCTGGGAAGCCTGTTCCAGTGCCCAATGACCCTTTCTGTGAAAAATTTTTCCTAATGTCCAGCCTAAACCTCCCCTGGCGGAGCTTGAGGCCATTCCCTCTTGTCCTGTCCCCTGTCACTTGGGAGAAGACCCTCCTCTCTACAACCTCCTTTCAGGTAGTTGTAGAGAGCAATGAGGTCTCCCCTCAGCCTCCTCTTCTCCAGGCTAAACAACCCCAGCTCTCTCAGCCGTTCCTCATAAGGCCTGTTCTCCAGCCCCTTCACCAGCTTTGTTGCTCTTCTCTGGACTCGCTCCAGAGCCTCAACATCCTTCTTGTGGTGAGGGGCCCAGAACTGAACACAGGATTCGAGGAGCGGTCTCACCAGTGCCGAGTACAGAGGGAGAATAACCTCCCTGATGAGCCATTGAAAACTTGCAGCATGACCCAGATGAGGACAAGCTTTATGTACTTTTGTATCCTGTTTCTTGAGGTGAACTGTGAATTCCTGTGGAGGCCCAGTGCTATTGGGACTCGTGAAAAGGGACTCTATAAATCCTAGGTTATAGCATGCCAGGGCGCGCTCCCAACAAGGCTAGTGTTTGGGTTGTTTGATATCTGTGCAGCAACTTGGAGACCAACAAAATCTATTAGAGCTTGGGCCCTAAAAAAAAATCAAAATCAAATGCAGTGTTTATTTTGGACACAGACAAAATAACAAACCAGACACTCGGGTGCACTTCCGAGAGGCAACTTCCCAAAACTGCAGAAACAGATCTCAATCTGGTCAGATTACAATATGATACCTTGAACACAGCCAAGGTCAAAAAGACGAATTCCAATTCGATCTGACATGCACACAACGCAATGACAGCAAAGAAAACGAAGACACAGTAAGATAAGTAAGAAAGAGAGAGAGAGAAGTAGCAGGTGGGGAAAAGAAACAAAAGGGTCACCACTCCAATGGGCCACAGCATTTTCTCAGGAACACATGGTCCATCTGGCAGCAGCTCCAGTAGCAATTCCTGAGGGCTGTGTGTTCTGGTAGTTCTTCCAGGCTGATCTTGTTATGGTGGTGGGCACACGCCATGTGTCTTCTTACAAGTTCTATTCATAATGCAAGTCCATGCCTCATTAGCACGTGAGGAGTGGTCTTGCTGTGCTTGTGCAGAAGTTGCTTTGTGAAGGTCTGGGGGTTCCAGGGCAGCCCCCTTTCATTGACCCAGGGGCAGGCAGTCCTCAGACTATGTTTAAGACACAACACAATAGACAAGTAAATGACTCGGGTCTTTACACAGCGTACTCACAGCTTCTAATTCTCTTGTTACAGAGCAGAGTGGAGCTACTTGAAAAGTTAACCAAAGAGCACGAGCAGTACAGCACTAACATCAAAGAGTTTCAATCATGGCTGAATGGTGTGACAGAAAGATTTAACTGCTGCATAGGAGAAGGAACCAAGTCTTCTGCAAAGGACAAGTTAAAGGAACTGAAGGTCCTTAAACAACATAACTCTGATAAGGAGCCAGGATTGTGTGTTCTCTATGCCTATATATGTTTCTGAAACCATGCAAGGGCGTACTTGAAAAAAGAATTACACAAACAAAATAAGGTGGTGACTATAAGATGAACAAGGGGAGAAGAGTTGTGTAAGATCCTAAAACTGTTAGTAGATACTGTTCTCTCATCTGTAGCATGAGTCACAGGCTGGTCTGCTTTGTTCTTCTTAAAGCCTGATCTGTGGTTATATGATTCTTTGAGAATCTTGCTCTTTATTCTTGTTTAAATGAATGTTATTTGGTAAACACAATCCAAATAAAGCCTGAAGACTCACAGGTTCTGAGAGTTTAGAATGGGTGATAAAAATACCAGTTTTGAGAACAGTATGCATTATTTTGGTGCTACTGCTTAAACTGCTCAGCTTAAATCTTTCAGAGGTCTGATTGTTAGTATTTCTGCCTTCAGCTCCTGTTTTCTCTGTCAGGGACCTCAAATGACAAGCATTTCTGAAAATCAAGCTAATATTTTCAGAATCATGGCAGTTAGTATTACTCAAAAGGCAGTCAAATGACCAACTCTGGCTTTTGGTCACTTGAAAAAGAAGACATATTTTGAAATAAGGAGTGAAGAAGAAAATATGTACAACCAGGACTGGTGATCTTACTTTCCTACTCCTTTCAGCTTTTCCCCCAACTTCCCATTCCTGCAGCTAACCTTTAACTTCTTTCTGCAGAAAATTGCTAAAAACATTAGAGATGGTGGAAAGCAATGGAAGCACCTTGAAAATCAGTGTGCAGAGGTGATTCAGAATACCTCCTCACTTGAAGCTGAGAGAATGAAAGATGAACTTGAAGAACTAAGAAAAGCCTTGGAGAAGTTGAAACTGCTGAATAGTGAGGAGAAGGAGAAATTGCTCAAAATCCAGCAGTCAGAAAATGCCTACAACTCCCAAGCCAGACAATTAGCAGCCATTGCTCAGGAGCTGAGAAAAAATCTACAGAGACTAGAAAATTACCTGGACCCCAGGGAAGTCAAAAAGACTGAAGATGAGTTTGTAAATCGGTGGAGAATATGCAATGTGAGTTGTTAACTTTTTACATGCCTAAAACCAGCAGTCATGTACTGAACATGTGTAGTTGGATCCAACAGCTACCTGTCCCATTGGTTAAAGGTGATAGGGAAAGAGTATGACTATGTATAAAACAGACTGTGGAAAATTTGAATAACAGCAACGGAATAACTTCTAACCCTCATCTCACTCTCCTCACACTGCCTAGCCTCTGCTAGGAGTTCCCTACAGGAATAAAACTGTTACTGAGAAAGTTTGTTGGCTTAGCAAAGTCCATATTCCTTACAACCAGGAAAAAAGGTAGCAAAAGGGAAACTTGTGAATACCCTGAGGGCAGCCTTATCTCTTCATTTCATGTGTCAGACGCTACATAAGGTGTGATCTCTTCATTATTTTTATAATTAAGGCAACGAGAGCAGCTCTGGCTGCAGAAGAGTCCAAGGTTGAGAGGCTGAAGGCTCTGGTACAGATTTCCCAAGATACACAGCCACACGTTGAGAGTGTTGTCTCTGCAATGCAGCAGTACCAAAGGTAGTGGGAAATCTGATTATTTCAGGGGCGGCGGGGGGAATCTTCTCTCAGATATTGAAGGGATTGACAAGGGCCTAAGCAAAAAGTGATATGCCACCTGATTGTAGGTGACGGGTAGAGAAGAGAGGCTTCGTTAATTATATCCACCTCCACATTTCGGTAAACCTGTAATTTTAGCCATTTGCTAGGAGCTTTAGGCTGCTGGCCATTTTCAAGCAGTGTTCTTGCATCATTTAGCTGGTGTATGTTTTGAAGAAAATTAGATTGTTGGCAGCTAATTTGATCCTCTTAGCATTTTATAATAATTATTTATGTATTTTGCTTGCCTTTCATGACAGCAACCAGAAAATCAGGGCAGGAGCTGTAGTAGTAAATGGTTCAGAAGAATTATGGCCCTCCCTTGCTGAGTTTGTTGTGGTGACTCATCAGCCCTAGCAATTCTTTGGCAGACTTTATTTTCCTTCTCCTGGCAGCATATATGCATGATTCCTGTTTTCAAGTTGGCTTGGTTTGGAAACTCTGAAAGTTTAGCCTCTCCCCAGACTTCGGTGTTTCCGTTTCCAGGCTGCTTGGAATCAGGAAGTAAAGAAGCTGCAGCACATTTTGCCAACTAGAAGAAAGGATCTTGTTATTTAAGGAAAAAAGAAAGGTCAGTTTTTTTACTGAATCCAAGCTTATTTTTCTTCGTCCAGTGCACAGTATGCTGTCCTGCTGGAAAGGTTATAGGTCATTATGGGAAAGGATTTCAGTTTAAAAACTAACAAGTAAACAATGTCAAAAGAAGAGCAGAGGACTTGCCTCTGAGTAGAAAATGGCAGCCACTCTTTCGCCAGCTTCTCTCCGAAGCTTCTTTATTAAGTCTGGTAGCTTCATGCTGAGCCTGGCAGGGGCAGCAGAGCAAATGGCAAAGGACGTGTAATGTCAGAACTTTCTATTTGCAGTGCTTTTGGCCTCTGCAAGCTTGCCTCTTTTTAGCTTTGTAACATCCCTGTGACACAGGTAAGGTTATTGTTTTTGGTTTTATAGCAAGGCAGCATTAATCTTGATTGGCATTGATCTTGCCTGCTAGTCTTGTGAATGTGCAGGATGCTGTTCCCATATGAAGATACAATTTGGTCTGTGTTTTGCCACATTAAATAGGATTCTGCAAAGTGGAAGGTCAGGAAAGCTGAGAAAAACAGGGCAGATGCACGGGGTGTGTCATTGCTACGCCTTGTTACTCAGATGTATTTTGGATAAGCCTCTATAAGAGAAGCCTCGATATTTAATGAATGAGCAGATTTTTTTTTTCAATATATATGCACACATATATAGCTGCACATGTGTTTGTATACATACATGTATAAATAAGAAGCTTATCAGAATGACCTTTATACACTAATATAAATAAAGGTAGTTCTGTGATATTGTAAAAAATTATATTTGGAAAAAAAGGTATCTTCCTCTTTTTATAGGTAATGTAGGGTGATTAAAGATTTCTTAGTGTAATTTTTTAAAGGAACAGAGTCTTGGCAATATGTAAAACCATGCATGCAGCTGCAGTTAAATTCTTCTGGCTTGTTCCTCCCATCAGTCAGTGAAACTGCTCTGATAATATGATTTTTTAAATCACGCTGGTGATAGCAGCTAAGGAAGATCACATACAAAGGGAGATTGCTGGCTGCTAGAAAGGCAAAAGAATTCCTGTTATGCAGTTGCACAAGAGACAACTGTGTCTTACAGTGTCTAAATAAAGTTTTGCTGGCTGGCTGTGACTGACAGAGCAGCTGTCAGTATGCAGCACCAGTCTCAGACAGTAAGAAAGACTGAGGCTTTTGTGTTGGATACAGTTTACACACGAGTATTGTGTTAATTCATGCCTTGATGAATAGGATGTTTGGACTTGGATTTCTTCGTAATCCTTCTTTCGGCTGTCACTTTATCCTTGCAGTATTAGAGGCAAGATGTCTAAAATGAGCACTCATACAGAAACCCAACTGAGAAGACTCTTCCAAAATCCCCTGCAATATTTTGAACAATGGAAGCCATCAGTCCAGATGCTTCTGGAGACTCCAGAGCCAGCGCTGGCTCACATTGAGGTAGCAAACGTGTTACTAAGTTCAGAAACTTATATTTGGTTTGTGTTTGCCAAGGCTATGCCGGCAGCTGCCTGCATACAGCTGCCGGACACCAGCAGCTGGAAGGGCCTTTCCCGTATGGCAAGAAACTCTACAGTATGGAAGTTAATATTTAACTCTAGCTGCACCAGAATGTCTTATTTTCTGCCCTTCATTTGGTTAACTGAAGCTGTCAACTGAATAAGCTGGATTAAAGTGTTGTCACGGTTTAGCCCTGGCCCAGCCAATTTCAGCAGCTAAAACCATGCAGTTGGGCTCTGTTTCCAGGCTCCTCTCCGCAGGCGCAACCTTTTCCACCTCTTTGACTTACGGCACTCCACTAGCTCAAAGATGGCCTTGGTTACCATTGGAATAAGTACAAGCATTGACCTTTCTGCATACCACTGCCCAGTGTTATCACTTCTAGAAAGAAACACTTTCTGGAAAACATGCAGTTGACTTTCATAAAATGAAGTAACTTAGACAAGACTGAGCTAAACCTGGAAACTGATTCTGCTTTAGTTTAAAACACAACAAAGTTCTAGATGTCTTTAACAATGATGACAATTTTGTTTAGCATTAGCCCCCCTGGATGGGGGAAGTCTGTGGCCTCTGTTAAGAAGTGGGTAGTAATTTAGTTGTGGAATTGAAATGCATGATTTATGCATGTATCCAGGAAGGTGTTTGTTACTTTGTCATCCCTGTGATCTCCAGAATAAATGTGTCTGTGAACAGGGATGGAGTTTATCCTTGGGATGAGCATTCAAGCTGTCCTTTCTGTTGGTTGTTTAGGCCTCTCCTCTGCACAGACAACTCTTTCCATAGTACAGCTTTCCTCTGTTTCTGTTCACAAAATGGATGCAGCTGTGGTGCTTCTAACATTATCAGGAAGACTTTTCCTTTAACTGGGCACTGTCCAGGTACCTTCTGTTACCCCTTGTTGGCCCAGCATGCTGTTTTTACCTGACTTTGTCATACTGCTTTGGTTGTGTGACTTGTGTGAGAATAATGTGGTTTTATGATTTTCTTTTTGTATGGTTTCACTGGAAGAATTTTTCTCCTTTAGGCTGCTCTAGCTGAAAGCTCCCAGTTCAAGGAGAAGTTGATGGCATTAGAACTGAGGAAGGATTTGCTAAACAATATCCTTGGTGAAGAAGAAGCAAAGTCTTTCCTGCAACAGGTAGCTGAAGCTTCAAAGGAGAGAGAAATTCTACACAAAAGTCTTCTGCAAAGCAAGAGCAAGCTCGAGGTGAGCTTCAAAGCCCATATACAGTCTTTGCTTGTGACAATGATCAATCTTTTACTAAGCCAGTTTTGTAGGTATAAATTTAGTACTCATCAGCTGTGCACAGTCCATTTTTTCTACATTGATCCGATATTCAAATAAGTTTATAGTCTGTTGCATATTGTAGCTTGGTGTTTGTTCTGAGTATGAAATGGACATTGACAAAGGATAATGCCAAAGTGCACGTGTTCAATGCTGGAATTTTTCTTCTTTCTCCATCTAGAATTTGACATCACAACCTAAGGACTTTAATGCTCATTTCACACCTTTGCAGAAGAAATTATGTGCCATCAAAGCCAAATTAGATCTAGAGAAGGAACCACAGCCTGACCTCTTGGGTAAAAAGACACAACTCCAGAGACTCCAGGTACACCACAGTAATATTTGACCGTGATATCCTCAGTTAATTGTGGTCCTGTTTGTTGGTAGTTGGCATTGGGAATTTGAGGGGACTGATGTACAGACTACTGCCTGATGAGCAGAAGACCTTTTTTTCGGTTTAATGGCTCCTTTATTTATGTTAACTAGTAAGAACCACGGTGTTTTTCTTTACAATGATTGGTTGGTTTTGCTACTTGTTCCGCATACGATGTGGTGTTATACGATTGGCTAAGATTAACTGTTCATGCCTTCTTCATGTTTCTTCTTCTCTCAGCCAAGGTCTTTCAAGGACAGCCTCCATTTCCCTGTGTCCTTCAGCCTGTAAAAACCTCCACAATTCCCCCTTTTTGTTTTTCAACTAAAGCACCTAATAATGTCCACAAAGTCAGCACCCACCCCATCTTTGTCAGTTGCTTCTGCTCTTGTCTCAACATATGGGTGTACCCATTTAGCCGGTACCCATTGAGGTCCTTTATTTGTAACACAAGCATAACCTCTTCCCCACGTTAATAACTTGAAAGGGCCTTCCCATTTTTGTGTATTTGATTTGACTAATACCTGTACATCGTCATGTTGACTTAATCTATCTGTCATTGCATAAAAGTGTTTAACAATTGGTGGTACTGTATCTGACCCACTTAACCGTAAAAAATTCATAACATACAATGCTTTATGTAACTTATTTTGTGGAGATTCCCCAACTTCTCCCCCTTTTTGTTTTTCTAAAATTGATTTCAATATCAAATGAGTGTGTTCAATGATAGCCTGACCAGTGGGAGAGTGGGGGATTCCAGTAAGATGGGTAATTCCCCATTGTTCAAGAAAGCATTGTGTGCTATGAGCAACATAACCTGGACCATTATCAGTTTTTAACTTGTGTGGAATCCCTAAAACAGCAAAAGCTTGTCAGAAGCGAGCTTGAACATGCTGACTTGTCTCTCCTGTGAGAGCTGTGGCCCGTACAGCTTGCGAAAAAGTATCTATTGAAAATGAACATCCTGTTGTTTTCGAAATACCTTAAAGTGAGTCACATCAGTTTGCCATATTTGCAAAGGGCCTAGACCTCGTGGATTTACAGCTGGCACGGGCCCTGTTGCTAAGCGCTGACAGTCAGAACAACATTGAATGATTGCTTTTTCATCTCCCCTAGAGATTCCAAATTGGTTTGCTAATGTTTCAGCAGATTGATGAAAAAAAAAAAATTGTGCAAGAGTCATGCCTGCTGCAAACGGTCTGGCAGCAGTGGTGCTGCCCACACGGGGTTGGTTAATTTGTCAGCGATAGCATTGCCACATGTTAGCCCACCAGGCAAACTGGTATGACTGTGTATATGAACAACATAATGACCATACGATCTTGTTTGTAATAACCATAACAAACATTTAAACTGATTAAACAATATCTCATTCTCTATATGACGTAAGGCTGACCTTTCTATACGTTGAATGACCCCTACAACATAATGTGAATCCATTACAAGATTGATGGGTTCATTTTGGAACAATTTAGAGGCCTCTATTACTGCTTGTAACTCAACAACTTGAGGTGATCCTGGACAAAACACAATATGCTTTTTCCATTCCTGATCATCTTTCCACACTACCACTGCTTTACCTGTTCTGCCACTTCCACCTGTAAATACAGTTTTTCCTTCAACTGGATGTTCACAATTTTTTGGCTTGTGTTCTATTTGTATTTGTTTTAAAAAAGCGATTAACTTATGTGCTGGATGTTGTATCTGTGTATCTGTACTCTCCATTCATATCCTTGTAAGGCAACTTTAATTGGTAGACTGTTTTGGTAACACCATTGTAAATAATTGTCTGCCATAGGTATAATTATACTTTCTGGTTCCTGACCATGAAGGTCTACAATTCATTGCCGTCCCTTAATAACTAATTCTGCAAACATTTCAACTCGTGTCAAAATATTTTTTTTGTGTTGGTGAGGTAAAAATATCCATTCTAAAATCATTAAAGGATCTTTTACTGACTCGTCCCATTGGGCGATTATCCCTAAAGGCTGTTCCTTTTGATTACAAATGATGAATTATATAGCTAAATCATAACTGACCCGATGACACTGTACTAAACTAATATGCTCACTGATTTCCTGCAATGCTTGTTCAGCTTCTTTTGTCAATGTTCGAGGGGCATTTAAATCAACATCTCCTTTCAGTAATTCAGATAATGGTGTCAGTAGCTGATTATCAATCCCCAAGAAGTTTCGAATCCAGTTAATGTTACCCAACAATATTTGCACATCATTTAGTGAATTGATTTTTACTTTTAATTGAACCTTTTGAGGTTCTATTGTGTGTTGTAAAATTTTCCATCCCAAATATTTCCATGGAACTTCTCTCTGGATTTTTTCAGGAGAAATTTGTAACCCATATTGCTCTAGACAGTGTTGCAACTCCTTCAGATCCATATTCAGATCTGCCTTTCCCATTACCAAAACGTCATCCATATAATGATAGACAATCAATTCTTTATGATGATCTCTAAAACTGCATAGAGCACGATCTACAAGTATTTGGCACATTGTTGGCGAGTTTTTCATTCCTTGTGGCAAAACAACCCAATGATATCTTTTCATGGGTTCCCTTTTATTAACACTTGGCACGGAAAAGGCAAATCTTTGTGCATCTTGATCGTGTAGAGGTGTTGTGAAAAAGCAATCCTTCAAATCTATGATTAAAATATTCCAGTTTTTTGGTATCATTGCTGGTGAGGGGAGACCAGGTTGTAGTGCTCCCGCATCCTCTATAACAATATTAATTTTTCTTAAATCATGTAAAAGCCTCCATTTTCCAGTCTTTTTAGGTATAACAAAAACTGGAGTGTTCCATGGACTAGTAGTTGATACAATACGATTTTTCTCTAACTGTTCTTGGACTAATCCTTGTAAAATGGCAACCTTCTCTTCTGTTAGCGGCCACTGATCTACCCAAACTGGCTTTTCTGTTTTCCACTTCAGTTTGTAGCGTTGCCGCTACAAATTTTTCTGATTAGTAGCCAATGTACATCCCATTTGCCCCAAAACATCCCTTCCCATTAAATTCATATGAAGGGGAGCAATGTAGGGCCTGATTTGACAAGTAAACTCATCCTTTGTACGACTGGCTAATCGTACAAAGCATTACGTACGGCATTTGGCCTTGTTAAACCTCACCCCATTGGACTCAGCCCAGCGGTCCAGCCTGTTCAGATCCCTCTGCAGAGCCTCCCTACCCTCCATCAGATCCACACTTCCATCCAGCTTAGTATCGTGTTTCTTCTTCTCTCAGCCAAGGTCTTTCAAGGACAGCCTCCATTTCCCTGTGTCCTTTGGCCTGCAAAAGCCTCCACAGAAATTCAGTACCTTGTCCCCTCAAATGATTATGTGTTAAGCAATTTCATTTGGTCCAGTTTATAGCATGAGGCAAAAGAAATTGATGCAATGCATCTGAAGGACTGGCAAACTTGTCCCAAAGGAAGGAACAAGCAGCTGGAAGCTGTTGATGTCACACCTTCTTGGGCTAGTTTTATTGCTAAAGAAAACGTATCCTGTAGTTCCCACTAGGAGTAAACTGCAGGAGGCCACTTGGAACAACTGAACTCCATCCAAAAGCAGGGAGTTCCCCTTGTCCTACCTCCTTGACATCCACCACTTCCTCTTTGCCCTGTCACAGCTTTGATGTATGCTAGGTTTACTCCATGGGCTAATTTCAGCTGACCAAGATAAGAAAAATATAATCAACAGAAAAAGATGATAATTTTCCACTTGGTTAGTATTTTAAGCTGGATCAGCAATGGGTCCAACATACATTAGGCTCAAGGCATGCAGTGGGACTATATAGCTGGGAGAGGGAAGAGAAGAACCAGAGCGGGAGAGGGGATGTGACTCTTTCTTTTCACCATGTTAAGCCACTTTACCCTGGGTGACCACAGGGGTGTTATCACCATAGTTCTTTGCAGTACTTAGCTAATTATAATATGTCTCCTTTGGCAGCTTCTTCGTTACTTGTGTTTTTTGTTATCAGCTGGTAATTATGTCCAGTCCTTTATTTCAGAAACATTTACTTCTAGACATCAAAAAGATTTAATTTTCTTAATGATGGTGTTTTTTTCTTTTTTTTCCCCCTTGCACTGTAAAATGAATCTCCTTTTAGTGTATGTTCTGTGGAGGTTCATGCCATGTCTGGCACATTATGCATATGGAATTTGTCTTTTCCTCTGCAGATGATCCAAGATGAATTGGCAGAGCTTGCGATTCAAATGGAGGAGATAGAGAAGCTTGTTCAGTCAAATACCATGCACAGGCATGAAATGAACCAACTTTCATCTGACTGTCATGCCCTGAAGACATCATTGGAGGTAATAAAAGGAAAAGGTTTTAGTTGCCTGAGGAGTTATTTGCTACTATTTAAAAATGAAAAAAAATAATCTGTGAGCATATGGGATTATATGCCTCGAGTGACAGAATGCTTTCATTTCAGAGGAAGAAGGCATTGAATTTTTATGGGTTTGATAACTCTTCCATGTTTCTCTGATCATCTGTAACGTGATTTCCCTTTGGGGTAGTATACCATCCACACAGGTTTTTATAATCGATATAAATTATTTCTGCAGTGGGCCTGAGATTCTGAACAAAAGACCTCAGTTATATTATTATGGAGACACTTGGACATCTTCATAGGTTCCTGGACAGTGGTTTTAAGTGTTGCAGTTGCATAATTATTTGTTTTGACCTGAGGCATTCTGTAGCTTGTAAATATAGCTATAAAAGGACCTTGCAAGACAGTCTCAGAAGAAGAGCTTGTAGAATTACATTAGTTATGCAGGTCACCATAAAATTACTTCTGATAAAGCGTTACCCTAATATGCACTGTAGAATTCTAGGTTCAATCTCAATAATCTCATGTGTCACTGATCTGGTCTTTTGCCAAAAAAGTCCGTACAGTCATTTCTGATTCAGGGAGTATAAGATGTATTTAATACTGACTGGGGTATATTAAAAAAATTAACCAATATTCTTTATTCTGCCTCAGCTGAAAAGGAAGGGAGCTATTCTAGTGCTTAATCATGCAATCATTGAATTGTCTGGTTGAAAAAGACCTTTGATGTCATCAAGTCCAACCATATCTGTCCACTGCTAAACCATATCCCTGAGCACTTCATCCACCCATCTTTTAAATACCTCCAGGGATGGTCACTCAAACACCTCCCTGGGCAGTCTGTTCCAGTGTCTGATAACACTTTGGTGAAGAAATTTTTCCTGATTTCTAATCTGACCCTCCCCTGGTGTAACTTGAAGCCATTCCTTCTCATCCTATCACCCATCACATGACAGAAGAGACCAACACTCACCTCACTACAACCCCCTTTCAGGTAGTTGTTGACAGTCATAAGGTCTCCCCTCAGCCTCCTTTTCTCCTGGCTATACAAACCCAGTTCCTTCAGCTGCCTTTGACAAGGCTTGTTATGCAGCCCCTTTACTGGCTTCATTGCCCTTCTCTGGAGAGGTTCCAGGCTCAAAACTGAACACAGGGTTCAAGGTGCAACCTCACCAATGCAGAGTATAGGAGCACAATCACCTCCCCAGTCTTGCTGACCACACTGTTTCTGATACAAGTCAAGATGCCACAGGCCTTCTTGGACACCTGGGCCACTGCTGACTTGTATTCATCTGGCTGTCAATCAACAACGCCCCCAGGTCCTTCTCTGCCAGGCAGCTTTCCAGTCACTCTTCCCCGAGCCTGTAGCGCTGCACGGAGTTGTGTCCCAAGGGCAGGACTCTGCACTTGGCCTTGTTGAACCTCACAGCTCATCGATCCAGCCCATTCAGATCCCTCTGTAGGGCCTCCCTAACTTCAAGGAGATCAACACTTTCACCCAGCTTTGTATCATCCCCAAACTTACTAAGGGTGCACTCAATCCCCTAAACCAGATCACTGATAAAGATATTGAACAGAACTAGTCCCAACACTAAATCCTGGGGAACACCACTTGTGACTGGCCTCCAGCTGGATTTAACTCCATTTACCACCACTGCTTGGGTCTGGCTGTTCAGCCAGTTTTTAAACCAGCAGAGGTTATGCCTCTCCAGGCCAATGGCAGCCAGTTTCTCAAGCAGAATACTGTGAGAAACAGTGTCAAGGGCTTTTCTAAAGTCTATGTACACTATATCCACAGCTTTTCCCTCGTCCATTAGTAGGTACGCTTGTCATAGAGGGGGATATCAGGTTAGTTTTGCAAGACTTGCCTTTCACAAACCCATGCTGACTGGGCCTGATCACCTGGTTGTCCAGTGTGCTATGTGACAGCAGTCAAGATGAGCTGATCCATGCACCCCAAATGTGGTTGTATTCAGGCCTGCAGAAGCTTGTAGGTCTTCCATTGATGCTAAAGGATAAAGTTTTTTGTGTCTCATTAACAGCAGCCTTTTCCTTTTGCCTATGAGATTCTGTGCCAGTAGTGACAGTGTTAAATCCAATAATGAAACTGCTTTTTGTCTGTGTTTAGTTGCTGACATATTTTTATCATTTCTAGATGATGATAGAGCAGAGTAAAGAGCACATTCAGAAGCATTTGGCATATAATAACAGACTTTCTGACCTCCAGCAGTGGATCACATTAGCCACAAAACAAATTGACTCCAACCAAGGTACTGATGGAGAGCAGAACATCGAGTGGAGGGTGGCAGACCTTGAGGTGAGAAAAGCATCTTAGTTATTCACTTTGCAGCATTCAGATATTAACAGTGAGGATCTTCTAGAAAGGGTTCCTTGGTTGTGGAGAGTAACGATGATTTGTTCCTCCTCTGATGACTGTTGGTTGTTGCCGCCTCCCTGCTTCGCCCTGTACTGTGGAATGTGGAGCTAGGTAAAAGACAGTAACAGTAAGAATCACCTAAGAACTGCTGAGATGGATAAAGTATTATCTAAGGATGGGAGGTTTTAAAAAGAACTCCTCCTGCCAGGGTGATCTCCCTGGACACACCTACCTTTGCCTGCATGTACTTATCAATACACTGAATGTTCTTACCCTGTTAGATAACCTTATATTGTGTTGAACTGACCTGTTCCACAGCTTCCAGCCTTCCCCTGTGTAGCAGTATTTTGCATGCTAGATTCACTCTGGCAGGTTCCTTCAATTGGCAGCTTTTGCATTCATATGGGAAACCAAGCTATCTCATAGGAAGGCTACAGAAGGGGTGCGTTGTTCGCACCCTTCACATTTTTCTATCAACTCTTTGACCTGCGTTGGCTCTTTGCAAGAAGCCACAGCATATTTTTTTCCCTGCTAGGTATGTTCTAGCTAGTGCCAGCAGAACTGGCATGGTCCTGGACTGAACATGGCCTTCAGTCTGACATAGTCTCTGCTTTACCCAGGATACCTAGAAGTAACTATAAGGGCTATACGTTTCAGAAATGGCTAGCTGAGTTTCCAGATAAGGAGATCCAGCTGCAGACTGTGGAAATTTATGGCCAGCTGGTCATGAAGAATTCTTCCCTGGAAGAGGCTGCCCACATCCAGGCAGAGCTGGATCAGCTGAAGGAGTCGTGGAGATCACTGAAGGAGATGGCAACTAGGTAAGTGTTCATGTAACATGTTCCTCATGTCCCTTCAAAGGGATGCTCTTTACTGATGTATGACTAGGCACACTGGATGCTTTGTCTCTGTGCTGTGAAAGTGAACAGCTGTGTTAAAATGCTAGGAGCAAGGTGAAATTTTATTTAATAGTTTGTAAACTGGAAATCATTACTTCCAAGAAAATAATTTTAGAGAATCCAGGGGCCAGAGAATTCTATGATGCTACCTTTAACTCATGCTTGGAGTAGGCATTGTCACCTTAAGACTTGGCTCACCCATGTACTGCCAGTCAGAAATCAAACGTAGACTGGGTGATTCCTGCTATTCTGCCTCACCATCCTGTTCTCCTCAATGTCTGATCTGGAGATATCTCTGAGGAGGCTACATCTGCACTGGGATCTGTGCCTTTTGCAGACCTGCAAGAGCAGAAACACAGCTAAAATCCTCTCTTAGCTGGCAAATGTGGACTTAAGTTATTTTGCCTTCCCTGTGAAGTGTCAAACCATTGCTCATAATTGCTAGTCTGTATTAAAATTTAATACTGTGCTACATACGTAAGCATATTTATACATAGTATCCAAATACAGATAAAAATTGAATAACTAAATGGAGGAAGGCTTAATTGTACTACCTGTTGTTACCAGAGAGGAAGTTACACTGTCAAGGTAGTATATACGCTTTTTAGTCCCTCACTTCCCTAAATAAAAGAAAACAAAATTTGGAAATGTTAGAACCAGAGGACTAGTGCTGCTTTGAGACACTCCTGTCTTGATCTTGTTTTGTTAACAACATGTTAGAAATAACTTTAACAGTAATAGCGCTATAAATTGTAATAATAGCTTAATAATAATAGTGCTGTTTTACCGGAGGTGTCCCCCATAGCCTGCATCAAAACACGAATGTCTGAAGTACTGAGGCTTGAGCAATAGACCCTGAACCAAAGTTGACTTCCTTGACAAACTCCCAACTAAGTGTTATATTAGTATCTGGTCATTAGTGAAATATATATGATTATTAGCAGAATATGTAAGATAGTTAGCAAAAGTTGTAGCTTAGATAAAATATAATCATTAGTCAAGATAAATGCATTTATCTTTCCTCATTCAGAGGGAGGTTGTCAAGGCCCTGAAACAAGATGTCTGGCCTCGTTTGGAGATAAGTGTTTCAGACCAGACAGATAAAGGAAACTCCCTTGGCTCCTTGAGCCATGGTCAGGATTTGGGTGACATCTAAAGGGAGAATGAAACCAGATGTTTCCACATTTGAAGTTATAGAAGCTTGTTTATTCAATAATATAAAAGCTGGACCCTATTGCAGTGACTTTGGAGACCTCACCTGTGAGTGGACACACTGCATAGGACCCTCCAGTTGCCAGGAAAGGCTCTCCAAATCCTTGCTGTAACTGGGCCCTCCCAGCAATTGCTGGATGATGGCAAAGTATTAGGGCAATTGGTGATGTTTTTCTTAATCACTACAGTTAACCATATGTAGTAATGATTACATGCATTACCTTGTTTTGTTTTATTCTTGCTGTATTATTTCACTTAGTGTTTTATTATTTTAAACATAAGTAAAGATAAGCTCACTTCTGTAACTTGGTGTCTGTGTCCTTTTTCCTAATACCGTCCATTGGCGAAGCAATGTCTCATCATTAGATGTTTCACTGCTCTGATGTCTCCGTTTTTTTTGTTTTCAAGTCTTCACAAAAAGTGGCAGTTAAGTAGACCAGTGACTGATAAGAAGAAAATAGCATTTGTGGACAGAAGATGGATGTCTGGACCTGCCTTCCATCATTTAGATGTAGATCGCAGCCTTAAACAGGTGAGAGAGGGACATTATCTGCCTTCATATCAGCTTCAGGAGAACAACTTTGTTTGCTTCATCTGATATTATGGGTTACAAAGTTGGAGATTAAGATCTTGCATCCAGGCCTCCAGAGGAAACGTGCTGTAAGAGTAAGGGCTTTTTTGTTCCTCTTTTTCTGTAACATAGGAGAGGACAGGAGGAGAGCAAAGCACAAGCAACCATTTGAAGCTCCTACATGACTTCAAAGAGTGGTTACAAGGAGAAAACACCAAACTGACCAAAATTCTTGGTGCAACTTCATCTTCCACAGAGGAAATCAAGGAACGTCAGAGCAAACTGGAGGTTAGTTTTCAGGGGATGAAGATGGAGACGAAGATTGCAATAAGTGCAAATTCTTTCAGAATTAAAAAAAACCAAAACAAACAAGAAAAATAAAACCAAAAAAACCCCACACCAACAACAAGCAACAAAGAAACCTGAACAAAAAATCCCACAAAACAAACCAATGCCTCCACCTGTGTAAAAAGTACTCCCATCCCCTATAACCAGAAAAAACCTTCAAGCACTACACTCTCTGCTTTAGTAGACGAAGCTCGAAAATTTAAGACAAGTATTTCACCCCTTCTGCTAAGAAAGTTCTGCTAGAGCCAAAGTGGTAGAAGGGGAGGGAGGAGCCTGGCGTCTAGCTGTTGGACTGGACATTCCAGTGTGGTATGGCAAAGGTGTTCACTAAAAGGAAGCTGATAAAAATCAGTCTGGTATTTGGCTCACTCATTTTCTTTCAGCTGAATATAACCAGATTCAATGACAATGGATGCTATGAGAAATTAAACAAACAGAAATATCTAAGGCTACAGGAGTCCTGCAGATGAGTGGACCCCTTTATATCATTTCAGGTCAAAAAATTGGTAACAAAAATAAATGCACTGTTCCAGAGTACCTAGTAGCTTGATTTAGTACCATTGTTATTTTGAATGCTAGATTTTGAAAGTGGGGCCTTCTTGAATTCTGAGTTCCTGATGACCTTGTCTTTCCCTGCAGGAGCTGCAGTCTCATATGCCTAGTGGCCAGCGTCTTTTTAAGCGTCTTTTTCATCTTTATCCTGTCACTGGAAACTCTGAAGATATGGAGGACCTGCGTTACCAGTGGATGCTCTACAGGTCTAAATTGAAAGAGTGTGTGAGTTCACTGGTAGGTGACAGTACTCAATTCACAATTGCTCATTTTTATTATTGCTTTTTTACATAATTTCTCATTGTTAGTCCTAATTCAACAGTACATGTGTGTTACTGCTTAATTAAAACCTCCCTTAGTAAATGCCATCAAAGACAGAACAAACATAACCATGTATTTATAAATATAAGCACAAATATTCTTGTATTAAAATTAGATTTGTGCACTATCTTTGTCCCTTTGAATATTTCTCAGAATGGAAGGTTCAAAACAGAATGACAATTGTCTGTTTTTAAAGATGCAGCCAGCTAGGGGCTATGAGATGTTTGTGTGTTTGAGTATTTTAGATATACACCTAGTTCTGGGCACCTGGATTTCTAATTTTTTTCCCCTTCCTCCATGCAACTTTTTCCTCTGAATTATTTTTCAAATGGTTCCTGCAGTACGAATATATTTACTGTTCATTATTTGTGTCTCCTGCTGTGAGACAGAGTGCTCAGAACAGCCACTGACTGAACTGACTCAGAAACTTAACTGTACACAGAAGAACCTAGTCCTTTTTGAAGCTGTCTTTATGAACTAAGGATTTGGAATTACATAAAGAGGAGGTATTTTAATGCAAGAACCAAATGACTGAAGAAGTTACCAAGTTGTTATAGATAAGACATGCAGATGGCAGAATTCATACCAATGTATAAGATATTCCAGGGCATGCTAAAGATATTCCCATGTTCTTAGCATAAACATACATCAGTAAGATTTTTCTAGCTTAACTATACTATGTGTTCAACTTTAAGATATCTTAATTAGAGGATTAGATCTTACAGATGTACATTTGGTTCTTTCTGTATGCAAGTGCTTTAGAATGTATGTGAACTCAAACATCTAAAATTTGAGGGACCTGAAAATCTTCTGCTTTGGGAAACCTTGTCTTCAAATCCAAAGCTTATTTAGAAAACAAATCCTCTGAAGTGCATGGAAGATAAGCATGATCTGTATTAATAAAGAGCATATTGCTGAGAATTGTTTGCCATTGATTGTAGTTATGCTTTGTTGACCAAAGCCTTGTGTAAGCATAAATATAGTCAATAGGTGTCACTAAAGTCAAAGCTATTGCTGGGAGAACTGCTTATCTGATTCAGATCGTTAAGAAACTGAAAATATTTCCACTTTCTGCCTAATGTGTGTTAAAAAGCTCATTAAGAAAAAATCTCCTGCTGGTTCATTCTATCCAGATGACCAGGAGTTTTAAATAAATGTCCCCTGTGAGGTGAATACATAGGGATCTTAAGTTCATGTTTGTTTTTTTTTCTTACCCGCTTTTTAACAGGGTCCTGGATCTTTGGAAGAACCAGACAGGTTCAGAAAGGTATGACAGTTTCCTATCATTAATTTAAAAGACATTTGATCAGATAATTATTTTAAATCACACTTTTCTAAAGATTCTTGAGATTAATTTGCTTATTAAGAGCTTCTCTTAAAGAGGTTGCTTATTTTCTCCAGATTGCAAAAGGAAAAATATTATAGATTTTTCACTCTTGAGCTATGCTTTTTCTGTCTCTAGAAGATAAACATCCATCTCCTGGGAGGGTAGGGGAACTCAGTCTTTCTATATTTACATACTATATGAGCTTCATTCATTTTTAAAAAGAGACTAAGGAACAGCCCAAATTTCTCTCTAAAGCATTTTGGGACCGAGGGCCTAAAATAATTTTGAAATTAAGTCTCCTAATTCTTTAGACACTTCTGAAAAGATTGCTTTGGATCATTCAGCCCACCTTTTTACTAATGCAGAAAACGAGATAAGTCAAGAGACTTGTTTAATGCTATTAGACTAAATCTTTATTCTAAGCAGCAGAATTCCTTCTGTGAAGGATTTTCTTTGGAAGTGATGACATAAGAAACAGGAGCAGTACAGGAGACAATAAGGAGAACCTTAAAGAAAACAAAATGCTGCCAGTATCTTACTAAACCCAAGGAACTTTTCTGATCCCATTTTCATAAAGTGAGAAAGTTTTTCTGTTGACCTGAGCAATGTTGAACAGAATCATTTCTCTCTGGCAGAGTTTGCATTGTTTGTAGACACTGTTAGCTTCTACTTTGTACTTTGTGATCTCACTTTCGCTTTGCTTTCAGAAGGAACAGGTTAATGTCTTATTTGCCCAACACAAAGTTGTTGTATAAATAACATGCTGCAGGAATATAATCACATAATCATCTTAAGCTAAATCAAATTCTTGATTTGTTCTGTTGCAACATCTCCTTAGAGGAGAACAATATTTAAAAGGTTCAGTATAGTGCATGTCTAATATGTCCAGAAATCGTCTTTGTCATTCAGGTGCAATATTCCTCTCACTCAAATGTGGAGTACCATCTCCAATGTTTTTCCCTAGTGATATACTGATCAATTTAAAGTAGTTTTGACACATCCTCTGAGTAGTTTTGGCCACAGCTCAGCTTTCCTGAAAACCCCCAAAGAGGGGTTCTGTTCTTGCCTGTCTGACTCAGCATTAGTTGTTTGGTACTGTTGGTCACACAGTCACATCATCAGAACTTTTTCAGGCTGGACAAACAATATGACATTTTAAAACTTGGTATAGAGGCAGCCAAACATCTAGTACTTCTGCTTCTCACTAGAAGAACCCTAAAGGATAGTCCCAAAGCCCAACCAAGAAATTCTCTGCTTTCCCATGTTTTGGTTGGGTCAAGTTGTTTGTAGGAGAAAACATAAGCACATCTCCACTGCACAATTAGGTATCATTTTTTAATTTGTGTGTCCCACCTGCCTTGAGGTAGGTGGTATTCATTGATTCTCAGCTTCTCTGAGTCAGACTAAAATCTTCAGTTAATTTTCAAGGATACTGGAATAACATAATGGCAGGCAGCAAACATCTGTCAATTAGGCCTACAGCTAGAGGACAAAAAAAGCACCCTATGAGTTTTTAATAGCTACTGAACACAAAGAAAGATAAACAGCTCAGGGTGGGAAGAAATGAAGTACTGAAATAACCTCATAAACATGAAGGAAATGTCTCACATTGCACCAACAAGTGCAGTTTCCCTCCAGCCAGTACAAATGCTGCAGTAACTTAGACTTTGCTCATTTCAGTATGATTTGACTGACTTCGGGGCATTCATCCTGGATTTAGACAGTGTCACTACAATATGAATCCAAGTGCTGTAAGCTGAGGTGTCTTTTTCATTCAGGCTAAGTCTTTTATGAGGATATGAGCCTGTCTTGCCATAAGTTTGTTGAGCATCACTTAGGAGAACCAGAAAATAATGTTGATCCCCTTTGGGTGCATTGTTGTTCTTCAGGCTGAGAAAAGGGGAAATGCAAATTAACTGCAGAATTTGTGGCTTTGCAGTTTATTTTAAATTCAGATTTAACACCTGAAGTGTGTCTAGAAATGGAAGAAAGATTAGGCAAAGTATTTTTGTATAGTTTGAATGTCCTTTCAAAACTGTGGTGAAGGAAACCAACTACCCTAAGAGAATGGCTGATTTCAGGTGTTAAGATCTGCAAAAACTATATGACTGCAGACTGCATTGCTGCACTTGCAACATCCAGTGAGTTTGCATGCAATGGGATCAGGTTATCTTTAATGTGTCAGTTTCTTCATGCCCTTGGGTCACACAAAATCAACAGAAGCAGCAGAGTTTCGGGTATTTTTTGACTGATCTCTGCCTTCTGCAGCATGAGGCCCTCAGTGACTATACTTATCTCTCCTGTTTGAACTGTGAATATTTTGCAGCAGCAGCAGATCAACCTGGAGAAGGAGGAGACTACTGCAGCCAGTCTCATCCCATTGCCTTCTGGTTTTATTCTATTTCTAGACTGTATGGCCTAATGCTGGGCAGAATTAAAGCCTGTTCCATGTATATTAATATTATTAACTTGCTTCTTTTCTGATCATTCATCCTTTACTGAGGACATGTCCCTAGCCACAGGTGCCCTTAGGACCAGTACTGGCTAATGATTGCAAAGTAAGTGACTTCCCATTGATTAACAAAAAGCAACTGCAGGGAATTGCACTGGCTGAAGTGATTTTTTAGCAGGTGCCAGTGACAGGGCAATGTAGATGGATATTTCTGCAGGGCACCTCACATACCCAAAGACAGAATCAAGCAAATGCTTAATAATAACTATGATAAATGTTACTTTCAAAGGTTGTCTCCCAACTACCTGAAAAAAATTCCATGAGCATTCTTAACATAAATAGGAAGTCAAAGGCTCATTATTTACAGATCTAGGTAGTGCTGTTTGACTTATTTTCTCAAGTGTTCAGAGTAATTACACTTCCTTGCTAAACAAATGACTCTGACTTTACTGTTTGTACAAACAAAATAATTAGGATTCATTACATCAGTGGTCAGCTAATTGCTTCCTTTGAGATTCTGCTAAGAGTAATCTGCTGTAACACAAAGACAGAAGGAATGTGTAATTTAATCTTATTTAGAGACACCATTGATCTGGAGTCAATCAAATTAATGCAGTCATTTTCGAAACTGCAAAGCAAGAGGTGCCACAGCCAGGAAGAAAACAGTAATGCGCTCTTACAGTAATGTAACCTGCCCAAGTGCAGATAAGATGGGAATTCCTCATGGCAGAAAGTCACATTACAGAAATGAACAGCATCATATGTACATGCCTATGTACACATAGTTAGTGGTGACTCTTTATTGAAAGTATGTGGCCTGTTCATTTTCCTGAAGTTCTACTGGGTGTTAGCCACTTGAAATCCTCCATTCAATTACATTCTTAAAAAAATGGAAAAAGCTCATTGAAAGGTATCTTTCCCTCAGTTTTCAACATCTCTTTTATAGATGTGGAGAGTATTTCTCCATGTTTTTTCCAACACTTTGCGTACCTGCTTTAGCATATATAGCATGGCCCAAACACAAGAAGAAATGCCATTCAAAATTAGCAGATAAACTTATTCCCTCAGTAGCGGTGTTTGCTCAGAAATGAAACTTGCATAAGCAAAGTAAAAAGCTGAAAAATCCTGTCTGCCTCTTCCTAACTGTGACCTACTGTCAAGTATGCCATGCCAGACAGCATCGTCCCCTTCCTTCTCCAGCAGGCCCACAAGCTCCCCTTCATGTTACTACACCTGTGAGACTGTCTGCCTAGCTGCTCTTATTTCTGTAGGTCTCATGGTATTTACCAATCTATATTACAGCTTTCCCAAATGCTAGGAAACAGAGACTCTTTGTCTTTTATCTGGTTCTGCCACTGCTGTCCCTTGTCAATGTTCTTTGTTTAAGGCAGTGCTGGTGCAAGGTGGAGAAGACTTTTTGCTTTCCAGGACACCTGGTTCTTAGTTTCTGTTAACATTGGTGTTAGCTAGATATGTAGCTGATGCCCCCTGCTTTCTTTGTTGAAAAGATGAGTTAGCAGCCTACCATCTTGTGAAGCATTTGCAGATTTTCAGCAAGGAGATGTCTTAGTATGATTTTCTCAGCAGATAAAATTTTATGTCCTAACTAATATGAGAGAAATTTGTTCACCGAAAGCAGAACCAATGCCCAGTTGTTACACCCTGCTCCTCATACCAGTAGTGTTAGGGTCTACCCCGACCTGCACAGTCAAAAAGGGAGGGTAAAAAGGGGTCATTTGGTATCTGTGTGGCAAACTGGAGACCAACAAATCTCCCAGGGTATATCCAGATGATCAGAGGGCTGGAGCACCTCCCATACAAGGACAGGCTGAGGTAGTTGGGGCTGTTCAGCCTGGAGAGGAGAAGGCTCCAAGGAGACCATATAGCGACCTTCCAGTACCTGAAGGGGCTACAGGAAATCTGGGGAAAGTCTATATACAAAGGCTTGTGGTGATAGGACTAGGGACAATGGGTATAAACTGGAGAGGGGCAGATTTAGACTAGACATTAGGAAGAATTTCTTCACCATGAGGGCTGTGAAGCGCTGTAACCCAGGAAAGCTGTGGATGCCCCATGCCTGGAGGTGTTCAAGGCCAGGTTGGATGGGGCCTTGAGCAGCCTGATCTAGTGGGACATGTCTCTGCCCATGGCAAGGGGGCTGGAACTAGATGATCTTTAAGGTCCCTTCCAACCCAAACTGTTCTATGATTCTGTGATTTATCCTGATCACAGCCAAAATCACAAAACAGATACTTGGGTGCACTCCAAGTCACAAGTTCTCAAAGATGCAGAAACAGATCCCAATCTGTTCAGATTCCAATCTGATGCCTTGAACACAACCAAGGTCACTAAACAAACTACAACACAACTCTGATTTGATCTGTTACACCATAGTGCCAAGGAATAAGAAGGTATAATAAGATAAATCAGAGAAGGAGAGAGAAAGAAGTATTAGGGGAATGCTGTGTCCATTTGGGCATAGCAGTTCCTCAGGTAAACGTGGTCCATCAGCAGCAGCTCCTCAGGAATACATGGTCTGGTAGCTCTTCCACAGGCCAGCCGAGCAGCAGCAGTGCTTCAGGCTGGCTCCATGGGGCCTGGGCACATGCAGCATTCATAGGGCGAGTCCGTGCCCCATCAGCATGCGAGCGGCATTCTTGCTGTGAAAGTCCTCACCGGGGCATGCAGAGAAGCTCCTTCAGAAAAATTCTGGAACTGGGCCTGGAGGCTCCAGGGTCACCAGCAGTTCCACAGAACCTTGCCACAATTAAACACTGTGCCAACCCTTTGGGTATGCGTGTTCTGCTGGGATGGAGCAGCCTCTGCTGCCTCTCCTCCTGCCCCGCTCTGCGGCAGCTGCCCAGGGCAATGACCCTACTGTGTCGGGGGAATGTGGTGCCTCCTCCTACACCTCCCCTCTCATTGTCAACTGGGAGCCACAGAAAAGCCCCTCAGGTACAGGCAGCCCTGTGCTCAGACAATGTCCAATGCATAACAAATACAAGTAAAGAAGTTGCCCTTCACACCAGTATATACTTGAAAAATGCTTTTTCATAGAATCATAGAATAACCAGGTTGTAAGAGACCCACCGGATCATCAAGTCCAACAATTCCTATCAAAATTTTTATGCTACTGTAAAAAGCATGGGAAGAAAATTCTTGTGAACAATACCTCAAATTGCATATATACTGTTTTTTTCAAAGTAAGCCACCACTCTTTAAAAGTATTTAAATTAAATGCAAATAATACTCAAATTATATATGGTGAATGCTGAAGTTTGAGAAAAATTTAATCTTGACTTGAGAGAAATCAGTCATAAAGCAGCTGGAAACATACCTTGCTGATGTGATAAACCAGCTTTTGATGCCAGTAGCTGCTTCTACAGGCTCCAGAACATGTTGCTTTTATTTCAGATTTTATTTTTTCTATGCTCAATTTAATTAATTTATTTAAAATTGCAAGGCTGAGCGGAAGTTGGAAATTGGGAATTTTGCTTCTCTGCCTTCCTGAATAAATGTGGAACACTGATTTCTCCTGCTAAATTTCAGATACACGGACTGAAAAGTCATCCAGCTACTAGCTGCCAATAATTCTCCTTCTAAAAGCAGTACAGTATTACTTCTAGATAAAAAATATATTTATTGGGATAAATTGTATTGCTTATGAGTGTATTTAAAACTGTTGGAGTATTCCTGTGTTTTTAATTGAATTCACTTGAATTCAATGAGCAGCTCAGCCGCTCACAGCTGCTCACTCATTCTTGCCACAGTAGGATGGGGGAGAGAATTTGAAGGTTAAAAGGGGGAAAACTTGGAGGCTGTAATAAAGTCAGCTTAATAGGTAAAAGAAGGACGCAAAACCCAAGGAAACCAAGGAAAACAGTTTTATCAACACTGTTCTCATCACAAATCCAAAACATAGCCCCACACAAGCTAGTCTGAAGAAAATTAACTCTATCCCCGCCAAAACTAGTACAACTGGTTTAAAAACCTCAGGAACTGGTTCTGAACCTTTTTCAAATACTTTACTTGTGATACTTAAGAAAATAAATTAGTTCATTGCCTGCTGTAGAATATGAAAATGTCCTTCAAAATTACCTCACTGGAAGTGTGATAATCCATATTCTTATGGAACTAAAATATTTTTAGCAACCCATCCTATCTACCACTTTACTGATCTTCCACAGTGCTTCCTAACTTTTATCGTGTCAAACACTTCACAGATAAAAAGAAAGTTTGCACTGCTTATGGGCTGAAGGTGAGAACAAACCAAGTACTTCTGCTTGTGCAGGCCAGGAGAATTATAGAAGTCAGTGCTACTTTAACACTACTTTAAAGGCTGTTGAGGCCATGTCAAAATACTGCAGAATCTTCCCTAAGGGAGAAAAAGCCTGTGATTTGCCTGTATACTTACTTATGTACATACACTTATGCTCTTTAGAACTGAAAGGAACATTAAGGCTGCAAAGCCAAGCAATCTGAAGATAGGAAATGTCAGAGCTTAAATTTCTTGTGTGACCTCATTTAACCTCCCTTTAGTACATTCATTCTGGTAGCTCTTGATGACATGGAGAATGATAAGCACAGGACTGCTAGCCATCCTTACTCATTCCTCACTGCCAGATACCTAACCTGGGTAGTGTTTGTAGTACAGTTCTGAAGCCAGTAGCTCTCTATCCTTTTGCAGAGGCCACCTAACCTCTGATCGACAGTATTCAACTCTTAGTTCCTGCTGTGTTCTATGGGAATGAGCCACAGCTTTGCTCCAAAGCATGTTGGACACTCAGTTTTATAGCGACACTGGTACCCAACTCCCCAAATTACTTCCCTCTTGAAAAGACAAGCTGTGATATGCAACATGTTGTTTATCTTAGAGAGAGGTGCTTATGGCTCTGAGCTGAGAACTGATAAGGAGCCTAGCTCCAAACTACCTCACATTGAGGTGAAAACCCAATTTGCTTTGGTTTGAAAAAGCATCCTGTGCTCTCCCGGTAACTGATCTGTTCTTGTTGGCAGTAACCTGTCTCTGAGTGGCAACTGAATTAGTACCCAGTGGGATCTCAAGTGTCAGAAAATCAATGCCTCTCAAAGGCAAAATGTAACTGATAAGGCAACTGCATTACCAAAAAAAAAAAAAAGAGATGGTGCTTGATGATGGCATGCTCCTATTCATAATGAAAGTGATGTATGGTAAGCTGCTGCTGCAGCGTTCCTGGCAGCTCTGCTTATTCTCAGAGGAATAATTAAGTGGTAGAATTCATACCTATGTAGGTGATCCTTTCCAAGGCCTATCTATTCTTTCTGTTAATATGTACATCCTCTGTATCTATTTCTATAGTTTAAGCCCATTATGCTGTGATCTGCCCATTGTGGAGATAGGCCTGAATTCATCCTGTCTAAGCACACATGGTGCAGAGAGCGTAGATGGTCAGTCTCCATCTTTTCCACACGAAAGAACTAGAAGCCAAGTTCGAAGCTAACACAAGGGATTTCTTCTTCATGCCAGCTGGATGACCTGTGGGACTTACTGCTAAAGGATATTAAGGACTTTTAAAGTTTGTGTAGGTACAAATATCTGGAAGAAAGATTCACTGTCAACTAGATGGACAAGCTACATCAGGTTCAGGAAACTGCCTGAGCTGAAAGCAATTAGAGGTTGAGAATATTAAGGAAAAATTATTTATGCTTGCCTTAGTATAGGATACTTGGGCTGGCTGCAGCACTGGCATGAAGCAGCACAGTTGCTGGTGTCTGTGTCTGTGCAGCATCTGTAGAGCACTAGGGCATTGGTCCCTTTATCCATGAGAGAGCAGGAGTTTTCAAGCAGCAGTGCATTTCCCAGGATAGTCTCTCAGTGAAATGCTCTAAGGTAAAAGGAATGAATCCTGACTAAATGTTTTTTCTTTGCTGGATAACTGATTCAGTGGGGCAGGTAAGATTTTTGTCAGGCATGCTGGTGATATACAACCAGCAGCAACAACAACCCACTAATAAGCCTGGTGTAAGATACTATATTCCTCTGTTCTCTCAAATAGCTAGATTAACGGTGTGTTTTCATATACCCTGGAATGTGGTCAATAGCAAACCAGGGAGCACTGATTTTTAGCAAAACACTTAAGCAACTTACATAGGAATGTTATGTAGCGAGTTCTAAAGTGCTTTTCTGCTGTTTCCCATCTAAGTGATTTTTCACGGTGGATTTGGTAAGGAGTTATTAACTGCAAACAGATTTAAGTGCTGAGGACTCACTAGATCTAAACCGATGCTTGTCATTCAAGAGCCCCAACATGAATCAAGTACAAATGTGAACGTTCACAGCCAGTGCAGTTCATTTGATAACAAGCATAAATTTATCGTTACACAAAACACAGCCCTTGACAATCTTTGCTTGTCCTGGTATTTTGAGGGAAAAGGGGAAAGACATTTATCCTTGATGGTGAACTTTAAAAGTATATTTTCTTTTTAAATGTCAACCTATTCCTTTCCCATCTGTGTTTCAAAAATGTCTATGACACTTGGCTCAATACCCAGGTATTCCAGCTGTTATTCTAAGATGGTGGAAATTAAAGTTCTGTTGACTTCACTGGAGCTTTGCCAGATTTCCTCAGAGGAAGATTTGGTTTCAGGATATTTTTTGGAGCCTAGATCTGACACACACACTGCAGGCACTGTGGGTGCTGGGTAGTAGCGGTAGTGATGCCAGCAGCTGGAGTGATTGGGGAAGGGGAATTCCTCTGCACAGCAAAGGTTGTGGTTCTCAACTTTGATCTGATATGGAAATGAAATGTTCAAACTGTCTTTTCCAAAGGTGAAACCGTGTCAAATGGTGCTTTTGTAACCCAGAGTAATGCAATGGTTGGGAGTGTGGTCCTGACTTCAAGTAGGCTCATACAGTCCTGATCATTCTGAGCCCAGCAGAGCAGAGGTTTGAACCTTGGCCTCCTGAATTCCCTGTTGGTGCCATAGTCTCAGGTCATCACAGCCTGGAAGCATCTCTCTCTCAATACAGACGTTAAAAAATACCTAAATTTAGTATTAGTAAAACTGAAGTGCTGCCACTCAGAGGGGGAGTCAGTGCCCAAAACTTTCCCTGGTTTTCCAACTATATCATCTCTCCTATTAAAGGTTACTATATCGCCTTCAAATTTTTTTATCCTTATGCAATAACACCTTCAGTAGTACTACCACCAAGAAAAAAAAATCATATCACAAACTGTTCTAGAAGCATAAAGAAAAAGAACTAATGTAGTATTCACATCCACAAGAACACGAGAACTTGGGGACATACAAGTAGTGAATCTATTTCTAAGAGTATCTTTTTAACTCCATGAGTAAGTATGACTTTATTTAGTTGTCTTTGTGCATAATCCTGCTGCAGACACTGAAGTTAATGGTAAATCTCCAATGGATTTCAGTGTGTGTGGGTTGGGGCCCTCATATTTATTCTATGATTCTATGATTCTATATATATTAAGGGCTTATCATGACAAATTTGCCAAAAGCACCAAGCCCTCACAGCTCCCGTGTGCTGCAACTTCAGTCCTGCAGAGCCATTATAATACCATGTTTGTGATAGCAGAGTCATTCCCATGGCAACAAATGGAGTCAGAAATAAAGGATTTTGACCTTGCTGTGTGATCAGACAAAACAAAAAAGCTGGGCAGCAAAGATGCAAGTTCATCAAACACAAATGTCTATAAACCCAGCAAGCAGGTGGGAGAAAAGCAGCACATAAAGACAGAACACTTCTCCTTCTCTGAAGTTTTACCCTCAGGCAAATATTCCTCCACAGATTTTTCTAATGCTAGGATCTGCTGTGGTTAGCCTGAGAATCTTACCCTGCAGAAAGCTCCAAGGAGAGCAAAAAATAGCTTTTTAATAAGGCCATTTCACATTAATTGTTTCTGGAGGATGAGCTTTGAAAAGCAATACTATTTTACAGCTCCCTCCAGTAGATCTAAAACCAAGGCACTTAAAAAAGATCATTTCAATCATCCTGTTTCTTAGAGTTGTATTAATCATCTTTGCCTTAGAGATCAGGGCAGAGTCAGCAACATGCTCTGAATAAAATTCTGGATCAGTAAAAAAAATGGGGCAGGGAAAATATGAGTGACTGACTGGCAGTGTAATCACCATAGGAAGGCAGAGAGAAACCTGAGTGACCATGAGGCACCTGCTCCCTCAGCTATGGCGGGAACAGAGTTGAGGCATAACTGAAAAGCCCAGTATTTCTCACCAGTTCATAGGCAGAAGGAGATAACTGGGAAGACAAGTGTTTCAGCTGGTCTGGCAATAGAAGAAAAGTTTCAGGTTGAAGTAGCTTTCAAAACCAAAGCTAAGGGAGTGACAGCTGTAGAGCAGAAGTTTTAGATGCTGCTAGGAAGACTGGTAGCCCTCCTTCTCACAACTGAGCATCAGTGAGAGATGGGCTTCTAATTTGTACTTTGAGTTTGTGAGAACATTTTTATTGCTTACAGCCATAATGAACTGTTGAGAAGTCAGTCACAGGATCCTATCCTTTAACAATATCAACATTAAGTCTTATTACATCATAGTGATAAAAGAGAAAGCATAGTTTGAATTATGCCAAGGCAGAGGTAACTCTAATCTGATCTTCTACCAACAGAACTACACCTGTTAATATGTACAAACAAACTTGTCCATGGTTTCTGTGGGCTAGAAAGGACCTCTTTTCTTACAGATGGGAAACTGTAATAAATATGTTTGTCCTGTTCCTGCATATTATCTTACTGTGGAGAAGTAAGAATGAGAAACAGTAAATGAAAACAGAAGCCCTCAGTGACAGTCCATTGGTTTATACTGATTATACCAAGGAGTGGCTGTTTCATGGAATTGCAGAGCCCAGAAAGCTACAACTAAGAGTTGTGCCTGCTGCCCTTACGTGTAGTGGTTTTAGCACTGACTGTAAACACAGAAGCCCTGCAGGTTTTGTTCAGCCTATAGGCTGATGAAATCTGTGGGAGAAGAAAGATTTCAGGTGTGAGTTCCAGGACTAGGGAAGAGAAAATCCCATTAATACAGCTATTTACAGCTGGTACTTTGGCTTGTGTTTGAGAATAATTCACAGTAGGATCACATGAGTCCTGTGACACAGCCAGGTTGGTGAAGGTTTGATTTGGAGGGTAAGTGCCAGCTGTACCTAGGAAAGTTGCCTGAAGATGCTTAAAGACAGCATCCTACTTAGAACCTGACATTTGCTTATTGCCCTCTAACTACTGACAGTTCTAGTGTCCAAGGACCTGGGCTTTCACTGACCTCAGCAGGCTAGTTACAACTCAGATACTGCGGGCCAGAACGGTAGCACAAACAGCTGTTGCTCTGCTGACTCCACATCTGCCTGTCATAATAATTAAATCTCATCAGCCATTTGGCTAAATGGAAGTAAACCAACTACAACAGAAGGTTTTCTCAGCACAACTGTCTTGTGATCAGTAAATGCACCTATATGTTTGCCTTAATAATTAATTCTGTAAGCATTTATGTAGCGCTGCAAGAGACATTTAGAAAGCAGTGGAAGAGACCCTTAAAAACCAGCTAACTTTTAATTACTTTTCTCTACCATTATTCTGCTCCTTAACTTTTTTTTGGTGTTTTCCATGAACTATTCATGATGGTGCTTTAGTGGGATAAAGGCAGAGCTGGTTTAATCAAGCATCCAGAGGAGGCCAGAAGCCCTAATTTTGCTTCAGCACTGACATCACCTGTGGCTTGAACCCAAGTCAACTTCCTGTTGTGGAAAACTTGGGTCCTACTTCAGTGGATGTTCTGCATTGTTATTTGTGATGTACGTTGGTACCAAATGCTGTAGCATTCTGAGTATAAATCTGTATTTCATTAATTAATGGATCGTTGAGCACTTTTATTCAGATCTCCCTTACAGATAGGTGGTTTGGGTGTTTTTCTGTGAAACACACCTAGTTCAGCTCATTGGCAGGAGATAACCAGGGATCCTACCAGTGGAAATCTCACTTCCTAATTAATCTTTTCTGAATTCTGGAGCCCAAATTACGTTCTTTCCTGTTTGTGCTAATCAATATTAAATTCATGAGGTTAACTGAGCTACTTTAGATTTGCACAAGCATAAAGAAAAATGCAATGTTATTTTTTTCATATGTATCTTCTGTGACTGCTCAGCGATAAACGCGACTTTAATGTCCTCTTCATTGTCAATGTTATGTTTTTTCTCATTCTTTCATGTGAACATTTAAGCTGTGCATGGTGAAGTATAAGAGCTATTGAAGCAAGCTGCACTGCAGGGCCTTTTTTCTGGCTTGCAGCCTCATGGACCCCAAAGCCAGCAACCAAGGAGCACGTTGTAGCTGGGGACGTGACTGTGAGCTGAATGAGCTGCAAATGAAAGTTCTTTTTACTGACAGAGAGCAGAACGTGGAGGAGTTTTTGGTCCAGGGAGGACATGACTTATTGATTGTGAACAATCCAGGCTATGTAATGGAAGCTTTAGAATAGGTAACCTTGAACTGACCTTGTATGGATGGTACAAGGAGAAAAACAAGCTGTAAGGAGGGAGCTGAGCAGGGTGTGAAGCTGCAAAGCTGAAACACCGTTAAAAACACATCACATGATAACCAATTAAAAGCAACCTTGAGCACGTGGACAGTTTGCTTTAATCAATGATGTTATGTCCTGTGGTGCCTGGACAGCTTTAAGGTGTATAAATAAGCTGTACCTAGCAGTCAAGTTGAGAATGATTTAGCATCGCATCTGTGTACCGTCGTTACTCGGGACTCATCTTCCTATGAGTAACCCTGCAACAAGTGGCACCCGAACAGGGACCTCTTTTGTCACTTAAATTCGGAATCGCTTAAATGTGGAATAGACTCCAAACCGTGATGGAACTCGAAGGGGCAATTAAGCTCCTAGCAAGTATTCTCTTTAAGAGAGGGGAAGTTCAGGAGCCGAAAGACATTAAAGCCCTTGTTAAATGGGCGCAAGATCAGGGCCGTTGCCGAGAGGCATCACTCGTTTTTTCCCCAGAGGAATGGTGCAAAGTGGGTGGCTTTATGGAGGGCAATTATCAACTCTTCATTAGAGATGAAAGCGGAGAGAAAGGTCGCTGCAGCAGCAATCTCAGCACTGCACACAGATAGTCCCCCACAGAAAAACAAGGAAACCTGGCTACCTTTTTCGGGGTGGGACAAACTAATCCGCTGTGAGGAATGTCTGTATCTACATGCAAGACCGCACAGGATTTAGTCAGAACTGTGTTAAGTGGTCAATCATCAGCTCCACCGCCACCGGCAGTTAGTACAAGTCGAGGGGCAACTCAAAATTGTGAGCTGGACAAAGAAGAAGAAAGAAGGGTAGAATTGCAACAAAGTGTAGGCGGAGATTGGTGTCGTCCCCTCTCCCCATTACACCCCTCCTCGGGAAATTCGTCTGTTAAGGAGCTACCATCGACACCACTAGAGCCCGACGATCCTGTAAGGGATGTGGAGGAGTCGACTGAACAACTGATGAGAGAGGTTCTAAATAAACTTCAGGATCTTAGCGTTCAACCGATGCAAGCAAGTGAGAAGGCTGAAGAGTCTCCACCTCCATATGATAATCTAGTGGCTTCTGCTGCAAGAAGAGTTGAGGCGCTGGAGCGAGTCCAGAGAAGAGCAACAAAGCTGGTGAAGGAGCTGGAGAACAAGTCTTACGAGGAGCAACTGAGAGAGCTGGGGTTGTTTAGCCTGGAGAAGAGGAGGCTGAGAGGAGACCTTATTGCTCTCTATAACTACCTGAAAGGAGATTGTGGAAAGGAGGGAGCTGGCCTCTTCTCTCAAGTGACAGGGGACAGGACAAGAGGGAATGGCCTCAAGCTCTGTCAGGGGAGGTTCAGGCTCGACATAAGGAAAAAATTCTTCACTGAAAGGGTCATTAGGCAATGGAACGGTCTGCCCAGGGATGTGGTTGACTCGCCTTCCCTGGAGGTGTTTAAGGTGTCGTGGGTGAGGTACTGAGGGGCATGGTTTAGAGATTGGTGGGAATGGTTGGACTCGATGATCCGGTGGGTCTCTTCCAACCTGGTTATTCTATGATTCTATGAGAAGTAGAATGCAACATAGATGGAGCAGTGTAATCCGAGATGCCATATTGGATGGGGAATGGCAAGCTGCTGGAGCTTTAGCTTTTCCTATGATACAAGAGAATAGACAGGCTCAATGGGAACCACACGATTGGAAGATACTACAGCAAGCCAAGTCCGCAGTTAGCAAGTATGGTATCAGATCTGAAGCTGCAAGAAGTATTTTGAAGTATATTTTTACATCTGATCTAATGTGCCCAGCTGATTGCCAGAATCTTGCTGCCTTATCGCTGTCTCCATCACAATATATACTCTGGGAGCGGGAATGGAAACAACTAGCAATAGAGGAGATTAACTGTCCCCGTCAGCCCAATGACCCGGGCTATGGGATGACACTAGATATGCTCATGGGTACCGGACCCTTCGCCGCTACAGCAGCTCAGTTGCAGTTTCCTGAATGGATGCATCAGTTGAGTGCTGGATTGGCCCATCAAGCCTTTTTTAATACTCCAGACACCTCACGAAAATCCCCACCTTTTGCAAGTATCCAACAATGAGCGACTGAGCCTTATGGTCAGTTTATTGATCGACTGTCTACAGCCATCAAAGAACATCCAGGATTGACAGAAGAAATGCGGGATTCCTTTTTGCAAATGCTTGCCTTTGATAATGCAAATCCTCGTACCAGAAATGTGTTAGTGAATCTACCCCAGGGAAGTCCTGTTGATGAAATATTGCTCTGAGCTGCTCGTGCAGAGCAACAAAATCAGGCTAGCAGCAGTAACAGCAGAAGGCTGGCTCCTCACTTCCAGGCATCAGCACTCTTTTTTACTGACAGGAAAGTTACTAACTTCCATGCTGCATGCTGACTGTGAGGAGACTACTTGGCAGTTTTGGTGTGAGCGTTTGCAATTACTACTTTGTAACACGAAAACGGACTCTGAGGCACTTGTTTTCTTCTGCTAGAAAGTCAGCAGTGTTTTCCTGCTAGAAGACAACAGTTTGCAGCAGTTTAAAAGGGTGAAATATTCTCTTAAAAGAAATAGTTTAAGCACAACCATCAACTGCTGCAGCATACCAAGCACCAGTCCAGATCCTAGGGCAAGGACAACATGGGTTGTTCTGCGCTCAGGCAGTTTGATGTAATTGAAACGTATGTTCCTAGGTCATTATTTTTCTGAGTTGCTCTTTGGTTTTTATCTTTCAGAAGCGCTCTGGAGGCACGTGCTCATTCCTACGTCGAGTGTGCTGGGTGGCACTACCATTGCAATTACTCCTCTTGTTCCTTCTGCTTCTGGCCTTCCTCCTGCCCCTTGCAGATGAGACCAACAGCTGCCACCTGGCCAACAACTTTGCTCGGTCCTTTAAGCTGATGCTGAGACACGAGGGCCAGCCTCCAACCTGACTGCTTGGAGTGGGACAAGGTGACTCCCAGAAATAAACGCTCTGTGGTTTAAAAAACCTGCAAGTGTTGTAGTTTTTAGGGCATCTAACAAGGCCATAATATCAACTGGATAGGTTACATAAATGCAGCATAAGGTTAGTCCACTTTAATCAAATATTTGAGCAAAACTAATATTTTTACAATATTTTGTTATTGTATTTATAACATGTATATAGAGATTGTGTATGTATGTACATGCGTGTGTGTATATATATATATATGAAAATGCCTATTGTGATCAAACTAATATCCACCACCCACTCATCTGCTGTTTGAGGATAATCCTCCAGTGTTTCTGTTTCTACCATCTTTCATTTTTAGAATCAGATTCTTGTCATTTACAACTAAAGTCCAAGCAAGTATAAGAGGATGTGGGTATGCACCAAAGTGAAGGTGGAGAAGAATCACATTTGAATACAGTGGTTGACATTCAGCTCAAAGAAAGTTTGGGTGATTCTATTTGAACTCTTGACCTGGTTTTGTTTTTGTTTTGTTTTTGTTTTTTTTCCCCAGTATCTGGATGCAGATATTGCAGAATTTAATAGAAATGTTTCCACTGACTTCTGTAAGAGTGGAAGTGGGCCTCTACTTGTTCTCACTTCTTACCAGATTTCTTTTCCAACTACTGTATTCTCGAGCCCACCTGAATCAGGAGAGATTGAATAGAGTAGGAAGGAAGCTGGGAGAAGAGAAATTTTTTTTAGTATTTCAATAGCAGGAGACTTTTAAAATAAGGTCATAATTTTCTGGTTTATGAGCACTGAACAAATCCTTGTATCACTGGACTTGTCTTTAAAAAGCAGTGGAGTTTTTTTGTTTGTGTTTTTTGGGGATTTGGTTTGTTTTTTTACTTTATAGTCATTCGGTAATGGATCATAAAGCCTGAGCAATGGGGTGAAAGCCTGGCTCAGTGTTGGTGAAGCAAAAGTTGGAAGTACTTTGATAATACTACCCTGGAAACAAGATTCCTTCCTAGGATGTTTTTATATTAATGGTTTGTTAAACTGATGTAAACTAATTGTATCAAAGACAATCAAGCCTAGTTTTCTATAGAATTTAAACTGATGACTTGTCATATATTTACCTAACCTTATGCCTGATTTATCAAATTTTTGAATGTACATTTTAACATGGCCTTTTAATGTAAGAACAATTCTCACTTTACTGTGATGAAACCATTCTTAGTGGTGTTTTACCTAATTGACTTCAGAGATAAAAAGTAATTTTTAAAATTTTGTGACATTTCTGAAAGCTATCTCTTATTGTCCTGTGTTTTTAGCCACAGTAGTAAGCATGGAAAAAAAAAAATTAACTGAAGAAATAGTTACTTTTCCCATCCTGGCTATTTTGTGGGAGGAACTTATCTTCTGAATACCAGTATGGTGTATTCAGTATTGTTTTCCAAATAAGTTCCAAAATAATATTAAATCTGCTGTGCAGGTAAATTATTTAGTATCTGAGGAACTGACAGAGGAAGTCATACTTCTTTAACAAAACCATGAAAGTTGTGCTAAAGAAGCAAACTTGGGTAAAATAGGGAGGCATAGCAGCAAGGAGATCATTATACGCACAGAATGAGGGAAAACAGGCAGGCATGAAAAATGACTAGCTAATGATACAAGAAGCCTAAGAAAAGAAGTCGCAAGGAACGCAGAGGGCAAGAATACAGGCTCGATGGAAGAAAAATCTGAATCTTTTCAGTTCCTTCTCCCTGCTACTATACTAGTCCTATTGCATATTAAACAGCTTTTCTTCAATAAGCTTTAAAATGGGGCAAGTAACAGGGTATCTACCAGTGTTCTGAGGAGACTCTCCCACCACTAGGACTCTGTTGCTGTGTTCCTAATAGTGCTTCAGACTATACTGGTTTTGATAGAGTTGGATAAAAATGCTAGATTTGTGTAAGCGTGAAATTTACTTTCTTTTGTATTTTTCTTGTTTTTCTTCTGAAAAGTTTGTGATACTGGTCCCTGAAAGTATATGTAAATATTAATCAATCCAGTAGTTGGAATAATGAAAACAAACTGCCCAGTTCAACTTCCAGGAAACTGAATAGAGCTTAGATTCCTTAAATCAGAAACTAAATCATAACATTTCCAAATCAGTCCTTAAAATCTTAAGCACTGTTCTTCGTGCCTGAATCTTTGCTTACACATAGAATCATAAAGAATTGAAAATTGAAAAACCAGTGTATCATTTTGCCTTTCAAGAAATACTTGTATAAACGCCA
This sequence comes from Phaenicophaeus curvirostris, assembly GCF_032191515.1. NCBI lineage: Eukaryota > Metazoa > Chordata > Aves > Cuculiformes > Cuculidae > Phaenicophaeus > Phaenicophaeus curvirostris. The sequence goes on along the minus strand of NC_091396.1, from coordinate 53,649,406 downwards.
CAATAAATCTATCTTTGCCAGGCATCTTATATGTCTCTCAGGTTGTAGATTATGTACCCAGCTGGCTCTAAGAACTGGTTTTGGAGACTTTACTATCAACTGGATGATATCAATTGCCAGTCTTCAGCTAAAAACACGTTTGCCCAATGAATTACATCAGCTTCCTCCAGAGTTGCTGGGGGCTGTCAAATATAGTCTTCATAGTTCTCACATCATTGACCCACTGTGAGCCACTGCAAGTTAATTGCATTAATCTACCTGTCCACAATTGGCAACTCTCAGAAACCAGTTTATTAAAATACTAAAGATAATGCTGTTGGTGTAGACATCATGATTCATTCAGAAACCAATATTATTCTTTTCTATATTTAAAAATAATTATCTATTGGTTACACTGGGTTGTAAACAGATGAGTTGTAGTTTTTTTTGGGTAGCTGTGGAAGGTTTTAGGCACAAGGCTGTTTGACTGGCACATGTAGGGTTAAGAATTATGTACTTCCTTAATGGTAAAACAAACCAAACTAAAACAAAGACTCTTGAATGTAGCGTTTTCAAAAAACTATATAAAGCAGGATGGAAAAATCTGTCGCACAGATGATTTTTTTTATTATTCATTGTCTATCCAATTTAAAATATGAATTTGTATCTTCCATAGAGATATCAGTACATCTGGAAAGAAAAGGAATACCTATCAGGAAAATACGAGTTCAAGAAGTAGCCTAAATGGCACCTCTGCTACCTAACCTACTTCAGCAAGTGCCAGATTTAGCTTATTGTACATGTGAGCTATCCACCCTCCTCCTAATAAACAATGTGTGAAACGAAACTGCACAGGGGAAGGTATAACATCCCAGTGGAAGCAGCAGGAGACACTAGGTCTTCAAAAGGCAGCCTGCTATCTTGATTCAAGTGATGAACATGCGGGTTTGGCATAATGAGAGCAACACACAAACAAGGGTTTGTCGTCATGTTCTGCCAGGCATAATTTTGACAGTGACCATCAGCAATGTGCAATTGCACATCCCTGACTGTGAAAGGAGGCTCCTCTCAGAGTGATTCACTCTAGCTGGGATCTGAGCCTTGGGAGTGTTTTTTTTCCTTTTCATTAAATACAAAATTAACTGCTAAGTCAAACCCCTCAGTGACAGATTAATGGTAGGTGGTAGGTGCTGATGCTCCAGGGAAGGATGCAGGAAGTGCTACTGTAGATAAAGAGTACAAATCACACATTTGTTCTATACAAATCACACATTCGTTATACAACTGGTAGGAGGGTTTCTGCTCTTATGCAAGTAAATGCCACATGTTGCTTTAGCTCTCTGGATTTGTGGGGTGATCCTGTTCAGTGCCTTACTGAAGGCTAGTGGCTTTCTGGCTTCAGAGCTGTTCACAAGGGTGAGTTCCACATCGTTTCTACAAGTTGTGTATAAAAAGGAATTCCCCTGAACTGGTTTTGAATCAGAAACTTTTTGTTTGAGCATTTGTTTGAATTTTTCTTCTTTGGCCACTGTGTGTTGAATCCAAGGAACCAGAAAGACCAGCACTACCCTCTCCAGAGCATTCTTTGTCTTTCCTTCTTTTATCAGAGCAGGGGAGATTTGACTTTGACTCCTTCCTAAAGTAAAAGATCCCAGTCTTCTCTGTTTTTTTTCATGTTACAGCTCTTCCACACCCTTGACCATTCCTGTCACCTTTCTCTTAACTGTTTCCAGTGCCAGTTCTTCCTCCATATGTAAAGCAAAAAATCTGGTCCTGCTTCAGTATATTGAAAGTCAGTATCTTTTTTCCCCATTATAGTTCCTTTTGTAGATACCCTGCCTGTTTCTGCTGTTCCCTGTGCCAAAACAGCCTTCGTCATTCTGAGGGGACTCTGGTCCTTGCCAGCCATCTCTTCCAAGTCTCCTGGCCATGTCCTGCCCTCATCTGCCTTACTTATTACATCAGGGACTGACCTTAATATTGATATCTGCAGATGGGAGTTTAATTGTGTTGCTTAACTATCAATTATTAAAAATTATGAGCAATGCATTGTTCATAGCCTGGCCAGACCCTTTTCTCTTCTTCTCTCTAAGCAGGTTTTGATGGATAATCCAATTACTGTGTGCAGAAAATTGCCCGTTAATAGCGAGGAGGGCTGGTGTTTCAATTTCAATTCTATTATCCTCACGTTGTCACTGCATGTATAAGCGCTCCCATGTGCTGCTGGGCCCAGGGTTGTATACTCCAGGCTGTGCGCCCTTGAGCTGCTGGGAGTGTTTGAATGTCACTGTTATACACTCTAATAAGCCAGTATCCCCCCCCTCCTTATTTTAGCTGGAAAAACAAAAAGAAAGGAAAGGAAAGGAAATTGGTCACTTTTAAACTGATTTCACAACTCATTTATCAAGCCCTCTAGCAAACCATTTATTTTGGCTCCTTTTACTCCATCAAAAGCTGTATGTTAAAAGGGAGAGATGAATTTGGAGAGGCTAGAAACTGAAGGCAAGCTGCTGTGCCACCCGCCCTCACCAGCGCTTTGCCAGGAGGCCTCCAGCTGGAATTCAGGGGTAGGAACTGTTATTTTTCCTGAAGTGACTCCCACCTTCAAAATCAAATTATTTCTTTTGTCAAGTCCAATAAGAATTGAACACCACAGACCTGGTTTCACTACAGATATGAATGAATGCCTCTGTACAGTACTTTCCATTGCCATGTGTGTGTATATGTAATGTAATGGGGAGTGCAATTATTGTTCTATTTAAAGAAAGGTGACATTCCACTTCAATGTAATTTTCAAGTGCAGCTTGTAAAAGATATGTTGTCTTAAAGGAAGCTGGAGGAGTTCAGAGGTGTTTTAATGAGCTTTAATATGCTTTGAGTTAGGGCTTCAGACTCTTAAGGCAAAAAGCACACAAGATGATTTTCCCATCACCTTCCCAGATCAGACCCTGGGAGTTACAGCTTGAGTAGTGGTTATTTCTTGAAGATATTTGGATGCTGCGTGCACTAACTGTGTGTCTGTCCTCAAACACCAACCTTCATTTTGTACACATGCTTGTCTAGAAGGCAAAAGACGCACCTTTGTCCTGCTCCAAGACCCTGGTGGTCATTTTTGTCTCAGCAGATGTATTCCTTTTGATGAGTGTCATTCTTTCTTTTTTTTTTTTTTCCGCCTTTTAATTTGTACCAATTGAGCTTATCACGTGATTCCAGGAGGGCACACTCCACCTGCCCAGCCTCAGAGCTTCCCTTCCAGCAATATACTTTCTTCTCTTTTATTTACTTGGGTGTACTGGACCACTGTAAAGCAATTGCATGAGCAATAACATGGTGTTGCATTTTTCTACCACTGCCTTTTGTAAGACGTAATACTCCACCAACATTGAAAAGTGGTAGGAGATCAGAAGCAGCAGTGTTGTTTTCTGGCAAAATGTCCAATGTACAATGCTTCTACAGGGGACCTGTCCTCTCTTCTCAAAGCAGTTGAGGCCCAGTTTAATTAACAAGGCTGGATTATAAACAATCTTGGATCCCTTCACCAACACTCAATCACTTTTGCTTCCATTGTTTTTTGTGCTTTTGTTTATTTTCAAGCTAGAATAAATTTTAAAGGAACATGCTAAGACTCCCATATAAGGTGAATAAATATCCTATGTGTTTCACAAAAAATTACAGCAAAATTAGGGTATTTACTCTCACATTAATGAAATTAATTAAATTCATAAAAAGAATGAATAGAAAAGAATTAATAAAAATTTACTGTGAGGGTGGTGAGGCACTGGAACAAGTTGCCCAGAGGATGGATGCCCCATCCCTGGAGGTGTTCAACGCCAGATTGAATGAGGCTTTGAGCAACCTCCTCTAGTGGGAGGTGTCCCTGCCCATGGCACTGGGGTTGGAACTGGTTGATCTTTAAGATTCCTTCCAACCCTAATCAATCTATGAATCTATGATTCCATGATTAGAAAGTTATTAAGAACAGACTGGATTTAGTTTCTGCAGTGAAATCATTCTCTGCTTTTTAAAGATCAGCAAATATTGAGGTAAATTTTGTCACCTTCTGTTAGAAGTGACCCGAAACTAAAATGCGAATCCAGTCAAATGAGAGATTTATTGATGCAGATGTAAACTTCACCAGAATGTCCAATATTAGATTACTCGCCTATGGGCAGAGGAAACCTAAGGCAGTTTATAAGAGAAACTCATATTCTGAATGGTTTTAAAATTTCTCAGAGCTCCTCTCCACTTCCAAATGTCAGTAATGTGGATGATCAGAAACCTTCCCATGAACCGTGTGCATTTTGTGTTTGAAATCCTGTCTTGAATTCAGGTCTCCACCTCAGCTTCTTGTAAATGTTCATGTTCAAGTAGAACAAAAATGCTAGGAGCAATTACAGCATGAACATCTCTTCTTGTTTATGTATAGCAGCTGATAGCAGAGTCTGTAATAATAATCTGTGTTTATACATGTGCTGGTCAATGCAACAGTTGGGTACAAAATACCTTTTAACTGTCACAAGAAACTAACTGGATTGATGTCACTTTTTGCTTGTATGACTATAATTACTTGCCTTGCAGGGAACAGTTCCACTTTTGTCATGTTATTTATGATTTTCAAATACATGTGTGATAAATTAGACTCATTGCTAAGATAAACAATACTGGAGCCAAGCAGCTGTCTCTGTACATGTGCATGTTATCACAGCTGATATCAAGTCTAAGTCAGATTCCCCATCTTGCTTAAGGACCTTTCCTTAACCTTTCTGGCTTATTCAGGGAAATGTGGACCAGTCTATTTTCTTATTGAAAACGTAGCTTTTTTGAAAAGCTGAACTTATTTTTCAGATCCTTTCTTTTAACAATTATTGATTCAGAAAGACTGTAACAATCATATTTTTCTAAACTGCATATTGCTTTTCTTGGGAAATGACATATAGATATATATATTTTTTTTTTAATAAAAAAATACCATTAGCTAGATTTAAATGATGTCTTGCATTTTGTTTCTTGCCTTTTAAATACGTAGGACCCAGGAATATTAGCAACTTATACCAATGCCGTGGCCTTCCCAGTGGTTACACAAAGCGTGTCTGCCCCCCGGCACAGGCTCTCCCTGCTTTAGAAGCCCTGGTGACGGCTCCCGCCGCTGCAGCCAACTCCGCTGCTGGCACAGCTGACCCCGTAACTTACTACACAGCCAAGACGTTTCTGGTTTCGTTTAACTGCTTATCTGCATCAGTAAGTCCCGTATCCCTGAGATAAGAACCACTGTTGCTGGAGGGGGCGGGTTCTCCCACCTGTACGCACCCATGATCGCTGCTGACTCTATCTTGGTATTGGATGTAAACTTCGCTAAGCCAAGGCGTGAATGTTGTCTGGTTCTGTACCCCCCTTAATGTTTACTGGCAGCAAGGCGTTTCAGCAGCGGCTCGTCGTAAACCCAGCATTCTCCATCTTCATGGAATAACCTTGTTTCCCATGAGGTCTCGTTCTCTTTTCCAGCTCTGGCTTCAGCTCTCTGTCTTTCTGGAAGCGCATGCTTTGCAGCTGTGGCTGCGTCGATGTCTCTACTTTTTAAGTTGTAGGTTATGTCTTTCCATAAGCAGCGAGACTCAAAGTCATCTCGGTCCTCCAGTTTTCTTACCTTCTTCTTAATTGTAGGCATTTTCTTGGTATCTATAAAGACAGCATTCTCCCCTGTTGTGTACTTGGCATACATGACACCATTCCACTCTCCTTCAATTGAGCAGAAGGGTTTCTTGTCGTTACGAGAAAAAATTTCAGCTGTAATTCTGTGCTTCTTTCCTCCATAAAATGGTTTTGTGTGGAAGATGATGGAAGTGTTATAACCTGTCTTCAAGCAATTAATACTGCATTCTCCGCTGAGTTCTATCCATGGCACAGTGAGAATAGACCTTCCGTAACCATTAGGGAAGGTCAAGATATAGTGTTCATCATAATCAAGGCATATGATGCACCCTTGCCCTATGTTATGAACCCCAACAGACATTCCTAAGAATTTTGACTTCGTCCATATGTGAGCATTGAACTGTATCCACTTGTTAAAACACTCCGCGTAAAATGCTGAAATCAGAGGATGATGAGACCTGCTCCGCCAAGAACGTCACACAGCTCTTACTGACCGATGGAACTGGTCCTTCTGAAACTGGCTCCATATCATCTTTACTTTCGGTGCCTGGTAATACCCAGTGACATCAGAAGAACTCACCCAAAATGGGATTGTAAGGCTTTTTAGCAACTGACCCTTTTCTTCCTGCATGAAAAGCTGAGTGGCACCATTTAAGCACTTGAACCATTCATTCCTTTGGATCCTTCTGGTTACTGATGCTGACAAATAAGTCCGGATGTGCAAAAAATTCAGCATACATTTCCAACAGTGATCTTCTACCACCCAGTCAAGGAGAAGCAGCTGATAATCTCTTCTATAAACAGCTGGGGTTAATCTCTAGATCAATGCCTCTCATTCTTGTGGGAAACTTCAATCTTCCTGATATCTGCTGGAAGTACAATAGAACAGAAAGGAAGCAGTCTAGGAGGTTCCTGGAGTGCATGGAAGACAACTTCCTTGCACAGCTGGTGAATGAACCAACAAGGGAAGGTGCCCTCCTGGACCTGCTGTTTGTGAACAGAGAAGGCCTTGTGGGGGATGTGGCAGTAGGAGGATGCCTAGGACAAAGCAATCATGAGATGATAGGGTTTTCTGTTCTAGGAGAAGTGAAGAGGGTGGTTAGCAGGACAGTAGCATTAAATTTCCAGAGGGCAGACTGTGAACTCTCCAGAAGGCTGGTTGGCAAAGTTGCATGGGAGACAGTACTTAAGGGCAAGGGAGCCCATGAGGGCTGGGAGCTCTTCAAAAAGGAAATCCTAGCAGCTCAGGAGAAAGCCATGCCCATGTTCCGGAAAAAAAAGCCGGCAGGGGAGAAAGCCAGCTTGGTTGAATAGAGAGATCTTGAGTGATATCAAGAAGAAGAGAAATGTTTATGGGCTCTGGAAGAGGGGACAGGCCTCTTGGATGGACTACAGGAGGGAAGTGAGATTGTGTAGAGAAAAAATCAGAAGGGCTAAGGCTCAACTAGAAATCAGATTGGCAAAGTCTGTGAAAGATAACAAAAAATCTTTCTATGAATATGTAATAAAAGGCGGACTAGGGAGACCATACAGTCCCTACTGGATGCAGAAGGAACAACAGTGACAGGGGACGAGGAAAAGGCTGAGGTACTTAACGCCTTCTTTGCCTCAGTCTTTAATTGTAAAGAAAGTTGTTCTCTCTGTGTACAAACTCAGGAGCTAGAGGAGCAAAATGAGGCTCCCATGATCCAAGAGGAGTTGGTCAGAGCCTTCCTAGCCCGACTAGACATCCACAAGTCTATGGGGCCGGATGGGATTCACCCTAGGGTGTTGAAGGAGCTGGCGTATGTGCTGGCCAAACCCCTTTCCATCACCTTCCAACAGCCCTGGAAGACTGGGGAAGTCCCACTGGACTGGAGGCTGATGTTGTGCCCATCCACAAGAAGGGTCGCAGGGAGGACCCAGGAAACTACAGGTCTGTCAGTCTGACCTCAGTGCCAGGGAAAGTCATGGAGCAGGTGATCTTGAGTGCTATCATGAAGCACATGCAAGAGAACCGGGTGATCAGGCCCAGTCAACACGGGTTCACAAAAGGCAGGTCTTGCCAAACTAACATGATCGCCTTCTATGACAAAGTGACTCGGCTGCTGGATGAGGGAAAAGCTGTGGATGTATCTTCCTGGACTTCAGTAAAGCCTTTGGCACAGTTTCTCACAGCGTTCTGCTTGAGAAACTGCCAGCCTCTGGCCTGGACAGGCACACACTCTCCTGGGTGGAAAACTGGTTGGCTGGCCAGGCCCAGAGAGTGGTAGGAAATGGTGTGAAATCCAGCTGGAGGCCAGTGACAAGTGGGGTTCCCCAGGGCTCAGTACTGGGTCCAGCCCTGTTCAATGTCTTTATCAATGACCTGGATGAAGGCATCAAGTGCACCCTTAGCAAGTTTGCGGACGACACTAAGCTGGGTGGAAGTGTTGATCTGCTGGAGGGTAGGGAGGCTCTGCAAAGGGATCTGAACAGGCTGGACCGCTGGGCAGAGTCCAATGGCACGAGGTTTAACAAAGACAAGTGCCAGGTCCTGCACTTGGGGCACAACAACCCTGTGCAGTGCTACAGACTAGGAGAAGTCTGTCTAGAAAGCTGCCTGGAGGAGAGGGACCTGGGGATGTTGGTTGACAACCGACTGAACGTGAGCCAGCAGTGTGCCCAGGTGGCCAAGAAGGCCAATGGCATCTTGGCTTGTATCAGAAATGGTGTGACCGGCAGGTCCAGGGAGGTTATTCTCCCTCTGTACTCGGCACTGGTGAGACCGCTCCTCGAATCCTGTGTTCAGTTCTGGGCCCCTCACCACAAGAAGGATGTTGAGGCTCTGGAGTGAGTCCAGAGAAGAGCAACAAAGCTGGTGAAAGGGCTGGAGAACAGGCCCTATGAGGAACGGCTGAGAGAGTTGGGGTTGTTTAGCCTGGAGAAGAGGAGGCTGAGGGGAGACCTCATTGCTCTCTATAACTACCTGAAAGGAGGTTGTAGAGAGGAAGGTGCTGGCCTCTTCTTCCAAGTGACAGGGGACAGGACAAGAGGGAATGGCCTCAAGCTCCACTAGGGGAGATTTAGGCTGGACATTAGGAAAAATTTTTCACAGAAAGGGTCATTGGGCACTGGAACAGGCTGCCCAGGGAGGTTGTTGATTCACGTTCCCTGGAGGTGTTTAAGGCACGGGTGGACAAGGTGTTAAGGGGCATGGTTTAGTGTTTGATAGGAATGGTAGGACTCGATGATCCGGTGGGTCTCTTCCAACCTGGTTATTCTGTGATGCTACAATTCTATGATCTGGACTTTTGTATTTGGTACCAATTTCACCTTTCCTTCACTGGTCAGATTGACATCTACAATTCTATTTCCATTGTAACCAATTTCAAGCTTTTTATAAGTCCAAAGATAATAATCTTCCCCATTTTTATCTGCTTCTCCAACAATACCCCATATTGGCAAGTCATCAATATACATCTGGTACCAATAGCAATTTTTTTATAGCGTACACAAATGCATCTTGTCGTCCTTTGTCCAAGTCGATTTCACAGTAACTAGTCTGCATCAGATCATCTTTAAATGTGATTTCTAGACCACTAAATTCCAATTCAACTCCCTGAAGTGTTTCACCAAGGGTTTCATGATAACGGTCGATGCTTTTTTTTGATCCCATGGAGAAAGGGAGAGAGAAGTATTTGTATGTTTCTTGGCGATTATGTTAGGGTCCTACTGTATTCATCCACAGAACAACTTCGTCTTTATCTTTGTACATGTGGTCGTGCTCGTCGGCGCGGTCGCGGAGCGGCAGCCAGAGCAGGAGGAGCAGTGCGGCGGCCGCACGGAGCTGCAGCCTGGGCGCCGCCATCTCGGGCCTCGGCGTCCCCGCGCTCGCTGAGGGCCCGGCGGCCGCCACTTCCTCCCCGCCCAGCCACGGCGTCCGGCCGCGCGCAGGGTTACACCCTCACTTTTGTGCCTGTAGAATCTCCGGCTCATACATCTCTGACATCCATCCATGACTGAGATGTGTTATGGTTTGGCTTTGGAGTGCTGCCTTGAGATGTCTCTTGCCAAACAAACTAGGATTCGCAAAACAGATAAACATCCACAACTGAGGACTTGCAGTACTGTAAGCCAAATCCAACCACTTTCAGGCAGTGCTAAAACCCTATAAAGCAGATTGAATATGTTTGAGCTGGTAAATTGTGCATCTGTCTCAGGCCACATAAGCTATACTGCATGCACATACCCAGCCTGTTTGCAGAGCTTGTATATCTCTCTGCACTATTGAACCCAGTATTTGATTGGCCACGTTAAAGACCCTTCAGTGTTGAAGGCAAAATCTTGCACTCCTGTGGCCATGCATTAAAGTAAGAATTCTAGACAGCCCCGAAGGCATCCTTCAAACCCACCCTTTGGAGTGAAGGTAACCCTAATTTATAAATTGTAATTGATTTTGTAGCCAGATGCTTTCAACAGAATTTTCCATGACTGCAATACAATGAGGTAGAAAATTACTGTTGTGCCATATGTCTATTATTAGCCCTTTCTCTGATTCCAGCTAGAAATTTAGATTGTATTAAATATTATTTATATATGCCCTCTCCAGAAATCTCTATATGAAGAACGTGTTTGGTTCTATGCACACACATTAAAAACATTTATTCCTCTGTTAGCACAGAATCTCCAGAGCAATTGTGATTTCTGCTTGTCCTTAATCCTTTTTGTTGAGGTAATTGAAGAACTCAGAGAGGAGAAATGTCTCCAAAAAAATGGCCATCACTAGACCAGCAGGTAGTAATCTCTGCACGTCAAAAGAAATGGTATCTAAACTCAGGAGTTTGGTCTGTCTGATCTTTTCAGTATTAAGTAGAAAATGTTTTACTTTGATGTGTGTGCATACACAACTCATTAGCACTACACAGATTTGAAGAGTGAGTTCATATACAGGAATTCTTATAACTTGTGTCAACAAGACAGTACATTTTTTTTTTTTCTCCAAAAGAAATAAAACTGCTCTATGACAGAGATTCCCAGAGCAAACAAAACTTTTTGTAATAACTGAGGATTACAGATTGAAATTAAATTATCCACCCTAGTAAACTGGAGAAATCATTTTGCCTTTCAAGAAATACTTGTATAAACACCACAATAAATCTATCTTTGCCAGGCATCCTAAATGTCTCTCAGGTTGTAGATTATGTACCCAGCTGGCTCTAAGAACTGGTTTTGGAGACTTTACTATCAACTGGACAGTATCAAGTCTTCAGCTGAAAACATGTTTGCCCAATGAATTACTTCAGCTTCCTCCAGAGTTGCTGGGGGCTGTCAAATATATTCTTCATAGTTCTCACATCATTGACCCACTGTGAGCCACTGCAAGTTTATTGCATTAATCTACCTGTCCACAATTGGCAACTCTCAGAAACCAGTTTATTAAAATACTAAAGATAATGTCGTTGGTACAGACATCGTGATTCATTCAGAAACCAATATTATTCTTTTCTATATTTAAAAATAATTATCTATTGGTTACACTGGGTTGTAAACAGATGAGTTGTAGTTTTTTTTGGGTAGCTGTGGAAGGTTTTAGGCACACGGCTGTTTGACTGGCACATGTAGGGTTAAGAATTGTGTACTTCCTTAATGGTAAAACAAACCAAACCAAAACAATGACTCTTGAATGTAGTGTTTTCAAAAAACTATATAAAGCAGGATGGAAAAATCTGTCACACAGATAATTTTTTTTATTATTCATTGTCTATCCAATTTAAAATATGAATTTGTATCTTCCATAGAGATATCAGTACATCTGGAAAGAAAAGGAATACCTATCAGGAAAATACGAGTTCAAGAAGTAGCCTAAATGGCACCTCTGCTACCTAACCTACTTCAGCAAGTGCCAGATTTAGCTTATTGTACGTGTGAGCTATCCACCCTCCTCCTAATAAACAGTGTGTGAAACGACAGGACAGGACAAGAGGGAATGGCCTCAAGCTCCACCAGGGGAGGTTCAGGCTGGACATTAGGAAAAAATTTTTCACAGAAAGGGTCATTGGGCACAGGCTGCCCAGGGAGGTGCTTGAGTCACCTTCCCTGGAGGTGTTTAAGGCACGGGTGGACAAGGTGCTAAGGGGCATGATTTAGTGTTTGATAGGAATGGTTGGACTCGATGATCCAGTGGGTCTCTTCCAAGCTGGTTATTCTATGATTCTATTTTACAGATTTCCATGTAGTTTTGAAACTCTTTGTTGTCATATATATCGTCCTATTTGCTAGAGTTTTCTCAAAAAGCTGTAAGCTTCTGTATATTGACTCTATGAAATTGTATAAAAGCGTAGCTGCATAAAAAGACTGACTTTATTTTTTATTTAAGTTGTTAGAGTTCAGATGTATAGAAAGAAATCAGGTCATTGTTTTGAAAGGCTGGACACTTCCTAAAATGTCTCGACTGAAAGTGAGATTTTATCCTAGAAATGGTGCCGTTTTCAGGCCTGATTCTGTAGTTTATTCAAACTGTTTAGGATCTTTTTTTCACAACTACTCCCATGAAATTTCTGGGGAAATATTAAAAATAAGAGACTATAATGTGTGAATAGAAGTGACAGAATAAGTCTCTCTTCTAATGAAGAATGGGGTGTTTTTAACTAGGGAAGAGGTTATATTTTGAGTATATAGGACAACATTTTGTGTTCTCTTCTGCACTGTGGACTCCTGTGTATTATGGATTTATTCCATAGCTGGAATGCCAGATTAAATCAATTGAAGCCCTGTGTGCAAATGAACATAATAGAAAGCTGCAGTGAAAGATTGCAGAAAATGGCCTGGTTATATTCTTCAGAACAATTAAAGTCACTCACAGCCTTGGCTTCTCTGCACCTGTGAAGCACAGGTCCTCGGTGTGTACTTTGGTCATGGTGTAACATGGAAGGATTTCTGCTCTGTGCCTGGAAAATACTGTCTATTTCTCAACTTTGTCAGAAGCATAATATTTTCTCAAGTTAAAAAACAAATAATCTGATTCTGCAAGACTCATCTGGGAGTTAGAGGCAGCTGGGACCTTCTGTGATTGGGCCACATTATTCTGAAAGTTTATCCCTTGAAGACAAATAAAATATGATGTGACTTTGCTGTTTGCAAGTAAGTTAAGGAGACTAGAAATTCATCACCCCAAGCCCTAGCCTTTAGACTGTTTTTTGCTTCTCCGCTGTTACCAATGAACTTTGTTGAATCAGATTATAAAATCAGAGTATTTTATTGCATGTGCCCTTTTTTTGTAATGAAAAAAAGTTGTATATTATGTTGCAGCCATACTGCAGTAAATAAACACATATATATTTCTTTTTAAGGACTTCCAAATTACTGGGGGGCAGGGGGTTCACATTTTTGCTATGCTTATTGCTTACTATCAGAGTATCTGGGCTGACCTAGAAACACCCAGAGCAAGGGAAGCAAGCATAAAATTTGCTGCTGCCTGCTCCTCTGGAAGAAGCTTGTACTTAATGGCTTCACTCTAGTCCTGTAATATTTAATAGAAAATGCCAGCTCTTCTGTAAGACTGTGCAGTTGTTTGAATAAAATTCTGCCAACCCAAAGAGAATGTGAATTCACTAAATCATATTACGATTTGGTATGTTTTCTTACAGGATTGGCCACTGACGCTCTGTCTCTGTGGGGTTATTCTGCATCCCAAACCCACTAAGACAAAGGGGAAAATTTTTTTAAAACCTCAGATTTTAACTTAATGCCAATCGCATGTAGTGAGTGAACAGTGGATTAGTTTAACCACTGCTGATTTCTCTGAAGAGTAATCACTGCAGCATGTATGTTTGGATGCACAATTCTCATTAGCATCCAAGTAGTTGCTGGTTTCTTTCCTGAATCTTTATGAGACAGAATCCACCAGCGTTGCTAACGTTAGAAGGCTTCACAAGCAGTTACTCCTTGAGGAGTAGAAAGCTACTATGATTTTTTTTCTTCCATTGTGAACCTGAGGGCTTGGTTGTGCATTGCTTTTATCAATACACTGAGCTTTATCCAGTCTTTGACTTCTCTCAGGCGTTTATACCATGTGGTCCTGTGTCTTGCTATGCACTGTCTCCCACTGAGCCCTCAAACATACAAACACAAACACTTCAGCTGATAACAGCTGTGTCGAGATCAAAACAGCAGCTTGAATCCCGCCCAGTAGAGACTGGGATAAAACGAGTCCAGGGCTGTAGGAAGTACAGGCTATGGTGGTGGGACAGTTACATTCCCATAAGGGCTACACACAATGCCTAAAAGAAGCTTCTGTTCCAATTTTTTTCCCTTTGCAATACTTTTCTTTCTGTCTTGCATTTTATTTTTTGTGCAGCCAGAAAATAGGCCTCTTTGTGTATACCAGGCTTCTTCTTCTGGAACCAGCAAAGAAAACTGGAACTTGATATTTTCCCAGACACTATGCATAGACCAGAAAAGACTGTCATCCAGCAGGGAAGAGAGAACTGCCGAGGAACAGATAAAACAGCTCACAATGTTACAGTGACTTAATAGTTTGTTGACCAGGTTCAGGCTGCAAACAGCTGTACAGCTGATCAGTGGGATCTGAGACAGTCATCAAGAATTATTATAGACACTTCTAGAGGACAATGAAATACTCCAGGCAGTTACAAATCTCTTAAGTCATATGCTACTGGAGAAACACCCGTTTTAGATAGCAACACTGCTCCTAGAGGATAGAAGTATCTGCTTAGGTTGTAGCAGCAAAAGGTGGCAAGTTCAATAAATAAAAATAATAGGGTAAGACCCTCAAGTGGAGTACATCAGTGCAGCTTCATTGAAGCTGTTGGAACCATGTAAATTTTACAGCAGTAAGAATCTGGCTTGCGGTCAACAGGGATTTTGTAGAAAGCTTAAAACCTCTCCATTTAGAAAATTCTTCTCTGCCCTGTGCACTAAACTGCATCTGCACACAAGTCCTCTCTGGTATAATGAGTTCATTTTGGATGTGAGCGTTCATTACAGACTTAGGTAAATTAAGGGGGGAAAACATGTCATTAGCAAAGTCTTATATAAAAGATGGAGCAAGGTTAGTGAGTGAGAACTATTTAAATGAAATCTACCTAATTTCTGGAGAGCTAATGGGGAGTGGCTTTCTATGGAAAAGGGCTGATGGTGTGTTGATGCTGCAAGCAGAAGCTGAATGCTATGGCCATAAGAGATTAAAAGAAGGGACTGAGGGTTTTTTTCTAGGTCAATATTTCAAACTTTCTAAATTTCATTATCTGACATTGCATGAATGCAGACTCGGTTTCCAACTGCAGAAAAACTTTCTGATAAACACATATTGCCAGAGCAAATGAAACTGAAGGCTCATCCGGTTTTACCGTAACACTCACGGTATTAAAAAGGATTGTAATATAATCCTCTTCAATGAATAACCCTAACAGATGTTATCAGGGTTGCTCTGTACGAGCTGTGGACCTCTTGCTAGAACTCCCTCTGAGGATGTCCAGTTCATAAATTGTCCTAATGGGCTGCCTGCCTTGTCCTGCTGCTGCAGCGGCATGAAAGGGAGTTGGTTACCAGCAGCCTTGAAAGCCGGCATTATTCCCATCTGGTTTGCATTACAATACTGCTAAATATTTCATACTGTTTGTTTTACAAACAAATAAGAGCAGAACTAATTTTTTGTTTAGTGTTCCTTAATTGACATTTGAGTGGGAACAAAAAGTTTGGGGTTTGTTTGGGCTTTTCATATTTCAGATTTTAACACAGCTCTGCAAAAGCTTTTAATGGAAGATCGCCATCGACTTTTCTGGTGGGCTTTTCTGGCGTCATTGATACAGGAAAAGATATGGGGGAAATCTAGATGATGAATGTGCTGTTCAATCAGCTGGGGTTTCTTTGCTCGCAAGCAGATAACTAGATGAAGTGCAAACAGAGACAGGGAGCAGACGTTGACTGCTTGTCAGCTATGTACAGAGATATCTCTGGCTGGGGCTGCTGGAAAACACAGCAGCTATTAGTACCCCTCTGCCCTTTCACAGCGCCCTGTCAGAGGGTCCCCAAGCACTGCAGCAAGAGCAATCCATTAAACAGTAGAGCATGGAGCCTGTTTAATCACTCCCACTTTAAAGGGGGGGAAATGGCAGCCCTGGGAGGATTCAACTGGCATTTTAGCCACAGGTTCCCTCGACTCCTGCTGAGATGGGTGAGTGAAGGCATTCCCATCTCCAGCAGCAGGATACAGGCAGCTCGCCTCCACACAGGGACCTTTGTCCGGGGGCCAGGAGAGGGGCAGGAGCCCATTGGGATGCATAACCACTCCTGAGACACCCACCTGTGGAAGTGCTGGAGGTTTAGGGTGGTTTCCTTCTAACCCAAAGCAAGTCCCAGCACAGAGAGAAACCTCTCAGCCAATACTTTTCTGCTCGAATGGCTGCACTGGCTGGTTTATCTGGCATTTGGATGAATATCTTCATTAGGGCACCCATTGAGCTGTGTGAGCTGTGAGGGCTAATCACAGGGTGGCATGACAGGTGTGAAATGCCATCCAAAAAGGGCTAAATATTGAATCATAGATTCTTTTGGTTGGAAAAGAGCTTTGAGATCATCGAGTCCAACCATACCCATCCACTACATAGAATCATAGGACTGAGAAAAGGTAAATATTCACTCAGTGTGTTGCAGCTTGGCCCTGCAGCTGGGTGACCGTATGTCAGTGCAGATAGTTAAATCACTATACTACAGTTGACGGGTAGTTATATTTTTTTATATCATTGCACAAATAGAAACTGGTTTGTCCAGTTCACTCTTGAGAAGAATTCTCTACAGTTACAGACACTCAAGCAGTGAAATTATATACTGCTTTCTGTATTATGTTTCTTATTTTTCTAGCATTTTACTCCTGAGGATCTCAAAGCCCATTGCAAGATTTAACTAATTCTTAACAGTATTCTATGAATTAATTTCTTTTTGCTAATTACAGCTGAAATACTATTGCTGGAACAGAGGTTTAGCGTTCTTGAGCATCTCTCTACAATAGCACATGATAGTTTCACTTAGGATTGTAAAAATAAATTGTAACTTGTAACTACCGCAGTTCCTTGCATTCAATCATTTTCATTGTGGATTTTGACATTCCACTTAAAAAATTTCAAATCCAGGAATAGTAAATGCCGAGTCATAAAAGCTTTAGGAAATGGGTCAAATCCAGAGTGCAAGGCAGCATTACAGCATCTGATCTGCTGTCTCGGATAATACCCTCACAAGACAAGGGTCTCTTCTTTTTTTCATTCCTGAATAAATGAATTGCAGCATGTATGAAATCTCCAGAGGCCATCTGTGACTGCAATTCATTTACCCACATTATTATGGAATAGATTTTCCAGTGAGTTCAAAACTCAGGAAAAGGGGGAAATGGAATAGTATGATGAGAAGGATCTGTGATCCATATCTAAAAATAAAAATATTATTCAATTGTCATATTTGATGGATAAAGTGTCTGATGCAGCAAGCAAAGCCATAGCAACTAGATAAATATGTTTAAAACATTTAACTTTGGTACATTAAGAATGAGTTGAACCAGCGGCTTATCGACACTGAAATTAAGCAGACATCTCTAAGTTCCTAAAAGCCTCTGATTTTGTTTAGCTTGGAAAAAAGTTTTCCATAGATAACTTGGAAGTGCAAGGGGAAGTTGGACTTGCTGCACAAAGGAGCAGCTCTGACAGGTCAGGACTAGCAATTACTTTTCTTCTTCATCTGCTATTTTCCAAGTGCCAGCAGACCCTACCTGATTTGCCTTAGACCACAAGAGGTCCCTCAGCAAACATACAGACCCTTGGATTCTACTTTTAAATTGAAATTAGTATGTTACTTTAGCTGCTGTAAAAATATTTTTTATATAAGGTGCTCTCAATATGTCTGTAGTGCTGTTAACATTCAGTAATTGTAATTAGTAACACATTCTCGTGAACAGCCAATTAGTTATGCGGCTGTAAGCATCAGATTTCCTCTCCGAGTAATTCCAAGGAGGTCACCAAAGTTACAGCAGGAACGAATTCAGCCCAAGGTGGCTGGCAGCTTTAGTCGTTACTCTGCATGTCATGTAGGTACCCACTGAAGAGTTTTATGTTCTACACCAGGTCCTGTGTTTCTTCATGAAGTGATACCACGCAGAAGAAGGAAACAGTACAAACCTCTAAAAAGTGTTTTCTGTGGACATCTGACCACAAATTATGGCTGAAGGAGGAAAATATTCACATCCACACAGTAATTAGGAGGCTGTGTTGCAGCAGAGAGGGGTGGAAAGGAAAGCAGGAGAAGGAGAAACACCTTGGAGGAGCATTTTAGCTTGCTGTTAGTCTGAAATCAGTGAGTGGTGCTGCACTGAGCCTTTTGCCCACCGCCCCTGGCGCTCTGTAAGCATCAGCATCAACTTTTTCCTGCAAACACACTATGACCTGAAATATCTTTATTCTGAGTCAGGGTGGAAGTGAAGAAGATGTGTTTAACCACTTTCTTTTTCCTAGTTTTCAAAGGATTACAAATGCACTCTTTTCAACTAAGTCACATGGGTGCTGTGGGGTATGAGCTGAGAAGAGGTTGAGGAACAGCAAGCCAAGCGTGCCTGCTTCGGGGCTGTATGAAGCCTAATACTGCTAATACTGCCACATTACTGCTTTCAACATGACCATCACAACCCACTAGGGAACAAGTAGCTGCAGATTGTATTTCTTTTTCACTCATGCCTTCACAACCATAGCAGATGAAATACTTTGCAGAGTGACCATATATATTGAGTGCAGCTTTGTGACTGGAATTACACAATACTGGCAAGACATTCGGTGACAGGATATGGTTCGAAAACTGCATCTTTTTAACAATATTCTTCCAGAGGAGAACTGAGACATACTGGCAGAAACATGCTTTTGCTGGTGCAAGTATATCTGTGCAACAGGCTTTTTCTTATTATGCCTATGTACAGATATACACTTCGTGATACTTGTGATCAGCAACATTGAGCTTGCCTTAGTGAATGCAGACACTAGGAGAAGGGCTAGTAAATAAAAGCAGTTTAGATCTGCTCATCTCTGTCTCAGGTCTACTTGCCACTCTTCAAAAAACTGGGGAAGAGGATGAAATACATGAGTGCTTTGGCATTAGCACTGATTTTAAACAGGGTGGCATTTTGATCCCAGAAAATTGAAATGAAATTCAAAGAAAACCAGAAATCATTCAAAACCCAAACTGTCGAAGGCAAAACTCAAGAAATTAAAATAAGGAAAAGATGTGGCAGTTAGGTCGAATAATAGTCAGATTTATGCATGGAAAGTAAAAAGGATAAAAGACAAATTAAATGACAACTTTCAAAGAAAAGGAAGAGGAAAGTGGGGCAAGACATAGATGGGAATGCTGGACCAGGGGGATCAGGGAGTGGGAGCAGGAGCTTGCAGGAAGGAGGTGGGGGCTACACAGGGTGCCAGGCTCTGGGGTGGCCCAGCAGGAGGGTGACACAAAAGTAGCAGCTTAGAGCCACAACAGGTCTTTTGTGTACAAAAGACAGGTATGGCTGGTCTTGATCTCAAGGGTCTTTTCCAACCTAGGGATTCTATGATTCTATGATCCTGGGAAGTCAGGTCTCATTCTCAGCACAGTCACCAGCCTGGAGGGGCACAGCCACGCTGGAGATCTACTGCCCGCACTTTGATCGGTTTCCTTGGAGTGAGCAGAAAAGCAAAATGCCTTCTGCTAAAAATCATGTCTAGAGATACTGTTTAATAACATGCCTAACCAGGAGTCACATTTCTCATGGTAAGAAAATCCAAACTAATCTTCTTCCACACTGTCACTGTCTTGCTGTGCTTGGCTCTCATGTTCTCTTTCAGCAGTTAGCTGGAAGGAAGAGGGCTCCTAGCACAGGGGAATGTCCGATCCCCCGCAGAGGAGCTGGAGGCTGCACAGCAGCCAGCCCCAGCCCCACTCACTGCTGGCAGGCAGGCTAGCAGGGAATCAGCAAGGCTGGTCTCCGTTAGATGCTTGGCAGAGCTAGCCCATACCCACAGGATCCTTATAACTAGCAATTCTCTAATAGTTCCATTTTCCCTCCAAAATTGTCTTGACAGTGTTGTACTGCAAGGCCAACAGAAATCAGCTTCTGACCATGCTCACTACCACGTGGCATTCGCGAGCCACATCTTTGCCTTCTGGGCTGTCTCCAGCCACCTTGGATGGTTCCAGCCCTTCCTTCAGCCCCTGCCACGAGGAGCTGGCAAGGGGAAACACGGCTGCCTGCCAGCAACACAGTCTTCTCTAGAGGGCACCTGGCAAAGCTTAAGTAAAGCTAGAGGGAAAGGGTATTTTTGAGAGTAAGGTTAAATTCCTGCATGAATGCAAGCAACCTCTGCTAGAGCCTGCCTGAGTCTGGGTATCTCCTTTCACTTCAGAGCAGCCCCAAAACTTGAGGTTTCATCCCAGGATCAACAAGCTTGGCTGCTCTTGTCTTGCTGGGGCCAAGTTATGAGAAGAGCTAGTCCTGCTTTTGTATGCAGTTCACTTTCTAACAGTGGTGAGTGGTTTACATTTGTCTTTGATAGAAGCTTTGCCTTGTCTGAGTTAGTGTTACAGATTGTGATACTCTGTGAAATGTCAGGGGTAATGCAAATGGGAATGGCCAACATATGCATCACTAGGTGATCCTCCAGGACAGCAAAAATGTGTTTAATTTCTTACAACAGAAAACACGGTCAAGAGAAGAAGACTCATATTAAGCAGGATGAGAAATGTATGCATTTTCTTAAGTGTCACTCTCTTTCCAGCTTCTGAAAATGGAAGTCAATGGAATTTCTCGAAGGCTGTGTTACACCAAGTAGATAATCTAAGGTAGCACCACACTACTGTGAATGCAGGATTCATGCTCTCAGTATCTCAAGCTGGATGTCATGTCGCTCTGGACGTCTTTCTCTAAACTTAGGGAAAAACTTGAGCTCAATAAAACAAGTTACACTAGTTATGCAAATCCATTGATACTAGAGAAAGAAGAATGTCAGAACATTTCTGCTGGTGACTAACATGTATCTAACATCTAACAAAAATCATACTCAGGTCTACCTGCTGCACTGTTCACTCTCTGCTCAGATAAGCACATACAGAAGTACCAGCAGCTGACAGAAAAAGGGCCATTTACATTTTTAAAGTCCTTTGTGTTAGAATCTTACCTGTGAGAACCCTAGGTGCCTAGGCAGCAGTGAGAAAAGCTGAGCAGTTTCACACATGTGGAGAAGTCCATGAGGTCTGCAGGCTGGGGCCACCTGCCTGGGAGCCCAGGACCCTCACAGGGAAGCGTATTCCTATAGTGCTGGGCATTCACTCAGCAGAAACGTGCTAGATGGGAACAGCTGGGACTGAACTATAATCTGCCGAATGACAGATTATCAGATTTATTTATTTGCTTTTAATTTTTGAGGACTTGTTTGATAATACCCTCCTTGGAGAGCCCATGTGCCGACTTTGGATGCAATCACATTCCTACTTTATATCTCAAATTTGCACTGGTGCTATGGGAAGCTCTTTTGGGGACAATGTGTATGCACGCAGACACAAGGCTGTGCATGCTTCTCAAAGGAAGGGGGCAGACTCCATTTCCTCTGCTCCTTTATACCACAGCCTGAAACATTTGTGTTTAAATTCCATCACATCATGCAAAACCTCTTCTGTTTCAACTGGCCAAAACCAGCTGCTATTTATTCTTTTGTTTGAAATATAGCTAACAAAAACAGTGTTTACTTTAATTCTTGAGAGTATCACAGATAATCTGTGGGATGGAGTCCTCGTTTTCCATGCACCCTGAAATCACCAAGCGTCATGCACAGCTGTCGGTAGTACAAAAAAAAAATTAAATCAAGTTGCTCAGCTCAGACAAAAGCAGATAAAAGTTCTGTGTGTTTTCCTATAAGAAAAAAAAAACAAGGAGGAAGGGATAAGGAGAAGAATCTTAATATAAAAGAAATGTGAGGATTTTAGAGACTCACAGGAGGATAAAAGAATCTGAAATCTGCCAGTAAAGAGGGATCTGTTGCCTTCCTGAAGCATGGAGACCTAATTATTCTTTCCCCCTCTTCGTTATAAAGCAACTATTGCAGAACATATATGACCTTGTAGACTCACTAGATATTCCTGCCAAAAAGTGTATCCATTATCAAGTAATACATTTTCTGCTTGTGCAGTTCCAGTGTGCTCTTTTGAAAAACAGTAAGTTCTCTTCTGACTCCCTTATCACATTTCAGGATGCCTTTAGTCATGGGACTTTGCTTATTCAGTAGTTCTTGTCAAATTTACCTCAGTAAGCAAAACTTAAGAGTTCTTTGAGACTTGCTTTCTTGATCTGCAGTGAAGGAGGTGTTGGGCTTGCTTGTTCTGTCACTAAAATAGGTTTGAGGTTTGCTATTGATTTTGTGGAGACTGCAAAGGCACGAAACAATGCTTCTTGAGACAAAGTCCCTTTGGAGCTATGCTAATTCACACCATCTGAAGTGTCTTTTTGCAAGAAAGCAACAGCAAAAAGAAAACTGAAGTTTGAGACAAGCACTTCAAAAAGTTAGAAACTATTGTGGAAGGTGGTCTGCAGAATTTTAAAATGCATTATAGTTTGAATCATCCCAGGTGGCTTATTGCTACACAACTTGTATATCAAGAAACTGAGTTCTCTGATAAGCAATAACTTTAGACTGAAGTTAGACAACAATAATACTTGATTAATGCATCCCACCCCCCCAGTTACTTGAAGCAATCTCAAGTGTAGCAGCTGCACCCTAGTGACTCTGGGGGACTGTGAGAGCCAACCCTCCCTCCTGAGCTATTCCCAGTAGTAGTTCAGGACTGTTCAAATTGTCATTGTCTGCAACCCATCCGTGGATCATCTCAGCAAGTTAACTGCAGAGGCGACCATGCAGTGGGAATGGTCACTGCAAAAAACAGTTATACAGACATGGTTTAGTGCCTCAAGTTCAGTTAAGTACATTGGCCTTTGATGCCAAAGCCTGGATTTGAGTCTTTTGTTTCATGACACATTAAGTACTATCATAATAGAAGACTACAGTTTTGTTCAGAGTGAAAAATATTCACTATTGTTGTCTTAGAGAGAGAGCCTTTTTCTTGCTCCAAATAACCCATAAATGAGAGTTGTGCCCTTAAGAATATATCTGTTGCTTTCATGTAAGAAAAATTAAAACTGCTATTGTTATTGTGTCCCACATTTCACTCAACCACAATGGTATTTGGGCTTTTATTGTTATTGTAAAGCATTTGGATGTTTCAGTCCCATAGGGGGATGAAACACCAACTGTCCATGTGTGATGCATCTTTTAACTGTTGGTTTGCAACAAAAACAGGGGGGGAGGACAACAAAAGAGTCCCAGAAATGCAGAAAATTATTTTGATTTTCTTTTAAAGCTGTTTCTTGTTAGGACCTGTCGTTTATAGCCATACTGAAATACTGAACATCTCACATTCACACCAGGTTCATTAACATCTGTCCCACATGCCCCGTGCACCCAGATGAAGGCACATTGTCTCTGTGACTTTGTGGTCCCTGAATTCTGGTGTACGAGATGGACTTGTTCTGTTCTGAATGTGCCTGTTAGATATTACTGGCTTTCTCAGCATAGAAGTTCTGTGTTATCACCCTGTTGAGATTCATGGCTCTTCCCAACTCCAGTCTTGCCTTCTACCTGTCTCCTTGATACATGGAAAGAAGGCAACATCTGAGCATGCTTTAGTGTAAGTCCAAGCCACTGCTTAACAAGCTAGGCAAATGAAGCTTGCTGTGGACAAATAGTTCACTTCAGCCGGAAATACTGCTGAATCCCCCTGTCCCCTATACTGTGCAGCAGTCTGCATTTTCCCACACTGGGCAAAATGAACCTGGTTTCTGGATCACTTTCTGGAACCTTTGACATGGTTCCCCACAACATCCTTCTCTTTAAATGGGAGAGATATGGGTTTGATGGGTGGATTGTTCAGAAGATAAGGAATTGCTTGAATGGCTGCATTCAGACAGTAGCGGTCAACAACTTGATGTCCAGATGGAGATCGGTGACGAGTTTTGTCCCTCAGGATTCTGTACCAGAACCAATATTTTCATAGGTGACATAGACAGCAAGATCGAGTGCACCCTCAGCAAGTCTGCAGATGACACCAAGCTAGGCAGTGCGGTTGTCATACAAGAAGGATGGGATGCCATCCAGAGGGACCTGGACAAGCTGGAGAAGTGAGCCTGTGTGAATCTCATGAGGTTCAACAAGGCCAAGTGCAAGGTCCTACACCTGGGCTGGCGCAATCCCTGATTTCAGTACAGGCTGCAGGGGGACATGATTGAGAGCAGCTCTGCAGAGAAGGACTTGGAGGTGCTGGTTGATGAGAAGGTCGACATGAGCCGGCAACATGCCCTTGCAGCCCAGAAGGCCAAACGTATCCTGGGCTGCATCAAAAGAAGCGTGGCCAGCAGGGCAAGGGAGGTGATTGTCCCCCTCTACTCCTCTCTTGTAAGACCTCATCTGGAGTACTGTGTCCAGTTCTGTAATCTCCAACATAAGGATATGGAACTGTTAAAATGGGTCCAGAAGAGAATTCTTCACAATGAGGGTGGAGAGGTGCTGGAACATATTACCCAGGGAAATTGTGGATGCTCCATTCCTGGAGGTGTTCAAGGCCAGATTGGATGGGGCCTTGAGCAACCTAGTCTGGTGGGAGGTGCCCCTGCTCATGGCAGGGGGGTTGGAACTGGATGGACTTTAAGGTCCCTTCCAACCCAAACCATTCTATGATTCTATGATTTTATGATCTCTTGTGCAGGAATGGGGTGTCCAGTGAAATGTTTGAGAGTCACTGATTCATTGCATAAAGCACTCTCTAACTGCTCAGGACAAAGTTCTCCACATTGATCTAAATGGAGTGAATTAAGTATTTAAAGTCTCTGTTTTCATTTTTCTTGAACAATTCTAATTGTTCTTCTTGTTTGCAAAATAGGCAAATAAATTATTTTTAATGAGCTTTTTCCTTATAGGTAGAGTCCCAGTAGCTTCATCTGGGTGGATGTGACTCCTGGGATCATTCCAATTGACTACTGACCTGGGAACAGTTCAGTCAGATCACCTGTAGACTCTAGGCAAGTCAGGGCTATCAGTCTCACCATGCTCTAGTTTTCCCTTTCCGAGACAGCTTAGCATTAGACAGATTCACAGTGGTAAAAATGCAGGAGAAATGGTTTTCCAGGTAAGTCAGAGGACTCATTTGGTATGGACTATCTTCATTGCTCTGCCATTGATTTATTAGGTGATCTGGGAAAATCTGCTGGTCCTGTAATAAGATTTTTCCCTCTCATAAATAGGGATATTAATACTTGTAGAACATTAAACAGAAAAAACTATTAATTTTCTTGAGACTACTAATAAAATAAATGCTACAGAACAGCTCTTTAACTAGCTCTAAGCAAATATGCACATCTATCAGCATCAGAAGTGGCAGATCCTGGTTTCAAGTGAATTTGTGTCTTGTAGTTGATTTTTTTTTTAACTGGGTTAGGCTAAAGCTGCAGCATGTGTTTGTGAGAGGAGAGAGGGCTTTATAAATTTCCTTAGCACCGGAAAAGGCTCAATCAGAATTACCTTTTATTACACACAGGATATGTACTTCATCTGGAAAAGACAACTTGAATGATGGGTGGATTTTTATGTCTAATAAAGCATTAACCATGATCTAAACTTTTCCTGCAGTCAAAGTATTTAGAATGGCTCTTTCTTGCGTGGATTCTCTGATGTCTCTCTCCTCTACCTGGCTGCTTATTTAACACAGAAATTGCAGGAGCGTCCTAGCTTTGTGATTTCTACTCCTCAAATAGAAATGGTTGAAACTGGTCCATGGGTTCAAAAGTTATTATGGGAAGGGCAGATAGAAACACAGAAACACACACAGAGTGTGATCACAGAAGCATTTTTATCCAAACTAAAAACAGGAAACCAATTAAATACCCAAAAACTACTTTAAAAGATAAAGCTCCAGCCGGAGACATTTTCTTTTGATCTCCAGTATTAACCAACAGTATTTTGCTGTCTAGTCTCAGTGTGTCTATGGGGTGCAGGGTACCCACTGGCTCCAGCAGTGGTTTTTGTGATCTGAATGCTGGGTAATTGTACCATATAACCTCATTCCCTGAAGAATTAGTACACTGGTGCAATTGTTATTTTGGGGAGGACAAACTTCTGGTCCTGTCCTCTATAGCTGGATTGCCAAATCATCCTTTCCATATCAGCTTCTTTTAGGCTGCATCAGAAGTGTGACTGGCAGGTCAAGGGAGGTGATTCTGCCCCTCTACTCCACTTTCATGAGGCCTCACTGGAGTACTGCATTCAATTCTGGACTCCACAGCACAGGAAGGACACGGATCTGTTTGACTGAGTCCAGAGGAGAGCCATAAAGTTGTATCACCTCCCATATGAGGACAAGCTGAGGAGAAGGCTCTAGGGAGAGCTTGTAGCAGCCTTCCTGTAGTTAAAGGGGGCCTCCAGGAAAGATGGGGAGGGGCTCTTTGTCAGGAATTGCAGTGATAGGACAAGGGGTAACAATTTTAACTAAAAGAAGAGAGATTTAGATAAGATATTAGGAAGAATTTTTTTACTATGAGGGTGGTTAGGCACCGGAACAGGTTGCCCAGAGAAGTCATTGATGCCTCATCCATGGAGGTGATAAAGGCCAGGCTGGATGAAGCTTTAAGCAACCTGATCCAGTGGAAGGTGTCCCTGCCCATGGCAGTGGGGATGGAACTGGATAAGCTTTAAGATACCCTCCAAAACCCAAACCATTCTATGATTCTGTGAGTGCCCTTGCCCCTAAATTACATATTTTGATATCACAAATAAATAGGGAAACAGGATTAAGCAAAGACTTAGATGGGATTTGCTGTTGGAATTTGGATCAAAACCCTCACAACGGCGCTCCAGGGGTCCTGAGAACCTCCAGCATCAGTAGCTTGCTGACATGCTTGGAAGGGTATGCTACTCAATGCCCATAGGCCATTCCTCAAGACAACAAACTCACCAACCTGTAAGACACCAAATCCATCTCTCTTAATGAAGATTACATACCCTGATGTACCTCAGTGGAGCATGGCCTATCCCAAGCACATTGGGTCATTTTATCAAATAATAGTTTTTTGCAGGCATGTGACCTTTGTCTATCCAAAGCCTGAGATTTCTCAGTTTTGTGGAGAGGCATTTCCATTCCACCTGTTGCTTGCCACAAAGGTATCGTTGTACTGCCACGCAAAACGGAGACAGCTGCAGAAAAGCACCCAGAGCACCTCAACAAAAGGCCGTAAACGTGAGGGAAACATCAGAAATAAAAGAGGGAGACATAGCTCAGCCAATGCAAACATGTAAGAAACAGTGCAAGGGCTCAGAAGAGAAACCAGATTGCTGTTGAAATAGCTGGTTAACATTTTGTCTGGAAGCACAGCTTCAATAAAATAGGTAAGGAAACCGGCTAAGGACCCCCAGTGGCAAACATATTTATTGAGAATCCAATAAAAGTCTCAGAACAAATAGCCTGAAGGACCTGTAGACACAGTCTCTGCTGCAATAAAAATGCAATACAAGGCATCGGGGAAATGGTAAGGGAAAAGGGCTGCTCCATGAGAAAACCAAACAAGAATCCCAGAGCACAAGGCCTGGAGACACAGGCTGGGATGTAATAAAATACCTGCCACTGGGGAAAAAGAAAGAAAAACAAAACATCTAGCAAAGGCACAAAGAAGTCCCAGATACCCCAGCTAGTCTAGAAATGAGTTGCCATAAAAACACATGGGAAAATAGGAAAAGAATAATGACTGCAAAGTGATCAACTCCTGCAGGTACCTAAAGGCAGTGTGTAGGTGAAAGTCCACAGGAAGCCATGTCAGCTGCAGTAAAATCTGAGGGTGCCTAGGAGACAAACCTGTAAAAGGTGACAAAACAGCAGCCTCGGAGGGGCTAAATCTCTGTGCTGGGGAAAGATATACGCTCATTGCAAGCCCCCACACTGCACAGAGCTGTAATTTTTGTTTTATTTATCTAGGACTGAAAACTTCTCAGTAGGTACAAAAAGATGCTAGAGAATTTCTATTACAAATGCACTGAAAAGATTGTTTTCAGAGACATCTATTGGCTCACAGGGTTCAGTCTGTACCCACTTATTGTGAATTTTCATGTATCATAAAAAAAGGCAGGAAAATGGGCAATTATTTATCATTAAAGTGGTTGTCATGTTAAGTACTGTTAATGAAAATGACATAAACTAAGGGTTCATAGGAATAAGCAAGATTTTTTTATTAAGGCAAATGAGTAAATTGAGAAAGAAGGTGAATTTCATTTCCTGGCTTCAGTCTCACATCACAGCCATAAAAGACCGTGCAATGTAAGGTAAAGGTTGCCTGTCACAAGGCAAAGACCAGCATTCTTGAGCTGCACTGCTCCCTGGCCCCCCCGTCCTGCTACCAGAAAGTGTCTACAGACAGGGCAGATCTAGGCTGGCATCTCAGCAGCACAACCTCCTGGCTGATGGCAATTTACCATGCTTTGCTGCAGAGAGACCTTTCAATAAAGGTAGGTCTGCCAAAGACATTCTTCATCACTGCCCCTGATTTTACCATCAGTGAGCAAGGGCAGGGCATGACAGTTCTGCCTGGGTTTGGGCAAGGATGATATCAAAACAGCCCAAGGAGCAGATAACACCTCATTTTCTCCAGACAAATGCCAACTCTGGAGGCCCCGTGACACACTCTCTTGCTACAAATTACACAGTTCTGTGGTTGGGATCTTTGAGTCTCTTCAAAAATTCATTCAACTCATACCCAGAGGTTGGTTGGTGTGGTTTTATTTTTATATATATATATACACACTTCTTCTGGAAGAACCACAGAGTTAATTTGCTTAGAATGTGTTATAAGTTGGAAGTGACATACTATTTTTCTGTTTACAAGCCTCTAAACTAGGAAACCTAACAGTGACAGTGCTAAGTTAATACACTTGTCAGATTTTACTTTACATTGCTGGCAAAGAAGTATGGGCTTTTTCAACAACTTTCTTTCCACTTTTTGATCAGCTCTGCTGCTTGCACCAGTCCTTCTAAACTGCCTACACTCCTGAAATTGTCCTTCCTGAACTAGGCTTCCTGGGCTGCAGTGGTCTCAGGGTTTGCTGGGCACATGGTTTAATGGTAAAGCATGGTATTTTTAAGATCTCTGAATGACTCTTCAGCCAAGAAGTAGTGGGGCGGTTTCTCACAGCCTCGATCTCTCCAGCTCCCATTAATACCTTGAGGTGGATTTTGCCCTCAGGTTATTCACAGCATCACTCGCTGCCAAGGAGACTTCAAGTTATAGCCACTTCTTCCAGCTGTCAGGCCACTGGATCTGAGTCTATCTGGCTCTGTCCACGTAGTTTCAATCTGCTGCTACACCATGAAGTGACACAACAGTGTCTGCAGTTTGCAAAGCTATACGCGCCGAGGTGCTCTCATCACGTGCAGGTCTGGAAGGAAGAAAACTCAGAAAAAGCAGTTACACCAGAAAGGTTAAACCGTTATGTTTGTGGTGCAAAAGAGTGGCAAGTTGAGCTCATTCCACCAAGTCTCCTGCTAATCTGGTGCTCTCATGGGTGTGAAATATTATCAGCTGTTAGAGTTATTAAGCAGTGTTAACCAGGTAGTGCATGCACTGAGCTATGTTTAAGGTTAACTGTGTCATTAAGGGCTTACAAACTCAATTAAAGATTTTAGTGCTCAACATTTAATGGTTAATTTCTGCTAATGTTCTGTTTCCAATTACTATTCGTATATAATGTAAGCAGCATGGCATCACACTTCAACTCAGACAGATTGATTTTTTTTAATACATTTTATACCAGCAGAAGGTTTCACTTAATTGCATAATACTCAATATTCAGTATTCCTGGAGTGTCTTTGAAATTCCTGTTAAATCCCAAGTATTTTCACCTTTCTTTTTCTATTATTATCAGGGTTCCCTGTCTCACCTGTGCTCATCAGACCCCAGAAGGGTATGGAGGTGTTCTCCGCATTGTGCCATGACCCTGCTGGGAGGAAGGCATGCTGAGAAATGGCCCTCCTGGTCCCTGCAGCCACAGGGAGAGACTCGGAGATTTTCATATTTCCATCTGACTGCAAATGACATAGGAAGCTCACAATGCCCAGAGTGTGTTGAGGAGCTCAAATGTAGATTTGAAAGCCTACTTTTGAGCCTGCTGAGTCTGTGTAATCTTAAGCCACAAAACCTCAACTTTGATAAGCAAGCATTTTACTAAATTTGCAAATAGAGTTAACTGGAAAGTTCTGAGTCCTGGACTTACACCCTGGTGGAAGGAAAAATTCACCTGTCAGTAAAGAGAAAAAGTGAATAAATCAGCTCTCAACTAATGAGGCAAATAAATTCATAACTGGAAGTTGCATTCTTGCCAACCTACCCAGTGGAAAAAATCAATTATTTTCTATACACACAATAGTGATATTCCTCCTGAGAAATGCTCTCAGTTGAGCAAAGACCATAAATGCATACCTAACTCTGCATGTGTGATTAAATCTATGCTTATCATTAAATATAAGTTAAGAATATAATTAAATTGAAATTAAATAAGAAAAGTATTGGGAATTACTCATTAGCTTGAAATTCAGACATTTAAATGGAATGCTGGACTTGGAGCCTCTGGGAGAAAAGGATACAGGGACGTGCACAATGCATTAGAGTTGCAAAATCCTCTGAGATCGTTTCACATGCACTTCCAGGTATCTGATGCTTGTGCTGTTATTAAAAAGGCATGTCCCGCCTCTTGCCCCCACCATGCTTCTTCAATAAAGCAATTATCCAGGTTGTTTGGCCAACTAAATCAGCAAACGGATCTGAACAAAAAACAATACTACAAAAATAAAAATACTTTTCAGATGGATGTGTTCTCCAATTGATTGAACTGCATTGCCACATGACTGCAGGTGCCAGCCTGTGAGACACAGGGGTGAGGGGATGGGGTGATCCCACCTCTTATGGTGGCTCTACAGTCTTCAGCTGGTCAAGGAAACTTCATTTGCTCTGAAGACCTGTCACAAAGTCTGTGTCATTTGGAAAGTTTTTACAGGCACTGCTAATTTATTCTGTTGCATGGGAAATCATGGCTCCTCAAGTCATTCTTTCATGGAGAGGAGGTTTTTTGGACAACATCAAAGGACATAAAGTTCTTTGATATTTACAGGGATGCAGCGTAAGTGCCTCCTACGGCTAAACTGGCTACAGTTAGCCTATGCAGAAAGACTATGAGCCACCCAATAGTAGAGATCTATTTTTTTCTAAAAGGAACGTCAACAGGTGTCATTAGCCTCAGTGGCCTAAGTGTGCTCAGCCATTGCAAACTGGCAAAGACCATAACAAGAGATTAACAGAAGAAAAATTCGACTTCAGTTATTAAATACAAAAGAGGCAATGCTAAATTCATATGATGACATCTAGAAAATATCATGGATGGATATAACAAGACATTTAGGGCCCAGAATTTCTCTAGATGTGTCCAAAGTTTTGGGGTGAGATCCATCCTTCTCAGGTCTCCAGAGGTTTCACAGTGTGAGCGGAGCTGCCCTGGGCAGAAGTCTCCACCCTTACAGTCATGCAGAATCTGTGGGAGAAACTCCAGCAAGCTATAAACCCCCTTCTAATGCTCAGTGCTTCCTGCTCCAAATGTTAGGGCACTCTTTAACGTTGTTATTCCCACAGATATGCAGACTATTGGGCACCTTTAAATACCCTGCACCAAGTCCTCAAAGGAGAAAGACCAGCCCACCCAAGTCTGTCAATGAAGAGTAGGTAAGAAAAGGAATGAAGCATGTATGACAGATAGTCACCATGTCCTTCATGGCATCACTGGATGAGGTTCACATGGGCAAAGCATGTATGACTAGTATAGAACAGATCTGAAAATGAAGGATTAACTATTAAAGGTCAATATGAGGTCAACTTTCTCCCTCTTTTAAGCTAGTGAAAATAGAGATACAGACAAGTCTGCTTAAGGACGTGTTCCCACATAGTGCTGAGCACCTTGCAGAAGATAACTATTTTTATCAGGCATTTCTTTTACAATAGCACTGACACCTCTAACCAAGGCCAAGCCACTAGAGCAGAGAATAACCCCACCTCCCTACAAAGAGATGAAATCAACTGGCAAGTAGAAAGGGTTTCTCAGACCTTATGGGATTTTTGGAGGTTTTTTTTTTCCCCTCGGCGGAAACTCAGAAAAGCACTCAAGTGGATGCCAAAGTATCTCACAAATTTCTTGTATAATTTGGCAACCGCCATGTTCCACACCTAATTTCATTACAGCACATTGAATGTTTTGAGTTTTTTTACAATGTTTTTTGCACCTTTAACAACATGTTGATTATGGCATTTTTAAATAACTCACTTGCTTCTTTAAGAATAACTTAAGTGAAAATTTCATTTAGAATTGCAACACCTGGAGAAAATCAACATCATGTGCCTTGTAGGCACTTCTAAACAGGAAATACTCCATTTATTTTTTTAGCTGTGTTTGTGTAATAAAGTCTAGCATCCAAGTGTGAGCAACACATTTTCTTGTTTTATTAAACAGCATGAAAGGATTTATTACTTCTACACTGAATGCACTTCTGGCACCAAACGGAGCTGGACAATAATTGTCAGGCACTGAGTTTAACATTACGAGAAAACACCTTTGGTGGAGTTCAGAGTTTATTGCATAATGAAAAATACACCTAGATGGTGAGGCTTCCTCTGAGAATTTGCTTGGTGAGTGTAATCTCGGGTACCACCGCTTAATCAATTGGATTCTTTGAAATAGAAATTAGAGTACGGAAATAATATCTAAGAAGGTTATTTTTCTTTTCCTCCTCCAGCTATGTGAAGTTCCTTGAGAAGTAAAACAAAAACAGAGGGAATGGAGAACATTTCTTTTACCACTCAACAGGTTAAGGCTGTGAGATGCCCCCAAAGACCAGCATACCATGCTCGGGACTTTTCTCCCCCTTACTTCTGATCTCTCTCATCTGCACTGGTTGCTCATGTTTCTGTGGTCCCACCCCAGGCTGGAGCCAGAAGAGAAAGACTTTCTGGTTTTGTTCCCTATATTGCAAGAGAAATATACCTTGGGCAGAGTAGGAGCCTTGAAGATGGGCTTGGCTGCAGAGAAGCTGCTGTTTTGCAGGTGTGCAGTGTTCTTGCACTCCCACAAGTTCCTCAAAAACAGAGACTGAGGATGAAAGGGAGAAATACGGTCAAAATCAAAGTCTTGCTCTTTAGAGGATGAGCAGAGGGAACTGATCTGCAGGATTCTGCTCATTCCCTGCACCTCATACAGGCAAACACACCCACGGGAAGAGCTTGGAAAAGACAGGCAGCAGAGCTTTATGTTGTCTCAATAGTGTCGTAAATGACTGCTCAGCGTTAAAATAAGGAAAAGATCCTGTATATCCCTATGGTCCAAGACTGACAAATTCTTCCCAAGGTCTCAGTGGACCTTCGCAACACTAAGTATAAAATTTGTTTTCCACCAAGACTAGCAGTGCCTGTGCTAGCGGTTTTGGATTAACTACAGGAATGGGGAAATGCTTTACACAGTCCCCAAAGTAGAGGTTCTGACTGATGAAAAAGCTCTCCCAATATTGCCTTCCTCTGTGCAGGACGGCCGACTCTGGGAGCCAACGCATGTCCCGCTCTGTCCCCGCTGCCCTGATTGGGAATCACAGAATCACTAGGTTGGAAAAGACCCACAGGATCATCGAGTCCAACCATTCCCATCAGTCACTAAACCATAACCCCGCAGCACCTCATCCACACGCCTTTTAAACACCTCCAGGGAAGGCGACTCAACCCTCTCCCTGGGCGGCCTGTGCCAGTGAAAGGCAGGAAGATGGGGTGGGAACATGGGTGCGTCTGGTCCCCCTAATGCAGCGAAACAACACTGAAAAGCTTCTTTCTGAGAATTACCACAGCCTTTGTCTATTAAGCATCTTCAGTGATCTGCAAATGAGTAAGCTGGGTTACAACTAGGAAACCTCACTTTTTTTTTTTTTTTAAGGGGATGGACATCGTGCCTCGTGCATCCCAGCGGTGCAGCTTTAGCACTCGCCCTCCCGAGTGCGGCATCTCAAAGTTCGCACCCGCAGCAAGCAGAGATGCTCGCAGAGCCCAGGAGAGGGCAGCGGTGCCCAGAGCTGCTCATCCCTTGTCTGAAATGGGCCTTGGGTTGTGTTCCCTGCGAACAGCGCGGGTCTCCGCGGAGCCCTCTCTTGTGCGTTTGTAACGCGGATCAGGGTGGCTGTGGGCTGGGAACAAGGCCGGCTGGCCTCTCCTCCAGCCCCCTCAGAGCTCTCACTGGCTTCGCCTGGCGCTTCCTAACCTGGAGATGCACAGGCTGGGAAAGGAACACCAAGGGAGGAAAGAAAAGTGACCTTTAGCCAGCGTGGAGATCACCCTCCCACAAAATCTACCAGGCTGACAGCCAAAGGCTTATGGGGCAAACAAAACAAAGATATCTACGGATCAGGACTGCTGCCAGAGCTCATTTTCCCCCTCTTGTAACATCAGAAAAGAGGGCCTCACCTGAAAAGTGAAGGTGGGGAAGTCAAATCAGTCATTCGTCATCACTAACAGGGCAGCACAAAAGCTTCTCCTAGGACAAATTCAGAAGATGGCTATTGCTCAGTTTAACTTGTTCTCAGATCTGTGCAAAGGTAACACTAATACCCAGAACTGCATCAGCTAGCATGGACAAAACAAAACCAGCAGCAACATTTAACGTAATACATCAGCTTTTATGCCAATCTCTGTTTAAGGAACTAGGAAGGCTTCCAGCACTAATTCATGTCTACTTAGGAAGAGGTCCTTGTGTCTTTTGCTTCAACCAGTGTTAGCTACAGTTGCAGGAAAGGACACCGGCTGGACAAGATGCCCCTCCTGGCTGACCCTGGCTAACCAAACCTATGCTCCCATTTTCCACAGTGAAGAAGAGCTGCTATGTATGTTTTCTTTACATAGCAATTACTGCTTACTTTCAGTTTCTTCTCATGAGTTTAAATGTTGGTTGTTGTTTTTTTTTTTCATTTGGTTATACTGCAGATCTCCCTGGCAATGCATGAGAACCACAGGTGAAGCAAACTGGAAACCAAGGAAAAACCTGTCTATTAGTCTATGCTTCTTGCATTCACTGAAGGAAATACAGAAAATTACTGACGGTCAATATAGTTAAAAGATAAATCTCTAAAATGGTTATACTTTTACACACTAATGTCTTGATCCAGAAAACAGTTATGCTCATAATGAATGCTACCACCATGAAAATCCCATCATGCCACATTTACTGTAGGTATTTGCATACCTACAGAAGCAGAATCTACGGTAAGATCTTCAGTTCTGCCTCAGTTATGCAAGCTGCAGGATATTACATCTTTATGAACATGTGGCTAAATGACATTTTGAGAAAAAATATTGTAATTAATAGATATTATAGGATCATGACCTGATTATAAATGACAAGGTCATTGCTAAAACAGGGATGCTTTCCAACCAGTTTTAAAACTGTCTGTCAAAAAATAGGTCAGGCCACCCTAATCTAGCATTTGCAGTATGGTTCCAGACAATTCTGAAATCAGTTGGGAGGAACTGATTTAAAACTTATATGAGATGTATCATATAAATTACAGCCTCAGGGAACTCAGGTCACATTTATGTGATTCTGCTCTGAGCATAAATCTTTGGATTAAAAAACCAGAATAATATCTGAAGCTAAGAAATCAAATGTGAGAGGGAGGTGGTCAGAAAATGTCCTGGAAACAGTCTTTCTCTCATGGTGTATGTATGTATGAAAAATGAATAGCAAACTTTCAGTGTAGTTCTTAGGACTCTCCTCATTACCTTATTCCTCCTTATTTCTCACACATCATAGATATCTCCTTGCAATCAGACCCTGGGCTCCAGGGCATCAAGCCTTCATTTGGCTGGGAAATGACTACTTCCAGTTATTGCAGTTGCACAAACAAAGGTACGCACTGTATGACGGCCTGTTCCTATGGAAAAATGCAGCTAGGATTCAAGCCATTGCTTTTATTTATACTTGCTCCATTTTTTCATGAGATCTATCCTGTGTGATACAGATGATAATTCTTGAGTGACTAGACAGCTCCATGCCTGGAGACTGTTTCCACAAACAGAAAAACCTAGCCTGATAACTCATGTTGGTGAAACTGAAGTCTGGTAGGAGTAAAATAATTACAACTATTTAAAAAACATAATGTTTCTACACAAAAATCTAGAGCTGGCACTCTTACCACATTGTAACAGACTGGACATTGTTCCTGTGTGATGAGTCAACAGAGTAGCCAAGCATGTGCTTAGGTACTAAGGAAGGCAAGGATGGAGGAAGTGAGAAAATCACAGTCAAAGGTAGCAGTTCTTCCTAGGTGGGCTTGGACCCTGGAAATATCTTGGGATGAGGTGGTGGTCATTAGGAATCAGGTAATTACATCAGGATTAGCCAGAAAATGTTACATCTCAAGAGGAGAGGGAATTGGGAAGACTCACTTGGCAAAATACATGACAATTTAAATCCAAACCAATAAGTCCTCCAAGTCCTCTTCAGCATCATCCCCATGAAATGCAGACACATGGCAATAATTCTGTGATTCCAGTGTCTGGGATCTATGAGGGTTAATTCCTTCTCAGCTTTTATGGCACAAAGTAAAAGCTCTTGTTATTTTTGTTTTGTTTTGTCGGGTTTTGTTGCTTTTTTTTTGTTAAATTGTGTGGAGAGAAGAAGCAGGCTTCAAATATTTTTGTAGGCTGCTTGGCAACAAATTGCATGTGATCTTTATAAAAACAATGAGTTCTCATAGAATTTACATTGTGTTTGAACTGGGTGCTAACGGGTCCTGAGCACTCAATGGCTGGTTTGTGGGAAGAAACTGAGAGCTATATGCTATTATGCATTGTGTGCTGCTACTCCAGCTTCCAGAGAAAGACAGTTCTGTCTGAAGTTGAGGACCAGGGTGGGAATAAAGCTATGGCTTTTGCGGTACATAAAATGCATAAGGTGAGACTGGACACTGGTTGTGGTTGTGCACTTAAGGCCGCTGCTATGGGGTATAATTCACACAGACAACATGCTGCTCCTGAATATATCTGATGGCTGCATGTCTGTCTCCTTCGGTCTCAATTAGCTGTGTACCCAATATTTTTTCAGCTAGAAATGATGCCTACTCATCTGCGGTAAAGGCACTATGGAACAGATTGTAAACCGTTTCCTATCAGCTAATAACCAATTTAAAACTGATACATCATCTGTTCAGCTGTGCAGGAAAGGCAGAGCATCCCTGTGCTTGCAGCTGCTCAAAGATCATCGAAATCAATTTGAGAAATCAATTTCTCAAAAAAATACGCACTACTTACTTTTTTCTTTTTTTTTTTTTGTTTATTCCCTCCCAAGGTCCCCATCTCCGTTTTGGCCCTTTCAACTTTCAGGTAGCACAATTTCATAGGTTTCTTACACTACTGCTGAAGCCAAACCCAAACTTCATTCTCCCTAAAATTCTCTTCCTGGCATTTCCAGTAGCAGTAAGAAGAAAATAGCAAGGATTTCTGTTACCAGGTTTGTAAATCCTTCCATAATCTGGGGAAGTTGCACCATTTCCCTGCATTGATGGCCTTCGGTTAGGACCTTTTGAAACATTTGTGGTGACAGCAGAGCGTTTAAACACATGCAGTACCAACTGGGTTGCTCTAAAAGCGTGTATCTGATACCCTACTGTAAATCTCCACAAATAAAAACTGATCACTGTTGCTTCACTTTCACCAGTCAGATTACAGCCAGTGCTTTCTGTTTACACAGATAATAATAAAAAAAACATGGCTTTCCTCAAACTTCCTCCACATGAAGACATGCGAGTGTAGCAGCTTACAAGAGCTGGGAGAAGTGGGACATGTTAAAAAAGCAGCATGTCCTGTAAATAAAAAACTCATTAATTGGGAGAAGTTAACTGACTTACATACGTGCCCTAAGCCAGTGCCAAGCTAAGGTCCAGATCCTCCAAATTCAGGTGCTCTGGATTCAGTCAATGAGGATGATGATAACTTCCTGTAAGTTTATGCTATTTTGTTTCAATTCTCAGAACATACCTTAGTGGGGAAAAAGAGTTCTCAAAGACTGACACCCAGCAGCAGGGTACCCACTGACTATCTAAGCCTCTCTCTGCAGGTGTCATGAATGTTATGAGTCTTGATGAAGTTAGACGAAGCATGAGGCAGTGGCTCCTTGTGCATGGATGTGTATGAACAATGGAGATGCTGCTGAATGAATGCATCCATGTTCACATATTCACATTCCACCACAACACTCTTCTGTTTACTCCCATATTCATTAATTATACTTATATGTGTATGTATATGTACATACATATATGATTTTATGGACACCCATGGCCAAGAGGACATATGGACTACATAAAAACACAAGTATGAACTGTGCTATAACAAATATCTAGCAACATGTGATTTCAAATATTGTGGCACAGCTTTTGTCTATAAATGCAGGTTAACCTTGCAAATAAAATGGACTGTCTTTTAGTGACTGTCTTGCTGAATTGATAGCAGAGGCCTAATGTATCACTATCAAACCGTTCACCTTTGTCAATGGATCTAATCACTATCTACTTGATAGTGACAAAAAAATACTGTCCGACAGGGACTTTGTAACTGTGAATGAGTCAAGTAGTTCCCAGTGGCTGAGCACTAACTGCAAACTCTTATCACTTCACAGTTGCTGTTACTACTTTTGCTTTCCTCAATGGCTTCATTTTCCAGGGTAGAAATCTGTAAGGAGTGGTATTAAACCTCATAAAACGACAGGCAAAATACTATTAGACAGATTCTCTTGTATGGCTTTTATATTATAGGCCATTACACTTCGCAGAATTAACCCACTTTTGGAAAAACTGTTCTGTGTGGCACATCTTCTAGAAAGGCATGTGCTCTCTCTCTGAAAAGAGTAAGAGTTGGCAAATCATCATTTCTCTGGATGACTGACTCGCTATTAAAATCTCCTCATTTGGATTCATCTTGGCTTCAAGCTTCTGGCCGTTGATTTGTCTTTCTTGTCCCCAGTGCATTTAAAAAGTCTTTGATGCCCAGTGTTTTCTTTTCAAGAAGAAAATGAACTATATGCATGAAGAGTCATGAACACTTTTGTCTCTTCATTAAAGACTTCAAATGTATTTCAGCAACCATCATAAGAAAGAGCTCCTGGACATATACATAATTTTAAATTCAACTGTGCAATAAAATGTGACAAGATGCATAAAAGCAGATAAAAATCACTGAATACAAAAGGCAAACCTCTCCAGTGTGATGGCATGTCATCATGCTTTCACCTTGTCCTGGAATCTGGAAGAGCTCCCATAAAAGCTTATTTGAATTAAATGGGATAAGCCATTGACTTGTATAAAACCACACAGAATCATAGAATAACCAGGTTGGAAGAGACCCACAGGATCATCGAGTCCAACCATTCCTATCAAACACTAAACCATGCCCCTTAGCACCTCGTCCACCCGTGCCTTAAACACCTCCAGGGAAGGTGACTCAACCACCTCCCTGGGCAGCCTGTTCCAGTGCCCAGTGACCCTTTCTGTGAAAAATTTTTCCTAATGTCCAGCCTAAATCTCCCCTGGTGGAGCTTGAGGCCATTCCCTCTTACTCTGTCCCCTGTCACTTGGGAGAAGAGCCCAGCACCCTCCTCTCTACAACCTCCTTTCAGGTAGTTATAGAAAGCAATGAGGTCTCCCCTCAGCCTCCTCTTCTCCAGGCTAAACAACCCCAGCTCTCTCAGCCGCTCCTCATCGCTCCAGAGCCTCAACATCCTTCTTGTGGTGAGGGGCCCAGAACTCAACACAGTATTCGAGCAGCGGTCTCACCAGTGCCGAGTACAGAGGGAGAATAACCTCCCTGGACATGCTGGTCACGCCGTTTCTGATACAAGCCAAGATGCCATTGGCCTTCTTGGCCTCCTGGGCACACTGCTGGCTCATGTTCAGTCGCTGTCAACCAACACCCCCAGGTCCCTCTCCTCCAGGCAGCTTTCTAGACAGACTTCTCCTAGTCTGTAGCACTGCATAGGGTTGTTGTGTCCCAAGTGCAGGACCCGGCATTTGGCCTTGTTAAACCTCATGCCATTGGACTCAGCCCAGCAGTCCAGCCTGTTCAGATCCCTTTGCAGAGCCTCCCAACCCTCCAGCAGATCAACACTCCCACCCAGCTTAGTGTCATCCGCAAACTTGCTAAGGGTGCACTCAATGCCTTCATCCAGGTCATTGATAAAGACATTGAACAGGGCTGGACCCAGCACCGAGCCCTGGGGAACCCCACTTGTCACCGGCCTCCAGCTGGATTTCACACCATTTCCCACCACTCTCTGGGCCCGGCCATCCAACCAGTTTTCCACCCAGGAGAGTGTGCGCCTGTCCAGGCCAGAGGCTGACAGTTTCCCAAGCAGAATGCTGTGAGAAACTCTGTCAAAGGCTTTACTGAAGTCCAGGAAGACCACATCCACAGCCTTTCCCTCATCCAGCAGCTGAGTCACTTTGTCATAGAAGGTGATCAGGTTGTTTTGGCAAGACCTGCCTTTTGTGAATCCGTGTTGACTGGGCCTGATCACCCGGTTCTCTTGCATGTGCTTCATGATAGCACTCAAGATCACCTGCTCCATGACTTTCCCTGGCACTGAGGTCAGACTGACAGGCCTGTAGTTTCCTGGATCCTCCTTGTGACCCTTCTTGTAGATGGGCACAACATCAGCCAGCCTCCAGTCCAGTGGGACTTCCCCAGTCTTCCAGGACTGTTGGAAGATGATGGAAAGGGGTTTGGCCAGCACATCCGCCAGCTCCTTCAATACCCTTGGATGAATCCCATCCGGCCCCATAGACTTGTGGATGTCTAGTTGGGCAAGCAAGGCTCTGACCACCTTCTCTTGGATCATGGGAGCCTCATTTTGCTCCTCTAGCTCCTGGGTTTGTACACAGACGGAACGACTTTCTTTACAATTAAAGACTGAGGCAAAGAAGGCATTAAGTACCTCAGCCTTTTCCTCGTCCCCTGTCACTGTTGTTCCTTCTGCATCCAGTAGGGACTGTATGGTCTCCCCAGTCCGCCTTTTATTATTTATATATTCATAGAAAGATTTTTTGTTATCTTTCACAGACTTTGCCAATCTGATTTCTAGTTGAGCCTTAGCCCTTCTGATTTTTTCTCTACACAATCTCACTTCCCTCCTGCAGTCCACCCAAGAGGCCTGTCCCCTCTTCCAGAGCGCATAAACATTCCTCTTCTTCTTGATATCACTCAAGATCTCTCTATTCAACCAAGCTGGTTTTCTCCCCTGCCGGCATTTTTTTCCAGAACATGGGGACGGCTTTCTCCTGAGCTGCTAGGATTTCCTTTTTGAAGAGCTCCCAGCCCTCATGGGCTCCCTTGCCCTTGAGTACTGTCTCCCATGCAACTTTGCCAACCAGCCTTCTGGAGAGTTCCAAGTCTGCCCTCTGGAAATTTAATGCTACTGTCCTGCTAAACACCCTCTTCACTTCTCCTAGAACAGAAAACCCTATCATCTCATGATTGCTTTGTCCTAGGCATCCTCCTACTGCCACATCCCCCACAAGGCCTTCTCTGTTCACAAACAGCAGGTCCAGAAGGGCACCCTCCCTTGTTGGTTCATTCACCAGCTGTGCAAGGAAGTTGTCTTCCATGCACTCCAGGAACCTCCTAGACTGCTTCCTTTCTGTTCTATTGTACTTCCAGCAGATATCAGGAAGATTGAAGTCTCCCACAAGAATGAAAGGCATTGATCTAGAGATTAACCCCAGCTGTTTATAGAAGAGCTCATCAGCTGCTTCTCCTTGGCTGGGTGGTCTGTAACAGACTCCCATCACAAAATCTACCTTCTTATTTTAACCCACAGGCACTCAACCTCCTCATCACCACAATCCACCTCAACGGTGTCCAAGTCCTCCCTTACAAAGAGGGCTACCCCGCCTCCTCTCCTACCCTTCCTATCCCACCTGAAGAGTTTGTGCCCCACCATAGCTGCACTCCAGTTATATCACAGATCACAGAATCACAGATCACAGAATAACCAGGTTGGAAGAGACCCACCGGATCATCGAGTCCAACCATTCCTATCAAACACTAAACCATATCCCTCAGCACCTCGTCCACCCGTGCCTTAAACACCTCCAGGGAAGGTGACTCAACCACCTCCCTGGGCAGCCTGTTCCAGTGCCCAATGACCCTTTCTGTAAAGAATTTTTTCCTAATGTCCAGCCTAAAACCACATTTCTGTGATGGCAACGACATCACAGGCTCCTTGCCCTGCGACAGCTTCCAGCTCTTCCTTCTTATTCCCCATGCTGTGTGCATTGGTGTAAATGCACTTCAGCTGAGCTGCCGAGCCTTCAGCCCTCTTAGAGAGAACAGAGTTCATTCTCAATTGCCTGGTAACTGGAGTAGCTAGCACCAGAGTGCCCGTATCTCCCTTAGCACCCCGAGGTGTGTTCTTCCCCAGTTTTTGTACGATGATGTACTGGTGGTCCTCACCAGCACACCGTCTCCGAATCAACATTGCCCCACGTCCAGGCTCGTTCCTGTCTAGCCTGGTCTCAACCCCCTCCCCCTTCACATCTAGTTTAAAGATCGATTTATGAGCTTAGCTAGGTTTTTAGCAAGGGCTTTAGCCCCACCTAGGAGACCCACATGTCCCATCCTTAGCAAGAAAGCCTGGGGGTGCGTGAGCCACTCCATGATCAAAGAAGCCAAAGCCCCTCTCCTCACAGCAGGCTCGGAGCCAGGCATTAATTGAATTCTTCTTCCTGACTTCCAGCTCCTCTCTACTTAGCCTTGGGATGGAGCAGAATACTATTTGTGCCCCAGAGCCCTCCATCATTTTCCCAATGGCCTTGAAGTCTTTCTTGATGGTTTTGGTCTTTCTGTTTACTAGATCATCGTTACCAGTTTGGACTACTATCAGAGGATAGTAGTCTGTCTCGTGGACCAGGGAAGGAAGTTTTCTAGCTACCTCCTTCACTGATGCCCCCGGTAAGCAGCAGACCTCTCTGTGGAGCAGGTCCGGTCTGCAAATGGGTCCCTCCATTCCTTTTAGGAGGGAGTCCCCTACAACAATCACTCTCCTCTTCTTCTTAACGGAGGATGTTTTTATCTTTTTCTGAGGATGGTGCATGAAATATATCAAAGAAAATAATTGATTGTTCAAGCTCTGGACAACTGGACAGCCTTACCAGTTCTTACCAAAGCTAGGAGATTTGGCAGATTTTTTCACTG
Source organism: Phaenicophaeus curvirostris (assembly GCF_032191515.1). NCBI lineage: Eukaryota > Metazoa > Chordata > Aves > Cuculiformes > Cuculidae > Phaenicophaeus > Phaenicophaeus curvirostris. The sequence goes on along the minus strand of NC_091396.1, from coordinate 53,606,394 downwards.
CGAGTTCTGCAGTCTTGGATATAGTTATTGCAGTTGGGACTTCCATTCAAACCCATCAATCATTACTGAGTTGGGTTTGGCAGGCAGGAGATAGTACCAAATTTTTTTTCTTTTTCTTTTTTTTTTCTTTACCATTTATTCTATGGGCATTTTCTATCCCCAGACTTTCTTTTCAAATCACACCAGTTGAATTTTACACTGTGTTATCATCTGCCAGTTCAAGCCAAGGGAGTTATGACATAAATGGATGTATTCCCGAGCCTTTCTCAGAAGCGAAGTACAAACATTTCAATCAAAACTGACTTAGGAATATTTGCCAAGTGATGATGCCTCACGTCTCCCTCCTTAACTGTTGTTCATTTTTGCAAAGAAGTTATTAAACTAGGGAAAACAATGCATAAATACATACAAATCCATCAGTTTCTTATCCCCTCAGCACTCAACTCTGTAATCCAGGTATGACTGGGTGTCGCAGAGGGACGCTGGACATTGGTAGAGGCAAATTTAATGAAGTCCCAATGCTGAACCATTGTCACGTTATCACTTAAGTCTGCATTTCTCATCTCATGCACACACGAATAACTACAAACCGAGCATAGTAAGTTCTTTCTGGTGCCCCACACCCCACAGATGCCACTGTTTGTTTTCTCTCCAGATTTTTCTGTTTAAAGGATGTGTTTTAAAGGCAGAGCTTGATTCTTATCTGTTCTCATCCCTGTTTACCAAAGGCACAGTGATAGAAAGCAAGAAGCCACCTCTAACTAGAAACATGTCCTTACTGGTGTGCTGCTCTCCAGACCAACACTGAAGACCTCACTGACCCCAGCAAAGCAGGGACATCAGAATTTGTTTAAGCAAAGGCTACACTGTGTGTTCTCTAACATGACTTTTAAAGTGATTAGTCTGTAATGTCATATTGGTTAGAGATTGATAAGCCCTGATAGATGCTTGCAGTTAACTGTGGTTAAGTGGAGTACCACTAACCATGACTTCTAAATTGCCATATACGACAACCACAAGGACATGTCTAACATTGGTGGGGTCCTCAAGGTCATGCTTTGAAATATGGTAAAGAGAAACTTTCAAAATAATCATTCTCTTTCTGCTGAGGAGTCATTGCTTGTTTTTGACTCTCCTTGTTTTCAGAGGTTTTTGGCAGAACTGTGACATTAAATATTCAGTGAAATACAAGTAAGATCTGAAAATGCCTGCTCCTGAAGAGCTTGGAAGCATTAGTGCATCTCATACTGTAAAAGCCTCTCCCTGGCAGGTTATGTATCAGTCATCCACTTTTTACCCCCCAAAATGATCAGCTTATTTTTCATCTAGGAGGGACTGCTCCTCCATTGGAAACATTTATATATTTCTATTACTTGCAAAGATAATATTGCTTGGGAAGGCCAGTGCAAGAATCTTCTCAAATCTCTTTCACAGTCAAGCTGACTTAACATTGGACGTAAAATTGAAATCACATCTTCAAACAGAAACAAACAAATAGACAAAAGGTTGGGTTACATGTGAAGGGAGCTGCTTCAACAGGCAGTTTAGCTGAATGTTGCATATTTGATATCTCCAGTGCTGTGAAAGAGGCCAGGCAGTTTACAAGGAGCCTTCTTGCCTGCTTCTAAGAAACTAATTCATTTAGTAATTATGATGAAGTACCCAGCACAGACCACACACAACTCATCCTTCCACAAACATTTTATTGCAAAACTATGCAGGTTGTTTTCTATAATATAAAATACTATTTCAGGACTTGTAAATTTTATTTCAGTCAGGTTAAGCCAGGAAATTTTAGAAAATTGCTATATACCAGAGATTTTAGATTTGCAGATGGAAAGCTGTGGATGAAAGTCAGCAATGTTATTATTTTTATAGCATCTACAACTGCAGCGCTTTAACACTGTAATAACTAACTGCTGCCCTGCTTCCAGTTCTAGTATTCATAGGGTAAAATGCAGACCATGAAATCTCCATTTTCTACTTGAAGTATTTGCTTCTCGTTGTTGTTGGAGACAGCTGATTTATAATTTGCATTATGTTAAATATTTGTAGTTATGTCCAGAAATAGTCTTTCCCAGTGAATATTATTGCAGAGGCCTTGACTTGTACCTGTTGTGTATACAGTGAATGTAACCCAAGTTTCTCTAAACAAGCTAATTCTGGTAGAAGAAGGTAACCCGGCTAGCTAGTGTTCCCTGAAGCTGAACATTGTGCAGCAGAGTGAGTTGGCCTGCCCTGAGCAATGTTCAGCTGTGTCTGGATTGCCTCTTCCCGCACAACTCCTTGAGTTTATACAGCTCTACAGAATGTTAGTCAGGCATCATCAACTATAGAAATATCCACCATACCAAATCACTGCACTGCTCTCCCTGACTCCTTCCATGAAGTAAGCCCCTACACAGCACAGGCTCCTTCATTTCTTTGATCACTGTTTAAGCTGCTGCTTGCACCAGGCTGGCATCTCTACCTTTGCGTTGAGATCAGACAGAATGAAACAGTTAAACTGCTGTTGTGGGAGCAGATTGTGGAAGAGCTGAAAGCTCCTATGAGACACTCAGATGTTCTCAAAATTAAAGCCGTGTTTCACGGGTCCTTTTCCTGGAGTTTATGGAGCTACACAACATCTATACCCAGAAAAATGGGCCCCGTACTTCTGCACACTGCAACCTTTGTTCAGTATCTACTGGGGCAACAAATCTTCATAGCGTGCCGAAGTGAACAGAAGGGAGTTGGAAGGTCCTGAATTCAGTTGGTTACACACGATTGAGAGCAAGTCAAGCTCAAAGGGGAAGAATTACACAATACTGTCACATGGATGAGACCAACTGCATCCCGCATCCATCAGAAACAGAGGGAAAATAGGAAGAGGAAAAAAGGGAAAAATAATGAACAAGTTTTGAAAAAACAGATGGAGCTTTTACTGTGTCAAGTCCTCTCTGAATCAGTAAAGGGGAAGATTTTGAATGAAAGGCCCATGGCAACAGAAACAAATCAGCTCCACAAGCACATAATATTCAAATGAGTTTTACATAACTATTCTCCTTTTCTTCCAGCCTTCAGACTGTATGAAAGAACAGCAGAAAACCAAACTGCATGTAAGAAAACCGGCCTGCAGGCCAGGGAAGGACCTTTCCCATTGCCTCTGTCAAATAAAGCATGCATGTTCTTGATAAATCACACCTTAAAATAAACAATGCTCACCAAAGCAAATGAAAAAAAAACGAAAACCAAGAACAGAGGAAGGACTGGAGTAACCCACACAACCCTGCTCCCACTACAGCAGCTGCCCTGGTGAAGAATCAGAAAGATCTCACCTGCACAGCTCTTTTACATGGAAGCTGTCCCTGAAGTGACACCATCACCCCACAAGACCCAGTCTTAAAAACACCGCTGCTCACTAGAAAGTGCATTTTGCTATTGAGTTGGCACAAAGAAACTTCACCTTGGTAGCAAAGAAGTAAAACAAATTCAGCCGAACTTGTCTAAGTTAGAAGCCGCTCCTGGCATTATTTGGAGACTGTGTGATGAAACTTATTTACAGCACACAGAAACCTTCTAGCAAGTCCCACAGTCTACTTGCTGCCAGTATGTGGCAACAGTTGTGAATCAGTGTGGCTCATCAGTGTGGCCTGTGTGGCAGCCTTCTGGGAGTAAAGGAAGGAGACACAACAAAGTAAAAGAAGGGAGTCTGGTCAGTATTCAGAGTTTGTACCTATGCACAGTGGTTCATTAAGGCAGGGCCCACATTCACCACATCTTTTCCTCTGTTAGCACCAAGAAAAGGACTGGTCAGGTGGGGCACAGCACTTCCATTTCTAAGCTCGCATTAATTCTATTGATTATATCAATTTTATAAATTAATTCATTGTTTGATATCGAACTTTGGTTGGAGAAGCAGAACGTGCATTTTAGTGTACTCTCCCTTGCCTTTGAAGAAAAAAGTCATAAAGCATTTACATTTCATAGCTTATTTGATTTTTTTTGCATGTGACCCCACATCCTCCAGTTGCTTAATCCTCTCATTACAATGCCTCTCATTCCTTTTGCACTTTCTCCTAAGTGTCTCCTGTTTAGCTCGCTGAATTAGACTATGTTTTTTTCTCCTGAGTTTTCTGGTGTTTTGCTTTGAAAGGCTATTTTACATGGTACCCCTCCCATAGTTTACATGTGTGTGGGCAGAGGAGCCAGACTAAGGGGTGGCTGCTGTCGGACAGGGTAATAGAAACAAACTCTTCACTTAGCTATTCATCTGACATAGCTAATGAAACTTTACTCATGGTTGGCACTCCTTGGTGTTCCAGATATAGGCTAAACAGGGAAAACGAAGTGTTGATGAGACCTACGGTGGCATGATTATTGCCTTGAAATGGAGCCACCAGTCAGGTCAGGTTGTACTGTATCTGTAAAATATGAGAGTTAAATACGAATCAGGATTACTTTCCTGTGTTACAGACTTCAACTTTCCTCCCTTTTCCTCATTCAGTTATAGGGTAAGAAAGCTCTGTTTTCGATCCTCTTCCAAGAAGACTTAAAAAAACCCCTAAATGTATTAAAAAATTAGTGACATCCTCACCTTCTTTGTAGCCCCTTTAATGAGCCATAACAGCATGCAAAGACATGAGGGCTACATGAGTAGTGTAGGGGCTGAACCCCCATCATCTTTCCAGAAACACTGCTTGTCACGGGCAGAGGACCACCTTGCAGACATTCAATAAGGATCTTTTGGGACTGTGGGTGGATGGAAGTCTAGCAGTGATAACTGTAAAGTTATTTTTGTAGCTCTTCAACCAAAGCATCAAGGGATGGCTGAGGCATGCCTGGACAGAAAGTTACACTTCTCTGAGGTTTGGGTTGAATATACTCAATGTTCTCACATAGACATACCTATTGCAAGTGAGACACCATCTTTTTTTCTGATTACCATAGGTCTGGAACTATTTTAAACAAAGCAAGAAAATAATCCATTCCTGTAATAAATGTTCATATGAGGAATCATGTTTATAAAGCCAAAGCAATTTAGCTACAATGGCACAAATATCTTCCTTAGTTCCATAAATAGTTTCCTTTGTGTCAGATACCTTCCTTGCCATTTTAGCAAGAACTACAAGGCACCCTCCATCTGGACAGGCACAAAGCCTAGCTGAAGGTTTTAAGGGTTTTGTTGCTACTATCTGACAATCTTCAAGTACAAATTTTCTTCTCAATCTGAGCATTCAACTCATTAAATCACTCACAATTAAAATATGAAAAGGACAGTAAACCAAAAGGTTTTTAACATGTTTATTCTGCATACACTAAACAGAGAGAAGATGAAGGTGATGCAGAACAGTAGTAAATTCCCCATGTGCTTCCTATTAGACTCCCTGCCTTCTCATATGTGACCAAAATCTTTTTTTAATAAACCTGTTATTATAGGTCAGAGTCTCTGCCAAGTGTTTACAGTGTTGCCCTAAGTAACAAGTCTGAGCCAAGGGACTTAATTAAATGTAACCTGCTTTTTCAGTTATAGAACTGTCCTTAAACATCAAAAGGTAAGTGAACTTTAATAATAAAATCTGAAACAACTTTTTGTTTAGGAGAAGTTCTTTACTCCTCACTGTATATAATCAGTTACTTCTAAGAAGACATATAGTATTTTCACAGATAATTTCCCACAAGCATTTACAAATTTTATGACAAGTAACATAACGTTTGGAGTTCTGGCTTTATATGATAATCTTAGATTTCATAGTTTCTTCTTTATAGACCACATGGTGCAGGAAAGAATGTAAAAACTTAAAGAAAAATGTTTATTAAAGGATACTCTTTCTGATCTCACATTTTTTTTAGTGTCCTATCAATTTTAGAGGCTTAACTTCTCATTTTGGAGCACTTAATTCTGTATATATTGCAATATTTTTAATAACCACCTCAGAGGAAATTCTACCTATGCGGTCTTCACCTAACCGCAAAGCTGGTTTGGGGAAGGCTGAAGAACTATCGTAAAGTCTTGGATGAAAAACATAAGTGACACAGCTGCTGCCTCCCTGGACAGAGCTACACTCCTACTAAGTGAAACAGGACCAGTGTTCATTTACAGTAGCTCATGACCCAGTGTATCAACTAAGACTAGATCAGTGCAGCTTATATTGATGTGCCAGGCTAGAAACTGGAATGGCCAAAACTAGCAGATAGGCCTGGACCCTCAGGCCAAGGTTGGGGTCCTGCCTGATTCAGCGGCAGAAGGGCAGGTTGTAATGTTGATGCTCTTGCCTCCCATCTGCGCAGAAGGGTGTGCAGTTCCAGCCTGGGCTGCCTGAGGGAACACACTAGCTAGTGCCATTTTCCCTTCAGAGGACGGGGCTACACAAAGCAGATGCCTTCTCAGGTAAGAAAGGTTCAATGCCTTTCTCCTCTCCCTAAGCAGAAGTTTTAACTTCCCTGAGCCCACAATGTTAATCATTTACAACATCTTAAACCAAGCCTGACCCTGAGACCTATACTGTGCAGGTCAAATGCAGCTGCCTGTCAGGCTTGGACATATCAGAGGCACCAGGACGGATCAGAGCACTGCATGCTCATCCTCCCTTATAGAGAAGCTGGGTAGCTCTCGTACAGCAGCAGGGAGCACAATGAGGTCAGTTATCAGCCCCCCAAAAATATGCATGGAGCAATAAATCACAGCTGTAAGATCATACATCAGGTAGGGCTGGCAGCAAGGAGTTAGTGGATTGCTTCCTCTGTCTGACCTCTGCTCCTTCTGCTGCACCTAAGTGTCCACCTTCTTTATCAGAAATGGTGTGGCCAGCAGGATCAGAGAAGTGATCATCTGCTTATACTCAGCATTGGTGAGGTCACACCTCAAATACTGTGTTCAGTTTTGGGTTCACACTACAAGAAAGACATCGAGGTGCTGGACTATGTCCAAAGTAGGGCAACGAAGCTGCTGAAGGGTTTGGAGCACAAATCTTACAAGGAGCAGCTGAAGGAACTGGAGTGATTTAGTCTAGAGAAGAGGAGATTGAGGGGAGAAATTATTGCTGAGGTTATACAACAACCTGAAAAGAGGTTGCAGTGGGGTGGGTGTCTATCTTTTTCCCAAGTAAAAAGTGAGAGGACATGGTCTCAGGTTGCATCAGGGGAGGTTTAGGTTGGATATTAGGAAAAACTTGTTCACTGAAAGGGTTGTCAAGCACTGGAAAAGGCTGCCCAGGGAAGTGGTTGAGTCACCAACCCTGGAGGTATTTAAAAGGCTATAGATGTAGCACTTAAATACATGGTGGACTTGGCAGTGCTAGGTTTACAGTTGGACTTGGTGATCTTAAAAATATTTTCCAATCTGAATGATTCTGCGATACTATGATTCTATGATTCTGCTGCTGAAGGCTGCAGACTGTTCCACTTTTCATCCATTACCTGCATCTCATAAACAACCCCTTTTCCCCCAGCTAGCATAGCAAGTGGCCACAAGAAAGTCTCACAAGCAGGCTAGTGCAGACTGGGCTAGGCTACCTAAAGAGCCCATGAAACCCCAGCTCCCAGAGGGTGCCCACACATGATGAGACAAAGCTGTCCTGATCTAGTGGTGGCAGTAGTCCTGCTCTGAGCAGCAGTGTGGACTAGGGACCTCCAGCTGGTCCTTGTGGACAGCATTTCATCAATGCTCTGAAGTCATTCATCTACTTTTTCCATAGCCACATCAGCTCAGCTCCAGCTCTAAACACAGTACTGATGCATTGATGCACTTGGATATCTCCTGGGAAAAAAAAACAGAGCCTCCCAATGCAAAATGAAGTCAAAGCCTGGTACGGCAATTTGTGCAGATGCATTTTCTTCTTTCTGCTGTTTCTTCTGATCCTTGAATTCAGGCTTATAAACTCGAATTCAGGCTTGCAAAACTCTTCAGCATGGCATTCAGCTGTCTTTATATTTGTGCAAAACTTTTAAGCCGTGACATGTAACCAGTAACGAAGCTAAAGATCACCGCAGACTCTTGGACACTAGATTGTGGGATAGTTGACTGGCACATGTAATATCAGTGATAAATAGTTCACCTATTAGATGCTTTATGGATGACTTTGCCTTCTCGCCATCTCCATCTGATTTTGAGTTGTAATAGTCATAAAATCACCCTAGTGGGCTGCGGGAAGAGAAACGTGTTCCTGAGATGAGTGAAACAACTGGTTGCGTGGAGTAAGTGCTCACCTGGGATCACATCAACACTTCCAACTTGAAAGAGCCACAATCTCTAGATCCCAGTTTGTTTACATTTAACTTTGTAGATCTCGGCTTATTTGTTTTGCTAGTCTAACTAACGATGCTTTATTAGTCTGACTGGGTTGGGTCAAAACTTTCTGTTTACATTATACAGTCTTCGTGGTTTGAAAAGAAAACAGGCGTAAAAATACAAATAGCGTCATATTGTAATGAAATGCCTTGTATGTAGAGGAAGCGCTCATGCTGTTTTCCAGGATAGTAGAGCACAGACCTTAGTGTCACTGAAGAGGATCAAGAAGGGTAGAAGGCTCTGAGGAGACCTTACAGTGACCTTCCAGTACCTGAAAGGGGCCTACAAGAAAGCTGTGGAGGGATTGTTTACAAAGGTTTGTAGTGATAGGACGAGGGGCAATGGGTATAAACTGGAGAGGGGCAGATTTAGACTAGATATAAGGAGAAATTTCTTCACACTGAGAGTGGTGAGGCCCTGGCCCAGGTTGCCCAGGGAAGCTGTGGCTGCCCCATCCCTGGAGGTGTTCAGGGCCAGGTTGGATGGTGTGGTGGGAGGTGTCCCTGCCCACGGCAGGGGGGTGGAACCAAATGGGCTTTAAGGTCCCTTCCAACCCAAACTATTCTACAATTCTGTGAATTGTTACCAAGGCGTAACATGATAACAATTACTTTACAAGAATCCCTGCCCAGTTTTGATGAAAAACAGTGCAAATGAAGTTATTTGACGTGAAAACTCACCGCCAAGGAAACTGGACAGCTTAAATAGACAAGCAAGAGCAGGCTAAATAAGTACACAAATAGCATGTTAGCGCTTCTAATTTTTATTTCTTCTCCAGGAAGAAAACCCCTCTGCGGATCGTACTTTCTTCTCCCATTTCTGCCGGCATTTATTCCAGGGGAAACCCCTCCTCCCGTCGCCGGGCTGGGCAGAGGGAGAAGGGGCGGGAAGCGCTCGGCACCGCCAGGGAAACGTGTTTATTCGGAGGGACGAGAGGGCCGGGGCGGGAGCGGAGGGTGCGGGAGAACGCGGGAGCGGTGCGGGTGGGAGGAGGAGGAGAAGGAGGAGAAAGGGGAGGAGGAGGAGGAGAGGCGGGGCGAGAGGGGCCGCCCGGCTCCGCCGTGGGTGCCGGTGCGAGGCGGCGGTGCCGCTGCCCCGCGGGGTCCCGGTCCCGCCGCCCCCATGGCCGGCCCGGAGTGGGACTGGTTCCAGCGCGAGGAGCTGATCGGCCACATCAGCGACATCCGAGTGCAGAACCTCCAAGGTAAGCGGGGGCCGCTGCCCGCGGGGAAACCCCCCGCCGCCTTCCCGAGCCCCTTGCCGGGGCCGTGCGAAGGGGAGCCGGGGCTGGATCCAACCGGGAGCTCCCGCACCGGCACCGAACCGCGCTGGATCGCGGGTGTTCGCATCCTCTCCCCGGCGCAGCCTGCGCCGTGCAGCCGCGGGCGTCTCGTAGGTGATTTATCCAAAAGCTCTGCCCCTGTTTGCTCGGCGGTGGCTCGGGAGGAAGGGTGCCGATGCCTGTGACTGAATGTAGTTTCGTGTCGGTGCAGTAGTTCCTCCAAAGTTACGCTTGCTCCTCGCCGGCCAACTCTGCGTGATTGGCAGGGGCAGCAGCAGCCGGCGAAAGAATCAAAAAAACCTGCAGGTTTATGCGAGAACGATTTGTTTAATGCAACACACCGATCGTAATCGACAGCTCGCGTTAAACTGTGATGTATTTTCATGTTCCATAAAAAAATAATAGACTTGAATTGTAGGTCATTATCTCTTCCTGTTTATGCATAATGATATTAAAGCCCTGTCTACTGGCAGAGGCAGCGCAGTTGCTGGAAATTAGTTTTGGTTTGGCTTGATTGCAGAAGATGTATGATAGAATCGTAGAGTCATAGAATCACCAGGTTGGAAGAGACCCAACAGATCATCGAGTCCAACCATTCCTATCAAACACTAAACCATGCCCCTCAGCACCTCGTCCACCCGTGCCTTAAACACCTCCAGGGAAGGTGAATCAACCCTCTCCCTGGGCAGCCTGTTCCAGTGCCCAATGACCCTTTCTGTGAAAATTTTTTTCCTAATGTCCAGCCTAAACCTCCCCTGGTGGAGCTTGAGGCTATTCCCTCTTGTCCTGTCCCCTGTCACTTGGGAGAAGAGGCCAGCACCCTCCTCTCTACAACCTCCTTTCAGGTAGTTATAGAGAGCAATGAGGTCTCCCCTCAGCCTCCTCTTCTCCAGGCTAAACAACCCCAGCTCTCTCAGTTGTTCCTCATAAGGTCTGTATATATCAGAAAAGAAAGCAAGCCATTCTTTCAGCTCTGCTGTTATATTAATGCCATTAACTGCTGATGGTGTTACTCCACAACATTTTGACGAGCATTATCATAACCTCTAAAATTCAGGTTTTGAGTAGAGCCAGGGCTGTTGATTCCAGGTTGAGCTCCCCTTGGATTTTGACAGTCTCTCATTAAAGTGTAATTCTACATTTCTGAATCCTGACACTGTCTCTTTGGATTCTGTGCATTAGCATGGCTGGCCTGCATCCGATTTCTTGTTGGTCAAAACTGGAGCAATTAAACCAGGCTTAATCGTTAATTCATGGGCATTTTTTTTTGAGAAGAAATAGAAAAGAAATCTGTTCTTAAAGAGAATAACATGTTTTCCATTTTCCCTCTCAGTCATTTGTGTAAGAAGGAATTAAACTCATTTCCCTTTCTGGAACTTAAAATGCACTTATACAGATGCGCACAGCCTTCTCTGAAATTCCTGTAGGCCTGTAGGAGAATGGCATCCTACAGGGCAAATTCCTTCGAATAACATTATGTTCATGAAAAAAAACGCCTATTCCCTTCTTGTTATACAAGAGGAATTTTGAGAGATATTATTTATCACCTTGCTTGCACAACTAAGTAGGATTTTGAGAAGTTTTGTGCTTGGTGTGGGCTGTTATAGGGCAGAAAAGGCATTTGTTCCAGAGTGTTGCTCCAAAGCAAGTGGTAATATCTGTCACTTGCAGTATATATGATTTGTAATGTGTAGTTCTCACATTATCTTCTGGAGATGAAAAACATTTTACAGATGGCGAGTCTGATACTCAGGAGAGTGTGATTTTTGTCACTCAGGAGCTCAGTGGTAAAGCGCGTTGCTTGTCTTCAAGATAGGTTCTTGTAAAATGGCAGCATATGTTCGATGTTCTTCTGTAGTAATTAAACTTGCTTCTGTTTTGTAGTTCAAAATTAATTCTCTCCTTGCAAAACAATGTGATCTGAGTCACCGCTAGTATCATTGTCTATCAGTTTCAGAATCAATAACAGTTTTGATGTGCTAGAAAGTCGTGAGTCTAGGATGAAAAACTAGCCAAGGGTGATGCATTTTCCAGCAGCACCAGCCAACCACCTGCAGGGCCCTGCTGCTCTGGGCTGCTGAAGGACATCAGGTGGTGAGGGTCCCTGTCTGCTGCTGCATCTTCTGTTTCCGCAGTGCTCTCTTGCAAGGCCAGCTGTGTTTAGGGTAGGTGCTGTGAAGCTGATGGTTTCACCAGGGGAGGTTCAGGCTTGACATCAGGAAAAAATTCTTCACTGAAAGGGTCATTGGGCACTGGAACAGGCTGCCCAGGGAGGTGGTTGAGTCACCTTCCCTGGAGGTGTTTAAGGGGCAGGTGGATGAGGTGCCAAGGGGCATGGTTTGGTGTTTGATAGGAATGATTGGACTCGATGATCCTGTGGGTCTTTTCCAACCTAGTGATTACGTGATTTTGTGTTTACCTTATTCCAGAATGCTTCCTTTCAATGGAGCATTTTCCATGTGGGAACATGCTTCCCGATCTCATGAAACCCTATGATACGAGTGTAGACCAAGAGAGGGAGTGTTGTAGGGAGAGGATGGGAGGCAGCAGCTAAATATTTGGAGCTGTGAACAACCCATGAAAGCACTGTCTGCATGTGGAGAGGAAGACTGACTGCCGCCTTCTGCTTGATACAGAGGGCCAGCCAAATATGAAGTCTTTGAGGTCTGGAAGGCAGGTAGAGCCATTACTGTCATGCTGTGCGTGAGCCATCCTGCCCAGCAACTGATGGAAGAGCCCAAGGAGATGAGCCCAAAGCAGTGATGACCATGAGAAAGTGCCACTAACCTGAGCAGCCTGCCTTGTGTTAAGGTTTCTGCAGCCATCATATATCCATCTGCTATAGCACTTTTCTGTAACCTTTCTGCCTCCTTTTTTAAAAGCTAGAATTATTCATTTCTGTTGAGAAGCTCTTCGTTATCTCTTAGCTAGGCTGTAGAACACTGCTGATGTGAAATACTATTTGAAGACGGCATATGCTGTTTCAGTCTGTTGCATCTTCCCTCTCCGGTTTGGTAGTTAAACATCCAGGAAGGATCCAGGATCCCAGTAACTGGGAAGTGTCTGCCCTCACTGGAGTGCTTTTGCAGTGGTGTGATCTCACCAAATTTGGTTGTTCTAGGTGCATATGCTGGGTACACAAGTAGCCTCAGGAGCTGTATATTGTAACTGATGGGTGAAATTATGGCATGTGTGGGGTTTTCAGCTTTTTCACAGAGACTAAAACCGACAGCCAGGGGTGAAATTTGCTGAACTGACTGAACATTTTGGGGGGGCGGAAGCGTGCTTTTAAGAATGAAATTACATCTGGATATTTTGATATAGGCATATGATGATGGGCTTTTAGTTTCCCTTTCCATTAAGTTCTAAGATTTTTGATTTGATTTCTTCAATGAGGGAAAGGATAGGTCAAAACAGTCACAGGCAAGTGATGCTAAAAGCAAGGCGAATGCCTTCTACTCTCAACAGAGTTAATTTCAGAGGAGAGAAGGAAAAGTGACAATCTGATGGAAGTGAGGCAAGAGGAATGTAAAGAGGGAATAAGTGCCAGGTGTGGTAGTACACAAATTGAGTTCCTCACTCCAGGTCTGTCTGGTTTCTAAATGTATTTAGTAAACTGACATTCTTGTGCTCTTTGTTCTGTTTGCGTATCCTCCATAGTGAATTTCTCCACATACTGAAAGAAAAATGGAAAGCCTGTGCAAAATGTAGGAGCACATCATCAAGCAGAAGAATGCTTAATAATTAATTTCCTGCCAGGAGGAGGATTTTTTTCTCTCTTTCTTTCTTTCATTACCACACCAGCGGGAACATTTTGTTACAACACAAGAATATTTTAAAATCTTCCCTACTGGAAGCTTGATTTAGGATCATCAGAAATGTACTCCCTTATGTGGTGAATTGCACTCACTAGAAAGAGGCAACACCTTCAGAAGGAATTATTCTCTTTTAGGTGGTATTTTGGTCCTGTGCTTTGCAATACTCTGAATGTATATTTAGTAGTACGTATCTTTCCTCACATTCATTGGAATGAACTATGTGGAGATGAATACTTGTGTAGTCAGATGTTTTATCCTTCTCTGGCAAACAAGTGCTGTTACCATCATTTAAAAATAATTATGGCTTGAATATTCATTCATTTCATATATATATAATAGAATACATGGGCTGGGATGGTAGAAGCCTGCCATTCTTCTATTAGAGGACTAGACAGGGAGCCCAAAGTCCTGCTACGTGTCATTTTGCTACTCATTGAGAATTTGATGCAGAACCCTCAGAAAGCCATAGATGTTTATCCCTTGATTTCAGTAGATTTAAATGCGTTCCCAAGTCTCAGACTTGCTCTGCTGTGGGTTGCATGGCCTTCAAACATACTTGGAGGGCTATACGGGATTATACTATAGTGTTGTCAGAAATAATGGGAAAAAAAAAAGATAACAGGCTGAAAGGGATAAACAGAACTACCCCAGCCCCACTAGCTCACCATCCTTGTGCTAGTTTGTACATTTGGGTGAATTGCTTAGTCATAATCTCCCAGTGCTCTCTGATTTTCCTTGTCTTCACACTTGGATGCTTAAGATCTAGACTTTTACAAGCTTTGGACAGTGATAACTATAGTGGTTACTGATATGAACCTCAACGTCCTCTGAGATAACAGGTCCCAAAGTCTATATCTTAAGAGGTAATACAGGTCCCTAACTAATAATAGATAACTTTCTCTGTCAGTGAGAGTAACTACGATTCTTGACTTTGAGGGGCTTATGCATCTCTGATGGACATCTGAAGGTAGGTGCTCATAGTCAGTCATGAACTACTGAAAATTTGTCTCTCTATGCTTTTGTTTACCCATTTATATATAAAGCATAATTCTTACAACTTATGTTGCACTGAACTGCAGAGAGCAGTGGGTTTTAAAAAAAATAATAAAAGATACAGCAGCATTCTACCTGTTCGCTATAGTCTAACGCATCTTTCAAACATGTGGAAATTTTATAAATGGAAAGGAACCTTTTTTAATGTATCCATTCATTCTGACAAAAGTAAGGTGCTGTAACTGTTCATTACTTGAAGTCTCCTGTAACTTGTCCCCATATTCAGCAGGATTTCATTCTGCCTGTAGACATGTTCATTTCAATGGATTAAGGTGACATTTGGAAATATTAAATTGCCTGGAGAACCTTAGATGAAGCCCTATAGAACAACAGAGTGATGCCAATTTATATAAAAGTGAAGTTAAATGGGCCTGGGTTATAAATGCAAATCTGCAAAATAAAAATTTAGATCCAGGTATAAGAAAGCAAAGATAATGCTGGAAACAAGCCTTCTAGTGAGGATAGTCTTCATAAAGGCACTCTTATGCCTTATGGTATTTGTCAGCAATGGAAGGAAGACTTGTTGCAGATGTTGGAAACACTGGCAGTGAAATAAAGGAGCAGTGAGAGGTAAGACAGAGTACAGATTGCATGTTTCAGCATGCAGTTATAACAAGGTCAATGCTTCATTTCTCTAACAAATTAGAAGTCTGGGCTTTCTGTCCCATTGCATGGATGACATTACACCAAATTCAAATCATGCCCAGTAGCTCTGCAGTCAAATGAACTCTTACACCCATCTATTAACACCTGATCCTAAGAGTCTGTTTGTATTCGGCATCCAAGCATAGACCTGACTCAAGGCATGGAGTTGGTCTGCTGTCATTTGCCAACATCACCTTCTCTTTCTTTCTTTGGCAAGCTTTTCAAGCACTGACCAGCCTCGGTGTTAGGAGAGCTGGTGACATCTCAGACTGTAACACTTGCCTGAAGTTGAATGGAATTAGTTTAAAAATTACAGTCTTCAAAAACGCTATGTTAAAACTAATGCCAGTTTAAAAATATCATGTACTTCTCATAGTTTCTCCTGCTTGTTTTTTGTTTTGTTCCCTCAGCTTGGGGAGAAATTGAAACAATTGTCTTTCTCCTAAAGGCAGTTTCAGGGGAATGTCACTTGCATCCTGAAGTATTTGTAATATTTACTTTGAAAATATTACAAAGGAATAATTTTGTTTCCTTTTTCCATTTAAAAAAAGGACAACTTTCTGTTGGACTAGAGGAACCTTGGGCATTGTGGCTTGTCAGTGTCCATTTAAACATTATTTGTTTATGTCCTGTGCTTTTTAAGCTTATGGCAAAATGATTGTTAAGGGCACATGTCTAAAGAGAAGGAGCCTGATGTTATCTGTCTTGTCATGTAGAAGTCAAAAAGATTCTCAAAATTTTGTATTCAGGAGAAGAAATTACCGGATCAGCAGTCAAATCTGTGTCAGTGCTGGGGTGGTGAAGGGCATCACAGCAGCTTTTAGTGTCTTTTTTCTACATATCCCTCTACCAGCTGTTCTATTTTAATCTCTTCCCCACCAGTTAAATAGGGAGACTGTAGGTGGAGGATTGCAAGATGGAGGATTTTACCTCATTATAATTGCAGCATATTTCTGTGCTAACAGCTGAGCTGTGTTTTAGCTATATTTTTAAGGCCTTATAGCCATAAACACAAGTTTAAATTGGCATCTTCTATAGAATGTTGTAATAGCAACACCTTGGATGTCTACAGAGTGAATGCCCGTGAACATGTAACTTGCAAGCAGAGAGGGTTTATTTCTAAACCCAGAAATACCACTGAATCTGAAAAGATAGTGTCTACAACACTTAAAAGATAACACTAATCTCTATGTTCGTTACATACTTCAGTGGCATAATTCAAGATGTATTTGTCGAAATAGTGTAATACTTCGAGGGATTCTGTTAAGTATTTTCCATTAATTCAGACCTCTCTGAAACATATTTTATGCTGTAATATCTTGAAAGTTACCTCTGTTATATAAGTGTAATTCAGATCCAGTGAATCTATGAGCAGTCACTCTATTTTTTATACTTTTTACGTTTGCTTCTTTTGCTGTTTCTAGTCAGAAATGAGACCTTTCTAGACCAGTGTTGTTGATCGTTTCATTATGGAAAATTTAATGTTTTTCACTTTTAATAGTATAATTCTAGTTGTTTACAAAATAAATGCTCACTAAATAATCTGCCTCACTCACTTCAGTGATGCTCCGTGTATGAGTTCATCCAGAGCCCTGCAGAAGTCGAGCACGTTCTACCCATACCCACCAAATGACTCCACTAGATCAGATTGTGGCACCAATGCCTTCATGTGCATAGGGATTTTAAGTAGAAGACCAGATTTTGTCTGAAGGCAGTAAATCATATTCTGCTTGTTTGTGCTTTTCCAGCAACTAGATTTCTCAGTTTTCTGTTTCATGTTTGGGTTGGGTTGGAAACTGTCGTAGTTACCTGGTTGTGAAACAAGTCTCAAGTGTCTAATTAACTTTCTTCACCATGGATGCCATGGTGCTCCAGACTTAGAGATTTAGGTCTTTCACCTGGGATTGTCCCTCAGAGGGACTGAAACTGTCTTAAGCAGGAGTTGTCCACAGTGGCACAGCAGTTGCAGTCTCCAGGCTAACAAAGAGCCCTTAAAAAAAAAAAAAAAAAAAGCATTTTCTGTGTAGTACCAGGAAGAATGTATTTACAGGTGAGAAATAAACTGCCTTCATGCATATTTTTCCCTCCCCACCTGGCTTACCATCATTATCTATGGTAACATGGCAGGTCTTGCTGTTCTGGACCTGTCCCTCAGGATAATTCATTTGTTAGTACTTCTGAACCCCATGAAAGGTCTCCGATGCGCAATAATCTTGCGAGTGCCTCATAACTCTCAAGTGCTTATGGTAAACTATGTTTTTATTCTTCCAGCCTGTTTTTCCTGCGTTCTCTTAAAGAAAACAAAATAACAGTACAACAAACCCTTTGATGATCAGGCGCCCATGCATTATTCAAGTGTTTTGAGAGCTGTATCGCAGCCTGAATTGTCCATTTCAGGGGGCTCCAGCTGAAGCTCTCTGTATTGCTGCCAAAGCACCGGGACTGGTTATGTACACAGCCTGTCCTTCTGTTGTGCACTAATGGTCAGAGTACTTTGCCATTTTGTTTTAGTCTTTGCAAAGAACCCCCTAATATATATCAATAGGTATTTTGCATATGCAGTCAGAGTAGTTCACTAAAAAGGCTGATTATGCTTCTTTTGGCTCAGTGAAAAATGGGAAGGGCCAGAGAGTCCTGGCACCGGAACAAATGAGAGCTATGCCGATGAAGATAACTTTTTGTTAAAATCTGATCCTTCATATGACTACATCTGGACATGTGATTAAAGCTTTCTGGCTCTTACTGATGTTCATGATAAACATGAACAGCAGCTATAACTTAATAAACATATCGTATTTATAAATAACGTAGTATGAAGTGTTCACTTCAGACTTAGTGTCTGGCATGTATTTAAGGAAAGAAACATAAATCTGACTGGGCTATTTGCTCAGGGGGAGGAACCAGGCAAACAGAGGTGGGCAAATAGGGAAGAGCCATGGAACAGCAGAGCGCTGGATCCCAGCTGCATGGTCCTCAGAAACCTAACAATAGCGCAGGAGAGAATACAGGCAGCACCTTCATGTGACACTTAAAATCAGTGAATCACAAAAATCCTGCCCAAATGAGAAGATGAGCTTTCAGAGAGAAAATTTTCATTGATTCTCCCTTTTTGACAAGGTACTTGATAGAAATATTTCTGTCACAAATCCTGAATGATTCTTGCAGTTATTGTTCAGAGTAGCTGGGAAGCGTTTGTTCCCTATCCTTGTTTCCTTGTTCGCAGGTTCCATGCCAGGTAGGGGACTTTCCAGCCCTGATGATTAATGTGTGAACAGCATTTAGTTCCTGTTACTCTCAGGGATTTTTTGTCTTTCTTTTTTTTTTTTTTTTTAAAGATCTCCCTGGATACAGAACAAGGAGCGATTTGAAGATACAGGGACTATTGCTTGAATTTTTCATTTCTATGTGTTCTAAAGAAAAAGTTTTTAAGGGCTCTAATGTTATATAAGAACTTGTGCTCAGTCTTCTTCCAGAAGTTACTATGATTATTGACCTTGGCTGAAAGAAGACAGAGTATGAAATTTTGCTGGCTAAGCCGCATTTCTTCTTCTGAAGGTAGATGGTCTTTTTGATGTATTCAGTCTTGGCCTTCTAGTACTTGAAAACATTGTGTGTTTATAAGAAGTATCAAAGAAGATTTAATTATCTTCAAAAACTGCATGTATTAGGAGGAAGCACCGTGTTTTGGTGGCTAATACAGCAAAGGGATACTATAAATTCCTTCATCTGTAATGCTGCAGTTGACAATATCACTCATGATGAGTTTGTTTTATTTTAAGAACTTGGAGTTCGGACCAGTGTGACTACTCTGAAGTCAGGAAGCGGTTGTGACCTTGGTGATTGTAGCCTTTGTCTGCAGGAGAAGGACAGCACATGCTTCCTGTCCAGTCCTGGGCATTACTGAGAGGGGCTGTTCTCAGGTGCTGAGAGATGCACGTGTAGCTGCAGAGGTCTGGAAAGCTGATACCCATCTATCTCTCAGGACTGGTTTGTAACTAATTAACACAGCCAGTTATACTAATTTTTGTTTTCAGCTTTCAGCTGGTGCAAATTTCTTTGTGCATTTTGAGTCGTTCGTTTTGATGCTGAGACTGATGGCGAAAGCCAGTTCCAGAGGTGATTTGGATGCCTACAGCAAGCTCAGATGAGACCCGTATGCTGCGTCACTCAAGCCCAGTAGACAGTTCTGTCATTTAGGCACTTAATTATGAACTGATTGTTCACTTGACTTCTTACAGTCTCATTTCGCTAATGATCCAAAACTTACAAAGAGGGACTGACTGCAGAGCCACTGCAGTTCAAGCCCTATGAGCCAAAGTTTCCGCTCATTTCATTTATCACACTAATGATCAGTTTTGGAGTCTAAACACAGGCTACCTCTCAGGAGCTGCATGGAAAACAGAACTTAATGTGCTAACCTGATGTCTACGTGACGAAAAGACTGGCATGACCTACCCACTGCATTTTGGCTTGCTGATCCTGCTACGCGTGTATATTCTTGCACGCTGCATCCTTATAGAAGGATAGGGCTATTAAGGATGTGGAAGTAGCATTTAATAACTGTGGTTTTACAGAAAGTGTCCAAACTTGAGTTTTGGTACTCAGATAATGCTGGTAGCTGTAGGTTTTCTTTCCTATTGCTTTGCGTTTGTCTTGATTAAAAGTGAATTTTTTTTTTTTAATACATTCTAGCAGGGATTCATTTCAATTTCTTTAGTACTTGAGTGTCTCATGCTTTTGATTTATTTCTCTAGATGACATCCCTATGTTAGGATTGGGGGTCAAAGGCACTTGAAAGCCAGAGGATTTATTTCACAGTTATCCAGACAGCCTAATGGCATACTTTTCTCAGTGTGAACTTGTGAAGTTTTGGTGGAGCAGGCCTTGAAACTTGTTCTTCTTTTTTCAAGGTGATCATTCTAACTACCTGACCAAAATCCTCTCTTCACACTTTCTTTTTCTCTCCTTCACCATCTGATAGCAAAACCTGACAATGTCATCTATCAATTCACAGGAACTGTAATACATATATGCTGCCTTGTCTATTGTAAACTTTTACAACTTGGTAATTCCCATGAAGCTACAAACCCATCTTTTGTCCCAGCATGTGATGTTCCCCTGTTTTAGTGACAGGCGGTTTCCTTCTGGATTTACTGGTGCTTGTAGTGTTCTCTCCAGCACACACCAGTTGGTGTTAAGGCTAACAATAAAATCATATTACATTTGGCTTGGCTTAGGATGTTTTTTTATGCAAGAAGAACAAAATGTTTGTGGAATGAAAACAACCTGCTTTCTTCTACTTCTCTGTATTTGTGCAGATGTATTTTTTAAAGTCTTGATCATCTTTGTAACTTACTATTTATAATCTTAAAGCAAAATCTTTTTTTTTCCTCCAAGTGCTTTGGAATTACCTCAATGAAGATCCAAATCAATTGTGCTCCCTTTGCTGCTTCTTACTATGTTTTCTTTTCACTGAGTTTGTACCAGGAATTTGTTTGCTTTGGTTTGAGTCTGTGTTGCTAGAAAGGAGATTAAGTAGAGCTGGGAAAGAAGAAAACTTGGTACTAGAGGCTGGAAGAGGATAATTCATGATGAATATCTCCAGGAACTACTGTTTGTTTTCTTTGAGTAACGTATGCTAATAAAAGCTTTCCGTTTGCATGCATAAATGAATCAGATTAAATTTTATCCCAGGCTGAACCTGCTGTCAAATCATACTCTCCAGTCCAGTTCTCAGAGTCATCCAAATGTTATTTTAACAGAGACCAGTGCTATACCCACTGTCCTGAAACCCTGTCTCCTTTCTACATGGGTCTGAAAGAGCTTGGTGGGGTAGAGAGGAAGACCTAGGAACAGTTTGCTTAGGGCACGCATGAGACAAAATAAAACTTCATGAATATAGAGAGAGGTCTACTTGAAGGTATCTGTCTGCCGTGGTTGATTATAAGGATATGTTCTGCAACAGAAGGAGGTCAGAGAGTTAACAGAAACAAAATTAGAAATAGGAGAGCAATCAGATTCTCTTTTTCCTTTCTGCAAAGGTCATAGAGGAATGAGGCAATTAACTGCCTCACCTTGAAATGCAGTCTGTAATGGAAGCTCTGCAGTACCTGGAAGTGTAAGCTGCCTTCACTTGAAGCCAGTTGCAGCAGGTGTCTTGTGGAGTTACAGCTTTATAAATAAGCCATTCTGACCTGCTCCTGGAACACTCCCTGTTCTTCTTTGGTTTTTTTTTCCCCAGTTTCTCAAGGGTTTTGGTATTTGTCTGGTGATCTCCATCTAGGCTTGAATTCATGGCATAAGCAGAGGAAAGCATTGCTCTTTAGTCTTATGTTTCATAGAGATGAATTATGAATATGTAAAGGAATGAATAGAT
The DNA here is from genome assembly GCF_032191515.1 of Phaenicophaeus curvirostris. NCBI lineage: Eukaryota > Metazoa > Chordata > Aves > Cuculiformes > Cuculidae > Phaenicophaeus > Phaenicophaeus curvirostris. The sequence continues at coordinate 53,584,951 of NC_091396.1, read as the reverse complement.
GGCAGGTGTTGTGCTGAGCCCTTTTCCCTACTTTCTCAATGTTCCTCCTGCTGGAGCATGGGAAGTGCTGAGACCTCCTAACTGCTGAAATAGCCTCGAGTTTTCCCTGGGCAGTGCCTCCCTACGGCACATGGACACTGATTTGTGCTCACCATGTGCGTAGGAGCTGATCCAATGCTTAAGGCTTCTTTGGGAACCCCAAAGAACAATAATATCCTGTTGACTAGGATTTTACTATTTATATCCATCAGCTGAGCAGCCGCCTCCTCTGCCTGCTCCCTAGTTACCAGTCTGTAAATCTCTCATTGGACCATGTTGTCTGTTGCATGGTTGACGATGTGATTTTTAATTTCAAGATTAACTTGTTTGAGGCATTTAGAAAGGCAAATGTATTAATGAAGAAAGGCATCAGCTTTTCTTGCTTTGTGAACCTGTTAGGTTTTTGGACATCACAGAAAGAGAATGGGAGGAAGTTAACCTAAGAATAAGAGGTATTATTAACAGTACAAACTTATAGGTATACAAAGAGGAAAACGGTTAGATCCCTTACAAGTTAGTACATGGAGAAGTGCTGACGTACACTTGTCAGATTAGAGATTGAATCCTGCCACCCACATGCTCTCCCAGCAGTTTGTTCCTTTATTTTTCCTTTCTTTCTTTTTTTCCCCTCGTTTTTTTCTGCAGCAGATTTTCAATCTACTTGAGTAGAAAAGGTGTCATCTTCTTCCAGAAAAACCCCTTCCCTGGCTTTGAAACATAGGGAAAAACATGTCAAATTTAGCCTTGTATTTTCTAGGCTGTTTTTTGAAAGGTGAACCTTTTAAGAGAAGCTGTATGATTTACTTAGAAGAGAAAAAAATACAGTCAAACCTGTGGGAGTCTGCTAAGGCAAAATGAGAAGAAAGCAACTATTTCACTGCAAGTTTTTTATGAAGATTTTTGAGACTCCCAGCAGAAATGAAAGCGTATTAGTAAAGGGCCTTAGTTGTGAAGTCCAATTTCTTTGGCTCCAGTATGGACAAACCCAGTCTCAGGGGGTGGGGGCTAAGCCTCATCTGAATCAGAAGCAGCCACTGCTTCTGTTTTGAGCTGTTTTTAATGCATGGCTCACCTAGCTTCCTAGTTTTGCTTCAGTGCCATCCTGCATGCAGGTCTGTTGACGTGACTTCCAGAGACCAGGTCTGTTTTGAAGACCTTGCTGGTGTATCCACCAGGGAAGCACCATGTAGCTCTTTGCTTCCTGCTTCCACCTTATCCATACTTCAGGAATGTGATGGTCCTGTACGGCTCCCTCTCCTGTGTTATTACTTCCCAGTTCTGTCTTTTGAGATTTTCTAATGCGTATACATTCTACTTGTTAAAGCACTGCATGGAAAATACAGGGCATGCAGAGCTGTTAGAAGTGAACTAGGAATACTCTGAGAAATCAGTATATTTTCTGAAATCATTTTTTAATTATAGTGAAAGCATAGTGCTTATAAAAAGTTTGGAGTATTTTTGGTACCATCTGGATACCTAAGCTTGGGCAACAAATTATTTCTGACATATGATGATAGTGTATAATACCGAGTTCTTCTAACCCGTGTCTCATTAATGTGGAAGCACATGGATTTTCCTGCAAAATGTTGAATTCACCATCTGTGCTAGTATTCTTTACATGAAGTGAAGACTGCCCTTTGTGTTGTGATTGCAGTGGACCTGCTCTGCTTTTAATGGCTTCTCTCACCTGGACCAAATGAGTGGGTCACAGAACATAATAAAATGACATCAAGCAATATTTACTGCTCATGGTTGTTTATCTTACTTCTAATGTGGGATCTATCAAAATTTATTAAAGGTGGAACTTGCAAGATTAAGTAATGTTTTCTCTGCTTTTTCATGTTCTTGATCCTGAGAAACAGATAGATAGAACATATTTAGGTAAGTTTATTAGCAGTAAAATTTTAATCTGTTTCAATAAATTTAACAATGTAGTATGATTTAGCACAGTACAAGTAAGGGACAGATTCTGTTTTCTTGCACTTTCAGTAGTTTTACTTCTGCAGGCTCATGGCAATAAACTGTTTTTTGGAAGATATTGATCTGCATTTTAGTAATGATTTTTTAAGTTAACTTTGACACAGCAGTAAATAATACCGAAGGGGAAGAAAGAGCTTAAACATGTATTCTTTCTGATGTGTTGTAAAAGGGATTCAGAGTATCAGTCAAAGGGTTAGACTTCTCTAAGGGTGTTGCAAGGAAGATGGTTACAATGGGATAGCAAAAGGAAGACTTGTCTGACGGGGCTGGAGAAGGAGAAGCTGGCCAAGTAGAAAGGCAATTGATCCCTGTGTTTTAGAGGCAAGTCCAGCTCTCCTGAGACACAGTAAATGACTAACTGGATTCTGTAACGAATTGGAAACAGCAACAGTGAAGGGTTTTTTAGCTCCTTTAAGCTGCCTTCTGGTGGGATCCAACAAAGTAAAAGCAGCAGGGGCTGGTGGCAGTTAGCAGGATATTATCAGATAATTGGTTGGAATAGCATTTTCTGAAACAAGAGAATGTGAATAGGAGAGATTTGAAAGTGTAGGTAGATAAAAGCCTATCACTTTTCCTGCTGGCGTGAGACAATCCAGCAGTATTTACTAGCGACATGGAGGAAGAGGTGGGTATGGCATAGGAGGCTAAAAGATATTTTCATGTTTTCATGACTTGGATCCACCAAATTATGCACACGCATGAACTTTTGCCCTCCTTACATATCATAATAATGTCTTCACCTGCAACTGGGATCTGATCTTGCAGCCACTGAATTTTTTGCTATTGAGCTCAGTGGGGCTAAATCAGGTTGTTGCAGTGGAGCAGCTACTCATCTCTGCCAGTCTTGTGTGCCCAGAGTTGCATACTAAGGCTGTGAGCACACAGCGAGGGTCTCCCAAGGGCTACAACATGGCTGCAGGTCATTTATATAAATATATTTGTCTGAAGTCCCAAAACCTGAATGTATAGGAGTACGTACAAGAGTTAGATCCAGATACTTGGATCAGACTGACGTCCCATATACTTGTCCTTGGTTGGCATGTTATCAGGCGGGCCAGCAGCACATCTGTGCAACAGGGGTGATGTAGAAGCCCCTAGGTGGATGTTACAACAGCTCTTTGTGTATATTTGCCTAGGTGTAGGAAGCATTATTACTTCTGGCCTACTTCTCAGCAAAGCAATTAGCAAGTCCGAAAGGTCTTGCCTCAAGGCTCTCACAAACCATGAATTATGTATTTATGCTGTCCATTTCTCTAACACACTCTTTCAGAAGATCATGTAATGTTCTTATTTTCCCCTCCTATGAAAAAAACAAGACTGGTGCCCAGAGCAGGGGAACAGGAAAGCCCTTTCATCATCTCTTCATGACATACAACTCCTTTTTTTTTTTTTTCAGGTGCTGTTTATGAAAGAAAATGCTTGTTGCCAGACAATAGTATCTTAGGGCTGTTTAGTCCCTTCCCTGATGAGAATCCTGAGAGCAATAGCAATCCGCTGGGCATTCAGCAGCAGCAGCTGCTGCCTGGCTGATACTATTAAAGGAGAGATTTAGCATTTAGTGGCTGTACCATAGAGCAATGAACCTGGCTGCTGCCACTTTGATATGACGTAGCTAAGGAATAACATGGAGTGCATCTACATGAGTACGTTCAGAAGTTAATCCAAATGATTTGGATTAACTGTTTATGGTTAAACTGAATTAAGGATGCTTTTTTTCCAGAGAGGGATTACCTCTGCTATTGTCTTCCATGAGACAGGCTCGCAGCTGCTGGTGTTTCAGATCTTCTGCTGCCCAGTCAGAGTTGACCAAAGCCAGTGATGGAGGAAGAGGAGAGGACCTTGACCTCTGAGTTCAGAGTGATGGGTCAAGTGTATTCTTTGTACCAGGATCAATGCATGTGGAGCTGGGCGTAGTCACAGCTGCCAGCATTGGAGGCTGTGCCAGGAGAGGCAGGCAAAGGAGCAGCTTAGCTGGAAAGGCTCAGCACAGAGCCCTGTCTTGCTGGAGCAGTGAGGCTAAGGCTGATGTGTGTGTAGTTCTGGTTTTTGCTTTTGTTGTCACCATGAGGCAGTAACAACGAGTTGTGTGGCTACTCTAAACAAAAATAAGTGAGGAAAAAAGAGTGTTTCTGTGTATTTCTCGCTCAACAAAAAGCTCACTGGAGATGCCTGAGCTTTTCTTAATAATAAGGATGCTTTTAGAAAGGGTCAGGTGTCTCTGTGTGTGGGTGTATTTACTGTGCAGTTGACAAGGCAAAATTATGTACTTAATGTACTTGTTTCCTGGAACAGTTTATTAGTCCTCTCCAGATTTTGGAATGTGTCAGGGAAACCTCTACTTCCCAAAACTGTCCTGGGTATACCTACAGTACCCCATGGCTATACATTAATGTTCATCTTGGGATATCCATGGGATACAATTATTCCTCCAGACCCACAGAAAATGCTAATTCAGTGCCACGATGGTGAATGTGGAATGAAAAAAGGCTTTCAGCCACTTTAAGAGCTTGCTGCTGCCGCTTCTCAGAGTCCCTGAGGGATCCTGCACGCCTGCAAGGGAGCCAGCTTGTCTCTCAGATCAGTTATTTGGGATACAGACCCACTCACACTAGCAATGGTAGTTCCGGGCAGTATCAGCTGGAAGGTAATTTGGTCCCAAGGCTCATAATTTTTCTGCTGGGAATTCTCTGCGGATGTTGGGATTGCAGCATGTGGAGGTGGGGGAACTAGCAGATCTAATGCCCACACTGGCAAAATTATACAAGCTTTGTTCCCATGCTTTCTTCACCCTTCTGCACCGAAAATCTTGTTTAGTTACAAAATATAATGATAAACTGAAGCTGGAAGTCTCTCGACTGCCAGCAAATGTAAAAATTAATCAATTAGATGAGAAATATTTAGGTAGTGAAGTTGCTGCTGTGATTTAAGCAAGGCAAGGTTTGTAGGGAGAGGTAATGTCTTTTATTAGCCTGACTGATAAGTTGCTTTGTTGTTTTTCCAACTCCTGTTTGTTGGCCTAATAAAAGCTACTACCTCACCTCAGACTTTTTTTGTGGCGTGCTTATCTGAAAAATAGAAATCAACAAAGTTAGCCTAGTGAAAGTGGTAATATTTTGATATTGCAAACTATGAAACAAACAAATTCAAGGTTAATCTGTATAAATCCAGATTATTTATTGCCTTTCCTATTTCACTTTGTTCTCTAATTTGTGACCACTGAGAAAAAAATACGTTCTTTCATTTATACAGAGTAATTTATTAAAAATACAGCATTGCTTCAATAGCATGTCTACAAACAAATGGGATTACAGCAGTGACTGACTGAGACAGGTAACCAAAAAGTAGAGCCAGGGCTTAACTTGACTGCAGTTGCAAATGTGAAATTTTGGCCTTGTTAGGTAGCAAATGAATGGATTAAACTAAAGTACTGGCCTAGGAGAATATTGTTTACCTATGCTGCCATAGCCTGAGTTTTCTAGGGTCTGCCTGGTCTCTGAAAAAAGTCACCCAGCAGTGCTTCATGGTAAAAAGCAATGCATAAACTGCACCTATCCAATTTGCAGTCTTGTTAGTAATTCCAGCATGTATAATGTACCAAAACAAGAAGTCTCATTGCTTGAAATGTAAATACTACAAATCATGCATACATTTTCCCTAGTTTATTTGACTGTGTAGGGCGAGGCCTATTTGAAGTTCATCCTACTGTAGTTTGTTTATGCATGGAAAGCACTTGAGGAGTACTCCAGGGAGGGGGCAGGAGCGAAGGCTGGGATATGCTTGGGTGTTTCCCAAGCCCTTGCCAGGCTGTCAGTGTTGTTCCAGGATCCCAGGAGCAGACACAGTGTTGAACTCACTGTTTCGGTTCTTGTGATGGCTGGCAGAGCAAAGTGGGAAGGTGCCTTAATTTACTAAAGCAGGATTCAGTTTACTAACTCAAGAGCCACATTTAGGAGGGAGCGTAAACAGTAGAGAGGTTGTTTGGACTGGTCATTTCAAAACTATTTTGGCAAACGTTTCCTTGATGAAAATACAGTCTGCTCTTACCTGCTCTCACTGTAGCTGCTGGTATTACACACCTGGAAGGTCCTTTGAATTGACTTAGTCCTCATTAAAGCTTGTGTGTTTCTAATAGCTGTAACTCTCAATGATGAGCACCTTGAGTCGTGGCACTTTGCAGTGGCTGGATACGATGCCTGGGCATAGTTGTCCTCTCGTATAAAACCCCCTGGGACTCTTTTTCCAATTTTGGCTTAATGGGTGGCATTTCTCTCTCCTAAGCCCTAGCTGTCTGGAAGTTGGAACTCCTCAGCTAGTTGTGTAGACTTTCTCTGGAGCTCTGTTTGCTGCACGTGAGAATGTGAAATGGTAAATGCTGGGCTGGGAAAGGATTCTTATTTGCTGTGAGAAAATTAGGCTCGATTTCTCCCTCCACTGTAACTCTGCAGATGCAGAAAAAGATTTAGGGCCAGCAACATAAACACTGCAAACTACAGTGTGCGCCCCTGCTGCTACTGGGATGGCAGGAGTGGCAGGGGGGAGGCAGAGGTCACCCAGATTTCCTTTTGACAGAGTCAGCAAATACTAATCCTTGTCTGCCAAATGAAAGTTGCCCCACTCGCTTGCAGGGAGTCCTCTGTCATGTCAGCCCATATTTATGCCCCTGCACATAGTACAAGGGCATATAAAAGAGCAGAGTGTGCTCAGCTGAGCTGCCCCTACCCCCAATCCTACATAAATGCCACCTTGTTTAGGCAGCTTGGTTAGTCATTTTTATTTAATTTTGCCAGCACAGTCTCCTTTCCTTTTTCTTCTGTGATGTTTATAGAAGAGTGTGGTCCATCTACTAATTGCATATGGTCCTTGCTCACCGTGCCTGCCTTGGAAACCTCCAGGTTTGCACATCTGCGCTACCCTGGATAAAGAAGACTGTAACATTGCCTGGGAGAGTCAATTTTTCCCTGCCACTGTATATTCTGAATTCAGCTTTATTTGCTTACCCACATTTTTAGTTTTCTTTCCTAATGCAGAATGAATATCAAGTACTTACGCACAGGTAAAACTGTTAGAATTGAGTTAATCAGGTTAATACTGAAATAACAGGACAACTGAGTGAAAAAAACCCCTGGGTATAGTTGGAATGTCCATCTCTGGAGCAAGGCAGGTTGTGCTGACTTACTTGGCAGAGATCCATTCATGCCCAAAGAGCATTTGGCTGTGGAAAAGAACAAACGACTCCACCAAATCTGAGTTTCTGTTAATCTAAAAAAAGTTGTCAGGTTATTTAAGCTTCTGGGTTTTTTGGTTTTTTTTTTTTCAGAGTTCTTACTTTGTTCCCTTGTCCTCCTCTTCCCCATCCCACTAGCCTGAAATCATCAAATATAATTTAATAACTTTCAACAAAATTGGAGCTCTGATGGTTGCAAACCTGTCCTTGCAGAGCTCATTGCTTTCATAGCTAACCACGCAAGCATGGCAACTCTAGTCCTTCCTCTCTGGGAAAAAAAAAAGCTTTCCTCAAACAGGTAATTTTTCAGTGCAGAACGTAAAAAAATACTCAAAATGTAACCTTGTTCTAGTGATGTTAATTGTTTTTAAACAACAATTGAAATGTTATTGCAAAAAAAGAAAACCAAACCAAAAAAACCCCAAACAAAAAAAGCCAAAACAAAAGTGGAGAGCCCCTGCAACACCCATCACATAGATCCTAACTCTTTTTCAAGAGCTGCCTGGCTACAATCTCCCGTCTCTTCCACTTTATCATGGTGTGCCACCTGGTACATGTCTAAACTGTGTCGAGCTTGTCTGGAAAGAGACTGGAAGTGCTTTAGGGTAGCTTTCTGTGTGTGTGTGTGTTTGTGTGTCTGTGTGTACAGCTATGCAGTCTGGATCAGACTCTCTTTGATTTTAAGCTCTGCTAATAATTAACCCTCAGCTTGTTATAACTATCCAGCATAATGATAACCACACCGCTGGCTCTTTTCCATAAGGTTCTTAAGCTGTGTAGTGTATAGCTATCCTTTCCACTCCCTGTCGGAGAGCTGATGTCTTTGAATGAGAATGAATGTGAAAGAGTCTAAATTAGGGACATTTCTCAGTATCTTTTTCCAGATTCTGTCATTTTATAGCCAGATCTCAGTACATCTGTCCTTTGACCTATTGTGTCAGGCGTGGAGAGCAGTGTTCTTGCAGAGACTTCATTACAGCTCTTGAGCACACATTGTGGGCTATGCTCTCATGTTTGTCTTAGTGATGGTGCTTTTTCATGTTAAACTGGTTTGACCATAAACTGTGTGGGATTAAGTCCACATCTGTTTTATCTAAATGACTTTTCTTCCTTCTTCCATGTTATGTGAAGGCAAAGCAGTAGTTGGGTCTCCATGTTTCTAATTACTCTTTCTCCCCAGCTTCTTGAGGTATGGAAGATGCAAACAGGCAGCAAGTGTGTTTATTGCTGCTGATCACCAATGCTTTGGCAGCTCACATAGAAAACATTAATGAAAGGCACAGAAATTATTGTAATTTTGCTTAAAATATCATCTGCTTTAAATACCAGCAGCTCTTTCTTATCAGGTGCTCATTTCCTTTGCCCTAGCTGCATTCCCTCAACTGATTGTCATCAGAGCTGAAACCCTGGCACAGGCGACTCTGTTGTGCAGCTGCATGATTGACTCTCGTTCTGGCAATTGAAACTCATTGAGGAGAAACTTTTTTGTTGCAAACCAAAGGGAGTTCACAGAGCCCAGGAAGGGGAGCAGAAAACTTGTCTTCCCCCTGCCTGCTTTCTGACCGATGTGGTGACCCCACATCTCACTCCACAGATGGTCTGTCCTGAGTCTCCCAAGCAGCTGATTTACAGCCTTTCCTTAAGTGCTTGTGCAAAGGAAGGGGAAAACTGAGCTGTAGTTAATCTCATGTTTCTAAGCAACCAGGTAATTCTCTGCAGCCAGTCCCTAAATGGTAATTCCTGTTTTCCTGCACCCCTGCTCAGCTGTGTCGACAGACACTGTCCTCTCTGTGGTCTCCAGCTCCTGGGACCTGGAGACCAGGTCAGTGGAGTCCAAGGACTGTTATAGCTTTTCAGTATTTTTCTAGTTGTCATGGAGGAGGGTGAAGAGGCACAAAAAGGCAGCTTTGTTATTGGTTTGTTATGGGTAAAGGGATGTTAATTCCAACATCAGTGTGATAGAGTGTGAAAAGTTTAAATGTTTTACCCAGGGCTAAACTGAAAACCACAGCCACAAGCAGGCCACAAGATTCCAAAAAGAATCAACATTTCTGAATAATGTATTGCAAATCCTGTTTGCAGTGAAACCTGTTTGCTGTGAAGTTTGATGATAAAAAAATCCTGATAAAAGGTTCCTGAACTTGAGACTGTTGAAATAAGAGGAAATAAGAGGAAACAGAGATCAAATGGCATCTCTGAGCTTCTTCACCATCAGAAGGATGTGGATGTCTGGTGAGGGGTCCAAAATAATAATTGCTACGCCTCTTTTTTAAGGAAACCACATGAATCATACACAAGCAGTTATACTGCAGAGACCTAAATCTGCTCAGCCCCGCTAGTGAAGGTGATGTGTGGTGAACTGAGGTGTGCCACAGTGGTGCAAGGAACAGGGCAATTAACCTGAGACCCAGCTCCACCCTCATTGGGGAACCTCCGTGCCTGCTCACTGAAGTGGGGCTGGAGAACTTCAGAAATGCTCCTGTGGGCCCAAGGACATGTTTCAGTCTTGCTGAAGGCTGCCCAGTTTACCAAATATAAATACTGTTTAGAACGGGAAAACAACTCTGAAAGAATACGATAGTAGTCAACAGGAGGGAATGTAGTTAAGAGAAACAGGCATGCCTTGGCCGTGAAGGACAGATGCATCACTGACTGCGGGGTTGGACTTTTTGACTTGCTTGGTATTTGATAATTTGAAGCTCAACTGAGAACTGGTCCCTGTTGTCCTTTGTTCTGTGTGTTGACAAATAAATGCTATCAGCAGATGAGATTCTGTGTCAGGTGGATATTTAGGTCTGATCCAGCCTTATCACTGTCCTGAAAAAATGCACACTAAACCACCCTGCATGAAGGTTTTGTAGCTTGGTTAACCAGATGCTGGGAGCATATTTCTTCAGAATAAGTCTACAGGCCTGATGCATTTAAGCCTATAACAGGCATGCACTTTTACAGGGTGAAGTATTGGAGCAGGTAAACTTTTGACAATATTGCTTCAAATTGCTTTGTATTTCGAGTAGTAACCTGTGGGGAAGGTACATGTGAGATGGACACATTCCTTGCTTAAAGTGCGACCAGGCACGGTGCCTCATCCTGAGTACCTCCTCATTGACCCCAGGAAAGTCACAGAGCCATGCTTCTGTAAAGGTCAAATAGCTTCTTCCCCCACAGCACCCTGGTGCTTCACTGGTTTGTATGCCTGTAACAACTGTGGGTTCACCTAGATATGACCGACCAAATGCCTGCTCATCACGCAGCCCATGCATGGGGTTGCCTTGCATAGGGATGCCTGGAGAAACACAACCAGGGATGCCTGGAGCCGGATGGTTCTTATTTCAAGGCAGGAAATGTCAGGACAAATTATGTGAAATGGCTAGGAAATCTTCCAGCAAACTCATTTTAGTTTTGGATCTGGATATGTTTATCTGTTTTCACGTAGCTAAAGAAGAGTGTGCATCACAGGGCAGTGTGGTACACAGGCTTCTGGTCCACGTTCAATTGTCTGAGTACTATCAGCATGTCCTGTGCCATTACGTGAGGCTGTCGGTAGATATCAAGGAGTACTTGCTGGCTGCTCTCTGTCAGCTTGTACAGAGTAGTAGGAAGCACAGTGAGTTTCTTCCACTCTCATACCTTTGTTGAGGATCTGACCATGGCCAAAGGCAAAGATTGATGGGTAGGAAGTGCCTGAGAAGACAAGATTAAAGCTGTTGTAATTTTGGTTTAGGAACAAGGCATAAATATTCTAGCTGACACCACTGGAGTTGCATTTAAGGTAGCTGTTTTCTGTCAGGTGTGTCTCCTCTCAGCACCAACATGGGCTTTCATCTGTCCTTAAATTGGGGTGAATTACAAGTCATTATTATTTTTTTTTTTTTAAACAGCAAAATGCAGCTGAAAGCTATTACCCATAATTGCTAATGTGGGTGCATACACCCAAAATAATAATCTCTTCTTCTGAACACCCAGTTCTCACTGATGTCAGTCGATGTGTTCTTGTCACCATTTTTTCTTAAGATTCGGATCACATTTAGTTACTCTTTTTAGTGGCTTCCCTGAAACTTACAAGATCTCTTCCTACAAATGCTGTGATGTTTCTGAAGGTGTGGTCTTGTTAGCTGTTAATAAGGCCACCGTAAAGAGAAGACCTTCTCTGGGTTTGGAAGTAAAGCTTAAGTGGCAATTGTTGACATTAGGAATTACTCAACTTAATTCTTACAAGTTGTGCCTAAAATGTCTCTGAATTTCTTTTGGATCTTTCTTTCATCTGTGAACATCATCATCCTTTTCCAGTAAGCTAAAGGCCACACCAGTTGTTGTTCTTGTGCTGATAAATTCATGGTACAGTTCAACACTGACCTCTGCAATCCTAGGTCGCAGATTGTTTTGGACTTTAAAAATTTAATTCAGATACCATGGCTTCTCTTTCCATCTGCGTATTTTCATCCTTGCCAGTGTAGGAAAGATTCAAAGCTGCCAAATTCAGCCAATGGGAAATGGCCTTTCTGATAATGCAGATGCAATCTGGTGTAACAGATTGCTAGGTGGGTTGAAAACTGATGGGACCACCTTTGGCTGGACTCCAGAAAATCAAAGGGCTGATATCCAGCTGGCACCAAGTAGTGAGCAGAGTACTCGGGGCTCAGTGTTGGGGTCCATGTTGCTTGACTGGTGAAGCCACGGAGTGTGCATTCCCAGATGTGTTGATGGCACTAAATAGATGGAGCACTGACATGGCAAGTGGGAGAACTTAAATTCAGAGAGATAAACCTGAGGGCAAGGAGAGCTCACGCAGTTCACCAAGAAAAAGCAAAACAGTCTGTGCCTTGGCTGGAATAACCAAGTGCATTGGTAGAGGCTGGGAATTGACTGTAGCCCAGCTGATATGCATGTGGTTGTTACTGTGGATGCCAAAAGATGCCAGTAGATGTGGAAATAGCAAACAACTCAGCAGTGCACCCTGACTGTGAATAAGGCAAACCCTCTAGTAGGCTACGTTGAGAAGGTCATGGCCAGCAGATTGTGGGAAGTTATATTATACCTGTACTTGGTTACTGGGGAGGTCAGAGTTGGAGTAGTGCTGTGTCCAATTTTGCACCCATCATCCCCCCACCTAGGTCAAGAGGGATGTGGAGAGGGGTCAGCGGGGGACTGCAAAGATGTTAAGGTGACTAAAGCATGTCCTGAGAAAAGACTGTGGGATACAGGCTTCCAGAAATCCCTTCATCCAGCATGCCTGTGACTGTATGAGGAGTGACCTGATGTGCATTTGCTTTGTCTGTGTTTTCACACTGTTTTTCTTGAACTCTGCCTGTTTGCAGTTCCAAAGGAGACCTGAAAAAATATTAGTATGCTAAGGCAAGAAAACTGTTAATGGGTAATTACCAATCATTAAAACAATTGCTCCTCTTTGTCTAAAATAGCCCAGCTTTTAAAAAGAACTGGAGGAGGAAATACAAGTGATTTTTTGCCACCTAATCTTAGTGAAATGCAGTGTTGCAAGTGCTTAGGAATTTCTTTCCAGAGGCCAAGACCTGCACCTGAGCCCAGTGCCTGCTCTGCATGCTGCCCTTTGGGCTGCTGTTCCCACAGCTGGTGAATGCCAACTGCAATGTGATTGCTCCTTGGAGAATATTGATTACAACTGACACTGAAACAGTTAATCCTGCGGTAGAAAGGACACATTCGTAAGTGGAGACAGACAGAGGAATCTTCCATGATCTGTCTTAGGTGTTTTAGTTTAGTTTCATAACTTGAGTATTCAAAGGGATTTTGTCTTTAAAAGCTGTTCTGTGATCTTTCTTGTTGCCATGTCCTTGCCTCAAATGAAGATCCACCTCTTGGCCTGAGTTATATCTGTAGTACTGTTCCTCCCACTAATAAGGATAAGAGGACTTCTGACTGTGCCACTAGCAGTTCAAAGCTGTCAGGCTATTATGGAGGAAGGTGTAGCTGCCAGCTCTACTATAGACTTTGCCTGTGTCTGTGGGCAGCAGAGCCAGCCTCCATCGTCAGGCTGTAACACAGAGGTTTCTGGAGCGGAGAAGCATTTGTTCCACATCTTACTTGTCCTGCCTGGGTAGGTGTGGGTGATGCCATGCATGCCCAGCCCGTCTTGGTGAGCCCTGGCAGAGTTGGCAGCACTGAGCCCCTTTGGAGGGGCTGCTGAGCACCGCAGTTAGCAGCAAGCTTTGCAGCTTCAGTGAGAGCAGGGATTTTAGTAGGCTTCACCCATGGAAAGTGATTTTGCAGGCATGGTCTATATTTAGCCAGCTTCTGTTTGTGCAGCATTAAGTCACTGGAACAAGATAAGTTTATTGTTTCATTCCCACCAATGTAGCATCTTGTAGCTAATGCGAGTGAAATCCCACAGCCTGAGCACAGCTCTTGCTTAACCATGTGGCACGTTTTATCCTGGAGCAGCTTGTAAAATGAAACTTCAAAAGAAGGAATGTTCGTTTGCCTGTAATGTACCACCAGTGTGGGGGAAACAGGACAGTTATGTGAGTCTTGTGCAAGGCAGGGACGTGCCTGAGCAATTAACATGTTACCCAGCTGAGAGCCAGAGTGACTCAGGACCAGTGGGAGTGCGCTTTGCACATCAGACATCCTCTGCCAGCCTGCTCTATGTATGTCTGGGTGATTGGTCTTTTACTCTTCTAAGCTTTTTGTTATATATGAAAGTCTTGGTCTGTTAGATGCTGCTCTGCTTTTAACTAAAAGTTCTTATACAGAATACCTAGTACCTTTTATTTATTCATTCCTTCAGCTATGAAATAACCAATATACAGGAGCCTTTTATGGTTAGCTGGATTTAAAAGGCAGCAGGCCCTTGTGATTCTGATATTTAATACATGAGCGGGGACTGCATCCTGCCATTGGGCCTCCTGAGGTGATGCATCACCTGCTGCCTTTGGGCAGCATAATGCATAAATGCCTGAGGGGCATTTTGTTCATTTGCTGCTGACCTGAAATATTATAGCTGGAGTCGCCAGGTATGTGTAATGCCTCTCTAACCACAGCTATGTCAGAGCAGATTCATAAATGGGTTGCTCATCATTCTTGTAAGGAAGGGAACTACCTCTGTAATCTGTGATGCTGTATCTGCTGTGAGATGGAAGGAGCAAACGGAGAAGGGAAAACGAGCAGGCAACTGTGTACTGAGATTACAGACAAGATCAAAGACTGAATGGGGAAATCTGCACTAACAAAACAGAGGGGCAGGGATGATAAATGCTAAGAAGGCAAGGAGGAAAGTGGTTCTTGATGCTTGTGCTGTCAGCCACTTGTGAAAAACAAGTTCCTCCATTTCCATCATTAGGAGCAAGATTGGGATGAACAGCTATATAGTATATGTATATATCAATAGTACATGTATGTTATTCTGTGACTTATCACAGGATATGTAGAGGTGAGGATTAGGGACAAAAGGGAGAGAGAAAATGAAGGAACTCTTAAGATAAGGACTTCCTTTCTAGCGCAGGCATGCTGTCTCTCAGCAGCCCTGCAAATACACAGGAGACAATGGACAGCCACCCTGTTAACATAATTATGCTTGTTTGGTTTGTATCTCAGCTCTGTGTTACATTTTTAAATGCTTTTAAGAATCTCAAGAATCTTAAGATTTTGTCAGTTATTTTTTCATAAAATCATAACCAAAAGATTAGCTCTTCTTCTGAGACCTTACAAAGTGCTTCTGAAAGGTGGTGACACGGGACACAGGGATGAATTTGTTTGTTTCTCTCATGTTGGCTGCATATCTCAGCAATCCTCTGCTTTAACTGCCCAACTGCAAATATTTCTGAAAGTACAACCATTATATACAGCCAGTGGATCACTGAATATTTGATTAGACATATAATAGTTTTCCACCCTGTGTGAGGACTCGTGCTTTGTTTATGAAATGTCTCCAGTCTGGACAGCAGCAAAAATCTGCGTGATGTATGTGTGACTCAGGAGACTAAATAAAATGGCTCAAGGCCTATTAAGACATACTTTTACATACAGTTTAGATAGAAATAAGCCAGTGCTGCTGCCAAGACAGGCAGAGCTGAAACACACCCTTTTCCCCCTTGGCTCGTACAGGCACGAGTGTTTGTTTGACTGTGCAGTGAATTGGATCGAGTGACCAAGTTAAAATAAACCCTTTTGTCCACCAGGTTAATTTTGGCTGGCATCAAATCCTGCATCTGGTTTCCCACAGAATCACAGGAGAATTTAAACTGCTCTTCCCTATCTCCTTCTTTGTGTGGGCCATTTGGGTTTGTGAACTGCTGGAGAACATTAAGCAAATCTTTGCGCAAGGGCTATCTGCATGCCCTCATTTGGTATGTAAACTGTGAATCTGTGATAAAGGCAGGGAAAACCAGATGTGACACTATGCATTGAGTTTAGTCAGGTAGCACTAGGGAATGAAAAAGAATGCAAATTTACATTCTCTTGAGTCTTTACTTCCTGTTGAGATACCTGATTGGTATTGAAGACTTGCAGTAGTGAGATGAGATACGTGTTATTGTGCCTGATGAAGCCTCTTGTAGGCAGTTATTTCTCCATTTCTGCTTTTGATTGCTGCTCAGGATGAAGGTTTAAATCCAGCTATATTAGCATTTATAAGTTAGAGAGATAGTTTAATGTTTTAGTTACAACTGCTGTTTCCAAGACCAGGGTAATAATGAATGACGTGGTTGAGTTATAATTCAAATATGATATTCATATTAGAAGTAGCAGGTAAAACTTCTTTGCTTTTATAGACTGTCTCTCACTGCATTCTGTGAGAGTATCCCTTCCCTTGTGAATAAGCTCGGACCCAGGCTCTCCCCAGCTAGTGTATTTCCAGGTACGAGGACTTTAGTTTGCTTCCATACCTTCAGTGGTAAGGAACTGAGGGCAAAGTGGGACAAGCAGAATCTGCATTTGGATACCCTCAGTATGTATAAGAGGAAGTCTAAGGCTGTCCTAGACTGGGTTGCAGCTGGCCTTACTAAAATATAAGATGAACCAAGAGCAGACTTGACATTAGGGCTTTTTACCTCCTTCTATTTGATGTCAGGACATGGTGCACAGGCTGATGAGTGGCAGTCTGACTCATGAAGGAAGCGTTTCCTAATGCCTCAGCTCATTAAAACTAGGGGTTACTGTAAAACTACCTTGCCCATAGCAGTTAGTATTGAATATATGATGTTACTGTACAATAAGGCAGTACAGAGGTGATCAAGATCACACATGGGGTCACAATCACTTCTCTGCTGAAGTCGCCAGAATGTGTGATGGAGTTCGGCAGCTCTACGCTTGCACGCCAGCTGCAGGAGATCTGATAATAACTGATGTGGTCTAAAACTTGGTGGTACAAAGTTAACTTGCAACTTGTTTTAAATAATAATGCTGCTAGGTTAACTTTATATTGGTTCAGCATTTTGTATGATGTGGGTTTTTTAAAAAAATCTGGTTCTACAAGCTTTAGAATGGATTTATGGTGCTGTTGCAGAAATGCAGTGTTCTTTGCTGCTTATGTTATTAAGTTACTATATTTATCTCTGAAGATAATGAAAATGAGCTCAAAATTGACTTTGCTTTGCAAAGCCTTTAGGAGGCAAACTAAACTGGCCTCAACCCATCATTAAGAGGGGTTTTTTTTAATTATTTTCTGGAAAAAATGTAAATCCTACATTTGGAGCCCAAATTACTGTGGGGAATAGAGAAATTAAATGCATACCAGGAGAAAAAAAATCACACCGTTACTAATTACTTTTCTTGTAATTTGTCTTGAAACATGAATAAATACTTTAAAAAATGACATTTTTATAAGAGTAGAAGTGCATTTTTCCAAAAGAGTTAAGCAAATGCTTCAGCTGTTTCAGAATGCAGTGTAAAAACTAAGCTGGCAAAGGAATAAAAGATGATGAGAGTAATCCTATTAGAAAAACATATCCAGAAATCACTAGGAGCTTACTAAAGAAATACCCAGTGAGTCATTTCAACAGTTTGTTGAACAACAGGTGTACTGTTTGGGTTTCTAAGAAGTAGGTGACCTGAAATCTCCAAATAATGCTTCTGGCTCCGAAGGTGCGCCAGGATATTGGTCCTTTCCCACGAACACTACCAGTCTCCCTGTGGCATCTTATCTCATTCTTTTCCTGCTTCTGTGCCAGGAGAAGAGTCCTAAGGTGTCTGTCTGCAAATATGGCTGCAGGGCTTATATACTATTCACAGTTTAAAGGTAATTTGCAACTAGCAGTGTTAGATTTTGGGTTGTGTAAGAAAAAAGTTCCTTCTGATAAGGAGAGAGAATAAACTAGTTAAAAATTAAACCGATCTTTTCTTTCCTTATGATGCAACAAAACTCAAATTACTTTGTGTTTAAAGAAAAAAAAATTGCCATACAGTATAATTTTAACTAAAACTTACAGAAACTTAATGTTTCAATAAATTGCAGTTGGATTGGATAATCATTCCTTGGAGCCACAGAATTATCTGAGATGTTGACACCAATATAAACCTGAAATCTAGAGACTGATAGATATTTAAAAGTTGTCATAAATCCTTCCTTTTCTCCTTTCCTTGCCTTCACCCAGAATCTATCTGGCATGGAAAGTGTTATTTTCCATCACTTTGCAAGTGCATGGCTTTTTTGATCCATCACACTGGAACACATTCCACAACCTCTAAGCTGCTGACTAATCTTATTAAGGAGTTGTAGCCAAATTATACGACAGGAGTCCGTAGTCTTTTTGGAAATCTTAACAAATGGCAGCTGAGGAGTGATGTACTTACTGGTGAGAGTGATGCTTTTTAAAGGACGTGGCAGACATAGCTGTTTCCTTATTGTTGAAAAAATTTAAACCAAGAGCAGTTTGAAACATAATGCTGCTTCCGTGAATGCTTCTGTAGAGGAACCTTTCATGTTCTTGAATTATTTACAATGCTGATCTGCTGTGCTTGCTTTTCTACCTGCTTTTCATACGTATGCAGAAAAAATTAAATATTCAATGCCTGTGATTTTCATTCACATTCTTTCCCTGCCGTTGAATATAATGAGATGATTTTTGTCACAGTGGTGTGAAGGGATGTTCCTACAGGGGGTAAAATTATAAAACCGAGAGGAGGAGCCAGAGAAATAGTATGTCTACGAGGAACCACAAGAATTGTTAAAAAGCAAGATGAAGTAATTTGCATTCAGCTTCAAGGAAGAAACACAGTTATGGATGAGAGGAATTTGGAGAGTACCTACAGGAGTCTGTGTGCACTTAGTGTGATAGAAACAAACCTTGCAGTACTTCTCTGAACTGGTCCTGGGGTTAGCCCAGGTCTTTCTGAAACCAGCTTGTTCTGATCTTTTTTGAAATGTTATATCTTCTGGTTTTTGGTAGGTGTAATAGAGCAATTACACAACAATCAATTTAACAAATAAATAATAGGGAAAAAAAAGTAACAGTAACTAGAAAAACTATATATCCAGCAGAAACTACTTGGAAGAAGACTTTTTAAAGCAAAATTTGCTTATGTGCGCAGGGAAGCAAGATTAGAGTCTGAGTGCAGAGAGGAGTATAGGAGAAAAAAATTACATCAGAAAGCCTTACTTAATTTTATTGTCTACTGGTAGAATTGTGAAGCAGATGACAAGCTGGTGAATCTTCAGTATTTATTTCTGCTATTCAAAGTATGTTGCATCAATTTTTAATGGAATAAAATGTACTTTCTGGGAACAGGGAAGTATGCAGGGTGTTTTTTCTTTTCTGACTTGATTCAAAAAGCAGAAGAGGGATGGTTGCTGGGATAGTTTGTGGAACACGTGACTTCTGTCCCAGGAAAAATTTAGAGGAACAGATTCTACCCTAGAGAAATACCTGTAAATAGCACAAGCAGCTGAACTCTTCAGGGAAAGGATAAAATAATACCAGCTTCCAGGCTGCAATTAAAGAAGCTCAAGGAGATTAACAAAGGCAGAATATCCACTATGCACATTTTAGGTAGTGGCACGCAACATATAAAGTTATATATACATTCCAGGTTGGGAGAGGGAGAGAGGACAGCACCACATGCTCCAGGCTGGCAGAAATCACTGTAGGGCAGCACAGGTTGTCTTTAGGGTCTGGGGAAGCTGGCTGTGGGTAGGCATCGCACGCTGCTCCAGCCATGGTGTTGCTGCTCCTGGGGGTCTGTCTTGCTGTCCAGCTGGGCGCATGGGACGTCTTGTCACGGCTCAACCACTGTGGTCGCACAGGTGGTTTAGCAAACGGGGATCATTTTGACAGAACTGGGTTAGCAGTGAGTTTCTCTGCAATCTTGAGAAGGATTGGAAGGAGCGTGCAAATCTGGGACAGTGATCTGGGACAGTGATGGTAATGATGTGGAGCACAAGGTCACGTGTCTATGAATGGACACCCAGAGGACACGTGGATAGGTGATTTAGTCCTTGCTGGGCCTGTAACTTAATAACGAGGAAGAAGCCTCTTTTTCTGTCTAAAAGGACTGAGCAGAGGACAGAAATTTTGCATTTCCAAGGACCAATATACCCGATAATACTCATAACACCAACTACATAGAAAGCAGAAGGTTTCCTTGTTTTAAAGCTGGAATTAGTGTACTCATTTGAAGAGCAAGATGAAACACCTAATGTCACTTATGAGCCTCTTGACTACAGACAACTGCAGACATTAACTTGGTTTCATGGATGTTTTGGTACAATTTGAAACAGAACTAGAAGGCATCTAAGGGAGAAGCATGAGATGGTGCTTTCAAACTGAAGGTGAAAATTTAGGTGTGCCATACTGGTCACTGAACTGTTATTGATCCGTGTTACAAGATGAGAAACCATAAGATATTAAATAAATGTCTTCTCCAAATTATGTGGATTTTTGACAGTGTTCCTTCATGTGCAACAATTCCACCTTCTTACCTCCAGGTTTGAGGACTACAGCGTGAGAAGTTTCTGCCAAGAAGCTGCAGATAGTCTGAAAGGAACATGTCCTTGGGAATGCAGCACAGGTGGCTTTGTGGAAAAAGTGATTTGATATGCGATTTACGTGTAGGTTGTGACACAGATAGTTGCAGTGCTTGGGGACTGATCTGCTTCTTCAGTAAGAGCACAGAGTCCTTTTTGATAACTGTGGGGTTCTCTTTTGCTCCAGGTGCAATTCCTGAAAACAATTCTGGTTAAGAAATATATTTTTCCCCTCAGAAAAGAACAGAGGCAGCAATTAGATGCTTTGAATTAAAAGAGTCCTCTCATACAGCACCACATGGGCAGAATCGCAGAATCACTAGATTGGAAAAGATCCCCAGGATCATCGAGTCCTACCATTCCCCTATCAACCACTAAACCATGCCCCTCAGCACCTCATCCACCTGTCTTTTAAACATCTCCAGGGATGGTGACACAACCGCCTCCCTGGGCAGCCTGTTCCGATGTCCAATGACCCTTTCCAAGAAAAATTTTTTTCTGATGTCCAGCCTGAACCTTCCCTGGTGGAGCTTGAGGCCATTCCCTCTTGTCCTGTCCCCTGTCACTTGGGAGAGAGGCCAGCTCCCTCCTCTCCCCAATCACCTTTCAGGTAGTTGTAGAGAGCAATGAGGCCTCCTCTCAGCCTCCTCTTCTCCAGGCTAAACAACCCCAGCTCCCTCATCCGCTCCTCATAAAACTTGTTCTCCAGCCCCTTCGCCAACTTCGTGGCTCTTCTCTGGACTCACTCCAGAGCCTCAACATCCTTCTTGTGGTGAGGGGCCCAGAACTGAACACAGTATTCGAGGAGCGTTCTCACCAGTGCCGAGTACAGAGAGGGACTAACCTCCCTGGACCTGCTGGCCACACCGTTTCTGATCCAAGCCAAGATGCCATTGGCCTTCTTGGCCACCTGGGCACACTGCTGGCTCATGTTCAGTCGCTGTCAACCAACACCCCCAGGTCCTTCTCCTCTGGGCAGCTCTCTAGCCACTATTCTCCTAGTCTGTAGCACTGCATAGGGTTGTTGTGTCCCAAGTGCAGGACCTGGCACTTGGCCTTGTTAAACCTCATGCCATTGGACTCAGCCCAGCGGTCCAGCCTGTTCAGGTCCCTTTGAAAGCCTCCCTACCTTCCAGCAGATCAACACTTCCACCCAGCTTAGTGTCATCCGCAAACTTACTTATGGTGCATTTGGTCCCCTCACCCAGGTCATTGATAAAGACATTGAACAGGGCTGGACCCAGCACTGAGCCCTGGGGAACACCACAATTTATCAGAGTAAAATTTTTATGTTGGTATTTGACTGATAACTTCTCTGCTTCAGAGCTTATTCTAAAATTTCAGAATGGGCCAAAGGCAAGTACGTTGGGCAGTAGGCGCTGGCACTCCTGGAAGCTGCATGTTTCTTTAAAAACACTCAGTTGATATTGTAATGTTTTGTTTTTAAAGCAAGTACAATGGTGACCTTGTCTGACAAGCAATTATATTGTTAGGAAAATCTTTAGAAGCAACATTTTCTGTATCCCTAGCTGTTCAGCAAACCTGCACTTTAGTACAAGAAGCTGTCCTGATGAAGGAAAGGGAAGGAGTGTTTATCATACAGTCTAGTCAACCCAAGGCAAAGCAGGCAGAAGTGGCATTTTCTGATCTCTGAGCACTTAGCGGGCCGGCTGAACTAAACAGGTCTGCAAGAGGATGGAGAAGTAAATCAACTAATGCTGGCATTAGTTGAATTAGTGCTTACGCTAAGGGTAAGAGGAAGTAAGTGCTCTTTGCATTCTATTCCACATCAAGCGGACTGTTTGGGGTCTAAAAATATTCTCTGTGGTGACCTGTCTGAGAATAATTTTATATCACCTTCTTGATTTTATTTTTGGCTTTTGATTTCCCATAGAGATCTGGAGTCTGATGGATTAGATGTGCTTCTGGGAGTAATTGTAGCAGCCTTGTCTCGGCAGGGAAGGGCCCTGTATCTGGAATGTGCTTTCCTTGGCAAGCACTGGAAGGTGGCAACCTTCTGGGTGCGACGGGAGACCTATTTGTTTATTTTGGTTCATCTGCTTACCATAGGGTTTTTTCTGTGTGTGTCCAACTTCAGGTGCCAATATTTCTCTCCCACCCATAGGCTCAGTGATAGATACACCCTGTGAGACATGCACTGTGGAAATTTTTCATGGCTGTTTCATTAACAGTCAGGCTGGTTTAACAAGGCCAGCTGTTTTATAAATAGGGTAATGCATTTTAAATTAATAAAGTAATTTGTTGAACCAGTTGACTTTAACCAGGTCTGTTACTTTTTACCGGTAAAAGTGGGTGAAATGCCATTGTAGCAGGTAGCCAAAAGGGTTGTCTTCTCCAGGTCCTTTCCCCTCTCTGCTTTTTTTTTAATGTTTCTGTCTGTCTGAGCGTGGGACCATCCAAGATCACTCAAAGAAGACTGTAAATTAATGTCAAAAAAGTTAACAGTCACCTACTTACCTGCAATGGTGGAAATCCTGCTGTAGATTTGACGTAGTGGGCAACAGCAAAGAAAACTAAGTCCAAACTTCTCACCTTCCCATAAGCACATGGATTGCTATAGGAGAATGAAACTACAGAAGTTTCTCACTTCTTCTCTACTTCCCAGGGCCTTTTATTCAAAGTGATCTTTGGCTTCAACATAGCAATATGACAGCGTGCCTAATGGAAGAATGTGCTGGAGACGATGCAATTGACATCAAAGCCTAGTCAAGTATCTCTATCTGACAGTAGGCAAAAAGAGGTACCTAGTATAAGAACGGGGCAAGCAGTTAACACAATTACCTCATCTAGGCTGCAGCCATTTGCAAACCAGGGACGACTGAGCCAGAAAGAAGTTTGTTGTAATTAATAAACATGGGCGGATTGCCCTCACTAAATTTGTTGAATCCACAGTGTCTGGCTGTGAGGACTTCCACAGCACAAGTATGTTGTGCGTGAAGAGGCAATTCTCTACCT
Source organism: Phaenicophaeus curvirostris (assembly GCF_032191515.1). Taxonomy (NCBI): domain Eukaryota; kingdom Metazoa; phylum Chordata; class Aves; order Cuculiformes; family Cuculidae; genus Phaenicophaeus; species Phaenicophaeus curvirostris. The sequence continues at coordinate 53,561,795 of NC_091396.1, read as the reverse complement.
TTGTTTTCAAATCTGCATCCTAGTATTCCCTAATTCTTTTGCTGGGAGAGAGAACAACAAATTAGTCTCTTTCCATGCCACTCAAGAGAGGGAAAAAAATATTCTATCAACTTTTAAGTCTTCTTTTCTTCAGATCAAATAATGTTTCTCTTGCCACGTCTCTTGTATCAAAGATAAAATAATTGTTCATCACTGAAAAAAAAATCCATCTGCCAGTTAAGTAGTCACAAAAGATTAATGTGATGTCTTCCAGCAGCTCTGTTCTGGGAGAGCATAAAGAAGACAGGGCAAAGGCTGGTATGACTCACCCACTTTTTTTTCAAAGCTGGCTCTTCCTAGGGGGAGACAGAAAACAGCAAACACACAGCCAAACCCACTGCAACTCGGAGATCTTGTTAGGAAATGTGCCAGGACCAGCACTGCCTCCTAGTTGTAGGTGAGTATTGGCAAGAAGTTCAATGCAGGCTAACCAGAAGGGATGCTGGAAATATGCAGTTCCTTCTTCTTCTTGCACTCTCACAGTGAAGTATTCACCATAATTTATGCTTTATCCTTGAATAAACTGAGACTAATGCTTCTAGTCTAGTACCTGGGCAAAAGGAAAACCCATCTCCTGAAACCAAGCACCGTGATGACTTCACAGATTTCTTCCATTGGTTCCCAGGAGCTCCTCAGAAATGTGTATTTCATCATAGCTTAGCTGGAGTAGCTCTAGATCCTTCTTTTATAAGTTACTGCTGCTCCAGAGTGCCAGGCATGGTATGAAGTCAGGGTACGGTCCTTTCCTGGAGTGCCCACGGTGCCTGTTCAAGCACCAGCTGTCTCAGTTTTGAAGACTGTTTAGCAGTAGTGTGTCTCTATTTTTATTCCAGAGGTCAAAGATGCATTACTGCTCCTTCCAATGCCTGAAGACTTGTACCTGTTGACTTTTGGAAGTAACTTGGACCAGAGATTACTGTTGTTGTGCTCTTAGTTATTAAAAATAGATAGATCCTGAGAAATTATGAGATGTGACTGGAGCAGGCTAGTTTCAGGGATACTAACTCAGCGTTGATTAGCCTGTCTCTGAACTTGAAGAACAAATTGTTAGTGCAAAATATTGAGTGGAGCAACTGTATTTAGAAACATGTTTCCAGGGAAACATTAGTTTCTCTGGAAGACAACCCTGAGACACAGAATTTTATGTGGCTCTTGGGACAAATGTAAGTTTCAAGACTTTCCCCCCTCCTGCTTTTTATAGCAAGTACATTCTGCTCCATATTTATTCACTTCAGACCTGTATGGTAAAACCTATTTTAACTGTGGAGTCCAGTATCTCAGTGGATTTCATTAAGAAAAGGGCCCACACAAGATGCAGTTTAAAGATCTGTCGCTTACATAGCAACTGAAATCAAATCAGCACTTTCTAAGCATGTCCTTACATACCATGCAAAGTGTGATTTCAAGAGCAAGGCTGAAGTTGTAAATCAGCTTCATGTGTGACACTAGACAAGTCAGTTAACTTGTTTGTAAAATCAGTATAGTAATAATTTTTTACATTTCCCCCTAAAATTGCATGGATCAATTTATTAAGCTTCTAGAAATCCAGAGGAAAAGGGACAGTTTATATTGACTAAGAGTCTTCCTTTGGCTAGTACTTCCTCCTGAAACCAGACAGTTTAATCTCTTAAGCTCTTGGCAGTTTCCTTACCTGAGATTCTCTAGAAAACTGTTATCTCTCACTTACTGAGCAAAGTTTATGTTCTTTACCAAGGAGGTTTCTAGTGAAAGTGCAAATGCTGTGAACTTGTTTAAGTACTTTTTGGTCATTATTTTGTAAATTGTAATTCACTCAGAAACAAATCTTTTCTTGCTTGCATGTTGTTTGTGACAAAAATATGTCCTTCGCTATATAGTTCTGCTTCTATACTAGATTCTATCTTTTTAAAATTTTTAATGGATAGGGGTGTGTGGAAGTATATAAGTGGAAGGAATTATATAATTAAGCTTTTAAATTCTGTATTCAGTGGACACGGAAGTAAATCAATTAGTTATTATTTTTCCAGCAGAGACATATAAGGCAGTGCTGGCATTTATAAAAAGTCAGCATTTATCTTCTGGCCAAGGTGGGAGAGGGAAGATACAGTTTGTCTTGGGAGTTTGAAAGGCCCATGGTCCTTGCTTCTCATCTGTTAATATCAAAGAGCCTTTTAAACGTGAGGTTTAATGTCAATGTCCATAAAACAGCTATAAAATTAAACCTTTTCAGTGTTGGAATAACAGAGTAATTATTATTAATGTTGTAATAAAATGGACTAAGGATTAAATCTGTTTGTTTTAGCAGACAAAAGAAACCCTAAATCCTGATGCTTGTCTTTAGCTGTGGGTACTGTCAAGGAAGAGTCTCTGTGGGACACTGCTGTGCCTGGAGCCCTGCAGGATGTGAGATGAGTTGGGGATGAAGGCTCTCCAGACCTTAAAGAGGTGTGCAGCATGTAGTGGTGTCATAGCATCAAATCCTGATTAAATTATGTGCTTAGGGATTTCCGACAAGCTTTTCCTGCTTAATTGCCACCCACGTGTTTCATCTGGCATAGAATTGTAAGTAATTATATTGCTGTCTTTGGTCCACGCTTGCTTTCTTTGCTTATATCACCTGCTTGTATCTCCAGCAGAGCAGGAGAAACCCTCTTCTGATGACCTGTGTCGAGTCAGATTATTCCCACCTACTCTACACATAACACAGAACATGAAAATGAAGAGTGTGCATGCTATTGGTATTGATATTGCTAATGCTGACTGTTTGAAAACAAACAAAAAGTGAAATAAGTGGTCTGGCAGCCAGATGCAGCTGTAGTCAATAGTGTGAGCTGACTGGCAGTAAACCAATATGGAGTGAAATTATTTTTCAATCAAGTTAGGCTTTACCATACTAATCCACTGAGAACAGCAAAGGCTGTTTTCAGTAAACTCATCAGTTTATTAAATGAGAACCAAAGCCAAAGGAAATCCACTTAAGAAAGAAAAATTTAAACAATGTAATTCTGCAGCTGTAGAAATAAATTAAAATAGAGAAGGTGAATTTTCAAAGCCATTTTTACAACTAAATTGCAGTCATTATTATTACGGAGAAATAAACTAAAAGATAATCGTGAAAAGTTTCACTCTTTTCTTCCAGGGGAAGTTACACCACACAAAAGTCCCATCCTGACTTTTCCAGTGACATGCTTATGAATGTAATGTTGGTGAGCAAGGAAAGTATGGTTTATGGATGAAGTTTAATTGTAAGTTTTTACCCTCAATTACTTCCAGTGCCATAGGGTTAGTAGGTAAAAGGTGTTGCTGTCTTTACAACTTTCCTACACTAGAATTGAATTTTATATAGGTGCAAACAAATCTAGCCTAGGACTGACACACTGTTGTATCCAGTCCTTTTGGCATTATTTTCCTAGCTGGATAAATGATGTTACCAATCCACAGTTGTGATATTTTTAGACAGATCCATCACAAAAATTGTCCTATGAATTGCTTATTCTCTAAGTGTTAGGCCCTGACTCTTGTAGTTATCACTGAAGTATTTGACTGCTTTTGCAGTCAGTGTTTGTGGGTTTAATTTCAAGATCCTTTCAAGGCACGAATGATTCCACTTTTAAAAGAGAGAAGCACAGAGATCATGGAAATTTGCCCAAGGCCTGAAAGAGATTCCTTCAGTCATTTAAGACTTTGAGTCTTCTCCTCTTCATCTTCTACATAGTATTTTTAATAGGGGTCACACTGGTGTCCATGAACTTATAGCACTATGTTGTAGCAGAGTCTAAATGCTGTTTGGTGTTGAGAGTCCTTTTATTTTTTTTAATGATACCTCAGTTTCAAAGTATTATCTTTTAGTTAAAGACTTACTGTTTCCGTGTTGCTGTCTTGTTGCTGTGTCTAATCCTGAGGGGAACTGACTGCTTGATCATGTTTTAGTCATGATTGCTCAGTTCTCTGGTCTGTCTTTGCTTGTACCCTGTGCTTTGGTGATGCTTATTGCCATGTGCACTTTAAGACTGCCAGAGTCCTTGAAATACTTAATAATGTCTTTCCATGACCCCAGAATGACAGACACTGGGAATATAAGGCTCTTGATACCCATGAGTCAGGTCTCGTATTCCTAACATGTTTGGTTTGTCTTAGGTCATTTCATACAGCTGCAAAGACTAGAAACTGTTTGCAAGAGTTAAGCTTCTCACCTTAAAACCAGGCTCTCAAAACTGAACAGTTTCTGAATGGTATGAGCAAGGCAAGGCTGCCACTTTTCCACCTGCAAAAGCTTCTCAGCTTAAAGTCTCTCAGCCTAACCAGCGGCATGGCCTTAGTGCGTCTTGTCATCCTAGTGCATCTCTCGTCATCCTCCATCACCCCAGTTTCAATGTTCGTGGTTGTACTAGCTCCGCTGATCTCAATATTGGTGATGAGAACGTGTTGCTGACATCAGAGCCTGCGGGCAGGGCAGCCTTTCTGCTGCTTGTGATGCCTTTTCCTATTTACTGGTGCCTGTGATGTCTTTTCCTATTTTACTGGATTGTCCTGCTGAGTTGCCATAAGAAACTGGAGTGTGTAGTCCTGAAAGCAGCAGTGTCCTCACTGTCTTCTCCTGTTGCTCAGCCATCCAACTCACATCCTACAGATGAAGAAAAGTGGAGGCCAAATAGCAATTCTTCTGCTGTAAAGCATCCACCTCTGTAAGTACCTACAGGCCTAAAGAAGGTGGATGTATCACCTATTAACCATATCCAGCATATACCAGTGATCCTCTGTGGTAAAGTTGACAGGTGTGCCTGTTAGAGTGAGAAAAAGAGGCAGAACAGGAGCTGACTGATGACAGCTCCTCTGACTCCTACGGCAGTAGGAATGCTGTCAGTCCTCATGCTCTGCTTTATATTATTTTATATTGCACAACATTCATGATTTGATGTGGCAAACGGATAAAAAATGCGAGGAACGCAAATTAACCAGTCTTGTCATTCGGGCTTGAGGCAAGAAATATCACGTAGTGCAAGAGCAATGGGGTTTGGGAGAGGAGAGTAAGCTAATCTGATAGTGTTTAGGCATATGAATGCTCTCAGGCCAAGGGCTGATGTACACAGTAGCCCAGCTCTGCTGCCAAAACACTGCTTGACACCCTCTCTTGTGCTGGCCAAAGTGTTTGCTAAGCCTCTTAGTGGCAGTGCAGATCTGTGCTGGGTTAAAGGGTGTGTGAAACTCCACTTTTGCGTAGTGCAACTGTGACTGAAATCCCACCAGGCAGGCTGCAGTAACTGAACGGTGCCTTGTCTTCATCCCTGTAATAGTCTTGGGGAGTAGCCAAGAGCACCAGGAAGCTGGGGAAAAATCATTTTAATTGGCATTAAAAGAAAGATAAAAGTAGAGAACTGATTCAAAGGGCTGTAGAAACCAGATGCTCTGACACAAGCTCCCTGTTTTTCCAACTTGCTTTTATTCCTCTTGTGCTATGAACTATGACATATAGTTGAAGGTTCGCCTTTCTCTGGAATGTCTGATTACCATTCTTTTGCGTACAAGCTGTTAGCAAATGAAATGGCTTATGCCCTGTTTTGAAGTATATCTCTTAAATCCATTGCAGCAGAGATCGTTACGCATGTTGAGCACAGTTCAAAGGAACAAAATCTGTGTTCTCTCCATGAGATTATTTTTTAGAAAAAACTTCTCTCTTGGAAACATGTGATGCCATATGAGTACCATTCAGTGTATTAAAGGAGGGGCTTGTTGCTTCAATGATAATTAGTCCCTGAAGTTCTTGGTGCTCTCATTTTCTCCTTTGTAACAAGAGTCAATGCTATGTCTTGTCCCCAAGGATGTGAAAGTCTGATAAGGAGGATCACAGAACTCATAATTTAAAGGTACTGTGGAAAGACAGAGCGTAACTATGTAGTAACACGGGTTTGCTTGAAAGAAAATTGTCTTGTTCTGAGTAGTACTGTACATCAGGAATATCCCACTGCTAAATTTTGTTTTCAGAAATGTCCATAAATAACACAAATACTTGCTTGCCACTTAGGCCCAAATTCTTTTATGTTTGCTTTTTCCTCTGGGTGATATTCCCTGTGAGCTCATGGAAGAGAAAGGGTAGGTTTTCATAGTTCAAGCCATCTCCTCAGTCAAATTTTTTAAAATACAGCTAAATATGGAGCTCCATCAAGAGCTTCAGTCAGTCACTTGAGGGCTACATTGCCACATTCTGGGGCACTCTTAGGAAGAACTGGCATCCTGAGTGCTATAGCGGAACTCAATCCAAGCCCAGTACAAGTTTTGTCTGACACCTTCTAGTTTTGATTAATTGGTAAGCTGTGCCAATGCTGTGCTATTTCTAAATGGTATTCACATGTTACAGACTGGTTTCAAAGACTGCTGGTGCAAAAGAAAGACTGCTACTGGTTTCAGAAAAATAATTTCTTTCCTAGCATTTGGCAGCTGGATAGTATCACTCAGTATAATCCCAGGACTTCTAACCCGCGGTTCCCTGTGCTACCTAAGGCAGTGCTCACCTGTGTGCAGAGGGGACTAGGCTTTCTGCTGTCCTGCCCATGAAGCCTGTCTTAGGGCTAGAGGCGGACAGAGTTAGGGTTGGAGTCCTGCGGGGGAGGCTGACTTAGCTGAACACTCAAAAGTTGCTTAGGCACATGGTTTAGTGGTGAACTTGACAGTGTTAGGCTTACAGTTGGACTTGATGTTAAAGGAATTTTCCAACATAAATGATGCTGTGATTCTGGGTTTGCCATCCTTGGTCTGTCCATAACTTCCACAGCAGCTACCATTTTCTCACTAAAGCAGGTGTAACTCCCTTGAATCATACCTCCTAGAAGATCATTAAGACAAGTGACAACTCCTCAGGGGTATCCACTGGTCCCTGTTAAGCTCTTGCATTTTATATTGCATTTTAAAAAGGACGTCTACTGTAGTTCAGCTTTTTAGCCACTTTAATCCAACTTTGGCAGCTTACAGTCTGCCTTTGCCCATTTGTAAATGACAGTCACTTTGCTCAGCGACACAGCACTTTACAGTGTAGCTGCCATCTCTGACGTTGTATTTTTTGCCTGTCTTCCTCTCCGTCCCTCCAAGAATGGTCCTGTACCCTCTACTTCAGTTCATGTGTCTGGCCCACAGTGGATAAAGCATCACTTATTCTTCCAAAACCATGGGATTTTGTGCTAGTTAATTTTAATCTCCATAAATCTCTTCAGTCTTTTGCTCTTAGAGGTGCATGTATTTATGTATATTTATAATATTCATCTGACTACAATGCTCCTCTCTCTGTATCTTCTGTGTTGGTTAGTGGCTTTGATATGAGATAGTAAGGGATGGGTAAGTGAGAGAGAGGAGGAATGCAGTGTGATTCTGTACATTTTTCATTAGGGAGACCCATCTGAGTCCCCCTTCACTTTCTTGAGCATACCAGTAAGTTTTGGTGGTCCATACAGTCAGTTATTCTTTCTGGCTATTTTTTTTTTTTTTTGCAGTACTGCACATGTATAATTGTTGTACTACTGAACCTCTTCTAGTGCTGCAATGTAGACTTCGTAGGCATTTCTTCGTTTGGATAATGCACTGGCTAGTGCATAATGCAACTCTATCCCAGAGTTGTTTGAGGACGATGAGGGAGGTAGAAAAGAAATCCAGAAGTTGTGGGCACCTCCACAGGCAATTCTTTGTGATTTCATGGCTTCTGCAATGTATTTCTGTGTCAAACCATGTTTGAGGTTGCCTTTCCTTACCTGATTTTTAGACAATTAAACTACTGTCTTCTGAGTACAAGCTTCCCCGAGGTAAAGACAAATTCCAAACAAGATTATGTGTCTCTGGAGGTTGCCTCCTCAGCCCTTATGTACCATCTTCTAGTTCTTTGAAGGTCCTGGTTACTAACTGTGAGAGTTCAAATTTTGCATTAAAAGACTGACTCCTATAAAAGAGCTCAGTAAGCTGCCTGAGACTTCTTTTTGGAAGTGAACGTGTTGCTGGTCTCCTGTGCCTGCATTTTCTTCCTTCTATTCACAAACTCAGTTACCAAGTTTTTAAATGCCTAAAAGGACAGTTAACCACCAATCTCTTAACAATGGCTGACAAATAATGGAAGCAGTGGAAATCTGGGCACACGTTCGTTCTCATCTGACTCTGAATGGCAAGACACATAGTGTGGGTTTTGTTGGGCTTCTTTGCTCATCTAAAATTATTCCAGCTTTAGCACTTTTGTCAGAACTGATGTAAAGCAGAATATCTTGTTGCAATTCAGGTTTTGATGTCTCAACAAAATTAACCAGCCAAAGGGATATTTTTTTTCCTCTCTGGAAGAAAAAACCATCAAAAATAAAGGGTACTTCACAGTCCAGGCTTTCTTGGTTTGCCACAACAAATAAGGGTAAGTGTAGAGCAGTGGAGATCATAGAATCATAGAATAACCAGGTTGGAAGAGATGCATCGGATCATCGAGTCCAACCATTCCTATCCCTATCCTATCATGGATGAAACAGGACTTTGTGACTAGCCCTTACTTCGCTGAGGTAGGAAGCTTTTGGAAGCTGTTTTTTTTCTTCTGGGACGCTACAGGATGAGCACCATGATCTTAATTTAGGAGTGTTATATAGATATTGATGCAGATATTGGTACAGGTATAACCCATTCTTCTCCATATTGGTGGAAAGGAAAAGGCTGTGCTAGTGCCAGTAAAACCATGTTAGTGTGAAGCTGATTCATGTGTCATTCCTCTAACTAACATGAAGCTAGGGCTAACTGGTACCTGGCTGAATGCAGTGACCACATATTGTTATTTTCCAAAGGGCACTCCTGATTTTATTTTAGACCAAGTAAAGAGAATCAATTGTGATATACTCTAGTAGGTAGAAATGATGCAAGAAGAGGTTGAAATGGAAGTTCAGCATTGCCCTTGGAAGCAGAGTTCAGCGCTCTGGCAACAGCAGGTGCTGGATATTGTGTCCACTACAAAGCCGGGGGCCTAAATACTCTGAAGAAAACACCAGCAGTCCTGTTTGTAGAAACCAATACTGGTGCAGCAAACAGCACTGGAATGCAGCGGACTCTGGGCTAGGAGCAACTCGTGAACCAAGATGATGTAAATCTGCATTACTCTTAATGGCCATTGCTTTTAGTAGCAAATCCTGTTTATTTTCATGTATGGAAGGAAGTACTATTATATGTTTGTTCACAAAGGCTTGTTAGTGATAGGACGAGGGGCAGTGGGTATAAACTGGAGAGGGGCAGATTTGTACTAGACATAAGGAGGAATTTCTTCACCATGAGAGCAGTGAGGCCCTGGCACAGGTTGCCCAGGGAAGCTGTGGCTGCCCCATCCCTGGAGGTGTTCAAGGCCAGGTTGGATGGGTCCTTGGGCAGCCTGGTATAAGTGGGACGTGTGGCAGGGGGCTTGGAACAAGTTGATCTTTAAGGTCCCTTCCGACCCAAACTACTCTCTGACTCTGTTATGCTTATAAAGTGCATAAGAGGTGGTGTGAACAGTCTGAAGACCCCTTGCTGAATCAACACATAAGTCATGTGTTAGATCAGTTCCAAACCTGATTTAACCTAGTTACTGCTTTGTTGGGTCCGGCAACCTCCCAGCAAACACTGATGTTTGTTTTATTCATAATATTCAGAATAGAATCTTATTTATCTTTTTAAAAATTGTTGAATTTTGTTTCTTAAGAACATTCCTGGTATGTAAATCTGATATTTTGTTAATCTGTTCAGTAAAATTTTTCATGTGTGTTAAAAGTTATGAGAACAAAGATGTTTGCTTTGTGATTGAAGGGTACAGGGAGGGGAATCTTTACCATCTGCCACTACCAAATTACTTTTCAAGTCAGAAACGTTAATCCCTCTCATTGGAAGATATTTCGGTCAGCCCTAATAGTAATATTTTGCGTAGGATTTCTCTTCCAGAGTTCAATAGAATTTACAAATAACCTCATCTTTCTAATGCTTTGGTAAGAGAGAACATCTGTCTCAGACATTGTGAGGATTGAAGCATTAAGAGTTTTTTAGAAATCTCATATTCATCCTGCAGTATTTGTCTGGCATATGTAATCCTAATATAGTAATTGTAACAGTAAATATTTTGTTATAACCAGACATTGAACTCAAAACAAACCTGTTTAGCTGCAGCTAATGAAAATGTAATGCCTGTGATTCTGCGATGTTTGTGTTCTGCAGGACCAACCTCGGTTTTAAAGAATTTTGAACCAGTAAAGACTCAGACTCTGCAACTTTGATGGAATGAAAAAACCTCAAGCTTTCAACACCTGCCATAGAAATTTAATAAAGACCCTAATAAACGGGTCAGTTTCAACAAACAATTAACTTAACAACTTCATCTGGAAGTCTTAGAGGCCCTATTTCGTAGAAAGTAACTTGAGAGCAGTCTCATGTTATATAGTGTAGTTAATATTTCCTTTAGAAAACCAGAGTTTTTAAGACTTAGTATTTCACGTGCTCCAGATTATATCAGACTGATGTTTGGTACACAACAAAGCCTTCAACCCCTGTATAGATCAAAAAGAAAATTTATATTAATCTTCTAAGCTGTTTGGGGGTTTCTTATGCACAAGGAAAATACACAATTCCCAGGAATTCAGAAGCTTATAAGATTAAATTTGCGGGCAATTTGGATAAAATTATTCCTTATACTTTGATTATGCCATTAAAATTCACACTCCTACAAAAACAGAGATTTTCTTGTAAATATTAAGTACTTACTGAACAGTGTAGCTGGGCTGCACCTTATAGACTTGAGAGGAATGCGTTTTCCTACGTGTTGCCTTATGTGGTGAGCTATTTTTTCAGCCTCTTGTAAACACATATAATAGAGATTAAGTCTCTGAGGGTTCAGTGTGTTTAATGTAACTTTGTGTTGAGAGGAAACAAAAGTAGAAAATTTAATTGTATGTTTTCCTTCCCTACTTCACACATTTTTTTCTTAAACTCTCCGTTTATTTTGCTGGTGGTTATCCCCACCCAGTCTCTCTCTTCCTCCTTTTTTTTTTTTTTTCGGCCATAGCTCACTCTTCTAACCACCTTCCCCAGGTTAGATGTGTTGCTTGCATGTGGCCTGTCTTTTGTCTTTGCATCTGAACTTCGGCCGGTGTGTTGTGTTTGAGTGGTAAAAGGTCTCCTGGAGAAGGATCTGTGCTTCCATTCAGCTGTCAATAAGCTCTATGTAACGTCAACGTCTTGTATCGATGGCATGACCTTTATGTGCCCATATGGCATATGCAATTACTTGCAGCTATACAGGCAAAAATAAAAGGTAGAACAGCATACTAGGATTGTGTGTTCGAGCTGCTTTGTATAGAGGAGATTATTGAGGTGAATCTTAGCCAGATGCCACCCTTTTTTTGCTGGTTTGGCACCAGAATTCAGCCTGGCTACTCGGTACCAGCAGTCAGGGTCTATGAAAAGATAGAACCCCCTAATTAAAACAAAAATCTAGGAAGTTCTCCTTAGCCAATAGTATTTATTGTGGGCAGTCTTGTAATGATCTCTAAAAACAACGTGGTCTTTAAGGCCTGGATACACACTCTTCAGTGTCTGAGACATAATAGCACGAGCATGGAATGTTGCGGGCAGCAAATGAGCAAATTTAGGTAAAATACATTTTCTAAGATGTCTGGCTGGCTTCCTCCATGAACACTAAGTTTTCAGAGAAAACAGTATTAAAACTTGATAGTATGATGACTAATAATCAGAAGTACACAGGCAGAGCCACAGCATAGGAACACCGTGAAGCCCAGTTTAAAATCCAGTTCTCATTTTGTTTGGTGGCCTGGAGTTTGGGTGGTTCAAAAGTAGATTGCTCAGTGTGTGTTCTTTAGAGACTGATTGATTCCTTGTCTGTATGAGCTGGGGCTTAGGGGTGAGGAAGGTGGAAGGATAGGACTTTGCATTTCACAAGACTTGGGGTATCTGAACCATGTTTCATTTTGGAGTTAGGTGTTAGTATTTGAATATCATACATTTTCCCATATATCTTTGTTGCTTACTAGGAAGTGCCATTTTCTGCTGGTCTAAGACTTCAGCAGAGGCTCAGATACCTCTAGAGTCATAAGGGTTATAAGCTGGTTCTGTGGGGCCCATTGGTGACTGATGAAATGGATATGGGATGACTTTCCTGGCAAGTTATTGCTTCTGAAGCCAAGGGCAGTCAGAGCATCCTCTTTCACAGTGAGGTGGCCAACACCACTGTTTCTGTCTTGAAAACTTGCTTAATGTTAATAACCGGTATATCTTGTATCTATAGAGGTTATAGCCTGTGGTAGAAATGAGGAAGCTGTTTTTGGTGTGTGCTATAAAACTAGTAGTTAACAAGATGTCTTGAAGGTAAATTGCAAGTGGATCTCAAAGCAAGCTTGGCCTGTTGTGAAGGTTGTAATGTCATCTGCTGATGATATCCTGAATGAAATACTAATAGCTTTGGAAACAAATTTAAGTGACCTTCAGATTTGCTTTGGGAATAATATGCATACGTGCAAGTCAAGCAGTTTTCTGTTGCCATGTAATTACACACTGCCGAATGTTCCACTCACATCAGCTTCCATATTTCATAGTTCGTTCATATGCCCAGCCCCTTGGTGATGTGCCTCAGAGGATTATTCATAACTGGTTCTACAACAACAGAATAAATAGTATTTACAAGCAAGTTGATATTTGCTATCTCCAACTTGCTGCTGAACATAGAGGCTGTTGGGAAATTGGCTTCTTGTAGGTATTACAACAGTTGTGACCTTTGAGGAGAGTTGAAGGAGGAAGAAATGGCAATAGCAGTAAATGCCTGAGGAATTTCTAGGCTGGTGGAGCAGGAAATAGTACCACAAAAGAAAACACTCCAACTCTCTTGTCCATAACAGCTTAACTTTGAATTTACCCAAGTGGTTTTTGTACTAGTGTAGTTTTACTCTGTGGCAAATTAGATGCCTTTGCCATAAGATTTGACAAACCAGAATATGTATCTCTTGTGAATATTTGTTTGCAAACTGACTACTTGCACCTGTGTACTGTGATATAGATACTGTGCCTCTGCAACATCTTAGACCCTACTTTGAACACATGTTGCGGCTGAGCTTATTGGAAGAGCATGGAAGTCCCAGCTTCTGTGTGGTTGCCAGAATTTCTCTTCATACTTTTTCTCTTCTGTCAAGGTCTAAGCTGAACCAAAATGGTAATTCCTAACTTCTTATTACTACCCAGCATTATATCTTTGAATCCAGTCCTCACAGCAGGCATCAATCTTTTCCAGCATAGGATTTGTGCACAGGCCAGCCATATGGTGTGTGTAATTATTATTTTATAATGGTGTTATTGCTCTCTAGCTGCCCGGTAAACCTACTACAGTATAAGTAAGCTACATACATAAGCATAGGAACTTTAGGCTTGAATGAGTTTCTTCACATTTATACAATAGTAGGTGCAAAGGAGGAAAAAAAAGACTCCATTTAATTTATAGAAACTGTATACAATTTATAGAGTCTCTGTACAATTGTCTAAAATGAAAAGGTTGTAGAGAAGAGGGGCTGTAATTAAACTGGGAGGTCCACAAAGCTGGAGAAGAATAACAGTTAAAGGCACACATCAGTAAATACCTGTGCTAAACTTTTCCCATTAACTCTACCATCAAGCATATGGCCTGCATTAGGGGTTTGTCTGCCTTAGGGATTTTATAAACACATTTCCTCCCTTTTCCTCTTCCTCAACCAGTTGCTGTTGCTTTAAACTATTACAGAATCAAATAGTGACCATTCTGGGGTCATTATTCTTACTAGAAAGAGGCTACTTGCTAGAAATGTCCTCTGAAACCTGTGTATATATGCAACTGCTTTCATTAATGGGCCTGGACTTTTTTTTTATTGTTGCATGAGCTTCCTGAAGCAGTAATAGCAGCTTGGCTCAGCCGCCCTTTCAGGCGTATGTGCAACTCTAATTTGCATTGATGGCAGAATTTCTGCAGCAAAATTAGGAGCCAATGTGTGCTCAATTTTGTGGATGATCTGTAAATAAACACAGCTCTCTTTTTGCATCCTTATTTACCCTGAAAATGAGGTGACTGAAGTGACTGGTGAGAAACAGGACCTGAAACCAAGAAACCATGCCTCTGATGAGATCAGAAAACATTAATTTTGCACCTCTGTACCTTTCTGCGTTTCCTCTTCGATTTTGGTCAACCTTGGAAGTTCATATATCCAACCTGTTTGGATATATGAGGTCTCCTGTCCTCCCTGAAACCTGGCGCTGCCCATCTGAGCATTCCTAAGCATTTCGCACAAGCTTAAGAAAGAGTTCACCCTGTGTCCTGCAGGTAGCTCCTGTGTGCCTGTTCTGTTTTTCCCTTTGCACCAACGCATGTATTTAAACAAAAAGAAGTGTGTCTGGGAACAATTCTGGCTTAACATTAACCTTCACCCACCCTCAAATGTTAATTTTAACAGATTGATTGTGGAAGTTACGTTGTAGGTGACACACAGCACTTCTGCTGCTCAGACGTGAATGTGTGAGTGCATGGAAAGAACAGTTCTAGGGTCGAGGTGCTGAAGGAAGGGTGGCCCAAGAAAGATGTGACACATCTCTTAGTTCATTGTACTTTGAGACTTGTAGGTGGTAAATACTGTAGGGTTTTTACAGATATTCTGGAACCCTAATATAATTTACAGTTTCATGTGTAGAAGGCTGTTTCAAATCTGTGTGCATTCTTCTGAGATATTTTTAAAGAAAAGCCAACAGCAATAATTAGTTTGGCATTTTCCATATTTTCTAAAGCACTTAAGGGATAATGACTTTTTGTAACCAGTCTTACATAAAATCAGGTTTTACAGGAATAAGAGGACTTAAAAGCTAGAACGGCCATCACTGACAGATGTAATTCATGCTGAAAGCTCTATTCCAATACATCAAAATAAGGAAAACAATTTTACATATGATTAGAGGCTTCTGACCCTTCAGTTAAAATGATCAAAAAGAACAATATTAAAATTTGATTTACGGAAGCTACTACTTAGCCTATAATTAGTCTGACCAATAAAAACAAACCAGACTTATACAGAATTTGATTTCCCAGTATATAGGTTAGCTATTTTTGCAGGGCTGAAGAGACACAGAATGGTTTTAAAATATATTTGATATAGTCTATGAGTAAATTGAAATACAGCATATAACTAGTCTTAATGTTTTTTCTCCATAAATTGCCAGATTTCCTTAATTCAAGAGAAATTTGAGAACCACTTAAGAATAATGGTCTCTAAAATGAAATATTGCTTTGTCAGTCTACGTCATTTATATTAAATATATGGTTTACTTTTTTATATTAAAAGGTAAATGAAAGTTGGTCAGTAATATGATTCCCCTTACACTTTTGTGTAGTTCACTATGGAAGTGGATTCTGGATAAAGCAGAAGTGATTAAAAACTCTTCAGCTGGCGCAAGAGTTCTTTGTACAGCACCTAGCATACAGCACTTTTGGCAAGGAACAAGCACTCTTCATCTTACTGCAATATAAATAAAATGATTTTTCAATGTAGGGACTTGGAATTTTGGTTTTAAAGGCACTGGTTAGGAGATGGGGAAGATGAGATTTGATGAGGCTTTTCATTTCATAAGAATGAAGACAGAATTGTTGTGCTGGCTAATGCGGTCCTGTTCCCTTGTGCATGCAAGTAAGTACATTGGAATCCACACCAGACCAATTTGCCTGTGGGTGTCAAAGCAATAATCCTATAAATTGACATAGAAGGTTCAAGCTGGCTGCTCAGAGTCTAACATCACTGGAGAGCTGTGCGCAACACATAAATATTCACTTCTTGGAAGCTACATTGAAGATTGCAGAACTGAGGGAGACTTCTTCTGTACTTTATCTACAAGTGTATAGCTTATGTCTGGGGAAAGAAATTGAATAAAACACCACATCTCAAGCTCATACCTCCTGCTTGGAATAGATTTATTTTATTTACAGGGCTCTGATAAATTCCGGCTTTTTTGTGCATCACTTTTTGCTGGAAACTTAAGTGTTTTTGTTTTTCTTTTTATTTATGATATTTCTAGTGGAACGGGAAAATGTACAGAAGAGGACCTTTACCAGGTGGATAAACCTACATTTGGGAAAGGTAAGACTGATAGTGTTAATAGTGAGATACGAGGAGACAACAGTAGACAGTCTGCAGTTAATTCCCCTAAAATAGTTAGAACTTGGAAGCAAAGTTGACTTCTTTGTATATGGGGAGGTTTGGAAGAGAATGAGGGGAAGCTGAAAGCGTATTTCTGGGTAAGTGAAAATTACTTTTCAGCAACAAATGCTTGGCTGGCTTTAGTCCATCTGAGGTGCATTTAACTCTTTAATACTACTGACTGTTATCATAAGGCCAGAGTTTTCCCACAGAACATGCCCACATAAAATCAAATGTAGTTTAGGCTGCTCTGGCTTGATGATGACTGATTCCTCTGTGGACTGGAAGTTTGAGCATCTGAGGCATCATGGCCCAAGACAGATATTCTTCAGAACCTGGCTT
This sequence comes from Phaenicophaeus curvirostris, assembly GCF_032191515.1. Taxonomy (NCBI): domain Eukaryota; kingdom Metazoa; phylum Chordata; class Aves; order Cuculiformes; family Cuculidae; genus Phaenicophaeus; species Phaenicophaeus curvirostris. Next base: position 53,545,257 of record NC_091396.1, on the reverse strand, counting down.
CGTTGGAGATCTGTAGATGGGAAACATTAATTCCTTGTCATGTTTTTGTGGAGGATGGGATCTTTACATATGCACTTATATTAGAGAAATAGTTTTTTAACATTGCTTTATATTTTTGAGATCTGTTGTTCCTTAACCACACCATAATAATGAATATTAACCCAGATTTACTTTTCTTATTGATGGTAGATAAGTACTAACTCTCCTGAGTAGTCTGCCATCCAGGGAATGATTCTCTTGCTGTTGAGGATGAAAAGTGGAAAAAAATCCTTAATATGATGGAGACAGCAGCAATGGTTAGTGTAGAATCAAGGAATGAGACCAGATTCCTGATCTAGACGAAGTTTGGACTTGAGTTTGAGGGTCACAGTGCTTTTAGTATCTGTGGCTAAATTTCACTAAGTGCAAACTGGGACTAAGTTTGGGCTACAAGCTACTTTCGGTCTAGCTGCTTTAGTTCTTGGGAAGTGACTGCATGTCAGACTGAGTAAAGTAAAGGGGTTTAAGAAGAAAGACATAACATATGCAGTTGCTCAAGTCCACTGCTCTTCCATGAGTATTGCTGAAGGAATAAAGGGGTCCTCTTCAATCTCACTGGAAAATCAGAATAAGGCTAGTTCGAAATGTTTTGACTAGCAGTTGCTCCCAAAGGGGTCTCAGAACTAAGAAAGTGTTATGTGATTACTTTGTGAATCAGAGCCTAGGGCTTTAAATTAAGTGCTCTTTTGGAAGTTCTCAAAAAGGGTTGTCAAATATGTGACTGTTGGAGAAGGACTTTGATTTACAGAAGGAATTAGATCATGAAAAATGCTGTAGGGTGCTGTTAATTCTGCTGTGCCAAGCATATGAAGTCTTAGAAAGTTTGTGGGCAGGTGAACTCTTTTCTCTGGAGTGCATACAAAATTTTTCCTCTTTGATGCAACTAAAAAAACCACTCTTCTGAAGGGAGGCAAAAGTCTCCTGTTACACTAATGTTTTTCCTGGAAGTGGCATAATAGACATATCCATGTAAATAATGAGAGCTTCGCTAAAGCTTTCTGTAATTATAAGTGGTTCCCTGAGGATACCCACTGAGGAAAGTGGCTTCTGCCTTTATCCTTAAAGAAGAAACACTTCTTGCAGAGTGACTTCTTTCTTTTAAGGGAAACAGTGAAGTCGTCTTCTGGTACTTCTTCAGAAAACGTATGGTGTGATGTGTCCCCTTTTGGAGCAGACTATCCCATTTGGGTCATCTTTTGAGAGGAGCTGGCTCTGCTGGTCATGGTATAATTGGGAGTAGTCTGCATCTCCCGAGTTAATGCACTGCAATAATGAAACAGGTTTGGGTTTGAGGCTTTCAGACAGATTATGTAATTTTGAAATGAACAATACTTAGCTTTCTTTCAGTCTGGAGCATTGTTGAGTATTCTTGGCTAGATTAAAGACTAGTAATGAAAATGTATGGTTCCAGTTTGCCAGAAGCAGTGCTTACCCGAACAGTAGTGCATTGCCTAACCAAATATAGAAAGATTGGTCTCTTTAGGAACACGTGAGTGAGTGACACCCAAACAGAGTGTAATTGCTGCAGCTGAGACTACCTGTAAGGGCTGAGCTGAGTTGGCGATACGCCTCACAGCACAAACATCATTAGAAAGCTTGGTGAAATGCGGATGTGAATTCCTTTGGAGGAGTTTGCTGAAAAGAGAGAGACACAATACAAGAAGTTGCTACTTAAAGTACTTGGAAAATACTGGGAAACAGAGTGGTGTACTGCCTTAGGGAGGAGACAGGACACTGTGGCCGACTGTATCATAGGTTTATTTCAGCGTTGTGGGATTTGCTTCTGCTGGACCTATCTTAATCTAATGGATCAGCACCCAAGCTTGTAGGTGGTTGCTTCCTAAGCAGAGTCTTTAGGATGTAGAGTTTTTAGGATGAGATTCTGTTACGGGAAATCTGGAAAGAATTCTTATCTGATTTCAATTACATGAGTACTATATCTGTTTTAGCTCAGACACTCCTAGGACAGAATTGCCACTGATGTGAAGAACAGTCAGCTTTTCCTTCCCTAAGGCTAGGATTTATCATTTATTTCTAGTATCTCTGTCTTGAAAATTCTCCTTTTTAGACTCTGAAATCCTGGTGACTTACCAAACAATACTGCTTTAAAATCTAACTAGTTTTTATTTTTTCAATTCGCAGCACAAGCCTCCTTTGAAAGTGAAAGACTTATTTATTGACATACAAGATGGCAAAATCTTGATGGCACTACTGGAAGTCCTATCAGGACAAAAGCTGGTATGTATATAAGAGGGAAAAACTCCATAGGTATGAAGCTATGAACATCCAAAGAATAAGAGAGAATTTGGTCCTGTGTTTTGGGTGTAGTAATAAACATTTCATCAACTTTGTTGTGAATTCCTTGTGTTACAGGCTGGTGTCTTGAGTTACAATTCAGGAAAATATATAACAGGGAGTTGCAAATGATGTGTGATCAGTGTAAGTGTTCCTACACCTCAGACGTTTTAAGGCTTTAATACATTGATGTTCACATGTTCCATTTGGAGATCACCCAAGTCACATTACCTAGAAGAGATATATTTGCTGTATTATTTTTTTAATCCATAAATTCTTTTTCTATTTTGTTTAGGATCATTATGACACTTAACAGGTCTGCTGATGCTTGGTGGTGTTGTGAGCCTATTTCTGATATCCTGACTCAAGTTTCAGTAGTCTTACTGCTATAGTCTAAATCAGAAGGGAAAAGTTTCACTTATCAGAATAATTTACTCTCCTCTTTTCTGTGTAAGAGCTGTATAAAGTTCCACATACTAGAAATGGAAACACCCAGTGCAAATATAAATGACCAATTGCAGTTGAATTAATGGTTTTTTTTTCCTGCATCAATCTTGTCAGCAAGTATTCTCTTCTGTGTGGCACCTGGATAAGATGAGAGACCTGTTCGGCAGCTGTCTCACAGCTACAGATGCATTTACAGTAACCCAGTGATTCTCTATAGCAACTGAACCATCTGCATACTGCAGCATGAATGACCACTGTGGTCACATGGTCAGAACTGGCTATTTTTTTAATATTCATACAGTTCTGGGGAGCTGTAGCCTCTGTGTTTGTAGGTTTTTTATGCTTTATTTGTAGTGGTCAATAATTGCAAATTTTCTTGAAACAGCATTACTCTTATTTTTTTCTAGATGCACGAATACAAATCTTCAACCCACCGCATTTTTCGTTTGAACAACATTGCCAAAGCACTTAAGTTCTTGGAGGACAGTAACGTGAGTATTTTCAGAGGTGGGATTTAATGCCTTTCTCGATGTATTTTGCAAATTGAAATTACTGTAACTAGTCTGATGTACAGCATGTATGTAAGAGGAATGTACTACATAAAGGCACTCTGACTTACCTTAGCAGCAAGGCTGAAACGCCAGATAGAAATGCACAACAAGAACACTCACAGCGTCTGAACCAAGATGTATTTGTTCATTTTATAATGTAAAAGTTCAGCAGGATTAAAGGATCAGGAACGCAATATTAAAAGAAAATAAAAAGAAATGCAAGTAATCTTTATGAACTGGGTCTTAGTGGCCTTACTTCGGTTACACAGAAGGCAGATGACTTTCATCAGAAATGCTTAAAGTATTACAAATCATGTATTTCTTTGTAAATGGCTGAAGCAGCTGATCATGAGTCAAAGGCAAGAGAAAATTAAATCTGGGAAATGCTTCACTCCAGAAATCAAAACTGTATAAGGCTGTAAGTTCCCTCATAGTCAGTGAGGCACTACTGCAACATCACTTCCTAAAGTTGTAAGTGATAAAGCAAGATCAGACCCTGTAGCTTGAAATTATTCATTCCTTTTTTTATTTCTCCCATTAGGGCTTTATTCCAAAGCTGTATATATGTGGTCTGTGTTTTGAAAACTCTCTGCTCTTGAAAAATGTTGAGAAGTAATGGGGTCAAGAGAAGTCCCAGCCATGTAACGACTCATATACATGGTATACCAAGATCTTTCAGAAAGAGAAAACAAATATTGAACTATATCCTATAAAGGACTGCAGCATTCTTGCTGTAGTGGAAGATCTTATCATCTAGTATCCAAAGTAAAGTTTTGCAGCTTCTCCACTATACTGTCTGGAAAGAAAATGTAATTGATTATCCTATTGACTCCAGGGTTCAAGTATTCTAAAGAGTTTAAACTTTATGGGTTAAGAGGGATCCAGTGTGTGCGTAAGGGCAAACCCCTGCTTTGCATAGACTGCCACAATAGCAACTGATAACACTTTGCTTCTTCCCTGTAATGAGCTTAGCTCTTTCTCCAGACATCCTGCAGCAATGCTAGCCACGTAGGAGAGTGACTGCAACCTCAGTGCAGGGATGAAGATAATGTTAAGCCTTACTGGATCTCTTAGGAACTGGTAGATGTGGGAGGTTTAACCTCCTTTGCGTTTTTCCCCAGGAGATGATGTGAAAGGTCAAGAAGTTGACCAGTAACTTCTAGGTGTTCCAGTCTCCTTTTGGAAACTCCACCAAAAGGGGCTGCTCTGACTCTAAATATGCATGCCCACGTGCTAAGAAATATTTCAAAAGTTCTCAGATTTCTTAACAATTTCCCAGTTGATTTTTACCCAGATACAACTAAGACCAACTGGCAGGTCTCTTTTTCTCTATTTACATCATCATATTGCAGAGATGCAGCTGAAGCGTATATGGTTGCCAGGAGCGTAATAGAGGACAACCTAGGACCTCAACCAGCAAGGCCAGGCAGGAGAAGCCCTCGTCACAGGCAGCCTTTTAATTATTAGTGCTAAAACATCTACTTTTCTATGGATTTCTTGTTTCCTTAAGAGTAAGCAGATGGTATCTTCTAGCTGGGTATCCATGCTGGGCTGGGTGACAAATGTAAGCAGTAGTAACAGAGCTGTCACTGAGAGCAGTCTAGCGTTAAACGTCACTTGCTCCCCATTTTGTAGAAACTGCTTTTAAAATGTCCTAGAACTTAAGAGTTTTCCCATGCCAAATACCTTGGAGCTAACAAGAAACCTGAGTCTTGAAATGTGACAGCTAAAGGTGTCTTCTTGCTATGATTGAAAACTGTTGTGCAAACCACTAGATAAAAAGTTATTTTGCTTTCCTTTTTTCAGTTTAACCAGACCGGTTAGTGAAGGTTGGTGATGAAAGAGTTGGCAAAATGCCTTGGCTGCCAAGAGCTTCAGGGTTAGATATTAAACCACAATGGGTGGAACCCATCAGCATAAGCTTCTGGGGAAGCGGGGTGAAGCACTGCTAAGTGATTCATGATATACATAATTTCTCAGTGATAAATGGGCTGTGTGCTGGGCTTTAACTGGGCCCATAGTATGTGCAGTACTGACAGCTTTCTCCCTCCTTCATGACCTTTGCCAAAACTAAGTCTGTGTTGTCTGAGAGAATAACATCCTGGTGTTATCAGGGGGAAGAAACCACAGAGTGGAAAAATCGAGAGTTTGCTTGCATTAGGCAACCCTATCCTTTGTGACCTGATTTAATCAGAACTCTCTGACAAACTGTGTAAGGTGAGATAAGAAAGGAGAAATGAGATGCATAGCAAATCAGAAGTAAGCAGATTTTATTAGGATTTTAATTTTCGTACAAGAATTAACTCTCTAATTTTTAAGAATAGGGTCCACTGGAGGGGGCACCATCTTGTTCCATTTTTGTATGGAGGAAACATATTTGTGGTCCTCATGATGCAGAACTGGGCTCAGTTCTGTTCTATAGACTATGCTGAAGGCTTAGATAAGAGCTGCATGGGCAGAGTGGTTGTGATCAGGGCAAATTATCATTAACACAAGGTTTCAGTCTTGCTGTTTTGGCTGGCCAGTCTGTGGCAGAAGTGTTATGAACACATCCAGTAGTCTTAGTTCAAGACAGTGCATTTTTTGCATTTACCTTGCTTCTTTGAATTTGGCTCTGAATTTATGTTCTCTTCTACAGGTAAAGCTTGTTAGCATCGATGCAGCAGAAATAGCAGATGGAAATTCCTCTCTGGTACTTGGACTAATATGGAATATAATCTTGTTTTTTCAGGTAATAAAAACTGAACACTTTAATCATAAGTGAATAATCTTCATGGCATCAATCTGTTCCAGCTGAATACTGATTTTTGAATAGATTTTTTATCCTAAGGAACATAATTAAGCATGCTAAACCTGAGCTTTTCCCTCTTAATATACACTAATTTTGTACCTGCAACTGCTTTCATTTTACATCATTGGACCTATTTTGGTGTAAAACAGAGACAATTTAAGCCCTCATTTGACTTGAACCAGAATTAGAGCTTCATATTTCTACTTTCCCTTATCTCCTGTGCCTTCTCAGGGTTCTGCTCCAGATTCCCTGGATCTGAACCAAGGTATCGGGTTTGGTCACGGTTTATTTTCATTAAACTTTTCTGGATTTAATTCAACATGGAGGGAAATTCCTTGTAAAATCACTGATCTCCGGAAACTTACTCAACATGGCAAAAATTCACAACTGATGTAGAGGTCCAGATGAAAGATATTGAAGGACCTGGAACTGATAAAACTGATTTGAGCCTGAAAATTTATTTAGCCTCAGGATTAGTTTAAAACTATTCCCTGATCTTTTTGTATTTTCAAAATATCCTTTGAGACAATAGCAAATTCTAATGTACAGAGAGAGATGAAAGGAGGTTTTCTGCAACTCTTGTAAGAAAGACTATGGGGTTCTTTCATTCTCTTGGGTTCATTTCTAAGCTGGCTTTGAGTTTAAGAAATAATCTTTATCTCAAAAGTTGCATTGGGGTTTCTCTTCCTGACTGAGCTCCTCAAGGTGAGCTGTGGTGCGCAGCACTAGTTTGGCCAGAAGGACTCAAAGGTGTAGATGGTATGACCAGAAACTGTCTCTTGAGCAGCAGAGGGCATGGGAGACCTAAAAGCAGCAAAGTGGATAATTTGGATTCAAATATCAATGCTGACCACGACAGGGGTGCTGCTGCAGGTCACCATTTCTTGACTATTTCACTCCGGCAAGTCCTGCAAAGAGAAAGAACATTTGCAGTTAAGCGGAATGTTCTTTGAAGGACATGTTTCACTGCTTTTTGTTTAATATGAATTTGCTCAGTTCAGCCTTAACTGATACCTTGCCCTTTCTGTTTCCTGGGGTTGCCAGCTGGGCTGCTGCTGGCTGTCACACCTGTGCAATACAAGTTGAAAGTTATAATGGACAGGTCTATAATTACCTCTTAAAATTCAGTTATGGTGCTGTTATCTTTAAAAATTTGCATGAAAACAAGCACTGAGTTCTCTGTGCAGCCATTGTAAATGAGAGCACTGCGTGTTTCACCTTCTATTACAGATTAAGGAGCTGACAGGTAACCTCAACAGGAATTCCTCCTCCTCCAGCCTGTCCTCCGGGCCCAGCGGTCCGGAATCGGACACATCCCACCCCAGCACTCCCAGTGTGGAGAGAAACATGTCTGTTACAGTGAAGGATCAGCGGAAAGCCATCAGAGCCCTTTTAATCTGGGTTCAGAGGAAAACCAGAAAGTAAGCTAACAAGCCCTCATGTAAAAATGTGTTCCACCTGCCCTCTGAAGCAGTATCTCTTTTCTATCTCCCACCCTGTGTGTGCATTACTGTGCACTCTGGCTTCTTCTGCTTTTGAAGGCTTCAGGCACAAGGTCTCTGCAAAGGGGAATATCACTACAGCCATGTGTCTACAGTGACTGTCTGACCTTGAAGCCGTGTGCATTGCTGGCTTCATGGTTTGAGTGTTAAATGTTAACTTGCACTAATCTGCTTTGTGCTGTTTAAAACAGGAATTGTTTTACCCCCTGGCTTTCGTGAAGTCGATTTGATATCTTTTGCTAATTAGAGGGTAGGCATAAACAAGGGGTGACCCTAAAAAATAAATTCTGTAGTTCACTGCTGCCAGTGCAGACTGCAGAGGAAGCACAGTTTTACTCCCCAAATAATGCTGATCATGTCATTAACAGGGAGGTGGTACAAGGAAAGTGAGGACTACAGATGTAAAGGCCGTAGATTTTTCAGTGCAGTCAAAGAGTACAAATTGAAAACATCTAATAGAAAAAAATTGTTCTTGTGACTGCACCATTAAAACTGTAATAGTGTCATTATAATCCTGTTATCCAACGACCTATGCAGAATTTTCTGTACTGGGGCTGTAGTTTATTGCAAGTTTGATGGTTGTTTTTTCCTCCCAAACTTCAGGCACTTGTGGCTTATACATATACTGACAGCATTTGTATTTGGCAAAGCACAATTTTCTGCTGTAGCAGGCCAAGTACACAGGAATGTGAATCATTTATGCTTATGTTTTTAAATACTTCAAGTGTTGGCAGTCTTCCCAAGCAATGACATTAAAATGCTGGAGAGCATCAGAAACAGGAATCACAGAGACATTTGGTTATGTAAATGTTATATGTTGCTGAGTTCTTGAGGGCTTTGTTTTTACTAACTACTTCCTACAAGCAGGTTGATGTCAGCTGTTAGCCACACCAATCCAGTTTGTGAATCCTTGTGCTTTAATGGACGTATTTTGTGCACTTTGAAATCCAAAAAGGTCTCCAGTGTGACTAGTGCAACCCAGCAACCTTACTTTTAACTTTCAGGAAAATGATGCCTTTACTTTGGATTTTGTAAAACAGCCACTCATGGAAAATGTATGTAATTCTGTTTAGGTACGGTGTTGCAGTTCAGGACTTTGCCAGCAGTTGGAGGAGTGGCCTTGCTTTCTTAGCTGTCATAAAAGCAATAGACTCTACTTTGGTAGACATGAAGCAAGCACTGGAGAAATCAGCTCGAGAAAACCTGGAGGATGCTTTCAGCATTGCACAAAATAAGCTGGGTGTTCCTCGGCTCCTAGAACCAGAAGGTAAAATGCCTACATCAGCTTTGTTGGGTAATGTTCAAACTGTAATATACAGTACTATGATACCTACCAAAAACCTCCCAGTGATGAGGCTGTTGATGTGATCAGTGTGCTCGCAGCCCAGAAGGCCAACCGTATCCTGAGCTGCATCAAAAGAAGTGTTGCCAGCAGGTCGAGGGAGGTGATTCTGCCCCTTTGTTCGTCTCTCATGAGATCCCATCTGGAGTACTGGTTCTGGTTCTGGAATCCCCAGCATAAGGATATGGAACTATTGGAACAGGCCAAATGGAGTACCACAAAGATGATCAGAGGGCTGTAGCACCTCTGCTGTGAGGACAGGCTGAGAGAGTTGGGGTTGTTCAGCCTAGAGGAGGCTCTGGGTAGACCTTATAGCAACCTTCCAGTATCTGAAGGGGATGTACAAGAAAGATGACGAGGGACTTTTTACAAGGGCATGTAGTGAAAGGGCGAGGGAGAATGGGTTTAAACTGGAAGGGGGAAGGTTTAAATTAAATATTAGGAAGAAATTCTTCACAATGCCGGTGGTGAGGCACTGGCACAGGTTGCCCAGGGAAGTTGTGGATGCCCCCTCCTTGGAAGTCTTCAAGGCCAGGTTGGATGGGGCCTTCGGCAGCCTGGTTAGGTGGGAGGTGTCCCCATGGCAGGGGGTTTGGAACTGGATGGGCTTTAAGGTCTCTTCCAACCCAAAAACATTGGTCACTTTTTGTCATATGCTTCTAGTCACATTTGTAAACTCCTTGGGGCAGAGATCTTAACATACTTTCAGCCATGGTTCTGGATAGATACCTACCCAAATGTATTTACATCTCCCAGTTTTTCCTTTATATACACATGTATTTATATATGAAAACAAGTGTACGTGTGTGTATATAGATGTATGTATATAAATGGAGCTTCTTGCAGTTTTTTTTACTGATCTCTGCTGGACTGGTATTAGGCCTTGATTTCGTGATTGAAAGCAGAGATAGGTTATTTGTGCTTTCATGGGTCACCTGTTAGCAGACTGGGCCATCTGCTAAAAATAAACCTGTACTGCCACTCAGCAAACTCACTGTCTAATGACCATATGAAGGTGGATGAAAAGCGACCCTGATCAGTGTTCAGTATGTGTTTGAAAATAGAAAAAACTTAATGTGAGTAAGATGTTGAGAACTCTTTTGACTACCATCAACAATGTAAAGGATTTTACCCTCTCTGATCTGCTGTCAGAAAAAAAAAAAAGTGTTTGTAGCTGTTATTTGTCTCATCATAAAGGAAGTATAAATGTCTGATGATCTATTCCTCTGCGAGAGCATTTCAAAGGTCTGCATGCTCAAGCCCCTTGTATCTGTCTCCATAGATATCATGGTGGAATCACCTGATGAACAGTCAATTGTGACATATGTGGCACAGTTTCTGGAACACTTCCCGGAGCTGGAAGGGGTATGTGTTTACTCTTATGTCACATAATTTTTTTTATTTGCTTTGGTGTACTTAAAGTCAGATATTTCTGTATTTCTCTTCTAGGTTTCTTTCTAAACTATTTAAAATAAACCACAAACTTAGTTCTAATATTTCACAATTTTGTTAAATCCATTCAAATGGGTTTTCATTGGAGATTGCTAAATGCTTAGGTAGAATTGTGCTTTTAAACATTTGCATCCATTCATAACTGTCAGAGGTTAGAACTGGTTACATAGGGCTCTTCTACTTTGCTATATTAGTTTCAGAACAAGACTGAAATTTATCCCTTTATCTATGACAATTCATTGGACCTTGCATTTCATTTTGACTTCCATTTTCTCAAGTTTGAGGGCCACAATCAATATGGCAGGCATCAGAGACAAGATTCCAGAGGCTGAATCTTGTCAGTGCAGCTAAAGGACCTAGACTTTAACATAGACTTCATCAATACTGTAAAAAAAATGAAGAGCAGGTAGGGACTGACATTGTCAGGGACTGAAAAAGATCTTTTGGAGACAAAGAGGATAAACTTATAAAGGAACTGAAGGATAGGAGAGAGGAGATTTGAAGGAAAAATGGGAAGTCCCAGGAACTCGAGAAGAGATTTGCATAAGGTGAAAAACTGTTGTGGAGGCTGCTCACACTTGCAACCAAATCTAGTTGAACATAGTCTTTTTGGTTTGAAAGGGTTCCCCAAGAGTCAGCATCTTTCCAGTATGTGGGTAAGTTTTTGTGCTAGAGTACATGCACTTGAATGATGGTTCCCACATGAAAGGCATTCCCTATCATTTCTTGACTGAATGTTCCAATTGGTATGTATTTTGTAGCTTATAAAACTGGTGGGCAATATTAAAGTCACTTAATTAAATGGAATTAAAATTTTTATATTAATCTAATTATGATTACTAGATTAGAAGAGCATTAAGATTTGTTGGCGTTAAGACTTGTGGGCATTCTAATAGACAAAGAAAAAGCTTACTGGTTTCCTGTGGTTTTATTTTAAATACAATCTGTTGGAATGGAATGTTCTAGTATATAAATATATTTCACAGTGGACTTACTGGGCTTGTTAGATTTATTTTATTCCCAGGGTTTGGGATTATGCTAAAAAGCCAAGTCAGTTGTCTCCACAGGTGCAGCAGGGAGAGATGAATACATCAACAACTGAGGACTGGGCTTGTCTACATTCTGATATTCCTATACAGGTGGTTTCTTGGCATTGAGCTTTGTTCAACTCACTTGACTTGCCAAATTGGTTTCTCTAGTTTCAAAATAAGTGAGTCATTAATTGGCCATTCATAAGGTGATGGTAGTTATTTTTCCTGTAGTGTTTGGGGAAAAGTAAAATGGTTATGATTTGTCTTTTAATGGTGTACCACTACTTGCAGGAAGACTTTACAGATCCTGAGAAGGAGCTTCCAATTGAGTCCACGTATGTCCGCATCAAAGACACACCTTCAGAAAAGGAAAGCAAAATCTTGATTTTGAGTGAAAGTGAGGAAAACCTGTATACTGTTAATCATGAAAGGAGACATCCTCCTCCTCCAAAGGTTCATATTCATGACACACCTGAGGGAATCCCATCAGAAACTATTCCTGAACAGTGTAATGGGAAATTGAGTAAAGTGTTAGGTGATGCACAGGAAACATCTGAAGAGGAGCCTCAGAGGCCTACCTCGCTGAAAATTAAAGGATCTGTCAGTTTTGAATCCAGTTCCTCTTGGGAGGTTTTAAGTGATAAATTCATGCCAGGTGAAGACGGCGTGTGTGATCATCCACTGATACAGAATGATGACCTTTCTCCAGCTGTTCTGACAGATCAGAAAAATTCTGTTGACTCTTTTGAAGACTACTCTGAAGAATTAACTAAAGAAACCTCTACTGAATATGACAATGAAACTAAGAGCCTTTCAGCCAATACTTCTTCTTTGAGTCCATTATCCTGGACTTCAGGTATACTTACAGATGAATCTATAAATAAAGTAGAAGAGAGCAAACCCCAAACTTCAATTCTTTTACCAGAAGATACCTCAAAACAAGAAGATACGCATAAGTATGTTCTTCATCTTCTAAATGAGGAAATGCTGAAAATTCCACAAAATGGACATGCAGAGCAATCACGTGTCTTTGAGACAATAGAAACTAACCATTGTTCACTGAATGTTTCTAATCTCAAAAGTCAAGAACTATCTACAGAGCATGAAACATCTGATGACTCTCTCTCAGATGTACTTAAAAATCCAGAGGATGTGGACAGCTGTGATGAAATTGAGTCTTCAGTTGAAGTGCTACCCAGTTCTTCAAAAGTATCTGTAATACCCCATGATCTCTTTTATTATCCACATTATAATGTTCCCATATCAGCAGTTTTGGATGCTTTCCTTGAGCCTTGTGTTGAAGGTTATGCTGCTGGAAATGAGAAAGCTTCTTCTGAAACAGTAATGGATGTTTTACATGAGAAGAGCTTACCAGAACAGAACTATGAAGAAGGTGCTCCAGAGCCAGACTCAAGGAATAAGCTAGCTGTCCCTCCATTAGAAATGGATACTGAGAATGGTGAGGAGGAAACAACAGTTATTAATAGTCACATTAATTCTTCCAATGAAGAAGAAGTGCTATTACTAGTAAAAGAATTAGAAATCGAAAAAGATGGCAAAAAGCCCACCAACCATCAAGATTCCATTATTCCACAACATCCTGAGGTATTTTATTTTTTATTACCAGAATGTCTTTGTGTATATATGGAAGATTAGCCCCTGACCTCAATGCTTTTCATTTGCTTTTGTTTTGCAATGCTGTGGAGAAATATGTAAAATGTACTTGGTTTCCTCTCCAGTAACACTGTTTGCCACAGCCCCCTACTGGAATGAATGGAACTGCAGACCTGTAAGAAGTTTTAAGAGAGAATAGCCCTAATACTAATAGTACTGCAAACAATGTGAATTTTGTTTTAAACTAGTTTGAGGCTCCTGTATAATCCTGTATGTATCACAGAGGGCATTTTTAGTAATTTTTAATGAGATTAACAGAAAGAAGTATTGCTGATACAGAAAGGATAGAGGCAAAGGTAATTTTTGTGTGAATCCAAATAAGTTTGCCCACAAAAAACTTAAATCAATTTGAGTAGTGTACGTTGCATGTGTAAACTGAGGGCTTGTCTACTCTGGAGGAGCAGAAACAGGGATTTTTTTTGTAATTATTCTGTGTATTGGATTTAGGCAATTTGGTACTGCATCTTTTCTTGCAGACACTGATTTGTAATTGTCTTATGTGTTTTCCAGCACAGTAATTTTAGTGTTTTTCAGGAATGAGTGTCCATTTAATGTTATTCTACATGTTGCAATTTTTTTTAGTGAGTACAAGGGTAAGGAAACAGTCTTGTTGTCTAATGCAAAATGTTTCTTGATTTCAACAGGTCATAGTAGAACATCTAGAGGATTTATCTATACCTATAAAGAGACCAGAAAAAAGTAGTAATAGGGAGGAAGAAGGGGAAAACATGATCAAAGCAGAAGACCTGCAGATCTCAGAAGCTGCCACTACTGTTGTGTCACAAGATAAATTGGAAGAAGGAGAAAACATGATCAAAGCAGGAGACCTGCAGATCTCAGAAGCTGCCACTACTGCTGTGTCACAAGATAAATTGGAAGAAGGGGAAAACATGATCAAAGCAGGAGACCTGCAGATCTCAGAAGTTGCCACTACTGCTGTGTCACAAGATAAATTGGAAGAAATTGCTGATTATCGGGAATTTACCAGGTATTTCACATTTACTTGGGCTTAAAAACACCCAGCTGATATGAATGCTTGGTGTTTTGAAGTGTGTCCTGTCCATTTGATGTTCCTTGTATACTTCTTTTAGGACCAGTGTATTAGGACTCATTGGCTTCTTCCCCTGTTTATTTTAAACACGTCAAGCAATTTGGTGTGAATGGGACATGGTTTGACTTTGCTATACAAACTTTACTACACAAAGCCCTACTGGAACTCCAGTGCATCCAGTGTTCTTCTCTTTTTCTGGCAGAAAGGGTGTTTTATAACGTAGAAGAAATAATTCATGTACATCGTGTCACTATGTGGAAGCACGACACTGCTTCATTCCAGGAGATGTTTGTTGGCCTTTTTTTATGTCTCTGAGCAAGTAAATACAATTGCATTAGGTTGACCTTAGCTGACCGCCAGATGCCCACTAAGCCTCTTCCTCACTCCCCAACCTCAGCAGGATGAGGGGCAAAAATAACATTAAAACCTCGTTCTTTACTTCCCATTGGCAGGCAACGTTCAGCCACTTCCTGGGAAATAGAGCCTCAGCGGGTGTGGAATAACGCAAACACCAGTGTGTTCTCAGCACTGTTCCAGCTCCAAATACAAAGCACAGCACTACAAAGGACGCTATAGGGAATGTGAACTGCCCCCCAGCTGGCCCCAGTACAGAGACATTCAGCTAATTTTACCCCATTACATTCTGTTTGCTCTTATGTTCTAATTTAGTTCTTAGGCAATGTACTTGAGTGGGACATGAACTGTAATTTGATGTTTATCACTATAGCACTCTAATGAATTTGAAAGAGTTTGCTTAGAAAAACCTGTTGTCTCCTCCAGCCTTTCTGTTCCCTGCAAGGTCTGTCAAGTTTATATTTATCTACACAGCCATAAAACCTGAGTATACTCTCATTTAAATTTACAAAACCCTATCAGACACCATTTTTCAGAAAAGATTCCAATTTGAGCATATGGATTTTTTATCGTTGGTCAGATTTTCCCAAAGCTATTTTTTATAATACTGATAAATTCAAGCCTATATTCCAATACATGCAACAATGCATGTTTGTGGTTTTGTAATTATAGTGGCTGTCTTTGAAGTCAAAACAAAAAATAGCTTTATGAATTTAAAAACTTTGCTTTTACATACTTTTCAGAATCAGTGACAGCGATTCCAGCATTTGTCTCCGAAAAAGAGCTCCTAATACTTCTGAAGAGGTAAGTATGTGGAAGCCTACCTATTGCTGTTTCTCTGTTTCTATTAAACTCCGAAAGTTCACATACTGTAAAAGGGTCTACTCTATATATGAAGTCTGTGATTATGCTAAATCCCTGTGATTTCTAAGAGTTTTAGTGCCAAAACTAGGCATAGCTGAAAAGATTTACTGAACTCTCCTAAATATATGGAACTGAACCTTATTGAACCTTGAACAAACCCACAAAGGAGTACCGAATACAACAATGAAATCTGTGGTAAATTCGGGGCTTACTTCGTCATAAATGGACCCTAAATTTTAGGAAAGGAAACTTCCAGCTCTTCAAGGAGTTCAACTAAATTAAAGCAGTTTAATGAAAAAAAAAAAATTTTTTTCACAACTTTTTTTTCTCTTCTGTGTTTGTACCACACTGCAGTGGTGAACGTGCTGGCAGGGAATAAATTTATAAGTACACTTTCATTATATTTGAGCACATATTACATATACTCTGCATAGAATACACACACAATTACCATATTTGTGAGATGCTGAGGTTTATTTTTTTTCTTATATAATATATTCCTGGTTTGTTTAAGGAAACCTATGGGATATATGAGCAGAAGATGACAGATGTGGGTGAAAATCCATTAATCATCAGGTGAGTAGTTCTTATTCAGACAAAGCCTTTTGCAAGAAAACTATAACTCCTAGGTACATCTAACAATGTTGTAGAGGGAAATGAGAATTAATTATAATGGTAGAAACCAACTGAATATCTTGTGTAGTGGCTCAGAGTCCATATTTCGCAGAGTTTTAAGATTCAAAACTTCTCTATTGCTCAATCTTGCCATTGACTGAAAAGCTTTTTCTTGACTTGAGAGGAAAGATCCAGCTGCCTAGGCAAGACTGTGAGCACTTCCCCACATGGTGGATATTTCAAACCAAGAAAAGAGTGGGAGGACTTCCCTCTGGCAGTGATGACTCTTTCCAGGTTTGGAAGACTGTCAAGACAGTGTTTAGTGTGGTCAGTGCTAGGGAAAAATCACACTTCAGTGGAGTTCTGGCCTCTGTTAGAGCACCCATGAGCAATTTGTATGTGTGTTTAGTCTAGACTTAGGGTGATGGATATTGAATGCAGATTGTCTGTCCCTTCAGTATTTGGGTCTATGTATCTATAAGAAAAAAGAACTGCTTCAGGTTTTGCCTCTCAGTTGATACTGAAAAGTACCTCCCAGAACTTCTAGTAAAAGTGATGGCTGCATTTAAATGCAGAAAACACACAAAATACTATGAGGACCCAAAGTCCTGGTCATGTGCATCTATTAAAAAAAATATATGAATAGCCATCACAGTTATGCCTGTTTGCAGACTGCTGATATTGAGCAAATTTTGTGTAATACTCAGGTATATATCCAATGTAATATGTGAGGAAGAAGGATGGCCCAAGCCCCAAAATGGACACATACAACAGGACAAACCCCAATTTTCTCAAAAAGTAGAATTGAAAGCCAGTCTGCCACAGGGTGATTCATATAGTATTAGAAAATTATGAAATGAGTTTTTATAAGTAATTTTCTTGTCTTTATTAATGCTCAGTGGTGCTGGCAGAGTCCATCAGGCTTTGCCCTTATGAACCACAACTAGAATTTTGGAAAGGTGAAATTTTGTCCTTCAAATCCCCAACCGCTGGGGTTGGTTTCTGAAGTTTTAAGCTTTTTCTGTTTAATGTTCTGGTGTCTGACATGGGAGCTCTGAAAGTAGAAGATCTGGGAAATGTATATCAAATCAGATAAATTGTATAAGTAAAATTGTGAAAGTGTTGCCTAGGTACTGTTCTGAATATAAATTGGCATCCTTTTGACTAAAGGAAATTACTTTACATCAAAGGGCTGTACTGTAATGGCATGTATTTAAACCACCTGAGAATTTGTCCAGAGTTCTCAGAAGATTAATTGCTATATACATTGGCTTCTAAGGAAACGTGCTGCCAAAGCCTATTATGCACCTCATAGTCTAGCTTGGACTCCAACTGACTAGATGGAAATGGGTCATTAAACTGCTGTCTTTTAGTTTACCCTCTGATCTTTACAGTAAATATTAACCGTGAAGTTCTTTTCCTCTTTGTCCTGCCTCTTATCCAATTCTCTGCTGTTTTCAGGAACAAAAAGGACTCAGAAGCAAGTGAGACTTCAGCACCAACTCATGAGATTACAGCTGTTGAGCAGCCAGAGCTCTTCTACTTCATCATTTTCTTCTGGGTGCTGGTCTACTGCCTTTTACTCCTTCCACAGCTTCTTAGCAACAAAGCTTGATTTATGTGAGGAGTGGAAAAATAAAGGACAGTTGATTGATTGCTTTGTGTAACTGCATATGAATATGTTCCTTCAGGTGAAGCACAAACAGAAATGTAAGACCTGGTATTTGTGTTTTATTATCAGGTTTTCCTTAATTCCTCTACTGTTGTGCTATGACAGTGTCTAAGCACATTTTATATTAAGATAATTGTGTAAATATATATAAAAAATGACCTGATTTAGTAGATGCAATTTTGTACATTTGTGCCTTGCTTTATAAGATGCTAAATAAAATCAGATAATTATCAGTAGAAATATGAACAATTCAGAGCTCTAGTCTTCAAAAAAATTCTTCTGGCTCAGTTTACTTCCATAGGAATACAGGGCCCAGCAGCTATGGAAGAAGGGTGGTGTTTAATTGCCCATGAATCTGGCCCACCTGCAAGGGCAAGGCTTGAAATGCTTTTTCACTTTTTTCCATGGAATACTTTGAAAGAGCTGGAGGCAGAGCAGAGCGGCAGGTGGTGGAACATGCTGAACCTAGAAATTGATTCAATCCAGAGGAGGAACAAAATCAGGTTGAAGGTTTATTTCACAGAATCACAGAATCATTTGGGTGGATGAGTTTGTTTTCTTAGGAAGCTGAACTACTAGTACATGGGCTCAGGACACATGAGAATATATAGCAATTTTTTTGCATGTATTTGAAACCTGTTTGTAGTCAGGTCATCTGCTGAGGTAATCCTAACTGTCCATCACACTTCCTTCTTCTTTATAAGCTTTTTGTTTCCCTGGGATTTTTCTTCTAAGTTGCAGTTAGAATTCAATAGCATCAGTGCATGGCAGGAGATCTTAAAAACTGAAGATAAAAGTCTGAACCTCTTTCGGTCAACAGAGAGCTGAAATCTTTTCTATTCTGTCTGTCAGCATTGACTAGAGCTAGATTCATCCCATGAATCTAAAAATAAGATCCTTTGTGTCTTGTGTAAGATCCAAACTTCCCACCTTAATTCAGTATAAAAACAACTTGAGTAAAAAAAAACAGTCTTTACTCTTGCTGATGAAAATGTTCAGCATTTTGAATTGCCTGATTTTGCAATGCATGAACCTATTTGTGCTTGTTGATGAACATAGTGATGCTTTATTCCAAAAGAAAGCTTATGTTGGAATTTTTGAAGATACTTTCTTGAAGTCAGCTAGAATATACCATTGAAGGGCTGACGCTTTTTCTCTGTAAGAATAATACTTAAATGTAAGAGATTTTATATCCTCATCCTGAAAACCGCAGAATACCAGACTGGGGCATGACAGCTATTTAATGGCAGCAAGTAGCAATGTGCATTAGTTTGAAGCCAAAGTGTTGATAGCTCTTCATTATGGCTACTTTTCATGGGCTCCTTTATTTTATGACAAGTTTTTCTGAACCTTTGTATCTTACTCTCTGGTTCTTCCACACTTCTTAGTCTTCAGCAGAGATTGTCTGGAGTTGGATTACAGTCTTCTCATAGAAATTTACAACTTATCAAAGTTCAGTCAAATAAAATAAGCTCCCTTCTTGTCTCCTATCCTTCCTCCCATGAAAACTAATCAGAATGAGGAGGTTTCTGGATGTCTCATCTAAACTGACATCCATAAAGAATGGAAAAGTGGATGGGAATGCACTGATGCTGACAACTTCATTATGCAGTATTTTCTTCCAAGTGGGCAAAACCCCAGGGTTTTCTTTCTTGCATCCCACTGGTGAACAGTGACTAAAACAGTGAAATGAGCAGTTTAAATGTCAAACAGCAGCCAGTGGTTGTCTTCATCATCTTACCCAATCTTTAAACTGACATACAGTTTCCAGTCCATCCCATTAAGAGATGGAGATTGATTCTTCCATGCAAAACAGATGAAAAAATACTAAATTAGTCCATAATACTTAGTATTAAGTAGCTTTCTATATTTAGTGTTTTACTGTAGCAAAAACAGTCTACCGTACTCAGCCATTCCGTAGGTAAGAAAATCCAGGTTAAAGAGTTAGGAGTAATTGTACTGGTATGGTCAACTGTGCATGAAAAGAAACTGAACTTGTCAGGAGTTTTACCCTTACTTGGAATTGCAGAAAATGTCATCTGCATAAGCAGCAACTTCCCACACTTAAATTGACTTGTAAGCCTGCATCTCTTCTTCTACAGCACAAAATCCAGTCCCTCAATGCAAGTGCCCTATTCTGAAAACATCGCTTGCCGTTATTTGTGTCCTATTCTGAGCTTAGAGTTGAAAAAACTGATTGTGAAGCATTTGCGATGACAAAGCTTGTTTTAACTTGCTGGCTAGAGGGCTGGCTTGAGGTAGCAGAGGTTTTCAGTCCTGGTGGGCAATCTATCATCTATCAGTTTTCAAACAGATATACACACTGCCTGAATGAGAAGCTTTTCCTGAATTTCCAGGTTTTTTAAAATTGCTGTTTGAACTGACTGCATTTGGTTATTTTCATTTAGCAGCAGAATTCAGATACACAAGGGTACTGATCTGTTAAGACCGTTCGAAAACCCATTGTTGTTGAGCAGTTGTGTAGGTAGCGGAGTATTGTGATGTGTAAGTAGGTGTCAGGAAATGCTTGAGGATTACAGGATAAGGGATGTTAGGTGTGCATGAAAGCACCATTAAAGACTGAGACACAACTATAATAGGATGGTTCAATTTTAATGTAGTCCTGTAACTTAACTGTGAAGTGTTTCACTGTGATTTTGTAGAAAGTGCAAGGAGAGATATGCTATTAAAGACAGAACTCCTCTAAACTTTTATGGGATAGATGTCTTAGACTTGAAGGAATGAGTTAAACAGTTAGATAATCTACAAACTGAATTGAATATAGCCTTTGCCAAACTGTAGGAAATGATCAGTGCAAAGATAGGGCAAGCACAGGTTACAGTAAAAAATGACAATCACTTTCCAATGCCATGGATATTTTTGACAGATTGAGCTCTAAAATGTATTTTTATTGAGTTTCTAGGTTGTAATGAATGTGTCTACAGAATTTTATGCAAAGCTTGAGACTTCAGCTGTTTTAAAATGTTTTTTATATAGTAGTGATTATTTTATCTATATATTTAATAGAATTGTAAAACCATTTTAAGAGTACCTATAAAATTCTGTGTATGTGATATGATTATTTATTAATTATGACTAATAAGAATGAACGTTAAGCTATGCATCAGTTGTGTCATCCATTTTAAAACTCGAAACTGCAAACAGGAAAGTAGTTTTCAATGAACAGTGGTCTTGAAAAACATGGGAAATGATTGAATTCAGTTGTGTGATTCTTTAAGCTGCATAGCAATATGTCATTTTATGATGTTAAACTTTCAGCTAAAGTTGCAAAATATACTGAGTGATTAAGCCACTTTCTTCCATTAAAACTTCCTGAGGCTGAAATTACTACATGTTGATATTTGGTGTCTAAACACACTTAAATCCTCTACATCTTCTGGAGACTCAATTTACTTTATCTCAACATGACTGTAACTCTTTATCCAAGTAGTGCTCCACTGAGTTCATAGGGATACCATGCAATACCCAGTGGGTTTTTTAGAGTTTTCTGCACCAATTCCCACAGAATCAGAGCTTTAGAAGATTAATTTGGTCACTGTATGTGGTATTATATTAAGCCATCTAACAAGATAATAGTTATAATACTGTATTATCATTTACCCTAGCTTTAAGTACTTGGAGTCCCTTCTTGCCCAGCGCAAACTTGAATACATCCAGTGATGTGTTCAGTTCCTCTACTTCTGTGGAAGTCAGTGCAACACATCTGTGTGCTAAGCACACTCTACAGGATCTAGCTCTAAGGGGACTTAAATCAACATGAATCACATAGGCCAGAAAGCACCTGAAGCCTATGCATTGCCCTTAACGCTGGATCCCCTCAGTGGGGAATGTACACAAAGCCAATGTACACAAACATTGCCACTGACTTCAGTTAACCACGTTGTATGCATAGCATTTGTTTGCCTAAATTCTACAGATCAATCCTTTCTTTCTTTAAGGAAGTTAACATCTACTTCCATTTTTGTTTAAGAGCACAGCAACAGGGAACGAGTGGCTGGAAGACAAGGGTGAGGTTAGAGGCTTGAATGTGACCATGAAAGTTCCCAAACCGCTACAGCTGAAAGCTCTTACCCTCTCAATAGATTGCCCGCTATTTTCCATTGAGATGACAGGTAGTAGATCTCAGTGGAGGTGAAAAAAAAACCTACATTTTTTTTTATTTCCACACTGTGCAGGGTTTTTTTTGTCTGGCAGATAACATAAAAATCTTCCCCTCAGAGTTCCAGGTTTGTATCTAAGCAAGACTTGCAGCATGGCTTGTTCCCACCCATGCTGCCCGAAGATCGTGAAAGTATTCATGCAGGAGGATGAGCGGTATATGCAAATTAAATGATGGGGAAAGGTCATGTTCTGGATGGGATAGCTTGTTTACTCTGTCCATTGCCTGACTCAACTCTACAGCTCACCAAGGGTGAAAAATTAACTCCTTTATTTTTCAAGTGCCATGTCCATTTCAGGGTTACCTTAACTGAAATTGTGGAACATCAAAGTAGTTCTTTCCTCCTCTAAATGTCAGATGTGGAAAATGTCCTTCCACCTCAGTGGCACTTCTAATAATTCCTTTCCAGGTAGTCACTGCTGCTGATATTGAAAAACAAGAACTGTGTTATTTCCTTTCCATGAAGGTAATGTCTAAGTTTACTTCTCTGGAACATAAAATTTGCCCCAGGGTGATTAATATGCTTCTTCCTTCATGAAAAGGTTATAAGGGGCAATAAAAATAATTAGTTTTACCTTGCTGAGAAATACTAAAACCTACCGTTCCTAGAAGAGCTAGATCTCGGCCTTCCTTGCTGTGTTCAAGTCAGGTAATACTTAATTCCCAAAGTAGTTTCATTGCTTTCACTGAGCCTTCCTGGAGACTTTGATTCACAGAAGGGACTTGCTCTGTGTCCAAGGACCAATTTGTATGGGGTGGGGGGGTTGTCCTGATCCCCAGCCATTTTTACACTAGAACAGGTAATCACTATTGCTCAGTTAGAAATGACTGGTCTGATTTAAATCAAGTAGCTTTCTATTTATGTGCTGCTCATTTTTTGAAAGAAAGAATGCAGTCATTTTTTAATGCCAAATAACTTATGCAAGTCAAATAAGTCTGTTTTTATTGTAATACAGAAATTCAACTTCTGTCTTGAATGAAACATA
This sequence comes from Phaenicophaeus curvirostris, assembly GCF_032191515.1. Taxonomy (NCBI): domain Eukaryota; kingdom Metazoa; phylum Chordata; class Aves; order Cuculiformes; family Cuculidae; genus Phaenicophaeus; species Phaenicophaeus curvirostris. Next base: position 53,522,411 of record NC_091396.1, on the reverse strand, counting down.
TTCTAGTAGGCATACCACTCTGTGCTATCGTATTCTGCTGTGTGGAAAGCTGAAGAAAATGTTTTACCCTTCTTCTTAGTTCTCCCATTCAGAATGTGATCTGTAAAGTGCTAGATTGCTAAAGAGCTAATGAGGGACTTCTATCCTAAAGAAATCATTTGTAAGTAAGGAATGTAATATTTAAAATATATGTTTCTCTTTGGCAAATGGTGAGGAATGATGTTTATTTAAATGAGAACAAATGCTGGGAGGATTCGAGTAATATCAAAAGATATACTGAAGGAGATGCATTTTTCTGTACTTTCAAATACATTTCTTCTGAATGCTATCAATCAGTGGTATGTATTGAATATTTGCACTTGCTGCTCAAAGCTAATTTTTGTGAGAAAGAAATATATTCTTCTGTATAGTTGGTACACTAGAAAAGAAAATGTTTTTAGAAACTGTTACACTGTAATAAGAATAGTATTTACTAGTGACTAGTTCCTCTTTATTTTATAAAACCTCTAATTTTGAAATAAATGGACAAGCTTCCTGTATATAATCTGAGTTTGTCCCTTTCCTCCCAAGAAAATATCTTCAATCATTTCAGAAGAGTTCACCATTTTGTTTTTATTATATTTATTTATTCATTTATATTGTATAGATTATATGTATTATTACATATTATTTTTATTTATTTATTCATTTTCATGTCCATAAATTATATTCACTTTTTAGCAGACACGATCTCAGTAAGCACAGCAATTTTTACAATTAGCATTGTTTCCCTGCCTACTTAAAAAGTGACATTTAAGTTTTGAGGAAGAAGCTAAACTTTTATTCCAGTCAATGAACAGAATGAATTTTAATTTTTTATAAACGTGAAGATTTATTAATTTATTAATGCACAGAAATTGGCATTATAAAGGCAAGCCATGAGAAAGCTTACAAAACCAGTTGTGCTTTATTATTTACTGTTCTTACAATGCAGTTTATCTGTCCTGTTTCTATGTAAATGTTTAGACTACTGGACTAGTAAATCAGTAGGTGTGGCAGTACTGATTTATATTTACCATGTTCCTCCCCTTATACCTTAATTCCCTTTGCAGTATGTGAGGAAATAAAATAAAACTACACTAGAGATGCAATACAGTTCAGTACAGCCCCATGATCTATCTCCTGAAAAAAACCCGTATCTAAACTGGAAACACAGAGAATTAAAATTGTACATGGAGAATGGAGTAGGTGTGCTCGTTCTCTACTTAAAATTTCATGGTTATCATGTTTTAGGATTGTAAATGTTCCTCTGTTCCTTCTACAAAATCAAATGTGTTTGTCACCATCTCTGCCGTAGCTGGTACCTGTCTATCAGACCACACTCTCCAGGACCTAATGCTTGTAGGTGGTAAAAGAGAATTCATAATGCTGTTGAGAACTTGGGATATTTGATAAGTCAGTCATGAACTTTAAAACATCTAGATAGAATTTGAGACCAGTAGCTTTTATTGGTGTCATGAATAATGCTTATATGGGAAATAAAAACTTGGTGAATTTTTTTTGGTTATTATTTTGCAACTTGACACTGTGATTAGGAAACCTAAAAGTAGACTGGGGGTGTGAAGTTCAAATATGCAAGATAAGTCATCTCAGAACATGCAAGTAGATTAAGTTTTTACGAGTATGGGGTCCAGACTAATTCAAACTCAAGCACAGTAAGAATGGGAATTGTTTGACTTGATTTCTTTTCACTGCTCTGGAAGTAAAGTAATTCTGATAGAAATTGCAAAAATAATCTCCTTTATCATTGCTGTGTAAACACAATTTTTGTAGCTTAAAGAAGAGGCAAGTGCAGCATAGGAAATGTACCCATCTGGATCACGGCAGCAATAGACAAGCACATGATTCATTTCACATGAGGAACCCCATGCAATTATTCATAAGGAGTATGCACCCTTTAGCTGTACTGGAGCTCAGACCTCCTAAGAATAGCCTGTGGATATCATGCATATGGTCTGGTTTCTAGTGTATATTGAAACCTTTGTTCTCTCTTCGGTGCTTACTTTACCTGACTGGTAAACAGAAGCCAGCAGGGGCAGGACCACCTTCCACCTGTTGGGCCAACATAACAAAACCTCAGACTTGAACTGCAATTTATATTAAGGCAGCAATATACAGAAATAATCTTTTCTTGAGTTGCTGTTTCTATTTATATTGCAAAGATTATTTCCAGGACAGCTAATTGTAATAATTTATGAAATGCATTCTAGTGACTAACTCCATTCTGTGGTTAGACAGTACCCTAGTTCTCTGTCCTTGCCAAACTATACGCTTTATCTAGGAATATCATGTAACATATGATCAAAGCAAAATGTATAGCTCCATCTGCTGTAAATACTTTGAACTGATTGGTTTTGCATTGCTTTTTTATGGCAGATCTGTACCCTGTGGAACTGATTTATTACTTTGCCGATACTTATTTTCCGCATGTTAGGAAATCAGCTTAAATACAGCAGCTAAGTACATTTATACATTGTGAAGACATTTCTCTTTCACTAGGGAAAGCATCCTTATTTAGAGTTATGAAATACGGGTTAAATAGCATCTTAGGGGGGAACCAAAAGTTTGTGCAGCCTAACACCTTTTCAAAATCTCAGCTTCAGTTTTAGGAATGGACTCCACTCAACCTGGCCTTGCCTTGCCTTACGTTGCCTTGCCTTGCCTTACATTGCCTTGCCTTGCCTCCCCCCTTCATTCTCCATAATCATACCTGCAGCTTTTTCTCATAACACATTGCAGATGTTGTTTTTAGCACTGTGCTCTAAAATGTTTGCAACTGCTCTTTTCTGCAGTGATTCACAGTTCTGAACTGAAAAAACCTGGCAGCCAGACTACAAGCTGTTTAAGAGGCAAATACCAAGCTAAATTTTCTGAACTGGAGTGCAGAATAGACACATTGTTTCTTGGGCAGAAACCTGAAAGCAACACTTCAGCCCATGTTTTCTCAATAACTGCCAGCTTGTTTCAAAGTTCGTTATTGAAACAGTGTGTGATGCAATGACAAAATAGCATCACAGCTGATATCAGCAGGAGGGAACAACAGAGGTCACCATTGTCTCACAGGAAGGAATCGCCTCACATTCCATTTTAGAATCTAATGACACATGTAGAGCCAAAAAGCACAAAGCTTGTTTTCCACTGGCATAATTACACAGTTCTGTGGCATGAACAAAGACAATTACATGTGATACAGTGATTTAAAAAAAAAAAAAATTGCAGTTTTTCTCTTGTCTAACCCAAACACATTTTTTTCTTACTCTTACCCAACAGGAAAAATAAAGACAACTCCCCCCTCCCCCAATTCCTTACTGATAAGATTTTATTAAGGGGAAGGGAGATAAATGTCTGTTTTCTTGTTGTTTCATAATAGTTATCCTATAGAGTAAAATATCAGTATTTCCAATACGAAGCATATGGGGAAAGTTGTAATTTGGTACAGTATTACTTATTCTATTCTGGATTTTAATTAGTTGGGCTGTTCTATTGCTTTCATCCAAGGCATGTTTGCTTTGTTTTATGGTTGGTTTTGTGGTTTTTACCAAACATTGAATGCTGAGCAGTTTGAAATATGTGAATTTAAAATTTTTAGAGTTGTGTATCACATTGATGAGTACATCTGACTTTAAAAATCTTTGTAAGAAATTAATGAAATCAACATAAAACTCAATTTTTTATTTAGGCTTAAACTCTGAAGGTTAGCTGTCATTATACAAGCATATGACATAAGATTTCCATTTCTTACAATAGGGAGAGGATAGTGGTAATAGAATAAGGAATAGCACAGTTTTTATCCTAACTGTGCTCTTAAATCAAAAACTCCTGTCAGCAGGCAGGCTCAAGGAGGAAGCAGCTGTGGCGAAAAGACATCCTTTTTTTTCTATGAAAATAAATCCCAGAATTCTCCTGGCATTTGTGTTTTGTTTTCTGAGTTTTAAGTATCCTGCCTGCCTTCTCTTTGAACCTACTTGAATTGGATAAAGTTCATTATTTAATCATGGTCTGCATAGGATTAAGGGGGGTATCCTGCTTTATTTTATGTTAGAAGTAATCAAAAATGCCAATTTCCTTCAGTGCTTCAGCTAAAATTGGAAAAATAGACCCACATGTTCTGACAGCTCACACTGGATAAGACTGAACAGCTGCTGCTCTTCGTAAGCTTTTGTCACAGGTTATAATTATCTTTCCATCCATAAAAACCAGAAGGATGTCCCTTCAATGCTATAAAAATATCTAATAGTTTAGTGTTTAATAAGATGGGCATTACAGGAGATGTCCTGTAAATAGCAATAGAAGTTTGAGCTGATAAAACACTTAAGTCGATAATACCCTAGGCCTATCACTTTTAATCTGAAATAGTTTTAGCAATGTTGGTTTAAATGAACCTTAAGAATGTATCAGTTAGCTTTTTTTCTCATACTGGTTTTGTAGGCACAGTTAAGGAAGATGGTAAGCCCCTGCTAGGCTGCAGATGAATGAGGGAATGCAGTGATAGGTCTTCCGTTGCTTACACACTGCCTTCAACACAATTTAAAAGGGGAGTGGTTGGCCAACAGTGGCTTTGCATTGCATTTATATTTGTTGTCTTGTTTATTAGGCAACAAGATGATCTCCAGTCCTTATGTGAGTGTATGCGATCTTAGGAGGCTCCTGACTTGGTCACTTGCCCTAACACAAGCGTAACTGGTGCTGTACCTGCACACCTCACACATCTTGCAGAGTTTTGCAGGAGTGCAAAGAGGATCAGCAAAATAATCCATCAAATCCATCCATGCTGGATAGGTGATACCAAGAGGAGGCAGACTGGGGCCAGCAATGTATATTAAGATATTTAAAGCTTTCCTTCCACAGGAGTGACCACATTGCCCACATGAGGCTGTATCTTTACAGTTTTGGTGTGGTGATCTGTATGAGCAGATAGCCTACAGATCTGACCACTCATTAGCGCTATAGGTAGGCCTGTTTTTAGAAGTGTTAAGTGTGTGTATCCCGCAACAAAGACATTATTATGGTATTTTTTTTTTCTTGCACAAAAAGTAAGAAAACTACAAAAAGTAATAAAGCTTTTAGACATGTATGTGAGTGGAGGACAAAGAGGAAGTGTTCAGCTTCAAAACTGAATTGTGCATTTAGCAGTTACACTGACACCAAAGCAAACCGTGGTCCCCAATGACAATTTTCAACACTTATGGCCATCTTTTGGCACAATTCTTTTTTTCCATGCTTAGGAAAAAAAATAAACAAAACACCAGCCCACAACCAAACCCTTCCTTGTTGGTCAGGAATTTCATTTCTCCATAATGTAAATGAAACCCTGGGAGAAAGTGCATCAAGGTAATAAGGACAAGTTATTAACCCTATGGAGAGTGACAGGGATAATCTTAACAGCTGAACGCCGACACTGACAAACATTCACTGACATTACAAAAGATGCGTGCATTGTGTTAACAAACAGGTAGAGTGATTTGAGCCAAATGGAGCTTTTTCATGCTCACTTCCAGGCACAGCTCTTCAGGAGTGAGGCAGCAGTCTTGTGCTCCACCGCTGTTGTAACTGATGACCAGATATTCAGCAGAACAATTCCTCTCTGGTTCCACAAAACTGCCATCTATTTGGGCATGTGCCCAGGATGCGATTACTGCCTTCAGCTCTCTGACAGTCGATCAGGACATACATTAGGCCAAGGGATTTTCAAGCGTCAATTTACAAGACCTATCCTTTTCACTACTTGCCCTAAGCATCTACATGGTCCAGACTGTAGCAATGGATCTAAGTCATGCAGTTATCAAACCTGAAGGTCTGGTTAGTAGCTACCCCTCTGTAAGAAGGGCTGTCTTCTCACCAGTCACAAAGACAATGTTGTTGGCAAGCGATGTATCATGCCCTGGACCCACGAGCCACATGCTCACGTCCAGGCTTGACTGGGAATGTGGGGGCTGTCATTTATCTGTGCCACAATCCAGAGGCTGACAAAGTCACTCCCTACCTGCCTTCCTCCACCCGCTGGACTGCCTGGGCCGGACCCTCCCAAAAGACACGTGGCAATACCACCCCAACACGTGATGGTGGGGGTTGGACAGGCCTTATAAAAGAACTCGCAAGGAATCATGCACCTCTCTCTTGCTCTCACTCCCATGCTCTCTCTCAACCATCACTTCCATTGGACCAGCCTGGATCACACGGCCTGGAAGAAGCTGCTGCTGCAACGTGTCCCTGAGGAACTGACGCTGCCCATCAATGTGGCGATTTCTTTCCTTTTCCCTTCTCTCTCTGTCCCTCTCCTGTTACCTTATGGTAACTAGAATCTGAGTTACCTTGGTTGCATTCAGGGATCAGATTGTGATCTGAACAGGTTGGGATTTGTTCCTGTAGCTCTGGGAAGTTGCACCCCCATGTCTCAGCTGTGCACTGAAGTATTCTGGTCTGTTTATGTCTCCCAGGAGCCAGAATAAATATTGCTTTTGATTTTCGCCCTGAAAGTGACACCTTGTTGGCCTCTGGATCGCGGCACAGATAAACGAACAACCCTCCCATCAGCCTGGATGTGAGCATGTGGTTCATGGGTCCGGGGCATGACAAGATGCCATGGGAGCTGGAAACTAGGGAATTCATTGAGACTGGAATTAAAATAAAGTGTAAGGTAGCTCCAAACAGGCTAGTTCTTGTAAACTGATACACTTCAGTCCTATGCCTTACCTTATCAACCAGCTCTTCACACTTAAAACTGAACCTTCTACATCAGGGCTTGTAAGGCAGTCTTGTTGCACTACAGCCCGGTTTAGGCTCATACATTGTTAAAAGCTTTTTTTGTCATATGAGGTTCCCCACAACTTTCCAAGTACATAGCTTGCAGATTTTTGTCAATTGTCATGGAAATAAACTTTGGAAAATGATAGCACGTGAGGCCCAAGAGAAACTGTCTTCTCACATTTCAGCACCATGCATTTCCCTTCAGTTCTTCATTGGTGGCTAGAGAGTTTTGATGGTGAAAATTTATCCTACATTGATACAAGAAATAGTTATCATTTACAAAAAGTGGAATATTTTGACTTAAGCTAAAGTATAGTTAAGTTTCATCTAAGCAGTTGTGTTTTTTTAAAGCTAGACAGAAAGTCCTCTGATAGTATCTTTTCTTTAAAATGGTGTTTTCCAGACACTGTTTATTCTTTGAAGATGATTAACGCCTCGTGTTAAGTATAATACCTGCTGAACAAATGTCTTTTCTGTAATTACCTCTGTACGGAGTTTTCATCTTATCTCAATGGCAAGGCCAAGCAGAGACCTGGAGCCAGCTCCAAATCAGCAAGAGATTTGACTGTTGCGAAGTTCTGTAACATTAAAACTAGGCTTTGAAAGTAATGGAATATGCATCAAATTTCTGGGAAAACGTATACATACACACGTAAGAGGGAAAAAAAGCTGTAATCAGCTTTTGTCTAGTTGCATGGGATTGCTCCTGCATGTTGCCCAGGCCTCATAAAGGATGCTTGCTTTGTAAAACTCCAAAATGTTATAGAGTTTTATTTGCTGGCATTTTTGGTATAGGTACAACCTACTTAATCCAAGAAATTTCAGGACACTTAAAAAAAAAATGTTAGTAGTAGCCAGTAACATCAGTCAAGCAAGAATGCATAAACAAGAAAGTGGAGTGAGACCAGCCATCCAGCTAGGCAACAATCTGCCTTGAACAATGGTGAAGAAGATGCTCCTCAGCGAGCGCACATAAACCCAGGGTCCTTCCTTCTTCCATCTGCAAGGGCGAAGGCACCGGGTCCCTGGTGAGGCAGGGACACTTGGCCTCTGGCAGGAAGGCCGCTCCTGATGGAAATGGCCCCCCGTACGCATGGTAAGGTGAGATTTCGCTAGGCAGCGACGACAGAGCTCAGCACCAGCCTGTCCAGAGGCACCAGCGTTCCCTCTGCGCCTTTGCCTGGCGCCCCTTCCCTCAGCCCCGCCGCTGCGTGGCCGGCTCCCCCTCAAAGAGAAACCCGCTACCCGCCAGGACCTCCGAGCCCCTCACACCGCCCCCCACGCCCCCAAACATGGCGGACACCGCCCCCGCTTCCCGCGCGCGTGGGACCCGCCCAAGCGCGTGCGACGGCGGGGGGAGGGGGAGCGCGCACACACACGTGAGCCCCTGGACCACCCGGCGGCGGCTCCTCCCCGGCTGCTGTTGTGTCCCCCTATTTCATTGGCTGCCTCGCGAACCTTTCACCTTTTACCCGGCTTCCGCGGCCAATCGCCGGGCTCCTTTCATAGTGTCGGGGTGCGGGGTGAGCGGGCTGCGCAGGGCGGTATTCTCGGAGCGGGCTTGCGCTGCGGGTGTTGGGTACGGGTGGGGAGGGGCGGGGGAGGTGCGCCGTTTGCGTAGGGCCGGCAGCGCAGGGGGAAGGGAGGGGGAGGAGGCTGTCCCGGGCCCAGGTGAATGGAGGAACCTGACAGTTGGGAGTGAGGCGGCGGCGGGGAAATGGCGGCGGCGGAACAATGAGGCGCGGCCTATAGCGGGGGGGAGCGAAGCGCCAGGCTGGGCCCCGTCCGAGCAGGTAGGAGATGGCGGCCCGGGAGCTGCGTGGCGGGGCTCGGAGCTCCACGAGCGGGGCGGGATGGCGGCCTCCCCGCCTCCCGGCCCCGCCGTCGGCCCGGCGGGCACCGGCAGCGACTGGGCCCCGCGTGTGGGCGCGGCGGGGCCCCGCTCGGCTTTGTCCGCCCGGGCCTGCGGGGCTGGGAGCCCGGGGGCCGCCGAGCCGCGGGGTGGGGAAGGAGATCCCGAGCTGGAGCGCTCGTGTGAAAGGCGGTGCGAAAAACTCTTAGCTGTTGGCTTTCTCTCCGTCCTCTCCCAGTATAAATGAAGGCAGCGTGTGGAGTGGGAAAGCAGCGTGGCAGCGTGATTCAGGCAGAGCTTGTGCTGTGTGATCTCAAGTTGTAAACTAAAAGGTTAAAAAGACAAATATTTCAGCGCTGGAATCTGTTGTTCTGTTGGGTAATCTGAATTAAAGCCAACCGAAATGAGCAGAAATGGATTGTGATACGAGCATCTGAAAAAGATGTATATTTTGTGTATTATCACTACCCAGAAATTAGTGTTTCAAAAAGGTGAATCTGCCTTAGTGGTTCTGTTAACGTCAACAGCTGAAAGTCTGGAAGTTGGTACTTCAGATGATAAGTTATGGGTATTTTTGATGTTAAGATTTTAAGCTTCAAGTTATGTGGTAGGCTCAGTGGCGGAAGTGTGTAGGCTGGGAGGGATTACCATTTTTAGACAAACAATACAAAATGGAAAATCAAGAGTTTGCAGATGCTCTTTTTACACCATGTTGTGTTAAATTTTGTGCTTTTACTTTTTATATGCCACTTTGGATGCTCTATTGAAGTATGAATTGCAGGTGTACGTTTAGTAAGTTACATGGTGGTTGTTCTACAAGCTGATATAGACACAAACTGGAATTTATGTATATTATACTACAATTATTGGTCTGAATATTTCTTTTGTGGGAGTACTCCCCACTGGCTTAGGAAAAGGTAAATCATTAATTTTCCTCAGGGAAGAGATACTAGTGGAGGGATGGGAGACATTATGAAATGTAGAATCATGAAGAAAGTAGATAGGAAGATGTTATTTTTTGTTTGATTGTTTGTTTTCAGTGTTTCTGAAAGATGTCTATGTTCTACAGGTTCAAAATAAATGAGATACTCCTTTACATCATATGTAACTGAAATATCTGGTACAGCAGTGTATTGAGAATTGCAAAAGTTTATAAGGAAGTTGAGACAATTAATTAGTAGAGAAAAATCTCCAGAGACTATCAAACATAGGAGTATCTTCTCAGGCTCAGTAGACATCAAGGTGACTGGTCAGCAGAAGGTATTCTCGCTTGTCCTGCTATTATACTTATTTGTATGTTCTCAGCTTGTTACTGGTACATGGAATCCAACAAGCTAGAAAGCTGTTTTGTCTGACATAATACGATCCTAGTGTTATTACACAAGTTCCATTTTAATTTGAGAAATACTTTGATCTTCTGTAGCCTACAAGAAGGAAAAAGAAAAAAAGCTGGAACCTGAAGCTCAAAAAACCATTCTAATGGGGTTTGTGTACTCCATAGATGTTTCTCGTTACTTTATGAATTTTTGAAATTGGAAGTTTTCCTGTTTTTCAGGAAAGTTAATGGGTTGCACAAGGTTGCTTTAGCACAGCTGATTAGAATCTGAGTATCACTACTTCACCCGTGTTCTGTTTCTGTATGAACTGATAAAATGTGCAGTGATCTGTAACTGGATGCAAATTACTGGCAAAAACAGTACAAAACCATTTACCATTATCTTTTTCTCAGAAGAACAAGGAGCCATTTAATAAAACAGATATGGTAAACTTGGAGTTTAAATACTCTGATTTCTCTTTGGATGAAGTGTACAATGTAAGTGAAAGCTACAGTTCAGGAAGATTTTGAAAAGAATAATAAACTTTAGGGATGATGAGCATTATAGTAAGTGCTAAGACTACAGACAGAAGCTTTATTTCAGGGTGTGATTTAGTCCATCAGGCAGCAGGTAGATCATAAAAACGTTCCTTGAGATGGATTTTTCCATTATTCAGTTATTTGCTGTGAGGAAACCCAGTTGTTTTTCCTCTCAGGTAGGTGATACAGACTGGGGAGTATCCTGAGCTTGAGAGATGGTTAGCAGAACAGCAGGATGGTTCCTATGCTCTGCTTCCCTTCTGTCCAGTGCTTAGCCGTGTAACCACTGACTGTCTGTATCCCATCACCTTCATATGTGCAATGGTCATTTCTTCAGACTGTTAGCACAGAAGTTTGTGGTGGTTTTGTGTTGAATTTGCTTTGTGGTTTTTTTTGGTGATCCCCTCCTCCCCCCGAAAGTTGCTCCCTTTAAAAAAATCAAGAGTGTGATTGTACTATTGCATACAACTGGAGACTCTGTATAATTGTGTGCGATGTGCTTGTTGAACACTCTACCCTGAAGGCTAAGAATGACTGGAGCAGAGGAGAAGCATGATTTTTCTTTACACCTCCTGGACATCTTTCTTCATCCACTAGCCTTTCATGACTTTCATATATCTCATGATAAACCAGAAGAGAAGAAACTTAATATATAGTGAAAACTAGAAGTTCATTTTTTTTAACTGAGGTTACTGCAGTCTGGAGTTGGTATTTGAAGGTTTGGTATTCAAACTGTGGTCTTCTTTTTAGAGGATGGACAGATATAGGAATGTCATTGAAATAACCATTCTAAAAGACTTAAAAGTCTTAAAAACCATTCTAAAAGTCATAATTTTTCAAGTTTAAACGTTGAGCAGTGTATCTTATATTCCCTTGTTATTTTTGATTTGTATTGCAGACTGTATTAGTAAAGTAAATTTTCTGAGACATTTGTCACCTTCAAATTCCTGCAGCTTTTGGAGTCATGAAGGAAAACTGAAACTAATATCAAGGAATTTCCTTGTTGGAGGTGTGTTGGAATGTCCTTATCTGGTGGGAAAAGAAGGAAGAGCAGTATTCTCTAACTTCTTGCATACATACTCCTGCATCCAAGACACTGTAGTAATTCTTGTTGTAGCTTTTACTTAAGTGCAACACGCTCATGAATCTGTGATCCTAGTTTTCGTTGGCACAGGTGTTACTTTTATGAGGGAAAAAGGATCAAAACTGTACTGTTGATCCTTGCTGGTACAATAGTATTGTAGAAAAACTTGGTTTGCTGTGCTTTTTTTTCTCTTTATGTCCCTGGCTATGTACGCTGGTGTGATCAGTTTCTGTCCACAATTTGCATCTTCTATTATCCTTTCTGAAGGAACAGTTCTTTGGGTTCTCCAAATAAGTGTGAGTTGATATCTGAGATGAAGCAGAGGGGCTGCTGAATTGAGGAATTGGTTGCTGGAAACAGAGGTGATCAGGTTGGGACTACATTAGCTGACATTGGTGGATTTTTTTTGTTTTGCTTTGTTTGAAATTGCTTATCAGTATATCCTTGTGTTTTTTCACTTGTACACCAAAAAACCCCACCCTGAACCCAAGACCCTTACTGTTAATTATTAAAACCTAGTTTCCAGTGCCTGTCTCCTCTTTTGAAATCTGAATTCCTGATAAATTGTCAAGCCATGTAGCAGCCTTTTCCTCAGCAGAAATGCTTAATAGGTAGCTGGGTAGTGGAGAAAACCAAATCAGTCTCCTTTAAAACCTAAGAATTCATGTTTTTTTCCAAAAACACTTATTTTTGAAAACTAGTTTGGAGTTTTAGACCTGCCACCTAACTGATGGCATAAATTTCTTTACCTTAGGAAGTGAGGCAAGTACAGCTTGCTTTTTAAAGTTAATTTGTTTGACATCATTGAGATGATTTGGCTATGCAAACACGTCTTTGCAGTTTGTGTTTCTCATTTGTTTGTAAAGTCTGCTTTCTTTCTAATCTAAGTCAGGTTTCTTACAGTTTTCTTCCAGCTGTTACTGGCTCTTTATGATGACTTTGTGTATTTTCTCGTTAAGGGACAAATGAACAAGGCTTCATGGTCTAAAGGTGAAGTTGCTTCATAGTTGATAGTAAAAACTTTAGAGGTGGTCGAGCGGTTAGGACGTTGTCTAGGATTCAGAACTAACTTTGCTTACTGACTCTCAGTTCAGGTATCTCTCTGTTGCACCCTTCTTTGAGTTTGACTTTCAGGTGTGTAAATGAAAGTCTGTTTTTAATATGGTTATATTCTGCCTCTGTACAATGAGATATTTAGATAAATTTAAGCTGACTTATTAATTGTGGCTTTATAAATTCTTAATGTTTGTTATATTTGATCATCTTGAATCAGGTTATTAGTGCCTGAAATCAATCTCAAATAAGGTTTTTAGTTACTCACTTAAGCTCTGTATTTCCGAGCAGACCTGTCTGTCTTGTTGTCTTTATGACCAATGTCTAGTAGGTTTTCCTTTTTGGAAGAGGACGTAAAATGAATTTAAGTGTTTACGATACAACGAAAAGCTTCAGCCTTTTTTTTTTTTTTCAGTGACTCACAACGTTTTGCCATTTTTCCACTGAAGTGAAGTGCCTATATTGTCAATTTACTGTTTAAAGTTATTAAGAAGTGATATGAGGTCTGTGATGTTTTTTTGGGTAAAGAAGAGCAGCTCCGCCCCCAAGCTGTTGAAGAACATTTTTAGTTGCTCTTGCTGTCTAACATAGTGCTGTCTCAGTGTTCTCCAAGAGTTTGGTAACCCAATGACCATGGGAAGTGGACATGACATGAAAAAATGGGCATGAAAAAGTACAGTATTTCTAATAAATAACCTTGAACCTCTGTTTCTGCTATATGTTCACTGAGTCCACAGGAAGATGTGCGTGTTCTTAATTTATTCTTCTTGCTATTTATGCTTTCCTGTTTCTGTGAGTCAAAATAAGAAAGTTTACCCTAGCAAAGGACCAGTTTCTACCAGCATAATGAACAGTTAGCATGAATGGCAAAAGCTAAGAGGAAAGTGACAGAAGCATGTTGCTAAGAGCCATGGGGTTATCCTTCTCTGTCTCTCAATATTTCTACAACTGTAAGCAAAGTCTGCATTTTCTGTTAGCTTATGCAGATTAAAATCCCATGGACCACCTTACAATTTTTTACTACTTGTAAAAAAAGTGGGAAGAAAATAGTTTTTCTTCATTGTTTCCAAAGAATATTGAACTCTGTGAGCATCTGCCTCCTGAGTTGACATGTTTTGGTGTTAAAGAAGCTGTAGAGCAAGCTGTAACTGATAGGGCAAGAAAAAGCTGTATATATACATTCAAAGATTCTAGATAAAATTAAGAAATGTATACCCAGATATTCAAGTCCAAGCGTGTATATGCAGTGTAGATTAGATGATTTAATTTACTGTGTAATTAGAAGCGCTACAATTTAGTGCAATCTTCCTCTGAAGAAGTGTGACTGTGCTGTGTACTGAGGAATTTATACTGGGATTCGAGAGTTTGAGCTGCGACAGATGAGAACTCTGAAGGAGGTGGTGTAGGTTTTGTGAAGGTAATGGGCAATGTAGGCTTGTGTTTTTATTATACCTTGAAGTAGTTCATTGAAAAAGGACTGTGAGAAGGCCAAAATCATTTATGAGCTCCACGAGTCTTTGAAAGACATACACTCAGCTTCGAGGAGATAAGTATTTTTCCATACGGTAATCTTTGTATAGTTAATGCCCTGCTGTGTAGAAGTTGAGAAGTGAAACGTGCCTTGATTAATGCTGGGTTATCTGGAAAATGATCTTCTCAAGACTATGCGTTGCCTAAACTGAACAGAAGGTGAGTTTTCAGTGAAAAAATAAAGACTTGTGAAAATTCTCTGCTGACTATTTATCATCTCAGCGGGTGAGGGTCTACAAGGAGTTACTGGGTGGTTTTAGGGCATGTAGTGACTGGCATAATGATGAAACGGGTGCTGATTTCTGGCAAGCTTTTCTGGTAGCATGCCAGTAATGCTGCTAATGTATATGTATACATAATGTATACATTGAATGCCAGCCATTAAGGGTTGTTCATATCTTTTATTGTTCATCCTGTTATTACTGTCTGCTGCCATAAGGCGTTTGCTTTTTCTGCAATCAATTAGTATGGAACTAGATGGCAGGAAGTTTTGTTTCTTGAATCTTTAGGTTCATTGTCACTAGTGTAACACAGTTCCACAACAGTTAGCAAGAGGGAAGCGAAGCTGGTGTTGGGTTTTGAGTGGCAGTCAAAAACCTGTTGAATCCAATTTGCTCACATTCTGTAACGTAGGCTGTCACAATGGATGACAACTGTGTACTCATGCCAGCTTTAATACTCACCTGATCCCCATCAACTACTTAATTCAGCATGCTGAACCAGCAGAAAACTTGCTTAGGTCAAGAAAAAATTATTTGGTTACTGTGCTGAACTGTTTCTTTCCCAAAGAGTCATGCAAGTGTCAAAGCTGTTCAGAGGAGGCAAGGAGCAGTGAGAGTGGGCATCTAGTGCTAGGTTGCCATGGGATTGGATCTGCAGTCTTGTGAAATCTAATCTCAAAATACTACTTTCTACTTGATTGTCATCCTTACTGTAAGAATAATGGTTTTGCACCTGTTCATTAATTTTTTCATGTATCCTCCCTCTGTACTCGGCACTGGTGAGACCGCTCCTCGAATACTGTGTTCAGTTCTGGGCCCCTCACCATAAGAAGGATGTTGAGGCTCTGGAGCGAGTCCAGAGAAGAGCAACAAAGCTGGTGAAGGGGCTGGAGAACAGGCCTTATGAGGAACGGCTGAGAGAGCTGGGGTTGTTTAGCCTGGAGGAGACTGAGGGGAGACCTCATTGCTCTCTACAACTACCTGAGAGGAGGTTGTAGAGAGGAGGGTGCTGGCCTCTTCTCCCAAGTGACAGGGGACAGGACAAGAAGGAATGGCCTCAAGCTCCGCCAGGGGAGATTTAGGCTGGACATTAGGAAAAAATTCTTTACAGAAAGGGTCATTGGGCACTGGAACAGGCTGCCCAGGGAGGTGGTTGATTCACTATCCCTGGAGGTGTTTAAGGCACGGGTGGACGAGGTGCTGAGGGATATGGTTTAGTGTTTGATAGGAACGGTTGGACTCGATGATCCAGTGGGTCTCTTCCAACCAGGTTATTCTGTGATTCTGCGATTACAGTAACCTTGCGGGTTTTTTATATGTGAATCATTTGTTATAAATCCAGGATATGAACCAAAGGGGGTGGGGAGGAAGCCTATGGTGTGTTATGAAAATGGAAGAAAAATTCCATTAGATTTAACTAGATTTCTTTAGTGAGTAATGGTCTGAGGCTTAACAACTTTTAATGAAGATGACAACTGTCAGAAAGTGCAGTGATTGAGATGGAACACTTAGGCTTTAGCAATTAGCTTGGGAAATTTAGATCCAAAGATATGCCTAGTTTAAAAACCTCATTTTTCCCTAGTGGTAATTGAAGTCACAACTCTGTAATTAAGGAGCTGTGCAAGAAACTGCTTTAAATTTTAGGACATATTTTCCAGTTTTCCTCAAGCGTAGTAATCCAAGGTGGCAATATAATCAAATGAAAATCAAAGCCTAATAACCTAAAAAATTAATATTTTCCTCAATCCAGTTTTTCTTTTCTTGTGAAAGTGATAGAGTGGGGTTTTTTTGTAATTTTGTGTTCAAGTTCACAGGCACACTGTGATTGGTTTTGAAAGCTCTTAAAACCGGAGTGGTTAGGCTTCAGTGAGGGAGAGGCAAATCATTGTCCTGATTAAGAAAACCCCAAAAGACAAGCACCTCCCCAAGGCCTGAAAAACTACACACAAACAAAACTCAAACCAAATCCAAACAAGCGACTCCCTAGTTTGTTTACCATCAACATGGTACAGATTTGTAATTCTTAGTTTGAAATCAGAGCCTTCGGGATGCTGTGCTATCCACAACAGAGGCCTTAAAATAACTCTGTTGGAAGTTCAAAAGCAAGAAGTTGGACTAGTTGAGAGAGGCAACTCACCTTTGTAGGTCAGGAAAAAGCCCCAATTCTCATTTTTTCCCCAGCTTGAGTGAGGTTCTGTTTCACCCCACCCTATAAATTTACTTTCAGAGTAGAACTGAGGGTTAAGCTATGCAAATTTTCCAGACCATTGTTTTTTCCAATAGACTAAACTTGAGTTTATGGTGAAAATTGACTGTGGTTTTTTTTTTCTTAAAACATGCAATCGAGTGGCAATAGTACAGTTATGACACATGAAATCTTTGAGCAAGAGTATCCAAAATGTAAACAATATGCCTTTCAGTGTTAGGAGTTCAGCACTTTAAGTGTGGGCTAAACTTTTGTATCCCATTGGATTTGTGGGATAAATGATATTTACAAGTTTTAATTATAGGTATATTTCTTAGAATATCAGTTGACTGTATGAATAACTTTCATATGAAATAGTAGCCAGTACTTAGTGCAGAATTATTTAAATGTAAATGATGCTATGATGCTGTTAGGCATCTGGGGTGCATAAACAGTATCTTGGGCTGTAGTTTGACATGCATTTTAGATGGAATTTCTGCCTATAGGGAAAATATTTGTGCGTCCCCAGCCAGATGTATTTGTTGTGAAGCTTTATGGGTTCCAGCATTCCTGAAATTGTATGGTAAAGTGGATTAAGGAGCCTAATTAATATAATGAAGTTTTAGTGTGATTTCTTTGTTCTGTTTTGTTCTGTCTCTAGATGTGGTCACAGATTACCTGAAAACAGTTATTCTAGTGTAAGAGAAGGTTGGAGGCAGTGTGTCGGTTGAAAAGTGAAGAAGAGTTATGTTGTTGTATGTGCAGCAGTGCCACATTAAATGCGTGTTAAGCTGTGGTCTGGGAGCCTTTATTGTACAGCACTTTGTCTTGCTGCTGGGTGAAAATGAAAGAAAAGTGACAAAATACAAAGTGACTTTCCTGTATCTTGTCGACTCCAGGGCTATCATATTTCTTCTGTGATTATTTTATAAAAGTTTGTACAACCAGACAGATTTTTATGAGCATATATGAGAAAGCTAAAATGAAATACCAATCTGGTGAATTTACGGTATGTTAAATCGCTGCATATGCTCTTTGTGTAATCCTACTAGAAGAGGAATAAGGTCACTCTTCTCAGTGACAGCTTGCCTGTAAGTACTTAACGTGCTTTTCCTTTTTAAATGAACTTCATTGCCTTAGTTCGTTAGTCTCAGTTCCTCTAAGCTCTTGTTTGTGCAGCGAAGTCAAAGTTTTGAAAATAGTATACCTTAAAAATTTCATTTTGAAACTATTCTTATTTGGAAGTCTTAAACGTCTAGACTTATAGCCTGGGATTTTGGTTTCAGGTTGTGTTTTTTCACCAGTTAGTTTTAGTATGTGCTTGAAAGATGCTGAAGTAGCTTAATTTGTAAGTTATGAACATGACCATTTTCAGATGAGAAAGGGAAAGTTTGAGTGTCAAAATTGTGCCTTACCTTCAGTAAGTATCTGCCTATTCAGTCCTGAAAATGGTGAGAACTAACTGTGTTTTTCCAGAGTACCGCTTTTGATTTTTGTTGTGCCAGAATGCTGTTGTAACTAATGTGTTAAGTAGGGAAAAGGTAGACATTTCCTTATGTTAGAGTTGAGAAAGCAATGCTGAGGAAGAAGTGGAGTGTCTTTCAAATCTCTACCGAAAGTTAGGCGTGTAATCTGCTTAAATCATTCTGTAAGTCGTACCAATCCATTATCTGCCTCTTTAGGCATCTTAGTGCATCTGTTTATGCCTACTCAACTAAGTCAGTTCATTAATTATACCCGGTAAAAGCATGATTAGTCGAAGAAATTGAAAGCTGGGGGTATTTAAATATTTACTTTGTGTAATATGAAATGTATTTATTATTATAACTTTAAAATATATTTGCATTGAGTGTAAATGATTTACAAATGCATTGTTATGCGTAATAGGCATGGGGGAAATTGGTCTACATAATGGAATATACCAATTAATAAGCTAAATGATGTAACTACTTGAATGTTAATAATGCTGTGACATTACCTTCCTAATTAGTCAGATACCTGTATTATTCTATGATTCTATTTGATAGTTGCAAGTCAAGTTAAATAATAACAATATGGAAGCACCTGTTTCTAAAGAAAACTACAAAACCGAAATTGATTTCTAACTGATTGAAGGGTTAGTTACGTAAGAAACCTCATGTGTAAGGTTTCCCAATATAAATCAAGATTAAATTGAGGGGTGTTAATGCCTTCAATTTAATCAAGCTTTTTCTGTATTGGGATGTTATGATGGAGTAATTTACCTTAAAATGCGCATTTTCCCACTTTTAAACAAAATTATTTGGTATCTTAAGAAATTCAGTGAAGTTGTTTGTTTCAAGCAGAAGTTTCTCTGCTTTTTCAAGACTTTTGTTGTTTTCTTGGTTTGCTTATAGAAACTTGCTCCTTTCCTTTTGTTCCCTCATAGATTGTATTCTTTGTGATTCAAGCACTGGCCGTTTTTCTTCTAATCCTACCTAAAAGGATACGTATTTATTACAGCTACTCTGCTTCTCATCCCTTTCTGTGCTACTTCATGGATGCCTTCAGAGGGTCTGAATCTGGTTGACCTTTGCAGAACTACATATTCAGTCTGACCTGTTAATACTGGCCACCTATGGGGTACTGTGAGGATAAATCATAACATCGTAGAATAGGTAGCATCTTGTTCCGAGCCCCCTGCCATGGGCAGGGGCATCCCACTAGATCAGGCTGCCCAAGGCCCCGTCCAACCTGGCCTGAGACTAATGAACTAGGGCAATGAAGTTCATTTAAAAAGGAAAAGCGTGTGAAGTACTACAGTGCAAGAAAGTACTCCTAATCCAGTACTCAGTCACTAAGGGAAGGTATTGAAGTATTGAAGTATTTGTAGAGTTGCCCCCAAAAAGGTGCCAAGGAATGTTTCTGCAATGTGTATGCCCTAGAAAGAGGTGTAAGATGTTGTACACTGGATTTTCTCAAATTAACCCAGATTGGAAGAACGGTGTGGTGATACTTTCAAAAGATAATGTGTGAATCTGTGCTTTTGCAAATTCAAAATGGTGGAGATGAGTTTTACCACTTTTTTTATTTTTTGTAGGTTAGGATACCAGCAGAAACAGACTAGGTTGTGCTGATGCAGCTGTCAGGTAAACCTACAGAATTTGGCTATTTTTTCTGAAAGCTCAGAACTAATGAAATAGTAGAACACCTCAGGGTTTCTGCTGATGATTTCTTGATGTTGGGTGTTTAATGTTGCTGCAGTCAAGTAACCTATAAAATGTCTGGTATTATACTTCCAGTACAGGCATAGTTCTGACATTAGGCATAATAATAGGTGGCTTAACAACTTCTGTGCAAACTACAACTGTTGTGGTAGAAAATAAGATAGAGTTCTTTATTTTGCTTCATATTTCCTATATTTTGACACTACTGTTATTCAAAAAACAGTGCTGTGGAGATGGAAATTCTGGTAAAGCAAAATCATTAGTGATATTTTTAGAAAAGAGGCTTTACTGAAACTAGTATATTTGTGTTCTGTCCTGAAAATGCAGTTCACAACTGATCGAATTATACCTTTAGACATTCTCACATATTCGAAGAAGAAATTGGTAGAATATGGAAATGTTTTACTTTATGATTCAGCTTTCTTCAGTGAACTGAAAGAATCAATGAACTATATTTTGAGGTTGGTTCCACTTGTACCCTCATCCCCTGCTCCCGGTTGGATTCTGTGGCATCTGAGCAGATTTGAATGTCTAATTGTTATAAACACACTCTGGAAACTAAAATTCCTAGTCTTTTATTGTGTAATAAAGTTAGCAAAGCAAGGTATACAGCACTGGGCACATGGCTGAGGCCACACCCCGTCTAGCCAGCGGTGCACTTGGTCCCGGCTCCTATCCCCTTCTATACATTTCTTTTGGTGGGAAAGCAGTTGCTCCTCCGACCCCCATCAGCACGTGTTTGGGGGCCTCTTGCCACTTGGGTCAGCCCAAGTAGTCCAGTGTGGGGAAGAAGGGAGGCGAGCATTGCCTGCTGCTGCAGAACTGCCCCTTCACTGAACCCGGCACTGCTGGTGCCACCAAAGAAAGAAGACATGCCCCCCATGACCCAAGCATTTGTCCTAAACAAATTTGTACAGCGATCACGATCAATACATTTGGATCTACACCTCCCCCGTGTTCCTTTATTCAAGCCAAAACACTGAATAGCCTGTTTTTCACAATTCCCCCCTAATATTTGATCTAATTTTTGGCTTGAAAATATAACAATCCATTAAATATAACCCATCCTGTGTCTGATTTTTAATTCCACCACTTTCCTTTCCACCATTTTTCTAACCCATCCCATGTCAGAACTAAAACGTGATCAAATCACTAAACCTAAATCAACAATTAGTGAACCCTACTTATCCCAACCATTTCAATTTCCTTTTAAGGTTCTTCCAGCAGAACCTTGCGTTTGATTAAGTTCAGGGTGACTGTTGGGATCTCAGACTTGGCCCCTGCTTTTGGGGTTTTTTTTGCAAAACCGAATATCCCGTTGTTTCGCCAGTTTACTCTTTCCCACTTATTGTTCCTTCACATTCGTAATGAGTGTGGTATATTAGGGGTTCGGTGACCTTCTCACCTGAATTTGTTTCAACTCTCAAACGACTCATCACTGTAAGAAGGGGTGTAAAAATTCACTGACTCATCTCTCCACCCATCTCTTGGCCTGTTAGGTTGCAGCTAACAGCCAAGGCTTGGTGGCAGAGAATTTTTGCCTGTAGGACTGACTGCTTCTTGATGAGAGTCAGAGGTTATAGTTTTTAATGGATTTCCATTTAAAGCGCTTTTTGCACCTTTCAGTGGTCTTTTAAAGCTGTGTGCCAAGTTTGAGTCCCTTCGCCTCCTTGAGGTTCTAAATTCCCACAAATAAATCAAGGGATATGCATCCTCCCAATCAAAGGTTACTACCCAGTTTAAAGGGGTCAGGTAAATTCCCTCAGGTCCCCTTTTCCCTACCACATTAAGGAATTTCAGTTATTCAGTACAAACCACCATAATAAGTTTGTTTCCGATGGCTCTGTAAGTCTTCTCCTTTACTTCTGTAGCGTGAATCTCAGTGCATCCTGGGAAGCTTTGATTGTCCACTCGGATTCTGGCTCATCCACCGTCCCTCAGCCTGCGAGGCATGAGTCTGCCCTCATCTCCTGGTCCATACAGCAGCTTCTGTAGTCAGGAGAACCTGAAAGGCGCCTTCCCATTCTGGCATTGGAGATTTTCTGAGTTCCAGTTAGCTCTTTTTGGTGAGTCCAAACAGCATCTCATAGGGTGACGCCCCTACATCCACACGGGGACGTGTTTGGATCCTCAAGAGAGCGGCTAGAGGGAGACACTGTATTCACGACAAATGAGTCTCTATATTCATTTGTTCTACTCTGCTGTGTAATTCTCTGGCTATGGGCTTGTTTAACATCTTTCTCCCATGTGGTAAGTCCCATAACCCTTCTGAGCTCTTGCTTGCCCTCAGTTTTAGCAGTACTCTTTCTTCCTCTTCACTAAATATAGAGGGTGCTGAAGGTTCAAGGTGCTGTTACAATACTAGCAACAGCTTTTCTTTTTCCCTTTATTGCCACCTGCCAACAGCCCAGTCCCTGCAAAATGCTGTGTTGCAACAGTTCCTCCAGAACCTGCCCGAGTAAGTTGGGAGACTCAGCAAGCCCCCGAGGCAGCCCGGTGCATCTCAACCACTGCTCTTGCCCTGTGTCTGGGTCCTCCCATTCAAAGGCGATCCCTACTACTCAAAAGAGTGTAGGGGTTAGGGACTACAGGGTATCAGTTCCATGCCCCCCATGCCAACTGGCTGGAGGTCCTGCACCAGAACCAACCCCCTCCTCACAGGGAGGACAGGAATATTGCAGGGCGCCACACACAGCTCCAAGGTCCCACGCTGCAATAAGCCCTCAGTAACTAGTTCTAAAAAACCTACTCTGCCAGTGCAATCTAGCCCCAAAATAAAGGGAATCTCGAGAACTTCACAGTACAAAGACTTCACAGCAGCTCTCGGTCTGCTCCCATGTTGGACTGCCCCATGGGGCAAGCTTTAACCTCTCATTCTTGCTCCATGCTCCTAGTAGGGGGGGCAAGCTTTTGTCCGGGGGCTGCTGCTTTTTTTGCCAACCGGTGCAGGTCAGCTAGGGGCAGGACTGGCATTCCTGCTCCCAAAATCCATTTCCTCCACTCCAGCAAAGTACTCTTTGAATCACAATGCATAGTGGACCTCAAGGTTCTGCAGTCCAGCCAGCTCTGTTAGGGCACATGTGTTTGCTTTCCCTACAGGAGAGGTTTCAGACTTCTCCCCTGTATCATTAATAATTAGGGGGTTGAGTTTGAAATCAGGATCTGTGTCAAGAGCAAGATCAGGTTCTGCCACACCCTCATTAATAATAATCAAGGGTTGGAGGTCAGGATTCGAATCAGGAATAGGACCTGATTTCACCACGCTATCCTCCCATGCTCCAAACTGGAAAAAAGTTTCACAACACCCCTGCCTCCGTCCAGCAGTGGCAATCTGATCCCTTCTGTTTCACCCCCAGCGCCCCGCTGCTGAGCCACACAGTCAGCCTTTGGGTCTGCATCCAACGGCAAAATCATTCCTCATCTGTAGAGTCCCTCAACTTCTTGCTCAGGAAGTCTAATCATTTGCCTAATAAGCAACCTCTGTTTTAATCAGGGGTTGGAGCTTGGGGTCAGGATGAGGCAGCCACCCTCTCATCCCAATAGGTGGCTGCTTCCCCTGACAGATCAGAAGCCTCATCTGTAAAACTTGAAAAAACAGGTCACACCCCTGAGATATAGTAATTACACAAGTCCTTTCTGCCCCCGTATCTCCACAATAATTTCACATGGGGGCAGCTCCCCCATTCTCCACACCATGAGTTCTCTTTACCCCTATAAGGGTTCCCTCCCATTTTGGAGTACCCTTAGGGGCTGCAGGGACCCTCGGGGAGGAGTCCCCAGGAGTGGAATCCTTCCCTTTTCTGTTGCTGCCTGTATGGTCTTGTATCAAATCTTTGGCTCATTAAGTCCTCTGGTGTGCCAGTCTTCTAGCTCCCTCTCCAACCATTCTGTTGGAGTCTCTTCCTTATACTGTCGAATGCCCAAGTACCATTCTGTCCCTGGCATTATCGTATGCCCCCTCCACCCCAGTTGGTGGCCTGTGCACCAATTCCCTTAATGTCCTCTCTTATGGACTGTCTGGAGGGATGTATATCAGCTTTTTCCCGGGATTAGGTTTACCTGCCCCCTGCCCCATTTCCCTCGGGAACCACACACCAACCCATTTGCTTCGTCCCTTCAGCGGCCAGGTCCCTTACGGGAGGCTGGAAGTGCAGCACTCGGGACTCCTCACTCACTTCTCAGATCTGTATCAGCCTCATTCACTCCACCCTTGCCACCCTGAACCCGCCCAACTGAATAGTACTTCCCAGTCCGGGGTTTTCCTATCTGGATCTTCGTGCACAAGAATTACAGGCAACCACAGTACCTTTCCCTTAAAAAAAAAAGGTGTTGATTTGCGAATTCCACCTCGTGGGAGATGGAGCAGCTGCCCCGGGCTGCCCACGAGGCCCAGTGAGACACAGGAACTGCCGTGGGGTGCAGCGCTCACCGAGACCCGGTGAAACAGTCAGAGCGTGGGTCGAGACATCCCGGACGAGCCCCCAAAGTGTTATAAACACACTCTGGAAACTAAAATTCCTAGAGTCTTTTATTGCGGAATAAAGTCAGCAAAGCAAGGTATACAGCACTGAGCGCATGGCTGAGGCTGCACCGCATCTAGCCAGAGGTGCACCTGGTCCCGGCTCCTCTCCCATTTTATACATTTCTTTTTGGTGGGAAAGCAGTTGCTCCTCCGACCCCCATCAGGACGCTTTTGGGGAGCTCTTGCCACGTGGGTCAGCCTAGGCAGTCTGGCGGGTGGAGGAAGGGAGGCGAGCATCACCTGCTGCTGCAGAACTGCCCCTCCACCAAACCCGGCACCACAGACACGCTGGTGCTACCAAAGGAAGAAGACATTCACCCCATGACCCAAGCATTTATCCTAAACAAATTTGTACAGCGATATGGATCAATACATTTGGATCTCCACCTCCCTTGACCCTCCCCCACGTTCCTTTATTCAAGCCAAAATACTGAATAGCCTGTTTTTCGCATTCTGAATTTGGGGGCAAATATAAGTCACTTTATACTACCTGTTTTTGTGAACTTAGTATTGACTTTGTCCCAGCTTCACAGGAAAGAAAATTCCAGTAGTATGCCCACGTTTTTGCAGGAAAAGAACATGTGCAGATGTGTAACTGGTGAGAAGCCTTGCTTTTTTAGGTACACTTATTAAAACCTACAAAACCCAAAATGTACAGGTGTAAATAATGTGCAAACCAATACATAATATAATAATTCCATATTTTAAGATTGCATTAGGATAAGTTAGTTTGTTAATAATAAATACTTTTTTTTAAAAATAAGCCAATTGTTTGTGCACTGTTTCTTAGGTGATACGTGAATTGGTATTATGGCCAGCTATTTGAACTCTCATTTTAGACTTGGTAGAAATTCTAGAGGGTGACTTAAACCCCAAATATCAGTAGGCCTTGTATCATACAATTAATGACTTCAGGGAAAGCCTTTTGTAATGTAAGAGTCAGTAATTTTGGCACTGAGATAATAGAAAACTACCAAAAAACCAATGTTCTGGGCTGTTTGACTTTTTGCAGTGTGGAGAGAAATGATTTATGTTTATGTATACATGGGCTTGAGATCCCCACATGGGGTTACTTTCAGAGGATAGTTGCTGCTTTTACTTATAAGCAAGAATAATTAGCGTTTCAGAACTGTTGCCTCACAGTTTGCCTCTGGATCGGGCAAGAGAGAAATCGTTGCCCTAATGTCGCCTTAACTGCTTTTGTGTTGAACATAATCTTTAAATAAACTAAATCACAAGTTAATAATTTGGTACTCAAGTGGGAGATCAAATCTTAAATAATTTCACAGATATGGTCAATTATCCTTTCTTGAGATATTGATATAATATTAGTACAGTTACCTACATAAATTGGGATCTGTAAACTTAACTGTAATTTTTCTGTGGCTTAGTTTTTCAAGCAGGAGCTTTAAAAAAAGAATGAAGTATTACATGGAATAATTTAATTCTAGTTGCTGTTTCAAATGTGTTTCACGGTATAGCTCAGATTTTTTGTTGAGATGAGTCCTGAATGAAACCTTTTTTCCTGGACTTTCATGGAGAAGACTTAATTCCTTGGATGCTAAGAGTATTTTGTTTCTGAGTTAACCTGAAGCAGCAGGGAGTTTTGTACTGTGGTTGCTAACTAACTTCATTATATGTACCATAATAAGCCAAAGAAAAATATTTGAAATATAAGATTGCTGGAATAACACATGGAAGAGAAGGATGAGTTCTGTTTTATAGTCCCCCCTGTGCACCCTCTCCTCTCCAGCATCTGTGACCAACTGTAATTACAGAGGGAGGAGATGGACTTTTCCCTTCCAGTCATAGTTGTAGTTTTTACTTTACCCCTCAGATGCTGCACTACTTTAATTCACGCTGGAATTAATTTTTTACTTGTATGCAGTTAATTCACTTCCTAGCTCTATTGTGAGTTTGAGTGCAGTTGCATGGATCTTGCAAGGTAATTTTCAAGTTGTTAATAGTTTGACTAGTGGTTTAATTAAATATTAACATCATTTTGGGATGAAGGGAATAGTTGGATTTCAAATTGTGGATGATGTTGATGAGCAGGAATGTTGATAGCCTTTGTTTCAGATTCAGCTGTTGCCCGTAGTGTGTCAATACGTCTTCTAAAATTTAATCCTTTTTCTGTCCATCTTTTTTTAGTAGCAATAGTTAGGTATCACATTAACATGATCATTTTCACATACTGAATTACAAAACCAGAAAATAAAAGTAAATTTGTTGATACATGCATCTGATCACTCTAATCTATTTGGATCTTGGGTTTTGGCTAACTGACAAATAGCTGAGAGACTTGACTATATTGGCTGAGATTTGTTGAAGTAACTAGTGGTCACTTCCAGGTTCCTAGAGCACTGGAGATCTCCAGAAGCAGTTGGTGTCGTTTCTTGGATGCTCCTCCTGATGTCTTTATAGGAGCTGATTTTTTTATTTTGTTGCAACTGCTTTATCCTTTGACTACTGGATGGTTTTGTGACATGTCTAGTTGAGCACTCCAAATGGCTACTTAGTTATCTTGGAACTCTCACCCTCCATCTTTGGATGAAATATGTGAATGTTGAGCTCCTAATAGAAACTTTCTTTTCTTTTTTTTTTAATGTTTGTCTTACTTTTCGAAAGAAGACATTCTAGAAGTCTTAATTTTCAGCAATGACAATGTAATTGATTTTTTTCTTTTTGTCCATTTTGTTTTCTTTCAACAAGATTCCCACTCACTGTAGAGTAAAATGAGATACATGTATAATTTTTTTTAGTGTGGTAAAAAAAATCGTGTCAGATTGGGCTCCAATGTTATAGTTAACAAAACCAATCCCTCCAGCAGGTATTATTCACTGTAGTAGCCCCTAGCTGTGTCCATTTTGTAGCTCGGATCCTTGGCAAGCAGCACATGCTTTTCGCCTGCAGAAGAGAAGATTTGGGAAGAATTGACTGTCTAGGGCAATGGGCTTTTGTCTAAGTGGGTGCACCAACACCATTTAGATGCTAATGTGATATAAGCTCACTGTTTTGTACTAGAACTTGACTGCATCTCAGGAATGTGGCCTGTCTGGTTTTATGTTGGTTTCAGCCTTAAAAGAGCCTTGTGTAATTGATGTCTGCCAATCGATTAAAGCTGCAATCTTCTGGCTTAGTGCTTCGATGTGCCAAAGGAAATTGTTGGCATTGGCGGAGAACTAAATACCAGATCGTACCTGCTGATCTGTGTGTTTTTGTTTGCCATCTCTGATTAGGGAATAAAGTAAATTTTATTTTTTCTGTTCATGTTTGTTATATGGTGGAGTAACTAAATGCTATATTGTTCCTTTAGGCATTTCTTAAAAATGTGGAGTATATTACCGAAGGTGTGACAGTTTTCTGTTAGGCTGTTTTCTGGTTCAGTGTGTTAAGAGGCAGTGAATAAATGAATAATCTAGGCATATCGGGAATGTCTTCTAATGAATTTAAGTTCTGCTTGCTCCCTCTTAGCAGCAATTTGCTGTATTCTGTGCAAAGCAAAAAGATGCGTATGTGGTACAAATGAATTAAAAAAGTAGCCCTGGGAATAAATTTTTGTGGGTCTGTTTTGTACGTGAATGCAGTGCTAATCAGATTTTCTGTGCTGTGCTCCCTGCATATTCTTGTTGTTAAACAAAGCAGTAACTGTTTATATTGTTTTTGCAAAGTATCATTATGATATTTTTTAAAATGTGTTGAATTAGAAGTTTCTTTAATATTTCATTACTGTATTAGGTGTAACATGCATGGAGGGAGCACAGGGAAGGAAAACTGTAAATCTAGTTGGACTCAGCTAGTAATTACTTTAGCAGATAAAACAAAATATGCAAATATCTCCTGAGCATTCTAAGGCAGATCTTTCAGACACTGACTGTCTGTATCCCTAGCCAAAAAGAGACAGATGATAATTAGATTTTGAAGGACCATGTGCTGTTGCTACAGAGCTAAATATTAAAGTGCAAGAAAGCAGACTACCACATGGCACAATTGACTTTTATGGTAGTTCACGTTAAAATGCTCTCTTTTTATATTGCCTTTTAGGTTACCTAGGGTGAAACAAAATTACAGGCTTGGAGACTCTGGAAAAGCTCAGCATCAGCATTTGAGGTAAAAATGAACATACTGAAGTAATCTTGGGAGTGTCCTTGTTAACTTCATGGAATTGATTGGAGTAGAAATTTTCATCAAGATCCATTTTGCATTTAAGTTTTCAGTAGTGATTTAAAAAAATTTGACTTCAGAATCCTTTTTTTGGTCTGGGGATACTCATACTTTAGGTGCATGTATTGTGTAAATTTTCTGGTTTAGAGCTTTGAAAACATTGTAATTCTGCTTAGATGCAGTATCTTTGTTTTAAGTTGTAGTTTTATAGAATGATTAATATAGCTATGGAATTCTGTGTCATAAATGACTGTCTTTCCTAATTCTGCTGGCATAGCTAAATGTATTTTTATGCAAATCACCATCTTAATAGTGCAATATTTTTACTTTTATTAAAAAGTGCGTGTTAATGTATTTAAGAAGTGATTGTTGCTTTATTGTGGGTATACTGTATTTGTGGCTTCAAATTGAAAGTTTCAGTTCTGATTTTTTTAACACTTAACTAGTGAAATGAAAATACTTGTGCATGAAAAAAACAGTACAATTATACACAACACAGTGAAATTATGTAGAGCATACTAAAACATAGAATATATTCTATTATACTACTGCTGTATTTGTCTCATGAACCAATTATTGACATTAATTGTTGTAACCTTTTAAGTGGGATTAGGGAAGTACACTTTACTTGCATATTTAAACTATGAAAAATTAGCTTTTAAATCACACTTTTAAATTTTTGCTTCTAAGAATAAACTAAAATAATTCATATTCAGGATAGAGTTAAATAGTTCGTTTTCTGTCAGGGTGTTATAGTGTAGGGTTGATGTGTTTTAAAGCTTTATAGGCAACTGCATTAACTGTGTTACTGTAGTTCCCTTTTCAAGTAGTTTTTATAGCTCATAGGTTTTGTTGTTATTGTTTTTAAGAGCCGAAGCTTGCAAATTATGTGATTAATCTACAAGCTGATATCATGATTTCAAGATGCAGTTCGGGAAGCGTGAACTCAGAGACTGCGGAAATTAAAACGGTAAGACTATACTTTGTAGTATGGGAGAAGCAGGTTTTTATGTATTGCTTCACCGTATTCTCCTATTTTGTATTTAAAGCTTCTTCAGGACCATAGAGTGAAGTAACTTTCTGTGTAAGGTTGTAGAAATTTACTCTGAATTTCTTTTAAAAGAATAATATAATTTCTTTTTATTTTATCCATACATGATTAGATGCAGATATGGCATTAGAAAAATTGTTGTTATGAACATGTGCTTTGATATTTCTTATGAAGCTGAAGATTAGAAACTGTTCATTTTTTAAAAGTGAGTTGTGTGTGTGTTTACATATTTCTTGTGGATTTTATATTTAAATGTGGTCATGTTGGTGGAATGCCATCAATTTTTTTAAAAAGAGTGGGAAGAGGGAAGATACGAAGGATTCGAATTAGAATTGAATTTACATGTTTTTCCACACAGAAGATATAAAGTAAATGGTGAAGAGGGTAAACGGCAGGTAAGTCATCAAGGCTTTAGTTTAAGTACTATGCTTCAGTTTGAGCTATGAGTTCAGCAAAAACAAGAGGAAAGACTGTGCAATTAAAACTATATAGACGAAAAATTGGTATGTAGTTTGATAACATAGTGAAGACAGAAACTGATCTTTTTTCACTGGTCCTCAGCTTGTCTTGCATCTTGGATGCCGTACACTTCACATTTTATCTTGTGTCCTTTGTGTTAAGGAGGTAAAAGAAGAGGAATCTGCGTAGCTCCAGTTCTGCACCACTGATTAAGCAACTACCCAGTTAGGACTGTTGTGCAGGGCTTTATACACATTGTTTTAAAAAGTGAAAACAATTTGTTCCAGAATCTGGCTGCATGTCTGTATCTGTTGAAGGAGAAACATCCCTTTATTCTAAACTTTTATTCTGAATGCCTCACATAATGGTGCCACTATAGATATGTTAGAGAACTGATTTTTGTTTTCACATTTTATTTCTGTAGCGGTTAATGCACTACAGGCCATGTATGTTATGCTGGTTATATAGTGGTGTAATCCTTTTGCTTTAGAGACTGCTAAAGTGTACTCCAATTGTGCTTGTGGGCTTTGACAGAACTAGGATAATTGCAACAGAACGTGTCTGTTAGGCTTTTGCCTCAAATCCAGGTTTGGTCATACTGCTGACTGGACACTAGATGAAGGACTTAAAGGGGTTGTGTGTTTTTCTGAGTCCGTTAAGTGTCATGTTGTACTCCATTTCACTCCTATATATAGACATTTAGGAGGAGTCTGCCAGAAAATCCCAGCTGTTAACTGTACTATATTGCCTGTAGGAATGTTCCAGAAGCAGTTTATTCAAATGCAGAGTCTTGATGTAATCTTCATTTAATAAGCTCTTTAATGAAACTTTTCTGAACCACAGAAAGCAGTCTTTGCTGATTTGGTATGTCTTGGTACACTATTAGAGGTCAACATTCTGCTTGTGCTCAGTATCAGAAAAAAAGAACATAAAAAATTCTTCCAGTTTGAGTTGAACTTTTGCAATCAGTATGAATAATTATGCCAGGGAAGCTCGTTCGTATAGGGATGGTTACAGTTGAGCTTTGTTTTGAAAATGGAAATATTTTCAAGATGTGTTGAAAATTGACGTTAATTTTCTACTCCATATTTCATATTTCTAATATTTTATGGTTTTCTTTTTATTGGTTCCTGTGTTACTCAAGTAAGAATTTTCTGTGTTAGATCTTTCAGCAAGTTAATGTTTCATGTAGCATTCAGACATAAAATTTACTATAAAGAATGTGATATTTGGACTCATTAATTGTCTGTAAAAGAGAATATTCAAGCAGTATGATTCTGATTTTTTTAAATAGATTGTACTTTACTTACTTTTAGAGTAAGTGGAAATTTTTTTCCTACCTCTTTTTTGTAACTTTTGGCTCACCCTGAGAATGTTTTTAGAGAATAAATTAGACATTCCTGAATGATGAAAACCTACAGCATTAGAAATTTTTGCACCACAAGGATTATATCAGGTACAAATTTACAAATTGATGTTCGAGAAGAAAGCAGATGAGATGCATTGTGCATGGCAGTAATATTTTTGTTGTTGTTGTTAATAAGAAATAGTTGTAGTTTTGCATTAACATACTAAGCACGCAAACAGTGGTACAAACTTGAAAGATGCATCCCCAGTGCTCTAGTATCTTCTCTTTACTTCAGAGTGTCATTCCATAAATGTTTTTAATAATCCTTGGAGCAGGACTAGATCCAGGATGTCTTACTCCAGAGGAGTAAACCTACACTGCAGTTCCAGAATTATTGTAGATTGGAAGAAACTGTTATTAAATGATGCCCAAACTCATGCCCTTCTGAAATAAGGTTCTTTAAATGGTAGAACCGAGGGGTGAGTTTTAGCTATGCACTTTATGGTTTAGTGGACAGGTATGGTTGGACTTGATGATCTCAAGTCTTTTCAACCAAATGTTTCTATGATTCACTCTTCACATAAATGTTCATTAAAGTAAGGACATCAAGTTGTGGGTTTTGCTCTTGAAACTCAAGATTGATGGCTGTAGAACTGGACCTTTCAATATTGTTTTATTAGAACAGATAAGCTTGGGCACTGTGCTGCTTTGTCTGGATTCTGTAACCTAGCCTAAAGCCACAAGAGGTAAGACTTGTTTCCTGTGTTTGTCTCCCATATTCAGCTTCAGGAAACTCTTACAGTTTCTTGTTCTGTCAATTTTCAAAATCACAGTATCACTAGGTTGGAAAAGACCTCCAGGACCACTGAGTTCAACCATTCCTATCCATCACTAAACCATGCCCCTCAGCACCTCATCCACCTATCTTTAAATACCTCCAGGGATAGTGACTCAACTACCTCCCTGGGCAGCCTGTTCCAGTGCCCAGTGACCCTTTCTGTGAAAAATGTTTTCCTAATGTCCACCCTGAACCTCCCCCTTGTCCTGTCACTTGGGAGAAGAGGCCAGCTCTCACCTCTCCACAACCTCCTTTCATGTAGTTGTAGAGAGCAATAAGGTCTCCCCTCAGCCTTCTCTTCTCAAGGCTAAACAACCCCAGCTCTCTCAGCCGTTCCTCATAAGGCCTGTTCTCCATAAAATAATGCAGTGGATAAAGATGCAGCATCTCAACAGTTATCACTGTTACTTAGAGTGGCTGAGCAGGACTAGTTTGTTTTTTTTCCTGCTTCCTCACTAGCTGGTTCCTGTTAGCTAAGTTCAGTTGAATTCAGTCCACAAATTCTGAACACATGTACATACACCTCAAATGTTTTCTATTTAAAACCTGTTCTTCAAGTAGATGTTTTTTCCCCCTTTTTATTTGTTTCTTTTATTGAAGAACTTGATATTTTTCCTTGCTATTGAAGCAGAGATTTAGAGTGATACAATTGCTTCGTTATTCTGGCTTACTCCCTTAATAATGTTGACATTGATCTTATCAGATCTTGTACATTTCCAATACAAATAATGCCATTGAAGGCCAGGAGTAGCAAACTAGCACAGCAGGGAGTAGCATTGATGGTTTAGGGAGGGGAGCTACGTCTTTTAACTGAATATGGTTGGACAGGATTTAAGCTATTTCAAGTGTGTTCTGCCTAATGTAAATGCAACTCTGTTATTAATTAATCATGCAGTTTATCACAACTAAATTCCCCCCCTCTTTATTTTTTTTTTTCAAATTGCAGGATAAAAATGGTATGGTTAGCAGTGGCAGGCAATGTTTTTCTTGTGCTCATTTTCAAGTGACGAATGTGCGTGCCTGTCTTCCTTTGGCACTTCAAAGGTTTTTCTGAGAATGCTTTTTGATCTC
This sequence comes from Phaenicophaeus curvirostris, assembly GCF_032191515.1. Taxonomy (NCBI): domain Eukaryota; kingdom Metazoa; phylum Chordata; class Aves; order Cuculiformes; family Cuculidae; genus Phaenicophaeus; species Phaenicophaeus curvirostris. The sequence goes on along the minus strand of NC_091396.1, from coordinate 53,489,207 downwards.
AGATGATTACGCTTTAGGGCAGGTCTTTCATCAAGGTAAACAAACCTAAATTGCAATTTAGACTATATTTTGTTTCACAGCTCTTCCAGACCAAGCTGGAACCGTACGTAAGTAGGTGTAAAATTGTCCTTGCTTCTTGCAGTGGAGTGATTAGCCTAGTATTGCTGTCGTGAAGCATGTAGCAAAGGAGATGTGTGTCATGGTTTAGCCCCAGCCTGGCCAATTTCAACAGCGAAAACCATGCAGTTGGACTCCGAATCCTCCCCCTGCTGCCACCGTAAAGGGGAAAGGAAAATGAGAGTAAAAAGATTCATGGGTTGCAAATTAAAACTATGGTTTTAATGAAATGATGATGATAAAAATAATCAGAAAGTAATAAAGAGTATACAAATATGTGAGATTGCACCCCCACCCCTCGATGACTATATGTCACCACAGATACTGTAGAGCAGACATGAGGGGATGGGTCAGTGGCTAGGAGTGAGCTGGACTCAGGAACTGGATTCAGGAACACATAGATCTGGGATCAGGAGCAACCAGGCAGATGAGGTCCTTGCTGGACATCAGCCATCGCAGAAGAGAGAGAGACTCTCGTGATCTCTCAGTTTTATATAGAGCATGATGTATATGGAGTGGAATACTGTGGTCATTTTGGGGTCACTTGTCCTGTCCGCCCCTACCCTACAGGTGCAGCCCTTTTTTACTGGCTTGGGGATTGCCTTTGTCACTATAGGAATAAGCACTGGCCTTTTTGCATACCAATGCCCTGTGCTACCACTTCTAGAGAGAAACTGCTGAAAAACGTGCAGAAAATGAATCTACTTAGATGAGACTTAGAGTCAAATGCAGTCTCAAAGCAGTTATTTCTCATAACCATTAGTAATACTTTTTGTTATATAACATATCATACTTTTTTTCAGTTTTTCTTCCCTAGTGTGTATTTGCAAAACTGAATTTTCTGTGATATAAAAAAAGCAAGGATGTTTTTATGCAATGGGATGATAATTAGCTTTTCCTGATGTGTTTCTAATGAATGGTTATAGTTGAAAGCGTTGTCGATTTTGTGCATTTTTCATTTTGAGATTGATACTAAAATGAATGTAGAACATCCCGGAATTTTGAAGAAAACTAGCTTTAGAAAAATATTATTTTGTTGAATAGGGTGTTTATCTGGTTTGTATTTGGAATTTCTAAGATTTGAGGTAGTATGTTTGTGTTATACTTACGTAATATTCTCTATCATCAGATCTTAATCAGTTTCCTGGACAAGGTAGAATTGATTGTTTTATGTGAGGTTGGTTTGTTTATCAATTAGAATATCTTGCTGGAAACTGGTAGTTAACCTGATAAGAGTCCATTTCTCTATTTGTCCCTACAAGTCATCAGCAGTTTTTTATAATACTTCTGCCAGTTCCTTAAGCAGATAACTTTATCAGTTGATTTGAAAGTACTGAGGTTCTTGTGTAGTAACTGTTCTTTTCCCATTGATTAGTCTTAAGTTCCTGTTTCATGTGTATATGTAAAGCTTCAACTGGTTTTGCTGGGTTTGTCTGGGTAGAGTTAATTTTCTTCATAGTAGCTAGTATGGGGCTATGTTTTGGATTTGTGCTGGTAATAGTGTTCATGGCACACAGATGTTTTAGTTACTGCTGAGCAGTGTTTACACTGAGTCAAAGCCTTTTCTGCTTCTCACACTGCCTCACCAGTGAGTAGGCTGGGGGCCGGGGTGGGGGCACAAGAACTTGGGAGGGAATACCGGTGGTAGACAGCTAACCCCAACTGACCAAGGGGATACTCCACACCATATGGCTTCATGGTCAGCATATAAAGCTGGGGGAAGAAGAAGGAAAGGGCGAGGGGGTGAACATTTGGAGTGATGGCATTTATCTTCCCAAGTAGCTGCTAGGCGTGATGGAGCCCTGCTTTCCTGGAGGTAGCTGAACACCTGCCCACCAGTGGGAAGTAGTGAATGAATTCCTTGTTTCACTTTGCTTGTGTATTTGCTTTACCTATTAAAATGACCGTATCTCAACACACAAGTTAACTCATTTTTACTCTTCCAATTCTCTCCCCAATCCCACTGGAGGGAGTGAGTGAGCAGCATTGTGGTGCCTAGTTGTTGGCTGGGGTTAAAACAGGACACTGGTCATAAGGACTTTATGGATGGAAGGACAAAAGGAAAATATGATATTTGTGCCTGTGCTCTAAAAAGGATTCTTTTTCTTTCTTGAAGTAAAGCTAAACCAGCTTTTTTTTTAAAAAAAAAAATAAGTTCCTTAAGATATTTTAAATAGGATTTTGTCAAAGCATAAATGGAACTTTATTCTGAAATGTATGTGTGTAAATGCAAAAACCTAGAATGAACTCCACAAAGTACAGGTCCTTTTGAATTTTTTTTGGTAAACACACATCTTTAAGTGGAAGAGTGCCCATATATTTCAAATTAAGGTTTTCTACTGAAAATAGTGTGAGATTTAGCACTTACAGGAAGTAAAATCAAGTAATGTTGTGTTCTTACAGTAAATTTTCTCTTCTTGCTTTATATTGTGACTATATCTAATACTGTTTCTTTTTCTTCTTGTAGTAGGCTGTGCTGGAACAAAAATGCAAGTAAAGAAACACTGGATGAATGAATGAAAAGCCCTGCTTTGCAATCCCTCAGCATGGCAGGACTGCAGCTCATGACCCCTGCTTCCTCCCCAATGGGTCCATTTTTTGGGCTACCATGGCAACAAGAAGCAATTCATGATAACATTTACACGCCAAGAAAATATCAGGTACTAGTGATAATACTATTATGTAATGTCAGAAAAGAAGCACAATTAAATCCATTAACTTAACAGAAGAAGAACCAGAGCAGCTGGAGAATGTGCAGTGTTGCAGGCAGTCTAGGCATGTCTCTCTCACAGCTCCATGTGTTGGGAGTTAACTGTGACTCTTTCTGTAGCTTGGCTGTGTTCTACATTCTCCCATCTCACTTTGCTCTAATAAAGCAGGATAACTTTTAAGCTGAATATTCTCTGTCCTCTGCAAAATACTGTTGGGGGCAACTACAGTAAAAATTACACTCTGCATCTAGATTGTATGCATGTGATCATGTCTCCTTCCCCCTCTGACCTTTTGCCTCCTGCATGGTAAGTTTTGATTTTTGGTTCACATACTGGTCAAAGCATCTGAGTAATATCAGAAACCCCATCCGGGCACCCTTCAGTTAAGGAACCTGTTTCTGAGTTCTAGAACTTCAGTTGTCTTTGCACTGTAGAGGTGCCTGACAGCTACCATTTGGTTAGTATTAGTGTAAAGCCTAGATCACTTTGAGCTAATATACTTGCTTGTTTGTCTCAATTAATGTGTATAGCTAGTATTAAAAGCTCTAGCTTCTTTATTCAAATAACATATCTAGCAACAGAATTCTCTATTAAAAAGTTAGTTAGAAAGCTATTTAAAATAGCAGCAAATTGTGATACTGAAGGATTTTGGATTTAGAAGATAAACTAAAGATTTGGAAAGATCTCTAGAGATACTGCTGATTTGTCTTTAGTTTATTTATCGTATGTGTTATGTTTTTGTTAGCTTTTTCACTGCATTGCTGCAGGTAAGAATGATTTTATTTCTTAACCTAGGTCGAACTGCTCGAAGCAGCTTTGGATCATAATACAATAGTCTGTTTAAACACTGGCTCAGGGAAGACTTTTATTGCAGTACTACTCACTAAAGAGCTGTCCTATCAGATCAGGGGAGATTTCAACAAAAATGGGAAAAGAACTGTGTTTTTGGTCAACTCAGGTAAGAGGAAAAGTATTCTAAGTTCCTAAATATGCTGCTAATATATTCCATAAAATAGTCTTTAATAGAAGTTGAGTGAAAGCAAAGCTGGGGAGGAACCTTTGCATAAAGTCTTCAACAGCAAGGATGCTAAACTGATAGCTTTTGTCTTTTGCTTATAATTCATTTAATACAACTAGTTTACATCTGATATCTTCTCTTTCCTGCTTTGAAATTAAGACATTCAATCTGAAGTGCAATTTAGTTACCAACCTGTGTTTTATTTGTGGTTTTACAGTTGCCATGTTTTAACATTAGTCTAAGCAGAAGATCATGTTATGAAACATGATACTAGGTAATTTTCAAGATATGTGTCATATTAATGTATGAAAAGCTATTTATGATTGAGATCTTTTTTAATATTTCTTTTCTTAAGCAAATCAAGTTGCTCAACAAGTGTCAGCTGTCAGGACACATTCAGATCTTAAAGTGGGAGAGTATTCAAGTTTAGAGATAACTGAATCATGGACAAAAGAGAAGTGGAATCAGGAATTCTCTAAGCATCAGGTAATTTCTTAAGTATAAACTATAAATATAAGCAGAGCCTACCCTACGTTAGGCTTGGTTAAAGCTTACACTTTACTTATACTGACACTTCTCTTTCAATCTAGGTTGTGGTTATGACATGTCATGTTGCATTGACTGTTTTGAGAAATGAGTATTTATCCCTATCTAATATTAACCTTCTGGTGTTTGATGAGTGCCATCTTGCAATCCAGGATCATCCATACCGTGAAATTATGAAGGTGGGTTTTAATTGTGTGACTTTTAATATTTGGTTGAGGAGGAAGAGTCAGGTGGGAGCGCTGCAGAAGTGGGTACCACTTAATGCAGTTTTTGCTACCAAGTAAAAATATCAGTGGAACTGTATATTAGCATGTTCTGGGACTGTAATGAGTTAAGACTTAAGTGACATTATGGGTTATATAGTAATTACTCTACTTTCCTTTTACAGTGGTGATTTAAAAAAAAAAAAAGTGGCAGTAACAGAGAATAGAGGCTAAATTTGTGGAATTAGGGGAATTCTGTAAATTCATTGATAAAATATTTGAGTTTGGGAATGGGTTGTACTAATCAGTTCTTATAATTTTTAACATACTGATTTCTAAAGATATTGGTAGGGCTCTTTGGCAACATTCTTGTCTCCATGTGGTATTTGGCTTACACAATATGAAAAACCTGTATAATGGATGTTCTTCAAAATTTCTTTTAAAATTTAAACAGAGCATGTATCTTTTATTTTTCAGATGATACTTTACTTTTTACGTGATGTGGAAGTTGTAATGTTGCACATGTTGTGGATGTGGCTAGGACATTTTGTGCAATGCTGTGTGTTTCTTTGTATTTTTCCACATTGTAAATACTTACCTTTAAAGATAATTACTGTTAAGTGTTATTCAATTTCTAGTTTAAACCTCCAGTCAACAGAATAGAAAATATCTTTATTCCCTTTCCAACACCTTCTATTAAAATACTAATTTCTAACTCAGCATCTAAGTTTGCAGTCTGCTAGCTTGATGGTAGATATGCAGAAGAACTGTTCTACTGTATTGCATTCTGTTTTACTTCACAGATCTGTGAGAGTTGTCCATCATGTCCTCGAATCTTGGGATTAACAGCTTCCATTTTAAATGGGAAATGTGATCCTGCTGAGTTAGAGGAGAAGATCCAGAAACTGGAGAAAATTTTAAAGAGCAATGCTGAAACAGCAACTGATTTGGTGGTCTTAGACAGGTATATTGTACAGTTATGGCTGTTAAATTAATGCTTGCGTATTCATTTTGGATGGAGGAATAAATCTGTAGAAATATTTCCTCTTTTAAATTTTAGAAACGTTTGTGTTTCTGTGATGCCTTTTCTTTTATTTGGGGTGGAGAGGGGATGTTAAATTGCTTCTTGAGTAACCAGTGCTGTGCATCTTCCCTTAAAGTTAAAGGCAAATTTGCCTTGATATTTTCTATAGCTGTTAAAAAAAAACAAACCGACAAACAAACCAGAAAAGACCCAACAAAACAACTAAAAAAAAAAATCTCCCAAACCCGAACAAATAAAAAATCCCAACCAAGCAGCCAATTGAAAAAAAACCCAAACCACAAAGCACGTCACCAACCTATAAAATTCACATTCCACAACACATTCCTGAACTTGTAAAATGCACTGTCTTATGTTTGGAGAGTAAGTGGTTTATGTTAGTATGTGCCATAATGCTGCTATTTAATTTAGAAAAATGTTGCAACATCCACAGTACAAGGCATTCTTCATGCCTGAATAGATACATGAATTTTATTTTTTTGTTTTTTTAATGAGTAGCCTGGGTTTAGAGTCTGATGAAAGACAGAAAGACAAGAAAATATTAAAAACAGTGTTTAAGTAGTGGAGTGAGTGAGTGTTTTCTTGTGTGTTCTTACAGAATGTGGAATCCTGTGGATGTGGTTTAAAATAAAGTTGGTGATAATGTGATAATTTGTTGTAGAGGACAATCAGTGTGAAATGATTCATGTGTAGCATGTTTTCTTGCCCTAGGTGTACTATGAAATATGAACTAAATTTCAGACAAAGTCAAAGATGGTTATTTCATGTTCTGGAATGGGTGTTTCGTGGATGTGTGTTTTTAAATGCATTTTTTTGACTTGTTTGAATGGATATAAACTGGAGAGGGACAGATTTAGACTAGACATTAGGAAGAGTTTCTTCACCATGAGAGTGGTGAGACACTGGAACAGGTTGCCAAGGGAGGTTGTGGATGCCCCATCCCTGGAGGCGTTCAAGGCCAGGTTGGATGGGGCCTTGGGTAACCTGACCTAGTGGGTTATCCCTGCCAATGGCAGAGGGGTTGGAACTAGATGATCTTCAAGGTCTCTCCCAACCCTAACTATTCTATGATTCTATGTTTACTTTTGAGAATTTGTCACTCATAGCTCTGCCATTCAAGAACAGTAAGTACTTCACTTGTGTAAGTGTATATGTAATCTAAATTTACATTATGGGATTCATATTTGTTTGGCATATCAGAAGAGTATACTTCAGAAAACCGAAAGTAAAGATGGTAGTCAAATAAATTTAAATTACTTTGCCTTAAATTGTCCTTAACTTGAAAAGAAGACAGCGATGCTAGCCTCCTTTTAGAGCATGTGGTACATAGAACAGTATTTTAGAATTAGTTAATTTAGTGTTTGGGGTGGTGGAAGGTATTTACTTTGAAGTATTTAACTGTAACTATTCATCATTGTTAATCTGTGGTGGGAAAAGAAATGTACTTGAGAATACTTTGTGTTGCTGTTATTTGCTGTATAACCTTAACAAGCTGAAATAGCTCTGACTTTCAGAAGCTATGTTTAACTTGATCTTTCCCTTCATTTAAGATATACTTCTCAGCCATGTGAGATTGTTGTAGACTGTGGACCGTATACTGACAAAAGTGGCTTGTATGGAAGATTATTAAAGGAATTGGATGAAGCACTTACTTTTCTAAATGACTGCAACATATCTGTACATTCAAAAGAAAGAGATTCTACATTAATTTCTAAGCAGGTAAGGACATTAAGCTATGTGAAAAAGTCAAGGAATAGAAATGAATGCCACATTACTGAAATTTTCTAAGCTAGCCAGCATAGAGTATTTAAGCAAAAATACTTCTGATTTTTGTACTCATTACAGTGTAGGTCTTTCCATGAATGTGTGGGTCTTGAAAGTCAACCATTTATTAGAAGCTCATCTGGTTTGAGAATCTTGTATTCAGATTTGCTTCAGGCAGTAAAATAATTCTGTACCCTGATGTTATGAGTTCTTATTTCTGAAGTCAAGAATTTGACACTTTTGAATAATTCAGTACAGTAGAAGAAATAATGCCTCAGGAAGTATTTGGAAAAACTGTACCCAGGTGTATTGAAAGATGATAAAGTAAGAATTCAGACAAAAATTGCAGCCATAGATCTGCACCTTGCTGGAATAGAATTTGAACCTCAAGCTTACCCTGCCTTTCTGTGAGTTTGCCTCTGTGCCGTTACGCAAGATGGCAGAGTGGAGACCAGAAGGCGCAATGTATAGAGCAGGGATTAATCACATGCAGGGTCTGGGATCCAGGCAGCTTTTTTTACCTCTTGGGCTTCGTGATTTGAAACTGCCTCCTGACGTACAACAATATAGGTATGTAAGTCTTTATTTAAAAAGAAGTCAGTACTGAGTCACATTTCTCCAGCCCGAAGTATTCCAGTTCCCATTAACGTTCTTAGAAACCCTGACACTGGCACTCTGACACTGTCCAGAAGTTTATTTGGGCCAGAAGGAAGTATGATACATAAGGCAGCCTGTCACAGCTGCATGGGGAAAGGAAGTCCTAGTTACTTTTGTACTAAACTTAAAATGTAGAAGGCTAAAATGTATAAAGAATGCTGCCAGTAATGTTCATCCCCAGGATTTCTGTAGGCCAAAAGAGTGAAATGAATGCTATACTGCTAGAATACATAGCCTCTGTGCTTGTTTTCTGATCCAGTAGCTCTTCAAGAAGATGGAGGCACCCAGAGTAAGAAGAAGAAATTGGCTTTCAGCCTGAGGTGCCTTTAATCTTGTAACTGGAGAGCATCAAGCCCCTGTGTGCAGTTAAAATTAGTTTAGATAAACTTTGCCTTTAAGTCTTACAGCTAACAGATTTCAGGGAGGATATTGTAAAAAGGATGATAACCTGGTTAGAGAAATTAAAGCAGCAACTGAAAACTGTATGATCCTGACTGTTGTTATAGTTCTGTCATAGTTCTGTTGTAATAGTACATCCATATTATGAGTCTTTTTAGTGGTATTATAAGCGTACCCCCTTTCCAGTTTCCTAGTTTATTGCTTGACTCTTCAGGAGGAAACAACATGCCATCAGAGAAGATGTTGATGGTATTCAAGAGCCTATGCTGTAGTCTCTGAGTAGGGTGTAGTTTGCACTCTTTTTCTTATTCCACCCATACATACAAATCCTTGCTTTTTTACCTTTGAGAGGCTAGACTTGCTAAGATTACCCTAAGGCCTCAATACAAATTTCTGGCTTTTTGAAACCCTAGCAAGCATTAGTAACAAATAAAGTAAAAATGCCCAGTATTAGTTGTGTTAAATATAAAAGATAATAATTTCTGCTTTGTTTATGTAGCTACCTCAAGAAGTATTCTCCTTTTTAGCATAATTATCTTAAAGGTAAATTTCAAATTACAATTGAACAAAATTATAAAGCACTCGTTAAAATTGTTATTTTGAGATTCAGAAATATACAAAGTTGAAAGTTTAGTGGTAGTGATTTAGGAAGGAGGGGGAAACTTCAGAAACGCCAAAGTTCCCGAGGTAATCTAAGTAACAAAAGCAGACTTCCACATACTTTTATAATAGAACAGTTGTCGTAATCCTTACAAAGACTGTGAAGATTGTGCTATACGAGAAACAAGATCCCAGTCTTAAATGAACAGTTTGTGAATGTACTCGTTGAACTGATATTTTAATTAATTTCTTGTAGATACTGTCAGACTGTCGAGCTGTGTTGGTTGTTCTGGGACCCTGGTGTGCAGATAAGGTAGCTGGAATGATGGTGAGAGAGCTACAGAAGTATATCAAACACGAACAAGAGGAGCTGCACAGGAAATTTTTATTGTTTACAGACACTTTCCTAAGGAAAATACATGCACTCTGTGAAGAACACTTCTCGCCTGCCTCACTTGACCTGAAATTTGTAACCCCAAAAGTAATAAAGCTGCTTGAAATCTTGCGCAAATATAAACCATATGAACGGCAGCAATTTGAAAGTGTTGAATGGTATAACAATAGGAATCAGGATAATTATGTATCTTGGAGTGATTCTGAAGATGATGATGAAGATGAAGAAATTGAGGAAAAAGAGAAGCCAGAGACTAATTTCCCATCTCCCTTTACTAATATTTTATGTGGAATTATTTTTGTGGAAAGAAGATACACAGCAGTTGTTCTAAATAGGTAAAGCTTTTTATTTGAAACAACAAAGAAAAATAATTTAAAAATAGGCAGACTAGCTGCCAGTACACAGATGTTAATGTTATGAATATATAGGGAGATTGTCTTGTATTTTCAGAACTTTATTCTATGAAGTTGCTTCAAGAGATCATACTTCATCTGTATAAAGAATAACAAAAGAATAGAAACTTGGGCTATGTGTATCTGAGGTGGATGGAAAGAGCATGTCTTTGAAAATTGTACTCAAGGGCTTCTTTTGACCCAAGTTTGTAATGTGATATCTTTAGAAGGCAATATGTGAAATGCTGTACTTAACCTGTAAAATAGCCATATACTGGTTTGTCTTAATCCTTAAATTTATATTTGGAATGGATGGTGGAAACTTCTCTAACTTACTGAATGCAATACTTCTGGAAAATTTACCATTACTTTACTAAATCACAATATTATATGATCCAAGTCCACAGAAAATCAAATTTGCCCTTGCACAAATCTCTCTTCAGATTTACCAGTGCTACTTTAACAGTTAGTGTTTATAAAACTCCTATTCAGTCAAACACTAAGCACTTTCTTGCATTCTTCACCAAGAAAAATATGAACCCTGGAATATTTGCCAAGATATACTTTGCAATACTCTCGTTTCTTATCAGTTCTTATTCCTGAATGTGATCCGTGTTAGTTATACAGAATGCTTATTTGTTAAATTCTGTTTGCTGCAAACCATGAATGACATCTGATTTATTCACCTATCTTGATTTTGGGGTTTTTTTTGATGGTGTGATAGATGTCCTGAGCAGTTTGTTTATTGCATTCTGGATACGTATGAATGTGACCCTTCTGTTGTTATGTTTTTGCCCTAGTTAGTAGTTTGAGCGCATAATATTTTCTTTGATCTACAGGCTCGCCTGTGTGGTTTTTTCGTGCACTTCGTCTTTTTCCTTTGACTCTTTTGCATTTTTTAAATGTTTACATAAATATGCAGTATGCAGCAAACTAAGCCATTGGGTGAGATGGATGTGTTCTATTAATAACTCCTGAAGAAATAACATTAACACATTCTGATGACCTTGCTGAGCCGAGTATTTCATTGTCCTACAGGGAGTGAACAGAATTATGAATATTTTTTCTTCTCTCTTATGAATGTGTTTTAAATTATATTTAATTCATACTTTTTCCACTGTGTGTTCTTATGGACTGATTTATGCACTGCACTATATCTTAACTGCTGTTGAATCTGACAGCGTATGGTAACTAAATAGGTAACCAGATTCCACCATCTTTAATCTTTAGACACCTTTGGTACAGGTTACTGGCAGCAAGAAATAAAACTATAGGAACATTTTACCCACTTTGAAAGCTAGATAGCAGACTCCTTTACCTCATGTTACACACCTGGTCTCAAAATACCTGGCTGACGGGCAGACCTGAGCTGTGGGTGTTAAGACTGAAAGCCTTTAGTGGAGAACCAGTCTGTAGGTTCACGTCATTTGAGTGGGTTTGGCTCAAGGGTCTCTGCTGACTGTAGCTGTACGTATGCTGTATGTGCATGTGGAAAGACTGTCTCCCGAATAAGGAAGTGATGAGTGTTTGAGTTACTGTATCAAAACCACTTGAGCTTCCAGTGATCTTGTATGGATCATTAAACAGAATTAAGTTAAAGCAGAAATGTATTTTTTCTTCATATTTATTATGGTAATATTTAAAGACTAAGGTCCTGTGTAATGAAATCTGTAGTTCTTGGTGACTGAGGAAAGGCAAAATTCATGGCAGTGTTGTACTTTCTGAGAGAAAAGGGTTGGTAGAAAAGGCAACTTTCTTTGAAGCAGTAATTACAGCTAATCTCTTTAGATATCTTTAGCAACAGCCACTGCACATGTTGTAAATACTACAAATGAGAAAAAAAATGAAGAAAACCCCAAACCCTAGCTTATTCTTCGATTATTATTACACACAACTGATGAAGTCGTTTACTTATTGTCTTGTTTGGTGTATACAGTTGAGTTCTGGTTCCTATAAGCTCTCAGAAGATAAAAAAATTTCTAAAGCGCAGCTTCCATTTTCATTGTGGTGCTTTTCTACTGCCTTACAAAAGTGTCTGAAAGCGGAACTTTTGGTACCTATTTGAAAAATAACACCTGTTACCTACCACTGATAATACTTTTTAACCACAAGTCTGAAGTCTTGATTGTTTCTTAAGAACTTGCCAAAGATATACACAGTGAAATGTTTATTCACATGTTTTTAGTTGTCCAGTTCTACAATAAGTGAGATACTAAACATATCAAACATTTTTACTGTAGGTGATCAAACTAAGCTATGTATGATTTGACAGAAATGCCATGTGGAAAAAGAAATAAAAAAAAAAATAATAGGGTTTTTGTCCATTTATTAACTCATACTTTCTTAGTATGTCTGAGCCTAGAGTACACACAAAAATGTGAATCCATTTTGAACTAACATATCGCATGCATTTTAGTACATGAGGATCCTTCTAGTGTGTCTCTGTAAGGATACCAGGCTGTTTTGAACTCCTCCATTCTCTCACTTATTATTCCCTGTCCATTCCAGTTTTAACAATATCAAAGGAAGGAAGTTTTCAAGGTGTTTTATGTTCCTATAAATCTTGTTTAAAATAGTGACCAGGTATGGGGGAGAGACTACAGTAGTTTTCTAGGGGTAGAAGGGGCAGTGAGAACTTTGCCGTTTTCCATATAGTTTGGCAGCAGCTTGTAGGGCATGTGGTAGACATGGAGCTGGGGACTGGCATAAAAATAGTCTCGAACATAAGGCAGAACTGCTAAAGATGTCATCACAAAATATTTGAATTACTGTTGGAGGTATATAAAGTCAGACTGTCCTTTGGATACAAGGAGCACCCGATAATGGACATGATGGATGTGCTATGAGCAAGGAGGTACTGGGATGACTATAGTGAGACATGCAAGGGGAGTAATTTTTTGTATGTGATCCCTTGGTTTTTATTGGCTCTGCTGCTCAAAAACTTGATATTGTTGGAAATTCCAGGTTCTTTCTGTGTGAAAACAGATCAACTAAGTACACCACAGCATAATTACTTTTCATTACAATGTAGTGTCTCTTTTAAATCCATGAATGCTCAGTTCTAGATTTAGTGCATTAGTTATATGGGCACTCTTCTGTGTTGTCTGTAAAATCAAAACACTGCAGAAGCCAGCCTTTTCTGCTTCTGTAACCTAAAGGAAGGAGTAAACTGAGAGCGTGAGTGATCCTCACCTCACTGTTGGTGTTCCTTTTAAAGAATTGGGTTAAGTTCTGATTGTACATAAGTTTTGGGTAAATTTCAAAAGTAGTTAAGTGGCTCGCTGTGTAGGCTGAGTATCGCTCTTTAGAAAAACAGGTCAAAATTTTGTCATTAGTATACCTGAACACAGTATGTATTTTAATATTAAAGAGAATAACAATGTATAATTTAACCTAAAAATTAACATCCCGTATTGAGGAAGCGTGCTTTCTTGAGCAAGCAGTTACAGGTGTTTCTGTTGAAATCAGTCATCATTTACAGAAAATGAGATTAACTAAGGTAGTTGTGAGTAGGATGCCTTAACAACAGGGAGCCTTAGAGTAATAGATTGGTTTAAAAGTAGCTGATTTTACCTTAAGTGTGAAATGCATGCGATGCATGCACACTTGTATCTTTGCAGTCTGTCATTTATCAGCCTTACAGAGGTTTCACTAGAACTAGTGTTTTTAGTCAGTTTCTGTTTTAGGGTGGCTTGATTGTAACACTTAGATTTTTTTCTTTTAATGTAGGGCTTGCAAACAAAAGATTATCTTCCATTTTCTGGGTTGTGTAACTTCTAAAAACACATGCTATATTTTTTAGGTTGATAAAAGAAGCTGGCAAGCAAGATCCAGAACTGGCTTATATCAGTAGCAATTTTATAACTGGACATGGCATTGGCAAGAATCAGCCTCGGAACAAGCAGATGGAAGTAGAATTCAGAAAACAGGAAGAGGTAACTTAAATATTTGAAACTAACAGAACATTTTGTTTTCTCATTTTGGTGTGTGCCTTTACAAACAAAACAAACCAACAGGCAAAGTCTGGAGCACACGTATTAGAAGTTCAGGGAATACCACTGGTTTATCAAATATGCGTACTTATTGGAGATACAGATGTTCTTCATAAAAAAAAACAACCAATGTTTAGAGACATTGCTGTGTCATGTTACACAAATTAAAACTTCATGTTAAATCATATTTCTGTCTAGTCAGATCATCAACCATCTAATTTTTCTGCATTTAAATAGCATGATATTTATATTCCTTAAAGCATGTGAAGTATTTTGAAAGCATTTATCCTTCACACAGCTGGATTTATCCTTCTCCCCAAACCTTTCCCTAGTATTGTTTAGCAAATCATATACGTATTAGATGTACCATCTCTAGAATGTGCTTCCCCTCTTGAGGATGTTTCAACCTCAGAAATGTTTGGAAAAGATGCTATCCTGAAAGCAAATTTTTTTTTGTACTGTAGCTGAAAAATTGTAAATAAGTGGATAGGATTCTGTCCATTGCTAGTGGCTGTAATAGCTTCTTGAATTCACGTAATTCCACATACCACAATTGATTGCTAACAATCTGCCTGTTCTGATAAATAGTCTTGCTGTGTTTGTGAAAAGATGTTTTTGTATTAGTTTTATATCTGCATATGTAGGTAAGTTTTTGTTCCTCTCTCCTTGTTTTTATTGGCTTGTCATGAATCTGAGGATAGAAACAGGTCTCAGACTAACTTCTCAAATTTATCTTCATTACTTTTGCAGGTTCTTAGAAAATTTCGAGCACATGAGACCAACCTACTTATTGCTACTAGTATTGTAGAAGAGGGTGTTGACATACCAAAATGCAACTTGGTGGTGCGTTTTGATTTGCCCACAGAATACCGTTCCTATGTGCAATCAAAAGGAAGAGCTCGAGCACCAATTTCCAATTACATCATGTTAGCAGATACTGACAAAATCAAAAGTTTTGAAGAAGATCTTAAGACATACAAAGCAATTGAGAAGGTATGATGTCAAAGGAATGGTCCTGGTTTTGTTAAATTTATTGTGGTTTTTTTAAGGGGAAAATCTCTCATCTTGTTCTATTCTTGAAATATTAAGATCCTCAGAAACAAATGCTCAAAATCTGTTGATACCAATGAAACTGAAACTGAACCCATTGTTGATGATGATGATATATTTCCACCCTATGTGTTGAGGCCAGATGAGAACAGTCCAAGAGTCACCATTAACACTGCTATTGGGCACATAAATAGGTAAGAAGCACATTTATTTTTTACCCCTTGTCTTTGAATAAGATGTTTCTTAGTCTGCAGTATGGAAGCATAGGCTGGGGTGTTGTAGACCTTTCCTCTTAGGAATCTGGACAGGATCTTCTTTCCTCAGGAAAGTGTTGATAGTGGTTTGAAGGGATAATTTGCTTTCTGTTTCTTTATCTTACAGAGGTTCTAGCTCTGATAATAAATCTAGTGATGCTGATTCTTGATTAATTAAAAGCTGCCCTGAAAACATTCAGTTTCAAAATGGGTAGCGAGATGGGGTCTTCTGTTGTTCTTGACAAGCCAGCTTTAAAAAAAGTGGCTTGTTAAAACAATAAACAAATCTTTCTGTTCTAACATCCACATTGGTAATAGCAACCTATTCTCATGTTTAAAAGCAAGTGTAGTAAGTTGAACATAATACAAATCCCCAGGACAGGATGGTATCCTTTCAAGGGAGCTTGCTAAATATCATCTTTGTAAGGCCATGGCAATTAGCGGAGGTCCTCATTGACAACAAAAGGTGAATCTTATGACAAGGAAGAAGATCCAGGAAACTATTGGCTGGTCAATTTTACCTTAGTCATATGGGATATATCAGACTAAGTTCTTACAGAAGCTGTTTCCAGGCATATAAAGAAAAAGGGAGTTGGCAACAGCCATCTGTTTTACTGAGGGCTGTTTTTGCCTGACCAACCTTGTAGTCTCCTGTATGATGAAGTGATTGACTTTACAAACAGGGGAAAAGCAATGAATGTCATTTACTTGAGTAAATGGCAATTGTCATTGCCATAGTATCCTAGTAGTCAAATTCTTTAGTTGCCGACTATTTCCATTTACTACCTGGTAAATTAAACCTAGCAAAGCAATCAGATTCAGAGGATGTAATGCTAGACAGTACTAAGACTATCTGGCAGCTGGTTGTGTGTAGCATTACTCATGGCCCTTTAGAGGTCCAGTACAGTTTATACCAGCACACTTGTGTTTGACATCAGACTGGGAGAGGAGGACATGAGTGCGGTGGAGGTATGGCCATCCTTCAAAAGAGAACTGTGATGAGTAGGAAGAACAGGACAACAGTAGGCTCAGGAGATAAATGCAAACTCCGGTACTTGTGATGGAGTACTCTTGTGCATCACTACAACCTTGGAACCACCTTGCTAGAGACTAGGTTTTTATTAAGAGACCTGGAGGTCTTCTGCTCAGCAGGTAGTTGAATATGGGCCAGCAGTGTTTACACTGGTAAGGCAAGATTCCACTGAAATGTGTTTAGGTTTCAATTTGCAGGTTCTGATGATTTGTAAAATGTTTTGTCGACATAGGTACTGCGCTAGATTACCAAGTGATCCATTTACACATCTAGCTCCCAAGTGTAAAACCCGAGAACTACCTGATCATACGTTCTACTCTACTCTCTACCTGCCAATCAACTCACCTCTTCGAGCTTCAATTGTTGTAGGTATTTGGGAAAGGAAAAACATGGATAAGCAAATATGTTGGTATAGATGTGCCTGTATTATTTCTAGAATTAGTTTCATTGTTGCTCACGCAAGTCACGTGATTTTTCTTTTCCTGTATTGTGCTCTGTAAATATATTTAGATCCTGGTTGTTATAATCTATTTTCCAGCAGTTACTGTTTATTCCAAAAGCAAAAATATTTGGATATGCTTTAAAGTGCCTTGTTATTTCACACATTCATGTAACATTTGTAGGAGAATGTCACAATGATTTTGAGTTCAAAAACTTATAAGTTTGGCTTCTCTGGAAAAACAGCATAAGCCTGAATATCTTCACAAAACTGTAATCAATGTAATTTTTTTAAACAAAGCTTTGCTTACCTAATACATTTGTGTTAAATGAAACTAATTACATGTAACGTGTATAATAAGTAATGTGCTAATCAACCAAAGTTTTAAAAAATTATTCAAATGTTTATAGGGTCCTCCGATGAGTTGTGCAAGACTGGCTGAGAGAGTTGTAGCTCTTATTTGCTGTGAAAAACTGCACAAAATTGGTAAGAAATGGAAAAGTAAAACCTCTTTGGTAAAGAATATTTTATAATTGAGAAATTGAACACAGTACAGATGATGTGCACTTACATGCATTTCTACTATAGCCATCTACTATAACTTCCCTATTCTTGCCTTGTTTTATCATACAATCATGTACTTACTAATTTAATTTACACCTTTTAAACTAAAGTTTAACGTCCCAGGGGAATCAATCTTGTTATTTTACATATTTTGTCTTAAATAGCAAATGCAATGTTAATACAAAACACTGTGATTTTGACGTTGAATTTACTTATTAAAGGGGAAGAGGGTCTTGTTCTGTAGAAGATTTTAATTGTAGGTCAGGAACTAAAACCTGCAGCCAAAAAATAACATGTTTTTTAAAATTATTTGTTACAAATTAAAACATAAAATGCACAGCCCTAAATTTATTGTAGTCTCTATTGTATCATAAGTCTTGTTCCAAAAATAGGACATTGCAGGATTATTTCAGCTTTTGTTTCTGTAGTAAGTATAATGAACCATATTCTTTATTGTGGAATGTTTTAAAGATAATTCCATGCTATGGGTGCTTTGATGAAGTACAAAAGTATGTATGTATCTTTTAAGCAAAAAAAAAATTATAGGTCTTAGATTTGTATTTTCTTTTCTCAATTAAACCTTTTGATTGCTGAATTCCTACCAATAAATGTTTCCAAGAATAACACTGAGATGGCTCAAGTCAGTATTGATAGTGCACATCCAACAGTAGAAATTCCCTTTTTAGAATGATAAAAAAAAATAACTGTTCTCTCTTTCTTGGCATAACTCCGTGTGAGTTATTTTTTTAATGAGTATTTCAGTCACTGGTTGTTTTTTATGGGCAAAAGAGTTTATTTTGCTTTGATATTTTCATTACAGAATTAATTTTTTTATTAAAATTTCAGAGATTTTTACTGTAAGTAAGTATTTCTGCCAAAAATTCAACCTTTATCACTCTTTACTCAGTTACACTTTTGGAGACTTGCTGTAGTAAATGTATTTTGAAAACTTAGGTATTTTCAAGAACAGTCACAACTACTACTTAGTATCTGAAGAACCAAGATTTGATGGTCATAATGCTGTTTCTTTATACTCTCATAATATTCAGGTGAACTCGATGATCATTTGATGCCAGTTGGTAAAGAAACGGTTAAATATGAGGAGGAGCTTGATTTACATGATGAAGAAGAAACCAGTGTTCCAGGAAGGCCAGGCTCTACAAAGCGAAGACAGTGCTATCCTAAAGCTGTTAGTATCACTCACTGCTGTACACATCTCTGATTAAATGATGAGGGGTAACGGTTTTAAGCTGAAAGAGAGTTGAGTTAGATTAGGCATTGAGAAGAAATTTTCTGCTGCTAGGGTGGTGAGGCACTGGAACAGGTTGCCCATGTAAGTCGTGGGTACCCTATCCCTATTGATGTTCAAGGCTAGATTGTGTGAGGCTTTGAGCAACCTAATCCAGTGGAAGGTGTCCCTGCCCATGGCAGGGGGTTGGAACTAGATGATCTTTAAGGTCTCTTCTAACCTAAACTGTTCTATGATTCTGTATACTGATAAGAAGACAAAATTGCCGAGGAAGAATTACTGACTTTCTAGACAAATAATTGAAGATTGAAGGAGTTGCTCACGGGATCAAAGTTGTCTGTCAGGTGCTAAACAAAGAATTTTTTTTTACACGCTTGGTTTAATTTTACAGAATTTCGTATTTTTTTTGTTTAAATCTTAAGAGTATCAAATAAGTATACCTTTTATAATTTTTTCACTTTTAAAAATAGTTCTAAATATGTAACCCCCGTTAGCATATTAAATATAATAAGATACTTAGTGTAGCTCTGCATTATTAAGTAACATCCACAGTTGTGTTACAAGTTTCAGTCACAACAGTTGGTAGATGTAGACAGTATTTTTGGGGAAACGTCAAATGCTTTAAAATAAAGAGTAAATGGAGAAAAGTAAGTTTGTCAGAGTATTTTGCAACTACTCCAGAACCTTGCTTCTTCCCCTGCAGTTGTAGGTTCTGCCTGAGAGGTCCTTTGAATAGGCCAGTTAACTTGTTTAAAATAGATTGCATACTAGCTTCTGATAATCTTTACATTTCATAAAGAAACTGATAGCCCTTGGTCACATATAGGAATGTCAGCATGTAAACTCACAGAGTTAGGTTACAATACTCTGCTGCACGTTCACGTGGAGTCTCCAGTTATGGTGATAGCCCTTAAGTTATTCCGTTCTTGGCGTCTTCCACATCCCAATTTTATTAGTGGCTTAAGCAATTGATCATTAGGAAAGCTTAGGAAAGGATACCATGGGATCACAGAGTATATTACAGAGGGAATGACAGATGGAAATACTTGCAAGACTTCACAAACAGTTTGAATCTTTGTGCAGCATTGTTTTGTGCTTCTTGTTGCATGTGCCTTCTCAGTCCTCTTACCTCATTGGCGATTTTTTGAAATAGGGGTGACTCATCAAATGTACGATTGTGGTATCTCTCATTCAGAGGAGTCAATTTGTGAAGTGATGCATTGTTTGTTCTTGTTTTTGAGGTGGTTTTTTGGGTTGTTTTCTTGGTTGGTTGGTTTTTTTTTTAGTACAGAATCCAAGAATAGTTTCCCTTGCATTTGTCCCAACTTTTGACATCTGGAAAAGCAGCTTTGGCAAATGTTTAAGTTCTAAAGGGTCCTCTTGGGTTTAATATAGTTATTAAACTTATGAGTAATTTTCCATTAAGTCAGGGCTATAGTTTTGCTACAGTATTATTTTAAAATCCAAGACTACGTGTATTGCAGTTTAGTTTTAGATAAACAGGAGGATCATTTTTGAGACCTAAAGAGTAATGAGCTCCTACCAAACATAAAGCATGATTTCTTACGGTCTGTAATGAATATGAGCAGCAGAGTTAAAAATGCTTGTGGCAGTTGTGAGTATTCAAATCTACACGCTAGCACTGTTATTAGAAAACTTCTGTAGTGTTGTGCCAGTACAATCACAGAATAAGTTCAACCAAACTTAAATTTAACAATTGAATTACTGGGATGTAGGGCTTTTTTCTGTGCATGCGTGTTTTTCTCCCCTACCCCATCCCTCTTTTTTTTCATTTGCTGGATCCAGAAACCTTGGATATAAAATGCATTTCAGAGTTACTAGCTAAATATGGAAATTGGCACCAAAACTTCAGTTTTATTTATTGTTAATTGCTCACTGTATTCTACAGCTAGACTCTCATTTCTATCACAGACTAAATATGGAGGACATTTAATGATGTAATGGAAGTTGCCTTTGCAAACAGGAAGATTGTGGAGCATCATGCTCCCTTGATGCAGGTGTTCAGATAGATCTCATGGCTGCCAGGCCAGGCTGCTAACCAAATATTTTTGCTTAAAAAAGAAAAAATTGCTTGAGATAAATTTTGGGTTTATTCCTCATTTTTAGGAACACCTTTCCAAATAAACACGTGAAGATTTTTTCAAAGAATTATTTTTAGGTGATTTTTGCTGATTTTTATCATGTTTTCTTTCTTTTTTTGATTTTTAGATTCCAGAGTGTTTGAGGGATAGTTATCCCAAACCTGATCAGCCCTGCTACTTATATGTAATAGGGATGGTGTTAACAACTCCTCTACCTGATGAGCTCAACTTCAGGAGACGAAAGCTATATCCTCCTGAGGATACAACGAGATGTTTTGGCATATTGACAGCCAAACCTATACCTCAGGTAATGAATCTAGCTCCTTCCCTTATTCTACATGCTATACAACCTGTCATTTTCCTCTTATTTCCAATGCCCAGATTGAAGAATTGGAAATGACCGTAAATGCTGCTTGTATCAAGTAACCTCCAGAAAATGAGCAATAATATCCATCCAATCCAGTCATTGCTTCATTTTCTGTTCTATTTTTGCCGAATTGTTGATTTACAACTTTATTTTTTATTTTGAATTTTCCACTGCGAGAAAATATTCCTCATTTTTTTTCTGTGATGTATGATAGGAGTGACATATAAGCTACAGAGAGGGCCTGCAGCCCTACCTTATGTGAAACCTATAGTAACAAGTCCCTTCAGCATTCCTGGTTTGCAGCAGCAGAAAAAGTAGGCTATGTTACTTGAAATTGGCACCTCTTGCTCAGGAAAATTTTTAATAAAAAGGCATTTTTTGCACATGAGACTTAGCTGAGGAGGCTTTTTTTAAATTATATTTTCTATTGTCTGCAGAAGAAAACATTTCGGGAATGTTACTTCTTTTCACATTTCTTCATCCACAGTGGAAAACAATTCCATTTTTACTTGATCTTATATAATGAGAAGAGGTATAAAACACAAGGAGATCTATTAAAAAACAAACAAACAAACAGACAAACCAAAGAAACAACAATATTCTTTATGCTATCAAAATTCCATACATAATTAAAGGTCATCAAAGGTCAAAATTCCAATCCAGTTTAATTCGCTCTGCTGTGGGGTCAGTCAAGTACTACCTCAGCATTTGAACTAAATAACTGTTACTCTATAGAGGAATCTTACTCTGGATTTTCTGTCTTGATTTGTTTTGTATTTTTTTTTCTTCTTTAGATTCCTCACTTTCCTGTGTATACTCGCTCTGGAGAGGTTACAATATCTATTGAGCTGAAGAAATCTGGTTTTACTTTGTCTCTGCAAATGCTCGAGCTGATAACGCGACTACACCAGTACATTTTTTCACATATTCTTCGGCTTGAGAAACCTGCACTAGAGTTCAAACCCACAGAAGCTGATTCAGCCTATTGTGTTCTACCTCTTAATGTTGGTAAGAACAGAGCTCTTTGTTTATTTTATGTTCACTTTTAATTCCTTTAGCAACGCAGTTGTTAATGTTTATGTTAAATCTAAGGTGTTAGCTGTAGAAATAATGCTTTATGTGGTACTATGAAAATTTCTCAACTATATTTTTATGACTTCTTCACAGTTCTGCATTAGTTTTAACTTGGTGATGTGAGTTTATAGTAGGTTTCAGCTGACCATAAGGCTCTAAAATCGTATATATGTCTCCTTTGAGATGTTTTTTGAAATAATCAAATATATGTATAGAATAAGAAAAAATAAATTGCGATTTACAACTTCCTAGAAAAGTCCAGCCTGGAAACGCCCCCGCCCCAATTAACTGAGTTATGCATTTTCCTTTAAGTTGAGGACTCCAGCACTTTGGACATTGACTTTAAGTTTATGGAAGACATTGAGAAATCTGAGGCGCGTACAGGCATTCCCAGTACACAGTATACAAAAGAAATGCCTTTTATTTTTAAATTAGAAGATTACCAGGATGCAGTTATCATTCCACGGTAAGTATTGTATGCATACTGTAGTTATGTACCTATTGTATTTATGCAAACACTTGTAATAAGGGAATGTTAGTATGTTCAACAGAATTTCTTGTAAGGAATATGTTGTATTAATCTGAAGGTATCTGTTGGTATCTCAGATAATGTAAAGAGGTTTTTTGTCGTCAATAGTTACTATTATATAGTAGGATTTAAGTGTTTAGGCCTTCCAAGACTTGTTACCTTTTTGTCAGAAATAGTAGAGTGCACCGCGAAACTTAGATAGTATTCTGATAAAGCACTGTGACCTCATTAATTGCTGACCTATTGGAACCAATTTTAATTTGGAGGACTGAGTGGGAGTCACACCAAAGGCGTAGTGAAACAATGTATGCTGTTGGTAGACAGAAAAATTAACAAGTGAAAAAGACCAGTTAAAAGATCCTTTCTATTGAGTGGTATTTAGAGAAGAAGTTAACATAACTTTATGTGCCTGGGTGTGCAAAGATTCTCCAGAACTGGTAACTTCTGTGGAGACTTAATTATTCCCTGTCCCATGTTTGGCATGACATGAAATAAGAAAATAGACTGACTGGCTAGTGCTTGTACCTAGTGTGTTGTAAACAACAGTAGCTGCAGAATGCTGTATGGAATGGTTTTGATAGGAACGGTTGGATTCGATGATCCTGTGGGTCTCTTCCAACCTGGTTATTCTGTGATTCTGTGAAAGATAAATATTAGTACTTTGTTTTGGCCTGATCTATCTTAGGCTTTTCTGTTTGTTTTCTCTTTTAAATGTCTTTCTACCTGTGGTGATGTCTACTGTGGTATAAATGCTGGTGTAAAAAGGCAGTGACAGACCATCGCTGTGTATAAAAGCATGACTTCATGTGATCAGACTTAACGCCACAGAAGTAGGTCATACGTGGTGTGAATTAACAGGTGCTGGACTTTAGTGAAGCTATGGTATTTCACTTGGCTGAAGATGTGGCCATAGCACCTAAAGCAGTATTGTTCTCCCCTATTGCCTCTCTAATTATGATGATGATCATCATGATGATGATTACTGGGAGGCTGCAGTGAATGGCTTTACATATCTTATGAGAATTATTAGTTGCCATCTGATGATGCAGGTCTTACGAGGAGCGGCTGAGAGAGCTGGGGTTGTTTAGCCTGGAGAAGAGGAGGCTGAGGGGAGACCTCATTGCTCTCTATAACTACCTGAAAGGAGGTTGTAGAGAGGAGGGTGCTGGCCTCTTCTCCCAAGTGACAGGGGACAGGACAAGAGGGAATGGCCTCAAGCTCCACCAGGGGAGGTTTAGGCTGGACATTAGGAAAAAATTCTTCACAGAAAGGGTCATTGGGCACTGGAACAGGCTGCCCAGGGAGGTGGTTGAGTCACCTTCCCTGGAGGTGTTTAAGGCACGGGTGGACGAGGTGCTAAGGGGAATGGTTTAGTGTTTGATAGGAATGGTTGGACTCGATCCGGTGGGTCTCTTCCAACCTGGTTATTCTATGATTCTATGAAATCATACATTAAGAAATCTCAGAATTTCAAGAACTTTCCTTTCAGTCAACATAAAAATGGTGGGAATACATGCTTGTCCTTCTCTATCCTTCTTGGTTTTAAGCCGCTGAGGGGAAGCAGAATACAATGACTATGTATTGGTACAGTTCAGATTAGGCATGACTGTGAATAAGATAAGAAAAAGGGATTTTGTGAAAGCTCCTTTCATGAACCATGTTCTTTTATGAAGAAGTTCAGACAGAAGTTCAAGAGAAATATGATTTTTCTTACCTTTCTTCCAAAGAGAATAATGAAGAGTCTTATTAATAGCGTGTTAATTTTATTTGGAGATGTCTATTTAGATATTTGAATAGGAACTTAAAATAATAGATGCAGCATGTCAATGTACAAAATTAGCTAATTTAGATATTGAATGTTGTTTTCATGATTTTTTTCATTATTATGATTTTTGTTTTGCAAGTTTATCATCAAGGTATCCAGCAACCTTGTGAATTTACCTTACTAGATACTTGAGGTTTTGTGTTTTAGCTTTATTTGGAGGATGACTGGTTAAAATGCCAGTTTAGATAAGATGTAGTACAATCTTTGTATGCAGTGGAACTCCATTTCTACTGATGGTGGCATACAGGAGACTAGACATTAAAAAGACAAATTATGAAGTTTAATTGTTAGGTGTTTGTAATTAAGGAATTCCCAAGAGGGAAGATAGTTGTCTGGAGCTTGATTTTGTATTAGATATTGAAGATGTAAATCCTACATTTAATTTATTGTTTCTGTAGGAATTTTATTCTTCCTTATCTTATAGGATGTCTCATTTAGTAGTTGAGTTAGGTAAACAAATGGTTTCTACAACACAAAAAAACACCAGTGGAAAATCTCAAGCAAACTATTTAATGGTATCACCTGACCATGTTAGAATGTGAAGAAGTTAGCACAAGCTTTAATGTAAGGTCATAAAATATGCCAAAATTTTTAATTTTTTTTAGGTATCGAAATTTTGATCAGCCTCATCGATTCTATGTAGCTGATGTGTACACTGATCTTACTCCACTCAGTAAATTCCCTTCCCCTGAATATGAAACTTTTGCTGAATATTATAAAACAAAGTATAATCTTGACCTGACCAATCTCAACCAGCCACTGCTGGATGTGGACCACACATCTTCAAGGTAACAACAGTCCTATTTTGTGTCTGGTGTTTGTAGTCTGACTATAAAGTTCTTTTTTTTTTTTTTTTTTGTTCAAATTATGAGATAAAGCTGAAGACTTGTTTTCCAAAATAATTAGTGATATTTTTCTGGAGGGCTACTTAACTTATGTTATAACAACTGTAATTTGAGTTCATTTTTTTTTTTCCAGAGGTAGCTGTGCTGTCACTTCACAATGTGTTAGAGTTGAATACTGAGAATAAGACATCAGTTTAGAAAGTTCAGGCTAGTAAGTTCTGTTTGTTAATTACGTACTTACATTAAAGTATTTTCACATGGTTTTTAGACTTAATCTTTTGACTCCTCGCCATTTGAATCAGAAGGGGAAAGCACTTCCGCTAAGCAGTGCTGAGAAGAGGAAGGCAAAGTGGGAAAGTTTGCAGAATAAACAGGTAAAATAGAAAGTATCTAATTAAAGTTGCCTTAACAGTGATCTGACTACCACCTTTACAGTTGAAATTATTTTCTTCCCCCCTCCTCTCCCCAGATATTGGTTCCAGAGCTCTGTGCTATACATCCTATTCCAGCATCGTTGTGGAGAAAAGCGGTTTGCCTCCCCAGCATACTTTATCGCCTGCACTGCCTGTTGACGGCAGAGGAACTAAGAGCTCAAACAGCCACGGATGCTGGTGTAGGGGTTAAATTGCTTCCTGCAGATTTCAGGCATGTATTTTTTCAATATGTATTTTTCAGTATGGTGTCTGACTTCATTGGAAAACAAGGTGGAAACTTAACCATTATTGCATAAATTTTAAACTGATCTCTTTTGTTTCACTCGTGTCATTTTTCAGTGAAACTTAGTTTAAAAAGACTTGATTGTGAATGGTGAAGGTATGTGCTGCAGTTACTGGTTTTTTTAGAAAAATATGGCATTTTTTAAACTTGTATGCGCATGAAGAGTCGTCTTGTTTTGAGATTTTTTTATTTTTTTTTTTAACAAAATCAGCGTGTGTCTTTACAGATACCCTAACTTGGACTTCGGATGGAAAAAGTCTATTGACAGCAAATCCTTCATCTCTATTCCTAACTCCTCTTTAGTAGAGAATGAAAATTACTGTAAGCACAGCACAATTGTAGTCCCTGAAAATGCTGCACATCAAGGTGCTAATAGAACCTCTTCTGCAGAAAACCATGACCAAATGTCTGTGAGTTACAGAACATTGCTCAATGAGTCACCCAGTAAACTCCAAATTGATGTCTCCGCAGAACTTGCAGCAATTAATGGTGTTTCTTATAATAAAAATCTTGCCAATGGCAATTGTGATTTAGGTAACAGAGACTTTTGCCAAGGAAATCAGCTGAATTACCGCAGGCAGGAAGTACCTGTACAACCAACTACCTCATATCCCATTCAGAATTTATACAGCAGTGAGAACCAGCCCAAGCCCAGCAATGAATGTACTCTACTGAGTAATAAATACCTTGATGGAAATGCTAACAGATCTACCTCAGACGGATGCCCCAAAATGGCAGTGACCACCAGTACTTCAAAAGCTTTTAATCTTTCAAAAGACAGAGCAGATTCTGAAAACAACCCTTCCAGTGGGTACTCCTCAAAAACCCTCGGTCCTAATCCTGGTCTCATTCTTCAAGCTTTGACTCTTTCAAATGCTAGTGATGGATTTAATCTGGAGCGGCTAGAAATGCTTGGTGATTCATTTTTAAAGCACGCCATCACTACCTACTTGTTTTGCACTTACCCTGATGCTCATGAGGGACGGCTGTCATATATGAGAAGCAAAAAAGTAAGTAGTAACAATCCAATCATACTAAGTAAATGGCATGCTGTAACAAGCAATACATATAAAAATTTTACTAGAAGATTGAGTGGCAACAGGTTGATATAATTTCACAGCTTTAGTGATACGTTGGGTTGCATGCATAGTAGTAATAAAAATACAGGCCGACAGGATTAAAGTTGCCGTAACTGTGAGTGAGTGAAACTTTTCTACAGCTCATTTTGAAATCTAAACCAGCTGATTACCAGCCTAAAAAAAAGGACAGGACTGAATGGACCTAAAAGTTCTGGATTAGTGAGGATGTTTGATGGACTAAACACTAGAGTTTTATTGAGTAGAAACTCTTCAACAGTAGTGCTTGAAGGAAGGAATGACAGTTAGCAGCACAGAACCTTACATTGTGACATTATTTGACCTTTCCTTTTTTTTCCCCTCAATATGCTACTTTCCTTGAAAAATTTTAGCATGATCTCGCAGAAACACTAAAATAATAAAATCTCGCAAAACTGTTGCATCAAAACTTCTGAAAGTATTTTAAAATAAGTGTAAACAGTAGTAAGCAGAGTATTCAGTTCTGTTGCTTCTGGTTTTGGATTCTGGAATAATCAAATATGAAGGTTTTGGGGTATTTTTTCCCTACATAATGTGGTAAATTAAATACTAACAGTTTTGATTTTCTGCCTGTAATAAAATGCATCACTAAGAGTTAAATGATTGAGTAGTTTAATCTTGAAAAATAAGGACAGCTAAATAAATTGCATAGTTAAAATAAAGAAAGTGATTGAATATTCAAGTTCAAATTTCAAGACTTTAAAAAGAAACATAGAAAGCTTATTTAAAATGAGGAACAGATCAGAAGTTGATAGTTTAAAAAGGAAAAGGAAGTATATTTCTGTATGTGAAAGTGATTTTTTTCCCTTCCCTTTAAAATATTTAGAATTTTACAGGCTAGCAAAATAACTTCTGGATTATGACTTAAGATTTGTTATGCAGAACTGTTTTAACACATTCTACTGCCAAGATTTAGTTAAATCTGCCCATAATAGCAAGTATTTTTCATCTAGTCTGAATGTTGATTATTAATATTGGTAATTAATGACATTTGTACAGATTGTATTTTCTGTAGTTTTGAAAGTAACGATTTTATTTTGCAAAGAGTGTTTAAGATATCAGACTACTATAATTGAAATTGTTCCACCTAATATGCTTGGCCTTAAAAAAATATTAAAAAAAAATAATCTGTGCCTTGTTGTAAACTGGTTGTACTGTATTGAGAAAGCTGAACCTCCCTTTTGAGATCTAGAGAAATTGTGTAGTGGTACAAGATCTGGCTTGACGTAAAATTTGTTTTGCTTCTTTTGCTTTTTAACCTGTTTTTATGTAAATATGTGTCCAGAGGTTTATCAGAATGTTTTTCTTGAAGGTCAGCAACTGTAACTTGTATCGCCTTGGGAAAAAGAAAGGACTGCCTAGTCGGATGGTGGTATCAATATTTGATCCCCCAGTCAATTGGCTTCCTCCTGGTTACATAGTAAACCAGGACAAGAGCAACACTGATAAATGGGAGAAAGATGAAATGGTAAGACTTCATATAACTATGTTGAGGAATACTTATTTGTGTATATATATTTGCTAACCACTACCTCCTCCCAGCCCTCAGAAATTTTGGTATGATTTCAGGAAAACGAAGTAAATCTGTATCTTTGTTTCCTTTGTAAAACTTCATTATAACTTAACGAAAATGAGAGGAAAGCTGATCCTGAATAGAACCCAAAGTAAGGAAATTTATGAAACATCATCCAGTAAGGAGTGTATATAGAAAAAGGTCCCAGGAATTTTTTTGAAATGGAAATTTTAAACAGAACTATCATTACTGGTTTTGATATAATACGTAAAGGCAGACAACTTGCTGTTTTTTAGTAAATAATGAGTTCACCTTTATAGAATATATGAAATAGAGTTGCTATTTTTCATAGTGTTGAGGCAGAATGATGATTAGAACTATCTTGAGAAAAGGCCTAATATCGGGTGTTCTTAGCTAAATCATGGGTATAACTGAGAGCTACTTCTCGTCCAAAATACAGTATTGGCTTCGACTCTCGTTATTTTTTACCAGAAGCTTCAGAATGACGAGTCTTAATGAGGAATGATTCAGATTATTTTCTGACTAAACGTGTTGTATGTTGAGAGTAGAAGTACAGGTATAAGAAGTATCTGCAGCAGACAGTCATGTAATATTTGAGTGTTTGAGACCAGTTTGGATGTCGGGGGCAAGGGCTTTTTGGTTTTTTTTCCCCATTTCTGAGGACCACACTCTTAGGCTGTAGAACCACCAGAGGGCACATGAGAGGACTGTTAGGTAAGATGTACTGTGCAAATAAATGTTTATTACAGAATAAACCAACCTGATTATTGTGGTTCTGTATTGTGCCAAGACTTTGTTTCAAAGAGACTTACTGCTGTACCTTTCTAAAAATAAAATAGCATTTTTGGGACAGGAGCTAACAATTGCTTTTAAAAAGCTTTCAGTTCTGTGCAACTTTTCAATGGCCTCTTCCTCTTTGCTAGTCACTGTTTATTTGTGAATAAAACACACAGTTTCAGATCAAGATGCAGACAGTGATGCAATTTAGAAGCAGAGGTTTTGTGGCAAGTAGATATTTTGCTTTCTTGAGTGTAAATTTCATTCTCCACCCATGTTCTATAACTGGAGCTAGAAATCTCATAGTATTATGACAAATTATTACTAAAGCATCCTAGTCAAGTGCTGATTTTTTTGCGTGTTTGTGTAATCAAGCTTTACTAAAAGGAAATGTCTTACTTTGTTCATTTGTTTAAATAGCCAGTTTCAAAAAAACATGAAAAATCTCTTGCATGTGTCTATTTTCAGCTTGTAGGTGGCCCTAACATTCAAAATCAATCAGTCATTCTTCAAGAAAAGGTTCTTTGTTGTGGGGTTCATTGTTGATTTATTTCTTAAATACTGTCTAATGATGAAAAATATCAACTATAATATTTGCTTCCTGGCTCCCTTAACTATTTCTCATTCTCATCAATTATTTCTTTTTTAATCTGAAGCAATGTGCAGACATTCCTAGAAGAGTTCGTGTAGCTGTTCTGCTAGTTCAAAATTATTTTTATTTTAAGAAACTAGTGAATGAAATTTTAGTAACAATGAAATTTATCATTTGTTCTTAGTGAAAATGGACATTGAGATCTGTTTTGAATCATCCATATAGACGTGTCTCATTCAGAGAGTTTATTTTAATTTCAGTGATGGATATGACAGGTGGTATGTAACAAGAAAAAATAAGCACTAGCTCTAATTGGGACTGGTTAAATTACTCTTATTTTAAGCACTACACTGCTACTAGTACGCAAAAGAACTGTTTCAAATCAAATTTTGTTGTCTCTTTCTGATCAGTTAAAGGTACAGAAATTCCTGCTTTGTGTATATATGAGATGGTTAATTACAGAAGCAGAAATTCTTCTGGCAAAATGTCTCAATTATGAATTCCTACAACCACTTTTTTTTTTTTCCTCCCCTCTCATTACTAAACCTTACTAAGTCTGTTCCACCCTGATGAGGCATGTTCTTGGTGTCTTTGATCCCTCGATGTTTTCAGGTGCTGCCTAGTGCACCTTACAGCTACTGGCCATCCACAGTTCTAGCTAGAGTTGTGCATTCAGCATCCCCACTGGTAGCACCTGGTTCACAGATTTGCGAGTTGAAGTGGCTGAGACCTACAATAATACATACATAGATTGAGGGTAGATATAGGCTGTTTCACTTGATTCGAAATAGTGTTGGTTTTCAGGACCTAATCCAGAAAAGCTCTTTAAATCTGATCTTGGTCCTATCAAATTCAGTGGTAGAATTCCTGCTGACATCAGTGATGCTGGGTTGAGCCTGTGAATAGCACTTTTGATGTTAGGAAGACAACTTGGGCATTTAGCTAGTATTATTAAAGTGCTTTCCTAGATTAGGGCCACAGCGAATCATACAGCATTGTATAGGTTGGGCATATCTATGTTCAGTATATAATTTACATCAGTCCGTACCAATTTTCTCCATATGAACAGGGAAAGGCATGAGACATTGTTAGTTTTACTATTGTAGATATGTATGTAAGTATTGGAATACTGGTGACAACTTTCACTTTTCTTTTAATTAGTTGAGGCTATAAATATAGCCTGAAAAAACCCAAAACAATAAATGAATGTGTACTTGTTTAAAAGATGGGATAATACTAGTTGCCTTTGTGTTGAGTTAGTCTACTTCATGATTTAATGTATGTGTTAGTACTCAGTTTAGAAACAAGCAAAAAATAAAAATCTGTATTACAGAAATGTGCCTTTTTTTCTGCTTTTTCATTTTTAGACCTGCTGTATTGAAATCTTGGTGGTATTAAATGTATGACAAAACAGAGGGACTTCATATATGTTAAAATTAAGAATTATTAATTTGCTCTTCCATAACCAGGAATTGGCCTATATCTCATGTCTAGTAAGCAGCAAGATTTCATTCAATGGGTTTTCCACTGGTGTCCCAAAACTGACGTTATCATGATTAAGACTACAGTAAACACTGCAACCCCCTTCATATTTACCGTAGAAGGATGGAGAAAGAATCTTCAAAATTTCATTGTTTCAGCCTTTGTACTAGCCTTACTTGGCAGCTGTAGAGAAGGATGGCCCCCAAACTGTTTCTTGTACTTCTCTAAATTATTTAATCTAGAATTCATTTTTTTGTTTACTTTGATGTGCAAGTATATAACGCTTAATGGATTTAAAATTAATTGTACATGTGTCATGTTCAAGTATAAGCATGATTTCCTATGAAACAGTGTGTGTTTGATGTGGAACATATGCTGTTATAGGTTAATAATAAAGGATTTGTGTTCAAAGGTAATTGTTCTAATTTCAGAGAGCTAGTGTTAATTGAAGTTGTACCACCTATCCAATCAGGCAGTGTAATTAGGAACATTAAAAATCAGTCATCTTATTAGCAAATGCTGCTCAAATTCTACACTTCTGACAGTTCTGGAACAAAAGTTGCAAATTTCCCTCTTTAGTATCATATTTTTTGTCTTTTTTCCATAGACGAAGGAGAACTTGTTGGCTAATGGTAAACTTGATGATTATGACGACGAAGAGGATGAAAACCTAATGTGGAGTTTACCTAAGGAGGAAGCAGACTTTGAAGATGATTTTCTGGAGTATGACCAGGAGCATATAAAATTCATTGATAATATGTTAATGGGATCAGGGGCTTTTGTGAAGAAAATCTCTCTTTCTAACTTTTCAACCACTGATTCGAACTATGAATGGAAAGCACCCAAAAAGTCATCCCTGGGTAACGTTCAATTTTCATCAGATTTTGATGATTTTGACTATAGTTCTTGGGATGCCATGTGCTATCTGGATCCTAGCAAGGCTGTTGAAGAGGATGATTTTGTAGTGGGCTTCTGGAATCCATCAGAAGAAAACTGTGGTGTCGATGCAGGAAAACAGTCTATCTCCTATGACTTGCATACAGAGCAGTGTATCGCTGACAAAAGCATTGCGGACTGCGTGGAAGCCCTGTTGGGCTGCTATCTGACCAGCTGTGGTGAAAGAGCTGCTCAGCTTTTCCTGTGTTCATTGGGGCTGAAGGTGCTCCCTGTAATTAAAAAGACTGATTGGGAAGGCACTTTGTGTGCTACCAGAGAGAATTGTAACAGTGAGCAGAAACATCTTTCACCAAACTCTGTTTCTGCTTCTGTAGCTAATTCAGAGCCTTTTATGTATAAAGACCTGGAGTATGGCTGTTTAAAGATTCCACCAAGGTGTATGTTTGATCACCCAGATGCTGAAAAAACCCTAAATCACCTTATTTCTGGTTTTGAAAACTTTGAGAAGAAAATAAACTACAGTTTTAAGAACAAGGCTTATCTTCTTCAGGCATTTACTCATGCCTCATACCATTATAATACCATAACTGGTAAGTTGTCTTAAAGAAACTAGGGGGGTGTCCCATATTGTAAATATAAGAGAAGTGGTGTATGTTGTGTTCCCATATGTTGTCTTCATTTAGATTTCACATGTTACTTGAATAGTCAATAGTCTCTGTATACAAAATCTTAGAGGGTGATACTTGTCGAAGCTGTAGCTCACGTATTGTTCATATTGTGACTTGATACAGACACAAGATTTACTGAAGCGTAGCTGAGTTTTGGGAAAGAGCAGTACTTTTGTCTCTGATGCTGTATCACTAGGTATATGTAACTGACAGTCGATCCTTGTTTAGCTGAAATAAGTCCTTGTAGGACATTGGAAAATTGCAGTGTACTTTTAGAAGTAGTAATTATGTTTTGCCAAACTATTTAGCAAATTTGTCTCATGATTTGATCCCAAGAATATTACCCTTTGACTGTGCTTCTGTAGATTAAAAGTAAGATTATACAACTTTTATTAACTAAATAGTCTGCAGGATAGAAAATATGGAGAATTCCATTTGAAGTTGTGAATTGGAAGGCTTAATTTAAGTCTAGGCATTTTATTGTGTAAATATTTAAAGTCACTTTGATTGACTAAATCGGACTAAATATTAATTTCAGGTTAAGTACTTAATGTTTCTGTACATGATCTTATAAAAGATTTTACAGCTGTAGAAATCTGTATTTCTGTAATCATCTTGAATTACTTTTGCTTATACTAATTAATTTAGTATTTGTTCATTCTAAAACTTCCAGTATTTTCCTATGATGATATGCAATTGAAAACAAACCATGGTAAAATTCCAACTCTGTTTGAAGTGAATGGCAAATTCCTGTGCAGTCAGCAGTCTGAATTTTTCCCCATAGTGAATTGGTTCCTTATTCCAGCAAGTAAGAAAGCTCTGCTTTAGTTAAAGAAATAAGTAATTTTGAAGTGTTAGTACCTTGAGAAACACTTCTGACAAAACACTGAAACAGTCCTTTGGTTTTTCATTCCAGGCAATATTGCCCACATATATACTTACATCTTACAAATATTTCTGTATGTATTTATATAGAAATTAACAAATAGAAACCTTGAGCCATGGTGTCTTGAGGGGATTGATGCACGGA
The DNA here is from genome assembly GCF_032191515.1 of Phaenicophaeus curvirostris. NCBI lineage: Eukaryota > Metazoa > Chordata > Aves > Cuculiformes > Cuculidae > Phaenicophaeus > Phaenicophaeus curvirostris. Next base: position 53,455,229 of record NC_091396.1, on the reverse strand, counting down.
CTACTGCCTGATGAGCAGAAGACCTTTATTTAGGCTTAATGGCTCCTTTATGTATGTTAACTAGCAAGAATGTGCCCCAGTTTTTCTTTACAATGATTAGTTGGTTTTGCTACTTGTTCCCACATACAATGTGGTGTTATACGATTGGCTAAGATTAACTGTTCATGCCTTCTTCATGCTTCTTTTTCTCTCGGCCAAAGTCTTTCAAGGACAGCCTCCATTTTCTCGTGTCCTTCAGCCTGCAAAAACCTCCACAATTCCCCCTTTTTGTTTTTCAACTAAAACACCCAATAATGTCCACAAAGTCGGCATCCACCCCATCTTTGTTGGTCGCTTTTGCCCTTGTCTTTATGTATGGACGTACCCATTGAGGTTCTTTATCTGTAATGACACAAGCATAACCTCTTCCCCAAGTTAATAACTTGAAAGGGCCTTCCCACTTTTGTGTGTCTATAGATTTGACTAATACCTGTACATCATCATGTTGACTTAATCTATCTGTCATTGCATGAAAGTGTTTAACAGTTGGTGGTACTGTACCTGGCCCACTTAACCGTAAAAAATTCATAACATACAATGCTTTATGTAACTTACTTTGTGGAGATTCCCCAACTTCTCCCCGTTTTTGTTTTTCTAAAATTGATATCAAATGAGTGTGTTCAATGATAGCCTGACCAGTGGGAGAGTGGGGGATTCCAGTAAGATGGGTAATTCCCCATTGTTCAAGAAAGCATTGTGTGCTATGAGCAACATAACCTGGACCATTATCAGTTTTTAATTTGTGTGGAATTCCTAAAACAGCAAAAGCTTGTCAAAAGTGAGTTTGAACATGCCAACTTGTCTCTCCTGTGAGAGCTGTGGCCCATACAGCTTGCGAAAAAGTATCTATTGAAACATGAACATCCTGTTGCTTTCCAAATACCTTAAGTGAGTCACATCAGTTTGCCATATTTGCAAAGGGCCTAGACCTCGTGGATTTACAGCTGGCACAGGCCCTATCGCAGAGCGCTGACAATCCGAACAACATTGAATGATTGCCTTTGCATCTCCTCTGGAGATTCCAAATTGTTTTACCAATGTTTTAGCAGATTGATGAAAAATTTGTGTGAGAATCACGCCTGCTGCAAACGGTCTGGCAGCAGTGGTGCTGCCCACACGGGGTTGGTTAATTTGTCAGCGATAGCATTGCCACATGTTAGCCCACCAGGCAAACTGGTATGACTGCGTATATGAACAACATAATAACCATATGTTCTTGTTTGTAATAACCATAACAAACATTTAAACTGATTAAACAACATCTCGTTCTCTATATGACGCAAAGCTGACCTTTCTATACATTGAATGACCCCTACAACATAATGTGAATCCACTATGGATTGACGGGTTCATTTTGGAACAATTTAAAGGCCTGTATTACTGCTTGTAACTCAACAACTTGAGGTGATCCTGGACAAATCACAATATGCTTTTTCCATTCCTGATCATCTTTCCACACTACCACTGCTTTACCTGTTCTGCCACTTCCACCTGTAAATACAGTTTTTCCTTCAACTGGATGTTCACAATTTTTTGGCTTGTGTTCTATTTGTATTTGTTTTAAAAAAGTGATTAACTTATGTGCTGGATGTTGTCTCTCTACTCTCCCTTCATATCCTTGTAAGGCAACTTTTATTGGTAGACTGTTTTGGTAACACCATTGTAAATAATTGTCTGCCATAGGTATAATTATACTTTCTGGTTCCTGACCATGAAGGTCTACAATTCGTTGCTGTCCCTTAATAACTAATTCTGCAAACATTTCAACTTGTGTCAAAATACTTTTTTTTGTGTTGGTGAGGTAAAAATATCCATTCTAAAATCATTAAAGGATCTTTTACTGACTCGTCCCATTGGGCGATTATCCCTAAAGGCTGTTCCTTTTGATTACAAATGATGAATTGTATAGCTAAATCATAACTGACCCGATGACACTGTACTAAACTAATACGCTCACTGATTTCCTGCAATGCTTGTTCAGCTTCTTTTGTCAATGTTCGAGGGGCATTTAAATCAACATCTCCTTTCAGTAATTCAGATAATGGTGTCAGTAGCTGATTATCAATCCCCAAGAAGTTTTGAATCCAATTAATGTTACCCAACGATATCTGCACATCATTTACTGAATTGATTTTTACTTTTAATTGAACCTTTTGAGGTTCTATTGTGTGTTGTAAAATTTTCCATCCCAAATATTTCCATGGAACTTCTCTCTGGATTTTTTCAGGAGAAATTTGTAACCCATATTGCTCTAGACAGTGTTGCAACTCCTTCAGTTCCATATTCAGATCTGCCTTTCCCATTATCAAAACGTCATCCATATAACGATAGACAATCAATTCTTTATGATGATCTCTAAAACTGCATAGAGCACGATCTACAAGTATTTGGCACATTGTTGGCGAGTTTTTCATTCCTTGTGGCAAAACAACCCAATGATATCTTTTCATGGGTTCCCTTTTATTAACACTTGGCACGGAAAAGGCAAATCTTTGTGCATCTTGATCGTGTAGAGGTGTTGTGAAAAAGCAATCCTTCAAATCTATGATTAAAATATTCCAGTTTTTTGGTATCATTGCCGGTGAGGGGAGACCAGGTTGTAGTGCTCCCGCATCCTCTATAACAATATTAATTTTTCTTAAATCATGTAAAAGCCTCCATTTTCCAGTCTTTTTAAGTATAACAAAAACTGAAGCGTTCCATGGACTAGTAGTTGATACAATACGATTTTTCTCTAACTGTTCTTGGACTAATCCTTGTAAAATGGCAACCTTCTCTTCTGTTAGTGGCCACTGATCTACCCAAACTGGCTTTTCTGTTTTCCACTTCAGTTTGTAGCGTTGCCGCTACAAATTTTTCTGATTAGTAGCCAATGTACATCCCATTTGCCCCAAAACATCCCTTCCCATTAAATTCATAGGAAGAGGGGCAATGTGTGGCCTGATTTGACAGGTAAACCTGTCCTCTGTACTTATTTGAATTAGGTATTTACTTTACATAGTTTCTGATACGCCCCCAGCTCCCATTAGGCCTCCATTGGGGTTAGTCAGTTCCCATGTTTTCGGCCAAAATGTTGAAGAAATAACTGTAACGTCTGCACCTGTACTTAACAACATATTCATTAACAATCGCTGCTGTTGTTGCATATGTGTTACTGTTACTAACATTGTTGGGTTTTGAGCAGTTATTTGTGCCTCCCAAAAAATGTTTTTGTCATTCCCTGTAGAACCAAAACCTCCCTCTCCCCTGTGAATATTTTCTGCTTGACAAATTTGTGCCTTAAAAGGTATTAATTGGGCAATTCAGCTCCTCTTTTCAATAGTTACTGGAGGGCTGGGTGTCCACACCATGGCTTGAATTTGCCCTTCATAATCTGCATCAATCACCCCCAGTAATACAAAAATTCCCTGTAATGCGGTACTTGACCGCCCTAACAACAATGCACTCAGTCCAAATCCTAACGGCCGGTGGGCATCAACTGGAACACGCTGTACACTGTTGTTCCACAAAGTCACTGTCTCTGTTGTGGAGCTATCCACTCCGGCACTTCCAGTTGTCCTTGCTTGGAGGTGGGCCAGGCACCCTGGAGTCTCCTGCGAGCACAGCTCTGGTACGTTTCTCTGCAGCTTTCTAGGTGGTAGGGGTTTCCCATCCTTATCATACTGGGAACGACACTGATTCCCATAATGGGGTCCTTGCCGGCATCTCGGGCAAATATCAGGAGCTTGTGACTGTGCCGGCTGTTTTGACACTTGCTCTTTACTTTTGCACTGATAGCTTAAATGATCCGGAGCCCCACAGGTATAACAATGATGCTGATCACTCCCTTCTCTAGGCTTCCAAGCTGTGGACATTGCCTCTGCCATGGCTTGCGTGTGGTATTTTATAGAGCCCATCCTGTTATATACTTCTATCATTTCCACTAAGGTTGCACCCAGCGGCAGGCATAGCAGAATGTCTTTACAGTCCTCATTAGTGTTTTCCAACGCAAGTTTCATCATTAACGCCTGTTTTGCAGCTTCATTATCTTATCTGTTTGTCAATGGCATCACGCAATCGATCAATCATAGTCATGTATTGTTCAGTCATGTCTTGGCAAATACTAGTAAACGATTTCTCAGGCTGCCCTGTCTCTGGGATTGTTGGCAAGGCTCTGTATGCTGCTCGGGCTGAATCCCGTAAGACATCAGGATGTAAACATGCTTGCATATTCGGGTCTGACCACTGACCTCGTCCTGTTAGCTGTTCCATGGTTATAGCAAACCTGGGGTCTCCTTGTGGTCGCCCAATATTCTCTACCGCTAGTTCTTCACAGATTGCTTCCCACTTTGATGCCCATAACAACTTTTAGGTCAGGCTTAAGACCATAGTTGCATAGTTTACAATCCCAGGGGACTAGTACTTGTCCTAAAACCACATTCTCCAGCAATGACTCTGTAAATGGGGCTCTCAAGCCATTCATTTGTACTGTTTTTCGGACTTCCTTAATGAGATCCCATTGAGGTGGTGCATTTTCGCAGAGCTGAACTGGGTAAGCCACTTTAGGCACGATTTTCCCTTCAGCCACAATGTTTTTAAACACGTTGTCCCATCTGTGTCTATAATCTTGCAATGAGTGATACCGTGATTCCGTCCCTTTCTCAAATAGGGGAGCAGATGGATGTACAATTATGTTTTCACAAGCAACTTTTAGAGGTTTAAGAGTGGGTCTCTTGGGTCTCGCTACACTTTTCCTCTCTACCTCCGCTACTAATTTCTCCTCTTCGTCTTCTGACGAACTCAATGAGCTTACTTCAGAAATCTCCTGACCTTCTTGTTCTTCTGAATAATCATTTTGCATTCCTTCACTGTCTAATGTTTGTTTTACTGGCTCAGCTAAGGACTTCTCCTCTTTCAGTGCTTCTAAAGTCTCTAATACTAAGTGCCACGTGGTTGCTACACGCATGGCAATATCATCTCCATGGGAGACGTTTCCAAATTAAGTCCCCTGCACGTTTCCAGCTTTTGAGATCAAATGCTTGAGAGGCTTCTGTCAGAGCTCCATGATCTTTGAGCCATCTCAATAATAGCTGCAGGGTATTTTTATCATAGGTAACTCCTCGTTTTGCCAAAAAGTGCATTATCATCTTTACAATAGCTTTATCTTCTGCAGATATCTGGGCCCCCATCTCTACTACTATATCTTCAGCCGCTCACCTGAATTTGTGATTCGGTGATTTGACCGGGGGTAGGTTTGTCCGCTCAGTCCAGCTGGCCACACGGTCTTTCGGCTGAAGTTCCCCCCACCCCGAGCGCTGGTTCCACAGATCCAGACGCCTTGAAGACTTATCACACCGGGGTCACCATTTGAGGGGATTGATGCACGGACTACTGCCTGATGAGCAGAAGACCTTTATTTAGGCTTAATGGCTCCTTCATATATGTTAACTAGCAAGAACGCGTGCCCATTTTTCTTTACAATGATTTGTTGGTTTTGCTACTTGTTCCTGCACATACAATGTGGTGTTATAGGATTGGCCAAGATTAACTGTTCATGCTTTCTTCATGCTTCTTTTTCTCTCAGCCAAGGTCTTTCAAGGACAGCCTCCATTTTCTTGTGTCCTTCAGCCTGCAAAAACCTCCATAGTGTCTAGTTGAAATTATGTTGTTGGTAGCAGAAGCTTTTGATTCTATTTCTGTTTACCAAGTAAAACAACTGTGAGTTGCAGTTACCTGTATCTTTTAAGGAGTTGAGATCTGGCAACGTCTTAGGTTTAGCTCCTATAAAAGCAACTTAGTACTAGCCATTTCACTCTCATGTTACTTTTGTTGTAATTTTGTCTTCCTTCTCTACCCACCTATCCCTGTTGGCTTTTGAGAGGGTTTTTTTGCTTTTGTTTATATTGTAAAAATAGACCTCCATAGCTCTCCATTCCAAGTCCCCCATCAATTTTCCAAACTGGCAATTTTAGTTTCCAGTTTTAAAGACCCATTCTGAATGGAAGTCTTTGTTCACTGCTTTTTAAAAAATCTAAAAGTGTGGCAAATCGGATGAAGAGTCTCAGATTGTATATTCCTCTGCTTGTAATGAATTGATTTATTTTTTAGTTTTTTTGAGGTTTAATTGTTAGAATTTTCAGATAAGCCTGCTGGCAGAATCTCTTGATTTTACTTTTTTGAAGTCTCTTAGCACAATGTGAAGATCTTGAAGGAAAGCCTTAATTGATTATAAACACGAGTGTTTTGCTAGCCTGACAAAATAACATTTAGTTCAAAAGGGGCTTTATTATTTATTTATTTATTTCCTCCTTTCTGATTTTTTAAAAAAATAATTCACTAACAATTTCTTTAAACACAAAGATACCTATTTTAAAAAGACAGAGTGCTCTTCTCAGAGCGTTGGTTATTTTGTGGAATTTATGTGGCAGTCTACCAAACCTCTTATCCAGAAAGGCCTGGAAAGAATGTGTGTATTAAATTTAATTGTGTTTTCGTATGTTCTTCTATTTCCAATGCTTTAAGATTGTTACCAGCGCTTAGAATTCCTGGGAGATGCAATTTTGGACTACCTCATAACCAAGCACCTTTATGAAGACCCACGGCAGCACTCTCCGGGAGTTCTTACTGACCTACGATCTGCTCTAGTCAATAATACCATTTTTGCATCATTAGCTGTAAAGTATGACTACCACAAGTACTTCAAAGCTGTCTCTCCTGAACTGTTTCATGTTATCGATGACTTTGTGCAGTTTCAAATGGAAAAGAATGAAATGCAAGGAATGGATTCTGAGGTTAGTGGAAGTAGAAGGAATGTGTTCAGTATCTGATTTGAAGCAGCATGTAATTGGATTTCTTAGTGTGATGTTGTAATATTTTAGTTTTATGCGCACAGCAGCCAAAGCAACAGGCTCCCAGAAATAAAGCGTTCAGTGTGCAAAGTAGAATACAAACTTCAGAAGGTGTAGAGTCAATAAGAACAGTCAGAAAATAATCAAATTGAAACCAGTTTGCCTCTAGATCTTTCTGTGACACTTTATTTCAGTCATTGTTTTGCTTCTGTGTTGTTAGAACAACATGGTGGCGGGGAACCACTTAGTTTGCTTTCTTAACTGGCTGATCAGAAGCACCACACAAAATTGTGATTAAGAGTTACTAAGTCACATAATGCTGACTCAGCATAGGATAATCATGCAACATCATCAACTGTACTATCTTGGCGCAGTGCTGTGATTATTTAATGTAGCACAATGACATAAAGCATGAGTGGAAATATCTTTCCACTGGTTTACTTCTGATGTTTTCTGTTGGAACAGGTAGTCGGTGCACTGTACTCAAGTGTGTTTGACATGCTGCTAAAGGCTAGCCAGGAAATGCTGTTTGCTAGCCAGGAAAACTTATGCATCTTTCAGATAAGCTGCTTGAAAAACAGTTTAACTGAAGACTCTCAAACACATATAATCTGTGTGCTGTGCAGGAAAGCTAATGATAATAAACTTTTTTTTTTTTTTTCCTGGAAGATGGGCTAAAAGACAGCAAGGGCCTTGTGAGTCTAATTCTAATCAGGGTCCTGGAAGAGATCAACTTTCTCATTATCCTTTCTTTAAAAGTGTTATCCAATAGATAGCCTTAATAGTTTGTCTTTTGGAAAACTATGACCAATGTCTTAGAAAACTTTCTATCTGAGAATACTACAGCACAAAGTAAAGACGTTATCTTTGTCTTTAGTAATTTCTTCTTTCTGATACACAGTTTAAAAGCTTTGGAGTCAAAATACTTTGGTTACACATATGTGTGTTTACAGCCTTTGTGCTCTGTTGCAAAGTGAAATCAAATGTTTTATGGGAAGGTTCAGAAAACATCAGCTAAGAAATCTGTCACTGAAATTTAGATACTAGAAATTATTTTACATGAGAGGATCAAACTCTTATGTCTTGTTTTCCTCACTGTATGAGTGAAAAGGCTAAAAGCTTATTTTAAGAGCTCATAGTGATGATTTAGCTTTGTTCAGTTCATGCTAGTATGCATAAAGATTGCTTAGAAACTTCCACCAAAGTTGCAACCAAATTGTGTGATGGCTGTTTCAAATAAAATTCTTGTTTCACTCTCCGTACGCCTGCTCCCTATCTTGGTCTGGCACTGAATAACTGAAACTCTTATTTCATCTGAGTTAATGCAAGAGTCTTTGTTTCTGCAGTTCATGCCAGCTAGACTGGTTTCCATGTGTGTCTCCACGTCATCTGCTTTACTTCTTTTCAAATCTCACTCCCAAAACATCTGTTGTCCCTTGCCTTATAGCTCTTAGTTTCTCTCAACTTCTGTTATTTCAGTATAACTCAAAAGTGCTTCAGTTCACACTTGGTATGAAATATGCTGTTCATAACACTTTGAATTAGTCTTTTAACATAAAAATTCCCATTTGGAGTGTGTATACATATCAAGGGTGATTTTTTGTATTACTTGTTTTGGGTAGAAGTATCAGGTGGGACTAGTTTACACAGTATGTGGTGATTTAAAAGAATGAAATTGGGTTTTAAACCCTAAATAGGGGCCAAGTGGAGAGAGAGGGCAGCTGCTGGGGAAAAAAGAGTAACAGAAACTTATTTCTTTTTAATGGTCAGAAACTTTGTTTTCAGGTTATTTTGTTTGGACTTAAGTGAATGTATATTATATATACATATAAAGGATATATAAAGGATTAGGTAAAATCTTAACTTTTAAGACATCTACTAAAAGTTTAATTTCAATAATGAGAATTTAGTGGCATAGAAGAAAAGTGCCTGCTACATTCAAAAAATACCTGTGTGCCTGTTAGCTCAGTCTGATGTTGCTGGTTATCAGTTATTAATGGCTTGTTTTACTAATGGTCATACTTGTCTTTGAGAGTAGATGAGGTAAGAAAAAGGTACATCTGACTTTCTTCCAGAGACTGGATATTTTAAACACTGCTTCTAGAAGGTATTCAATGTATGAACTCCGCTTTGTTATGAGTAACTTTCTAGTATTAACTGATAGAGCTAAGTCGTTTTCTTATTGGAAAAAAACAGATCCATGGTAAAATCCTACAGAATTATTGCAGTAGGAATTTACGAAGCATATGAGGTTTCTGTATGCAGTAGTGTTTGGGATTTTTTTCACATTTGAAAAATGATACGTCCAGCAACTTGTTTTCATTGGGGAATAAAAGAACAATTTCACTTTGGAAAGTTGTCAATGAAAACTTAAAGGAAGCAGCTCAGTATAGGATGTAAGTGAGTTTGCAATCTGAAGATCTTTGTTCTGTTTTAAAAGAAGCAATTGTTTCTCTCTTTTCTCCTCCTCTTCTCTCCCCCTCTTCCCCCCCTCCCCTGCCTTTTTTTAATTGCAAACAGCTCAGAAGATCTGAAGAAGATGAAGAAAAAGAGGAAGACATTGAAGTACCAAAAGCCATGGGGGATATATTTGAGTCCCTTGCTGGTGCCATTTATATGGATAGTGGCATGTCTTTGGAAATGGTTTGGCAAGTGTACTATCCAATGATGCGGCCATTAATAGGTATCATCAGCTTTCAGAAAAAAATTAATACTGAAATGCCATCTGCTGTGAAGAGAACAAAACTAATTTTTTTCTTCTTTTCAAATAGAAAAATTTTCTGCTAATGTGCCCCGTTCCCCAGTGCGAGAGCTGCTGGAGATGGAGCCAGAGACAGCCAAATTTAGGTAAGAATATATTTTCTTTTGTACGCAGTGCCATAAAATGTATTTAAGCAGTGCTTCATAAACTACTGAGGATTTTTAAATGTCATGAATTAATTTTAATTAATTTTGCATTAAGCAGCTAGGATGGAATTGTCTTCATTAATGTTAATTTTTATCCTTGCATAACTTTCTTGAGAAAAGTAATTATTTCTGTCTAACTATACTGTTTTAACTTCTGTTGAAAAGAGAATTTCTGTCTCTTATTTCACATTAACTTGCGAAGGCAGTAAGTAATTCTTGTGTATATTTTTACAGTCCTGCAGAAAGAACTTACGATGGAAAGGTCAGAGTAACAGTGGAAGTAGTAGGAAAGGGAAAGTTTAAAGGTGTTGGCAGAAGCTACAGGATTGCCAAATCTGCAGCTGCGAGAAGAGCACTACGAAGCCTCAAAGCAAATCAACCTCAGGTCCCAAACAGCTGAGACTCCTCTTAAAAAATAAATAAAAGGAGGGGAAAAAGACATGCAAATAAAGCAAATTTTAAAAAATTTTGATGTTGAGAGGAACAAATTGGAAGACAGAATTTAAAGTTTGTTTGATAACAATAGATAGCAAAACATTTAACATGTATAAAATTTTGGAACTAATTGTAGTTATAGTTTTTTGCGCAAACACAATCTTGTCTTCTTTCCTCACTTCTGCTTCGTTTAATCACGAGAGTGCTTTAATGATGACATTTAGCAAGTGTTCAGAATAATTGTTGTCAGGTCTTTTTGGTTTACTTTTATTGTCAGTACAGCTTTGCTTAGTGTTAGAAGGCCAGGGAGCTTATGCCTAATGCAGTTGTTAGATTTATATATAGTAATCTTGAAATTCTTCAATCTGTGCACTAGTGCCAGTCATAAAGCAGTTGATAAACTGTACTGGATGATTGGGTGTAAGAAAGAATAAGTGTGCCAGTATTCTTTTTTTTTTTCTTCTTTTTCTTTTTCCCCTCTCCATGTCATCTTTTTACATTAAGATGGCATTCCAAATCATTATTGCACTTATTTGTTAGGGACAGATTTTAATTGAAATGGCTGGCGTACTGGTAGAATGAAACTTCAATTTCCTTATACCACACAGTCTTGCATAAAAAAAGGTTCTTGCCTTAAAAATAAATAAACCCTCATTAATAATCTTAATTTCTGATCTTTTTTGGAACAAACTGTTTTACATTCCCTTCATTTTGTTATGCATTTTACAATGATACAGCTCTATATTTACAGTACAACTCATTACTATGGCTGTAACTTATTACAGGATTATAATAGAAATTGTATTCATATATATGTAACTAGGTTATTTTTAACAATTCAGAGGAAGTGGTTAGTCTACTGTTTTTTTTATACCATAAACAAAATATGGTCTTTGGCTAAAATTCCAATTTTACACAAACCTGCAAGCTAGATAGTTCCAGTACTGGAAACAGTAACAAATAATTGCACAGTGCAAACTGTCACTCTAACAAAATAACCTTAGACATATCACACCTAAAATATGCTGCAGATTTTATAGTCAATTGGTTATGTATTTAACAAACAGAGCACCTTTACACTTAGAGATATTTCCACGTAAATTTCTTACTGTACTTTTCAGAGTTGCATGCATGTTTCACCTACCAAAGCTGTGCTGTTAAATAACATGAGAGTTGATGTTTGAGATATAACTGCCGTACTTTTGATACATCTGTGATTTAGGTCCTTAATTTAGAGAAACTAGCTCATTGGTGTTTTGGTCTAATAGGGGCGGGGGGGAAATCATACTTTTGTTTTTTAAGCTTTGCCTATACTTCTTTAATTAGAGTTTTGTAGGCACTCTTCACTTAAATACCTCAGTTCTTTTTTTTCTTTTCTTTTCTTTCTTTTTTTGCATGCATTGGGTTTTTTTCTGTTTTGGTGCTATGTTTATATATTATGCTTGAAATTTTAATTTTTTGCACTGTAACTATAATACCTCTTAATTTACCTTTTAAAAAAGCTGTGGGTCTTGTGTTCCCACCAATATCAGTAGAGGTTTGCTGCAATTTTGCCCTGTTAATTATGCTTGAAGTTTGAGAAAGCAGAGCAAGGTGTTTTAACGTTTTCCAGCACAATAGTTTGAACTTGATGCTGTGTCTTATGTATTAAATTACAAATAAATACTGTATTTCCTGCTTTTAAACCCTATTCCTTTCCTCACAAATGTACACTAAAACAAAACAAAAACTGTCAGCTCTTGCTTTCTTACAAAAATGCCTTAGTGACAAGGGGTAGACATTAAGCTTTTCTGAAATACAGTTTTCCAAAGTTCATAAATTTTCTATCTCAGTCATTTTTCATTCTGCAAAAAAGACCATTCTTGTATTTGAAGGCAGCATTATTATAGCAGTCAGACTGAGAATTAAAATACTAGCTTATAAAAAATTCTAGCATTTGTTTGGTACTTCAGACATGAAAATATAACAGAGACATGTTAATGAAATGGAACAGTAAAAACATGCAGTCTACATTTTCAAAGGTAAATTGCTTTGTGTTAGCTATTTAAAAAAAAAAACAAAACCCAAAACATCACTGATTTAAGTTACAGCTCTTCCTTTGTGGTAGGAGTGAAGTTTCTTAGAGGAAATACACAACCACTAATGTTAGCAATTCTGTGTTTCTGGCCAGATGTTAATCAGCAGATAAAATCAGATATCTATTAAGTCTTAAGTAGTTTTAACTGCATTATGAAAATCTTAAATTTAAGTTAGTCTTCTAATGCCTGACATTTCATTCTGGTTGTTACAAGGTTATAGATTCTCAGGGGTTTCAGGTAGTTGTTAGCTGTAAAGTGCTACGGAGTGTTTTGTTGCAAAGAAAGTTAACAGAACTTGTTCTGTGTTTCAGAATAGTTTAATGATCACTTTGTTACTAGATAAAGCCTATGAATTGGAAATCTGAAATGTGTAGTGGCTGACTCTAAAGTAGTTTCTGCTGCTGACGTGTTTTTAAATGTTTTAAATGCCGTGATTTTTTCCAATGTGACCTCATTGAAATATTTTTTTAAACTTTGAGATAGAAAATTCATATTAGTTTCCATGTTATACATCTGTGTGTTTTACCCTACAGTTGATATGAATTTGATATTGGACAGTGTATGATATTAAAGACCTAAATCTGATCATTTGAAGGTTGGGATAGAAATCACTTGACATGCTATAAGCACAAGTGTAAGCGGACTGTTGCAACCCATCTTCAAAAACAACCACACAGGCTCATCATAAATAGTGGGGGGGTTAGTTGGCATGAACTTTGTTGGGTTTTTTTATCTAAGTCCTGTTATACTGTACTTTAAACAGTCCTCCTAACTATGCTGCGTTTTTATTTTTATGGCTTTTTTTTGCGCTGTTCTGTTCATGTAGCACAAATAAGCATTGCACTTGGTACCATGCTTTACCTCATTTCAAGAAAAAAAATGCTTAACAGAGAGGAAAAATGTGGTTTGGCCTTGCTGCTGTTCTGATTTACTGAATCTGAAAAAGATAATTATAATGCCTGCAATGTGTCATTTACTTGCACAACTTAAATAGGTCATTTGTAATGTCTGTGGCATTTTTACTGTATGTGAAAAAATACAACAAAGAGATGTAACAACTCTTGATTGTATTTTAAAGCTATTGTTTTTCTACTACATCATTTTACTGTTATGTGAAGTAATTAAAAGTAGAATGACCTCTGACACTCCAGTAATTATCTCTGAACAAACCAACTTATTATGTGTATAATGTAGTTTTTGCAATAAGACAGCCCCTAGTAATTTGGTCAAACTCAACTAAATCTCTGCTCAGTCTGAATATTGAGTGCCCAGTAGCAACTTCTGAAGTGTTTGTTCAGCTTGATGCTGCTAAAGTCTGTACAGAAAAAAGCCCTACTATTTTTAAGTCTCATTACACAATGGTATGTTGTGACTGCAAAATACAGAACTCAGATGAATGAATTCCTGTGCTGGAGAGGAATGTAGCGGTGGCCTAGGGATGAGGGGCCAGATCCTCATCTAGTGCAAATTGATGTGCTGTCATTTAATAAATAGAACTGCATTCTTTGATGTACCTAAAGATCTTGTGCTTATGCCTATGTTGCAGAGTTTGGATTATCCTCCTTGTAAGAAAATATAGAACCATAAACTGGAAAATGTGGGGTTTATATCACATTACTATGCTACATGCATTTACCTGTTTAGAAAGTGAACTCTTTGTATCCCAGTCACAGCAGCACACACGATCTGAAAGTGACAAATGGTGTCATGGTCTGCTGTGACGCTACACTTGCCTCTGACAGTATTCTGGGTTTGTATGCTGGGGGGGGTCCCTACAAAAACATTCCCATGGAAATCTCTATATTTATTACATGAGTAAAGTGAGAAGGATTTGGGGTTTTGGTACTTATTTACTGACATTGATCCTTTTCCAATTGCTCTGATTTTCAAGAAGTTAATTTCTTTACTTTCACATTAGGTTTAAGACTTAAAACACTACAGTTCATGACCATGAAATGTAATCCAAATATCAACTGTGATTCAATCTGAATTATGGTAGCAAATATGTAGAGGTCATTGTAGTATACTCCACTAGCAGTTAAAGTTAACTCTGTCGAAACTACTACATTTCTTAAATTTTTTCCAGTGAAGTCCTTGGGTTTGTTCCCCTCTTATATTTGAATGGCAACCACAGACTACTTTAATTGCTTTGTAGATGCACTCAGAATTTACTGCAGCAGCAAGTTGGAGAGAAAAATGTTTGTGAACAAGAATTGGAAGTTGCAGGCCTTTTAATTGTAAATAGTTGGACTGAAAAGATGGTTAAAATCAAGTAGAATGAATGACAAATATAATTTGATGGACAATAAAATATTTACCATCACATGCTGCAGCTGTCTTTAAGGGACATAAAATGTAATTCATTCATACTGTAATCATGCTGCAGAAGTTTGCAATCTGCACCTTATGGATCACAATTACCTTTAATAGTTTTTTTGTAATAATTGTAGTTGAGTATATCTCCAATAAAGTTATGGTCTGTTCACCTTGTATTGTCTTTTTGCTTGTGTTTTGAGTTCCTCTTAATCTTTCCATAAATGTTCTAGAGTTTACAAAAAAATTACTTTTCGATCCCAGTCTAAATAAAAGAGAAATTGTGAAACCATTATTTCTTGGCCTTGTTTAAAGACTGCTTGTCTCCTTCCTCTGATGAATGAACTGTCTTCATAGCTGTGTGAAGCCTCTTAAGGGACACTCAGGTTAAAAATGATGATGTACGTGCTACAATTTGATCTCTGTGTTGACCATTATACCTGCAGAATTTCTGCTGGAGCTGGGAGGCCCCCAAGCACAAGGGGTCAGTAATGCAGGGTTGCACAATTCAGCACGTGTTTTAAGAATAACATGTTAATCTTTACTAATAGTCTCAACATTAATAAAGTTTATTTTCATTATTTTTTTTCCATTTTTTTTCCGTTAGTATTTCACTTACCCAGAATATACTGAAAGCATGTTTTTAGAGTGTTCTGACTCGTACACCAGCATCTTGACTGTAGTTTACGGGGATGAGATGGACTTGCTGGTAAAAGACCAGGAGTCTTCCTTTTTGAAAACTTCCCAATGCAACAGTCAGTTTCTTGACATCTGTGATGGGCAACATCTATCTCACATTTTGTCTTAAGTTATAGAGAAAAGCCTGCTGGACTGCTGATAGGCATGGTGGTACCTTTTTCTGGCACCTGGGGGAAGGCCAAATCACTTAAGTCTTCAACAGTGTCAGTTTGTTCGTTATCTCAGCTGTAATGAAGCAAGCAGTTCTCGGCTGAGAATCCTTCGGAACCTTGTGGATCTTCTATGGCTTTCTAGCTCTCCCCACCCCGCCCCAGTTTCTACCCTGACACTGATAGCACCGATAGGTAAGTCCTTTTAAGCTTCAACCTATAGGCTAGTAGGCTATAGTAGGGGATAACAATGCAGCCCCTGCCCCTTGAGTTCTAGTAAGTGCATCAAATCAGAAAACTTAATTTTCACAAATTTTCTATCAGAAAATAGACCTGAAAATAATAATTAAAAAAAAAAAAAGAAATAATAGTGGAAGATGCCTTTATCCATTTTGTAGGAATGAAATGAAAACAGCCATCTAAACTTGAGTCTCTAAAGGCAGTGGTCCATCGCTTGCTGGATAGTAATGTGAAGCACCCAGAGCTGTTGAGGAAGTCAGTGTAAAATCATCTGCATATAAGACAGGTGGCTATTTTTTCTTCAGTATGGGAGCATGACCTGCTTACTGCCAATTTTGAGTGCAGCTTCTTAGTGATGGTGTTGAACCTGTATAATGTAACATGAAGATCCTCTTAGTTTTTTTAAATTTAAGCTACTCAGAATGCAGCAAGTATTGTGCTCATGGGGCAGGAAGGAACGCCAGGCTTGACTTTAAAAGAGGAATTAGTAAAGTTGTAACGTCAAAACACAAGGTTGTAGGATAGTCACCACATTCACCCTGACAAACCTCAGTGGCCACTCTAGCAAATGAGAAGAGAATGCTTCTGCCTATCTGAAAAAGGGCTTTATTATAAGAATAAATATGTTTCATAATTGCATCAATAGATCTAATAAATATTTGATTAGCTGCTGTTCTTAAGTGAAACCATACAGAAGAAGGAAAAGAGTGAGAAATTGAGTGAAAACTAAGGGGAATAAGTATTTTAATATGCTTGCCCTGAGAAGAGGTAATAACAAAGCTAATCGTAACTTCAAGTCCACTAACACAGAGGAATGAGCAGATTTGGTGCTTGGCTGGCCTTTGCTTAATATTCTCCTAGAGTCCAGGTGCAAGATCTATTCCTTAGAGGAAATCTCCATGTCAGTGGACACAGGCAGTACTGACATCTATGTGGGTTTTATTTTATATTTTTTTTAACATTGCTTTTTATATATAATTCATGGAAAGCCTCATGCTAACTCTTAAATTGAAGTAATTTTCTTCTCTTAACTAGAAAATTTCCTGTACTTTTGGGTTCCTGTCCAGCTCCCACTGAAATCACTGGGAAGACATCCACTTGGGCTCTGTAATCTCTGATCATTTCAATTTAACACAATAGTTCTTCAGATATAATAAGCATAAACTCCAGACATCAAGTAAAGTTTAGATATTCAGCAATATGCAAAGGCAGACTCTTCTGTTTTTTAAGTAAAAAGGGAGGTATGTGAGCCGCGAGCCAGCTACATACTTTTAAGATACCCCCACCTATTGTGGTGAATATCCAACTGCTTGCTCCATTTTATAAGGACCATCTTCCTCAAAGATTCTGTTAACGGCTAGGATGCTTCAGGTAACTTCAGGTATGCGCTTTGCAGACGGCTGCACCTGGGTTAACTCCTACCTTAGTGGAGCCAGGTCAGCAGCTACAGTTGGGTTTTCTTGCCCTTGGGTCACCCTTTCAAAATGAAATTAGTTGATCGAGAGAGAGGCCCCTGCATTCCCCGCCAGGGCTGATGCTCTGCTGATTAGATGGATTCCACACTGTGGACTGAAGCTGGAAATGTTCGTTGAGGGAATTGATAGGACAAGGAGAAGAGGAGATTCCATCTAGCTGCAACACAGCCAAGTGAGTCACTAGTTACTCCAGGGTCATGCTGAGGTGAGGATAATCCCTATTCTTTACTGCCACTTGGCCTAAAGCAGGGGAGTAAGTATGCACTATTGCAGCTGTAGTAAACATGCTATGCTTGCAGACTTCACTCACTGAACCCTGAAGTACTGAGCTCTGTGAGTAAACTGCAGGATCACCAATCCATTCCTCAACTATATGTTCCTTTAAGGAACTATTTTTCACAGAAGTACTTGAAAGGCACTTTGGTATAAATTTTAGGATAGGGTTTTGAACTTTGTTCTATAAACAATATCCTAAATAACAGAGGAGCAGAGCTGTAGTTGTACGAGTCACCTATTTTACAACTACCAGCATTAGCACAAGCATGAGTGAACAGATATCATTAGCACAGGCATCTGCTCTCATGTTCTTATACCACAGTCATCTCCACCAGCCATTTTGATTTCATTTATTCACCCTCCCATCACACAAATCTAAGCAAGACCCTGGTGTCAGAACAAAACCCTCCCTGCATTGTCAAGCCTCAGTATCTTGATAGCTAAGATCTGCCCTATTCTAACTCATCTATAGAAATTACTAGCATTTTGTAGCACCAATTTGAAGTTCAGAAATTATTGCTTTCAGGGTGATTCTAGCTGGAAAAGTAGGGCATTATTTTCCTGCCAACAGCACTCATCACCTTCCTCTCTGGTGGTGGAGATGGGAAGGGATCTGTGGAGCATGTAGTAACCATTTTTCCCTGGACCAAATGCCTTTGCTGTTCTTTGAAACATTGCCCTTTCTATGGAATCCATCAGCTAGAAGGGCTCCTGCATGGAACTCTGCCTGCTGGGGAAGGCTGAATTCCCACAGAGTACCAGTGTCCCCAACAGGTGCAGCAAGGCAGAGGAGGAGGGTAGTTCAGACCTTGCAGAGCAGATTCAAACACACATCCTTGTGCGTGTGCATTGCAAGGGTCCTCCTTATTTTACTTAATGTTTGGTTGCAAGCCACTAAATTAGTGTAAAATAACCACAACACAACCTGCGTGGAAGATTTCTTGTAAAGTAATGTCGATTTATTGTCAGTTTAGCTAAGGTGAAGGGTTACTTAATGCAGCAGCTACATAAATCACAACAGAGCCTATGGTACATAGGCAACAGGAACTAAACTAAACATGAGTATATAATCTATGCTAGATATATAGCAGCTGCGTTTTGTATAGGGTATAGTGTGTTGATGTGTGTCAGAAAATCACAGAAGCTGCAGTGACAAGGAGTGATGGGGGACCTACAGAAATGCCTGAGTCATATCAACAAATAGAGAAAGTTGTAGGCTGGAAATATTTCAGAAGAAATGGTAAGATTCAGAGACATCTTAAATACAAGGAGGAAAGGTAACAGACCTAGGCAAGTTTGCTCTTAAATCAGCTCCCCAGAAAGGGGTAAGCATTGTGGAGGGGGCTGGGCAATGGTGTAAAGAGGCAGAGCTGAAGTTCACCTATTTCAGCATCTGGTTTTAAGGCGACAGTGGGACATGTGGGAGGGACTGAGAAGAGGAGAACAACTGAAGTAGAGCCTTACAAGAGATAGAGGTCAAGCTTGGACACCAAATACTGCAGAAGTCACTTATCAGGTTTTGGCACTTCTAATAAACTTTAAGCCTCACGTATCCCTGAACTTAGTCGTCTGAGGTCCAAAACAAGTCTTGTGGTCTAGGCATCATATTACTCTGAATGCTCCCTCCTCCTGCAACGGCTTAAAGCTTGTGACTCTGCTTGTCACCTCTATAGTGAATCTGTATCTTACCTGCAATTGTGAAAACTCTGTTTTGCATCCAAAGCAAGCCCATGGTGAGAAGAGCCATGGCCTGTCTGCTGTGCCAACAGTGAAGGAACAGTTTCTGTGCCAGCCACACCACAGACGGCAGGCACAGTAGAGCTGTGTTTTGTAGAGCTGTGTTTTATAGACAGGAAACTGGTTGCTATTAAGAGATAAGACTGTAGTTGTGGCCTTACTGGCTTAAAATCCTCTGCTGTTTTTCACCTTGTCATGACTGCTCACACTGAGAGCTACATTTTGCTCATGCCTTACATTGGCACAGTCTTCTGTCTTTTTTGAAAAAGCATCTCTGCCCTGAGACTTCACCAAGATAACATCTCAAACCAGAAGCAATTACAACTCAGGGTTATAACTTTCCTGTTGAAGCCTAATAGGCAGGAGTAAGCCCATTGGTGGTGATTTTCAGGGGATAGTTTTAAGCTTTCAACTGATTTTCTTGTAAAACCTAACTTGATGTTCAGAAGTCGATTCCTCACTGTGATCTCTGAGAAGGATCTGAGTGAGATCAGACTGGAGAGATTTAAGGCTGATGTGATCATAGAATCGTAGAATCATAGGACAGTTTGGGTTGTAAGGGACCTCGAAGATCATCTAGTTCCAATGCCCCTGCCATGGGCAGGGACATCCCACTAGATCATGTTGCCCAAGGCCCCAACCAACCTGGCCTTGAACACCTCCAGGGATGAGGCAGCCACAACCTCCCTTGGCAACCTGTTCCAATGTCTCGCCACTCTCATGGTGAAGAAATTCTTCCTAATGTCTAGTCTAAATCTGCCCATCTCCAGTTTCTACCCATTGCCCCTCATCCTATCACCACAAGCCTTTATGAATAGTCCCTCTCCAGCTTTCTTGTAGGCTCCTTTCAGGTACTGGAAGATCACTATAAGATCTCCTCAGAGCCTTCTCTTCTCCAGTCTGAACAAGCCCAACTCTCTCATCCTGTCCTCATATGGAATATGCTCCAGCCCTTGGATTATCCTTGTAGCCCTTCTCTGGACCCGTTCCAACAGCTCCATATCCTTCTTATGTTGAGGATTCCAGAACTGAACACAGTACTCCAGATGAGGTCTCACAAGAGAGGAATAGAGGGGCAGAATCACTTCCTAATTAGGCATCTGCCTAATTTTTCTCCTGATTTGCCACCACAGAGGTCTCTGGTCAGTGGGGTTCCAATGGCCAGTCGCTTTCTGGCAGCACAGCTGGGAGGATCTTTGATGAGTATGAGAAATGCTGAGTGACAATAGTGGAGATTGAGCCTTTGGCTTGACTCCCTCAGAAGCCAGGGGCTGCTTCATAGGGAGGCTCATCCCATTCCCTCACCACTGCCTGAGAGCTGGAGCTGAAGGCTGCAGCTTGGCCCTAGGGCTGGGAATGCTCACCAATGATAATTACTGCAAGCACATGTCCTGCCACGGGTGCCTATGCGCCTCCCTCACCTGCAGCTGGGGCTATAACTTTAATGTTGTACTCCTGAGACTATGGTATAGTTTTCTTCACTTCCAATCCCCAACCATCCCTCTCAACTGTCAGTGTTTATAACCACTGTGCGCAATTACTGTCTTTCCCTAACCCTGACTCCACCCCAGAGGCAGCTGTATTTCCACAGCGAATGAAGCAATTCCTGCGTGTATGATTTTAAAGTGCTTCAGGGCCCTTTGGGAGAGAAGGTGCTATTGTACAAGATATTAAAACAGGAATCTGTGTAATGGGTGAATAATTTTGATACTGTATGCTTAATATAACATGACGGTTGTAAATCCAGTGAATTACCATAGGTATTTGCTGTGCAGCGTGTTTATGAATTGTTTGGGCAGGTGTTTTTTAAGTCCTAGTTTTTCACACAGAATGTGAGTTATAGGACAATTTAATAATATTCCTTACTGGACTCCAATATGCCACAATTAGTTGCAGAAATGTTATCACTTGCTAGCTGAGCTTGCTTACTGATTAAAATTATGTACAAGAAGGTAAAAGAAAAAAGCAGCGCGGAGAAAAAATATCTGCAGAAGTAAACTTTTAGATCTGTCTTTGACCTCTTACAAGCAAATATCTTAAAGATGCAGAAATCAATGGGTTTGGCATTGTACAACTGTATTTCACATGTACTTCCGTACAGGTTAGAAGCAGTCTATTTTGATTGCCATAATGACATAGTTCTCTAAAAATTTATACTCAATAGTTATACTTTTAGTATTTATTGATGTGGCTGGATATCTGTACTGCACATGTTACTTGAATCAAACCTTGCTGTATAGTTTTTAAATTCAATCCAAAATAATGTAATTCAGGATTACAGGGGGTTGGAATTTCTTATTTTTATTTTTTACTGACTTCAACATAAAAAAAAGATTTATAAGAATGTGAAAAAAATGTTTCCTTTCTCTGAAGAAGAGAGGAGTACTCTCTTTCAGTCTTCCATCTGCTTTTGTACTATGAGCTGAATCTCACCCTTAGCTGACGTTACACCACGCAGTGCAGCAGTAAACTTTCTAGAGGTAGCACTGGTTAGAGATTTTAAAACTCGGTGACTGAAGAACACATCTTCTCTATCACTAGAGGATTTTGCGAGTGTAAATTTGACTTGCATTAGTTTTATCGAAGATTATTGCCAGCATTCTTTGGAGCTGTGGAGCCCTTCACTTTTCACATAGGCATTTGCAGCTCCTGGGAATTTGCTTTGACTTATGCACCTCCACAGTCATTAGTGCCGCCTTCCAGATGAGTGAGGCTCAGGACCAGGGTTCAGAGGTGCTGTGCTCCATCACTCCAGCTGAGGTCCAGGGCAGCTGAAGGTGCTGGACATCATTGCCCACCTCTCCAAGCCCCATCCCATCACGCTTGTGCCTTCCCAAGCACCAGGGAGCTCAACACCAACAGGATCAGGCCCATCACTGAGTGTAGCTGGATCTCAATAGTGCGACGTCACAAGCTGGTAGCTTGGATGGAGGTTTACTTAAACATTTTGTTTCCACTTGACTGGTGTAAGGAAGGCGTTTGCAGCCTGTCCCCCTTCCTGTGCTGTGCCTTGTGTACGTGTAAAAGCTGCCCTTGGCCCCAGATGATATGTTTGCATTTCATAATTAATGCTGAACTCGACTTGAGGCAGATACCAAAGGATGATTTTTTAAACAGATGTTGCAGGTCACTTGTAAGTTATTTGTCAAATAAGTTTCAGAGCACAAGCCGCTGCTTTTGCCATTGTAACCAAAGGCGTATGCTGTTCAGCAGCAGTAATTACAAAGCCAGGGCAATGGAGGGAAAATTCATCTTATTTAAAAGTGTTTTAGTGTCACCAAACAGCTTGCTATGCCATTAGGTGAGTTTTGCTAGACACATTCGAGTTGAGGGTTTTAATTTGTTTGAAGTATTCTCTAAAACAGAATTATGCTGGAGTTTACATAAAATGAGAGAATGACATGAAAAGTTTTAACTTAAGCAGCAAAATATAAAGGCTAATCTTATTTAAAAGTAATATGTGTGTCTTGATTGAGTGCCCAGATACACTCAACTGGGACATTTTAGTGGAATCGGTTCTAAGCTGTTACACTGAGTTATACAGAGTAGGTTTTCCTGAGCTCACTTTGCCAGACCTGAAATACTCTTGTGGCTGCATTTAATAAAGAAACGAAAGTCTTGGGTAAGGGGATATGATTTTTTTATGACAGAAGGAATGCAAATAACTTTTAGTCTCATTGCCTAGACCGGGTTTGGTCTGATTTGATGGAGTTTAATAATGACTTATAACCTGTGCTGACAATGTGCAGACCCGCACAACGTCATTTAACTCATTTATTCTGCTTGCTGTAAAAACAAAGAGATGGCAAATAAATATATGGAAAGTTCATTGTTTGTCAGAGGGCCCAAGCCAAAAGTTTTCAGTGACCTTTTAAAATATGGTCCCAGGCTAGTACTAAAATGTCTGTCACTCAGCGCACACACTTGCACAATTTGACCTTTTAACCCGTGCATCTTGTTTTTCTCTCTTTCAACTGGTTGTATGAATTTCAAATCAGCTGCAGCTATTTAAGTTTTTGCATTGGAGGATTACTGTAAATTGCAGTCTGACAATTACAATGTACAGCGCACAGGAGAGTTATTAATGGATAGGCCTACTGATGGCCTTTCAGCGCTGACGAGGGCCTGGTGTTCCTCACTCATAATTAGATCCAGTGGTCGTGGTCTGCGCAGATGAGGCAGGGGAGGGGGTCGGCCACGGCGCGCCACTTTATCAGAGGAAGATATCAATTGATCAGAGATAGTTACTATCGGCAACGTCTAAATCTCTAATTCACCTTCTTCTTAATGACTTGTATTGGCTTAAGAAGCTAAGTTATTTGACAGCACGAAGCTCAGCTGACAAAGCCACGCAGGTGGTTTTAATAGAGGATTTCTGTTGCTTGAGGTTTCACTAAAGACGGAGCAACAGTTCAACAGACACAACAGAGGCCAGTAAAAACCCTGGTCTGCTGCTCTGCTGGCCGAGGATACCAGCAGGGCTTGGGCTGCAGCAAACCACTGCTCCCATTCACACAGCACTTGTTTCCTTTGCACACCCTGAACAAGGGTTTTCTCTGAGGTTTCAGTATTTATTTTAAGGAATGAATCTTATGTGGGCATAAATTATATTTGACAAATGAAAGCCCAGGGTGGGGGGATTTAACTTTTTTTTTTTTAACTGCCCTTTGAAAAACATGTTCCAGAACATAATGTTCCTTAAAAATTAAATATTCTTATCAGGATGAAGAGAGAGTTCAATGCCCAGGAAGAACCAGTAAGCTTAGTAAAAGCTGAATAAAACAGTGTTCATTTGCTGTCAATAAACCTAGAAAATAAACCAACTGCAAGCAAAGTGGTTAGGTTAGATATGGCATCATGAACCAAAATTTCAGCTTTTTAATGAAGTAACCCAAGATGCAACAGTTTTGTACTTAGATTATCAACAGTGTAAATCCAATAAGAGACAGGCGCCTAACTCCCTGAGGCACTGCTGATCCAGCCCTGAGCCTTTCTAGAAGGATTACAACCACCTGCCAGGAACTTCTCCATGCAGTAAGGCTTGTAGCCAATCTGATGTTCACAGAGGTTTTTTATTATTATCATTCAGATTATGTATACCTATGGCAAATATAGGTTGAGTCTGTTAAGGCTTTTTTCAGGGTAAACATTAGTTTAAAATCTTGTTCCAATCTCTTAACACATACTGAAGTAAAATCTAATTAAGTAGATCACTGGCATAGGTAGAGCTTTCTGTTGTGGTTCTTGAGGGAGAGCTCAACAGCAAAGTAGGTCTGTGAGACTTCACATTTTAGCCTTAAATGGAAACATATTTATTAGTACAAAGCATGCTTTTTTTAAGCTGTTCTGGAACGAGCAAAGCTGATGGACCTGCCTTCTGGTTTCACTACCAGGTTCATGACCGCACTCCCAATACCACTTCTGGATTTGTGTCACAGTTTCTACTTGTGAGCACTAATATGGCATTTGTACTTCCACTGGGCTTGCAACCTATTTCTGTAAGCTATGGCTTTGCAGCTTCTAGGTCAGGGACCATTGGCCTGAAGTGTTAAGAATAAATGTACTGTGCACCTGTAGCATGCTGTTATCTCAAGATCTCAAAGTGCCTTTGAAACTTGCTAATTATGGTTTATAAAGCTGTGAGTGTTATCCCTGTCAGGGGAGAAAGCAAAGGCAGAGGGAAATAAGTAACTCCCCCAAAAGCAATAAATTGCTAAATGGCTCATTAGGAGATTTGTCCAGACAGGGATATAGACTGAGCTAGAGCATGGATTGCAGTGCTGATCCTTGGATGCTGACAGTGAGTCTTGTCAGGAGATCACTATAATGTTTTTTTGCTTCACATGAGGAAAACACCCAAGAGCCTGGGTCACAGTGAGTTACCACACAACTATAAACTTTTCTCATTAAAATGAGAGCTGTCATTGTGGGGCTGACTGAGCTAGGTAGCTGGGGTGTCAGTGTCATTCTGAGTGTAACATGAATGTACCAGCAGAAACCTAACTGGAGAATGGTGCTGAGGTAGAGTTCTGCTTCTCTGCACTATGAAGCAAAGCAAATGAATGGTGACAGCAGTCATCTTCAGCCCAAAATGTACCTATTCTGCCATGGACAATGAGTCCTTTTTCGGAACAGGTGTGTAGGTCAACGGTTTGTTCTAAAGTGTGTTTTCATGTTATAGTTGTGTGTGCTTATACTCTTAGAATTTTGCTTTTTGTGTTTGAAGTTACATTGTGCAAGGAAGGTTTCTTCACTTATGTTTGCAGAGTAACGTGCACAGTGAAAAGCTGTTACTGACATCTTTGGACGTTATTATTTATTCACAAATGACTAGTGATGGTGGAGGCAATAAGAAATGTAGCTCTGCAAGATTCCAATGTGCTGCAAAAATGAGTTGCCCTCCTGTCCCTTGCCTTGAGTGAGCTGCCAGGTATTGGTGTGGGGGCAGGACTGAGCCTCCGCTGCTCTGTCTGCAATTATGTGCCAAATAGACAAAAGTTAAGTTTCCCACTGAGGAAGACTTTGGCATCAAGAATCAAGCACAATTCTTTCTCTTGCTGTAAGTCTGGTTTTTTATTATTTAATTTTTGAGTTGGAATGTTTCAATTACTTCATTTTACTTTACCTGTGTTCAAGGACTTGCTGAAAGAATCATTACAGATGCAAAGAGCAAACCTTGATCACTCAGCCCTTGTAGGTGACAGTTTTGGCACGTTTGGAGAGTTCAAAGCCAGAGAGGGGGGCACATTCTTTGCTCTTGTAAAAAGGGGAGCCTCTGATGACTCAGTCGAGCTCTGTTCATTTACACAGAGAAGATAGGGCCCGACATTTTGCTCTATAATGATTTCCATAAGGGACATCTCAGCTCAGGCCCTGCAATAGTCTGTGTGGTGTGAATAATCGCCAAGCTGTTAGCAATTTTGAGCAAGCCTGTTAGCACCATGATCTGATCAGCTGAGATTTGCAGGGAGACGTCTCAGAGCCATATTATTGCTCACAGCCACATTGCTCGTGCAGCTCGTGTCTTCCTACAAGGCATCAAGCGAGTCCAGAGAAGAGCAACAAAGCTGGTGAGGGGGCTGGAGAGCAGGTCTTACGAGGAGCAGCTGAGAGAGCTGGGGTTGTTTAGCCTGGAGAAGAGGAGGCTGAGGGGAGACCTCACTGCTCTCTATAAATACGTGAAAGGAGGTTGTAGAGGGGAGGGTGCTGGCCTCTTCTCCCAAGTGACAGGGGACAGGACAAGAGGGAATGGCCTCAAGCTTCACCAGGGGAGGTTTAGGCTGGACATTAGGAAAAAATTTTTCACAGAAAGGGTCATTGGGCACTGGAACAGGCTGCCCAGGGAGGGGGTTAAGTCACCTTCCCTGGAGGTGTTTAAGGCACGGGTGGACGAGGTGCTAAGGGGAATGGTTTAGTGTTTGATAGGAATGGTTGGACTCGATGATCCGGTGGGTCTCTTCCAACCTGGTTATTCTATGATTCTATGATAACACAGAAGCTGCTGGTAATAGGTTACTCTTCCCCCTTTTGCTTCAGTGGTGACTGAGCCTCACAATATTTAATTCCAAACACCCTTATTTGGTTCAATAACTTTGAAGGTAGCTGCTTTCCTGTTCAGTGCTCATAAGCTAATGACAGTGGGGTAAGCTGGTCAAAAGAAGTTATGTGGCAGGTGGGCTTATTCTACCAATATACCCATGGACCAAGACCAAAATATGATTTTACGTGCATTGGAACATATATCTATATCTCATTCTTCTTCCCCAAGTAAAGTAATTTCATTAATTCAATCTTCAGTGTATATATCTCTCTCTAAATATGCACACACTGTATTTATGTGTATTTAACTTGCTCATACATGACTTATATGTCAAGCCACCTGACAACAAAGCAGAGAAAGTAACCAGCTCCACAGCTTCTGATGCGAAGCACTGCTGCAAAAAGCATCATAATGAATAGCTGACTTCTGTCTTAGTGGTGCCTTCATCTTTTTATTCCTTTTTGAAACAAAGTCTGTTTTGACTGCTTTACTATACTGTTAACAGACAGACACACTCAAAATGTTGCCAGTTATGTTCAAGGCTGGATTAACATAGGTTTGTTATTTTACTAGTGTATCCAAAGGCAAATACTACTACTAGACTCCACCCTTCAGCTGCGAAGCAGGTTGTAAATCAGTCCCATTTTTGTTGTTTTTAAAGTAGTTTAGGGGCTTTAAAATGGTATTTAACATTATTACGGTCTGCTTGAATACTGTACAATTTCTAACTATTTCTTCTTTTTTTTATATCCACTTTTCTGCCACTCAGAATCTTATAAGGAAAACAACGCAGTCACTGCTAATGCCAAGGTGTAGCATAAGTGCTTATGACATTCTTAATGACTCTTCTCCCTCAAGCATTTTGGTGTCATAATTTTTAACCTGTTAAAGAGTCCCAGCATTTACAGAGGGAAAGAAAGAAGGCCAAGTTTTCAAGAAGGCCTTTGTCTCAGAGACTGGAATGAATAAATTTGTCCTTGCTTCTTTCCCTAGGAAAGCTCCAGCCAGTTGTCCTTGTCCTCAGACTGGCCTCCTTGATGTAGCACTAAGACTATGGAAAAAAATATTCTGTGTCTGGAAATATGAAAGGAAATGGCTACTGGGTCAGGAGCCAGCAGTTGTGATGCTGTGCTAGCACAAGTTCAAGCCACACCCAAGTACTCTGTGACCTGTAAAAACTGAAATGTTGCTGTTCATTTGTTTCTACCTTGAAGTTGTGGTGTCTGGGTTTATTCTTTTTCCTCAAATTCAGAGCAATGTAATCTGAATGCTGGAGGAAGCTGTTTTTTGAGCTGATCTTCTTAGGTTCTTGATCGATTCTAAAAATAGGACCCTTCTGTCCATTAAGATAAGACTGAAGCACTGGTGGCATTAAGCATAGCAAACAGCCTTGGTGTTCTTGTCTGCAAAAAAAATGTCCATCCTCTCTAGCAGGGACGTTGCATCTGTCTGGTCTCTCAGACCTGGGTGGGAGGTTCTGGTCTATAGTGTCACCTCCCACCGTGTCCTAGAAGCTACTGTCCCCAGAGGGAGGAACGCAGTGAACATATTGCATTTCAGAGCTCTTGTGATAAAGCTTATGTACCCTGGAAGACAAATCTGCTTCTGCCTCACCTTGTTCTCTTTGTATTTCATGTCCCTGCCTCCTCTGTGCTGTTTGTTTTTATTTTCTTTGCAAGGGTCCCTTTACCTGGACTCCTGCTGGATCTTGCCCCTGCACCAGGAAATGTATGTGCAAGTAACACAGCATGTGCTGTGGAGCCCTCAGCCTCAAAACCACACTGTTATCTGTGTGCGTCGTGCTGTGCAAACCCAAGGCTACTGACTACGTTGTGAGCATATTTAGAGCTTCCCAAATGTAAGGACAAGAAGATGAAAAAAATTATGATTTTTCAGTCCCTGTAAGCTAGCCGTCACATAGATTGATATCCAACCTTGTTTTCCTGCCCTCTTTTGCCCTCCCAGTGCTGTGTTCATGCCTCTCCCACAGTACTAGCAGCAGCGTTTGCAGACTGCATGTTGAGCTGGGTGATGCAACTATCCCCATCCCAATGTACCTTTGTGTATTTTCCTGGTTTATGGTCACATTAGCTTTCAGTTGGATCTGGTTTCTCATCTGACCCACTGCATAACTTCAAAGGCACGGGCATCAACACGAGGGAGAAGGCAGGGCTGCTGAAGCAGGAAGCTAATGCCAGTCTCTGCTTCCCCTGGTTGCAAGCTGCTGTAAGACTACTGGCCAGGTGCTCCCAGCTCTTGTCTCCCATCACACCAAACATGGGAATGTCATGAGGACCAGCTCCTGACTTGGTGTTCAGGTTACTCGCTGAGCTGATGTGTCTGCATGTGGCTGTGCAGTCCCAGCACAAAGAAAGCATCAGAAATGGTTAATGATAGTCAAGAGCGGCAGAGCTGGGACACTACTCTTGGGAGCAGTTGGCTGCAGGGTCAGGCTAAGTATGGTGTGAAACCAAGCTCACATAGCGGCATTGATCAAAGCACCATCTCAGCATGTTCATGTCAGACACAACAAGCATTTAGGAATTCGTTTTGAGAGGGGCTGAGAGAATAATTTTACATCATACTTCTGGAAGATATCAATCTCTGTCCTGTGGCTCACTCCCACCCACCTCCTTCCCCATCTACTACACACACACACACTACAAATACATGTGTGCGCAAACAAACAGACACAAACACATACACAATATCTTCTTTGTTGGCATGGAAAAATGGACCACAGGGAGCTGCACGTCCCAGAACCCAGCTCTGTTTGCATCTCAGATCATGATGGATCACTGTGGGGAGCCTTAAATCTCTCTGGGTCTCAGATCTCTATCAAAAAATGGGGGGCAGCTGGAGTATGCTCAATTTAACATAAACTGCATGCATAGCTGGATTCCTTACTACCTTGTCAATGCCACCCTCAGCTGCCAAGGTCTAAGAACCCCTGAGTCTACTGAAACCAAAAGGAGGTGAGGATTTTCTTTGACTTGGATGCAGGTTTTTTAAAGGGAACTTGGGAAATAATTAACACATAATTAACCTGTGGAACTTTCTGCCAGGAAGTATTACTGAGGCCAACTACTCTGCGGGGTTAGGAATTTATATGAATAATAAGAGATCCAAAGTGGAAAAGGTATCAGCCTTCAAAGTAAGGAGGACATTATTAACCAAAATGAGTTAAGGAGATGGTTTTCTTATGGATAAGTATTTCCTAGTGGACTATTATGGGATGTCTTACGCCTTTCTGTGAAGCCTCTGGGAATAGCTACTGATGAAGACAGTAGAGGCTGGTCTGATCCATCCTGGCAAATGTGTTTCCTATTAAATATTCAGTATTGCAGATGTGCTCTAGAACTAATGGAGCTGCACTCACCCTGCATTCTACTGTGCTCTGGGAAATAATTGCTTGCTCAATTCATTTAAAGAATATATTTCATTTGATCCCAGATCTGTCGCTGTTGTAGATTGCTATTATTTGAATGATTTATTCTAACTTCATCTCACTGGCAAGTTGTTCGTTAGAAATGAAAATATATACATACGGAGGAAGCCAATCTGTTTAAGGAGTGAACTACGTAAAGGTGTGTCATAAAATTGTTAGAACAAGTCAGACTGAAAGGCCAGCCAGCCCAAGACCTTTACAGTGGTCTGTAGGTGTCGGAGGAAACAACATATGCAACGGAGAAAGCATAGAGTTATCCTTCCTGGTAGACCATCTGATTGTGACACTTCATGGCTTGTGGACTCCTGGAGCTTGAGGCTCTCTCCTCACCACAGGGCTTAATGGCAAATTAAGTTTTTAATTCCTTCTTAAGCTGTCTTTATATTTAGGCCTTGACTACATGCTGTGGTGGTGACATCAATGTTGTAATTAGACCCTGGGTGAGAAGGTGCCTCCTTTTGGTTGTTCTTAGCCTGTTCAACTCGTTCCCTCAGCTCCCATGGGGCGGACAAGAGTGAACAGTCCTCCCTGCAAGCTGTTATGGACTCCAGAACCTTTTGAGTGCTCCGTTATTCCTCTTTTCCGAAGAAAACCTGAATGGGTTTAGCAAAAGACACTGGAGCTTGGGAATATTTATCTCTCTTTCACACCCTGCCCCCAAAGTACTAGTTTTAACTTGTTTTCTCCTGTCCTTGCAAACAATCTAAACTTTCACTGTCTACTTTCTCTGTAGCATTTGTGCTTTTACACGCTTCTACTGTATCTCCTTATCCTTATCACAACCAACACAACTTTTCTTTTCAATCCAAGTACCTTTTCCACTGTCTGGTTCCATGTATGAAAGTTTAATACCTCCTGGTCTTTTACAACCCTTGATGAACTTTCCTCCAGTATGCTTGCTGCCTTTCCCTTTTGCAGTTGTGCTGCTTTCTGCTAGAGTCTGGGAAGTTGAAACAGCATCAGGGATTCATGACATGAGGTTACCATGAATTTACACAGTGGGGTGGAAAGCACTGTGGTTGTGTTCTCCAAACTCTAACTCTAACTCTAACTCTGACTCTAACTCTGACTCTAACTCTGACTCTAAGATCACATTTGCTTTTCAGACTGCTGTGAATCCCAGAGCTGATACTTTCAGAGGACCAACTGTGATGAGAGCCAGATCTCTTTCCCAAATAGTTTTTGAGCCTGCTTAAGGGGCACAGCTCCAGGAACAACTCCTTAATCCATTTGTTGTAGGTATTTTCTCTCCACTGGGGAAATGAAAAACGGTTCTTCTAGCTTTTTCACAGGAATGAAACTCTGGCCTTTTTGGATCAAGCCAGAAGCGCATCTTTCTTGCAGCCCTGTCCCTCTGATGGTGGTTTTCGGATGCTTAGGGAAAGAGCCAGGTGTTATGTTGTGATATTTCTGTATCTGTTTTCTGTATTATGGCAATTTATGGCTTGGAAACTTCTTGGCCAGGAGATTGCGTCTGTTTTGGTTCTCACAGTCCGTGGGCGACATTTGCTTTGTTCAATTTCATATAGATTTTTTAATGCCTTGTATTTCAGCCATTTATTAACCTGCAAGGGGAACTTGCCTCTATCCTTGAAGACCCTAGATATGAGAATCTGTTTCTGAATGGTTTTTGAAACTCCAGAATTTTTCATCTCACAGCCATAGTAGCTATTAACATAAATTCTTTGAAAAGTATCCTTTCCATTTGCCTGTCCTTGTCTTTTTGTCTATCTATGTCAGAAACCCAAGGGGACTGCTGCTCACGAAAGTCCTCCAACTAGGTTGAAACTGGCAGCCTCAGGGTGCGTGGAGATCATGGTGAGGTGTGCAGAGCTCAATGGGTTATTTAGCCTTCTGCTGCCATGACTGCACTGTTATCAGAAAGCCAGATGAAAGCTAGTCCCACTGTCTGCTCAAGTTGCAGTCACACCTCCAGGTTGCAGTGTAGACACCCACTGTGTCTGAGAGTGTTACATAACGTGAGTTCTTCCAGTTACAATAAATTTACAGTGAAATATTAAACGCTAGCATATACCATTTTCTTGGCAAAAAAGAAGCAAAAGTTGGAATCTGAATTTTAAACTCTAACGCAACAAGCAAACATGCAGATTTATGGGCTTAGCAAACACATACAACTTTTGAGACATGCCTAGCAGACATCATGCTTTTAAAATGTCACAGTTCATGTAGCTGTCACTTCAAACACTAAGGAAACTGGCACTCCCAAAGTGCTAGCAAGCTCTGGCTGGACAGTAACAAGACTCGAGGTCTAAAATTAAAAACTGTCCAAGAAAATGTATAACTTCTTAAAGACCTTGTTCTGAAGGTTTTATACTACACTCCAGTTTGCAAAGAAATGACTAGCTAAATAGAAATGAGATGTTTCCACCACACCTTTGGTAAAGGAAACAGAGCTGTTTGTAATGGAGCAGCTTCCATGGGGAGCTTCATGAGCCCTGCTGTTTAAAGAATGTTTTCTCCTATGAGGTTTACTTGTCTTTCTCTGGCAGATGTCTAACTAGTGATGCTGATGTGTTTTACACAGTGGCCCACCTGAATGTCAGTGATGAACAGGATGTGTTCTAGTTCTGCAGTTATCAAAAACCTCATTTCTGTTCACAAGTCAGATAATTTTTCTTTCTGTTATAGCAATTTAGTAATGTCAGCTTGGAAATATCTTTGCATCCTGTTTTGGTAAATGAAGTACACTGACCTAGTTGATACCTCTAGGTTAAACAGACAAAACTCCCTGGGTTTTGGGACTTGCTGCCCTTGTCCTCCTAAAAGCAACAAAGAGACACCCCTCTGGAAGCAACTTTCTCCCATTTAAATGCACCAAATAATTTGATAAGTGAACCTTTTTATTCTGGTGCTCCAGAAAGTTAAAATAAATATCAGAACACAAAATGCAAGAACAAATATTATTAATTTCAAGTAGACTTCACCCTTCAAAGAAACTTCTTTGGTTTTGAGTTTGGGAATTTAAAAATACAAATTTTCTGGTGAACTGAGATGGAAGAACTCTGGAGTGAATTTATTCTCTGCTAACTGGATATTCTGCTGATGCATAGCATTCAATAATAATAGATCAGATGTTTTAAAGTGTTATTTTCCATATATCTGGGTGTAGCTTTACAACCAGCCACTCCCTGCCCCTTATCCCAGAGACATACTGCTTGTATTTGGTTTTCCTGTCCTTTCCCTTAGGGTTAGTAGTTAGCCATATTACATCCCTCATCCAAATGACCTCACCCCCTCAAGTCCTGCAGTGAGCACAGTGAGGGACTGAGCACGATAAAAGAATATCTCATGTCCTTTCAGCTGCAGGTTCAATATTACCTTTTCAAAACATTTGATGCAGCTGTTGGGCACTAATTTGTGCACTGATTACCTTGTTTCACTAAATTTCTTGTTTCCCTCAATGGCTTCAGTCATACTTTCAAGC
This sequence comes from Phaenicophaeus curvirostris, assembly GCF_032191515.1. Taxonomy (NCBI): domain Eukaryota; kingdom Metazoa; phylum Chordata; class Aves; order Cuculiformes; family Cuculidae; genus Phaenicophaeus; species Phaenicophaeus curvirostris. Next base: position 53,421,621 of record NC_091396.1, on the reverse strand, counting down.
CAAAGATTTCTCTGGGGTGTGGTGGGACTTTGTATTTTGGGTTAATTAAAGCACATAATAGAAGCACTGCTCAGGCTCATCTATGAACATGAAAGCGTGCTTGAAGCACTTTAGGATAAACAGTTTTGTTGCAGTTTCCTCTTCTAAGAAAGGCTTGTTTTGTGAGACAAATAGACATAAAATGGAAAGGAAAGTAGATATTCTTCCTGATGGGGTGAAGAATTAAAACAGGGAAATCCATTAAAATCCTAGGACTGAAAAAAAAGGCAAGAAAAGAAACAATTCCTGTATGGCCACCAAGGAACACAGCCAACACAGGGGTGTTGGTGGACAGCTGACTGACTATGAGCCAGCAGTGTGCCCAGGTGGCCAAGAAGGCCAATGTCACCTTGGCTTGTATCAGAAACGGTGTGACCAGCAGGTCCAGGGAGGTTATTCTCCCTCTGTACTCGGCACTGGTGAGACCGCTCCTCGAATCCTGTGTTCAGTTCTGGGCCCCTCACCACAAGAAGGATGTTGAGGCTCTGGAGCAAGTCCAGAGAAGAGCAACAAAGCTGGTGAGGGGGCTGGAGAACAGGCCTTATGAGGAACGGCTGAGAGAGCTGGGGTTGTTTAGCCTGGAGAAGAGGAGACTGAGGGGAGACCTCATTGCTCTCTACAACTCCCTGAAAGGAGGTTGTGGAGAGGAGGGTGCTGGCCTCTTCTCCCAAGTGCCAGGGGACAGGACAAGAGGGAATGGCCTCAAGCTCCACCAGGGGAGATTTAGGCTGAACATTAGGAAAAAAATTTTCACAGGAAGGGCCATTGGGCACTGGAAAAGGCTGCCCAGGGAGGTGTTTGATTCACCTTCCCTGGAGGTGTTTAAGGCACGGGTGGACGAGGTGCTAAGGGGCATGGTTTAGTGTTTGATAGGAATGGTTGGACTCGATGATCTGGTCGGTCTCTTCCTACCTGGTTATTCTATGATTCTATGATTCTATGAGCTGGCAACATGCGCTTGCAGCCCAGAAGGCCAACTGTTTCCCGGGCTGCATCAAAAGTAGTGTGGCCAGCAGGTCAAGGGAGGGGAATCTGCCCCTCTATTCCTGTCTTGTGAGACCTCATCTGGAGTGTCCATTTCTGGAATCCCTAGCATAAGAAGGATATGGAGCTGTTGGAATGGTTCCAGAGGAGGCCTACAAAGATGATACGAGGTCTGGAGCACCTCCCATACGAGGACAGGAGCACCTCCCATACGAGGACAGGCTGAGAGAGCTGGGCTTGTTCAGCCTTGGAGAAGAGAAGGCTCTAAGGAGACCTTATAGCAACCTTCCAGTACCTGAAAGGGCTAGAAGAAAGTTGAGAAGGGACTGTTTACAAAGGCATGTAGCGATAGGATGAAGGAGAATGGCTTTAAATTGGAAGGGGGAAGATTTAGATTAGACATAAGGAGGAAATTCTTCATGATGAGGGTGGAGAGGCACTGGAACAGGTTGCCCAGAAAAGTCGTGGCTGCCCCATCCCTGGAGGTATTCAAGGCCAGGTCAGATGGGGCCTTGGGCAGCCTGATCTAGGAGGTGTCCTTGCCCATGGCAGGGTGGTTGAAACTGGGTGACCTTCAAGGTCCCTTCCAACCCAAACTATTCTACAATAATTCTACGATTCTATGATCTTATGACTCTGTGATTTTATATTGTCGAACTTCAGAGTACCTTCAGCTTTCACTAGGATTTGAAAGTAGTTGAAAACAATTACTTATTATTAACAGTTACATTTTTGAGAGGAAAATGTCTGCTTTTGATCTATATCAGGTTAGTGAGATAGATGTATGATGGAAAAAGCTATCATGGCCGGTCAGCTGGAACTGAGGTGTTTAAGGCACAGGTGGACAAGGTAGTAAGGGGCATGGTTTAGTGTTTGATAGGAATGGTTGGACTCGATGATCCGGTGGGTCTCTTCCAACCTGGTTATTCTATGATTCTGTGATTCAAAAGGAGTGTTGTCTCTCACTGCTGGTGAGTTGCTTTTCTTGCCTCCCCTTAAAGAACTGAAGACAGCAGCAAGAAACGTGATGCCATTGCATTTAGGTTTACTGGTCTCCATTCTTTGCTCTACCAAATTGCCAAGCTTCTCAAAAGAGTCTTTTAGTTCACGGATGGCTAGTTTGTACACAGAAGGACTGAAATAAGAGATTTAGCTAAATTACAGACTTGTTATCAAGTTAGAGTATTGTCACAACAGACTATTTTGTTTCAGAGATCTTTTTTTTTTTAACATGCAGCACTACACTAAGTAGGGCAAAAAGAATCTTCTTCAAGAAAATGTGACGAAGAGGCAACTCCAACATTATCAGATTCTTTTTGCTTACAGTTTGTAACAACAGGCATGTGGTGAGATACAGTGCATTATAGTGCTTTTTGAACAATACTAGACTGATTTGATCTAGTGGAAAGTGTCCCTGTCCATGGCAGGGGCTTGGAACTAGAGGATCTTTAAGGTCCCTTCCAACCCAACCATTCTATGATTCTATGATTTTATGGTTTTATGATTCCATGATTTAAAAAAGTAGTTCTTGCTTTCAGGGATAACCTCCTTCTCATTTGAATGGGTAAAGCTCCTTGCTTGTGACTGCAGCTGGAGGGTTACTGCCCAAAGCATAACACCAATTTTATCAACTGGGGACAAAATGTACACAATCTAAGCTGAATTCAAGGATTTATCTTTCCCGAAGCAGTTACCAGGAGAGTCCATTACAGGCTTTGTACCATCTTTCAGGTACTTAGGACCATTTTTCTCATGCTGAGTCTCATGGTTGGATCCTAGGGAATGCAGCTGCCAAAACCATGAATTCTCCATGTATAACCACACGTCCTGCATGTCCTTCCCCTTCCAGTTCCTGTATATCACAAGCCTCTTACCTCTAGCCAGGCTGATTAGGTGTGTAGCTGGAGTTGACTAGCTAGTTGGGATGATTTCTTTAATTACTCCACTGGGAAGACTGAACTATTTCCCTAGCTGAGTCCAATGAGCTGTCCGTGTGCTTGACACCCTCTATTTACAAGGAGATGACAAGGCAAAACATTTGGTATTGGGTGTAATGGATGGATGGATTATGCAGCAATTCAGGGGCAGAGTAAGCAAAATATTTGAGAAGTACAAATGTGTAGATTGAAATGCTTAGATTAAAAGCCTACTAAAATTTGAGTCCTTTTATTCTTGTGCTAGCCTAGAGAGAAACACAAGAGTGAAATGGGAGTGGCTAATTGAGTCCTTTGGGTTCCTGGAGTATCTGCCCACAGTCCTAATGCATCTCCAAGCATTGAGTGCTCTGCTTATGCCAAAACCCCTAAAAGTGTTGAAAATAAGCTGCTTCTCACCAAAGCTTTTGTCTTTGGCTAAGGGATTTAATAAGAAAGATGCAGAGAAGGAAGGCCAAATGCCTGGTGGGACAGCATGGTATGGGCAGCCTGTGTGGTGACAACCTCTTCCCTGGGGTGCCACATGTGTGCCTGGGCAGATCTCACTGGGGACACGGCCTCTGTTGCCCTCTGCTTGGCAATGTACAATTGTCACCATAAGGCATTATGTAGTTAATATTTCACAAGACTTGTTCAACTTCCAGGGTCCATGTGTCATGAATGAGATGAAATATTCTTCGAAGTGTAAAGAAACCCTTTAATTCTAGGGGCAGCAACCCTGGATTTTTACTTTGCTATTGCCATACTCTTCTCCTGAGTGCAGAAGTCATTGGTGGTTTCTGTGGTTTGTCTATTAAGCTCTTTTGTAGGTGTCTAAAGGTTGTCCAGCAGAGCTTTGTCCTGCTTCACCAGGTGGAGAGGCTGCCAGTCCTGCTGGATTTGCCTACTGAAATTAATGTTGAGATCTGTGCACACACTATCTTGAGTTGTAAAGCCCTCACATAATAAAAAATAGATTTATGGACAGGAGATATTTGTGTGGTGTATTAGTAATAGCTTTCTCCTTGTAGAAATATGTATTCAAAAAGATATAGAAATGTTGAGCTGTCAAAGAAATGATTGAAGTGGCTACCTATTATTTTTCAGGGAAAAAACGCTCATTTGTCACTGACCATCTTCTCTTGATGTGGTTATCCCCAATTAGTCTAAAAGTGCCAGAATTACAACGTAGTGTCTGCCAATTTAGCTTTACAATGGCTTGATAATTATAGAGCAGGAAAATAGTATGTCTGGAAGGTTGTTAACTGGAGAGCAAGGAGCTGTGTAAATAAAATTGACAATGATATAGAAAGGCAAGAAAAAGACACTACTGGATAATAGTGTTATGCTGTGCAGGAGTTATTTACATGCAAACCAGAGCTTGTCACAAATAATGAGAATTAGAGGAAAACCCTTGCCCTTGCATGCCAGGCTCACCATGGAACCTCTTTGCCTCAGAAATGCAAACATGGGAGTTCAAGTTTCTTTCTGTGTTGCACAATGCAGAAAATTGAAAACTGCATCTTCTGACGGGACCTAAAATCTGGTCACAATGTCAGCCTCAGCTTACCAGCTCTGAAGGCAAGTTCTTCTTCAGCGGTCAGCTCCAGAGAAAAGTAAAATGGGAATATGGGGCATGGAGAAGTGAGGTGTTTTTGCAGAAATCATGAGGTTTTGAGTGGTGCGGGAACTCTAAAGATCAGTAAAGCCTCACAGTAAAAAACACAAGAGTTCGCAACGCTACACACTACTCTGGCCTTCCCGTCATCAACAGATAGTGCTTGTGGGAAAATGAGACAAAACTTCTTTTGGTTTCTGTGGATTCCAACAGAGACCTGTATGGCTTCAGAAGGACTTCAGCCTCTTTTATATGGAAAGAATATTAAATTGCAGCACAAAATCCTGCATCCTTCAGCTACTTAAACTAACATATTCTGCAAGTTGCTTGCAGAGTTATCTACAGGTGAACTTTTGTTTGCCCATCTTCTAAAGTAGTTTAACCTTGTTCTGATTAAATGCAAGCTTTCCCTGCTATGGCCTGTCTTGACCAGAAGGTATAGTTAGTGCAACTCTATTAATTATTAGAAAAGTGGATTAGCATGAACACTGTGCTAACGCAACCCCATTGCTTTTAGCCTGCTCTGAGCACGTGCAGAAGGAGCTGTTGTTTGCCTGGATAACAGTGTGTAAATATTCTATTCCCTAAATTAAAAGGAATCCTGCCCTGTGACAAGGTGTTTTATCTGCACTGAAAAATATACAAAGGTCTTATCTGTAGCTAATAAATATCTTCAGGATTTGGCCCGTAGGAATGATAAAGGAGGTAGACCTTTCAGATTATGAGGTGTACTTAAGATTTCTTTATTTTTCCTAACTGTGGCTGTATGTTAATGGGGACACTATGTCTAAAACTACCCAGTGTGGTAATATCCACTATATTGCAAAATACCCCACTTTGCTGGTAAGAAAAAAAGAGTAAAACCAAACCAAACAATATTCCTTCTCCTCTGGATGAAGAAATGTAAATTTTCATATTATGGTGACAGAAAGCTTAAAAACAGGAAGCAAGCTTGCTTTTCAGGATTGAAGAGCTGGAGAGCAGGCAGAAGTTGCCTTGCATTCCTAAGTAAATCAATTGCACAGATTATTTTTAAGTCACTGTCCAAGTTTTGTGGGGTTGTACTATTGTTCTTGCAAAGAATTGGGCTTTAAGTGATGAAGATGCCACAATACAACCTATTTTTTTCTGAAACAGGCCATATTCTTCCTAACTTCTTCATGCTGAGATAACATCACTGAGTATCCAGCAAGATTTGAGTTCTCCTTCAGCAGGTTTGCAGGTGGCACCAAGGTGAGTGATGTGGTTGTTGTGCCAGAAGGAAGGGATGTCATCCAGAGGGACCTGAACAAGGTGGAGAAGTGAGCCTGTGTGAACCTCAGGAGGTTCAACAAGGCCCAGTGCAAGGTCCTACAGCTCAGCTGGGGCAATCCGTGGTTTCAGTACAGGCTGGGGAATGAAGGGATTGAGAGCAGCTCAAACCATTCTATTATTCCATTATAAAGATAAAAATTGTTAAGGTGCTAATAGGCCAGAGTTTTGCAAGCATTTAAATTCTTGGAAAAGCAGACAAGTATTTGAGGGGATTTTTTTTAAAGTGTCCAGATGCCTGACTCTCCCATGTCATGGGAACTCAGTGTTTTTAGGTATGCCTCTGTCTTCCATGTCAAAGGACTCAGAGCTGACAGAAAGCACATCTCTGTACATTCATGCTGTACATGAAATAAACCCATGTTTCATGTTGTTTAAATATGAAGATACACTGTATGCTTCATACTTCATGTTGAATAGCCCTCAGAACACTCTATCAGCCGCCTTCTGTCCTTCATGATGCAGACAACCGTGGAAGTTGACACAGCCTTTAGAGATTTCTGCCTTTTCTGGCATACCTCAATGAATGGTGCAGAGCCAGGGCAGGGAAATGCCCCTTTCAGCACAGAGAGGTGTAACACAGAGAGTTATGAAAAAGGATTCAAGACCAAAACATTTGAGCCTCCATGCCACAATTCCCTGTGGAAGAGAGCATGGGAACCATAAAGAATGGGGAGTGCACTAAAACAGAGCTAACGCAGTTTCCCTTTGGGCCAACCATATGACTCAAAAGCAGTTTACAGTTGCCATTCTGTTCCCTCCTTATCAAACTCCCCTCTGTCGTTGTGAGCCCAGCATATCAGATCCCAAGGATCTATCCTGAAATATTTAGCTCATTTTGTTCATATTACCTTCAAGTAATCATACACCACTGAGTCATACATCATGGGATTAACAATCCGACACATGGTATAAACAGAACCTAAATAAAATCACAGAAAAAGGATATTGCCTTTTAAATAAGTCCTGACAGCTGTGGAAAATATTATGCCCCAATACAATCCTCCCATATGACACAGATTAATATGAAGAGAACTCCAAACTGTTCCTCTGGATACGTTGTAAGGTTTTATTTTATTATGGGTTGGACATATTGAAGTAAGTCTATAATCTTATTGTACTCTGACCTGTGTTTTTACTGTGCTGTATAAACAGCAGTTACTATGTTAGATGGAGAAATGTTTACAGAAAGAAGAAGTAAAAACAAACGGATTTATTGTGTTGCAGAAATTTGAAACAGGGCCGAAAGTCTGCCCATGTGTTTTGTGCTTGTAAGACCTTTCCCTGATGGAAACAGTCAGCTTAGACATGACAGAAGCACAGAGGTCCTGTGCTATCAAAACTAAAATGCAATATCCGCACAGCCAGCCTTGCCTACAATCAAAGCCCTTGATATGGCTTTTGCTCTTGTCTGTTCACATATGGCAGGTTTGGGATCTAATTTTTATAATAGAGTTTGAAATTGTTTTTAAGTGCTAATGAAAAGTGCCAGATTGACAGCTCCAGAGTCCCTTTTTAACCGCAGCAAGAGTACAGCATGGAAAACAACAAAGCAGACTTCCTTCCCCAGCCCCATAAAGCACCAGCGAGGAGGGAAATGCAGTGTATTAACCTCCCCCACTGGCTGCTTTGCTGAAAATGCCCAGCCACTAGCCTTCATGGGCTTTGATGCAAGAAGCCACCCAAGGTACCCATAAAGCCAGTCCAGGTATGTAAAGCACTAGGGAAAGCAAGACTCTGTTGAAAACCTTTCTCTCCTCTCTTTGAAAAGTTGTCTTTTTCTCAAGACAAAGATAATTAGAGAAAAGTGGAATTTTTCACATGTCATTGTTTGGCTTCTTTTTTCTGTTGACATCTTTATTGACAAGAATTATCAAGATCAATGCCAGCATGATCATTTAGATTTTGCCTTTTCCAAATTCTGTGGTTTTGGCAGAAAATAATGCTAATAAATGTCAGTGATATCCTTGATAAGAAAGTTGATCAAAAACGTCGTGCGCAAGATTGTCAGCTATAAAACACAAGTGAAAAACTGGCTTATTTTCAACTCTTCAAACTGGAAACAATTTTGAAATTTTTTAGGTTTTTTCTGTTTTACGTTTCAACCAGCCTTGTGATCCTCCAAGTCAAATCACCACAGGCTGCTCAAAAAGAAAAAAAGAAAAGGCTCTTAAAATGAAACCCTGGCCCCATTGAAGTAATCTGCAAAACTCCAGTTGAATTCAGCCCAGCTAGAATTTCAGCCCTTATTTGTATACTGAGCAAATCCGATCTGGAGTTGGTAACACATAATAAACATGGGACCCTAGGATGCCATTTTTAGTCACTTTTCAGGGGAGAGCTGTACTTTAATTTATTTTGTCAACTGTTTCCACTTAGAGTTTTCATATTAATGCTTCTGTTACCCACTGCACAGTAAGGTTATACCTCATATAAGTTCTTCTCCTTTAATAGCTGTGGTACTTTTGCAAATGTAACTCTCTTTAATATGCGATTTCAGAATAATGAATACTTGTCAAACTGATTTTCTGCTGTCTTAAAATAAGTGGATGTTTTAAGCAATTTGTGCTAAGAAACAGGCATGATATGACTTAAAAATGACAGTGAGACCACAGAATGTGCTGAATTATCCAGAGCATCTTCCCAATAATCAGATGTCAGCTATTTGGCTGTTAAAAGAATCTTTCAGAATTTCCCATACTTCAGATGAATTTTGTCCCTTTCAAACGTCCATTGTACGTTGTCTGTGTATACATGAAAAATTAATTTCTGAGATTAACTGTATAGCAGATAAAACCCTGAAAAATTCTGACAGACACCAAATAGGATAAGGGAGGTGACACACGTTTTAACCTTCATAGAAGAGAAAATCACAGTCCTGATGCTATTCTTAGTTACACCAAGAATAGTTTGTAACATTAAATAGACCAGGAATGTCAGGGGATTATCCTGAAATAAGAATTAGTCAGAAAACAGAGGGGAAAAAAATGTGATAAAGTTTCCCGTTCATTTTTTTTTCTCTTTTAACGCTGAACAGTAAAAATCTTCCCCTCATTAAGAGTTCCTTGAGAAACTAAAGACTAGTTGTTCTGAAAAAAATCATTGACAAATACCACTTTTGTTTTGGTGGAAATTTTACGGTGTAACAAATAAAATAAACAGTTGTATCAAAATCAGCTTTTCTAAAGCTAAAACCGTTCTGATTTTAATGTCTAATTGCTGGATGGTTCTAGGCTGGGGCAAGTACTGGCTCTGCTCCAACTCCATCCATTTTTCCAGTAGTATAAGGCTCCAGCATCTCACTCTGGAGACAGTGTGCTGTCAGCCTTTCAGCTTATGGTAGTTTTACATACAGAAATGGTGTCACTAAATTACATTAAACATTGAGATGGGTAAATGTCAAGAAATACTGCTATAGAAACCCACATTTTGGAGGAAAGAAAAAAAAAGATTTTTCTAGTATGTATATGTATGTGTTTAAAATGGCTGTTTGAAATTGCTTAGAGATTGAGGAAGCCTTAGAGATATGCTTAAATCACTGAGTGGAGGTGGTGGTAGGCAAATAAACATTAGTTACAGTGTCTTGTGAATTTTATATGTTTTAGACTCATGGAAAACAGGGCTGGAAAGAAACTCAGCATGCTACCTATCTCTACTTTCTTCTCTGAGGTGGGATTGACTTTTATTTGTTGTAGAGTCTAATCTGCGTCTTCCTAGCTAGGTGACAACTTTGAAGTCATCAGAAGTTCATGATCTATGCAGATCACCACTTGGCCTTGCTATGAGGCAGCAGAGCTCATGCGTTACCATCATATAGGAAGGATTTAAGTGATTCGCCTTGTTGCTGGAAAAGCTTCCTTAACCCTTCATTGAGAGTACTTGCAACACGAGTTCCTGATAGTCTGTTAGTGGACTATGACTGTGAAATATTCAGAAATGTGCTATGAAGTCTTCAAATCCTGCTTTATAGTGAAAATTGAAAGAAATGTAACCTATTTATTTGTCAGATGGAAACTGGGGCATGGTTGTAGGTCATAGCGAAAAAACTCCAAAAACTCGCTAAAAGGGATGGTGCAGATGCATGCCCTCTCCTCTGGGTGCCACCTGTGGAACTAAAGTTCCTTGTTTAGAAAAGAGTTTGGATATCAGATAGGTCCTGATTTTATCAGCGCAATGAGAATAAAAATCACTGGCTGAAAAGGAAAACTTAACAGGGTAGTGATGTTTCCTTCACAAAAAAGAGACCAGTTACATCTGACTGTTGAACCAGCTTCTCCAAGGCTGTGGTGGAATGCCCAAAATGGAGATCTCTGATAATGTTGTTCTGCTCAGTCAGAAGCTATCTGTTTGGTTCAGCAATCGCTTCTTGGCCTCTGTTGGATTATGGTCTTCATTATATCAACAGTGAGAATAGATGAGCGTAAAAGCCCTTTTCAGCCAACAGATCTTTGCATCTATTATACAATTTTAGAAAAACCTTACCCTGGCTCCAATGAGCTACATATGGTATCAGTGAAAGTCAGTGGAGAATATTGCCTGTGGAGGTATGTGTACTCTCAATGTACTGTTGTACAAATAGGTACTGTGTACAAAGAGAAAGATAGGTAGGTGTTTGTGCGAGTGCGTGAATAAAACAAGATGGAAAAGCTTGATAAAATGAATCTCTATGTAAAACCAGCCATCTAATGGAAAAAGAGAGAACAGATGGTGAAATAACTTTCTAAAGAAGCTGCTGCTTTAGACTGGCCTTCTACAAACAAATACTTGCAAGTATTCCTGATCCATGGTCCATTGATTAAAGAGAACTAAATTCAAAGGAAGAAGTGGGAGAAATCAAAGAGGGGACAAAAAGAATGCATAAAACCCCAACCCAGTTTAAGTTTCATAGTGGAATATCAAAGCAATATTGAAATATAGGAATATCAAATACCAATACTTTATTTCTATGTTTTGCATTTGCTGAATCAGTTTCAAGTGTATGAAGCCCTCTGCCCTTAAGCTCTACGATATAAATTTTATTGGATTTAAAGGAAACAGATTGGGAATCCGGGACAGAAATAAATATATTTTTACCAGTACGGATTTTATGGTTTTGCCAGCAGAAACTTCAAAACTGTTTGAAGTGCTGCTTATTTAGTAATACTAAAATATTTAGGACTTTGGGATGGGAAGAAAGTGAAGTATATGAGAAAGCACAGAGATCTGTGCAAAGATTAAACCACAGTCTCCCCCTGGAAGCAATAAAGTGATCTGAGGCTGCAAGTGTACCTGGGGATGTGTGAGAGGGTGAGGGAGAAGGAGGTGATGGGGAGATGGGGCTCTCACTGCTAGCAAGGCCAAATAATGTTTCCACCTAAATTTTTTTCTTTCTCAGCCTGAGAGGGCATGTTCTAACCTCACCATCAGACAGTCAGCTCAGATGTTGATTGCTGTTAACACCCCATTGCCAAGTGCCTGCAGTCAGATACCCCTCTGCAGGTCCTGCCCAGGAGACTTCATTCTTCATTGACAGGGCGACCGTCTAGCACCTTCTTTGTGACCAGCTAGCAAGCGTTTATTCCAGCACCTCCCAAACACCTCAGGCAAAGAGTGTCACTTAGGAGTGCATTAACCAACATATGAGTCGTATATTTCTGTATCACAGTCCAGTGAGAGGAGAAGCAGTGCAGCACTACATCTGTAACTGAAACTTTGTTCTACACTGGTTGTTGCAAGAGACCCTCACACTTTGCTCAGGTAGAGATTTTACATGGGAATTTGGCCTTCAAGCCACTCAGGAGAGCTACAAGACAAAGAATGGAACTGGCCACCCTCTTTGCTTACAAAATATTTCCTGAGACTCTGAAGAAGGTACCAAGGTTGAAGGTACCATTACCATGGACTTCCAGAGGGCAGACCTTGGCCTGTTCAGGATACTGGTAGAGGGAGGCCCTTGGGAGGCAATCTTGAAGAGCAAAGTGCTCCAGGAAGGCTGGACATTCTTCTAGAAGGAAGTCTTAAAAGTGCAGGTGCAGGCTGTTGCTATGTGCCATAAGATGAACAGGTGGGGAAGATGTCTGGCCTGGCTGGACAGGGAGTTTTGCTGGGATTCAGGAAAAACATGAGAGTTTACTACTGCTGGAAGAGGAGGCAGGAAACTCAAGTAGAGTACAAGAATCTCAAGAAGAGTAGAGGGTCATGCAGGGAGAAAATGAAAATTGTAAAAGCCCAGCTAAAACTCATTCTGACCACTGCTGTAATATATAAAAAAATGCTGTTACAAATACATTAACAACAAAAAGGGAGCCAAGCAGAACCTTTGCCTCAGTTATTAATAGTCAGACCAGTTATATCCAGTATATTAAGACCCCTGCACAGGAAGACAGGGACAGAGAGCAGAATAGACCCCCCCATAACCCAGGAAGAATCAGTTAATGACTTGTTACACCACCTGGACACTCACAAGTCTATGGGGCTTGATGGGATCCACCCAAGAGTACTGAAGGAGCTGATGGAGGAGGTTGCCAAGCCATTCTCCATCATTTATCAGCAGTCCTGATTGACACGGGAGATCCCAGGTAAATGGAGGCTTGCTTATGTGACACTCATCTACCAGAAGGGCTGGAAAGAGTATTTGGAGAACTACAGGCCTGTCAGCCTGACCTTGGTGCCAGGTAAGATTATAAGCGGTTCATCTTGATGGCGCTCAAGATAGGGTATTGATTGACAGTGACTGAACATGAGCCAGCAGTGTGCCCAGGTGGCCAAGAAGGCCAATGGCATCTTAGCTTGTATCAGAAATGGCATGACCAGCAGGTCCAGGGAGGTTATTCTCCCTCTGTACTTGGCACTGGTGAGACTGCTCCTCGAATACTGCATTGAGTTCTGGGCCCCTCACCACAAGAAGGATGTTGAGGCTCTGGAGCGAGTCCGGAGAAGAGCAACAAAGCTGGTGAAGGGGCTGGAGAACAAGTCTTATGAGGAGTGGCTGAGGGAACTGGGGTTGTTTAGCCTGGAGAAGAGGAGGCTCCTGAAAGGAGGTTGTGGAAAGGAGGGAGCTGGCCTCTTCTCCCAAGTGTCAGGGTACAGGACGAGAGGGAATGGCCTCTGTCAGGGGAGGTTCAGGCTGGACATCAGAAAAAAAATTTTCACAGAAAGTGTCATTGGGCACTGGAACAGGCTGCCCAGGGAGGTGGTTGAGTCACCTTTCCTGGAGGTATTTAAGAGACGGATGGATGAGGTGCTGAAGGGCATGGTTTAGTGTTTGATAGGAATGGTTGGACTTGATGATCCTGGAGGTCTTTTCCAGCCTAGTGATTCTGTGATTCTGTGATCAGGCGTGTGCAGAACAACCAAGGGATCAGGCCCAGCCTGCATGGGTTCATGAAAGGCAGGTCCTGCATGATCAACCCGATCTCCTTCTATAACTGCCTAGTGGATGAGGGAAAGGCTGTGAATGTTATTTACCTATTATTCTACCTCTCCAGTTTTTAGGAAAAATTTGAATGTTAAATTGAAATCTACTACCATTTGTGAAACTGACAGCCAGTGATCTGGTCATACATTAACGGTCTTAGTCACCATGGGGAAGTCAGCCATACGTTCATATTTTTCAAAGACTGGCTTTCTGCTTGGCCACCTCCATTTCTGCCTCCTACCGAGCCTTCTGGCCAGGAATGGAGGCTTGGCCACTGGAGGACTTAGGCTGCAGCTTCCTCAATTTTAAAAAGTTAAAACTCCATTCCCTATTGAATGTTACTTTACTGAGAGGATGAGTAGCTCATTGGTCATAACTCCTCATCCTGCCTACTTCAGCTATGTGTCTCTTGAACTGGCTGGTGGCAGAGCCAGCTTATGGTGATGACCCAGATGCCTGAGCTACTCCATAGGAGAAGTTATCATTTAGTGTTAACAAGGATAGGGAATTAGTCTCTGTTTTACTCTTCCAACTCTTCTGTGTGAGAAAGTACGGGAGAGAAAACATCTTCCTGGAGAATATAAGGAGAAGTGGAAGAATGTGGAGAAGGGAGGGGAATTTCTAATATTTCACAAAGGTTTCGACTATGTCCGTACCTCCTGCCTAAGAGGAAGTTGAGGAACAACATCTCCTGGATTTCCACAGTTTAAGCAGGTATGAGCAAGAAGATGAAGTTTGTATTCGTGGTGGTGTTAGCTGTTAATATTGCACACTGAAGAATTCAGAAACCTTCATCCTCATTGGTTAAGTAAGGGGTCGCAAACAGACCAGCCTTCCATGCAACAGGAGAAATGGAGTCGTTTCTGAGGGGAAGGCAGGGAAAGTACTTGGAGGTAGCTTAAACCAAATGCAAACTGGGTGTCAAACTGCCTTTCTTGAAATTTATGAGGCTGCATAATTTTTTCTGGTGGTTGGTGACTGGTTTCATTCAACCATGAGTAGCTCTGTGCTTCCCAAGTATCCCCAGAAGATGCTCCAGGCACAGGGTGAAAATATATTGCTTAAGAATGTGCATTAACACCTATCTTGTGGTAATCCAAACACAAGCAGTAACAATAAATTTAATGTTGGGTGTTTCTAACTGGTCACCAGAAATACCTTTTTGCACTGAAAAATTACTTTTTTTTCCAAGGGAAAAGACATTCTCTCTCCTTCTTCTGAAGGAATCTCTACTAACTAAGAAATGGCTTGCTATTCTGGCTTTTTTTTCCTGTTTCAGAACCCAAACTTTCTATATAAAGTACTTAGAAATCTGAAAGAATTCTCATGTTATTCTGTGTAGGATCTGAAAATCTAGTGATCAAGAGTTGCAATGATTCATATGAATAAACACATTAAGTAAAAGAATTTATTTGCCAATTATCATATTTGTGAACTAAAAATATTTTGCTGAATGATCTGGAACAAAAATAAAAGCATAACTTATACACAGTTATTAGTGGGATTTCTCAAAACCACACTGATTATCACCCACAGGTTTCATGACAATGTGAAGCTAGAATGAAAAATAATGTTTTCAGTGATAAAAGATCTTTTCTTCCTTTTGAACTCAAGGAAAACTTTAATTAAATTCACTGGCCTGTAGTATCTAGGCTCTGAAAAGACGATTATTGCTCTCCAGTGTGGAAAATGGCATCCTATGGGAGAAGAGGGATAACCATAATACCAGTAATGCTGGACAAAAAACACCCATGTGGCTGCTGAAGGAAGGCAACTATGGCATTAAAAAAAATCTTTACTCTTCAATTACAGTGTGTACTGAAACTTATACTCTCTCTTCTACTTTCTTGTGCATAATCTGGGTTAATAAAATGGTTGAAGCATTTGAATATTTTTTAGCTGATGGTTCTGACAAGTTAAGACTAAATATACATTGCGGCAACCACTGTTGTATATATGTTTCGTGCACAAATGGAGAAAATAACATGTTGACTGTAATTTCATAAGACCAGAGAGATCAGTCTCAGATTCATATCTTAAGATAAAACGGTGCAATTACCACTGCAGTCCATCTTTCTGGAATATCTTCAATCAAAGAAAAGTCAACCATAATTGTGGATTTCAATGGAATATAGATGTAGCAAAAATGTTTCAGACCACTGTGATTACATCATCTGCATCTTGAAGATCCCGTGCTGTTCAGTCTCAAACCAAGCACAGCCACATCTCACTTGATGCGATACTGTACAGATGAAGACAAAACAGATAAAACCCGATCAGGGCGTATGGCAAATAATGTGGCAACACATGAAGGTTTGCTCACATGCCCAGGGAGTGGAGGGTGCGGCTCAGGGATCTTGACCATGGTCCCACCCAAGAAGCTTTGCTCAAGTCCATGGTGGGTGGTAGAGGAACCAGAGCTGATGCAATTGCCCATTAGCTGGTCCCTCTGTATTGACACCTTCAGGACAGAGGAAACTGTTCTTTCAATGAACAGTGACCTCAGTTTGGAACACCTGAAAGTTTGACAAGAAAGAACTTTTTATCTTTGAGTATGGGAGTAAATAAAAATAGGCCAGATAAACCAATCCACTTTTTAGCAGGGCAGGTTTAAAACATGTCCTTTTGCTCTCTCTTGTGGTATGGGTGGACCTTGCTGGGCTGCTCTTGTTCCTGTCCCTCTTGCAGAAATCTTCTGTCTGCTCCAGGGCACAGACAGTTGGATCTGTTGTCTACAGAACTGTCAGGTCCGTGACAGATGGGAGGGGGTCGAAAGGCAGGAAGATGGCAGGGAGCAAGGGCGAGGGCAAGAAGGATCCCGTAACACCATTACCATCCTGAGCTTTTGGTTTCTTTTCTGTCCCAAAAGGCACTGTGTATACATTGTGTATCCTGCTCCTTAGTCATAATAGACCAATGTGATGTGCCACATACAGTGCCATGGACCCCGTTTATTTAATCCATCCTTGGAAAAAAATACAGTTCCACTGCCATCTCACAGACTTATGCAAGTTATAATAATCACCGTTCTAATTTTTCCCACAACTTTGAGGCTTAATAGCTTTAAAATCTTACAAGTTGTAAATACAATTAAAGCAATAATTGTAAAAATAAGCAGAATGGGACCTTCAAAAGAATGTGAACCTTTAACACTTCATGGTTAAATAAGGGCCTTGTAATACAGTCACTTGAAGGCCAGCCCTGAGAAAACGCAGAAGCATCCTGTGAATTTGTTGATGCTAGTTCAGACAGACTGTTTATTTTCATGATTTCATGGAAGAATTTTAATTTAATGAGTGTTTTATACACTAATGTAAAGCATAGTTTCAACCCTATAATTATAGTGTCAAAATATTTCTGCTTAAACAGCAGCAGCTGACTACAGAAATGTGATTTACATCTGAATTGTATCAGGGGGACACTGCTAAAAATAATCAGCATGTGCCTTTTAATTGAATAAAAAAATTAACAAAGAATATCAATGTATCTCTCAGCGTAAGTCTTTCTGCCTTTCATTTAAATGGTCTGTTTATTTGCTTATTACCTTTTTAGGGCTAAGGTTTCCAGAAAAAGTATATGCAGAGCATGGCTGTGTGTCATTTTGCCCACCCGTTTCTCCCTATTGCACACACAGCGATGGGAAATTGCATGAGCAAATTGTCGGTTCCTGTCATTGGGAGTCTACATTTTTTGAAAATCTCACCATTAATCTTTCAGCTCAGTTTTAAAATAACCAACTGCCATCATGAAACAGGTTTCTCATGCTGCTTAAAGCTGTCAGCAGATTTTGACCAGTTCAGGCTGCATTTTGCTCTTGGAATGAGGTTAGAAATTTCTTTTTGTTCTAGTTGTTGGAGAATTCATCTTCTGAGGTAATGCCTACGACAGCTTCAGATGGGAGAAATCATAGTTATGCACTCCAAATTTATTTGCACCACACCACTGAAGATGGGAATGCAGCCCTGCTGCAGCTGTCCTGGTCTTTGTCTAGAGCTTGTCTATCTGTAAAGCGAGGATATTCTCTGCTTCTCTTACAGTACTTTCTAGAGGCACTGGATGAAGTTGCATGCCATTGTACTGGGTGTTTTACGCGCTTCCCAGTGAGAGACTGTATCTTCCTCAATGAAACTACCATCTACAAGGCAAGAAACATGGAGGAAGGTCCTCTATCCTTATTTTGGAAACAGATGACTGATTTCGGGGTTACAGCCACACTTACTGTTGGTGGAATGACATGGGATCCTTCTGAATATACACCTCTACCTATTGGGGAAGGACCACAACTGCCCTCTAAAATCTCCTGCACTCTCAGTTCCCATGCAAGAGAAGGGGAGAACCAAGGGCAGTTAGGTGAGCCAAGGAACACAAGCCCAGGAGTTCATTGCAATGTACACCTGCTGTCCAGTCTAGAAAACTTCCAGGATTATGTTAACTTCCAAATTTCCCCAGGAGATCTATAGTGAACCAACAGCTCTTTGCCCAAGACATTTTATTTCATTGATGCAGAAGAATTTGGGAGAAAGAGAAGCCTGTGATGTATGTCATGTACACAAGTGTATTCATGTTTGTCTTGTCTTCAACAGCTACGTAGCCTGCTCCTCCTCTTCTGCACTGCCTGAAGTTTAGTGAGTTTAGCTTAAGCAAATCTGTCTTGCTTGTTCAAAGAGGGTTTAAGACAGCTGCCTAGTCTGCAGGAGATCCTTGCTTTCTTCTCTCAGCTTTGGGCCAGCTCCCTTGCACATAACAGAACTTACAACCAGCACTTTCTTTTCCAGCCAGGAGTGTCTCAACAGGCTGCTCTGGCAATCATGCAGCCAGTGTCAGCAGCCCAGTATTTAGCAACGAGCAGCACAATGCAGTCCCAGTGAGTTACTGAGACCTTCACAGCATGGACTGATAGACAAACACTGTCTAAATCTCTTTTGTGGTCTTTGGTTTCTAACCAAACTAAGAATGTATGATTATGGCCTTGTACAACCAGTACGTGATCATGAATGCATCTGCAAGTTAGAAGGAAGTTTCTATTATATAAGGCTAAACTGTATAAACATTGCACATGTGCATTATATGTCCCCTGATCTAGTGGGATGTCCCTGCCCATGGCAAGGGGGTTGGAACTAGATGATCTTTAAGGTCTCTTCCAACCCTAACTATTCTGTGATTCTATGATTATATATTGCATGTGGACAAAGTGGCAGATGCATGTGTGCACCCATGTATTTGTATAAATATGCTTCCCTTATTTAATGAAGCACAAATTTGAGGTCTGCTAGAATTCAAGGGCTGATCCAGATTCCCATACATGCATTGGCTTCAGTTCATTCTATTCCTGCAGCACCAGAGTCTCTCCAGTGCCACAACATGATATGAAATCTTTTTCACAGGGCAAGATTCTGAAGTTTTGCTCTGGCCTTTCATGACACGAGGATCAACTTGTACGGATGTATCTGGCATTTGTATAGATTTCAATGTCTCTGTGGAAACTGCATGTGCTCTTTTTATTTTATACTAAGATTCCACTAAATTGTCCTTTGGATTTATTTCAAAGAAGGAAATGTTGGAAAAAAGGCAGTAAAGATTGCTTTTCTTATGCTTTAGTTGTTTTTTTTAACTCAATTATATTTTGAAAATTCTGTATGAAACTTTGGAGTATGTCTTTGTTTAAGTGGTATACCTTCCATAGGAATAGTCAGTTAAATGTATATGGCTAGTTTCAGGCATAACAAGCTTTGACAAGGGCATTTAGCGGTTGTAATTCAAATCTAATTCAGAACATCTTAGCGCTGGACCTGTCAAGCACTTGAAATGCACTGTAGCTGCAAAACCAAGGGATATGGTCCCAGTCGTGCTCTGTGTGGCATCAAGCTGATGTGTCAACAAGAGCAGTTACAATTACAGGTTCTTTCAAGCATACTAAACTAATTTACAGTACTCTGAATATGTGGGAAAAGGCCTTGCTAGCATAAAGGTATATGAGACTTTTAGACTGCAAATTTAAAGCAAGCAGTACGGCCATTTCATTCAGGAGTTTAAATATTATGCAGTATCTCTACCACCTTGGGGGTGGGTGGGTAGATTTTTAACTAGATATTTTGTAAATAATAACAGATTTGCCTTACAGTCATCAAATACCCTTGTCAAATCCCATTAGAATCACATCACATATTTATTCAAAACCTCAGCCTAGAATGCATGCATTCTCTAAGGGAGGATGAGGTCCTAATTGCACTGGCAATGACTGGTCATTTTTGTTTGTTTCTCTTGCTTACCTGATAAATACCATTTACACTGGCTGCAAAATGCATACGTGTCTCCTGCTTACAGAGGTTAGAAAACCTAGTGCTAAGGGAGAGGTCTTTCCAGATCTGAGCAGATCTGATTCAAGGATGTCCCACAAAAAGCAAGACAGAATTACTGTAACCAACATGTAATTTTAACATCAAGATATAAAAAGACTTGATTTTAAAGTGCAGCAGTGATTTAAAGCAGCTGCACACATTTAAAGGGCATTGCTTTAATGTGCACACAAAGGCTAATGGAAGCTTTTACAAAAGAAAAAAAAAATCAGGTTTTATGATTTATCTACTTTTTAGGTACAACATTATAGGCCCTGCCCCCAGGGACTCATAAATGTGATTTTTACTTCCCAAATCACAAAGCTAGTCAATTATTTGGGAATGAGTCATTCATTCAAAAGTGTCTGTAATGGGATGTGTTAACCATCAGGAAATTTTACACCAATTGGAATTATAAACACTGGGGTAAAAAAAAAAAACCCTCTTGGCCAACCAGCTATGTCTATTTATGAAACCTTGAGTATGGAGAGCAATACAATGCATGCTGGAGAAATTCTGAGAACCTGATTTGGAAGAGAGGAAGGGGGGGGGTGATTTTTATTTTTTTCCTTTTGATTGTATAAAATGTGTTTATTTTCTTTTGAAATAACATAGTTAGCAAGTCTGCAGAAACTTGCAGCCAAGGCTCCTAAAGCACCTTATAAACCTTCATTGATTAAGCCTTGCAGTCATGGATAGGGTAAGGAACTATTAGCCTCATTTTATGGAAGGGGAAGCTGAGGGCCAGAGGTGGCTGCTGATAGGCAGCCTGCAGTGCCTGAAGCTGCTCCTTCCCACATCACAACTCCATCGAGGCAAAAAAAGAACCAAAGGAGATTATTTTGATTTGCATTTTCTTCCCTCTCTATCTGTCTGTTGGCCCCAAGAACTTGCATTGACTCATAGAGAATTGGATCTAAGAAAATCTTCTGCAGCCAACTATTCACATGCAACACTCTGTGGTGACAACTCTAAGTGGGGAGCTCCCAGCCCTAATCCTACACTTTAACCTTAACCTTAACCCTAATCCTAACCCTAACCCTCCCTGCGTAGAATTTTTCCAGCAGAAAGTCAGTCAAGTAAAGTTACCTGCAGAGAGCTGTCCTGTGGAAAATTATCCCCTTCTGCCCAGAACTCATCCCTGGGGCTAATGATGAGCTCTGAGCATGAGTACCACTGATAGCTTGTGCCTAAACTAGTTGCCAGAGGATGCATTGTTGTAATACTGAATGATTCTTTTTGCTATTGTAAACTCTAGTTGTAAACTGGGCCAAAATTAGAAAACCTCTGGCGATCTTCATTAGACACCAATCCTCCAAAGAGAACACCAGTCTAATAGTAAGGAAAGAGGAGAAGTATGTATGAATAGATAGGTGTATCTCTGCTAACAGTTCCTCTGCTCTTGCTTAATGAGGGAGCAATCCATTAAGTCTCTCCTTGCTGTCAATAACCCAAGTCACCAGTGCTTGTGCCTACGCTTGCCTACTTGGCTTTTAAGTAATAGAATGGAGATAGTCTGTCCAAGCCTCAATAAATATTGAATTCATTTTCTGTTTCCGTTAAACAAAACTACAGAAGCATCTTTGTAACATTCAAAATCTCTGTCTCCTGTCCCCTTGTCCTTCTGCTTAGCACTCAAGACTCAAAAAATTGGAAAATAGTGTCTGTTGCATATTGAATAGCATTTCTTTCCAAATCACATGTCCACTATCTTGCCCTGGTAGAATCATTCATGAATCTTTAACCAGTGATGTTCTTTTTCTCAGGAAAACACTCAATCTTTGTTCCCAAAAAAAGAAATTCGTACATAGAATGAAGGGTGGAAAAGTAGGGATACTGTATTTATATTGCCACTGCTCTTTAAAGTATCCTTAGGACCTAACAATATGGATCTGCATTTGATCTCCATCAGCTCCAGTGATGGAAATGTTTGACATGGTTGTATGCAGTAAGCACAGCAAAGAACTCTCACCCTCTTTGTGTCACATCTTGGCTTTTCTACAACAACTCCTGAAACTTATTTTATTACAAAGCAGACTCTATGTAGTCTTTGGGCTCCCGGGTGTTATAATATCTGAAATTTAAATCTCATCTCCTCATATCCAGAATGGCTACTGATTCTGCATGCAGAATACATGAATACTGATGTAAGGACAGAAACAGAGTTGTGGAAAACCTAGAAAGAAGGGAGGTCGTCACATAGCAGTGTCATGATGAGGTTATACACAGTAGGTACTTTAGGGATAAGTCATAAAAAGGATAATTCAGACTTGAAGAAATGGCTCACAGGGCCTTGGCTAATTGCTGTCAAGGATGGAGAGAGCTTCAGGTACAGGAACAACTGCCACAGATATCTCCCGCTGGCAAAGAACAGCGAGAGGTGTCATAGGACCTACAGCAAAAAAGTGCATAACAGGGTATGCAGTGACTTTTTATGAGCTAGAGGGAAAAATAGATTGCAGCTCTTACTACCACTTAGATCACTTTCATAAGGTTCATTGTCTGAGGCTTTGCACAATGTTTTGTTTTCTTTTTTGTACTTAGATCTAGACCATCGGAGTGCAGAACCAGGTGCTTTGCATCAGGTGTTTACTTGTAGCTGCATTTCTGCTGGCTGTGTTGTAAATACTGCAAACACGCAACTGCCATGGTGAGCTCTTGATGGTTTTTTTATCTGGAAATGGAAAAAAACAAAAACTAAAATAGCATCTTGTGAATCTTCTAAAAACAGGGTGTTCAGAATCTGTGTCCAGATTTGAGCTATGTGATGTGAAGCTGTCACAATGATGGAGGAATATAGGTTGTTTTGAAACAGTAATAAAGCCAAAGCATGATTCTGAGTAATCAAGTTCATTCCATGTCCTGTTTACAGGTAATAACATTATCCAGGAAAAGGCAGGATCCTACAAGGACTTAAGAATGGTGTTATCATTACATGTGTAAGCAGACACATTGCCTTCAGAAAAGGTCTACATAACTTAAAAATTAAAAATATATTTAGGTGTTCACAGAACTGATTTCTAATAAAGCCAGTTATGGGTTGTTGAATCAGGCCCTAAATAGTTTGGCAGTGCTTGATGAAAGCTTTCCTTCTGTAAATTACTTTCTGTGAAACACTTCAACTGAGTTCCAGACAAATGGGAAGATTAAAAATAAAGATGGAAAATTTCAGAGAAAAATAGATTTCCTGAAGTCTTAGTTAATACTTCAAGAACTTATCTGCTACATAGGGCTAAAGGGTGGGTTGTTAAATTTTAGACTATTTTCCTGACATGTTCTTTCCAAAGAAATCTAAAAAATGTCAAGTAGCTTGGGTTCAGGTATTATTTACAGTGCAAATCAAGAATTCATTTTTTTCCATCAAACTCACATGCCAGGAATCTGACATAGGATCTGAACCTCAACAATTGAAAATTAAAGAAAGTAAAGGCTATTCTTTTTGTCATCACACTTACACTTATAGTGATACACTCTTTTGTTATTAAACAGGCCCAATCAAAACAAAAGGGATACTGTTTCTTTTATGAGTAATGCGCTAACCCACTAACAGAAAAAAGTTCACATAATAGATATGGGTTCGGACAGCATAAGATTTATTACGATGGCTACAAAAATTATTCCTTCTTAACAGCACTTAAATTGTCTAATTATTCACAGCTGTTTTCAATTTGTTTCAGGTTCTTAATTAGGGGGTAGGGTCCTCTACCCAAGCCCTAAACTGCAAAAAGTTAAGAATTGCTTCATGCTAAACCAGCCCAGCCCTGGGGCTGATTAGTGGAATCCACTACAAGATAATTTGTTATTCATACTTATCCATCCACCTCCCACTGGGCTGAGATAAAGATTATGAAGAGACACAATTTCCATAATCACAGTCTCAATAGAAAAAAAAAAAAAAAAAAGTAGTGTTTGCTGTTCTTTTAGAGGAGCAATGCAGGGTAAACAGATATGTCTAGGAGCCATCACCTGATAATCTTAATTAATCTCTAGATTTGAGTTTAGGAGATCCTTGTTAAAATTCAGTGTAGCAGCAGGAGGCTGTGTGCCTAAGGGGTTCCTGGGGAGTGAGTAGATGTGCAACCTGCAGACAGGAGTGACTCCTGAGGTTTTTAGACTCCAGCAAAGACAACTTTCTGATATTAGAGCAAGGCACTGCTGGTCTCTGTTGATTTTGGATAGGGAGCTACAAGTTCATCGCTGAGAAGAATATGCCAGTTCTCTTTATACAAATAGGACCATAAGAGTGGAAGATTAAGTCATATTTAGAAAGATGAGGACTCAATTATTCTTTTCAGGTTGCTTCAGATTTGTCCCAGACATTTTCTTTCCTTTGAATAGCGTCCATGCTTCAAACATTACAGTACAAGGAAGTCAAAAGTCAGTGAGGCTCCATGTTCTCTCTCTACCTGTGAAACAGTTGTGCATTTTACATCAGCAGCCTATGTGTAGGTGCAATTACTGCCCTTGCATGTAAGAATTAGTATTTGGGTTGGATGTCTGACTGGGCATGTGCAGTAAAGAGAGCTCAAGCCAGTTCCAAAAGTCTTACTGGTTTAAATGGGAGTGAGATTAGGACCTAAATAAAACTTTCAGTTCACCAGCTGCACTTAGCTGGTCTCATTAAAATTCAGTCCCTTAATATCTGTGGGTGAGTGTATGAAAAGGGGTTATGGGGTGAATTGGTCAACAGATTTGAGGTTTGTTTGTGCTCCCTGCGGACTCCCCTACTTAAAGTCCTAAAGAGTTTAATAGGAAAAAAACCCCTATGTTTTGGGTTTTTTTTAAGTATCCTGTAGGATTTAATAGGGAATTATATCCTGACTATGAACGTTTTTTTATGGTTCAGATAACTGAAGGCAAGAATGATTTGTGCATTAATGCATTTTTCTAGTGTGTCTCAATTATAGAAACATCTGCACTAAGTGAACTTGAAACCTCTTTGATTCCCTGTGCAAGTTCTCACTGTTCAAAACCCCTCACGTTTTCCTATTTCTTGCCTTTAGCTTAATAGTTTCAGAGTTGGTTGCAATAGCATGTAACTGTGTATCTTACAAAGAGAAGGGAGTATTTTTAATAGAACAATTTGAACCCTTCTAAGCCTGTATTCAAAAAACATACCTTGCTTAGCACTGATTGATCTCCTGGAGATTATTATCAGTATCTCTTATCTGTGGTAGAGGCAAAGATTTTCAAACTAAATGACACTACTTACCCTGTAGCACTTTATTGGGCTGAGGAAGTTACACAAAACCTCTCTTCAAATCATGGTTTTTTAATGGAAGAGTGGAGTTTTGTCTGTTTTTCAGCCTGGTGCATGATATGATTTTCTATTACTCTCTGCTGTTGTTTACAATAGTGCAAAATTAGAGTAAGCTGCTACCTCACAGCCTGTAGGTGGGCTATTTCACGAGGTGCAGGACAGTGGAGAGTTTTTTTTTCAGCTAATTGGAAAATGAAATACTACTATCTTAAAACACATCGTTAAGTTTGTAAAGTCCTTTTCCAGGTTCATATAACAAGTTTATAGCAAGTTGCTCTTGTTCTGGGTGTGTTGAACAGCCCAGGCAAACTTCTGCAGGTCTATTCGGTGGTGAATGGTCTCAATTCACTGTTCACTGCATGGTACCTCCAAAGCACAGCTGACACCAGTTCCACAGTACCAGCAGCACACTCTCTCTGGTGAGACAGCATGAGACCAGTTTCGGCTCTGAGTGGAGCCCAGGGGCAATGCCTGCTCTACAGCCACTCCTCTGCAACCAAAATGCTCAGTCTCACACCTTGGGTTTTGCCCCCTGTTTTTTTTCCCACCTCAGGAGATGCTGAGCTCATTCCTTCCAGCTGGCAGTGGGCTCCAAGAGAAGGACTATTACTGTCATCTCACTTGGCAAAAGGCAGTTCAGTTCCTGGAAAGTTTTCTGTCCAAACAAGCATAAAAAAAGCGCTAACAACCAACCACAGAAACAAAGACTCCAAAGCCAATTACTGTCATTACCATAATTAAGAGTCGCAGTTGGCAAAGGCTGGGTACTGTGGCATTCCCCTTTGGAAAATGTGAGGAAGATTTTCATTATGGTGGAGAATCTGGGGGCAAACCAGTTTGCCCAGTATCACCAAGGAGTCTGTGGTAGATTTCAGAATTGAACTAGAGGTTTATATCTCATGTGTAAGTTTTGTGGTGGTTGGTTGTTGTTGTTTTTTTTTAAAAACACTCTGAAATAGCAATGTTTAAGCCTTTCTACCTAGGTTATACATATTGATACAGCTTTCTTACCAGGAGTCGAACATCTGCTGGATCAACCTATGTTGGTTATGACAGTTATGTGGATATTTGCTGATGTACACACTTCTACGTTTATAAGGGCCAATTCCCTCTGAAATTGATTGAAAGTCTATTAGTAATATCACTGACTTTTGCCTCACACTTGGAATAAAAGTGCCTGCAGAGATATTTGGAAACTTACATTGTACCGTGACTGTTGCCATTGTTTGTCCTCTGCCCAAGCTTGGCAGCAAGTGGATTTTGACTGGAGAAATGGCATCGGCAGCTTTGAGATGGCTGATATCTAAGCTTTAAGAAGGTTCAGTCCAGTTTTGGACTTCTGTGACGGCAGCCTGAAATCTGTCCAGTAAACTCAAACCATTCTGGAGAGACGTCAGAAAAGTTTGGGCCAATATAGTTTTGTGCTTGTATGAATCATCCCAGTGTTTTGTTAAGTCTTAACTTAGTTTACATTTTAGTCATTCACTGGGACACCAATAAGAAAGAAATATCCTTAAAGAAAAAACAGATGGTGATTCAAAATCACATCCTGCTAATATTTCTCTCCCAATAAAATTAGTATCACTGATATGAAGGCAAATACTTTTCATTATATATAATATGATGTACTATAATACATAATAGAGTACACATGCACGCATAAACCCCTAATGCTTTAAGAGTTAGGATTTAGAAAATATATAAAGAAACAAAACTACATTCACTGCTGGGCACCCTATTACCAAAAAGGATAAACTGGAAGGGCTTCAAAGAGGAAAAGTTAAAGTGACTGTGAATCCAGGGGAATTAAATCATGAGGAAGGGCTAAAGCACCTAAAACCTGTATCTAGGAGCAAATGAGGGGGTGACTCAGGGCTCTAACTTGCATCAGAATTGGCACCATTTTCAGCTGCCATCTGAAGGTAAGTTGAAATGGGAGCTGGTTTGTCCTGGGCTATAAACTGACATGGTTTTGATGTGTCTTCACAGACAACTGAGTCATCTCTGCAGCAGGGCTGTAAAGTTAAAATGCAGGGCTGGAAGGAGCAGCCAGGGGCTGAAATGCAGCAGGAAAACACAAGTATCCTGCAAAGAGCTAAATGAGGCAGGAGGAATGTAGTCATTTGCTCATGGACACAGTTTCCAGCAGAAGCAGCCCAGACCCTAAGGTCCATGTACATAAACAAGCCAAAAAATTCCCTTCGCTTGTAGAAGATCCAGGTTAGAGGGAATACCAGGAACATACTAGACACACAAAATCAGAAAAATAGGAATCTCATCGAGAAAAATTCTAGATGTTAAGACATCACCTTGTGCATGGAAAACTGGTACTTTTCCTCATTTTCAAATTTTATTTTTTTAAAGTACACTTTTTTTTTCAGTAATACATTTATAAACTTTCTCCATGCCCCCTTGGGAGGGTTCTTGTTGTATTCCTGTTACATGATATTTTTACATTTAAGAGCAAAATCCTGTTAAAGGAAATAACACTGTTTTCTATGCTTATTTTTGTCCCCTCAGGTAGTCTGGTTAATTTAACAGACCTTTTTCACTCCAAACAAGAATTATTTCCTTTCAGATATCATCTGACAAATTAGGATGAATTTTCATAATAGAATCCTACCCTTTACTTCAATCAGTTACAAAATGAGATCTACTCATGCAAGGACATTAAAAAATTAACTAAAGGTCAAGATATTGATATTGTATTGTCATTTTAGGTGTCAGAAGATCCATTTCATGACCAGAGCTCTATTGATAAGGAACTCTATTTGCATATCTGGGCACATAAGACACAGCACATCAGATGCTGATCCTGTTTCATTGTAATATGTTTTTTATGGGGACTGACTGATAAACTTTTCAAAAAGTAATTATTATTGATTCAGATCACAAATTACTTCTGTTTCCTTCGTATTTTGAATTTCCTCTTCTTATTTTGTTTAGAAAAAGGTCCCACTTAAAACCATTTCCTTTTTGCTTTTTGCAAAGTGAAAAAGCAGAGATGTGAATTAGTAAACTTAAAAGAGTTATACATCTGCAGCAACTACTTAGTGTGGGAAGTCTTGAATCCTAATTATAGGAAAGAAGAGACCTGACCCTTGGAAAGCGATAATGCAATATTTTACATATATGTGAGCATTTGGAGAGCTGCAACCACTTTTGCATTTGAATTTATAAGTGAAAGGTGAAATATTATTAATGTAAGTGAAACATGCTTCAAGCAATGAATAAAGCAATGAATCATGTTAAATGAATTTTAAAGAATGTGCAAAGGATGTGTTCTTATTCCTGAATGGCTGGTTTCTTGCACACAGGCTTTTAGATTGAAACTGTACCTGTGGTTTGCTGTTTAATGAAAGAGCGAGATAAACTGGGGACACTATAACAATAATGAAAAAACAGAGATCCATGAGACAGGTTTTGTAGAGCACTTCCTCAGGGAGAGGAAGGGCAGGAGGGATGGATTGCTAATGACTAGAAGTAGAATGTTTGATGGCATTACCAGGCAATGTAAATATGGGCTAATGGCCTCATCCTGCAACACCTTTTCTTAGGTGCTGAATGAGTAGACTCAAAACAGAACACAGCCAGCAGAAGCCTAGACTTTTTAGGATGAGACTTGAAGGTACTGGGAATACAGAGCAGGATTTCAGTCCCTGCCAGCACTGCTGCTGGGAGTATGGGATCTTGTCCCCAGAACACACAGACTCCATGAGTCATCATTCCCTTCACATTTCTGTTGCCTGAATTTAATGGGCTTCTGAACTGATTTACACCTTAAAGCTCTTCATCCTTACAGATACGTGGGGAGACATTCAGGTCCCTAAATACAGATAGTTTCCAGCCGTCACTCCACAGGGGCTTCAGACTCTTGCAGAGGTCTGCTGCCATGGAATGGTAGAATAGTTCGGGTTGGAAGGGACCTCTAAAGGTCATCCAGTCCAAACCCTCTGCAGTGAGTGGGGGCATCTTCGACTAGATCCAGTTGCTCGGAGCCTTGTCCAGCCTGGCCTTCAATGTTTCCAGGGGTGGGGCATCCACAACTTCCCTTGGCAACCTGTTCCAGTGTCTCACCGCTCTCATGGTGAAGAGATTCTTCCTAATGACCAGTCTAAATCTGCCCTTCTCCAGTTTATACCCATTACCCCTTGTCTTATCACCACAAGCCTTTATGAACTGTCTCCCTCCAGCTTTCTTGTAGGCTGCTTTCAGGTACTGGAAGGTCACTGTAAGATCTCCTCTGAGCCTTCTCTTCTCCTGCTGAACAAGCCCAACTCTCTCAGCCTGTCCTCGTATGGAAGGTGCTCCAGTCCTCTGATCATCTTTGTAGCCCTTCTCTGTACCTGTTCCAACAGCTCCGTATCCTTCTTACATTGAGGATTCCAGGATTGGACACAGTACTCCAGATGGGGTCTCACAAGAGAGGAATAGAGGGGCAAAATCATTTCCCTCGACCTGCTGGCCACACTTCTTTTGATGCAGCCCAGGATACAGTAGGGCTTCTGGGCTAAGAGCACACATTGCCGGCTCATGTGAAGCTTCTCATCGACCAGCACCTCCAAATCCTTCTCTGCAGGGCTGCTCTCAATCACACTATCCCCCATCCTGTACTGAAATCAGGCATTGCCCCAACCCAGATGTAGGACCTTGCACTTGGCCTTGTTGAACCTCATGAGGTTCTCACAGCTCCACTTCTCCAGCCTGTCCAGGTCCCTCTGGATGACATCCCATCCTTCCAGTGTGGCAATTGCACCGCTCAGCTTGGTCATCTGCAAACTTGCTAAGGGTGCACTCAATCTTGCCGTCAATATCATTGATAAAGATATTAAACAGCACTGGTCCTAGTATGGACCCCTGAGGGACAACACTTGTCATGGATCTCCATCTGGACTTGGAGCCATTGACCACTGCTCTTTGAATATGACCATCCAACCAGTTTCCTATCCACTGTACCATCTGCCCATCAAATCCATATCTCTCTAATTTAGAGAGAAGGATGTAGTGAGGGGTCACATCAAAGGCTTTACAGAAGTCTAGATAGATCACATCCATCTGTTTACCCATGCCCACTGCTGCAGTCACCCCACCATAGAAAGCCACTAAGCTGGTCATACAGGATTTGCCCCTGGTGAAGCGGTGCTGGCTGCCATTAATCTCTTCCCTGTCCTCCCTGTGCTTTAGCATAGCTTCTAGGAGGATCTGTTCCATGGTCTTCCCAGGCACAGAGGTATGTCATAGCTTTCTTGCAGCATGTTGGCTGTTCCTGTTTGTTGGCCATGCTGTGTGCATTAGTGTAGAGGCACTTCAGTGGAGCTGCTGGCCATGACACCTGCTTAGAGAAACACCCCTTAATTCCTTTGAGGTATTTTGGTGTTTCTCTGTTGGTTTCTATTACCTCAGGAGCCCCTGGCTCATCTCTATGAGACTTCAGGTGTGCAGCACTGTAGCTACCACATCTCAGAGCAACAAGCAGAGAACCCTGTCCTTCTAGCCTTGGTGTGTCATCCCACAGCTTGCCGTGGGCAAGCCTGATATTATCCCCCTCTGCTATCAAGTCTATTTTGAAGGTCTATCAATGAGCCCTACTACCTCATAAGTTAAGACCCTCTTCCCCCTTAGAAAAAGCTGAATCCCATCTGATGCCAGCAAGCCTGCTGCCATATAGGCATTCCCATTATCAAAAAACCCAAAACTGTGGTGGTGAAACTAGCCTTGGAGCCATGTATTAATGGACTGGGTCCATCTGTTTCTCCTAATGTCGTTACCTGTAACTGGAAGGAGAAAGGGAAAAATAATCTTGGTTCCAGACTCCCTTGCCAACTGTCCCAAGGCCCTGAAGTCTCTTTTGATCACTCTTGGACTACACAATGTTGCTCCATGGCCATCCACATGGCAGAGCACTAATAGGTAATAGTATGAGGGCCATACCAGGCTAGGAATTTTCCTAGTGATGTCCTTACCCCAGGCCCCAAGGAAGCAGAAGACTTCCCTTGGAGGAGGATCTGTCCAGCATATTGGGCCCTCTATTCCCTGTGGTGACATTTTACAGGGAGGAAGGATTCGATGCTGTAGGCCTTGTTGATATCGAGCAACTCTGACAAGACCTTGAAACAGAGAGCTGAGAGGAAAACAAGAGCCAGTTCAGTGGGAAGAAGAGACACTCTTTTCCTTTGAGCTATTCCCTTCAGTCTGGTAGATGGAGGATACAGAACCCTTTGATCTTGAAAGTTTTTAGGGTGGCTATTCCTGTTTCTGTCTCAAGGAGGGCAGAGCATGGTTCCACCAGCCTATCTCTTTCTCAGACTCCCTAATGATCCTTACCCCTTTTGCCTCCTCACTTAGCTCTGCCGCCAAACTGAGCAGATCACCCATCTGGTCACACTCCACATGGCTATTCTCTCTACTGTCATCTGTTACCAGTGAGAGGCTTTGGCATTCCCTGCAGCCTTGAACCTGAATGGCTGCGTGTTTTCATAGATGCTGTGTCTGGGTTGTCATCTCTGCTGGCTGTGTGCTGAAGTCTGGACCCTCAGATGCTCAGGATGCCACTTAATGCCTACAGCTAGGCACCGGCACTGCTCCCTTACTTCCAACAGTATATCTGGATGGAAGAGGCAGATTTTAATTTATAACAGTAATTTTTCTCTGATGTCCCCACTGCATTTGTGCAGGTGAAATGTTCCTGGTTTAGTCTGCTGGAGGCTGGAATTCTCTCCAGGTAAGGATCTCTTTGGAATTGGCAACTTTTTACACAAGTATAAACGATCTTAGATATTGCAGGTCTGTGCAGAGAAGAGTATGTATGGTTACTATGGTTGTCTAAAAAAAAACCCTGCCAATGTGCATTGTAAAGAAAAGCAGCAGTTCTGGCACTGGAATAATATTATATAAAAGTCTTCTTTATGGGTCTTGAGCCAAATTCAGCTATTGTTTACATGCATTTGCTCCTTTTGAGTGGCTGGTGCTCTTCACATAGACATAAGAATACATTCCCTCTTGCCATTTTCCCTTCAGCTGCACAACTCCTTCTTCAAGTATGGCAACTTTAAAACAACAAAAAAGTGCTCTTTAACCCGACTGACCTTTAAGCACATGGCCTGTGAAAACATCGTCTTCTTTATATCTACCGTACTCTGTATATCCAAGCACACGTTTGACATTTATGTTTTCCTGAGGCAGTAAATTTTCCTTCTGCTGACACTGAAGTAAATGCTTTAATCAGAATAAATCTGACACTTTAAATCAGCTAACTACATCTATAGCAAATTAATTACTAAAAATGGCTGTGCTTAGGGAGACTGGATGTTTCTAGTATTTATTAAGAGCATGGCTTTTATTTTCTGTAGTCTCTCAAGAGATTTCATATCTGTACAAGTGAATAATTCTAGTTCACTTCAATAGGGCTAGTATGTTGGTTAGGTGCTATTAGTCTGAGCCCTAAAATTAATGTGAAAGCTACTGCAGGCAGAAAACTTTTGTGCTTCTGAGGGGAAAGCAGGGCTGGACAAGTATGAAGCAAATAATCTAGAATCCATATTGTCTACAAAATGGATGTCCTGTGAGCAGATGACATTTGAGCCCTTGCAGAAAGGGCTTTGTGATCAGCCTGGTATATTGCTGTATTGAGCACCGAGCTTGAGGCACAGGCTATGCTGGAGCTTCTCGCTCTCCTACTAGCCTTGCACCAGGCTTGACTCCAGGCAAGCATTCGGCTTAGCCCCAGGTCTGACCGGCTCCCAAAATACTCTACAGATACATTCATTGAGCCCAAAAAGAAAACTGTAAAAAAGCTTCCTGCAATTTTTAACAAGAAATGTATCCAGTCTCCATAAAAACGATAATTAATGACACTTTTTAAAGCTTCATTTTGTTGAGAAAGGAAGCTTGGCTGTTTGGAGGAAATGCTAATCCAAACCCTTTTTGGGAAAGGAGCCTTTAATGACTTTCAAACCTGCTGTAACTGTTTAGGACAACTTCCATGTCCAAGCTTGTGAAGATCCCTTGTCTTCCATGCAGATGATCAAAGTTCCCTCTTTCTCTGTTTTTCATGTCTTAAACAAATCTCTGTGAATTATATTGAATCCCAGGCAAACCCTTTAGCTCATGCTTTTTTGTGAAAGAATGTATCCAATTTTTTCCAGAATTTTCACAACATCTTTCCCCTAAGTATGTCGCTTTTGCTCAGAAAACAGTAAGATTAGCCAAACCTCTTTCATAGATGCAAACCGTAATGGGAAATAAAAGTAAGATCTTCCCTCACCCTGAGGGACCACCATTATTTAGGCCTTTATTTCCTTCC
The DNA here is from genome assembly GCF_032191515.1 of Phaenicophaeus curvirostris. Taxonomy (NCBI): domain Eukaryota; kingdom Metazoa; phylum Chordata; class Aves; order Cuculiformes; family Cuculidae; genus Phaenicophaeus; species Phaenicophaeus curvirostris. The sequence goes on along the minus strand of NC_091396.1, from coordinate 53,388,463 downwards.
CAAAATATGAGCAGAACAGGCTGTATTCAAATCTGCCCTGGCACCACCTGCAGATTGGCATGAGGCTGTTTCCTAAGAAACTATTGAACACCCAATTTGTGGTGGAAACACCTGCCAGCCCAATGTCAATGTTCCCTTTGTTGAAAATATGACCCTCATTGGTGGTGGGTGAGGGGACGTATATCTGTGATGCCCTGTAGCCCTGCAAGGGTGCGAGAGACTGGAGTGGTATGGGAGAGCTAGTTGTGGGTCAGCATCATTGGAGGATCAGTGTGCAGATTAACTCTAGGGACTCGTTTCCCTGCTCAAACGTGCAATTTTTAGATCTTCCTGCTAAAGTCAGTGATGTGACACGTTTCAAATGGGCATCATTCAACTGAAAGTGCTGGCCCTGGGGTTTTCAGCTCTTGTGAAATCTGGTTAAGAGTGAATTTCTAGAGTAAAACTACCATTCTCTCAGAACTCAGGGGGAAACTATGCAACTTCTCACTCTACTCACAACAATAGAATAGAAGAAAAGAATTGTAAGCTAACTAGGTAATTAACAGATCTTAACTGGATAAAAACAACAGCAGTTTCACACTCCTTATAAGTCTGATGAGTGGCTGATTTGAAACTTGCTTGCAAATTCCTTCAAAATCATTGAGGTTTCTCCCTTACTGTTGCAATGAAAAGCAAGTCAGAGATTAAGCTGCTGATCCACCAAAGGGTTCAAACTCCGCTGAAGGATGGAAGCCAACAGAGCTGCCAGATTCATGAAGTCATATTCAGAGTGAGATAACTCTGTCCAAATCTCATTCTGAACATGAGTTTGCTCTCTGGCATGCATGTGAAACCTTTCAGTTTCTCCATTGACTTTAATTTTCAGTTGTTATAAACTTGCTAGACTGGTAACTTGGACAAAGTGTTAAATAAATAAATAAATACATACAGACAGACATGAAAGAGCCTGCTTGCCAAAGATATAATTTTCTGACTTTCTCTGCTCAGACAAAAACTGCCTAAAAACCCCAGTACTGAGCCAGCAAGTACTGCAATGTCATTAACAATGTTCCAGCCAAACTAATGTTCTGCACTTAGCATCTTCAGGTACAGAGGTGTTTAAGAGCTGCTGTGAATTGCATGACTAGCTCATCTCCTTTTCTTAACAATTTCATCCACACCCTCAATAAAAGGAAATTTTGGGGTAATTTTGGTCTTGAACAGTTTAAACTGGCACCTAGGCCACAGACTTACAGTAAGGCACAAAATAATGCAAGAAACTGGGAATCTGAAAAAAGTGAATACCACGAATTTCTAAGGATGTTAGAAATTGAGCAAATAGTAATCACAGCTGCTGTTGGAATGGTAATTAATAGATTCACAGATTTTTACCACTGTGTGCTGCTGCAGCTCTTGGTTTTTCACCTGTCAATCTCATACTGCATAGTGAAATACCTGCGTTTTATCATGCCTGTTTCATATATTATGAGATTGAAGCACTGAGAGGGTCTCATGCCCAGGATGAACTGAACAAAAAGCCCCAAGTGGTCCAAGATGTGTCCCCGTGCTGTATTATGGGGGGCATTGCCTACATCCATCTCTTGCTGCAGGTGACCAAGAGGCCAGTGGAGGGGAAAGTGCCTTGTGCTGGGTCATTATGTTGATGCCTTCACCCTAACCTGCCCCAGGGAACAGCTAGATGGGCTAATGCTTTTCTGGAGAGCCTGGTTTTGCACATCTCTGTGACACATTCCCCTAGGCAGCCCCTCGCCCCAGTGCCATCCTCAAAGATGGTGCTCAGGGTTCCCCAAACAAAGGGAAAGAGGAAAGGGTAGAATATGGTAACATAGTAATACCTGAGATGATAACTGGTTTTAAATTTTAACTAACTGAATATCAAGTTACTTGAACTTCTGAAGCTAGAAACAGGCTGTTCTCACTAAATAATTTGAGGCATTTGTGTTGTCCAAGAGGCTGCAATAGCACAGGTTTGGCAGCTGACTTTGCAATTAACCCCTGCTAAGGCAGATTACAGAGAGAATCTCTTCCGCTAGATTGAAGAAGGGTGAGAATCATACGATAAGAGCTTCAATGAGGCTGTGCTGCTCTGAAGCATTTCCAAACTAAAGATTCACTGAGTAACCTTGGGAACATCTCTTGGCATTTTTAATCCTGAAAGGTACTGGGATACTATAACACACTGATACATTTTTTATATACCAGTAAGGCCCATACCTACGTATTCAAGTACCAAACATCTACTGAAAACATGTAAATCTGGCATTTAAATATCTTGAAGACCTAAACCTGAATACTGAAGTCTTAACTGAACCAAAAACCTTCTACTGACATCAACAGGCGCCTTTTCAGAGTAAGGATTGAAGGGTTTAGTCTTAAATAGAACTCAAGTAGTTTTAAAATCACTAGTAACTGGATAAAAATGCTGTTTTGGGAAACTGAGAGCCACTTTTGTATAGCAGTAGCAAAAATGTTAATGCCATTTTTTCTTTTAGTTCAGTGACAGAAAGAGAAGTATTAAAAAATCAGGTTTTGAGTAAGTTACCTATGACTTTAATAACTCAATGTAGATTTGTGGGCATGCTGAATTTGCCTGTCTGTAATCATTATTAGATAAAAAAGACTGTAAGGTAACTATCTGAGTTAAAAATGATAACTTTCCAGTGATTATCTGCACCCTGTCATTTTGACTTCTTAAGCCTGAAGTTTACAGTGCTCCAGGCAAAAACATTACTGTTACTGTACCTCAGATAAGATGTAGCCTGTTTTTTTTTCTGTGTAATATTTATTGTATATTGGGCATTGCTAAAAGGATCTTATTTTAACTGAAGCCAGATTTTCTGTAGTTAATAGAGTTAGGAATGGTGTATTATTTTCCAACTTGGACAGGTTATTAATACTTCTAAGTTGTGAACATGGAAAGAATTCCCATAAATCTGCACAGTGCACTGCAGTTTACAGCAGAAGAGATAAAGATGTATGAAAAGCTGCTGAGTGCCTGCATGTTATATCCAGCCCCTGTTCAAGTGCCTAATTCTGCTCTGTGGCTCTGTGGTATCCTGGAGGAGATGATACCTGTGTGGACCTGCCAGTGGATTCCAGGGCTGGCCAGACCTAGGTCTAATACTACTCTTCCTCAAATGCTGCTCTCCCTTTCTGCATGTTTTCCACATGCGTCATGACAGTCCTCTGTCTCCCTAGAGGATGTAGTTCAGCCAAAAGTGTCAGGGTTTAGCAGGGCAACACAGAAATTTTAAAGGATTGATGACCAATTACTTTTACACCCCTCTATTTTAGCAGGCAGAGTGGGCAATGTATTTCTTTCTTTCTTTTTTTTTTTTTTTTTTTTTGCTTTAAAGGGACAAACATCATTCTCAAGTTGAAAAGTCTCAGTCCAGTTAACCAGAGATATCATATTCAGACCTCAGTGTCCTACATCACACTTTTGATATAAAGAAAGTTATGTACACCTGTATGTATAAAGCTGACCTTTCCCCCTGCTGTGCCACATGTAATTTGGGGTCATTTTTATTCAGGCTCCTCTTTTCAGACATGCATATGCCTGCCTTGCACACACAAGCATGGCATTCATGCAAACCAGGTGCATGCAGAAAAGAATTTTGCTCTGAATATGTATTTAGGCAGCAGTAACTAAGCTCTCCAAATTCTTCTCACTATGTGCACAGGGCTTTGTGTAAAACCCGGGACAGAATCTCATTCTTGTCTTTAGTTTCTTGGTCATCCTAGTCAGAAATCAAGAGGACATAGTCTCATGATACAGCCATTATGCTGCTACAGCGTCGCTACATGACTTTGGGCAACACAGGGAGTGCAGATCCCTAGGAGGTGCTGAGGGCTCTGGCTCCCTTCCAACAAAACACTTAAGGTTGTTATTGCAATCAAAGTAAGGACTCGCTGGCTTCAGTGTAACCAGTGTTTGTGCTTTGCTCTAACAAGGCTGGGGCATTCAGTACCTTATTGGATCCAATCTTTGACATTTTGGTTCCAGGTCTCTCTTTCACTCACTGTAAAAATGCAGTAATGGTGCTCAACTTGCAAGTATTTTGTGAGGTTATGCTTGTACATAAAAGAAAATCCCAAGAAAGTGAATTATAAATGTCAGTGTATGATTTTGGGGAAGTGTTAGTAGTAAAACAAATGTGATATATCTAGTCCACTTGCACAATAAAAATTACTATTATCCTTTTGCATCTTCTGTGCATTTATTCTCACTGCACTGGGCATGGTCACACTGGTATCCCCAGCTTTGTGGGTGTGTAGCTAAGGGAAGCTGAGTTACTTCCACAGGTCACAAAAAAAATTGATGGCCAAGCGAACACTGAGGTATCCTACTCAGGCTGTAACTTCTGAAATGCCTTAACTTAGTTCTATAAATAGCTTTGGTCCAATTCTGCTTCCACCTACATGCCTGTAGCTCCATCCCATCCACTTATGTGTCACTGCTCTGTCTCTTGTAGGAGAGCTTACAATTCAACTTCAGGTTTTCTGCTGCTGTATCTCATGTTTGACAAGATGATAGATTAGATCACTAAAGCTGAGGCTAGGTAACTAAAGTAAGGCTTAAAAGAGATGTAAGTACCAAAGCAAACAGCCTTCTCTCAAGGATTTATGGTTGTGTTCTATACAAATCTGGAAGTAGTCTTACTTGTGCCTGCATATGCATTAAGCACTGATCACATCTAAGAAAAAAAAGCAAAAATGGAAACCTCTCCTAAGGCAAGATCCCCAAATGCATAATTAAGGCACCAAATGTGTGGACAGTTGCATTGTTTATACTGGGTGCTGTGAGACGCACAACCCCAGTTTTCTCCTTCTAAGCACTGACAGCTTCTAATAAGAAGTGACAGTGTAGGGTGGGAAGTTGTACCTTGTGCTTTCTTAGTGTGCTCTGCAACAAACTGAAAAATTAGTTTTCAATTAAAAAAAATGTCTTTCTTAACATTTTTTGGTTATGCAAAATGTAACTGCCCTGTGTTAAAGGCAGAGCACAGGTCTCCCTGTACCTTTGGAACTGATATAGATACCGTTGTGGTCTGATGACCTCGTAGTTGTCACATCCAACCTGTACAACATTTGATCTTAAAAATTATTTTTGCAAGTTGCAACACTAGTTTTAAAAATAATGAATGTTTCCAGTTTGTACCACATTAAAGATGTAAACACTGGTCATCCATTTTGTCTTCTGAAGACTCAAAAATACAATAGCTTTCTGGGAGATGCTATTGAAATATTTTTTCTCAACACAGATGGGGCATCTACACACTTACGCAACTCAGGTCACTGGAGGATGTCAGTGTGACAACCTTGTTGATATCAGCTATGCTGAGCCTCCCCCCCCGGGAAGCCTTAAAAGACAGAATTCCCTTCCAGGTCTCTGATTCACAAACGCTGTTAGATTAAGCTATGCTGACTGAAGAAGTTAATTGGATGTTGCTTTCATCAGCCAGAACAGCTGCACATGATGGGGATTTTTAGTTCGCAGGCCAGCACAGTAACTTAAACTGAAATAGATGTTGATCTTGTTTGTTTGTATATGAGGCTGTCAACACTGAAGGCTGCTGGACAGGCAGGCTGCTTGTATTCTTGCCTTCATGTAGGTGCTGTAACTTGGGTAAAGTGCCTGACCAGGTGGGGAGAACAAACTTCTGTCCATCACAGCTTGAACTGGAAGAACTTGTGAAGCACAGATTGCTCCTCCTCTTACTAAACTGTATCTCATCCATGTGGGTGTAACAAAGGGAAAGGACTCCAAGTGTCTGGAAGTACATTGTAAAACTGCATTTCAAAGAAAGCAATTGTGAAGTGAGTGTGTTTTGATGAAGGAAAGTCCTTTTGAGAGGTTTTCAAGGCATCTGGATGGTTGCTTCACTGCTTTAGTAACAAATCAGACTACTCCTGAGGACTTTCCACATGTAGGGTTTTGGAAACATGCTTTCAATGGGCATTTTTGGTGGAGTGGATTTGCCTTCATTACTAGATGTGTTTTTCTCCTGGAGAATGCTCAACTATGTGCTCTGGGTCTGGGGCTAATAAGTTTGACAAGGCGAGTGTTAGAAGATGGGTAACAGCATAGCTGGGAGCATACCTGTCAGTATACTTTGCTGCAGGCTTGGTAAGCTGCAAAAGGACGCCTTTAACTACTGAGAGAAAAAGGCATGATCTCAACTTGCCAAGAAGGCTTTAGTAACTCACCAGCACTTAAAAAAGGAAACAGTATCTTTATGTGGATGAATCACTCATTGCAAGCGCTGAGACAGTAGGATAGCTTTTTCAAGAGTACCCAGATGACTACAGAGTTTACAATGTGTCAGGCTTCCGCGGTTGCAATTTTTTTCTTCTGAAGCTGGAGTTAATTTTCAAAGACACTGAGCATCTACCTACACAAGAAAATCTTAGGAGCCTAACTCATACGTGACAATAGCTTAAAACTGTACCTCTGCAATGGATCAGTGCCACAAGCGCTTACTGTTAAGGGAAGTTGCTGCATTTGCATAGAGAGCTTGCAAAGAGGATATTGAATCTTCTCCCTTTTTGTTCTGGCATGCTATACTAAGCATCCTTTCAAATGCAGAGTAGATTGACACCCATTACGTACCTGAAAGCAATATCATCTACGCAACACAACGGACTTCACAGCAAAGCCTTACCAGAAACTGAGCTGTCTGAGCAGAGATGCTCCTTGACCACAGACACAGCAGCTATAAGTCTGGTTTTGAGAAGCTGTATGTGAGGCAAAGAGAGTGGCAGGTGTGAAGGCAGAGAAAGGAAAGCCAGCAGAAAGCAAGCAAAGGGGTTGTCACTTTGTCCCTGAGGGGGGAATGACGCTGAACTGACTCTGAGGCAAGGTTGTAAATTTTAAGCAAGGATAGCATGTGCTATTTGCCTCTCCACTGTTCAGAGAAATGGATATTTATTTATAGTCACATACATGAACTAGAGTGTTGCAAGAAATATCCCTGAATTTATCTTCCATTTTTTTTTCTCCAATAATTGCTTCAGGATCTCAAACCCCAGCAGATAAATCTATGGTTACCCTTTTGTCCCCAGTGGTTAGACAGATTTTAAAGAAGAATACTAAATATTGAAAGACTGTTGTGTACACACGTGCATGCCATCTCGAAGATCTTGTGTATATATGTGCATTTTCCAAGCCCGTTCCCAGAGAGAAATGATGTTGCTCCACAAGCTATACAATGACTTAATTACTGGGAAAGGCAATCCCATTGTGATTTGAATTGCTCCTTGAGTTATTAAAAAAAATATCAAACATGGGTTTAATTGCTATGAAGGTTTTAGTTGCTTATAGCCAGGAATTTAGCTCAAAATGTCTGCACTCCTGAATTTAATTTGTGCAAGCTTTAATATCTTCATGCAACCAACCACTGAGGTATTTCTGGTTTTAGAACAATATACTAAACCATTCTGACTTCTCCAGGCAGGATCAGTTTAAAGCTTTGATTACCTAAGCTTTAAATCCTTAATCTGTGCTTGGAAAAGGCTGGGGAGGGGAGTTAGTGGAGAGAGACAGGATTTGCTGAATGTCCAGCCAAATATCTCCTAACAAAGCCAAAATAGATTTTCTGTGACACAGACACACATGAATTTGCCCACAATAAAACCACATCAGTGTGCTGACTTGGTGGGTAGATGCACGTGTGGCACACGCATGGTCTCTAAAGCTCTGGACAAGTGCCTGTGCTCTGCAGCCCTTGCCCCTTTTACCCCTTGCAGCCATGTGCGAGTAAATCATGGCTGTCAGTGTGGTAGCAGCTTGATTAAAGTTCAGGGGTTTAATAGATCATTTTAAAAACCCCAAATTACTCCCACTCCCTAGTCGATCCACCTGGACCCTTGCCCTAGGTGCATGGCAGTTTTCAACCAGCGCTGGAGAAGCCAAGTCTGGGCCTGAGGTTCCTGCTTATTCCCCGAGGATCCTCACTGCAGACCTAGACCAACATTCTCAGCTGTATTTAATCTGCGCTGAGACAAGCTGGCTATGAGAAAATGCAAAGGAAAAGGCGCATAAGCAAAGACATGGAAAAACTTGGACAGTTGGCCTGCTTTGTTCACTTGGTAAACTGGAGGCTGGCCAGTAACAGCGGAGCTCCCTTGGCAATACAAGTCTGTTCCAATTAATCGTGTTTAACCATTCTAATCACACTTTAGCACATTAATCCTATTTTCAATCCAAAACACATCTGAAAGAGCGGCATGTGGGCCTTTTTATAGCAACCGCAAATCAGATGTAACTGAGAGACATAGGGCCCTAGTTTACTCTGCACTTTCACTGAACTTAAACTTAATAAAATATGTGACTGAGTTGTGGTTGGATTTACTGCATGATGTTGATGCTTCCACATATAAATAGATCCCTTAAGTAACTTAAAAACCTGTCAGAAAGGGCAGTGAAAATTTGATTATAAGGTAACCAGTGCGTGTGTTTTCTAACAATGACATTGCTCCTCTGGTCAGTGGTATTGAGAGAACTTTTAACATTTAATCTGCTTATGAACATAAATGATGCTACACTTGGAATGGCGGGGATGCATTTTGTGCCCCAGCCACTCTCAGTTACAAAGAATTTAATGCTTTGCTTTAACCATAAAAACAAGATAAATCTGTTATCTTCTCCCAGGCATGCTTTCTTCTGGCATTTAAAATAAACTTTAAAACAGCAAAAATTTTAAATTTGTTCTGTTCACAATGCACGAAGGGAAATAATATTTTTTGATTTGTACTCCTGATAAAATTGAACTGCTTTGCATTGCTTCTGTGTTAAGACCCTTCTTTTCAATGAGAGATGATCTTATTATGGTATAGAACCATGATGCTGCTTTTTACTCTGTGGATTTGCTTTAAATTGAACAACACCAACAAACGTAAAACCTCACATCCCGGTACGACCACCCCAAACCTCTTGCCATCTTTAATGCCTGAATCCATGTTTATTGGCAAGCTCAAAAGAGGTGCATTGAACTGTAAATTATACAGAAGAGTACGTGTTTGAATGTTGAATTTAGCTGTGGAGTGGGAATGAAGTTATCAAGTCACAATAAATGAAAAGCTTAGCAGTTCAGAATATGGCAAGAAAAGATATAGAAGTAAGTTCCCTCTTAAAATGGAAAATGTTGGACAATTACCAGGTTTATACTCAGTGTTTGGTTTTCTAAGTAAACACTTCTATCTTTTTATTTTACAAATAATAATCTGGAAAGATACATTAGGGGAACCTAAATGCAAACTAAAAATGCATTTATCCAGGTAAGTAAGGTTTTATTAAACAATTTAATTCATTCCAGTTCTTTTGGAAGAAATTACAGGTTATGGTTAATGTAGTGTATCAGACAGCAATAGCATTCACAGAGCCACCTGCATTTAATATACAACTGTCAGAAATCTCTACTCACTACCGCTTACCCAGAAAGAAATATGCAACCACTTTATCAACCTAGGACTTCTTATTATTAAAAATAATAAAAATTTTTTTAAATACATGAAAATATAGACTCAGTTTATGGGATTTTACTATTCAGTAGAATCTGTGTGGATTTTTTGAGCTTATTGAATTATTTGTCATTTTGCCCCCTTCGGTATGCTTTAGTAGGCACTGGAAAACTCTATCCACTGGGACTGTGACCAAACAGACAATTAAGACAAGACATTCAAGGCAACTCTTATAAATAAGCTTTTCCAAATATCATGAAGAAAGTTCAGAAGACATAATTTAGTGCTAGTGATGCCAAAGCCTGAAAATCCTTGGGTTAAAGATACCAGCTGATGCATGGAATATTATGAAATTCCATGACCTTCTAATGGAAACAGCTCATCTAGTAAGTATTTCTAATATTCTTCAAAAAGCAGTCTGTTACTGATGAAAAAAAGCAATTAGGTGACCTAGTGTCTGCAGCGGTAGAGCACAAAGCAGTGAGTTGACACTTTTGGCTTCTCCCCCACCACTGATGAACAGCATGACCTGAAAAAATCTGAAGATCTTTTGCTTTCTGTTTGCCCTGCAAAATGGGGACAGCATGAGGAAGGCCATGAAGGTCCATTTTACCAAGGCAGGAGCTTTAAGATGTCTGTGACACCAGGCAGCCTTCACAGGGAGATGGAGGGAAAGACTGCTCTAATGGGAAGTTTGAACAACGTGAATTATTTATTTTTCACTATCTGTACCATTTCATGCAAAAACTTGGCAGAATAGAGTAAGTAAGTTTACTTTAGATCTCAAGGGGGAGCTAGGAGGCAAATGAGCAGGGTGGTAAGTACTTCTACGTGCCCTAGAAAACAAACTACAGTCAGCAAAAGCTTGTTCACTTGTGCTACAAGCAAGTGGTGATGCTCTGTCTTCTGCGAAGCAGAACCATTAAGAGACAAAGGTTTTAAGATATTAATCTTTCCCTTCCTGAAGTTTAGCAAGTTTTTTTCCTATTTACTTACACAGAGCCAAGATTAAATCAAAACCTACCTATGGTCCCATTTCAGCCACAAACTTTAACAAGTGCAGGGGGACTCTGCTGCACCAGGCAGAAGAGAGGTTGATGGATTTATTCCCCTTCCTTTATTAGGAAACCTTTCTATAATTTGTAATAATTTATCTTCTGAAGCAAAGCTCTGCAGCAGACAAGGAGTTGTCTGCTTCACAGTCTGGTTTTTGGCACCCCATTTCACTGCTCACCTACCAAAGCACAATATCCTTCCACAGCAGCCTGGAAAACCTCAAAGACCAAGCAAATCACATATGCATAAAGAGCGGGTACATATTCTTCCCTAATACCAGAGCACCCTCACTGTGTCAATGCCTTCTTTTCCTTGGCCCCCAAAAGTAAATCCTCTATGGGTTGATCACAGAATTGTGGCCTCTAATAGATCTTCAACCACGCCTTGAATTTCAGGCCAAAAATATTTGATTGTTTTAGGCTAGGTTTTGTCATTGTACCAGAACTTCAGATGTGTTGCCAAAGACTTCATGTGTTCATCAGGGAACAGAGACAGTACAGGTAAGGGAACTGGTTCGTGTTTAAGCATGTTGACATTGCAGCAAAAATATTTTCCAGAGCAACAGGTTAAGGAAGGCCAGCTCCTTAAAGGGGATATTTTGGTTGCTTAAAATTAATTTATTTTTAACCGTCAGATAAAGGCAAAGTCAGAATATAAACAAAGTAACTATGACAATATAAGTGATAAGTAACAAATAAAGGTGTAAATGTAGTTACTTGGACACCTTCTGGATTATACAATGTAGTGGGTGCCTTAGGCTCGACATTACATACCAGCTCTCCATGGGGGATTGGGATAGGAAGGCCTAGATTGTTTGCTTAGTTTCACTGGTATGAAACTGGAGTAAATGCAATAGTTCATATATGGATCCCTAATACAGTATTTTAAATCCTATAGTAAGATTATTATCCTCTAGAGAGCCTCTGGAGCTTATCCTGATTAATACCTATGTAAATAAGATCACAGCCCAACGCCCAGAATCAGTTTGGAAATTTTTTATAATGCTAATTTTAATTCTGATTTAGTTGGTCTCTAATCTTCTCCAAGCTCCTGTCTTAGCAGTGCATGCCGATGCCAGAGCTGCAGTGGAAGATCTCTAATTCCTCTTCAGGAAGGGTGTAATCACTTTCATAGAATCATAGAATCATAGGTTGGAAGAGACCCACCGGATCATCGAGTCCAACCATTCCTATCAAACACTAAACCATGCCCCTTAACACCTTGTCCACCTGTGCCTTAAACACCTCCAGGGAAGGTGACTCAACCACCTCCCTGGGCAGCCTGTTCCAGTGCCCAGTGACCCTTTCTGTGAAAAATTTTTTCCTAATATGAAGCCTGAACCTCCCCTGGTGGAGCTTGAGGCCATTCCCTCTTGTCCTGTCCCCCATCACTTGGGAGAAGAGGCCAGCACCCTTCTCTCTACAACCTCCTTTCAGGTAGTTGCAGAGAGCAATGAGGTCTCCCCTCAGCCTCCTCTTCTCCAGGCTAAACAACCCCAGCTCTCTCAGCCATTCCTCATAAGGCCTGTTCTTCAGCCCCCTCACCAGCTTTGTTGCTCTTCTCTGGACTCGCTCCAGAGCCTCAACATCCTTCTTGTGGTGAGAGGCCTGGAACTGAACACAGGATTCAAGGAGGGGTCTCACCAGTGCCGAGTACAGAGGGAGAATAACCTCCCTGGACCTGCTGGTCACACCGTTTCTGATACAAGCCAAGATGCCATTGGCCTTCTTGGCCAGCTGGGCACACTGCTGGCTCATATTCAGTCGGCTGTCAACCAACATCCCCAGGTCCCTCTCCTCCAGGCAGCTTTCTAGACAGATTTCTCCTAGTCTGTAGCACTGCACAGGGTTGTTGTGCCCCAAGTGCAGGACCCGGCACTTGGCCTTGTTAAATCTCATCCCATTGGTCTCAGCCCAGTGGTTCAGCCTGTTCAGATCCCTTTGCAGAGCCTCCCTACCCTCCAGCAGATCAACACTTCCACCCAGCTTAGTGTCGTCCGCAAACTTGCTAAGGGTGCACTTGATGCCTTCATCCAGGTCATTGATAAAGACATTGAACAGGGCTGGAGCCAGCACTGAGCCCTGGGGAACCCCACTTGTCACTGGCCTCCAGCTGGATTTCACACCATTTCCCACCACTCTCTGGGCCCGGCCAGCCAGCCAATTTTCCACCCAGGAGAGTGTGCGCCTGTCCAGGCCAGAGGTGACAGTTTCCCAAGCAGAATGCTGTGAGAAACTGTGTCAAAGGCTTTACTGAAGTCCAGGAAGACCACAACCACAGCCTTTCCCTCATCCAGCAGCCGAGTCACTTTGTCATAGAAGGCTGTCTGGTTAGTCTGGCAAGACCTGCCTTTTGTGAACCCGTGTTGACTGGGCCTGATCACCCGGTTCTCTTGCATGTGCTTCATGATAGCACTCAAGATCACCTGCTCCATGACTTTCCCTGGCACTGAGGTCAGACTGACAGGCCTGTAGTTTCCTGGATCCCCCCTGCGGCCCTTTTTGTAGATGGGCACAACATCAGCCTCCAGTCCAGTGGGACTTCCCCAGTCTTCCAGGGCTGTTAGAAGGTGATGGAAAGGGGTTTGGCCAGCACATCCGCCAGCTCCCTCAATACCCTTGGATGAATCCCATCCGGCCCCATAGACCTGTGGGCGTCTAGTCGGGTGAGCAAGGCTCTGACCACCTCCTCTTGGATCATGGGAGCCTCATTATGCTCCTCTGTCTCCTGGGTTTGTACACAGACGGAACGACTTTCTTTACAATTAAAGACTGAGGCAAAGAAGGCATTAAGTACCTCAGCCTTTTCCTCATCCCCTGTTAGTGTTGTTCCTTCTGCGTCCAATAGGGACTGTATGGTCTCCCTAGTCCTCCTTTTATTATTTCTATATTTATAGAAAGATTTTTTGTTATCTTTCACAGACTTGGCCAATCCAATTTCTAGCTGAGCCTTAGCCCTTCTGATTTTTTCTCTACACAATCTCACTTCCCTCCTGTAGTCCACCCAAGAGGCCTGTCCCCTCTTCCAGAGCCCATAAACATTTCTCTTCTTCTTGATATCCCTCAAGATCTCTCTGTTCAACCAAGCTGGCTTTCTCCCCTGCCGGCTTTTTTTATGGAACATGGGGATGGCTTTCTCCTGGGCTGCTAGGATTTCCTTTTTGAAGAGCTCCCAGCCCTCATGGGCTCCCTTACCCTTAAGTACTGTCTCCCATGAGACTTTGCCAACCAGCCTTCTGGAGAGTTCAAAGTCTGCCCTCTGGAAATTTAATGCTACTGTCTGTGCATCACTCTCCCAGGGGCCGTGGGCATAGGGTGCTGTCTGCTCAGCTGTCGCAGAGCTGAGGAGCATTTCCAGAAGGAAATGGGGGACTGGGCTCTGCTTTCACCACTTCCCCCAGCTCTCTGCGCTCCCACGTTGAGCTGACGGGAATAGAATCATAGAATCATAGAATCATAGAATCATAGAATCATAGAATCATAGAATCATAGAATAACCAGGTTGGAATAGACCCACCGGATCATTGAGTCCAACCATTCCTATCAAACACTAAACCATTCCTCTTAGCACCTCGTCCACCCGTGCCTTAAACACCTGTCCCCTCTTCCAGAGCCCATAAACATTTCTCTTCTTCTTGATATTGAACAGGGCTGGAGCCAGCACCGAGCCCTGGGGAACCCCACTTGTCACTGGCCTCCAGATGGATTTCACACCATTTCCCACCACTCTCTGGGCCCGGCCAGCCAACCAGTTTTCCACCCAGGAGAGTGTGCGCCTGTCCAGGCCAGAGGTGACAGTTTCCCAAGCAGAATGCTGTGAGAAACTGTGTCAAAGGCTTTACTGGAGTCCAGGAAGATACATCCATAGCCTTTCCCTCATCCAGTAGCCGAGTCACTTTGTCATAGAAGGCGATCAGGTTAGTTTGGCAAGACCTGCCTTTTGTGAACCCGTGTTGACTGGGCCTGATCACCCGCTTCTCTTGCATGTTTATCTTGCTCAGTAACAGTATTGTAGTTCAGTACTGTGCGATAACAATACTGCAGTGCTTATGCATCCCAAGTGTAGACAAGAACTACAGGGTACTGAAAAACACACAACACAAAGAGATGTAGCCTGCCCTAAAGACATGATCCTAGAAGATAAGATACAACAGATGTGAGAAAATTCAGATCAATTGGGCCTTATTAGTCTGAATAGTTATTGGACAGTACAACAGTATATTCATTTTACATTTACTTAATGATGAGTTATGTTGAAATTGATCATATTTCTTATGCAGAATAGAGATTTCTCTTTACAAATATTTTAGCCTATTTTAGAAATTGTTGGGAGGTGTCAGCAAAGTCTCTATAACTCTTTATATCAGATAACAGGGCCCCTCACCACAAGAAGGATGTTGAGGCTCTGGAGCGAGTCCAGAGAAGAGCAACAAAGCTGGTGAAGGGGCTGGAGAACAGGCCTTATGAGGAACGGCTGAGAGAGCTGGGGTTGTGTAGCCTGGAGAAGAGGAGGCTGAGGGGAGACCTCATTGCTCTCTGCAACTACCTGAAAGGAAGTTGTATTGAGGAGGGAGCTGGCCTCTTCTCCCAAGTGACGGGGGACAGGACAAGAGGGAATGGCCTCAAGCTGTGCCAGGGAGGTTCAGGCTTGACATTAGGAAAAAATTTTTCACAGAAAGGGTCACTGGGCACTGGAACAGGCTGCCCAGGGAGATGGTTGATTCACCATCCCTGGAGGTATTTAAAAGACAGATGGATGAGGTGTTGTGGGACATGGTTTAATTATTGATAGGTATGGTTGGACTGGATGATCCTGGAGGTCTTTTCCAACCTAGTGATTCTGTGATTCTGTGATACGAGGAATATAGGGTTCCTTATAGTTTTTTGTGCACATCAAACGTTTTTAATGCCCATGTGTGCATTACAAAAAAAGAAAATAGTGTTAATAATTTCTGTTACAGATTTGTACTTAGACCAAGCCAAAAAGAAAGGCTTTGTAATCAGCCAGTCATTATAGGTGCAAGATTGCAGTTTTAGGGTGCTTGGACAGGGGGAATTATCAGAATCCCACTCGCAGAAGGGATATTTCCTCATGCTTGTTTGTTCAGTGATTCTGTGTGTTGATCACATAGGTCCCAGCATACTTCAATTTTGTGGTACCCCTAAGGAACTGCTGCTGCCCTGTGTGTTCCTCTCTGATCAGACTTTGGCATAATGACAGCCTAAAGAGAAATGCAACAGGCTCTTGGACAGCCGGCCCTGTGTCAAAGTCACCGTGTCAGTGAAACGTCACACAGTGTTTTCACTTTGGTTGAGAATTTCAGCCAGCTGCATTTGGCCTTTTCACCTGTGTCTGCAGAGACATAAATATGTTGGTATGCTTGCACATTAACTCAAACACAGCCGAGGCTGGCTGTGGAGCTCAGATCCCTGCTATTTTAAAAAAGGGGAAACAAACCCTGATTGTTGCTATTATGGATATAGTTAAAATTAGAAATAGATCCAAGTGGGAATACGGGGAATGAATCCAAGTTGAAACACAGAGCTGAAACCGTATTTTCACCCTGCTTACATCTCCAGCTCTGAAAAGAGTGTCTGGCATGTGTTTGAAAAGCACACAGGAGGTTTGAGGCAGGCCCATCCCTAACTGCAGTTAGTAATGGGCCCCTCTGGGTAAAACGCAGACTCACAACATTTCCAGCCTTCTAGAGTCTTAGTTGTTTCGTTTAGGCATTATCAAAAGAACAGTACAGTGCATTTGGTGGCAGGGCCATCTGTTTGAGATTAAAAAAGAGAGGGCGCCATGCCCTACTGCACAGGTATAAGGATGTGGTCTCCAGCTCTGTACCTCGGTCCTTGTTCTCACCTGGCTGTGAACCAACAGGGTATTTGCAGCAGATTTAGAGCTATGCAGACTTTGTCCAACATTGCTGCACTTCCCACAAGTGCAACATCCCGAGGGGGCTGTAAGGGCAGCCACATGCCCTCTCCTAAACTGCTTCCAAAGTACATTTTTAACAAAGCTCCAGCAAGCTTGTTGGTTTTTTTTTCCTTTTTGGTCTAGCTATGCCTGATGAACAAGACTGAGAAACCCAGGTCAAGCTCACTATTAATTTACAGACTTCAGTAGAGTAAGGATAATTCTTGTCTGTGCTACAGCATCTGGGTTTTGGGGGACAGTTCAACAGTTGCGGTCCTTCATGAATCTCTGCGAGCAGCAGATGATTGCTGCTGGTTCCTGAGGAAGCTGAGGTGCATCTCTGCTATGCTACAGTGAGTCCTCCACCTGCAACTGCAGCCTGGGCAGTGCTGGTCTCTGGAAAGGAAAATGATGCCCACAATCACTTCTTTCCATCCCATCCAGTCTCCATGCAAGCAAGTTCTTGAATAATGCAGCTGTTCTGCATTTTCAAGAGACATGAGAAATGCATGGCTTTTTGAAGGCAGAGCATGGGCTCAGAGGTCACTGCTGAGGTGTGTTTGTGTTTAACAAATTTGGGGTTTCCTTTGCAAGCCTGAACCTTCCTTTTGAAAGTCTTTGCATTCCAGCTTTGTATTCCAGCTGCCTCAATTTCAGGCAGGCAGACTTTCAGTCAGATCCCTGTGGTTTTGGTTTAGGGTTATATCCACAACTGAAATGGGCCTTAATTTAGCCAGTTCCTCTTGGGAAGAGGGCCAAAATACTGAGGTTTCTGCCATCTTGAGCACAACCTTCATAAGAAATGTTCCTGAAGTTTCTTTGTTGTCAAATTCCAGCCCTTCGCACTGTTTCAGCAGGACAACCCAGGTTGAAATCTGAGTAAAACAGATCACAGCTTGGATCCTTGAACTTTTGTGGATATTGAGCAGGCAAGGAATATAGCAAACAGCTTTCACCCGAGACTTTGTTCCTCATCACTAGTCAAGATTTGACACTGCTGCAGTTCTCAATCCTTCCTGCTACTCTGGTCTTGGAGATTTTGGTTAGGAAAAGAAATAGAAATGACAGCAAAATGAGTGGAGAGAAGAGGAAATTGCCAAAACCAAGCTGCCTTGGGGCATATCCTAACTGAAGTTGTACAAGAGAAGAAAAACTATATCCCTTTTTTTGCTCATATTTTTGGTCTCGCACCTCCCCAATAGGAACAGATGTGCCACAGGCAGGGAAACACATGCTTTCATCTCACTTTCAATTACGTTTGCCCTGGTAGATGAGTAAACTGTCCCATGCACTGTTGCAAAGTCCTACTTCGTGTCTATGTGATCGAACCTGTCCTAGTGACCATAGTGGGAAATGATTCTGGGATTCCAGAGCTAAAAACTGCATGCTCCTGGAGCTGCCTTGCGGCTCTTGGGCCCTGGGTGGAAATCGAGATTTTGCTGGAGAGTATTTGTGGAGCACAGAAAGATGTTGAATGAAAGGTATGAACCTCTTGGGGCTGGCATAGGACAGGGGTGAGGAAGTGCCACTGGTGATGTATGACAGTATAATCTCTGTAGCTCTCTGCATCCAAAATTTAGTAGCTGTTTCTTCAGACTGTGTTGCTTAGAGGAAGTTTTTCAAGTTTGACAAGATAAATCTGCTGATGTTCATCACCAGATATATTATTATATATCAGCAGCTCTTTCACTTGAAATATATTCACAAGGCCTCCTTCCCCTTATGAATAGTGACATCCTCTAGCTCAGGAGCACCTTGGTGAGAGGAATGTTTTCCCAAAAGGCTGTTCTGACTATTGGATCTTAAAATAGAGCAAAGAGTAGCTCCAGCAGCCCAGAAGCAACTGCAAGCCATTTTAGGTCCTGTCATCACTCGTTCTGTCTCCTTTTCCAGCTGGTAGCTCTTGTCACGTCTTTCTTTCCTTGTTCCAGAGGAATCTCTGGGTGTTCATAATGATTCCTTATTGCTTCTAATTATTCAGTCAGTCCTAACATTTTCTACCCTTTTTCCTGTGTTTGGCAGGAATGGGTTTCTGTTTTTTCTCCAGTTACTCCAGAGAGGAGTGCCTTGGGAAGGCAGATGGGAGAAATACCTATATTTAGCAGTGTTGATGCGAACCACAAAATTCCCACTGTGCTTGCATCAAGAAATCTTCAGTGATTCAGCGTTTTGCTGTGAACCTGCAATGACTTTCTCTGTGGTATATAGCTTTACCTGCCTGCAGGGGACAACCTCCTCGTGCTCTCTGTATCAACTGCAGGCTGAGAGAGGAACCAAGGGAGGAAAGGAGATCGCCTTGCCTTTGAACAACACATTTGTTATTGTTTCACTTTAATTGTCCCTAGTAAATTTAGACTGCAAGCTGCCCTGCACCTCTGGGGACAAAAGCTTCTTTTTAATATTTGAAGTATTTTTCCTTTTATTAATTCTTCACCTTTTATTTTTCCTGAGTCTTCACTTTTTTTTATCTTTACAAAAAAAAAATTAACTTTCTTCTTTTTCTTCTAAGCTATCATTTACATTGTTGTTGAAATGTGGAGCACAGGAAATGGTAATTATTACTACTTTTCACATTACATAAGAATACTGCTCTGTCACAGCTGCTGGCCATATGACCAGCCTTCCCTTGGGAAAACCCTGTTTGGTTTCACTGTGTAATTCTGCACTCATCCAAAACTTGCCCTTCTGCTGCCATGGGCTCTTGTAAAATGGACATTTTGTTATGAATTAGGCGTAGATGTTGCAGAGAAGTTTAAAAATAATGAAAGTCCCTTATCGGGTACCTTGACATCAAGATACAGAAAAAAAATGGCTTTTTTTCTGACAGGATTGCACAGGTGATGATTTTAGTGGGTAGCATCTTTCAGTGTTTTAAGAGTTAGAACTAAGCAGAAAAAACAACATTAATTTTTTAATCCGATTCTTTAAGTGAAAAGAGGATATGTTTTAGTTTAAGGAGGAGTACAAACTTTGGGTTGTGGTATTGGCTCTATACTCACAAAGCTGTGAGGCTGTTTCTAAAATTCTGTGAGTAGACTGTTGCACAGAGAAAGTTACTAGAAGCAAAGTTATGAGGATTATGGAGCTATGGTGAATATGAAGATGTGCAGATATTTATGTCTTCACATACTCATTTGATATCTGCTGAAGTTCCTAGAGAAGTGGGTGGAGTTGCATATTCCCATCATGTACAGCTGTGTTGCAGAAATATCTGCTGTGTGGATGAGACATTCTGGGGACCAGTGGAGTTGTGGGCAGAGCTGGGATGGGGCAGCCTACCCCAGGAAAGTGGCCCCAGCCATGCCCATCCCTGGGCCAAGAAAGCGTTGCAAGGAGGAGGACAGCCAGCACCAGTGAGGGAAAAAAACCACCAGCAGTTCTGGAGCTCTCCATCTCCTGCTCTGCTTGTATAGTTTTTGCAAGGGTATTTTCAAATGAATAAATAAGCAGGCGAGGGACAGAAGCTTGGTCTTCTGTTCCTCCAGTTCCCAGCCCTAAGTATCACATTGTTGGTGGTTGGGTCATTCTGAAGTAAGAGGAGAGAAGTGGGTCTAAACCTTCAGCTTGGGAAGGAGTCTAGAGCAGGTGTCCTACTTCATGAGCAGATTTCATGGTCATGGAGCCATTTTGGGAAGCTTGGTTCCTATTGCTCCTGCCCTGTTTTTGACTTGCCATGCCACCACCTCAGTGTTGCCAGAGTGTTCTGAACCTGCCAGCTGGAGGTACTCATCAGTAAAGGAACTGCTGATTTGTTTACCCCAAGTGGATTTATCTTTGCCAAGTCAACTAATCCTTGACTGATGTGTATCTGGGCTTATCGGATAGCTGTGGTTTCCTGAAAGTTGTGGTTAAAATGAACCTTTTTTCAATACCCGAGGCACCCAAGCAGCTAGACTGGCTTTCTGAGCTCACCCGGTTGGGTTGCCAAATGGCACCCAAGAGACTCAGGTCTTTGAGTATTTGCATGGTTTCCCTTCTGCCCCTGCACTCCCCTGTCTGTTCTGACACGGCCCATGCAGAATGCAAGAGAATCTCCTTCGAAGGTGAGGGTTATCCAACATGGTCCTCCCATGGCATGAAGGGCAGCTTGGCCGTGTATGCAGATGAGAGGAGGACATGTCCATGGAGCTGCAGAGGCACTGAGCAGCTATACAGGGGCAGGAACACCATCCAAGTTTGTGGCAGGCCGGAGCTTCTTCAACTGCTGTAGACAAAATGTTTGTCTGCTTTGGTCCTCTGATGAATCAGCCTTGATGTCTGTCAGAGTTGAGCATTTGTCAGTGGGTAGTAGTTTCTCCTTGCTGATGGGCAGAAAAATGCCTGTGGGTAGGGAGACACGTGACATCCTGGATACCAGAGTAATTTTTTTTTCCCTTTTCCAAGAAATGAGGGAATCGCCTCTTTTTGTACTGGAAGCAATAAACCACTTGCAGAATGCAAGTCTCCAGGACTGAATTACAAATGGTGCTTCTGTCACTATCAAGCTTTCAGTTTTGTTTTTTTTTCCTCCTCAGGACAACACTTGAAAAATATTCAAGAAAATTTAAAATGAGAGTAAAAGCATAGTGCTCAGGTTTTGTCAGTCTGGATGCAAAGCTTCTGCTTTTCCTGCATCCTACATTATACCCCAAAAGCAATTTTCAGATCAGACTGCAGGTGTTAAGGAGTGATATAGAATGTATATCAAGGTAGGGAAAGTGGAGAAATGGGTGTCTTTAATTTAAACATAAAACTTGCTCTTAGACTTACGAAACAGTATGATACAGAATCACACAGAATCACAGAATAACCAGGTTGGAAGAGACCCACCGGATCATTGAGTCCAACCGTTCCTATCAAACACTAAACCATGTCCCTCAGCACCTCGTCCACCCGTGCCTTAAACACCTCCAGGGAAGGTGAATCAACCACCTCCCTGGGCAGCCTGTTCCAGTGCCCAATGACCCTTCCTGTAAAGAATTTTTTCCTAATGTCCAGCCTAAACCTCCCCTGGTGGAGCTTGAGGCCATTCCCTCTTGTCCTGTCCCCTGTCACTTGGGAGAAGAGGCCAGCACCCTCCTCTCCACAACCTCCTTTCAGGGAGTTGTAGAGAGCAATGAGGTCTCCCCTCAGCCTCCTCTTCTCCAGGCTAAACAACCCCAGCTCTCTCAGCCGTTCCTCATAAGGCCTGTTCTCCAGCCCCTTCACCAGCTTTGTTGCTCTTCTCTGGACTTGCTCCAGAGCCTCAACATCCTTCTTGTGGTGAGGGGACCAGAACTGAACACAGGATTCGAGGAGCGGTCTCACCAGTGCCGAGTACAGAGGGAGGATAACCTCCCTGGACCTGCTGGTCACGCCATTTCTGATACAAGCCAAGATGCCATTGGCCTTCTTGGCCACCTGGGCACACTGCTGGCTCATATTCAGTCGCTGTCAACCAACACACCCAGGTCCCTCTCCTCCAGGCAGCTTTCTAGACAGACTTCTCCTAGTCTGTAGCACTGCATAGGGTTGTTGTGCATACATCTGGGTATGTATGCACATACAAAATACACATACAAAATGCGTGTTCTCCTTGGTGATAGAGGGCTGGTCTAACAGCTAAGCCTTGGTCATGGCTGACTTGAACATACTTTAAACCCTTTGATAGGGTTCTCATATCTCTTTCTCTTTTTCTAAAATCATGACAAGAGGAAAGCATTTATTACAAGGAAGTCTGCACCCCTAGGCAAGAACAAGTCAACTTTGATTTACCTTTCAGCTGAAGTTGCTGAATTAAATGTAGTTCTGTTTTTATCTGTTTGCATGGAAGGCTTCCAGATAAAACAACTGTTTTAGTGACCTGTGCACTTGTATCACGTTAATTTGGTTTGAAAACTCATATACTGTTTTCATAAGGCTATTACATTTTCTGTAATTAAGTTAAACAAAAAATAAGGATGCATGGCAATAATATTTATTATTAATACCAGACTCGAAAGACTTACAACATGTGAATTGAAGGTAAGGGCCTTGAAGACAACCTGAACTTCAAAACAGTGTCAAATAGCCTAGTTTTTCTGCAAGTTGTTACATTTATTTAAAGAAAGCATTGATAGAGTGAGAAATAGACCACTGAACAAACAGGCTTCTGGTCCCATTTGTAACTGGGCAGTTCCTGGGATCTCTACTACCTGAACAGGAACAAAGATTAAACCTCAGTTAAATGGGTTGGGGTGTGATATGCGTCATGTGTCTCAGCCAGGGACGAGCCCTGGGAGGCTGCCTCTATGATCACCTTTTCTGGGAGTCAGGGAGGAAAGGGGCTGGCATGGGAGCACAAGAAGGGGCATTTCAGTGGCAGGAGCAATTCAGGTGGCCTAACTACAGGAATCTTGAATGTTAGCTCAGCTTGGGAACAGTCATACTGTATATGCATAGTAGTTTTCCTATAAAGCTAAGCACATATCTCACTTGGTATCCCATCTTTGGTGGCAGCTAGCCATAGACGTCTAGAAAGGAGTACGGGTATACAAGCAAAGCAAAAAGTATTCCCCAGAATAGAATCTCGTCTTTCAAAGATATTTGGTTCAGGCATTTTCTGAGGCAGAGGCTGTCTTGCATTATAGCTGTGAATGTGTTTTCTCTTTTAATTAGTTGCTATCTGAACTTGAGCTGACTTTTGGCAGTTACTTACCTGCAGGTTGTATGAAGCATGATTTCCTTTGGTTTGCTCTGAATCTGGAACCTGCTTCTTTCCTCTCTTGGTCTGCACCTCTGGAAAATGCGTGTTACTCCTGGTGAAATGCATCTTAGTGTGTGTCCAGCCCCGCACAGGCAGGATGACAGGAGATGAGTTTGTGTCAGTCCATTCCCTAGCTTCTGCCATATGGTGAGAGCATAATTTTGCCTTCAAAAAAGTTTCAAATAAGTAGACACGAAAATAGACCCATACTGTGGTACTGACCACAGAGACGAGAGCCAGGCTAGCTCACACACTGTTTGGGAGCAGATGTCTTGTATTGGTCTTGGTGTGCTGGAAAGCCTCTGGGCTCCACCTGCAGCTTGGTACAGCTGGACTATCCCACATGGCCAGGCTCTGACACCAGAATCAGCGTGGTCAGTGGCTTGTATTTCATAAGGGTCCTGGCATTTCAACCAAACACAAAGGCGAAGTGCTTCCCCTGGAAGACAGAGCCGCAGCACTCCCTGGCTGGGCAGCTCTGTGGGAAAGGCCCTATAGGGGTGGTGGGCAGCAAGACAAGCACAGACCCACAGAGGAGAGGCTGTGGGATCAAAATTTGTTCAACCAGGAAAAGCAACAGCTTCCAGGGGACCACACAGCAGCCCCCTGGTTCCTTCAGGGAGATCACGGAGAAGATGGAGCAAGGCATTGCCTAGCAATGCATGGTGGTAGGACAAGAGGCAACAGGCATACAGTGAAACAAGAAGGGTTAAACTATGTGCAGGGAAACACTTTCACCCTGTGAGGATAATATGTGGTAGGACAGGTTGTCTGGAGAGGTTGTGCAGCCTCCAGCCTTGAAGGTTCTCCAGACCTGTCTGGACAAAGTCCTGAGAGCAACCTGTTTGAGTATTGGACAAGAGCCCTCCTAAAGTCCCTGCCAGCCTGAAATATATGATGTTCATATGAAATATTTCTTGTGTGAGGGTGTTTACATTATCTTTCTTATGTAGGCTTTTTGGTATCTAATAAGGCAGCTTTTATCATGGTGCAGAAAATAGTGCAGTTTGTCTTCTCCAGGCATGGAGAAGTTTGCGTGAAACACACTCAAGTAGTTATCTCACAGACTTTCTGCCTCTGACAAGCTTGGATGAACTTTGCTGAGGGGATCAAAAGTTCCAAGGTAGGGACATGCAGACAAACAGATGCAGAGACACACAGAAACAGCGTGACTGCAAAAGCTGCATTTTCTTAGGTAAGCAGGCTAATAGCCACCTTATTTAATTTCTAAAAATGGACAAAAGTTTGAATGAAAGGTAATAATTACTAAACCAGTTCACCTGGCACTGTAAAGAAAAGATAATTAATATAGGTAGTCTTTCCCTGAAAATAAATTAATGGCAGCTAATTGTGGCTGAGGTATGCTACAGTACAAGCAGACTTTCAATGCCTTGCAAGCAGAATGTTCTGAACTGGCTTGAGTAAATACGTGTCAATCAACCAGAATTAATCTCATGGTAAACATATACCATGCAGCAGCAAAACCCATCACTTGGACCCTCTAAAGTTTAATTAAAAACCTATGAGAGATTTTTAAATGTTAAGTGAGATAGATTATCAAATGGGGTCATAGCTGTAGCAATTACATTTGTAATCTTGGGCTGTGTCCGTTTAGGCTGTATGTCTTGTAACAGTATAATTGTAGAGGCTCACACATTTGTTATTTTATAGGGTACTTTTAACTGATTCTTACAACAGTGTCTTTACTACTTGGGCCCAGGCTGTTAGTGGAAACATACTGCTTGAAGTATATTGCTTTGCATGTTTACAATAGAACTTGGAAAGATATGTTGAATAGCTGCATTTTAAAGCCTCTCAAAATAGCTGTCCCACAGAATTATTGTTTAAGGCAGGTTTGTGAACTAGAGACAGTGTTACCTCATAAGGAAACTGAAAGTTTTTGCTATCTCTTTACAAAGTTCTCTCCAGCTGTCCTGCAAAATCCTCCCGTTCTCCCCCAGCTGCTGGGTCTGTGGCACCACAGGCTCTTCTCCATCCAACTGCAGGCTGCTGTCCCTGTGCCACACAGCCATGGGATCCCATATGACAGCACCACATGCAGTGCTCCCAAAACCTCTGCTCTGCCATTATTTGGCAGAGCCTCCAGAGCTCTTTCGATGGTAACCCACAAACCAGGTGAACCCTGCTCAGATGAGTGGTTTTAGGAAGTCAGTGTTGCCATCCCTCACCTTTTCCTAAGGACAGGCCACTGGCTGGAGAATGATCCAAGATGTTCTCCTACTTTTATCCTGTCTTTTAAAATGAATAAGCAGTAGTCATGAGATGAGTGTCTGTGGGGTTTTTTTTCATGTCCATAGAAAAACCAAAATTATTTCAGTAAAATTCTTTAAATATTTTTTTTTCACACTACTGAAATTGTGCTTTGAAAGGTTCCTGAAGAAAACAACTGGTGACCTCACTTGGAATGGATGACAGCTCATTGGAAACAGTTTTGGTGTAAGGATGGCACATAAACAAAGCTTTTTTCTTTTCTTTTAGGCTTCAGCTGCTGGCAGAGGTGGATGAAAACAGCTTCTCACATCATACCACCTATTTACATTTTCCATATTTTGGATTTTAAGATTATAGGGTTTTAGATCCTGAGTTTGCATGTTGTATTTTACATAATAATGAGTTTCTGTCTGAAGCTGGGTTGATACATGAGAAAGCAGAACCACCACCACCACCCAGAAAGCAGGGAAGCAACAACACACATCTTGGAAAGAAGCTCTCAGTGAGCTCGTCACACTTTTTCCAGGAAGCATCTTCAAGTTCTGTTTTCTGCCATACAACTGCTATCTGCTTTTGGACTGTATGGTAGGAGTCTATCTTCCAGATTTCTGGATCTGTTTCCAGTAACTTCCTAGTAAAGATTTTCCAAAGTTTTGTCAGTGAGAATTTTCATCATAAATTAATTACTCTATTACAAACCATTCACCTGGTTAATTCTTGATTCAGCCCTCAACTGCAACACTTTTGCACCTCCTTGTCATCATAAAGCGGCCTTTTACTGCCTATTTTAACTGCAGAAAACATCTCTCCAGCAAGAGAGAGTCCTTGAGTAATGCCATGCTTTTAAGTGCTTGTTTTCTCATTACAGAGTTTCTCTGTGTAAAAGGGGGTGCATGTGCAGTAGGAAAGTTACTGGGAGGATGGATTAGATGACTTCCTGAGATTTCTTTCAAACTGAACTAATTTATGATCCCACATGAATTTTTAAAAATCTCCCATATCTTCCAAAAATGAACTCAAGGCTAGAATTCCTTCTGATTCTTCCCATGTTACATTTTTTTGTCGCTAAATACTTGCAGGTAAGGTGTCTGCCAAAGTCGTATGTAGCAGAGGGCCACACTGGGCATTACAGTCCCTGGGTGTGCATGGCAAAGTGGTCCTTTAGCATCTGTGCAGAATGGCAGTGTTCTGCAACCTTTTGTTTCCTACATCTCTCCGTGTTTTCACTTACAGTAAACTTGAATTAACTGGTCTTTGCCACACCTGAGAGACCATTTGTGGATGGATCCAGAAACTGAAGTATTTACTTTCTCTCAAAAATTTCTTGATATTTCTAGAGACACTTTCAGGTCACTTCTTCTGTCACAATGCAGCTAGCATCAAGGACTTCCTTGGACACACTGCTGTACAGACCCCTCAGACTCTGCCTAGTCCTAACCTCCTCTTATCCCAGTGCTCCCCCTTTGCATTGTGTAACAGAGGCTTTGCAGGGATCAGTGTTACATTAAGCAGAGAATGTGAAACTTGTGTGTGAAAGAATCCACATTTTTATACCTTAGGCTCAGTGATCAGTCATGCTCAACCTGGATGCACACATTTTCTCTCCTTGTATACAGACTTTGTCAGTTGACCTAGGAGGAAGACTTATTTGTATTTTTGGTGTGTTCTCAAAGGAAAGAGAATTATAAGCATTTCCCAAGCATTTCATGCTAGATAGCACTTCATATATATTTTGTGTTAATAATGAAGACAAAACATCTCTAAATAGCAACCTCTGACTCTCAGTTTAAGATAGATATCAATAGGTCTTGGACAGATTCCTGGTAATTTGGAGTGAATGGACGTGTCCAAACACCTTCAGTAACCAAAACATTTTTTGGCATTCAAAAAAGAGGAGGATAACATACTGATAGGAGTACAAGGTATTGCATAACATCTAATTACTACCATGGCATCGACAGAAATGAACATGGAACTGCTGCTACAAAGTGCTACAGTAAAACTTTAGAGACATGATATGTATCTGAATACATAATATGACAGAATGAATGAATAAGACAGCTGTAATTATAATGATCTTGCAGAAATAAGGCTGCAAGAGTAGCCTGTTTTCTTTTCCTCTCTGGGATTAAACATAAATGACTCATAGTGAGGCATAACACTACCTTTCCATTGAGAGGATTGTCCGTTCTCCAGCTATATGATAAGTCATTACATGTTTATTAGGGAATGAACGAGAGAAATGGTCTTCCATTATATGTTTGCCCAATTTGTGTCCAGCTGCTTTAAGAACACCCTATTCCTATTTAGTATCTTAGCAGGCTTTGCTAAATCCATCTGTACTAAAGCAGTATTGTGTTAAGCACATAATAAAGAACCCAAAGCAGGCACCAGCTGCAGTTACCAAAAAGCAGGCTATTGAAATCCACTTACTCTAGCTTACTAAACACTTATGAGAAAGAAAGACCATTCTAACATATTTAAGGCTAGAACAAGCTTGTGTCTCCTCAGCAAAGGCTGGCAGCTCTGATGATCATAGCTGGTGGTCTGGACAGCAAGAAAAGGCAGGACAGTCTAGTAAAAGCTCCTTTGACTTCAATGGCAATATGGATTTGGCCCAGTGCAAACAATAGGCGTATGTGAAACTAATTATCCACCCATTGAGGTTTTCTCCTCCACCTTCCCCCTTTCTAATTTCCAATGAATGTAGATAATTGCTGTGTTCCCACTAACATGCAGATTAGGCCTCTGGGATTAGGCTAGGTGATTGAGTAGCTAATACCAAGGGTAAACGCCTCTGGTGTTCCTGCTAAATGCATTATTGTGAGTCAGTTAAATAATCACTCTACTAAAGCATTAATAAAAGATTTAAATACTTGTTTTGGAGATTTCTAGTAGATTTCAATAGTTTCTGACATACCGTGACATGCGTCAGAATGTTCATTTATATACAGTTTGATTTCTTTTGATGATTGTCAAGTTACTAAAAAAGGAGAGTATTTTGTACAGAGAAGGGAAGGGGTTGGAGGGTAAGCAATATATTTGAAACATGAGCAGGTGCTCTGGCTTGTCCATCAGTCTTGGCATCATTTTATTTATTCATTTTCTAAAGGATTAGAAGTAAGCAATTCCAGAGGATGTGCTCTGGAGTGTTGGTAGCGTCTACTTTCTTGGCAATAGTTGCCAATGTTTTATAGAGTTTCACACTGTCTTGTGTAGTACCTAGCACTGGGCGTTTGGCGTAAACAGTGTTAATGTTTCAACTTCTGTGGCAGCGACCTTTTTCCCCCTGCAGCGCCTTGCTCTTACTAAAGGCTCAGCATCCATAGGGCTTTTTTGGTGTGGTGGAAGTGCTCACCTGGGAGGAAGAGCAGGACCCCATCCTTGGAGGCAAGGTGTTGTGCAGCTCTGTCTATCATGGCACCACATTAGAGCCCTCAAAGCCTCTTGTTCCCACCTCCCAGCAGGATGAAGTCCTTGTCTGCAGGCAGCAGGACTGGGATGTTCCCCATGCAGGATGTGCTCGTTTAGCCCACATTTACAGTTCTGCTTTACTCACCATGTGAGAAGTAGCAAAGCCCTCCACAAGCCCTTTGTTTTAACATTTGCAGGTAAATAGCTCTTAAGGTGCAAACCTCAACATACAGTTACAAATGGTCCAGGCAGACTTCACCTCCACTGATTCACGGAGGACGCATCTGGAAGCAAGTTTAGAGACCAACCTTGACCAACTGATTCTCCATAAAGAATGTCTGAGAATTGATTGAGACCAATACGAATACCTGTCCTCATCTACTAAGGCTGGAGAGGCTGGGCTTTCCTGATGAAACTCTGTTGACTTCAGGGAGATGCTTAGGAGAAGAGGAGTAAGCCAGGGTGTTAATACAATAACTAGAATTAAAAAGCAGTAAAAAAGGTGAGAGAGGAACATGACTTGGAGTCTCCTAGATGATAAATACAACATTAATAAAAGAAAGCTTGATATTCCTGGAGGGTTAGCTCTGTACTGTTGGCAGGAAGAGGAAGGACATTCTTGCCAAGCTAACCTGATCACCTTCTATGACAAAGTGACTTGGCTGCTGGATGAGAGAAAGGCTGTGGATGTGGTCTTCCTGGACTTTAGTAAAGCCTTTGACACAGTTTCTCACAGCATTCTGCTTGGGAAACTGCCAGCCTCTGGGCTGGACAGGCGCACACTCTCCTGGGTGGAAAACTGGTTGGCTGGCCGGGCCCAGAGAGTGGTGGGAAATGGTGTGAAATCCAGCTGGAGGCCAGTGACAAGTGGGGTTCCCCAGGGCTCAGTGCTGGGTCCAACCCTGTTCAGTGTCTTTATCAATGACCTGGATGAAGGCATTGAGTGCACCCTTAGCAAGTTTGTGGATGACACTAAGCTGGGTGGAAGTGTTGATCGTCTGGAGGGTAGGGAGGCTCTGCGAAGGGATCTGGACAGGCTGGACCGCTGGGCAGAGTCAAATGGCATGAGGTTTAACAAGGCCAAGTGCCGGGTCCTGCACTTGGGGCACAACAACCCTGTGCAGTGCTACAGACTAAGAGAAGTCTGTCTAGAAAGCTGCCTGGAGGAGAGGGACCTGGGGGTGTTGGTTGACAGCGACTGAACATGAGCCAGCAGTGTGCCCAGGTGGCCAAGAAGGCCAATGGCATCTTGGCTTGTATCAGAAATGGCGTGACCAGCAGGTCCAGGGAGGTTATTCTCCCTCTGTACTCGGCACTGGTGAGACCCCTCCTTGAATCCTGTGTTCAGTTCTGGGCCCCTCACTACAAGAAGGATGTTGAGGCTCTGGAGCGAGTCCAGAGAAGAGCAACAAAGCTGGTGAGGGGGCTGGAGAACAGGCCTTATGAGGAACGGCTGAGAGAGCTTGGGTTGTTTAGCCTGGGGAAGAGGAGCCTGAGGGGGAGACCTCATTGCTCTCTACAACTACCTGAAAGGAGGTTGTAGAGAGGAGGGTGCTGGCCTCTTCTCCCAAGTGCCGGGGGACAGGACAAGAGGGAATGGCCTCAAGCTCCGCCAGGGGAGGTTTAGGGTGGACATTAGGAAAATTTTTCACAGAAAGGGTCATTGGGCACTGGAACAGGCTGCCCAGGGAGGTAGTTGAGTCACCTTCCCTGGAGGTGTTTAAGGCATGGGTGGACAAGGTGCTGAGGGGCATGGTTTAGTGTTTGATAGGAATGGTTGGACCCGATGATCCGGTGGGTCTCTTCCAACCTGGTTATTCTATGATTCTATGATACTAGAATATCAGCAAATGGTAATCCGAAATTACTAGCAAAGTTCTGGCATTTAATAAAATCTAGGTATCACTGTGAAAAGAAACACAAGATATAACTGTTTTTTAATATGGCATTTGCCCAAAGTAACATTGATGTTGACTGAAGTAATGTAATTTTCATATCTAAAATGTTGCAATGGAGAGTATGTCTATTTCATTTATGTTTGCAGAAACTTAATCTACAGGAAAAGATTTTATAACAGAATCGGAGGTTAAATTTCATTTGCTGATTTAATAAAAGCTAACAGGATGGATTTGGGGATATTTCATTAATCTTCCTTTCCTTCCAGTGAAAAGGAAATTAAGTTCAATCTAGTTCAAACTTTGCTTCACTATTATACAATAGACTGCCAACGTCCATGTTCTCTCTGGCAAGTTAAAACCTAATTAGTCACAGAAAATTCTTCCCTGATCCTGTCACTGTGAGGCAGGAAAAGCTTGTGCTACAGACAAAGAATTCAGATGCACTCGATGCTTTGCTGTGCCTCTTTGTTAATGTCTGTACTTTCCTATGTAGCGTGCAGTGACATAGCAGAAAGCAGTGTATTTTCTCTTTCATGCAATGAGATCAAATATAAACCACCTTTTCAAAGTACATAAAAAAATCTTTCAATATGAATTAATGCAAAGTATGTGCTGCTATTGATGTCTTCCCCATTTCTGCCCACTGTTTGGAGTGGGTGGTTGGGTGCTGATTTTACACAGTGAGTGAAATGATCAGCTGGGCACAGCTGGGGTAAGTAGGAGCAGAAATTTGTGCCTGACTGCAGCTTATTGGATCTCCCCCTCAAGACCTGTCTATGAGCTGAGATTTCCTGCGCCTGGGTCTGCTGCAGAGTTGCTTGGGATGCAAAGGTGCAGGTGCTGTGGGAGCGGGAGAGCTGACCCCATAGCTCCCAGCACTGTCAGCAGTGAGGAAGGTCTAGCCACTGCCACTGCACCTTTTCTCTTAGGCCTGCCCAGTTCATGAGCTGCGTTTTCATATTTCAGCTTGCTAGAATTTTAAAGAAAGAGGTCAACTGATAAAATTAATCTAGAAGTAACACAGTACCTGTCACTTCCCTTACCACTTATATAAAATAAAACTTGTTCTTTCAACACTCTCGATTGCACCTAATAAAAATAATCAACTATTAAAAATACCTGTCCTTTCTTATTCTAGCCTCATTTGTAATGACCACCATAGAATTATTCTGGGGCTGAATTTGGCCCCTCTGACATCAATGTGTTCTCAAATTATATTGATTAGTATCACTATCTGATGGAATTTTTATGGCATGAATTGAACACCAGCTGGGAGAATGTTCTGGTTTGAGTGGCTAACCTGAGACAGAAAGGAAATTTACTTTACCTCTGGAGGTGAGATTGTGTCACATAATTGGCATAAACACATCTCATAAAGGAGAGCTTTGTTTTTTCCTCAACTGCTATTCATAGCTGGGTCACAGGTGGAACACCAAATTAGTTGGAGAGGTGATCTATTGTGGTTTGCATTTAAACCAAGATTTTCAAAAGCACTTAAGGGCACTATCATCTCATGCAACTCCTCTGAAAACCCCAGCTGTTGCTGCAACAGCTTCTAGGAGAGCTTTATGGGGGCAAAAACCTTCTGTGGTGTTGTACAAGTGCAATCAGTAATAATATAAATTCTTTCTGAAGTTCAACAACAAAGCATGAATGTTAGGAGGAATTTTAGCTTCCACTTCTTACCCTGTCCTAAGACAGGATATCTGGAGGCAGCATTTCTTTTATGCAGAGTATACAGGGAGGAAATATCTGAGCAAGTCTGCCCTCCTGCTCATCCAGCAGTTATGCTCCTCAGAACAGCAAGTGACTAAAGCAATGCAGGTATGCTACTCTGGGCAGAGTATTATCATGAAGAAATCCTGTATGATTTGTTTAATGAAGACTTTTTATGGTTTGTTTTGGTTTTTTTTCCCCTTTTGCTCCAGTGGCATGGCTTTGCAGAACTGAGAAGTGACCCAGGCTCTGTGATTTCCCTTGTGGGGTGAGGGTTGGATGAACCTGAACAATTGCAGTGGCTGCTGCCCTCACCCAATGTGCCCCAGACCCTATTCTCTGCCTTAAGAGGTTCTTGGGGAAGATAACCTTGTGAGGAGGCAAGGCGGGTGTCCTGGAGCTAGGGGAAGACTAGCCCTGCAGTGCTCCTGCCAGAGATGGAAAAAAACCCTGGTATCCAGCTGTGTTTACAGCCTCAGCCCATGTTCTCTTGGTTTCTGTGAAAGCCACAAGTGGAACAAATCTCAGGCTCAGCCCACAATCTGTGTGCATTTTCTGGATGAAGCCTGACTGTGGACTGACTGAGAAACCACCTCTGAGGTCTGTTCAAACTCTGCTTATCCCCTTCCGGCTATGCAGCACTTTGCTCTGCTCTGAACTTCTGCCTTTCAGTGCTGATTCATTTGAGGGGCTCCTAATTTGAAGAAATAATCCACCTGTGAGCTGTAAGAAGAGATTCACACTGTCTTGAACTTGGACAGACCGGATGATCTGGGTGCTGGAGAACTGCCCTCTCCATTTCAGCATGGACGTCCTGGCGAGCGCTGGGAGAGATTTCTCCAGAATTGCTGTGTTAGGCATCTGCACTCCGTGGGCTTGTGAATTATTCAGTATACTGAGCCATGGCTTACTTACAGCATTATGCTGTTGAAACAGAAAAATGGAAATAAAATAATAACTTGAGCTTAAACACATAGGCTGCAGCAACTCAAGAATTCATTATGCTATTTATCTGCTACTGTGGAGCAGAATTTTAAATGGATATGTCATGTCAGTGCTTTCTTTTTTAATGATTGTTTAAGAACATACTACTGTGGAAGATATCAGCATTTCAGGCTTTTCCTATATTTGATTATAGCTGATAGCAATCAAAGTAATTTTACTGCCAATAATAACGCTGGCAGCAGCTTAATTTAATAGCGTGGAGATTAGGTCTTATTTATGTCATTCCTCAAATGCTGATAACTTTGAATGTAACTACAAAATATTTTTGCAATGAAAACTTAAAGTATGGGATATTTAATTTAGTGTCTTGGCCTCACTGCTTAAAATTGTTCAGACTACACAAACATATTTTTACACCAGTTGTTTTGAATATGACATTTTCGTGGAACATGGGCCTTTTTCATGACATTCTGAGAAATGCTGATCGCTTTATCACTGTGAGGCATGCCAATACTTGGAAAAAAATCAATCTTCTTTGAATAACTCTTCAGTTTGCCAAAAGTAAATAAACAATCACTGGAAAAATAAATTCATTAACCAGCCCTTAACCCCTGCCCCCCCCGACCCCGTCTGCTTTCCTTACCTTAGTAGACTTAGAATTACATTATTGCCACACCAGTTTACCACCACCAGCTTTGATGGTTACGTCAGAGTTGCACCACTAGAAAAGAGCAGATTTTCATCTCATTGTAATTACGGGATTTTTGCCACTGCCTCAAATGTAGTGGGCTGGCTTATAGAGAACAGCAGGGTTTCACCCATGGACTGTGCTATCAAGTGAAATGGATGCTGGCAACATGATGCCTGGCTGCTGGTTTTGTTCAGCCCCTTATGTAAAAATGTTTATGCAAATACATATTCGCAACCCTGTATTGTTTACCATGGACATCTCACTGACATGGCCACTGCTGTGTTCAGCACATCCAAGGCTGGAAGAGGTGAAGCAGGGTATGGAAGGAAGCTGCCATAGTTTGCTGAGCTTTTCTCTTGGTCTACTAGAGTTTCTGGAGGTCTGATCAGAGCAGCACTGAAATGGCTTCCTGCCTCTCATAGTTTCTCAACCTCCCAAAGCTAATTTTCTGGAATATTTTGTTCACAGAGTGGCATCAGGTTTAAATGTTGAAGAGGAAAACATGATGTTTTCATGTTTTCAGACACAGCTGGTTATTTTTGTGATAGGAAAGTAATATCTCTATTACAGAAGCAGCAGCAAAGTCAGAGATGTTGCAAGTGAACTGTTCAGGGACAAACTGAGCACCAGTTAACTCTGGGACTCCAGCTTGCCCTTGGGTCTAATGCCATATTCAGACAGCCAAACCAGGCATCCTGTCCTGGAGGAAGAAAAGCTCAGGTAAAAGAGCATCTGTGCTTTCCCTTGTGGGATCAGGAAAGTCTCACAGTATACGTAACGCAGCAAGATGGTTGCTGTTGCCACTGCTTGTCAATATGAGGATGCTGAAAGCAGTAGCGGTCCAGAAAATCATGATTTCTCTGTCCTGTATATTTCTGCTCACAGTGTTGTGAGTAGATATTGTAAATCAGACAAAGGAAAAGGCTCTTTTTTATTTTTAACCTGCTTCTTCACCACCCTTTTCCCTCAATGTTTGTTTTGAGATGATGTTTTTAAGGTGACCTGCCTTCAATGTCACCTGACAAACATACAGATAGTCAATGGCAGAACAGAAGAAAGCAAGGGAGGTTGACTAGTCTGGAACTCAGAAGAGTGGAGAAGTTTCTTATACCACTGTTACCAACAGCACAGACAGAAATTGTCTGAGGAGCAGCTTGTCAGCTTCTAGCCAGGATCTGAATGTTAGCTCCTTATGCTGAAACCACTTTGGCACCAAAAACCAGCCAAAGGATCTCAAAAAACTGAAAGGAGTGGGTAAGGGTGCACAGGAAAACATGAACAAGAGAGTCCAGAAGTCTCAGGGCAACCATGGCACCTTTCCATAGGGAGCCAACTCCCTTCTCTCCAGCTTCAGGAGAAGACAAAGACAAAGCACGCCTAGGACTGCGCTCCCTGCTCAGGAGAGAAGTTCCCACCTGTGCCAGTGTCTCCACTAGGACAGCATCCCCAAGGTGGGGTGGTTAGCACATCCCAGCTCTCTTGCTCTCAAGAAGACCTGCTAGACTCACCTGAACACTGTATTCAAAGCTTCCACCAGGTTTTGCTAAAAACTAATAATGAAAACATCAGTCCTCTCACTGTAGAGTGAATTGCCTCTTTGCTTTAGTGGACTTTGTGCTAAAAGACAGAAAGAATTGTGTATTTATTTCCAAGATTATTAAATTACATATAGAATATGCTTCCTGAGTATTAGCAGAGTTTATAACTGAATTCATCCTATCCATGCTCTGGTTACATCTAATGAGGATAATTATTACATGGCTTAACTATAATTTGGTATTGACTCTTTAGCACATGAAAAGCTTTTTTTGGCAAGCATCAGTAGAGAGCTTCAACAAAAGACATCTTTAGGTTGTGTAAACATTGTTATTTCAAGGTCTCACCCTAACCTGCTTTAGGCTAAGTACTTTCTCCTCAATTGAGTTAATATAGCCAAAATGATAGGAGGATGGGATTAGATACTAACGTACACCACAGGGAAAAAATGAAAGCTGGACGGGGAAAAATGCAGTTAATTCCATCCTGTCAGCAATGGATATTGAAGATTATTATTAGTTGGCACACTCAATTATGTGCGAATCACAATAGTGGTACTGTTACTTTTCTATTCAGTTTTACAGGGGCAGGTAAAAACACAGGTTTAGTATCATCTCCAGTGACTATTTGTTATTTACAGGGATTTAAAGTTATATTAAAATGTTTCACAGTTTCAGAGGAAACATCTCTGTGTTACAAAATGTCGCACTTTTGCACAGCCTTAGTCAATGGCTAGAAATGAACAAATCTGCCTGTGTTTGGCTTTGGCTGCCTTTTGTGAATATATTTCTTTAGGCAGTAACTAGTTATTCTATTTAGTGATTGTTAAAATGATAAATCAACAAATATGGCTCTCTTTTTGCTGCTTCCCTCTGCTGGAGAGAGCTAGTAGTGTCCAGTTGAGTGTCACTGTCTCATTAACATCAATAAATAGAAAAGACTTCTCTACCACCTTAGGATCTGAACTTTCAGGGCACACAGAATAAACCTAAATTTTATTCTGACTCTCATAGTAAATTCAGTCTTCAGGTTAACCAGCAGTCACAGAATTCACAATAATAAAAATTTCATGGCTCAAGTAAGTAGCCCCATTCTGGGACTTTGATACTGTAAGCTCTTATGTCAAGGTGGGAACGTGTTCTGGGCTTGGGCAGGGTGCTGAGCACACCAACCTCTCTTTCCCTGACCCTAGGACAGACTGACAGCAGGGTAAGGAGATGTACTACGCAAGAAGTCATTTTAATTATTAGGTGTATGTATTAAAATTGCTGGGGTTTAACAAAATCAACCTCCAGAGCATTGTTTGTGTTTTCCTTTCTTTCACAGATTTCCATAGCCAAAAGAGACCACTGTAGAGATGCACTTTGAGTGCTTGACTGCTGTTCCAAGACTAGTAACAACACTAGCTGAGCTAGAGCATATATTTTAGGAAAAAAAAACCAAACCCAACCTTCTAATCTTGGTTTCCAGTTTCCAGTGTCAGAAGGCCTCCCACAGCATGGTGATGTTTCCATGTCTGAATCCGTTCGCACAGTTTACATCCCCTCACTTGGCAAATGGGTCTCATTTGATGATTTAAATGTCAGGATTCAATTTCATCTGCTGGATCTTGTATATTTTTTTCTCTCCAAATCTGACAAAGCTGGTCATCATATGTGTGTGGCCTCTATGAGTACTTGACAAGAAGCATCTTGGACAGTTTTGTAGCTGTCTGAGTGCCTGGGCGTAGGATTTTACAACCTCTCATTCAGTTGTCTCATCAGTACCAACTCCAGAGAATGACTAGACCTTTAGAGCCAGTGGTGGCAATGATGTCAGTATGCATATCCACAAAGGTCCCCAAGTCCCTTTAGAGATGCCATTTCCCAGGCTCATAAATGAGACCTAAGCACTTTGCACTTGGATGTCTGACTTTTCAAGCTGACTGCACAAAAACATGTTATTTAGGATGAATTTACTGAGAAATTTAGACTACTGATCCACACTTTTTAAAAGAAATGTTTGTGGTAGGGTTCACAATCTGGGCAAAAAAATCCTAAACAATCTTATTGTACATTTTTGTCACATGTTGTCTTTCAATCAGTAGTTTATTGAGGCTGGAGTAATCTTCAGCAACTACTTCTGCTGCTAGTGGTTATGCCCAAGGGGGAGTCTAGACCCTCTGAAAACGAGAGAGTTTTTTCCATTAAGCATGTTAATCCAGTGTCTTCAGTCTAAAGATGTGCACAGCACCCTTTGATCATTGAGTCAAGACCTTCAACTACAGTCAGCTTTCTCATCTACAGTTCTTCTTTTCAATGTGAGCTGCAAAGCAACAAACTTCTGTATACTGTAATAAATTTGAGACCTATTGTACAGAAGGAATGAAAATCACAGCTGGAGAAAAGGCCATTACCAGTAGCTTTGTCCTCTGTGGTTATAAGAGAACTGAAATTCCTGGATGGTTCTGGGAAGTAGACCATGCTTCAGAGGACGATTAAGCAAAATAAATTTGTGATCAATCCTGCACTATTGATCCCAGAAGGAAATGACCTTTTTGTATAATGCTCATATGAACACTAGTGCCCTTTGCTTGTATATTGTACCTAGCTATCACTATGTTCAGTGCTTCAAAGGTAGGAGAAAAACCCAACCATCTAGAAACAATTTCTTCGACAGAAGGGTGGGAAAATATATTTCCTGGTCTCTCAAGTAATCAACAAAATTCCTGGAATACTGCCTCACGAATCAAGTTTACCATGTTGTTGTGTAGACTAGATGAATGAGAACATACACTTGAAATTTAAAAGATTGGCCAGAGACCCCCCAGACCGCTGTCTCCTGGGTAGTTCTATACATGATTTTACATGTCTGGTGTTGGTCTCCCAGCAGTGTGTGCAGAGTGCTTCAGTTTTCAGAAAGGCTGTGGTGCTTGCTCATCAGGCAGTACAGCCAAGACCTTCTATGTCCCAACAAGGGCCTTTGCAAAATTCAGGCATTGAGAAGGGAGATTTTCCCAGCAGGTGCGAGTATTGCTTTCTGTTGGCACGGCAGTTTTTGCTTGGCTGAAATGTATATTTACTTTATGTAACTCTGAATGTAGTAAGAATGCTAGCAAAACCTTTTTGGAAAAGGAAAACAGGAAACGTTAAACCTTAACTCTGCACTCTCAATTAAATGATTACTACTTCAGGATGAAATTGCTCTTGATTCTTATTGTAAACCTTCCAATTTCTTACATAAATAACATGGGTATGTTTACATAAATAGTTGCACCCTGGAGTACAACAGTCCTGTTGTACACAAAAATCCTATTAAAAGTTCCTGGGAGAAGAACACAACTTGAGCAATGGTCTGTTGTGCATAAAATCTGACCTCCTCACGTTTTTCTTTATTCAGAGCCAAACTATGCTTTTAGAAGCACGCTTTCAAATGAATGCTTTCAAGTAAAGAATTGATCCCATACAATTTAATCATAGACTCCAACATAGGAAAGAACATTCATAACTGAACTGATTTTTCAAAACAATATAATGTACTGATTGTGTTTCTGCAAGTTAATTATGTGCATTCAGGGATTAGGCAGCAAATTTACCCAAAGGTGTCTGGTTCATCCTTCAAAGTAACAGTGGTAACCTGTTCTTTGACCTAAAGCAACTACAATCCAAATATCTAAGCACAAGTTTTATTTCATCTCTCCTCAGCTTTTTGCAACTCTAAATTCAACAAACTTTAGATGGATATTCTGCCCCCCTTTCCTCCATAGAGTAATGAAAGCATACAATGCTCGAGCTTTCAAAATGAGATATAAAGTAAAATATGGTCCAATGTGCTCTCAGCCACCTGGATAAAGAGACACGTATCCATGCTTGACCCTAATTGCAAATCAAAGCTGTTTATTGAATCAGAGTATCGACACCACAGAACAGTGCATGAACCTTGTGAAACTGACTATGCTGTTGATCCTTCTACTGCTATAGCTTGGGCACATTTCTGATATGAGCAGACAGTCAAACAAATAAGGGTTTGCAAAATCAAAGGTTATCTGAAAGATATAAATAAGTGCTATAAGTAGAACTTTGGAAATAATCGATAATAGGTTTGATTGCTAAAGTACAAAAATAAATGAAAAAAATCCCCCACCAGATCGAGGGCTTGACCAACCCTTTCTAATTCCCTGTGTATGAACATATCCATTTCTGTACACATCCCGCCACTTTTCTTTCAAAGTAAGATAAAGAAATTATTTAATAGGAAGCAAATACATCCTTTGTTTTCAATTCTTTCTTCTAAAAACTCTGTTTAGCTACTACCCTCTGAAAACATTGTTTTTAAAAAAGAAGTGAAAATGTTTAAGAAGTACAAAAATGAGCTGTATCTACTACATAATCAATTCCCACATTAAAAAAACAAACAAACAAAACAACAAAAAGAAAGAAGACCACCCTGAAAATTTGTTCCGCTTTCACCAGTATTTCTGGTAATTTTTCATTTCACTAAAATTACAAATCTGACAGTCAGCATCTGAGAAATGTAATCCATGCCTCTACCATATGATCTTCCCAGTATTGTCAAGTAGCAATACAGGAAGGATGCCTCTGAGTAGATTCAGTGATGATGGACAGTGCTCATAGAAGTCCTAAAGAATTCTGCAGTATTTTGAAACCAAGCACTCATATACACAGGAAGAAAGTTAAATGAAACAAAGATGATAAGAAACACTTGTAAATCGAAATGCAAGGAATGAGATGCAGTGCAGTCAATAACTGTAGCAGGTGAGTAGAGCTAATACTTCATCACACTGCATGCTGGACATGACATTTTGTTAAGAGCTGACAAATCTTTGATTTTGAGATTGATGGCTAGTGGCAATATATTTTGTATTTCTTGATGCAGTATGTATCTAAGAATATTTCTTGTTTCATATGGGAATGATTTCAGGATGTTAGCGACATAATATTCAGGGAATGAACATTCTAAAATTTCTATAAACACCAAAATCAAGGCATTTATGAGCTTCAGTAAAAATTTTATTGAAGTCTGGTCATGTTGGCATATTGTGCATTTTAAATGTAAATTAGATTACTTGCAGTAGATTCAATTTAGTGGTAAAAATTTAAAGAAAACAGTTGGGCTACAGATGAAACAATAACGTAGCTATTCTTTAGTTAAGAGAACAGTGAAATCCAGAAACAAATGGTGTTTGGGAATATTTATGGCAGAGGAAACATGCTGTATACGATTAACTTTGTCAATTTTATGCAGCACAGTAGTTTTTGTTCAGCTTTGAAGTGCAGTTTCTGATAGTGAACATATGATAGGGTAAATGGATGATTCTTAGGATTTCCAATGGGAATAGAAATCCTTTCATCTTTAGCTCACTTGCTAAAATGCAGCCCAGGCTGTAAGTGATCAATGCCAATGACTTTGTGTGTACAACTTGTCTGACGTGACACCAGGTCTCCTCTCCTCCTCCTTCCCCTATTACACTGTTTCATGTCCAAAATTTGTGTGACTAAAAAAAGACCATACAGCTTAGCACTGCACTGCGAGCTGTAGGGGAAAATCCACCACTGGGGTGCAAGCATCTGTCTGCTTCTTACACTAGCTTGTCCCGTGGTCCTGATGGTGGAAGCAGTTACCTTCACTCTGGTGCTCTCCAGAGACAATACACTTTTGCTTATCAGGCTTGTCATCAGGCACCTTTCAGAAGCTTTCAAATCTCCTGAAAAACACCAAGCATTCAAATAAAAAATTCAGATAAATGTTTAGTTATGCAGAGCAGTATTTAAAATAAAAAGAATTTTAGAGTGTGGAGAGAGAGAGAGAGCGTGCTGTTCTATTAAACTAACAATAAGCTTCAAAATATGTTGGAAAGAAAATCTCGTTTGCCTCAAAGATGCAGCTGTACTGAAGTGTGATGATTTCGTACAGCTATCACTGCAGTTTGCAAGTGACTAGGCTGGTGCAGAGAAGTGAAAGTAATAATACAGGTATTTAATTAAGCCAAATCTGATGCAGATATAAAGCTATTAAAAGCCATCATCCTTTACGCACGTTTAGGACATGACCCTTTACTCCAGTACTGCTTCTGTTCTTAATTATGAAAAGGCAGGAAAATAAAAGGGGGTTAAATCAGTGAGAAGTCCCCCTCCCATACCAAAGAAGCAGGATGCCAGGCTACGACCAAGTTTCAGAGTATCGTCTTGCAGATAATGGACATTGGGGTTAAAATCCTGTTCTGCAATGCACTGTGCTTCAAATGCTACTGCTGCAGTAGTGAAGTAAAGTTCACTTCAGAAATGAGTGTAGACAAATGTTGTTGAAACAATGCTTGGACCAGGAAAGGGATGGCCCAGTGTGCTGACAGACAGTTTGGTATTTAGGAAGAAGCAGCAGGAAAGATAACCTAAGGCATAAATCTACAGGGGTATGTCAGCCAAAGAGATTATCAGAGTCAGGTCTGCGAGAATCTAAGATGCAGAAGGTTTTCAGCTAAGCACTAATTGGGCAAGAGTTTTGAAAGCTGGCTCCTGACCTACTGGCCTCCCAAAGAGTGGCTACTTTACAAGTTCCTCAGGTTGGTAGAGAAAACACCTGACAGCTGTTGATTTCTTCTTATGGAAAAACCTATGCTAGGGTAACTATTTGTTTAGTGTTTGAATCAGAAAGGGAAATGCTACTTTGTCTTCTTGCCATCATTTTATCTAATTTTTTCATAAGCCCTTGGGAGTACTGCCTGTTTCTATCTGTTGGCAGTATTTAGCTCAATGTCTGCTGAAGATTTTGTGTAGTGAACTGCCCAGTGGAAAGTTAAAAGATAAATAAATTTTCCAGCTGTTTGAGAGGATGAACCTGAGATAGGGGATCGAAATTATACCTTGAACTGGAGTTGTTTGGGTACTGCATTGACCAACAGTGTTAGGAAGATTGAAGCTGTATAGAGGTAGAAGTAAAACTGAAATGCAAAAAAATTTAAATTGCCAGTTTTCTGACTGGAATAAGAATAATTGCCTGTGATACTGAACCTCTGAGATCACAGTGTTCAGAAGATCATAATAAGTTTATTAACTAAGTTGTGTAGCTGCTACCAGACCCTGGTCTTGAAATACATGTCTGTAGGCTACCTGTGTTTGTGCTCTGCCCACAAGCCATGATTGAAGTGAAGTCCTGACCTAACTGATGTAGGTGCTCAACTGCTTTGTATTCTCAAATATCATTTAAAAGGTATGAGGGAGGAGAAGAGCGGACCTGGGTAGTGTTATGGCAAGAACTTATACAGGATGATGAAAACGGGAGCCAGTGTGTGGTTAGAAGACTTTCTTTGAAGGGCTTCCCTTGAATAGCCATTAGAAGTAACTGACATCTTTTTGCCATAACCTTTCACAGAATCACAGAATCACAGAATAACCAGGTTGGAAGAGACCCACCGGATCATCGAGTCCAACCGTTCCCATCAAACACTAAACCATATCCCTCAGCACCTCATCCACCCATGCCTTAAACACCTCCAGGGAAGGTGACTCAACCACCTCCTTGGGCAGCCTGTTCCAGTGCCCAATGACCCTTTCTGTAAAGAATTTTTTCCTAATGTCTAGCCTAAACCTCCCCTGGCAGAGCTTGAGGCCATTCCCTCTTGTCCTGTCCCCTGTCACTTGGAAGAAGAGGCCAGCACCCTCCTCTCTACAACCTCCTTTCAGGGAGTTGTAGAGAGCAATGAGGTCTCCCCTCAGCCTCCTCTTCTCCAGGCTAAACAACCCCAGCTCTCTCAGCCGTTCCTCATAAGGCCTGTTCTCCAGCCCCCTCACCAGCTTTGTTGCTCTTCTCTGGACTCGTTCCAGAGCCTCAACATCCTTCTTGTAGTGAGGGGCCCAGAAATGAACACAGGATTCGAGGAGCGGTCTCACCAGTGCCGAGTACAGAGGGAGGATAACCTCCCTGGACCTGCTGGTCACGCCATTTCTGATACAAGCCAAGATGCCATCGGCCTTCTTGGCCACCTGGGCACACTGCTGGCTCATATTCAGTCAGTTGTCAACCAACATTCCCAGGTCCCTCTCCTCCAGGCAGCTTTCTAGACAGACTTCTCTTAGTCTGTAGCACTGCATAGGGTTGTTGTGCCCCAAGTGCAGGACCAGGCATTTGGCCTTGTTAAACCTCATGCCATTG
Organism: Phaenicophaeus curvirostris; assembly: GCF_032191515.1. Taxonomy (NCBI): domain Eukaryota; kingdom Metazoa; phylum Chordata; class Aves; order Cuculiformes; family Cuculidae; genus Phaenicophaeus; species Phaenicophaeus curvirostris. Next base: position 53,344,740 of record NC_091396.1, on the reverse strand, counting down.
GACTCTGCCCAGCGGTCCAGCCTGTCCAGATCCCTTTGCAGAGCCTCCCTACCCTCCAGCAGATCGACACTTCCACCCAGCTTAGTGTCGTCTGCAAACTTGCTAAGGGTGCACTTGATGCCTTCATCCAGGTCATTGATAAAGACATTGAACAGGGCTGGACCCAGCACTGAGCCCTGGGGAACCCCACTTGTCACTGGCCTCCAGCTGGATTTCACACCATTTCCCACCACTCTCTGGGCCCGGCCATCCAACCAGTTTTCCACCCAGGAGAGTGTGCGCTTGTCCAGGCCAGAGGATGACAGTTTCCCAAGCAGAATGCTGTGAGAAACTGTGTCAAAGGTTTTACTGAAGTCCAGGAAGACCACATCCACAGCCTTTCCCTCATCCAGCAGCCGAGTCACTTTGTCATAGAAGGCGATCAGGTTAGTTTGGCAAGACCTGCCTTTTGTGAACCCATGTTGACTGGGCCTGATCACCCGGTTCTCTTGCATGTGCTTCATGATAGCACTCAAGATCACCTGCTCCATGACTTTCCCTGGCACTGAGGTCAGACTGACAGGCCTGTAGTTTCCTGGGTCCTCCCTGCGGCCCTTTTTGTAGATGGGCACAACATCAGCCTCCAGTCCAGTGGGACTTCCCCAGTCTTCCAGGACTGTTGGAAGATGATGGAAAGGGGTTTGGCCAGCACATCCGCCAGCTCCTTCAATACCCTAGGGTGAATCCCATCCGGCCCCATAGACCTGTGGGCGTCTAGTTGGGCGAGCAAGGCTCTGACCACCTCCTCTTGGATCATGGGAGCCTCATTATGCTCCTCTGGCTCCTGGGTTAGTACACAGACAGAACGACCCTCCTTACAACTAAAGACTGAGGCAAAGAAGGCATTAAGTACCTCAGCCTTTTCCTCATCCCCTGTCACTGTTGTTCCTTCTGCGTCCAATAGGGACTGTATGGTCTCCCTAGTCCTCCTTTTATTATTTATATATTTGTAGAAAGATTTTTTGTTATCTTTCACTGACTTGGCCAATCCAATTTCTAGCTGAGCCTTAGCCCTTCTGATTTTTTCCCTACACAATCTCACTTCCCTCCTGTAGTCCACCCAAGAGGCCTGTCCCTTCTTCCAGAGCCCATAAACATTTCTCTTCTTCTTGATATCCCTCAAGATCTCTCTATTCAACCAAGCTGGCTTTCTCCCCTGCCGGCTTTTTTTCCGGACCATGGGGATGGCTTTCTCCTGAGCTGCTAGGACCACCCTTTTGAAGAGCTCCCAGCCCTCCTGGGCTCCCTTGCCCTTGAGTACTGTCTCGTAAATACTTTTTGTATCAACTGGTTTTGTAATGAGAAGTCATGCTTTTAGGTACTTTCAAAATCGGATTTTTTAGGTACTTCTAAAATTCAGATTTAAAATCTGAAAGGCAGTGCTAAGAAAACTTTTAAGAAAAGAATGTCTCTTCTTAAGTTTGTTTAAAACCTTTTTCCTCCTAAGATTCAGAGTTCATTGGTGGGAGAACAGTTTCCTGATCAGAATGAGAAACAGATATGAAATGTAATTAAATCTTAAAAATAGGTGAAATCTTCAAATGAAACAGTTTTTTTTAATACAAGTAATATTTTTTGTACTGTTTTATAACAGCTGTTCCTTCACGTGCCTCACTGTGAGTTAACAGTACACTATATTAAGACGGGATGTAATCCAGAAGGACCTGGACAGGCTGGAGAAGTGGGCCTGTGTAAATCTTATGAGTTTCAATATGGCCAAGTGCAAGGTCCTGTTCCTGGGTTGAGGCAATTCCCAGTTTCAGTACAGGGTGGGGGATGATGGGATTGAGAGCTGCCCTGCAGAGAAGGACTTGGGGATGCTGGTCAATGAGAGGCTCAACATGAGGCCAAGTGTCGGGTTCTGCACTTGGGGCACAACAACCCTATGCAGTGCTACAGACTAGAAGACGTCTGTCTAGAAAGCTGCCTGGAGGAGAGGGACCTGGGAATGTTGGTTGACAGCGACTGAACAGGAGCCAGCAGTGTGCCCAGGTGGCCAAGAAGGCCAATGTCACCTTGGCTTGTATCAGAAATGGCGTGACCAGCAGGTCCAGGGAGGTTATCCTCCCTCTGTACTCGGCACCGGTGAGACCGCTCCTCGAATCCTGTGTTGAGTTCTGGGCCCCTCACCACAAGAAGGATGTTGAGGCTCTGGAGCGAGTCCAGAGAAGAGCAACAAAGCTGGTGAGGGGGCTGGAGAACAGGCCTTATGAGGAACGGCTGAGAGAGCTTGGGTTGTTTAGCCTGGAGAAGAGGAGGCTGAGGGGAGACCTCATTGCTCTCTACAACTCCCTGAAAGGAGGTTGTGGAGAGGAGGGTGCTGGCCTCTTCTTCCAAGTGACAGGGGACAGGACAAGAGGGAATGGCCTCAAGCTCTACCAGGGGAGATTTAGGCTGAACATTAGGAAAAAAATTTTCACAGAAAGGGTCATTGGGCACTGGCACAGGTTACCCAGGGAGGTGGTTGATTCACCTTCCCTGGAGGTGTTTAAGGCACGGGTGGACGAGGTGCTAAGGGGCATGGTTTAGTGTTTGATAGGAATGGTTGGACTCGATGATCTGGTCGGTCTCTTCCTACCTGGTTATTCTATGATTCTATGAGCTGGCAACATGCGCTTGCAGCCCAGAAGGCCAACTGTTTCCTGGGCTGCATCAAAAGTAGTGTGGCCAGCAGGTCAAGGGAGGGGAATCTGCCCCTCTATTCCTGTCTTGTGAGACCTCATCTGGAGTGTCCATTTCTGGAATCCCTAGCATAAGAAGGATATGGAGCTGTTGGAATGGTTCCAGAGGAGGCCTACAAAGATGATACAAGGGCTGGAGCACCTCCCATACGAGGACAGGCTGAGAGAGCTGGGCTTGTTCAGCCTTGGAGAAGAGAAGGCTCTAAGGAGACCTTATAGCAACCTTCCAGTACCTGAAAGGGCTAGAAGAAAGTTGAGAAGGGACTGTTTACAAAGGCATGTAGCGATAGGATGAAGGAGAATGGCTTTAAATTGGAAGGGGGAAGATTTAGATTAGACATAAGGAGGAAATTCTTCATGATGAGGGTGGAGAGGCACTGGAACAGGTTGCCCAGAAAAGTCGTGGCTGCCCCATCCCTGGAGGTATTCAAGGCCAGGTCGGATGGGGCCTTGGGCAGCCTGATCTAGGAGGTGTCCTTGCCCATGGCAGGGTGGTTGAAACTGGGTGACCTTCAAGGTCCCTTCCAACCCAAACTATTCTACAATAATTCTACGATTCTATGATCTTATGACTCTGTGATTCTATATTGTCGAACTTCAGAGTACCTTCAGCTTTCACTAGGATTTGAAAGTAGTTGAAAACAATTACTTATTATTAACAGTTACATTTTTGAGAGGAAAATGTCTGCTTTTGATCTATATCAGGTTAGTGAGATAGATGTATGATGGAAAAAGCTATCATGGCCGGTCAGCTGGAACTGGTTTTGCTTTTGGATTCCTGTCATTGGGACCCATGGCAGGGTTAGCAGCCCATGCTGCTCTGTTGGCAGTTCTTTTCCCTTGAGGGAAGCCTGTGCACAGCCTGTGATGCTGTTTGTCTTGTGAACTGGTTCATTTGTGGAGAAGGGTTTCAAGCTTGGGTATCTCCCTTTTGCTCCCTCCAGCTCCTATCTCATTAGTCAGCACAATTTTCATCGTTTGCTATCATATACCAATTGAAATTGTTTTGGCAAGAGCCTTTGACACGTCCTCTAGAGTGGGAAGTTCAGTTCAGTGGCTAAACACTGGCCAGAGACTTGGGAGGCTGAATTCAGCGTCTCACTCTCCCATTGTTTTCTGTATGCCTTTGGCTAAGTTGTGGGAGAAGGAGGAATTAATCTCATTTGGCTTCATTTGTTACAAACTAGGTTTCTAATCTGAGTTTGCTGTCTATGCTCCCTCTGTGGTCAAGGGAGAGTGACAGGCTCCTTCAAGGATTGATTCATCCCTTTCAGAGGTGTGTGCTCTCTCTAGCAGCTATAGGAATATCAGGCAACTAGTTGAGAATCACATACCTTATTTTCAGATGCCTAGAATCAGTCAGATTGAGTCCCACACTTAGTCTCTTTTTTCTGGCTATTCAAATTCCTCAAAATCAAATAAAATTTGGGAAGTACTTGTTGATTTTCGGACTCGACCTTTTAAAGATACTTGGGAATCTAAAGGTGTATAGAGGTTCCTCTTGAGATTTTAACAACTTCTGATTTTTACAAAAATCATAGGTGGTCTCCCACTAGCATTTTCCCTGGCTTCTGCTCCTCTGGCCACTCCTGCTTTGATGCTCCATGGTTCTTGCCCCTGACAGCAGAGGTATGCTTAGATGAGGAACATTTGTGACACAGATCACGCTAGCTCTTCCCTGCTGATGGATAATTCATCAGGATGAGAGATGTGGCTGGGATGGAGAGAGAATCAGCCTCCCCTCCCATTCAACTGAACTGTGTGGAAACTTGGCATGGTGGAGAATCCCATACATAAACCATATTTTATTACTTGGAGTTGGCAATTCAGCTGTGACCATAGAACTGGCAAGTTATAGACACAACACAGAATATGTAAACTTAATTTGTCCTTTCTTTTGAGCTGCTTTCCACTTCTCATTCCTTGTTGAATGTTTCCATCAAGACCAGCATGATAAGAGTTAAGGCATGGTCTGGGAATGAATGTGTGTATGTGTGGTAGGACCCTTCCACCCTTCAGATTCTCCTTTTCCTTTCTTTTATGTGAACAGACTTGGTTGCCATCCCCAAGAGTGCTAAAGGCAAAGGTGAGGGGAAAGCTGACAAACAAGGAAAATAATCCCTTTGCCCACCCCTAGCGGAAACTCTGTTAGCTACAACATGGCAGCTGAGACAGAATGACTTAACTCAACCAGATCTCTTTTATTATGTTCCTGTGTTTATTTTTCCTCTGTATTTATGACTTAGCATGTCGGTTTTGGTGTGGAAAGGACTCTAAAGCTGTAGATATGTGTTGTAATTATACAAATTCCTCTGCATGGAGTCTGTTTAAAAGATTGATCTATTTTTATGAGGACACACACAAATACTCATTTTGATGGACCTCATTGGCATTTATTGCAGGCCTGCCACTACTAAAATTTAAAGCCAACCTTGTAAATTTTATGGAAACTACATGCTGCAATTATTAGCCCGAAGACCTCCTGTCTCGCAGGAATGAGTCAGATTTTGCTTTCCATGTACACTGTGGTTTACACCTGAAAGAGATTAGTGGGGACCACCAGTAGCTTGAAAACCTAATCTCCAGTATTTTGTTTCCAGTTTAGCTCTGAAAGATACTCCAGGTGTTTTCATTAATTAGTCCTTGTAAGTCACTGTGTCACTATTGTGCATAGAACAGCTGTTTTCCTGGTGCACTTTTTTCTACAGGACTGTTTTAAATTAAAAGTGGGTGCATACACTTTTTAATGTTTAGAAACGATTCTTCTGACTGGTGAAAATTAACAAAAATAACCTCCAACAAATCACTTTAGGAGGACAAATTCTTGAACTTGAATGCTTCCTGTAATGGTAACTTTATGAAATTTTACCTGAGTGCCTGTGGAGGATCCAGTTAAGCATCATAAGAAGATCCTGCCATTTTTTTCTGCAGCAAAATTCCCACTAATATCAGGAATTGTCCATAAGCCTCACAGACCATGCAGTAGGTCATGTTGTTCTCCTCCACTCATTATTTTATAATCACAGACAGACAGACATCTAGTGGATGACCAACCCAACAAACCAACAAGAAAAAGTGAGAATAAAGGTAGATAGATGATAATCCTTAACACATGTAAAGAATCGGTTTGTATGGCTGCATACAGTCCTGCAGACAGTCTTTGCTGAATCTTTACTCGTTGCTCAGGACTGATAAGTGAGATGGCTTGTTGCAAAGGACAGTTCAGTTGACAGCAGGCAAAACACACTTAAAGAGGAGAATTTGATTAGGATCTAAAAACCATGAGTTATGTTTATTATGTGGCTGATTATGGTGAGACTTTAGTAAAAAAGATATTGATGTAAAGCCTCCTTATCCTTCATTTCAAAATAAATCTTTGCTCTTGTTCAGATAATTTGGACTCCAATGACAAAAGACAGACAAAATATTTGTGAATTCAACACCTTGGTGGGATCCTTTCTCTCAGTCTTGCAGAGATCTGGAGAGGCCCAAGAGGGCCTTTCAGGACTGAGCCAGTGCCTGCATTCTGGAGGTCCTGACAGGGCACCTCTGCATTATCAGCATGCCGGCCCTAGGCATATTCACTACCCTTGTCCTTTACTGCTGGCTATCCAAGCATTTTGAGATTGCTTTGCAATGGCATAACCATGCAGAGGCACAGCTGGACTCTCTCTGAGCTTCAAAGTAGCTAAAGTCAAATATCCATATTTCAGCAAGTAGGCTCCGAACTTGTGTGCCTGATGTCTGATTGTGAAACTTGCAGCTGCAAAATGCCAAAGAAGTGTAGGCATCTGCAGTTATATTGACTGAGATTTCAAATAAAAAGGAGTGAATTATTTTTTTGAGTCATGATAAACTCAGTGAGGAATAAATTGCTCCATGTACAACATGAGAGAAATCCAGAGTTCACACACTTTGCAGCATTCAGTTTTGGTTGGTCTCAGAAAAAAGTATCAGAAGAGATAAGCTACTTTTGTGACTTGAAAAAGCTATTCTGACATTCACTCCTCTTGTTAAAGAGTTATGGCCTGATATTGTGCTTTTTGCTACTATCTGAATCCCAGTCAAAAGCAAGAACTCAAAAGAATTAACTTGAGTTGCCCAGAGAAATGACAGGGAAATTTCTCAGTTACAGGTAACTTGAGTGACAAGGAGGAACAATGACCATTGGGTATTGGTGGAATTACCAGAGAAGTATTTAAAATTTTTTCTTAACAATCTGGAGCAATAAAAGAGTATCTCAGGATTAGAAAAGGACTATAGTAATGTCTCTCTACTTTGAGGAGGAAGAATAATTCAGCACTGCATTAGTCTCTGTGTCGTGTCTGGAAAATACATTTGCTGAAGAACTCACCTATGGGATACAAGAATACCAGGATGACTGGCTGTAGTCATGTTGTTGCAGTTTAACATGAGGATGTAGGAATCCTGACCTGGTCTTTAGACTAAAGGAGACAAAAACAAGACCTTGAAAATACATCTTCAGAATCCCAAGCAAATGGTATGTTTATGTACCATTGTGAAAATGTGTCAGGTTAACTGGACTTGCTGCTAAGGAAAAAGTGCTTAGAATAAGAAGTTGAAAGAGAAATGAGCCCTTGAGATAACATTATTTACTGTTGCCACAAGATCTGTAGGATCATCAAGAAAATGAGACCTAAAATGATGGACTTCCCTGGCCATGCTGGTCTACTGAAGAGCGACAATAATGGACACGGCCTCCCAAAAGGAGCATGTAGGCCTGGATCTACACAAGTACACCAGTCTTCGTTGGGTGATGAAAGAAGAGGGGACAACGTAGAAATGACATTATTTTAAGAGGATGGATTTTGCATCTCCACAGGAAACCCATTCCCACACTCGTCTTGCTCTGCAGCCTGAAGAGAGTTGCCAAAGGCCTTGACAGATGCGTGGTTTCACATACAGCCTGCTCTTGGATCAAGGTGGGTGGACAGCTGTTCTCAATGCTGCAGTGGATGTTCCTGGAGTCCAGGTGTCCCATGCCTTGCATTCACCATGAGCCCTGTTCTGAGTCCTCAGAAGTCTTCAACACATGCGTATACAAAACTATACACATGTATTTACAGGTTGATGGGTATGGATGTACATGCTTCCTAGTTCTTCACTCTTCCAACTCATGAGGCTGAACTTTAAGGGGAACTATGTGCTGTTATGTCAATATGGAGGACTCCAGAGCATAAATTGACATAAATGTTCTGGTTTTATTCTTGCAGAAGGGGTGAGAAGTGTTTGTTTGTTTGTTTGTTTGTTTTGCTGCTCTGTAATCTATTACAGATGAAGTAGGACTGAGGGAACCAGCCGTCCTCTAACCACAATGCACACAAACCCATGCTGATTGACTCTGTGGCCCAATCCATTATATTAGTTGCTTCTCTTAAATGACAGTGTGCAGACAGCAACTCACTAACACAAGGAGTTTATCCCTCTTTACTCTAAGTTGTCTCCATGCCCATGTGTCATTGTATTATCTACCTGAGACATGCCCTTGAGCTTTTCCTCACAGCCACATGAAGTATAAACAATTCATTAAATACTGCTGATTTTTCACTTTGCAAAATGTCAGCTCAGAGATGGCATCAGATTCATCAAACTTCTTGCACAGAGAAACAGATAAATAGACACTTAGGCCTTTTAAACTGAAATGTGAGAAGATATTATAAGAGCAGCCTTTCTCATATTTTAATAAGAAAGCATATGACAAAAATATTAATGAATGCCATATACTGTTTCTTGAAAGAGAGAGATACTTTCTCCCAGTCTATAGAGATAGTGTTGTGCTGATCTACAGTGTTCAATGAGTGTTATTTTCTTTCTTTTCCTGCTGTAATGATGAATATGTAAAGCCTTGTGACATAAGACAGCACTTCTGTGCATTAATTCTTTCTAAGCAATTTCAGAGTTTTCATTTCACCTTGATTAGTTTTTGTCTGAGATCTGATAAACCTTTCTTCAAGAAAGGCAGATTTTTATAAAGAAAGGGAGAGGGAATCTCTTTGTAATCAGCACTCTTCTAATATAATAAATTTAACATCTATCCTGGTTCTAACAGAATACATCATAGTTGCTTGTGAAATAAAGCAAGTCCACTGTGCTTTTTCTTTGATTTCAGAAGTAGCTGCATTTAAGTAGAACATTGTCTCTTTAGATTGTAAATAGCCAAGATATCAAAATGTGCCAAATGCAAATTGAATTTGCACCATAATATACTTTAATTTGATTTGACATTAGATTTCAGCTCCTCATCTTTTCATGATAGTTATTGAAAAGATGCAATTTTATTTTGAAGTCTTAAATTTTACCTTTGGTATGCTCTGATACATGGAAATTGAAGAGGGAAAAGTTACATTGCAGAGTTGTGGACACATGCAAATTAATTTTTGACTTTGATTATATTTTTTGCACTTGCTCTTTGAGATGTGCACTCATTCTATTTTCCTTTTAGGTGAATATTTATCCTGATGGCTATCACTAAATAATTGCCTGGTGTCTAAAGCTCTTTTCATATGACGGGCAATTCAAAACCTTGATCAAGGTCAATTGTTAAGGTGTCGAAATCTGAAAATTTAATCATCACCAAGAGTAAAATCGTACTCAGAATTATGCCTTTAAGATAAGCCACTATTTACCAAGGAAATGGTTTTTTATATCCAGTGATCATAGTAATTTCTATAGTGGAACATCTTAGAATCTGCTTTGACTTATTCACTTGAGAAAAAGGCCGGCTATTCATTCACTCAGGGAATTCTGGACAGCTAGTCAGAAAAACAGACAAAATCTGGTCTGATCAACAGTAACTCAGGTTTTGTCTACAACTTAAAGAAACTTGGTGCTCTAACCACACTTTGGTCTGCCTGAGACACTTGCAATGCACTGCACACAAATTGTCCCCCAACTGAAAACAAGAATTCACAATCACTTTTGATAAGACTGGTATGAAATTATGCTAGCTGGACTGTGGTCTTCCATGCAGCCAAGCTCTCCTCAATCCGACATCAGGTCACGTAGGGCTGTAAAGGCATCTAGTGATATCAATAGTTTCTGTACAACGGACACCTTTAGTTGGTTGGTCTGACAATTTTTGAACCCATCTCTGCAATAGCTGAGGATTTCTGTTGGCTACTTGCATATACAAAATCAATACATTGGAATTCTGTTTGCAATTGCACATAGCAACTAATATACATATACAGGTGACTGACCAAACAGAATGACACGGGGGCTTGCTCAGCTGGATGATGAGACCCTCTGTTTCCATCTGGGGAGTTGAACAACATCTGGTAATCACTGTGTTTCACTGGGAGCAGTGTTCTCATCATATGATGTGGTGCCTCACACAAGAGTGGTCACTGCAAAAGATGCGGGAAAGTCAGTGTCCTCATACAAAAGTGATGTGCTTGACAGCTTACCCAGGATCTCAAAAGCAGTTCAGATCCCACTTACTTCAGTTGTTAAGTGGTGTACAGGTTGTCATCCAAAGGGACCTGGACAAGCTGGGAATTTGGGCCTGTGTGAACCTCATGAGGTTCAACAAGGCCAAGTGAAGGTCCTACACTTTGTCAGGGCAATCCATGGTTTCAATACAGGCTGTGGGACAATGTGATTGAGAGCAGTCCTGTGGGGAAGGACTTCGGGGTTCTGGTTGATGAGAAGCTCAGCATGAGCTGGCGACATGCACTTGCAGCCCAGAAGGCCAACTGTATCCTGGGCAGCATCAAAAGAAGCATGACCATCAGGTTGAGGGAGGTGATTCTCCTCCTCTACTACTCTCTCATGAGGCCCCACCTGGAGTACTGTGTCGAGTTCTGGAATCTGCAGCATAAAAAGCATTTGGAACTGTTGGAATTGTTCCTAAGGAGGTCTATGAAAATGATCAGAGGGCTGGAGCACCTCTGCTATAAGGACAGGCTGAGAGAGTTGGGGTTGTTCAGCCTGGAGAAGAGAAGGCTCTGGGGAGACCTTGTAGCTGCCTTCCACTACCTGAAGAAGGCCTACAAGAAAGCTGGGGAGGGATTTTTTACAAAGGCAGGTAGTGATAGGACAGGGGCAGTGGGTACAAATTGGAAGGGGGAAGATTTAGATTAGACATTAGGAAGAAATTCTTCATGCTAAGGTTGGTAAGACCCTGGCCCAGGTTGCCCAAAGAAATTGTGGATGGCCCCTCCCTGGAGATGTCCAAGGCCAGATTGGCTGGAGCCTTGAGCAGCTTCATCTAGTGGGAGGTGTCCCTCCCCATGGCAGGGGGTTGGAACTGGATGATCTTTAAGGTCCCTTCTAATCCAAAACATTCTATGTTTCTATGAATCTAATTGTTGAGATGCAAATCCAGAACTCAATCCAGTGGAAACCAAAGGACTGGCATATCTAGAGGGTGTGTACGATTTTGCAAAAATAACAGCAATTTGCTGAACTGGCTAGTTCAGAGCAATCCCCACTACCTTCCTGAAACAATTTCATCTGCTTAGTGAGGGCATCTGAAGTTCTCCATGTGGTTTTGTACATTTTTCTTTGTTATTTTTTCTTGATATTTTAAAAGATATTCTTCCTGATGGCCATGTCAAGAGCTTAACTGGGGAATGCACATCCTTTGTTTCCCAGTAGATATTGAGTCTTTGCCCACAGTTCCTGGGCTTCCCAAGACTCCTGAGAAAACATTTCTGATACCTTTTGATACCTCAGAGAAGGCAAGATAGCAGAGCGTCATGATGGCAACTGTCAGGTAAGCATCCAGCATGCGTTGCCACTGCAACTAGCAAAAAAAAAATAGAGACTATACAGAAAGATGCTGCACCGCCAGTGCTTTATAATAATAGCACTTACATATTTGTTCCTAGTGCCTAACGGCCTGCTTTTAGAAAAAGACACAAGTACTATTTGCTAGGCATTTCACATGGGAGATCTTTAGTCAGGTTAGTGCCATAACAATTTCATTAGCACCTGTCAAAGGTGTGATTGCAACTCATGTAAACATACCCAAGGAAGGTAACTTAGACACTATGCATAGTCATGGTAGCATATAAAACAATACATTAGCAAAATCTAGCATAAAAAATGACTCCAAATACATGAGGAGTAAGGTGCTGTTGCAACTGTTCTGCTAGCATGTCTTGACTATGGTAGATGAAATCTTGCTTATGCGTATCTGTAGAAACCACCATCACGCTCTGGACTGCAGTGAAGGCAGCACATTAAATTCAGTAGGAACACTTACAGTAAATACCACCATGATGCTTCTGAAGGAAAGAAAAAGTGTAAATTAGATTGATCTGATGACACATAATTAAGACAAAACTCTCAATAAACCACAAATCACACAAACCTCTATCTTGGGGGTGAAAAGCAGACTTTACTAATCATAATCACATGTAATCTAACTCCCCACTCAAAGTAGGGCAGCTACGTTGCTCTGTTCCTTGTAAAGTTTTGAAGATCTTCAGGCATGCAGATGCCACAGTCTCTCTGGGCAATATGCTTCAGTGTTTTGAGAGAATTATTTTCTTATATCTAACTTAAATTTCCCTTGCGGCAACTTACTGCCTTTTGTCCTTTTCTGTGCAACTCTGACTCCACCTCCTTTATAACCACCAACTATGAAGGTGAAGAAAGCAATGAGGTCTCATTTTGTCTTTCTCCAGCTTGAATAAATCCATTTCTTTTAGTATTTCTTTGTACATCACATGCTCCAGCTCCCTAACTATCTTGGTGGCCCTTCGCTGGACTTGTTCCAATGCCTTGCTTGTACTGAGGAACGTCAAATGGAACACAGCACACTCTGTGTGCAGTCACACTTGCGCCTAATGGAGAGGAATAATCATACCCATTTACTTTCACACAACACTTGCTAACACAGCCCAGTACGTGGTTATCATTTCTTGCCCTTGTCTCAAATACACCACTTAGGATCTTTTCCTTCCTGCAATATCCCATTAAATACATAACAGTGGGAGAGAGGAGAAGAAGGAAGGACAAGGAAATAAAAGATTTTTTTCAAAGTACGGTTTCCTCTAAGGGTACAAATTCAATACTAGAAAAGAAAGCATCAGACCTCTTCTCTAAACATAAGTACATTATACCTTTTGGGAAATATGGACTTTAAAAACTGGAAAATACTAAATCACTTGACTTGTCCAAAGTCACAAAAGGAATTTATCAAACCAAGAGCCCCAATTACCTTGTTCAGTTCTCAATTTAGACTACAAAGTAACCCTTCATTAAAAGTAATTCAAGCCAGACTATTTGAAATGTTTCTGTGACTGTTTTCTTCTTATTGTCCCACTACCGAAATGTTGCTACAAATATTTTTAGCTTGGAACCTAAAAACACATCAACAGCCATGAAAGCTTTTCTTCTGAAAAAAGTGTTTCATTTTCTTTCAGGTTATTTGTTTTTTTCCCTTTGGTAGGCATTCAGCCATTTTTAATAGGTCTCTTCTTGCCACCTTAAATTAAATTCATAAAAATGTCAGAACTCAAGTGATCAAAATTATTTTCTCATCCACACTGTGGTTCTATTGGGAATTTTTCCCCAGATGATGCTATAAGAAACTGAATACTGACAATAAATTTATTGCCTGTAGAGCTCCAAAAGTTTAATGTCTTTTCCTTCACTTTCCTGACTTGTTGCTTGCAACTTTTTCCCTTTCCAGGAAAATATTGCCACCCACAAAGCACTTTTCACCATTTGGAAGTTCTGTGGTCCCTGTCATATAAGGGTCACGTAAGGTAAGGCTTCAAGAGGAAAAGTCAGACTGAATCCATAGCAAGAAGGGACAAGAACTATTTTCAAGAGAAATAGTTCTTGTCCCTTCCTTGATCCTTGATTTCTTCTTCATTTTTAACAAATAAAGTTTGTTGTCATGGTCCTATAAATCACTCTGGTATGAAAAAACAGCCATGTGACCCTCAGCCTAGCAGTGTAAATACAAAAGGTAGAGATATTAATGTGAAAAAATTGGTTTAGCATGCACTATTTTGTGTTTTACAAGAATCATTGCATTCTGAAAGCAAAACTATAACAGTGCTTCCAACACTCATGATTTTATTACAAGTCTCATGACATTTGGTGTTTTTCCTTAAAACACCAAACTCCTGGAGACATCTCATTACCTCTGATTCTCAGCTTTCATTGAAAAGCAATGCTTTTAGCTCTTCTGGTTGTGGAGAAAACCACGGAAGTCAGAGCCCTAAAGACTTAAAAATCAGAAGACAAAAGTAAAGGCCAAAAATGCTTGAAAACCCCAATTTTAAAGATAATCTTAACTGGCCTGACAGTAGATCTCCTGTAAAGTTCACGGATTACAAAAAACTTTAAATTAATTTAAATATATTAGATATATGTGTCCAGCTGTATATAGTTATAAATAAAAAGCCCAGAGGTTTATATCTTTATGTTTGTTACTTCTATACTATTGATTTCAAAGTTGGAAGCCTCTATAAAAACAGAGGTGAGCTAGGGGAACAGGGTATTCATATGGTCCTGGAGTATTTCTGTATCTTTGTATTACATACAAAAATACTAGCAGAATACTGCATTAAATTATTTTGATAATTTGAACCTAATATGCGTTTGCAGCACTTTAAAAAAGAACATAGGAAAATTGTGAAGTCATATGTCATAATAGGGAAAATCTTCTAGTTTTGGCTCTGTGTGTAGAGCTGCATAGGAATGGGGAGGAGAGAATGGATGGGTATAATAGATTCTCTTGAAGGATATTTTGACATGTTTTAATTCCTTTTTATTAGGGTCATTGTGTTAATGAGAGGCTTTACAAAAAAATTGAGTATGTTAGAAATCTAAGCGTCTGTTCCTGCAGAATTCATGTTCCATTCTCCAACAAGAGAATAAAACCAATACCGTGTGCCCAAGGTGGTTTATTATGCTGCACATGGAAAAGTGCACAGCTTGCAATAGTAAACACAGGCAAAGGTATTTTTCTTCGAATACAAAAATAGTTCAGAAACAACTTTTGATTGGAAAATTCTTAAATTACTACACTGTACTATTATTTTAACCTTTATTTATCCATACATGTTTATATTTTACCAATCGATATTTAACTCGGCTCATGATCTCACCGCATTCTATTTATACTTATATATCTGAATCAGATAAAGTTTTTACAACCATGTGGCAAATTCCAGTCATGCAGTTCTGATTTTTTTTGTGACTTGCTTGAAGAAATAAGCAAGCCAAGCAGATGAACTGGATTAAAAAAAAAAAATCTAAGAACAATTTCTTGCTAAAAAATGAGAAATTCAAATGTCTGAGTAGAATTGTCTCCAAAAAAAAACGCGTTTCTTCTTTTCTACTAGTATTTTCCTACCAATATAATTATAGCTTGTTTTTAAAACTGGAGTTGTAGTGTAGCCAATGCCAAACCAAACAGAGCTGGCTACTGGATTTTGATCATTTTCTCTGGCCCACACAAAGGCCTATCTGCTGTATTTGTTACAATAGTTCCTCAGGGTGAGTCAGAAATGCTGTGTTCGTTGTGCTGGTCATTAAGTTTCACAAACACCAATTAGGAAGCACGCTTTCAATTCCTACAGCCCTTCTAACCCCTCTCTCTGTGAATTTTGCATCTTAAGTGAAATGGTCAAGCGAAAAACTGTAGGAGAAAACTTTGCACGCATGTGCATATATATATATGTATATATATACATACATATATATATATGTACATTTCAGAAAAGCTATGTTGCACTTCCATAACCTCACTGTCTTCTGTACAGAACATAAATGGCAGGGATCCCAGCACAACTAGACACTGGTACCACTGAAGATGCACTGTGTCAGGCTGCCACTGTGGCTCTGCCTGCGATGGTCAGGCCACCTCCTTCGGCAATGGCAAGACATGTATTAAAAAACTTTTAATACAACCTGTTTGGTGCAACTGGGAGGAAATTTTCCTCCACTGGGATTCAACCACAGAGCCGTGGGTCATCCTGGCTCTCTCTTGCGGGGGGATCAGGGGCTCCAGCACCCCTGAGCCTTTTTGGAGTCCTGCCTGAGGGCTCTGCATGGAGCAGAGCTTGCAGTTATTGCTTACAAGTACCCACACTTCAGGATCACATTCTTGTACAGCCACTTGCATCCAGGTGGAAGAATCGCTTCTTTAGCTCTTTGCTATTTTTATTCTGTCTCCATTTCTATTGCTTATCTATTTCTCTGTTTTCCATTTCCCCTTACTTTATTTTGCACTCTTAATATATTAACATACTGGGGTTTGCTCTATTAAACTAAACTTTTCAACTGAATGTCCAAGAAGTTAAATTTTTTATTGGATTTGTCAAGTAAACAGTATTGCTCCAATTTATGAATGCATTGCAGTGCCTTGAGGAAACAACTCTCTCTGCATTTGGAACAGGGAATGTTAGATGGGAATGGAGACAGAATTTGTCAGATTTATTTTCCACTACTGCAAGCCTTCAAGAGCTTGATCTGAAAAATAGATTATTCCTTCACATTTTGTGTCCAGAAGACAGCGCTGTAACTTTTTAATTAAGAACATACAGCCTTGGAAAGTCATTGAACAAGCTTCCTGGGGATATTACAGTGCAAGCAAAGTTTGCCTATCAAAAATTTTCAAATGTGGAAATTAATTTTAAATTTTGGACCAGCTGTGGTTCACTTATTTGGTTTTGTTTTTTTGTGAAGTTACAAAATGGATGTTGTCCCCAAATACCCTGATCATCAATGATTAAACTCAGTCTTGTATGGATGTCTGGCACCAATCCTTTGCATCATAGCTTGATGATTTGTTTTGCTTGGAAAGCAGTTGTGGTCCTGAACTTGTCCCTATTTAAGTCCAAAGGACTTCCATGGGAGCTGGTTTGAGCCCTGCAGTTTCTGAGTGATAAAAAATTGAAATCTACTTTGAATAAACACTGCTGGGTCCAGGGCATAGTAGGGCAAGGTCGTGTGGACATGATGTGGAATACATTTTTATTCTCAGATAGAGTAGCTGGAAGATGCTTTGAGGTAGACCCCAGCCCTGTTGCCTGCTGCCAGGGAGCAACAAGAACAGGCAGAAAGCAGCCTGGCCAGTCCGGGGAAAATGCTTCTCATTTCCACCCATTTGTGTAGACATCCCTCGTGAGAAAAATGCGTTCTGGGTGGCTGGTAGGGAGGGGAGGAAGGAGGAGAGGAGGGTGGCTCTGTGAAACTCCAATAGTGCTGTGGCTATGGAACAGCGCAGACTCCAGCCAGGTGGACACATGGGTTGCTGGGAAGGACATGTATGGTCTCCATGTGAGAGCCAGGCACTGTTTAAGAGACCTTTAGGTTGAATCAAACCTCTGAGGTCTCCTGACCCCCTCCATGCTCTCCAACAGGGCCGTGAGCAATGTACTGATTTACTGTTGATAACAAGTTTCTTCATTCCCTGTCCCTTGGGTTGGATTATGTCATCATGCCAGAGCATTAACCTAGGGCTTGTGCATCTAAATTTATTTTGGTTTGCGTTTTTCTCTCTTCTAATATTACAGCTTTGCCTCTAGTTTATAAATATTCCATTTAAGGAGCTATTTAGCAGTAACAACATTCCTGAGCTCAATCCAAGAATTGAGCTAATTATGGCTCCCCTTCAAAAATCCATCTCCACTCCCCAGCCCATAGCCTCCTCTCCCCTGTGGTCTGAGAGGCTGAAGATAATACAGTGCAAAAACCTCCTACCTAAATAAACACACGAATTAATTGGATCTGCTGCCTCTGACAGATTAGTATATCCAAGCTTTGAAATCCTTACTTATGTGAGACATGCTGCTGAGTGGAAATATTTGTGTAAGTAAGTAATACTTTGATTTTTAAGAATTATATTCAAAACTCATAAAAGATAGGAGGTTTTTCCAGCTTTTTCCATAAATGGGAAAAGGAGCAGTGGCAAGTAATCTGTTTTAGCTACTCATTAACTAATTAAAGCAACTGATGATGAAGATAATAAAGTTCCTTCTTTTGCAATTACATAACTCTTGCATTAATTTTTCACTTTTGCATCCAAGAAA
Organism: Phaenicophaeus curvirostris; assembly: GCF_032191515.1. Lineage (NCBI taxonomy): Eukaryota > Metazoa > Chordata > Aves > Cuculiformes > Cuculidae > Phaenicophaeus > Phaenicophaeus curvirostris. The sequence continues at coordinate 53,327,000 of NC_091396.1, read as the reverse complement.
AAGTGTGTCTTAAAGTACCCTTGGAAAAAAGCCTTCTCTGTTTATAGGCAGTGCAGTTCTACATTCTTGGTATATGGAATACCAAATGTCCTGGGATAGCCAGTGTCCTGGCAGAGAGCCATGCATCTTATTATATGGTAGGAGAGCCAAATTTCCTCCTGCACACTGTGTCTATAAATAAAGGGCTTCTTCCACAAGTAATTAAGTGGAAACAATTTTCCAACCAGCATGCAAATACAGTTTTTGTTTCTTACTGCACATAGTGGCCAATTTGTGATATTAGTTTAAGTCCAGAATTATTTTAATGATGATATTAAAATGCCTTCTCCCTGGCTTGCACAGGGATGTAAAAAAAAATAAAGTGAAAACTTTTTCCTTAAACAACATTTCTTCACTTGTAAAGGATCTGGCATAAAAAAGGCATCTTTCACGTGTCTGTGATTAAGGTGTTATGTGTACGTCTCAGCAGGAATTCAGAGTTAAACGTTAAGGGTCACCACTAGCTTTGAGACTGTTTGCTGTCAACCCGCAAGATCTTTGGGGCATTTGTGCTGTTATTTACACAGCACCTAGCAAAATAATCTCAATTTTTGCTGCTGCCTCTAAGGAAATACTAGAAAGGAAATTAATCTTATATGATTCTTGAACTAAAATCTGGGTATCAGTAAGCTGTCATCAAGCTGCTTTTATCAGTCACTCTTATTCAGAACACGTGTATATGTATGGGATTGAGTAATGTTGTATGAAGTAATGTAGGGAAAAGGATAGAGCATCTTCATCTAATTGCTTTGGTAGCTTAAATTTAGAGCCAACACTAAGTCTTAGAAGGTTTCTCTGCTTTTCAATCCGGTTGAACTTCAAATATTGACAAAATTAGAGTAGGCCAACATGCAAAATCTATCTTGTTATATGAAAGACTTTGTTTTATTACAAATGGAGTGGCTCAGAGACCATTGGGAGACAATAGCTCTCTTCTGTTACTTCCAAATCTCTAGACGTCATCTAGAGTAGTTAGATGATGCATACACAACTTTTTAGCTTCTTCCTTCACCTTAGATTCTCAAAGGAGAAATCTCTATTTCTTCTTGTTCTTGTTGTTGTTGAGAAGGAATGATTTCATGCTAGCTTTTTGCCTTTTTCTCCAATAACAAAACTTGTGTGACTTTTCAACTTCCTTTCTCCTCCATTATGAAAGCTCTTTGATTGCAAAGAGTATCTCCCACACAGAACTGCTTCCAGAAGAAAATGCCTGCTGCAGTGACATCCCACTTGGTAAGAAGGATGAAGAAGTTAGGATATTTCATCAGAACTGGAAATTAGATTCCTCACATTACAACTAGAGGCAGTATTTAAAACAAGAGCTTTGCAAAAATGTTGATTATGTTATTGAACAGTGGAAAGAGTAGATATTTTTCTTGTGATTACTTTCACATGAAAAATCAGTATTTTTTAACAAAATTTTACTTAGTGAGAGTGGAATCGTTTCTCTGTAGCTTCATCTGTGACTCCCACTTTGAATGACAGCCAGAAAGGTGTCATACTTAGACCTAAGTGGGACCATCTTTTCTTAAGACAAAGTATGTTCTTAAATAATAAATGATCCTGGCAAGTTGTTTATTACCAGCAGTTAATGATCTGTTTATTAGTTAAAGTCTGTGGCTGTTAACACTCTAACAAATCAGTTCACTCTGTTAAACATCAATTTTGAGTACGTTATTGGTATTAACCATAGAATGAAATAAAACTGTTGCAGACAGTTGACTTTATTGCTATGGCAGAATTGGATAATAGGAGACAAAGGTGTTTGATAGGATACCAGTATTCTTGAAAAGGAAAATATATTAGGCTACATTTTCTTTGACTGGTTAACAACTTGCTTTTATTCATAGTGAACGTGTATTCTCCTTTCCCAAATGTCTTTCCATCAGGCTCAGTTTGAAGTCCTACATCCTGTAATTTCCATGCTTTTAAGAGCGTAAGGATTGCTTTTTCTTGTGTGCATATAGTTTGGGGGAAAAAAAATCAGTGGGCTTAAAAATTAACTTCTGATATATGTATGGGATGAATAGCTTGCTTAAAAATAAATTGCTCAGAAACCAAATACTGCTAAAAGTGCTTATTTGCCTGAGCAATTGCCATTAGACCAACTGGTTTTCCAGACTAGCTGCAGCTACTGGAAGGAACAGGCAGAGACAGAATTTGAAGATTATAGTGATTCTAGATTCTGCATTAAGCTGTGCTTCACATACATCCTATTTAAATCCCACGAGTGTCTTCAACAAAATGAAGGTCTAAATGGAAGACCTGGGATATTAGGTAAACTTGAGATGAGTCTACTTGGTCTTGAGTGGAATGGTGTTCTAGGAAGTTTTGGCTCTGCCTGGTCCCAAACCATAAAATACATGAATCTCAATTTTGCATCTGATCAGGAAACAAAGCTGTAAAAGTAGGTTCACTCCTAGGGCTCAAGCAGTGCTAATAAGTCCAGCAAGGCTGGAAAAATAGGTGTAAGAATTACATTCCAACCCACAAATGTGAGACTTCAGATCTGTTCTTACAGTTCTGGCCCACTTCTCATAAAAAGTAGCTCTGATATTTTCAGCATCTAGAAATAATCCACTGATGCATTAGCAGAAGTAAAAGGCCTTTTCTCTAAAACGTATTAAAACTGCTTTTTCTGAATCTGCTTGACAACTGGAAAGGTCTTTGTGCTTTTTTTATGCATTGGATTAAAAGAATTGATGTGAATTCTTACATAGGCCCAGTATTATTTCTATCAATTGTAAAATGGCTTGTTCTGATTTAATTTGAATCTTTCTTACTCAGCTGAACTTAACTAATATAAACATAGTTAATACAATGATCAGTGTTTCATAGTACTCAGCTAGTGCAAAAGCTATATCAAAACAAGCTTTTAAATTAAATCACGCTAACTTCATATTGATAATCTGCAACTTGGTTGAGGTAGAACAGATTACTGGGAAAGGTGTTGCACCACCACAACTGTAGCTGTAGTCTAAAAGGTCAGTACAGAAAAAGAATTCAGGAACAAAAGTGACACTTTGGACCCTGAAGAGTGGTATGTCTAGCAGAGCTTTCTGTAATGGCATTAAAGTGTTTGGCTTTTTTCATGTTTGCCAACCTACTTATTGTGCTGTTGAGGGTGGGATAGGAGGACCTGTGGTTCACACCCAATGTCAACAGCAAGATAATTTCCCTAAGAGTAAGTACTGCTTTCTAGAGAGTTTTAATTACCCTAGAGGTCCTGTGGTTTTCATCTATCCCTGCAATTAGCCAGTTATCCCACAGGAAGGTATTTGCAAAGTAATCTGCATTAAAACCTAATCCAACTCCTTTTTAAACCAGAGGTGCTGAAGATTTGGTAAAATTCTCTCACTGTCAAATGTAGCTTGTTTAGGGGCTTGAGCGTCTCCCCCATACAGCTTACCTGTCATGCAGCAGTCTTCTCACCTGGTTCAGAGCAGTCTGAGAAAATGAAGAAAAAAAGAAGGGAAAGGGAGTGATCTCAGCTCTCACCTTTGCAAGGCAGTGGCACAAACTTCCCCACTTGCCTCTGGGAGCACCAAATCATGTTCTAATCTTTCAAATCATGCAGAGCTTATAGACCAAGGATATGGAAGTGATCTTTGCTGAAGTCACACTGCCTGCTGTAGTCCTTGAGGATTACTGACTGCATATGGAAGGTTTTGCAGTTGGCATTCTGAATTGCTTAATTCACAGGTTGCATTGTAAGCACAGCACGATTACGCAAAGTCAGAGTCATCCAAAGAAAAAATCTGTGGTGGTTGCTGTTTAAGCTGATTATTAGTGCTATAAATTTGAATGCACTGACACTTGCTTCTTCTCTGAAATGTAATGATTTATTCTCCATGTATGTTTATATGTGTTTATATATTAAAAACCTACATTAGATTGCATGAATGTTTAATGTGTTTTTTCTTCCCTGACCTGAACAGTTTTTACTGCTCCTTACTGTACCCTGTTTATACTGTGTCACATAGCAATGAGTGTTTTTTAATAGAAAAACCTCAGAGCTGCTTCTGATAGTACATTTTTTTTCTTAACAATGTATGTATGCATCACTATGCAACATGCAGTCAAGTGCCAAAATGATAGACTCTTCCTGTACTTTTATTTTCCTTCAAGCAGTAAGAGTAAGGTTCCATTTAAATCCCACTAAATGAACATTGTAAATGACACATTAGAGAAAAGCATGTGTTTTACCAGTCAGGCTTGAAAGTGTTTGAAATCAGTCCTCAGTTTCAAGTGATAGGTAGACAACAGACAGGCTATTAGAGCAGAGGGAGGGTAAGATGGGAGTTGTATAGGCTGGAGGGGTTACAGTGACTTGAGCAAACTACAGGATAAGGAAATAAAAATATCATACAACTTTATATGCTATGGTTCTTTCTCTTTATGAATAGCATCTTTGTAATTACAGTCTTTCACAGCACTGAATCGTTCCATATTCTGTAAACGGGCAGAAAATCCAATTGCGGGTTCTGAATTAATGGTGTCAAATTTGTGATTGATAGAAAATAGATTTTCCTTCTGGATTTTCACAGAGAAATGACAACAATTCAATCAAGAATTATTTCAGAATAAATGTGTTGGTGGATTTGCTCTACATAGACTACTTCCTGAATAGCCTGAGAAGAGGAAATGCTTTGGTATTTCTTGTTGAGATTTCTTTCTTGAGAGTTTACAACACGCAGGACAACTAAGTGTGGCATATAGTCCAGAAAATTTAAGACACAATCTGAAAACTGTCTATCACTCTCTGAGAACAGGGCAAGCAAGTGGCATGCTAAGCTAGTCTTTGTGTTAACCACAGCCAGTTCTGAAGTCAAGTCATTCTGTGCACAAGAAAGTCTGATTTCTTTCAGTGTATCTCTTTTGTTCATGTTTAAATCATCTTAGAATTAAGAATTCAGTTGTTGAGGCAAGAATATAGACTAGGGAATATTTTTAAAGTTATTCTCTTGTTTCCCTAGATCCTGCTAATGTTTCAACATGAGCCAGTCTCCTTTTGCAGAATTAAGGCAGGCCGAGTTTAGGGAAACCTAAAATTTGTAGAATTTAAACTCTAATTGCCAGGCTAAAGCGTTACTTATCTGGTGACTGATACCTTTTGAGGGAAAGAAAATATTTTACAAAGGAAACCAAAACAGTGCACTACCTGCTTTGGACAGTCTAAGAATATGTATATTAGAAAATATTTTGGATTTCAAGGGTTCTGACAGTTCCCCCAAAATTTTGATGTTTTTTCTAATCTGTATAACAAAATGTATACACACTGAAGCTTACAGTGTGCAAGCAGACAAACTTTCAGACAGATGCCCAAACCAGCAATGAAAACAGGTAGACATTGTTGTCACCAACTGCTATTTCAAGTTTATCTTCGTGCTCTGTTCCAAACAGCAAATTTTGTAACTAACATGAAGTTCAAAGGTCCGGAGCAACAAAACTAAGCACAGACAGTGACTGTGACAGCTACTACTGGGCTACAAGTCAGAATTCTGAAAAGACCTGTAGCCTCAGTAAGACCCTTGCTGCTGAATTGCATGCCTTTCCTTATCTTTAGGTTGCTTCTGAACACGAAGTGGTACAAGCCCTCAGTTTACTTTAAGGTAAGTCTGCTCTGTGAAATTGTAGGCTTTCTTTAGGAGCACGCTATAAGGTAGAGTCTGCACCTCACTGTCTTTTTCAAGATAGCTGTGCAAATGCTCCTGGTAGACGTAATGTGATGGCAGCAAGGCTCAAAGTACTCCCAGTATAAAAACCTTCTCCATGTGCAGATTTAATGTAGACCAAAGTACTCTATAAATTCCTCTTCTTCATGAACTAACTTTTTTGGTTAGACCTGTCCCAAAACACCTTGTGCCCACTGGATTTTCTCAGCATGATAGCTAACGCACATTTTCCACCCTGAAGTTAAAGCATGATGAAAAAATGGCCCAAGATATGCCAATATCCATCTATTGAAGTTTTTAACATATTTAATCCTCAAATCAGTTGTTAATGTATATTGATATGTTGATGTATTTACTGCAAGAGGCAGAGTGGGGAAAGAGTAATCATTTCCTCTCTCTGAGAATACTTTATCAATAGCAAAAGTCATGCAACAATTCATCCTCACTCTCAAAGGCAAGTTATGCCATGTCAGCACATAAATAAAGAAGCTGTCATTAATAAAAATTCTGGAAGAGGTATTATCCTGACTTCTGGTTCTTGTATCACGTTCTCAGCTTAGTTCCTTGTCCAGAATTACATCTAACTGCACACCACACTGACTATCTGAAACAGGCATCGGGCCCAGACCATAATCTTGCATATCTTTTGGAAACTTTGGTACAAATCCACCAAGAAAACCCAGAATTCGCAATATCATAAAAGAACAGAGTTTCCTCCCAAGCCAAAATGCTGAAGACTAGACTGCATGGAAGCAGTGTGTAAGAATTAGGAAGAAAGATTAAATCAAATGGCAAAGTCGCGTCCTTGAAGACAGTTGCAAATGGATAAATACTGGCATGATATTCCTGATCCGTGTGAGCAGATGACATACTTGTTGCCCCAGAATTTTATATCATCCCAAATTATAAAAAAATCCTTATCTCAATTGATGAGAATCAAAGTATAAAAAGTATAAATTGCAACCCATCAACTACAGATTAACATCTATAGCGGGACTCTAAAAATCTAGTCCTGGTTTGGGGATGGTTAGATAGGAAGGGAATAGCCATAAAGTAATCTAGACTTCAATGTACTTATATCTAATTTAAAAGATTCCGATGACTTTCAGAAAAGTATCGAAACTCTTAAATATGCTGACACTACGAATTAAAATGGCTTTAGAAATAGTAAAAAGAAGCAAACCTAAGCTTTATAATACCGTATAAACATACCTTTTTACTTCTCTCCTTGAGTGATTTGGGTCTTGTGTTCAATCCTGTAAATGATCTTTGCTGTAAAAAAGCTGTTCCATTTTCCCCATAATGTATAAATTAGAACCCAAATGGGGATACAGTTGACTGACAGTGGTGTGGTTCAATCAAGAGACCTAGATTAATGTTGAGAGCACTAGTAGGTAAGTATAATAATTCTTCCACCTCAGATGCTTCACTGGATGATCCTATTTTTTCCTGTCCAATGCGACCACTGGACACTGAAACTGATTATAGTGATATTCTTTATTTCATTAGTGCAAAATATCATCTAACCAAGGTAGTAATTTTGCAATCCCTTCTGGCATATTTGCTTTGCTTTCTTTAAATCTATTACCCTTCATTATGTATTTTTCTACTATAATTATCCTTTTCTTTTTTTTACTTCTGCCTTTCATTTTTAATATAATTTTCTGTATTTATTATGTTCTGTATTAAACTATAAACCTTCATGATCTGTATCTGGCACACTCCACTCCAAAAAAGTCTATTAGGTTCCAGCCATGTTGTGTGAGGGAATGTTAATGTGAATTTTAGCTGGAAGATCGATCACCGTTTCCTTTCTGATACAAAATCACTGCAATTACCAACCAGACTTCCTTAGGTGTGGGATTGGGCCTTCATTCTGAAGCCACAAGAGTAAAAGCTGTTACATTATACCACACTGATATTCATAAACTCTAACGTTCCTAAAAAAAAATAGATATTTAAAAAATGTATCGTACGTACATTCATTACAGAAAACAATGCAATAGCTGTCTTTTGCACAGTTGACTTCTTTATTTTTAAAGCTGATTTGTTGCTCTAACTCCCTAGAAAAGCCTTTTGAGGCTCTTTGCTTTACAAATAAAAGGCTACTTTGGGTGTAATCTCCTAGGGACATTTCAGAGAGAGGAGAGGTTCTGATGGCATTAAGTATGTACAGTTGATACTACAAAGAAGAGCTTTAGTCAATGTAATGATACTTGTGTAGAATGGTAAGTGCTGACCACACACAATTTCTGTTGACTTGATTTGTAACCGTATGTGCTTAGGATCTCTTGCGGTTTAAAATCCAGTTTGCTACATGTTGGTCCAGAAACTTAGTTCAGTCATTGGATGAAAGCAAATCAACAATGGAGGTCTTATGTTTGTTTTATGTTTGTCAATCAGGAAAGCAGTCTTTGGGCTTCAAATGTGCACAATATATGCACGTTGTATGTAGGGACTAAGTACACATATATCTACCTAATGCAGCATTATATATGTGACTGTGTGTAACACAGGGAACGAGAGTTACTCACCATTACAAAGAAAAATGAAAGTACTAAAAAATTAGAGTGAAGCCACCTTGTCTTGGAAGTTTGTAACAGTATGGTCCAATCTGCAGGAGAAATTTTGGCTCCTGGCTGTACTGCGATAGAGAGCCACTAGTAAAACATGCGCTGGTCATGCATGTGCAGCAGACTTCTGCTGTGTCAGCCTCTACAGCACACTCCTTGGCATAAAACTTTTTTGTTAATGTTGATGTCCAGATCATCCCCTTTTACTGAGCTTAAACACATCTTTGAGTAAAAATTTCACTCAGACTACATTTTGACAGAAAGTAAAATTACCAAGTAGCAGAACATCCTCCTGTTGACTTCTGCATGTGCAGTCAAGGACCTGAAGTGTTTACCCACTGTCCCCTTGAAAAGATGCATTATTTTACAAAACTCTTTGCAATGATCTGCATGGTTTAGATGCTATATAACTAAAATTATACCTCTTTGTCTGTGAAACATGTTGTGTATTGGAATATATGAAATCCACAAAAATACCTCTCTTACTTTTGTCTTGTTCACGTTCCTGGAAATCTTTAGGAGATTCCATTTTCTTCATTAGACTACATCACATCAGACTGAATCCATAACGGCTTTTAAATCGCTATATTGCATCTGAATTGTCTGCAACAGAATGTGTCTATGTTGACTTGCTGCAATTCTGAAAAAAATCACCTCTGACCATTAACAAAAGGGGTAGTGTATCTTGAGAACTCTGTGTATGACAAACTGACATATACAATAAATATGAATGTTACTACAGTAACAAATTGAAATTATATAGTTCATTTAAACCTTTTTTTCAGCCTCAGCTAAGTCCCAGCTAAAGCACACAGGAAATAAACACATTGAGCTGTCTGGCACCAGGCAACTATCCAGGTCTTTTTCTGTCTAGCACTGGGCTAGGCTTATCCACCCAATCAACATTAGGAGGTTTATTTATGTGAGAGAGATATATTAGTAATAGATGGATTTATTCAGTAGCTCGGTGGATTTATACATGTACAAAATCATTTTAGTTTTAGGAGACCTAAAAATGAGTGCCTCCACTACTTTTATGGGCTGTATCCTGAGGCCCTTAGCAAATTCTATTCTCTTCACAAGAAAAAAATGCAAACAAACCACTAATTGAAATAGATGGGACATTTGCTGGAGCACAAATTGCAAAAGACTTAGGAACTGGTGAGGTGCAAGCAAACATGCAGCTAGCTAAGCAGCAATTCAAAGGGTTATAAGTAAGGGTTGTAAGTGCATACACATTTTATGCAATATACTATATAAAAACCCTATTTGAATTTTTACAGACCAAGATAGGCTGTAAAAGAGAAACAAATGCTAGAATTCAGAAAGGATATCTTGGTTTTCTTTATCACACCTAGTTGTACTTCAGGTAGATTTTTGTTCTAAAGCATTAATTTGACATGCAAATCAGGTCTGTGCCACGTTGAAGCCTGTTTTCACTGATTCGTTTGTTGCTTTTTAGAAAACCAGACATACAGTTCTCTATAGCGCTAGGGTTTATCCATTTCAATCAGATAGTGAGTGGCCCATTCTCACTTCATTTGCAGTTTTAAATTCCAATTGGACACTGTTTTTTAAATGTCCCTTCTCTTTTCCCCCCTTATGGTGCCACCTGAAAGTTGAAATCTAGCAAGAATGTAATGTTAGGTGCCAGTTTTCTGAATTACAGCGTGACTGCTTTAGCTGATCCCCAAAAGCAAGTGTCTCTTTATACCGCATAAAAGCCTGAAATGTTTACATATCAAAAGGCTATAGGCCAATTTCTGTCAAAATTATACATGAAGTTAAGCAGTACAAGCAATTTATTTAAACACTAGTCATTGTAGAAATATTAAAAACCATATGTTCTTCTAGCAGTTTTTCACAAATGCATCTGACCCATGACTTGGCTAGACACGCATGCTTCATAATTTACTCTAAGTTTCAAATCCCTTTGACATTTAAATAAAAGATCTTCATTAATAAAGTTTATACGAATGAAAACTTTAGAAGCTGATATTGTTAGAGGGAAGCTGTAGGGGGAAAAAAAAAAAGCGCCTTTCTGCCTCGTTTTGAAATGACTGGTTTTCCTAATCAGTTCAAGAGAAGTTTATTTTGAGAAAAAGTTACCGTAATTTCACATTGGGTTTGGGGTATTGTTTATTTATTTATTTATGTATTTTAAGTAATGATGCAATCAGTTTGAAACAAGCGTAGGGAATGCCGAGAGGTGATGCATTTGTCCATGATGTCGTTTCGGAGAGGAGATCCACCGAAAACTTTGTCTCATCCCCGTGTTTTTCACCCCCTGGCGTGGTGGGGGAGGCTCCGCAGGGACCCGGGGGAGCCGGGAGGGCACGGGGGGGGATGCTCCTCGGATGCCTCCACCGGGCAGCCCGGGGAGCCGCTGCTGCCATCAGGCCGAGTGCGTTTTGCATCCCCGGGAATTATTCCTTAATACCTTAAAATAAAAAAAAACCTGTCCGACTTCTCAACAAGCACATTTTCATAGACTTGTGTATGGTGATTGCTTTATATGAAATCGTGTTTGGGTAATAATATTGAAAATCAGTGCAGTGTTTACTTTATTTCATACCTAACAGCTTGTTCTGCCCGGTGCTGGACTCCTCTTTAGATCTCGCTTTCAACCCATGCTGTGACTACCCTCCGGTAACAAACAATTGCTTAGCAACACTATGCAGCACAATTTGCTTGCGTTTCATTTGTTATTACAATTTCATCCCGACATTGTGTGCAACTGATTGTTTGTTTAACGCGATTTTTTTACGTTTGCGAAGTTAGCGCCGGGCGGACGCGAAATGAGAAACTCCGAGAGCAGATTTCGCGAGGCGGGTGTCGGAACTAGGGGGTTTTGACGGGAAGAATTCTGAGATTAATGTAAAACAAAACAAAAATATGACTTCCCCACGGGGGTGACAAGTTATTTGAAAATAAAACGTCTCCAAATGGGGAATAAAGGCAAGCGTGGAGAGCAGCGAGGAGAGTCCTTCTGCAGGAGCTTTGCCGATCGAAAATCTCCTTGGGAAGCCGAGCGCTGGCACAGCCCGAGCTGCACAAGCCTCGCCGGTGCCGGGGCTACCCTCGGCGCCCCCCCGACCCCCGCTCTTGCCCCGTTTTCTCTCGGACGGGCGCGGGGATGAGATCCTGCTGCAAGCGCTGCTCAGCCCCCGAGGAAGCGGCTTTCCGGGGGACTTCGTCGGAGCCTCGAGGGGCGGCCCTTTGGGGGCACAAGGCTGTCCCCTCGGCCCCCGCGGGGACCCCCGGGGCACCGCCGAAGCCCCCGCTCAGCGCCGGGAGCTGCGAAGGCCACCGGAGGGATGCGACCGCTGAGGACGTGAAGGAGCATCCCGATGGGGGAATTAAGCAGCGCCGCAGCCTGACCGAGCCGACCCCGGGGAATTACCTACCCGCAAACCCCAACAAATCAGCCCCGAACTGACCCCGAATCCAACCCCGAACAATCGGTGAAAAAAAAAAATTAAGAAAATCCACCCCCCAACCACAACAGAACCCCCCAAATCTAACGACAACACCACCACCCCTCAGTCGAATAGTTTCCCTTTATATCAAATTCTCCTATTTTTCACGAAGCTCAGGTCTAAATGCCGAAGGCAGGAAGAAATTAATCTGCAAATAAACTGAAATAAAGGAAAAGATGGCTAGCAATTAGTCTCATAGCACTGTATTAAGAAAGTGAGAATTAAGTCCTGGTGTGGTTTTTTTTTCCCCACTAACGTTCGCACAAGTCTGTCGCTAGAAATAAGGGTTTGGTTTAGATCGTTCTCTGATGCCGTTTTACATCGTGGGATATCGAGGAAAGGAAGGATAACGTGCGAATAAGCTCAAAAGAGGATATTCTTTGTTGAGGAAAAATAATGTGTTCCTCGTAAGCGGACCCTAATGGCTTGTTTTCATTTCATGCGTACAATTTCCTACCTTCTTTGATGGAGGGTTGATGGGGTAAATAGTCTAATCTTATTCAGTTCACCTCCTGTGGATTCCCAGAGACAGTCGTGACAGACGAAGTATTCTGCAAATCACAAGCGCCAGCTACCAAGAGAGTCAAATATTTTAATAGGAAGAGTTTTAGGGACTTTAAACCGCTCAATGTTACATTCACGGAACATCCAAAATACAAAGTTTTCCGTATCATTGCGACTCTATAGGCTTTTTTTTTTCTTTTCCTAAACTAAAAAAAAAAAAAGAATCTTTCTCAAAAAGAAAAGAAAGAGGTACCAGGATAGATTAGAAGCAAATCGTAACACCTACCAGACCCAGGGATTTGAGATGGCTCTTGTCTTTAACATTCCCACCTCCCAGCTTGTTTAAAAATGAAAGGTGATATCTGTCTGGATCTAAATCTCTTAAGAAAAAAAGAAATATTTACAACATTCACGCGTAAAAAAAATGACTTCTACTACTCAGTGAAGAGTTTGTTGCTCCCGTGCACAAATCTTAAATGAGACGAACACAAACTCCGCAAAGCACCTTCAGTTCTCCGAGCCGGGGGACGCCAGATTCAAACCTGCCACAGAAACACTTGGAGGGGGGGAGTTGCACGGTTGTACCGCAGTTTATTTTTTTTTTTTTTAAGTGCTTCTTAACCAATTCGAAGCATAAATAATGAATCCGAGCTTCAGACAGAGGAAATCGCACCTACTAATGTGAACTAACACGAGCAAAGTAGGTGCATAATAGGCAGGGCTAGGAGCCGCTAACCACTTCTGCACAATGGCATTAATAAGATTAACCTGGGCAATTAGCCCGTGCAGCAGAGATCAAGCCTAAATCTGGGGCCTTTCAAAAAAGCCCGCTAATGGAAAGGATTACGTTAATTTCATTAATTCTCAATACACAGACCCGGGCTCCTTTCGCTCTTTTGTGTAACCCCCACCTATTCCCCACCAAAAAAAAAGGGGGAGGAAAAGAAGAAAAAAAAAAAAAGAAATCTGGTTTTGTTTGTCATCTGCATATTACCAGGAACTAAATCCAGGATGACGTCGCCTGGGTATAAAAAAGGGAAGAGGTTCAGATGGATTATACTCCGAGCAGCCTTCTGGGTTGAGATCAGTCAACAGGCGAGAGTCGAGGGGGGAAAGTTCCAGGGGTGGATCCTGCGCACACAAGCACACGGACGGACAGACAGACAGACAGACACACGCGCACAGACACACACGCACCCTCTGCCCGCAAGCTGCCCTCGGGAAAAGCTCCCTTCTTTTCGCTCCGATCCCTTTTTTAAAATTTCTGCGAAAAAGTTTCGATCTTTCCAGCCTTTCCCCCTCCCCTCCCCCCCCCCCCCTTTCTCCACCACAACCGCCGCCACCCCCCCGCCCGCTCTCCCTCCCCCGGCCGGTGCCGCCGCCCTGGCCGGCGCGGGGCATGCCCGTCAGCATGTTCAGCATCGACAACATCCTGGCGGCCAGACCTCGCTGCAAGGACTCGCTGCTGCTGCCCCCGAGCGCCGCCGCCGCCGCTCCCGTCGTCTTCCCGGGCCTCCACGGGGACTCGCTCTACGGCGGCGCCTCCGACTACGGCGGCTTCTACCCTCGGGCCGTGGCGCCCGCCCCGGCGCTGCCGCCGGCCGTCAGCGGCTCCCGCCTCGGCTACAGCAACTACTACTACGGGCAGCTGCACGTGCCGGCGTCCCCCGTGGGCCCGTCGTGCTGCGGGGCCGCGCCGGCCCTGGGCGCCCAGCAGTGCTCCTGCGTCCCCGCCGCAGGTAAAGGCGCGGGCCGGGGCTCCCGGCGGGAGGGCGCTCGGAGCCGGGCGGGGCGGCCGGCCGGCCGCCTCACGCCAAGCCTGTCCTCGTCTCGTCTGTCTGTCCGTAGGTTACGAGGGCACTGGGTCGGTCCTGATGTCCCCTGTTCCCCATCAGATGTTGCCCTACATGAACGTGGGCACCTTGTCCCGGACGGAGCTGCAGTTACTCAACCAGCTGCACTGCAGGAGGAAAAGGCGGCATCGGACTATCTTCACTGACGAGCAGCTGGAAGCGCTGGAAAACCTCTTCCAGGAAACGAAATACCCGGACGTGGGCACCAGGGAACAGCTGGCCAGGAGGGTGCACTTAAGAGAGGAAAAAGTGGAGGTATTTTGCTTTCCTTTACTCTTTTCCACCCTCTCCCTTTCGCGTTTTTCGCGCCGGCGGCCCGCGGACGGGAGAGTAGCAGGTTGGCGGGGGAGAGAGGGAAAGATTTTTCGTTTTCCCCAAGCTCCCTGCTGGAGGCGGCTGGTCCAGCCGATCCCACAGCTGCGAGCAGATGTCCGGAGGCGGTCGTGCCTCCTGAAGGAGCTCCGCTTCTGCCCCGGCTCCCTCAGCCTCTCCCCAGCGGCTCCCTCAGCTTCTCCCCCGGCTCCCTCAGCCTCTCCCCAGCGGCTCCCTCAGCTTCTCCCCCGGCTCCCTCAGCTTCTCCGGGCTCCCCAGGGCGGGACGGCCGCGGGTTTGCCTATTTCGGGAGTTCTTTCCCTAATAGTTTTAACTTTAACCTAACAGGTTTGGTTCAAAAACCGCCGGGCGAAGTGGAGGAGGCAAAAGCGATCGTCTTCGGAGGAGTCAGAAAACGCGCAGAAGTGGAATAAAGCGTCTAAAACGTCTCCGGAGAAGAGACAAGAGGAAGGGAAAAGTGACTTAGACTCCGACAGCTGATAACTCGCAGGGGGGACGCTTTCCGTGGACTGTCGAATACTCTCCAGAGGATGCTATCTTGCACAAACTCTGCCTTTGTTGGAGGGGGAAAATATCTGTATATAATGTATCGTACCCCGAGTTGATCCCGTGTAAATAAAATGTGTTGCGGAGGTGTTGCACAGGTAGACGGCGGCGCGTTTGTTGCTCCCTGCGCCGCGGAGAGATGGGGACGGGAGAGCGGCGGCCCCGGTGCTGATTTAACGAGGTTTCGCGTGGTTTTGAGAGCAGGCGGAGGGCCGAGAAGCTGTGGCGGATTCCTCTCGCCGGGCCGGTCCCGTCCCCGGGGACAGCCCCACTGAGCTCGTCCCCCTCCCGGAGCTCCGATACCGACCTGTCCCCTTTTCCCAGTCCCCGCATCCGAGAGCTTCTCCCTCGGGCAGCCCCCGTCCCCCTGCTCCTCCCGTCCCGCCGGCCCTTAGGAAATATTTGCAGGCGAAGCGAATCCGGCCTCGCAGTTTGTTGTTCTGCCTTGTCCCCCTGCGCTTTTCTCTCCTCCTGTCTGCAGTTACGCCTTGCTGAGTTTCCGAAGAGTTTGTCTTTGATCCCTGCTTAGAAAAGCTAGATGCTCCATCGGTGTTTGAAATAGCTATTAGTACATTTCAACCATTACTAGTTAAATTAAGGACAAGGGTAGCCCAAGCCCTCGTGTGCTGCTCCTGAGGGTGTTTCAGAGGACGTTGCCAATGGATGGTTTCTCCTATTTGAGGCAGCACCTTTGCAAGTAGGAAGGCCGGTCTCATTTTACTCTTCCAGCTATGAGGGCCTTCTAAAAGAGATGTCTGTTCTCCCACTAAAATTCACTTTCATTTTCCTCACACTATTTTTACTGTGACTTCTCAGTTCTTAGTGCCCTTCTATTCAGAGCAGAACCACCGTGGTTTCCCTATGCCATCTCGGACAGAAAAGACTTGCCCTCTCCTTGTCTTCAATGACTTCCTGTAAATTTTAAACAAACGACCTGAAGCTGTAAGGGCAATGACAATAACATCTGGCTGAAAAATCTTCATGCTGTGCCTTTTATTCAGAAGTTAAGTGGTAGTGAGTTGATTTTCCGTAAGTATGGCCAATGCCTAAACTCACCTACGTGTACGCAGCTCATCTAGCCTAGATGAGAAATTGGTTGATACAAATGTGCTCACCATTGCTTCCAGTGACACTAGAAAGGGTCGGCTGCTGTGTTGCTTGTCCTTGTGGTTTTCCTCCCTTTCCTGATATATCCAGCCCTTTATGGGTGGTGTAGTGTGTTGTGTATTGCAGGTGTTAGTGCAATAGGGTCAGTCTTGGTACCTGACTGCTCAGATAACCCTTCCTAATGAAACCATGCTTTTTCATAGGTGGTATCTCTCTCTGAGCAATCTCCCCCTGTACTAAGACAGGAATAGCTGTCGTGGAAGAAATTAACTGTGGTTTTGTATGAGTCAGTCCTTTAGGGGGCTTACAGTTTCATAGCTACTGCTTGCTTGAAGAGAAGGAGAAATTTATCCTCTTGTTCCTTAGCGCAGCAGAGGAGGAATGGGAAAAGCAAATGGACTCTTCTTCTTCTAGGATATGTGTCACAGTTTGGCTCTTCTGAGGTATTGTGTTTTGGAGATGCTACCATATTGCTACAGACGTGTATCTGATCTCTGTAAAATGTATTGAATTACAACCCAGAAGCACTAAAAGCTAGTTTTCACATTACTGAAAATTAGTTTTCAAAAGAAGTGTTTTGTTATGTTATATGCAGGAAGTCTCACCGACTGGAATTTTAATGTCATCTCCTCTGTATTCAGTCATTCTAAGGTTTTAAAGTACATACTTGATTTGCAAATAAAAGCCAGGTCGAAGGATAATATTGCCCAGGATTTTGCAAATACTCATGTATTTTCCTTACTTCCCATGTATAAATATCCTTAGTGCCACGTTGGGATCTTGGTAGGGTTTCATTTTGTTTTGGTTTGCATTTTTGTGTGTGGAGCGGTAATTTTGGAAGTCACTGTTAAAGATTTTAGCCTGCATGGTTCAATGTGGGAGTTAAACGGGATCTGGGTTTGTGAAGGCTGGGGTTTAATTATGTTTTTCTTAACTAACACTAGTTACTTAAGGTTCTAGTCCACATCTTCAGAGATATTAGTCTTCTAGTGGGAGAAAGTGCTTGAGAACCACAGAAGCTCCAGGTCACAAAACGGGCCGATTAATGGATTTATTTTAAACATTTTGTTCTGTGCGAGCACGGGATGTGACAGAAGAATCAAAACCTTGTGTTCCAAAACATCCTTTCTATGCATGGGATTGTGATGAAGTCACCTCTGATTGCTTCAAAATTAACATAACCTTGATCTTGTAGTCACTGGTATATGTTCTTAACATATTGATGTAGATCTGTTAGAGTTAATGATATCACTTTAAAGGTTTAGCTTATTTACTAAAAATGACATTTGTGCCATTAGACAGCAGCAGTATCTATCTTGGTTTTTTTTCTCATGAGTTTTTGCTGAAAACCTAAAGGCTTCGTTCTGCCTTGTTTTTACACTACAAAGTCAGATCCTATGCAGTCTGGAGGAGTCTAATAACTGAAAAGTAGTGAGAAGATGACATCAGAAGGATCAAGAAACTGGAAAATTAAATAATCAAAAGCATGAGGACGATTGTAATAAGAAGATCTCTCATTTGCTATAATCTATCTTTAGATGTTTGTCTGGATTTTTATTTTAGGAGAATTCCTACATTTCGAGATGCAAATGCCATCTAACAGCCTTCATCATTTTCTCTTTCTGTTTGCACCGTAGGGGTAAGGCAAATGAAGAAACCTGAATATGTATTATGTTCCAACAGGTTCAGTTCTAACTAAGTGGCTTTGGAAGAGTTGTTTGCAGTGAGATTTGTTAACATTTGGCTAAGAAGGAGACCAAAAGATAATTAAAAAAAATATTTTTTGTCTTGTTTTGTCTGTGTCTCCTCCACTGCAATTTACAACCTTGCATCTTGGTTCAAATCTGTTCTCAGGAGATTTAACATGACTGAAAAACCCACACTGCTATTTCTGAAACATGAGGGTACTGATATGCTATCGGTATATATCAGTTTATGATACTGATATACTGTCTAGGTTTTACAACATGAGTTCTATTTCTTGCTATCTCACTGATTTTCTATGAAATGCTGGACTTCTTTCTTTCTAAATTTCCATCTGTAAAATGACTAATACTCCTTTTAGATCCCAGGGAGGTGGGGTGAGGGGAGAATTATAAGAAGAAACATAAGCTACTTTGGAGGTTCACTGTTGTAGCAAAGAATTATTCCAGATCATGCTATGCATTATAGGAGTAATTACTGAGTAATTGTACCAAAGGAGAATATACCAAATAAATCTTCCTGACACCAGGCTGATTTAAGCTACAAAATTCTCTTGTGAGGGAAAGCTAGAGAGAACGGCACGTAGTAAACGGACAATGCAGAAACTTTCTTCTGTGTAGCGGCAGATCGAGCAGTCTGATGCGTATCTTCATTGTGCCATCTGCATTTATATGGCCAAAATTTATGTTTCTATTTAGTACCGTATTTACCATATGTGTTTCTGTAGTCTTGTTGTAATAAGTAATACTGGAAAGCAGAGGTCAGATTTTTTTGCTTGACATAAAATGATTTAGTGTGAGCTGAAAATCTGGACCTTTTTTTTTTTTTTTCCTTTCAGCTTTACTGATACTTGAGTGAACTGGTTTTGAGTTTTACCATAACG
Source organism: Phaenicophaeus curvirostris (assembly GCF_032191515.1). Classification (NCBI taxonomy): domain Eukaryota; kingdom Metazoa; phylum Chordata; class Aves; order Cuculiformes; family Cuculidae; genus Phaenicophaeus; species Phaenicophaeus curvirostris. The sequence goes on along the minus strand of NC_091396.1, from coordinate 53,308,304 downwards.
GGATCCTGGGAATATAAACCATGCAAACTCTTTCTTACACATGAATTGTGAGGCAAACATTTGGATTAGTGGAAGTTATTAAAAAAAAAGCAACATTAAGGTGAGTTCATATTTTTTGTGCTCCATCTGCATTTATTGGTTCTCTGGGGTTATACACCATGGAGCATAAATGAACAAAAACCTAAAGAGTTTTTGGTTTGTATTCTACTCCCTTAGGGTTTCATTCCATTTATACTTTATGTTTTTCTTCTCAGGAGACCTAGTGAGTCTTAACTAAAGCTAGACAGAGAAGTTTAGCCAAATTATTCTGTTTCTCTGGGGTTGCCACTTTCCCTGATGTGGTTAAGAGTCTGTTATACGAAGGTAATAGTTGTAGCTGCAATATGATTGATTGTAAGCAATTAATACAAACTTTGAAGTGACTTATCTGTCTAAAGTATCTGATAACTTTAAATATAGGAACCCGTGTTAAAATATTATGGTTTGGACTGGAATTATCCAAAGCTGGAGAATTCAAATGTAAAATAAAAAAAATAGAAATCAGATTTCTTTCACTTTTTATTTTCAGGATAGAATACATGTCTACAGACAGACAGAGACTCTATCATTCAGGACACATGGCAAAACTTAAGGCACAACTGAATGGAATAATAAGGAGCAGAAGAAAGGCCAGGAAACTTATTATAGCTTAAAAGTACTTACGCAGTTCAATCTTTAAAGTTACTTCATCTCTGTCTTCTACATGATATCTGAATGCTGATGTTTGCTCTTCTTTTCTACTCCTTGTCCAGACAAAGATTCATGCTTATGTTGGAGATTCAGAGCTTCACCTTATTAGTACACTCTAAAACATGTCAAATACATGTGCAAATGTGGATGTTATAATTGTCCCTTTGCATTATGCCCAGGAAAAGGACCTTCCCCAGAATTCCGAACTAAGCATTGAATCCCCATCAAAGTATGCCTGTGTTTATTTGTGTACAATAATAATAGGTCTTTATGCTTTTCTGTCTTTGAGGGGATTTATTCAGTGTTTGCTACTCAGAGAGCGCTTTATTAACATGTTTTTTTTGGTTTTCAACTTGAAAACACCTGGGCAAAAGAGTCTACTTTGGTGTATGGAGCTCCCATCCCCTGGGCTGAACCATCTCCTTCAACAGGGCAGCTCCCTGAAGGACTTCTGCTCCACTTTCTGTCTGAGATGGGTGAACCTGTGGACATGTCAGACCTAATGTGTTCTTTTCCTAGGAAAAAAATGAGCCAGATGCTGGCAGCATCATTGCAGCAATCTCATTTGTAAGGCAGCATCACAGCCAGTTGGATCTGTACTGCAAACTAAAGTGCAGGAATGAGCTGCTGAGAACAAGGATGAGAACTTTTGAAGCTGGCATCCCTCTTGGCTCCAAGGTGTTTTAAGTGTTGAACCTGAATATAACTGTATTTATTTCCTTTATTTATGCCTTTTGGCAAACTGCCAAAGAACTTAGCTGTGAATTTTAGAGTGATCCTGAGTCAGGGAACTACTGTTACTCCATTTTACTGTTGGAAAAGCTTAGGTACCTCTTTTTCAGTGGGACACACAGAAAGTCTTTGGCACAGTGGGAGGAAGCAGAAGTGATGCCATATCTTTGGTGGTGAATTTTAATGCCATCACCATGTTTTTTCTGTTATCCTGGTGGAATTTTGACTTTCCTGGTGAAAATAAGGCCTTGATGCTTATGCTTTACATAATTAAATGTATAATTTCTCCTGGTTCATGAACAAATTACATGTATTTTTTTTTTCCATGCAAGTGAACCCAAAATGAAGGCAAAATTAATGGAAGACAAGTTAAGTTAGAAGCAATATAGTTTTGGTGTATGAAAGATATATTTGTTAAAGCCACAAAATGAGAGTCCTGACCTGCTTTTCTTGCACACCCAGAAAATCTTGCTGAGCGTAGCATGTGCAAGGAACACAGTACCAGCAGAGAGTGAGTAGCTTTCTATTAACAGGAGAGAATGGAAAAGAGTTATTTTTATGCCAAATTTTACCCCGTAGTGGATATTACAGCCAAGTTGTAAACCCCTTAAAAGCTATAAGGCACCAGTATAATGAAACACATAACTGAAATTTACTGTACATGTGTAGGTTGCAAGCTTACTCTTGAATACTTCATCTTTAACTTCTTAAATTTGTAGTTTCCACAGAGGGGTTATAAGTGCTAGTTTTTTGATTAACTGTCTCAAATAAACTACTGCTATTGTTATCACTGCAAATCTCCCAAACGTAAGAGCCTCAGGGAGGTTGATATTTTCTGTGGAAACTGTAATTATTTAGAAGGGCATGAACCCAGTACCCTTTATTTGGAGCTTCCTGTCATTGTATAGAAAGTCTCAGGCTTCGTTTACATCAGTTATTAGGTCTTATTTGTTTAATATTACTTTTTCATTGGTTTTATACTGTGTTTATCACGCACATTTTTAGAACATACTGTATTTTTCTTTTAGTTGGCCCTAGTGCTATGGAGACAGTTCTTCACAGTGAAACTTACTCTGTGGCTTCTTTATCCTGGTTGAAGGGATATCATGGGGGCCTGACTCAAAGCCTTTGTGAATTAATGAAAAACTTTATTCTTGAGCTGGTAATATTTCCTTGCTTACATTAAATGACAGGGCTATTTTGCAATACATTCAGTGAAGACAAGGGCACTAATCCCTGGCCAAAAAGGGTAATGATTATGGGACAGAGCCATGCTGGAAGGGATCATTAGTAATCCCAGGGAAGATTTCTCCCCTTAAAATTCTTGAGCTGTTCTACTCTAACCTATTTAGTTAAAGTGGTCCTTCCCATCTTGTACAGGCAGAGTTTTATTGGTAGAAATGGATTTGTATTACTAAAGTAACTACAGTTAGTAATATGTTGATAAAATAAGCTTTAAGGAGATACCTCTATTAGTGTGAAAAGATTTCAGAGGTGGTAATATTGTTTGCAAGTGTATCCTTGACATAGACGTAGGTATTTCCCATGCAAGAGGACTTGACTTGAGTCAACATTAGACTGTCAGACCTTGTGAAAGTCTTATTTCCATCTGCATAAAGGTAAGATCAAAGTTTATGGGTACCCATCATGCTTGGCCTTAAGGGAACATCTGATTTACCAGGTATTTAGGAAAATGCAGAACAGCGTTCCTGAATAGGAAAGCAGCAGTGTTTTCCTCTGTTCACGTATTCATTAGCACAGCTACTTCAGATATCCAGGCATCTAAATTATTCTGACATCAGAAAAAAACCACTGAAACAGGGACTGATTACAGCCATAGTGCTTATGATGGTTCAACGCTTTAGTTGACTGATCCTTAGGAAACCTATTCAGTTACCAGACTCATTGCAGTTAAGGATCAAGTAGAATTCATTTTGATGACTAAGAGCTAGGATATGAAGTGCACTGCAGTCATTCTTTCTTAGATCAGTCCTTCAAAGTAGCTGTCTTTCTTAGGCACAAAACCAGTTTCCTTTTCAGTTTCACAGTATCTTCCGTTATGCATTGAAAATGTTGGTCTTGGCTGGATGGATGTCAGATAACTACAAAATTAAACCAAAAAAAGAGCATATTTTATGTTAAATCTCGTGTTAAAAATAGCCTTTAAAAGTCTATTAATTTGCATCTTACTTATTTCTGCAGGCTTTTCCTATTCTTTTCTCAGTTTCAAATCTAGTTTCTGTTAAAAAACACTAGACATTCAAATAATGACTAGATACTAATTTATAATCGGTCTATTGATCCCACTAAATTTCAGTTACATTTTTTTAATCACTTTTGGATCAGCACAAAGTAGAAGCACAGCTGTCTGAGGACATTTTTGGAAGAAGAAGGTCTTGCGTTTATAGAGTCTAACCTTTACCTCTGGAAGAAGAGGATGTGAACTGGAAGCTGTACCTTTCCAAACTACATTGCCAAGCCATCTTGCCCCTCGATCAAGAAAAAAGAAGAGCCGGTAAGAGCCACTTCGCACATTTCCAAGTCAACGTTAGGTATAAACTCAGTGTGTTTATGAGTGGCCATGGCTGTTGCTAAGGGGACTTGTCCCACAGGTATAGCTAATAACAGTCATTGAGGTTCTGGCTGAGGATTAAAACCACCTATGGTTTGATTGAAAGTGTGTTTGTACAACTGAAGTTTTAAGATTCTTTGAAAAATTATAAGACATACATTTCATGCTTATTTTTGAAACAAAAAATCAAATATATTCCTGTTTGTATATCACCATATGCTTTTAGTTTCATTTATTTATTTTTACATCCTTTTACTGGAAGTCCTTCTACTGTTGTTGTGGCATAAGTTGTAAAGACAGGAATTTACACTTGTAAATAACCAAAACCTTCTGATCCATTTTAGGAACACTAGTTATTTCTGATAGCTCATGATTATTCATTTGTTGCATTCAAATGGTGAGGTTCCACACAGACCAAACAATTATAAGGCAGCTGAGGAGACCTGGAGGGTATGGTATGATGCTTATTATAAAACTGAAAACTTCTGAAATGTATCTTTGGTATAGAAGTGTCTTTTGTGCAGAAAAATCAGCGGAAGGTAGTACTGAGTCTAATGATACATGGCTTGCAGATTGTATTTGCAAGTACTGTGATCCTTCTTTACCTATTTCAGCAGGTTTGAACAGATACCTGGCAGATACAAATTGGGATCCATTAACAACGATGAAGTGTTTGGAAAACTTGCAAGGCCAAGTGGGTAGTGTTCCAGTCTAAATTCTTGCTGAGATAGATTAGCCAGAGACTTTTCAATGAAAAAAATAGGTAGGATTTACAGCAAAAACTGAGAATGAATAGTACAGTTCACTGGATAGGACACTAGTATGGGAGTAACTGACGAGACATTGCCCATAGTTCTGCTGGTAAAAACTCTTGGTTGCCTACCATCTCATCTAGGCCAGATATGTTTCCATCTGTAAAATAAAAGAATTCATAATGATATCCATAGATACCAAGTACTATTTCTCAATCCGAGTATCTTCTGGCTGAGCGTTTTCCTCCATTCGTTGCGGACAGAGTCATGTTTTAGATTGGGAAATTAAAATACTTAGATAGATTTGTAATACCAGATCAAAGAGGTTCTTAGGAATTGAAACATTGCCAAACCTGACTTAACCTCAGTAGCTTCAGCAGCAACAGACTGATAAGTTTGTAAACTAGAGCGCAGTTTCTCCTCTGACATCTTATTTAAAAATCCATCCTGAAGGAGGGACAAACCAACTTTAGATCTTTTCAAGGAGGCATCTGAGCAAATGTGAGATGCCAAGGGTGCCACGCATTCAGTATTTCTAGGAGAAGTGTACAAGCTGTAGAGGATGAGATTACAAGAGTAAGGAGACAAATGAAGCATGTAAGACATCTGCTGCTCTTTGGGGACTCAGTGCCCTACAGAACTTTGTGTTCCCATTGCATGGTAACTGAGTTGCCTCAGGTGAGGGCTTGCAGCATCTCCCGAGCATGCCTTTTCTCATAATGTCTTGTATGCATGATTAATATCAGTGGAAAGAATAACCTGTTCTTTGAATTTGTGTGTTTTGGTATCCAGAAGGATGCTTTCAATTTGACAAAGAATGCTCTTGTGCATTTATAGTGTATATATATAAATATGTATAATATAGTAGAAATTTCTTTGGTGGCATTTGTGTATTGAATGTTCCAATTCTGCTACCAGCAGTTGTATGCCTGAGCTATGGGAAAGTGATTGTGGGAGGAGGGAAGCAAGAGTATACTGGAAAAAAAAATGTTAGTGTCTCCATGGCAAGTATCTCCGGGTGGAAGACTCACTGCCTATACCAGCATTCATGAAGAAAGAGGAAAAGTTGGAATTCCTAGAGTGCTTTGTGCTTTCATGATCAGTAACGCATAAGTGCAGTTGGATGTTAGGGCCATTTCATGTTTCAGTTCATTTCTGGTTTGTAGCTTTTTAGTCCTTGTATATTTCCAGTAACATCACAGATTTGCTGCATACCTTTACTTTTGCTGCCTGGAGAGCTTTACAGTGCTTTTTTCCTCCCCTGTTTGTTCTGCGGCTATACTCATTCACTCTAAATCAGCGTATAAAGTTTTGTTCTGTCTGCAAGTCTGGCAAGAGAAGAGGTGAGCTTCAAGTTAAAAAGTAATTAGTGATATAGGATGCAGACATCTGGTAAGATTAGCTACTGTTTGAACTTTTCTTATATCCAGACAGTTGAAAGTTAAAGGACAGAATTAATGATGAACAACTTTACCTCCTCTGAGAACTGAGCTTTATATGTATGTTCTCAGAATGATTATTCTTCCACTAATTTATAGGCATTCCTTTCCATAGCTGCAGTTTATTGTTGCACGTGCTGGAAATCTAGTACTGGTTTCAGTCAAGGACTTGTGTTCTTTTAGTACGTTTTCTTTACGTCTCCAATAGCTGTTCTTTGGACGATATTGATTGTGGTTAAAAATCTCAACTCATGTTTTGAGAGATTCTTCCAAATTTCGTAATCTTTCTCTTCTCAGACTGTAGAGCTCCAGAAATGGGTGTAATTTGGCCTAAAAGAGCGTGTTTGGTACAGCACTTTGCTCATTTAATTTCTTCTGTTGCAAACCACTTTAGTGAGATTCATTTATATCATGCAAGATATTCTATCCCTGTGGTGAAGAAATTCACCCACTTCTGATGTGGAACAGATACAGAAAGCCAACGGCCGACATGTGTTTGTATAAATACATATGCTGATGTAGTGATCCCTCTGCAACCATCTGTACTTGAGAACCTTGTTAGATTTCAAAAGCTCTGTGGAGGACATGGGTAGGATCTTTAACAGAACCCTTAACTTGCAAGGCAAACAGTCCAAGCACAGATTTTTTTTTTTGATACTTTAAGGGAAATCTCACTGTTTGCCTTACCCCAACATTTTGGGTGACACAAGCAATTCAACAACACGACACACAATAAAACTTCAACAGCACAGCAATATATATTTTATTGGAGCTAGTGTAGGTAATTTTTTAAATTTCCAGCTGAATTTTAAAATTTTTTTTTTTTAGTTTAATATCTTAATTGGTAGTTAGGCTGCAATATCAGTCTGAGTTGGTTTTTAGAAGTACTGAACATCTCCCACATAGGTCAGCAGGACTGTCCAAGTCCTTAATTTCTATATGTTACTCAAATTAAAGTATTACACTGTGCCTGTTGGTGGTCTTTTGAGTCAAATTCCACTCAAGCTTCAGCAGAAGCAGTGGGTATGATGGTGCACCAAATCTGTTTCTTGCGTGATCTGCTTTCTGTGGTAAGGGACCTACTATATTTTAAGTGGTACATCCAGTTGATGCATAATTTATATGCTCATAATCTGCAGTAATGTCATGTTTTGAGGACCTTCCAAGAGTTGGTTTAAACTAAAGTTTGTTTGGGAAGATAGTGTTAAAATTCTAGTCACGTCATAGCAGTTACATATCAACATGTGCATCAGCTCAGAGCTGACCCCATAAAAGATCTTCTACTGTGTGGTTATTGTCACTTTCTGCAGGTCCTGGAGACCTCTTGATTAAATCTTGACCTGCCAGCTTTTGAGATCTGATGCAATGAGAGCCAAATGGAAATGTTATCTGGTGTGCATAGTATTCCTGCATTTACCATGTGATTTCAAGCCTGAGGGAGAAAAGGGGACTATCACATTAGACAGAGAACCTGAATCAATAAAATCATGACCTCCTTTTTGCTGTTCGTATCACTACTCTTCAGAGTTCTTTTTGCCAGCCTCATGAAACATGCAAGTTCATTATGGAAGCATATTGCGGATGCATTATTTTTGTTTTAGTTTTCACTTTTCTGTAAATGGGAAAGGGACTGTGACAGTTTTTAGTTTAAGGTAAGGAGGGCCGATGTTTGGACTTGATGATCTTAGAGATCTTTTCCAACCTTAATGATTCTTGGTTCTATGATTCGATACTTCAGACATTGTGGGACCTGACCCACAGTCAAGACTCTAAGATTGTTTTCTGTTCATGTGATAGTAGCATCCAGCAGATGCAGATCACAGCAGACAAGGTCAGGCTCCTGCAACATCAAAGCAGAATGAATGCAGGAGAAGCAGAGTTGGAATTTTGGCATGGAGCCCGGTGGTATGCTTTGTTTCCTTTTTCTCAAAACCAAAAATGGCGTCTTAAAACTGACTAGTGCAGCTTGAAACCGAGATATTAGCCAACCATTGGCCTCCTTTGGTTGTGAAGATAATGCCCACATATGCTAATATTAAAATGTGTGCATGCAGTAGACAGGGTGAACTTCCTCAGAATGTACTGTAGTAAATAAGAATGAACTTGTTAAAGGGTGGTGATGGGAACTTATATAGTGTAAACAAGAACATTTCCACCTGTGGATTACAGACACGGGGCATAAATTACATGCCCATCTCTAGGCAATATCTCATATACATAGTTTTGTGCCCATATGCTTGGAGAAATGGTAGATGCCCATTTTAATACTTGCTTCACTATAATCTGGATTTCTCCGATGATTTAAGCTTGTCTGTGATGCAAACCTGAAAAGAATAATTCTACTAAAAAAAAGAAAATCCAACAAATTATTAAAGCTGAAGGAAAATTCAAAAAATGCATTTTTTAACCTATGTGCACTTGTAGAAGCTGTGCAAGACCAGACTTGTATGCACCACTTGAAATAGCAGAATTTGCCTTGTTAACTGGAGAATAACCATGGGTTTGCATTGTGTGGGATGGAGGTCAGTGTAAGAGCAAAATGAATGCCGTGCCTTGGAATGAAATACAGTTTTGAGGGATAGGTCCTGTATGCTTATTTTTGGTTTTGGCATTTAATGCCTTCCTCCTTTTCAAATATGTGGGAGGAATCAAATCTCAAAATATTCACGACGTATGATACATAATTTCTCTCTTGTATTTCAGTGGGAGGAACATCAGACCCCAAGATGATTATGTGCATACTGGTAAAGAATACATCACTGCACATGCTAATGTCAGTTATGGGAGCTACAGAGGGGGTAAAATACTGTAGTCACCTTTCCCCTTTCTGAGTTTCTGTTTGTTTTCTTTTCATGTATTCTTGCAGAATGCCTGCAACTTGGAACTTTAGTTCTGTATCCTGAGTTTTGGTCCTGGTGAAGGCAAAACTCTAAGCATGAACACGTCCCAAGACTTTGGAATCCTGGTCCAGTTCTAGATCCAAAGAATTAAACCTAGCATTTGCAAGTAGAGCTCTATATACTTGAAACAATTAGCAAGTCGTGTTGAAAATTCCCCAGTATGTGCAGTAATAACATACCTATTTTACAGCTGGAAGAGTAGAGTCACCAGGATGCTAAAGGCCTACTCACACTTTACAATGAGTCACTGGCAAAATTCAGGGGACCTCAGGACTTCACAGCTCTATGATTCTTAAGAGCAACTGAGGTTCAAGGATTTAAAACCTTTTTGTTTAATTATATTCTCAAATAAGGTATTAGTTTAAATCTTGATGTCATTTACAGAGTGAATCCTGAAGTCACAGGAAATAAAGTAGAGGAAATGTGTGGGAGACACCGAGTTGGAGATAAGTTAAACATTCTACATCCCAGCAGCACAGACTGCAGAAAACTAGCAGATCCTTTACTGACATTCCCCTGGCTAACCGTTCTGCATAGACCTTGGGAGGGTGTGGTCTAAAACTTGTCCAGCAATGATGCTTGCGAGGCTGGGGGAATAATATGGTTTGGATGAGCTCCTACGCCTGTTTGCATTGCTCCTGATGCTGGAGAATGCTCAGAGTAGCAGAATGGAGAGGAGAAAACGGTAGTCCTCTTTCTGTGGGCTTTACGCTATGCCTCGTTCAGGCTTAGCTCACTTCCACAGTGTGCTGCCTTGTGGTTGCTCTTCGTATGCTTGGTTTTAGACACAAGTGTCATTCATGGCCCCACCAAGACATGGCCAGTCCCTTAGGCTACATCTACAGTTTGTCATGGGTGACCTAAGCCACACAGAGATCTCCATCTGTTGGCAGCATCAAGCAGGACAGAAATCTGCTCTTTGCCTCCTGATGCCTTAAAACAGCGATTCTAAACATGTTTTGTGGATGGGGCCTTATCCAAAGTCTATTAGAAAGGAATGAAAGTCCTACATCAACTTCAGTGGGGTTTGAATCAGACCTTATGTGTCTGTTCTTACTCCTGCAGTCTCGGGGAGTTTTGCCAGGGATTCATTGGGATTTGTTTGACTTCACTGGGACCAGGACTGGGTCCAAGATGAGCAGACACAAGGGGAATGAACAGTCTTCCTTACCGTTTCTAATTCTCTTTTGAGGTTACACAGCAATGCAAAATGGTGTAAAGCAGCATAAATAATTACATATCCTAGGAGAGAATTCTAAGCACACGCAGTTTTATTGAATGCTATTAAGGTTCCCTAGTAGTTAATTTGATTAAATGGGGCTCCCTGAATACTTTTTCTCTAAAAGTGATTTACAAAGTGTTTTAATATGAAGAGCTTCCAAAGACTCTTGAATGTCAAAGAAGAGCTATTAATCTTTATATTAATGTTTTGAAAAACAACACGTGTTCCTTGATTAGCTGATATTTGTTTGCATTCTTCTTTTCTACAGAGAATTATCACTTTGACCTTTTTTAGCATATTGTAGCTATTTTACATATAGGAGCAGAATGTTTTCATATTTATAAGCTGGAATTAATCTGGCTTTTCATTGGTGTAAATAGGGGCTGAAACCCACAAAGAATATCAAAAATCCTCAGATGTGAGTTTTAATATTCTTTATCTCATGAAACACATTATTGATCTAGCTAACACACCATATGTATGACCATCTCAGACAAGGCAAAGAGAGGCCAGCCCTGCCTGGTTCTTGCCCTTGCAGATCATCTCACTGACTTCAGCCGGACTGATCATGAAAGATGAAGGATTTCTGCCTGCTGCTTTTGCTAACAAGAAACTCTTCTTAGTTCAAAGAAAGCAGACCAGACAGAAATGGCCTGGTGGGCAGATTATAGGGTTTGCCTTGCAATGCAGATATGCTTCATTCATGATTTTAAGTAACTGTAAAGCATGCTTTCTAAACAGAAAAGTAATAGACACTATTTAATGTGCTGTATACTATTGGAATTCCTTGTGTATCATGGTGGTTTTTAACTGTAGGTTGGGAGCTTGTTTATTATTGACATTTCTGCTCTGTGTGTGTGCGCAATAAAAAAAATATCCCTGTAAGCTAACACAGCATGAAACCAATGACAATTTCAGCTGCTTGGGGCTGAAAGCTGTAAATAGTAGAGGTACTGTGCACTGCCAACCAGAGGCAAAAAGAAGTATCATAAAGATTATTTAGGAAGGGCATATCTGATGAGATTGCAGCAACAATTGTGAGGCAATGTCACAGAACTCAATAGGAAAGTTAGAGTCAAGGGTTTCCAGCACATGCATTTGCTCTAAAATAAGTTAGAAAAGTACCACACTTGGTTACCATGGTTAGGACTGTTCACTTGTTGCATTGAGATTTTCAGCATTACTAGTTTGGCTCTGTATTGCCAGGTGAGAAGGCCTAAATTAAACATTACTTTGGATTTTCTCAGGGTATTTCTGCTAGGAAAAAAAGAAAGAAAACCCAAACCACTAAATTAAGAATCTGCTGCCCATTATAATTCTGATGTCATATGAAAGATGACATTGGAGACACATTACCTCTTTTATTAAGCAATATTATGGGCCTTTCCTATAATCTATTAATTTTTTGGATTCTAGAGAGCCCAGTCATGGTGGAGGCCTTAGTACAACAGCTATATCTTCGCTTGCAGCTGAATACCAGGTCCTCACCAACCCTCACTGAGCTGTCTGAAGGCCATCAGAGCTGCAGCTGGAAACAGTAAGTGCCTGCAACTAGCTTTGCAGAGAGCAACCAAGGTGGGGTCTGGCTGAGGGATAAGCCCATGACAGGTAGCCTCATCTTTGAGTCTGTGAGGGAACCCTACTGGTCACTTTGCATTTTTTAGCATATTTCTTTATTTGATTTTGGGTTTCTGTTGTATATGTCTACTTCCTGTTCTCATCTTTTGTCTGCACAGTCCTGCTTCTTGGTGTGTGATTTTTTTTAGGTACTGTGCCTTCCTGTTCAAATGTTGGTTGACACTAGTGTGCTCTGTCCTAACTTCTGGCTTCTTGCCATCCCAGCTCTTGCCCTCTCTTCTGATCATGTTTCATATACCTAAGCCATAATGTATTTCTTTCTTAACCTCTCTGTCTTCCCATCTTCATCCTCAAATATTGGATATGTTAAATCTGCATATGAATTTATACTTGCACATAAATCAGGAAGATAAATTATTATTACAGTGTGGAACTTTAAAATAAATAACATACGTCCTTTTCCCACCCTTGTAGGGAAATTTAGGTGGTTTGTGTTAGCAAACAAGCTTACATTTGGTTAAAATAAGCACATTACCTAACCCATTGACCCTAGTCCCAGTCCTTTTACCCTTGAGGATTTGGGTTTGGCTCAGGAAGCACCATATAAAGGGGTAATCTGCTCCCTTCTGCCAGCAGAGTGCTGTCTGATAGTCACCTACTTAACTGCCTTTTTTAAAGTTTAGAAATGCATGTTGGGTTGGGCCTGCTAATGATGCATAGAGTTTTTCCTGTAGTAAGCCCTGAGACTTTTTTTAAAAGTGCTTGAGGACTGTTATTTTTACAGTGCATTTCTGCAGACAGCTAAGTAACGGTGGGTGAATTCCCACATCCCCAAATTTAGGCTGGAATTTTCTACACCCAAAAACCTTTGGATCAGCCACAAGGCAGCAACACAGCACATCACAGCTAGTGTTGTAGACTCTTGAAAACTTTTGGGATGCTGCCACAGATCCCACAGCCTTTTGGCTGACCCATCGCTGGCTGTGTACAGCGTGGATAGCCAGCTTTTGTATAGGGGTCACTGTATTCCCAAAGAGGTATTTTGGGCAGACCAGATAGAGCCATGTTCATGTACTTGATTTTCAGAAACTTTCCAGATTCAACCTGTTCACTCTCTCCCCTTTCTGTCCCTCTCCAAATAGTAACATGCAGTCATGCTTGCCATGCGGCTGGCTTGGTTGAGGCTGGATACCAAAGGTTTGAGGGCCACCTCTCACCACTGGACTGCCATTGATACTGATCCACATCATCTGTTCTTACAGGGTGTCCATAGCTGTTGTATGCAAGAGCTTTCTCTCACAGTTAGCTTTACTCAAGTGTGACAAAAAGCAAAATGCCATATGGGATTTTCATTCACTGTAGGAACTCATTACTTTGTCCTATCTGTCACTTATTTAGCTGTTATTTATTTTAATAAAATGAATAATGCAAGGGCTTGTTGTGCAAGGGACTTGAGTTGGCTTTAAATCCACAGAGAAGAGGAAAAAAAATACACATCTATAAGAAGAAATAAAGTCCTTTTGTTTCCCTAAAATTATTGCTATTTGAAGTCTGATATGCCAGACCTTTTGACCTTATGCCAGACCTATTGCAGCGAAGGCTGCACTGATACTTAACAATTATTTACTACATGACTAGTTAGAGTCACTTTCTTTTTAGTCAATTGTAACATTTTACCTTTTGGAGCTTGACTGGGATACAGCATCACACTTGGTTCTAGTCATATTGCAATAATGTCTGTGTGACATGGGGCCAGAAAGACCTACAAAAGCAGCTGTTGCTTTCATTGAAGCTATTACAAAAGTCTAGTTATGGTGTCCCCAGTAATAATTCTGATAACTGGTTGTTAATTTTAGTTGCTCATCAGTTGAATATCTTGACAGAAGAAATAAGGATTCAACTTCAGTCAAACAAAATAAACACATATGCCATAATATCTGGCCATTTGGGTAACATGCCAAGTGTAGTAATACTGTGTAGTGATAAGTAATTTATAATCTTCATCAAAGCAGGGTATAGTTAATGTGATGTCATTGTTTAGATAGCCTCTTCTAATTACTTATTTGTATACATATGTTCAGTGTTAGAAGGTGGCGAGCCCACATTTTCTATTACTGGGCAACCTGTGTGCTCCACTTGTGAAGCTGTTTTTCAGGCAGGGTGTGCAGTGCCTTCAAACGTGTTTCACCCTCACCTCTGGACCTTCAGAATGATCAGAGCAGTAGCAAGCTACTTAGTCTTTTCCATATTATGAGGTACAGCAATCACATAGTGCATGGTTGTCAAACTTTAACAGAAATAAAATATAACCAGAAAAGTTTATTATCTACTACTTTGGGTCACAGTGAAAATACAAGAGACAGCATTGAGTGGAAAAGCGATTGCTAATTCAGTTTGCCACCTAGTTTCATTGCAGTCATCCACTGTGGGGTGCTGTAGTCAAGCCTCAAGAGACATTAAAAGAGCATTGCTGAAGGGTGCAAGGTTGTGGATTGTAGGGGTTTTTAGTTAGTAGCTCCCTTGGGAGCTACCGGCTGGAATGTGCTAAATCTTGGAAACAAATGTTCTTTCTTTTCTCCTCATATTTGCCTTTTTTTTTTTTTTTTTGATTCCCATCTTTCACTCTCACAGCACTGAAAGGAGGAAAAAATTCTAATTTAAGTCATCATTGAAGAATGGGTAGTGCATAAGGATTGGTCTGTATGCCTCTACCTTGGCCCTCTATTGGATGGAACTAAACTCAGCTGGGTACTATGTCTCTCAGCCTACAGACAAGGATGTTTTTCATGTTCAGGCAGTGAGAAGCAAGAAGATGAGGGCATTACATTGCTATAGTGTACATAAATGTTCACATATTTATCATCATATGAATATGCAAGAGAAAAAATGAAAGAGCTGCTTTGGCTCTTTAAGTAGCATTGCACTGTTGGGGATGAGGTTTCTTTTTTTTCTGATTTATAACCATATGCAACAAACATTGTTGCTAAAAAGTAGAAATACAATTAATTTGTTATTATAGACAGGCAGATGAGTCAGGTTGTAGAATGGCGGTGAATGGCTCTGTGTAGAGCAATATTAGAAATGTTTTCTTATGAGCTGGTTTCAGTTTTCCTAAGCATTTTACTTTTTATCAACTTGATCAACTGTGCTTTGCAGTCAACAGAACTCTTCTTCATAGACTCTCATTATGCATCCTTATCAAACCTTTTTTCAACCTCTTTTAGCTTTGACTGCGATATTCCAGACCTGTCCCATTCCTCCATACAAATTACTATGATTATGTGAGTTGATCACAAAGAAGGTCAGAATTTTTTTCCTATTCCAAACTAAAGCACAAATAAACATAAAGCACACACAAAAATAATCTAACCTTAGCAGTAACTTTATTCTCTTTGGTTCTGCTGTACATCTTTATCCTTTGAAGTCTAGGCAAACAGCTGGAGGCTGTGACAGAAAGTTACAAAGATATTTTTGAGAATGAAAGTTACCTATTGAGGGCATTTTACAAATCCTGGATTCCTTACCATGAATGCAATGCTAACATTTCCTTTAATATGCTGATCGCATTTCAGTTCAAAATGTGCTGATCATGAGTGAGGTCATCTATCAATTAGGAAAGCACAATTGCTTAAGATGATCTAACCTCAATATTTTGATGTCCAATGCTCTTAAAAGGGGAGAATCATTAGTCTCATGTTCTAATAGAGATGTGTGTTGGAGAGAGTTCTGTGGTGAATATGTGTGTATAAGATAAAGCCCTTCCATTTGACCATCCTGGGCCTAGAGGGTACCTAATCCAGGTGGAAACACATGACGTTGGAGTAACATAATTCCCCACTTCCTTGAACTGCTGAATTTCAAATCTAACGTTTTACTGCAAAATAAGTGTAGTCGTTCCCGCTCTAAAGTTTTGGCTGTACATGGGCTTTTAATTATTGCTTTTATAAGTTCTATGTGACTATTACAATGTGAAAAAGTAGTCACATCAGGAGACATGATGTGGACACAACTAATTTTTTTTTAATAAAGTGCCAGTAGCTTGCAAATATTTTGTATCATGCAGCTTTGAAAAGGGGAGTTTTAACATGGTTTTGGGTTGCAGACAGTGCAGTCGTGCTCTTCTAGAATAAATGAGGTGTTACTGCAGAATATCAGCTACAACAACCATGGGCACTTTTAGTCCTGTCTGGGGTCTATTGCATGGTCAGAAATTATTCATATGAATATTCTCACAGAGCATGCAAATAGTGGAGGTTATGGCTGACGGATTTTTGAGCCAGCCACTGTTGTACATTAATCTAAGCACACCTCTTTATCCATACATGTCTAATATGCAAAGTAGCTACAAGATCCTCTTGAAACCACTACACATTTTCGTATTTCCAGTAATAGTAATTTTTTTGTTATGAAATAATATTTAAAGTGCAATGATTCAATACAAGCAGTTAGATTTTTAGCTCAGTGTGCAGAGATTTAACTGCCGTTTCTTATTGTTGCTAATGCAAGTCAGGTGGCTAATACCCTGTACAGCTCACTGAAGATTCGCCCCAAGATGCCTTATAAATTGCTTTTCATTGAAAGCACATTCAAAATTCACTTTTCTGTATATGGTTATTGCTATTGCAGTTTTAGTATAGATATTAAGCTTGTCACTGAAGAGAAATCATAAAGTCAAACAGGGCTTTTAAACAAAATCTCATGCAATAAAGTTTTAAACTCTAGTTGATCTTTTGAACTGCAGGTTTTCTCCACCGAAGGTCATGACTGGTGTGCATTACAGCTGGGTCTGCACCTAGACTGTTTTGTCCTTTCAGTTTGGCACAACCCAAATTTATCTGTGTTTGCAGCCAGGAGTATTACAAGATGAGATTTTGTTACTTCCATTTCAAAGAAAAGAAAAACCCTTTATGCAGAGATAAATAACTTCCCAGACTAGAATGCTTTATTAGAAAGAAGTTTGTTTAGCAGCTGGTCAGTACATTAAGCCATGTGGCAATTTCTTTTCTTCCTTCTTTCAGCTATATAGTTCTATAGAAGTTCCTGACCTTTGTGTAATTACTGTTTCTGAAGGTTGTACTCTGATAAATCTAGCTCTACAGCTTTCTTGGATTGTTTTGATGGTTACTAGATGTAAAAGGATTATTAATTTGAAGCCAGTAGACAAGTAATCTGATGCAGCTGCCTAAAGATGACATAACAGAGGTCGGTTTAGGTGCCTCTTCACAGTGGACATTTGAACATATATTCCTGTGGTTTCTTTGTGGCTTGAGAATGTTTCTGGCTTTGGAAATAAGATTCTTCTTTCTGAGCAGTCTGAGCCGTTTTGTGGGTAACTATAAGCCTACAAATGATACGATGCAGATGGATTTTAAGTTCTTTAGTACCGCCCTTTAATATTTATACTATGCTTTCTGCAAGTCTGATCTGGGTTTATTTTTTTTTAATTCTGAGGGGGATGGCAGTATTGTTAACTATTCTGCAAAACAGAGGTGCTATTGACGTTGGTTAAGAATAATGAGTTGTAGTCTACTACTACTTGTTTCTTCAGTAAAGATGGAGACATCATCATCCATCTGTGTCACACTTGGACTAAGAGAAAAACTTCTGAGTTTTAAGGGGAGGATCCTGTTTTGGTTTGTGGTGTTGTACTTTATGATGTGAAGTTCTGGAGAGGGGAAGGAGAAAGAAACAAGCACGTGGATTTTTGTTAAGGAGTTAAATGGAACACTGTTCATTTGAGGCTATCTTGATCATGCAAGTTTGCCAGGTCCATGCACAGTGCTCAGCCAGTATGTGTGTAGGGTCATCAGAGGAAGGCTTAGTAACCTCAGCCATCAGGACAGAAGTTCCTTTAGAGTTAGTGAGGCTATGCAGCCTTTCTGCCTGGTTTCTTCAGTTCAGTCATTGCTGTGGTTTTCTGCCTTCTCTGTTTTGACAGGGATTGAATGACATTTAAGTCCTTACTCCTCCCTGGATAAATTTTTCTTTTGAGTAGAGAAATGTTTTGTAGATATGAGCAAATCTACTCAGCTGAACTCTGGGTCTGTTGGATCATGAAGAGTAATGTGGAAGAGACCTTGAAATGTTGCCTAGCTAGTCCTCCTGGCTCAGGTTGGTCTCAGCTATATTAAAATGTCAGGGTTGCTTTTGCATTTGTGACCAGGTATTAAGACCCATGGCTTTCAAAGTGGAAAGGCTTTTAAGTCCATTTTGATTGGAGTTGTTTCTCACCTATTAATTTCTTCCCTGCCAGAGTTGCTTAGTCAAATACCTTATACTATTTGCTTGAGAGCTGTGTATATTTTTCAATGCCTAGTAAATAAATCCCAGTGGTAAACTGACTGAGAAGGTAGAATGAAACAAGTGAAGACCTGAAAATTTAACTCATGAATACCCTCATTAGCTTAGAGGTACAGATCTCTGAAGGGGCAAATGAAGATATGCATAGTGTAGGTTAGTACCTGGCCATAGAAATTCTTTATATGAGTCAGATGTCCACTTTCTACCACATGTCTTGTTTCTAAAACTGCCACCATGGATTGATTCTCCTCTGTGAATTTCAAGCCTCAGCCTGGACTGTCTTAACTATCATATTTTCTGTCTACCACATAAATTTATCAGCTAGTTGATCTCAGTGGGTTAGTGCACTGAAAAAAATTCTTTTCCTTTTCAATTTTAGAAGTTATTTCTACTTGCCTGTCCAACTAAATTCACACTTTATGTTACACAGCTATGAAAGTAAATAAGATAGGTCAGTAGACCTACTCTAAGTAGAGAACTTTGCAGGAAGATTTTATTTTTTATTTTTTCAGTACAACCCCCCCCTTTTCCTTATTTGGATGAAGAAGAAATAAATGTTGTCTACATCTTTTGCAAAATCCAGGTAATGATTTTGTCCCACAAGAGGCACTTCGGAAGAATAAAGCAGATTATTAGCTGTATCAGTGAACCCTTTCATATTTTTTTTGGACTAATTCTGGGACTGTCTCATTTCCGTGGAGAAGAAATAAATTTTATTTTGGAAAATGAAGTTGCACAGAGTGCAAGCCTACATATTCATATTTTAATAAAGGCATTCTTCTCATACTTCAGCTTGTTTAAACCCACCATTGAAGTCTGGATTTGTTAGATTGATGCTGGAATGGAAACTGGAAATAAACCTTGGTTATGATGTAACCAAAGATCTCTGATTTCAGGGAAAAAAAATCTCTTCTAAATTTGGGCTATAGTAAGCCCACTGTGAGCCAATGTACATATACAATATTAAGGACAGCTTTCTCACTAACCAGGGGACTTAATAAGTGGTAACAGCATAGTTGGCCACTGTCTTTTTCAGCCTGACATAAGATAAATTAACTCACACACATACATTCCTGTGTTATTCTTTGTGTGTATAATGTATATACATTTGAATATCATTTCCCTCCTCCTAGCTGAAGTTCATTAATCAACAATTATAGGATTAATTCCATGTTACCTCCTTTATATGCCTTGCCAGTGTTGTTCCTACTTGCAGCTCTGTCCTGATGAGCTGTTCCAATGCACAGAGCAGAGTGTCTGGTGAGGTCATAGAATCATAGAATCACCAGGTTGGAAAAAACTTCTTAGATCATCAAGTCCAGCCATTCCTATCTGCCACTAAACTATGTCCCCAAGCACCTCTCTACTCATCTTTTAAATACCTCCAGGTCATGTGGTTCACACCTTGGGTGGCTTTTGAGTGGAGATGGAATAGTCTTTCAGCAAGGAATATAGTTTTCTTCCTCCTCATGTATCTTGAATACCACAGTCCTGTTTGTTAGATATGCTGAATGCCTGCATCCTTCATCTTTAGGGGGAATTTTGAAATGTCATCATCTCTGAAAGAATCTCCTAAGCTGTATGCTGCCTGGTGTTTGTGCATAGTTTGTGCATTGCACACTTCATAATAATAATTTGTAATAAAGCAGTCAGGGACAGGGAAAGGTACCATGCATGTCCTCATTGCTCAGGAGAATGGGTTTTGAACAGCTGTACGTTACAACTAAAACTAGTGCTGTGAAATTTTTCCTTTCCAGAATGTCATTCAGAATCTCACTGGCTCCAACTTGAATTCCACTGTGGTTTGTCATTAATGCTGTCTGAGGGGAAAAAACCCTAAAGGCTACAAGTATGTGAAAAGTCCTATCCTGTGCATATGCTAATGGTGAATTTTTAGTTGGTCTGTAATATTGCATGAGAAGATGTTTTTGAACTATAATTACCAGTGCTCAGAATTTTCTGAATGTTATGGGTTTCAGTTCTCAACAATAATATGGCATTAATGTGTATTTTTTTGGCTGAATGTTGAGTATGCGGGCAACTGCTCTTCCTTTATACTGGTGGAAATAGTCAACTATATATAATTAGTAACATTCAACCCGCTCTCTAAACTACCAGAAACTGCCTGTGTCTCACATTGTCAAGGTTTATTGCAGGCAGTCCAAGACCAGAGAGTTCAATTAGAAAATTAACTTATATGTTATTTTACCATATTAGAGAGTTGATTTGCTTCCAATTTGAAACAGATGATACATTGTTTTAAAGGGTTGGAGTTGCACTTAATATTCTCCTATAAAAGAAGTAAAGACATACAAGACTTTTCCGCTACATTGCGTTAGGGTTTTAAAAATAATACGCTTTTTACAAGCCTAACTGCAGTTTTTATTCCTCTGAGTCATGTGTGCTTGGTGGAAAGCATGTACTTTCAGTGTTTCTCAAAGTATAAAATGTGCAATAAAATTCTTTAAAAACAATTTGTACTACATTTAGCTTTGCAAAGGAAAAAAAATATCTAGTAAGTTTAATCTAATGTCATTAAATGTTGTGGAAAAATTACCAGGATTACATTTTGTGGGACTAAATATTGACTATTAAAATATTTGTTCTTTCAGTAAAGTGGTGTAACTGTTGGCTCACCGAATATCTAAACCAAACCTGTACCTTTCTAAATGTTTGAATAATAAATTAGACTCAATGGACCTCCCACCTAGGTGACCTTGCTTTTGTAGATGCACCAGGAAGGAATGGATGAAGGGAAAAGAACTCTTGAGCAGAAACTACATCAGAGGGAAGTTCAGTAGGAGTTGCTTAGGCCAATATACCATCCAGAAACCTTTATTCAGAGAACAGTCAGGACAGCTGAGCAGTGCTAAATAGTCATAGATTGCAGTATGTTTGCCCACATGGCTTCCTTTTTCAGGAGCAAGTTACTATTTGTATTTGGGTTCGTGTGAGCGGGCAGTCATGGGTGCGAGATGTGCCCTAATTTGTTTTTATGGGTATTTTTTGTTGTAAGAGGCAGGGTTGAGGGTGTGTCAGCTTTTACTGCTTTTCTACCAAGTCGCACATCAGACAGTACAAACAATTCTCCGATTCATTAAAAATATAAGTAGCCTGATTGTTGAAGGTTTACTGAATGAAGCAATGACGCCCATAAGGGGCCAAGTGGATGCTTACAGGGTACAAGAAGAAAAGAAAGGAAAAAAATCTTTCCTTAGGCCTTAATGTGTACAGGACCAGCTGTGCTCAAAGGGTAGCCAAGTGGATGAGCTATTTGAGGGAGTGTGCCAGTAGCGTTCCCTTCTCGGGAAAGAATATAAAGATATTTCAAATAGGAGGCAGATGAATAGATTTCTGCGCCTTTGTAGAATCCCTCTAGAACAGTTTCTTTGAATCTTATAGAGTTTTCTTCATCATTACTTTCCAAGGGTAAATTCAGCAACAGAGTAACCCATGATACAGAACACACAGCACCTGGTGGCATGTTATAAAAATATTTAAACCCTTCTCCTTATTATCTCCTGTAAAAACAGTATCTGTCTGCAAGTTTTATTTCACTTGGGGAGTTTAGATTACCAACTTTCCAGCAGTTTTTACCAGTTCTATCCAAAAACAATCCTGGGTTTTATAAGTTAATAAATGGATAGAGTACTTTCAATAGGGGACCCCAAGAAGCCAAAAAAGCTGGAAAAGGAGATCAGGGAAAATTATCAGTCTGTTGAGTGTTTGATGTAGCCAAATCCAAAGAAGAAAATAAATCTTGATGCCCAGCATCAAGATTTGGACAAAGAGTTGATCACCTTTTGGACAAACAGTTGCAGTCTGATGGAATTCTGAGTAATCCCTCTGAAGGAATTACTCAAATTCAATTTGGTGCTTTCCACTTCTGGCACATGCTAGAAGCAGGCAATTTTAAAAAACAGGCTTGAAGCATGCACTATTACTACTCCAAACAGCTACACACACACACATCAAAATAATAATAAAAGAAGAATGTTACCACAGATTTGCATCCAGGAGGGAAAAATTAAATATTTTTATGTGATGTTAGAATGACATAACTTAAGGGATTTTGTTTGGGTTTTGGTTTATTTTTCCTACCAAGAAAAGTGCATATATAACTGTTGAATAGGGGAATGGTGTTTCCCTAAGTAGTCATATAGCCATTCTTTTAGTTTTCTTGATTTTCCAGTAAGAAAGCAGCAATGTGTAGTGGCAAATGATATAACCAGAGAACATGTCAGGCCTTGGTAACAGAACCATTTCACTAGATAGCACTTAATGTTTCACATATAGAAAGGAGATCACAATTTGTCCTGTGCGTTTCTGTCTTTCAGAAGGGATCCAGTCATCCCTTACATATGAGATCCCCTGGGAAACAATACACCCATCATTAAAAGAGCTAAGAGGAAAATACTGCAAGCTTGGTAAGACCCCAAGCTCTCTTCTTTGTTTGCAAAAAACAGTCTTCCTTTGGCCTCCTGTAGGGGGGCAACTGAGGAGAGAGAAGTATCTCTGCAGAGGAATGTGAGGGGAATGAATCCAGTTGTCTCAAAACAAATTATTACGGAGATATTTGGGAAAATTTCTAATCCATAGTTCCCTGTTTTTCATTACTTTCAAATCGCTACGAATAAAACATAAATCAATTGCTCAGGAGAGAAAGAGCTGTAAATTGTTCACTAGTGTAATCTGTCACTTCAGACTGCAATTATCAAGTGGAGGCAGCTTCAGGTTACAATTTTTCCTCAAGAAAAGCTGGGTTTTCCTTGTTAATTTATTGCTAGGTGTTCTAGCTTCCTTTGATATCTTGTAGTCTCAACCTGACTCTCCTCTCAGGCTGGGGTCTGGCACTAGTGTAAGTGCAGTCCTTCGAAAAGTCTGCATGAGACTTCAAGTAGATACACAGTCATACTTTCTCCTCATCTTAATTTTTTAAGGCCTATGGATGAAGCGTATTCAGTCAGCCTGGGATCAGAAGATGATGTGAGCTGAGAAAGAAAAGATTGACTGAGAAGACTTTAGGTTTATTTCACACAAAGTCATCTGACAGCTTCAGTGGGTCTTGCAGCTAGCAGGCAGTGTTTGCTTGGAGACTTTGCTATTGTTTCAACATTTCAATTTTGTTTTAACAAAGATACAGAATTTTTAGAGTGCAAAAATTTCTGTATCATGTTGGTCAGCAGGTATTATTGGCTTGGATGTTGTCCAAAGGCTTGGCTTGTGTTTTTTGTACCCTTGTGTGTTTTTGTACCAGGATACAGGAAAATGCCTCAGCCAGTCACTGAACCCTGATATTCCATCACTTAACTGGAGAAGCAGATCTACTAAAACCTATACTGATGTCACACTACTTAAAGTCAGCACTTAGACGAATACAGGTTAAAATTATTTTTCTTTTATGTTACAAGTTTAGCTGTTTGTTTAATATTTCTTTAACACTATGAAGACAGTTATCATATTTAATTATTTTAAATTTTAAAAATAGGGAGATTTTTAAATTGGTGGGAACATCATTCTTCCAATATAGAGGTTGTTTACAGGTGTTAAAAAGAGTAAAAGGTAGCTAAAGAGAGAACTAGTAAAAGAGAGCACTGTTTCGATTCAAACAGATTCCAACCTGACATGCCTTGACGTAAGATAGATTAAAGACATTGTAATATTTTTTTATTGTCTTTTATGATTCTAAGAGTTAGCAACTGGAATTGATATTTTAATATATATTTCCGGTGCAGAACTAACCTCATGTAAATTAAACCACGGGTGTATTTTTAGGAGGTGTGGGAGTTAGCTGGTTAAGTGTGTGCTACTGAAAAGAAAAACTTTAGTACACATTTGTTGCATTTTCTTTGTAGGCTGACAAGTAAAAAGAATATTTCTTCAGAACATACTTCCTACTATTTCATGAACCAAATGTTGAACAGATGTCCTTAACGTGTGGAAAATTTAAATGAAAGGCACACTTAGGATTTATGGAGCTGAAAACCAAAAAAAAACAATGGAAATTAGAACTTTGATGAACAGAAACTATGCTGTTAATGCAGAATTTTTTCTGTAAGTTAAAAAAAAATAAATTGCCTTCCAGGTCCCTGAACTGCAATCTGGAATCATATAAATTATGGTTAGAAAATGATGCAACACCTGTTCTGAAAAAGGTAATTTAGCTGTAAAATATATTTTTACATTCATTTTAAATTAATAGCAACTAGTGCAGCCCCATAAAATTGTACCCCTTCCCAGAATCATGGAAATATACAGAAGTCTGAGAGCTACAAAAATGTTGACTTTTTTTCCCCTCCGTTTTGAAATTGCAGAATCAAGACTACCAGTGATGAGAAAAAGCCCAATATTTTTAAATCACTAACAAACCTTTACGACAGCTGTTGCTGTGAGGAGTAAGTACAGTGGATAGACTGCACTGCTGAAGTGTATTCACTTCACCTTGGTATGGGAGCATAAAAGTGTGCCATTTGTTTCAGTAAGACAGGCACATATTTCTAAAATGAGCTGTGGCCTTCATTCAGAAAAAAACAGTCCTGTTCTGGAAAGTAGTTTCTTTAGACAATCATAGTTACAAAAACTCTGCTGTGGAAAGCATTTGAGCTTCAGACTTTGGGAATTAAACACATGCTTTGCTACTTTTCTGTAATAGGGATACAGTTAGTGAATTGAGGCTTGCATAGACTAGTAAACAAGGGAATTTTTCAATTATCAGTCATCTGTACTGAGTAATACACACAACGAGGGGAGTTTTGGAAATTTATGTCAACTGATATTGTGTATTTTACTGGCAAAGAGCTTCTGAAATTTGATTCTTCATCAAAACAACCATGCAATCCAACAACATACGTTGTGCTCAGGTGAAATGCTATGTAGTTCGTTTTCATAGCTCAAGCACTTCAGATGATTACATCAAGAAGGAAAATGATTTGAGAAGTGAGAATTGGAGCAGACTTTGTTAATGATTTTGGTCCTAGGTTGCCCCACTAGCTTTTGTCCATTAGACCAATCACTTCTGAACAAGTCAAATTTAGGCACCCAAGTAAGTGGTTTGCTGTTTTCCGAAGTGCTGAAGAACCTTGTGCAACTGCTATTATTTTGATAGCTACACCAATATGATTAAGACAACATACTGCTAGCAGGGATTTACAGTTTTAAGCCTCTGTTTTCTATAACTTAGATTTGTTAGACGCTCAATGGGATGCGTAAAAGATTAATTTTTTTTCCACCTTCAAAATCTGTTGCACTTCATCAGCCTAAACAGACAGCAAGCCTATATTTTTATCTCTGATTGTTTGAGTCTTTGCTGCTAAGTTAAGACTATACAGCAGGTAAGTTGCTATGAGAAAATGAACTTGGCAGAAGATACCCTATGTCCTGTGATCACAGAATCACCAGGTTGGAAAAGACCTCCAGGATCATCAAGTCCAATCATTCCTATCAACCACTAAACCATGTCCCTTGAGTACCTCATCCACTCATCTTTTACATACCTCCAGGG
Source organism: Phaenicophaeus curvirostris (assembly GCF_032191515.1). NCBI lineage: Eukaryota > Metazoa > Chordata > Aves > Cuculiformes > Cuculidae > Phaenicophaeus > Phaenicophaeus curvirostris. Next base: position 53,282,579 of record NC_091396.1, on the reverse strand, counting down.
ATGGTGACTCAACCACCTCCCTGGGCAGCTTGTTGCAGTGCCCAATGACCCTTTCTGTGAAAAATTTTTTTCTGATGTCCAGCCTAAACCTCCCCTGGTGGAGCTTGAGTCCAGCTTGATGCCTAGGTTGTCACTGTGCTGGTGCTATGGGCAGAGATTGCACTAGACTTCCCAGCTGCTGTGTAGCTGCCCATCTGATCACTGCATAGCCAGGAAAGAATATTTATTTATTCCTTAGCTCTTGATTTATTTCTTCAGTACCTGCAACTGCATTCTTACAAGCCAGCTGCTTCAAGATTTTACTGAAATGACACATGATTTCAGTTCTGTTTAGTTTTGATTATGTGTTGACTTATACTATTAAGGATACCTGCAAAGCTTGCTGTAGGAAAGACTGATGAGCCACACTTTGGTTAACATGCAATATAGTAGCAACTATATCCCTTTGAGGTTTCTAACCCTTCTTGTGTAGGAGGTGATATTGCATCAATACAATGCTAAGGTGTCCTCTCATAGCCACATCTGTAGAGTGCTGAATGACAATACTGACAGGTTGCCAAACTGGACAGATGCCCTGAATGAAAAGTCCTGTAGTCAGAATGGGTGACGGACATTTAGCTCAGCCACCTCTGCAGCATTGACTCCCAGAATGTGCTGTACTTGAAATTAGAATGCCATGTGTGGGAAGAGGGAGTTAAAAACAGTATTGGAAGAGGAATACGTTATAAGCTGTGTTGAGTATTGCGCCTCTTTTATTCACTGGAGCCGTCGGGAGAAGTTGTGAGAAAGATACTCCTGGGGATATTGCACCAAAGACCGTTTGCTGCAAGGGAACTCAGAGGACTGCTGTGGAGGATACCATCTGTGTCTGTTGAAGCACAGGGCTACAGCTTACACAGTTATTCTTCTACAAAGCTATTAAAGTCAGCAGTGGCAGGAGTAGAAAAAAGGTGAGAACCGAGTCCTCTGTGTACATTTTTCTTACTGAAACAATTATGTATTTATTTATCTGTCTGTCTCTCTCCAGGCAACCTGTGTAAGACTCATTGTGTACGTTACATGTGTATGTGTTATATGTGTTATATGTGTTGTATGTGTTGTATGTGTTATATGTTATATGTGTATAAGGCTCATTTTCCTAAAAGGATGATGTTCTGAAGGCATGATCTCTGTCATCTTTACCATTATAACTGGTAGTCATTTACTTCCCCAAATTATAGATTAGCTGGTCAAACTAAAAGCCATATTGTGCAGTCAAAAGGGATTTTGACTGAAAGTTGAGAATGTAATGTAGTTTACTGGGGAGACACATCAGTGCCTTTTTGAAGGCTCAAAAAATTAAAAGGCTCAATGTCTCTCCTCCCTTCACTTTCTTACATATTTATTTTTAAAATGTCAATATTGATTGTTGCTGTCCTCCAATTCATTTTAAAAACTATCCTTTTTTGAGAGACATGTCAGGCTGATGCATTCTAAAAACATATAATTTATCATACTATACCCAAGCATCAACCTCACAGAGCATTCACTAATCAGAGTGGGTTTCTTAAAATTATAGAAAGACTATTAACTTCAAGATATTCAGATACTGGTGGTATTCACAGCATAGCCTGTGTAGACACATTGTCCCTTTTATGGAACCATCCCTTTCTATCTATTATTACAGCCCCACGCCGTTCCTCCTTTTTCTGTTGGGTATCTGTTTGCAAAGACCTCTGTCCAAACAGATGTTTGTACTTGTTCAAAATCAAAATGAAATCATTAGAATCATATGCAAGCACCTGTGAACAGAGTGATTTCTTTGCCTTTATGATCTGCATGACTGAGAACTTTCTCAGGTATTTGCCCAGCCTTTTGTGTAGTATGGAGCAGAAGAAGGCTGCAGTCCCAATTTTGACTTGTGTAAAATGTTAGTGCAAATAACTCAGCACATAGAGGCAACACAGAGCTGTCTATCTGTCCGTGGTGCCCTTGGAGTCCTTGGCAGCCAGCTCTTCTTCCTATATGGTGTGGCTAACAGTGACAAAACCAGCCGAAGGTCATCTTTAAAGTCTATTTTTCCTGTGTTTCCCTACTTCACTGTAAGCCTCAGAGACTTCTTCATTTCTACAGCTCTAGGGTTTGCTGTATGTCACATGCTTCAGTCATAAAATGTGCTATAGGATTAAATCTAAAACATATGTTATGATGCATAGAGTACAGAGATAATCATTAATATTAATCTGATATAGTGGTATCCTCCAGAGGTGGTAGACTACTGCTCTGATCATTAAATAAAACCTAAAGAGGTCGCTTTCTGTATCAGCAATTTCCATGGTGATTCAATAAAACAAGTTGAACCCAAGGTACAGTAAGTGATGTACTCCTGCTTTGAAGAGAATGGGGATTGAAATACTTCACATCATTTTCTGGATGAGAGTTATTTTTCTGCTTGTAGTCACCTGCATCTCCTGACTGGATCACAGTGTGAAATACAGTCATGGCTTTGTCTACCTTCCATATCCTTCATAGTCTTTGCTTTCCATTTGTCTTACAGAGTGCACTTGCTTTCCCTGGGTGCAGAAGCTTGGTCTGAAGAGAGCTAATGTATCTGTAAAGGAAAGTCAGAAAACAGGGCTTACACCCAGTTGAGTTCTTTGTGATGCAGGGCAACCATAGCTGCTATTTACTGTTAATGAAATAGAAAAAAAAACAATAATAAAATACCATTCTAGTACTTTGACCATAAATGTGTCACTTGAATAAATTCAAAGTGGCTAATACCATTGTCTTCTATATCCCATGTAAAAACCCAGTGAGTGTGTATCATTACATGAAATTTTTAGACACAGGTCATAGGGCAAATTTTGAGATTATTTTTTCTGGCACTGAAATTCCGTGAGATATTTTTGTAAGATTTCCAAAAATTTTGAATAATGAAATCTTACAAAGTCAGCTTCTTTTCAGAGACTTCTTTTCATTTAGCTAAATAAAAGAATTAAGACAATGAGCCTCTACTCTTTGATGGATCTGGCTTAAACCAAACCCATAAAATTAGGCTTGCAGGTGGTGACTCAGAACCTAGTGAATCTTTAAGTTCAAAAAGATTCAGATATGAGATCTACAGTTTATCCTTCTCACATATGAAAATGCAGAAGATACAAATAGAAATTAGAAGAGTACACATAGAATTGCATATCAATAAAATTACAGAACTCGCTGCTTAGCATTCAAGCTATTTGCAGCTAATTCTAGTTTCTGCAGTAATACTATCAATCCACAAATAGTATTACAGGCATTGATTTCAGCTCACTGGTTCATTCAGACAAAAAAATCTTACGTCTGTAAGTTAATAACCAGAGGCTTTTGATAAGGCACCCAGAGAATGTGGGAGTTAAATGCTTTTTCCCTGTGAAGGATCAAAAAGTTGTATCAAGCATGCTCATCACACTGCAGAGCCTGATGTTATGCAGCAAGTGGAATCCTTAGCTCCAGAAGTCTCTGTTCACATGAGCTTTATTACTCATGTAAGTGATTAGTCCAAATTTGTTTTGCTTTAAGTAGCAGTTGTCATTGAAAGGATTTATTGTGGAATGAAGATTTACTTGCTGACCATGTCAGTCCAGTACAAGCTCATCAAAATGCTTGCATTTGAAGAACAAGCATTTCAAGTGGTCCAGAGCACAAAATCATTCTCTTTTTGATTGCTTCACAGCAGTTATGTTAGTTTGTTTGAATATGGTTTGACATTAATTTGTTCAACAATTTAGAACCTTTCTTGAGACTCTGTTTAAAATTACCATAAATTTGTTTTCATACATATAATTTATTTTATAAAGCACTTAAACTGCATAATTGATGCTTATATGTAGATGTTATAACTGCACTACTTTGCAAAGTACTGGATTAACTTGGGGCACATGAAATGCTTTACATTGAAATTTTATATGTAGGATGTGCTGTCCTGCCAGTGATGCAGTCACTTAGACAAGTCTTTTGCTATATGTAATATTCTTTCTCTATAAAATAGGATAGGAAAGCCGGTGACTGGTTGCTAGGTTCAGTGGTTAACACACAAAGTCTTTAGATGAAATGTGCTGTCTGAGAGGAATGTATTTTAATGAGATAAAGACAAATCAGCAAAGAGCTGATGCACGAACATAATGTCTCGTTTCTAGGTTTCCTATCAATAGTTTTTTTTTCATCTATTCCATATCTAGGTCATTTATTTGGAACAAGGACCATTGTCTTGTGAAAAAATACATAATGCTTGAAACAGAAATTGTGACATTCTGGTGTGGGAAGTCTCAGTATGGGCCACTCTTCTGTCTTCTTTCCAGATGAAGGTCTGTTAGTCCTCTTCAAAGGGCCACTATGGTACTGCCATACATCAGCCCATTATTAGTGAAAATGAGTCAACGAAAATGGATTGCAAGATTTAGGCGTGGGGTTTTTTTTATTAAAAGGAAAAATCATGATTATAAATGGAAAATGATATGTTGAAAAGCAGAATTAGCTACTCTCCCTTGTGATTTTGAGATGTGTGCTACAGTCTTTTCTTCCTTAGGCCAGGCAGACCTCATTAGAAGCGTCTTATTTTCCTTCTCTTTTGTTTTGTGCCAGCTGACCATTGGCATCAGTGCTGTGTCTGCTAGGTGGAACTCACCACTACATTTTCATTACCTTAATGTATATGAATGCCCATTTGATATCATGGGAATGTATGTACTGGACAAGAGAATAATAGTGAAAAGATCTGCCAGACAGATCAGAGGGGTGAAATTAGTTCTTAAAATACACTTCAATTCCTTTTTTGTACATAAGCTGATGACTTAGTCTGGATATTTCTTCAGTGCGTACTTCCACACTTCGAATACTGTGTTCAGTTCTGGGCCCCTCGCTACAAGAATGGGGGAATGGTCTCAAGTTTTGTCAGGGGAGGTTCATGCTGGACAGCATAAAAAATTTTTCACAGAAAGGGTCATTGGGCACTGGAACAGGCTGCCCAGGGAGGTGGTCGAGTCACCATCCCTGGAGGTGTTTAAAAGATGGGTGGACAAGGTGCTGAGGGACATGGTTTAGTGGTTGATAGGAATGGTTGGATTCTATGATCCTGGGGATCTTTTCCAACCTAGCGATTCTATGATTGTGTGATTCTGTGATCCCTAATATTTCATATGCCAAATACTGAACAGATGTACTTCTAGTCTGGATAAACTAGGAGATGCCTATTTAGAGTATGAAACAGAAAATTCAGAAAGCAATAGGCGTTCAAGATTTGAACTGAAGCTTTACACTGACAACAGGCTTACTGCTACAATAGGACGTGGCATTCATATTGCAATATCTGCATATCGTAAATATTCAGAACCTAGGTTTCAAGCAACCTGAACACCACTATCACCACCTCCTCCCTTGAGGCCTCAGGCTCATGCATTTGTCCAGACTGAAAGTGCGGTTCTTTGCTGAGACAATATGAGGTACCACCAACACCCGTTGAAGCTGGTTTGGCCAAGAATCAGGATTGTACAACTGTTAAAACAAAAACTTCCATTAGTAGTTATTTTCAGTCTCTTATTCTCCATTGGCGCTCTTGGAATGTCTTCCACTTACAACTCCAGAACAAACGTTTCTTCCCGAGTAGGAGTAAGAGTTGAGAGTTTATTCCAGGTTTATTTTGGAGGAAAGGTCATATAAATGAAGCTACATCTCCAAGATCTGACATCCCTCATAGCATTATAGGAATTTGAGTTATTCCATAGTCAATATGGCTTTGCAAAATCTAGAATTCTAAATCTCTCAAAATGCACTGCTGCATGAAATCTTTGTTCAAAAAACAATAAAACTGCAGCAGTGTAATACAAAGATGGCAGTAGAAATTAAGACAACATGGCTGGGTTCAGGGAACCAAAACACTGTCACTGGCTCAGTTTTATGTTGCAGACTTCCGTATTTCTTGTGCCCTATTGAATGCATCTCAATAGTCACATGAAGAGAAAAACACATATAACTGTTCATGAAGATGAGGAATGACCACAGTGCTAAGCTACTGCAGCCTTTCTTTCAGTAGCATATACAGGATCACAAGGTAGCTGCAACTGGAAGGAATTGCAAGAGGTTATCTAGATAAAAGGCAGCAACAAAACATGCAAGCATTGACTTCAAATACAGAAATGCAAGTTCATGATCCAGTTAAAGCATGATTTGAAGTTGGGAGGTATATTAGCTAAAGAGTAAATCTGCTGTAAAGTGAGTGGTCAGAGCAGGACTCCTTCCACCATAACACTCTGTCACCTTCCTTGTATCACATGAGACTTGGCACTAAGGGCTCTTGGTTACGTGTGTTATAAGGCTGCCCAGCAGTACTGCCAGGACTGGAAAGATAACTTCCAATTGTGCAAGTTTTGCATCCAGTAGTTGAATGAATTTTGAAGATAGGCCACAAGATCTTAGTAAATGATAGCATCATGATAGCCATTGAATGTTATCATAGTACAGTAAATGGAATTGCTTCCCAATAATAAACAAATAACACAGTATTTTGATGGGCTATCAGACCACTTAATGTGCACAGACATGTGAATTTGGCATGGTTAGCAAAAGAAAAAAACATTTGAGAAAGTCATCTAATCCTGCTTCCTCCTTTTAACTCCAGAGAACCAGAGAAAGGTAGCATTTGAAATTGCGATTTCCTCTTTCGTCTAATTATTATGGGAGATTGAATGATTAACAAAACAGAAACCAGGCACTTAATGGACACATAAAAGCTGTTAAATAGACACAAAACCCACTTGTGCTCTATATTTGCTCTGCTGCTAGTGGTGCAATTTCAGAGATACTACCTCATGATTTTTAAGGATTCAAACAACAGCAGACAGGTCTCATTAACATAGGAGGTCCCTGAAGAAATAAATATTTATTAAACTTTCAGTAATGTAGAGAAGTGGATTTTTTAGCCACACTTCAAGTGTTGATGTAATGCTTGCCAAGTACATAGCTGGTGAGCTATTTAGAAACTTCCTGTTCCACATGCTAATTAACAGTCTATGAATTTTAACTTAAATCAGGGTCACACAGCTGAACTGTGTTTCAGAGGAGGCCTACATTTGTTATTCAAAGGCATTGTCAAGGTTTTAAGGCCTTGCTATAAAGTGGATTTCACAACTTAAAAAACTAGTTCTCCAATGACAACTGGGTCAAAACTGGGAGGAACCCTTATGTACTGAGTCACATGGGGTGCATTAAATTTACTTACATTTGAAATCAGAGTTAATCCAAAACCCAAACATGTAAAATAAATCTTTGAATTCTTGCAGGCATTGTGGCCATGGATTCAGATCCCTCCATCAGATTTTGTTTCTTTGCTTTAAGGTGCAATGAGACTCATTGCACAGGTAGCAATATTCTTGGCCAAAAACTCTCCTCTTGCATCAACGGATCTGGCCAGATTTTTTTTGGGAATGGGAGCTAAGATGACTGTGGTGTCTCCCGCATATGCTCAGTGCAGTATGAACAGTGTTATACCTGAAGCAGTGGAGCAGCAGCACAACTCTCTCTTCCTACCACTTGGTCAGCTGCATCTTGCAACAGCTTCTTGGTAGGAAGATATCTTGATTAGATTGTTTTTAGAAAACATTTCTAACTGTTTTCTAGCTGGTGGTGTGTGATTTCCAAATGCTTTTCTTTTTTAGTCTACCTTTTCACCTTTCCCTCAGACACAATTAGCTCTGGAGTAATCATTACATTACAGCTTCCTAACAAAACTTTCACTGAGTAAATTCTTTGTTATAATTTACCCATGCATATTTTAGTGTCTGTGCATCTTAACAATTAAAAAAATGTATTACTTCATTTGTTTATAATTGATTTGGAAGATGAGATTCACTCATTATTATTAAATGCACATATAAACCTTCAAGCCTTTTTTGCTCAGTTTCAGGTGCGTCAATACAAGAAAGACGAGCTGTTGGAGCATGTGCACAGAAGGCAATGAAGCTTGTGAAAGGGCTGGAGCACAAGTCTTATGAGGAGCAACTGAGGTCACTTGGGTCTGGAGAAAAGGAGGCTGAGGAGAGGCCTTATTGCTCTCTACAACTACGTGAAAGGAGGCTGTAGCAAGGTGGGTGTTAGTCACTTTTCTCAAACAACAGGTGATAGGATGAGAGGAAATAGCCTCAAGTCCTGCCAGGGGAGGTTTAGGCTAGATATTAGGAAATAATGCTTCACCAAAAGGGTTGTCAAACAGTGGAGCAGGTTTCTCAGGGAAGTGGTTGATTCACCATCCCTGGAGATATTTAAAAGACATGTTGATACAGCACTTGACATGGTTTAGTGGTGGACTTGGCAGTGCTAGTGGATTTGATGATCTTAAAGGTCTTTCCAAACCTAAATGATTCTGTGATTTTGTGCTTAAGGAAACAGCCTGAAAAAGAAAGTATTTCTCCTGGTCATCACTCACCATGGTGACTCTGGGACAATAAACTGCAAAACTGATGATGTGATATTTAGCTGAATTTTCAGCGACGTTGCTAAAATATCCCATTCAAGCTCCAGTGTACTATCTGGATCTGCAAGGATTTAGCCAAAAATCATACTGTATTTCTTCAAGATGTTTTCACTTTCAAATAGCTGGGAATGCTATGGAGCAAGTGACCATTTGGAATTGGAGAAATGGGTCAAATGGCAAGGGTGCAAAGAACTTCTAAAGTAACCAATGGAAGTGGCTTTTCCCTTAGTGATTGGACAAACTGTGTGTTGTAAGAAGAAAAATAATGGCTTTTATTTTTGGCCTTAAATATATTCTCAACATAAGAAAAAACTCCAATGACTTTAGTAAGATCAGTGTTTGACCAACTGCTTTCAGCAATCCTTGACTACGTTTCTGGATGTTGATCTCTAGTGCTGATATGTTTAGACTGACTTGAAAGTTCATGACAGACAAGGAAAATGGGTCAGTCCAGCTTTCAATGTATTGTGGGGTATTATTTTGTTTTTAATATACATATTTGTAATCTTCAACTTGTAGAATTTATATGCAGTGCAAGAGATGTTTTCTCTAGCGTTACATTCAAGGACAGCTTTACTGGGTGATACCAGCAGCTTGTTTAGGACAGGATCTTGTCCTTGATATTTAGGCAAACTATTAACAGTGGGATTTTTAGAGTAATCATTCCCTAGTAGACATTCCTTGCATCTGATAATTGGTGACTTCTAACTGCATGAAATGGAGGTTGCATCTGGGCTATCATGCTACGCAGTCACGTCTGGACCTGTTTTCCATGAAGTTGTCTAATCCTTTTAAAATCCTTTTCTACTTTCTGTATACATGATGTTCCATACCGGTGAGTTCCACATTGTAGCTGATTACCAGGTGAAAAAATATTTATTTTTATTCACTTTAAACCTGATTCTTCATAATTATCTAGATTCTCTCTGATTCCAAAACAATAAGAAATGCAGAGTAATCTATTTCTGTTCATATTATCACTCATGATTTTAAAGCTGCCCATTATATCTTCTCTCCATTGTCTCCTTTCCAAGCTGAAGACTCATAGTCTAACTGATCTGTCTTCAAATGGACACAGTTTCATACACTTGCTCATCTCTATAAATGCTGTACACTTTCTGATTTTGTTGTATATTGTCATTGTGTGGATTGGTCATGATAATATTTTCTATTTATTTCTATATATTTCCTTTGGTTTTGTTCCTCAATTTTTTTTTCCCATGTTCCTTTTTGTGTTTTGATTGCTGCTAAGCAGGGAGCTAACGATTTCAGAGAATCATTTACAATGGGCTTGTGTCTCTATGAATGTGTAAGCTGTTGCTCCCTCTCCCACACCTGCATTACACGAACTGACACTGAGTTACATTTGCTGCTCAGTTGCTCAGATATTGTTTCATAAGACACTTTTTGCCGTCAAGTTCATGCTCCGTGACCCTCTGCAACACCAAGTGAAGAGTCACAAAGAGGTCAGGGACAGAGAAATTTATTTCCTAAACAGAATGCTGGTCAAAAAATTACACTGTGTCTGCATCCATGTTTGTGGGTGCTTGTGCACTTTTAAAGGGGTGACGCTGAAGTTCAGGATTGTTTGCTAAGGAGTCTGTTTTTAAGTCAGGACCAGGACTTATCATGGCTTACTTTTAGGAATAAGCATTCAAGATGATTCTGAAAAATTCTGGCATATTGTTGCAGGATGCAGGATCACAAGAAATATATTGAATAGTCAGGGGAGGGAAAGCAACAGAATCGCAAGGCTAGCAGTACGTAAAAGATAAGATGTAAAAAAGCAGCTCCTCTTGGTCCAGTTCCAGTTGATTTGTGCAGTTTATTTCTTCAGGTCAAAGTTTGTAGATATTCACCAGCTTCCTCCAAGTCTCTTACTATTATTCTGTGTATTGAAGGACTCCTTTCTGGTGAAGGTAGAGCTGATAAGAATGTAGATATCCATGTTGCCCAGATCAGTCAATAAACAACCAGAGGCAGATGTTATCTGGAGTTGATGCATGGACTCCGTAAAAAGGGAAGATGTGCCCAGCACCAATCTTGGATCTCTGTAGCTGGACAGAAGCGCTGCAGTGCAGTTTCGTGAAGAGGCAGACAGTACAGTGCAACTATTAAGAGAAGAGGAAAATGCTGTTGGTTTTACTTATGTTCTTTTGTATTGTTGCTCCATTTTTCCCATTTTTAATATGATTTTAGAATATTACTTTGATTTTGAATTGACGCTATAGTTTCCAGTGACTTTGGAGAAAAGAAATACTGCTTGCTATGCTGCCACCTAGTGTTTCCAGGTGCTGCTTAAAGGTTTGGGGTTTTTTTCTGCTTTTCAAAGGTCTCTTTCTCATGAAATGGCACGGAGTATGCCAACCAAGCCTTTCTTTTAGTTTTAAAAATGCAAGTGCAATTTAATTTGATTATCTGCTGCAGAGAATTTGGAAGACACACAATGAAGAAGAAGAAACTCATGTCAGAAGAAACTCAAAGATACTCTTTCACAGATGATAGTGTGGTTAACGCACGACAGTCCCTACAATCCTGCAGGAGAGCTGTTATTCCGAAGAGCTGGAGTTTGTCTGTTTAATTTCCAGAATTCTTCAACATAATGTCTATTGAAATCCCTTTGGTGGGCAAGAAAACATCCTGGGTACATAAAGAAGCAAGCACAATATGCTCAATGATTTTTTGGTGTATAACAGGTATGATACAAACCAAGTACAAACTGCTCCCAGAGTTTAAATAGAGTTGCAGAGAAGAAATTATAGAATGGATGTATAACATATAACATACAGCAGAGCGTAGTGTTAACACAGTTTCCATTGTGGTCTGTTCTCCTTCCAGGTTTTAATACTGTTATGATTCAGGATAGGCAAATGGAGTCCGAAGAAAACCCAAACACAGGCCCGATCTGTTCCCTGTCTCCAGAGCCAGACCTTTTGGGATGTCTATGAAAGTTGTATGTAGGCGCTTGTAAGACCCAGCAAATCCTGCTGAACTATCTCTTTAAAATTTAACGATGCACCGGGGTCCAGCTGCAGTTTATACCCCCTTTAGAACTGTAAAATTTTGGATTGTGTAAGATTTGCTCTGCCTCCTTTCTGAGGGGTCAGCAGATTTGCAGGAAGGAAAGGTAGGATATGTACATTTTGCAGTTTTTATAGTCCCACTGTACTTGGTAGGGCTGGCCTAGGTTTGGAGATTGCCCTTGAGTATTGCTAAACTCTCAACAAAAAGTCTGTGGAGCGAATGGGAGATCTGGTGGCTACTGCCTGTTTTGTTGAAATCTGGGAATGGGCCAGTCGTGCTTCTCACTTGGAAAGGAGCATGTCAGGCCACCTTCTTACTCAGTTTTAAAAAAAAGAGGGGAAAGTGTTTTAATCTAGTGAAAGCTTCAGCAATGTTCTTGGCATGTCCAGTGGTTCTGTGATGACTTGAATGCACTATCTGTCCTACTGGCAGCACATTCCTTCATGCTTTACCTATATTTTGTGCACTGTCCTTATTTGTGTGACTATTTCTTTCTGCTAGATCTAAACCCACATTCTTATAATATTTAATCTGGTGATACAAGGGAAGACCCAAGCATAGATGGAATCCTGTCCCTTAAGGCCCTATACAATACCTTGCTTGTATTTCCCTCCTCACAGGCAAAATGAGCTTAGAGAGTAAACGTGTCTTTGATACTTTAAAATAAAGTGTTGCCTTTATTTGCCCCACCCTTTTTAAAAGTAATGCCTATGTAAAAGTAATATATTCATTTGTGATGCATTCTATAGTTGCTTCATACATGTATTTATTCTATTACACTTTAAAAATTAAATAAAAGTTATTTTAAAGTTGGAAAAGTGAGAAGAGGTCAGTGAAAGACAAAACCTTAATCAGGTCTTTCTCTGCAGTCTGAGCAGTTTGTTCATTCTGCTGAAGGTATGGACAAGAAAAAATACGGCTTAAGCAGAAAATTAATTATATTACATTAACAATTTATTAATTGTCGATATTTGCATGTTTAACTTCAAATAGTTAAGCCCCATCCCTGCCCTCAGGACCTAAATTCTGCTGCATGTGAACTTTTCAAATCTAAAGGAAGGGAAACATCTGGTGTATCATCTGGTCAAAAAGGCCATACAGATTGCAGTGCAATAATTCATGAGAATACATTTGATGTTTTTATTGCATATATGAATAATGTATACTACTTTGTCTCTATATTTGTCATTATAATTTTCCTGCTATAGTTAACTCACAAATCATGCTGCAGAAGTATATGAATGGCTGAATTAGTCAGGTACCCTACTAATAGTTTGACATCTGAACATGAGAGTTGAAGATGGCTGTGTTTGGAAAGTATTATGCCTTAGTAATGGTTACTATAGAAGATAAATATGTATGTATCTCTTATTTTTTTTTTTTTTGTATCATCTGCATTCTTCATTAGGGAACTATGTAACTTCAATGTCACCTCTAAAATCTAAACTACCTCATCCAATGGATTTCCTGCATTTGGGGCACAAGAATCCTGTGCAGTGCTACAGACTGGGAGAAGTCTGTCTAGAAAGCTGCCTGGAGGAGAAGGACTTGGGGGTGTTGGTTGACAGCCGACTGAACATGAGCCAGCAGTGTGCTCAGGTGGCCAAGAAGGCCAATGGCATCTTGGCTTGTCTCAGAAACGGCATGGCCAGCAGGTCCAGGGAGGTTATTCTCCCTCTTTACAAAGCACAGGTGAGACCACTCCTTGAATCCTGTGTTCACGCAGGATGTTGAGGCTCTGGAGCGAGTCCAGAGAAGAGCAACGAAGCTGGTGAAAGGGCTGGAGAACAGGCCTTATGAGGAGTAGCTGAGTGAGCTGGGATTGTTTAGCCTGCAGAAGAGGAAGCTGACGGGAGACCTCATTGCTCCCTACAACTACCTGAGAAGAGGTTGTGGGGAGGAGGTAGCTGGCCTCGTCTCCCAAGTGACAGGGGACAGGACAAGGAGGAATGGCCTCAAGCTCCGCCAGGGGAGGTTCAGACTGGACATCAGGAAAAAATTTTTCACAGAAAGGGTCATTGGGCACTGGCAGAGGCTGCCCAGGGAGGTGGTTGATTCACTATCCCTGGAGGTGTTTGAAAGACAGATGGATGAGGTGCTGAGTGGAACGGTTTAGCGATTGGTAGGAATGGTTGGACTTGATGATCCAGTGGGTCTTTTCCAACCTAGTGATTCTGTGTGTGAACGTTGCTTGTCGGGAAAGTGTTCTTCATAGGACAGAGGGAGATTTGTCCCTCACAGTCTTGAGGATGAAGAATGGTACTAAGCTTAGGAAACTGAACTAGTTTCTACTTCTAGCTCCATGAACATCCACAATCTGGCCCAGAAAACAGTTTCCCCATGACCAAGGGCTGATTTGTATGCATTAATCAAATGTGTTTCCAGCCTTGAGGCATGAAAAGAGTGCAAGATGCTGGTGTGCATCTATTTCTGCTCTTGTGGTGTGTTCCATTATAGGGACTGGAAATAAGCTTGAGCAATGTGAGGCACAAATTTAGTGTATTATGGAATAGACCAGAGTAAGCATTTCTGTTAAAAAAGCCCCAATAAATGACAGACCTACTGAAAATATTTATGGCAATAAAAAAAGTCATGAGGTCCTGGCCCTTGGGCACCTGCCCTCCACCTGAACTGGCCAGGCATATGCATAAACACACACCTCTTTCTAAAAGCAGTCTGTGATACATGGCCAATAAAGTACATTCTTTGTGGCCAGAAGGTCCACAAAGATAATTTTATAATTAATGAAAATATAGGTGCTAAAACATCAAAGTGACAGCAAAACTTTGAAGCGACATTTACAAATGCAGACAGATGCAGCCAAGTCTTTTGTATTCCAAAGTCATAATTAATCATCAAAGTAGTACCATTCCATTGTGCTTAAGAACTTACATTTTTTTAGGATTTTCCTTGAAAATGAAACTTTACATTTTGTGTATTTTTGCACTATATAACAGTGATCTCAGAAAATAGTCACATTCAACCCCTTTTTATAAGGCTTGCAGAGATTTGTCAGATCAAGACAGCTAAGGTAAACATGACAAATGTCATTTTGTAGTGCTTAATACCGTTAATCCTTAAAGCATGGAACCAGGAAACCCTTAGTCGTACTGGTATTTGAAACCTGTAAGCAATCTCATGTTTCTAATGCTGATTTTCTTTTTATTCCACAAAGAAAACAGTATCAAGGCCCTTTTCCTGGAATATTACTTGAGGCTATTCAGAAAAAAAAAACACAACAGGAAATTTGGCTCTTTAGCCCTAATAATGGTCTCTTTATTGAATGTAGACTTGCTTTTTTTGTTAAACAGATTTTCTTATGAAAGGGTTAGAAGTGAATAAATGACAAGTTCAAAGTCATCTGATTTCTTTTGATTTATGTTGACCTTGAAAGAGAGAGAGGTCACGCTGTTGGCAGGCAATAAGAACTAATCTGTTACTAAGTGAGTAATTAAAAGTGAGGCCTTATATATTTTTGTAATGAGTTGACAGCAATTCCATCCCCATGTCATACAGCTGCTGTAATCAACATGGTCACTGCATTTAGTGCCAAATGAGAAGTTTACAAGAAGTCAGATGACAAACTCTGAAATGTGCAGTTCTTTCAGATGTGCAGATGAATAGACTAACTATATTGTAGCTGAGGAAAAAACGCCAACAATAATTAATGTCAGGCTGATGTGTACAATTAGGAATTTTACATTTTTATAATGAATTGCAGTGGATGCTTATTAGTATGTTCAACTGAAAGATGTAAGGTTGTGTTCAATAAAAAAATAATCCTAGTTTTGGCAGCTGAGGTACTGTAAGCTTCTACTGTTTAACGGGCATGACTTAAGACTGTCTGACATCAGCCATGACAGTATTGACTTCCACGTTACCAAATAGCCCAAAGAACAGTCCATTTTTCAATATACATTAAGTCTGGTTTTAAGGTAATTTTCTAAGTTGATTCAGGGCCTGGATATTCCTTCAAAGTACTTAATGCCTTGGTCCCAGTCCAGCAAGATGTAGCAGCTATGTCTTCATTGTCTTTTATGAATGGCCTGAAGGCGAGGCTTAAGGCCAAATTTACTTGTCACCCATACTTTTCACTGACAGGGGCTCACTAAAGTCAGGCTTGGAGACAACTGGGAAGAGAACCTCAAGTTTCTTCTCCATGTATCCCATCTGGTCTTGCAAGGACATTTCAGAAGCTGTCTTGGGCAGGCAGGGTGTCCTAGGGAATGGACAGGACAAAGTCATGGGTGAGATGGACCATAAAAGGATTCTATCATTGTCTGCTATGAAGACAGGTAGGATTTATAAGCAGTTGAGATTAATGTAAGAACCAAGTAGACTGATGGAGCATCTTGGATCTCTGCCTTCTGTCATAATCGTTTATATGAGTGTAGTTGTTCCCTTAAATACCTGCTTAACTATTTTTTTTTTCCTGTTTAAGAGAGCAGGACTTCCATGCATAATGTGCTCTGGGTTTTCAGGCAGGTACCCAAATACTTTTCCAAATTAGGGGGAACCCTAGAAAGAGTGACCCTCCAGAATCAGAGGTTTCTCTAAAAAATAGCTAGCATAGCCTCAGTTGGTGACTATTGGCATGTCCTATAGGAAGATCATTAAAGTACTCAGCAATTGTACTGAAAGCATATCTGTTTTTTCCCTGCTATACCAGATGGTCTTATTGAGGTATAGAGGTATTACCATACTCTAAAAAATAAGGAAGAATGATGCCTCTCAGAAAAATGATAAAATAATCATTTACTTTTTATCCTATGAAAGGATCTGGTTTATTTTTATCAGACATTTGTCCTCTGTTGTTTAAGAAACCACTTAAAAGGAAAATTTTAATGAAACAGAAATGTTAACTATAAAGAGTTTTTTAGCATCACTGTCAAATTTGGAGTTGCATCTGCCGGTCTTTCAAAGAAATGAGAACACTAGCCTTTATCACATATTTGCTGTCAAGTTTCTGAAACATAATTGTGGGTCTCACTTGAGTAATTTAATTTTGTTTTGTATTTTCTATGCCTCCACTAACAAGGCTTCATCCTGTAAGTGAACGCAACTTCTCTTTTGAAGTCTTATGTCAATAATCACACAGCTTAGGGCTTGCTCTCATGTTGCTGATAGCCACACAAGACTGAAATATTTGAAATTAAAGTCTAAAGTTGCTCAAGGTGGAATTAGTTGAGTATCACTACCCATCAGTCAGCAAAAGTTGGAGCCACTTCTTTCCCCAGCTTCCTTAGACTACTAAGCAGCTTCTACTACAAAATACCAGAGCTACAAGTGCCTATACAGCACTTTTCCCATTACCCACTCATTGCTCAATTTGCCTGTAAGTTCTGTTATGTATGATAAAATCTGCAGAACATGTGAGATCAGTGTGATTGGCATTACAGTCAGGCAAAAGATATTTCCTGTGAGTGGCAACAGCACAATGCATATCTCAGCCAGCATTCACTCGGGTCCGAAACCATTGTGAAACAGGCTGGAACTGTTTGTAAATTGGTGATTCTGCTAACAGATGGTTATATGTAAAGGCAGCCAAGAGACTGTGTATGAACATTGTGTGTTTTAGGGGCATGAGGTGTAGCCAGAAACGTCTATAAAGAATCTGCCCTAAGCTTTCTGGTCCAAGATTAAGCAGATATGTCATTTCTAATCCAGCTTAGGGTAAACTTCTGAAGTATTAAAAAAGAATGTTTCTGCAGCTGTTTCTGCACCATATATATATATATATATCTCCAAAAGAACTCCGCAACGTGCATCGGCGGGCTTGAAAGTGTTGGATTTTTAGAACTGAATTTTTGTATTTCCTAGTTAGACTTTTGGACCCCAGCCAGCTTTCTGCTGAGTAGGTTGGCAGGGTGCAAGAGTCAGATACACAACAGTCTGCTGCCTTCTGTGCACCCCCTGCGTGTGTAGTGTTGCTGTTGTATAAAGCCATTAATGACCAGATTACAGAAAACCCAGGGTTTTGTTTCATAGCTTTTATTTGTTGTTCCATTTCCTGTTTCATTCCTATTTAACCTCTGCTCTTTCTAGTTCAGACATAGTATCAAAGTGAATTTGGAAATGAACTTCATATGGATGACAATGAATTGTAAACTATACATGCTATATTTTTTTAAAAAAAAATCCTGATAATAATTTTTTAATAAATAGAATGCTTTTTAATAATCTACTAAGCTTTAGTAACAGTACATTTCCCCTTCCTTCTTCCTATACTTTTTTTCTCCATCAAAATGATCCTCAACATTAATCAAGAGCTGTATGTTTGTTGCAAAGTCTTATTGGGGCAAGCTGGCTTTGAACTGTATAGATAGAGCCTGTAATGGATTGAGGGACTCAACATTTTGATTCTCACATAAGGTATTTTCCCATAATAAATACATCTCTGTATTTGGATGACTGACTATAATATCAGAAAATCACCTTGAGTTAGACGGAAGTGAGCCTTTTGAGAGCTGCAATATTGGAGAGAAATACATGGGAAGATGCTCTCTGAACATGACCAGAAGGAAACGCAGCTAACCTTCACAAGAAAATCTTCTTGAAGTGTCACTTTTCTAGCAAAGCTGAATTAAGCATGTTTGTGACTTGCTGTTACAGTTTCATAAATCTGTCTGTACATAATTTTAGGAGTTGCCATACTGGCTTAGACTTTAAGTCCAGGGGGATAGGTCTGAGAGCATTCAGTTGCCGATGTTTCAGAGAACAAGGGGAACACACTGTGGTGGGCAGAAATGACACTGTTGGCCTTGTCGCTAGATTTTATTTTATATAGTAGCACTTAAGAGACAGTTTACAGCCTGATGCACAGTGTCTGATATGTTCCTCACACATTTTTTTGGTGCTATGTTAGGGAATTGTTGCTACCTATATAAACACCTAGTTGCTTTTTCATCTAATTTATCAGTCTCCTTATCCTTCTGTAGGAAAGTCCCCAAATTAGTCACTGTATGCACATGCATTTCCTTCTACTGTATTCGTATGTCCTAATTTTCAGTTTGGTTGTTTGTTTATTTTTAAGTATTTTTTTTGTTTTATTGAAATACATTTCCTTTTATTATAAAACATGACACAAAGACCCTGGGTATCTGACACTTTGTTCTCACTTGTTCATCTCCTTTTGAAGATAAAAAAACCCCTAGTCTTTTCCAGCTCTTTCCATAGGTTTTCCAGGCCCAAGTATATTGTTCATATGCTTTGCCCTCTTCTTTTAAATTTTCAGGCTTGTGCCTCTCTGTTTTTTTCCTTATCATCTGTCTGTTCTCCAGGATCCTTTGAGCTGCATGTTCAACATATCTAGGATGAGACTTTGCTGTACTTTCACACACACAGAATCTAACACAGAATAGTCAGAGTTGGAAGGGACCTCTGGAGATCCTCCCAACACTCCTGCTAAAGCAGGGTCACCTAGAACAGGTTGCACATGAATCTGTGTAGGCGGGTTTTGAATATCTCCAGAGAACTGGCATTACACAACCTCTCTGGGCAGCCTGTAAAGACTGACTACCCTGTCCCGTTCCTTGTGCAAAAGAACATCTTTGTTACTTCTTGTCTGCAATTTAGTTGAACTGTGTACAATGAGTCAAAGCCCTTTTCTCAGAATCACTTTGCTTTTATAAACCTTTAAGTATAAAAAATTCAAAAATAAAGAATCTATCTTTTTATTTCAGAACATGTTACAAGTTGAGTATTTTCAAGGTAAAAGATGAGGACTTTTCACTTTGGTGCAGTAAACTAATGTAGCCAGTGAAGAAAAGAGAGAGGATGAGTGCGATGTTCGTGTGGTAGATTGTGCTGTTCATGTGCTGTCCCACAGCATTTTGTGCAGTTGTCGTTTACTGTTCCTGGCCTTGTATCCAGATTGTGCTCTATGTGAGATACAATCTCACTTAAGTGATTCTGAATACAGTCATAGAATCATAGAATAGTTAGGGTTGGAAGGGACCATAAAGTTCATCTAGTTCCAACCCCCCTGCCATGGGCAGGGACACCTCCCACTAGATAAGGTTACCCAAGGCCCCATCCAACCTGGCCTTGAACACCTCCAGGGATGGGGCATACACAACTTCCCTGGGTGCTTGCTCAGGATTGAAAGGTTTGGACTGTCATATCAAGGAATAGTTTCTTCCATGTTTCTTTGGCTGTTGTACATTTAAAGAATGAAAGGTCTTTTCTGACAGACTTGTTGGCTGTTTCAAGACCTGACTAGCACTAAACTATTTACTTTGATTTTTTAGGTAATGAAGGAGATGGGTTGGATTCACAGTGCTTGCACCATGACCTCTTCATACTGCTACATTCAACTGCATAAAAAAAATGAGATCCATTAGGTGCGTATATTCTTGTGAGTGCCATGGACATAATGTTTAACAGCTTCATTGGAAGCTGATGAGAAATTTTCCTTGGCAAACTAAATTACATGTTTTGAAGAATTAACTGTATTTTATTGTGTCTGCCTCAGCTCTTTTCCCCTTCCAATAGCAATTGAATATAATCATTCATCTTCAGCTGGCATATGGGCGATGAGGAAGGGAGCATTTTGAAGCCAGTCTGTGTGGCAAACACACAATAATAATGTTTTGCCAAATCATCATTTCTTTGCTTTATGGATTCTTCATTTCTGTCCTTTATGTTAAGAGTCAGTGTTTTCCTCTCTTTGTCATGTCTGTAGTGTTTCCCTTTCCTTCAAATGAGTTTTAGAAAGTTAGAGAGTCCGTAAAACTGTACTTGAATTAGGTTCTTGGTTGTTTCTTGCTGGACAAGATGTGATTCCTTAGTGCCATCTATTAATGCAGTCTTTTCCTAGAACAGCAAGAAAAATCAGAATTTATGGATTTGGATTTCATCAAGATGAAATTGATGTGCAGAAAAATAACTATAAGAAAACTAAGAGATACCAATATTCTAATACCAAATGATTCTCGAAATTTGAAGAAACAGCTTGAAAGGAACATGCTGCAACTGAGTAAGAACAATGTGAAATCTTACATTTAGGTCAGGGAAAATTTGACACAGAGATATAATAGGAAGACTAACCGAATAGGCCACAGTAGAACAAAAGGGACTCTGGGATTATTGTTTCAGAGCTTAAATTTAAATCAAGTGTGTGATGTCTCTGCAAAACCACCAAAAGCAATTCTGTAATAAATTTAGCAGAACAATATATATAAGAATATGAAATAATTATTTCCCTAATTTAGCATTGCTGAGACCTCATCTAGAGTACTATCCGGCGTGGAGCACCATTTTTTGCAATGACTAGAAATAATTCAGGGTGCTCAGAGGTTAAAATAAAAGAAACAATACATCTAATCTAAAATTTTACCCTATGTAAGTCTAAGAAAGTGAATAACTATGGAAGACATTGTTCTTAAATATTATGAGAAGAAGGCCAGCAGTAAATGGATATCAGTGTTGGCTGAGATAAGGCCAGAGGTAATCAGCTGAAATGGACAAAGAATATCCAGGTTAAATACCAGAAGTCTTTTTGTAGGATATTTGAGCAGTGGGATGGGTGAGATTTTGCCAGCTGTGGAATCCCCATCATTAAAATTTTTAAGAACATTTGAGTGTCAGGGATAGCCTAAGTTTACTCAGTCCTTTTTCATAGCTAAGACTTAAAATACATATCCTTGTGGTCCCTTCTCATCTAACATATCTATAGTGTTAAAGTGTATAGTCTTAAAGGCCTTTGAAAGACTGTGCTTGAGATGTAGCACTGGCAAAAGACGCAGGTGTGAAAGGCTTCATGAACTGGACTGGAGGTGGCTTCTGAAGATAAGAGGGAGAAAAGTGAGCTTTGAAGTTTAGACATCTGTCTTTGAAAATGTGTGTGTTGAATTCACCCAGAATGACAGATCTTTCTTGAGTATCCCCATTGAAGTACCACTGGCTCCACCTTTAGATTGTTTATTTTATGTGACTTCACATTGGATTTGTTTCTGTTGCTAGGTAAATGAACACAGTGGTTTTTGTCTTACATAAGGGACCTATCCTTTCAAATGCAATGTTTGTGGAGAGGGTAGGTAGTGTGGGGGGAAATGGCTTACTGCCTGTGTAGGGTGGAGAATAGGTCGATTAGTACAAGGCTTGAAATGTCATCAGGCTGGATCTTGGTGATGCAAGGTACAGTGGATGTTTTCTTGCTAATGACTCAGATGTTGTTTGTTGTTGGCAGGTCTTCCACTGGGCATCTTTTTTTTTTTTTTTCAAACCTGGCTCTCCTCTGGATTTGTTTCACTTTTTGTTCACTGTTGTACATGAAGCTGACCTTCATTTCTTGGGCTTTTCATCTGTTTACCAAGCCCTTCCCTTTGGAATAATTTTCATCCTTTTTTACGTTTTCTCTTTACTGTTGACATACATGAAATCATGATCTTTTCTACTTAGTGGCTCAGGTCTTACATGAGATGTAAGTAATACATATTAAATAACTTAGGAAAACCCAATCTTTTTAAAACCTGCTGCTCCAAATTGCAACAGCTTTGTCTCCAAGGTAAGAGCCTCTTTCAGCAGAATGTAGCTGCTTTTGTTGGAATGTCTCATTAGAAACTAATTCCTGCTTCACCTTAAATAAGTAGTGCTTTAATAATGATTTTGCAAGGCTATGTGAAGAAATGGGTAGGTAGAGTGGGGAGGTGGCTTATGTAAGGACATCAGCGGGACTTCAAGGAGCCTATCTTGTGTAAAGCAACTGAATGTTTGAACACTTTGACTCAGTTTCAAAACTGCTATAACATAGTAATAGGCAAATGCTCATCAATATTTCAGTGACATAAGATATATTTACTAGGAAGCTATTAAGATCAATTAAGACTGATTTGGAATTGATATTCCTGATTTCACATCTGTCTGTCCTCTCATGCCAGCTGCATTGCTTTCATATACTCACAAGATCTCATAAATAGCTTAGGCTGATGTTAGACCATGCTGCACACTGCATGCATGCCAAGCTCTGCTCTGAACATGTTCTCCTTCCTCTTCTTTCACATCAGTTCTAGCACTTGAAGCCACAGAAGAGGTTGTTCATTCAGGTGAAATTTAACTGAAAACTTAGAAATGGTGTTTTAAATCATACTAGTGACGTGATCTGATGTGCAATGAAACTGAATAACTGCTAGGGCTGAAACAAAGTATGGGCAAGGACTGCAATAGGACCTGCAGGAAAGGCTAGGACTGACCCTTTTGCAGTAGCCTACAAATAGATCAATTTCAGGCAGTCATGAATTTATTACGCTTCTGGTGTGCTTAGCAATTTGCATAATACTCTTGGTAAATTTCAAAAATTTTGTTTGAATTTTCTTTTTATGTGGGTGATGTAACGGTAGAGTTCTGCTACATGGAATTACTTAAGTCTACCTTGTTTTGAATCTTGCTTCCCTCCTTTTTTCTTCATATTTCTTCTGCTTAATAAAGCTTATTGTATGGGTTAACATTCTTATTTTAGGTAACAATGAAACTTTAAGTGTTTTTGTGAGAAATAGCCCCAGGTCATCATGTAATGAGAGGGAGCCCAGCCCACCATTGTTTCTTCCCTTTCCTACTGTGCCAAGTAGAATTCATTGCGTGATGTAGAAAATAAGTGTATTGCAGCTTATGTGTATTATATTTTCCTACTGTTCTAATTAGCTGTTCTGCAAACAAGGACCAAAACACAGAAGCCTAAATAACAAGTGCTTTGTACCATTTTGGCAGCTCCTGAATTCTAGTCATGGTTTGCCAAAATAACTTAGTGACTCACATTACTTTCAGCTCTCTCTTCTACATTAAGTGTTCAATATCAATTATATTGTTTTTGTCTGCTGTATTTGATGTTTTAGTGGCTAAAAATGTTGGCACTGTGAGATACTTTAAAGATGAAAAATGCAGTTATTACCACTCATCTTTTTGCTTTTTAAGGATTTAAATATCTGTAATAATTGATGCAAAGATTTTTTTCTCTCCAAGTTCTTCTGCTTACTTTAAAATCTTTCTGACTTAGACCAAAGGCAAAGTTATAAGCATAAAGTTAGTTCCTGTTAATATCAGTAGTCCTAGAGCAGGTATGCAAGTGCTTTGCTGAACAGGGTCTTTGCTTGACTTTTGCAATTCAGCCACAGAAGTGCTTATGGGGGAGAAAGTCCCTTTGCATGAGTCTGGGAAACATCATATTGAATTTCTCAGCCAGGCAATTAAGTCAGCCTAGAATGCTCCAGATGAGAACAGCATGTTTAATGGAATGCAAAGTTGCATTTCATAGATCTGGTTATTTTTATTCAGACTGAGGTCATCAGTATGAGTGTTTCCTTCAGTGTGAATATGACTAGAAGCCATTGCCTATTGTACTGTGACTGGCCTTGGCCACTTGTGGTTTTAACCAAATTCCACTGTTTCTTGTATATCTGTTCTCCTTTGTATCGAATATTACAGTAGAAATATTTTAGTGGTAATATCTGCTTAGTTAGAAGAAGAAGAAGAAAGGTCCTGGACACTTTGAAAGGAAAAGTATGGGCTCATTTTTATACCTCCTTTCCAGCCTTCAGCAAGCTTAGTAAAGCATGTGGGTTATTAGGTATATAATTGTACTCGAGCATCTTCTGGTATCCATTTGGCACCTCATTTCATGGTAATGATTTTAAATAACTGGTAATGGAAATCAGCTGAAATGAAGCTAGTATTTAAAGACATCCAAGCTTAAAGCCAGGAATGCCCTGAACCTTGATTGTTATGCTGGTTTTTAAGTGAGAACACAAGTAAAGAATTACAATAATTTCATTATTTGGAAGTATTATAATGTACTTGGATCTGTACCCGTATGGTTCCCGGAATGGTTGCTTATGGCTGTCTTTGAGAGCATTCTTCAACGATTTCTGAGGACTTGGCACATTTTGTGAGGACAGTCAGAAGAACCAGGAAAGAACATTCAAACTCTTTTGAGATGATTTCCAGAACTCACTAATGTGTTCTGAAACATTTTTATTTCCAAAAGGTAAAACAGACTTCAGCTTTTTCCAACAAGAAGAGGGTAGCCGGGACCTTGAAGTCATGTCTGGAACATCCTGCAAAAAAATGGGTACTGCTGATTGAATAATTAGTAATTTGTTTGGGGAAAAGATTTTGCAGATTGATGTTCTTGAGACGGGAACTTGAAATAAATGTTTCCTCTTAACAATGGTGGAAGTAGTTCTGTCTAAGCAGAGAAAGTACCATATTCTAGCCTTTCAGTGTGTGAAGAATCATGGTAAGTGTAAGAAACAGAATAGCCTGCTAGATTTCCAATTTGCTTTGCTTGTGATACAAATCCTAAAAGCTTCTTCTGATTGCATTCATTTGAAAATGTTGTATATGCACTTAACACAGGTGGTCTTCGTTTTGATTTTTTTCCATAATGACATAATCTACAATCTTCAGCTCTTCCATTTAAATGACCTATGATTAACCAAGTGTATCTCAATTATTTTAAGTCTATAGCAATATCTGTATCGTGAGATTACCCTCAAACCTCTATATCCATTGAATAGATTACAAGTCTTCATTATAGCTGAAGCTATTTTGTTGCTTATTTGAAAAGTATTTTACATATGTTTATTCCCAGTCATGTTTGGGGATGTAGACAGGGTAGCTACTATAGGAGTATCATCTGTGTCTGCTATGGAGACAGTTTTTTTTCAAATAGTACCAAAGGCATAAAATCGAGAGATGAAAACATTCTTGATATTTCAGACATTTAAAAATGGGTTATTTGAAACTATTGTATAGTTCAGGAGATTGTTTATATATCAGTAAGAAAGCAAGCTTTCAACTGCTTAGAATTAACTTTTCATACAGATCTCATATAATAAAAAAAAAGCATTTCTCTCTCCATGGCTGGAACTCCTGCTGACATCTGTACTCTGGCTGCCCTTTTGCTAAGACAGGGGCTAGGGTCCCTGCTTGACAGCTGACATGAGCCTAGCTCTGAAAATGTGCCTGTGTCTTTGGAAGCCTCCAATGATCAGAAGCTCCAAGTCTGAGTTAGCACTGTCCTCTTTAGATACTGGCAGATAAAATGCTCTGCAGTCGCACAGCAATAATCGCATGTCCTTAT
Source organism: Phaenicophaeus curvirostris (assembly GCF_032191515.1). Lineage (NCBI taxonomy): Eukaryota > Metazoa > Chordata > Aves > Cuculiformes > Cuculidae > Phaenicophaeus > Phaenicophaeus curvirostris. Next base: position 53,256,993 of record NC_091396.1, on the reverse strand, counting down.
CACTATTTGCCAGTTCCCAGCTGAAACATAGACTATATGTTTCTCAGAATAGGGTGGATGGGGATCTGACGCTGTTGTGTCACCTAGCTTTTTGTCCTGAGTTCTAGTTTGCTGTATATCTCTCAGTTGATTTCCTTGGGTGTTGCCCTGACAGTGCTTAAAACTACAAACTGAGGTGCATACAGATGAAGTGTAGGGCTGCTAGTAGTTTGCATTTGCATTGATTTTCCTAATTTTTCATACTAATTGTGGTCACTGAAAATTGTACAATTTAGTTAGTCCCTCTTGCTGTCTCCCAGTTGCAGACGTATATACCAAGTTCAGTTGTGACAGATTTTTTTTCCAGCAATGTCATGTGACTCTGGCAAACTCCCACCAACTGTTTTGATGGCAGCTACTCAGTAGCATCTGGATCTCTAAGGCAGAAAGGTTACTGATGGATTTCTGATGTTAAATTAACTAGAAACAATTTATTTTGACCTACCTTTCAGTTCTGCAAATACTCATTTTCTTTATATTTATCTATTTGGTTCCGAACCCCTCATCAGTTTCTTAATGCATATAGATCCACTTACAGTTGAAAGAAAAATTTTGTATGCAAGATATCCATGCTGTCCCTTGCCCTTCCATTTTTCACTTGTGCACCATCTTTTTGTTGTACATCTGCAAAGCTCTGGGTTCTCCAGAATTCAATTCTTCAGCCCATTTCTTACTTGGTTAGGATGCATGAAAATGATGGGCTAGATGCTGGCTGCTTATGGATATTGGCTTCAGGTGTCAGTATCCAGTATTCTCGTGCTTCTACTGTGGCACAAGACTATCCCCATGACTATTAGCACAGGTAGCAATGACTAGAGTGGATGCACCAGGCATGCCAAGAGGTATTCTGTCTGTTCAGTGCTGACAGAATTAAGCCTGATGGCTCTGTGCCTGTCTAGCAAGATATGAGTTGTTGCATTTCATAGCCTTTCTCAGGAGATGCTTTGCAGTCCTCTTCTTGATACATGGAATGCAAATGAAAAACCAACTGCCTAGCTCTTTTAAGTGCTGACATTTGTACAATTCTGTCAACTTGCATTTCCTGCTGGCGGCATACGCTCTACTCTATGCTTTTATTCATCATTACACAAGACATTCTCTCCATGGCTGTCTGCTCTTCAGAAACGTATGTGAATTAAGCCTCAACATATTTCAGTGACTTAATGGAAATAACCCTAAGTTGTATAAAAGGGAAGGTGGAAATGCTGTGGAGGCACAAAATCTGTATCAGGCAGGAATTCCTGATTGCCAGAATAAATTTCTCTTTGAACAGAGCAGTATTCTCTCTGCTTTCTTGTACTAGATTTTGAAGAATGAAGAAAACGAGGATGACAGGTAACAAATTTTGCATCGTCTCTGTTGACCATAGCAGACTTACAAACACTCTCATCAAAAGCCTGCTGTACTTTGTCTTACACCATTGAGTACTTTACGTGTCATTTTTCTAACAACTGTACAAGTTCTTCCGGAAACCACAGGGAGGTGTTGAATGCTGAGGAAAAGATTCCTCCCAAACAGAGTTTCAGTGCTAACTTCTGGAACAAAGTTGGCTCCTAGTTACGCTTCCATGACATTTCTGAAGGCAAATGTAGCTTCTTGGGTGAAGATGTGAGCAGAATTTTGCCCTAAAGTCCCGTAAAGTATTGTCATTTTTAACATATCAACAACGATAAATGGAGATGTTTCTACTTCCTTTCAATTTTGTCCATATGCTGGAAAAAGTGAACAAGTAGTTCAAAAGGCATGTACATATGGGTGAAAAAGGGAAATAAACGGAAAAAAACCCCAACTTTCTTTAAAATCAGGTGTTTGGATGGATTTAGGCGTTCAGTCTCTTCCTACCCGGTTATTCTATGATTCTATGAAATTACTGCATCTTTCAAGTATAGATTTTGAGGAGAATTAAGACAAATAATACCATGCCAGCATTTTTACAGTTCATATATTCCTGCTGTTCCCATTTCACATGTACTTAGTAGAAAGGAAGACAACCCTCCATCAGCTTTTAATGAGTTTTAGATGTGTTGTAGGCAAAAAGCAGATGTGTCATATTTTCTATCCATCAACGTACAACTTCAGTCCAGTAGCAAGTCATTGTGTAATGTGTTGTTTTCTTTTAACACAATGCTGTCAATAAAATCCTTCCATTTGGAGAGGTTAGTCTCCTGCATAAGTTTTGGGTTCTTGCTCTGTCTTCTGTATCACCAATTTTTTTGCTGGCCTGAATGAAGATACCAGTGGTATCACTGAAGTACTTTTACTCAAGTTGAGTTTAATTTTGTGAGGAGCAAAGTTTCCTTTAACATGATGCAGAAGAAGTGTGCAGCAACAGAATTTCTCCAGTGGTGAAGCCCAGTGAAGAAAACTCAGTCATCAAGCCCCCAGCTGTATCTGTTTTTACAGCCTGTCTAGACTGGAGCACTGTGTGCCCTTATGTGCTTTGAACTGGTGTTTGCAAACACTGTGCAGATACTGTGGCTACAGGGGGAGGTGGCTGCAGCTCAGCCCACCACTCTAAATAGCACACTACAGTACTTTCTGCTTTGGTGACTGAACATTATGTAAATCTGCAATCCCAGCATAAAAGCACTTTTAATTAGGAATCCTAACTTCCCTCCCCTCCGTCCCCTCAACCCCCAACAAACTGCTGCTCTTCATGCATTTGGCTGGAGATCAGCAGTGCCTGCCAAGCAAAATTACTGGAAATTAATTAGCCAGAGCCTGATCCAGAAGTTTTGACTCACCTCTTCAGTAGGAGTGTTCAACCCAATGTGATTATTTCAACCCACAGGAATTTGGAAATGCAGCCCTTACTTTGTCAAGTTCTGCTGCTCCATGTGGTGAACAGCCTCACCACATCTTCACACTCTAGCTGGGTTTCTGCACATTTAAATCATGATTAAGAACATGTAAACCTAGGGAATTTCATAGCTTTCAGCCTCATATTAAGTGGATAGAAGTTGCCATCAAGCATACCTATCATTGGTAGGGATCCACTGACTTCCCCTCACTCTCAGTCACTGTTGCTTCACATATACATAAAACAATTGCTTCACGTGCTCATAAATCCAGACTGACCCTGCTAGATGGAATATGTTCAAGGAAAGTTCTAACCTGTATCTGTGGAACTGTTATTTAGAGTGTATTTCCTCTCTGCATGTAGAAATTTTCTGATATTGACTAAATTAAGTGAAAGCTATATGAGCGGTTTGACCATTAAACTATATTTAGAATACCCTGTCAGAATATTGACATTACATAGTGGATATTTTATAATGTTTGTAAGTACACTAGCATCTGCATTGTGCCCTGTGTTGGGGTATCATTTCTTTTTTTTCTCCTTTCTGATACAAGATTGTGAATGCACTCAACAGCTATGGTGGCAAAGATTCAGAACACGTATAATGCATCCCTTGCATTTGGAAGTTTGTCTCTCCTGTAAAGAAGGGAGTGCTCTCTGTAGGCATATACCACTATATTTCTGCTGCTGAACAGTTTCACATGTTTATATCATTGCAGCATTTTCTTTATAGTCTATGCTTTCATGTTGTGTTTTCCATAGTCTGTGTTTTGTTTTGTTTTGTTTATAAGACAAAGAGCTGCAAAAGCAAGCATCCAGAACTGCTATTGATGAGATTTAAACTACCATGTTTTTCCTCGCATATGTGAAAGAGTAGGAGAAAAAAATCAGGTAGTGTTGCTGAGTGGTAAGCTGTTAAACTGAGATAATTCAATTGCTTTTGATCCTTTGGCTACACCCTGAGATTAAAGGGTCTTAATATCTGAAGTAGAAAGCAATGTTATTAAATTAGTAGTAAAAACTGATTTAGTAGTGGAATAAAGCAGTGCAAAGTTACCATCTGAGACATCGGAAAACTATCTGTAAGGTGCAACTTGAGTTTCCTTTGCAATCAAAAAGAAAAAAAAAACTCATGCACTTATCCCAGTTTTTTGTAGTTCCATAGAAGTAAAAAAAGCAAGCAAGCTACAAAGTGGGAAGCTGCTCTTAGTATGATCATCGTGTGTGAGTGAAGCTCATGGTTTAAATGAGTATTAAGTAGCAATTACCCCGGCTTAGGTTAATATTATTGCATTCAAAATACAGGGAGATCACAGCTGTACATTTCTTCATTTGATTTACGAGTCATAAGATCTACACACATGCAAGCATTTCTGGCACAACCCATTTTGCAAGTATCACTATCAGTCTTCTAGGCTACTGTAGTACTAAAGACCAAGAAAACTTCTCTCTATCTAAGCTATGGAAGAAAAATCAAATTAACCTGAGAATGACATTATGAAGGGCTTGGTTGTTAATGTCGTTAAACTCATGTTGTGGTTTGAGGTTAACAGAAGGTGGTCTATGATATCACCTTAAAAAAAGCAATCAGCAAATTCAGACCTAAAGTGTAAGTCAACAATCAAAAAAAATAATGGTGAGCCATGATTCTTCTGGGGAGGCTATCTGAAGAAACACTATGTCAGCAGAAAATTTTACCTTTTTTTTGTATAGTAATATAGTACAATGCTAAAAGTTTAGAGCTTGCTTCAGGACACACTGTATATAATCAATGGCTATATGGTATGGCATACTGTACACCTGCAGTGATGGAGAAAAACAGGCAGTTACAGAACGTTATTGAAAACCTATTTGGGAGCATTGCTTATGGCCTGGTTGTTGCCTATATTATATTTCTCAATGGCACCTCCTTTGCAGAGTATGAAAGGCTGAAAGTAGAAACCCAGCAGGAAGTTCTGTTGATATTTTGAAGTTTTTTGTAGTTTGTGTAATTAATTCATCAAAAAGTGAAAGATATGCCTGCATTGTTGCTAAGGAGTGTTCCCCAGAGGTTAAGACTAGGTTGGCATTAATGTATTTATTCCTTTTATTGCCCTTGGTGGCTGTGTGCGTAGGGTGTTCACCTTTGGACAGAAATGTTATGATCCAAATTCTGCTTGCAGTAGTTTTCCCAGTAAGCTCAGTGGGATTTTCTTGATCCCCCTCACTTTACTCAGATGAGCAGTAAGTTTACACACCCATGTGACAGAGAGTTACTGGCAAAGGACCTCCTCTAGAGCCACTTTTCTTCCTTCCCAAATTATTCCACTCTGTATGGAAAGTACAGCTGGACACACCAGAGGAATGTTTTTGTGAGATGCCTGATTGATTGTTCTTCTGTTATTTTCTGTCTGTTGAATAGAGTCCAGCCAGGCTAAAAGTTTCCAAACAGCAAATCCTTCCAAAAAGGGGGAGATCAGCTAAATATAATTTGAAATTGTATTAAGCTGGCTTTTTTTTTATTTCCACTTTTTCAGATTTAAATATGATTCACTTGGACATCTGAATGAACTAGTTCAAGAATGTTGACATTTTCCTGCTTCAGGAAAACAAAATGAAATGGTTCTCAGAGGATCCTCGTAAAAAACTTTTGCCGTGTGTTTAATCACAGGCAGCAGAAGGTGTAGAATTCCAGCAAGGTGCCTGGGGAGCTGCACGTGTCACATTTCCCCTGCCTTTTGTACATGGACTCACAGGCACATGCACTTCCATATCGCTTCCCGAGCACTGCACTACACTGCTACTTTATATTACGCTCAAATTGCCTCAGCAGAAGCTTGGTAGGGCGAAAGGGCAACCAGAGAAAAAAAAGGCAGAGAGTTGTTCTTAACAGTATCAGCTGACAGACTTAATTGTGTATTTTCTTCAGCACTGAATTTTCAAAATGGACTTACAATTTTGAGTCTTGAGTTTGAGGTTATCCAGTGTTTGCTATTTCTGTGAATTACAGCTAGAAGTCTGGGGCCTCAGCAAAGTCCCTCTAAGTTCCTTTTTAAACAGAACATAACTGGCATTTCACAGCAACTATCCCATATCTGCAAGTACTGGGTCACGCCTCTGATCTATTAGCCTTTTTTAGTTTCTCCTTTGTATTGAAGCATGCAAATTAAAAGCAACAGGAGGTCATTTAGAAATAAATAATTGACTTTTACCAAGTTACTTACATTGCAAATCATACTTACAGTGACTCCCCACCCCCTTTTTGTGTTGTGGTGATTTTGTTAAATATGACAGATAATTACATTTTAGCTGATCCCTTGGCTTTTCTCCTTGAAAAAGGCTGGTTTTGCTTAATTCACTTTTAACTCACCAGCTGCCTGAAGCCTACAATAATGCAAACTGTGCTTAAAAGCTTTAGAAGGCAGATCTGACAAATGCAACATAGGATTTAGAGACAAATGGCAATTGGCCACTCTCACCAAATCACATCCCAACTAATAAGAGGGTTTGGGATCAACAGAACTCTTCAGTAATTTGAAGCCTCCTGATAGGCACCTAAATCTACTGCTGTCAGAAATTGGGCACCATGTTGAAGTCAAAGCAGAGGAACATTCTGGGAAATATGGGAACAGCAGACTAGAATGGATTGCCTGGGTCACCAAGTCCAGTTTTCTACTGTTGTAGCCATCTATATTTCATAATCCCTTTCATTAAGTTACCAAGATCTATGCTAAAACTAGTTAGCTCATTTGCCCCCACCACTCCCCTTGGCTTACTGTCACAGAATCTCTTTCTTCTGATGGTTAGAAGCCTTCTAATTTCCAACCTAAATATATTCATGGTGAGCTGACGCCCATTCATCCTTTTGCCAGCACTGTCCTGAATCTGAAAAAAAAATCTCTTCTCACTCCTTCACTTCAATCCCTTAATGTAGGACATAGCATGTCCCATTTCTTCATTCTGCCACACTATTCAAGCTAGGTCCTTTGGTTTTATTTTTTTTGTCTTGTAAGGGCATCTTCATTCTTAAGGGATGCCCTTTTCTGAGCAAGTTAGTCTCCATTTGTTTTGTGTTCAGCCTTTTTGACTATGAATAGCAAGGTTTGACCACAAATCTGACCAGTGCCTTGTACAAAAGGGGCAGCCCAGCCTTGACTCTGCTGTGAACATCTCGGTCTAGAATAGTGGTTCCAAATTAAACTAGTAACTCGGATGTCAAAGAACATATTTGCAGCCATCACAATACAAATGCTGCAGTTCATAAGCAAGAAAATAATGCATGCTAATAAATAGGTTTTATGCAGTATTCAAGCTTACCGGACAAATTTAAAATATGCCTTTGGGATTTTACAATAGAATTGTAATAAAGCCACTCTAATCATAGCTGCACATGAAATGATTTTCCCTATATGATGCTGTTGATCATCCTCCAACTACATCAACAATCTTTATTAGAGAGTGCTTAGATAAAATTGCTTGCAATGAACTATTACATTTGTGTAGGGTGAATAATAAACTGAAACAGAGAATAAACTAACTTCGTAATAGCTTTAAAGTGCTTAGGATTTTTAAAACCTTGCTTCACCAGTAGATGGCACAAATCAGCTTGATTTGGTTTCAGAACATGTATAAAGAACATGCTGAATAAATAATGAATTGAAACTGTAATAATGTTCCCTTATATATGGTAACTAGACAAAATTAAAACTATAAGCAGGAGAGTAACAGTCATATTTTGCATTATATTCCTCCAGCGGGCTTTTTGGTTAAACTAATTTATCTGCAAATATACTAAACTCTACATCTCTAGGGTTTTGGACCCAATTTTGGCCTATCCAGGCCAAGGCTGAAATGCCAAGGAAGTCAGTGGGATTTTTGTCTCTGGGCACTTTGACTTGCATAGAGTGCAGATTTGACTTTGTTAATTTCTTCAGTAGGGTAGTTTGTTTTTCTCTTTTGAGAGTACACTCAAACTATATCTTTCATTCTGGCTGTTCAGATACCAGTTGGCGTAGAGTTTCTTCCATGAAATTGTTAGCTCTTTTTAATTGACCTGACATTAGTCCAGGGCATTTGGTACTTTGGAGGACAGCTCTATATCTTGGAAGGCACATCCTACACTGAAATGTGGAGGAGTGATTCTGACAAAACTCTTGCCTCATCCTCCACCCCTCCCTTGCCAACCATGTGGCCGTGTGTTTCATGGGGAAGCCCAGCCCTGGTGACTGGACAGATTGGCTCCTTACTTTACAAAACAGGGCCATGTTACGGAGCAACAAGGCAGCCCTAGATCAGTCAGCTACCTCCCTGTCCTCTGAGGTGTTGCCTCCACCCTGCTGGCAACCAGGGATTCGTGGCCTATATTCTCTCCATATTTCTCTGTCCCTCTCTTTTCTTCTACCTGATCTCTGCACTGTAGGTCCTTTGCAGGCACCATCACAGCACATTTGCTTAAGAGTCTGTGAGGACAGATTTTTCCTTACTAGGTCACAAGCTTAGGTGCCAAATGAGAGACGCTCAGGAGCTGTGTTCATCCTCATATGACTCAAAAATCTCCAAAAAAGGCAACACAAATGTGAGCGTGCTACTACTGATAACAGCCTGCAGCTGATGAGTTGCTGCTTCACAGCTCTTAGAAGGTGACTCCAACTTGGTTCAGGTGTGGAGAACTGGGCCTTGAATTAAAAAAAAGAGATTTAAAATCCAAGAGGAAGAAGGATGTGTTTTAGGATCTTGCAACAGCAAGGAGGCAAAAAAAAAGTGCTTTTCTTTGGTGACATGAATGTTTTAGGTGGCTGCTAGATGGCACTAGCACTTGCTCATGTGGCAGACTTGATGTGCATCAGTGCAGGCAGATTTCTTCTGGGAGACCGTAACTGCTTATACCCTGAGACAGATCTCCACTTTCATCCCTAGTTTTGTGACTATATTTTAAGGATGGGAAAATTATTTTCCCTTCATACAAACTTGAGCCTGTATTTCAGTGCTTTTAAACTTCAAAGGCGCTTTTTGATTCTTTAGGTGCAATGGATTTTGTGCAAATGTAATTACTGTTGAGATATTGCCTAGAGTCTGCACAGTATAAAATCCTGCATGGGCAAGACTTGGCTTAAACATGAGACTAGCCCTTTTGTGCTTAGCTTTGAATATTTTTATTTATGAGACTGTTTTTCAAATGTTCAAGCAAGCAGAGAAAATGAAATTAAATCTCATGAGAATTACTGTTGAAATGGGGAAAGGAAACACATAAACCCCATCCTGGATGACCATCAAAGCTTAATAATTATTTTTATTAGTTGTGTAGCACCATTTCTGATTGCATTGGCAAGCTCAGTAAAACGCGGTGCATGCTTTAGAAGGGATTAGAGTGAAAACAGGGTGTCTGCCTTTCCCTGCCCATGAGCTAGAAGGAGTTTCGTGTACAAGGAGCAGGCGGGAAGTGGAGGTAGAGGGAGTTACCAAGGAAGCAGTGGTGCCAGAGGTACTGACATAATAATGGAAATGAAGAACAGAGGGAATTAACAGTAGGGGTGTAGGCAGGGATGGACTTGTGCAGAGTCTGTAAGATTTCCTCTTGCCTCTGGTATTTTCCAGCCAAGTGCATACTCATGTAATCTGTGCTATGGCTAGTGAATATCATTCTTAAAATTTCTGGCTGTATCTAAAAGTACCTTCATTCTTCTTCCACATGACAAAAAATTCAGACTGGGCTATCCAGATTAGATACTAACTTCCTTTTAGATGTGCTACTGAGCACTCATCATTTTTACACACTACTCAATGTGTATGCACAGCCTATGCATGAAAGGGGAACCCCCCCCTCCACTGTAATGTGAAGCTCTCTTTGTGAAGTGTTATATTCATGGGGTAAATCCAGATATTAGCAGTCTAGTTGTTACAAGAACACATATTTAAAGGGGTGTATGGAGGTGCAGTGATGATAAACTTAACCTTGGTCTTTCCCATGTACTGATATGGCAACCAGTTTTAGAGGATGGTATGAGGTTGTTACCTTTTGGGAGGTTTCACTTTTGACAGTTCAGACAAAAGAAAGGGTTAAAAATGGAACCTCCTGAGATAACACTCCAAAAAGCATTCAGAAAACTCTTAGGAGTAAACAACAGTAAAGCCTCTCAAGGTAACGCTGTCTCAGCTGTACTTTAATGCTTCTGAATACCTGCTGTCCAGGCTTCTGTCACAGGGCAAATCTGGAGAAGCAGGATATGTTCTAGCACTCCTAGACTTGTAGCTCAAGGCTGTCTGCATGCTTTTGGGTCAGGTTTATGGTACTTGCAAATGACAACCTTGGTAAAGATACTTTAGGGATCAAGGTGCTGGTTATCTGATCGTGATAGGATGGATTCCTGCCCTGTTACAGACTGAGTGCTTTGAACAGAGAACTGGTCTGTGATTTTGCAGTGAAGTTGTCATGTTGCTGCTATTGTTTGAATATACATCAAAGAGTAAATGGCAATTTCTTCATCCAAGATGGAATATCTGGTCTGAAATTCTCCGTATCTGAGTAGCCAGCCAGCTAATACTGACCAGAGAAACTCCAACAGTCTTTCTTCCTGGGAACAGAGAGATGCATCTTTCTAAATGACTTTCCAGGACCTCTTAACAGCAGCCTCTCCATGTCTGTTCATGGTCATTTGTTTTAAACCTCATCTCTGCTGGGGCCTATTACACTCAAGAATATTTTTCTTCATGCTTTCTCTATTCCATCTGCCATCAAAAAGAGAGGTTTGTATGAAAATGGCACTTAGCACAGAGTTCTCTCCATTCATCTTTTAAGAAGAGAGAGGGAACACAGGGCATAGAGTTTTAAGGCACTGGCAGGAGGCATTAATTTATAAATGTGATTAAAATATTGGAGGGGAAAACCAAATATAAGCATAAAAGATGTTCCTGGTTTACAATGGTAGATAATAGACATCGTGTTTCTCAAAATATTTTTCAAAATACTTTGAGTTTTCTTCATTTAGGTATCTTATTTCCTTCATATTTTCCTTTTTGTCACTTACTGTAATAAGGCCAGTCAAAATATGTGAGCTTATTTTCTATCCTTCCCCTTTTTCCCCTTCTCCTTTTTTCCCTTTGTTCCTATCTTCATTTTAGTTTTATTCTTCTGGAACTTTCTAAAATGTTTAATAATTCTTTAAGAGCTTTTCTGATTTAAGAAAACCTAAGGAGTAGTAAGAGGGAGCAGTAACATTTTGACACTCATTTTTGCAGTTCTTATGACTTTTAAAATTAGTTTCTATTTTACCTAAGGATTTGGATATTTTTTAAAGCTTCCAAACCGAGAAAGTATTCAAATTCTATCGTCCTGAAAAGAGAAAATGAAAGGACGAATACCCAAGACTCATTTGTTGCATTCAGTGGCATAAAAGAAAAAAAGATGGATGGAGACAAAATGAAAGGTCAACAGCATTTCTGAAAGAAATCCAAAGAATTTTGTGAATCACAGATGCAGGAGGCTTTTTTAAATTTTGTTTTAAACATTTAGTTTGTTTATTTTTATCATCTCTATCCTCTAAGGTTTAATCTATATATAATATTTTAGTGGTATGCTAATCATAGGTATAATTTAGAATAAATCAGTAATGGTAAAATTCATGCTAGTAGAATTTGCTTACAGCAGCATAAATACATACTTCATTTGTACAGCCTTTAATACAATTATGACCAATTTGGGTGCATTGAAAGGCTCTACTGATATATTTAAAACTACACAAGCTTATATTGTGAAACAAATCTTGTGTTAGACATTCTCTGAATGTTCCCATGGTGTGAACACACAAAATGCTTCTGCATAGCTTAGCTGTTAGGTACATGCCTGGTCTGTTATTGATGTCTAATCTCCATAAACATTTTTGTCTAATTATGATCTAATCTTAATCTATCTAATCATAAATCATATTTGATTTTTTGTGGAAGTGGACATGTATAATGCATAACTCAATGTTCTGGAGAGGACGTTGGTAAACACATGGCTCTTCTCATACTGGACTTCATCTATCTGTATCTTTGAAAAAAATTCAGCCATGTTTTTTAAAGCACTTGGATTGCATCATCACTGTTACTTGTTTGGTTTGCTTGGTAAAGCAAATGAATAAGAACTTCAAACATAGGAAAATGTGAAGAAGTTGTCCTTATGAAAAGGTCTGTTGGGAGCATTGTTTTATTTCTGATTGGTTTTACTAATGGTTCTGATGGAGGATAAAAGTTAACCTTTTATTGCCTAGCCTCAAGAAAATTTGATTACTTGAGACCAGGTCACTTGTTCCACATGAAATTCTTGTATCTGGTGAGTGACGTGGTTTATGAAGTATTTACTGTCCTTCAAAAAGCATGACAGTTGTTTGATAGCATACTAGTTCTACAAACATCCTTAGGAAGGATCTAATTAGACACAAAGGTAATGGAAGAAAGATGGTCATATAGGAGGAGCACATAGAATAGAGAAGGAGAGGGAGAAGGAGCCGTTCAAGGGAGCAGTTTCTTCCCCTCTGTTCTGTACAAGTGAGACCACATCTGGAAAACAGTGTCAGTTCTGGGGTCCCCAGTATGAGAGATGTGGACATACTGGAGATTGTCCAGCAAAGGGCCTTGGAGATGATTAAAGGATCAAAGCATCTCTCATATATGGAAAGGCTGAGAGAGGTAGGACTGTTCAGCCTGGAGAAGAGAAGACTCAGGGGACATCTTATCAATGTATATAAATATTTGAAGGGTGGCTATAAAGAAGATGCTGGAGATACCTTTGAGATATTCAAAAGATATCTGGACACAGTCCTGGGCAACCTACTCCAGGTGACCCTGATTGAGCAGGGGGATTGGACAAGATGACCTCCAGAGATCCCTTCCAATCTGTGATTCTGAGTTGAGAAACAGTGCATGAGTATAGAAGGAGGTCTTATTGAAGAAGCTCGAGATATGAAGAACATCAGGCAGGGAACTGAAGCAAGCTCTGGAGAAGGGAAACCTGCAAAATCAGATGTGCAGAGAGCACTCTTCGGATTTTCTGACCACCTCAGTTCCTTGGTACCTGTGACAAGTTTGCCTGTGATTGTTTCTGTGTCTTAGGAGACGGCTCCTCCCTGTCATTGTACTTCTTCACACCACATATCTCCAGGGAAGAATACAATGGTTCCTAGTGCCCCTAAAGTGGTGAAGTAATGTCAAACAGTGCTTGACTTTCTGGTTAGAAGGGCTGTGCAGCAGAACACTGAGGAACCAGCAGTGGCATGTATGTAAGTTATCTCCAGATGAGCAATGCCAGAGTTGAGGAATAGCATGATAAAACCTTGTAGATAACCAGAGATGGGACTACGCCTAAAGTAGAAAAGAAAAAAGGAGGTACTGCTGCCAACAGTGTTGCTCCACCCAAAGGTTCCAGTTGAACAGGATATCCACAAGTCACTTCTGTGCTGCATGCAGCAGAATGGGTTGCAGAAGGGAATGAGAAAGGAGATATCATAGAAATACTCAGCAGAACTCGTAGGAAGTACTGTAGGAAGTATGTATACATACATATATATACATGTGCATACACATATATGCCTACTGTACGACAGATACAAAGAGATCTTAAGCAAAACTGAGCAACACTGGGCAGCATGGGTGGGCCTGTGTACCAGAGTTTGTTGCGAGATGCAACAGAGCAGAGCATTCAGAACTTATTTTTTTTGCTGTGAGCACCATGAGGCAAGTTATTACAGTGATAAGAGCTGCATAAGTGTTCTACAGTGCTCTGTGTATCCTTCTCTCATGAACTTGAAAATCAGTACATACGCAGCTATCTGACAATAGTACTACATGTTTCTGCTTCCCAGTAGGCTGCTAGGAGCAAACTGAGAGACATATTGGTGACAAGCAAGATTCCTCAGGTGCAGCCCAGCTCTGATTAGTGAGGTTATCCAAATGGCAATCGAACTACACGTGTGTGATCAGCATCTTCATTATTGTCTCTGCATTTGTGTTATGGTCTAAATTCTCATGCCAGATCAGATACAGGTTTCACAAAAAGCTATGTATCACAAATGGAATGAGTGTAGGAGCCTACTTCTTGACCTTCAGCATCCATCTCTTTAAAAGTCTACTTTTTGGTTGGATTAATTTCTGAGCTTCTGGTTGTTAAGGCCAGCTTATTCACTAGGCCACTGCTGTACTTCTTCATCACCTCTAGTCTGATGCTCATGCATCAAATTTTTATTTTTCACGAGGGAAGACTGATGTAGCTCTGTGTTCTTATCATAGCAGTTTCTAGCTGTCAATGCTGAGGCCAAGTATCATTCTTTCACCTGATAGTGGCTGGATGTAGTTGAATCTCCTTTCATCCTCTAGGCAGTAAAAGGAACCTTCAGAAAGTGGTAAGGTGTTTGGATAGTGGCCAGATACCTTCTCCTACTGAAGGAAATATCTGAGAGCAAGGGGAAAGACAAATGTTTCCATTGAAACTGCCTTATAGATCTTCTTGCATCCTGTTGTCTCCCAGCACAGCTATCTCACACAGCAGTCCATAGAAAAATCACTGCAACCAAGATATGATGGATTTCTACTACTACCCTGACAGATAGGGAAGTGGTGACGCAGTATGAGAAATAGAGCGAACCAGCATAGAGAGAGGCGAATACATTACAAACTGCAAACAGATTAATCTTCAATCATTTTCATGCACAAATGACCCTCTGACGCATAGAGTTTATGCTCAGTCCATTTTCTTTGGTAGACAGGGATACTCATCAGATTTTTTTTTCAGCAGGTAGATGCAAAATGTGTAACTTAGTTCTGTGCATGGTGGTTAGCTCAGAAGGTCTGGTTGCTAAGTACTTTTGGTGTGCCCAGGATAAACATCAGCTGGTGATGGCAGTGATTTGGTGTTTTGATAACTGTATGATGCTTCACTAGTGATGGGCATAGCTCTTAACTTGTTTCATGTGAATGTTGAGGATTGCAAGCTTTTCCAAATAGTATTGTCTGATGCATTTGATGCAAGACTTCAACCTACATAAAAAAGTACTCATTTCCTCTAACAGTGCTTATTGTCTTTCTTTTTCCCACATAATGACATATTCTGCAGCCAGTCATTAAAGCACTAGACAGACTATATTAAATATTTGGGAGCCAGTGACAGCAAGGCTTTAACTTTTTCTTAAATCTCTGAATGTTTTTCTATTTGAAAGCCCAATAAGAAAGATCTAATTACAGAACTACAGGTCATATATAGGGATCCAGCAAAACTGCACCCCTGGGGATATTTCTTTGTACTAGGAGCAGGCTGGAAATCATATACATTGCTTGCTTGCATCTTCAGTTTGCTGTTGTCTGGGAGAGGAGAAAACCAAATATCAGGAGAAAAGTAAAGGCAGGTGAACTGTGAGACATTTGATTGACAGCTTTTCTGAGGCTGTGGTGACTGAAAACAGCATCAGAGCTCCTAATGATCCTAGAGGACCACACTAGCTGCAAGTGATACTGAAGCTGCTATAATGGCTTTAGGTAATTTTTTTCCCCTTAATTCCAACAGTTTAAGGCATAGCACAAAATTTAGCCCATGGCTCATAGCCATAATGATATTTCCTGAGATTCCACAGGTTTGCATGTGTGTGTCTTTGATGAATGGATTAGGAACCAGTTCATGTCAGCCACTTGTGCGTACAAATACCTTCACTGGGTAGATATGCAGCTCCTGTGCCTGTCACATCCAGGTTTTTGACGAAACTGGTGTAATGGGGAAGTTTGCATATAGCTGACTGTGCATTGGCAGTCCTGAGTCAGTTTGTCTGTGACACTGAAAAAAAGTCTCTGGAGTGGAAATCTTTCTTTGCAGCAGCACAGTAGCATAACTGTCCTTGGTATCTGTGTAATCATGTGTATATTGATCATGAGGATAGTATATAACGTGATGACAGCACTACTGACAGTGTTACTCCCTAATGAAGACTGTATAATTTGTATTGATGAGAAATCAGGAACTCAATCATCCCTGTTCTCTCTGAACTTATGCAGTATTCCGTATTTGTAGTTGTTGCATCCTACATATGATTTGCATAGAATTTCAGGAGGTAGCATAGTCAGAAATTACACATTCTTGCCATGGATTATACTGACTGTGGTGCTCTAAGTAGATGATTAATTGAATTTCTATTTGATATAGCCCAATCAGCTCTATATAGCTGATTTGACGCAATCAGCTTTGTAACTGAAGAGCCTGGTTTCTTGAAAGTGATTAGACTCATCAGTTTGTTGGTTGTTTAGCTGTTAACTGCCTAATGGAAAAAGTACATGAGAAAAAAAGGACTTCCCTGGCACAGACGGTCATCGGTAGTCTGTGATTAACACAATGGGAACAACTCATCTGTTTTCTGTAAGTTTCCAAGCACACAATACAGTTACTGTATATCCTCAATTACTGTAACTCTGTATCCATATGATGCGTTCTGCATAAAATAGTTGATCTGTAGGTTCCTGTATGTCGTCTCTATGTTTATGAAAGGCTAAAATAACTGAAGTTTCCCATGTTGTCCATACACCATTTCTATAGGTGACGTGTAGTAGTTGCCAGCGAGATCTTTCTGTTCATTTCCTATGTTCCTTACAATTCTGCGTGGACTTGGTGCTGCCATAAGACTAATCATTCTGTGTTTAAACAATATTTTCATTCCATTGTGTGAAATGACAGTGGGTGCTTTCTTGGATTCATGAATGCTTTCATTACGTTGGTAGCCCCATCAGCAGCCTAGGCTTGCCTAATTATGACATTGTCATTCAGCCTCAGTTAATTAATCTGAAGTATTTGCAGCCTGGGTGGTGGTGGGGAAGTCCTACATAGATGCTGACTGTTACTATTCTGAGGGAATAGCTTGTGGAGTAGCATTTAATTTACATTTACTGGTATTATGGTGATGATTGATGTTTAGCATTTGCATAGAATCTGCACAAAGCACTTGGCAAAAGAGGTACAAAATGCCTGACCCAGTGAATCTGTAATCTAATTTTAGGCAGGCACCACAGTGAATTAGAAAAGCAAGAACTGAAATGAATACAGAGATGAAGCTCCACATAATAAGACCATGTATTAGACAGGCTTTACCATGGGTCCTTCTTGTGTCTTCTTTCAGTTTACTTTCTTTAATAGCACGGAGAACATGGGGCTGTAGGAAAGATCTAATTGAGCAAACAGTTTTGTGTCGAACAAGGATATGACGACATTCCATCTACATGCACAATGTGTAAAAGAGTGAAAACGCAACATAGAAACAACGAAGTTGAAAAGCAAGCTATAGAGGAAGAGAACACGCACAGGAGTCAGGGTTGTTTTGACAGTCCACTGTGGGAGTGTAAGAACTGGACACGTTCACATTTCCTTTGACTGTCCTTCACTCACTGTCAAGCCTTGGTGAGGATGGAATTCTCACCAACATTTGGCTGAGAAGGTGATAATCACAATAGCTGCCTGTAATATTCTTTATCAACAGGCAGGTAGGAATGAATCACAAAGATGCTTGCTCATCTGGATGTTGTTGCTGCTTTCGAGTGTTTAAGGATGCCGTCTTGCAATATCGGTATCCGTAATTTCCCTTTCTATCTTCAGTGAAATCAGATGTGGTTCTTGTGCCATATGTATTTATCATACTTGCTCAAATTAGTTGCTCCTCAGGCCTTGCATCTTGTACTGTGTACTGGTATCTCATCATTGTTGTGGTTTTAACTTTGCTAATCACAAATGCACACACAAAAGACTGTGCCTATGAACTTTCAGTTTAATTAGACAAGAGAGGAAAGATGAAGGTAGACAGGCTGATGAGCAACAGTGGCAACAATGAGACCCTACTGAATAGTGCAATTTGCAGTGTACTCACTAAATGAATGTCACAACTATATGAACAGCTTAATTGCTCCTCGCTACCATAGAAGCACCATAACAAAGGGAAGTATAAGGTTTAAAAAATAAAAAACTGAATGGCTGTGTCAGTAATTATAGGGATCTCTTTCCAAACTTCTCTGTTGGAATGGGAGATTATATTAAAGTGTTTGTTTGAAAATGTAATATGGTTATCATGGGTGGGGCAAAAAGGGGCAAGAATTGTCCTGTGATGTGGAATGAGAAAGTTAGGGAGTAGAAAGACTAGAAGAGGCTCTGAAAAGAAGATAAAGTGTTCATATCGGAAAAGAAGATAAAGTGTTCATATCTGAAAAGAAGATAAGGTGTTCATATTAAGGGAAGAGAAAGTGAAGAGATATATGAAGAAGGACAGTGTGACATTTATGAAAAATCCTTGCAGAAGTACATTTGACAAGAACAGGAAAAAACTTAGTGGTATACTTGGGAAAAAATTTTGTTGTGCACGTGGGCAACAATGGCAATCTATAGACATTAAAAAAAACCCCAAAAAACTCTCCAAGACATAAACTAGACTGCTTGTGAAAACTTTGAGGTGATCAGAGGAAAAGAAGCAGGTTACATTTGTTTCAAGCAAACAAAATTGTAATGGTATTCAGGTACGTATTTCCTGGAGGAAAGACTGGGACAGTTTTAATCTCCATGTTGGTTTTAACTGGTGTGGTGTATGCTTCCATGTCTTCCAGCAGCATCACATTCTTATGGCTTTCCGACATTCCAGACTACAGCCCCACCTGCTCTGATATGTGCATGGTAGGCAGTAGTGAAAATTCCTTTAGAGGAATATTTAAGAGTTTTTAAGTTGCTTCACAGAGCCAGATGTGGTCTAGGCAATGAAGAGATGACAGAGAGACAGGCTAAGATTTCAGCTTCTCTTAAAGTGGAAAACCTGAGATTCAGTAACAGTGTAGCTCTTCTGTTCCCGTGAAGAGGCAAAGAGGAGAATGAAAACCCAAGCCAGTATTCTATAAAATCTCCGTCAGAAATCAGAAGAGTGGTAGTATAAGTTTGCAGACAAATTCTTTAAGGCAAGGTATTTTCTTTACATTATGAATTCACTATATTTACATCTGAGGTTACAAGCTTTATTTTTAGCCTAGTGGTGATCATAATCTTCCTGTGATTTCCCTGGATTCCTATGGGGTTCAAGTTCTTAAGGGTGATGGCACAAACACAGTGATGGAGAATGGTTAGACAGAGTTAATATTAACACATATCCTCTACAGTGAAACAGATCCTCTGAAGGAGAACTACTTTCTTAAGAGAGCAATCGTCCTGAAAAAAACCCAAACTACTTAAACATGCTGCAGGAAAAGATTTTAGAACACTGATTCATCTGTAAGATGTTGTAGAACAAATGTGGAAAATAAATAGGAATGTCACCATGCCTTCATCCAAATGTGATCCTAGTCTTCTTTAAAGTGCTTTGGGTAAGGGAGAATCCAGGGAAGTGTGTACCATCAAGTATAGATTGTTACAATCAAGTTATAGGAACTATAATGAGGGATAAAATTATTTGGCATAGAATAATTATGATATATAGTTGAAGAACCAGCATAGTTTATTTATAAGTAAATCATGTTTCATGGATTAATAGGTCTGGTTGACATAATCTACTTGAACTTCTAAAAATTATGTTACAGTCTCCCAAAAAAGACATTCAATTTCTTTAAGCTGTTATGAGTAAAGAGGTATGGACAATATCTTTCATGGTTCAGGTCTTTTATGTAGCACCTCTTACAGGAGGAAGGGGAAGATCTGAGCAGGTGGGAGGGCAGGGAGGAGTGTAATTTGAAGGCCATCTCATTCCCTCCTCTCAACTCATGTTTCTCAGAATATATTTCCCTTTGTATTTTCTCTACTGCAAGAACTGAGGGAAGCCCAAGTAGATTACCAGGTACCAGGTTTACAACAAGCAAAAGGAAATAGTTCCTCATGCAGCACAGCAGTAAATAGTGAAACTCCTTGTGGCAGGATGCCGAAAGTATAAATGGGTTCAGAAAAAGTTAAAAACATCTAACGCTTTTCTACTGTCAAGGGCCAGTCAACTCTGGAGGCAACTTCTGGCTCAGGAAATCAGTACGATACAGATTTCTACAAGGTAAAAGGAAGTGTCAGCCTTTAGTTGACCTCACTCTTATATTTTATCCCTGGATAGCCAGTGTTAATGATAGCTAGAGATAGAATAGTGAGTTGCCTTCAATCTTACAAAATGTCGGTTGCTTATTTTTAAGAGAAAGCAAATTCAAGGATAGTATAAAAAAAAAGAATTTAAAAAAAGAGAAAGAAACTGCTTCCTTTCCTTGTTTATTCACAAGTTCTCATTAGAGGAAAAACTGCTCAGGTGCTCACTGCAGAAGGGTGAAACAGCTTTTCTGAGCACAGACTCTCTGGGTCTCCCAAAGAAAGTGAGAATTATCAGAAGAGGTATTATATATAGGAAGTTTTCCTTAGGATTTGTGACCTCT
This sequence comes from Phaenicophaeus curvirostris, assembly GCF_032191515.1. Classification (NCBI taxonomy): domain Eukaryota; kingdom Metazoa; phylum Chordata; class Aves; order Cuculiformes; family Cuculidae; genus Phaenicophaeus; species Phaenicophaeus curvirostris. Next base: position 53,236,799 of record NC_091396.1, on the reverse strand, counting down.
GGATTATACCTATTAAGCAAAACAATGATGTGCAAGAGCTCAGAGAAACACTCCTATCTTGTTTATCTTGTGCCTTTGGAGTTCAATTGTAAGCACAAATGCTTGTAAAAACCCTTCAAGTTTGGAAAATAGTATTCTTAAGATCCAGTAGAATTTTAAAGGCGTGTACATTTGCAACAGGCTAGTGAACTGTGGGAGTGACATACATTGCACAAGTTTGCATGAAGACCCAAACCTGAGGGATAATGCATTGACTAGATTCCTCACAGATTTGTTTAGCCAAAGACCAGGTGTCTGTGACTTCAGCTATCAGTTCAGTGAGTAGCCCAAAAGCATATGTTCAGCTAGACTTTGTTGCAGGATGATGTCTTTGAGGGACATATTGAAGTAATAATTAAGCTGATCAGAAAAGAACCAGAGGAAATCACAGAAAGCCAAAGAGAACAAGACTATTTTTTACCCTCAAGCCTTTGGATGACCTGTCCCTCATATTTTTCTTGATTTGTATTAATTTAGGGCTAAGTTCCTGCATCTACGTGGAACCCATCACTCCTGCCCAAGTTTCCTGTTCATTGTTAATATCACTGTATCCAGCCTCTGATTCTGATTTCCTTCCTTGAAGGCCTAATTTCCTTTGTTCTACTCTAGGTTTCATGTAGAGTAGTTATTCAGAATGTTTCTTTAGACTTTATCCAACTAATTGTGCCAGAGCTCTTTGAATAGGTTGTCATTAAAGTTACAACAACCCATTATTGTGCTTTGTCTGGAAGGGATGTGATGCAGCCTTTGTAAACAAATGGTGGATTCCCCATATAATGAGGCCTTCCATGATTCAAGAGTTTCATAATAACTTTATGTGAACTAGAATAAGTAGTGCACAGATTCCCTTCTTCCTATCCAATAAATCACAGGTTACTGATGTACCTCTTTGCTACAGAAGCATTATTAAATATTCTGGTAGAAACATCTTCAGTTGCAAAGGGGTGGAACCACACAAGGAGAGAAGCCCCAGGGAGAAACTATAAAGGTTATGTTCAAAGACCTTCAGAATGGAAAGAAGATGGAGTGATACAGATGAAACAATTTCACTCAGGGTGGGACGTTTTTATAATGGGAGTGGTTAAAGCAAGCTCATGTGAGGGAATAATCTGAGGGAGAGTGAGAAGTTACATGTGGTAAAAGGGAAGTGATGAGGGAGTATATGATGGAGATCAGGAAAGACCATGCTATAAAAGCAGATGGAGATTGGAACATATAGGGAGAGTGAGCATTGCTTCCCCAGCTGTTTGCTTGCTGTGAACTGACCCGAGTAGTTCTTGCTTTTTGTGCTTTCGGTGTAACGCGCCTGTCTTTCCAGATGTACATCAGTCTCCACCGGAGTCCTATTGGTCTGGAGTTACTTCTCATGACAACCTTGCAGTCTTGTGTTGCTCTGTGCGTTAGGAAGCATGTAACATACTTCCACTGTTATTGTAATGTTGATAGGCAAGTTATGGGCATTTGTTGCACCAGATGATATCTTCAGGCTTGATGTTTGTGCCTTGTACGGTTTTTATCTGCTTTGAAATTGATATTGGCATGTATTTTTGACATTTGTTTCTGTTGTGGGGTTTATCTTGTGGCTTGACCTCTTTTTGTGCTCTTTGTACTGTACCTTCCCCCATGACGAGGGTGTGGGCAGGCCTGTTAACTTCTGCCATAAACACATTCCTCCTTCAGGGTGGTACTGAGAATGAAGCAAGAGTTTAATAGGAACTTCTTCAAATAGCTATGGAGTTTTGTCTGGAGGGATACATACTATGCTGTTGCACCTATCCTGCTGTACTGGCCCTGCGTGCCTCACTTAAGTAAATCTCTCTCCAGTCATTGATGTGGGTGTGCCAGTCATTGCTGCATCAGGACAGAGTTATAGCTGAGCCCTTCATCTATACATGGGGATTGCCTGTCTAACTGTAGAGCTTGAACTTGGCTTTGTACTTGTTGCTTTATGCCCTTGTATTGACACAAAGCAGATGATTGCAGCTTTGTCAAGGTCATGGCAGGTTTTGTTCTCTTTGGCCTTCCATACTACAGATCTCCATATGGTTCAGAGTGGTTATTGTGTTGAGCGTTGATGTGTCGTGAAGTTTCATGAATGACCAGACATCTGTTTGCTTTTCAAGCCACAAAATTCCAGCTCAGAAAGAGAGAGGTCTTGGAACATACAAAACTAATCCACAGGGAAAAAAAGTCAAGTTAGCAAGTGAAGGCAGGCAGTAATGTAGTTAGTCAGCCAGTTTAAGACTGTGTGGGCTGGAAGATTCAGACATTCAAATAAACACTCTTTTACTTTTCTGCTAATCCCTCTGTACTCTGTCTTACTTTTTTTTCCCTGACCTCCTTCTCATGTTAGCTATTAGTTGGTGTAATACTATACGGCGTATGTCTTTGATCTAAGATGTATATTGAGTAAGAAGAATGGATAAAACATAGCAACACATCATCCCCGAACCATTTGGTTTTATACTTGGTGATTCTACTCTGTTTTTTACCTAAAAAATATATTTAAAATTTAAGATGATTCCTGCAACACTTACTTAGCTGAGATAGTCACTGTCTCAGGGGACAGTATCTAAATAAATACCTATATAAAGAGGAACTACACGCTGTCAAAAGGCTAGCCACACGATTTTGATCTCTAATGGTAAAAGGAACAATGCCTAGAACTAAATATCAACTGCATAAAACTTGTGTCAACAAAACATGTCTGCAAGTAAGTTCAATGAGTCCAGGACAACCCTCTATGGGCAGCTCTCTGTGGAACAACTCTACATGGCTGACTCTCTGTGGGGACATTCATGGAACCTGCTGATGTTCAAGAGATTTGTGGAGCTCGGCATGTGCCAGCTGGGAAGGACTGGCAAAATCTGCCAGACCTCTCACTGTCTGTTGCTCAGGGCTCCCTTCATGGAGTTGTCTCTATGGAGAATGTGTCTTGTAGAGTTGTTCCACAGACAGCTGGTCATAATGTAGAGTTGGCTTTGGAGAGCTGGCTTTGGAGAGTTGGCCACAGACAGTTATCTCTTAGTTACCTCTTTTCAATTTCAACTGCAATGTGAGTTTAGTACACAGACAAACAAACACATATACTGATAAATGGGCTATTTTTTGTGCATGATAGTGCATAAAATAAAAACCAAAACCCCAAATCCCAAGCAAAGAAAATACGACCTTTCAGTGTTTTGTCTTCAGCTCAACTGTGTGATAAAATTAATATACAAATCATAAAAAAATATCTAACAGGGTACCAGAATCAGAAACTGACTTTACCACAGAATGTAGTGCTAGGTCATTCAGGGTATAACTTTGGTTCATTTTTGAGAGGGTTAGTTCTATAAACTTTGCACGTCTCAGCTCTTTTTCATGCTAGGGACTTCCAAGTTCACACAAGATTTCAAAATCAAACAGTTCCTTTGGAAAAGTCAGACTGTAGATTTCTATTAGAAGAATTTAAAGGCTGTTTTCAGTTTTAACAAACCAGAAGATAATAAATTTTTACAAATATCTTGCTGCTTAAATCTGAATCTTCAAACATGCCTTTGAACTTTTCACTTATTTGCCACAGTGAAGAATCTTGCACTTTCTATAAACATTTCATTTTGTCTTTCATGAGGTACAGTTTCCTTGCTTTCTTTGAAGAGAGAAAGAATATTCATCATCAGGCAACCTGAGGGATACCTGCATGGACAAATTACCATGAGGCAAGTTGGGGTGTGGATTTACAGCACGTTACCTACTCCACCCAATGGCTTCTCCTTTATGGTACATGTAAGGCCTTTGCCACGCATCTGTTGAGGTGCAAACTACATCACACTCAATGTGGGTAAGATTACATGGGCATCCAAGCAGTTGCTGCTAATGTATCTTAATTTCACAATCTGTTATCTCTTAGCAGCTTGTATGCATTTACCATAGCAGAAGATTGTACACAAACAGAAAGGAAGCTTAGAAGGGTATTACTTGCAATCCTGTATTCAGCATTATTTAGTAAGAGGTGAAGTATATTTATATTTGTGTGTAGTGTAGTGTTTTTGTTATTGTGGGAGTCCTTTGTGGGGTGAAATGTCCACCACGAGTATTTTGGGAAGAGATTTTTAGCCAAACTGTGTTTTCTGTTGACTTTTTTTGCTGAAATGTGTTTCTACACATAAGTCAGAGACATTGATTTATTCAGTTATTGCCGCAAGACAAGAAGTGTTGTTAATGTTATAATTCCTGCATTAATGAGAGATTTGCATGGACTTCTGCTTCTAAAATACTGACATTTTATTTTTATCCCCTTTAACAAAGCTCTGCATTGGCTATTTTAAAAGAAACTAACAGGGCTATGAATAATTTGATATTACTTTGTATCAATATAAAACTGACAACATGGAGTGTGGCTAATATAAACCTTATTTTCAGAAACCCCTTGTCTCTTCTTTGTCTTCCTTTCTTCTAACTTTTTCCTTATTTTCCTGTTAGTTACTCTAACTTGTTACCACTCATATTTTCAATTGTTCCACTTTGCCTTCACTTGAAATGTGTTTATATCACTTGCCCAAAGTTCTTTGGTTCATCAAGCAGGAAAGCTGAAATTCTGTGGCATAGTAAAAGAAACCTAATTAAATCCATACCTACAGTTGTCAGTGCTGAAATATCAGTATCTATGGCTTAATTGTTAAACCCTATGCTCTATGAGTATCTAATTACTAGAATCTAATTATTAGAATCTGTAATTTCAAATTTCCATTATCTTTTTATGTCTTTGTTTTCCTTATCTTCTGAAAGCTAAATCTCAATACAAACATTTTAATATTTGATAATAAAATTCTTTAAAGCACTGGAATTGTAACTTTCAAGGAATGTATTTTTCAAAATATTTATGCACATTAAAATAACTGTCCTTTTCTTCTAAAGTGCTCAAATTGGTTACAAGACTGCATATATGCTTATGAAAACACAAATTTCTTTTTATGCTAAATTCTTTTGAAAACCTGACTCCTTAGAACTTTTTAAAATGGGACAGAATCTGAAAAAGTTATGGCATTTCAGAAAATATTACCTTATGCCTTTCCATAAATGTTCATCATATTGAGCTCAACTACAGAGACTGCTGACAATGGTTGCTCTATCTGGAGAATGTGTACTTTGGCAATTGCAGGTTTTCTTTTAGAGAAGTGCAAAAATTGGAATCTTATTTTTAGAAGAGCTATGAAGAGAATCCCATCGAGCTTCCAAACCCATAGGATAAGTACCTTAAAACTGGCAGGAGTGAAGAAAAAAATGTGTCTTTCAGTGCTTGAAGTTGGTTAGAAATGTAAATTAATCGTGACTTGGATTTGGAAAATAGTGCTGCCACACCTTTTTATGTGTAATATGCAGCTCATTTTCTCAAGAAGCTGGTAAAAACTAAGCCAGTAATCCTGGAACTGATCTCACAACAAAAACAGGAGCTGCTGTCTGATTTTTTTCTGTGTTGACTGTTTGCATTGGAATATGAGAGCCACCTTGTTGGACACTGTCCTACACATATTTGCTTCAGTGACTGCTGTTACCCAGCAGTATATGAAAAGTGACCCGCTCCTATATGAAACAAAATAAGATCAGTGCATTTTTACTACAGGATTTGAGCATACATATAGGGACTTATCAGAGACTATCTGGCTCCTACAAAGTCCAAGCCTTGCTTATCTTTGCAGTAACTTGTTGTAATTCCCATAAGTTCAGGAAACTATTGCGACAGGCAATATTGCAAACAAAGCTTGTGATATATGAAAGAAACTCAAAGAGATTGAAACTCAGTTTCCTTGAAAAGCCTTGAAAAAGCGGCAACAGTCAGTTGTTTTTCTGCTGACTTCATTTGGATTGGGACTAAGGCCCATTTTTGTCCTTAACCAACAAATGTGGGCTGCTGCAGTCTTGCAGAAGTTCAGAGATAACATCTTTGGATTGTGCCAGGTTGTGAACTGTTGAGACAAAACTTAAAGTCTCAACACCATTTTGCCATCGCATGAACCGTTTATGAATCTGCAGTTTGCCCTGCAGACAGATCAGGAAGCCTGGTGGAGCCCAGCAGGTGCTGTAGCTGGGACCTGATCCAGATCCTGCTGAAATCAGGGAGGAGGGCTCCTGTGGTCATTAGCTAGCTTGGATGAGGCCCTCTGCAAGAAGCAAAAACCACTGCCAGACAAAATTGTGAGTTCCTTTATAGTTTTTCTGTCCTGTGTTTGCCAAAGCTCCTCCTGCTTTGGTAGGTGTTGCAGAGTGTCTCTTCACTTAACAGCTCTTGAGTAACTGTTGCTTTTTTATTTCTTTCATGTTACAGTCCATTATTAAGCAACTTTTAAAATACATACATACATAGACCTATAATATACATAATTCTTCAATGCCTGGCTTGTACATTGACTGAAGTGGTAAGTCTCCCCTTTATGATGCTCTGGATTTTTTTTCTAGCAAAATCTCATTTCTGGTATCCGCATGTGTTAGTCTTTTCTTTGGAGACAAGTGAGGTTGCTTGCTGGACTGCTTAGGAACATACTTGGTGGATAGAGGAGGTTACAGTAAAAAATAGCCCAGCATGACAAGGCGATGCCTATGCATGCAGGATCTGAAAAGGTATATGCTGTTTGTGAAGCAATGGATACACCCAAAGTAAGGAAACTGAATCCTCCTTGCAGAAGTGAAGTGGGAAGTTGATCTGCCATCAAGTCTCTAGAGTATCCTAAGTCAGTTTGCTTTCCCACGGCCAGTGCCAATGCAGTTATAATCTCTGTTTCCAAAGAAGGGCATGTTTAGTTTTTGAATGTTTTCATAGATTGCTGTCAACAAAAACCATTTGTGGAACAATTGAGCTGAATAATTTTGTGTGTTACAAGGCAGTTATGATGAGGTCAATTGCCTTTTCATTTAGTGCCACAGTTGGAACTCTCATTGCTTCTTTGGTGGTACATGCCACATTTGCTGTGTCCACCTGGTTAAGCCATTATGATTTTCAACATTAGACCTTTTCTCCACACCTCAGACACATTAGCCATACAACAATGTTGCAAACAGTTCCAATCATGTAGAACCAGTCTACTAGTTACTCTGACTAACCAAGTTCAGTATATCCGTAAGGTCCTTTGCCTTCCGGACATTCCTTCTCCTTCCCCTGCCATTACTATTGATTCCTGTTGTTTATTGTTCTAGACCTCATTTTCTCTGGGTCATCATCAACGTTCCCTAACAAAAGCCTTGTCACGAAATCCTGGCAAGGATTTGGTTTTCAGAATTTGGAGGCGCTGTTTAATCCTCAGCATATATGTCTGTCCTTGGATGATGATCTCCACAGACTACTAAATATATGCTCATGATGATAATTTTACATGATGATACTTTTACAAGTGTGATTTTTCCTCATGATCATGAAGTGACAGAAGCACCTAGTATCCCAAATAAATGACTGCATTTCTTTAGAGTTGTGCAGGCCTACAGTTCCCTTGGCTGTAGCTTGAAGACACTACAGACATTCAGGTTGTTTGTTTTCTGCTAAATTAATCTGTACATGACAAATCTCATTTTACTCATTTGTTTGCTTTTTGCCAAACGCTGCAAAGTCCAGACCAGAATTTAACTTTTTAGCCTGTCAGAGTTGAGATAATGGATTTTGACCTTCTGAATACAACTGCAAATAATTGCAATAGCATAGCTGGAAACGGTGTATGCCTTGGACAATGGGTTGGTGCAATGGACCACAGGAACAATCACATGTGCAGCTGTAATATTTCACCCTAAGGCTATTTTACAGGTGCGAAATAATAATTTGAAAAAAAAAATCTATTATATTTTCCAACCAGTGTGAACAGATCTTCACTTGCAACTTTCCATAAGGAAAGAAGTTACCTCTTGCTGAAGTATGAAGTGTGTCCAGTATGTTCATTTAAGTCCAAAGTATGTCCCATTTAAAGGTCACCTCTTGGATTTAATTTGCATTCCAGGGAGTGCTTTCCTCAAGGATACATATAGTTCTCTCAGTTGTGTCTCATTTCCCTTTCTAGTGATTTCATTGCCCTGAGACTGGAAAGTAAGGGTATAATACATTTTTACAGACCCTGTTTTCAGGAAGGAGTGCACTATTTAGTTAGGATTGCAGCGCTATTTAGACAGTGCTCAAGAGAAAGCAGCTCAGCAGAAAGCCATCCCCATTTTTTTTCCGGAAAAAAAACCAGCAGGGGAGAAAACCAGCTTGGTTGAACAGAGAGATCTTGAGTGATATTAAGAAGAAGTGAAATGTTTATGGGCTCTGGAAGAGGGGACAGGCCTCTTGGGTGGACTACAGGAGGGAAGTGAGATTGTGCAGAGAAAAAATCAGAAGGGCTAAGGCTCAGCTAGAAATCAGATTGGCAAAGTCTGTGAAAGATAACAAAAAATCCTTCTATAAATACATAAATAATAAAAGGAGGACTAGGGAGGCCATACAGTCCCTATTGGATGCAGAAGGAACAACACTAACAGGGGATGAGGAAAAGGCTGAGGTACTTAATGCCTTCTTTGCCTCAGTCTTTAATTGTAAAGAAAGTCGTTCCATCTGTGTACAAACCCAGGAGCTAGAGGAGCAAAAAGAGGCTCCCATGATCCAAGAGGAGGTGGTCAGAGCCTTGATAGCCCAACTAGACACCCACAAGTCTATGGGGCCAGATGGGATCCACCCAAGGGGATTGAAGGAGCTGGCGGATGTGCTGGCCAAACCCCTTTCCATCATCTTCCAACAGTCCTGGAAGACTGGGGAAGTCCCACTGGACTGGAGGCTGGCTGATGTTGTGCCCATCTACAAGAAGGGTCGCAGGGAGGACCCAGAAAACTACAAGCCTGTCAGTCTGACCTCAGTGCCAGGGAAAGTCATGGAGCAGGTGATCATGAGTGCTATCATGAAGCACATGCAAGAGAACCAGGTGATCAGGCCCAGTCAACATGGGTTCACAAAAGGCAGGTCTTGCCAAACTAACCTGATCGCCTTCTATGACAAAGTGACTTGGCTGCTGGATGAGGGAAAGGCTGTGGATGTGGTCTTCCTGGACTTCAGTAAAACCTTTGACACAGTTTCTCACAGCATTCTGCTTGAGAAACTGTCAGCCTCTGGCCTGGACAGGTGCACACTCTCCTGGGTGGAAAACTGGTTGGCTGGCCGGGCCCAGAGAGTGGTGGGAAATGGTGTGAAATCCAGCTGGAGGCCAGTGACAAGTGGCGTCCCCCAGGGCTCAGTGCTGGGTCCAGCCCTGTTCAATGTCTTTTTCAATGACCTGGATGAAGGCATCGAGTGCACCCTTAGCAAGTTTGCAGATGACACTAAGCTGGGTGGAAGTGTTGATCTGCTGGAGGGTAGGGAGGCTCTGCAAAGGGATCTGAACAGGCTGGACGGCTGGGCAGAGTCCAATGGCATGAGGTTTAACAAGGCCAAATGCCTGGTCCTGCACTTGGGGCACAACAACCCTATGCAGTGCTACAGACTAGGAGAAGTCTGTCTAGAAAGCTGCCTGGAAGAGAGGGACCTGGGGGTGTTGGTTGACAGCCGACTGAATATGAGCCAGCAGTGTGCCCAGGTGGCCAAGAAGGCCAATGGCATCTTGGCTTGTATCACAAATGTCGTGGCCAGCAGGTCCAGGGAGGTTATTCTCCCTCTGTACTCGGCACCGGTGAGACCGCTCCTCGAATCCTGTGTTGAGTTCTGGGCCCCTCACCACAAGAAGGATGTTGAGGCTCTGGAGCGAGTCCAGAGAAGAGCAACAAAGCTGGTGAGGGGGCTGGAGAACAGGCCTTATGAGGAGCGGCTGAGAGAGCTGGGGTTGTTTAGCCAGGAGAAGAGGAGGCTGAGGGGAGACCTCATTGCTCTCTACAACTACCTGAAAGGAGGTTGTAGAGAGGAGGGTGCTGGCCTCTTCTCCCAAGTGACAGGGGACAAGACAAGAGGGAATGGCCTCAAGCTCCACCAGGGGAGATTTAGGCTGGACTTTAGGAAAAAAATTTTCACAGAAAGGGTCATTGGGCACTGGAACAGGCTGCCCAGGGAGGTGGTTGATTCACCTTCCCTGGCGGTGTTTAAGGCATGGGTGGACAAGGTGCTGAGGGGCATGGTTTAGTGTTTGATAGGAATGGTTGGACCTGATGATCCGGTGGGTCTCTTCCAACCTGGTTATTCTATGATTCTATGATTCTATTTCTGAGGCTTCACTGCGCATCTAGCAGAAGTAGTTTTAGAAAGTATTATGCTGCAGTCTAGGTTAATCTGTCATATCTCTGCCAGCTCCCACAAGAAGTGCTAATGGATCAAAGAACTGAAAATACACCAAATGAGACTAGTTGGAAGCTAAATTCTTACACCTATTTCCCGAGTATTTAGATAATTGTCACTCAATAGTATTGCAATAACTCATTATTTAACCAAACACATCAGAACTTGATCTTATAAAAAAAAAAAATATCATCCCTTTCCCCCGTTTCTGTTGTTTGTGCTGGTGGTGTAAGCTGCTGTCTGCATATTCTCTACAAAATAGCTGTTGATGTTTCTTTGACGATATGGAGCACCTTGAGATTTATTGCTGAAAAATGTGCTAGTGTCTGGTGCCTGAGTAAACAGTTGTGCGGTTTTTGGATGCATGTTTCTACTGTCATGGAAGAGTATTATAGTCTGGGATTGCCACTAGTCTGACTGTCTGTGCAAAACACAAAATTCTTTACTTTTGTTTATTTTGAGAAAATTATTCAGAAGGGAAGTCAAATCTGGAAAGACCAAGTAAGAAAAAGGCATCAAGATATTCTTGGGATGACTTTCTATTTATAGTTTATTAATTTGATATTGAGAGTTTTATCTTTGTGGTAAGCAGTGAATCTCATTTTGAATATAGGGGGATTTTCTTCTCTGCAGTGTTTTTGCCTCCATGTTCATTTAAAATGTCAAGAGCTTGTGATAAGGATTGAAAGCGGAAAGCCACTAACCCAGGTGTCTGCTGTCAAGGTGTTAGTGTTTTAGGACAACGAAATTGTTGAAACTAAGAGGAAAACAGTACTACATGGATTTTCTTAGCAGACAGAAATTTAAAAGCTGTAAAATTTCACCAAAGACAGATCAAAGAAAATTTGAAAGGGTAAGCCATGCAAGTTGCGAAAGATGTGGGACAGTGATTCACATACAGCTCGGGAAGAGAAAGAGGAAAGGTGTTTTCTTTTGTAGCAGGAAAGTTGTATTTACCTGAGGATGAAAGGAAGTAATTTAATTGGAGAAGCAATTCCTTGATTTTGAGGAGAAGCCACGAGCAATAAACGAACACCACTTTTTCAGTGTGATTGTTCTTCAGCTTTCTTGAGGCAAACTGGTACTTCTTGTATTCACCTCTCCCTCTTTCCTGTGTGTAACGTTGAGGCTAAAGAAGATGCTGTGGGTAAGGGCAAAGGGTATTAGTGGAGCCAAATGGGATTTGGTGGTGAGTCATTTGAGGAGATGGTGGCTGGAATGGTGTTGGTGCTTGGAGGGTTTGTAGTACTGGGTGAGGGATTTAATGGGGCACAGTAATAGAGGGCTGGGAAGACACTGAATTACAGGGGACAGGGGTGTGTGTGTGTGAAGGAGTGAGTCTCTGATCTGATAGGATTTTAGAGAGGAGGCGTATCCTATCTAACATTTCTTCCTTACTTTTCCTGCCTCCTTTCCTGGCACTCATAATTCTGGCTAGGAAAGCAAGAACAGCTAAAAGGGGAGAGAGCACTCAGGGGTTACAGTATGGCTCTGTTGAATCTTCTGCAGAAGGGATGTCAGGATGGGTTGGATGGGTTCCTTTGCTACCTCCTCTCTGAGGAAAGCAAGATGGGGACCTGGGCAGGCATGGGAAGAGCAGGCAAGCTACAGCCATATCTGCCCTATTCCTGAAAAGTCTTTTTATTTCTGACCAAACACTACTGGGTTTAAGAACACTGGCCCAATTACATAAAATCTTGTGGTGGTGTTAAAGGAGAGTTGCATGTCTTTACATGTCTACTGGAAGCTGATGGGGTCCACCTGTCATAGAAGGGAAAGAGCTTCTTTGGTCATAGGCTTGCCAAGCTGGTGGAAAGGGTTTAAAATAAAATTGTCAAGGGAGGAGAACCTCAATCTACCCCTCTCCTACCAGTTTGATGCCAGTGCAGAAAAAGGTTCCCAGAGCCTGGTGGAGGATCACAGTTCAGCAGGAGGACACCTGAGGAGAAGCAGAAAGGAATTTCAGCCACTCCAGCGAGTAAGTCATCTTCATTGGGGGCCCAATTTATTTAAATGCCTCTATGTTAACACTTGTAGCATGGGGAATAAACAAGAGAAGTTAGAAGTGCATGCCTGCTGTGCTATGGCATCATGGAGATGTGATGTGATGGATCCCATGACTGGAGTGTTGGAATAGGAGAATACAGATAGTTTAGGTAGGACAAGCAGGTGAGAAAAGATGTGTTGCTCTCTATGTCAATCAGCTGGAGTACACAGAGCTCCCTTTGGGGATGGATGAAGAGTCAACAAAGAGCCTATGGGTCAGGATTAAAGGGAGGGCAGGAACAGGTGACATTACAATGGGAGTCTGCTACAGGCCACCCAACCAGGAAGACTGAGAGGATGATGGCCTCTGTAAACAGATAGGGGCAGCCTCGCATTCACAAGCCCTGGTTGTCATGAGGGACTTCAACCACCCCGATATCTGTTGGAGGGACCACAGGGTAGGACACAAGCAATCCAGGAAGTTTCTGCAATGATTCGATGATAACTTCATTCTCCAAGTGATAGAGGAGCCAATGAGGAGAGGTGCTATGTTGAACCTTTTTCTCACTAACAAGGAGGAGCTGGTGGGGAATGTGGAGCTCAAGGGCAGCCTTGACTGCTGTGACGATGAAATGGAAGACTTCAATATCCTTAGGGCAGCAAGGAGGACACACAGCAAGCTCACTACCATGGGCTTAAGAGCAGAATTTGGCCTCTTCAGTGATCTGCTTGGTAGAGTAACATGGGGTAAAGCCCTGTAGGGAAGAGGGGCCCAAGAAAGCTAGTTAATACTCAAGTATCACCACCTCCAGGCTCAAGAGTTATGCATCCCAATAAAGAGGAAGTCAGACAAAAACACCAAGAGGCCCGCATGGATGAACCTGGAGCTCCTGGACCAACCCAACACAAAAGGGAAGCCTACAGATGATGGGAGCAAGGGCAGGTAGCCTGGGAGGAGTACAGAGAAGTTATCTGAACAGTCAGGGATGAGATTAGGAAAGTTAAAGCTCAGATAGAATTAAACCTGACCAAAGACATGAAGGACAACAAGAAAAGCTTCTATAGGTACCTTGGTGATAAAAGGAAGACTAGGGGGAATGAAGGTCTTCTCCAGAAGGAAATGGAAGACCTGGTTACCCAGGATATGTAGAAGGCTGAGGTACTCAATGACTTTTTTTGCTTCAGTCTTCACTAGCAAGTGCTCAGACCACACCACCCATGTCTCAGAAGGCAAAGGAAAGGACTGGGAGATCGAAATGGCCCACTGCAGGAGATCAGCTTTGAGACCATCTAAAGCACCTAAAGGTGCATAAGTCCATGGAACCTGATGAGATGCATCCATGGCTCCTGAGGGAACTGGCGAATGAAGTTGCTAAGCCACTATCCATCATATTTGAGAAGTCATGGCAGTCTGATGAAGTTCCCACTGACTGGAAAAAGGGGAAAATAATCCCTGTTTTTAAAAAAGGGAAAAAAGGAAGTCCTAGGGAACTCCAGAGAGCTGAAGTGCTTCCCCTATGAAGATAGGCTGAGAGGGTTGGGGTTGTTCAGCCTGGAGAGGAGAGGGCTCTTTGGAGAATGGTACCTTCCTATACCTTAAGGGGGCCTACAGGAAAGATGGAGAGAGACTTTTTACAAGGGCTTGTAGTGATAGTACAAGGGGTAATGGTTTTAAGCTGAAAGAGGGTAATTTTAGATTAGATATTAGGAAGAAATTTTTTACTGTGAGGGTTAATTCTTCACTTCAAGAGTGAATGTAAGCAAAGTCTGACTTCGAATCTGGGGCTCTGGAGAAGAAGTTAAGGGAATCATTGACCATGATGCTGGAGACATAAAACTTTTGGGCTCCTGTCTGTTCCATTGAGTGATGAGATAGAGGACTAAGAGACTGAGAAAGATCTTTGGAATAAAAATGAGACACTGAAGAACACTTCAGCCTTTGGGAGAGTGGTGTTTGTCAGTTGTTTGGTCTTCTTTTTCCTGGAATTTTCTGTAAGGGAGCTTAATATGGACAAATCTATTCTACTCGACTGAAATGCCCCATGCTGGCGAGACTCTAGTCCATATGGTGCAGTCAGGGTGATGCTTCCAGGTGGAGAAGTGCTTCAGATAGTTTTGGGATCAGAAAAGGTATAGCTGTATGCTTTCTGGAGATGCTAGCCCACTCTGCTATCTCAGTTATTGATAGTTTAGTGAATTCTTCAACTTGCTCATTGTGTAGCATAATGGATTTACTGCTAGAAATCCTGGGACTAAAGGGATTGTAAAAAGTCCCACAGCTAAACAGAGATTCCTTGGAGTGCTTTCTGTCTCTGCAGGTCATCTCTAACTGTGGTCTACCTACTGAGTAATAATTTTTGAGAAATTCTTCAAGATCTGAACCATTTACAAAGCATGTATTTTTGTTGTAGGAAAACAGGTTTCCTAAGTCAGATGTATCACATCTTACGGGTTATATAGGCTGTATGCCTTCCCCTATTATATTTTCAGGAGAAAGTACTGCCAGCTCCAGAAAAGCATAAGTTAATCTGAATTTGTTTTCCAGTCCTTGTTGCCACCCTTTTTAATTATGGTTATGAGGAAGTGCTTTAGTTTCAATGGGACAACAAATTAAGAGATTCTTCCATCTCTTTGAAGATATATACACACCTGGTATCTGTGGTTTAGCTCTGGGGCCTTATTTATGCAGTAGAACTCCCTGCTTGTGCCACCAATGGCTACTGGGTATAGTAAAGAGAGGAACCTTGCATAAACAAACCTCTTAGTTCAAAGAAGATGTATTTGCACTAAATTTTGCCAGCTGGGGCTTAACCATATACAAACAATCCACAGCTAACTGTTTGAAGATCTGTGGGAACCTCTAGAAAATTCTCTAAGGCAGGCAAGAGAATTTCCTGTTCACTGTCATATCTTCAGCACATGCAATGTTACCCTAGAATATCCCAGTCTTCAAAACTGAACAAAATTGCTGACTTATTTGTAAATCAGTATACTGCTTATAGCTACGATATAAATAATTGTATATAGATGTTGAAGCTTTTTCATCAAAAACAGACTATGTAGTTGAGTCACGAGCTGTTACCTTTTCCTTTATATTCCTTCCTTTCATGGCTTGACACTGGAAAGACACGAAAGACAAAATTGGACTTTCTTTAATACTAATGTCCAGAGATTCACATTATTCATGTAAATTTATCCTCTATCGATTTGCTCTGCTTTTTTTTCCAGTCGCAGGGCAGGCTTTTCCATGTTCAGTTGCAGGCTTTCTCCTGCAAGTGTCCTGAGGTGTGGTCTAGGTGTGTTCAGATCTAACTTAGTCATTCATCTGTCACCTTGTCATTAGCATGGCGTCTGTATTTAATTTGGCTTCCTTCCTTTCTTCATAAGAAATCAGGTTTTATATACCATAAAAACTGCAGCTTATTATTAAAAGTTAGTTCTAAGTGAGATTCTTGGCTCTTATTTATACAAGAAGCAGTGAAAATAGTATCTCAAGTACTCTTTCAGATGAATGATATATCTGAAGGACCTGTTACATGTGGGTCCAGTATACTGCCTCATAGCCTTCTATTTCTCAAGCTTTAGATCATAAGCAATTGGTTTAAGAGTATTTTTTGCAATCTATTGAGTTGCTTGATAGGTCATAATCACCAACAACTTTCACTAGTTGCATCTTTTCCTCCCAGAAAATGTTGCTGAGTTATCATTCTGGTTAGTATTTCAATTGTCCCAGCATTGAGATCAACACTAGATTTACTTTGTAAGGATAGGTCTCTCCCTGAAAATGCTTGTGTTCTGAAGGGAAATTGAGAGAAAATATTATTACAGTTTTAGAACTGAAGAGATGAGATGCTGTGCTTGAGGCTCTAGGGCTCCTGATGGACACCAAGTCCATGAGCTAGCAATAAGCTCTTGCAGAAACAACATCTTGATCTGCATTAAGAAGAGCATTGCCAGCAAGTCAAGACAAGTGATCCTTCCTCTCTACTCGTCCCTGGTGTATGCATCTAGAGTGCTGCAGCCAGTGCTGGGCTCACCAGTGCATGAAGGCCATGGGCATACTAGAGCAACTCTAGTAAAATGCCACAAAAGTGATTGAGGGATAACAGCATCTGATGTTTTGATAGGAATGGTTGGACTCGATGATCTGTTGGGTCTCTTCCAACCTGGTTATTCTATGATTCTATGTATGAAGAGAGGCTGAGAGAGCTGGAACTGTTTAGCCCAGAGAAGAAAATGCCTGTGAGGATCTTACGAACGTATATAAATACCTGATTTTTGGTGGAAGGAATAAGGAGATTGCTTTTCCTCAGTGGCATCCAGTGACAGGACAAGAGGCAATGAGCACAAATTAAAATACAAGAAATTCCATTAAAATGCAGAGAAAACTTGGTTTAGAGTTAGTGTTATTGCTGAAACAGGTTGCCCAGAGAGATTGTGGAGTCTCCATTGTAGGAAGAAGTTAAAACCCAGCTGGTCACCATCCTGAGCTACTTGCTGGTGCTGACCCTGCTTTGAACAAGGAGTGCAACTACATGGTCTCTAAAGTTCCATTCTTAAATGCCATTCTGTGCCCACCAGCTTGCCCTGGCAGTCGTGGGAGTTTATTGTAGTGAGCAGAGCTGAGCACAGGATACCAGGCTGTCTGATCTGACCCAGCTGAACTTGGCACATGATCAGAGGGGCCTGCTCCCTAGATCACAAGATAGTAAGCTGGTCTAAAGACATGCTCTACTTAACACCCACATTCTTAGGCTTCTGCCCCCTGTCCCCAGGCCATGTTTGTAACAGGGATCACCTGCATGCAATAGCATCCCAGCTGCATTCCTTCTTCCTCAGGCACAGGGCCCTGTGAGCGGCCCAGGAGTCGCTATCACAGCTCTTGCTGGCAGTGGATGCCCGTGGGGGAGTGGGTAGTCAGCTACATTTACAGCAGCATTTGCTAATCTAGGAAAACAGTGTTTTAAGCCCTGCACCTATTAGAATCATCACTGGCATCACCTGGAGACAATTTTGCCCAGACACGAATACGCAGAAGACAAGCAGAGTAGGTCACAAAATTTCAGATTTTTCCAGTGCATCAAGACTTACCGTCTTGTGTTAGTGCTACAGCTACTGGAAATTATATTAAAAATATTTCTCTCTAGTTACTGCTTCTGATGACTCTGTTGTTCATAAAATACTAGATTTCGGCAACTGAGATGTGTGAGTGTTTGATATTAAGAAACAGTGAGGTTCAGTTTGAGGAAAATTGGTTTGGATATAACCAGGGCGATCAGATAGTCATGAATAATAAGAAGTCACGTGTGAACCATATATTCAGCAAAGTTAGGTGTCCAGTAAAACTAGTTTCAACATTGTTTGCACTACTTAATCTCTAAAATTATAATGTATGAGTCATAGCCCTTAGATGATCTTAACCTTTACTAGAGGATACCCTGCTTTGTGTTCAGTAGCATAAACAACTGAGCAAGGACCTGTGCAGACCTGGTGAATACAACAGGACCCTTTTGACAGTACTGTAAGTGATGCAGGTTTTTTTTCTGTGATAAAATTGTCAGATGTTATATACAGGACAACAGTTTATTAATAATCAATTGAGAAATTACCATGTTCATATTCAAGTTGCAATTTTAAACTTTTTGTGTTGTTTTATGATGGTTTAGGTCCTCATAGAGGGCAAGGTAAGTCCTCTGTGAGATAAGCATGTTTGTATAGCATAATTCTCTTCAGGAAAACTACATCTCTTAATGTTTTGGAAAGTTAAAGTTAATGGATGATAATAATAAATGTAGGACATGATTTGAAATAGGAATAGAGACTTAAGAATTGCTCTGTAAAGCTTCTAGAGGCTTTGGAAAAAAAGAAACTGTGGATAGAGGTAAAGGCTGAAAGAATTAATGGAAGTGTGGTGGTAGAGCAATTCATAAACAAATCAAAGAGCTCAAATTTAAATAGGTTCTAGATATGAAAGTGAACTTTCTGAAAGTGGTTTGTCATGGGGCTCAGGCCCTTCCTACCAGTAGTAGTATTGCTATAACCATGATATTCAAAAGGTGTGAATTAAGCAACAGTTACAGCATATATTAAGACAGAGATTAGGATTCTCAGTTCACTGAATTTTGGAGAACTAAGACACAGGACTGTTGAGGGCACAAATTCAGGGTCATCATAGAGGCTGATAATGATGCAATGATTTTACAAGACATAAAAGTCTGAATACTATTTTTCACTGCAAGTCAGAAACCCAAGATAATTTTCCCCTTTGTAAATCCTTATATTTTCCTCTACAGAGTACTTTATTTTATGAAAGATTTTGTAGGTAAAGTGATCATATATCACTGGAGGATGATTTATGTTACCAGATAATCCAGATTTTTAGTTCCTCCTGTCTGTTAACAAAAGTTGTTGAACCAAGTGTGGTACAGTTAGTATTATTTTTTAGAGGTAGAAGTTTTGCCACAGATGTGGAAAGGATGCTTTCCATGCTGCTGTGGCAAAGGCTTTCCTGTTCTATTGGTATCTTTTAGTGTCTTTATTCCTCTAGAATTTACTCATTCATCTTCACATTTTACTATTGCGGCTTTCTCTGCCAAAATCACCCTTTGTTGCCTTTCTGATAAAAAAGACTATAATTGTTCTAGAGTTTACTAGGGTTTTGATTTTGTTGTTATTATTTTTACGTGATTTGGTTCAGTTACTGGGCTGGACATGTCTTTGCATGCAGTAGACACACTTGCTTCCATTTGCTGTTCTGTGTACATACTCATTTACCCTTTCTTAGTAAGCAACAGAATATTTCCAGGGTCTTGCTAACTTCCTAATTGCTCAAAGCATATTTCTGTCTTTTGTTAGTTATGTGGAAATCTTTTTTAAATGGTGCTCAATTTTTCAAGCTTTGAGGAATCACTGTAACTATTCAAAACTTCCTCATTAACAAGTGCATTTAATTTCTCCCTGGAGCCTGCCTATATGTTTACATGCAGCCCATTAAAAAAGGTATATTTTTATTCTCACAAGGGAGGAAGATTGCACTTTTCTGCTTTGATTTTTTTTTCATCTTGCTAAAATTAACTGACTAGCCTTGAGTGGCTCCCTTGCTTTCTGTTCTATAGACCAGTACTTCTGAGTTAGAGCTTTTTATTTCTTAAAGCCACATTATAAACAGAACATTGAAAAGAAAACATTGTTAAAGGAATTGTAGCCTGCCCCTGATGAGGATGTCTTTGGTGTTACTCGATTCCTCCTTTACTTTAGATTTTATTCTTTCATCACTTCTTCAACAGATTAAGTAATTTTCTGGGAGTCTGCTTCCTTGAAATAGAAAGCTGGTATCCCTGAATTCAAATGGCTTGGAATCACTGACACCAAGCCAGCTTTGTACAGTGAAGGAATTGTCTTATTGCTGACCACAAGATAAAAAGATTTGTAAACCAAACATAATTTTTATTTTCTTCTTTTACAGAGTTATAGCAACATGAAGATGATGTTTTTCGTGTGTCTTTTAGTTGTTGCAATGAATTCTAACAGTTATTGCTATGAGCCTAATCACCGGGGTGTAAGAAACCAATATCAAAGAGGCCAAGAAAACCAAAATATGCCACAGCAGATTGTAGGGAACAGTGTTTGTCAGTTTGCATGTTGTTTCTACAAAGAGATTGCTTCTCGTGATAAGAGTGGGAATATTTTCTTCTCTCCTTTGAGCATCTCTACTGCCTTTGCGATGCTGACCCTGGGGGCCAGATCAGACACCCTGACACAGATTCTTAGAGTCCTTAGTTTTAACCCACGTGAGATTTCTGAAAATGAAATACATGAAGGTTATCGTCAACTCATGCAGATGGTAAACAGAAAGAACGAGGTGTTACAGCTGAATATGGGAAATGTTCTGTTTGTGCTTGACCGACTGAAGCCACAACAAACATTTTTAAACGATCTCAGAAACTTCTACGAAGGAGAAGCTTATCCTATGAACTTCAAGAGGGCTGATCAAGCCCAGGTAAAGATCAACGAATATGTAGCAGGAAGAACCAATGGGAAAATCAAAGATCTCATAAATAACCTCGATCCACTTACTGAAATTCTACTTATTAGCTACATTTATTTTAATGGTAAGACATATGTATCATATTTTCCTACTTCATACGTTATTTCCTCAGGTTAGCTTTGGACATCTTTTTTTTGCTATATTGTTTTGCAGATGAATTCATATCTTGTTTTCCTTTTGGTTCTTACTTAGGCAAGAGAACCGAGTGATCAGGCCCAGTCAACACGGGTTCACAAAAGGCAGGTCTTGCCAAACTAACCAGATCACTTTCTATGACAAAGTGACTTGGCTGCTGGATGAGGGAAAGGCTGTGGATGTATCTTCCTGGACTTCAGTAAAGCCTTTGACAGTTTCTCACAGCATTCTGCTTGGGAAACTGTCATCCTCTGGCCTGGACAGGCGCACACTCTCCTGGGTGGAAAACTGGTTGGAGGGCCGGGCCCAGAGAGTGGTGGGAAATGGTGTGAAATCCAGCTGGAGGCCAGTGACAAGTGGGGTTCCCCAGGGCTCAGTGCTGGCTCCAGCCCTGTTCAATGTCTTTATCAATGACCTGGATGAAGGCATCGAGTGCACCCTTAGCAAGTTTGCAGATCACAGAATCACAGAATCACAGAATAACCAGGTTGGAAGAGACCCACCGGATCACCGAGTCCAACCGTTCCTACCAAACACTAAACCATATCCCTCAGCACCTCGTCCACCCGTGCCTTAAACACCTCCAGGGAAGGTGACTCAACCACCTCCCTGGGCAGCCTGTTCCAGTGCCCAATGACCCTTTCTGTAAAGAATTTTTTCCTAACGTCTAGCCTAAACCTCCCCTGTCGGAGCTTGAGGCCATTCCCTCTTGTCCTGTCCCCTGTCACTTGGGAGAAGAGGCCAGCACCCTCCTCTCTACAACGTCCTTTCAGGTAGTTGTAGAGAGCAATGAGGTCACCCCTCAGCCTCCTCTTCTCCAGGCTAAATGACACTAAGCTGGGTGGAAGTGTTGATCTGCTGGAGGGTAGAGAAGCTCTGCAAAGGGATCTGAACAGGCTGGACCGCTGGGCAGAGTCCAATGGCATGAGGTTTAACAAGGCCAAATGCCTGGTCCTGCACTTGGGGCACAACAACCCTATGCAGTGCTACAGACTAGGAGAAGTCTGTCTAGAAAGCTGCCTGGAGGAGAGGGACCTGGGGGTGTTGGTTGACAACCGACTGAATATGAGCCAGCAGTGTGCCCAGGTGGCCGAGAAGGCCAATGGCATCTTGGCCTGTATCACAAATGGCGTGGCCAGCAGGTCCAGGGAGGTTATTCTCGCTCTGTACTCGGCACTGGTGAGACCGCTCCGCGAATACTGTCTTCAGTTCTGGGCCCCTCACCACAAGAAGGATGTTGAGGCTCTGGAACGAGTCCAGAGAAGAGCCACAAAACTGGTGAAGGGGCTGGAGAACAGGCCTTATGAGGAACGGCTGAGAGAGCTGGAGTTGTTTAGCCTGGAGAAGAGGAGGCTGAGGGGAGACCTCATTGCTCTCTACAACTACCTGAAAGGAGGTTGTAGAGAGGAGGGTGACAGGGGACAAGACAAGAGGGAATGGCCTCAAGCTCCTCCAGGGGAGATTTAGGCTGGACATTAGGAAAAAATTTTCACAGAAAGGGTCATTGGGCACTGGAACAGGCTACCCACGGGGGTGGTTGATTCACCTTCCCTGGAGGTGTTTAAGGCAGGGGTGGACGAGGTGCTAACGGGCATGGTTTAGTGTTTAATAGGAATGGTTGGACTCGATGATCTGGTAGGTCTTTTCCAACCTGGTTATTCTATGATTCTATGATTAATTATAAACAAACCTACTGGAAATTACATTCTGCTTGACACTGATTGTAATTCCTTGCAAAATTTATGGTAAATTTTCCTGTATCTTTTAATTTATATATTTATTTCCTGCAGAAGATTAAGTGAAATATACTTTAAGGAAGGCATTTCTATTCAGTAAAGCATCTATTCATTTACAGGCTAGGAGAATTTAAGCATTTTCTCAAATGTTTTGTTGGCTAGGAATTATTTGGAAATTCAATTCGACTGCTTTTTGTTTAGCAATTTCAGTTAAATTCAATGAAAACTGTGAAAATAAAATCTAGCATCTTAACTATTGAGTAAATTATATTTTTTAGGGTTTCTGTTACTGAGTTCACTCATACTCTTTTTTAATTCTGCTAACTATGCCTTAACTGATAGTATCACTGTAGCCCCAAAGTGTCCACATGCAGAGGTTTCCAACCTTTTTTTTTGATTTGCAGATTCAAATATCCTCCAGTGACAAGAGGAATCCATCAGTATTAAACACAAGCCTAATGAAAATAAGCTTGTTTTTCTTAATTAATTTGTGTGGTCTTCTTAGATACAGTCTACAAATCATCCCAGAGCTTTTCAGACTGCTGATCTGATGAGAAAAGGAGCAAGGCTGTAAGGCTCAATAAGTGGTCTAGTAATAAGTATTGCATCTTCTTTCAAACCTCCTCTTTTACTCTTCTATGATTACTCATTTTATAGGATCCTGAAAACAAAGCAAAGAAGAACAATATTTTGTAAATATGTGACAAAAATATCATTAGTTTTTATTGAAATGGAAGACACATTAGAAATACTATTCTTTTAAAACTATTAACCTGGATGCTTTCACTGTCCTCCTCAATATGAATCTTCCTCTGAAAGTAATTCAAAATCATATTTTTTCTTTTGTTTTGCTTTGCTTTTCATCTGTGTCTCTGCCCCTTGTGTTAATCTCTGAAGGTTTGCCTACAGCTAAATGGAGCTCTCTGGAATACAGATGATTAATATTTCTTAATTCTCTTGAACACATAATTGTTTGCTAAAAGTAATTTTTTCAAGATAAGCTTTTGCTTAGCATCAGTCACATCTTTCAAAATAGGCAAAAAGCTTTTACTGAAAGGTGTTTGAAGGAGTAGTATAAACAGTAACACAATGGGGATAAAAGCCTGAGAAACTCTGTATTAAAGAGAACTATTGCTGCTAATTTTATATGTTTTAAAACCAAGTTTTGTTTAAAATTAGATATTAATTATTACTGAAATGATTTTCCAGGTTCTTCAAATACAGTGGAGATTTAGGTTTAGCTTTTCAACTTTAAAGAAAATGGATTAAAGAATAACATTAATAGCAATAACAAGTAGGTTAATGTTAATTGTTCTAGAGGCTGGGATTAAACTGGAGAGAACCTCTAAAGCTCAAATACCCCCCTAACCAGTATATAGTTTGAGGCTCTTGTCCACTCTCTACACATTTAACCATCCTTGCAGAGCACTGGTGATGCTCCTCCCCCATTTTGTAATGTTGCATAGCATGAAAGTCCTTCCTTAAGGATGAAAGTCTGTTAATAATTTCTCGGTTCTCAGCCAGTGGGCATGCTATTCCACTACAGGACACCAGTCCTTTATCATGCCCTAGCTGAGCTGGTCACCACAAAGCATCGTACTTCGAGGTTCATTTTACACTTGAATGCTGTGAAGCTTTAGAGAAACCTGCTGTCCCTAGAAGACAGCCTCCTAACAGAGAGGAGAGCATTCCTCAGAATCAGGAGGAAAGCAGAAGTCCTGCCTGTTAGATGTCTGATGATAGAAGTCACTGTTACAAGGAAACATAAAAATAGTAACTTCTTCCATCTTCAAAGTATTGGCAGTTGTCGATTTATATTTTCAGAGGTCAATACAGTCCCATTTCAAATGGGACTTAATTCCAAATACTAAATAGGTGTTGTTTATATCCATTTCTTAGATGGTGGAAACAGCAGACCATAATTTCTTTGTTTGTACTAAGCTGCCTAATAATGATTGTTGAAAAAGAAATCAGAAGTCAAAAGGGGTTGCATCTTGCTTCATGGTTTTCTTAATGAGACTTATTTTACATTATGGCCTTTGTTTTGCCCACTAAATTTGTCACAAATTTAATTTTGCTCTAGAAGACAAAACTGAACTACAGAGTAGCACCACTTTTTTAAAAAATAATGAAACACCCTGCTCCTCTTTTTTTTACCTGTTCAACCTCTGAAATGGATGAGGTGGATAGTTGGAATTTGGTTTAGAACTTCCTCTCCACTAAGGATAAGAACATTTCAGAATTTCAACACAGTTTGTTTCACTATAAGCAAGTGAGGAACCTTTGAAAATCTAATGTTGTGAACATGACATTACAAAAAAATTTCTGTTGTTTTGCTTCTAAACCCAGCAGTCTGGTAGAATCAATTTTTTCATGACTTTATTGGCCATGAACTGAAGTGGCATGTAAACCCTTTCTTTCTGCAAATAAGCTGAATCCTTTCATTTCTCTGGAGAATTCATCCCTCATGTCACGTTTCATGAGACTGCTCTGGTGTGGAAATAAGGAAAGGAGAAAAGCTTTCTTCTTCTGAACTCTCATTTGATGGCTGCATCATAAGAGGGCTTTATAGGCCACTTAAGACTGTTATCATGAAGAACATGCACACTAGAACCTTTGATATCTCACTCTGAACTCTGAGGGAGTTTTTTACACCACTGTGTGTTTCTATTGAATTATTCTGAGTATTCAGTAAGATCAAGTGATCACTGCAAACTGGTCTGTCTTTGAAGATGATCCAGCTGTACCAGTGTCTGTCATTCATGAATGTGACCTGTGGTGACTTGTCCTCTGTTTTCATGTCCTCAAAATATCCTATAACTCTGTCTCTTGTATTTCAAGCTGAATGGGAAAAACCTTTTGATCCAAAAAACACTAAAAAGAGCAAATTCTTTGTGGATGGGAACAAGGCTGTTGAAGTCCCGATGATGTTTGGAATGGGCACTTTCAAGCACGGCTATGATGAACAGCTGTCTTCCACTGTGGTGCAAATGGATTACAAGGGAGGTGCCTCAGCATTTTTTGTTCTGCCTGATCAAGGAAAAATGGGGAAGCTGGAGAAAAAAATGAATTGTGGACGTATAACAAGATGGAGAACATTATCCTCAACAAGGTAAAATTCTGCAGTTCTTTGTTCAGATAATAGGCAAGGAAACACATCAGTTTCAATTGGCAGGGCTATGACAGAATCAGGGTACTATTTTTAGTTCTATTTTAACCTGCAGAAGAATTCCAACTGACCAAAGTTGAAATCTGGTTCGATGGTATTCCTGTTTTTTCACATTCAGTACTGTATGAAGAAAAAACCTTCACAGCTTTAGGACTTTTGCAATTTCCTCATTTTGTTTCCCATCTTCAACTCTCCATAGCCCTTGGTTTTCAGTCTTAAGACCTCTTCTCACTTTTTTGGGGGCAGGTCTCCTGTCTTCCGTTTACAAGTAAATTCCCACCACTTTTCTTCAGCCTTTTTTTTTGTCCCTTGCTTCCTTTCTGCACATTACAATTACCGTTATATGTACATTCATTGCTGAAATAATAGCTTAGCTTTCATTTGTCAGTTGTGAGGGCAAAGCTCAATGGTAAAGGTATAGACCAGCTGGTATATTGCAGAGACATTATATTCAGGTGCTTTGAAGATTTATGAAAGCAAAACTGTAATAAGCTACACTTGCTTTGAGGTAACTTTGAGACTAGATAGCAGAAAGTTTATATGCTTTCTAAAACCACCTTTAGACTCCTTGCATTTAGTATCGTGTGTAGTAGTAGCCTTTGATGGGACAAATAAGATGATGAATGGAGATAATTTTTTTTTTTTTTTTGTCAAAGAAACACAATTGCCTTTAAAATCAGCAAGAAAGACACTAAATATGATTGGGTGGGTTTATGTTTCTCTCCCCATCCTCTGCCTCCCTTCCAAACTGGAACAATCTACTAAAAGCCATGAATGGGAGCTGTAAAACATATAAGGGCATCACTGTCAAAGACAAGCTTGTTTCGTGCAGGTCCCTGTTTTTCATCATGACAATTCTCTCCTGCAAACTAATGATAAACTCCTCCTTTCCCCTCTAGTTTTCAAAGCAACTGATTGTCTTTTCTATTATTTGGGGACTGTGGGAAGTCTTAATAACTGGATTTGATCTAGACTATGGAATGATTCAAGGACTGTGAACAAACTATTTTTGTCCTTGTTTATCTGCAACAAGGTGTGGAAGCATCGTGAGGAACATTCTTCTGTTGGAACATTACTGTTGGCTGCTGAACAGGGGACAATCCCAACATATTGCCAGTACAGGCAGCTGAGATTTCTTTAATGGCTGAACTGCAGAGAAAACATCACTTTCTATTCTGGAAAGTATATCCTAGTGCTTCCTGTTTGGTCACATTGTTGCTTGTTGAAAGCAGATGGGGGCTTGTAAATGAGCTATGTAATAGCAAGATGGGTGATTCAATGATAATTGCATCCTCACTTGAGATGGCAATCAGCAGTCAGAAATTAGGCAGAGTAAGAGATCAGTAACCTATTGTGAATCTACCAGCTCTCACATTTTTGGATACCAGCCAGATTTGGCATTAGATTGTATGCTGTACTGGAGGTATGGGACCTTTCCTTCATGCTTGTCCACTGAATAATTTGCTGTTTGGCTAGCTTCAGTAAGTGCTCCATGTCTTCCTGACCTGAAAGCTTGGACAGCTGACCTGGTTTCTCACCAGAAAACAGTTCCTACTGTCAGCATTATCACTAACCTCTGCCTCGTTGTGCTGCTTCTAGCTGTAAATGCTGGGTTTAGCCTTTGAAAAGTAGTCGTTAAACCCTTACTGAAAGAGTAAGGAAGAAATTAGTCAGAAATATGGAACTTAGATTAATTTATGGAAAGCAGCAAACTAATTACTTTCAAAAAACCTAATAAAACAGACATTGGACTTGACATAGAAAAAGAATTATCTGTTGAGTAACTATATTCTGACAATGTGCTTTTGTTTGTTTTACGTGGACAACCATACAATCACTGCCACATGCTGTCTTGTACTTTCTTTTGTTATATCTTTTTGTCTTTCCTGTCCTGAATTGTATGATAAACACACATTTTTTTTTCTCCAAAAGTAACCAGTTAACTTGGATGAGTTAGGTTTTTGTATGCCAAGCCCAAGAAACCTAAAAGAATCACTTTTTCACATGGTGATTCCACTGCATCCTCAGTAAAGGGACATGATTAAGGTGCTTCCAGCAGAAAGCATAGAATATCACTAACTTCTGAAAATGTCAGATGAATATCCTTAGGGAGGTACGCCTGTATTGCACTGAATTATTGCTGGGTCAGTCTTACTCTTCATGTATTGGCTCACTGCAGACAATGAGCCAGCAACCTACAACCCTAGCCTCTCAACCAGCGTTCCAAAATTGTAATAAACCGTCTTTTCTATTCTCCAAATTAATGTCACTTTACATCTCCCACACAGAATAGGGAGAACCTGCAAGCAAAATGTCTCTTGGAAGAAAGTAAAATGAACTTGTCTACCAGCATTCTGTTATACTGGGACGTCTGATCAAAAGTTTCATCATATTCTTGCATTTTTCTTTTAGTGGCACAGTAAATTTGCGTATTCCAAAATTCACTCTTTATGGGACATACGACCTAAAAGATATGTTATATAAAATGGGCATCATGGATGTATTCACTGATAAGGCTGACCTGTCTGGGATCACTGGGCAGCCCCAGCACAGAGTTTCCCAGGTAAGTCATACACGCTTTTTGTTGCAAGGGTCCATGGCTACATCACTTTCTTTATAGCTATTAATGATGCAAAACTGTAGAGTGGCTTTTCTTCACATGAAAAGGCCTCTGTTGGCATACAAAGGATCTCACCCGTATTATTTCCCCTGTCAGCACCACTGAGTTGGAGCGGATTACAAATCTGTAATTTTTTTTTTAATCTAGGAGGCCTTTCTGATCTATGACCTTATAAACCAGACATGACCAAATCATTCTCTCTCTACACCTTGATACCTTCCTGTGGCATGTTGTTACAGTCATTACATTGCTGCTTCTGACTGTGTCTACCTTCTTCAGCCTGCCTGTGGGCGAGAAGGGAGCTGTAGGATGTATTATTGCTTGTGTTTTATAGAGGGGAGAAGATAAACAGTACTTGATTTTAAACTTTAGGAGAAAGGAAACTGCAGTTTTTAAAAACATTTGGCTTTAAGTGTATAAGCAATGAGTGTTATTATTGCCAGACTGAGGCAAAAGCTACAGATAAGTCATAGTTCAGTACACTTAGAGTTTAAAGCTAACAACTAATTCAAATTTAATTGTCTAATCTAAACAAAACAACAACCCTTGTGACCTCAGGTGGAAGCTGGTGAATTAGGGTCTATGAATGTCTTGATTTTGCAAGCTAAAACTTATATGTTTCTCTGCTCTGGCCCTGTATTTCTAGTCTTTATCGTTTGCTCTCATTTTTTCCAAGATGTTAAGGAACTTGGGAAACATAATTTCAGGATGTTATTTATTATGCCATTCTGCATGTTAATTCTTAAGCTGTGTGAGCTTGTAATAGGCACTTCAATGTGATTGTGGGCTCCCAACATTTAATCCAGCTCTGCAGATCTGCATGAACGGGAGCAGGGAATAAGAAAAGAAACAAAGCAAATGTTTTTGCTAGCAGGGACAAGCCGTTGTGCAGGGAATGAGCTTTTCCTCTCTGGTGCTAGGAAAGCTATGCGTCATAGAGCTTGCTGATTTTTTTTCCAGCTTTGCCATCTTTGTGCAGTGGACTCACACCTGTCCATCTGATGCTTGTTTCTTACCGATAACTTCTCCAGGCATTTAGCTCAAGTTCTTATTTAGATGACTAGTTTTGTAACCCCTTGACTTGTAACATCTTTCTGTTCACAGGCTGTTCATAAGGCTGTGGTAAAGGTGGATGAGACGGGCACCGAAGCAGCAGCTGCCACAGGCATGGAAATAGTGCCTATGTCGGTTCCAGTTACCATTACATTCAACAGACCCTTCCTAACGGTCGTAACTATGGAACAAAGTATACTCTTCATGGGAAAAATTGTGAACCCTTTGAAGAAGGATTAAGTTGATGTACACATTAGGTATGCGGTAATCACCACTGTTAAAGGAAGTGTTTGACCTGATGAATATGGCATGGCTGCAGAAGGCTCTCCATCTCTTAACTGATGTTATTCACTGGGTTTTTTTTTGTAGATGAGGCTCAGTTTAAGTTGTCATAACTGTGTATTTGTTTGGGCCTTGTTGCTCTTGGTGTGGTTTTTGGTTTGGTTTTTTTTTTGATTTTTTTTTTTTTTTTTTAAGGAAGGTTGCATTCAGGCAGAACCGTCTTTAGGCCTGGGACAAAATAGGCCTGTGTGATATTAACAGCATAGATACATCTTCTGTCAGGGAAGATAAGGAGCATGTGGCTGGAGTGTGTTCTGTAAGCCTGCTTCTTCCCTTATGGTTGCCTCGTCACCTTTTTTTGGTGTTGACTGACAAACAGGTACAAGTTATGGAACTTTACTATTTGTGCTCATTTCCCTATCAACATGAAGTTCGTATCTAGCAAAAATCTTCACATACATAATGCTTACTACCTTGCATAGTACAACTACTGTCCAGTAAGTCTATTACATCCTGGCCTTTCAGCTGTTGCCCCAGCTAGGCTGCTGCAAATGTGTCACAGAGGGTGGGATTTCCTCCTGCACATTTATACTGGTCTGCCCAGTGTGTTTGTGAGTGTTTACTATCCAGACTCATTCCAGGGAAAATATTAGCAGGTCTAAGAAAAGAAGCAGATCTCTGTGGTTTAGTGCCCTGGAGCTGACCTTTGTGAATCATATATACAGCTCAGAGGAGCCAGAAGACTGCTTCTAACCTATGCCTGCACCTAATCCAGCTTCTTGAAGCTCACAAACAGCAGGAAACACAGACCATCTTCCCTTAGTGCCGGTGCCTGTACCAGTATCCTCTGCTCCTGGGAGACTACCCATGGTAGTAAGCACCATTCCAGTATAGTTGATAGGATCAAGCACCCTACTGATAACACCCATACCCCATCAGTGACACTTACTGTGTCTCTTGACATATAACCCCTTCTGTTCCCAGACCATCCAGTAATACAACATCGGTACTTATTTCTCATCTGCTTCATGATTAGTATAGCCACAATATTATAGAGAACTGTTTTCACTATTAAGATACACAATACTAAAAGTCACATTCATAATGTGCATGCTTATTTATTTTTTCTTGTTTAATTTACTATCTATTTTTTCTTCTATATTTCACAGCATCTATCATTATTTTAATTCTTTGCTCATGTTCATGGTATATATCTGATCTCTGGTTGCAGGAGGGGTAAATTATTGACCAAAATGGGTTAGTCTGTTAATAGGTATTAAGCATTAACACGAGTCTTTGTACAGCCTTTAAATATGCAGGCAATTGTACTACAATCGAAGAAAAACAATGAATAAACATGACTTTAAAAAGTTTCTAATTTCGCAGTTTATTTCTGTAGTTCAGAGTTAAGAGCTAAGTATGTTTCAAGCAGGTTTTTTTGAATGGTGTCAACAAGCAGTTATTAATACATTACTCATATATATTAGATCAGCACAGTAATGCCAATACTGAGCTTCAGAAAGTCTTTGGCCTAAATTCCTGTTCAGTGTATAGTTGTATATCTCTGTTAGGAGTAGAATATTTTGGGAATGTTAAGGATTTCTTTGATGCAGAGATACTTGGTTCAAAGGCTATAGACAGTGTGCTGCATCTGGTCTGTCAGGTGTGTGGCTCTGTGTGGGCTCTGTGTGTGGCTCTCATATGTCTTTTAAAAATCTCACTCTTGACTCCCTCTAATAATGGTGTTACCAGTCTTGACATGTGCTTTGAGCTGTGGTTCCTGTTATTCCACACACAAAATATAAGCCATCTAGATATTTTTAAAAATAGATTAGACAGAAAAAGCAAGAAGAGTGCTTAGAAGCTATCAGCTTTTTGCAGAGGAATCCACTTCCAAATTAAAAGTACAGTGAAGAAACCCTGCTTTGTGTGGCATTGAAATCAAGCAATAAGGAAGAATAAAATTTCCATTTCCCAAAATGAAATGTAGATGTAATTAAATTGTTTTAATTTGTCTCTGACTACATCACTGGATACCTAGTAAAACTTGACAGGTAGCACATTTCAACAGTTTCTTACAGAATGTGGTAGTTCACATTGATCTAGAGGCACTGCAGATCTTACGAGGTCACAATCAGTTTTCTGACATAATCAGAAGTTGCAAATTGCTTTCCTGTAAAAAATTTAGAGCAATGCATTTGGTTGTATATATATAAAAAAAATAAATAAAAAATAGGCAGATTTACACAATAAAATAAATGAGAATTATGAGGGGTTTTCCCCTCATAAAAAAATTGAAAAGAAAATTGAAGAAAATTGAAGTTCTGGTCAAATGAGGGATTACCCCTCATCAAAAAGACCAACACCACAACAGTAAATCTAAAACCGCAACAAGAAAGGACAAGGACAACCCTGAGGAAAAAAAAACCAACCAAACAAAACCAACTTGCAGAAATCATAGCATATAATAATATCTTCTTTTCAAAGAGATCAGAAACATGTCAGAGCGTCTGAGGGATAGGTACGTGTTCAAAGTGTAAAAGTTTTAAGAGGGGAAATGGCAAAGCAGAAAAGCTCAATCCATTGCACATGTAATCCCTTTGCAGTGGTTGAGCCTGAACAACTATTTCAGGTTGAATTAAGAATAGAAGAGCTTTTAGAAAAAATATAGAAGAGCAAGTAGCAACAAATTGCCAGGATTGTTTAGTATGTGTGCAATAGCTCTTAGTTGCCTCAAGAACAAAACTGTCAAACTTTACACTGTGGTGCATCACTTAGATCAGTCTCTGTACCAGAGTAATAAGAAGTGACATATGTGACTTGTTTTTAAAAGAGGTGTGAATGAGAATGCAGTGAATTGCAGAACAGTTAGTCCAACTTTGGTATTTTGGAAACTGTAGAACTTGTAGTTGTATGGATAGGTAGGACAAAATATTGAAGAAGTAACACAGCTTTACAAAAGGATTCTTTGAAAGAGTGGATATGTGTGTGGTTTGATTGATACATGTCACAATGTTTGGAAAATTATAAGATCGCTCACCCAAGGATCTCAAAAACCCCTAAGCCTGTAGGGAATGAAGAGACCCTTTAAAAGCAAGAAGTTCATGCTTGTATTGTAGAAAGAAGTCAGAGATCACGTGGGAACCTAATGAACTGTAAGGTGACACATTTTTCTCATGGTCTTATCTTGTTCAAGGGCAAGGATCTCATGGTACTCAGTGACAGGCTGATAAAATGGCAGAGGAAAATCACTGCCAATAAATCTAAAGCAAAGAATACAGGGAAAGAAGCCCACGTGTTCTCTTATATTAGGCATTGCCACTCAGATTAGAGATTTTGCAGAGATGCCGGGTGGACCACTGAGTATGTCATCTCCGTGCTCAGTGCTGGTCTAAAAGGAAACCAAGCAGCAGGAGATACAAAGAAAGGAAGAAATAGAAAGAAACATCAGCGTGCTCCTGTGCCATGGTGTGCCCACACTGTACAGACAATGTGCAGTGCTAGATACTGAACTAGGTGGACCTCTAGTTTAAGCTAAGTGTGGCGATTTATAGGGCTAATAGAATAGTGTTATCTGTGCATATACTATGTATCTGTAGGCTAAACTCAGAGCCAAAGCTTAAGTGTTTATTTCCTTTTGCTATGCCCAGGGGTGTCTCAGACAACAGTGTGGGGCTGGCAATTATGAGTATTTTTATTTCCTCAGTTAACAGCAACACTTCTATCAATCAGCTCACTTTCAGTGGGAAATAACTAAAAGTCAAAGCCAACTTACATGGCTCAGTAGTTTAGGAGCATCCATTATTAAATAAGAAGTGCTTATTTTTGTGTATTTTACAAAGGGCTTTTTATCACTTCTTTCAATGACTGAAGCAGGTGAATTTACATTTGTATACTTATTCACAGTTTTGGTCTTTTTACTATCATTGTTCATACTTTTTACAATCACCTGAATACTTCACTATTTACCAGTGTACCTTCACAAAGACTCTAACCAGATCTATAATATCTCTTATTTAATGTTTCTGAGTTTTGCTCTTTTATTTCTCTATTTATTTATTTTAATGGAAATCTCTCTTTACCAGCTTGTTTTTCCCATCAGATTCACACCAAACATTCTGGTGTAAAATTAATTTTCTTGAAATGAAATAGCTCTCAGTATATCGATTCAAAACTATATTTCCTCTACATCTATGACCTTACAGTATATGACAAATCTATTTTTAGTCCATTAAAAAAAGAAAAATGAGAATAAACATTTAAGTGACAAAATAACACCTTCCTCATTGTTCAGGTCCCCTACAACTGATGCAGATTTTTCCATCCAAACTTGAAGAAATAAGTGATTGATTTTTTTTGCTTTATTGGCAAACAATACTTTGTTTGCAGTCACTCTTCTCCTACAATCGTCTTTAAATAATGTCCATAGTCTCATATTGGTATTATCTTCACATTCAGTAAATGACATATCTCTCTCAAGAGAAATTTCAAGATGTTGAATTTTCCAAACTTGTGACAAAAATTTAAAATCTCAACAATTTTCCTGAAAATGTTTTTGAAATTTTCTTCCATTGTATTGGTAAATATTAGAAATTTTATCCCTTGATAACATCTTCAAAAAATTAAAGTTAGTTTTGAACATTTTCATAATTTCCACTTGAAAATCTTGACAAAACCAATGCACTCCTGAAAATGTTCTGATTTCACTGACTCTGCTTTCTTATATGGAAGTTGGTCCCTCAGAAAACCTCCAAGAATTTTTTCTGAGAAAATATTTTTCATGGTGACGTCAGGGGCTGCAGGAAGAATCTGGGTAATTGCACAATCTAGGAAAGTTTCCCAGATGCAGAAAAAACTTGAAATGAACGCCTGTGAAACGTTTTGTAAGTAACATAATATTGAAGCTATAGCTCAGTTATCAGCCTACCATCATCAAAGATGATGGGGAATGGAGTGGGACCCCCAGCTCAGAGGATTTATAGACTTCTTAGCTTTAGCCATGTACTGAGTACCTATGGAGCAGTAATAGGAATATCTGGTTTTAAAATAAACTATGAAGGGAAGTGTGTTTAAAATGTGCTGGTAAAAAAATTTACTTCCTTTAGAGAAGGTGAATCCTTTTATGCTTAGTCCTGGCTTGCAGGATGCTATTTCTGGTGAGGACATCCTATTCACTGTGCTTCATAAAATAGCTCAAGAGACATCCCAATAGTTCAGATAGCTCCAAAGAACAGGGGATGCTAAGTGTCATCTGTGCTATAATATTTGGGTGTTGGATTTTGAGTTATAGTTAATTAGGAGTGTGGAGGCGAATTAGAAAAACAAATGTGTTTGCTAAGAGATTAATTCAACCATCATTAGTAGGAGAGCTGGAGCACTCACAAATGCTGGAGACCAGTTCAAACAGGTTTTCATAATCCCCACCCACCTAAGTTCTACCAAAGGCTTTAATTTAAAAAACATTGCATCATTGAGGAAAAATATACTCTCACTGGATGATCAATGAACCTGAGAGCAGGACATCATCACCTAGAAGTTCTTGTGACCTGATTAACCTTTTTGCTCTCTATGGCTGAGCCCCATTCTCACTGACCCCAGCCCTAGGAGTGCCAGAACACCCTACTGCTCTATGGAATACGAAACCTGGGAATTCTGTGAAAATCAGTCTGTGGTCCCCAAAAGTTGACTTTTACTGAAGGTTCTTGCTATGATTCTTTTGGGAATTCCTTCCTCCATGATTCTTCAACAAGCTCCATTGGCCATTGCTTTCCAAGGAGGAGACAGAAGCACAATGTACCAAGATGATGAGAGTGGTCTGTGAGTGATTGTGGGTGATGTGAAGGAAGGCAGAAAAAGAATGTCAGTTTGTAGGAGCCAACACCAGACAGGGTATTGCCTAGTTTTGGATAGGGAAGTTTTGATCTGTAGCGAAAAAGCCAGCAGTTTTTTGTTAAAACTAGCAAGTCTGAGATGCTTGTGTAATGGCTGATTACATGGAAAAAAGGGGCTTTTTTTACTTGTCCACGTATTGGTGTAGTTTTTTAGTGTTTTTAAAACCTGTGCTGTGTTGACCTAAATCATCTCCCAACAGAGTTAATAGCAGTGACCAGAATAAAGCTTAATCTGTGCCATATATCTTCAAAATAAAATCCAAATCTGTCTTCCTTCTGCATTTGTTCCCTGATGGACTCCTGTGTTTGTACCTTCATTTTCAACTGAGCTGTTCTGCGTGAGCAGAGAGACTGTTAGGGAGTAATAAACAAGGTAAATTGCCTGTGAGGCTTGCAAGACCACTTTCTGGTCCCTTTCTTTGAGCATTAGCCAAAATCCATATTGTGTGCTTGGACAGCTGATCTTCTGAGTCACAGAATAATGTCATTATTGTTTACTTCAATCCACTTTGATCAGCCTTACTTGATCGGTTGTATGATTAAAGGTAGGCACTCGATTTGGTATCACCCAGGAGTACACAGGAGTTAAGGGAAGGAGTTCAGATGAGATGGTCCCAGATAGTATGGCCAGTGGACCAAATGGGAAGGTGAAGAAGAACTTTTTAATGAAGGCTTTCAAAATAATGTTAGTTGCTCAAGTCTTGAATTACTCACTGGGATGGTTCTTGTTAAATGTATTTTCATGTTGTATAGACACACATTTATTACGATTTTAAGTAGCATATTGCTGTTGGAAACCCATAATTAATTGATTAATTTCTTTCTTTCTTTAACGCAAGAATATTATTAAGAAAGAAGGATGGGCCAGCTGTTACACAGCACTGGGCTGGGACTTGGGAGGTTCTGCTTCGCTTCCCAGCTCAGTCACAGGTTCACTTTGTATAAACTTAGATTCCTGTCTGTTCATTGCTATCCACTGAGGATGATCATCCTTCCTTTCTTTGTTTAAAGAGTCAGAACAGGATTCAAGTGCCATACCATAGCTAAACAGTATGAATTCAAAAGTACAACACAGGACTGGCAATAGATGAAGAGGTTCAGGTGAAATGATCCCTGCTGGCATGGTCAAGCTGGAGGGTGAAAAAGAATTTTTTAGTGAGCTCAATGATCTTATCCTGCTCTATTTTCTGGTACAAGAGTCTTGTGTTGTAGGTATTAGCAATGGATATTTGTATTTTCTAGTCATGAAAGAAAAAATTCTGGTAAAAGGCTTGCCTTGGGCAGTGCCCCGTGGTGTGTGCAGATTATTAATGCTTGCAACTTCATAGAATCATAGAATGATTTGAGTTGGAAGGAAA
Organism: Phaenicophaeus curvirostris; assembly: GCF_032191515.1. Classification (NCBI taxonomy): domain Eukaryota; kingdom Metazoa; phylum Chordata; class Aves; order Cuculiformes; family Cuculidae; genus Phaenicophaeus; species Phaenicophaeus curvirostris. Next base: position 53,200,231 of record NC_091396.1, on the reverse strand, counting down.
ATTAAAGATCATCCAATTCCAACCCTCCTGTCATGGGCAGGGACACCTTCCAATAGACCACGTTGCTCAAAGCCTCATCCAACCTGGCCTTGAACAACTTCAGGGATGAAGCAACCGCAACTTCTCTGGGCAACCTGTTCCAGTGCTGCATCACCCTCACAGTACAAAATTTCTTCCTAATATCTAATCTAAATCTACCCTCTTTCAGCTTAAAATGTTTGGGCCTCATCCTGTCACTACACTCCCTAACAAAGAGTCCCTCCCCACCTTTCCTGTAGGTCCCCTTTAAGTACTAGAAGGCTGCTATAAAGCATCCCTGCAGCCTTCTCTTCGCTAGGCTAAACAAGCCCAGCTTTCTCAGCCTGACCTTGCATGATAGGTGCTCAAGTCCTCTGATCACCTTCCTGGCCGTGCTCTGGATTTGCTCAAACAGGTCCATGTCCTTCATGTGTTAATGACTCTGGAACTGAACACAGTACTCCAGGTGAGGTCTCACAAGAGTGGAGTAGAGGGGCAGAATCACCTCCCTGGACCTGCTGGCCACACATCTTTTGAAGCAGCCCAGGATATGGTTGGCCTTCTGGATGTGAGTGGACATTGCTGGTTCACGTCTAGCTTTTCATTCACCAGCACCCACAAGTCCTTTGTTTCAGGGCTATTCTCAATCCATTCTCCACTCATCCTGTAATTGTGCTTCGGATTGCCTCAACCTGGGTGCACGACCTTGAACTTGGCCTTGTTGAACTTCATGAGGCTTGCATATACCTACCTCTCAAGCCTGTCCAGGTCTCCATGGAAGGGAAAGATGCTAAACAACACCAGTCCCAATGCTGAACCTCATGGAACACCTCTTACCACTGGTCCACTTGGACATTGACTGTTGACCACAACTCTTTGAGTGAGATCATCCTTATCCACTGAGCGGTTCATCCATCAAATCCATGTCTTCTATACAGTGACCAGAATATCATGTGGGAGAGTTTCACATGTTTTGTACAAGTCCAGGTACCTGATGTCAGTTACTCTGACAGTATCCACCAGTGCTGTAGCCCCATTGTAGAAGGCCACCAAATCCATCAGATATGGTTTTCCCTTAGCGAAGCCACATTGGCTGTCAACAGTCACCTCCTTATTTTCCATGTGCCTCAGCTGAGTTTCCCAGAGCATCTTGCTGGGGCACAGAGGTGAGACTGACTGATCTGTAGTTCCTCAGGTCTTCCTTTCCCCCCTTTTTATAAATAGGGGTTATTTTTCCCCCTTTCCATTCAGTGGGAACTTCACTGGACTGCCTCGACTTCTCAGATATGATGGATAGTGGTTTGACAACTTCATCTGCCAGTTCCTGTAGGAGCCACAGATGCATTTCATCAGGTCCCATGGCTTCACCAAGGGCAAGTCCTGCCTGACCAATCTAGTGGCTTCCTATGATGGGGTGACCACAACAGTGGACAGAGGAAAAACAATGGATGTAATCTAACTGGACTCCTGTAAAACCTTTGACATGGTCCCCCACAACACCTATATCTCAAAACTGGAGAGATATGGATTTTATGGGTGGACTGTTTGGTGGATAAGGAATTGGTTGGATGGTCACATTCAGAGAGCAGTGGTCAACGGCTCTTTGATCTTTAAGGTCCCTTCCAACCCAAATAATTTCATGATTCTATGATTCTGTGGTTCTATGATTCTGTGATCCTATGATTATGTGATCCTATGACTTGTGCATTTACATGTGCTTAATCACCTCTCTCCATTCTGTAATATATGTAGGTAGCTAGGACTTCTTGGATGCAAGCACTAGGCACATCAGGAAAGAAGAAATTTTCTGTAACGTCCAGAGGACATTTTATGGAAGCTTGCAACTAAGGAATGTTTCTAGTTTCACTTTGAGGCTGTATAAAGCAGCATCCTGCAGACCACAGATTTTTAAATTCATATCACTGTTACCGAGGGAGTTTCTGTGAGGGACGTATTCTGTGGTGGAATCAAATTCCAGTGCCCTGGTATCTAATTGATCAAAAATTATATTGTCCTCATTAAACTCAATAAAAAACTGAAATGATGTTCAAGGCCATTAGAAGTAACTTTTTATTTTCACATCATCTTCTCTCAATGAGGAGGTAAGATGTGTCATTTTTATCTTACAGACAAGAAAACTGAATCCTAGCAGAGAGTGTTAGTGATGTTCCCAAGGTCAAAGCTGAACTGCTCAACAGAACTAGCAATCTGATCTGAATTTTCAGCTCATTGCTTCTCTCATCAAGCAGTCCTTTCCATCCTGAAGTCATTCCAATGTCCTGAAAAATATTTGAGCAACAGATAATATTCTTGGAGGTCTTTATAGTCAATAAGACTGCAACATGGATATTTCGGCAACTATTTGGGGGGTTAGAGACTGTTGTAAGTCATTCAGATATGAAAATCTCCGAATGTTATTTTGTTACTACTATTAGTATTACAGAAACATTCAACTCTGAAAATTCCATGGCGAAGCTGTTACATGAAGAAATGATGAAAAACAGACCTTATTTTGAAAGATTCTGGGCTGTAAATAAAGGTTTCCAATATTAATCTGCCTACCTTCCTGCCCTTATTTCAGGAGGGCTTAAGTCTGTTATCAGTCCTCTGTCATATCTGCCAACCTGCACGCTTCTATAGCAACAGTAGAAGATTTAGTTATTGGAGAACCATACATGAAATACATTCTACCTTTTTAGGGGTTAATTTATAACAGGTGTTGATTTTCCAACCAAAAAAATATATTTGTTAATTATTGGCAGAGCATATTTTTTAAATTATAGTCCCTGATTAATAATTAGTTCATATACATTATTAGCAATACCAATTCACATGAAAAACCATTTTGTGAGCAGAACTTCCCTCTCCTTATGAACGTTTTCATCACTATATACAGACTGTATTTCATCCCCCTTTCTCATTCCCCTAAACTAATGAATTTTGCATTCCTGTCAGGACAGTAGATGGGATACTCCAACAGATACTGAAAGCCTGGCATGATCACTGTGTTCAGATTGGGCCTTTTTTCTTCTTTATACGCCTTATCCATACTAGAAGAACTCTAGTTCACCAGACATGCATACATCTTCTATTTCAACAATTTTCCTTGCACTCTGACTGCCTGATACTTGCCAAAGACTATTAAATACCTCAAAACTATCAGGGGTGGAGGAAGGGTGGGGTTTTTTTTGTTATTACAATATTCTGAACTTTTATTGCTATTAAAAACAAGTAGTAGAGAACCAAGATCTAGTGCAGCAGGTTAATTACCAGCATAAATCTGATTACTGTGGTTTCACGGCATAATTTTAGAGTTGAAATTATGGTCAGTAGAGAGCTGAGACTCTAAATGGGTCTTGTCAATGTGTGGTACACCTGGCATGTGTGCATTGTTCATCGTTTTAGTTTTAATCTGGTGTAGCACCTAATTGGTGCTGCTATAATGAAATGCTAGGGAAATGCCTTGTTAAAGTGTAGCTTAATATTAATAAAAACAAAACAGTAATTAAAAGGCCTCACAAATGAAAAAGAAAACAAGAGGCTTATGACCATTTTGTAACACAGTTTGTCCTTGACCACCATGACCTGTCTTTTATCTAGGCTTTGATGAGTAAAATAATCTGTGTCTGTAACCTTTGAAAGCTAGAATTAGAAAGAACAAGTAAAAAGGAAAGGGCGGAAAGAAACAAAGAGAACAAGTAAAAAGGAAAGGGCAGAAAGAACCAAAGAGGAAAACAATGGAAGGAAGTCTCAAGGCAGCATTCATCTACATTCTTGTCTCCATGTTTATGTTTGCAATGACAAAATTACACGTGGGTTAAGAAGTACAAGGGAAAAAGGTTGTCACAAATGGAGAAACATTTTTCAAGTCACCTCTGAGTTGTGTTTTTTGTTGTTAACTGGGCATATTTGACCAGTTTGATCCACTAGCCTTTTATTTCTATTGGAAAAATTTAAGAGAAACAAGTGGCTTTTTTTTTTTTTCATTACAGCAATTTCAATTTATTCAAGAGGGGCAAGGATAAGAAGTGGGTGGCACACATAGTGCATGTGTGAGAGTAGAGAAAACAGCTTGCTCCGTGTACTGCCACCACTTACCTGCGGCAGAAATTCAGATGCATACAGAACTCAGATATATGAAGGGACCACGTCAGTCAGAGCAGGAAACCCATCAGAGAAGCATGTCCATCGCATATCCTCTCAATGGCATGCAATTACAGTCAGACTGAGACGGTGCAGGCTGAGAGGCCACACTCAGACTGAGGATCAGGAGGAAGATTTGACTCTGGTCAGACTTTGGGAGAGCCCTGAGCTGCTGTCGTGTGTGGCTGTCAGCTCCGTGTGTGCTGCAGCAAAGCACAGATAGTTTGACTTCTGGCACCAGGAGTTAGCATCTGTTTCAAGTGGTTTCAGGCACAACCTCCTGGTTTCTGCTTGGGTCCTAATTACACAAGGTTTATGCTAAGCTTCTCCAAGTGGTCAGCGGGAACAGATAGAATGTCACAGCTACTATTAAAAAGGCTGAAGAATGTCATCTCCATTGGCTGAATTGTGGAGTTGATCTTCGGAAACCCTATTTCATCATTATTTGTTCAGTTTCCTCCTTTTTGGTTCGCTCTAATTTTTATCAGGTCTGTTTAATGTTTAACATTGGAAATTAAGCAGAAGATGATGGAGCAGTATAAGTAACTGTGTGGAGAACAGCGTGGTCAGCCTAATGCAGTAGGACTTCTGATTTTGTAAGTACTACATGTGCGTTTTTCTTAGAGATTTGCAACTGATGCTTTCTGTAGTTGGTGGAATTTTCATGTTAGGTTAATTTGTCTGCTTGTGACTTGGTTCTGTGTGGATGTTGCCATGAAAGGTGAATCACGCAAACATGCAGGGGACCAATGGGAGCTGATTTTCTGGGGGCAAAATTAGAATAAGATAATCTTTGAAGTCATGTGGACTCATTAATTAGTTATTAAAGCAGAATACTGATGAAATCACCTTTTAGATTGAAAACAGCCTTCATGGTGACTTGAAATTAGCCTAATCCCACTAGTGACTGAACAACCAAGTCCAATTTATAAACTCTTTTGTTGACTTAATGTATAAAGCAGCCATTGAATTGCTAAGGCCAGGCTCTCTAATTAGGACTGGGTGAGTGTAAGGGGTGGGTGGAAGGCCACAATTTAAATTTAATTACCCCTTTTATTCCCATAGACAAACTAATTTGTGGTTTGGCAGAGAATTATTTTCTGGTTTTCCAATCTGCATATTAAAAATACAGCCCAGATTTAGTAGCCTTTCCAGGTTCCTTAGCCTTGAAATGGTAATAAAAACCAAAATAATGTGGCTGCAATTTTCTAATTTCAAATTAATGTGATTAACATCTGTAAAGGGAAAAGTATGTAGGGAAAACTTGATGACAGTATTCAGTATTTTCCTGCTTCTGGTAGAAGTACTTGCTTAATATTTGTATAGATGTACTAAGAGAAGTTTTTTAACTGATCTGTTATAATAGAAGTTAGAAAAAGATCCATGCCTAATATGTTTGCTGCAGAAAAAACATACTCTTTTTTTCATAAATTCTTTGAAATTTAGGCTAAGGTCTGATTGGACACAGGAAGTGGTTGGGACGGACAAAATTTATCTTCTTTTTAAGTGTGTAATATCTGAAATAACTAGAGAAAAATAGTCTATGAAATGTTAAAAGCAAGTACTTTTGAAACACCCTCTATACTAGATGGTTGTTTCATTTGTCTGCAATACATAAAGGTAGTGCATATGATTGGGAAAAGAGGAAGAATTGTGCTTAAAAGAGATGCAAATAGTTGAGTCATATTCCCATAGAGGGCCATACTCCATCTTTTGGTTTAAGGAAGTTAAAATTTAGCCTTCCCTCTTCTTAGTGCCGGTCACTACAGTGGTCACTGACTGCTCTCACTCAGCACACTCAGATCCAAGCAAATATGAGAACACACAGCCAGTATGTATGTTCGCTGTAAAAACAAGAAAGACCATCATATCAATAAAAAATTTACCGAGATTCCTGGGACATGGACTACCTTCAGAAACTCTACATAAATTTTCTTTAGATAATAGATAGAGTCATCTTTCACATCTGGGGCTGAATACAGGACTGAGAGAAGGTCACCTTGGCAGGACGTAGGAAAATGAATTCCTGGAAGGGAAGGACACAAACAGGTTGCGTTGCCTGGAAACCAGAAGAAGAAGAGGAGCCATAGTTCTAGAAATGTTTTCATGTAGAAGCTATAAGGGAAATAAAGCCTTTTTTTTTTTTGAAGATAGCTTGTTACATTTCTGAAGTGAGTTTATACTAGATGCCTCCCCAGGAGAGCAGGCAACGTAATTCAGTAAACTAGAGAATTGTTCCAGCTTCCATGGAGGGCAGGAGGCTTATGTGAAGTATGCTGTGTTGGCAGTGGGAGAACAAGCATAACCAAGAAACCCATCATCTCCAAAACGATTAACCTGAGTGTCCTTTGGTTTCCAAATGGCTTCGGTGCTCCTCTTTACCTCTTGAACCTAGGTACTTCCTAAGTATCAAGAGGGAGCTACACACTCCACGCGGGTTAACCCACAGTGAGAGACAAACCACCACTTAACAAGTTAAAAGCACTCGTTGCATTCCCTGAAAGAGGGGTCCCTTCCTTCCAAACATGCTCCTTATGATCTGGTGCAAATCTGCTGCTTTCCATAAGTCTTTGTGCCCAGTTTTGAGTGCCCTTCTGCCATGGCACAGGGCGCTCCAGGCTTTTGTCTTGAATTTTGCTTTGAAGTTTATGTAGATGACTTTCATCCATCACTTATCAGCTGTGGCCAACGACTGGTCATGTGAGTAAGTAACCAAGAAGTAAACAAGGGTGTGAATTTAACGAGCACCGAGTAGTCTATGATAGCTTTCTGCTCGTGTGCTGCTGCCTGATGAAAGAGGGCTTTTATCCCGCTTCCAGTGAGAAGTGAGCTGCCTCGCATTTCCTCACATTTACCAAACTACATTTGGGCAGGTACTGTGGAGTATTTGATGTCTTTGAAACCCACACCCTGTCTTACCTCATGGTAACTTGTTTGTTTAGATGTACCCTATAGGCGAAAATTATCCATGGAAGATCACGTCATCGTTAACAGATATTATTATGGACTTTGGCTTTATAATTTCATTGCCAATGAAGAAGAGAATTGCCTTTTCAGGGCAGTTGCAATGGAATATTATGGTTTTATTATGTCTGACATTTTAATTTATAATTCGGTTGAATTCATCAATTATATTTTACATTTTGCTCATGGGCACTCTAAGTATCCTATGTATCGGGCCTTAAGCAGCCTGGTCTAGTGCTAGGTGTTCCTGCCCATGGCAGAAATGTTGGAACCAAATGATTTTTAAGATCCTTTCCAACCCAAATCATTCCATGATTCTGTGATTCTATGATTAGACCTTTGTAGTTATACTGTATAATATTTATATTAAACTATTTATTTCTTACTATCAAGCTTATCATTACCATTTGCTCATCTAATGACTGTTTATTTTGTGACAGAATAATTTGAAAAGAAGATGAAGTATCTCCTGTGCCTGTGTTTACTCCTTGATGTACTTTGTGCCGTAACCCATTGTCACCAAGGAAACATTTGTCATGAAGTCAATAATACAAAATTGCCAGATGGAACAGAAAATTTATTAACACTTAAATGTGACGAGCAAGGCTCTAACTATGCAGATTTTGCATTTAGATTTTACAAGCAGGCTATATCAAAAGAAGCTGATAAAAATGTTTTCTTTTCTCCCATGAGCATCTCCACTGCTTTTGCCATGCTGGCTGTTGGTGCTAAGACAACCACCCTGTCCCAGATTTTTGAAGGACTGGGCTTTAACACTCTGACTGAGACTCACATACATAATATACATGAAAGTTTTCGTAAAGTTTTAGCAGTACTGAACTGTACTGATGTTAACACCACATTAAATATAGGGAATGCCCTTTTTACAGCCACTGGGTATGAACTACAGGAGGCATTTTTACAAAATACCAAAGAGTTTTACAATGCAGAATTCATGTCTAGCAATTTCCATAACCCAGAGGAAGCTATAAATCAAATCAATGAATATGTGGAGGAGAAGACCGAAGGGAAAATTCCTGAATTAATTGCTCATCTTGATCCAAGTACTGTATTGGTTCTTGTTAACTACATTTATTTTAAAGGTAAGATATTTAGCATAGTGTTCCAATAGATGATTTTGATGCAAAAGAAAAATTATAGAGAACCCCTGGTGATTTATTAACAAAGTGACTATTTAGGTCTATTTAGGAAAAAGCTAATCTGTACAGAACCTTCAAAGTGAAAATTAGATCTAGCCAGAAGCACAGTAGCTAATTGTTGAGAAATATCAGTTTCTTGATTTTGTCTGTTTGCCCAAAAAGTGTGGACAGAGAAGTCCCACTCTAGATAACTGTCTCATAGCCAGGGACCCAGTTGTCATGTGCACATTGTCTCACTGGCCCAAGAGTGTAATGACTAATGATATTTCCAAGTTGTCTATGTGAGTGTATGTGCCAGTCAAACCTTTAGTGGACTGACATCCTTGCACCTCCAGGATCCCCAGTGTTATGTCAGATATACTAGACATGCTGTGTGAAAACTTGGGACATAGCATTCTGAGGACCTGTGCTTCTGAAGCCCTGCTGAATGTTAGGATCCTTTATTCTGTTGATTCCTTACCAGGGTGAGTGCAGCCAGCTTGTATTGGGTATGGCCCAACAGCAAAGGCATAACATGATCCTGTGGCTGAATGTTTAAACCTCTAAATTTAAGTGACATAAAAAGCACAAGTGATGCAAACATATGGCTATGATGGAAATGGGATTCTCTCAGCTGGTCCTAATAAACTTTTGACTCTTCCAGCAGGGCAAGACTTGCTAACTTTAACTATGCTGAACTTACTGCAGAGTTAAAATGCTTTACGTTGTCCTGTGCAGGAGGTTGAAGTGATTTAATGGTCCCTGTCTCCTGTAAACATCCCTCCAGTGTCCTAATATTTAAGTTCATCTGATTTATATCAGCCAGTTTTTATGATCTTCACATGTTTGAGTGCAACATCTTCTCTTTCCCCAATTAGCTGCCTGGGAAAAGTCTTTCGATCCCTTGCGTACACACAAGGATGAATTTTTTGTGAACACAAATGCACCTGTTAGAGTTGACATGATGCAGCGTGACAGTACCTATGATAGCTACTATGACGAGGATCTCTCTTGCGAGGTGGTAGAGCTTCCTTACCAAGGCACTGCACGAGCATTGCTCATTCTGCCTGATGATGGAAAGATGAAGCAAGTGGAAGATGCTCTCTCCCAGGAAACCATTTGTAAATGGGATAACAGACTTGAGACCAGGTAACTCTAGGGAAACGGATTACTATGTTTGAGGACATATTCTTTTTAAGAGAAAACATTAATTTCAGATATCCTCCTCCTGGATATAATGTCCTGATTTCATAAAGCAGTGTTTTAAGTGATTCCCAAGATGAGTCAGAGCAAAGCATAATCAATAAGCAACTGTAAGCTCTCTGACCTGACAGAAGGGGATATAGTATCGTAACAACTGTCTCAAGACCTGCTTGGCTACCACAGCTCTCCTGTCATGCTACTAACATAATTAATTTGCTTTACTGTGTCTTCAATTTTGTCTTCCTTTCCAAAATTGGTCTGTTTAATCTCTGTAGCCCTCTAGTCACAAAAGTCTGCTAGATGTGCAGATATAAGGGCGGCAAAGAAAAATTTAGGGTTTTTTTCCCAAATCTAAGGGAGAATGTAAGTACAAGAAGATAGCACTGGAACAGGTTGCCCAGGGAAGTTGTGGATGTCCCCTCCCTGGAAGTGTTTACAGCCAGGTTGAATTTGGTCTTGGGCAGCCTGGTCTGGTGATATCCCTGCCTGGCACAGCGGGGTTGGAACTGGATAATCTTTAAGGTCCCTTCCAAGCCAAGCTATTATGATTCCATGATTCTCTCTGGATGCCAAAATTTCTCAGGGAATATGAATGCTATCATCAAAGACATTACCAACAAAAAGAATGCTTTCAAGTGTCACTGAATTGCGTACTATCCAGCCTTCTTGCTGAAACAAGGCAGTAATGCTTCACTGCTGTTTCATTTTCTTGGTTCAACAGGAGATTAAATCTACAGTTACCAAAGATTTCTATCAGTGGGTCTTATGACGTTAAAAACCTGTTAATGGAAATGGGCATTACTGAAGTATTCTCTAGCAATGCTGATCTGTCTGGAGTTAGTGGCAGCGGTAATCTTCAAGTTTCACAAGTAAGTGAGCAGCAACAGCTGATGATGGTGCAGTGGTTGGTTGTTGTGATCAATTATATCTGTGGTTTTTAAAGACTTGCTTTCCCTCCTTGTCTTGCTGAAGTTTTAAGTAAAACTCACAATGACAGGTAGGGACTTACTTTTATACAGAGGTGGTTTGCTGTCTCAGGTTTGTATTATTTTAATGTTGTTATTAAAAGGCTAGATATAAAGTACATGGAAAAGTTGGACAAGATTTTAAATGAATTCTTGGCACTGGAATATGATTGTTTACATGTGAGTGTGTCAAGTAAATTACAAATGAGACACATATTATATTAGTGTTTATTTTTAAACATTTTAATACTCTCAGAGTTTCCAGGAAACTTGCAGTTTGCAGTAGCAGAATTTCACTATGTCTATGATTTAATGTGCCAAAGATGCCAAATACTGCCCCTGTATTAGCATTTAAATAGCACTAACCTTCTATTAACCTTAGAATATCAGAGAAAGTGTTGCTAGTGTAAATTCAAACCATTTAAGAAAATAAACCAGCTGGTGCATGGACTGTCAATATCCTCCCTCTATTCCAGCCCTGGTGAGCTGCATCTACAATGCATTCCTTTTTATTGTTGGCCCTCCCTGTTCAGTCCTGACATGCAAAACCCTCCTGTGGCTCTCTGTTGGAGATTTACTGTATAAGAAAATTTGGTCCACTGGGTGTTATCACTCCTTTCTTCTCCTAAATAATCCAGAAGGAGATTGTATATCTTTATCCCCTGTTTGCTGTCCCATATATAAACCACAGTGTTTCTTCCTTTTCCCTGCAGGCAATCCACAAGGCCCTGCTGGAAGTTGATGAGGCTGGAACTGAAGCTGCAGGAGCCACAGCCGTAATCCTCACCAGAGTTCTCCATCCTCCTGTTACCGTCAAATTCAATAGACCTTTCCTTTTGCTGCTTTATGACAAAGCAACGCGCATCATACTTTTAATGGGGAAAATTGTCGATCCTACTAAGAAGTAATTGTTGAGTTATTGGGCATGCCAGTTTTCAGCATAAGTTGTATGACTACAGTGTTTGTTCATGTGGGCTAGCTAGTGCTACTCTGATTGAAGGATATTCAGAAGTGATGAGGAATTTCCTTATCAAATAAATAAATAAGAAAAACAAACAAACAAACAAAACCCCAAGCAACCAACTGTTTTAAATGTAACTTTTTCCCAAATTAAGTAATTCAAGTTAATAACACATTTTCTGCATTTTCTTTGGAAGTCTGCTGTTAGTTTTACAAGTGTATTCTCTCTGCTTAGCAGTTTTGTCCAAAACGCTTTCAGTCCTGGGTTTCTCATGAGAAGCTTTATCCCAACAGGTAACAAGCACTCTACAATTTTATTATGTCTTCTCTGGTACTTGCTGATGACCAATGTTCACCTGAGCCAGTCCCTACAGAGTAGTTTCTTCTTTAAATAGCTCCTTGCTGCCTAGGTCTTTGTTGTTCATCCTCAACTAACCTGTTCTTTCTCACGTGTTCCAACTCTTGCTTGTCTTAAAATAACTTTGACAAAAAGAGAAAAAACCCAGAGACAGCAGACTTATTATGCTGTAGCACCCACTGAAAGTGTCTTTTTGCAGTCCACAGGGTCAGCAAAAAACTTGGAAAGACAGTGACAATAAACATAAACTGTCAAAGAACTGTCCTGCTACAGTATTGACCATAAATTATTGACCATAATTATAGTGTGTGATGAATAAAATAAGCAGTATCATTTAAATCCATCTCCTCAGTCTGACTCTCAGTCTCTCTCTCTAGTCTCTTCCTATATTGTTTCAAATCTTTTAAAATCAAAAAACATTCAGTCACTCTTATTAACATAGCAAGATGTCTGTGAAGTAAGCTTTTAAGACTATTAAATGAGCCCAAATTTTCTCATACAGCGATAGCAATTTTTTTGTACCGTCTCCTTATGTGCCTGTTTTGGTAAAGCCTGTTTTCAAGAAATGCATAAACACCCTCTTGCTGTTACGGGTCTGCAGATCACTCACTCTTACTGCAGTGAAGCACTGGGGCCCAGTTCTCAGACTTGCTGAAGTCTGTAGGAAATCCTTTACTGCACAGCTGCTGCCTCCGAGACCGACTCCTGCTTTGATAGCTACTCTCCCACTGCACTGTTTTGACTCCTGCCATTGCATACTGACTCTGGTTAATTGTTTTGCAAGTGGAGTTTAGCCCCTGTCACTGGGAAGATGATGATCCAGAATGTGGAGAAATTGCTCATTTCTACAGTGATTGTGGCCATGTGCTGTGAGCACTGCAAAGGTGATGCAAGCCCTGAATCAAAAAACGAGGTCCCTACCCTTGACATCTCTCTGGTCCCCTGACCCTTTTCCTCAAAGCTGGCCCACCCTTCACAAAGGTGCTTCATTGAGACTGAATGTGTTTGTAACATAGGTATGGGGTATGGAGGGGCTATGCCTCTGACTCAGGGGGCTTTGGCAGCTGCTGCCTTATATGTCCCTTCGTTCCGAGCAGTGGAAGCCCTGAGCTATTTCTTCTTCTAGGGCAAGATACCATCACTCAGTAGACTGGGAGATACCACACCTCTGTGCAAAGCAGCGGCTTTTACAGAGTTGAGATCTATGATAACTTGCTGTGGTAGGAAGCAGCCTGCTCTGAGGTGGCTGTATGAACTCAGCAAGGGCTGGAAGCAACTCCAGTGAGATCCTACACTGATAAATCGGTGTACCAGAACTGATTAGAAGGTAGGATGGGGAGATTTTTATCAGAGAGAGGTGGCAGAAAAACAGGTTCCCAGCCTATTGCTGAAGGGAAAGAGGGTAGGAAAAATCTCACGGTTGCTAGGACAGAGCAGAAGCTTTGGGAAATAATACATGGAGCAACTTCTTGCCCCATCTAAATCCCAGGCCTTTGCTTTTGAGGGTGGAAGCAAGGAACTGCAGGAGGAGAGCTGCTGGGAGTTTTCACTCTAGAGTGTGAGGACTGACTGCTCCTGGCAAAAGTATCAAACAAGGCACCTTTGAATGGCAAATGGGCTTAGCAGGTATCTACTAGAATGTGGGGCATCACCACAGTTGTCCTCTAATTGAGGAACTTCACGCTCCAGATCAGCACATTGATCTGAGCTGTGGCAGGGACCTGGAGTGGGAAGAAGGTTCGTCCCACATATCTCTGGAGGGGGAGGATGTAGAGAGGACAGGAAAAGGACCTAATCTTGTGCTACAGATATGCAGGAGGCACAAAAATTCCCATAGCTCACAGTATGGAGATCCATAGAACAAGGGCCTAAATAAACCTAGCTGATGCTACTCTCAGCATGGCACTGATGATATTCTTTGAATAAGAACTGGACAATTCTGCAAAGTTTTTGTGGAGACAGGGTGCATTTTGTCCTAATTCCAAGAAAATTGTTTTGGTCTGCCCTTCATAAGTCATCTGTGTTGCTTTTGTCTGTCTTAGTGTGTGATATGGAACGTTCCTCTTCATGCTAGCTAGTTGCATTAATGATAGAGAAGGAAAGGTAGGATTCTGATAGACACGAAATGTTACTTATGTACCACGTCTTCATTTTGCCAGTGGTAGACATATGTATTTGATGGTGTATTTCATTGATCTGTAGGTGATTTTAGACATTAGGAAGAATTTCTTCACCATAAGAGTGGTGAAACACTGAAAGAGGTTGCTAAGGGAAGCTGTGGCTGCCCCATCCCTGGACGTGTTCAGGGCCAGGTTAGATGGGGACTTGGGTAACCTTATCTAGTGGGATGTCCCTGCCTATGGAAGTGGGGGTAGAAATAGATGATCTTTAAGGTCTCTTCCAACCCTAACTATTCTATGGTTCTGTGAACACTATTCAGACTTCCACTAAAACAAAAACAGATCAGACTAGGGCAGGTTAATCCCACACACGTATTCTCTCAGTCTATGGGGTATCTAGATCAAAACTAAGCCCTGAAAGAGAATTAGAGCTTTTTCATACCCTGTTGTCGTGGTTTAGCCCCACACCTGCCAGGTCACCAACTAAACACAGGCAGCTGTGACCCAGTTCCTGCCCCTTCTCTCAGGGAAAGAGAAAAGGGAAATGAAGGAGATGCTTGTGGATCGGAAACTAAAACTCAAACAGCTTTAATAAAACATTAATAATAAAAAGGAAAATAATAAAATTAAGAAAATAATAATTACATATATATAAATATACGAACTTGACCTCCCCGATGACTATACATCATGACAAATGCTGCAGAGTGGGCACAAGGAAAAGTCCTGAGCTAGACTCAGCAGCAGATGGGACCTGGACTCAGGAACTGAGGACTGGACTTCAGGAGTGCACAAATCTGAAAGCAGGGGGCAGAAAGACAGATGGAGATCTTATCAAATGCTGGCCATAGATAAAGAGGGCCTGAGCCTCATGATTCCTCAGCTTTACACTGAATACGAAGTATGTGGAATGAAATACTTTGCTGGTTAGTTTTGGGTAACCTGTCCTGTCTGTTTCTCCCTGCAGGTACCAGCCTTTTTTACCACTTTGACTTACCAATTTTGATTTTCACCAACTCAAGAGTAACCTTTTATCCATGGAAATAAGTATAAGCAATGGACACCTGTGTTGTCCACTTGACTTCCTGCAGGAACAGTCAGCAGAAAGGGAAAATACAGCTTACAGTGGAGTATTTGACCTATTGTGACAACCATCCATAATAAATGACCTGCTGTGGATCATGCTTACCTGACATATTTACAGGAAGCTCGGAAGAAAAGGGCTTACCTGCCTGAGATATGAGCGCATATCTCAGCTGAGAACCCCTGCAAGGGAAGATAGACCCACTGGGATGAATCCCTGAAGGGTAGCCTACCTATGCCCCAGCAGATCTGAGTGCCAGACTTTTCTTGGCAGCCTCTGAGCCATGTGGGCGATGGTAAATTTGTTCTATCTGACCTTGTTTATGGTCTACTGGTACTCTGTTTGCTAGTGGGAAAGCCTCTATCAGTAAAGCTCTGTTTGCTTTGCCCCATGGCAGAGTCCATGCAGTATGTTGTCACAAACAATGAAGCAGTTGGGCTTCAGGGCTAATGCAATACCTGTTCAATGCATTTTACCTTTAATCAGTAAGGAAAAGGGCTGATTCGGTGCCAAAAGGCACTAATCAGATAATCACAGAAACACTGGCTGCTCACATAACTCTGCTATTCAGATACTATCATTAGTTTGGAGTATCCTTTCTTGTGATCTTATGTGATTTGAATCCAGATCCTGGTATCTGGACAACTCACCTTTGAATGGGCACACCAGTTCTCTCCACACATCTATATGCCATCTGTTCTGCCCTTGATCACTGCTAGGATTAGTGCAAATTCTCAGAAGGGACAAAGACCATGAAGACCACTATGGGCTACGTATCTCCAAGTCCCGTGACACATATTTAAAGTGAATATATGTATTCAATGGGGATATTATTCATTCCCTCTACACTGTTAGCCAGCAAAGAACGATGTGGAAATATCCTTTGTAAGTTCCCAGTCCTAGATTTAACAGAGAAACCATTTTAAAGTGAGTTGGTAATTAGGTTTTCCTCAGACTAACAGCTTTAAGGAAAATACTATAATTCATTCATTTCATGTCTACATCCTTAGTATGATTAATACTCTGCTCACACAAACTGAGGTCAGGACTGATGTTGCTGCAAAGGACTTTGCTGGCTTTTTGTAAAAGAGAATTTGTATTACGAAAGTAGCTTTTCAGTTCAATCCTACCCTGGAGATGAATTTATTATAAATGGATTAGCCTGATTTGTATAAATGAGTCTTTATTTCTCTTACAGAATCATAGAATTGTTTGGGTTGGAAGGGATCTTAAAGATCCTCTAGTTCCAACCCTCCTGCCATGGGCTGGGACACCTCCCACTAGATTAGACTGCTCAAGGCCCCATTTGATTTGATTGCATTCAGTTTCTTTTCCATATGCCTTTTGGAACTAAAATACTTATAATGTATTACTTTACTAATCAAGAATGCATCCTTTATGGTTAGAAAACTTGTCTTAACATCAATATGATGCTCATAGGAAGGTCTGAAGAAGGCTTTGCCTGACTTGTGCACATATCTTATTAAGAAAAGGTTGCTATGTTGTTTACTGTCTCATATAGGAAAAACAGACTGCATGGAAGATGCTGTGCTGAGGAAAATATTTGAAAAGAAAAAAACAACATAGAATAAGGTAATTCACTAAGTGTGGTAGTTGTCATAAGAACTTTGGTTGCAGCCAGGAAAGAATCTCAGAGCAAAAGAAAACATCTGTGCACAGAAGAGATGAAAGATGTCATGGAAAGTAGGTCCTGAAACGCAAAGGAATGCAAAAGAGAACATATGCCTCGATGACATTTGGATTTGCTGTTCACAAAGATGCAGATTCTTTAGCCACCAAAAACCCCATACTGTATCTCACATATTCAAGGCACAGATACTGGAATGTACAACTTGAATTTATTTTCTGTTCCAGTATCTTTTCTCTTTCAAGTTTGAGCTCTATCCCTCTGGAAAATCTTATGGATGACATTTTAAGGTGTCTAGGGCCCCAGCAGCCAGAGATTACTGCCTTGTGCTCACGCCTATCATTGTGCTCCATGTCACAGTCCTGACACATTCACAGTTGTGTCAAGGGTGACTGAGAAGAATCATCAAATGGGGGTAAATACACCCCAGCCCTTTTAGCCACTTCTGGGTTGGCAGGGCAGGAAAAACGGTGAAGCAGTCATGATTGAAAACTTATGTAGGTACAACCTGAACACCAAAGTGCCTTGTAGAGATATGTTAATGTAAATCATTGATGGAAATGGGATTGTGCTAATCTGCCAGAATGTGGGCAACCACACAGACTCTTCTTTTGTCTCCACTGAAACAAAGAAGAAACCTGGAGTACTAAACTGTCCCAGTGACCTTTCAGAATCCTCAGCATCCCAAAAGGTTACAGTGTCAAATACTTGTTTAAGAAAAGTGATATGAGCAATGGATTTGTATTATAAACATAATTTCATCAACTATATTCATTCAACTAGCTGATCCGCCTTCTGCTTCTTCACTATAGCCAACAATATTAATCTGATAAATAACAAATGATAACACTTTGCAAAGTTTACCCCTAATACTTTCTATCTGTCTTTGGGAGCAAAAGATTTCAAGTATAATCACAAAATATCTACCTAAGAGATTCTCTTAGTGCTTCTTTAAGACCATGTCTGCAACAGAAAGATAAATAATGTAAAGCATCAATTTAAATTTTAATAGTAATGCCAGGAGGTTTCTCTGTGTAGACAACCTCATTTCAAAATGAAGACTTTTATTCTCTGGTGAACTTGTCACTCAAAAAGTTGTTGGCACAAGAAGGGTTCCTTTACACTAAGAGAAGAAGGTCCATTAGGGTAAATTCTTTTAGCAAAATGTCATCATTTCCTTATACCAGTTATGAGTAGTAAGACCCTCGAAAGAAGGCAAGCTTTTAGTGTGATTCTGCTACACTGTTTTGTGCAGGTAAAACTGTAAGTACGGAGCCTCGGTTTCTGAGGCTTATAGGAAAAGGAGCCCTGTGCCACCATCTTCTGGTAAAATCAAGGAATGGACGTGACAAATTCTGCCTCATTTCGAAACCAGAATGAAAAAGAATTTCTGGCTAGTCGTTTCTGTGTCAGTGGAGATTTTGATTTTCTTGTTATGTTTTAGCCGTAGGATTGGTGAAATGCTGTACCTGAACTGACTTCTGTCATTCAGGGGCAAGGGTTTGGTATTATGGTTGGTAGGTCATGAACGGGTTAGGTCTGAGATAAATGTAACCTACAAACAGGTGCCTCCTATTTTAGGTATTTCTGCACAGGCAAAGTGAATGTTTAGTGCTACCAGTCCATAGCTGCAGCTTGCGTACTGAGTGTAAAGTAGTGGAAAGCTTAGGTCAGCTGCATTTCTTTGGTAAGCAAACCACTTTCAGTCCAAAGGATGCAATAAACAACATGTCAAACATGCGTGATTTCATCATTTTTCCAGTCCTGTAACTCACTGTCCACACTTGGAAAAACCTTTCCAAAGTGTTTCTGCAAGGTTCTGACTTAAGACTCGAAGTTTCTCATTTAGAATGAGACAATAATTTAAGTCTGAAGGACTGCCGGGCTGCCTGCTCCAGATTGGTTACATATAGGGGTATACCCTCTCTGATTTACCAAGGTGGAGTTTAGCTCACAATGCTTCCCAGTCACTATTACTTTATCTAAACAAATGTCTTTTATATCACAGTCGTTAACATATACTTGCTGGATTTGCTAACTGAATATTTGCTCTAACTTATTTCATTACAGTTCTTCAGTAGGTTTTATCAGATAACTAGAATAAATCTTAGATTAAAGAGTGTTGTGCTTTTAGAATTCAATATTTAAAGTTCTCTCCTCCAGTAGTACCTATTAATGAATGACAAAGAATCTCAGTTGAAATATAAGGTGATCTGGAACATCCAATCTGGTAATAAAATATTAAAAATTTTAGCATTTACCAAACCTTCTCTTCCTCCACCTTCTACTGCTAAATCACTCTACTAAGTGTTGGAATATCTACAAGGTTTTCCTAGAGAGGGTATAAAATAAACTCTAATTATAATAAAAATGGAGACATATAGTTATTAAGAAGTAATATATAATTAATTGGTTTTTTATAAATAAATATAAGAATGATGAAATTACTTATCATGGCTAGTGAGAAACAGAGTCACATGAACTGTGAAAATGGAGCAACTGTAACTCATATAATCTCAAACACAAAGAAAATAAAACAACCAACTTGATTTCCAAAGAAAACCACATCAAATTTTCATGTTCATAGCCACTTGCCTTCTCTTAGCTGGCCTCCCTAACATTTCTGCTTACTGGAAAACTTTAGTCAGGATTAAGAGAGAGGCAGGAGACTGGAAAATTGTTATGCTACTCTGTGAAAATCAGTGGAACGCAAGTTTGTGCCTGCTATGGGGAAGATGGGCAAGACTCAGCTGCTTTAAAGTCTGCTGGTCCCAGCAAGCGATGACCAGGTGGCAGGGAGACCCATGCTCAGCCCCACCCCTAGCTCCAGCCCCAGCCCTACTTGCCTGCCTTCTAGGAGTTGTCCTGGAGGTTGTGGAGGAAAGCTGTATTTATTGCAGAGAGGAAACCCATAAACCCATAGTAAACTAGGCTTTATGAACTCCACTGCTTACAGAACAGTTTGTTAAATACCCTGCTTTGCCTTGTCTCTTTCAGAGTGTAGTGAGTGCCATTGTATTTTGTCCGAGTCATTTTTAGTTTTTTTTTTTCCTAAGAGAAAGAAAACTCTATGAATATTTGTGCAATGAAAATTTCACGTGTATTGTGAATCTGTACCATGCATTAACATTGCACTTTTGATCTGCATTAGACTAGAACAAAGGGATAGGCTTAGATTTTTAATCTCATCAATTTCTTCACACCAGGTTATTACTCGGGGTTGATGATAGGATAGTTTGTTTCTAGAGGTGCTGGATACTAAACCATCATAGTACTTCAAGATCATGTAAAGACAGGAGTCTCTGCCTCACCACATCTTGCTGGAAGGAGTTTAATCTAACTAAAAGTAGAATAATAAAATCTTGAGAACTAATGTCATATTCTGTTCTGATGTCTCTCAGCCTGGGTAATTACAGCCCAATGAACTTATTTAATTGCCTTACTTTTGATTTACTATGGATTTTTTTTCCCCCTTTAATTTATACTTGCTAGTGTTTTTCGGGCTTTTCAACAAAGTGTGGGTAAATAAATAAAACATTTTTATATCATTTCATATAAGGATAAAAAACCCTCATTTTCATCAGCTTTTAGCAAAACTTGACTTTAAACATAGTGGGAATTTCTGCATATAAAATCTACTAAGTGCGTAATTCTTCATAACTCTTAAGAAGTGTTTTGAAGTTATTGTTATGTTATTGAAACATTGCAATTAATTTGAGATAGCATCTCTTGAGGGTTTTTTTTTCAATTCAAATCCTGATGCATTAATTACTGCCACAGGTTGTGACTTACTTAGCAAAGATAATGATTATCTTTAGCCAAACTACTTGCACACTACTCGTATGACTAGAATTAGTAACACTTGCACATCTTGTGCAATCAGGTATCACGCTCAAAAACAATTGCTAGGGCCTTCATTTCTTCTTCTACTTCAATTGCCTTTTGAGGGAAACCTAAATTTCCTACTTCCCAGGCTTGTGCTTGCATCATTAAGTTAATACATCGGTACATTAAGTTAATACATCGGTACATTAAGTTAATACATCAGTAATATGAATACCTATAGGGGTGTGTATATTTACATACAGAAGTTTTAAATATCTCTCACAGGTAGATGAAAATTCACACAATAATCCACACACAATTATCTATACATCTCACATAAATAGTTTTTATATTTTAAGTAATTTTTAAGCAGAAGATTCTAGAAGGAAGGCTGGGGATTGTCTTTCCCTTCACTTTCTTGTCAGCCTCTTGCAGCCTGGAGATGAGCTTTTCCTCTGCAAAGTGGATGATTTGGGTCTGATTATTTCATGTTGAATGGCTTGTGAGACTTATGGGTCTTGCGTCCAGAATAAGTGATCAAGCACTTCAGTCACTAAGTTAATAGTCAAAAGATTAGTATTGCTGAACTCAAAAAGAAAATGGTGTGTCCTCTTTTGCTGTTTAACTCTGCAGCCACATGAGACGACAATGGGACAGGAGCCTTGATTTGAATTTGATGAGTAGGAGGCGAGATTTCCCCTTTTGACTTCAGACTCCTAAATGCAGCTCCCCACTGTTCAGAATTGTTGAACATATGTGGAGCATTTTAATATCTGACATATCCTGGGGCTCCTGCCAAGGAGCAAGATGCTTGGGAGCTGGCCACTGCTCTTTGCCATGTATTACTATAATTTTCCCTCTTGGCACAGGCTCTCATCTATACTAATGCTCTTTTCTGACAAGATGGTGAAATCCTCCACCAATACAGTCCAAAAAATGTAATACCTTCATCACTTAAACTTTATTCCTTTTGAAGTTTGTATTTGATGACATTCTTCTGTGTATGGTTCAGCACTGTAACAAAGCAAACATGAGCAGGCCACATCCACATGAAAAAATCCTTCTGGATTACAATACACCTTGTATGAACTTCTCCTCAGCTTTTATATTTAAAATTCAGGTATTAAGATTTGTACATGAAGATATAATTTCTTGAAGATAGATGAAGCCAAACCAGCATGAAGGAATGAGCACATCTGAGTTCCCTGATGGAGAAATGCGAGTTAAAGTGGAGGGGAGGTCTAATGGAAAATGAAAATTATCTTCTAGGTTGGTTCATGTGCGGTTTTTGTCTGGGATAGAGTTAATTTTCTTCATAGTAGCTGGTATGGGGCTACATTCTGGAGTTGTGCTGAAAACAGTGATGGTAATACAGCTGTAGGCTGTAGGTGCACAAGAAGTTAGGAGGGGACATAGCTGGGAAATCAGAGTCAGCTAACCAAAAGCATATTCCGTGCTACATGACATCACACTCAGCATATAAATCTGATGGGTGAAAAAAGAAAGGGACATTCAGAGTAATGGCATTTGTCTTCCCAAGTAACCGTTATACATGATGGAACCCTTCATTCCAGGAGATGACTGAACACCTGCCTGCTGATGGGAAGGCATGTTAATGAATTCTATGTTTTGCTTTGCTTGTGTAAGTGGCTTTTGCTTTAACTATTAACAGTCTTTATATCAACCCATGAGCTTTCTCACTTTCACTTTTCCAGTTCTCTCCCCCATACCAGTGGGAGGAGTGAGCAAGTAGCTGTGTGGTGCCTAGTTGTCTACTGGGGTTAAACTCTGGCAATCCTCTGGAGAACTTATTGTCAACATGACCAGTTAGTGTCATTCTAGGAAATTATATGAATTGTCTGCATTAAAAGCCTAAAGCTTAACATTGCTGAGAATGTATGCTCCATTTTTCTAGAACATTGAAATTTTTAATTAGTGGGGTATTTTAATTGTTTTCTCTTCTTCTAATGTCTTGACAAAGTACAAAATTGTATATAAAAAAAATAGAAATAAAGTATGAAGCCATAAAAGCAAGAAGACCTAGCAAATAGAAAAGAGTAAGCACTGTTTGTCTTAGAGTGTAAGGAAGAAATTACGTGCATGATCTTCTATGTATCTAGTTTTTTGGCATAGTGGATGCTGGAAAAGGAAGTCCTCTGGATGGATTAACATGGCATCACTGAATCACTATCCCCTGATATAGTCAAGCTGTAAATCACAGTCCCTTGATGCTCTCCAAGCTATTGACCACAATAAATGTGGTTTTGTTATTGCAAGCAACATTTCCTGTTTCGCGTGGTTTTAGATAGCATCAGGAGGTAGCTTGAAACAGATTCAGCTTCCAGAATGTCTAAGGTATTTAAATATACCTTCAGTTAGATAGTGAGGAAAATAACAAGGAATAATAAGCAAAGTAGAAAGAGCTTTGATTCTCAATGGAACTTATGTATATCTATGTTCTTTTTAAGGTTAAGATACACCACAGCATTTCATTGCAACTGTGAGCTTCTAGTAACAGACTGAGACCGAGGGTGCAAAATTATCTGTTATACTGCAAAGAAGTACTTTAGCATAGTTTTGTGGTTGTAAGGCCAAATGTTCCGTATTTAGAAAGTACCAGAATTAATATTGTCCAGCCCTGATGAAAAAAAAAAATATGGCTGCTATAATGGGAATAGGCATGACATGTTTTGCCAGGGATTTAATGACACAGCTGTAGCAATATTTGGAAATCCTGGTCTCTTATCTCACTTCTGGGACTGGATATGTTCTAATGGCTCCTGTTTTTCTCTCCTGTACTAATATCTGCCATCTCTTTCCGCTTCATTACCTCTCCAGGCACTTACCTACCAGTTCTGATCCCCACCTTCCCTTCCTTCACTCTATAAGACAGTTGCTTTCTTCTCAGAGCTGCAACCATTTCTTCACAGAAGCTTTGGTTATGGAAGGGGAGCATTTACAGCAAGCCCTGCATTATCCTTCTCAGCTGCAGTGCCTTCCAAATGTCTTTCCCCTTGATGGAAAACTAGATATTAATAAACATCACCAACTGCATCGCAGAGTTTAAAGATCCTCCTTGAACTTAATACCAGTGACATTCAGTAAGACACAGTCTTACAGGATGTAGCTTTGTTTTGGTGCTCTGAGGATAAATGCAGTAGTGAGAAGAACGAATCCAAGGCGTTGTATGCTGGCTTGTGTTTCTTCATTGCCTTTCAGATTTCCCTTACAGGTTCTGAATTTGGACTACAAGTTAAAAATCTCAAAATTATTTCTCTGCCAGAATGAGTTAAAACCATCTGTACTGGTTTCTGTGTCCTTGTATGCACCTCTATTTGAGTCATCCTTCTGGCCATCGCTCCATTTATCTCCTTTCTGGCTCACTGCTAATAGACAAGCTGATCTCTATTAATGAAGAACTAGGATTATTGGAATGAGTTTACAGAGCTTGCTAAACTGGAAATACATCCCTGTTTTCCATCCTGTAAATATTATCCACTGTTTTATAAGCTGTAATATGCTAGTGACCTCATGCATAGTTATTTTTTAACAGTTCATAATCGACTTGTAATTACTCAGCAATAGTTCAGCAATTTATGCATTTTGGGTACTACTCTCACTTTGAAATCTGATGGTTGCCATCAACCTGTTGGGGTGTTTTGGCAATGTGGAATCAACAGGATGTAGATTGTTTCTTTCACATCTACATTATGGGAATGACATTTTAACGGCTGAGTGAGGTGACAATACCATCCTATGCAATGGAGAAAAGTGCCACAGGGGCAGTGAAATCTATTAAAAAATTAATTTCCTGCCTTACTTTGTCCTTGAGTGTACGGTCCATATATAATATTCGACCCTGAACATCATTCAGTGATGCCACCATGTCTTCTTTAGCACTGGCTGAAAGGCGAACTAGCAACATTTTTTGTGGGGTCTTTTTCAGTTGCATATGATACAGAAGACTAACCTAAAGAAAGATGGCATTCACTGGCCACGTGTCTCTTTGCAGTCAGTTTCTGGAACCATCTAATGTAATGTAATATTTCTTAGTGGTTTTGTTCTATATTTTCCAAAAAGTCAGGAGAAAAGTCTTCACCAAATACCCAGTCACAGGCAATGCCCAACAGCAATGAGTGAAAGCCTGTATTAACTGTAAATGTCTCAGTAGGGTGGTAATGACACATATTATCCTCCAAAGACATCTAGAGACTGTTCACCAATCACATACAGTTTGCTTACCTCAGCAAAAGGCTCAAAACCATTAAAGATGGTGTCAAAGGTCGTGACTGAGTTGCAGAGTAAGGCAGAAGGGCTTTCTAAATCTGAAGGTGGCTTATTCTGTTTAGGAATCCTGACACAGAGGTGACTCTCGCGGTGTCCCCATCCCACTCATAGGTCTCCCAGGGCCTATAGGCTGTGCTGGTAGCTTCATCTCCTACAGACTGACCCAGGCAAGAGGTGGCCTTCATGTGATCTCATGGTGTTCAGCTCCAAGAGAATGGCTGACCTGCAATGCATTCACTACTGTGGATGCAGACTTCTCATGCCAATCCATAAGTAAGGAAGCAGCAGGAGATATAGTCCCTGCTCCATTCCCTCTTGTTTATAGTCCTACCACACAGCACCGTTAGCTTGTTCTGGCTTGGACAAATCGTCCACAATATCTAATGTCATTACTGTTGTGCATCCTTGCTGGCGATTTTTATCTGAACTAATTAATGATTAACAAGGGCACTTGCCTTAATCCTGTTCAATGGTACTGAAGAGAAGAAGGGGCAGACAAGAATAGATCTACACACCAGGATCTTTTTTACAGCGCTGTAAGTACCCTTTCAGTTTTCCCTTCAATTGTTTGAATATTTCATTCTGGAGGATTATGTTGCCAGGAAACGGTGTCTTTTTACATGTAAAGAAAGGGACATACATGTTAGGCTATAACTTTGAACATGACAAAAGCGAGTAAAACTGGATGCCAGAGAAGAAGATACTCCACATAATAAAATAGAAAATACTTTTGGAAACAACAGAGATGCCTATAGACTTTGCTATCACAGTGATCTGGTATTTTATCTTTGAAATTCTGAAATTATTTGGTAATTTTGGTCTCAGAGAGTGTGATCTGTGTTTATATCACATATTTTGTTTAGCATGGGTTTAATTCTCTAATTATTTGGTGAACCAAGGAAGGCTAATAAGGCTGCAGTAGCCAACCTGCAGCACTGAGTACAAAAACAATTTCTACCAGTTACTCTGGGGAAAGGTCATAATCTTCCTGCTACATGTCAATTTTTTTAAAAAACAGCCCTATCCTATTTTTTAAAGTTAATATGATCAAAATTACCTCTTTTGAGAGAGTACTTAATTAAACAGTATATCAGCAGGCATATTCTTTCTGGGGGTCACTGGTATGCATCAGGAATGTGAAATAATTAGGTGTGTGATTTTGGAGAACAAGTGTGTTCTGAGGGCACCATTTTACTTGTCTGGAGCAAACAGCATGAAGAAATTAATTTCCATGCCATGTATGTATGTCTATCTCTTTTCCAGTTCATAGAAAAATGAAGCCCACCTTCTCCTTTTGTTTATTACTGGCTGGTTTGTATATTGTTGCCCAGTGTTACCAGCATCCTCATTACGGCAATAAGCAGGGTGATCCTAAAGGGACATACTACCCAGGACGCAGTTCTCATGAGGAAGGAGTTTATCCATTTAAGAACAAAACCTTTGTCAAACTAGTTTCCAGTAATGCTGACTTTGCATTTTCATTTTATAAGCTGGTCGCATCTGAAGAAACCGATCAAAATGTTTTCTTTTCACCCATAAGCATCTCTGCTTCTTTTGCAATGCTGGCACTCGGTGCCAAGTCAGCAACACTGACACAGATTCTGGAAGGCCTTGCCATTAACCTGAAGAAGACTCAGGAACAGGAAATACATGGAGGTTTTTGCCAACTCCTCCACTTGCTGAACCGTTCAGACAGTGAACTCCAGCTGAGCCTGGGCAACGCACTTTTTATAGATGAGACGCTAAAGCCACTACAGAAGTTCTTGGATGATGTCAAAAACTTTTATGAATCTGAAGTCTTTTCTACTGACTTTAACAACTCCTCTGGTGCTGAGAATCAGATCAACAGTTATATTGAGGAAAAGACAAATGGGAAAATTGTTAAACTAGTGGAAAACCTTGATCCTCTCACTGCAATGGTCCTTGTTAACTATGTCTTCTTTAAAGGTAAGAAGTATGTGAATGTGTGTGAAGCTTAAGTGCTTACTGTTTACTGTGGAGAATGGAAACCTAAGAGAAAGAAACTGTAGTTTAAATATTTGCAGTTAAGGAAATCCTGTTCAGTATTTGAGAAATATTCCTAAAAGTTCATCTATATTTGTAATCAGTATAAATGTTTGTGTCCTCAGCTGATTGAGAGACTGGATTTTTTTGCTAATTTCAGCAAATTCTTTCATTTGATGCTAGGTCTCATGCTGTAGTAAAAGATGCTGTTCTCAGTATTATCTGTCTTTAATTGTCTTCAAGTACTTGGGGGGGGGAAAAAAAGAGAGTTGCAGTGCTGTAACACCCCAAAACTGCAGTAACTTGAGAAAAAAATATTTGTTCTAATTGAAAGAAGACTATGGAACTTGATCCTGTTTAATTCACTATGACCATTCCTCTTTGTATTACATGGAATTATTTTTCTTTTTGTCATAAGCCCATTGGGAGAAACCTTTCAGTACTTCATATACAAAACAGGAGGATTTTTTTGTGGATCAGAAAACGTCTGTAAAAGTTGACATGATGTATCGAAAGGGTTACTACAGAAATTACTTTGATAAAGAGCTGTCCTGTTGGCTGGTTCAGATACCTTACAATGGAAATGCTGCAGCATTATTTATTTTGCCTGACAAAGGGAAGATGAAGCAGGTGGAAGATGCTCTCTTGAAAAAGACTGTGTCTAAATGGGAAAAGTCACTCCAAGACAGGTAAGTGTTTTAGCCAAGGTAAGAAGTGGCCGTGTTATAGCTTAGTACTGTTTATCTCACCAAGACAAAACAGTAAAGGCCAGGTTGTTTTATTGAACTCTGTTCATTTAATGGTCTCTCTCTGTGCACAATTTCCCTTTTCTTAGTTGGAAAAAGAGCTGTGGGTACTGAACAAATAAGTCATCAAACTTGTGTTTTATTTTGGGTTAAGTTCCTGGCTCAGCCACAAGTGGTTTAACACCATGATGAAGTTAACAGACGCTTGTTTCATATGAGGATTGTGAAACTGCAATTGGAGTAGCTATTTCTGAGGTATTGGGTGTTAGGATGTTGAAGGCATCATATATAAAAGTGGAAATGTTATTTCTGTGGTGGCCCAGGCCTAGTTGTATATTTGAGCAGCCTTAGGACTGCTAGGTATCAACTTTCGAAAAAAAAAAAACCTGCTACCTGATGGCAGTATCTCTGTTTGCCAAAGTGTTTGCTTAGTCATTTCTTCCACCCTAATCCTCAGACTGCATTGTGGAGGTAGTGGGTAACATTGGCTCATACTGCTCCAACACTCCACATTAGATAGCTAAGCTGGTCAGAAGTGCTATCTGAACACCAAGAGCAGACTTTTAACATTTAAAAAATTAAATATGAAGTGTCACTATACTGAAGCCATTGAGGAGTGTTACCAAGATGATAATTTGTCCCTATTTGTATTATTTATTACAGAAAAATACACCTGCACATTCCAAAATTTTCTGTTTCTGGTACTTATGATGTGAAAAGGGTAGTCAAACAAGTGGGTATGATGGATCTGTTCACTGAACAAGCTGATCTGTCAGGGATTACTGAGGAGCCTGGACTGATGGTTTCAAAAGTAAGTCAGCACATGAAACACAGTGACTCCAGGATTTGCCTGTTCTCAGGAATCTGACATTAATATCCCATTAAAAGCTTACCCTGATCTCTCTGAAGCATCTTTTAGTCATCAATACCTGCTAGTCTGGAAGCAAGGCAAGCCCATCTTTCCTATATCTGAAGCCAAATATGCTTACAAGTGCTTATACATAAATGGTTCAAAGCTGAGGAAGAAGATGTACACCTAATTAAATGTTCCTTTGGCTACTAAACAAAATTTTTTAAAGGTAGCACATTAGTTTTGGTAAAATGTCCCTATAATTCCACCTACAGAGGGCAAAAGGCTGATATTCTTGCTCTTCTAGTGCTCTCAAAAAGTTTTTTTTTTCCAGCTAGATGATAGGGTAAATTGACAATAATACATGAAGCTGCCAAAGGCAATACTATGTAGGCTAAATTACCGGGTTTTTTGCTTCCAGAATGTCTTGCCATCAGTCATCTTGAGGACTCTTTGGCCATCTGCTCTTCAGGGGCTACTCTCTGCACATGCAGTGAAGGAGGCTAGCAGGAGCGGTCTGATGGCCGATTGTGCTGTGGTGGGAAGGGGAGTAGCTGGTGATGATCCTCCCAGAGGCTGATGCTGCCGGACTTGTCGCAGGCAGGGCTCTTTTTGGCAAGAGCAAGGAAGGTGGCAGGCTGGTATCTTCTGGCTGTATTGTCAGCTAAATTTGTTTTGCTTTTTGTCCTTGCAGGTGATTCACAGAGCAGTATTAAATGTTCATGAAAACGGCACTGAAGCAGCAGGGGCCACAGTGATGGAGGTTACCTGGAGGTCTGGCGATTTTCCTCAGCCACCTCGAGTCAGATTCAATAGGCCCTTTCTCCTGGTGATTCTGGATAAATACACTCGTACCGTTCTCTTCATAGGAAAAATCATAAACCCTCTGAAAAATGAATGATTGACCAGAGGACATACACTTATTTACATCACTGGCTAAATTTCTGTGATCCAGCAAAACATTTATGTGTATATATCACTACGTACTAGTGCTCATCTTTCAACCATTATCCTCGTCATATACATTATCAAGCCTGTATAAGACAAAAACAATTTTTCCATGTCTGAAAGTCGCTGCTATTTCCCCCCAGTCTGCAGCCATGTATAGCTTGTAGCATTAATGAAATACAAGTTGCTTTCCACTGTTTTTGTAAGAAGCCCTTCCTGAAATGCTTCTGTGGGGTGTTTGGAATGGTTCAAGTCTCCAGATAATGGAGTTTTTTCTGTACAACCATGGTGTGTGTACAGGAAAGCTGGTGAATGGAAATGGGGAAAAGGAGATGGAAGGTATAACTACTGTCTGCTTAATCCACTAACTTTTGATGACTAGTCTTAAATGCAAATTCACTTAATGATGGAATGAATTTCCATCAATTGCTTTGGTTTTTAACCAAGTATGGTGTGAAGCTGCAGGAGCAGTGGCTGGAACACTGAAGGGCACACAGATCAATATAATGAGTGAAGCTGTTTTGTCTTGCCTCACTCTGATTCTTCCTCAGTGAAAGCCTTCCTCATGAAGACAAGAAGGCTGGTTTTGCTATATGAACAAAGTTTATTCTACTAAGGAAGGAAGCCATACCAGTGAAAAGATTTTCGTTTCTATCTTGCTAATATAAATATTGTTGCCAATGCCCTGAGGTAAAAGTACAGTGGAGCAGTCCATGACACATCATCAGTTTCCTTTTTATGGATTTATTATCACAATAATTTCTCTTTTGTCCTACTGATGCTACATTCACCATCACACTCTCCAACTAGACTTGTCAGACTATAGTAGAGAAGAGGAGGATGAAAAATTTCAGCTCGTGAGGGTTTCCTTTCCTCAGCTGGAAGAGCAGGGCTTTCCTAGGGACTGTTAGACTGCTTCAAATGATCATAGACACAAATACAAAATTCAGGTCATAGCTGAGAAATCACCTTTCTAAATATTAAGAGTGTGTTAATGCTAGAGACTAAAAACATACTGTGACTTGACATTTGTACCTTTTCTTTATGGTTTCTTGTGTCTAACATATTGTTATTGTGTTATTTTATAGTAACTCAATTGAGACAACTTCAATATACCAGATACACCAGACAGTTGGTATAGTTATGAAGAGAAAGAAACACAAATCAGTAAATACATAAATTATTTTATTTTTTTAGCTTAATTTTTCAGATCAGCACACTTAACATGTCTTATTAAAATGCGGAAAGCCAACGAAAGCACTTGAATTACAAATTGATTAAATCTTTTGCTATGTAACATCTCAAACTGGTACAAAAAAGGTAGAATACAAATGCCAGTTTTTTAGATTTTGGTCTCTTAGATGAGTATTTCTAAATTATAATTATCTTGATTTGTTTGGTGATTTTTTTGACATTAAATTATTGCTATCAAAATTAGTAAATTGTAGCTGTAACTATACCAATAAGGAATATAACAACCTTTTCATGTCTATCTGCCAGCCATATAACACTCGATATTCCCAAAACCCTCTTCAAAATCATGTAAATCAATGTCAACAGTTTCTTATTCATAACTCTATTTAGTCTGATCAATATTTAATAACAGTCGGCTTCACAACTCTAAACTTGGTCTTGGTATAATAGAGGTAAACTGATTCTACAATCATTTAAAAGCTCTTTGCAAATCTCAGGGCTAATTCAGGACTTCATGCCAAAGTCCAGCTTTGCAATGACAAATGACTCTGTAGGAGAGTGCCAAGAGACTTTATGTTTGTTGTTCCTCATTACTGCAGATCAATAGTCTCTGGTTTTTAGTAGGAAAAATATATCCAAATGATATTTTGACCTAGCTCTCACTTTGAGAAGTAAACTTGCTGCTTAACTTAAGTGAGCGGTGAAAAATTCAGCTCAGTTAAGGGCTGGATAGCTAAATGTATCAAAAAACTAATGTTGGCAGGAAATCATCTGCAAATGGGATTAGACACCATATGTATCTAGACCTACTAGTGCTTTGTAAGCAAGAGCACAAACAAGAACCCATATTTTGACAAAGGCAGAAGGCACAGGCTCCCTAATAAGAAAAATTCCTGATGAAGCTGAGGCACATAGTTCTTATGCCAGTGTATTGTCATTGAATAGGAGATATCATAGAATCATACCTTAATTTAAGTACTTTGCAAAGTAATCACCTTTTGTTTTCTAATATATAAGAACTAAATAGTCACATCTTGTTAACATTGTCTTGATACTAAATAACATACTATATTCTTATACTGTATGATACTGTTCTTTCTGCATGTCATTTTTAGGACACAATGAGAAAGAAAAATTTTAGCAAGGTTTATAAAGTTCTGGCGGGTATTGACCCCATGATACTTCAGGTATGCTGGGGTAAGAGAGTCCCCTTAGTGACAGCGTGCCTTTCCTGGCATCTAATCACGCCCACAACATTATCTTAATGGGAAAATAGCTATCCCTGCAGAAAAACAGTGCATTCATGACACAGATCCATAACTTAGGGATGTCTGAATTCTCAAAATCAGATGTCACATATTTCGTTAAATATTCGGAGAGTCTAGCAAATGTTACACAATTAGCAATTAGCAGATATTCCTAGGCAATATTATGTGAATTTCTCAGCTTTTGAAGAACTTGATGGTTGTTCATAGCAGAGAAAATTTGGCTTCTGTTCCCACCAGAATCTTGGCAGCAATGACAGTGCTGTGGCCGGGATCCATATATCCACCATCCATCATCTGCCAGTCACACTAACATCTAGGCTCAGGGAGCTCTTGTGAGATACATAACTCAAGGACATGCTCTCCTACAGCCTTCACAGAGCCTTGGTATCCCCAAACACGACATGCATATGCTTGGCATATGTCAGATGGAGTTACTACCAGAATAATCACCTATGTGAGATAAGGCTGGGGCTCAGAATGGGCGGCCTGAAGGCATCAGTGGTTTCATTGTTGTAATGCAGCTAGACATTTTTTTCTGGAATGGAGTGTACTTAATTGTTCCACTTGCTGTTAAGAGAGTGCAAAAGCCAGACCAAAATAAATGAAAGCATTTCACACAAACATTTCCTAACTTTTTAAATGGAAAGTCATAACATTATCTCAGAAATTCTGCTATATATTAGATTCCTGAGAATCGCTTCCAGATTATAGTCTCAGAGCTCGAGAGTTGTCAGAACATCTCACTAGCTCTTCCTACTCCACCTTTTCAGGAATAACCACATATTTCAACATCCACAAATCTAAGATTGCCATAAATAATGAACACTTTCATAAGGCAGAAACAATTTCAGTCATAAATCATTTCCATGTGGGAAAAAGAGCTGGGAAAGAAGTAGCTTTACACTGCCCATAAGAATTGGATGACTCCATAAGCAAAGCATGCTTAGCTGAAGTTACTGGCTCTCCATCCCATTCTTTATATATGTCATTCCCTCCAGGTAGTGGACTTTGACATTTCGTATGAGATTTCTCCAGTTTAAATGGACCTGCAAGTGTTTCTTATGAGTTAATTGAAAAATACATCTCAGACTTCTATCACAGTACCTTCCTCAGAAGCCGATATATGCCCTCCAGCATTGTTTTTACCTTTTTATCCAATTGCCTTATGCTATGTGGAGTGTAAGCAATAGAATAAAGAACAGAAAAGGACACCCAGGCTGAGGTGGTGTGAATATGAGACAATACTCTTATTGGAGCCTGTTATGTGTATTACTTATGGTACAGTTTCTTATTTCACCTGTGTAAAAGGGTTGATACAACAGTGGTGATAAAGGGAACCACCTCCAGTCTTTGCATATCGTTGAGTCTTTGCAGTAGTTTTCCTGAACTTCTTTCTCCAAGGCAAGCTTACATGTAGGAGCTGGCAGTTGATGTGACACAAACATGTCTTGCTCCATTTTCCTTGTTTTGGAATTATGTGGGGCTCTCCCTGCACCAAGTTGTGTAGCAGTTTTAGAGCACCGCAGCCAAGGAAATTCTCTTCTGAGACATATTTATGCTTGTTCTAACTGCCAGCAATTGCCATCTCAGAATCTGCTCAAAGACTCCTCCCTGCCAAGCTTGATGAGTTCATGGTTACCTCTCTGTCTTTGACTTTATACATCTGGAACAGTCTAGTTAAACCCAGTGTTTAGTTTACGCCCATTTGCATCCAACTCATTCAATAAAGCCCTATGAATCACAAATGAAACTCAGAGCTATTCCAATCTGTGGTGACTCACTTTTTGGCTAGTTTTTGGGTAGTTTAATACATGGAGGCTCTTTACAGAAATAATCCACTTTCTGCACTGAAAATAAATTAAGAAAAAGGGGAGAACAAAAAAAGCAGGTCAGGTAAACACATGTAGTTTTAATTATTGCTTCTTTTAAAAAAATAAATCATCTTTTCTGTTATTGTGTTGTTGTACAAATGAAGACACCACACATACCCATCTTCTTTTACTTCAGCACAGGAAAATTACAAAGACACACTAGTCCAGAGGCTCTAAGACGGGTTTGATATGTCCCATCTTTCCATTTTTTAACAGTAAACACTACGACATTGATCCCCAAAGAGCTCTTCCCATCATCTCCCAAGAAGTCCAGCTCTGTTTTCTTCCCAAAGCGCTCCAGCTGGATGTACCATGTGTGCTTTGGATGGAAGTGGCATTTTCGTAGGGAAAGACGATGAAAGGTCAAGAGAAGTTTAAGGGGAAAACAACCTCTTTAAACACTTCAATACTGATGGAGTTTGGCAACACTGAACTAACCACTGAGGCCTAAGCCTTGTATCTCATTTCTCTGGGCAAAAATGAGGAATTATTTTTGGCATTCTGTGAATTTTATGAGTGTTCCAGTTTAGAAACTACTTTGAACACATTAATTTAAACCCTTGTTTACATACTGATCTTTGAGTTCAGTCATAGATCTAAACTAACATAAAATTAACCAGATTGATGGCATTCCATGGAGAGATGGGTAATTGTCATGATGCTTTCTTACCCAGATGTCAATACCATTCCTCACTATCTTATAAATGACAACCTGCAAACAACAAGTCCACTGTGTGACGAGGTTTCATGCCCACGTACTAACTGGTCTCTTCAGTGAATAGTAAGTACATCTGGAGAGTTATAAATTACCTAACTATCTCCTGGAAAGCAGCAATGTTGTTGAAACCTGGCTCATCTCAAGGTAGCCACCAGCAATGCTGACTTCACATTTAGGTTTAACAAGCAGATCATGGCAGACAGGTGACAAGAATATTTTATTCTCTTCTTTCAACCTTTTTTCTGCCATTGTAATGCTCTCCTGGGGAAGCAAAACATCCACATACCCTCACTGAGAAAGGCTCAGCACCGAAGGCCAATGTCATGCAGCATTCCTTCCAACAAATGCGCAAAGGCAGGCAGGGATGAACATAATGAAGTGCACAGCTCCCTGCTCCTCGAATATGACAGTGATGTCAGATAGAGCTGACAATGGCTGTAGTAATACCACTTACAAACTAGTGCTGAATCAGACAGAAGCAACCAGATCCCTTGTGATTCTCATAGTCAGTGCCAGGCCAAAGGGAAACTCATATTTTTTTATTGCAAAAAATTTTTAGAAATGGTGTTACAGACAATCTGAAAGACAAATGGTGCTATAACCTTATTAAGTAATAACTATAGAAGTTCTCAAAGGGACAGATGGATGAATTTAGGAGTTTATTCTGGCATGGCACCCAGATATGAAATCTATTTACAATTAGATCAAGACACGTTGAATTGGTTTTACTTTTCTTTACCCATTTCCCTTGGGTTCAACTGGGATTGAGTTGCTTTTCTGCAGCTTCTCATACTGGCTTGCCAACAAAAAGGTAGGGAGTGCACAAGAAGCTGGGAGGGGGCACAGCTGGGACAGCTGACATAAATTGGCCAAAGGGCTGTTCATAGAATCATAGAACGGTTTGGGTTGGAAGGGATATTAAAGATCATCGATTTCCAGCCCCCCTGCCGTGGGTAGGGACACCTCCCCACTAGATCAGGCCACCCAAGGCTCCATCCAACTTGGCCTTGAACACTTCCAGGGATGGGGCATTCACAACTTCCCTGGGTAACCTGTGCCAGTGCTTCACCATCATGAAGAATTTCTTCCTTATGTCTAATCTAAATCTTCCCCTCTCCAATATACAGCCATTCTCCCTTGTCCTGTCACTACCAGCCTTTGTAAAAGTCCCTCTCCGGCTTTCTTGTAGCCCTCTTCAGGTACTGGAAGGCTGTTATAAGGTCTCCTCAGAGCCTTCTCTTCTCCAGGCTGAACAACCCCAACTCTCTCAGCTTGTCCCCGTATGAAAGGTGCTCCAGCCCTCTGATCATCTTCGTAGACCTCCTTTGGACCCATTCCAACAGTTCCATATCCTTCTTATGTTGAGGATTCCAGAACTGGCCACAATACTCCAGGTGGAGTCTCACAAGAGCAGGACAGCAGGACAGAATCACCTCCCTCAATCTGCTGGCCATACTTCTTTTGATGTAGCCCAGGATACAAATGGCCTTCTGGGCTGCGAACGTGCATTGCCAGCTCATGTCGAGCTTCTCATTAGCCAGCACCCCCAAGTCCTTCTCTGCAGGGCAGCTCTCAATCACATAATCCCCCATCCTGTATTGAAACTGCGGATTGCCCCAACCCAGTAGTAGGACCTTACACTTGGCATTGTTAAACCTCATAAGGAGCAGGCCCACTTCTCCAGCTTGTCCAGGTTTCTCTGAATGACATCCTGTCCTCCCACTGTGGCAACTCCACCACCCAGCTTGGCATCATCTGCAAACTTGCTGAAAGTACACTCAATCTCACTGTCTATATCACTGATGAAGATATTAAACAGCACTGGTACCAATACAGATCCCTGAGGGACACCACTTGTCACAGATCTCCATCTGGACCAATACTCTCTGAATATGACCATCCAAACAATTTCTTATCCACAGAACAACCCAGCCATCACATCCATATCTCTCCAATTTAGAGAGAAGGATGTTGTGGGAGATCATATCAAAGGCTTTACAGAAGTCCAGATACATTACATCTGTTGATTTTCCCGTGTCCATTGATGTGGCTACCCCATCACAGAAAGCCACTAAGTTGGTCATACAGGACTGGTGAAGCCGTGCTGGCTGCCACTAACCATCTCCCTTCCTCCACGTGCTTTAGCATAGCTTCTAGGAGGCACAGAGGTGATGCTGACAGGTCAGAGTAGTTCCCAGGGTTGTCTTTTCTACCCTTTTAAAAATGGGGACGTTACCCTTCTTCCAATCACCAGGGACTTCTCCTGACTGCCATGACTTTTCACATATCACAGAGAGTGGCTTGGCAACCACATTGGACAACTCCATGCTTCTGGGACGCATCTCATCAGGTCCCATAGACTTATATATGTTCAGGCTCCTCAGGTGGTCACAAACCTGATCCTCCCCTATACTGGGAAAGGCTATACCCCACTGGTCCCCTTCTTATTGTCCATTGACTCAGGAAGGGTGAGGAGAACAGCTGTAGGTGAAGACTGAAGCAAAAATGTTGTTGAGTACCTCACCCTTCTCCTCGTCTATTGATACGAGGTCACTGTTTTCATTCATCAGTGGGGGTATGCTTTCTTTAACCTTCCTTTTCTGACTGACGTTCCTGTAGAAGCCCTTCTGGTTAGTCTTCACTTCCCTTCCCAAACTCAGCTCCAGCTGTGTCTTGGCTTTCCTGACCCCATCCCTATACAACAAAGCAGCATCCCTATACTCTTCCCAGTTTCCCTGTCCCTGCTTGCACTGCTTGTGCAGTTCCCTCTTGGCCTTCAGTGTGATTAGGAGGTCTCAACTCGGCCACTCTGGTCTATTCCCTTCCCTGCCAGATTTCCTACATCTGGTGACAGAGCACTTTTTTCAGTGTCATGTGATGTCATGCTCACTGTATAAACAGGGGGAATTGGCCAGAAGGTGAGGCAATTGCTTCTTGGAAAGGGTCTGATTTCTTAGTGGTGAGTAATTGTACCATACATTAGTCACATTGTATAGTCTTCTATTATTTTTATTATTATTTTTTTCTCCCCCTTTGCTGTTTTATTAAACTGCCTTTATGTAAATCCATGATTTTTTGTTTCCAGAGGCAGGGGAGAGTGAATGAGCAGCCGAATGATGCCTAGTTGCTGGCTGAGGCTAAACCACAACACCATGACTGCATTTAATGCTCCTTTCCTGCACTTGAAACTGTTGTCCCTGCCTGTCAGCAATCCAGTGGGCACAAGCATGATAAGAAAACTAAATGCCACAGGAGCATTATACCGACGAGGGAGCTCCTTTTGGGTCTTGTCAATGGATAGTCCCCAGCATATAAACTTTTCCTTTCTGTTTTATAGGCCAGTGACTGACTAAGGACTTGGCATGGGCATTTTCTTCTCCCTGGTGTTTGTCCTGCTGGCCCTGGACTCCAGAGCCACCAGTCAGGCTCAGGTGCTGAAAGAGCTGGCCTTTAACCTTGCTGACACTCAGGATGATCCACCACTTTCCTTTACTGTTACTTATTTTAATTCTGAGAGTTACACATGCCATCTCTAAGTTCCTGTATCATGATACTTAATTAAGATTTTTGGTCTGCAGTCTTAACTACTTGAGTTTGGTGTATCTTTTGGAAAAAGAAATTCACACTACAATTCAATTTAAGAGCAAATTTTTGGTCTTGCAGCCTATCAACTATTACCTATTTATCCCCCTTTTTTATTCTAGTGCTTTTTAAAAAACTTGTAACAACTAGTTTTGGCAGTGTCAAGCAGGTCTACAAGTCCACTGTCTTCATCTGGGAAATTTACGGAAAATATATCACTAATACCTGAGATGAGCTCTCAGTGAGAGGTCACCCGTCTCAAACATTAAAATGCTGGCTGATTGACTCCACTGGAATTCACATCAGGCCTTAAAAGACTGTATGCTCTTAGAAACACATTTCCTTTCAGTGCCAGGCAATTAGGTACAGACAAAGCAGAAAGCTAAAATACTGTTTTCTGCAAACTGATGAAAGTGATCATTCGAGGTGAAATGTCTGTTATGTGAAAAGAAATCACAATCTGGTAATAAAAGAAATTTATTTCCTTGTGAGATGTAACATAGAAGAAAATAATAAGATTATTTGACTCTGTTTATAGCATCTAGCAAACTATGAGTTCATATGAAATTTTAGTTCAGAGATTCCTGTTACATTGGTGAAAGAATCTGAAAACAAAGTAGAAAAGGTCTAGTTTCTGTTCCCAGTTTTGTCACAGACTTTTTTCCTTCTGCCAGTCAAGTTTGAGTTTTTTTTGAAATGGAGCCAGAAGAACTTAGCTTATCCAAGGAGAAAAGGATGAATATTCAGTAGACATGGAGATCCTAGCTGGGATGCCCTTTGAAAAACAGATAAAAATACAGAGAAGACATGATTTTTATTCTAGTTACTGCAGTTTTGTAATAATGCAAATCCCCTGATTGTAATGGACTTATTTATGTCAAGAATTTTATTTATATACATTTTTGCAGACAAACCTTGAGTGATACATCTTTAGAGAATAACAAGAAATAGTTGCATGAGGATTTATCGTGCAAAATGTACATTTCACTTGCTCAATCTTTATCATCTTGCTGATGTTTTGTTTCCACAGCCAGAAATCCTTTGTTCTGGAAAAGCTAGAAATATAACTTGTAAGTTGGCATATGATAATCTGACAACCAAGAAGCAACAGGAATAAGTTAATAATATGGCATGAAACTCCTGTAAGGAGGAACCAAGACATGTTGCATAACTAGGCAGGCAGTAGGGAAAGAGATAATTAAATTGTTCCTAAAATTCCTTCCATATAGACCATTATCAAGCCAATGAGAAAAGCATGTCTGTCAGTCCTTTAGATGACTCCCTGGCTCCTGGAGCAGTGGCCCTTCTGTCCCAACCACTGTTTATCTAGAAGCACCCAGGAGTATTGTACCCACTTCTGTAAAATTCCCCTGGATGGATCTCCTTCCTGCAAAACTCTGCACAAACTTTCCAGTTTAGCCTCACATTTTACTGTGACATCTGTTCTGGAGACATAGCCATTTGCACCCTCAGAAATGTGCAGAAAAGTAACAAACTCCTTTCAAATCCTTGGGCTTTCACAGATGTTGCCATCTGGCAGGTGTGCTGGTGATACCCACGTGTGGTGATTCACCCTCATTTTCCATTGAATTGAACAGGAAAGAGTCATGATTTCCAAGATTGTCTGTTTCTGGCGCCTATAACCTAAAGGAGATTTTCAAAGGATTAGATGTGACTGATGCATTTATTAACCATGTTGATCCATCTGGATTTGCTGAGAAGCTGATTATTTTGAAGTTTGTGGACAGAAATGGAGAGACTTGGGCCAGGGTCAAAGGAGCTGGTGCCTGGGAATGGTAAGCAGGGGCAGCAGTGATTTTCCACTCCCTGACACGTCGAGGGCTGCTGCATGTCCTGTGAGAAAATAGAGGTTTGCTGTTCTCAACAGACCTTCCCCGAAGACAGCAGCATCTTTCAGATGGTTAGCCAAGCTTTAGGGCTGGGCTGAAAGATTCATGCTATCTAGGTAGGCAGGCCTAGACTTGAGAAAAATAGCTTGTCTTTGCTAGAGTTAAGCAACAGTGTACTTGCTCCTGCAGAACCTTGGTCATTTTATGTAATACTGCAATACATTTTCAAGGTACTTGCACACATTATGAAAAAAAACTCTCTCCAGAACTACATTCTGAACAACTCTTCCTTTATCTTTTAAGAGAGAGTAGTCAGCAATAACTATGTTGCGGAGATCTTTATGTGTACATAAACTGTAGATTTACCTTCAGTGAAATCATCTACATTCCATGGGAATAATAAGTTGTTGCTAATTAGGATGAGTACCACGCATCTCAACCTTAAATAACTTTCTAAATAGCTAAACTGTTCCTGTTTCTTTCAGATCCCTCTGAGAGGCATCCCAGTGTAAGTCACATATACAATATATATAAATCATGTCTATACTATGTGTATGTAGCAAGGAGTTGGGATCTCTCTTCTCCCCAACTAACATTTTGCTATGGTAAAGATTGCACATTTCATTCCTTCATTTTTCTTATTTTGGCTGTTTTTCAAGCCATGCTAATGCTTCGATTTTCTGTCTAGTAGTTCCTAAAATACTCATCAAAAGCTTCTCAGAAAGCTAACCAGTACCCCCTACTATACTTTATCTAATAATTTAATGATCCCTTCAAATAATGTCAGTCAGGGCATACCTGTAGTGTGCACTGTGGGGCGACATAGAGATACTGACCTATTCCAGAACAAACTTGTTCCTGCCTTGAGGTACTCAATTAGATTATATCTTTTCATCTGGATACTGCATGCAGGGACTTTATTGGAATACAGAATCCTTTTTATAAACAGACATTTCTTTTGCCCTATCTTAGGTTCTTAGGTTTCCAGTTCTTCTAATATTCTGTGTTTTAAAGCTCATTTACCACAATTATGCCAGATGACCTTGCAAAGTTCTTTTGCCCACAGTTCAGTTCAAGCCCAAGAGAGTAGCAAGGTCCCTGCTATTTCTCTCTCCTCAGAGCCCTAGGCTGTGGCATCATCTTGCCTGTATGACAAGAAAATAAACTGACAATGTTTGATGTCAAGAAAATAGCAGCTTGCTCAGTCTTTGCTTTCCAAAGGAATCTTATTTGGTTTTTTTAATATTTACCAGTGAATGTTAATTTAATACCGCCCAGGGAAATGAAGAAGAGGGAAGAAGCACTGTGAAAGAGGGGTCCAGTACTGTAAGTACCACATTATACTTTCTTAGAAGTCTTTGAATTCATGTTGTCTGTGATCTCTGCCATCTATTTAATTCTGAGATCAATTTACTTTGTAGAGTACTTGGAAATTATTTTAGCTTCTGTACACATGTTCTAAAGGCTGGAATCAGGATTCAGTCAGGGATCCATCTCCTAGCTATATTGGCAGGATGACCAGGAGATTAGGACCAAAATGAGCACTCAACAGTCGGTATCAAGGTAAAGAACTAAACCTTGTCTCTGCTCCCAGAGCAGTAAATTTAATTGCAGTCTCAATGCCCTGACTACTCCATGCTGATGCAGGTCTAATGACAGCAGTGTCTTTGTACCTCCAAAGAGTTAACTGTAGAGTTAATGTCTCTATCCAGCATTCTAGACATGCTGAGCTCGGCTCCCATATTCAGCACTTCCACAGTTTACATCTCCAGTGTTTCAAACTGGGCAGCCAAAAAAGGGGGAACTGAGAATTAACAAATCCCCATGAAAAGTTTGATGTAATAGCTAAACCAAGTATCAGACAGATAGCCCGAAATAGAATCCCTTGCTCCAGAATAAGTATACTGCGACTATAAACAATATTCAGAATGTCTCTATTTTCCTGCAGGCCACTGTCTATTTAATGTTTTTGAGTTTCTGTCATTTGAGATAATATAGGCAAAGCAACCTATGGAGAATATTCTTCTCCAGTATATTTCATGGTTCTTCTCTGAAAGGGCAGAATAGAGACTCTGGGTTTATGGAGAATTTGCTTGTGTCAGCTAAAGAAAGAGGAAAGGTCATTGAATGGTGAATACACAGCAAGGCAGATTCCACTATAGCTTTTTCTAAGCTCTTAAGACCTGTGCTTTGCAGCCTTATGGATATTTTATGCACAATATAAGAGTCAATAAATTTTCTTGATTTATTCACAATTTGATGAAACATTTAAGGTAATGTTTTGAAATAATATTGTTCTTGAGTTCAGAGCTGCTACATGAGAGGCAGAAAGATATGAACAGTTTAACTGGTGAGCATTTAGATGGATTTTATTCATAGCTATAACTGACATTATCTCTGTATCACTACAGTGCTTGAAAACCCAAGTCATAAAAAGACCGTGGGTACTACAGAAACATATCAGCAAAAGTTGGTCCCACTGCAAATATACTTACCAAATACTGAACTCAGTCATGAACCCAAAGGAGCTTAGGAGAACAATGAGGCCGTGCTGGTCATAGGCAAGATCTATTTCAAGTGTGACACCTCACAAAAAATTTGATTTTTTCCTGGTGATGTCACATAAATATCTTCCTTCCTTTACTAACAGAACTGACTAGAAATAGACTGTCGAGGAAGCCAAGTAGAAGAGTATTTCTATATAGAACAGAAATCCTAAAGACTGACATCTGAAAATCAGTATCTAGAATACAAACACTACTTTTATACAGGACAGATAATATTCTCTGTGTCTAAAAGTTGCTCTGTTCTTTCTTAATAGAACTGTTCAGAAGGAAAATGAAGCCTGCATTGTATTTGTGTTTGTTGCTTCTTGGACTTCCAAGTCCAGGGTCTGTGCAGATCCAACCTCAATGTTGAACAGCAGGAACAAAAAATACTGCGTTCCCCAGAAGATCATTCCCAGACTGAAG
This sequence comes from Phaenicophaeus curvirostris, assembly GCF_032191515.1. Lineage (NCBI taxonomy): Eukaryota > Metazoa > Chordata > Aves > Cuculiformes > Cuculidae > Phaenicophaeus > Phaenicophaeus curvirostris. The sequence continues at coordinate 53,157,514 of NC_091396.1, read as the reverse complement.
GTGAAAACTAGGCTCTTGTCAAGATAGTCTCCAGCAACACTGACTTTACCTTTCAGTTTTACAAGAAGGTCAGAGACGAGGGCAACAAGAACATTTTCTTCTTTCCTTTGAGCATCTCCACTGCCTTTACAATGCTCTCCCTGGGGGCCAGGTCAAACACACTCAGCCAGCTGAACAAAGGCCTTGCCTTCGACCCGACAGAAATGGAGAAGCAAGAGATCCATGAGGGATTTCAGCGTGTCCTCCAAATGCTGAACAACCCTCACCAAGAAGTCCCATTGAGCACAGGCAATGCCCTGCTCATAGATGATCTACTGAAACTTCTCCAAAAATTTTTGGATGACATCACGAATTTCTATTACTCTGAAGCTGTTTCTAGTAACTTCCAGAATTCTCCAGAGGCTATAAAGGAAATCAATAACACATGCAAACAAAAACCCAAGGGGAAATTCTGGTTCTTTAAAGGTGAGTGACAAATGTGGGTAGCAGGAGCTCTGGTCCAGGTCTAAGAAATGTAACTTTTTTCATGCTGTGACCCTATTCTATTGTCTAATTTTAAATATGTCTTTCTACTTTTAAATGACAAAAGGAAATATCTGAATGCCAGGTATGAAAAACCATTTTATATATGAGTGGAAAAAAAAAAAAGAAAAATGAACCATGGAAGTACAGATCAATGTCATACCAATTTTAAGTCAAGTTCAGAGCTAAAAATATTCAAAAGGGACAAGCTTGGGAACTTACGATCATTTTTTGAAAGGGACAAGTTTTGTTTGACTGTGCAGAACATGGTCAGTCATAGATGACACTGGTACGAAAGAAGTAAGCCTTGAGCTTATATAGTGGGAGCCTGTGGAGGTTTTACTATTGCCTCACCAGGCAAAGGCTCAGGTCAGCCTACATTTTTCTTGTGTGATTTTTTTATAAGAACCGTTGAAATTACTTAGAGCTTCTTTTCATAGCCTGGGAAAAAGCATCCTTGAACTGAGGTAGGATCATTGTTGTCTTTACAGTTCAAATACAGTATTTTAAGCATTAAGTAATGTGCCATGTCTTTATTACTCTCTTTTTCTGTTTATTCAATCCTATACTCTTCTTTTTTTTTTTTTTTTTGTCAAAAGGCTACTGGGAAAGACCTTTCAACAATCTGATCACCAGAGACTATGACTTCTTTTTGGATGGCAAAAATTCTGTTAAGGTCAAAATGACACATGAAAACAAAGCCTTTAATATCCACAGGGGTGAGAAGTTGTCTTGCTGAGTAGTAGAAATCCCATAAAAAGGAAATGCTGCTGTACTGTTTATTTTGCCTGATGAAGAGACAATGAAGCAGGTGGAGGATGCTCTGCTAAAAGAAACAGTGTCTAACTGGATTCAACCACTTGAACAAAGGTAATCCTTTAACTGTTGTTTTGTTTAAATATCAAAAAGGCCATAACTACTTATCCAGGCAAGTAAAGCTTAGGATGCCGCAATGAGTTGCTAAGCACAGCTCCAAGGAACAAGCATTGCATAGTTTCAGTTCTTTCAATCAGACATGGTAGGTATTGTGTGATTTTGTACCTGAGGGGAACCCTTTCCTCAGCTCCTCCAGTCACACTAGTGGCAGTGCTTACAGCTGCAAGGATCCAGCACACAGGTGCATTGCACATAGGAGCCCTTCTTAAACAGGAAGAATGCAGTACAAAAGAAAATACAATTTCCTTTTCTGCAGCCCAGATGATATTTTCCAGCCAGTCACTTTCATAAACCAGCACTGTGTCCCTGTGCTGCTAATTAGACTGTGGCTAGTGGGAGCTACCTCAATTTCTGCTTCTTTAACATGGGATTTCTCACTGTCTTAAAAAGGCAAGTCTTAGCTCCATGGGTATTCAGTATGTGTGTATACTTGCAATAGCTATTACATCGAGGGATCTTACAACTATCAACTCACAATTTTTTGTTTATTTTTTAAAAGAAAAATCTACTTGGACCTTCCAAGATTCCCCATCTCTGGCTCCTATGATGTGAAGAGCTTGTTTAAGACAACGAGCGTGACAGAGGTATTCAGTGACAGGCTGATCTCTCCAGAGTGGCAGAAAAAGCTCTTCTGAAGGTTTCCAAAGTAAGTATGCAAGCTGAGATGGTAATCAGAAGATTGGTCTGCCTCACTTACATATGTGTTCAGTCTCTGCAAATAGGCTGATTCCACTTCTAGAGTGTACTTATCGCTCACTGATGGTAATAAAGGAAGGAGAAGGTTAGGAATTAAATGGCTTTTGTTCCTAAGGTTTAATATTAAATTGCTCACTGCTTAGCAATTGTGCAACATCTCTGAAGATGAAAATAGATCTGGAAAGAGTAACAGGAATAGTTTCATAAAAGGCTGGTGTAAAATAATTAATGCATGACAAGAATCATAAATATGACACAAGTTTAGGATTATCATTCTTGTCCTATGCCTACATCTTTCACTACTGAATTACCTGACAACCTCAGAATTTATATGGACAACAGTGATAGCCCCATTTCACAAACAAGAAACTGGGACCCAGACAAGTAAAGTGGTTTCCCTGACATCCTTCTATTTTGCACTTGTGAGACCAGTTCTGTAGTACCGCACCCAGTTTGGGGCTCCCCCTGCGCTAAGGAAGTGTGGACACATTGGAGCAGAGTGAGTCCAGTGGAGGGGGAGCAGGATGGTTGTGTGGTTGGAGCAGGGAGATCTGGAGATAGTCATTCAGTAGAAGGGAAGATGATGGGAAGTTCTTAGTGTTGTCTACAGAAAATTATCAGGAGGGTGCAAAAAAGATGGACCCAGGCTCTTCTTGCAGGTGCACAGTGACAGGACAAGAGTCAATGCACACAAGACAGAAAATAGGAAATACCCACTAGATATTATGAATAAAAATTGAACATGAGAGTGATCAAAAACTTGGATGGGTTACTTAGACAAACTATGAAACTTCCATTGTTGATAATATTCAAATCCTGACTGAATGAAACCCTGAGCAATCTTATGTAATGTCAGAGTTGACTCAGTGTCTGACTCCATTGGACAGCCTCTAGAGGTCCTTCCAACCTATATTATTTCATGATTCTGCAATTACTCACACAAAATTATAAAACTTTAAAAACCAGCTTCTCGAGGTGTTAAAACAACCAAGTTTGTCCCCAGTTGCTTCTCACTCTTTTATACCTTGGTTTTAATCTGTGCTTCCCTTGCAGGCAATTCACAAGGCCATGGTGGATGTTAGGGAGAATGGCACAGAGGCTGCTGCAGTGACTGGGATAGAAGGGGTACCAATGTCTGCAGAGATTCCTCCTCACATCAGTTTCAACAGGCCCTTTCTGTTGATAATTTTTGATGAAATCACCAGAAGTATCCTTTTCACGGGAAAAATTACGAATCCAGCTGCCAAGGAACACTAGGACAGAGCACTTGTACTCCCAATGCAGAGAAGAGAGGTTTTGTACATCCCAGAGACTTCTCTGAAAAAAATGGGGCTAGAAGTGATTTTTAATTGTCAAATAAATAAATATTATATGAGGTTATTCTTCACTTACAAATAGACAGTTGGTGACAAGTATGAGTGGACCATGTTTACAAAATGTCCCAGGCTATATAGGTTTCTGTGACACCTTCAACAGTCACACATTTCCCTATATCACTCATTTATCATGAATGCCACAGTCCCTTGTATGCAGTCCCCTGTATTCCTTCTCCTGGGTGAGAATGTTCCTCTGTCTCACACGTCCTGTATGTTGAGTCCTCAGCTCAGAAGTCCTTCAGCTGAGAAACCAGCTTTTGCCTCTCTCTCGTGCCACTGTGTATCCCAAGAGAAGTCTCCTTCATCTTTGAAGCCCTCTGTTAGATAAAGCTGCACATCATTACACAAATGGTCATCCTTGGCCTTGTGTGTATCCAGTAATGCCTGGGCTCCCTAGGAGAAATGGATGTGGCAAGCCCTGCCCTCTGGTTCCAACAACTGTAGACTGAATCCTGGAAGGTCATGCATCCATTGTCCAAATGCCAGCTAACCATGCTGTCCTCCACCTGATCCTGCAAGCTCAGACTTATGAATACCTCCAAGAGATCCCTCCTCATTGAGCTGATGTTTGGAGTGCAGCAAGATGACTTGAACGCTTTCCTGACAATTGAATGTGCAGAAGCTGGTATTACCAGCAGCAAAATGTGGAGGGCTGCACTGTGGCAGATTAATACAACTTATTGCAAATTTAAAATAAAGTAAGATAGTAAGAAACAAAGGCATATTTAAGAACACCTTTTCCACATCCCTCCCTTCTTTCCAGGTTCAATTTCACTTCTAACCTTTATACTTCCTCTTCTTGAGCAGAGCAGCGGAATGCGACATGGGGAACAGAGAATGCAGTCAATTCATAATGTTTCGTCCCTGGCACTCCTTTCTTCTCGCTCTCTTCCCCTGTGGCAGTGTGGTGTCCCTCCCACAATAGACAGTCCTCCACAAACTGCTCCAGCATGGCTGCAGCTTCCTTCAGGGCATAACCACTTGCTCTGGCATGGAGTCCTCTTCAGGTTGCAGTATGGTCGTCTGCCCCACCAGGTTCCTGTATGGGCTACAGAAGGACAACCTGCCTCACCATGGTCTTTTCCACAGGCTGCAAGGGAATCAATCAGGTCCAGTGGCTGGAGAACCTCTTCCCTCTCAGCTTCATCCTGTGATGGGGCCATGAGACAGCTGTAACCATCTGGAATGGGCTGTGCCCTCTCACAGAGGCTGCCCTTCAGATACCTGCTGCCGGCACCTGGGCATGGACACCCGATGCACAGAAACACAATCCCAAGTAAGACAACTGTAAGTTCACAATGGCTAAGGATGTTTAATGGATGGGTAGAACTCTTTGATGGTACTAATGAACTGTCAGAAGCCACTTTTAGGATCCCTTCACAGTGTTATCTCGGCATCAGAACCAGTGGGCCTCCACACACTTCACAAATGCAGAATGAGCTAAGTGACATCTCGTCCTCCCAATCTTTCCAGTTCCAGCTCTATTTTCTAACTGAAGAGGGGCGGGAATAAAACTTTTACTTGGGAGGGCCTGGGCCTCCCCACCAATGCTGGAGAGTTTTGGCTTCTGTCTTAACTGGGTCAGAAATGCTAAATGCTTCTGCTGTTGTGGCTTGGGAAAGTCCTGTCAGGTTTAATGGATAAGAGAAAATCAGAGTGTGTATTAGCAGTGAGAGATAACAAAGCCTTTCATGTGGGCAAGCACAGACATTTTCTCAGACCTAGAAGGGAAAAAACCCAACCTCTAGTCACCCTACTCACACAGACCTAAAGATTTGCTTAATGTGAAGTATTTTCTCTATAATCATCCCCTTGTCCACAGATTTTAAAGAAAGAAAACCAACAATGCCTGAAAAACGGACTATGGAAAATCTTGGTCAGCTATACCTGTCTAGCTCATTTTCTTTCCCAGGAAAATCAAATCAATTGTTTCAGCAGTGCTGGAAGGGGTAAACCTCTGCTGCTGGAGCCAAGCCAAGGATTTCAGCGCTGCACAGGGTTGCCAGACTACAAGACTCTTTATCCACAGCTACTAATACACCTGCACAGTCATTGCTCCCCTGCTTTGGGAGCAGTGACGTTTAGGTGAACAGTTAGCTGTGCACTGTTTGGGAAACTTTAGAGGGAAGAGAAGTATGAGAGTAAAAGGAAACTGTTCATATTACCTCATTTCTTCCCCCTCCTGCATCCACTTCTGAAAAATTAAAACAAGCTATAACCTCAGTATTTCAGTTTAGTCGTAAATCTTAAATATCTGAAATAGAGACCTCTGTAAAAATTCTGGATTCTATTCTTATCAGAATAGACTTTGTGGCCTGTGGGTTAAAAGCAGTTATTTGAGGGTGGAAAAATTACTTCAGATGAGAGGACAGTTCCCAGCAATGATTTTGAAACTTCCCTACAACTGTGACTAAAAACAATGACTGAAAAAAGTTTTAAAAGTCAGGCCAGGAATCTCTCAAATAAGCAGTTAAGTTCAAAGACTTTGTTGAAGACTTGTACGGTTCATAGAAAAGGTCTTAAAGAGTTGGAAGAGAGCAAGAGTGTTGAGATGATATGCTCAGGGATTTTAGCTCCATGGTGGAACTAGGGGGAGTATAGCAAGAATATGACAATCTAAAAGAAAAAGTGAAACTTTACAGATGTTCAGAAAGCCTGCCATAAACCCAAAGGCAGTGCAGCTGTGGATATCCTGAATCAGCTCTGCCTGAAACAGAAATTCTACCAAGATGAAAACACACCACCCCAGGTCCAGATAACAGCAACAAAATGCAGAGCCGTCACATTTTTAGGAGCAACATGGAAAGAAGAGGAGTAGCAGAGCACAAGGAACTCTTGGCTACATTTCAGCATCCTCATGCTCCTTGCAGTTAAGGAACACTGACCCAAGGGAAAGAAAACTTGGAGCCAGCAAGTGGAATGAACTGCCAGTGCACTGTGCTGCTGTATTAACAGGGGATAACTAGTCTTACCTCACCCTCCATCAGCACAGGTAATTAGCTGAGAATATTGATTTTGATCCTTGATGATTTCTCTTGTCAACCAAAACAGAAGCATCTCTTCTTACCATACAGGAATATTGGGCATGAAAGGACCTGAAGCACATTGAGGAATAAAACTAAATTGCACTAATTTTACAACATTTTACCTCTATTTTGAGTAGATTTTAACAGATGGATCTCTCTAGGCCTTCATCAATAACCCGTTTCTCCTACTTCTGGTGTCAAGGCACTATCTGAAAAAACAGGCATTCCTGAAGTGCTCAGAGACAGCAATTCTGTTGCCAGAGTCACAGGGAGCCTGACCTGGCACTGCCTACAGTCAGCCATAAATGAGGATGGAGATTATCTGAGCATTGTTCATGTTATGTATTTCCAAACACTCTGACCCAGCATCCACAAAAATTAAGGTTTATGAGCAGCAACAGGGCATGTTGTAGGCGGCACACTGGCATATTTGAAAAGTAACATATTGCACTTCCAAGTTACCGTGAACTCTCTTGATTTCCCTGAAATGCACACATTGAAATAATAACCATAAATAGCCACCAAATCAGAAGGAGTCAGAAAAAAACCAAATTATTTGCCCTTGGCTAACATAAAATTGTATATTAAAGATGTACTATGACAGATTGTCAGATTGAAGTATTTTTCTGCTTTAGGTCTTTTCAAGTCCCCTTTACTGTAGGGTTATGATAGCTTTCAGTTTACTAAGGTATCACCTTTATAATGACCTTGCAAGGAAAAAAATGCATCTGGAGATCTCAGGTCCACATAGAATCATAGAATCACCAGCTTGGAAAAGACCTCCAGGATCACTGAGTCCAACCACTCCTATCTGCCACTCAATCAGGTCCCTGAGCATTTCGTCCACCCATCTTTTAAACACCTCCAGGGATGGTGACTCAACCACCTCCCTGGGCAGCCTGTTCCAGTGCCCAATGACCCTTTCTGTGAAAATGTTTTTCCTGATATCCAGTCTGAACCTTCCCTGGTGCAGCCTGAGGTCATTCTCCCTTGTCCTGTCCCCTGTCACTTGGGAGAGGCATCCTCCTCTCTACAACGTCCTTTCAGGTAGTTGTAGAGAGCAATGAGGTCTCCCCTCAGCCTCCTCTTCTCCAGGCTAAACAACCCCAGCTCTCTCAGCCGTTCCTCATAAGGCCTGCTCTCCAGCCCCTTCACCAGCTTCGTTGCTCTTCTCTGGACTCGCTCCAGAGCCTCAACATCCTTCTTGTGGTGAGGGGCCCAGAACTCAACACAGGATTCGAGGAGCGTTCTCACCAGTGCCGAGTGCAGAGGGAGAATAACCTCCTTGGACCTGCTGATCACGCTGTTTCTGATACAAGCCAAGATGCCATTGGCCTTCTTGGCCACCTGGGCAGACTGCTGGCTCATATTCAGTCGCTGTCAACCAACACCCCCAGGTCCTTCTCCTCCAGGCAGCTTTCCAGCCAGACTTCTCCTAGTCTGTAGCACTGCATAGGGTTGTTGTGCCCCAAGTGCAGGACCAGGCATTTGGCCTTGTTAAACCTCATGCCATTGGTCTCAGCCCAGGGGTCCAGCCTGTTCAGATCCCTTTGCAGAGCCTCCCTACCCTCCAGCAGATCAACACTTTCACCCAGCTTAGTGTCATCCACAAACTTGCTAAGGGTGCACTCAATGCCTTCATCCAGGTCACTGATAAAGACAATGAACAGGGCTGGACCCAGCACTGAGCCCTGGGGGACGCCACTTGTGACTGGCCTCCAGCTGGAGTTAATGCCATTTCCCACCACTCTCTGGGCCCAGCCATCCAACCAGTTTTCCACCCAGGAGAGAGTTCACCAGTCCAGGCCAGAGGCTGACAGTTTCCCAAGCAGAATGCTCTGAGAAACTGTGACAAAGGCTTTACTGAAGTCCAGGAAGATACATCCACAGCCTTTCCCTCATCCAGTAGTCGAGTCACTTTGCCATACAAGGCAATCCGTTTTGTTTGGCAAGACCTGCCTTTTGTGAATCCGTGTTGACTGGGCCTGATCACCCAGTTCTCTTGCATGTGCTTCATGATAGCACTCAAGATCACCTGCTCCATGACTTTCCCTGGCACTGAGGTCAGACTGACAGGCCTGTAGTCCCCTGGATCCTCCTCCTCCCTGCGACCCTTCTTGTAGATGGGCACAACATCAGCCTCCAGTCCAGTGGAACTTCCCCAGTCTTCCAGGACTGTTGGAAGATGATGGAAAGGGGTTTGGCCAGCACATCTGCCAGCTCCTTCAATCCCCTTGGGTGGATCCCATCCGGACGCATAGACTTGTGGGCAAGCAAGGCTCTGACCATGTCCTCTTGGATCATGGGAGCCTCATTTTGCTTCTCTAACTCCTGAGTTTGTACACAGAGAGAACAACTTTCTTTACAATTAAAGACTGAGGCAAAGAAGGCATTAAGTACCTCAGCCTTTTCTTCATCCCCTGTCACTGTTGTTCCTTCTGCGTTCAATAGGGACTATATGGTCTCCCTAGTCCTCCTTTTATTGTTAATATATTTATAGAAAGATTTTTTTGTTTCCTTTCACAGACTTTACCAATCTGATTTCTAGTTGGGCCTTAGCCCTCCTGATTTTTTCTCTGCACAATCTCACTTCCCTCCTGTAGTCCACCAAAGACACCTGTCCCTTCTTCCAAAGCCCATAAACAATTCTCTTCTTGATATCTTTCAAGATCTCCCTGTTCAACCAAGCTGTTTTCTTCCCCTGCCGGCTCTTTTTCCGGAACATGGGGATGGCTTTCTCCTGAGCTTCTAGGATTTCCTTTTTGAAGAGCTCCTAGCCCTCATGGGCTCCCTTGCCCTTAAGTACTGTCGCCCATGGGACTTTGCCAACCAGCCTTCTGAACAGTTCAAAGTCTGGAAATTCAGTGCTACTGACCAGCTAATCCCCCTCTTCACCTCACCTAGAACTGAAAACCCTATCATCTCGTGATCGCTTTGTCCTAGGCGTCCTCCTACTGCCACATCCCCCACAAGGCCTTCTCTGTTCACAAACAGCAGGTCCAGGAGGGCACCTTCCCTTGTCGGTTCATTCACCAGCTGTGCAAGGAAGTTGTCTTCCACACACCGGACTGCTTCCTTTCTGCTGTATTGTACTTCCAGCAGATGTCAGGAAGATTGAAGTCTCCCACAAGAACAAGAGGCATTGATCTAAAGATTAACCCCAGCTGTTTATAGAAGAGCTCATCAGCTGCTCCTTCTTGGCTGGGTGGTCTGTAACAGACTCCCATCACAAAATCTACTTTCTTATGGGCTCCTCTGATTTTAACCCACAGGCACTCAATCTCCTCATCGCCACAATCCATCTCAAAGGTGTCCAAGTCCTCCCTTACATAGAGGGCTACCCCACCTTCTCTCCTACCCTTCCTGACCCACCTGAAGAGTTCATGCCCCACCACAGCTGCACTCCAGTTATATGAGTCATCCCACCACGTTTCCATGATGGCAACGACATCATAGCCTCCTTGCCCTACGACAGCTTCCAGCTCTTCCTTCTTATTCCCCATGCTGCGTGCATTGGTGTAAATGCACTTCAGCTGAGCTGCCAAGCCTTCAGCCCTCTTAGAGGGAATAGAGTTTATTCCCAATTGCCTGGTCACTGGAGTACCTAGTGCCAGAGTGCCCGTATCTTCCTTACCATTCCCAGATATAATTGCCCCCACTTGCTGTGTGGTGATGTACTGGTGGTCCTCACTAGCACACCCTCTCAGAGTCACCGGTGCCCCACGTCCAGGCTCACTTCTGTCTAGCCTGGTCTCATACCCCTCACCCCTCACATCTAGTTTAAAGCTCAGCTTATGAGCTTAGCTAGGTTTTTAGCAAGGGCTTTAGCCCCACCTAGGAGACACACATGTCCCATCCTTAGCGAGAAAGCCTGGGGGTGCGTGAGCCACCCCATGATCAAAGAAACCAAAGCCCCTCTCCTCACACCAGGCTCAGAGCCAGGCATTAATTGAATTCTTCTTCTTGACTTCTTGCTCCTCTGTATTTAGCCTTGGGATGGAGCAAAATACTATTTCAGCCCCAGAGCCCTCCATCATTTTCCCAAGGTCCCTGAAGTCTCTCTTGATGGCTTTGGACTTTCTATTCTCTATATCATCACTACCAGCTTGGAATACTATCAGAGGATAGTAGTCCATCTCTTGGACCAGGGAAGGAAGTTTTCTAGCTACCTCCTTCACTGATGCCCCCGGTAAGCAGCAGACCTCTCTGTAGAGCGGGTCCAGTCTGCAGATGTGTCCCTCCGTTCCTTTTAGGAGGGAGTCCCCTACAACAATCACTCTCCTCTTCTTCTTAATGGAGGATGTTTTTATCTTTTTCTGGGGATGGTGCAGCCTAGTGAAAGATTCTAGGCTGTGGGAGCCATCATCCTCATCCTCAGGGTTAGATTCCACCTGCAGCACTTCATATTTGTTCACCAGGGGGATCTGGGGTTTTGGTGTCTGGGTGAGGGGAGCAGGTTTCCTTCGCCTGGCAAGAACTTGCTGCCATTCCCCATCTCTTGTTCCCCCAACCTTGCAGTTTGCAGGTGGATGGTGTTTGGACACACCAGCTCCAGCAGGCTGCTGAGTTAGTGAGAGGGCCCTGCTCCACTGGTCTATCTCCTCTCATATTCCCTGAGGGTCCTCAGCCTCTTCACCTCCTCCCTTAGCTCCTCCACCATGTGAAGGAGCTCCCCTACACAAGCGCAGCTTTCCCAAGTGGAGCCAGGACCAGAGGCCCGAGCTGGTGTGGGAGGGGGGCACTGCCTGCAGCCCAGGGGCTGGGGAGCTGCCTGCACCCACTGTGGCTCTGGCTGGGCGGCAGCACCCATCCTGCCTGCTGCAGCACACGGAGCAGCTTTAATCTTCTGCCGGGTGGCCACCATGGTCTTCAGTGTCTTTTGACTAGTCTCTAGCCCCTCTCTGCGCCCTGCCTTCTCGCCCTGCCCCACATCTCTGCGCCCTGCTCCTCGTCGCTGTGCTCCCAAGGGACCCTTTAAATCTCCCCCGGTACCGCCGGAACCGCGCCCTCCCGCCAGGCCTTTGCAGGCCGCCAGGGGCCCAGCGCCGCCCGCCCCGCTCCCGCCTGGGTGTCTCTGGGATTTTCCCGGCTCAGGGAAGCCCCCACCGCCTCAAAATGTCCGCCCCACCACAGAACTCACTGTCCTGCTGCCGGGTGCTGCCGAATCTCATCTCAATCTCCCCTCTTGCAGCTCAAAACTGTTCCCCCTCGTCCTATCCCTGCCCTTCCTGATCCAGAGCCCCTCTCCAGCTTTCCTGGAGCCCCTTTCAGCACTGGAAGCTGCTCTAAGGTCTCCCCACAGCCTTCTCTTCTCCAGGCTGAACAATCCTAGCTCTAAATGAAAATAACCAATATAAACAATACACTTCTAATGCCACTGAAAGCAAGCACGGCCCTGCTAATGAAATCCTTGAAGCTAATGAACAGCAGATAGGAGATTGACTCACAGCTAGAAAATAACCTCAACGTATTTTTTAAGGTTACGAGGACACAATCATATCCATATACTTACCAAGCCTGGCAAATCCTGATGAATGGCACGGTTCTTGCCAAATACCAAGAGGTCCGATTATATACTCACAAAAGCGCTTTAATTTTGTAGGCCATACAGCAAGAAATCTTTGTTACCACCTGACTGGTCAGCAAATAGTTTGGTACATTCTGTTGTGAGCTCTTCTATGATCCTTTTGTTATTCCAACATTAACGACCCAGATCTGGGAGCTCATCTCCCATTCAGTCGCCTCTGTGGTGAGCAGGAGGGAGCCCACATCAGTCCCATCTTGTTACCTCATGGCGAAGATCCCTGTTACAAGAACAGGAAAACACCTGGTCACGGACAGTCCTCGGGGAAACCAAGGTCTGACCCCAGTGTGAGCAAAGCAGAGGAAAACAACCCCCAGCAGGAGATGAGCATCTCGGGGTGCTCAGTGTCCTCGAATGCAGAGGAAGGACAGAGAGCAGCACAGCACGACCAACAGAAGGCAGCAACTTCTCAGACTGGGCTGAGCAACTGGCACTGCAGCCCAGCAAGAGCCTTCACACCCGCCTGCGAGGAAGGAAGGGAAGGGGGGAAATCTGCTGCTCCAGGGCAGACCGAAACCCCAACCACGGGGCTGGCCATCAGCAGAACCGCTGGGAAAAGCTGTCCCCAGAGGGGAAGGCTTTGGAGGCCAGAGCCGTGGGGCAAGAGGGATTTCTCCCTTGTGCACACAGCACGCCTTGGGCATGAAAAGCTCACCCTTGAGGGAAACGAGCCTGTGTGGCTCTTGTCAGGCATCAGCTGCTCCCTGGATCCATTCTCAAGGCTCAAGATATCAGATCTGCTTTTTGCTTTGGAGAGGCCCCACACAGCAACAGAACCCACAGCTCCCAGGACGCTCAGGAGCAGTGGAGAGGAGCACTCAGTGCGCCGGCTCTGGACACCAGGACCGGGCGCTGCCACTCACCAGCGTTAGATGTGTCTGAGGCCTCTGGGAGGAAAGAGCAGCAATTCCATCAGGCTCCCAGCTCACCTTGTGGGCAGCGTTCAAAGCAGTCTCCAACCCCAACCTGGACGAGTTCCCACTTCACCTCAAGAGTGCCAAGAGGCCTCTCTCGATTGATGCAAAACCTTATCAGTGTCCCCTGGCAGCCAAGAGGGCAACCGTGCCCTGGGCTGCATCCAGCACGGCATCACCCGCCGGCCGAGGGAGGGGATTGTCCTGCTCTGCTCCACACTGGGGCGACCCCAGCTTGAGTGCTGGGGGCAGGTTTGGGCGCCACACAATAAAAAGGTCTAAAGCCACTGGAGAGCATCCAGAGGAGGGCACAGAGGTGGTGAGGGGTTTAGAGGGGAAGAGTGTGAGGAGTGGCTCAAGTCCCTTGGTCTGGTCGGCCTGGAGAAGAGGAGAGCGAGGGGAGACCTCATCGAGGTCTGCAGCTTCCTCAGCTCAGCAGCTTGAGCTAAGAGGAAGGATGATCTGGGACAGACTGGTGACAGCTGACCTCTGCCACGTGGCCTTGACAGCACAAGCGCTTCTATCACCCTAGCTCAGCCCTGTCCCACTGGGATTTGTAAAGCACCTTCCCACTTCACTGGTCCCTGAACTCCTTTCGCTGGCTGTAATGAAGAAGGAGCAAGCACACAAGGGTTTGGGTTTCATCTTATTGGAGAATGATTGGAGTTGGAAGGGGCCTTCAAAGATCATCCGGTCCAGCCTCCCTGCCATGGACAGGGACACCTCCCACTGGATCAAGATGCTCAAAGTCCCATCCGACCTGGCCTTGAACAGCTCCAGGGATGGGGCTTCTGCCACCTCTTTGGACAACCTGGGCCAGAGTCTCACCACCCTCAGCAGAAAGGAATTCTTCCACAGAGCTCATCTGAATCTCCCCTCTTTCAGCTGAAAAGCATTGCCCCTTTTCCTGTGACTACAGGTCCCGCTGTCTGTCACTAGGGAAGAGATTAAATCATACTGGTCCCAGTGGTCCCATACTGGGACACCACTCGATATGGGTCTCCATGGTGCCCCTGCGTGGGACTCTGAACTCTGGTGGGAACCGTTGCTCTCCCCAAGCAGAGCTGTTGTCGGGTGCAGAACCCTGGGAGCCCCAACATTCGTCCTGGGTAACGCTCAAACAGAAACGGCCAGAGCAGCAACTGACTAACAGTCGGGGCTTGGCCACACAGCAGAGCAGGGCCGATCCCCGTGCTGCCAGCCCTGGGCACCCTCGCTGTGGTCCCAAGGCTCACAGAGGCACTCCAGAGCATCTGCACCTGTTCCTATACCCTTCAGCGTTCTCCGTGTGAGGCAAGGACTGACCCCGACCCCGCACCCAGGGACACCCTGGGGCAAATGCACAGCCCCTCCTTCCCTGCCCCTCTCCCTCCTCCTCCTCAGCCCTCTTGCGTGCCCTCCTGCCCCAGCTCGGGGTGGCAGTGCCAGCGCTCGCTCATGGCTCTCTTTCAGGCTCAGCCAAGCCCCTTGACACCTGGGCATGAGGGGCACCATTCCCAGCCCCCTGGGCACCCCCGGCAAAGGGGGCACTGCAGGGCCCCTGGGCACCCCCAGCAGGTACGGCATCCCTGGCTGCCCTGGCCCCTCGGCACTCCCACCCAAGGGATACTCCCTGCCGCAGGCTTCTCACTGCCCCACAGCACAGCAGGGGCACGGCTGGCTGGGGTGTAGCTCGGCGGGGGCCCCACCAGACTCCCCACAGCCCCCAACCCAGCCCAGCTCTCTCTCTACCCTGTCCAGATCAGCAAGTGGCTTCCTCCTGCGCCTTCAACACCTCCACCTTCCCAGCGACCAGAGGACCAGAGCTCTGACCGGCCCAGCCACCATCACCATGGGACACCGCCTCGCTGCTCCCCCAGGCGCTGCCCTCTGGGCCCCCATCTGGCTGCTCCCCCGGGCTGGGGCAAACCCAGGGACCCCCCCATGGGCAACCGCTGCTCTGGGGGCCCTGGTACCGCCAGGCCAAGGCCCTGGGGGCACCCATGGGCAGTGGCGGTGCCCAGGACGCGTCTGTGCCCATGGAGGTGGATCCTCCCTCCATCTTGGACATCTCTGTCACCACCGATGTCCAGATGGAGGGAGATGCCACCCCACTCTTGGACATCTCTGTGGGCACAGACGTCCCGATGGAAGATGTCACCATTCCAGTCCTGGACATCAGCGTCGCCACTGATGTGCCCATGGAGTAGGACACCACCCCAGCAATACCATCTCGCTGGGCTCTGGTGTCCCCATTGACGAGGGCAGCGTCCTGGACCAGAACATCCCCTGTCACCGGGATGTCAGGAGCAGCACAGGGCTCTGGCAGGAGGAGCTGGGGCAGGAGGGGGATTAGAGCTGGGGCAGCAACTGCTTGTTTGGGGGGTAGGAGAGGGATTCGGGGTGTTTGTTACGGGGTGAGGGGCGGATGCTTGTTTCAAGTGTTCCAGTTTTTTGGGGAGTTGTTGTTGTTTAAAGTGTTCTTGTTGTTTAGAAAGTTGTTGTTTTTGGGGGGGTTCTTGTTATTTGGGGAGTTGCTGTTGTTTGGGGGGGTGGGTGGTGGGTGGGTGTTGAGGAGGGAGTACTTGAAGTATTTTCAGAAACAGTTTTGTTCCTGTCACTTCATTAAAAGCCGTTTTCTAGACTGGTTCTGTGTCTTCTTGGGGTGGGCAGTGAGTGCAGGGGCACCAGGACACAGCTTGCCAGAGGGGCAAAAGCCTCACCCAGCCCTACATCACATTCCCTAAGCCCTGAAGGGCACAGAGCCGCCCCCAGGGCTCAGCCACCACCAGCTGGGCAGGCAATCCTGGGGGGGACGAGGACTCCCCTGGCCCCTGCCCCACAACAAGCAGCCCTTCGGCGGGGGAGCCAGGACAGACACAGCCCTGCAGGACTCATGGACACGGCCTCACGCCCAAACCACCACTGACCCCCACCACCCTGGTCACCATCCTCCTACCTCTTTGGAAAGCAGGGCTGTGGCTTTTAAAGCCCATCCAGCTCCAAGGCCCCTGCTGTGGGCAGAGACACCTTCCTCCAGACCAGGTTCCTCAGAGCCCTGTCCTACCAGGCACTGAACACCTCCAGAGATGGGGCAACCACAGCTTCTCTGAACAACCTGAAGAGCCCCAACCTCAGCGGAAAAGAATTCCTCCTTAGAGCTCACAGAATCTCCCTTCTTCCACTTTAAAACTGTTGCCCCTTTTTCTGTTCCTACAGGCCCTGCTCAGAAGTCTTTCTCCATCTTTCTTACAAGCCCCCTTTTTATATGGAAAGGACACTATAAGGTTTCCCAGAGCCTTCTCTGCTCCAGGTACCTTGCCCTCATCCTTCCTCAACCACACGATGTTCCCTTGCACCCACTCCTCCAGCCTGAAGGTCCTTGTAGATCGCATTCCCTCCCCAATTGAATCTGATGCAGCAATCAGCTCGGTGGTACCTACAAACTGGCCGAGGATGCACTCGATCCACTGTACCCACCCACGATGAGGCCATTAAACAGCTCTTAACCCAGAACACCCAGGGACAACCCTCACATCAGAACACTGGTAAGAAGACACCATGAACTGGGAGTTGCTTCCCTAACATGGAGTTCAGCCCTGGGGTGGAAAGAGATCCTCGCTGGCAGAGAGTTGCCCCGAAGCTGCCTGCCCTGCACTGACCCAGCGTGGCTGCAGCAAGGCCAGGGCACACGGGAAGCTTTTCAACTTCCAGCCCTGGGGCTGAGCTGCCACTAAAAGCCTCCTGTCCCCCGGGGTGAGCAGCATCACAGCACCAGCGCAACCATGGAGCAGTCATCAGGTGTGAGCAGAGCCAGCGAGCGACTGCTCTAAGGAAGGAGAAAGTCCCTATTCCCTGGCAAAGTCCAGAGGGAAGAACGGGGCAGGTGGACAAGGTCTCTTGGCTGGAAGTGGAAGCAAACAGGTGAATAGCAGCCAGCCTAGGTGGCACTGAGCATTCTTTGGCTAGATTGTGCTCAATATATCTGTGTAAGTTCAGGTTACTTGTGGCGATGGTCAAGACCAGCTGGATCTGCTTGCCTACATGACTGTGATCACCGTCTTGTAAACAGTGGCAAATAAAATACAATCAATATCAGCTAAAAATGGAGTTAAATCAACATTGAAATTGCACAATTTTTTAGGCATTAGGAAATGCAAAAGTTAATGTAACACTGACAAACATGGCCCCCTCATGCAGATAATCTGTGTTATTATTTTACACTTGCTTTTGGCAAGGAACCTTGGTTTTATTTGGAAGAAAAAATGCTGGATATTGCTTATCTTAAGTATATGAATACTTGTGGTTGGGAGTGAGACTAAGTTCTCAAAATGTTGGAATTTTTTCCAGCTTGTATCCATACAGCTTAAAGTCACAGCTACCTTCCCTACTGCTCAGTAGCTCAGACGCAGATGATCATCACAATGATACAGACCAGCCTGACGATGCACACCAAGTCAAGCAACAATAATTTCTGAAGAAATTTCATCTTACCATCAGCACTTTTTGCTTTTGTGGAGATAGTTTTGGGTAGGAGATCTGCCACGCTGAGCTGAACACTGAAAAGTTTTTTCTTTAATTTGCGAGAGAGCTGAGGAAAAGGAGATAAGCACAAGCTTGTGTCAACTCATTAAGATGCTAAATTCATAAAATATCCTCAGAAAATTAAATATAGGAAATGTCATGTTTACAGATAAGAGGCTGCAGCTGCTACAGATGTGAAAGAAGTTTATGAAGCAGATGCTTTTTCTAGTTGTCTTCAACACTTTACCAAAACTGAGCAGCAGTTCAGAAACTATGAAAAAACAGAAAACATATGAGAAAATAATTGGCAAAACCAAAGGTTTTGATCCCAGAAACAAGGCAATAATTCCTGTCAACAACATTTTTCTCAATTGTAGGAAGCACAATGCAAGAATTGTAGGTGCAGTCTTGCCAGGTCTTACACACTGATATTGTCCAGGTCTCCCAGGCTTGTGTCTAGCCACTTATGGGGTGCCAAGAAGATCCTGGGGACACCGTGTGATGCTACCCCATGCTCAGGTGCATGTGCTGTAAGCAAGGACATAAGTCTATGGGACTGCATGAGATGCTTCTGAGAATCCAGAGGAAATTGGCTGATGTAGTTGCCGAGACACTCGTCATGATGTTTGAAGAGTCATGGCAGACAGGTGAAGTCCCAGGTGACTGGTAAAGAGGAAACATTTCACTCTTTTTTTAAAAAAGGTAGAAAGGAGGACCCTGGGAATTACTGACTCATCAGCCTCACGTCTGTACCAGGGAAGATCATGGAACACACCCTCCTAGAAAAACAGCATTCAGATTCATGTAATTGTCACAAATACAATCGTGCAATGTCCAGATGTAGTCCAGATGCCAATAAAAATACCAAGGGACAAATGAAAAAGATTTAAGTTCATAGAATCATGGAACAGTTTGGGTTGAAAGTGACCTTAAAGATCATGCAGTTCCAGCCCCCCTGCCGTGGCCAGGGACACCTCACACCAGCACAGGCCACCCAAGGCCCCATCCAACCTGGCCTTGAACACCTCCAGGGATGGGGCATCCACAGCGTCCCTGGGCAGCCTCTGCCAGTGCCTCACCACCCTCATCATGAAGAATTTCTTCCTAATGTCTAGTCTAAATCTTCCCCCCTCCAATTTAAAGCCATTCCCCCTCCTCCTATCACTACATGCCCTTGGAAAAAGTCCCTCCAAGTGACCAAAAGCAATGCATCCTGTGAGCTGTGGTACCCAGAGGAGCTCTCGCACACCTTGCACACCACTGCCAGGGCAGAGCATCTTCCCTTGGCGCCTTCTGAATCCAGGTTATCTCCGGGCATCAGGATACACCACAGACTAGCTGAAACATGGACAGGGAGTAAGGATTCTCCAGAGGGCTGTGAGCACCTCACACAGAGATGAAGACTTCCTTGGTTTGTGCAAACCAAAACTCAGTATCCTATTCTGGGAAAGATTATATGACTTTTTTTTTTTCAGTACATACCACTGAAACAAAATACGTATTTCCTGACTCTTTCACTTTTCATTCTAGAGAGAAAGTGTGAAAAGCTGACATTTCACTCTCTTTGGAGATGAAGACAAACATCTACACATTGAAATCATGAACTTTTCTCTTCAGTTGTCAAACGATAGAAGTCAACTGGAGGAAAGCTTTGCTTAACTCCCTGAGGAAGAGGATTTTCCTGCAGATCACCAAACTTGTGCATTTTCTTTGGGAAGACAATGTATTGCTTGTGAACATCATGAGCAAAGTTGATTGGCTGCTGGGCTTTCCTCCATGGTTATCTTTCCTGGGGAATGGGTTTTTCAACCCACTTGATGAAAAGAGGAATCAGAAGATAACTGTCCAGAAGAAATTCTGAGCCATGGGGGAAAAACAATTTCACAAGTAACCCTTCAGGTACTCCTTTCTCCATGGATACTTTAGATGGGGATAAAGTACTGAATTATGCACCATAGTTTGGTTTTCCCTTGATTGGAGGACTCAGTCCTCAGTACTAACAGATTTGCTGCCCAGCCATAAAATAGTTCTATAATAATACTCTGCCTACTAAAGAAAAGAAAAAAAAAAAAGATTAAATGAGACTAAACCATCTGTCAAAAATAGTTCTGAAAAATCTGTATTTCCTCTTTTTGAATGCTGTAGATCATCCAGTTCATTTCCTTCCCAGAGAGATGTCTCTTTTATTTACCACTTATGTGCTGGGAAAAGTCCACAAGGTAATGGTATAGATACTATTAGTCATACTCAGTCATCAATCATTATTTATTTTTCCAGTAAATGCTCATGCTGAATCATTTCCATACTAAATTTCACTGCAACTATTCACACATCTTTCAGACTGAACCTTGCCTGCTTTCTCCCCTGTGTGCTTCCATACTTTTCTGTGAATTTAACAGATCACCACAGCATATTTTAAGCTTGAAGTTGAGCATAGGGCATTAATAACTTTGATTGCACAGCATTGCTAGAGCAGATGGATGATTTTGTAGTGTGTCTAAGGTGATACTGGTTTGTGCATGTCATAAATGCACAGAAGTGAAACTAAATCTGTGCCAAATTCTTCACTCAGTTACCCCAATGATGAATATAAGTGCCAGATATTGCCATCAATGCAAACAGCAACTTTCAGTGTTCCAGAAAAAGACTTTATCTAAATGCATGCAAATTATTCTATAACATTTCAAACAATATAGTCATGTAAATGCTTTAATCTTTATTGTAGTTTTCTTCTTCTGAGCAGTGGCAAAGGTTTGTGTGGCTCAGTATTGTCCAGTTGGGACGAGCTAAAAGACCTCCTCAGGAAAATGAATGGGATCGAAGCATCCATGAAAGTAGTCCCTGCTTGTTGAGAATTACTGGAAAGTGAAACTATGCTGTTCCAAGCAGGTGGGTAATGCCTGGATGTACCTCTGAGTATGGCTCATACATACTTTAGGAAGGGTACCTGCCTACCAGCAAGACACTGCATCAGCCCAGACCCAGGCAATTCCTTCTTGTTTTGATGGAAAATAAGTTAATAATTCATCATTCCTAGCTAAGAACCTTCGTACACTCCAGGGACGACTATGACCTCTTTCTTTGTGCCTGCTTGATATGAGCATCAGCATTGGCTCCCACCTCAGCCCTAAGCTCACTAAGTCCACACAACTCACAGCACCATCTCAAGGGTTGCTTGAATTAGACTAAGGACAGACAGTTTTCTGCCAGATTGAGAATTATTTTATTTTGGTTTGTTTTTTTTAAAGATGAGAGCAAACCACTATGCCTAAGTCATCAAGATGTTGGGACAGCGATGCACAGGTCAGGCCAGTCAGTCTGCTTGCACTTATGTCACATGGTTTTTTCACCATCTTTCCACAACAGTACTAGGAGAGGTTTTCCCATGCCAAGAGTGTAAGAACAGTTCTGATTGCTCTGTGAAAAGTGTTCATGATTTGTCTGTTCTGGGGACGATGCTCTTATGAGCAGTTCGTATCTACAAGCACTTCTTCATTAAAAACTTCTCACATTCAGAAGATAGGGTTACTTGTCATTATTTCACTGCAAGCTGTTCCTGAGGCTGTGCTCCATATCAGAGAGATGATGACTGCTACAGGAGATCCTCACATACATGCAACCTTCACCTGAAGGAGTTAACACTTCCAGCATTGATTATAATCAGTTCTACACAAACAGATACAACTTTGTCCTTACACTTTTTGTGTGATTCCTACTTGAGCAATAATTTACGGAAGGGGAGAGAAAGGGTATGTGGATGTCATCCTCACACACATGTCCCTGCATTTACAGCTTTTCCCAGCTCCCCGCCCCAGTTAGGGACATCCCATACCTCCTCTGACCTCCCCAGGTCCCTCCCAGAGGCTGTGGAGGGACTACAGAAGAGATTGTGTGCTTTTAAGTGAAAATAAGCCATTAAAAGAAGAAGATAATAATTTTTCAGAGCAAAGGAAAGGAATAAGAGAAGTAGAAAAAGAGAAAAAAAATAGTGAATTATAGGCCACTCAACCCAACTCCAGTTCTTAGAAAAATGCTAGAAATATTAGTAGTCATCTAGAAAATAACAAGATGATAAATAGATAGGAAGAAAACAAGATGACAGAATGAAAGTTGTTTTGTCAAAAACAAACCACATCAGCCCAGCCTAATCCTCTTCAATGGCAGAGTAGCAAGCCTTGTCATTAGGAAATAGTTGAGCAAAGTACAGCTTAGCTAAGCAATATCTAGGTTATATTTAGGTTTCGTAAGTCATTATTGTCTTCCATGACATGTTCTTATGTTCTTATGATATTGAAAATGCCAGCAAACAAAACTCTCTAAGAATTATTTTGGAGTTTTAGAAAGAAACATCCTTTATCAGGCCTGGGCAACACGAGGGACTGATTTCCATCTATCATGTGCCACAAGACAAGAGCTGGTTACAGAATATATTTCCCACTTACATTCATTTGTATAAATTTCTCCAGAAATCTGATACATATTCTATTACCTTCCAAAGTCTAATTTTAATGTAATGAAACTTCAAAAGTCAAAACTCTTGCTGATTTGGAGCTGGCCCCAGCTCTCTGCTTGACTTTGCCTTTGAGATATGAAAGATGGCAAACAGAGGTGATTACAGAAGAAAAGACATCTGTTCAGCATATATTATACTTCACTCAAGACATTATCGTCTTCAAAGAATTAATAGTGTCTGTAAAAAAAGACTAAAAGAAAACATACTATCAAGGAAAGAAAACATCAGAGGGACATTCTCTCTAACTTCTAAACACAACTGCTTAGACGAAACTCATCTGTACTTTAGCTCATCAAAATATTCCACTTTTTGTAATAGTAACTACTTCTTCTATCACTTACATAGGGTACAGAAATGTGCTGCAAGATTGATGTGAGATTAGAAATCATTTGCAAAACTTTTAGAGATCCAGCGTTAGGGAGAAATCTGTCTTGCTCAGGGGTGTGCTCTGAATATAGGTGCTTCAATATTCTCTTCACTGGTATAAAGACCCCAGGTATGACAAGAGGACAAGGCAGAGTGCAGCCCAGAGCAGGATGCACTAGCCAGGGATGGGAATAGGGAGGGTCTAGTTTTACCTCTGGAGAAACGGAATGTCAAATCAGTGTCAGTGGAGCAGGACTCCAGCAGTTCCATCTCTGGCCAAAAAGCACAGCACAGCTACCTTTGTCCTGGAATTGCCTAACTCTAGGAGTTTGCAGTTAATGTTTCCCACCAAGGCATCTGGCATTTGGTAGTCCATCCAAGAGTCCCAGATTTTATCATGTGCTGTATCCTGTACATAGGATCCAGTACTACTTGTTTCCAAGGTGTCTAAGTACATGATAATCATTGCAGATGATGGATGAGTTTCTGGGGAAAGAGAAGACAAAGAAATGATGGAGAAATCAGCCTAACGTGGCTGAAAGCAGGCTTATGGGGTTTAAAATCAACCTAATTTATAAGCTTGTTTTCAGTTTGCTCTAACTGGCCAGTCCACAATTTCCTAGTCATTTCAGAAAGATCTAAGGCATCTTGGTAGAGGTGATGTGCTTTTGAGGAAGAATTTGAAAGGAGAAAATATTTCCACAGAAGTTGGCACCCCCTGGGGAGCTTCCAGTGTCCAAATCTCTTCTGGAACACCTGTCTCACAGCACGGGGCAGAGATGTGCAGATATTTTAAATGTGCAGAAACTTAGGGCTATCCTATGGCAAAAGAACCAGCTGTGATCAAAGTAAAGATATGACACTGAGTATGTTCAGACCACATCATTTTAGAGCACAGAAGCAATGGGATTACTTAATCTTCCTTTCCCCTGCAGTTCTCCAGAGGGAATAACTGCAAACAGACACAGAAAGGAATGAAATTTGCCCAGATAAAACATACACAACTGTTAACATTTGTTCTCAGACCCAATCACGTACATTGTTTTTTCATGGAACAAGAAAGCAGAACATATCTACTAAGATAATAAGAAAGTGCAAACATGCAAAACAAATTAGCATGCATTTGAAAAGGATTTTGTCAATAATAAGAGACAGCTCTCCCCACTGCAAACATGCAAGTTCATCTTTGGAGATGCTTTATCTTGTCCTGAGGCTAGATAGCAAAGAGTCAGATCTGTTAAGACACCCACAGTCATGCGTCTTTCATCTTTAAGGAAGAAAATGGAGTTAAAACTCAATTGCTCTAACACTCCATGAAGGACACATCTGAAAAATTACCATATTAATGGAGATATATGAAGGAAAATGTTGGTGTCAAATGCTTCTTTGGCAACATCTTACTTTGAACTTTGAAACAGCCCATTCAAGATTGCCTGCTGCGAGGTTCAGCATTTTCCTTCTCTCCCATGGGGGCTCTTTAAAAGCATATCATTAGCAGGTCTTAATTACAGGCTGATCTAGATAAATCAAGGCGGCTACATGGATCCCTACTGAGATCACAGTCAGTACTGGAAAATTTCAGAGTCTCCAAGGAGAAAAGTACAGTCCTGTGCAGTTCTGCAAGCTTGAGCCCACAAGGCATCACAAAGTGGTGCATGCCGCCTGCCACAGCTGTGTCTTGCTGGGAGCGTGGCAGATGGTCTACCAGATTTGTTTATTCCTATTGAGCATATTTTGTGCTGTGCTCTGGCAGAACCTGTGTCTGGGCAGTCAGGACGGGAGGCTGCTTGCCTTGTTCTAGTTCTGCTGGGGCATGCCAGAGGACAAGGGAAATGACATCTTCCTAGGGGGCTTACCAGTTCAGGGAAAAGCCTCTGAAGTCATGCAGTGAGAAGCAGAAGGAGGTTTCTCTGCTGGGTGAGGTGCAAACTTGCAGTGTGAGTGGAGACAGGGGCTCCTGGGAACGTGGTTTCACAGTAATTTTTATTAGAAGAAGCAGGATAATTTTGGTTGGAAGGCACCACTGGAGGTCGTCCAATCCCACCACCTGCTCACAGCAGCACCAGCCTGGAATCTAGCTCAGGTTGCTCAGGGCCATGTGCAGTCAGGTTTTGGATGCCTCCAAGGATGGCAATTTCACAGGGTAATTTGTCCTTGTATTTCACCTCTGTGTGAACATTACTTCCTTATATCTCATTTGCATTTACTCTGCTACACCTTGTGTCCCCTCCCTTGCACACTGTCACTGTGCACATCTGGCTTCATCTTCTCTCTAATATGGTGCATTACATAGGGGAGGACAGCAGGTACAGCCTCCCTCTTTGCCTTCTCTTCTTCAGGCTCTCCCCACGTGCCTGACCGTCCCGGAGGCATACAAGGAAGGTGCAACATCTCTGGCAGCAGCATGTTCTACTCTAGTCAGATTAAAGCAATTGTGAAACCACAGCCTGAGAAAAAGGGGAAGCAAACTCAAAGTCAAAAGTCAGAAGTGATGGAAAGCGAGAGACTCCTTGGGACCCAGAGTGTCTTTACTGCATTGCAGAAAGAAACTGATGCTAGAGTGGTGGCTTGGAGGACCATGATATGTGTGCATTACCTTACTGGGGCTGGAATTAACATCTGAGAAAGACACTCTTCCAGTGGAGCGAGCCTGGATTTCTTGTGTGGGACTGACGTGAGCAAGACCGCTGTACAACATGAAATGAAGGAAGATGCAACTTAAAGGTGAAGATCTGCCGCACCTTTGCTTGGGAGGACTGGAGAAGACACTTGACAGAGTTGTCTCTGATCTGTACTGTTGCTGCAGGTAATTTGTTCCAGCAGGTCACAGCTGAACTCTTGCTGGAACCATGAGTGTATTTCTGCTTGACACACAGTGAGAGACAAAGCTTCACAAAGTAAACATAACCTGGCAGTGGAAAGAAAGATATGATCTTCACCAGCTCCATTACAACATTTAATGTCAGCACTATCACAGAAGGGACTTGTGTCCTCTCTGTACTCCAGAGGGCATCATCAGAACAACAACCCATCACGTTTTTAAATGGCTTTCACAGTAATTAGTTAAATATTTTAAAAAGATTAAAGTGTTTCTCTGCCAAAGAAACAAGCACACAGTTTCTCTAATTTAAATAATTAATTCTTTTTGGACTACAGCCAGCCTTTTTCCAAGGGAATTCACAGTGGGTGACTCTTGTTAATTTTGCCAGTTTACTGAAGATTAAAGAGCATTATTAAGATGATATAATAATAGTAATTTCAAAACCCGAAAGTAACTTGGGGTTCAAAGTATTAAGATAACTAATGTAGGGCATTAGTAGCTTCATTCAGACCTAGAGAAGTAAATAGAAGGATTCCTTCTTGAACTCCCACAGAAATGTCAGCAGGTAAAGGGCACTTTGAATTGCAAGAATAAACTGTTTTTAAAATAAGTCATGTTAAGTGACTTGTAAGTTTTCTTCTCTTTTCTCAATAACTTCATTCATAGCTGCATTTTTTTTCTTTTCTTGTGTTCTCATTTTTCACCTGATGAACATATTATTCATCTTCAGTCTGCACATGTTCTAGGTAACGCTCTGTATCTTTAAAGACTGTTTTCAGTTGTTATTTTTAAAAGACACAGTTTACATGTGCCCAGCTGCTGTTTTATCTGTTGGTAAAAGATTGAAACACAGCCTGAATCAAAACTCATACTGAACTGCTCTGCATACCTTTGGACGGATGAATCAGACGTGCATGGAGCCCTCCACACTGCACCTACTGGTAGCTTCACATGTGCAAGGATATATGCTGGGAAACAATGGACAATAAATGCTTGCATATGCTCCTAACCCCTGAGGAACAGCCCAGAGGAAAAACCAACCAAAATAGCTATCCCATTACTGTAAAGCTTGTCTTTCTGAAAGATCTATCCCTTAAACTATAGCACATTGTCTCCTGCAATCCCCTGCCTCCCAAGGGGATGTTTTTCCTGGGTGAAAAGTGTTTGGTTGGATACTGAACTGTGAGGTTTTTCCACTCCCACTGTTATACCCACATTAGCACAGCCCCTGTGGTTGGCCCTCCACAGGTGCTCTAGGACCACAGCCTCCTGCATGGAATTTGACTTTAAGTGGAAATCATGTAAAACACATGGCCTGACTGCATGGGTTCACCTCCATGGGAAAACGTGCTCTGTTGTACTGGCCTGGTGCTTCCTTTTCTCCATTTCAGCAGTTCCTCCACCTTGTGCCAGCCCACACTCACAGAGCACAGGGCAACAATTTGTCTTTCCATTCACTGCTGCATGAGATGCTGTGTGATGCCAATCCAGCTGGGGAGTGCTAGTTACCATGGACTCCCGAATGCCCATCTCTGCTATCACACCACCATGCCTACAGCAACCCTCAGACACTACAAACACCAGTACTACTGCTTTAATTTTAAGTTTACTAGTGATGCCCCCAGAAATTTACCCTTATTAATGACAATGCAGATAATTAAGAAATAGTAGATCATTTAAAACAAATATATCAAAGGAGGGAGCTGGTCTCTTCTCCCAAGTGACAGGGAACAGGACAAGGGGGAATGGCCTCAAGCTCCACCTGGTGATTCTGTGATTCTGTAAAATAAAAGCTGTTAAATTTATGGTGTAGAGGAAGCAAAATATCTCTGTGCAAAATACTGAGATATTTGGTTACAGCATTTGTCCAGCTGTCTTTTCCTTAGTGTCTTAGCTAGTACTATCTATGTGTTTAATTTTACTCACTTCAATACTTCTACCGTATGCAGTTTGCAGAAGTTAATGTTGCATGTGAAGTATTTACTAGAGTGAGGGACTGGATTCCCAGCAGGAGGATCTACAGAAACACAGGAGGACTCTTTTGATTGCTGTAAGCAAAGGCAGGGCTTGGCCATGCATATACAGCAAAAATCAGGTGCCTTCTCCAAAAATTGCCTTCACTGTTTACTCTGCACCATTCTGAAAGTAATAACACTTGTCTGACCTGGTTAATATTTTCTAGAGGACGCCTTGCTTTCATAATGGTATTTAACAGTATAAATAAGAAAGGAAGCTGCAGGGCAGTCCTAGTGAAGACAGCAGAATCCTTGCAAGCTGGTGTAAGTAGCGAATTTTGCTTCCTTTAGAGACTTAAAGCATTTCGTCTTGTTACATACCATTGATTTTAAGTTTTTCCTTTGGTTGTAGCTTACGTTGAAACTTGTTTTAGCAATTGTTCCACTGATAAAGAGGCTTTTATTGAATCAGCTGGATATAAAGGATATAGGCATTGCAATTTAGGCATGGAGTTGCTTGCACATTATCAGGTGGCTAGCAGGGGGAGTAAGAATCTAAAGGCCACATTGGGGTATCTAGTTGCCTTGTGGGGAAGCAAGGTGATTCCTGGATCCAGCAAAACGTAAGGACCTAAAAGTGAGTCTTTCCTATATGTATCTCCTGCTAGAGGAAATAGGCTCTGTTCCATTAAAAGCCTAAGGATAGGTGCTTAGATCTTTTTCTAATGTATTGGTGATTCTTTTATAGAAATTCTGCTGATTATCATTTTCAAGGTCTACAAGAAATATCTTTACTTAGAGAATAAGATATCTAAGGTCTGCTTCTCTTTTAGATGAGATATCTAATCATCAGGTTACAAGATCATTGAGAGGGAAGAAGAAAAAACGGTGTTCTCCACATGGTCACAGAAGGTAAGACCACAGTGAGGCCAACACGTTCATGGAGCCAGAGACTGGGCAGTGGTCTTGTGCATGCCAGAAAGTAGATACTGGGAACCTGGTCTAATCTGTTCTTGGGACTGCTGCTGCTTTTCAGAGATGAGAAATCCTTCTCTGTCCCACCTGACTGTTCTAACCACTGCACTGGTTCTTTTTTATCTTCTTTTTTATCCTTCTGACCTCAGTGATGCTTCATCCCTTAGTTTGTTCAGTAACTCGCGTTCAACACAAAATAATGATGATGGCCTGGTAGAAGAATGAGAGCTCACATTCAGCTGTTTCCAGATAAAAGGAGGCCTACAAGGAGGTGATGGCACTCTTTGGATGTGTGATTCCCATGTGAGCTCTCAATGCTAAGCTGTTTTACAGAAGACAGATTGATGACACTTGGAACAGCTCCGTGAACAGTCATACGTTTCTAAAGGATAGTGTAAGCCTGACTTCCCTGTTTCTGCTGCAAAAGGAATTACTTTTAATGAAATAGTCACAGTGGATGCATTCTCTGCAGAATCCAATGACCTTGGCTTGTTCTTGCAATCTTCTCAGGGTCCTCAGTCACAGAGGCATCAAAACTCTGTCACAAGACAAGTAAATATCTAGCTGATCAGTCTGGAAAAGCCCTTGAGCATGTCTAGGTACATACAATGAGATATGCTGAGAACATTCTCACCAGCCAGGAAAGCACATGTGAGTTTGTAGTGCTGCTGTGAGTAGACAGTACTGGACAGTTGGCTCCTGAGGTCATTGTCTCACACACAGATATGACTAGTCAGGTCTTTCTCCTGTGATTTTTACTACGTGTTTAGGTGATTTTTTTTTTTTTTTTTTGCATATGGCCCTAGGTAACTGAGATTAGTTCAGCAGACACAGCTGGTTGTGGTGGGTCCATCTTGATGTGGCCGATGTCCTCACAGTGCAGATTTCAGGAAACAGATTTCTCACATTTCCTCATTTAGACACCATCAAGAGGGAAGCAGCACCATCTGGTGAGCAAATAGCTTTTCCATTTCATGCCTGCATATGTTTTTCAGCAGTGCAAAATTTCATGTTGCCTAAAATTAGATTATCGATGAGGACCCCTTATGGGAGTAGCATGGGATGAACATTCATCTTCTGGATCATTACGTGGGACTGTAAAGGTAGCTCACTTCCAGGTCTTCTAGTGGAATTAGCCTAGGAAAACTTCAGTTAATCCCAGTTTTCTCCATTTTCTTTCTAGGATATAGTATCCAAAATAAGTACTGTCATTCTGGGTCATGTGTTAGTGAAGACTGTGTGATAGGGAAGAGGTAATATGTTCAACAAATGTTATCATCACATCTATTACAGATAAATTGCTTAAAGAAACATTATCCTTCATGTGTTGGCATGCTCTTGTGTCATTGTCTGGTTTAATTGAAAGCTCTTAATGAATACAAACTTTTCTTGAATACCACACATTTATTAACATTGTGTATCATAGACAAAGAGAATAAAAGAGGCAGAGAAGTAAATGGATTTTCTTCCATGCTATTCTACATGTCGGTATATATTTGGAATTAGAACTGAAGAGCTTTTCACTTCTATTCCCATGTTTATGGACAAACGTTTTCTGGAGATAACAGGAGTAAATGTCTTAAGATAGGAAGCTTCCTGCAAAATTAGCCCCTTCATATAGGAAAATCCCTAGGGTTTTTAGCACAGGTTCTTGGCTTTTTGCTTTTTAATAAATTGTTATCAAGTATGCTTGGTAGGAAAATCCCTTAATCGTTAACACCATATGAGAATCTGCATCTTCTGCTTCATACTGATAGAGTCTCTGTTGTCAATTTATGACTGGTAATCATTTGCTGGCCTAGAAGCCACAATAACATCAAATGGAATGGTAAATATCAAGTATGAAGTAACAATGCCCAACCATATTCTGAAGGCTTACAGAATGCAAATGCTAGTCTAAAAGTACTTTCATGCTTCAAAGAAGGGCCTAATGGAGTGGAACACTTTTATGTTCAAGGTTTAAACAACAAAAAAAACCCTCTACTAACTGCAGCTGCTGCGTCTTTTCTAATCCCATGATTTTTAAATCAGCCATTATTAAGATTTTTGTGAGGGCTGATTCACATCTTAACTGTTTGTGATTGGCCAGTACTGAGTAACAGATGGATGATTCAGATTCAGATTGTATTTAATTATCTGTGAATTCAGGGCTGTAATAAAATGAAATTAAATCCATGAAAGTGCATACATGAACCACAAAATGCAAACATGTCATAACTACATAGAGCAAAAATATTAGGATAGGAAAAAATCCTTTAGAAAACTGTAAACAATATTTACAGAACCCTTACAGCAAATCCATGCCGTATCAATTAGCCATAATTTGGAGGCCACGTCAAATTCCATGTCTACTTTGCATTCTAAATAAATAGGAATTGGCAGTTCAATGTGTATATAGAGAAGTCCATCTATTTCCTGTGTTTTGTAATAAATATTAAATGTAATGAGACAGGGAACAGATGGTGACTCATGCTTGAAATGATATGTTTCTTTCTTTAGTATGCATGTTATCCTTAATAAATTATGACTACAGTTGAGTAAACAGTTCACAGTGAACAATTTATCCAGAGGCAGCTTCTGAATTGGCCTGCTGGATACGTGGAAATAGATTAGGCTTAGCTCTAATGCTTTTGTTTCAAAGTTGATTCAAAGTCTGACTAATATGCTGGCTCACTGATAGCAGTTTTAAATATTCAGAACTGGAGCTTTTTATACTGAGTTACAAGTAGCTAGATATATTGAGACGCATCACTTCAATGACAAAATATGAGGAGGAGGCCAAAATATAATTTAAAACTCCTGTACATAGTAACTGAAAATGTAGTTACCAAGATCCTTTATGGTTCTTCCTTTTGCTAGTAACACAGCAGGTGCCATTACAAACAGGCCTGCTTTGTAGAAATACTTATATTAAGCACATAAACGTTTAAATGTTTGATTATAGCACAAAAACATTTTGTAGCACTTTCTGATAACACTCTTTCACATTGATTCGTGCTGGAACAGAAGGGTGCAATTGATTTAATATGCTTCAGCCTGCACAAGTTTTAGCAAATCTAGCTCATTATCTCCCCAAGTCCTCTGCAATTTCACTACGAAATGTTGTTTCTTTGGCCTTGATTCCTCCCCAAAAAGGAGGCCCCTCTGGGACATTCACATCCATGTTTCCAAGGTCCCTTTGTAAAAGCTTATCCAGTGCAGAGTGTCAGCTCTGCAAAGGAATATAGATACCACGGCCAAGCATAACAGGTTAAGGTAATGTATTGCCCTTTGATGAGCAGACCGTGTGATAAAATAAGGCCTTTTTTTTTTTTGTTAATGACACTGACTCCTTCTGTTGTGCTGAAAATGAACCCATTCAAATGGTTTGTTTTGTCTATTAAGAGATAACACTTTACTTCAGGTTCTTATTTAAAGGGTTGCATCATTTTTATTCATTAAGAGAGAGTACCTATTCCTTAAATACACAGGGCTTTGTATTTGGTTTGCTACTGAAAAGCAGTTGCCACCATTTGTCCTCTCTTGAAGTAGGGTGCATTGTCAATGTGACCAGAAGTTTATTTAAAGATCTCCTTCATGCCTGTTTGCTCAAATTCTGTTTGTATGTAGCGACTGATTTCTGCCCACTTGCATGAATTTCCTCTTTCTTCCTTTACTCATAAAAAACCAAATCCAGACTTCTTCTGCGACATACTTCCCGAAAATTATCTCAGACCACTAGTGCCAAAAGCACAGTGGTCTCACAGACCTCCAGTTATTAGCCATTGTGCATTTTCTAATGGAATATGTTCCATTCTCTGGCCTGATGAGGGTACTGTGTATTCAGCTAATCCATGCTGAATTTTGCCTTTGCAAGTATTTAAGGTGAGGGTGGCAGAAAGAGTCAGTGTAGACTTGCCAGGAGGCCTGGGAAAATTAAAAATAAATTCTGGCAAGAGTTGGAGAACAAGGAGACTGAGAACAAAGGAGGAACTTAAGATTTATTAATCAGTGGGAATGACAGGGTAACTGTTTCTTATTTATTTATTTATTAACCTTAGTAATAGCTTCTCCTTTTTTCCACAGGTTTTAATACAAGAAGATGAAGGCCACATTCTACGTAAGTTTGCTACTGGCTGGGCTTCATGCTGTTGTCTGTGGTCAGCTCCCACTGAACCAGCACAATGGACATGATCCAAATGAACCTAAAGACTACATGCATCATGAAGGTGAAGCGATTGCTTGCCTCAAACTAGTGCCAAGCAATGCTGACTTTGCATTTCAACTGTTCAAAGAGATTGCATTGGAATCACCTAATAAGAACATTTTCTTCTCTCCTGTAAGCATCTCCACTGCACTTGCAATGCTGGCCTTAGGGGCCAAATCAACCACTCAGACTCAGATCCTGGAAGGACTCGCCTTCAACCTTACAGAGATTCAGGAGAGAGAGATACATGAAGGCTTCCACAACCTTATCCACATGCTGAGCCATCCTGAGAATGGGGTCCACCTCAACATGGGGAACGCTGTCTTTCTAACAGAGAAGCTGAAACCTCTGAAAGAGTTTTTAGACCATGCTGAACGTCTATATCTGCTGGAGGCTTTTACCACTGACTTTAGTAATCCCACAGAGGTTGAGAAGCAAATCAATGATTATATAGAGAGGAAAACACATGGGAAAATCACTAATTTGGTCAAGGACATGGATCCACAGACTGTAATGTTTCTGACTAGCTTTGTTTTCTTTAAAGGTGAGTCCTGCTACCTCAAATGGAAATTGCTCTGTGGAAAATTCCAGTGCTACTTAATGGGTCAGAAAAGCCCCTAATGGCATCCTGAATGTTGTGCAGAGGTGACAGGACCCTGTTCTGCACAGGGAGGCAGCTGGGGCCCAGGCAAGTGTTGTCCCTGTGGCAGCTCTGATCCAAGCCGCAGCTTCTCATGCAGCCTGAGCTTGCTTTTATAGGTTTAGCTGTAACTCAGATTCCTCCACGTTCTTCTAATTTTCAGTGAAGTCGCTGAGATGCAAGTGTATGCATATTCTGAAGAAGCTAGTGATGAACAGGGAGGACATTTTAAGGAACAAAGTGAAAACACAGTGCATTTCTGATGTGGGCTAGATGATGTGCTCTTAAGCATGAGACAAGAGCATTTAGATATGGGATCCTAAATTATTTATTTCTTCAAAGTGAGGCTTATGATTAAAGTCAATAGAAATGAAAAGCATATGGTTTATGAGTACATAGATGATGCTAGGTAAGCCCTTAAATGACAACTTACAAAAAGGCCACTTATATCACCTGAACAGAAAAGTAATGACATGAACAAAGAAAATGTGTAATTAGGTTGTTACTGACATCTGAAGAATAAAGTGAAATTGGAATCTAATGCACTCTTTTGACCACATAAAAGATTCTTGCCTTACTGTGGTATGCATTTTAAAACACTGTTTGAAAATTCTGAACTTAACAAATAGAGGAATATGTGAACATTATTACTAGCTTTATAAAATTCAAGTTATGATGGGATGGGACATGGGATATTCAGTTGCATTCTCCTTTTCTGTATCAGGCAACTGGGAAAAGCCTTTTAAACCAGAACATACTGAAGTAAGGGAGTTCTTTGTGGATGCTGAAACTACTGTGAAAGTCCCTATGATGCACCAGACGGGCATATTCGACTTCTATTTTGATGGGAAGCTGTCATGCACTGTGGTACGGCTTCATTATAATGGGAGTGCTACTGCATTTCTGGTTCTGCCATCAGAAGGGAAAATGAAGCAGTTAGAGCAAACTCTGGTCAAGGAAATCATCCAGAAATGGTCAGATCATCTGTTCCAGAGGTAACCTTCTGCCAGTCAGCTGCAGCAGCACCTAGATTTATAGTCTGTTCCTTTTTTACTGCAAAACACTAGGAGCTTTCTGATTTGGGGAACTGAGTGGGGTATTTTTGGCTTGTGTGCCCTATCTGTAAAATTCTTGCAGCTGGTTGCTATTTAACTATTCTCTTGTTGATGCTTGAGTGACTTCTTGTTCCCACCATGGCAGTAGAGAACATCCTGATGGGCTCCCAAAAGTCCTGAATAGCTAGCCTAGTATGGCATTTCTGTTACAGCCCTTTGACTGAGTGGGAAGGTAGCAATTCTAAGGCAATCTCCTATACTGAGGTTTCAGTTAATTTATTTTACATCTCATATGTCACTGACACACCATGACTAAGACATATGTCTGAACCTTAGATAAGCCATAACTTAACAAGTAAGCCATAACTTAACAGTTTGTAGTAATGCATACATACATAATATGTCCTACACAAATTTCTTCCTTACAAGAGCCATTGCAGAACACAGTGGTGGTTAGAAGAGAGCAGTGACTAATTGTGGGTGTCCTGATTTTCTGGCATTTTGATTTTGAAACTATAAAAATCTAATGAGGTTCTGTTAGCTCCTACCATTGACACTAATCAGTTGACACATTTTACAACCTTGTTTGCCTGGGAGGGAAGAGGTCTTGGCACCAGTTACTATGTGCCTAATCTACCAAGCTCTTCCCTCATTCACAACTAATAAGGCTGTGCAGCTTTCACCACTGCATCATTACAGAAATGCCAGCACAGTTAATAAAAATGTAATGGGCAGCAAATTAGATATGAGCTAATAGTGAAATACATTGAATATGAAAAATAAAAATCTATAATTCTCAGCTGCAAAATCAGGAAAGTCCTTATCTGAATGAATTCTTGGTGCGAGTTTCTCTAATATCAACATAGGAATAAGTTCTTTGTATAAGAGGCTGTGAGAACCAAATGGCAATTTCAGTTCTATCGTTCTGCTGATGCCAGTTCTAATAATCTTGGTCTCATTATCTTATAGTGCACTGAGCAGCATCACATGAAGGCTACAGCAGTGGAATTTGGATCCTGTCCATTTCAATCTTCAAAGCAAGCTATCTCTGGGCAAGACAGCAAAAGATGTGAATTACCCAAAGGGTAATCACCACAGTAGGTGACTTGGAGGCTCTGAGGAACCCTAGGCAGTGCATTGAGAGAAATCTAAAAGAAAGTATACTTAGCAGGAGCCTACAGATAGCTCACAGCCAAAGGCAAACTGGATCATGGTCAGCTGGTGGCACAAAGATGATTAGAAGACAGGAAATCCAAAGGTGTAGGCAGCAGGGCACAGACCTTCACTGGAGCCATGTCATGTGCCATAGTTTTGGCATAAACACTGCTTTGCTTTGAAGTGCTGAGGTTTGTTATGCTTCTACCCCAGAAGTCTCTGTCTGTGCCTCACTTCAGGTCTTCACTTGCTTGAGCAACAGGGGCAGTCACATCTGAACCACCTCTTCTCTGGCTCTGAAGGGGAGCTGTCATTACTGTCCTCCTTTGCAGAGTGTTCTCAGATTTGCTGAAGCAAAACACCTGGTAGATATTGTTGTTGTTGTTATTATTATTGCTATTATTATCACTATGAATGATAGTGCCTGTATCACTGTGAAAAGCACCAGCAACTGAATTAGCACTCATTGTAAATTCAGGGCCAGAACAGCCCTCTGTGGTTTTACATTCATGGGATTTACACAGTTTTCTTATCTTCATTTACCTCAGTGAAAGGTTCTTCTCATGACCTTCTGTGTTTTTCTTCTACCTAACAGCATGGTGAGCCTCTACTTCCCCAAATTTTCTATTTCTGAGAGCTATGAAATAAAGAACACCCTTAGCAAGATGGGAATTGTGGATGTGTTCACCGACCAGGCAGATCTCTCTGGCATCACAGGTGCCCCAGAGCTGAAGGTTTCTAAAGTAAGTCCATGTCTGTCAGCCCTCTCCTTTCTTTCATGAACGTGCAGGATAACCACTCTGTGGTAGCATTCAGAGACACCAGCTAAATACAGCATCCAGCTTGTCTGCAGCTGGCCACAGCCTGCAAGCTTACAAAAGGAGTTTGGCCTGCAGTGACAGTAAAGATCAGATTAGTCTGTTGCATATCTGTTGTTTTCCAAGAACAGCATCAGCTGAGATCTCTTGGGGGTATCTGGATCATGTGAGGAACCTCAGCCCTGGGTCCTTGAGGGGTGCAGCTAATGCTCAGCCTGTCCTCCCACCCTGGAGACTCAGTTTTGGAAGTTCAGACAAGCTCTTACAAGTGGAGCCTGCATTCTTCATCCAACCTTTGGGCCAGAGGAGATTTTTTTTGGAGGAGATTTCTCTAGCACTGTTCTGGTCCACGCTTAAAGCAGCTATGACTACAACACAGCTCACAC
Organism: Phaenicophaeus curvirostris; assembly: GCF_032191515.1. Classification (NCBI taxonomy): domain Eukaryota; kingdom Metazoa; phylum Chordata; class Aves; order Cuculiformes; family Cuculidae; genus Phaenicophaeus; species Phaenicophaeus curvirostris. The sequence continues at coordinate 53,121,087 of NC_091396.1, read as the reverse complement.
CTCTGCTCCCCCACACTCACTTCTCAGTGGATCCCCCAAATCAGGGATGCTTTAAAAGGGGCCTTATTAAATCGTTCAGCTGGCTGTTGTCTGCCTAGAATGACTGTCTGTTCTGTTTCTTCCTAGGTTGTTCATAAGGCTTCTCTGGATGTTGATGAGAGCGGTACTGAGGCCGCAGCAGCAACTGCTGCTGAAGTAGTGACAATGTCTCTTCCTCCAACCATTGAATTCAACCGTCCCTTCCTCCTGATGATTTTTGATAGAGATACAAACAGTACGCTCTTCATAGGAAAAATAGTTAATCCAAGTATCACTAGCTGAAGTGACGTATGAGTTCTACTTGCTATTACTGATTAAAGAAGATATTAAACTACAAGATGTGTTTTATTTCCACATGTGCCAGCCTAGTATACAGTTACTTTTTAGCAAGAGTTTTCATTCTATGCTGTTATCAAAAAATAACGGTACTGACCATGACATTTGCTTAAGAGGAAGCAAGGAAATTGTTTTAAATTCAGCTAGCAAAGAACACCTGTTTTTTACTTAACTGAAAGCAAAGGAAAGACCTAAGATTTGCCAGCATTCACAGACATTTGTATTACAGTGGAGGACTATTGCTTAGTATGTGACTGTCAGCCTGAATAGCAGACAAAATAATTAGCACTCTTGCAAATAAAGCAGAAGTGGTTGTAATTTAGCATGCCTAAGTAAATGAGAGATGGGAAGAGTTGGATCAACGGTGCAGGGTCACAGGAGACTGAAGCTTCTAATGTAGACAGCACTGGGCATATGAAAAGCTGTCTTCAACAGAGAAAGAAATTTTCTTTCTCCATCAGAAGCCTATTATCATTTCTAGTATGAGGCTAGCAGCAAATCTTCCCAGGTTTCTTGCAGCTCAAAACAAAGCAGGAGGATTAAATCTGCTCTTGAACCTGAAGACTTTCAACCTCCTGTTTCTAAGTGGACAGACTTAGATAGCACATGCAAGTAGCTGACTTCTCACACGTGTATCCATCAGTGGCTGGAAGGAGCACATAGCCAGATGGGCAGGTGAGGTATTTGGTTGGCAATTGCATAAGCATACTCTCAGCTGAGATTTGTGGAAAATGTAAAATGAGTGTCTACAAAATTGTAGATATATCAAATGCTGTCCTGTTACATTCAACAAATGAGATAATTAGCACCCCATGAGCAAATTGCCTGACCCAGGCGGTGGTGGCAGGCACCCAGGTAGGACATAGGGCAGCTTGAGGGCTGGCTGGTAACCGTTTCCAAAAGACCTGCTCTGGCAAGAGGTACCAGAAAGAGCACAATTGCCCCTTTCTTCGCTATAGTTGTGGGTTTTGGAAGGAGATGAAATGGTCTCACAGCATCAGGAAGCATGTTAGAAGCAGTCAAATGGCTTGGGAAGTCAACAGCCCAGAAATGTGCTGCATGACCTCTGTGAAATTAGAGTGAGTGTGAATATATCGGTCTGGTATTAAAGCACTATATCCCCTTTCACGGTCACAAGGAAAAACCCCTTTCTGCTCTATGTTCCTAGTAAAAAGCTGCTGTTAATTCTGATACATGGTGCTTGATGATGTCTTTTGACCGGATGTTTTTTGGTGGTTTTTAGTAGAGAGACACAGTTTCTCTATAGACAAGTGTATGAACAACTGACAAGCATCAATGGCAGGACTCCCAGTGAGAGAGATGCCTGTGTGCTACATCGTCTTCCTGGTTTCTTCCTACACCCATCTCTATCTGTTTGGGTGGTTTGGTGGCCCAGTATCCACAGAGTGATAATTCATAACACACCCTATCTGACTCCGAAGGTTTCTTGTCTTCCTGAAATATGACTTCACAGTGCAGCATCACTAGGGTCAGTCTTAGCCATTATTGCTCTCACTGTTAACTGCTGTTAAAGAACAGGCACTCAGTAAAGCAACAGTAAAATCCTAAGGTATGAGAGAGTTCAAAGAGCTATGATCCTTAGCTATGTATTGAATTCCCTACAGTTGCACCAATTTGCACCAGGTTAAAAACTGACATGATTGATTTTATCAGGGTGATCCTCAATTTATATCAAGAAATGTGGAAGAAACAGAGGTCCCAGATGCACATTACCTGTGGCAGCTGCACCATTTTCGAGTGGATGGGGACATACATGTAGAAATAGAGCATAGCAGGAGGAAGGTTGTCCCTACACGGTTCTGGGAGAGATTTGAAGATCGAGAGAATCCTTCACATCAGCTACATTCAGTTTTGCAGGATGTTAATCCGTAGTTTGGAAAGGAGACTCCTTTTGTTCCTGCCCTTGGTGTCTTGACGCTCTCACAGATATGTGCCCCATTCAGAAGCAGGATTTTTCTTCCATATCCCAGGAAAATGAGCCCACAGGACCGCAGGAGGGAGGTGCAGGAGCAAACATGCTGCCACACAGAACTGGCATTCTGCAGCTTGTGCTTTGCTTTTTGCTGCATCTCCTATATGATCTCTGTGTTTGTAAAACATGTTGGGGAGGTTGCAGGGACAGCAGGTGAGGTGGTACCTGGTGCCAGCCATGGAAAGACAGAGCAGTGGCAATGAAGTATGTCTGCTGTTCCCATAGAGGATTTTCTGTCAATGCCAAAATGCCAGGAGCCTTCTGCCAGACTCGCTTCATCAGGCAACAGCTCCTGGTGTATTGACATCATGCTGTGATTTTCCACTGCAGGATTTGCCAGAGACAGTGTTGAAGAAAGAGGCAGGCACCACACTAAGCACAAAAGAGCAGCAGACAGCTTGCTCCCTGCCTACATTCGCGCTGTGCCATTTGTTATGTAGCACTTTCTTATGTCTCCCCACCATCCACCAAGTCCTACTCTCCTAATCCTGCGCTCGTCACCACAAGCAACACCAAACAGATTTTCCCTATTACACTCACTCTTTGCATTTCCTCTCTGCACCAGATCTTCTTCACAGCCTCCCACTCTCCCTCCTGCAGACGAACATTTTATCCCTCCCACCCACCAGCACCGTTTGTTCATGCGGGAGGTAGATGCTGCTGGCTCAGCTATAGCACCTGCTTCACCAGCAGGTCCTGCTCTGCTCTTTCCCAAGAAATGGAGGGTGCAAGACAACAGGGCTCCTTGCCTCCTGCAGACCACCTTGAGGGCACTCACAGCAGAGCAGGAAAGACTGCGCAAAAAGACAGGGTTTCAGGCCATTGAGCTATTCCCATTCAGTGCTTTGGGAAATGTGTGGATATAAATTGGCCAGACACATCTCAGGAGCAATTAATGACTGGGTTTAGTAGCCACTGTCACAGCTGACACAGCGTGGCAATGGGACTCTCAGCTGCTCTTGTAGTCAATCCCAGGTTTGGGCAACAATGACTGGTTGTTCCCTGGCCAGGTGTAAAGCCCTGTTTCATTGGCTGCACCAGGTCCATGCCATCAACTGCAGCCTGACAGTATCCAAGAGCTACAAGTCCCATGTCCCAAGACTGCATCAGCCTCCCCAGCTCACACACTGTTTCTGGAAGGAGGTGTTTAGGCTATGTTTTGTTCTTTTCTCACCACCATCCAAGGCTGTGCCTGGAGAGAGTGAACCAAAACTCTGCTCACTTTCCAACCCACACCTTTAGCCTCCCCACAAAGAGAAGTCAAGGGAGGAATTCCCCATTTATACTTCATGCAGGTGTAATCTGACAGCTCTTGTTCAGCATAACCCACAGCCCAGAGACCTCCTGGGTGATTGTTCTGGGCTACCAGGCTCCCCTCCTCTCCCCTGAGGGGTCAAGAGAGACCTGTCCCATGGACAATATTTCAAACTGCTTCATTAGTTTGAAAAACCAGAGAGGCACTACAACAGGCATCAATACGACTCCGTCTGCTTTGCCTCCCTATCTTATCTGATATATTTATATTCTGTTACTCAGTCACTAGATATTTAGCAACTTGACCAAAAGCACCTCTTTTTTTTTCCTGGACAGGCATAAGAAATAATAAGATTTCATCATTATTTATTCGATCTTATCTTTCAGATAAGCCAGTCAGCTACAAATCAGTGGAAGGCATCAGCATGCCTATTCTCACTGACACGGGACAGCAACTCAGCAAGAGGAGGTGAAATCACAGCTGAAAACTCTAGTAGGTTGTTTTCTTCACAGTTACGTGGAAAAACTATTCAAAAAACAAATCTTCCCAGCTCTAAATGACTGTAATTGTCCTTCTGGGGCAGCTACACAGAAGTTGTGCTGGCAAAATCCCTGTGTGCTCATTCACATGTGCCAAAATCACCACTCCCAGAGTGCCCAGCCTCTAGCCAGACCTGATGTTGAAACGTACATCCTTGTTGCTATCGGAGCATTGATGACAGCCAGCATTTTTAAGGCCAGCTTGTTGCAGGCCAGGTATGGATGTGGTTGAGTGGGTTATTGTTGCACCAGAATCTGGTTGTGTTTGTGATTGTTCTCCAGGCAATCTGAAGACAGGAATTTGAAGTACTTGTGTGGCAGCTTGATTTAGTTCTATCCATTATTTTATGTCCCTGAGTTTGCTATGGATTTTTACACAGAGAAGATATTTGCCTGCCAAATTATGCAGCTGAGAGATTATCAGACTGTGTTGAAATAGCTGGCTTTGAAGTGAGGGAGATAACTATTTAACTAAGGTAACATGTTTGGGCACAGATAAAAGTCTAGCATGTTTTAATATTTGTATAACACAGAAAACTATCAAAATCTTTAGAAACATATACTGGAGGGATTTGGTTTTCACATATTCTCAAAATATATCCTAAGTTACTCATAAAGTAGTGGGGAAAAAATACACTTCTGGAGTGGCTTTGCAGTGGAAATGAGCTCAGCCTGTCATGCTGGGCAGTGAGGATGATGCCATCCCATGTAGTCTGCCGGCATCAGTCAGGGAAGCCCGACTGACTCAGCAGTCTTCCCAAACAGGCAGATCTCGTAGGCATTTTTTTGAGTGAAGTCAGCTTCCTCTAGTCACAGAAGAAAAATTTTCTAATGATTCCAGATTTTAGAGAACTACAAATGTAAGGTCCAAGAAACAAAGGGCATGTCTAATTTGGAGGCTGCAGAAAAGCTCAGCCTCCCTGATTAGCATCAGAGGTTAACTTGATCTGCTTCTGCCCACAGCCACTTCGACTGGCAGTGCAGGAGCAGAGCCTGGCCACATGCAGGACTGCTTGGGTCGAGAAACCAGGTGTAACCCTTTGTTGAGGGTAGAAGATAAGCAAGAGCTCAGGAAGAAGACACTACAGGATTGTAGGTTACAGCCTCACTACCAAGCAGAGAGTCACTGACTGCAATGCAAGAGCCCCAGTGTCTGCCAGCTGGCAGCTCATCCTTGCCATGTCCCTGCCTACACTGTCCTTCCCTGAATAGGACAGGCAGGGACAGCAGGGGAGAGGAGAGGCTTCCATGAATCTGGAAGTCTGAAGTCAGGAGTATAAGTGTGCTTGCTGCCACACTCAGAGGCATGATCCCCATGCAGAAGAAATACCAACTTCCAAATATCTCCTTTAACTCAATAAAAGCAAATCCCACATTTGAGGATATTATAACTGGGATCACCATACTACTGCAGAATCAAAAAGAGGTACTCAAGAGAGTCAGCACATTTTATATCAGCTTAGTTCTGCCTACCATGTATATCGTAGTGTAACTAACTCGAGTTACATTTACCAACACAAAGTGTATCTCAACAGCTCACTAAGTGCTTCAAGAAGAGTTGAATTCCATACCACACGTACATGGGGAAGTGACCAAGACCTTACAACAAGGCAGCACAAAATATGGACATTTTTGAGATTACTGGGAGACTGTGATGGCAGCACTTTGTAATAGAGTTTTCTCCATAGCCCAAATGCATCACTGATAAGATTACAGAAGGAACAGTGGGGTTTAGGACTCAGCTCCTTTCTGCCTGATCCCCAGTGCTGTGGAGCAGTGCTGGTGCCTGACGTGCCACCTGGGCCTCCCTAGGTGGGGTGTGCTCCACCAAGACATGCTTCCTTCTTAACTCCCCTTCCCAGATCTGCCCTCGGGTGACTGCAATTTGCAAATGTTCCTGAGCAAACCCTGGTTAATATGCAAAGCTCTGCTCAGTGTCATTGTATTTCTTCCCTGCAGATGCATTCACATGCACGTGCACACACACGCTCTCACACACACCTTCACCTTTGCTGAATATTTTGGCATCACAGAAGTGTTAACTGCTGTTATTACAACTAAACAAAATGACTTTATACAAGATTGTGGCTAAGGCACTTTCAATGCACAGTGGAGATTGTATGAGAAAATGCTTTGCTAGGTTATATCTTTGTTTTCCAGTCTCTCAGAGTAAATTTAAGATAACCCTTATGTTTGCTTTGCAGAGAGCATGCTGACTTTGCATGCTTCTTCCACCCCTATGCCCTATTGCTTGATTTTAAACTAGGAGATAAAACTCTGGGCAAAGACTCTATTGCACAGCTTATTTTTCTTTCAGCTGAACTCAAAAAAGAGAAGAGGCATTTAGATTTCATGAGTGCTTAGGACCAAATTTGCAGACTGGCTTCAGCTTTTGCTTATGTAACCTAATCTGTTTGAGCTTGTTTGCTTGTGGGCTTTCAGTATCATGCTGCAGACTGGCCTCAACACCTGCATCTATCACACCTACTTGAACTAGATGTGCTGTTACCAACATAAGCAGTAGCATGTGCATAATTAATTACTAAATTGGTCCTTGCCTGTACAAGGACAGATAAATCCACAGCCTGCTCAATGAAGTAATACAGTTATGGCATTATATGACTGCTCCATATGGAGACTGTTGATGCCACTTCTCTCTGAGCAGCATGAGCTGTACTGCTATAAGCACAGCTGTACCAGAATAATTGCTCCTATAGGGAGTCTCTCACAGGCTCAGCTCTCAGCATGAACTCAAAGCCCACCACACCATGGCTGGTCTGGACATGCTTAGCGTGTGAGTTGCAGGGTAAGTCAAGCAAGTATGGGAGTCTCACAGATACAGAGGGTAACAGATCTATTCCCATGGTGCTAGCAAGCATTGGAAGCTATGAGTTTTGCAAGAGTTCACAGGTTGCATTTTGGTCAAAAAGGCAGAAACAGTGGCACTAATTTCCAAAAATTATATTTAATTAATAATTTCACCTTCATATTTACACTGTATGCACACAAGAACACGGTTCTGCTATGATTATTTTAAAGCAATGTAATTCTAGAGGGAAAATTTTTCTGTACAGAAAATTTTGTTCTGGCATAAGAAATCCTTTTTCATTTGTCACCTGGCAAAGAGTTTAAGCTCAACCAAGAAGTCATTCATGCTGCAACGAAAAGTGGCACAAAGATTTAGTGTGGTTACATTTTCTCATCACAATTCCGCTGCATTATTTCCTCATATAGACAGTCCCATATCAGTCAAATTTTACTGATAACAATGATAAAACATATCCACACTGAAAAGACTGTTAATTTTCCTCTCCTTTTTATTGTAGTGGTCTGTACCATATAGGTTTCCTTTTTCAGATAAAAAACATCAGTTCTCTGGTTTTCGTGTCCTCTTTAGTGTTTCTGATGTGTCTGCTAGCAGATGTCCATCTTCTGTAGCTCACCATTTTACACGTTACCTGGAAAGAACAATTTGATCTGGTACACAATCGCAGGAGTCTGAGAATCTGAGCACATTGTGACATAAGGTCCACTTTACTCACATACATGTCTAAAGAGGAGTTGAGAGATGATGTCTGGATTGTTAGAAGCAAAGACATTTGCCTATACAGTTCGACCTGCATGGAGCACAGACAAAGTGAATTATCACTGGGTCTGACATACCACAAGTATCAAAGTAGGTCCATTGACTATATTCTTACTATCGAAACGGACTGCAGAATGTCTTTGCATTCAAGCGTAAATCTTCCAATGTATATTAAAGATATGATGTGCCTAAGGTATAAGATGATTACGGTCAAGCTGAAGATAGAAGTTTGGCTGGCAAGTGTATGAACATGTTGCTAAAGACTAAAGTCTGTTCTCAAGAGCTCTCTTAAAACAGAGTCCTTAATTTCATGCTATTACTGCGCTGGCATTCATAAGAGTGCTTGTTTTCCTGTTGGTCAGAAAGAGCAAAGTGTTGTTAAATATAGTCACTCCCTTAATGAAATGTAGTTGAAATATTACATTCACCCTACGTTTATCTTCTACTAAATAGAAATGTTGGCTGACAAGAAGTCTGACCACAGGACTGGCTGTCCTTTAGAAGGACAATGACTGGAACTTGAGGACACCACTGCTCACCGAAGAAGAATGGGTGGTGAATTGTAATTTAAACCTCCTGTCAATGCAAATGCTTCCATGATCATTACAATGCCAAAAAGAAAAATGAATATCCCCATCAAAAGCAAATTATATGATGCAGGACTCACACATCCATTCTATAATCAGTCTCTGACCAACATTACGATCATTCAGTGACTTCAGTGGGATCCAAAAATTGTTTTGTTATACAGGGAGCAAAATTAGTGCTTTCGATCAAAAATGACTAAGAGGAAGAACTGAAGATACTGGATGAGGCCTTCTGGGAGGTAAGAAGGATGTCTTGTATGTATTCAGTGACTTATTCTGATCTGGCCACAGATCCAGGAAGTGTCTGAAGTTAAGTCTGCTCCCACGCTGGAAACACTACTCTCTTTAAAGGAATGTATAATACAGTGTATTATAGGAGTTTAAATGCTTCAATTTGGCACAAAATCCTGACTGTAGAAGACTGGGAATCTTTCCAAGTAAAAGCATATAGAGCAGTGCTTATGCTCTGCTTATGGCTGCAGCACAGAAAATCAAGACTAACCTACAAGCTGAATCTTCACGCAGTCCCTGATGATGAAGGTGCATTAAGCTGACCCATGGTCCATGCCCTCCGAGAACATAACTTTTGACTCCAAGTGAGCCAGCATTCAAAGAAACTGCATTGTTAGTGGCAGCCACATGGCAAAACACTGTCACTAGGCAGGGAACAGACCTTGCATGGCCAGTTATACTTCAGGAACTGATGAAATTGTGGGCCATGTTTTGAATATCTCCAAGGAAGGTTACTATTTCTGAGCCCTGTTTAATAAATTCTCAGCTTACTACAACCTTGACGATCTTCTCTTTCTTCCTCTGTCCTTCAGCTGTCCTATCACACTCTAGGTGTGAATACTTACATAAAAACTGCTCAGTATGAACATATCTCACTACTGTTTGTTATTGGGTAAGTGAATATTAAGTTGCATTTACCTCCATCACACTGAAGGGCCTAACTTACCATCACAAAAATAAATATTCAAAAGCAACCTCATGCACATCCATGTTTTTGCAGTTACGTGGCCTACATAATCAGTGAAACTTGGTTTCCATAGCTGCTTTAGTGTGGATTCTCTGATGTTTAGCAAAGACAAGCTCACCAGCTCCTCCCACAGTGCAGACTGTAAAAGTATATTTGACCTAGATCAGGTCATTCAACTTAATGAAATTTGTATGAATTTGGTATGTTTCAGACCTACAGTGTTTTATCAGATTGGATGCAAAAAGAGAATGCTTTCAAAATACATAAAATTGAATGGAGAGAAGGGAAGAAAGAGAATGGACAGAGAAAGTATAAACTGAATTTCCTTGAAAAAAAAACAAGCTGGAAATTCACTGAGTCACAGCGGCAAAGCTAGATAGCATGTTATCCAGAAAATATCAGAAACTGGGAAGAGCAACCAAGTGCTGTAGTGCAGTAAGGAAGCCTTCAAAAAGAACCATAAACTTTTCACCTGGAATGAAATAGATTCATGCATTTGTTCCTTTTCCCAAATAATTTTTCTAACATAAATTTTGTTCTCACTAGAAATGTATATGCATCCTTAAAAAGTTCCATTTCAAAGATGAGTAAGGTTGCTAAGTAATATTTTCGCTTAAGTCAAGGAAATGAATGATTAACATGTTACATCTGGCACTGCCCACATATTAAATCCAAAATTCTTATGAAGCATAAAGAAAACCATATCTGGGTCCCCACTCTGCTAACAGACAGAGGTTGTTGTCCATTTAACTATTTCACTGTCAAAATTTTTTTCCTTATGGGAAATATTCGTTACAAATTTTCAACTGGTAGCAGATCATTAGTAGGATATGTCTATTTCTTGAAAATATATATCATATATATATGATCAAGTAAGAGACACAAGTATCTAATATCTCTGCCCTTACATTTGAGACTGATCATTATGGATGACTCCTGTATGTAGCAGAATACAATTTATTACCCTTTTAACTCAAACCTACAAGAACTATACCGTTGCTATTTGACAGCTTCATACTTTGAGAAAAATGTTCATGTCTTCTTAAAGATTTGTTTGCTTACCCTTCCTTCTCCACTTTACTTTTATAGTTTTCAGACAAACTCAGATACTATCTTTACAAATCTCAAAAAGGGGCTGGCCCTAAGACGAGCACACAGGACGGAAGAGAAGCACACAGATAATGACTTGTCTCATTGAAGACCAAGTATAGTGTAATGCTGAAGCAGTCTCAACCAAAACAGTAAGTGCTGCGTGAAAACTAACCCCTGCTTAAATACTTTGTGACAGCACAGCCAGGTACATAAATATTTTCTCTAGGAAGATACGTTGCTTTTGAATACCCATCCTGTAGAGCCCACAGGGAGCCCACATGCAGGCCAAAAGAACTGGCACCAGACCAGTAGCAGGTTACTGTATTGATGCCCATGCTTAAAAGGGGCAAACAAATAAAGAAACCAACTGAATAAGAGCTCTTTGCCAGCTGCTCTGGCTAATGTGGATAACACTAGATTGCATTCATCTATTAACCTCAGGGAGCATCTTTTGCTTGTCTCTTACAGAGCTGAAGGGCAGATTTCTTCATCGCATCACATAATTTCTTCAGGCCACAAAAAGATTGCAAGTCACTGGAACTCAGTTATCGCAGCAGTAAGAAGATGCATGTGCAGTGGCTGTAAACATGGAATTTGGATAAGGAGTAGTGGGAAAACATACCATATTTCAAGTTCTGGTGATCAGAAGTCATTTATGTCAATATTTTCTGCCACTTCGAAGATGCAATAACTTCTGTCTCCCCTTAGAAATGCCAGTCTCTTAGGCACTTTGTAATTCCTGCCTTGAAATTTGATTTTATTTCAGGAATTTAAACTAGAAATGCACTTGCATTTCACATCTACTGGAGAACTTTGACGTATGCCCCCAGGAGAAGAGAATTATCTCACAGTGCTGGTTGTTTAAGTTTGTATCTCCTGCCTGCTTATGTCCTGCCTCACTATACAAACTTAGTAGGGCACAGGAAAGGGCAGATGTCCAAGCACAAAAGCAATCGTCCTTCCCGTAGAGAAATAACGGTTCTGATGACACCTGCTGGCTGTACAGGGACTATGCCAACACCAACGACCCCCTCCTGCAGGTCTTAAATTCTTGTATGTAAAAGCATAAGTCAAATAAATTATCGAGAAGGAAAGTGTCATTTGCTGAGTCAGAGAAGCACAGGAAACAAGGCTGGGAGTGATTTTAGAAGTCATTCGTTTCATCTCCTAAAGAAAAATGCAGGATTCATGCTACTTCCACCATATCTCATATCTTGTTTTCCCTCTCAAATAGCTCCATCAAAACAGGTATAAATATCCTGTGTCTTCCCCTGAGAGGCTGAATTGGTAGCCACTAGCTGGGGACAGGAATTTACAAGGTCTTGAGTGAAATGTATCTATCTGGTTACAACCTTGTATAAGCAAGGCAAGAAGCTCAGTTCCAAATAATCTTTTATTAGGAACCTGGTACAGATACACTTAATTAAACAACCAGCTGGTAATTCGAAGGGACCATAGATTAGCTTAGCAACCTAAGCTCAAAACAAACAAAGTATTTAAGATCACTGGTTGCTCCATGGTCAATGAAGACTTCCTAAACCACACTGGGTAAGTAAGAGGAAAATCAGGCACTGAAACAGATGTGTTCCCAGCCCCACAGTAAGAACTGCAGAAGGATGAAAGGGACTTACAACAGAAATCCTCTGAATATTTGGAAACTGCAACTGAGCGTGCCTTTGCAGTATCTACCCCCCGATGCCCAAGAGTCACAGGGCCTTTGACAAAGAGATTGATGTCAAATTTTGCAGAGTTGTATATGCATCCAAGACCAGTTTCCTATTAGAGAACTGATGGTCTTCAGCTCAGCTGCTGACATATCGGTTGCCTATGGCCCAGCCTCAGCATCATGCTGGCACAAGTTCCCAGCAGAGACACAACCGGGCAGTAATGCACGTGTATCACCCTTGCTTGTTCTGATCTTGGGGTGGTTTTGTCTTAAACTGTGGAAAATTGCAGTTTTGTCAGTGTAACACACTGGCAATCCCCTCCCAGTAAATCACTCTGCGAATATGTATAGTTTGGCAGTGTTACCCATATGCTGTGTGGTGTTGTACTCTCATAAAGCTCCGCTGAATCCAAGGGGTGACTGACAATATAAATAGTAGTTGGTGGGAAGAATACGTTACTCTCAACAGCCTGTGAAGAATACTCTCGGCAAGGTGTTACCCAGCATGAAAAACTAGCAAGGGCTTCATGAGTGACTAAAGAGGAAGATAATTCCCTCAGATCTCTGTACACAGCCAACACATCTCATAGTACCCTCCTTTTTGTTTCAGGTAAAATAGGGTTTTGTGGCCCAGGAAAGATTTGCCTTGGAGATTAAAAAACTTGAATATTCCTTCAAACTCTTCTTTTCACTACCATCTATGTGTGCAAGACTTCAGCTTTTGAATATTAAATAACAATATTGTTGCATCTCAACTCTGGCAGGGCTTCCAGTGGTGACCATGCACATCAGCGTCCTGGTTGAAGGCTGGGAAGGTGCTTAGTTGCTATTATAATTGCTAATAACAGTGCTAATTTTGCTGAGCTCAAAAGCTGAGTATGATTTTGTATACACCAGGTTTTCCTTGTATTGTCTTCCGGGGCCACAACCACAGTACAGCGGTCTCCAAAAAAACATATAACTTCAGAAGCACATTGCAGTAATGGGGCTTTGTTCAACCATGTCAGATGCAAATTTCTTCCACGTAATGAGAAAACATTTGAATTTCAAATCCAACTGAATTAACCACTAATAAGCATAGACTAGGAAGTAGAAAAAAAAAAAGTCCAGTAATCTAGACAGAGAACTGAAGTTGTGGAGCCACTGGAGCTTTCACAGAAGAGTTTTCATGGGTAATAGGGTAGTGATCTTATGGCAGGGCCTTCACTCAGTCACACCATCTTCTGTTCCCTCGTTCTTTAATAAAATTCCTACACTTGGGGCCTGTTATGACTTGGATGGTTTCTAAAAGAAAGACTATTTTAGAAGAATTTAAACTAAGGAAGAATTTAGGTACCTAGAGCCTGAAACTCTTCATGATCCCTCTGTTGAACTTCATAAGTGCAGAACTGCCACAAGTGCTCTCCAACAATGTGTCCTTGCAATGTGGACACAAACCCTGTCAGACCATGGAGGGATTACACAGAGGTCTTAAGCACTTTCTAAGCAAATCTTCAACTTTGTAAGCAAACCTTGCTGTCACTATTATACAAGTAGTACTCATCAGCAACAAACAAAAGCCTTTTTGCATTGATTCCTGTGTGACCAAATCCTTTATGGACTTTATAAAATGCCATTCTTTTCTCTGGCAATGCTTCCACTTAGACTGCACACAATAATATTTTTTCAGTTCAGTTGAAAAATAAAGACTAAACCCCTTATCTCAAGTTTTAATGCCAAATTAATTTTCTTTTACAATCCAAACCAGAATGAAATGTTCTGTTTCATTTGAGAGTGATTATAAAGTGATTTAGGAGCATGAGGGGAAGATAGGGAGTTCTGTGGTTATATTTTGTTTGGAATTAAGCCAATGATCAAAATACTGAAGAGTTTAGATGACACCCATACTAAAGAAATTGCTGAGTCAACTACCTATATTAAAGTCTGTGCCTTGCCCAACTAACAATGGTCAAGACCCAAAACTGGCCTGTCAAATCTGTCCAAGGAAGACCAATTGAATATTCAAGAAGTTTATTTTTCTATCTTATAGCTCTGCACAACTTTTGCAGGAATAACAGCTTCTCCCATTTTGTTTTTTATAGGAGAAACATCACTCGGTGCATAGCAGGATGCATAGCAGGATGCTACTGAATAGATGGCATGCTCTTGAAACAGAAGAGGGACCCTGGTCGCTCCTCTAAAATGAATAGCTGAATTGAGGGATGAGGGAGCTAACAACACCCCTGCAAATGATGCACACCTTTTCCCTCCTTCCCTTTTGTTCCTTCCTTGCTTTGGTGAATAGTGACATGTCTTTTATGAAAGGGAGTATTTTAAGCAGGATTGGATAATGCTTCCACCACAGAGTGGCTCAGAGCTTGCCTGTGAAATAATTCTCAGGGGCGATTGGATGTGCAGGACCAAACACTGCTGAGGTATCAAAGGGCTGGAGGCAGAGTTCACCATTGTTTTGTTTCTCGTGAAAGATATGACGTATTTACCGGAATATAACCCTCTCTCATCATGCCATTTATGGGAAACAACATACTCAGTGTTTATAAAGCAGTTAATTTATAACAGACAAAACCAGACCATCACTCTTTGGAAGACCAAATATTTGTTGAAAAGCTTCTATACGGGACAGACATCTTCATCTTGTTTTTAAGCAGAGTTGGTTAAGTAACAAAGGAGCTACCTAATAGGTAAGACAAGATTTATATGAAACATTCAGACTGTAAAGGGAAGGATTATTATATTTTATATATATATAAGTAACATTTCTATGTATAATTTATATATTTGTCAGCTTCTCTCCAGATGCAATGGTTTAGGTTCTAGATCTTAATCAGCATAATAATTCATTTGACTTTTTTCTCTTGCTCTAATGCCTTGAGAAGAAAAACATATTTGAGAAACTTCTTCGACATCAGACACTATTAGAAACAAAAATTTCTCAAAATGGAAAGAATGCTAACTTTGCTGTAATGCTTATGTGTTTATTAATGAACTGTCTATGCATAAAGTAAATTCTCTAAAATTAGCAATAAGCTTCATTCAGGTCTAAAACCACAAAGCTATAATGTGCAAAAATATCATTTTAAGTACTGTTTCCAGAACTGTTTTTCCTCATTCAAGAGGACGTGCTTTATTTCTGGCTCTAAAGCTGAACCATAAAGCTGCTGTAACATTCCCTTTAATTTTTTCCAATCTCAAATTTGCAGTGAATGCTTAGTGCACATGTGAGATTCTTATTCCTGTCATGTTCCTAACACCCAAATCAGTAGTATTTGTGTATGCCTGAGGATGCAGGACTCTTCTCTTGTGTGTTGAATGGTCTGGGATGTATCTGCAAACAAGAGCTTCTGCTTTTTTCCTGTTATTTCAGTCTCAAACCCGTTTGTGTTAGGAAGGCAGAGCCCTCTGGAAAGCAGCTCACTGCTTTTCCCATTCAATACCATCGTGTCTCCCAGCGGCGATCTGATGACCCTCCCGAGCCAAGCACTGCCCCAGGCCTCTCACCAAGAGAGGCAACAGTGACATCTGCCAAACACAACACTGGCAGATTTTGCACAGGAATTGCACCATCCACAGAAAAGACAGAGAAGAGCTGGTGCTCTGCAATGTCTAGTGAGCAGTTAGGCCTGGTGCTCTTTTGGAGGGACTGCTGCTGTTGCAGAAAGCCCTTTCTCTGTGATAGAATATGATTAAAAGCAAAATTTTCCAATCCCTCACTATGCTAGAGCTGACTCTACAGTGGCCAATGATACCTCTTTGAAGTGGGGATGCAAGCAGGGATGACTCCCAGGGGAAATATCCCTGTATCCTTCTTTGCTGCCAGGGCAGGCATAGCATTGCATAAGCAATGTTACTTCCCATGGAAATAAGTCACTGTCTAAGGAGCAGAAATTCTTTGCAGTTACTGTAATAGCTCTTAACAGCACTGCTTGCAGTCCATCAGGGGAGAGTAAGTATCCCAACCTTGCAGGTCAGGTCTGCCACTTTGCCAGCAAGGCAGGAGCTGAAGACAAGTCATCCCTGTCCCCATTCCAGTCCTGCAGAATCGAGATACTGGGAATCTCACTGAAAATAAAGCAAGAGTTAATGGTGGGGGTGGGGGAAGAGAAAAAAAATATTCACAAGCACAGTGTGCTGCGTATTTTACCGCTCCTTGGATGCCACGTGCTTCAGAGGAGGCACAACATTCAGGGACTTCACTGCCTCCCGATTAAGTCATTACAGCCCATCTGTGTTGCACCAAGTACAGAACGCGACCTATTATCTCAAAAGAAAATAGCACACCTCCTGACTGCCAAAAGCACCCTGCAACTTGGCACCTAAATGTCTCAGTACTCGCATCAACATACCTTTTCAGGACTAACTCCCACAGCCTGAATCAGGCAACTGTGAAATTCAGCTGAACGCTGAATAAATGGCAATCAAATAAAAACAGCTTTCCCATATGCCAAATCACAAACTATACAATGACCATAATTTGCTGTTACAGATACTTCACTTAAAAGTAGTTAATAGTTGCTATGTGTTTTCTAGATGGTTTAATCACTTACTACTTCAGTGATGGGGCATATAATCTATCTTTTCACCTCATTTATCCATTTGCATACCACTGCTATATAAAAGGATTCTGTGCAGGCTTGATGTAAATAGGACATCCTGTTCTATTTAAAATGGGAAAATGTGTCTCCATAGATTATGGCCATTCAAGATTTTCCCATAAGATGTAATTCGACACTGCTGCATGGGACAGAAATTCATATATCGCTTTGATAGAAAGATGAATTATAACCACATTTGTATTTTATGTTTGAAAAGTGTGTTTGCATATGCAAATTCACACAAGCAATGTCTGACACTAAAGTTGTGAAAGGCAAGCATTCCCCTCAGTGACATTGTATTTTCAGTCCTGGGCCCCATAATCTTTTCAGGGCTTGGTAAGTAGGGGCAGCAAAATAGAAAATTCACATTGACTTACTAGAAGCAACAGTACACACCAGGCTCTCAACAGAAATACATAAGAAGCTGCAAGACCTTGCTCTGTACAGATACTGAGCATCAACCTTGTTCTCTTGCTGAGCAATAGGCTGGCCCTCTCGATGCAGCCATATATCAGGATGTTATCCCTATGGATTCAATCACGTTAGCCATGTCTTCTTGACCACTGCTGTGCATGTTGCAGACAAAGCCTGGTACATCTTAATGATATTTATCTAGGTTTTCACAGAACTTTGACCTTCTTTCTGAAGTTGCTTTTGGCAGCGGAGTGCCCATCAGGTTCATTGGCAATTATTTCCTATGTCTAAATCATTCCTGTTTCTCCAGGGTCACATTAGTACACGCCTTCAGATTTGTAGAAAACTTTCACCTATTACTTCTCTACTAAGCACCAAATGTTTTATCAATACTAAAAATTAACTAGGCAGGAGGGTTTTTATACTTGTCATGAGAGTATCTAAGGCTCAGTTCCCTAACAATCTATGAACACAACGTATCAAGGGGCGAGTCGATCAGGCAAGAGGAGTGATTATAGATAACATTTAAATTTGCACCATGTCTCACTTTTTACCCAAATGAACTCTTACCCAAGTGATTGATTGTAGTTTGGTTTTTAATATAACATATAGGTATTTAAGTGTCTGCTTTAAAAAGACAATTTTTTATATAATGCTCTCTAACTCTCAAAACCAGATTGTTTTCTGAGTTGGCATTTATCATACTAGCAAATCAGACACCTTTTCTGCTTCTCAAGTGTTTGGTTTTTTTCCCCTGAGGAGTTGAATCTTGTTGAAATAGCACCCCACTGATATATAATATGTAAGGTAACAAATACTAAGTGTCAACATTTCTACAGAAGTGATGATAACTGTCAGGCCACTACCATTATTCCAGAAAACATGAATCCAATAGGAAAGGCAACCACAATTAAAATCCATATCATGGAGAGCACAATCTACCCACTTGTGCCACTGAAGTGTCTCAGCTTTCAGTAGGTCATTATCCAAATTTTCTAGGGTTATTCTGTCAGACCTCTCCAGTGAAAAAGTCATTTCTATCACACACTGACTAGAATTCTTGTGCTTATAGCGTACATCAATTTTACAGGAGCAAAAGTCGCAACATGGGTCCAGCAAACCAGTCTTTCACTTTTGAGCTGCACATTGTACTTGATTATCTGGGTTTGATTTTGTAAAGGAATTACAAGTTAGCAGGGGTGAATCAGTGAAATACTTGTGACACAAACCACCAATATTGGAAGATGATGATGTTCCTTAATGATGTTGGAAAACTCTCTCTTTCACTGATCTAAATTTGACCATACAAACTCAGATCTTAGGTTTAGAGTATATATAATGAAGATGCAGAAAGACAACTTTGCTACATCTATGACCTTTTGCATCGTGAATGGATGATCAAACTAAAAAGTCATTGTGTTGCCCTCTTTTTTCTTTCTCCATTTTCCGTACTAGAAAAAAAAAGAGAGCTCATTACTGGATGTCAACATGAATATAGGAATTCGTCTACTTCTCTTAAGTGAAATATGTGTGGAAATCAGCAAGGCTGACATCAAACCTAAAACTCCAAAGAAGGACAGAGACATTAATTTCTTGGAAGGAAATGAAAATGTCAATATTTCCGAGGAGTGGCATCATCGTAACAATATCCCTAAGCCTTTTGAAGAGGAAGGTCTTGAAGAGTTCACTCTTTACAATTTCACAGAAAAGACTGCAAATTTTGGATTTAACCTCTACAGAAAAATTGCAATGACACATGATAACAATGTAATCATCTCTCCCCTTTCTGTATCAGCTCTCATGACTGCATATATGCTGGCAGCCAAAGGGGAAACATACAGACAAATAGTAAAAGGTCTAAACCTCCATGCTTTGAAGGACAGAGTGGATCACCAACATTTACCAGCTTTGTTTAAACAACTCAAAGATAACATCACTATGAATGAAGAACTTCTCCTTATGCAAGGAACTCTTTCTTTTATCCAGAAGGACTTCGGACTCAAGGAGTCTTTCCTCAATTTATCTAAGCAGTACTTTGATATGGAATTCCTGAGAGTGGACTTTCAAAACTTCACACAGGCAAAATTTGTCATAAATCAAAATATTAACAAAAGGACCAAGGGAAAAATCCCAGAGCTTTTTGAAGAGCTTGACCGCCATAATAAACTGCTACTTGTGGACTACATTGTCTTTAAAGGTAATTGTTGTTTTTATTTTGCAAAACTATCATTTACTAGAGGAATTAGGACTGTTAACTTCACCTACATTAGAAGTAGTCTAAATTAATTCTGATGTCCTATTTTCTCCACATGTTTATCTAGATTTACTTTCTTCTATTGGGTTTATTTAATAGGAAATGATTTTTCATTATAGGGAACAACAGTTCTTCTATGTTTTCTTCCATACAACAGAGTCTTAGAACAAAAAAGCACTGCATCTAACTATCTCAACCTCCTTCCGAATGACCACTCTTTATGATTTAAAAGGATGTTCAATTTTCACTCACCAATTAAAACCCTTAATCATGATAGTCTTTTGCATGCTGGATACTGGGCATAAAATCATTGACTAATATTTCATAGGACACAAAATCATGATAACAAAAATAATTTTCCCATTTTAGTCAAGAATCTTTTTGACCAAAGTGACTATGTACCCCATTATATTATATTACCTTGCAGGGTGAGGGTAAGAAATAGGTGTGACAGGCAGAGACTGTTCTGTGGAGAGGTGCTCTACTACCCAATGTCTTATGCTCCTTTTCTTTTGTTGGGGGTATTTCTGACCGCTGGCTTAGAAGAAAGGTAAGGGACTGCAAAGGGAGATCCTGGCAACAACAGGGGGGCATAGCCCATCCTTTACTCTTCAACAGTCATACAGAAGCTAAAGACACCCAGTTGGGTAAAAAGCAAAGACAAAGAGCTAGGATGACAAAAGAGATGAGGAATGTTGTGCATACAGCACAGCACATTCAGCCTCCCTACAGACTATTGTATTCCTTTGTATTTACAAAACTGGACTTTGCCAGTGCCAAGGTTACTTTCCCTTACAGAAAATCAGAGAAAAGAGAGAAATAGCTGTGTCTGTGTTTGAAAGCAAAAATAAAGATCAGAATCATTAGTAAGGAAGAGGTCATATTACAGTGCACCTTACAAGTCGGTTAAATCTCCATCCAAAAGAGCATAAAATTAACTTAAAAACACAGTGTTGAACAGCTGGTAGAGAATTTCAGAGAGGGTGACATTAATAAAAGAAGGATGCTCACATGGCATTCAATAAACAAAAAGGATGTAAGTTCCGAACTTGACTGGCAACTGAGCAACCTTAGAAAAAGATTTCACTTCATTCCCTACAAATGAAGGAGTTTGTGGATTACTTTCTTTTCCTGCTGTAAAAAAATGTAAACCATATAAACTAAAAATACTGCAATTACCATCCACCTACCCCAGACAAAACTGACATCCATTTCAACTAGGTACAGAAAATACCCTATACGTCTATTTAAGAATTTTCTGAACAAATGTGAATGCATATAATTATTTAATTTATTTATTTCTCCAGGCAAGTGGGTCTACCCATTTAATTCCAAATTCACAGAAATGGAGAGTTTCCACATAAACAAGTACAGAAGCGTTCAGGTACCCATGATGTTCAAGTCAGATAAAGTTAATTCAACTTTTGATGAGAACTTAAGATGCACTGTGATAAAGCTGCCCTACAAAGGGAAAGCCCACATGCTGATTGTCATCCCAGAAAAGGAGGGAGATTACATTTCACTTGAAGACCATCTGACTACAGAGCTTGTGGAATCCTGGCTTGGAAACATGAAGATCAGGTATTGCATTGACATCCATTGGCCTTAGTATCTTTTCCATCTTGCAGCAAAGCAAAAAAGCACAACAAAGATTAGCTGGTCTTCCTACCCCTTTTCACATGGTGGTGTCTCTGTGGCATTAGGTATCTACAAAGCTGAGGTCCTTTAGTGGCCTATCCACAGCCCAAGCAGCATGTGAAAGCTTCTGCTCTGAGATGACAAGTCTGTGGTTTGTCTCAGTTTGAAATGTCTCTCTGAGGGCACAGAAAACCTAGTCTTTACAAATCCTTCCATAGGCCTCTCATTCTCTGTGTAAACTTAGTACTAGCAGGCGAAGTCCACAATAAATCTACCTAAGTAGTATATTTATGAAAACCTTCCTACAAGTGGAAACCCAGAGTAATGGATAAATTTGATTGTGAAAATGTAAACCAAATCTATTCTTCTGAAATGCAGTTCCTGAAGCGACAATTTTTTTCCACTAGTCAATAAATCAGTGCTTCACCCTGGTATTAGGGCACTGGAAGTGCTGGTGGAAGTATTTTATACAGAGAAGGAAATGATTTCTAGCACCTTTGGCAGTCAGCAAGTCAGAGAATATATTCTGCCAACCTAAACTCCAGCAGACTCTTTAGTTTTTGCCTAATCTTTTTACCATGTAAAGCTTTGTTCATAGAATCACAGAATTACGGAATGGTTTGAGTTGGAAGGGACTTCAAAGACCATCTAGTTCCAACCATCACCATGCTATGGGCAGAGACACCTCCCACCAGACCAGGCTGCTCAAGGCCAAATCCAATCTGGCCTTGAACACCTCCAGGGATGGGGCAGCCACAGCTTCCCTGAGTAACCTGTTACAGGTTACTCACCACCCTCATTGTGAAGAATTTCTTCCCAATGCCTAATCAAAATCTTCACCCTTCCTATTTAAAGTTATTCCCCCTAGTCCTATTACTATGTGCCCTTGTAAAAAGTCCCTCCCCAGCTTACTTGTAGCCCCCTCCAGGTGCTGGAAGTTCACTATAAGGTCTCCTCGGATCTTTCTCTTCTCCAGGCTGAACAAACCCAACTCTCTCAGCCTGTCCTCATAGCAGAGGTGCTCCAGCCCTCTGATTATCTTCGTGGTTCTCCTATGGACCTGTTCCAACAGTGTCATATCTTCTTAAGTTGGGGATTCCAGAACTGGATACAATACTCCAGATGAAGTCGCACAAAAGCAGAGTAGAGGGGAAGAATCCCCTCCCTCGCCCTGCTGGCCACGCTTCTTTTGACGCAGCCCAGGATAGAGTTGGTCTTCTGGGCTGTGAGTGCATATTACTGGCTCACGTTTAGCTTCTCATCAATCAGCACCCCCCAAGTCCTTCTCCGCAGAGCAGCTCTCAACCACATCATCCCCCATCCTGTATTGAAACCAGGAACTGCCCTGACCCAGATGCCTTGTTGAACCTCATGAGGTTCCCGAATGGTGTGCATTTCAGCAGTCAAGTGATCTACCATAGAGACCAAGTTTGCATTGATTTTTTTTTTTTTCAAATAGGAAACTGGATATTTCAATTCCAAAGTTCAAACTAGAACAGAAATACAAAATGAAGAAATTGCTTTATGCTCTTGGAATTAAAAATCTCTTTACACGTACAGCGGATCTCAGCCATCTAACAGATCAAGGACGTATTGCAGTTTCACAGGTAAGCCCTCTAAAATTATTTGCTATTATTTAGATTGTAATAGTCTGAAAAAGGTCCACCAAGAGACTAAATCATGTACATACTTCACAGAAGTTATGTTAGTTTTTTGAATAGGGACACTAACAGGAAGAGACCTCATGTGCCAAGTATATGTAATCTGTACATCTTAACTGCTTTGGATTCCACTTCAAGTATGCGATGTAGAGAAGCAAGGGGCGGCTACATTTCATACATGCTCAATACCTTCCAAAGCTAGGTTATTACAGGAGGAAAGCTCTGCCTCAAGAAGAATATAACTGGGGGAGAAGAAGTACAATTAAACAAAAACTATGAACAAGAAAAATACTGTAAATAACAGTCAAATGGCAAAAGTCAGAGAAAGGAAGGAAATCCAGAGAGGGATTTCCTCATACACAATCCAGGAAGAGGTATTCTTCTTAACAAATAAAGGACTTCTTTAGAGATCTCAAATAATAAAATCTCAAAAATTAGCAGTGAGAAAGAGAAGTTGAAGCAGTGCCTTTTTTTTCCTATGTACCTTGGCAGAGGAAAACCCAAAATCTGACAGCAAAGCATTAACATAACACTATTGTATTCCAACCCATATAGTAGTTTCACTTCACACACTGAAACTTTGAGTATCATTTAAACAGGCAAAGACAACAGTGGTGAATAGTCAGGAGAGGAACACAGCTCCATGGAAAAAGAAGGAAAGAGAACTCATTGCTACTATTTAAGGGAGAACAAAGATGATTTTCAGAAGACTGAGAGAAAACAGGCACAGATTGAGAAGCAGAAAAGAATGGAAGAGAACAGACTTGGCAACCACACCAATATCAATAATGGACGCACCTATATGACCAGAGATGCTTCATGAAGAAGAAACGCCTCATCTACACAAAAACCAGTTTGCTGATGACAGAAAATTAAGAGGCAAGGTCACATAAAGAAGACAAAAGTGATAGCACACAGTAAAACTGGTGACCTCAAGAACAGAAGTGTGTGGAACAAGATGAAATGCAATTAACACTAAATACAAATTCATACGTTAGATTAAAAGTAACAAAATTTTTGCAACAAGCTGGATTTATGAAGAGCCGAGGAAAACAAGACTCAAAAATGAGATTAATTTGACACAGGATTTAAGAACATAGCTTTATAAACCCATGTAAGGAATTTATATATTGCAACTACTTGTGATTGCATAAGGTTGTACAGTGTTGGTAGCCTAAGACGACAACTCCAGGAGAGACTTCACAGATTGGCTGAGATTGGAAGGGACCTCTCAGTCATCTGGTCCAAGCTCCCTGCTCAAGCAGAGTCACCTGGAGCCAGTTGCCAAGGACCAGGTTCTGATAGCTTTTGAATATTTCCAAGGAGGGAGACTCCATAACGTCTCGGGGCAACTGGTGCTGGTGCTTTGTCTCCCTCACAATTAAAAAGTGTTTCCTGACGTTCACAGTGAACCTCTTCTGTTTTGGTTTGTGCCCATTGCCTCTGGTCCTATCACTGGGCACCACTGAAAAGAATGTAGCTCCAACTTATGTGCACCCTCTGAGTATTTGTATCCCAAAATCCTTAAAAGAGACCTTTTAAGTTAGTGCTGCTGTTGTTACAAGTCTCTTTACACCAAATCCCTACAGAAGCTTTTGTGACTTGCCAAAACTGTTAAAAGGTGTCATGATAAACAATTTTATAGAAGTCTGAAAAATTCTAGGATCTGAGTTACAGTTTTTCAAAAATGCATTGACTTAATAAAATAATCTGTTGGGAAAACATAACATCTTAAAAATAAGCATTTAACAGACAGAATTGCAGTGATTTTCAGTTTGATATAAACTGTTTCACTTTGGGGAATCAGCAGCATTTTTCTCCCTTCCTCTCTTCATAAAACTGCTCCTTGCTGATTCTGATGGTAGCTGCTAACTGATATCAGAAGCAGTATGTGCACCAACTATAAAGTGAGAGAGATACGTCCTGTCCCTGTGAATCATGACAGCCAGCTTCATTATTTAAGAATGTTTAGCAGAGAGATCAAAACTGGTTAAGTCCTTCAACTGTCTTCACATAAGTCAATTCCTAGAGTTAGGAATCTGGGAGTTGGGAATGAACTTGCTCACTAGGCAGTTCACCAATACAGACCTAAATACAGAAGCACTCAGTATGCAGGCTGATAGAATGAAAGGGATCAGATCCTGCTGGGCTGAAATTTTAGTGGGAAATTAAGGTCTTCACATCAATCCAGGATTGTACCTCATTGCTGTACATACTTACACTGTGCTAACAAATGTACAAATTAGAAACATACAGGGAAAAATGCCAAGTTTGGTGCATTTGACTAAGCTTTCACAAAATCAACTCTGGGTGACATATCCAGCCAGTCAGTGTGACTGATGAAAACACCTCCCTGGTATAGTTAAGCATCAAAGAGGACCGTTCTACAAATGCAATGATTGCTTCATGCTACCAGCTGCAAGAACAAAATCTCTAAGCAACACCTGTGGTCAGAGTTTATTATTTATATATTTAAATTTATTTACTTTTTCTTTTTCTGTCACATATTTTATTTCCACATTGCATTTCAGGTTGTCCAAAAGGCAGTAATTGAAGTGGATGAAGAAGGAACTGAGGCCGCAGCAGCTAGTGGATCAGAAATAATTGCATTCACAGTGCCTCCTGTCATCAAAGTGAATAGACCATTCCTTTTTATGATTTTTGAAGAAACTTTTAAAACATTACTGTTCATTGGCAGAGTGGTTGATCCAACAGAAATGTGAATAAAGGTAACAGTTTCTACTCTGAGGTATGCAAGAGGTTTTATTTCTATTCTATTAATTTACATTAGAATAAAGAGACAGTGAAACACGAAAATGTGAAAACCTGTTTTGTTTCTCCAGCTAGCAGTAGCTCATCCTATTAATATTTTTGTAATGACCAAGTAACAAGCTAAATTTACCAAGGCACAAAGTGACAAAAAAATGTATCTTGTAAAATCTACCATGCAAATTAGAAGAGTAACAACAGAGCTGAATTTCCAAAATTCAATATTTTAATGATAAGTCTGAAAGAAAACCAAAATATTCAGGAAGCTCCTTCCCAAAACACTGCAGGCTTGATACTCCTCAATGCTATCTTCTGTTGTGATGAGACTTAACAGCCTAGACCTCAACGTTAGCAGAATTTTGCCATTTATAAAAACAGAGGCAGTATCAAGGCCTAAAAGAGAATTTCCAGCCTCTGTCTAGAGATATTTATTTTATTACTCTAGAAATTGTCCTGAGTCTATTATGAAGTCCGCATCATCTTGGAATATGACCTCTTTCAAAGTGTTTATTCAGAGTAGCAAATTACCTAATTTTCTCAGGGTATGTAATGTGCTTACTTTTAAAATATTCTCTCTATTAAAGATACAATAATTCTGTAAAATAATTTAGATAGATAGTCTGAACTAGAAAAATCTGAGTCTGTACTACTCACAACACCAAACCAGGTCTCTACTGAAACCAGAATTTCTGCATGTATTATCATTTATATATGAGAGTGAACTACATAAAAGGACTCTATGCCTGAACAAAGACAGGCTTTGGCAGGGAAAAAAATACCTCGATAACACTGGAATCAATCTGTTCACAGAGCCAATCCTAAAATCCAAATGATGTTGTCAAAATTTTTCAGAAAAATATTTCCATGATCTAAATACAACTAATTTTATTCAAGTAACGCAGTGATTCCAACAGAACAGCAAGATCTTTAACATTCAGTAACTTTTAATTAGCAGCAGAGACCTATAGATAAAGTATGGAACAACGCAAAGAGATACTTCTAGCTATACTTAACAGATCCAAGCATCACTCAACTTGCTCGTACAGCCTTCACAAAATAGTTGCCCAAAAGGGGGCAGAAGAGTTTTCAAAATCATTTGGCCCGTAAGCTTCAAATGTGTCTATCAGACACATCCAGGAGAGAAGATACAAAAGATACATTACAGGGTAAAGCTGGTAAACAGGTCTAAAAATCACCTCAGTTACCATGAGATGTCTACCTGCAGCAACCCAGTCACTGGTGTAAACCACTCACAAAAGGATTTAGTAGGCAGACTTCTATCTAACTAGACTGCGAAGGTGAATGTAACCTAACTCCACGATGCAGTATGAATTTACCCAGAAAGAAAGAGAATCCCTTCTTCCTGTCTCCAAATGATTAATAGGAGGAATGCTAATATAGACAACTACCCAATCATCACTGTACAGTTAACCTCCAGCTGTTATTCTGAGTTGCAGGTAAAAACAATGCTACAGAAATTATACAAGTATTGGTGCTGTCTGACAGAAAGAACCCAGAAGTAGGCAGCCCCACGAAAGATTGTTGGAGCTCTGCAGTGTGAAGGACTGATGAAAGTATACACGAGACACAAGGAGCATTGTACGAGGAATATGTGCAGACCAAAAATGTCTAAATAGAGCATTTAAAGATTACATTGCAGGAATTTAATACATAGTAGGGGTTTTGAGTGCAGCACATTACCAGCATGAAATAAATTAATCCGCTAAAACCACACAAATGACAGTCAATAAAAAACAAATGACAGACTGTATACAGAACTCATTACATACTTATTAAGGGGAGGAATAGCTTGGATTCAAGTTTCTGAACTTCCTGGCTGTTATGCATTACTCTAGTAAAGGCATCTGAGGGTCAAACATGGTTTTGAGTCCTGTTCTGCAGCTGGGTACTGCTGATCTGAGTTTGGTACCTGGGAGAGGTCAGACTGTGAACAGATCGAGCAGACTCCTGTGGCCCATGAGTGAGCAGTTGTAGCTGGCGCATTGAGTTAGTTGTCACTGGGGTACTGGTGAATCTGTATTCATTAATGAGAGAAAAGCAGAATCCAGGAGGAGCCAGGATAGGTCATCTGTATATCTGTATCAATATTGCATGTTAAATGTCATAATACTTGAAGGAGCTTTTAAAGAAGTCTGTGATTTACAAAATCCTACATCACGCTGCAGAACAAACTGAAAACCTGAGTTTTTCCACAGAATCCAAACAATGTCTGTGCCTAAAGACAGAAAATAGACTTAAATCCAAATGCTAAGAATTTAGACAGTAAAACACTGCTAAATGCAAAGACACATTTTGTACTTCACACAAGACAGAATACATCTAACATAATTACTATTTAAAATAAATACCTTCTATCGGTAAATGCTTTTATTTATTTTAATTATAAAAGATGCCCTGAGAAATTTTTTTTCAAGAACATGCAAGTACAGCATTGTCCTAAGTTTTATTTTGAGTAAATCATTATTTGTATTTTAGTTATAAAAAGTAACCACACATACATATGCATTCACAAATCAGATCACCTTTATCATACAACAATCGATTTAAAAAAACACATACTTCTGATATCAATATATTTATGCTGCTTCCATTTTGAAATAGAGAAGCTGACAATAGCTTCATAGGCCCTCTCTCAAGTATTAGCATAAATAGAACTTTTTAAAATAGAATTGTATGTATTCCCACAGACAAATTTTGATAGAAACATTAGCATTAATACACATAAGTGCAGTTGACACCACTGAAGCGTGACAGCTTACAATAGCAGCTGATTAAAAACGAGTTTCATCATTATAAATTATTCAAGTGAAAATACAATCTGAAATACTAAAAATTAAAACGGGTATTTATACAACAAAACTTATGAAATAAAACTTTTTTCATATCATCTGGAGACATATGCTTTTAGATTGCTTTGAAACTTACACAGCATTTTGATGAACTTAGTATCTGCAGAAACATTACCTCCAAATTCACAGCACAATGCTACTGAAGTCTATGTTTTTTATGAACTGATCAATGGTTCTAGACTTTGGTCTTAAATTAAGTTTGAAGGCTCTTTTCATATTCATAATAATCCCTTCTATTTCTTACATAAAACATGGGTGCTACTAATTACCAAAACTGTAAATAAGCCAATTAAGTAATGAATACGTGTATTCTAAATCCAAGAATTTGAACTACAAAGGCATAATTGAAGAAAACAAAATCCTCCCTTTAGCTGCATCAGTTAAGAGCACATAGCTGAAATTATAGTTCATAACATTTCACTACAACGTTAGATTTCTGCAACCATTACGTTACTTATCAGAACATATTTTACAGCTTGGGATTTTATTTAAGAGATAAAAGGTTTTAACATTGCAAGATGCATTTTATTCATTCCAGGCATTAGAGAGTCCCAGCTGCTGCTTCCACTGTACCACAACATCAAGTTGCTTCCACCAGTCCCTGGTTCCCTTCTTTTTCTGTCAGAAGATCTAAGAGTTTGATTTTCTGTTTTTTCTTCATACAAAAGAAAAACACATTATAACATTGTTGCTGTATTATTAAACAACATAAGATAATAAACTGCTATTCCATGCAATATTTTAATATAACTCTCAGTTGCTGTACTTCAAAATATTACCACCCGCTCTACTGCACCCAGTGAAAAAGCCAAATCGATACCTTCTGAAACCATTCTTCACAAGAAGGCTGTATTTCTCCTTTGATTTATCTACAGAAGGTCATGTAGCATTCCCTCTAAGCGAGATAGGTAAGGTAATACAAGCATCCTACTCATGGCTACAAATAATGCCACAGAGTTGGAGCTATGTCAATTAACAACTTTTTGTAATGATCCAGAATATTCTGAAGAACAGGGCTTAACTTTTAGAACTCCACAAAAATATTAGTTTGCTTCACTATTTTACAATGTCGTTTACAAATAACAAAAGATAATGTTCTGTTTCACCCTTTTAAAGTTGCTAATGGAACCTAACATGACAGTATATCAGTGTCAGGGTACCTACTAGCTACATCTTAGCAATGGGACCCAGATCACATGCTAGTCTCACTGGACCTCAGAACTCTTACCATCTTAAACAGCAGGATGAAAACAGATTAGAAGCCTTAAGTAATCAACTCAAAGTGTATCAGGTCAGTAACTATTGCTTCCTAAGCAATTATATGACTGGACGAAAGACATTACTTTAAGAGACTTAGGAATATAATTATTACAACATGGTCACTTATCAATGTGGATGTCTTAAAGGTCAGTTGTGGATATCTTAATAATAAATTGATACTAGTATTTTATAAGAAACTAATTTCTATGCAACAACAAATATACACTCACTTTTTAACAAAATGGAAAATCTGAACCCCTCATTCTTCAAGTAAGTTTTAATCAAAATAGTAAAATCAGGCACTATCTGTAAGTCTACAGGCAAGATGCAAAATTATTAAATGCTGCCTATGAAGCTGGATGTTGATGAATCTATAAAGATCTGAAAAATAGTTTTAACCAATCACATACTGAAATCAGTCATATTATAGCAAAGTAAACTCAAGCAAAACAGAAATTCCCATCCTAAAAGAAAAATCTTAATCTCATAAACATGAAAACACTTAAGAGAAGATAATAAAACTACTTAGAACAATAATACAAGATTGGACTACTTGATGGAACACAGTGTTTATGAATCATGTCAATTTCTGCACTAGGATGATTCATGATCTACCTGACAACTCTTCAACAGTAACTTGGAAAAGCACATTTGCCCTGCAAATTGACTTAAGTAACATCTCCTGTGAGATGAAATACTTAACCAGTGCTCTTTGTGATTCTTTCCTACTCCTTAAGGTGCTTACAATCAGGTATTCATCTCTTTTGTGATTCCACCATTAAGTTATAAGACTGCATCTTCAGCATAATTCTTGCATTTCCTGTTGATTGAGTATTACCTAAGGTCTAGCAAATGACACCAATGCAAATGGTCATTTTCTTGTCAACTGCTTGTAAGAACTGGATCAGGATTTACAGAGATTTTCTTTTTCTTGCATCTACATTATTCTTTAAAAAGAGGGAATACTTTAATTGGCAAACATATCTCTGAAATGGGACAAACAGAATATTTGAACTCATGAGTAAGTTAAGACCTCAATTCTGTACCAAAATAACTCTGGGTTTTGAAAAGTTCCTCAAACAAAAATAAATATACAAAATCAGGAATTATTCATCCATGCAAATTGCACTATATTGTCAGAAGTGAACATCTGCCAAAATTCAGTAGAGAGGTTGTATGGAAAAGGTTACACCTAAACAATTAAAAAATACTTTATCCAAACATACATCACTTTGAACTAAGAATCAGTAATTATATCTGTTGATATTTTAATTATTAACAACATAGTACTGTCCGTTCTTCCATTCTCTCAGTAAGAGTAATGTCTGCCAACTGCTTATATATTTGTATATTAAAGTTTTCCATCATTCAAGTCAGAAAATAATGTTTCCTTTAAACAGACTTTTTTTTGATTTTAGTAAGTGTATGTTTAGGATCAGAACTGACTACGAACCAAAGAAAGATAAAAGAGGTAATCCTATGCATATCTGTGATCAACAACACTATGTGGAAAAACACATTTACCACCAACCATTCCTGTATCTGTGCTTCTTAGTATCTCCTTACAGAGCTGCTCCATTTTTTTGATGATAACAATTAAGTATTGGGCTAGATGACACATAGAAATTGAATCTACAGTGCAGCAGATATTATATTAACTTGAGAGATGTATTTTCCCGTAAGAACACAGAACATTAAAACTCTTATTCAGAGCTAAATGTAGGTCATCATACACCTGCTCTTCTTTCTCCAAAAGTAATTTTCCTTTACTAGTATATTCTCTTGGCTACTGATACTACGCAGTTTAAGGACTTTCTGAACCAGAGAAAGGACCTAGATCACTGTATTTGATCAGATACCTGTTTTCAAATAGTCTGCTGTTAAAGTATTCACTTGGGAGCGGTACACTAAAGCTGGAAGCCGAGTCTTAAATTCCACTTCCTGCCTGAGGATAAAGGTATAAACTGCTCTGTGTGAATCTCTTTCTGTAGCTTTGCATTCAAACAAAATATATCAGCTTTATTTTAAGTGACACACATAAGCACCTATGAAAATTCGAAAAATTTAATGTGACTTAAAAAGTGTCTACCTAATGTTTGCAGCTAACTGTGTTGTGAATATTAACTCATTTATTTTCCCCAAATGAGAAAGAGGAGTAATTGGAATTTCTACAATTGTTGATTAAAAAAAAATCTACAACATTCAAACTAATTTTCTGGTTTTAAAGAGAGGGAACAGAGATATGCAGTGATTAGGGTGAAAGAACATGGGGTTTTGAGCATACCAAATTTTTGAAACTATGTAGCACTGTATGTCATTTTATGTACTCAAGATACATGTCCCATTTACTTTATAGATAGCTGAAAATGTCAGCATGTCTACCAATCTAACTTGTGTTTGAAATCACGCTCTGAAATAAATGACCACTTAATAACCACCTATAAAAAGCCTGAAGCCATTTGACTTGGCACCTTAGGGTACTTCTAGTATGCACTCACTGACACGACATGAAGAGTCCACCTTCATTCACTACTTACAGCCTTTTCTACAAAGAAAACATAGTTCTAAAACCAATAGTTTTTTTCTAAAACTATAAAAAAATAGGTTTTTTCTAAAACTATAAAAAAATAGGTTTTTTCTAAAACCACTACGCAAGCTGGATTTCATACCATTACAAATTTATCTTGTACAGCTAAGGTACTAAAATTCCACCAGAACAAATCCTATGTGATCACATAGCAAGAGATTGCATCATAACATATAACGTAAACAAGTAGCTGAATGAAAGCTTTTCCAAGAACTTCGTACATTTATTAGACTTTTGACTGTTTTATTGTACAATTTAGGAATTTTATTAACTTATACCTGTGAATAAAGATTTGGTGGGGGGGAGGTTAATTTTTTAAAGGAACCTGAAAACACTGAAGTGAAAACCATAGAGATAGATAATTCACCAAAAAGGATCGCTCAAGAGAGATCACTATCACTGTCCTTTCCTCTTTATATTTGGCAAACCAGTGTGGTTCCTCTTCCCTTTTTGGTGCAGGCTTCATCTTGGCTCCAGCATCTTTGACCAGCCTCACATTCTGGACTCTTTTCATTCTTGGTTTCTCAGGCCTATTTAGACTTCCAAGGCCCAGCTTGCATTTCCCCATACTTTTCAGCTTGTAGTTTTTATTAATATTATTATTGCCTGCTTCCCCAGACAATCTCTCTTTCTTGCTATAGCTGACTCCTTTCCCTTTCTCAACTCTGCCTTGGCTAAGAAAGCAAATCTCTGATAGCAAAGAAAAATCCCAGTTTGAGCACCCAAAATTACAGCTATTCCAATGACAGTAATTTAGAACTACACAACACAGTGTAAAAAGAATCTGCAGAGAATTAGCTGCTAGAGTCTACAGAGATTTGACTGAGTAAGTACACATCACAGCAATTTTCTAAGACTGTTACACAGAAGCAAACAAATTCATCTTTGATTTTGTTCTTGCAAAATGTTAGGCAGTTTAGGCTGATGTTTAAAGAAAACTAGCCTGAAAGAGATACCTAGCATTGAATTTTTTCATCTAAATGGTTAAGGTAAGGCAAAGAAGGCAGCCTTAATAACATGTAGTAGTACCAGTTCATCATAATTCTCAAAATCCATAATGAATTTGTAACATAATAATAAATAAACATATTTAAGCATGTAACAAGAAGGAAAATGAAAATTCAAATCATCTAACAACACATACATTCTATTTCTCCAAGTATGGGCAGCTGTATTACTGTGACTGTACTTATTCTGTATCAAATGCACTAACCTTCATTTAGTCCCACTCCACCCTCCCCATAATGTAACAGCCGCGTGCAAAGGTGAGAGAAAATGTCAAAGATTAATTTAACGGGAATGCAATCTTAAAAACACTTGCACACATTGCCCTGCTATTCTACTGTTTAAAAATCTTAGTGCAGAAGCATCATAAATAAAGGCTTAATTTTACATGGCTCTTTTGAGTTCCCCTTGAAAAAGTTCCTCACAAGCTTGATTCAACCTTGTCAGCTACTTACATGCTCATCTTTCGGGACTGACTGTCCTTATTTCCATTGTTCTTTTGGTCAGATGAGTTAAATAAATTGCGAGGAGAACTGGAGGGGAAGGCAGCATTCCCACTGTTACCAGTAGGATGAGATCGGAATGAATCATCTGAAATAAAGAGTTGCAGTTTAGACAGAGAATTTTTGTGTGAGAAAACTACATGGAGAGTAAACAGAATGAGTTGTTTCTCCTGTGGAAACAGTCACCTATTTCCTATGGCAATAATCCGAAAGTTTAACTTTCCATAAGGGAACTATTTCAACTTCATATTTCTTCAAGTATTTGTATGAATAAATACTAAATAAAAATAATTAGAAGATACATTTTGGAAGAGAAGAGTAATACATTGAATAAATTAAAATAGCGGGATTTAATTGCCCAGCCTTTAACTGCTTCAAATTCAACTATTTAATCTAAACTAATTGTCTAGTGTCTACTGGTAATGAACGGAAAAAGACAGGTTCTTCTCGGAAGTAATAAATCTTCTTGTACTCTTTAATCATCCAAAGTCTTCAATATCAAATGCAGAAAGGCATTTCTAGACAGCAGTTTCTCTCCCCTAATTCAGTAGAAGTCTTTCCTCATGTAAAATGAATAGAGGCAAACTGCAAAACCAACCTTTTTATGACATCCAAAACACCAATCAAGAAATGCCAAACTCATTTTTCTTTTACTACTTTTAAATGTAACTTTAAATAAACACGTAACAAAAAAAGAAAAAATCTGAAAAATAGACTGACTAGGCCAGCACTTAAATGCTCAAATGTATTGAGTACTTATTATTCTACATACTTTAGTAGAATGATATCTTACAGTCTGTCTATTTAATGGGGCCCACCTATTCAACACCCCCACAAAAAATTAATTTAAAATATAATCCAGTAATCTACTTACCACTAAAGGACAACATACAACTCTTGCCCATTCCTGATATTGAGGATGAATATCCTGTAGCAGAGCTTTTACTTAAAAAAAAAAAACAAACACAAAAGCAAATAGCTTATTACCAAAGAGTGTTCTCAATTGTATCATCCTGCTGTTAAATAATAAGGGAGGTTATTTCTGAGTTTATATGAAAATAAATAAATGAGAAAGTTATGCTGAAATTTCTTCAAGAAACATACAAATTTAGATTTAGCAGTTCCTATTAAAAATATTTTTATATATGATAAAAGGTGTCATATTAATTTAAAAGTAATTAATAACAATTTGTAGGCTCAGTATGCCTTAAAATGGTATTTCTTCCCTCAGTTCAAAACTGCATACTTTTATCAATTAAACAGAAAGCTGAAAATTTAGGTCACAATTCAGCAAGCACACTATTGCTTTCATTGATTCATGTACATACAATTTCATAACAACTGCGTATAAGGTAAACAGCTGCATATGAGGTAAGAACAAAGATAATAAAGATACTTAGGACACTTGTCTATGCTGCTGTATTTTGGATGTAGTGCTTGAGTATTGAAAGACTGGCTTCGAACCAACTTGGATTTCTTGTCTTCTTTGCCTAAAATTATAAGTAGTAGGTATTTTTAATATGGGTATCATTGCATTTCCTTGGTAATTAAGAACACTTTTTTAACATAATCTTCTATCAGCCTGTGCTAGCTGAAGGAACTGACTCAAATACTTCAATAAGTTTTATGTCACCTATTTATATAAAAAAGAAAAAAAAAGCCTAAAACCACAGAAAACATTCATTTCTAGGAGTGGAATCTTTTCCTCTGTCAAACTTTGGCCCACAAATGCCAACAGTAGCTTTGCTAGAATTTCAACTGCTGATGTGAGATCAAAACATTCTATAAGAGTTTTTAAATAGTTCTTACCTACTGATGTACCAGAAGAGCTTCCAGGAACACTGAGCGTGATACTTTTTGCCAACACTGATGATGTTTTACTGTCTCTACCTAAAAAATAGTCCAGTATAAATACATCTTTCTTAAAGCTTAACTTTATAAAAAGACGGAGGACATAACATCACAGCCCTGAGGGTAAACAGTGCCACTTTCAGTGCTGCTAGCACTTTAAGAAATACCACAGACAAGTACTCCACATACACGAATGAATAACATCAGACAACTAAAACTGTCATGTATTTTGTTAATACAACAAAAAGTCTTCCTTCTAATAATATGAGGCCAGTTTTCATAAATATCTTCAGAAATATATGGAAAAAAAATTCTATTGCCCCTTTTTAAAACAGTCCTATTTACTGTATAAAGTGACTCTTTTCTGCTTTTCTCTTCTACCTTTGTAGAAGGGTAACGTATGCACAAACAATATGCACACAAATAAAAAAACTTACGCTTCTTTTCAAACATTTTATCATTTATATTTGTAGATCTTCCTTCATTTTGCTGCTTCTCTTTTTCTAACTGTTCCTAAAAAAAAAAAAAAAAAGAAAAAGTTTCTTAGACATTACTCAGAAAAAAACCAAAAATTGTGGTTCAACTAGGGTTTGCTCCCAAATCACCAAAATAACAGTTCATTTCTATTCTCTCCTACTATTAATACAACCCCTAGTGAATATCCAGAGAACCAATTAAATAGTACAGAATGAAATTAGGGTACATTCCTATACAAAAATAACACCAAAAAAATATGGTCTTCAATTATGAAGGAACCTCAGAGTTGAAGTTCGCATTTATAACTTACGGCTAAAACTATGTGTGGTCTTTTTTTAAAAAAAATTAAAAATATACAGAAATTAGCATCTGACTGTGCAATTTTTGTGCTACACAGATAATCTGATAACAGAACTGGGATTTTTTTAATTCAAATATACAACTCGATGAAAATGTTTTTCTCAAATGGTAAGGTGTGTTACACATGCTCAATCTTTTTAAAAGGTCTAAAATTAACATCTACAGTTTAAAAGCCTTTATGCAAATCAAAACCAAGTATTGCAGTTCTTCAAGTTTAAGTAATTTATTTGCCTTTCTGTAATATTAGCTAGCCTTAGAATAACTTTTGAGAGCACATCCATAGACAGAAGACAGTGTTAACACAGCTACATCAATAATTTCAAGAGCCAACACTTGATTCAAGATTCTTGGTGAATAGGTATCAATCCAGCTTCAAAATCTATATAATATTAGCTTATTTTCTGTACTATGTTCATAAGAAAAAGTGTCAAGTGAACCACAATTTTTCCATTCTATTTTTGTTCATTTCACTCTAATTACTACACAAGTGAAAAAAAAAATCAAACAGAGGTCATTAATTCAGGTTAAGGTTGCTGGAATATAGTTCCTACTAAGTCAATTACTAAAATTAAGGAAACTTATTAACGTATTCAGTATTAAAATCTGTAGCAGTCAGATGCATCTAACTGGGTAAAATGGCTCCTCGTCTATTTGGGACAGCAATGTGTCACAATTTACTGTGTACATCTCCAGTTTCCCAAAAACATGTCACTCAGACAATGCTTAACAAGACCTTTCTAATACAGAAGGTATGCCCATATCAATGGGACAGATCATAAAAATACAGATGCTCTTCTAAAGTCTAGCTGCAGAAACAGGGTAAAAATTAATGGTTTTATAAAATACACAATATAACCTCAGCCCCAAATGATTGCACTATAAAAAACATTAATATCTAATGCTAAGCTCATGTCTTTGAATATGTGTATGCAGGTCCTGAGAACAAAGCTTGACCCTTTGGGTTGAGTAAATAGGAGGTGGCAAGAAGTACGAGATAGGTTATCACAAACTGAGAAAATCAACTGCTCAAGACAAGACTTGCAGCACCCATCGACATCAACGTGGGCCACAAATGTGGGCTCCATAGAAATCCCAAAGAGGAAAAAGTGACATTTTTTGGACAGTCTTGAAACTGTTCTAGTTCACTACATAGGAGTCCAATTACTACAAGTCAGAGTAACCATGTTATGGAAATTCGACCTCTTTTAAATCTTATCAGCTTCTTAGCTCCTCCCACCTTAGGCTGAAGAGGAGGCAGCAGAACTGCAGTAATTTAATAAAGACTTTGGGAAGATGTAGTAGGCTATGTGAGGAAGTGCCTGTTACAGCTTTTGCTTACAGTCATGACTGAAGATAAGTAGTTTTATAAGTTGGAAAAACATTCTGCAGACTTCTCTCTCCAATCCTAAGTAACTCGTAGCTCCTTTTTCTCTATAAAAACTGCACTAAGTCTCCCTCCTGCCAGGCTATAGATATCAATGGTCTTTCTTTCTCTGACACAGAGCTTCCTTCAGCTTCCTTGGCACAGAAGAAGTTATTACATTAAATTCTCCGTCTATGGAAGCCATACATGAATTCTGAGGTGTGTCATTATTCAATTTATTATGTTATACACACACCTGAGAAATTACTAAACTTGCCCTCAAAAAAGGTGTACTGAAGGCCTTGGGATTTTAAAACTACAGTGCATCAAGCATGAGTACTTTTCAAGAAACTCCAGCTTGCTTTTCTAATTGATATAGCAAAATTTAGGTAGTAAAGGACATGCTACTTTGAAGAACTAAACCCTATTGGAAAGCATAAAATGAAACCATACACAGATTATGAAACTACTAGGC
The DNA here is from genome assembly GCF_032191515.1 of Phaenicophaeus curvirostris. Classification (NCBI taxonomy): domain Eukaryota; kingdom Metazoa; phylum Chordata; class Aves; order Cuculiformes; family Cuculidae; genus Phaenicophaeus; species Phaenicophaeus curvirostris. Next base: position 53,082,936 of record NC_091396.1, on the reverse strand, counting down.
TTCTCCACAATATGCACTTCTCCTACCATAAAATTTTCTCACTAATATTAAGCTACAAACTATTGAAAAAACGACAGATTGTACTGATAAAATATACCATTTCCAAAAGGAGATGTTCTTGTCTCTCTTTTTCTTGATCCAATAAATCATTTTCGTAAAATCTTTTCTGAAACTTCAAAATAAAATTAATAAAAATAAAAAATCACTACATGAAAATGAGAATTAAAAGTACTTGGTAGTTATTAAAGTTATTGAGTACTTACAGCATCTACAGACATCTCCATTCTGTCCAATTCTAAAACTGTCTATAAAGAAAATAAAAAAATTCTTTAGTGTTACTCAACAGCATGCCATCTTTTTAACAAAAAAACTGTCCAGATAAGAAGCTCAGAATAGTGGTATTCAAAATCAAACATGCCTTTTACTTCCTAAACATCTGAAGCCCATGCTTGCATTTTTGGGCTACAAATGCAGTTAAAAAGCATCAGAGTATTCTCAGAGCCCTGCTGGGACTCACAATGAAGGACTAACAGACTGTCTGCACAGAACTCAAAACACACTCAGGGACAGCACAGAAGCATGAATGGCTGCAGTACGGACCTAGGAATCAAGACTGGAAAAACAACTTGAGAATCTGAATAAGCCAGGATGTTCCAGACAGGTGGTCAACCAATCTCCTGTAGACTGGCCCTATAAGGAAGCCACCTACTTTGGCTACTTCACTTCATGCCTTCTTTAAGGCTAAGCATGGGCATTCCTTAAAGATGCACCTTTTCATGAATATTCACATTACAAATCATTACAAAGACACTTGTAACATCTCAAAATCCTCCAAATCCTTTATCTATATATTGTAAAATAAATAGATGAACAAGAAACATCTACCTTAAAGACTTGATCATTTTTACTAGGGGCAATCTTTAATCTTATCTCTAGTGATCTGCTATTTTTTCACAAATGGTCATCAAGCCAAAATTCTAAATCCCAACAACTAGAAAATAACTGCAATGTAAGTAACCAAGGAAACACCAGCTCTCTTGAAAATTGACAGAATGCACTATACTGCATCTTCTCTTAATTGGTCAAAATTACATAATAGACAATATAATTCTTTGGTCCCTCGTTCTTACATTAAGAGAATCAACAGAAAGCATAACCTTGATTATCTTGACTTTTAATTATAACCTCAAGGCAAAATGCTGCTGGAAAAGAAAAATGCTTACTTTTTTTACAATAGTCAGGACATCTTTGTCTTTCTCTTGACACAAAAGTTTCCTTATACATAATTCCAACTGTTGAAGCAAATGTTTATCAGTGGGAATCTTCAGAGTAGATTTAACTTTCGGCAACAAATAGCATAGCTTCATTCTACGAAAAAAGGTAAGCATTCATTGTTTGACACAGATGTTTAATAAACATTATTAATTTTTGATTTTGTGCTAGAATTTGACATGAAATAATTAGTTTGGTTTGTCTCATTTTTCAGAAATGCTTGCTGCTTATGTGCCATTTCCAGACATACTATAACATTTTCAAAAACTTCTCCATAAATCAGAACTACAGATCTGTACCTGAAAGTCAACAAAGATTTCTTGGTTTGTTTGGTTTTTTTTTTAATTTAACCTAAAAACATAAGCAGACCTCTAGATCTTCAATATGATCTACACACCAACTCTGTCAGATACCTAAATGCCCTGGAAATGTGGTCCATCACTACAAAGGAGCCTACATCTCACCAAAAACCATGTGACTGCAGTTCCAAACAACTACAAGGATCAACTTTGATAGACTAAAAGGACTTGACTATTTACTGGCTCATAAAAGAAAAGAACCCTCTTCCCCCTACCCTATTCTCCCTGCTTCTGTCTGGATGCTTTCCTTAATTATGCTCTATCTGCCTGACCTTTCTTCAGCACAATCATCCCAGCCTTCAAACCAGATTAATTTAGCAAGTGACTAATCAACTCACTTGAGAGGGGGAGGGCAGAAAAAAGTGGTCAGTTTTCTGATGGCTTAGTGAGTTTAACCAGCCTAGCTGAAGGTCCAATAAGCACTCCTTGAGGTAATGCAAGGAGTGAACAGAGTGGTTAGGAATTAGGATGGAAGAAAACATAGTAAACGGGCTATGATGCTCTCAAAAGCTGTGAGCTGTTGTATTGACTGAGAGTGTAATTTTAAGTGCGGCAAATTCAGGGAGAAAAACTATTCACAGAAAATAACTAAGAACAGAAACTTCAAGCTTAATACCTTTCTTCTCAGACACCATATGGATTCATTTTTATTTGTTCCCACAGTGCTTCTGTGAAGCTCAACTATGCCTGCTTTCAAAGTAAATGGCATAAAGTACTTAGGTGAACTTTTCTGTCTTTTCTGTACTAAGGACTCAATTTTTTCTCAGAGTAGCCAGCTCACTGAGCTGGAAGGTAGGGACAAGGAGCAGAAGGAAGTTATCGCTCTCTACAGCTACCTGAGAGGAGGTTGTAGCAAGGCATGTATGAGTCTCTTCCATGCAACATGTGATAGGATGAGAGGAAATGGCCTCAAGTTGTGCTGGGTAGGTTTAGATTGAATATCAGGAAATACTAGTTCACAGAAAGGGTTGTAAAGCACTGGAACAGGCTGCTTAGGGAAATGGTCTAATCACCATCCCTGGAGGTGTTCAGAAGATGTATAGGTGTGGCATTTAGGGACATGATTTAGCAGTGGACTTGGCACTGTTAGCATTATGTTCGGATTCAATGATCTTAAGCATCTTTTCCAATCTAAATGATCCTCTGATTCTATAATTGATTTGCCTTGATTCCCAGATATTATTTCTGAACTGATTATACAAAAAATGTGTTCATTGGTTTTTATATTATGGACATCAAGATACTCTGTAGATTAAGTAAAAAATATTTCATACATTTATCAAAATAAAAATTACTGCATTTGATCAGATTGCAATAGCATATAACAATTAATAGTTTTAATCTATAGGAATAGACTAAAAAACTTCAAGAACAATATATAGTGATATTCTCTGCTGTCCTCAGATTCCACTGGCTTGTGATCAGAGCCAATCCTGCGTCAGAGATGGTAACTTTGTGATTAATAACATTCCAAAAATATTCTTATCAAATTCCTCTTACTGTTTTTATAGCTTCAAAACTTTTTAACCTTCACAACTTCCCATTAAAAAGAGTTACACCACTCTGTAGAAAGACAGAATAATATCTCCCTATTTGTCTTAAAATCATGAGCTACAGCTATGTCTGACTTCTAAACTTCAATCTCTTACAGACAGTGCATTCCTTTTGTAAAAGCGCTAGGGAACAATCCAGAAAAGAATTATGACAAAATTAATTTTCAAGTCACTTAAAGGATTGTAAAGTATTTCGAGTTTCCATTAAATTTTAATATTGCATCAAAGCTTTTAATTGAAAGTTTATTAAAAGCAATAAGCTATTTCAGACTATATACAAATTCAGTTTATTGTTTTAATATAATCCTCTTACGGACATGAGACACAAATGCTAACCTACATTCACAAAATGCCTCAGCTTTTAGGTTTGGGATCCTGCTGAATTGAGATGTGGGAGACATATGAAACAGAGGGTCTGTTTAAACAGTTTCACTTGTTAATAAACCATTCTTAGTGAATCTGACTGAATGTACGAATATATGTGCAAATTATGCTTACATAAATCTTTGAGCAGCATTAGTATAAGATGTTTGGACACATTAACAATGACATGAATTACATACACCAGAAATAAGATTAAAAGTGTAAAATCACACAAAATATGCGACAAAGAAAAGGAAATATTTTTGTATTGTCAGTAACTGTTTGGCCCTTATCTGTTTAGTGAAGAAAAAAATTGACTACAAAAATAACAGAAAAAACACGGTATAAGAATGAATAACATACCAAATTCCCTTATATTTTTCTATTCTTTTTCAATTTACTTTAACAATGAGGCAGAAAACTTTTATGTAAGGTAAAACCTATGCTAACTTGCTAAGCTCAGACTACTGAAAGAATTAGTTGTGCGTTTTACTTTAAAAAAACAGTGATGTTGAAATGGATGGACATTAATGGAGACTGTGAAGTTAACATTTCTTTCTCTAGACCCATGGAACAGCTAATTACTTTCTTCTCAGCTATTGCTGTCTCCTCTGCCACAATAGTCCTTTCACTTCCAAAATCCAACACTTTCAATCAGCTTCCCAAACACTAGGACTGACCTGCTTCTGTAGTTTTCCAACATCAAACCCATAGTACCCTACACCTATAATACTAGTCACCCCAAAGGTGAGTACTTTTTAGCTCAAGTCCCATTATTTAAACTAGACATAAAACCTGCAACAATATTTCCTAATATACTATTTAAAGCCTTTTTTCCTGTACATTACTACATACTCTTCACACAGTACCTCACATTTGCCACTGGATCATGTGTAAGTTCAAGCAGAGGTAGAAAGAAGTATTTGCAGAAGAATGATTTTGAAAACAGTTCCATGATGAATTCACAAGTATCTAAAAAACGAAGTCTGTTCCAATAACTTTTTCCTTGGCCTAGTTCTGAAAAGTAACAATGCACAGATTATTATGTATTGTTTGCAATGTCTGCTAGAAAACATTTCAAAGGTTAACATTTGTCTCAAACATGATAATCACATAATTGCCACAAGACACACTTCCTCAGCCTACCTCAACTGTTTCTTTCAGTGAAAACCTAACCTTCCGAATTTAATGACCATTTCTGGTCATTTTTTTCCAGAAATACCTTTTAACCATTTGAAAAAGCAAAAATAGCAAGCAAAGTAGTTACTGTGTCAAACAAAGACTTGTATGCCTTTTAAATCATGTCACAGTTGTACTAAAATAATTGTGTAAACATTAAGGATTACTAATGGAAACTACTCAAACTTCTAACCTATCTTTAAAACATGCAGTGTAGACCAGAAGTCAACTTAGGTGACTCACTCATGTATAAACTAATTTCTGAGAAAATTTATTCAGCATCTCTTATGCTGAAGCCTCTAGAGAATTTTACTTCTATAGAAGAACTCTGCCTTGTATACTGCAGCAGCTACAGATAAGCAACTTTGGATTCAAGAAGTAGGGTTGGAGGGGTCTTGGCATATTATCAGTTTCCCATATTGCCTCTTTCCCAATTCCTTTGTATAAGTTTCAGATACATTCATCACCTATGCACAATGTTTTGCATGGTGATAATATAAGTAACTGAATGTCTTCTAAGTGTAAACCCACCAATGATGGCAGGAAGTTACGCTGAACAAATATAACCATAAATAGATCCTCAGTCAAAATTAACTTGCATCTCTTAAATAATCAAGGAAAAATTATCTTACGTTCAATCAATTTCTGAATAACCTCGTGCCTCTGTTCTTGTTTGCGATTATAACGTAAATAAATGCAAAGAGTTCGAGCAGCTGCTTTTTGGACTGGCAGGACATTCTTGAAAGAAATAAAGGGAACACAATTAAACATGCCTGAAGGAACATGAATAAAAATGTATTAAAAAAATCTAGGAGTAGAAAAAGTAGTTAAAAATTAGCCTAACTTCAGAAATTTGTAAATAACTGACACAATGTAGGGGAGAATAACTATGTTTGGACAATTCACAAGACACCTAGTCCTTCAGCCCTTCTGCCTGATATTTTCATCCAACTGTTACACAAATGCCTTAAAGCAGTCCATGTCTTAGAGGCATCTTCTGTATTCTAAGTGTTAGAAAATAAAACTTACACTATCTTCTTTTACAAATATAGTTTTAATCTTGAATTAATTTAATAAACTTTCAGACTAGTAGCTCAATATCATCATTCATTTTCAGAATAAAGTGTTCTTTCATAAAGAACAGAACATAATGCAAAATAATGTATGAAATCAGGAAAAAGAAGGCATATCTCAGGGGAAAAAGTTTTGATTTACCTATAAACAGACTGATAAAGAGGGAGAGGGAGAGGGAGAGGGAGAGGGAGAGGGAGAGGGAGAGGGAGAGGGAGAGGGAGAGGGAGAGGGAGAGGGAGAGGGAGAGGGAGAGGGAGAGGGAGAGGGAGAGGGAGAGGGAGAGGGGTCTTAGGTGGGAGGAAAGACAAACTGTCAATTCAAAATTTTTTCCTCAAATGGAGGGGAGTTCTCAGAACAATTTCTAATTCTCATATAAAAAATCCACAGCCTGATATATCATATGCAAGGAGAAATAGTACTTCAAATTTAATATAATGTATAAAGTACTACATATAGCAAATACCTGGTGGTCATTGTTCTAAACAGCATTAACAAATAAAAAAACAATGGAAAAGAGACAAGGAGACTCACATTTGTCAGAATGATTGTCAACATTCTGTGAAGAAAACGGTAATAAATCTGATCACTTGATAAGATATGAGGGAGACATGCATATTTTTGTAGTAATTTCTCATGAGTTCTCCATTTTAAAGAAGCTGCTGCTCTCTGTTCTGCTGTTGTTAATGCAGGAATCAAGTCAGGTATAGACAATAACTAGAAATAAAAATATAAACATTAAGATAATTTTACATCTTCTACTTTGCTTAAAATACACATCACAACAATGTAAGAAGGGAAGAGATTTTACGGGGTTAATTAATTCCAGTCCTGAGATTAAACAATTTCCTGTATGCAGTAAATTCCACCTAACTCATCAAAAAGCTATTCCAGTATCAAAACAGACTTCCATTTCCAACCTCACCTTCTGACAAAGAAAAACTATTCATTGTTCTTTGTAATAACCTTTCACAGATATGACGACCATCACAATGCTCCTCAGTCTTCTCGTTCTTGAGCTAAATAATTCCTATTTTCCTTCTAGCCTCTTAATCTTTGCAGTTATTCTTCTCAGCCCACTCATTAATTGTAGTAGGAATTATACACCATTTCTCAGTGAGAGGCAAAAGATTTATAGTAGCCAAGCTAAACTCCTTTTAGCACTAAGCAAAATGAAACAAAATGCCACACTTAACATTGCACTTGTTGTGTTATACACATTTACAGCTGTAAATATCTGACAAATTCACATTTGAAACAATACTCTCAATTTTTTCCATACAAGGAAATAATTTTATTCAGTTCTTAATTGTTAGAACATCTCAAATCTTCTACACACTTAGGAAGAACACCTGAAAGGGCATCTTAAAGCTGGGGACGATCTTTTATGTTCCATTTTACAGGTGAGAAGTCACTAAATAAATCATCATCCACAGCCATAAAAAATTAAATCAGCAAAGTTGGGAACTGAATATAGATCTTCTAAATCCTAATTCAGTGCCTTTACTTGGCAAAATAAGTTTCTGTCTAGCAGAAACTGTGTCTGAAAAGGGCAACCATGGGCACCTGCGACATCAATATTAAATATACATATATAAATATAAAGTATTAGCTATCACACCTTTAGCATGAAACCAAGTTTTGGGGTTTTTATTTTGAAGTTTATAAATTCAACAAATGATCAAAAGAACACAGAAACTTTATAGCTCTCCAAAGCAGAAACTAACCATGAAAGCCTTTGCATACAATATATGTCCAAACAACTTTGCTACTATCTTAATTTAGAAAGTAAATTTAAAACACATGAGAATACCCACCTTGCTTTCTGATCCATTGTTTTCTCCTCCATTAGTCATTAGTTCAAGGATTTCAGGAAGGTGACCTACCAGGGCATCTAACACCTATTTAAAGAAAGGCAGCATGAATAAGGCCTGTAAATTATAATAACTTGACTCAATTTTCATTTCTCACCAGCATACCTCTGCTGACATCTCTTATCTCATATCTATGCTTTGTTTGGGGTTTTTTTTAAAAAGAAAAAAAAGATTGAGATGCAATGTGCAATGTATTTATATTGATGAGGACCGATATTGTAGCACATAACAAATATTATAGATTTCAATTTAGGAAAGCAAAGTACAGCTGTGATTTATGGGAAGACCACAGTTACTGCTTTCTTAAGTATTCACATCATACAATATTTAAAAATGAGAATCCATTCTTAAGAAAGATCTTTGTTTCATGGACAGTTAAGTAAAAGTGTCAGCAAACACAAAGAAACAGGTTTTATTTCTTCATTTGTCAGTTAAATCTTAATAGCAATTTTTCCTGCTTTAAGAAAAACTTCAGCTGATAAACGAAAACAGACTATATAGCCTATATTAATAGAATAACCCTACTTTCAAATGTTGTAATACATGACACCAGACTGGAGAAGTACATAATGAAATATTTTTTGGCTCTAATTCTGACTCAAGTGGTATAATATATAAGATAAAACACCAAATCTTTTTTATTATTTAGATAACTCTACAGGGATCAAACCAGGGAATTTTTCAAAACCACTGGCTGCTTCTGAGTTTCCACTTCCAGATGTTCAGCTTATGAAATTCTGACCCATATTAAAAGACTTCTCAAACTAAACACTTTTCACTTCCTTGGAAATGTCAAACAAATGGTACTAAACCAAAAAGGAGCACCTGAAAGCAGAAGTCATATTTCCATGTCATTTCCAAAGATCTCACATATAAAACAAAAAAGATCAACTATTGCAATAACTGGTATCAGAGGAAGTGCTGACTTTGTTTCAAACATAAATATTTGTGTATTTTTCCATCCAAACGTCTCACTATATTGTCTGTAATATAGCTAAGTGATTCAGGTTTTACTAAACAGAACTGTCTCATAAACACTCATAAATTCTGCACCAAGTCAGGAACTAAAACTCTTTCTGTAAATCTTGATCTTTGAATCATACACAACTTCTTCATCTCTTCAACTGGATAAATGAAAATAAAACAAAGCAAAAAACCTTGAACACTGATTATTTTAATACAATATCAAAACCAAATCTTTCCACAGAATTTGTAAGGTAATAAATAACATAGCAACTAAAAGAATTTAGAATGAATAGTTTTAAAAGCTAATAAATTCAGTGTGGGTTTACTAAATTCAAACATCTTTTTTATTCACAGAAGGTTGGCATCATTATGAAGCATCTGTGAAACAGAAGTAAAAGCCGTTAATCATTTCAAAAAGTTACTTTACTGTCTTATTGCAGGGTTATTAACCATCAAAATAATCTGCCTCAATGTAACAAGCAGGAAACTTCCAATAAAAGTGTATTACCTCCAGTGACTCATCCTGTAACAGTGTAACCAATTCTTTATGTATTGCATACACACCAGGATTTAAAAGCTTAGCAACCTAAAAAAATGACAGTAAGATAGCAAAGTGAAACATTCTTTAGTTTCATGACACTACAAGACCTATGCCGCATGTGCTTACTTTACAGAAAGCAATAATGAATGCAGAACAATATAATATCAGTCTTCTAAAGTTGTGTATTTTCCCACTGACCACATCAAAAATATGATTATATTGAGAATATGAGCCAAGAAACAGGCCTATTACTTAACCATGAAACATGCTTTTAGAATTACTCTATTTCACATCTACCAAAAATTTTTAAGACTGCACTGCAAGGCAATAAAAATGACTTCTGGAATATTTAAATTTTGCACTTCATGCTTCTTACGAGACTTAACAGTCAGTCTCCTACATAATTTACACAGTCTCCTATATAATTTATAAAAATTGGCTTAGCCTGTGTTGAATTTCAGGTTTTGCCAACCTTTCCATCTGAAGTTTTCCCTCCTTACTTCTTTGGATTTTTTAACTATGATTCACAAGTCACACATAAATTTCTAAAAGCCACCAGCAGTCCATCTCCATGCTGCGACAAAGATTTTATAGAAAATATGAGAAAAACTTGATGAAAGAATTTTTTGTCATTTAGAATATTTAGACAATGCTTTTTAAAGGTTTTTCTTTATTTATATAAGCCAAGTGGAAATAAGAGCCTACTTCCAATTGAGAAGAAGCTTTAAGAAAACAGCTACAGAGAGTTTATTTAAAAACATAAAAAAAATCCACCTAGCAGTAAATGTCATTCACTTTTGACTGTTACATGGTTGCCCAGTCATGCTGGTAGAATTAAACCAACTAGCATTAAATGTAGATTCAGACCAAGGTGTAACTTTACAGGTTTCTTTTTTCAAATGAGTTGAAAGGAGGTTGTAGAGAGAAGGGAGCTGGTCTCTTCTCCCAAGTGACAGGGGACAGAACAAGAGGGAATGGCCTCAAGCTCTGCCAGGGGAGGTTCAGGCTGGATATCAGGAAACAATTTTTCATGTAAAGGGTCATTGGGCACTGGAACAGGCTGCCCAGGGAGGTGGTTGAGTCATCACCCCCGGAGGTATTTAAAAGACGGGTGGATGAGGTGCTGAGGGGCATGGTTTAGTGATTGATAGGAATGGTTGGACTCAATGATCCTGTGGGTCTTTTCCAACATAGTGATCCTGTGATTCTGTGTGAACTAAAATATTTCCTCATATTTAGGCAGCACCTTAAAAGTGTTATACATGTAACACAAAATCTTATGTATAAGTAGATGCTAATATTACAATTTCAACAATTACCTTGGATTACCATTTGTTAAGACAAAGCATCAATAGGCAACAAGAACTGGAAATTCATCTGCCTTTCTTACAGTGGTGGAAATAAAGCCACATTAGTTTCATTTATGTCTCTACTAGTGATTTCAATGCTTTCAGCAAGCTGCTTAACTTACCTTTTTCCCCAGCAGCAAAATGGGACAGAACACTAGCTCAAGGACTGAAACACAAGGATTCTCTGTAAAACACTATTAAAACCTCAAAAAATCTACCTATATAAGTTACTAAAAGCAGAAGAGATTGCATTTTCAATTCTCTAAGTCACCCATACACCTAATAATACCTATGCAATTGCACATTTTTTATCTTTTATGAAAATAATATAGTGGAACATACGTAAACTGAATAGAAAAATAAGAACACACAGGCTATGACATATGCATAAAGTTCCAAGAAGTTTCATATTAAGTTGAGCATTTAAGTTAGATTTGATCCTTATAAATATTCTCCACAGAATACCTGCATAGTAGCAAATTGTACAGTTCTAAAGAAAGTTTTCAGGACCAGAAGCAACAATTTACTTTCTCCTGTTTGTCTTGTTATTTTCTAACCACATTGAAAATTTCAAATACTGTAATTACTATGGTTTCTTATGTCTGTGGTACTAGACCATTATAAGGGTCATTGGGCACTGGAACAGGCTGCCCAGGGAGGTGGTTGAGTCACCTTCCCTGGAGGTGTTTAAGGCACGGGTGGACAAGGTGCTAAGGGGCATGGTTTAGTGTTTGATAGGAATGGTTGGACTCGATGATCCGGTGGGTCTCTTCCAACCTGGTTATTCTATGATTCTATGATTCTATAAGCTGCTTCTAGCTTTTCCTCCTTAACAGCTCACCTACTAGAAGGCTCCTGTAGCCAAATACACACATGTTAAACAAGCTGAGGTGTGGTACATGGCTTTTGTATACAGGTTAGAAGGGACTGAACAGCTTTGACAAACTAAATAATTTCAACAAGTTTTCTCAAGTCCTTTTGTTTTGGTTGAACAGTCCAAAATGTAAGCTTAAAGAGTAAGATAAAATAAAACCACGTAAGTACTAACGAAGAATCACCACAGACTCACTTCATAGAAGCTTATGGCCATCGTATATCTGACAGGAACTTCAGGGTCATGACAAAGGCAGAAGAATATAGAATACAGTTCTAAATGGAAGTTCTTTGGATCCACAAAAACAATCATGGCCTGTGGAAAGAAAGTCTTTTATTAACTGTACAGCAAAGGGCCACACTATCAGAGATTTTCAGAGGAAAAAACTGAGTTACAAGCAGCAAGACACTTGGGAGATAGCAGGTTGTGATTTTGAAGTGTGCCATTTTTGATAGCCCTGTCAAAACACTGGCACCAGACAAGTTCTGGAGTTGAGAACTAAACGGGATTTACATATCTTCCAGACATACTACAGACCTTTTTTTTTCCCTGAAGACATAGATTAAAACCACAAGATATAAAACCTTAGTTTTATAAATACTGTTAACGTTTCCATACACCAGTAGAAGCTGCAACTGTCTCCAAAGCAAGCATATGAATTTCAACATAATTGTGTGTGTACATACCTTGGGTTTGCTCAAATAAGTCAACAGATACCTACCTACACACAAATGCTTGTCTTTTAAAGGTAGAATAAAAATAACTGTCTACTGGCTCTTGGTACATATTTTCTTTAAATATAAATGCAGAATGTCAATATATGAAGTAGATTTACAAAAACATGAACGGTAAGTTTAAAGACCTCACTGAAACTTGAAAAGACTTTCTGTATTCAGGCAGAAACATGACTAAAACACGAATTTAATCATTCAGATTCAATCTTCAGCTCTCTGGAATGCCATGACACAAGGCAAATGCAAAAATCTAGCTTTGAGTGGTTTGAAACTGAGGACTCTGTTTTACAGCCATTTTCTCAAAGCCTTCGTGCAAAGGACTTGGAGAAAATGTGTAGGCAAGAAGGACACCAGTAACCTCTTAGAACAGCACTCTCTCAGTCAAAACTTGTTAATAATTTTCCAAGGCTTAGCAAAGAGGAATATTTCCTAGTAATTCTTTTGGACAGCCTCTGTTATAAGCTATTAACTTGAACTTTCCGGGAGAGAGATAGAATCTACCTAACAGTGTGCTACTTGGGAATAATTGCTCTATCACACATGTAGTTATATTTAATGAACAAACAACACTAATTATTTAACTTTAAATTCATGTTACTTACTGGAAAATTATAAGCACAGTTCTTCCTCACTGAAACATACTTCTTTTCCTGTTCCAGAGTTTGAAGTTGTAGTTGATTATTGTTGTGTCCATTTTCCTGCTGTAAACCTAGCGTGGAAAGCTTCTTATAAAATTCCAGAAATCGCAAGTGCTGTTCAGGAGTGAAAATGCCTTAAAAAAAAAGTTTACTTTCCTCACTACAAATGCTATTAATAGTGTCTCAAAACAAATCTAATTTACAAATTCATCAAATGCTTTGATTTTCAGCCCTCCTTCCCTCCACCTTGAGTCTAGCAGAATATCATCAGTACACATTACATAAAAAGTGTTTACAGACAAATGACAGCTAACTATAACAGAGTGAATTGCTATTTCTGTCTACATAATTCTTGAAACATTCAGGACTTTAGCTGCAGGACTGAATATATTTGTTTGTTCCGCTGGCATTGGTTTCTTCTTAATTAAATTTTTTGATCTTTATGAAAGCCTCAAGAAGAACGTATGCCTGCAGAAAGTTGAAAAATTAGACCATGATGCTACAGATAATAAAGGGGTATAGGAATAAAATTATAAAACTCAGAACAAATTGGAATGCAGCTAGCAATTTTGTAAGTACATTAGTAATAAGAGAACAATTAAGAAAAGGCTGTTTTCTGCTCAAGAGAGAAAAATGCTATCAGTGATCGGTACCAAGATGTTCAAATTGCTTAATGCTTTTATTTTCTTTCTCAAATTCCACTAGTATCATCAGACTCAGTACAATTAATAACAGTGACAAAGATTCAACCTTAAAGCAGAGAAGGAATAGGTCAGTGAAAAATATGTTTCAAAATGTGTAGGGTCAGATTTGCTTCTTTCCAGTATTCAAATTATTTAAAGTACTAGCTGCTGAAATCATAAATAAGTAAGATATCAGAATGGAAAAGGCCAGAAGTGGTAATGACATATAACAGTTGGAGAGGGGAAGGACAAGTCCTATAATTACCGATCAGTCAGATTATTTTTACGTTTTTTTTAAAAAAATGAAACAAAACCTAAAACAAATCTACTTGTAAATACTGAAAAGAAAACAAGAAAATTAGTAGCAGCCAACACGGCAAAAGAAGAACTTGTCAAAATGATTCCATTTCCTTCTAGTACTGGCTATCAGGACCACTGAATACAAAAAATGCAATAAAAGAAAGTTACTCATGGCTCACTGAAAAAGTAGGTAAATGTATAAAAAAGGTTTCTCCTAGTTCTGGTACCATTCAGTATTTTCATTGGATTTCTTTGTTGTTGGATTAGAGACTTCACTTCTTAAATACTGTGATATCATCATCCTAGGAGGGACACTGCTTATTCTTCAGAAGACAGTTTAAAATGATCTTCAGAAACCTGACATACAGTCTTAAAACTTTAGACTATTATTCTGTTAGGACAGGGGTAAGGAACAATGCTTAGCCACATCCAAATCACCTCCAAAGATCAGGTAACAGAAAGATTAACTAGCTGTCAGATCTGTATTAAAAAAAAAAAAAGGCTTCATAGGCTGCAATTGAAAAAATGTCAAACTATTGTAGACTGTTGCAAAAAAAGCAAAAAAAAAAAGCCATCTTTTCATACTGAAAAATGTAAATAGCAATATAGCTTGCAAGAGATATGAAGTAACGCTTTCACTTTGTTTAGCCCCCTAAGGCTTAATACTTCAAGAAAAAGATGAACTTGCCAGACAGAGATCAGAGGTGAAGAGAGATCAGCAATTAAAGTCATTCAACCTCGAGAAAAGAAGAGACTAAGAAGAGACTAGGAAGACATGATAAAACCAGGACAGATTGTCCTAGCTATATGTTTCTGTAAATAACAGTTTGACACTGTAGAATATCTTTTTCACGTTATCTGCATTGAAGCAATGACTACTTTGATAGTCTCTAACAGAAACAAAGGATAATTTTAAAGGTCTATAAGAGAGATCAAAGGATTGAATAGCCAAGAAGGAAAATCTCTATAATGTAAAACCACGATTCTGTGCTGCATCCCATAGGTAAGCTGTGCAGTGGCTATATGGGGGCAGATTAAGGACAGGTCTGCTGTGCCTAAGTGAAAACCACAAAAATCATGGGTATCGATTTGGCTTCAACTGCAGCTGAGAATCCACATGACATTGGGTCTTCTTTCTCCCATTAAGTTCATTATGGGTCACACTCTCTACTGTGCCTCAAAAAGAATATCAAGCAAACAAGTGAACATACACAGTTAACTGTGTTTTCAAAGGTTTCTACATTCAAAAAATTCAGTCACCCAACTCACAAGCTCCAGAATATCCAAGGAGTCAAAATAAACCTGTCAAACCAGTAAACACAAACCACCATGCTTCCATCTCTAACCACGTCTAAAGAAAAATCTGTCCCTGTATAAACATAAAAAAAACAATAAGCAGATGGACACCCAAAGAGGAAATTCACAAAACCCAATAATTATGGAACAGAGGAGTTCAGACTTTAATTTCCACATCTCCTTTCCTAAGTATCATTTAATTTGATATATTAAAATCTACATATTTTCTAAGGACTTGAAACTCTCCAATCTTCCCTCATTCTTAAGGTTATTTTTCAAAAAAAAAAATAAAAATCATACCATATAATCCATTACACAGTTTTCCTAAATGGAAAGACAAAGAAACTAGGATAGATTCATCTGCTTTGAAGGATTTTTCACAGAATGATTTCACTAAAGGGAGCACAGTTTGACTCCTATCATCTGCAAAACAAAAGAAATTTTTTAAGTTAGCCATTTGTCAATATCTGAAAAAAAGCACAGAGAGTGGAGTTCCATATTAAGTTATGAAAGATCTCATTTAATAGGAGAATTTTTGGCAGGCAGTTGAGGCAAGAATAAAAAAAAGAGGTACAGGGCATAACATACTATCATAATACAAGTCCTAAATTTTAATATTTGTTTGGTTGTTTATAGGAAAAGATTGATCTCCTAGTAAAGAATGAGGCAAAGAATAAATGAACAGTCTAATTTCTCCATACACCAAGAAGAGAGGGAGAGAAAGAATACAGGAAGATCAAGATCAAACATGACCATGACAGTAAATAAAAAACCTGGGTATGCTGGAAGTGAATTTTTTCAACCTACTGAGAAGAAGTTGGGTAACTTTGGGGAAATAATACATTCAGAGAGAAACAAAACAATTGAGGGCAGAGAAAAGAAATTAAATAATTTAGAAATTAAAATAAAATATGAATACTCTGCTAGAAATTAAAATCAAATTGGAATACTCTGACTCCTTACAAAGTAAAGGAGTAAATGTTCAACGAAATTCAAGTGTTTTGACCTGTTTTACATAAAACTATTTTATTTTAAAATGTTCAAGTTTCAAAGGGATTAGGAGTTTTTAATGGTAGATAAACATCAAAATTCAGCAAACAATAATGGCTGTACAAAATATTTAGGTTGACTTGAGGAAATATTTTGATATTGTGGGAAATAAACCCTAGGTTATAATTTTGGGTGATCTACCTTCAAAATGTTCATTTTATAGTTCAGACATGAAATCAAAAACTACACAAACCAGATTTCTAGAAACACATGCATTACAAACTTGTAAATAATCCTTGATTGCTTTCCCTAAGCTTTTTTCAATAGCTAAAACCAGTATTTACTTGGCAAGAGGGTGTGGAGGGGAAGAGTGAAGACTGAGAGGTGCAAAGATAAGCACAAACTTGATAGCATCAATGCAAAGGCTCAATAACTTGAACATTAATCTACTATTACACTTATTGACATAAGCAATTACTGCTAAGAAGTCAATTTATGGTATTCTCACCAAAGCTACCTTATTTTTTTATGTACCTCCTCCATAAGGCTTATATGCAGCCATGTATTTTAGTAATTCATCACCACAGAGTAAATATGTGCTCCTCACTTTTGCATCGAGAATGAACAGTAGAGTCAGTACGATGGGAGTGAGAGTGGGGATAGTCTTACAAAATACAGAGGTGTTAATGAAGACAAACAACTGAAAAGTTTGGGAAAAGACAGTATAAAGCAAAGGGGCAAATAATGAGCAGCGATCAACAACATAAAATATTTTTTGTGTACACTATAGCAATGATCAATCACATATTTTGTTGCCTTGTACAATTCCTGTTGTAAAAAAAAAAAAAAAAAAAAGAAACAGCAGATAATGTAACTGATAACAAGCCAGAAAAGCTGGCTGTTATTGTCTTCTACATCCTCAAAAAAGGCCAAGACAGAGCAATTGGAGGACAAGGCACAGCAGTTACCCAGAATGTCCCCCTCCACTGGAGCAGCAACAGTAGCTCTCGGTAAAATTTGCCTCAATCAATGTTGAACTGAACGTGTGATAGAACCCAAAAGCCATGTGTGTAGGTAACTCATCACCACTATGCCAAAAGAACTGAAAACACGCTTTCTCATTGCAAAGAAGAAAGCTTTCAGGGCCATGCAGCCACAAGTTTAAAGGGATTAAAATAGTAATTACTGATGCTTAGTACCTCCAAAACTGATCAGTTGTGCACACTGCACAAAAATTTTCTATTCCAAAATTTACAAATGTATTTGACATATAATACTGGATGTTAAACCTGCAAGGTCTACGGATACACATACAAATATCATATCATTGTTCCAGTCTGGGTGGTTCAGCTCAGAAGGCAGACTGCATTCTAGAATTAGTTTTACTTCAGCTAAGAGGCACAAACTAGTTAACATCAAAAAAAAAGGATAAGTAATGGCCATCTCCTGAGCTAACATTGTGTATTCAGTGTATTGATAGCATTAAGTAAATACTAACAATTCAAAACTCCTATCATTTATATAATAATTTTACTCATTCCATTTAGTCACATTACATTAGAAACTTGGAATAAGATAACTGATTTTGTGGACAGTTAGCTCATCTTCCTTAAAAAATACTATGTATAAAGTACTGCAAGACATGAAATACATAAGGGTTAAACAATAAACAAAATAAAATCATAAATGTCTGAAGAACACAGACAGAACAAAAAGCATTTATAAGATACAGGAAAGCATTAAGAAGTGGGCTAGTAAGCCTAAAGTAAATTCTTACCTGCATCAAACATATCTAGCAGATTCACTAATGTCTCAAAAGCTGCAAGGCGTACACTACTGTCCTCATCTCTTGCCAGTTCTACTAACTCAGGAAGCACCACAGTTTTTGTTAGTTCTGTCCTGCAAAGCGAGGCAAGCAGTCAAGACGAAACATATAATGAAACAAAATTGCTAAAGAATTCTTCCTTGAAATACTCATTTAGACATTTTCTGGGTAGTCAAGAAGGAAAAATTACAAAGTTGTAAGGAAATGAAAATTAAATAAAAACCTCCAGTCAACCTCAGGACTTTTATCTTTGTTGGTCAAAGAAACACACAAGTTTAAAATGTGAAGCTTCAGTACTAAAAAAGCATTCAAATTAGCTCAAAATAAACGAGAGAAAATGCAGTCTGAAAAAATTCAAATGAGTCCAGTGACTGCACTATGTCAATAAGAAAACTATTCTGATCAAATATGCAGAAACTGCTTGATGCAATGTTACAAAGTCAAAAATTATTAAATGTGAGTCATGTTGGACTGAAGTACCTCAAAACCTTACACTTCAAAGATGAGCCTTCTTTACAGAGGGCGAGCAACTAATGCTCGGAGAAAACAGTTTCCTAACTAGTCCAAGCACTACCTTTCAGGCTTGTTTAAGGTAGTAAAGAACAAGTTCCGCTTCACTCTCCTTGCCTCGGTAATTCCCAGCACTATATGTACGTGTGATGGTCCTGACAACTCGAATGTAGACACTGGCAGCACATTGCTCTGTTAGGGACCGATACAGAAATCTGAGCTTAATCAGAGACGTGGCTAAGGAGGAGTGAAATACTCAACACAGAAATATTTGCACAGTAAAGTGACTGGCAGAGATTCGCTTCTTGGAGCAAAAGCCCACCTTCTGTAGAAGCTTCCAACCACCATAATTTCACATATCTCAGTATGTAGCTGATTCTTGATTGCTTTAAGAGATTTGAAAGGTCTTTTCTGCAGCCCTACTATCAACAAGAACTGCGAAAACATACCCAGTATTTCCACTCTTTTTCCTGTCATGCTTATCTTTTTTCTTATAGTAGTCAAGTTTCTAGTGTATGAATCAGTTTGCATTTGACTTAAGAAGCCCATTTTGTTCTTTTCTCGTGTATGAGCCCTTAGTCTGCTCATGAATTAGTGAAAGCTGTTGTAAGCATCAAATCTCAAGAACAGAACCTCAGCAATTTGTAGTAACCAGAGATTTGGCCCTCAACATTTACACTGCCCAAAACATACAACTGTAGCAAACAACTGACAAAAATTACACCACATGAGTATTAATCGAGATTGACAACTGACAAAATTGAAACTTTGTCACTTCAAGCAACTGTGTATGAAGAGTTTAGACCCTGTCATTTCAATCACTATTTTTTAATATAGAACTAATCACAATCTCCAGGATGTCAGATTTTTACTGAAATAAAGGTGCCCCAAAATGCACCTTCCAATCCAACTAACCTTCCAAACAGCCGTCCCTTTCGTAAGTCAATATAATAACACTTTCAAATGTTTATAATCAGCAAAGTGATTTGCATCTTGAGTCTAGTATTGTTACCAGCAAACCAAGATGTAGCTTAACAGTATTATTCCAAACAGATGACTATCATTCGTATAAAATTATTAGAAAATGAGATGATATCATTTAGTGGTAACATCACTAAAAAGTTAAAATAAGCATTGGGACTGTTGTCACACTAGGTCTTCAACATTTACCTAAGCATGTGCTTATGTCGGTTTGTCTTTATTTCCCTACTACCTATTCATCCTTAACAAGAAACACTGCAAGAGTTTACATATGAAAAATACTGACAGCTCACTGTTTGTTATGAGAATAAAGATTAAAGCACCTAAATCATTGGGAAGGGACTACACAAAAACCTGAGAGAGCAAGCAGTGTATACAGGATACATAAAGGCTAAAAATAAATATTGAGGGAGGAAAGAAAGAAAAATATAAGGTACAGACTACTGATTGATAAGTATGCATTTAGACCTACAAAATTAGTATTCTAAGGCTGGGTAAATTGTCAGTAATACTGTCATTTGCCACTGCCTAACACCTGTCTTGCTTTAAGACTCTCAGCTCCCAGATATAATGCATTCAGTTTAGTTAAGAAACTAACTGCTGAAAGCAGATCCACACAGACTGTGAGTGCTCCTAAAAGCTACCACTAAAACCATTTGCTGGATCTCAACAGACTGAGCAAGGCAATCTGTGCTCCCGTACATTTTTAAAACATAAAAAATACTTCCAATTATATCTGAAAGGAATATTATTTACCTACATGTTTATCTAGATAAGAGTTATTTTACTCAGTACAACATACTTTTAAAAAAATATTTTGCTGTATTATGCACCACAACTAATTTTCAAAGCTAAATGTATTTGATTGCTTCTCAGCTCTTGAGTATAGCAGAGGTTAACTGAAAAGGTTTGAGGAATTCACAGAAATGTAGACTGTATCTCAAATAAGACACCAAAAAACATCTCATTGAACTGAGCAATAACAAATGAGAAAGGAGGAAGGAAGGTGAACATACAACCTAGGAAGAGTCTAGGGGAATGAAGAATAGGACTCCTCCAAAAATCAAGACACAGAAACCAGGAAGCAAAAAATGGAAAAAAAAAAAAAAAAGGCTTTGGAAACATGTTTCTGTGGATTGACATGTTGGTGGCATCAAAAACCTTCAACCTAATATGACAATGTAAACTGTCCCTCCCTTCAAAACTCAGTAGATATGTAAAAGAAAAATAAGTGGCCACACTCCGAAGACAAACAGAATCCTCTTTTCCACTCACCTTTAATCTCCATTACACAGAATTCAATTTTAAGATACATGAGATACATGCATACAGTAAAAATAAATGAAAGCTTAAATTACTCAGTAGTTTAGTTTAGTAAAACGTGTGTTAGATTTTCAGTTTTACAAATGAATACCAACAATACTGACAAATAGTACCTTTCTTTTCTGTAATCTGTTCCACAAACACTAGTAGTTACAAACTGAAGTGCATTATTTGCCATATATTTCAAATTACATTTCCGTTTCAGCCTCATCTTTGAATTTGCTTATGAATTCTCCATTTTGAAGGCCAGAGGGACTCTTAAAATCTTAATAATTTCTTCAGGTCTGTTAAAGAAGTTACTGGCCTTTTTTTTTTTTTTGTCCTTTCCTGACAAAGTAGCAGATGGACTTGGAATTCTGCTACATTTCTTCACTCAGAGACCAATCTTGTATGGGCAGTTAACATGTTCTGGTTATTAAAACTGAAGTTCCAGACTGTTCTTGTTCCTATTCCTATATGTGCAATACTGACAGTTTTCAAGCTCAAGAGTAAAAGTTGATACTAAACTGAAAAAACGCACCCTCTTCCATTTTTAAATATGCCTATATGAATAACTGAAATTATTTCAAGAAGCTATAGTTTAACTCATTGTTTACCAAAAAATGTATGTATAGTTCAGCAATTTTACCATCAGAGAGAAACAAAAATCTGAAAATGGAAAAGAGCCAACTGCAAACAGGCAATTCCTAAGAACAGTTCTGTACAATCCAAATTCATTACTGAGTACACATGAATTAAGCTAGAAAACTTAAATGGAGTTTTTAGGTTACCATTAAATATTTTAGAGAAAGATTTTGCATTTAGAAGCAGCGATGCAAATTGTACTCACCCTATTCCTTGAGCTATGTGTTCCAGTTGCCGACATATGCAAGTTCGCACTTCATACTCCACATCCTGGCACAGTGATTTTACCAATGGAAGAATCTCTCTTTTAATACTAAAACCACAAATATTGTTGTTAATAGGCAGAACAATGATATATAAAGTCCACTTGGTAGTACTCAAATTTTACCCACACATTACGTCTAATGACTTTTTTCTTAAACTCATCTATAACACACAGCAAATTATTTTCCTGAAAACTTGCAATTACAAAAGAAATATAAAAGAATGCTGTACATCAGACACAAGTATGTGCTATAAAGAAACAGAAAAAGGGTTATTTACAGTCGTTATAACTTGCTTGTGTTTAATTTGTTTTTTTAACTATGAAAACAGTAGGTGGGCTTAGAGATGCTGTCTTAATTTAATAACCATCTTCAGAACAATTTTTGAACAGCCACTGAAAGAATACAAAGAACTATATAAATGGAAGCGCAAATCCCAGTTAAATGCCTCTAGTACTTCATCTTTGGTGTACACATAGTCCCAAATATATATTTGGAAAGAAAGAAAGATAAAAAAGAATTTAAAATTAAAAGCTAGAGGACTGTAATGCCTTTATGCAAGACCCAAATACTCATGTTAAATCAATGGCAGAAACAAAATAACTATTTCAAATTCTATTTAAGCAAAACCACATATTACAACTTGGCAGAATCAGCCATTGTGTTTCCTCTCACATCCCAAGATGCTGTAAGGAGTATTCATTAAATATCTCTATCAAAATCGCTATGTTGTTGCAAAACTCAAGAGAAATAATATGAAGCCACAAGCAAGCAAATTTTCAAGCCAGCTTGCACAGCCTCCACTCATCCCAGTGAAAATGAATTTACTTCTTACAGGATAATTTGGCCTCAAATTCCAAAAACTGCACAAAATCTTGGGAGTTTGGCATTTGAGAATACCCTGAAGTGGGAACTAATTCCAAAAAACGATTTGTTTTTTACAAGTTGTTGGAATACATGGCAGAAAAAACAACATTTCAATACTCTGTATAATAACCCAGGAGGCACGCGAAATAGGAAAGAAAGAATTTTAATTATAGTAAAAATTTTATGAGGAATAATGGAGTCATTCTGCAGAAGAATATGAAGACATGCTTATATACTGACTGCTCCTGAGGCCAGACACATCTCCTGGGCCTATAGCAAGACCTCTCCTGGAAGGGGAATGAGACGGTATCATGAATCTTACTCAGTCTGCCAAATTCTAAACCTATGGACCTGTATTTCTTTTTAGTCCTCCGAACTGCACTTGGAGCCTAGTACCAGAAGATCAGTATGTCCCTGAAAATTCTCAGCTATCATCTTAATGTGTAGCTTCTGTACTGAAATGGTGTTACTATCTGTACACAGACGGTGTTACTATCTGTTCACTGAAAGGAGGGTTTTCCTACTTGTGAACAGCAAAGAATAATATTAAAGAAACTCAAGAGAAAAAGGTGTGATTATTTGAACTTACTTTTGCTAGCATTACTATAATTCCTCATAAGATTCCAAGTGATCTCAAAATTAATTTTATTTTCATGAAAATCTAACATCAAATTAATAAAAGCAATTGTGATTCTGCCAGAATTCTATGAATGTCAAACATAAAGATTTGAAGGCTTTGTTAGCATACTCAAAAACCTCTACTTTACCATGCTCATTAACTTTGTCCAACAAGTGTAGTCTACATAGCAAATGAAGGTGTAGATAGCTTCCTTTTAGTTTCTTCTAGTTCTTTTTCATTGAAGAAAAAAGCAAGAATTTAAAGAAATTTATTCCTAAATGTCTTGTTATATGGTCCTGTTGTTCATCTATTCTGTTATGCTGAATTTTTGCATTTCAGGGTAGATCAAAATCATTATTAGATAGGACTTCCTCAGCTAGACATGGTTTCTGTGCACTTAGTAGCCCCTAGTGTATTTCTTTTGTAATGCAAAATCACACATGGCCAGTTGCCTGGACAGGAAACACATTTGGTGAAATGGTCCTACTATCAGAAGACTGGATGAACTCTCCAAAGAATACACCATACCAAGTGCTTTGGGCAGATAAGTTACTCAGATTTATTTCCATTGTTGCTTCCTTGTTCTGCACCACTGTCTGTGGAATGAAAATATATATAGTTTACTTACATATGAGCTTCAAATTTGTTAGCCAATTTTCCCATGATTTTACAACTAACTAAACGGGACTGAAGTGTCTGAGAAAGCTGTGCTTTGGAAACAAGTGGATTCAGGATCTATATGAAAGAAAAAAGAAATGTGAACAGAATAAATGTGAGCAGTAATAATGTATTCCCCTTCATTAGAAAACAAAAAAAAAATCAAGAAAAACATATGCCAAATGTCATCTAACCCTTTCAAGGAATTAATCACTACTAACAATGATGCCTATATACATTATTAGCGTATTGGAAACCTGTATCTAACATTCAGTGCTAATTATAGCGTATCAAACCAATACCTTGGCCCAAATAGCAGTTTATGATTCACATCACAGTCCACTTGTGTCTTTATTTTGAGACTAAGTTGTATATGAATATTCATAGCTATTAGCTGTTAATTTTCACAGAAGTTTTTAAATATGTTCCTGCACAAGAAAAAAAGAAAAAGCAGAGCAAGGGAAAGGAAGCCTCTCTAAGGTTCATTCTCTTAATTTTCTCCAGGAAAACTTCTGATGTAAAGTTTTGAGGCAACAATTCCTCTCAATTATGCCTACTTAGGGGATCTGTAGGGGAAAGGTTTCATTTCCATACAGAGGCAGAAAACCTGCATCTTTATTGGAGTTCTGCTGTCATTTGTTCGATCACTTCCATGGTGCCAGAAATGAAGAAAGGCCTGAAGAACACCATATTTAGATATATTACTTTTTGCCCAGAAATAATCCAGAAATCCATTTGCCAAGCCAAGAGGAACGTTACACAGAGGTATCTCCCGTAGCGTGCCACAATTCCTCACCCAGTGTTCTCTGCAGAGCTCCACAAAAGGATATTATACAGGGCAGGAAAGTCTAAACTATATCCTAAAAGCATTTTTCTCCTGAAATTTTTAAGTGCAAGAACCTTACCGCTGTAAGACAAAGAGGTCATCCAGATTAGAATTAGTGGATAAGGTATGCTTCTAACTATAACATTGCAACAAGAGACATGCCATTACTTACCTGCAAAGCTATGCATTAATTATTTAGTTTTGAACTATGACAGCAAACATACCATGTCTAGCAATATTCACTTCAATTACTGACCTAGACACACTCTCTCTCATGAAGTGGCCGCTGGCTAAGACAGGACACTGGTTTAGGCTGACCTTCAGTCTGAGACACATCTTTCTTTGTGTCCTTGGAATCTATGATTGTCCTATGACTTTTACTTATGAAAAAAAATAACAACTAGAATATTCCAAGTTTTCTGAAACAAAGATCTTTGAAGTAACACGAAAAGCCCCTTTTCAGATTCAGGTTTCTCTACAGCTGCAAAACCAACACTGCTTTATCAGTTGTGATATTCCCAAAGCAGCTTTCTGTGGAAACTTACAAATCACAAATAGACACAATTCAGGGCAGAAGTTCCAACTTGTTCAAATGGTGTCTTTAAAATTACATTACAATCAAATCTGGGAGGAGACTGGAATAATTTTTGTCTTTTTTTTTTTCCCCAACCTAATTTTTCACTCTTCGGAGGCTTATTTTTCAAACAGTACTGGACTTCAACTACCCACGAATTTTAGTAAGTATTTTTATACTATACAATCATATATATAAATCTCCATTTCTTTTAAATTATAAACACAGTAAAATACACTTGTTGCAAAGCTTTTAAACTAAACAATAAAGTATGAATTCTTAAAACAAAACTAAATAAATCAGCCGAGTGAAGGGGAATGATGTTATGACCTAGTGACAGATTTCTGTCCACTTTCTTGAGCTACCTGATGAAAAATTAAGAGTGTTTGCAGTGCAGTAGGTTTTTAGTGTAATAAGAAAAACTGAAATACACAATGAAATGGACCTCTAGCATTCACTCCCATTTAGAAGAAATAAGAATTTTAGTCCAAGAGTGAACAAAATATATTTTCTTCATGATTACACAGAATGAGATAACTATCCTGCAAACCAAAACAGGATACATGAAAACACGTTACTAAGAATACTAAGTGCAATCAAAGTGTTGCAGTAAATAGTCTTTGTTTGCTGAAGAACACTAAATTCACAGTGACTTTCCTGTCTCGTATTTTACTACATTCCTCTCTCACAGTATGTTCCACGACCGGAACTGTTTTCACAGGCATAGAACTATCACAAATCTTACTGAAGTGAATGAAGCTTGCAAAGAAATACAATATTACAAAATATTATTAATTTTTTGTTAGCATAAGTGGGAGAATATTATTACCTCATGTCTGACAGTCTCTTTTGGTAGAGCTTCTATTACAGCAAGAAGAGTTTCTAGCCATGCATTGCTGACTCCTGTTAGAAAGAAATGGGTCATATGTTATGTTGTACAAACATACATTAGCTTTACACAATTAGCTCTCACTTTTTACATGCACCTCTTCAAGCAGCTGTGTATCTAAAAGCCACTAAATTAACATTCAAGACTTTGAACTAAATAGGATAGGCAAAAGCAAATTCAGTCCCCATTTCTTTTACTATTTCAACAAAAGGAAAATAATACAAAAATAATAAAGATCCTGATCATTTTGAAAAAGTAATTTCCCTCATTTAGAAGCACACTCTTTTCTTATGCCCACTGAAACTTTGTTTTACAAGAGCCCATTTTTTTCTCTATACGCTAAAAATAGTGTCAAAGAAGTTAAGAAAAACTAATCATCGTAGATAAAAAGTCAGCCACACTCCCTCCATTTCTCAGCCACAAAACTAAGGTACTTCAGCAGAAGCTTGGACTCAGATACAACTTTAGGATTAAGTCCTTCAGACCAAGAAGTTTTGTTTGCTTCAACCCGAATTACATTTAAATGTCAATATGTAAGATTTCAGCATGCCAAAACCTTTTCATTCATGCAAGTCTAGAAAAAAAATCACAGTGACTGCACTCACTGCTTTACATATTACTGTACAGTCACTAAGGAAACAAAACAAATAGAAGTAATCAATCATCAGTATAGCTGTATAGCCCTGACCTGCATCTCTGTGTTCCAAGTTCTGGAGAATGATGTGTAGGAAGGAGTGGGAGTACGTATGAATGGACACTGACTCCTCTTGCAGAACAGTCAAAAATGAAACAGCAGCTGTTAACTGCATTTCTACTCCTGCAACATGCAGCACTTCCTGTACAATTACAAATTATATCAATTTAGAGCACAAGCAGGAATGTACTAGAAGAACATTCAAATTTTTACATTCACTTTTAAGAACGAATATGCGACAACCCAGGTAAACTACAAAACTGGCTGTAAAAATATTTTCTCTCAACAGCAATAACTTGGAGAAATTCAAATCTCCTGTATTAAAGCATGAACCTTTCAGGAAAAAAATTAATTTCAATATTATTTTTTTTACTTTCAGTTTCATCAATGCATATGTGTGCATGTCTCTACGTTACAAAATGAGAGGTAAAAACACACCAGCCAACCATTCAATTTCTGCTGTTTGTGCACATGAATTAAAAATAAATAATTCATTCATCCACTGAGAGCTACTAAAATAGCAGAAGGCAATTTAAATTTCATCTCTTGCCAACTGACATGGAACACAAATCAAACTGCGTGTATATGTACTGTCTTAAGAATAAAGCAAGACGTACTAGAGTATTTATCTAGGTAACTCATCATCTACTAGTACTTAGCTTTAGCATATAAGAATATAATGAATTAGGCTGTCTTTAAAAACATCAATTCAAAAGTTAAACAAAGTTGATACAGGAATGAAATATTATTCATTTGAATGTTTCTGGGATCAGAATACCCATGCATACTTTTCTGGGATTTCGGCTTGCCGTTGTTCAAAAAAACATCCCTAAAATACACAAAAGCATCATCTACACATTGTAGATGGCTAAGACACCACTGCAGACTAGAACATAATGGACCTGAATACAATCTTATGTATGTATTTACTTTGTACAAAATGCAAATAGAATTACTTACCATCAACCAAAGTTTCCAAATACTCTCCTCCACAGATTCACACAACTCTGGATAATCATGTATGAGAACACATTCTCTGGATGTGCCACCTCATGGACCTCGGGAGACATTTAAATGTAAATTTCTAGATTGCTTACACACTTGCCTGTCTGCACTCAGAACTGTACTGTTCCACATATGAACATGTATGGGTCTCCTCATTCCAGTTTCACTGAACTCGAGTTGAGTGACTTAAATTTCTTTAATATAAATTTATTTATTTGTAAAGCAATGCATTTTTCTACATATGGATCCTCCATAGATTCTCACTCTGGAGGAAAAAAAGTTCCTGCCTACCTTATTCAGGCAAGCGTACTTAATGGAATTTAATGGTAATACCATGTTCTTGAACTATCCTAAAGCCTACAAGTTAAACTCAGGCATCAAAGCTTGCAAAATTTAGAAAGCCTGGCTTACTCCATTACCAGGAAAACATAAAATTCACCTCTAGTTTAATGCACTTTATGTTCTGCAGCAACGGAATTCTCTTAAAAGAATGCTGCAAGCAGAAACATAGTCAATCTTCAGTAACTGCACTGATATGACAGAAATTTTCATTTAGGACTGGAAAGACATAGAAATAATGGAGAGTACAGTAGCTCAAAAATACAATGAGGATGGACCTTAAAAATCAATGTGAGGTATAAGACTGTGTAAATCACTTCACCTCTTCTTAAACTATAAAGCCACTGAATAAGGCTTGATGTATACACTTCAACAATAGCCGCGGTTTTGTGCAACCACAGCGTTTGGAAAAATCTCTTATTAGTCAATCACACAGACACCTGCAATCTCCCTCCACCGCTTTCTGAGGCAGTGTACAAGGACAGAAAACGGGAAAAATGCTACTAACATAATTTGAAAGGAGACAATTGGTGCACAAGAAATGTTGAAAAGAATATCTAAGCTTTCCCTAAATCTGTATTTCAATGACTTCCAAGGCTCATGAGGAGGTGCATGCAGAAATCCAGAGGGTGGAGATCTCTATGCAAAAGAACCCACACAAGGATGCCACTTCATTTTACCTGTAGAATTTTTTTAAATATTTCATAATCTCATACCTACGTTAACATCTAAATTATACAAAACATATTTGTTTTATTAGCATAACCAAAATACTGGCATCCAATTTAAATATTATTTAGATATGGCATATTTCTTGACTTACTGGATGTTTGATTTGGCTCATCTCAGAACAAAAACACTTAAGTTAAACAAATAAAGGGTTTTCTCACACCTTGACAAACAAGAGTAAAAAAAAATCATACAGTTTCTTATTACTTTTTTATTTCAGGAAGAACTCTGCTCTCAAAGCAGAAACACAAGAAACAAAATTGGATTCAGTGTGCTAAACAGAAAATAATAATTAAAAAAATTCTGATGTCAGCAGGCTGGAAAGAATGCCTTATGAATGCCAGAATGACATATGCTAGTAACTGCAGAAACTTGGTGTAGGTTAAGGGATTTTCAATTACTATGCAGCTTCAAGTCATCCTTTTTCTCAAAGTATTTTTAATGCACATATATATCTCAACAAAATGCTTACTGACCTGCATCTTGTAGCAGAGAACATGAAAACTAGAAGTACTTTAAAGATTTCTAAACAATCTGTCAGTCTATACTAGTCCTCAGTTCTGGGAGCAGCTATTTCTTGGTCATTTGCTCAATTTAAATAATCAGACAGAAGATGGAACAGCTCTTCTTAAGAAACAGGAGTTTCCTAGGATCACAGAAGTTTAGGGAGATAGTAGCAAGTTGAAAGATGATGTCTGACATTCACAGAATGGTTAATGCTGGAAGAACCTCTGGAGGGCATTTTGTCCAATTCCTCTGCTCAAGCAGGGCCACCTAGAGCCAGAACATTTACAGCCAGCTTTTGAGTTTCTCCAGGGACAGGGACAACAATCCCTCTGGGCAACCCTTGTAGGTGCTCAGTCAGCCTCACAGTGAAAAACTGTGTCCTGATATTCAGAAAGAACCTACTGTGTTTCATTTTGTGCCCATTGCCTCTTCCCTTATCACTGGGTATCACTGAAAAAAGCCTGCTCTGTGCTCTTTACATCCATCCCTTTGGGTATATACACATTGATAAGATCCTCACCAAGTAGTCTCTTCTGCAGGCGGAACAGTCTCAGCCCTCTCAGCCTTTCCTCATAGGAGAGATGCTCTAGTACCTTAACCCTCTTCATGGCCCTTCATTGTATCCACTCCAGAATGCCCATGTCTCTTGTAATGGGGAGCCCAGAACTAATACAGTGCCCCAGGTGTAGTGGAATAAAAGGCGGAGTAGAGAGGAAGGATCACTTTCCCCAAGCTGCTGGCAATGTTTTGTCAAATGCAGCCCAGAACACCTTGCTGCAGGGGCACATTGCTGGCTCGTGTTCAACTTGGTGTCCACCAGGACACTCAGGTCCTTTTCTGCAAAGCTGCCTTTCAGTTGGGTGGCCTCCAGTGTATACTGGTGCATAGAGTATTACTGAGTACACCTACCACGTGGAACTTAAGACTCCTCTACAGTAGGGTTTGTATTTAAATATCGTACAGAAGAATATTTGCTAAGTAATCATGTTGAGGACTACATAATATTTGTTCCTCATCTTTCAGCCAATCAATTCATAAGAAATGAGCAGAATATAATTCATTAAATCTGTTTTTCACAAGTATTGAACTGTCTCGAGTAGCCTTTTCCTTAAGATTAGGGAGCATTCAGTTTAAGACTAGTTCTACGAGACATGAAAAATACTTCAAATGATTTTTTATAATCTAGTATTTTTTATGGAATTCTCTTATTAATATAAAACTCCAAAACCTGAGATATACATCCACACCACTTTTTAATAAAAGAAGCAACTCATTTCTTCAAAAGTTCAGCAAAACCGGTTAAATATAAATGAGAGTTTACCTGAACAAACAAATATCGGTTTTGTATGGGTTCACTTCACTATTTAGCAATCATCTCTCAAGTAGATGGAAGACTGTATAACATATGCATGTGACTCAGCCATGTCACCTTTGTTACTAACATAATTATAGACTTTCTTACACCTGGTAATGAGAATCTGATACAGATACAGCAGGAAAATTCACAGCAGTTACTACAGAAGACTTTCTTCTCATTCCTGAAGTGCTTAAAATAGAAGGCAACATAACTGAGGAGATTCTTAACATTACTCAAACTTTAAGTTCCACGAATTTTATATCATCAAATTCATATCTAGCTTGAGTCAGTACCTAGTTATACTCTTTCTGTCTTTCTCAAGTGATCTAAATACCCTTCTTAAGCATTAGATTTTTTGCAAGTAGAAAATAACATTCCTGTTGGCAAACTGTGCTAAAAAGAAATGATTTTCAATTATATGGGGGAAAAAACCCTAAATTCTTTACCAGTAATGGTAAAATACTGACTGAATCACACTACTGAAAATGTCAAACGTATCTCTCAAAACTTACAGGGAAACTGAGTCTGTCCATAAATTTATGAACACAAATCAATGCTTTGAAAATAAAATTTCTACAGGAAACCCTTGTGATTTTTACCTCTATTCCCAGAGACCACGTTTCCAACAGCTACTACATTCAAACAGCTACTGACAAACACATTCAGCTGACAATTTGTATAAATTACAATGAGGGTTATAGCAAAGTAATCAATCACAAGACACCAGGCATGAGGCTGTTCTAAATCAAAACTTCTATTTAATCACATAAAAACTATCAGTGGTATCAGTAGAAGACTGAGAATACCTTAATCCAATAAAAAAACCCTCAGAAATTTGTTATTACCAAACCAAATTTTCAGATATTTTGATAGCCAAAAGTTACGTACTTTTTCACTCAGCTGGTAACCTTTAAAATCATTGAAAATCACTCTAACAGGCAGGTTAACATAATCAAAGCCTTAATTCCTGTTGTAGCCTTACACAGAGTTATTACAGTTATTTAGAGTTATTAGGCTTTGGATGTGCATCTGTTGTGCAGTTTGTTACTTGGCTGAAATTGCTTCTTAAACTACACCTTAAATGATTCTTTTCATTTCTTCTAGGCAAGTGGGCATACTAGAGCAGAGCAGTAATAGCGACATTTATCCTCCTTAAAAATCAAAGAATCATAGAGTTGCTTAGGTTGGAAGGGACTTTAAAGTTCACATAGTACAATGACCCTGCAATGAGCAGGGGCATCTTCAACGAGATACAGTTGCTCAGAGCCCCATCCAACCTGACATTGAATGTTTACAGGGATGAAGCATCTACCATCTCTAGCCAACCTATTCCAGTATTTCACCACCCTCATCGTAAAAAATTTCTTCCTTGTATCTAGTTTAAATCTACCCTTTTAGTTTGAAACCACTACTCCTTCTCCTGTCACTACAGGCCCTACTATGAAAGTGTGCCCCTATCTTTCTTATAAGCCACCTTCAAGTACCGAAAGGCCACTGTAAGGTCTCCCTAGAGCCTTCTCTTCTCCAAGCTGAATAAACCAACTACTGTTTATATAAGCACATCTGTATATAAACTTACTGTAAAATATTACCTTGTCAGCATGCAACAACCACAGCTAGCAGTGACTTACTAAAACTGTAGAGGGCTGCACATGAAACTTCAAACAGCTAAAAGCAAAGTATACTTTTCTGAACAGCAGCATGAAAATGTTTGGATGGAAGGGACTGAGAACATCAAAATGAACCATTCTGACTGGCTGGTCCTCAAAGTGTTCTCAAAAAGCTGTCAATACACTGGTAAAACTTTAGGATATGTAAATAATGCTAATTCTGCTTTATTTCCCTATTGTAACATTTTTCAAAAAATAAAAAACCTGCAATACTTCATGAATTCAGTGAATTAATGTGGAAGATCTAGAGCACCTATCTCTCCCAGACAGCAAGTATCCAATAAAAGAGGGATTTTTTGCCTTTATTAAAATACTTATACTGACAGAAAGAGATCCATTCAAAGCTCATCACATACAACTTACTTACTCTGATCTTTGGCACAACTCGACGAAGTGTTTCTGCAGGATTCTGTCGCATCAGGACTGGAAGATTTGCCACCACACTTGTTCCTTGGATATCCTGGCCAGAACTTACAAAAAAATAAAAACACACAATACGTTACTCTCTATGATGGTTAGAAGCTCACAGATTTCATTTAAAAAAAAACCAAATAAGCCAACAAAAAGACAGCAAAACCAGTTAGCATACACTACTCAGGTTATTCATATATGTCATCAAGAGACACATTACTTTCTTCCTATAATATGTAGCAGAAAACATCATTAAAAAAATATCAACCGTAAAAGATGTTATGCGTAATTTCTAATACAGAATGTTCTAATTTTAATGCTGCTTTGAAAAAAATAAAATAAAATATTTGAAAGATCCTTTCAAACTGGATAATCAAGGCAGTTTTGTGGAATTTTTTATATTATAGCAATACAAGTTATAAAACATAAGAAGGGGACAAACAAAAGATATAGATGAAAACTAAACTCAACGTACAATATTTTAACAAATATCTACCTTTTTCCTTTTTCATGGGGAAAACAGATGTATAAACACATGTGTATTGACAAACACAACTAAAGAAGGATGCGAAAACTTGGTTAGATCACAGATCTTGTACCTTTCTCTTCATCTTATCTCTCTCAATGATGTCACACAATAGAAAAAGGAAATAAAACTAAGCAGGATGGGAGGGAAACAGTAGGCAGCAATTAAGAAAAGGCATGAGATGAAAACAAAAACAATCCAAGTGGATAAACTTCTAGAACAGAATCAGAAAGAGAAAAGGTCTGGATGCCAAAATTAAAAACAAAACTAAACATCAACACATCCTTTCTCCTGTTTAAATGCATAAAATCCATTTTGCTAAACAAATTCTGATTTGTTCCAACAGCTAAGCAGCACATTTTTAAATAAGCACATAAAGCTCAACTGTATACATGCAAGCATTTTTCTTAGCGTGACATTACAATTAAATGTACAACATGATTACATACATAATTTTAAAAGAAATCCATAGTAAAACTACTTCTAAGTTCTTCCATACACCTCTCCCTACTCAGTTATCATTCCAAGTTTTCTTAGTGAAACATAGGAACTCAGGAATGGAACTAGGTACATAAATTGATCACAGGACAGTAGATTTGCACAACCCATTCCAGTTTCATTCTGCCTCTGAACTATATTAGGGAACTCACAGTTAAGATGTAAAGCCTTTCTATGGCACTTAGAGCTGAAAAGATCTTTAGACATTCAACTAATGCATGATCCTCAACATTCATGTCTTTCAGAAGATCAAATTAAATTACATGTACAATCAAGCAGGTCAGTTTAGATCTATTTTTTTAAATGCATACAAGCATGCTTTTAAAAATGAACATATGTTTATATAATAAGCAAGAAGTAAAACACCTCAAGATGGATACTGCAATATCCCACTGGAAAGATTTTTTTTCTTTGCACTCTATAATTTCCCTGTGAAAATATTCAAGCAACCATTAGGTATATCACCAATACTAACTTAATCATGTTTGGCAAACTGCAATTTCAGTGTATTTTTTAAAGAAAGTACTTTTCGTTACCCACGCAAAGATAATTTTCCATGTTAGATGGCAGTACTTTCTGGAAGATTAAGTACAGGCTGGAAGGCGGGAATTCAGGAATTCAAACCCTCTTTGCAAGGTAGAGAGTTGCAAACGTGCCTGTTCACTTCTCTGTTCAGTTTCCATCCTGCAGGCGGGTGTAATTACCTAACTCACCAACTACAAACTATCAGTCTGTATAGGAGTCTTAATGTGCCCTATCAAAACCCTCTTCTTCCAGAAAGGGTAAACCTTGCTACTGCAGATGTGTCTCATTGTTTGTACAGAACAACACAATGTGCCTGTACTTTTAAAGCACGTGGTGAAAGCACATACAATGGAATTAACTCGGATTTCAATTAATTTCAGTTAATTCACATTGTGTGTACCTGCCTCTAAGATAATTTTCCTTTTAAATCAATGGAGAGAAATAGGACTCAATAAAGAGCAATTTATCTCAGCCTAAATAGATGAGATGGATAGTGCCCCTGAAGTGCCTGTTTCTCTCTAGCATCTATTAATGCAGACAAAAAGACCAGCTAGCTTGCATGTACCTGCACTGTAAGGAAATGATAGCTCCTGCCCACAGAAACACATTACAAGCCTTAGTCCTACAGGCATTCGTGCTTATGCTTAACTTCACCATTGCAAGTACTCCCATTGATTTCTTCATAATAAAATATCAGAATCATAGAATGACATAATATCTCAAGTTGGAATGGACCCATGAGGATTATGAAGTTCAACTCTCTGCTCCTCACAGGACTACCTAAAATTAAAGCATATGACTAAAAGCATCATCCAGACATTCCTTGAGCTCCGACAGGCTTGATGCCAAGCCGCTTCCCTAGGGAGCCTGTGAAGAATTCATAGAATCATAGACTGGGTTGGGTTTGAAGGGACCTTAAAGATTCCAACTCCCCTGCCATGGGCAGGGACACCTGCCACCAGATCAGGCAGCTCAATGCCCCATCCAGCCTGGCCTTGAACACCTCCAGGGAGGGGGCAGCCACAGCTTCCCTGTGTAACCTGTTACAGTGTCTCACCATCCTCATCAGGAAGAATTTCTTCCTTATGTCACAAGTGAGCAGAAAGCTGTGAACACTGTACTGAGGATACCACACGCTGCTGTCATCAGGGCTGCAACATTCTGACCTGCTGAGCAAAATTTGGGAATGATTCCCAGAGTAGAGACTTCACCTTCGTTGTGCCTATACTTGTAGAATAATAAAAAGTGAACAAAAATTACAGTTGGGAATGGAGCTCAACACGGATGTTAAAAAAAAATACACTGGAATTCATGGTATCAGAGTGTAATAACAGAAACATTGAATAAAAACCCTCAACAGGCTGAAAGTAAGACACATTTAAGATACATACTTTCAAGGTCAAGAGGAAAGAACTCGACCATAGAAACACAGAGCATAGAAACAATCACTGTTTCCTGTATCTTTTTTAATAGGGGTTATCTTTTTCTCTTGGCATATACCTTACCTTAGGAATACAGAAAACTACTAATTCTTCATGGTTTCTAAAAATACAGTGTGTATTCCAACTGAGAAAATGTAGCAGTATTTTTGTAGTTCTTAAATCTCCTGTTAAGACTACTACTGATATAAAATTAAGCTGATGTGCTTTTCTTAAAAAGTATTCAGAACCAATTTTCTGGCTAGTTACCATATACACCCTTCTATATTTTTAACTGTTGATTGCAAACACAAGAACGTTGACATGTTTTGACAGGGCAAAGCTACACCAAAGCCCCTTTTAACGCCATTCAAAACCAGCAAGAATGGATGAGAGTACAGTTTTTTAGACTGATTTTAATATTAGCATCCCTGCAGTCTTATTTGCTAAACTTGTATGAGCACTCTCAGTAAAAACGTGTCTCCCAGTAACATCTAAACTCAGTGAAAGGATAGTTTTCTGTCAACTACTGAAGATGGACTTAAAGTAATAATAACTGAACTGTTTACAGCATGCAGTGTTTTTGCTTTATTCAAAAAAAATATTATCTAATTTAACACCATGAATATTGAAGCTTTTCATGATCATGGCAGATTTCTCAGAGTATCACCTATAAATTCCTACAAAGCTTTAAAGCAACACTGAGAAATTTAGAACACTCAGAACGGGAAAGGGTCACAGGATGGATGAGGCCCCCAAGTTCTTATGACACAATTTGCAACGAAAAGACGCATCCCTTTGTATTAGCCAGCAACAATGCGAAAGATCAAGGTAACTTAGAGAAGCTACTTAATGAAAATTTTATTAATTGTGTATTGACACTGAAGAAATCTTAACTGCTAAAAAATGCAACCTTAGCCAACAGAAATGTAAAGAAGAGGAGTGTTTCCCTTTAAACCAGAAATGCTTAGTATCTGGCTTGCTGCCAATTAAGAATGTGAAGCAGGAGTCATTTCAACACCTACACAGCCTGTAATTTTCCAACTGCAGAAGATTTTTCTTCTATTTCTACCAAAGAAGCTGCATCATAGATTTTCTCTAAATATTAATGACTTCAGGATTATAGTGAATTATTGCTAAATGCTCATATTCAGACATTTTTGTACTAATAAATATGTTAAAATACATGCTGAATCTTTTCTTCAGAGTCACAAAATGCTCAATGCAATGAAGGTGCCATTTCATTACTAACACTGCTAACTATAGAAAAACTCAACAGAACCCTATACTTAAAAGCAATTTAGTTCAACCTCTTTTGTGCTAGAAAAATCTACATAGATGTAATTTGACTATAAAACTTCAGGGCTCATCTTCTGAGTTAATCCTACAGGAGATCCCAGTGACTTGACAATGCTGGGAATCTTCAGACAGAGGAGAAAGGTCTCATGCCTGAACACTTCTGTCCTAATACTTACTGCCTCTGCAACACCAGCTGCTCGCTGCCAGACAGCAGTACCAGAGCTGGTCTAGCTACAAGGCTTCAAACACCCGCGTAGCACTAAGCCTCTTCCACTTGGCTTTACTTGTTTTTTCCGCCCTCATAAAATGAAATCTATGTTATGTTTGACTGCTTTGAGGCTGAAGCAAATCCTCCTAGAACCCATTTACAAACATACAAAGGACAAAAAAGTGACTGGGAGTAGTCAGCCTGGATTTAGGAAGGGGAAATAATGCCTGACCAATGAACTTGACAACCTTCTACCATCTGATGATTGGCTTGGATGGTGGAGGTTTTTTAATTTATTTTAGCAGGGCTTTTGACATGATTTCTAATAATATGCTAAATTTATTTAGTGCAAGCTAGATAAATGGAAAATGATGTGGACTGAAAACTGGCTGAACTATCGAGCCTAAAGTGTTGTGATCAAGGGCAAGGCAGCCAGTCTCTAGGGGTTTTCCTCAGGTGTCTGCTGGTGAGGCAATACTGTTTAACGTTTTCATTAATGAGCTAGACGTGCACCCTCAGCTAGCATGTAGATGACACAAAACCAGAACAAGGGGTCGACAGACCAGATGGTTGTGCAGCTTCAGCAAGCTGCAGAAACAAACCAGTGGGGATACTACAAAGTTCAACAGCAGTAAACACAAGTTCTGCAGCCGTGGAGGCTGGTTATAGTATATCAAATAGTCCTCATGCACGAGAAAAGACTGGAGACCAGTCAGCTGGAAAGTATCTTGGCAGAAAGGACCCATAGGTCCCAACGGACACCAGGCTGACCAGGAGTCAGCAGCCCATTCTTGTTGCAAAGGTGCTGACAGCTCTTGGAAGAGCATCACCAGCAGCTCAAGGGAGGCAATTATTCTTCTCTATTCAGCACAAGAAACTCATAGACAGACAAGAGTGAGACCATCAAAGAGCCACCACAGCGATTAAGGGATTACAGCACCCAATGTTTGAGCAGAATCTTAGACAATTGGGACTTCTGGTCTAAAGAAGATAAGGAATCAGTG
Organism: Phaenicophaeus curvirostris; assembly: GCF_032191515.1. Classification (NCBI taxonomy): domain Eukaryota; kingdom Metazoa; phylum Chordata; class Aves; order Cuculiformes; family Cuculidae; genus Phaenicophaeus; species Phaenicophaeus curvirostris. The sequence continues at coordinate 53,044,746 of NC_091396.1, read as the reverse complement.
GCTTATTTATATGTATAAAATCTGATGTGAGGGAGTAAAGAAGATGTAGGTAGATTCTTCACAGTGGTGCCTAGTGACATGATGAAAGGAAACAGGCACAAACTGAATACACAAAGAATTCCACTTAAACCTTAAAAAAAATTTCAGTGTGCTCAAATATTGGAACTAATTACTCAGACAGGTGATGGAGTCTCCACCCTTAGGATTCAAAATCCTCCATTCCAGACAAGACCCTGAGTATATAGTTCTAACTAATTCTGCTTTGAGGAGGTACATAGAGTAGATGCATCTCCAGAGGATCTTTTCCACCACAACTATACTATGATTCTCATCTTCAGGATGGGTGTTTCTAAGCTCAGGACAGAAAACAAGATTTCTTACATTTAAAAATACTAAGTACTTAAAGTGCTTTAAAATCCATTTTGAGTTTAATTTCAAAAGCATTTTTAAAAATAGATTCTGCAACGTAAGAACAAAAAACAATTAAAAAGTCCCTGGGTACTCAATTAGGAAAATTTGTATCTGGAAAGGGAATACAGGACTACAGCTCCTCCTCTAGCATGAAGAAAGATTACTCACTGAATGTTCCCCAAGAGAATACTACCACGAAAGAGTTTGTAAAAGAGAAGATAAGATTTACATCTCTTTAATTTGCACTGGCCTGCAAAACACAGTGACAGGAGCAGAATACATGATGTATAATGTTTACCCAAGCTCTAACTAAAGGACTGTGTATATGAACTGACATTTCTTTAACACTGTGACTGTTATCAGTTCAGCAAAAATGATTTGCTAAATAGCCTTTGTGAAATCAACAGATGAAGTCTTTGCTTTCTGTAACTTAGTTTTACAGACCTAGAAGTTCTGATGGATGGCAACCCTCAAGTGACATTATTTTCAGTGCAAGATTCCAAAATGCCCTGATGGTCTAAATATGCATTTGTTGAAAACAGAAGTAAAAATTTACCAACTTCAATAAGCGAAGGATTAGAATAACATAATAAAAAACTAATAAAATATTCAATAAATAATTAGGTATTAGGAAAAATAAATTCACAAAGAACATTGTCAAATACTGAAAAAAGGTGCCCATAGGTTGGGGGGATCCTTGGAGACATGCAAAACTCATCTGGACAATGTCTTGAGCAACCTAATCTAATACCAAATTGCAGATTCGGAAGAAACTAAATGATCTCCTGAGGTCTGCAGACATGTAAACTACTCTGTGACCATGATCTGTAAATCCAAAACTTACTTTCCTATTTATACAAAAGCTCAGCATTTGACAGGATTTACTCTATTCAGAATGATTCAATTTCTGTTCTCTTGTACAATATAACGACTGCCAAGGCAAAATAAAAACCTAACAATTGTACAAGTTTTATTTTTTATTTTTCTCTTTTATTGTATAATTTCAGACTTTTGGTAACAAAAAGAGGAAAATAATTTAGAAAATAGAAAAATGGCTTGAAACCACAAATATTGATAAGTGATTTTAAGACTAATTTTTCTTTTATTTCAACGTGAATACTCTTGGTAAAATAGAATCTGGAATTTTCTGTAACAGTACAATCCTTTCTTAACAATGGCATAAAGCAGTAATTTTCCTTTTATTTCATGGTACGTATACTTACATTGTGTCTGTAAACAGAAATTATATAACAGGGGTGTATGAATACCTATTTGACACCTTTTGTAACAACTACATTATAAACAGACCCAGTCTCATCGAAGGATCTGCAGTTTCATGGTATGTATACTTGCTTTGTGTCTGTAAACAGAAATTATATAACAGGAGCGTATGAATATCTATTTGACATCTTTTGTAACAACTACATTATAAACAGACCCAGTCCCATCGAAGGATCTGCAATTTCATTAAAATAACTTCCTTTAAGACCCTCAGTTGAACAAAAATCTGAGACGCATGAGCTGTACAAATATTAACACAGTCTTGAAACTATATATTACAAGTGAGATTTTATAGACCACAAGGGCTGAACAAAACTGTTTGTACATTATTCTCTACTATGTTGCAAATTATGATTAAAAGTATCTGGAACAAAAACTATGTTTTATCTGATAATTTGCCCTAGGATCTGAAACTGGAAAGACACATGAGGTATTTGGAGAATATTTTTAAAATCAGACATCTGGTGTATCAAACTGCTTGCACTTCTGGCATTGTACAGTAACTGCTAAAAAGAAGAAGCACAAGAATTTAAAAAAATCATTTAGACACACATATATACACCAAATTACATATCTATGTACTGCATTGACTATTTGATATACCATAACCAAACTAATTTATTAAAATACAACACTGGGGCTCCTAAGACAGCACTTTCTCCACTGTCAGAACACCTTTTGAAGAGCACTGTTAGCAAGGAACCATATGCAACAACCTCAAAACTAACTCAGATTTTCCTAGAAGCTGGTGGTCTTTTTCTGTATGTACTAATACATCGTAACATTCATGTACATAAGCCTTCACATATATGAAATTAATTGTATAGATCTAGAATGGAGATATAAACCAGACTGTAATGAAGTCCAAGACTGTGACGGGGCCGAAGAAGCGTTGAATTTAACCCTTCTCTCTCTCCCTCTGTAATCCATCTAGACAGAGCAAACAAAGAGCAGAAACTTTATTTTCAGGCTTCTACAATTTTGCTGAAAATAAGATAGAATAAAATAAACCTGAAAATGTAACACTTGATCAATACCCACTTCCAAGAAGTCAGAAGTTCTGATAATATCACAGTATGAACATCTCTCCACAATAGACATTGTAACCCTTTTCTATTAAAATCACATTTTCAAAATCACTTTCTCATCCTGATCTTCTACTTCAGATACATGTGTCCATGGTCATTTCACAGCACATCTGAATAAAACATACATCATCTCTACATTAAAAAATTAATCTGCCCTATCTAAACATGCACTTCTAGTGCAATTAAAGTAAGAATGGAAAATCTAGAATTAGCTGCACATTAGTTTTGTATTCATATTAACCTTGTTTATCAGGATCAGTGTGGTCAACTGAAGTTTCCTATTTCTGTTTGCTCGCGGAACTGTCAAAGACAGAAAGGATTTCTAATTCATACCAATACTCCAAAACAAATTTACCATAATGACACATTAACTTCAGTCTTCCTAGAATCATCAGTTTCTGTGAGTTTAGGCACTAATTACTATGTGGGAACATTAAGATTTTCACCCTTGAATTTTAAGAAAATGTTCAAAAATATAAAACATGCCTCAAAGGAACATATCAACATCACTACCTCTTAGAAGATAAACGTTTCTTCTTCCTTAGATGACTTATAACACATACTGCATTTTGTATAGTCTCTGTGTAGAATGCATCCCAGTGTGTTTTATTCTGAGTCTAAATGTGAAGAATAAAAGCAGATTTTTCACTTCAAGATCAACATAATGCAATTTCCAGTTCCTAGGTGATATAAAAAGAAATAAGCTAGTAGCTTATTTTTCCCTCTGCCCATTCCTCATTCACTGACTCAGAATTTATAATTTTCACTTTCAAGAAGATTTGTCATTTCACAGCATGCATTATATGATACAAGAAGTCTTCTGAAAAAGCAGAAGGGCCTGTAATTTTTCTACATAGAGAGTGAGAAAAAAATAAATCACAGATGCTAACCAAATTCTAGAACAGTAAATTATTTCTGCTGACCTACATTTTTCTTTACAGTCTAATTTAGACAGAGGATTGCTTTTCATTTTCCAGTGTTCTCCGTTGTATCAATATCTTTCATCAACAGTTAGATATTTGTGGCATGAAAGAGAACTAACAAGTACCAAAATACACCCAAGAGTCTTCGTCAACTCATGGGTCTTATAGGTGTTAGGATTACACACAATAGACACAAAAGTTCCCACTTTATTACTTATCTATGTGTCTTTCTGTCATGCATCCTCATCCTCTCTAAGGAGCAAGTAGGACTTTTGAGAGATCTTCAAAAACTTTCAGCTTTTAAAAATAGGCTTACAAAATTCAGAACAACAAAATCTATGTTGCTGCATCAACCACTACAACAGACAAATGATACATAAAACATACTTTATACATGAGGTGACCATCTATTTTCAAAATCACACAGAAAAGAAAATGCAAATGTAAGAGACCAGTAGAGACATTGTAGAGAACACTGAGTACAGAGCATGAAAGTACAGAGTACTTTCATAATAAAATGGTTTGAGTTGGAAGGGACCTTAAAGGTCATCTAGTTCCAACCTCCCTACCAAGGGCAGTGACACCTCCCACTAGATCAGGCTGTTCAAGGCCCCATCCAGCCTGGCCTTGAACGCTTCCAGGAAGGGGGCATCCACAACATCCCTGGGTAACCTAATACAGTCCTCCAACACCCTCATCGCGAAGAATTTCCTGAATTTTTAATAAATTTTACCTTCTTCACTATTGCCTAGTCCTATCACTACGTACTTTTGTAAAAAGTGCCTCCCCAGCTTTCTTGAATGCACCCTTCAGTTACTGGAAGGTCGCTATAAGTTCTCCTGAGATTCTTCTGTTTTCCAGGGTGAACAAGCCCAACTCTCTCAGCCTGGCCTCATAGCAGAGGTGCTCCACCCCTCTGATCATCCTTGTAGCCTTCCTCTGGATCCATTCCAACAGCTCCATATGCTTCTTATGTTGAGGATTGCAGAACTGGACACAATACTCCAGATGAGGTCTCACAAGTGCAGAGTAGAGGGGAAGAATCACCTCCCTAGATCTGCTGGCCACGCTTCTTCTGATGCAGCCCAGGATACAACCGGCCACCTGGGCTGCAAGCACACATTGTCGGCTCCTGTCTAACTTCTCATCAATCAGCACCTCCAAGTCCTTCTCTGCAGGGCTGCTCTCAGTCACATTATGCTCCATCCTGTATTGAAACCACAGATTTTCCTGACCCAAGGGTGAGACCTTGCACTTGGCCTTGTTGAACCTCAAGAGGCTTGCGCGGGCCCACTTCTTAAGCTTGTTCAGGTCCCTCAGTGCGCCATCCTGTCCTACCAAGTGTGGCAACTGCATCACACAGCTTGGTGTCATCTGCAAATTTGCTAAGGGTGCACTCGATCTACCTATCATTTATGAAGACATTAAACAGGACCGGTCAATGTACAGAACCCTGAAGGACACCACTTGTCACAGATCTCCATCTGGACTTCGAGCTGGTAACCCACTACTGCCTGAGTACAACCATCCACTTTCTAATCCACTGAACAGTCCACCATCAAATCCATATCTCTCCAATTTAGAGAGAAGGATGTTGTTGGGGACCACGTCAAAGGCTTTACAGAAGTCCAAACAGATGACATCCACTGCTTTTCCCATGTCCACTGATGTGGTCACCCCATCACAGAAAGCCACGAGGTTGGTCATACAGGATTTGCCCCTGGTGAAGCCATACTGGCTGCCATGAAGCATCTCTCTGTTCTCCATGTGCTTTAACATAGCTTTGAGAAGGATCTGTTCCATGAGCTTCCCAGGCACAGACGTGAGGCTGACAGGTCAGTAGTTCCCAGGGTCATTTTTTCTACCCTTTTTACAAATGGTGACAATGTTCTCCCAGTCACCAGGGACTTCTCCTGACTGCCATGACTTTTCACATATCGAGGAAAGTGGATTGGCAACCACATCAGCCAATTCCCTCAGGACTCTGGGACGCATCTTATCAGGTCCCATAGACTTATATATGTTTAGGTTCCTCAGGTGGTCACGAACCTGATCTTCCCTTACAGCGGGAGGGGCTTTACCACCCTTGTCCATTGGCCCAGGAGAGGTGAGGAGAGCAGTTGTCAGTGAAGACTGAGGCAAAAAAGTTGTTAAGTACCTGAGCCTTCTCCTCACCTGTTGATACGCAGTCACCACTTTCAATCATCAGTGGGGCTATGCTTTCTTTAACCCTCCTCTTCTGATTGACATACCTACAGGAGCCCTTCTTGTTAGTCTTCACCTCACTTGCCAAGTTCAGTTCCAGCTGTGCCTTGGCTTTCCTGACCCCATCCCTACACAACCAGGCAGCATCCCTATACTCTTCCCAGGATCTCTGTCCCTGCTTGCACTGCCTGTGCAGTTCCCTCTTGGTCTTCAGTTTCACCAGGAGGTCTCAACTCAGCCACGCTGGTCTCTTCCCTTCCCTGCCTTGTTTCCTGCATCTGGGGACTGAGCGCTTTGGTGCTTTATGGAAAGCATCCTTAAATATTTGCCAGCTCTGTTCTGCTCCCTTGTCCCTGAGGATCATATCCCAGGAGGCCCTACTGACTAACTCCTTGAAGAGCTGGAAGTCTGCTTTCCTGAAATTTAGGGTCCTGACTATACTCCTCACTTGCCCCATAACCCTCAGGACCTTGAACTCTACCAGTGCGTGATCACTGCAGTCCAGGCTACCTCCAGTCTCGATGTCACTGATGCCTACGGCTTGCTGTGCTATTTTTCCAGCGTATGTCAGGGTGGTTGAAGTCCCCCATCAGGGTGACAGCTTGCAACCATAAAGCTTCCTGTAGCTGGAGGAAGAAGGCTTGATTGGTAAGCTCTGCTTGATCAGGTAGTCTGTAGCATACACCAATCACAAGGTTCCTTTGGTTGCCTCAGTCTTTTATTATGACCCATAAGTTTTTAACATTTTTGTGGCTACTCTTCAAAGACAACTCTTTACACTATCCATTTTCTGATACAGAGGGCAACAACTCTATCCCTCCTTCTCATTCTGTCCCTTCAGAACAGCCTGTAGCCATTGAAAGCCACGCTTCAGTCATGGGATTCGTCCCACCAAGTTTCAGTGATGGCAACCAGGTCATAGCTTTTGGTAGCTTCCAGCTCCTCCCATTCGTTGCTAAAGATTCAGGCATCTGTATAAAGGCACTTCAGCTGGGCTGTTGACCACATCGCCTTCCTAGTGGAAGGCCCCTTATTTCCCTTAAGGTGTTCTGTGGAAGTTTCCTGCCTGTCACCTATTACCTCAGTAGCAACCTGCTCACCTCCACAGGACTTCAACTGTGACACAGCATCCCTAGCATGCACTGGGGCAGCACGTGGAGGTCCCGTACCAGCAGCCAACCCCTCTAACCAGGGGTTGTGTCCTGCTGTGTCCTCCCGCAGCTTGCAATAGGCAAGCCAATGAGTACAACGAATGAATGAAAAGCCACAAGGAAAAGAAAAATTTAAAAGCCAAAGATACTGAACCCAAGGTTTTGAAGCTATTGCTCACCGCATTTTCCTCCATATGCAAGTGAAAATATATATATCTCTATAGAGATATTGTAAGTAGATAGATATCATATATAACAACATCAGCTAAGTTTACGTTTCAATTTGAAAAATAAGGGAGTAAAATTGTGACACTGACAAATACACCTGAAATTTTAAAAACTCTTTTGTAGCTTTAGCTGTAAAAGCAGGGGTTTTTTTCCCAACCAAGGAAATCTGACTGTGACCTCAATGACTTCAAATAGTTAACACTAAATTCTATCAAATTATTGCTGTCATATTCAAATGGCTCAGTGACTCAAAAGAAAAACATAATTAGAAAACTAACAAATCTGTGAACTTCCTTCTCATGTAAGTTAGCTTGTAGACAGCTTAGAAGTGGAAAGTTTTGTTTGTTTGCCTTCTGTTTATTACTCAAACGTTTTCAAGTACTATTGGACATTTATTTCAGACTGAAGCAGCTACGTGCATCAGCAATACAATGTCAGACAGCTAACTCTAGTGCTGTTGCCTCATCCATCAGAAGCAACCAGAGATCAACAACAGCTTACTGAGGTAAATATGCAAATAACTAAAAATTACTTTAATTCCAAGCCATTGTTGATTCACGTTCTGCTTTATTTGATTCACGCTCACTTTGGAAAACAGGATGAAACTCAGCTACTTAATTAAAATGAAGAAAGAGTCAAAGTAATGTCTTTCAGAAATATATGAGATTTGTTCTATCAATGATATATAGCCTGAAGTAGACAGATAATCAAAACAGATAATAAAATTAGCATAATAAACAAATTGAGGTGAAGACACAAGCCTAGCAAATTTCCAGCTCTCTGGCAGAATAATTTCATACAGTAGATAAAAATTAGTATTATATGTACAGATAATACATCTGTATTCACATTCCTGTTAAAATCACCATGAGCACACCATCAGAATCCTCCTTCCTACCCAACTAGATTTAGGTAATTATAATCATAATAACATTCCCTATCTTAAAAATCACTACAATGAGCTTAAACAGCCTTTTGTTAGACTATTTTTTCCTCATATACTCATATTTTACATTACTTCTAATGGTACAATTATCCCAAAAAGAGTTTGACATTCTGCAATGGAAAGAATAAATAAAGCATTTACCAGTAATTCCACCCACATTTACTAAAATTAGTTCAGAATCATCTCTGGAAGAAAAGAACACCCCTTTCCTTTGAATGCGTGTCAAACATACTCAAATGCATAGATCCTTCACAGCATACCAGTGTTAACCACCACAGTATCTGGCTTAGCTACTTATTACGTTAGTATCAATATCTTCCTATAGAAGCCAAAGAAACATGGACAAAGAAAAATTACAGTGAAAGACAACCATTGATGCCTATTTGCACACTGCTCCCTCCCTCCTTTGCTTTGTTTGTTATGAAAATGAACAGAATTAACTGATTGCTAACAGATGTGAGGCCGTAAAATTTAATCTAAACTCATTATGTAATATTAACACAATGTATCTGATATGGATCCATGCAAATGGATATCTACAAGTAGAACTTACCTTAAAACCAGCACACAGAGCTTAGAATATCAGCGTTATTTCAGCACATCCAGAACTCCGAAGTTCTGTATAGGTATCACAATGCCAACATAGTCTTTACAGGTGTCACACAAACCATTTCAACTGTTATTCAGTGTGTAGTCTCCTGAAGATAACGAGCTTAAGGCAACTCCTCAGTCATAGAGATGATGACAAAGAAAATAAGATTTATGCACTTGCAAGGGAAGAAAAAGAATTTCAGAAAAAAGAAAATCACACTGCTGTATGTTGGACTCAAAAACATGAGCAACAGAATAAAAAAATACCTAGTACTTGCATCGTTTACTGAAAAGTACGTAAAAGTGAATCCTGAGCACCTCAAATGGCCTAACAAGTACTAAAATCCACTTGGAATCTTCTTCAGCTCATGGGTATTACAGGTGTGAGGCATTATTTCCAGTAAATCCAAAAGCTGCCACTTTACAATGGTTCATTAAAAAAAAAAATCATCTTCTCCATTTAACCAGGAAGTAGGATGAGGCAAAGGAAAAATATAAAGCCTACAGAACTGACAATACACAAAGTAAACAGATAAGATACAAAGCTTTGGATATTCATTTTATTGATCTATCTACTCTCTAATACATGGCTTTCAAACAGGTGGGACAGTTCAAGTGATGAAAGTATAAGTGTATTTATGTACTGTCTGGAGTCGATTTTTGCACCAGTCTGCATCTACTCATTAATTACAAACTCAGGGTGCAAGCACTTTCATTGTGCACAATACAACAGGCATGCAAGGTTCAAAAGAAGCTATAAGTAACCCTTAAAACACACTTACAGTTTGCCTTATAGGGTGACAAGAGGAAGGAAACAGACATCGCAAGTTTGTGGATGACATTAAGCTGGGTGGAAGTGTCAATCTGCTGGAGGGTAGGGAGGCTCTGCAAAGGGATCTGAACAGGCTGGACCCCTGGGCTGAGACCAATGGGATGAGGTTTAACAAGGCCAAGTGCCAGGTCCTGCACTTGGGGCACAACAACCCTGTGCAGCTACAGACTTGGAGAAGAGTGGCTAGAAAGCTGCCTGGAAGAGAAGGACCTGGGGGTGTTGTTTGACAGCCGACTGAACATGAGCCAGCAGTGTGCCCAGGTGGCCAAGAAGGCCAATGGCATCTTGGCTTGTATCAGAAATGGTGTGGCTAGCAAGACCAGGGAGGTTATTCTCCCTCTGTACTTGGCACTGGTGAGACCGCTCCGCGAATATTGTGTTCAGTTCTGGGCCCCTCACCACAAGAAGGATGTTGAGGCTCTAGAGCGAGTCCAGAGAAGAGCAACGAAGCTGATGATGGGGCTGGAGAACAAGTCTTATGAGGAGTGACTGAGAGAGCTGGGGTTGTTCAGCCTGGAGAAGAGGAGGCTGAGGGGAGACCTCATTGCTCTCTACAACTACCTGAAAGAATCACAGAATCACAGAATCACAGAATAACCAGGTTGGAAGAGACCCACCGGATCACCGAGTCCAACCGTTCCTACCAAACACTAAACCATATCCCTCAGCACCTCGTCCACCCGTGCCTTAAACACCTCCAGGGAAGGTGACTCAACCACCTCCCTGGGCAGCCTGTTCCAGTGCCCAATGACCCTTTCTGTAAAGAATTTTTTCCTAACATCTAGCCTAAAACTCCCCTGGCGGAGCTTGAGGCCATTCCCTCTTGTCCTGTCCCCTGTCACTCGGGAGAAGAGGCCAGCACCCTCCTCTCTACAACCTCCTTTCAGGTAGTTGTAGAGAGCAATGAGGTCACCCCTCAGCCTCCTCTTCTCCAGGCTAAACAACCCCAGCTCTCTCAGCCGCTCCTCATAAGGCCTGTTCTCCAGCCCTTTCACCAGCTTTGTTGCTCTTCTCTGGACTCTCTCCAGAGCCTCAACATCCTTCTTGTGGTGAGGGGCCCAGAACTGAACACAGGATTCAAGGAGCGGTCTCACCAGTGCCAAGTACAGAGGGAGGATAACCTCCCTGGACCTGCTGGTCACGCCGTTTCTGATACAAGCCAAGATGCCATTGGCCTTCTTGGCCACCTGGGCACACTGCTGGCTCATGTTCAGTCGGCTGTCAACCAACACCCCCAGGTCCCTCTCCTCCAGGCAACTTCCTAGACAGACTTCTCCCAGTCTATAGCACTGCATAGGGTTGTTGTGCCCCAAGTGCAGGACCCGGCATTTGGCCTTGTTAAACCTCATGCCATTGGACTCTGCCCAGCGGTCCAGCCTGTTCAGATCCCTTTGCAGAGCCTCCCGACCCTCCAGCAGATCGACACTTCCACCCAGCTTAGTGTCGTCCGCAAAGAAGGCTGTAGCGAGGAGGGTGCTGGCCTCTTCTCTCAAGTGACAGAGTACAGGACAAGAGGCAATGGCCTCAAGCTCCACCAGGGGAGGTTTAGGCTAGACATTAGAAAAAAATTTTTCACAGAAAGGGTCATTGGGCAGTGGAATAGGCTGCCCAGGGAGGTGGCTGAGTCACCTTCCCTGGAGGTGTTTGTAAGACAGGTGGATGGGGTGCTGCGGGCCACGGTTTAGTGGTTGATAGGACTGGTTGGACTCGATGATCCTGTGGGTCTTTTCCAACCTAGCGTTTCTGTGATTCTGTGACATACTCTTGAATTAACCTGCTTCTTCAGTACAAGTTTTAATTTTAAGTAGTTGTCATTCTTTTCTCCACTGATTTAGTGCTGAGCATGTGACGCAGTTGTAAAAAGCAAAACCAAAAATAAATCTTGCCCTGAAGACTAAATAAATTCTAGCTCCCAAAATGGCAGAAAAATAGGTATCCTAATCTTGAGCTTTTCAATGAAATTACATAAAGGAGATTAACTGTTTATAACAGAAGAATTTTGGTGCAAGCAACAATGAGGCTGTGACTCATGTTTTGCTATTTAACAGGAACATGAATCCTCCTCCTCAAAAAGCTCAGTTACAATTTCAGCAGTGCAAACGGCATCTTCTCTGCTTCTCCCTTTAAAGCCAGCACTTTTATCTCAAGGCCTGCACAACACTGTAGGCAATATAAGCACGTAAATATGTATATTAAAGCACATTTCTCTTTTACATATGTTTATTCTGTCAGAGACAATACAGTCGATTAACATCTACAATGAAAACACAGTTAGCATTTTTAAAGCATTTCCTTACTGTCCCTAGTCTACTCTTCTCACTGTACTCCTCGTATCAGAAGTTATCAAGCAATTTCAAAGGCAGAGGGAGGGAGGAAGAAGGCAGGGGGCAGGGGGAAGAGAATATATACTACTTTGGAAAGTCAGACCACAAGCTGATTAGCTGCCATTTCTCATGCAGCACATTCAACTAGTAAATCATTCCATTTTGCAGACATAACCCCTTGCAAGCAAAATGTATTGGTATTACTGAGTACAGTAGTACTTCTCCTACTGTACAGCTCTGTTTATTTCAATTGAGTTATCAATGCTTCAACCCAGTTTGAATCTAACTTTCTTGCTCTTCTCCAGCTGGTAAAGAGAAATGTGCTGGACTTACACAGGCAACTTTGGACACCGACTATTTAATCTCAGCATAAACTGATGGTTCCAGCACTTAATGCTGTTCTTTGTTGTTCAACAATACTCATCAAGATGGAAAGCTAACGGATACCTACCCAAATTAATACAATGTTTTTACTTCAAGAAATCGTGACTCAAAGCCTTTCACTAGGGACATAACTGACAATTTGTATATCAACCTATTCCTATAAGTAAAAAACAGGGGCTTCAAGACTTTCTGCTTACATTCCTTCTCATGCTTATGGACTGTTACAGAAAACCCTGTGGCAACTATTGCAACTTTATTCAAAGTCACCATGCATTGCTGTTTAGAGAAAAAAAAAAAAAAAAACCACCACAAATTCTATCATTCTTATTTACTTCCCCTGGGGGAAAAAAAAATCCTTTTTTTTTTCCTCATAATCAAGTGAAAGATTTAACTTTATGAGAAAACTTTATAGATTTAACTATGAGAAAAATGCCTTAGGAAAATATGTCTGTCTTGGTCTATCTGCAAATCTGGATGAATTCTCTTAAAGTAAATGATAATTGAAAAATGGATAAAGACAACGAAAACGGATGAATTACTCCCCTTCCCCATTAAAAAGGATGTAAGACTATGCTCTTTGAGGCTTCAACTCTTTCTTCACCATTCTACCTTATTTTGACTTGAAGATCCTGGTTACCTTTATTTATATAATCTTACAGAAAATGTAAATTTAAAAAAAATGTCCAAAGACCTACGAAGACCTACTCTAAGTAGATAAATTTAATAAAACAAGATCCATAGATAATATACTCACCTAAAATGATGCTATGCAATTCATGCCAATTCATCTGTCCCTGCTTACACACAGCCTGAATCTGACATTCCTATGCTACAGTTAAGTTAAGAACAGTGGATGAACAGGAAAGCAGGAATTGTAAAGAAATACAGAATGTGTAATTTTGGTATTATACAATGACTGAGAAGCGTTGTCTCTCTGAATAGAGTTTGTTAGAAAAGGGGTAGGTATCTAAAATCCATCAGTTTGTAAGAAGTAGACAGGCAAGATACTAACTACTGTTGGAAACAAGTTCAAGAAAGCACAGCAGTCCCCCTCATTCCTGTTGTGAATTTATACGGCTGACAAGGAATGACTCAGCTAATCAGCACACGAGAGTTGTACACATTCTCAGAATGCACAGCCACACAACAATATGGAATACAGAAAACTGCTCCCGCAACAATCGCTACCAAAATATGGAGGGTTATATTCAGAGCCTGGTATTTTTATTCCTGAACATTAACGCCTCACAGGGCAATGCTTTGCAACAAGAAACATGCAGAAACATTTACTTGAATGCAAAAGAAGCTACAAGGTAGAATTTAAATAAGAATAATTGCATCATCAAGAGCCCATTCAAATTATAACATGGACATGAAATATCTGGTACATTCTGCCAGCAGCAATAAAGCATGCCTCATACAGATGTATCTAAGAGATCTAGAAGAAGTTTCCAAATGGTTCTTTGTCTCCTTTATCACTCTGTTTATTATGACTCATAAGACAGAAAGACATTTTTATTCTGTAGACAAGTGTATTTATCTGATAGGCTACAGGCAATTAACATTCAATGGGAAAGACTCCATCTTGTCAAAAAGTGTTTCTATGAAAATCAGTAAGATTATTCATAGAGAAAGGAGCAAATTAAAGAACTGCAGTGAATGTGATAGCCATATAAAACCAGTTTTAACAGACTGAGGCATAACAGTTAGAGAACTCCTATTTTCAAAGCCTTCAAAGGAAACGCTTATTGTTCAGACTGGAAAGACTCATATACAAACCAATCTAGGAAGGTAATTATACACCAAGTGAGGGATAGGAGGAGGGAATGAACATAAAAGAATGCCATTGACGTGTTAATTCTCAAAAATGAGTTTCAAGAACAACTCAGTTACTCAGCAAGCTACAATTCAGCAGCATTCCCATTGCTACCACATTCAAATTAAAAGATTCTTGCTACTTTTGCATCACTAGCCTACCTTTAAAAATCTTTTCCTGAGGACGTAACTCTGTCTTTGGCTAGAGATGTCATTTGTGGCATCAGTTTTGGAATCTGAAGCAACCTTTGTCTCAGGCACAGCTCTATCATCATGTATAATTTAACCAGTTGGTTCTTTAGCTACAAAACAGATTTTGCCAGATGTCGCAACCCAACCTGGACAGTCCAAGGGTCAGCAGGGTAAGACTCTGGGTTTCCCCGTAAAATGTATGGGTCAGTACTCATTGGGCTAAATAAATGCAAAACAATGCCAGACAACTGGTCCAGAAAGGAATTTATTTGTACATGCGTCCTTCAGCATAAGATTGGAATTGGCTTGTTAAATCTGTGTTAAGGGAAAAGAAGGAAAGAGATAAGGGAGGAAAGGGAGAGAGAGGGAAAAGTGAGGAGACACTACCTGGGCTCCAGTCCTTCTCTTCATCTCCCAGGATGGCGGGCACACAGAAATGGCCCCTCTTGCTAAGTATTATTTATAATTTTTGGTGGGCCTATGTAACTGTTTCTTCTAGGAAAGTTCTAGAACTTAATTTAGGGGGGCTTAGGCGGTCCAAAGGTATCATTCTGTCCTTGCTCTCTGCCAGCAAAACTGCAGCATGACCTCTGTGGGCAGCAAACACAGCTGGGCTGTTCGTGAGATTGAGAGAAGGCTGAAGGACACTGCCTCCACTGCAGCTTCAACACTTGAAAACAAGTTTTAAGGCAGAAAAAAGAATCAGTCCCTTACAGTTACCTACATCAATAGCAATCCTCACTACAGAAATCTCTTGCAATTTCCTTTTCAGTCTGTCTTCAAGACTAAAGAGAGCATTCCTTATACAAAAATCTGCCCTTGAAAGATTAGATAAGACACCCCTAACAAAGTAGAAGAACTTTCCAACGAATAATGGAGACCCCCTTGAACTACTTCCTCTCAAGACCTCTCTACATTCTTATTCTGTTTTCCTGGTGTAAAAATTTCTGCTTAAGTGATGAAGTAATTCTGGTTTCTTCCCTGTGACATAAAGCCTTGGGTTTTGAGGCTTGACAAAGATCCAGTGTAACTTTACCACAGTGTCAGCATTTAGACTACCAGCTGGTGAAACAAAGACAAAAACATTAATGTTACTAAAGTTAACTCTGAAAATAGCTAAATAAAACAGTTATACAAGTTTACCCCAGAGAACAAGATTAAAATTAAAT
The DNA here is from genome assembly GCF_032191515.1 of Phaenicophaeus curvirostris. NCBI lineage: Eukaryota > Metazoa > Chordata > Aves > Cuculiformes > Cuculidae > Phaenicophaeus > Phaenicophaeus curvirostris. The sequence goes on along the minus strand of NC_091396.1, from coordinate 53,029,206 downwards.
CTCAGTGAAGCTACTTCTTGTCTTGTTCCAAATTATTCCTGTCTTATCATATCAGCTGAGGCACAGACACCGGCCCAAGCCCACAGTCAGTTCCTGAAGTCCTCATTCCTGAAGTCCTTAAATTATAATCAGAATTTCACCTCGGTAAAACAACCTCCCTTCACACAAAGTTTACAAAGCGTAGCAATGTGAGCCAATAAATAATGCAGTGTTATCTGCCTCACTTTGTGGAGATTCAGAGGAGTATCTGAGAGAGCTCTGAGTGTAAAAATATGTGGCGTATCAGCACAAAGGATCCTTATTCTGAAAAGTCTCAAAGTGCTCAGATTTTTGGGACACACTATCATCCTGATACTCACAAAACCGAAATATCTACTACTGCTTTTAGGAAAAGGGTAGCTGGACCAGTACTAACCACTGCTTCTTCACTCTCAGCAATAAACGAAGCAGAGTCAGAATGCAGGGCGATGGAAGCACCACGCCATGACATGTAAATAGCTCCCTATCTCTACAAGAAAGCAGCCCTCAAAAATCAGGAGTTTGCAAGAAAATTCACTGGATGCTTGCTTCAGTCAGCATTTTACAGGTCATCATCATGTGAAAGTGTTCTCAGATTTGCCATAAATGGACAGCGTGACCTACTCTTTGAGGAGTTTCTACCTTTGCTGAATACTAACACAAAATATTACATTTTCCCATCTACATCCTCGAGCAGTTTCCACTGGATGCATCTCCAGGTCCTGATATAAACTAGTGCAATAGTATTATCTCATGACAAATCAGGGAAAGGATATAAACATAAATTAGTAATACTGAGAAAGCACGAGGACAAAAGCTCCTTACAAGTACAAAATATTGTTATAAACACTTGGAGTTTTACAAGGAAGGTGATATAAAGGAAAATTATTATACTTAGACATTAATTATATGCCACCTCAAAATTAACTGTGCAGCTGTTAAAGTTATTTATTAAATGCCAGTGCTCATCTAAACAAAACCAAAACCATCTCTGTCTCCTTCTGGGCCACATGCTATAGGATTTGTCATGTATAAAGAAACATTATACATATTTAGCTGGATATTCCCATGTAGGTCTTTCCTAGGAGAGCATGGTAAGATTTTCCCAGGGAAACATAATAACTTTTAGAAGTTAAGAAACCCCCCAGTTCTTTCAACTGCCTTAACTAAGTTTTACTAACATGTAGATGTGGCAATTTGGGACATGATTTAGTAGGCATGGTGGTGTTGGGCTGATGGTTGGACTGGATGATCTTGGAGGTCCTTTCCAACCTTAATGATTCAATATTATTAAAAAAGGCATCCACACAGCTACCTAGTTTCTCCATTTTATGTCATGCACAAAGATGCTCTGAAACATAAATATAACCAACATCTCCAGAGGAGAATTTGACAATGCATAAGGAATAACTGCGACTGATCTCCCTCACAGCAGCACTCACACAGACTTCCAGAAGCCCATTTAATGTCAAAGGGCTCATAAAATACACTACAGCTGATACTTCATGCTCTCCCATCATTTCAACAAGTACTTCACAGATTCAAAGTACAGGTTCAAGATTAGCATAAACTGAACTATACTTAGTTTAGTAGTGGACTTGGCAGTGGTAGGTTTACAATTGCACTCAATGATCTTAAAGGTCTTTTCCAACTTAAATGATTCTGTGACTCTGATTCTGTAAATCCGTTCTGCAATTGATGGGAGAGTGAGCTACCAGTTGTAACATCTTTTCTGCTCATGCTCCCACTTACATTATAGTAGCACGAGCAGTCATGCAGTCGCACATTTTGGTCAAAGCAAATTTTTTTACAATCAGTAATCTCACTGAGGTCACATGGCTACAATCACATTACTGCTGGCACAAAAAAAAAATCAGAAGCACGCAGTCATGTACAGAAAGGAGAGAAGAGCTAGTATTTCTGATATAAGAAGAGGTTCATTCAGCTTAATCTGACTGTGAAACTACACACCAGGAATCCAGGTGCATAGGTAGTGCTAAGGCTCAAAGCCTTTTGACCCACACCCAAGCCCTGTTACCATGCTGTTGCACACTCCTCTTGTGCTGGCATGGGGCTTTTTTCCAGTGCACAAAGTCCTGGATCACATAGTTGTATTGTTTTAAAACTAATCTTTATTTTCAAGGTTTGCCTTAAATAAATTCCCCAGTGTGCTGCAAGGGCACAAGGGCAAACGTAGCACAAACACTAGAACAGGGTGAGGGCTGGCACTGCCATCTTCCTGCACTAACTGTGCCCTGAGAAAGAAAACTGAAATGAACACTTTTCTCTCTCCATTTTTTTGGAGGATCTTTTGAGGTTCCTCAGGGCACTACTCTGTTCTGGATATTGACAGCTGGTTATCAGCTGTAGTTTCAGCTCATCAAATAAGACCAACAGAAGTATTTGCACAACTCTAACTTTTAATAAATGCATTTCCAAAGACTACAGTTACACCTCACTTCAAGGTGAAAAAATCCATATGTATTTCATATGTATTATTTGCATAAGGGAGTCAAGGTCAAGCAACTAATGTATTGATCCAACTAAGTAAACTAGGAATGGAACTTCTATAAAATTTAAGTAGCAATTTACAAAATAAAAGCCACTATTAAAATATGCCCAGGAAAAAAGAAAATTGAAGGAATCTTTTTATGTTGGTATTTGTTCATTTATTAAATTATTCTATGATATATAGCTTGCCAGTAAAGTTAAAAGAATTATTTTCCAACATGCTAAGCATAACAGCTGGATCTTTCAGTATAGTATGTATGCATCAGGATCATAAACTCTGATGCTGTATAATCTGGATAGAGTAGCCAGTTTATTCAACCATTGAAACTGTTTGGTTTGGAATGGACCTTAAAGATCATCCAGATCCAACCCCAATGCATTGGGCAGGGATATCTCCCACCAGACCAGGCTGCTCAAGGCCCAATCCAACCTGGCCTTAAACACCTCCAGGGATGGGGCAGCCACAGCTTCCCTGGGCAACCTGTGCCAGTGCGCTACCACTGTCATCATGAAGAATTTCGTCCTAATGTCTAGTCTAATTCGTCCCCCTTCCAGCTAAAGTCATCCCCTTATCACAAGTCCCTCCCCACTTTCCTGTAGGCCCCCTTCAGGTACTGGAAGGCCACTATAACGTCTCCTTGGAGCCTTCTCTTCTCCAGGCTGAACAAGCCCAACTCTCTCAACCTCTCCTCATAGCAGAGATTCTCCAGCCCACTGATCATCTTTATAGCTTTCTTCCGGACCTGTTCCGAGAGTTCCATATCCTTCTTATGTTGGGGATTCCACTATTGGACACAGCACTCCAGGTGACACAAAGTGTATATTAGAAAACCATCTCTTAAAGTTACATTTAAATGAAAACTTTAATTTCAATTCAAAAGTGATTTGCCTGCATCTACAGAGAAAAGAAAATCTCCAAAACTAACACAATGAAGACTAAAAAATGAAAAGTAAAAATAAAAACTTTTAAGTAGTAGTGGGTTTGACCCTCACAATTAACAACATATACCGTATAAAAAGATTTTTAGCATTTGAGAATACTCTCACTAATCAAAGATGGCTACAATAAAGCACAACTGTTGTTTTGTTGTTTGGTTGGTTTTTTAATACATGCTAAGTTTATAGGCAGTGTATGTTTTCCAAACTAGAAAAAGTATCTATTGTGTCTTCAAAAAGAGTGCTAAATGTTTTGGAAGGGAGTTGTGTTGTTTGTTAAACTGAGAGATAGGATCACTCCAAAACCAAAGTACGCTATGTTCCCAAAAGGGGGAATAATTCAAACTTCCACCTTGATAACTCACTATTACCTGCTTATTTTGAGTATGACTGAAATGTCAAGGTCTGGAAGCTTTAACACTAAGCAGGCACAAATAAATAAAAAGCAGCTGAATACAAAATAATACGGTACACACAACAATGTAAAACCCCTAGGGAATTCTATCAGAAAAGTCCTCAGAAAATAAACCATGCTACAAAGTGCATGCCAGTAACCATCCTTGTATCCAAAACAGATTCACATCAGGCAAAGAAAACATGTTTTGCTCTTGGCTGTATACAATAAAAAAAGGCAAGGTACAGCAAGACAAATAAAAATAAGCAACAACATCAATCAAACATCAGCAAACATGGAAACTAAGGCCACAGGCAAAAGTTCAGAGTAGAAATAAAAATTACTGTCCCTGAGCTGCTTATCACTGCTGCTCTGGTGGAGGACACAATGTCCTGAAATGGAATGCCAACTATTCAGTTGCAGCAGTACATGTCTGGCAGCCTGTGTTTACCTGTCAATGGTTTTACAACAAGCCACCAATCTTGACATTGATGTGGTTGAGATGAACATAGCTATTTTGCTCTCTTTGTTCTTCTGTTATGCCAGCAACATCCAAAATACAACCAGAATACAACCCTTCAGTGATTCCAGTCAGACCCCTAAGAAGCCCCCAAGCACTCAGGCCAAGAGTCTAAAGCATAGATCCTAGACACTCAGATGCCTCTCCTTCTTTAGTGACCTAAATCCATTTGATTTTCATGGCAATTTCATAAACATCCCTGATGACCTGGTCTAAGGAATTCTAGTTCTTCAACCAGAATCAAGGTTAACTGAGATTACAACAAATGACAGTATGATTTGCCACCAGATTCTTATTAAATTAGAATGTGCTCAGACTAATTGCAGAGTGTTACCTAATTTAAACTGAGTACTCTGGGCAACAATGATCTAAAACTGAAGTTCATCCATTCTTATGCCACATCAAAACTAGTCTGGCCACAAGGAGAGCTACTGAGCCCTTTCTTTCTGTTTTGCGCAACTGTTTCTATATCCACATGATGAGCCAAATCAAGAAGTTGATTTTGCTGAAAACTAATCTGACTAAAAAATTAACAGTTTTAGCTGTTTCATCTTGCTAATCTACCTCATTACATAGTTATCTGAAAAACAGTAGTGGCAGAAAAGGGGAGACTGAAAGCAAAGTCACTCCCTAAAAATAATAATTATATCTATGTAAATAGAAAATAAAAGCTTGTTAGAGGATTATCAAAATTACAATTAGCACTTTAAAATGTAGAACTAAACTGTGATAGGTAACCATAAAAACACAATTCAAATGAAGCCACATTCCTGTGAAAGTGAGGTCTCAAACAGAATTAATGTGTCAAAGTTCTCACCATGTGCTAAGAACATTTGTAGATATATTTACGTCATACTTACCAGAAGACAATGAACAGAAATTTGCAAAACCTATGGTAATACATCACGGCTACAGACAAACATGACATTGGGAAAGACAAAAAAAATCATTAGATGGATACGAAGACACACCAGATGAGCAAAACAAGAAACTTTACAATATCAAGAAGTAAAAAAGCATGCCGGAAACTGCATAGTATTATTGGCAAAACAAAACTAATACAAAAGGTGAATAAAGAAGAACAAACTGATTAAACTGATGAGAGATGGGAAATTAGTACCTCCACACATATACTGTATAGCAAGAAACAGTGACAGAGAAAGAAAACAACCAAAAAAAGAAAAAAAAATCCAACACCAAAAAAACCTGAAGCAAACAAAAACTATTCAAGCACAAAAAATCTCAGACGGTAAAAAGCTGTACTATTCTAACGAGGATGTCAATGTACCTGTTTTCTGACTACAGCAGTAAAAGACTTCAGAAGCAGAAATCTAGCAAAAGCAAGTACCTACTAAACATAAAACAATACTACATGAAAACAGACCAGGGTACCTAAGTTCAAGGGTGTGGAGGAGAAGCTAGGGGCAGGTTTTGGAGGGAAAGGAGAATCCATAAAGAGAAGAAAGTAGTCGGGCTTTTTCATTCAGAATGAAAGCCATTGAAGTGTTGAGATTTTCACAGAAAGTAATTACTAAACATTATCTTTGCTTTATCTTTCAAATCTTTCACTCAGTTTTAGTCAGATCCATGGTAGCCTCCTCAGTAAATTAAAAGCCTCCAGCACAGCAGTTTAGGGTTACATAAATACGTAGCAATATAAAAGAGAACGTGACATATATTAAGTGGTTTTATAACATTTGTAGATATTTAAGGTAAGAGATTTACTTTCTTTTTTGTTCTTGCATATTTTTTAATGGATATGGATATAGCATCACCCTTCCCAAAAGAAGCACGACTCAGACATCATTAACAATTCGTTTCAACTTCACCAATTCTATGGTGGGATTTCCAGAAAAGGCAGCGTTTTTCTGGAAAAGATCAAGGAGAGTCCCACATAAGGGACAACCTGAAGGACATCAAATAATCAATCTGTGTGAGAAAATGAGGCATGAAAAGACCAGACTGACATTATTGTCAAAGAGGAACTGGAAGGGGTGTTGTATTATAATAGATTAAAAAATGCCAGACAAGCCAAAAACATATCCCTGTGTACCTTACATAAAGGATCCTACCTGTGTTACAGGCAGCTTTTCAACTCTGTTTGCTTATACCTCACTCAGTACAGGGAAGGCTATATAGTCCTGAACAGCAAAACCTTCCACTGGACTATTGTATTAACATGCCTGGACAATCCCAGCAAGAGATTGCCACACAAAAAGCTTATCAAGCAGAGATGAAGATACCTTTCAGCAATTAGGACAATGCAGTGGCAAAAATGAAATTTTCATCACAAAGAAAAGAATATTATGTCCCAGAACAGCTGCTCAAACAGAGGGAAAGCAGATGAAGATGTCAGGAGAAGTTCAAGGCCTGGTTGAAAAGCAATTAGTAAGATGAAAGATACAAAGTGGAACCTTTTGCCATTTAACAATGCAATGACCCAGTAAAGTTATATTCCTAGAAACATGATCTTTAATTGGGAAAAGAGCAAAGAAAGAAAAAAGTTAAATATGCTGATGCCTGGGAGGTGAAAACCAAAACTGATATGCATCCTTTGCAATCATATGCGCTGCATGCAGCCCTATTTCCTCTGAATTTCCCTGGAGTCAGACTGCTTTGATTACAGGAACTATTTGCAAAGCAAGTTTTAAAATCCAGTATTTAATTAAGTTCCGAATTAAAAATAAAAAAAAATTAAAAATTCAATATTAAAAGGAGTATCAGTGGACAAAAATGCTCACCTAAAAATGCCATATGCCCCCAAAAGAGAAAATTAAGGCACTGAGAATGTGTACTCCAAATACTGAGAACAGGCATAGACTGGAAGAGCACTTAAAATAGCAGAATAAGCAAACTCTGAGATATCTGCAGCTGGTTCTCCAATTACTAGGTATTGTTTAAAAATGCATATTCAAATCAAAACCCCTCAGAAGTTTTGCATGCTCAAAGATGACTTACACAGTAATTGGAAGATCGGTATTTTAAACTATGAAAATTTAAGTTATTCAAGTGGCTGCAAATATCTTAAAAAAAACCAAGAAGGAAGTGAAATGAAAAACCAGAACATATTGAAGTGCTAATACAGTATCTTCTGCAGTATTTCCTAAGGACTATAAAACTAATCTCTCGCGTTTTCTTTTCTGAAAGCCCAGGCATATACAGTATGCTTCAGCAGCTCTGTTATCAGTCTGTGGTAACTGCTTAAGCCCTGGAGTGAACATGAAGTCACTGAATGATTGGTGTTACAAATGTTAACGCTCAGAGAATCTTGGAAAATCAGCTGCAGGGGAAAAGAAGATTAAGTACAACTCAGTGTTGGTGAGGGCCGTATTAGAAACTCAGAAATGTTTACACACGTACACAGGCACAACTATTCTATGCATTTAGAAGAAAACACAGTATCTATTTTGTCTATATGCAGAATGTAAAAAAGTACTACTGAAAGGCAGGAATACAAGAGGAGTGCAGAGTAAAGCACTACAAAAGCCATATGTAAGCATGACGGTCAGCAATGTTTCAAGGTACTATTTTAGTAAATACCTGAGTAGGTAAACAGCCCTTTCAATATCACTGAGTTCTTCATCAACTGTCAATCTTTCTATTTCTTCTGGTGTCTGTCAAGCATGAAACGGAGATTATGAGTTTACAATACCTTACTATTTCTTCATTTTAATTTTCTGAAAACAGCCCCTTCCTCGCCATACCCGGGGACAGTTCCATGAGTAATTGGAATTTAATCGTTGAAGTGTCCAGATAACACTTCAATTCCAATCAAATAAATCTTTCACCGGGAAACAATGGGATGTAATACAATTCCACGTCAGGCATTACCACTATGAATCACTCTAAGTCTAAACAAGTGACATATAAAGACCTAAGTTAGCCTACTTATTTTCCCCCCAGCTTAATACGCTAGACCGAAAATATTCAGTCCACGCTGGAAGGAATTCGAGGCTGTTTGTTCCAAAACGACCGACAGCAATTTTTAGCATCTTGGTGCCGTAAGGAACAACCCGCCCGTGCATCCCTACGCCAGCCACAACCCCAGAGGGATTTCGAAGCAGCGCGTACCTTCAGGCTCCTGCGCACCGGCCTCTCTATGATAGTTCCTGCAGGTCTTCTATGTATCCGAACAAATTGCTCTGACTGAAATCCATGCCGACGGGACGCATGGAGCCGCCGCAGCCGCCGCTCAGCCCGAGCCCCGGCTCACTGCGGCAGCGCCCCCGCCTCCCTCCGCCGCGCCGACACAAACTTTCTCCCCGCGGCGGGGCCGGGGCGGGGGCGGCTCCCGACCCTGCTCTCCCCCGCCCGGGCGCGGGGCGGCGCCGCCTCTGGCCCCGCGGAGGCAGCGCGGGGGCAGCGCGGGGGGCGGTCGCCGGGGCAACGCGGAGCCGCAGCGCTCGGCTGGCGCGGCCTCCGCCGCCACGGGGCCCACAGCCCCCGCAGCCCCCGCAGCCCCCGCAGCCCCCGCAGCCCCCGCAGCCCCCGCAGCCCCCGGCCCCACTGTCCCGGGACGGACAGAGGGGTCGCACCGGGGAGGCCTAGAAACGTGCCGGGTGTCATGAGAAGTGCAGAGCGGGTGCCTCCTCCTGTAAAGGCTTTTAGAGTGATCTAAAAAACAAAACAATCAAAACAAACAACAACCCCCCAACAAAACAAACCAAAAACCCACCTAAAAACAAACAAAAGCCAAAGAATAAACCTTTGACATCCTCAGGCAGCAGTGGTCAATGGCCAGATAGAGATCTGTGACAAGTGTTGTCCGTCAGGGGTCTGCACTGGGGCTGGTGCTGTTCAATGTCTTCATCAATGATATTGACAGCGCGATCGAGTACACCCACAGCAAGCCTGCAGATGACACCAAGCTCAGTGGTGCAGCTGCCACATGAGAAGAATGGGATGTCATCCAGAGGGAACTGGACAAGCTGGAGAAGTGGAGCTGTGAGAACCTCATGAGGTTCAACAAGGCCAAGTGCAAGGTCCTGCATCTGGGTCGGGGCAATCCCCATTTTCAGTACAGGATGGGGGATGATGGGATTGAGAGCAGCCCTGCAGAGAAGGACTTGGGGGTGCAGGTCGATGAGAAGCCCAACATGAGCAGTGCTACAGACTAGGAGAAGTCTGTCTAGAAAGCTGCCTGGAGGAGAGGCAACTGGGCGTGTTGGTTGACAGCCGACTGAATATGAGCCAGCAGTGTGCCCAGGTGGCCAAAAAGGCCAATGGCATCTTGGCTTGTATCAGAAACAGCGTGACCAGCAGGTCCAGGGAGGTTATTCTCCCTCTGTACTCGGCACTGGTGAGACCGCTCCTCGAATCCTGTGTTCAGTTCTGGGCTCCTCACCACAAGAAGGATGTTGAGGCTCTGGAGAGAGTCCAGAGAAGAGCAACAAAGCTGGTGAGGGGGCTGGAGAACAGGCCTTATGAGGAGCGGCTGAGAGAGCTGAGGTTGTTTAGCCTGGAGAAGAGGAGGCTGAGGGGAGACCTCATTGCTCTCTACAACTACCTGAAAGGAGGTTGTAGAGAGGAGGGTGCTGGCCTCTTGTCCCAAGTGACAGGGTATAGGACAAGAGGGAATGGCCTTAAGCTCCACCAGGGGAGGTTTAGGCTGGACATTAGGAAAAAATTTTTCACAGAAAGGGTCATTGGGCACTGGCAGAGGCTGCCCAGGGAGGTGGTTGATTCACCTTCCCTGGAGGTGTTTAAGGCACAGGTGGACGAGGTGCTAAGGGGCATAGTTTAGTGTTTGATAGGACTGGTTGGACTCGATGATCCGGTGGGTCTCTTCCAACCTGGTTATTCTATCATTCTATGATTCTATGAGCCAGCAGTGTGCACTCACAGCCCAGAAGGCCAACCGTGTCCTGGGCTGCATCAAAACAAGCATGGCCAGCAGGTCGAGGGAGGTGATTCTGCCCCTTTATTCCTCTCTTGTGAGACCCCACCTGGAGTACTGTGTCCAGTTCTGGAATGCTTAACATAGGAAGGATATGGAGCTGTTGGAACAGGTCCAGAGGAGGGCTACAAAGATGATCAGAGGGGTGGACCACCTTCCCCTGTGAGGACAGGCTGAGAGAGTTGGGCTTTGAGGAGATCTTATAGCAACCTTCCAGTACCTGAAAGGGGCTACAAGAAAGCTGGAGAGACACTGTTAACAAAGGCTCGTGATGATGGAATGAGGGGTAACAGGTATAAGCTGGAGAGGGGCAGATTTAGACTAGACATGAGGAAGAATTTCTTCACCATTAGAGTGGTGAGACACTGGAACAGGTTGCCCAGAAAAGCTGTGGCTGCACCATCCCTGGAGGTGTTCGAGGCCAGGTTGGATGGGGCCTTGGGCAGCCTCATCTAGTGGGATGTCTCTGCCCATAGCAGGGAGGTTGGAACTGGGTGATCTTTAAGATCCCTTCCAAGTTTTAACTATTCTATGATTCTATGATTCTATGATTTGGCAAGTTATTTTGCTGTTAAATATTACTGAAACTACATGAGGACAGATTTATAGCTAAGAACATTCCTGTCCACATTTTTTTTTTTTTTTTTTTACTCATTTACTCAGCATTAAGTCAGCCACACCAGAATTTAGAGTAATCCATTTCTTTGGCTTCTGCAAATTTGCTTTTGCTAATGTCCAGTAAAGCTATGCCAAAAGCAGCACTTCCGCTCGTCAGAGCTTATTCTTCACATTTATGGTCCTCTACTGCTGTAGAGAGGCGGGAGCTGGCCTCTTCTCCCAAGTGACTGGTGATAGTACAAGGGAGAATGGCCTCAAGCTGTACCAGGGGAGGTTCAAACTGGACATCTGGAAAAAATTTTTTACAGAAGGGGTCACCGGGCACTGGCACAGGCTGCCCAGCGAGGTGGTAGAGTCATCATCCCTGGAGATATTTTAACGAAAGGTAGACAAGGTAATCAAGGACATAGTTACTGGCAGATAGGAATGGTTGGACTCGATGATTCAAGAAGTCTTTTCCAGCCTAGTGATTCTATGATTCTTTCCCTCAACTCAGGTCACACATCACTCATACAGTAGTCCAGACTTCAACAGCAATATTCTGATGCGCCTTGGATGCTGTAGGATTTCAATGAGGATATTTTTATATGCCTCGGATGCTGTAGGATTTCTGATTCTGTCTCATAGAATACATTGTGGGTAGAAGAGAGAGTATGTTTCAAAATAAAGTTATGCCATTTTCACCCCTACTGATGGACAAACAAGCATGGAAAACTCTCTATTAAAAATGTAGTAAAGCAGCTTCTTTTGGGGTGGGTTAGTGATGCGAAATGCATGCACACACACACTTAGCATTTACTGCGTTAAGTAATTCTCCAGGTATCAAGATAGTGGCCTTTGCAATCGTCATATGGAATACAACAATCACACACCAGGAGTGAAATAAAAAAACCTGTAAATATTGTAGAAGTCCTTAGTTGGGTGGGTGCAACATTTTTGCTATTACAGTGAAATGACTGCATGACCCAGGAAGTTGATAAAGTATAGAAGTAATCCCAGAAATTGTAAGGATTAGATAACACGATGTAGTATATTACCCAGAATTTGATTGATTTGTATTTTATTATTGGTAAGTGCCTCAGCTTTTTATTTAGCAAACAAATAAACGCAGTCATTTGTGTGTTACATCTCTGTACCCTATGTTCAGTTAAGCTAGTAAAACAGTAAAAGATTAAAGCATCTCCATTAATTTCAAATGTACAGCAGAATTACTAGCAGAAAAATGTAATCCAAAGTACATATAAATAATTAAACTGTTATGTAATACAAAACCAAAACCATTTGGAGTTTTCAAGGCATGATGGATGAAAAGGCATCCTGGATGATGAATTAAAATGAGAAAGACTATTTTGAACATCTCCTTTGCATTATGCTTTTAACCAGGGAACATCATCAGACAGTAAATATAACAGTTATAGATGAACCTAAGTCCTCTCAGAGTAGTTACCTAACTAGCTCCACAAGGGGAAAAAAAAGTGTTTCATAAAATGTTCTCAAATTCAGAACCCTGACATGCAGGCTTCTGCCAATGATAAGTATTAGGAAAATAAACTGAAATCTCAGTCTCCATCAGTTAGGAAAATCATTTTGCAAGTTCTTTCACAGCCGTTTTGTGGTTATTTCACCTTGCAAATAGTTCTCATGAATCTTAAAGATCACATGAGACCAAATATATTTTCTTTTGTGTGCCCTGAATTAGGAACGCATTGCAGTTTTCAGATAAGGTGTTTCATAACTCAGCTTTAAAGAATGTGGAGTTTAGGTATATGATTAGGCTGATTTATAATATTATGTTTTACATAATTTTCTAAGCCGCTAAAGAAGGGGATTTTTTATAAACGTGTAAACAGCTCCCTTAATGTCTTTAAAAATCTCTTCTTATAGCTCAGTCTAGGAAACACTGTGCAGGAATGATTCCCATTAATTTTAAAATCAGTAGATATGTTGAAGAGATCTGCAAATATCCTGGAAATGTGAAAAGTGGAATAAAAATAAGATTACTTTTTTTTTCTGTAAATTGAATACTGTACCGGGATAAAGACCACAGAAGGAATAAAGATCACAGAAGGAATCTTGAATCTTGCCCAGATTCAATATAAACATGTCTCCTTTTGACCCACACATTTGCCAGGCAGGAAGAAAAAAGCTTCTGTATTTTGTTCCAAACCCACATATATAAAAATTAATCCCCTCTGATAGTACATCTGCAAGCGTGGTCTGTCATTCTCATCAGTGATGAAAGTCACACATGATTTATCTTGCATCGCTGCTGCTTTCAGCTCCTCCCTTTCTACTACTTTCTTCTCCCAAATAAAGCTCTACTTTCAGCTTCATTCTAACCTTGTTATAGCTATTGTAATAGGAAGTACAGCTATTTCATACTGCTTTTGTGAAATAAACAGTGAATTGGAAATTCCATTTTAACACTGGCTTTGCAAGCTTGTGCAGCCAAAACAGGGATGATTTTAAATAATCCTTCATTGATGGAGAAAACGGCAAAGTACCCAAGAAATTGGCACTCATACCTCATGGAAGAAAAGAAAATGTTATACATGCCTTCTAAAGCAATAAACTCTAAATACAATATAGACTCAGATTAAAAAAAAAAAAAATAGATGGGAGGACTTTGTACCTGAAGTGTACCTTCAGGTACACTGTCTCAACCCAAGGACTCCTGGGTGAAGAGATTTGTCATGTTGCACAGATGCACTGTTCTGCTTTGCTACTCAGCAGTTAAGCATCTGCCTTCTGGGAACTGCTCTGACAAGGCTGTGAGTCTTACTTTATCTGTTACATGTTCCCTAGGAATTAACCTGTAAATTGAATTATTCACAGAGAAGTCGAACATTTTGAAACCCTCAGCATGTTATTGCAATGCCTGAATCAGATGGAGTATGAATGAGCTAGTTTGAGGGATGCCAAGAAACACTTTCATGCAAAATATGTGCAGATTAAAAGCCAGAATTTCTTAGGCAATAGCCAAACCAATAAAGGAGGCCAAATTCAGAATATGTGGGGAGGGAGGGGGGAGCGGGGTAGCAATATATTTTGTGTCAGCTTTAAAGTAATGCTTTCATAATTTACACCATGTAGATTATGCAGTGTGTAATCACAGTTCTCAGGACTCAGCACGTGAAATGTGCAGAAGTTCAATTCAGTCTGTTCATCACCACTGAAAGATAGCCATAGTTGTATCAGCTGACGCTCACCATTTCCAAATGAGCAACTGCTGGCTGGAATGGTTTGCTTTTGTTTATTTTTTTTTTTACAGTTTAACAAACCCTTAAAAAGTACAGCTTTGATGTTCTATCTAATGCCTTCATACTCCAAGTAAGAATGAACAGAGTCATACTCCAAGTCACCATGAACAGAGGTTCTTCAGAAGAACTCCATCTTGAGTCAAACCTGTAAGAATATTAACCCAAAAGAACCATGCACAAAAATCTGTGTCTACTTCAGAACAATGCTTGGAACATTGCATACACAAACCTCAGCAGGAAAAAATATTATTTAGCATATTCTCCAGTTTGTTGCTAAGAAACTGTTGCTTCATTTTCCTATTGTCATTTGCAGAAAATTTCTGATTGTTCTTTTGCCAATTCAGTCATCTTGTTGTAACAGCTATACAATTAAAAGGAGTATAAAGGAAAAAGCACTACAATGCAATCATGCTTTCACGGTCTGTCATATCCTTTCCTGTAAATTAGTACCCTCCAATAAGATCTAAAAACCAAAAAAGATTATTTTACAGTAACACAGAAAACATCTTTAAATATAGTTTTGGTTTTATGTAATATATAAAATTGTAAACATTGCAATCACTGCATTCTTCATGTCTTTCTGTTCTTCTACAGTGTCTACTCTGCTACCCTCTCCCCGAAAGTAGTTAATAGCACATGCACAAAGATGGAATAACCACAGAGTAAATATAAAGTACTGTTTTTCCTCATGCCTTATGGCTATTTATAGTATTTTTGACCTGCAAGTAGGATCTAATAGCAAATCACTTTATGAAGCTTAAGTGAATAATGGCAAAAATCTCAGTGCCCTCAGTATTTCAGTAGGACAGTCTATACCCTATTCTACCAGGAATTTTCTCAGCCCCGTGCAATTAGCAGGAAAGAGAAAAAAACTCTGGAATCAGTAACAGATAAAGGAACTGGGGGTCCATCTTTTGCACTGTGGAATTGCCAGTGCCTCGTGGCCAACCTGCACATTCCCACATGGTTCCCTGGGTTAACACCAGCCCAGACATTTCCCTGCAGGCAGTAAGCATGCAAGTGAGCTGATCCAGGAGGTTAAGAGTTTACCATCGTGGAGATGGTCAAGCCACACCAGTCTGCCTCAGAGCCAAATCTGGCACTGCTATATTCATAACACTGAGGTAGCTGATGAGTCCAGTTCCTTGCTATGACAACCATGAACACTATCTGTCATACACATGTCAAACTTTATATTAAAACTAACAACTTTTTGCTATCAAGTATTCTTTACTCATTGGTTGCTATAGAAACTTCAGATTTCCTACCTAAAATTACTGTTGACCAGTTTACTGAGTTTCTTCTTGTGCCAGTGTTGTCCTCTACTTTCAATTATTCCTCCTTTTGTGGTATTTAAAGACTGTAGTCATATCTGCTCTAATAATGGGTTAAACGAGCTAAGCTTAGCATTTAGTCTTCCCTCCTAAAACAGGCTCTTTATTCCCGTGATCACCCTAACAGTCCTCTTGTCATCTGCTGCAGCTTGTCTTCATCTCTCTTGAATGAATGTGATTAGAATATAATATTGCAAATAAAAAATTCAGGGAAGTAATGCCTCCTGTGAAGAATGCATGTCTGTACAGAAATTAGTTTACCAAATATACTACATTGCCAGCTCACAGTTATCTTGTGATCAATTAATACTCTCAGCCACAGTGATGTAAAACTAATTATCTCCCATCTTAATAGTATAAATTCTCAGTATTAGCCATAGCTAAATGGTGCTGCACTGTGTATGAGTAAACTCATCCAATTTTGCAGGTCCTTGAGGCCCTTTCAATCTGCCTGATATCATAACTCCCCTTTCTATTAATAATAGTGACTTCAGCACAAGTCCAAGTGCAAGGTCCTACACGTGGGTCAGGGCAATCTCCATTTTCAGTACAGGATTGGGGATGACATGATTGAGAGCTGCCCTGCTGAGAAGGACTTGGGGGTGCTGGTTGATGAGAAGCTCAACGTGAGCCAGCAACACGCACTCACAGCCCAGAAGGCCAACTGTATCCTGGGCTGCATCAAAAGAAGCAGGTCAAGGGAGGTGATTCTGCCCCTCTATTCCTCTCTTGTGAGACCCCACCTGGAGTACTGTGCCCAGTTCTGGAATCCTTAACATAAGGATATGGAGCTGTTGGAATAGGTCCAGAGGAGGGCTACAAAGATGATCAGAGGGGTGGATCACCTTCCCTATGAGGACAGGCTGAGAGAGCTGGGCTTGTTCAGCCTGGAGAACAGAAGGCTCAGAGGAGATCTTATAGCAACCTTCCAGTACCTGAAAGGGGCTACAAGAAAGCTGGAGAGAGACTGCTCACAACGGCTTGTGGTGACAGGACGAGGAGGAACAGGTATAAACTGGAGGGGGGCAGATTTAGACTAGACATGAGGAAGAATTTCTTCACCATGAGAGTGGCAAGACACTGGAACAGGTTGCCAAGGGAAGTTACGGATGCTCCATCCCTGGATCCAGGCTGTATGGGGCTTTGGGTAACCTGATCTAGTGGGATGTCCCTGCCCATAGCAGGGAGGTTGGAACTGGGTGATCTTTAAGGTCCCTTCCAACCCTAAATATTCTATGATTCTATGATTTGGCAAGTTATTTTGCTGTTAAATACTACTTTCAAGACAGAGCTGCATACTCTGAAACTATGTAAGGACAGATTTCTAGCTAAGAATGCTTCTGTCCACAATTTATTTTTTTTTAACTCATTTACGTAGCATTAAGTCAGCCACACCAGAATTTAGAGTAATCCATTTTTTTGGCTTCTGCGAATTTGCTTTTGCTAATATCCAGTAAAATAAAAAGAGATAAAGTGGAAATGTTGTAAACTAGCAAAGTTGTCACTTATAAATTTGAATCTACACAACCTGGAAGAAAAGGTACTTTGAATGAATGCATAAAGAATGCTCAGCCCCCTTCTATCAAGGAACTAGCACTATCAGTCATTGCTGTCTCCATTTCAGTAGATATAGATAAATAAGGTTTGCTCTTTGAAGTGTTAAAGCTACCATATCAAATCCTGCTCCCTTAACTCACTTTGAGACTCTCACTGATTTCAACTAATTTCTTACAGAATATGAGGACAAAGCCTCAAATGCTCTTCAGCGTTGCTCACATGAGGATATGAATTGGAAGAAATTCCTCATACTGTGCATTGGCAGATAATTTATGATGATTATCTGGAAATGAAACTGTCCTTGAAAACATGCAATATGCTTATTACTGCCCTCGGCCTTTTTTTAATCTAAATAAATAAATAAAATACAAGAACAACCTTTCATTTTCCCATCTTCTCACAGAATCAAGAAGAACCTACAGATACCACAGAGAAGAAATAATTGTCCTAGTCACTGTAATCCCAACTTAATCCACTGTCCTGGTCCCTATCACCTAGAAACCTCCTGTTTTTTCCCCTCTTCCCCATGTCTGATAGCAAGAGAAGCAGTTCAGCACATCTGACAATCTTTTAGCAGAAATAAAAATCTTCCTTTATCATAGTGTGTAATATATGACGTCCTCTTCCTACATGAAGATCATGCTGCAAAGAGTGCTTGATCACACAGGAGGAGAAAAAGTCATGCTGTGACCTCAGTGGTATGCTTGCTCCTATACCTGTTTGCAACTTTGATCCAAATTGCATTACTTTACCCAAAATACTTTTCCAAACAGGGAATAATAGAGAACACATTAACACGTAAGCAAGCACAAATAACATGTTTTTTACTGAATGAGCAATACCGATGACATTCAACCTTCGGTGGTGTCTTTATACAGTTGACATTTAAGAAACCCTTTATGCATTCTTTCTTGAATGAGATGCATTATGCACACAATAATACACAAACCATCTATAGAGCTGTTGATTATACTTTGAAAGCAAATCTTCAGTTGCAGGAACATAAACAAAATTTTTGATTCCTTCATTGCCAGGGCTGCAGCAGTGTGTCTGATCTGCACTTTATTATTATTTAAGCAAATGCCACCATAGCTACTAATGTAGTTGTGAAAGATAAATGCAATGCCTGATTAGAAAAAACATTCATCCTCTTACAGGCTGTTGAAGTATCTGCCACAATCAGCACCGCCAGCCCAAGGAAACTGCAAGCCACAGCTTGTTTGCTGTTTGCTTTGCTTAACGTGTAGGTTGCAGTAAGAAGCTGAATAGTAACACCAGCAAGCAGATGTTATTGTCCTGTAACAAAAACCTGGAAAAAAGAGGGAGTAGGGAGTATCCTCATTCCTTCACGGTAGTTGCTCACACATTAGAAAGCCTGTATCCTGAACCTCATCAGTTGGACTGGATGATCCTATGTCTTTTCCAACCTTAATGATGCTTCTGTGATTCTACGATTCTATGACCATAGAATCTTAGCATCACTAAGCTGGAAAAGACCATGAGATCATCAAGTCCAACCATAACCTGTCCACTACTAAACCATATCCCTATACACCTTGTCTACCCGTCTTTTAAACGCCTCCAGGGTTAGTGACTCGATCTCCTCCCTGGGCAGCCTGTGCCAGTGCTCAATAACCCTTCCACTGAAGAAGTTTTTCCTGATGTCCAACCAGAACCTGCCCTGGCGCAGGCTGAGGCCGTTCCCTCTCGCCCTCTCACCCATCCCTTGGGAGAAGAGACCGACAACCACCTCGCTACACCCTTGAAACGCAGAGCGACCCAGGAGCGCTCTCGGGGGCCGCGTTCGAGCACCCGAGGCTTTGCTGAGAACGACCCTCGCCCTGACCACCTCTAGGAGAACCAGAGGACACGGGCAGTTGCACGGCAACCCTCGCCACGGTCCCCGGCACGGCCGCTGCCCCCGCACAGGCCACGCCCCCCACGGAGGGCTCGGTCCCTATCAGGCCACGCCTCCTACCGGCGCAGGCCACGCCCCACAACGGCCACACCCCCTTCCACCAGGAAAGGCTCGATCTCGTTCAGGCCACGCCCCCACGCGGACCACGCCCCTCACTATCCGAGCGCTCCGCCCACCCCGGCCCCGCCCTTTCCGGCTCCGCCCCTGCAGGCGCGGGCGCGCCGAACTAACGTCACGCGGCAATGGCGGCGCCCGTAAGCACACGAGGCGGGCGGCGGCGTTAGGGACGGTGGTCGGTGCCCGCCGGTCCTTCTTTGTCCCGGAGCTGCAGAGCGCGGTGAGCGCCGCCGGGAGCCTCTGGTCGCTCGCCCCGGGGCTGCAGGCCGCTGGGGGGCCCCTCGAGCGTCCCGCGGGGCCCGGATCTCCCGCGTGTGGCAGCGGGGCCCGGCGGGTGCTACCCGGGGTGAGCAGGGACGGGAGCAACCCGCGGCTTGAGGGGAATGTGCGCTGTGCCGGCGGTTCTGGTTTTGTCCCCGGGGCTGTTCCAGATGCGAGGGTTTTTTTTGTTCCAATAGTTGTATTTAAACCTATTATTGCTGTTTCCCCCAAAGGCAACAAATTGTGCCTTGCGTTCCCTCGTGCTTGAATGTCATCAAGGTAATCCTCATTCTTTTTGCCCAGTGCCCTGCTTTTTTACTTCTCGGTTTCTTTCCAGGTAAAAATGAAGCCCAAAAAAGGACGGAGATTTACTTCTTCCTTTAAGCTGAAACAGAAAGGCATTGCGGTAACAGGGAAATGGAAAACTGTGCAGATCGATCCCAACTTATTTGCTGATGAGGAGTTTAGAGATATAGTATGCTTGGAGGAACTTACAGACTACAAACTAGTAAGTTCTTCTGAAGTGGGGAAAGTAAAAGAGAAGAAGAGAAAGGTTGAGAGTGTTTCAGAAGAAGGCAATGAAGAGGAACCTGTTGTCCCTCCCAGAAAAAAAAAGAAAAAGAAAAACAAAGATTTGAGAAGCAAACCTGATAAAAATGGTGATTCTAATGCATCAGAAGTTGATGAGCCAGCTGATGAAGAGGTGAAGTGTAACAGAAAAATTGAAGAGGCAAATATTGAAGACCATGGACGTGTGGCTAAGAGCACTTCAAACACAAAAGATGCTCAAAAGAAAAGAAAGGTAGCTGAAAATAAGACTTCTGAATCTCAAGAAGTTCTTCCATCAGTAACTACATCTAAAAAACTTAAAAACTGGACAACGGAAGTTTTGTCTGCTTCAAATGATCACAGAGCTGATGTGTCTGCATGGAAAGACCTGTTTGTGCCTGAACCAGTGTTGCGAGCCTTGAGCTACCTGGGGTTTAGTGCTCCAACTCCTATTCAAGCCTTAGCCCTGCCTTCTGCAATTCGGGATAATATGGATGTTCTTGGTGCTGCAGAAACAGGTACAAATCTATTAAACTGGTCGTACATAGTGGGAGCTTCCCATCTTCCCTCTATAAATGCAGCTCACTGTTATGAGTTTTTATATGTAGCAGAAGCAGCACTTGTATGTAGGAGAAGAGCTTGTATCTTCTGTATATCCAATGTTATTAGTGATTCACTGTGAACTATTAAAACTTCCTAGCATATAAACATATGATATTTCACCTTTACAAAGTACAACGTGCAAAGCTTTGAAGTCTCAGTGAGTTTTTGTGCTTTTGACAGACGTCTCTTTTTCTGTTGTTTCTCAAATAGTTTTCTGTTTGGGGAAGAGACAACACACCAAGAGGGGCAGAATTATTGAAACTAACAGCCATTTTCCAACAACCTAACTTCTTTGCCTTGGCACAGTACCTTCCACAGCAGGGAATTAGGTTTCTCTGAAGGTGATTCAGTGCTAGCTTGGAGTGGTAAATAAATACACAGTGTTAGTCATTGTGAATGTGGCCTAGGCCTTTATCATAGCAAAACTGGCCCGACTCAGTGCCCTGTCTCTGGACTTGGCCTGTACGTTGTCACCAGCCCTTCTCACTGCTTATGCTTCAAGTATTGCATTGAACCATGAACTGGAGAAGTATTCTCTGGTCCAGTGATCAGTTTATACTTTTGTCTTCAAGCATTGCTAGCCTTTGTGAAATTTGTTATAGCTTCTTTTTTACATAAACACTGCTGTGAAGTCTGACTTTTACTTTCCCTCTAACTGTTTTGCTGCTCATACGTTTGAAGGTTTGTCGTCTTTAGCAGTGAAACATTTTCCTCCTATAAAACCTAAAATAGGAGGCAGAATTGGCAGCTGCATTGGTTTAACAGCTTCTTTTGCATTCTTTTCATCTGCTCCAGTTGCCTTATCTCACTGCTTGTCTTGCAAAGCCATTTACTGCTGTTGAACACAGAGATATGCTAACCAATAAGATATACAGTCATTTGCATTTTTATTTTGATTAGAAGGTAGTCTGGTGCTATTAGCTTTAGTAAGATTAGAAAACGCCACAGGCCGTGTTTGAAAATGGAACTGAAAATTTAAATGGTGGGTTTGTGCTGCAAAATAGCACCAGTTTGGTGGTGGTGGAAAGCAAATCTCTAGCTGCAGAATAAGAAGCACAGTTGGTGGCAGGTTGTGTTTTTGCTGTCTAGTTTTGCCTAACCTTGAGGTAGCAGGACTGTGTTTTGCTCATTAATTTTATACTTCTATGAAAGTCAGCCATGTTCTCTCCAGAGAGCCCAGTGGGTCATTGGTATTCCTATAGAAACTTGAGAGAAAATGCAGACAATTGTCTGTTAGAAGTGCTGCAGCTGGGAGAGGATTTTTTTTTTCTGCATCCTACAGCTTCCCTAAGCGTTGGGCCCAAGGGAGGTAGGTGGCAGATGAAACAGCTATTCGTCTTCTATTTTTGGTAACAACATAGGGAAGAATGACAAGATACTGATATGGCAGTAAGTAGATCCTTATGGAGATCAGGTGCAGGGAATGTCAAAGTGTGTTGGTTTTGCAGTGGATCTGACCAGTTCTGTCCATTACCATGTAGAACTAGTGATTTTTTTTGTTGTTGTTAAGGAACTAAATTTTATCTCTGTAAAATCTTACCATCTAAACCCATTTGGAAGAGCATGAATTATAGATTGAGCTTTAGTATTTGGGGGTACCACAATGTACTTTTCTCCTGGTTTTGCAGGCCTGGCTATGGTATGTAATGGGTATGTTGTGAAGATAACATGCCTTGTGAGGTGATGATTTGTTTAATTTGTGGGTGAATCTAGTGCCTACAGAATAGTCCTGATTATCACAGCGATAGTCTAGCTGGGTGCAGTACTGACATTTGCACCAACAAAGTTGCATCCCATTTAATTGAAGATTAGCAGTATTCTTCACCTTAAAAACAGATGTTCTGGCATTACAGAATCTTATTGCATAAGTACTCTGCAGATTTGAAACATTTTCTGCTTCAAATGCAGAAGTCAGAGACTTACCAGACATACAGAAGGATGAGGAAATGGATATGAGGAGTCACTGCACCAGTATTGGTTAGGATACTGGGCTTAGCTTAATACTCTCCCTCAAATAGACAAAATTCTGTGTTGCTGAATTTGGCAAACCATTATGGGTTTATGATACAGACAAATGGTGCTGAAGGAATTGAAATGAGATTTCCAGAGGACTGCTTCCCAGCAGTGGCCTGTTACTGGAATGGAGTAATAGTGTCTTGTGCTCTGGATCCTGCTTTTGTGATCAATGAACTGGTATTTACAAGACCTTAACTGGAGTGGATGTGCCACCAGGCTTCTCCCAACATCTTCATTAGTGACTGTTTGGAAAGGAATATGTGGCAGGGATGTGACTTGCAGGGTAGTAAACCCCTGGAATTAAAGTTAGGAGAGTGCTTTTGTACTGCACAACCCCCTTCTTTCCAAAGTGGATTAACGGTTTTAAATCAGATGAACTAGTGATAGATCGGGAAATTAGATGGTGGAGTATTTAAAAATTTTTTCTTAGAAGGTAAATTAAAGATGGAAGTGAATCCTTCAAGTACATTCCAGTTTGTCCTTGGCCTCATTTTCTGTTCTGTTATTTGGAGAACATTGATCAGAGCTGTCAATTAGGGCATGATATTCTCCTTGTGGGCATACGGTTCTTTAAAAATATCTTGGCTGCAGCTTTTAAGAAACACTTGGAGAACAAATGAATCTGCCTGACCAGCTAGAGATTGGAAAAATACCTGTTCCCTAGGAATTACGCTATTGGTGACCTTACGATATGTATAAAGGGAAAAGGAGAAAAGCTGCTATTGCTGCAAGTTTCTGGTCTCTTAAAGATCAGGAGTTTGTGTCTGTTATAACTATGTTTTAAGAACAGTATGTGATTGGCTGTTGCTTTTCTCATTTTGCCAAATAAATGTCTTGCTGGTATTCTTCTTCTTTTCTTGTTTTTTAGGAAGTGGCAAAACACTTGCATTTGCAATTCCAATGATTCATTCTGTGCTGCAGTGGCAAAAATCAAATAGCTCAACAACGAGAAATGACAGTGCTTCTAAAGAGTCCCATCAGCATCGTGATGAAAAAAGATGGGAAAATGAGGATGAAGCAGAAAAACCAAATCATCAGCAGGCTGAAGATAGCGGAGATGAAGATGATGCATCTTTGATGACAGGCTCTGCAATGGTGCTGGAAAATTCTGAATTCAATTCCAGTGCCAATACACATAGTATTGGCTCACATAAAAAGAGACCTCTTCTAGGATTGGTCCTTACTCCCACAAGAGAATTAGCTGTGCAAGTAAAACACCACATTGATGCAGTTGCAAGGTTTACAGGTACGTAGACCCCCATGGGCCATGTCCCAGAGGATGCTGGGTTTGAATCTTGAGGTTGGTCTTGGGCCAGAATATGTGCCACTGTATTATAAGACTGCAATGGCTTTTGAAGGGTTACGGCTCTTAGTAACTAATATGTGAAAAATGCATTAAAGTTCTTCAATGGGATGCACATGGAAGGAAGCAGTTAATGTGGGATATTTTGCTTTAAAATGTTTATTCCTTCAAATAGCTATTGACTCCTGCTTTAGCAACACCGAATCAGTACTAGATACCCAGCCACAGCTAACTTTGCGTGCGTGCATATATATATACACACATAATTTTTAAACATATATGTAATGGTTTCCTTTTTTTGTCAGATATATCAATCTATATAGATAGTAGCTAGATATAGATGTATCTGTATATACCGTTTTGATATATGTATCAAAAAAAGAAATTATGGCCATAAATTTTAAGGGTAGAAGGCATTGCTGGATTGTCTGACATACCTCCTATAGCAGTCAGTCCACAACATATTGCTAGGTAACATGCCTGATGAGAGCAATTCAATCCTGTTTCTTTCATATCCAAACCAGAGGTCAGCACATCTGTTAAATGAATGAGAACATGAAACTGTTCAAGATGTGGATAACTGGGAAACAAGTCCTAGCTTCTCCAATAGTGTAATTGTTTATTTATTGAAGAGTATATGTAGTGCAGTGACCTCTTTTTAAGCACATCTTCCTTTGGTGTCTATACATAGTGCTGCGCTCATCAATCTACACCTGATTACAAGGCTAATTTTAACTCCTAGCATGAAATGATCGATTTGTGTCTGTACAGTTCTGATAGGAGCAATGCTATTTGTTTGTAAAAATCTGCTGCCGAAGTGATGAAAAATTGCTGCAGCAGGAGAGACAATGTGTTTTGATGTGGGCTTTCTTTGTTGTCTCAAACTCACTTTGATAAAAATGCCCACCTGGAAGCATGGAGTTCCACAAATAGTAGGGAAGAGAGATCTGTGGTAGCTTGGATACTGGAGGAATTATGCACAGTAGCGTTGAGTTTGTCATGGTCCAGTGTGTTCTTTGAAGAAGCAGGGTGGAATGAGCCGGGAGTGAAGTCTGTGCTTCCAAAGCTGAACGCCTTTTAGTACCCAAGTAGATTACTTAAAGCTGACTTAGAGTCTCTGTACTACTGTTGCAGTTCAGGGAATCATTAACTGGGAGGGAGCATTCTTGTTAGGATTATCCCATAGCAAATAAGCAATCATTAGCTAGACAAGCATTTCTCAGTCTTATTCTTGGAGGGGTCTGCTGGTTATTCATAATAGGAACATATTTGTTCATGCAGATATAATTGACAAAACATGAGATTCTGAAGTATAGATAAACAAAGTTAACACCTACAGAGGACGTACATGGTTCTTCGTGCTATGGGAAGAGAGGTGCACTAAAAGAAACACTACTTTATTTTTGGTGTCTAACCATAATGAGGATTTTTCTGTAAAATTGAGGGCGTTACTGCATGTTCAGTGTTATATAAAACCCCTGAAGTCTCTTGGCTAAAATGCTTGCTGAAAGTTGTGCTAAAGGCTTTTTAAATACTTATTTGAGTGGATTTATGTTAAGACATTCACTGATAGTTTTTATCGTACTGATTTATTATTTATATGTGCTAGGCATTAAGACTGCAATTCTAGTTGGAGGCATGGCTGCACAGAAACAAGAACGTGTACTGAATCGAAAGCCAGAAATTGTGATTGCAACCCCAGGCCGTCTGTGGGAGTTAGTTGAAGAGAGACACCCACATCTTTCAAATCTTCGGCAGCTCAGGTAAACGTGCCTTTTAGACATAATTGCTGGATACTTAACTGGGCATAGCTGCAGACTGGTTATGTTTACTAACCAATTAAAAAATTTAGACTACAGAAGATCACTTATTTCTTTGCCAAAATTTTTTATGGAAATGCACAATGGTTATATTGATGGAGGGAGATGTCAATTAAAGACAGTAGAAAACCCCTCAATTTTCCTTTAGAAACTGCATATTTCAAAAATATATGTGGGAGGTTAGTGTAGCTACCCCAGCTTACCTGGTGTTTCTTTGGGTTTTACATGTAGAATTTCCCGTATGTGTTTAGCAGGGAAAGTTCTTTTGAAGTGTGCCAGATATGTATTTCTCTGCAGATTTGTATTCCTTGTGTGTTTTGTTTGACAGGTGTCTTGTGATTGATGAAGCAGACAGAATGGTTGAGAAAGGTCACTTCTTAGAGCTGTCACAGTTGCTGGAAATCCTAAATGATTCACAGTATAACCCTCATCGACAGACTTTTGTTTTTTCTGCTACTTTGACTTTAGTTCACCAGATTCCCACAAGAGTTTTACAGAAAAAGAATGCTAAAAAGATGGACAAGAAGACTAAACTAGAATT
The DNA here is from genome assembly GCF_032191515.1 of Phaenicophaeus curvirostris. Taxonomy (NCBI): domain Eukaryota; kingdom Metazoa; phylum Chordata; class Aves; order Cuculiformes; family Cuculidae; genus Phaenicophaeus; species Phaenicophaeus curvirostris. Next base: position 53,003,034 of record NC_091396.1, on the reverse strand, counting down.
GTTAATGGAAAAAGTAGGAATAAAGGGCAAACCCAAAGTGATAGATTTAACAAGGAAAGAGGCTACTGTTGAGACTCTAACAGAAACCAGGATCCACTGTAATACGAATGAGAAGGACTACTATCTCTATTACTTTCTTCTCCAGTATCCAGGAAGAACCATGGTCTTTGCAAACAGCATAGACTGTGTAAAACGCCTCAGTTCTCTCCTCACAATCTTAAATTGCGATCCTCTTCCTCTGCATGCCAATATGCACCAAAAGCAAAGGCTGAAAAACCTAGAAAGATTTGCTGAACGAGAGAGGTGAGTTGATTTTCCCCTTCCTAGTAGAGAAGAAAATAAGTTATGTAAAATGTGGTGGGGAGAGGAAACAGCTCTGTTAGAAAAAGAACGGGTTGGGGGAGTTAGCTGTGAATACGAGTCTGCTGTTCATGAGCCCAGGTAAATAACATTCAGGGATGAAGTTTCACAGGATGGTTGAGGTGATGAACTGGAGTGAGTTCAGTGGAAGGCCACCAAGGTGGTAAAGAAGCACTTGCTCTGCAAGAGGAGAGGCTGAGGGCACTGGGTTTGTATCTCTTGGGAAAAAGACTTTGTGGGGACCTAATGACAGCTCTTCAATATGGTAAAAGAAGGTTATCCGGAAGATGGAGCCAGACTTTTCACAGTGGTGCAGTGTAGGAAACTGAGGGATAACAGGTGTAAGTTGAAACTAGAAAAAGCTTTTTCTCTGTGAGGACAGTCAGGCATTAAAACAGGCTGCTTGTTCTTGGGAATTTTGAGGCTCAGTTGATTAAAGCCCTGAGCAACCTGATCCAACCATATAGCTCATCCTATTTTGAAAGGGAAGTTGGACAAGAGACCTCTTGAAGTCCATTGGAGGCTAAACTACCTTGTAGCCTGACAGCTCACTGCTGCTGAAGGAACTGTTACTCGCGCTGTTTTCAGCTCTATGCTTTTATGTACTGCACAGCTCTCTGGTCCTGTGCCCTGGCTGTACAGCTCATTTGATCTTTCTCTAAGTTGTTTCATCTGACTAAGCCATCAGAAAAATAACCACTTTTTGCTGGGTTAAAGATTTTGCAGGTGAGTTAGATAAATTAGCTTCCTGAGAGTCAAGGTATCGGAGCAACACAAGGTGCAGTCGTGCCTTTTGGTAGCAGTGGGCAGTCAGGTTTACCCAGGAAGGCCTGTCCTGCTGATTTAAGAAGTATTTTTTCCTACTGGCCTTGGAATGGCCTTTGGGAGAAGGTTGGTGGTCTTGGTGCTTTCATACTCCAGAAGCCTCACGTTTTAGTCCTACTGTGAATGCTGTCTCACTGTGGGCAAATTTATACCTTGGTACCTGCCTCAGACAGGGAAAATGGAGGTTGAATTACATGATAAATCTGCAGTATCCCTTGGCAAAATGTAGTGTCAATAACATTGGCCTAGGCCAGACTGGTGTTTTCAGAGACTGCAGATTTTCAAGGCAAGAAGAAATCTATAAGACCATCTATCATGGCCTCCTGCAGACTGCAAGACAGGATTTTCTCTGTTTATTTCTGCTTTGAACCTTGTAGCAATAGAGTATGCAGTCAGACACTATAAAATCTTAACAAATTCTCGTTACCTGCTAGTAACTCCTTTCAGTTGCTGGGAGATTTTTTTTAAAAAATAATTGTTCCATACCCCAGGGAGACTTCAACCTCTGTAGTAGACTGTTTATGTGCAAGAATAACTTTTTTGAGTAGTTCTTCACTTCTAGGGGTAAGGACAAATGTTAACTGTCAGAACAGACTCCCTCCCCACACCTTTTATTTCTAGTCTTTAAATTACTGAGAGGACTTATTTGAGTGAAACTTGGTAGAAGATATTTCAACCTCCGAAAGCTGTTAATTAAATCTATAATGCTAATGCAATTTTTCTGAACTGGTGAAACTTGTAATAACCTGTTCGGTTTGCCAAAAGATAACTGTATTGTTAATGGTATGGTCCTGGGCAGAGCACTGAAAAATGTGGTGAAGGGGAGCATACCACCTTTCCAAGTGGTTGAATTAGGCTATCAAATAGTGATTTGCGCTAGTGTTCCTGTGAATTGGGAGAGAAGGAAAGCATAGGAAAACAGGATCTAGCAAGGTAGAGAATTTCTTTAATGGAAAGAGTAGAATTATAGGATCATAGAATAGTTTGGGCTGGAAGGGACCTTAAAGATCATCCAGTTCCAACACCCCTGCCATGGGCAGGGACATCCCAGTAGGTCAGGCTGCCCAAGTCCCCATCCAACCTGGCCATGAACACCTCCAGGGATGGGGCAGCCAGAGCTTCCCTGGGCAAACTGTTCCAGTGTCTCACCACTCTCATGGTGAAGAAATTCTTCCTTATGTCTAGCCTAAATCTGCCCCTCTCCAGCTTATACCCATTCCCCCTCATCCCATCACTACAACCCTTTGTGAACAGTCCTTCAGAATAGACCTGCTGAAAGTAATGTTTGCAATTTTTTCCTTTATTTAAGAATTGCTGTTTCTAGGGTGCCTCTGATGTAATATTGGGTATTGTTTTCTGTAAGGGCAAAGAGCAAGTTTCCAGCAGATCATATTGTACGAATCTCATCCTTAAATTGCTGTGGTACAATTCTAGGTTGCTGTATTTTATGTTCCTTGACAGATGGTTTACTCTTCAGATTTATATTCATTAAATGTTATTACTTTCTCAGCTGTGTCCTCCTGACAACAGATGTTGCAGCTCGTGGCCTTGATATTCCCAACGTGCAGCATGTCATCCACTACCAGGTTAAATAGTTTTAATGTTTTTACTTTCACTATTTAAGTTTTGAAATAATCTTTTGCTGATCCAAACCATGAACACTGTAAAGTTGTGACTCTCAGACCTGTATTTGGTATAGTCCCATGTATAGAGATTTAATCATCATTAATTTAACTGTCCTTAGTGCATTGTACTTACTTACATTACTGCAATGACTGACTGTGGTATGTAGCACTTCATGAATGTGTGATTATATATGAGAAATGAGATAACAGATATGATTCTCCTTGCTATTCGGTTAACTTTGATATCCAAAGGTGTCAAACCACTCAGCTCTTCAACTGTTCCCTGAAGACATGTAGAATTTCTTCCTGCCTGGGAATGAAAGGACAGAGGTTCAGAAGTTAGGAGAGACTCACAAAAGGTTATGCAAAGAAGAATGCTCAACCAGAGAACAAAAAGCGTCTCCAGACATGATCTTGTACTTTACCTTCAGCTGTGTTACGCACATTGTACCATGTGTATAAAAAAAATAAGTAGTTTATCTGGCAACCTCTTGGCCACAGTATAACCGACTGCTACTAGCTTTCCATGATCAGCTTCATTTCTGAATATTTGCAGGTCCCTCGTACTTCTGAGTTGTACGTACACAGAAGTGGCAGAACAGCCCGAGCTGCCAGTGAAGGCCTTAGCCTGTTGCTAATTGGCCCCGATGACTTGATCAATTTCAGGAAAATTTATAAAACCTTGGAGAAGAGTGAAGAGCTACCGTTTTTCCCAGTTGAAACCAAGTGCATGACTTCTATTAAGGTAAAGAAACAACAATCTTTTTACATCTTGAGTAGTTGCTTGCTTACTTATATTACTGCATAGCCCATCGTGTTCTTTCCAAGTTTCAGATGAAATTTACTTATCAAGACCTGGTTCTGAAAATGAAGTTAATCACACTTTATCTTATTTTTAAGCAATATTTGTGATTTCCCCACAATAACTTGCCCTAAAAAGGTGTTCAAACATAAACATCACTTACATTTATCTTGCACATTGTTATGTGGAGCTACTCCTGATTAGATTCCTCAAAATAGTACATGTACCGCGAGAATGTTTTGTGACTGGGGAGCTGAGATGGCCCTGTTGAGTACATCGTTTAAATCCACTCATGTTAGAAACAGACTAGAGAACAGTAGCAAGCCCAAGGATCTTCAGTGGTCTTCACCTGCCTCTTCTCAGCTGAAGTAGGTAGTTGTCTGCTTTTCTAAATGTTCCTGTACTGTGAGGCCAGAGCTGCTACTGAACCCTGTCAAACCAAGTGTGTTTCTGTTTTCTAGGTTATTGTCTGTTTAAGAATTCAGTCATTCACTAACTCATAAGGTAGACAATGGCTAGAATTTGCAAAAAAATATATTTTAGAAAGCATCTGGTTACTACAGTTTTTCACTTCTTGAATTAGAGGCCATTTCGTGTCTCGGCATTCTCTTAACAGTTTGGGTAATATCAAACATGTACAAATGGGACATATTTAAATATTGTGTTTGAAAGGGATCCAGTTGGGGTTGGAGTGTCTGCATGTTGCACTCTCATTGAGGACAGGAGGAAAACAGGAGCAGTTGGATAATGCAACAGTTACTTCTTGTTACAGTATTCTGGTTTCTGCTTATCCAGTTAGCTTGGACCCAGGGTCCGCACCAGTGGCAACCACAGTATCCTTGCCTTGGGAATAATGTTAGCAAGTTTCAAACCCCAGGCTTGCTGCTCACAGCGGGTATTTAGCATGAATCTTTCAGGAGATGCAGCTTTCTGAAAGAAGCAAATCCAAGAAATACTTCCACAGACTCATTTTTCTCCTCCTGGTAGTAACAAAGAGAATTTGATTTTTATTTCCCCCCCCCTCATCTCTCCTCCCCACCCCCTCCACCTGCCAAATGTTTCTGATTACTGAAAGAAATCTGTTGTTTTTCAATTGTTTCTTTGGAGGTCCTTTCTGTGTTTCTTGATGAGTAGTTCTTGGCTCTTATCATGCTCTGTCAATTAATGGGCAAATAAATATTTTTTCCACACTTAAATTTTCCTGCCACCTTCTCACAATGTTCTATCCATAATAGTGCTCCCCTTCTCATAAAAAGATGTCTTTGTAATTGTAATTGGAGGACTCCAGCCTCCTACGTCCTTCATATGGTCAGGTCCCATTTACACTTTCCTCAGGGTTAAACTCAAAGCCACTGTAGTTGGAACTAATAGTGCTGCTGGTTCATTATGTTGGTCCCTTTGGTGTGCTCCTTCTCTGCTTCTGCATGCAGTTTATTCAAGTTCCCAAAAGTCTGTAGGGATTTCACACTTGAGAGGAAGAGAATTGGTGAACCTGGATAGAGGAGAAGACCAGAAGAAGACGACAAAGTTTTACAGAGATGGAAAAACCATTTAAAATTTACTGTGTTTACTTGTGTGAAGAAATGACTGACTTGTTTTATTATTCCACTGTGTATTTAATTTCCTTTTTCTTTCTCCATCTTAATTATCTTAGCAGTTCTGGCTGGTGCTGTTACTGTGTAGCACCAGACTATTTGTTTAGGGTGGTCAGGTGTCCTGCACAGGGCTTGTTTTGTGCAGCTGCAGGCACATTCCAAGCACCAGAACTTGCTGCTGAGTTATTATTTACTGTCAGTGCAGATTTTCTTTCCGTAATGGATTAGTCATATAAGACAGCTTGGCCCAGCTAGAAGACTGCAGGTCAAGTTAGGTTTGCTGGACATCTTTGTTCCACCTGTGTGCAGCTAAGAAGAAGGTCAGGACATTTTGTCCTGTGCCTAGACAAGATCCAGGTGCATTTCTAAAAAACATGAGTAACTCCTTCCATATGGCCTGCAGGAGCTTACTTGTTTGGAGTGGGGTGAAGCTGGCGGCTGCCCCTGATTGCTGAGACTAGTAACTTTAAGATCCAGCTGCACTATGTCAATATGTAATTTGGGTAGAATTGGTATCTGAATCATGATTTGTCCTCAATGTAATGGTTTATTTGAAGAATGAGGAGTTAACATTCAGTCATGTTTAGTAGTTGAGATGTTTTACATGTCAGATTCTATCATGGATCTGAAGAAGGAAAACACTTTAGCAAACTACGACATATCTTAATTGCATGGGGCATGTGCTGGGACAACGGTAGGGAACAAAAGTGTCTCTGCACCACAGATGCATTGTAATCCATGCTCTCAAACACTGATTCTACTGACGTGCCTTGCATCTAAACCTGCTTGTAATGTCTAATGTACTTTTGTTGCAGGAGCGGGTGAATTTGGCACGGCAGGTTGAGAAGGCAGAATTTTTCAACAGTCGGGCAAAGCATCATGACTCCTGGCTCCAGCAAGCTGCAGAGGCTCTTGAGATTGATATTGATGACGACATGTTTATGGGCAAGTAGAAGTGCTTGTTCATGGGTATGCTCAGTTGGTCTCATAGCACTGGTGTTCAGAAGAAGCCCAGCCATGGCAGAGAAACTCTTAAAACCTGCAGGTCAGAAGAGCAAGGAAAGGAATGTCATTACTTAGTACATGATGTTATTGGTGTCTTTAGGATGATGGTGCTGGAGATACTACTGGAGCCGAGGGAGTCAGCTGTGACAATTCTGGCAAGTCGCAGACAAGTCCTCGTATTGTAGGACAGGAACCATTTAGCTTCTGGCAAACATTTTAGGTTAATCTAACAGTCCAGTATGTCCTGCTTGAGTCTTATATCCACTGTGTCAAAGCAAAAGCTGTTTCTCCTCTTATGCTTACCTCTCCCATCTCCCACCCCCCTGTAGCCAAGCAACAGTACTGGAGCCCTCCAGGTCTGTGTGGGAACACCCAGGAAGCACTAGCAAACACCAGAAATTGTGTTTGAGTTGTGTGGGCTAAATGACCAATACCCATGTTCAAGTTGCTGAGGGTTTTGGTGTTGTGTTAAAAGTAAATAATTTTTTGTATTTTTAAAATTAAATGTTTTGTAGGCTGTGCCTGAGAGATTGTGTATGGCTGTACAGCTACAGGTGCTTATTAGCGCAATGTTGTGAAGCTTTGCAGTGCTTAGATGCACTGTAAAATGCCACATTTTTTTCAAATTTTAGGAGCTAGAAGTATGATTTCTGACCAGTTCTTTAAAGGCATGCTGAATAGGGAGAGGAACTGACTTGATCACTTCAGCTTAAGCTGTCTCTGACCTGTTAGCCGCAAAATATTCAGATGCCTTAATTTTGAAGCATGTTTGGGTTAACGTTTTTCTTTCCTTTATTCATGGCTGGGCTTACTTGTTCGTAACCACTTTGCACGCAAATGCTAATCATCTCTGTCCAAACTGTTCAGGAGCATTCTCAGATAATTAGCACTCTGCTGTCTTGTTTTGACATAGTCTGAGTATGCTGTCTCTGAAACGAGTTTCAAAATAACACATCCAGTCCAAGTAAGTTGTGGCTCTTGAGTGAAGCACTTTGTAATTGCCACCCAGAATCTTGCCAGATTCATGCTTTAAAATAAAATTAGTCTCCTGTTCTTCCATAGCTTATTGGAAACCACTTAAAATCTCAGTCATTCCTCCCATAAATGAAATGCCTTTTACACTGTTTCAAAGGATTTAGTAGCGTCCTTTCAATTTACATTACAGCAACCTTGATTTCGTTTGTTGTCTGCAGTTCAGGCTTCTGACCCTACTAAATGTCTCCAATCTTTTCTATGCTATTCTTTCACCTGTATTATTAAATCTGAGTACCTCATTGTTTTTTGTGTGTAAAGAGGAAAGGTCTTCCTGTTTTACAGGTGTTGAAAAGGTGTGCATAAAGTAACAAAAAATGCAGCAACAACTTCTGCCTGAGCTAGAAGCCCTCAGTTAATACCTTGCCTTCTGGGCCCCTTTTCCTTTTGTTCCCAAGTATGTTCTGGGTTGAGAGCCAACTGAGTACTTTAGTCAAATGATACTTGGGCTATAGTTACTCAGTAGGCAGGATTCTTCTTGACCTTGTTATCTTGTGGATGGCCTGTGTGATCTGAAAGTGTCACAGATGACTGAAATACTGTAGGGGAGTTGAGTGACCTTGTTTGAGAGAGAAAGACAAGATTAGCATCTGCCCCAGCACTACAAAAGCCTAGTGAAAGAGGCCAATGCAAGTTCTAGTCTTGTAACATTCTGTATCTTTGATTTCTGCCCCAAGGGAAAAAAGCTAGTGAGCAAGAAGAAAGCCAGAAGCAAAAGATGCTGAAGGGGATGAAAAAACAGCTAAAACATATGTTGTCCCAGCCACTGTTTAAAGTTCTTATGAAAACCAAGTACCCAACACAGTCTGGAAAACTACTTCTGCCTCAGACATCGATGTCTATTTCAGAATCTGCTCTGGGTGCTGTGTCCAAACAACAAGCTAAGAAGAAGAAATCAATAAAATTAAAGTAAATAACTGAGCAAGATCACTCAGTGCAATGGAAGCAAGGACAATCCTTATCAAGGCTGTCAGTGCTTATGGAGGAACTCGGCTAGAAGACACGTAGTATCAGCGGATGTTGTCTGTGTTTTGCTTGTGCAGGCACAAAGTAAAATGTTGATTTAAAGGACTCTGTTGACATGCGGATAGTTGCTGTTGAATCTTGTCTTGCTTCCTTACATTCTCACTCATTTTATCTTATTCTGTGTATTAATAGAAGTTAAATAGTTTTTAAATAGTTTTGTTTATTCCTTTTTGCAAGATGGGTAAAACTTACTGGGTAAATTTCACTATGGGCATACTCTAATGGTAAAACTTGATTTGAGTTTTAATGTCATTAAGGAAAGGGGAATGTAGGCTGTATAAATCTGAGTACAATCTGACCTGGTGGTAATGGCAGGTTTGACTTTTACTGCAGCCAGTTTAGTGAGAAGGGCAGCAAACATAAGTGGTGTTACCAGCAGATCTACAACTCTGTTATGAGAACCTCTTCCAGTTTTCTTTCTCCTCTGGTAATATTTCTTCTCTTTTCTCTGATAGGTCTAATTCTCTTAGTCCTATGTTAATACCTTTGGAGATGTGTAGAGTTTTGAGCAGTAAGTGTTGCTACTCAGTGTTTTATTCATATTTGAAAACATGTTAGAACCATGACCTTAGCTTTATTGGAAAAAATGATGTTGTGAAATGTCACTTTTGAAGAGTGCTTTTTAATAATTATGCACTTAAATAATTTTAACTTGACCTGGGCAAATAATTTTTAAAATATGTCAGGAAATATATTTTGAATCTTGGTTAAATGAAATCTTTTATAAAACCCAAAACCTGTGTCTGTCTTCAGTGACTTGAGATTTTTAAATTCCTCATAGCTGATGACCTTTGCATTTAGCATGCAGGGAGGAGGGAAAAGCACCCAAAAGGTAAGACATAGCAGTGGGATACGTATGGGTAGGAGCACAGGGAGCCGTCATCTGCCAGCTCTAGATCGAGGCGAGGTTTTGTGTCTTAGTACAGAACCAGTGTCACTGCTGCGATGGGAGGCATCGATTCACACAGCCAGTCAAAGAGAAATTTGTCGATGGAGTTGAGTCAACTCTGGAGGCCTTTTCTCTTGCTTCCTTGCATTACTGAAGAGCTCTAATAATTTAATCATAAGCATACAGAGCTTATCAATTATTTATGAAGCTTTCTTTGTAACACAATGTTTGTCCCATGCCCTTTGGAGTAGAGAGAGGGAAATTTTGGGGAAGGAAGTGATGGTAAGGTGGTGTTTCCATGTGAGAAGATGACATCTTTGGAGTTGATGTGACATCTTTGGAGTTGATGTGACATCTGAAAAATAAAAACAAGAATTTAAGGAAAGATCCTTGTAAGGAAAGCTGAAAAAAAGGAACTGAGCAAGGTCAAGCATGTCCTCATTCCTTTTCTGTGTCATAATCACATTCTTACATTATGGAAAGAAACTTGCCTTGATTTTGCATTCCTGAAGGGACTGAAGACCAGATGGGCCATTTCCGCATCTTCTGAAATATTTCTGCTTACAATTCATTGGCAAAATCAAGGCTGGATCCTGACACAAGAGCTCTGCCTCTCCTCCCTTGTCTGAAAATTTCATGAGGTAGAATAGTTTTGGCAATTTCTTAATTCCACATGATCATGAGAAGAACTGAATTGGGGGACTGAGTATTGTTACTTTCTCTCTGTCGTTGCTGTGAAGTTTTTCAGCTACTTCTGTTTCCCTGTGTTTTAACAACCTAGTTCTCACGCTCCCATCCTACTGTCTTGCTGTGTCTCCAAGGTGGAGCATGACACTTCCTCTCCTCCTTGCCTTCTTCATGTTCGCTTGTGGTGTGCTCTGCTGCTGGTTTTCTCCTGCGGCCTCTGATGTGCTCCGCATGAGCTCTCAATGCTTAATCTGCTGAAGCTGCACCTCCACAGGAGCTCAAGCTGAGCCTGGACCCTAAAAATATCTCAATGTCTTAAAGAATATTTATCTAGTGCACTTAAAACTGTCTTGTGGCTGTCTGCTTTGCCTTGTCCTTATCTTATGAGGATACCCTGAATCCTCTACCTGAAGGAAAAATAGTTGCTTTAGCTAATTTAAACAAATTATTAAACAGTAACTGGAAAATATTACTACTTAGTTGTGCTCCCCCAATATGAAATAGGTTACTGCAGGAAGAGAGGAGGGCAAAGGATTATGTTTTCTCCAGCTCCGATTATTTGTTCGTATACTACTGGTACAAAATAGTCATGAGGAGTTTTGCATCAAGTGAGTATGGGCAATTTAATTTTAATATTTAATGAAATATGTAGTATCAAATGGTTTTGGTAATGCTCTGCTGGTACTGCAGTTACGCTAAGGCCTCAAACAAGTAATCTTTTATTTTGTGACAGGGTATGTTTGCTATAATATTAATTAAAGGACTAATTAAGTCTATTTTGGCTGTAATAGCAACTTCCAAGTAGACTAATAAAAGTGTGAGTTCAGCAGTGTTGATAGGGGCCAAGCTGATACAGAGCAACTAGAACTACATAACAGAAAATTGAAAACCTAATAGCTTCTAAGCCTTTATTTTTGTTTTGTGAATGCATGGGGCCAGTTGACCTCATCCATGCCACAGTTCCTGAACTGCCATACGCCAAGGAAGAGTCCCTGTAGTTTAAGACATCTGCTGAGGAGATAGTTTGGACAGGATCTCACATATTGGACAGCAAAGTTTCCTGACATTCCTGTAGCCTTTGCATTCCCTCCTCCCTTTTATGTTCATAAAATAACGAGTTAGTGAAGCCAGAGCTGGAGCGCTGCCTTGCCATATGCCAGCAGCCCAGGCGTGCAGCTGGCCATGTGGCAGAGGGGAGATAATTTGCACCTAACTGAGAAAGAGCCAGATACCACAGGCTAACTGCAGTCAAGTCCATGTATCCGGATCCATAAGAGGAAAAGAAAGAAGGAATAGGATATTTTCTCATGATCTCGCCTCATACTGCCTGATCCTGGGGGGAAAAATCTGGTAAGAAATACCGCTTTCTTGGTCATTAAAATGCTCACTGCTTTTTAGCAGGGTGTGGTTTGGGCGCCTGTGTGATTACAGGTTGTTTCATGAGTGGTTTGATGAAGGAGGACCTCAGAAGACCATGAGTTGAGTGACTAAAATGTAGCAAGCAACAATATGAAAGTAATAGCCAACAGTCCTTGCAGAAAAGTAGGATATCGTCAGAGGTCATAGGACTGGGGAGAAGAAGGGAGGCACCAGAGAGAAGGCTGTCTTAAGAAATCATAAAATCATAGAATGGTTTGGATTGGAAGGGACTTTAAAGACCATCTAGTTTCAACCCCCGTGCAGTGGGCAGGGCACCTTCCACTAGATCCCATTGCTCAAATGGTCCTGGTTCTGTAACTCTCTCGATCCCTTCCACCAGCCCCATTTTGATGTCTGGCATTTTTCTGGCCCTGTGAGATTTCCTATTCCAGCTTCCTTTTGTGAAAAGCACTTCAGGGCTTTGGTGTTTTCTCAAGTCAATCAAGAGCTCCTCATGGGGTTGGCCTCACAGAAGGAGGTAAAGAAGAGGCAAATAATCTGTGACTCCTGAGGCAAGTTCATTGGCCTGGGGAATCAAGTAAACAGAGCTGCTATGATTGTCTTGGCATTCAGCAGTTCTATCTGTGAAGCTGGAAGAACTGTAGCATGTTTCCAGAGCAACCAATTTTAGAAGGTAAAAATTGCCAAATTTTGGTAGGTGAGGGCTGCAGTTACAGAACACAGACCCAGAACCTGGGTTGGAAAAGTACACACAGGCTTTGGTACCACTGGACTAGTTCGAGGTGTGATGTTCTTTTATTATTTATGTACTTATAGCAGTTTAATCACTAGTGGGGATGCTTTTATAAGAGTAGAGTTTATTTTTCTTCCCTCATGAGAATATTCACACCAGTAGAAACAATTTTAGTATTGACAGGTGTTATGGATTTCCACAGACTGGCCACCATAACAGGGTCTGACCCTGGAATCCCACTGATTAACGTAAAGTCCAAGTGAAGGCTTCCAATTCCTCTTTTATTACTTCTCAGGTTACAACTCGAGCTGGGTGCCTCTGAAGAGGGAACCCTGCCCCTTATAGATAACACCCCTCAATTATACTTGTACCACTCAGCGCTTGATCCCCAAGTCCAATCACTTAATTCTGCTTGGTGGTCTCTAAGTCTGCTCACAGGAGGCATGTCATCAAAATTAATTTGCAGTCTTTGGAATGGGAAGTATGGTTGTGGTTGCCCTACAGCCTCCTGTTGAGTTTTGCATCAGAAAATTTCCAACATGTGGGAAAAGAACTCACAATCCTTTTTCCTGCCATATAACGTCCAGGGGCTGTCCATGTTTTTTTTTCATGTGGTTGACAATTGCTGTATCCCTCCCTGTGTTTTATCATGAAACCACCTAGCCAAAGTCATTAAATATTTTCTTGGTAAAATGGTCCTCCACCCCACCATCCTCCCCCCCAGCAATTCATATTGCAGTTTCATTTTTTCACAGCCTCCCAACTTTCCAATCAAGCCTGTTCTTCCTGAGTAAGAAGATGCATCAGTGAAAAGGATTAGATCTGAGCTTTCTAGAGGCTGGTCCTGCAGATCATTCTGTAGCCTGCTGGAGTGAAACTCTACCTTGGCACAATTATGACATCGCTCACCGGTGGAGGGAGCAGGCAGTAAAGGTGCTGGAGTCAAAACGTTACATCGTTTAGATGTAATGTTATGAGTATTTAAAATCATTATTTCATAGTGATGTACTCTTTGTGGGGAAAATGCTTCTGTAGCATGTTACTTAAGAATCAGTTTTGCTTCATGGAGGGCATGCATGGTTTTGGGGTGACGGAGGACTGATGGTCTGCTTTTTTTCTGCTGTAGTCGCTGTTGCTGTCACTCCAGCATTGCAATTATTGCCCACAGCTACAGGATCCGGGTGAGCAATAAGCCACAGGGCGGCAGTGTGGACCTGGATTTTCCTTTGTTGTCATGCACAAATAGCTCCAAGGGCTCGGAGTAACCTGGCAATCCCAGTGCAGAAGCAGAAACTAAAACTCCTTTTATAGCTTGGAAACCCTTCTCTCTTTGGACCCCAGTGTACAGACTCCCTTTCCTCTGCCTTGGTAGCTTCTGTCAATGGCTTACTTGACTCCCCTAGCTCTGATATCCAGGGTCTGCAATACCCTGCTGCACCCAAAAATCTTCACAGTGGTTTGTTTGTTACTAGCTGAGATATTTCTACAATAGCCTAGACCCATTCTGTGTCTAAAAAAGATTTGTCCTTGTTTTAACATAAATCCTAAGCATTTTACCTCCTGCTGATACAGCTGAAGCTTAATAAGAAATGCACAGTGACCTCTCCCTGCTAAAGCAGTACATAGACAAACTGTATCTTTCAAGCAATCTTCATATGACTTACAAGCCATCTACATATTGTACATGTATAGAACTTCCAGGTAATATAGTGTAATATGTTTTAAGTCATCTTTAAGCAAAGGGGAGAATATCATAGGAGACTCAGTGAACCCCTGGTGCCCCGAGAGAAGGACCCCTACCCCAGATCACACCTCTCAATTACACTCGTGCCACCCAGCATTTGATCACCAAATCCATTCTCTTAATCCTGGTTGGTGGTCTCTTGATTTTATGTTGGTTTTCACTGTCACTGGGCTGGCCTTCTTCTGAAGTTATCTCCTTCTCTTGGAATTGCTTCCTTGATCCTTAACTTCATTCCTCTTGTATCTGCCATATTCAGCTACTTCTGTGTCAGCAGCACTAGTTTTATCAACTAGCTTCAAGATTTACCTTCGGTCAGCTCTTACAGCCTAAGGCTTCAACCACTTTATCTAGGAGTGCTAAGCTTCTTATGCCAGATGAGACTATTCAGACAGAAGAAACAATAACATTTCTTCTATAATGCAATAGTATAATCCTATTATATTTCAGTATCAGTACTGGTAATAACAGTGCTGTAAGGTGCAAGATATAAGGTGCAGTCATTTCAGACTGTTTCTTTTAGTGTTACCAAGAAGCTGGCTCAAGTGAGGTCATTTCTACCCTCTCAGTTCTGAGATGACATCACAATGTGGTTTTCTTGGCAAGGTAAAAAAGTTTTAAGAATTAAATTTGCTGAAATATTTCTCACTGTTTTTTCTTCTTCATTTTCCTAGGTCCTCAAAATCTTCTAAGCTCCAACTGGGAAAAAGGTTTATTCTTGCATATATATACATGTATAAATATGATTGGAAAGTGCATCCCTTTCATCACAGAAGTTTTAAAAAGTCTGTTTTCTCATATATCATCCAATTATACGGGTGTCCAACTACACAGATGTACATAAGAACAAAGCACTGTCATTAGCTCCACTCCCCAGAGTTGTCTCAATTGTTAAATAAGCAAAGTGTACATTTACTGAATGATAAATTTCCTTTTTTTTCCTATTTAAAATATGATCAATGACAGCACAAAAATAAACACTGAGAAATATTTATCAGGAACTGTTTTATTAGAAAAGAGTGCCATCATTTATCCCAGCACTTTTCTGTGTACCAAAGTCTGAGTATTGCCCATAGCCAGGGGCAGCTTTCTGTTTGCAATGAAGAAAATGATTGCATTTTCCATTATACTTTAAAAAAAAAACCAAAAACAAAACCCTAGACTGGGAAAATTGCCTCTTATAAGGTGGCAGTCTGACTGAGAAAGGTTTATCTACTCTATTTCAATGGAAGCTGTCTTTGTTAATTCTGCATTTTAATTAAGCTGTTCCTCATATACAGAGAGTGAAAACAGAATTCAGTTCACGATGAATTACAGCCTTCCGGAGCTGGGTTATGGTGGAAGAACAAAGCACCGTGAGACGTTGGTTCCACTGCTGGGCAAACGATGCCATAAATAAACATTCCTGCTCTTTAGTGTACTTATATTTATGACCGTTTTATATGTTCTGAAAAGCAAGTCAGGCTCTTGAATATATGGCATTGTTTCCCCAACAGAGGACTAATGCACAGGTACACACAGGGCTAGTAAATATGCTTTGCTTTAACAAATGGCCAAAGCAGAGGAGCTGGGGAGGAAAGAGTTCAAGTAAAAAAATTCTGTGACCTTGCAACTGCTAGAACTGAATGTTCTCCTTCTCTGATTTGTTTTTAAGCTATCACCATGACTTTTCAGATGAGTCTATGTGAAAATTAAATACTTATTTAGAAAAAAAAAAATTAACTACCTTGGGAGGTGGGGTGATGGAAACTGAATTCAAGTGACAGCTTTACAAGTGGTGCTTGCCAGCTCCTGACAGCTCTCATTAATTACTGATCCAATACCATTAACATAGCCAGAACTGCCAGGTGCAGACCAGGCTCCTGTGTCCTGGTCTAACAAGCATTGAGCAAAAGATCATCCAAGTCCCTAAGCCTGAGCCCATTTGGATGTCAAATTATTTGTCATTTTAAAACCCTGGGAGTTCAGCGGGATGCTTTCCCAATTAAAACATTAAAAGATATTGGTTTTTTCTGCTGAACGGTGAATATCAGGCATTGTGTTTGTGTCCTTCACCCAAAAAATGCCGTGATCATTCAAAAACCTTTCTTGGGTTCTGGAAGGAAACCTTCAAATTCTAAAGATTGCTACTGTTGTGAAAATTAAACAGGTCTACTCTCTATATAATGAAATTTACATTGCTGTTGGATTATAAAGTGCACAGCACATTGCAGCAATGGCTATATTGAGGAATAAGCTGATACAGTGATTAAATCCTTGCTCTTCTCTCAGTTCTGCTTCACCATCTTATACCTCAAAGTCTCTCACCACTGGCTGTCGTTACCACCCCACCTTTCTGCCCTTTTCTCTATGTATTATAATAATAGAGAATGAGTTCTCACTCTGTCTCTTGTTGGTTGTTATCACGACTGAATCTAAATCCCTACCAATCCCTCTGTTCTTTTTTTTACGTTTGCACTTTCCTCATCTTTATTTACTCAAGTATTGCACCAAACCCTACTCTTAGCAGGTGTAGTTGCATTGCAGTGGTCAAGAAGACAAGGAGAGTTCTTAAAAGATGATGAATGCTCATAATAACTACATTCCTGATAATTCATGTAGTGGTTAAAATGTCACTTATTAATGTGATTTTTTAAAAAAGATTCACAATAAGACAGTGCTGTTTGAGTGTAAGCCACTGACTTAGAATGCTGACTACTCCTCCTGTCATCCTCCCGCTGATGACAGCTGTGTGTCTGAGCTGGCCTGAGCACTGGTGGCTGCTGGCCTCTACCAGCACCCAGCTCCACCTCACCCATAGGGAAGAGATTCAGAGCTGGGGGAAGACTTGGGATAGACCAAAACATTGACAGAAGAGAAATGAGGGGCTTTTCTGGGACAGCAAGGTTTGTTTCAGCTCTCATTGAGGTGCTTGATTGTGCCCAAAGAATGGCAGCAAAACTGGTGAAGGGTTTGGAGCACAAGTCTTACGAGGAGCAGCTGAGACAACTAGGGTAGTTTAGTCTGGAGAAAATGTGGCTGAGGGGAGATCTTATCACTCTCTACAACTACCTGAAAGGAGGCTGTAGCAAGGTGAGTGTCGGTTTCTTTTCCCAAGTAACAAGTGATAGGATGAGAGGAAATGACCTCAAGTTGTGCTGGGAAGGTTTGGATATTAGGAAAAATTTCTTCACTAAAAGGATTGTCAAGCACTGTACCAGGCTGCCCAGGGAAGTGGCTGAGTCACCATCCCTAGAGGTATTTAAAAGACATGTAGGTGTCGCACTTAGGGATGTGGTTTAGTGGTGGACTTGGCAGTGTTAGGTTTACAGATGGACTTGATGATCTTATGTATCTTTTCCAATCTAGATAATTCTATGATTCTGCATCATTCTCTGGTGGCTGCAGTTGTAGTACAAGTAGGAAAGTTTCCCCAAGTCTTGCTGATTTCTCAGAGTATTACATTTTGCCCCTTTTTCTGCAACTGAGTGTTGCTCCTTGGCTTGTTTCACTACAGGATGAATTCTGGTCAAGCAGCTGATCTATCTGGCTGCACCTAAAACAGCTGCAGAGGCACATCAGGCAGAAATGCTTATCTTCAGCACCTCTGGTGTACGTTAATCATCGCTTCAAGGATGCACTCAGCTGCTCTGTCCCTAAACACAGCAACCTGGCTGTGCTGTCTGGTGCTTTTTTCAGCCATACTAAAAGCATCACATGACATTAAAGATGTTTCAGGCTGTTGCATGTAGTGGCTTTGATCTGCTTTTTAGTTCCCCATCATAAAGTCAGTGCTGTTTTCAGGAGTTTTGCTTGACAACTGATTCTCCTGTTCTGCAGGTGTTAGGAAGAGCTCACAGGCAGCTTGACTGGCCAGATCAAAGGCCTGCCTAGGCCAGCAGGAGGCAACAGGCTTGATATTTCAGAGTGTACTCATTTGTAAATATCAGGGAAGGAGTTTTATCTTAAAGATACATAATCTTTAAGCCTTTTTGTGTCTTCTGAAGCCATACAGATGCAATGTCAGATAAAATCACAGAATCACAGAATGGCCTTTCTCATTGCATCCATACACTGATAGCCTATGCTCTATTATTTCTACTGGCTTGGGAGAAAAAAATTTCGATAAGGTAGAGACTTGCTTAAACAGTTACACTACAATTCAAACTAACTGGAATTTGTGGGCTTGGGGGATTATTTGAGGATGTTGGGGGTTTTTTTGCCTTCGTCTGTGTTGTGGACTATGGTGGTGGTTTTTTGTTTTTTGATTACCATCTAGGTGATTCTTACAAAATCCTCTGCTACAGCAGAAGATGTCTTTTTTTTTTTGCTTTGCTCTCTTCTGGTCATGTATACTTTTGGTATCTTATACCGAAAATCTTCAGTTTGCTGCAAATATTTTAATGAGTTTGTGGGCTCTGTTAAGCAGAGACCATCTTGCTCTTGCAGGCCTGTCTGAATAGAAGTTTCTGGAAGCTATGATTAAGTAGGGCTTTGTTAATCAGAGAAAAGGCAAACACAAATAAGGCACTTCATGCTTGATGTACATCTGGAGTAACTCTAATATTTCTTTTAGTGGATCTTAGTGTTTTCTCTCCAAAGGGAAATATCCAAGTGCATTGAAGCACTTAAAAAGACATTTAGGGAGTTTAAATGCCTTCTGAGTCGAACTTCATTATATGGTTCCCAGAGGGCAAAACTACAGCACTTTGTTTTCAAAGGTAACAGGGAGAGAGATGGGCAGAAAGAATAATTTACCTGTGTTCATCTCTCCTTGGTGTTTAATGACTCAATGATTGTGTGCCTACGGATGCAACAGAGCATGCATCTTCCATCTCAGATATATCTTTACCCAGCTAAAGTTATTAGCACTTAACCAACTAAGTACTTTCCAGAATGTCTCTATCACACCCGTGATGTGGGACATTCTGGTACTGAGGTGGGACTGACGCTAGATGGCAGAGACGCACTGGCAGAGCTTGAGGGAGGCTGGGGTGGGCTCCTGCCCCGAAACAAGGGGCTGTGACCACAGCCACCGTGACCCATCAGCGTAACACTTGGAGGTGTCACAGACCAAGTTTATATATCTGTAAATGTTCCCCCCCGCTTTTTTTTTGTGCTTTGTGGGTGAAATTATTGGAATTTTAGATATTTGCATTGCCCCCTTTTTTGGTGACTCATTTATTTCAGCAACAAAGAACGTGAAGCAGACAGAAGAGACAAGACTTTGGCCTCACTTAAATTGCCGGCACTTGGATCTGGTTTGTTCTTGTGCACCCGTTCAGTCCTGGAGATGAAGATGATCACAGTTTTCCTTTAAGTCTACCCTAGCAAGGCAAGGCAAAGGGAGCTGGAAAACTTCTAGACAAAACAGTGATGTGAAGCAGACAGAAGTACATCTTGACAGTGAGGACTGATGCTTTGAAACCAGATGAACAAACCCCTGTTACTGTTCCAGAGTCGTCCAGACCTAGCAGTTCTCAGCAGCCTTCTGCCTGAAATGAGGATATTTTAACCCTCCACGCTTTTGTTGGCAGAGGGCCTCAGCGGGTACCTCTTGTAAGTCTGGTTTTTGGGGAAATCTCACTCAATAGTATTACTTCAATGAGAGTACTTACAGGTACTTATACTCTATAGACTCCTAATTGTGGTTGTCACACAGGTTGAGACCAGGGCTGCATTTATGCTGGTTAGCTCCATGCAGGTCTTGCACGGGGCAGCAGGAGGGCCATGGGAGTTTGGATGCATGCAATGGGGCTGTTTGCCAAGCACATCCTGGGGGTGGATGTCCACAGGCATGATCCAAATGTGACATCGCTACCCTCTGTTGTGCTTCCCATAAGAAGCTGCAGCAGCAAGATCCCAGTTGGTTCAAGTGCTGTCGGTGCCTGCAGAAGTACGAACCCAGGGAAAAGTTGTAGGGATGGACTCTCCAGCCAAGTCCCTGTGTCCCTCTGGGGCGCCAGGCATAGCCATGAAGGACAGCAGGGGATGCTGCCCACAGCACCTGCCCTCATCTGGCTTTAGTTTCTTGCTGATAGTAAAGAAACTCAACCAGGAAGACAGGCTATAAGGAATGTGAAACAAAGCAAGGACAGCATCTGATTGTGCCCAATCAATCCTCCCATTTTTCAGCTAACAATGATTTAGAGATTCCTACTTCTTCACTTGCGCTCACACTACAATCCTGGAAAGCCTGTTCAAAAGGTGCAAGAACCCTTTTGTGGGATGACAGCCACTGCAACACTGCAGAAATATGAGAATCTACTAGATTCAAGTTATGAATGTTACAAATACAGGGGATATTAAATTTTGGAGGAATCTATCAGGCATTTGGTCTTAATTTTTACTCTTAATCTTCATAAGCTTTTATATAGTCAGTGCTCATACTCAGTTTTATATACTTCTGTTTCCTGAAAATAAGTCAGTGAGTACGATTTAACTGTCAGTATTCAGTGTTTTCAGCATTTTTCCCAGTTTGCAGGGCAGAATCCCTGATTAAAGTTTACAATTTCTCCTCAGATTCCTATGAAGATGTGAGAGTGTGAATCAAAAGTAGGCTGGATTTAATTCAGTCCATAACATTAAACAGTATGCAACAGTTCTTTCTTGTTAGAGAGAATTTGGGAGCAGGACATTCACTGAGTGACAGTCAAGTAACACAAAGATGCTTCTTCAACTAGGAAACAGAACAGAACTACAATTGCATGTGTTTAATCCTGTAATGTTGTGATAAGAATCTTGTTTTAATGAGATACACATGTAGCAATTCTGTAGCTGCTGACGGTATACAGCCATTTGGCAACAGGCTGATTTGTGATATGTAAGAATTGCTGTTGTGGATTGCAGGAGCAGACCAGCATCTATCACTGACAACAGTCAGAAACAGCTGTTGAGAAAGAATATTGCAAAAACCCCACAACTGGCAACAGGCAGGTGCGAGTTAATCAGTTCTCCATAGAAGTATCGTACTGATCTCAGAAATTAGGGATAGGACTGATGTTTGAAACACAACATTCTTAGCATATGGTGTACTTCATGGAGATTGATTTTTATCCTATTCTCTTCCCATTCCTTTCATTCTCTTTCACTTTGCCCTGGAGAATATGTTTCTGGTGGAAGGATATGGCTGTTATATGCAGAACACAGCATGTGATAGAAAAAGTCTTACTTGAGCATGGTGATCTTGCTTCATGAATGCAAATTTTTTTTTTAAGCAGGTAGTTTATGAAATAGATGCAGGTCCATCAAACGGCTATCCTGCCGGTTCATGGGGTTTTTGTTGGTATAAAAATAAAACACAGTCTTCTTGCTGCCTTTTCAATTAAGTACTGAAACTGATAGATGATATTCAAAATCTTGTTAAGAATCTTAATATTCTTGTTGGCTTTCTTATATTGATTTAACAAAACCAGTCTTGCTTAAAAAAAATGCAAAATTTCAAGTACACCATTGATCTAACACTGAGTGATCTTCAGATCAAGTTTCAACAGTATAAAACAACCTTTAAATTGTTTGGTTTGAGGCAAATCTGGTTTTGTTTCTATCTTGGATCTCGGGCTTGGTAGGACTGTGTGTCTTTGACCTCTCACAAGGCTAAGTTCCTTGAAGCACTGTGCATACAGGTAGTAAGCAAAGACAACCAAAAACTGAGAGGTCATGGGAATTTTTTTTGCCTTTTTTTTTTTTTAAAATTAGGTTTGATCCAAATTGGGTGGAAATCAACATTTTTCTGAATTTCCAGCTAACTAATTTCCTCTGCAGTCCATGGTGTGGCTGACTAACCACATCTGTCAGTGCCATAAGCAACTGCAGGAGGCCTTCACTGGCATATCAGGTTCTGTCAGCCCAAGGGCAGGTGTCAGGAACACCTGTGCTGTGGCCGCAACCTGCCAAATTGCCTCAGCTTCAGTATAAATTTATCAAGTAGAACATTACCTCTATTGCCAGTTAAAGCATTATTTTGTTCTACCTTAGTCTGGCTGATCTGAGGTTAACTGTGTTCCTCTCCAGGCTTTCTATTCCTTTAGGAATACCATCCTTAAACCCATGGTATTTGCTGTTTTCATTGTCTTAATACTATTCTTTGGAAGAGCCAAAATGCACGTCTCCCCCTAGCTATTCTGGGCACCTTGGAAGCTAGCAATGTCATCACCTCGATGTAGGACTCTTCCTGCAGCCAGTTTTACTAAAGAAGGAAGGCTTCCAAGGCAGTGGTGTGAGCTTATCACTACTAGCAGTCTGGTTACTGCAAATGTCTTAACTGTAAAGCTTCTGCAGTTTTCCTGAAAGGTGGATCAGTACTATTAACATTCTTTTTCATTTTTTTCTTTTGTGCTTGCTTAATTGCTGCCAAAGACTGTGATCATTTAATATTTTTATAATGAACATAGAATTATTTTTTCTGTAGTTGTTATTCAGTTTGTACAATAGAGTTTAAGCAGGACCAGAATCAATTAGCTCTCTAAATCAGCAGCTTTAAGTCAGAACCATTACTTCCATTGTATGAAGCCATAAGTACTTTCTATTGAAATACAGATACCTATACAAGTTAAAGAGCATTTTATAAGTAGCACGCCTGCTTTGTGTTTCTGCATTATGCATTTTTATCCCAATGTATTCCAAATCATCAATATATCCAAAACTGAACCATGCAAGTTCAGTTCAAAACTGAACCTTCCCTTAGGGAAGACTACATCCTCAGTCACGATGGTCCTCTTGACATTTTGGGGAGAGGGACGGTTCATAGAATCATAGAACAACCAGGTTGGAAGAGACCCACCGGATCATTGAGTCCAACCATTCCTATCAAACACTAAACCATGCCCCTTAGCACCTCGTCCACCCGTTCCTTAAACACCTCCAGGGAAGGTGAATCAACCACCTCCCTGGGCAGCCTGTTCCAGTGCCCAATGATCCTTTCCATAAAATTTTTTTCTAATGTCCAGCCTAAATCTCCCCTGGCGGAGCTTGAGGCCATTCCCTCTTGTCCTGTCCCCCGTCACTTGGGAGAAGAGGCCAGCACCCTCCTCTCTACAACCTTCTTTCAGGTAGTTGTAGAGAGCAATGAGGTCTCCCCTCAGCCTCCTCTTCTCCAGGCTAAACACCCCCAGCTCTCTCAGCCGCTCCTCATAAGGGCTGTTCTCCAGCCCCCTCACCAGCTTTGTTGCTCTTCTCTGGACTCGCTCCAGAGCCTCAACATCCTTCTTGTGGTGAGGGGCCCAGAACTGAACACAGGATTCGAGGAGCGGTCTCACCAGTGCCGAGTACAGAGGGAGAATAACCTCCCTGGACCTGCTGGTCACGCTGTTTCTGATACAAGCCAAGATGCCATTGGCCTTCTTGGCCACCTGGGCACACTGCTGGCTCATGTTCAGTCGGCTGTCAACCAACACGCCCAGGTCCCTCTCCTCCAGGCAGCTTTCTAGACAGACTTCTCCTAGTCTGTAGCATACATCCAGATGTAACCCAGCTGGAATGATGTTGATGGCTGATTACATCCCAATTTGACTGAACTGGTAAGTACAGCATTCAAACAGTAGTTTCTTAATAGCATCGTTAAACCCTTCTCTGATTCAGAAGTGTATTGATTCCTCTGCATCAACTTGAAACGTAGCTGTTGCTCATTGTAAAACATGGTTAATTCTGGAAAGAGGCTCAGTAGCCCTGCCATGAAAGGAACTCACACAACATTAACACAAGCTTTCTACAATAACCTTTCCACCCTCCTGAGGCCCACACTGAAATCAAATGGCTTTGCCAGAGCCAGATAAAGTCTGGTTCTTCTTTTAACTTGTGTATATCACATTATAAAGCAGTCTGGAGTTTTCAGGCCTACCAGCTTCTGCCAATAATCTGTTAAAGGAGAAACAGCCCCTTCATGTAGAAAGCAGAAAATTAGCAGTTGTTTGCACAATGCTGTTTTGGAGAAACAAGATCAAAACATGGAATCATCAGTCAGATAAATAGAGCTGCCGAAGCTTTGGTTACTGCCTTCTTTCGTTGCCTGATTTTGATGCTGAGCAAGGTCTTATCCGAGTTCTCAGCAAAGCTGTTTTGCTCCCTGTAGAGAGGGCAGTCATAATTTCAGGATTCAGGTGGTCTTGTTCTACCCATCCCTCTCTCATCTTTCCTCCCTTTATCTTGCTAAGCGAACAATCAAAAGCCTCAGTAGCGCCACATTTACTTTCTCTCTACAGATTCTGTCTGGTTGCTGGAGAAAATAGCTCTATAGCTCTAAACTGACTGTGACCAATGATAAATCATGTAGTGGGTCATCTTTTCAGTTGTGCTGAGTCTGCTCTGAATTGCCCCAGTGGCAAATGGTTCTGGGAGGCATTTTTTACACAGAGGGTATAGCTGCAGAGCCACCTCTTGTGCTGGGGCATGCCCAGTAGGAGAGAGAAGCAGAGAGCTGGGAGTCTGGTCATTTCTCCTCAGTACAGATGATCTGAGCCAGGATCAACAGCACATCCATGCAGCAAGCAATGATGAGCATCTGAAAGCAGAAATCTCCATTGGTGCTGGAAGAAGATAGCGGGCAATTGCAAGTGAGGAATAGCAGTCTTTGGTTGCCACTGTCCTGAACCCAGAGTTGATTGGAACCAGTGCAATTCAGTTACATTTTAACTCTACACAGGCTAAAGAAAGGTGCAAAGAGGAGGAACGGGACAGTTCTGAGTTTTGTCACATATTGTCAGGGCTCTTAATTTATCCCAGAGGAACCAAGTCCAGCATGGGAACCATCCTGCCCTTGTAGCCTTGTTATGGAAGCAAAGACCACAGCAACTCCAAACATTGTATGAATAAAATAATAATGAAGCAAAAATTGTATGCAGCAGTTTACAGTCTTAGTTGAAACAATCTGAAGCATTTCAGAAGGAGAAGGGAAATGAGGGAAAATGTTGCTGAAATAGAAATGTTTTATTTGGTGGAAAATTCTGACTTAATTTCCAAAACCATGAAAGACTGCAGTCAAAGCAGGAGCTGTAACGCCTCTTAAAAGCTGCATTTTTCATCTGCAGCTGTCATTCTTGTCTTAAGGCTGGGATCCCAAGATGACCCCTCTGCCTTCTTGCCCTGGAAGTCCTGGCCTCCCTCCCATGGGGCAATCCTGACTTCTAGGGAAGCTGAAGGTTACATGGAGCAAAGTGCAAATCTAGTCGAAAGACCTTGGGAATCCCTTTTCTCAGGTATTTATGTATTTGTTGTAGTATCTCCAAGGGCAGCTACATTTTCTATCAGAAAACATGTTTTTGGAAAGTCTTGTTTACATTCAGAGACAATTTCAATATTAGCAGTGCCTATTAGCATTGGTTCTGTTAATGAGTGCTGCTCCAGGATGGATGCATGACAGCCTTCTCCATGTGACTGATGCTTTAACCTTTCATCTGCATGAAACTTGTTTTGTCCACAGTGATAAACATGGGAGATGAGGTATATCAGTCTTGGACAAGGATGCTCAGAGAAATGAGAGGATGCTAGTTGATGAACAGAGGGAGACAGAGAGATTAGGATACACCCAGTCACCTTTAAATCCTTCTTTTTAAGTCCCAATGAAGCTAATTACGTAAGATACTCATGATACTACCCATGGAAAAAGAAACCTTGCAGAACTCTCCGGTGCTGGCTGTCCCTTCCATCAACGGAACATGCTGCCTTTCAGCCGACTGACCTGGACAGAGTTACTGGAGTCCTACTTTCACATGCATAAACTGTTTTTCAATCATTTCTCTTAACACATGAGCAACAAAAAAACTTGCCTTCCTCCAGCCTTTAAACATTTCCTTAATTTCTTCTTTATCTTACTGTACAACCTAGTTTTCTGTCAGTTGTTGTACTTTGTTTTGGGTTGGTTTTTAAAAAGGGGACGTCTTTTAAAGGTTTCTAAGCTGTGAATTGAGATTTGATAATTCCTATTTATCAAACAATATCAGCATACAAATACTACTGAATTGAGCCTTCAACACCAAAGGAAAATCCACAAGGACACGGTGTTTATCTCTTATCAATGGCATGGTGATGGGAAATTAATCCGAGGCTGTTTCCCTGTCCTCAGATTGAGAGGTCCAAATTATATCTCATGACACTGCCTTGGCAAGAGCGAGGTGGAGGCAGTACCAAGCCCTGCTTCGGCAGCTGCCCAGGGTGGATCTTGGGATTCACAAGGTGAGAAAGGAGCAGGATCTGCAGCACTGTGGTGGGACATTTTGGAGAGCATGTGTGAATCTGCACTCCTGGGCTCTGGGCCCAGCTCCACACCTGCCAGCCAAGGCACCAGTGCTAGCTTACAAGCACTTGACTACCTGTGCTAAAGGTTAGCATCCTTGGCACCAGTTCCATTTCTTGTTTAGTTTTGCAATAAGTACAACACATGAGCAATACTCAGCTGCTGTCCCACAGGGCTTTTACTAGCTAGATAATTCTTGGTGACTCAAGGAGGGCTGGTCTTGAGGACTGGTTTGATGCTAGAGCTTTTAAAACTGATGCTACCTTTGAACTGAGACGAAAGATGAGGAGTTTGATGCTAGATCTGAAAGAACTTGCTGTTCCTTCATTAGCTGGTGAGTCAGTTACATTCAGTGACTCTTAGGAAACAAAACTTTAGCAACCAGCTCTCCTCTTCAGACCGGTGTGGGGGAGAAATCAAGGGCTTGGTTCACTGCAGCTTGGTACAAATTCTTCCTTTCCAATTTGGTAGTGTTTTCCAACAAGCTTGCTCTAGTATAGAGATTTTGCTGCCTGCAGGAGAGCTGTGAATGGAACAAGCTGTTACAACACTGAGAACTGTGAGCAAGACATTCACCAGGCAGAAGTCAGTAGAACCCCTCTGTTTTATATATAATGAATCACCTCCCATACAGAGTGACAAATGTTGTGATAACACAGACAACGCGTGTTACTGGCCAGTACTATGATATCATGGAATCTTGTTATGCTGGGTTCGCATCCTGCTCCTTTGCTCCTTTATTCCTGCTCACATCATCCAGCCCTGGAGAGCCTCTGTTATACCTCTTCCACCCCAAAGCTGAGGAACTCCCCCAGAGCTGGATCGCCATGTAAGAAAGAAGATGAGTGAAAGAGAATTGCACCACACCCTCCTTTTTTGGTGGCTGGTGGTCTCAGAGCTGCTGAGTGGTCTCATCCATTGGATAATCGACTGGGGAGGGGGCTATGTACATTGACTGGAGTGGGGTGAGGACTGAACTCAGCACAGCCTGTTTGACTCCAGGTTCAGGGGGAATTTTGAGGGACGAGTGGTAAACCCCATGGGGAAAGTAAGCTGGTTAGAGCAAGGAGATAATGTGGGGAGAGTAAGAGGACAAATGCATCTAGACCCCACTGATCTCACACTGAAAAGCCTTTAAAGTATCATGATATGGTGTAGGCACTGTGGGTTAATCCAGTAGCATCACTCATCACCACTCCCATGATTATCTGGTACGTAGTACTCTGTCCATTTTGTAACCCCTTCTTTCTCCCAGAGAAGAATGAATTAAAATAAGAGGTTCTGTACTAATTTCAAAGTGGATGCCTTGAATCAGAGTACAACAAAATATGCATTGATCCCACTCATTCCCAGCACTATCACTGTAATGCCAATGTTTTTTATTACAAGTGTAATATTACAAGTTTCTGTTATGCAGCAGTTAAACCCATTTTTACCAAGCTTGGATATGCAGGGAAAGCAAGGGAAAAAGATCATTAGAACAAGTATTAGTGAAGGAAAACTAGTTAGCCCAGCGCTGAGGTTCACAGCTTTAACCTGTTCAAGCAGCAGTACATTAACCTAAAAACGTACCCTTTCCACTTTTTCTCTCCACATTGTATTATTCCACCACCACCCACTAGTAGCTTGTTTTTTGCCTTCTTCATAGAACCTTGCACTGAGTCCCGTCTCCCAAACCAGAGTGCAACTCTGCACCTTCATCAAGCTGTGTCACTAAGTGCACTATACAATTTTTTTTTTCCAGAGCTGAATCCTGGTGATGAAAAGAAGATAATTCCTCTGCAGGAAACTATTCATTGCCTCAAGATCGCTCCCAGCCTACAGGATTTGAGCCTACAGCTCTGGTCTCCTCAGCCTGTGCCCTCAACCTAGTCTTGTCATGGGGCTGTGTTGTCCCTTGTAGGTATATGCTGTAGCCAGGAATGGAAGCACAGTGGATCAGAAAAAGTGAAGAAAGGAGCCTAGTCTTGGACAGTACTAGAATTATTTATTTAACATTAACATATCCTGCCTTCAGATTTCCTGCCTTTGCTATAAAATGATATAAAGTGCACATAGATGCGGACTAGGTCCGTGATCTGGGTTTTGAGACCATAAACTGAACTGATTTTCTCCTTATTTTTGCAAGTTAAAACAATTCATCTTATCTCACTGGGGCCAGGATTTTGATAGAAGATCGAAAGAGCTGTGGAAAGATTCAGAGTTAGGCCCAAAGCTGTAAAAGCTTGGGATCTGTATTTGGACCCTAATTTTGGCCCTTTCCTTGGCTCCTCCACTGACCAAGCACTTTTCTGTGTTCTCTCTGATAAGACAGGATTATTCTGCTAAACTTTAATGCAGGGCTTTGGGAGAGGCTGGAGAAAGCCCTTGAAGTATTGATGGAAAAACCATTGCAGTTCTCAGTTTCTAGAAATGTCCATATATAGCCGAACTTAGGCAGTCTCAAGTGGATTTATTTATCCTAGCAGACTGTGTGCTCTGTAACTTTTTCCAACGATACTCTGCTCCTCAGGTTTACATTCCCAGAGGCTGAATTCTGAAAAGATCAGCCTTGAAGAACATGCTGTGACATATCTCAGCCAAGAATTACAAGTCTCCCTGTCCTGGCTTTATAGTCTCTCTGTTGTCAGATCACCTAAAAGGATCCTAGTCCACCACTTTTGGTGTTACAGACTGGCAGCAAGATGAGACTGGCAATGCTTTGTGCAAGGTACATACCACACATGCGTAAGTGCATGTGCTGCTGCTGATATATAGCCCCTTTTAGCACATTTCCCCCAGTATTTCTGTTGTTTAATGTATCTACTAACTTTCAGAGAAAATGCGAGAGGTAGTGTTCTTTGTGGGAAAACTGAAGCGTGGTGTTATGTGACATTTTTTCAGTCTCTTCATAACTTGCTGATAGAGCTGAAGGACAGTTTGGGTCTCCTTATTCCTGGCTATTTGTGCAAGAGACAGCCCGCTGCTGCAAAACTCCTAATGTCGTTGATAACACTGCTAGTCTGGGTGGTACCGCATTTGCCAGAGTGCTTTGGAGAGCAGGGAGAGTCGCTGGGAGTTTAGCTGACCACAGGGGTACATGTGGCCCTCATGGAGAGTGACACATACGTGCCGTGCTCAAAGAGCGTTTGCTACTTACCTTCATGCTCAGGCTTGACAGTAATGCCACCTCCTGTCAGGAGTGCATATGATGGGGTGCCTCACAGCAACCTGCCTTGTTCTTGGTTCTGCCCTGCCCCAAAAGCCCTTCATTAATTTCTGCCCCCACAGCAGATTGCCTGTTTCCCAGAAAAGGCCATTCCTCCCACAGTGAGAGAGCAAGGTTTCAGCCCAGTACAAATCCCTTTGGGAGATCCTCTTTTTCTTTTGGGAGCTTCACAATGATGCTGCTGCCTTTGTTCCTGTCTCCATTTCCTCCCTGTGACTCCACTGACTCCTGTGCAACCTGCTCACCTGCTGTCTGAAGTGACCTTTCGCCCAGGTGATGTGTAGCTCCACCTTTTTGTTTTTCACCATGTTGCCCATTGTCTGAAGTAGGGAAAGCTCACTCATCAGCATCAGGATGAAGAAAGCAGAAAGCTCACCCTTTATTGAGATTCTCGCTAGAAGGAAGGAGGCCAGCTGTAATGGCTTCATGTTACCAAATGGCTTCCCAAGTGACTATATGTGTCTTCACAAATTTACCAAACTTTTTCTGGGGTTGGGCCAGGACAAATGTAGCCTATACTGGTCCACAAGTTTGGTGTATTGAGGCACGGTCTCCACGTGTTGATCAAAGACCTTTATTAAGCAAAAGCAATCCCTTTTATACACCTGCCTCATTGAGGCAGTGCTTTTCCACTTGCCCAAATAGCTCAGTTATGCTTATTGTTTTCCAACCTTGCAAAGTCTGTTTTTAGCACAATTATCTGCAGCTCTTAGCAACGACCAGGGGGCTGCGGTCACCTCCCTTCTGTATCCCATGGTCTCTTGCGCACCAAGGCAATAATATCTTTATTGGTTTTGGTTAACAAATCACCACCTGGCCCCACACACAACACCAAGGTTTTGCAAGGGGCTGTGTAGCTCTATCTTTGGTGGCAGGGCCACTTTATTCTCTTGCCACAAATGCCGAGGTAAACCTCAAGCAGCTCCAGCATCAGCACTCAGCCGTTGCCAAGCAGAAAGCTTGGCGCCAGCAGAAGTGACACCCAGGCACAGCCCAAGCCCATCGGGTGCCACTTGAGCCTCCCTGGGACCTGGGCTGGAATATCAAATCCAGGGCTATGATCTGAGAAGACAGGCTTTTGCAGGACTGCTTTTTCTCCCAGGCATAGTTTCTCAATTTATCCAAATTAAAATAATGAACAAGGGTGACTCTTTAAACCAAAAATTCTGGGAGTAATCCTTTAACTACAGGAATTTACTTCAGTAGCAATATTTTGTAAACAGAACTCAAAATTGGGCTTTAGTCACCACTCTGTATTTCACCATGGCCTGGATTGTACTTGGCCCCCCTCCAGGAAGCCACTTGATATCCATGTGAGACTTGACAGGGAGGGAATCCAGACTGTGCAGTGATCACTGACACCACTCATTTGACAAGAGGGGCTTTTCTCTATCCTGTTCAAACGAAAGGGATGTTTTATGTTTATGGTCAGCAATAACTGGAGAAACATTTTCATCTTCATCTGCTATATGTGAGTCTGGGCCGTAAGGATACCTTGCAAGCAAATGGCATTCAGCACCAGGAAGAATTTGACTTTTAGGCGATGTGACCCCATTGACCTAAATACTGCCCAATAAACCATAAACAATATGTTTAAAAACATTGCAATTTTTGTGATATCATGTTTCTATAGCAAGGCTTCAAGGTTACGCTGGCCTTTTTTTTTTTGTAGTCATTTGACAGGATGACTGAATTCTTTATCAAATTCTGATTTGTACCTGAGAGAGTCTCATGCTTCCTGATGATCGTTCTCACCACAGGGTCCCCAGCATGTTCCAAATTATCAGTAGAAGGGCACAAGTGAAACAGACCACAAAGTGGATATAAGTGCCACCTACCATCCATTACCTGTACCTTATTGTCCTTTCTTTGAATGGTAAGAGGAAAATCCTGCTGAAGTACTGATTTCTTCCTGTGGGGTATGTTATTCTGACTGCTCATGGACCTATGAGGGAGTGCACCTTACCAAATCTAAGAAGGGTCAGGACCCCTGCATAACAGATTAATCTCACTGTTGGGTAGTGTGTCTAGCAGTGGGAATTGATTCAAGATGACAAGTTAGGAGCTCTCAAATCGCAACACTCAGCTTGCTCTTCTCTGCTGCATCTGAAGGTCATCTCAACAATCACAAGTTCCAAAAATAGAGATTGGGAATTCTTTGTGCTTGCTTGTTTTTAAATGAGGGTGTTTCACATTTTCAGGTTCTTTCCCTCTGAGTTTGGAGAGGCATGAAACAGACTTCTTAGGGAAAAAAACACACCATGCCTCCTCCCCTACCCCTGCCTGAACAGTGGAGACGACTGCTCAGTCTGATGAGTCCAAAGCATCAGCTAATCCGAGGTGTGAGAAAATTATGTAAAGTGCCTCTACTGGTGGATGTCTGACAAAAGGAAACAAAGCCGTGTTACTCAGAGAATGCGGAAAGGTAAGAAAACAAGGAGTCTGAAGTGATTTCATGTCAAGGTTGTGTTGGGGAAATGTATTGGACTTCCTACTCAGTGGTTTAAGCTTCTAGTCCCAAGGAATCTAATTTCTGGAAAACACGATTACAAGGATGGAAAGGAGGAAAACTCTTCACCAAGTAAGGCGTTGCTCTATGAATAGAGAATGGATACAGCCAGAGTCTGTAGTGACTCAACAAGGAAATTAATCGAGTGTGAGATTTCACACCAATGAGTGAAACAGGCTTTTAAGACAACTTGCTTATTTTGGGGTTTAGTGTGATTTTTGTGTTGTTTT
Source organism: Phaenicophaeus curvirostris (assembly GCF_032191515.1). Classification (NCBI taxonomy): domain Eukaryota; kingdom Metazoa; phylum Chordata; class Aves; order Cuculiformes; family Cuculidae; genus Phaenicophaeus; species Phaenicophaeus curvirostris. Next base: position 52,971,179 of record NC_091396.1, on the reverse strand, counting down.
CTATTTGTTTTGGTGGTTTGGTGTTTTTTTGAAGTCTGCATGGAGACTTCTGTGTCCTTTAAACAGGCTATTCCTTGAAACAGATTTGACCTCATAGTGAAAGCAAGCCAGTGAGTTTTCATGGCTCAAGGTCTGAATGTAGCCAAGAGATAAACTATTTATAGGCTTAACACCTGACTAGGTGTTAAATAGCTCTTGCTGATAGACCTTTTGGTGCAGAATTATCACTTCAGACTGAGACTGTACTGAAATCCCAAAGATCTGGAATGCTTGAAAGGATTCAGGTAGTTTAAGATACATTTAAGAAAGTGCATTAAGAAATGCATCTTCTGCAAGGTTATGTGTAACTCAGCAGGATTAGAAACTTTGGTAGATGGGACCCTTAAACATATGTAAACAACACATCAGTGAATTTACTTGAAAGAAAATCACCAATGTGTTTAAATACAGCATTAAAACACAAATGAGTTTATCTACACCAAATGTGCCTTCTACAAGTTGGGTTTATGTTTAACAGCCTCCACGGGTGGTGCCCCCCACCCCCATTCTAACACAAATATTCCCTTGACCCCAGTATATTTGTTATAAAAGCAAAAGAAAAAAGTATCAAAGCTTGTTTCACTGACTTGCTTGTTTGGAGAAGCTGAAAGAGCATAGTTGACCTTAGACATGGGGAGGGGGTCAGGGAGCAGGACTGTATTCATTTTATAGTGTAATAAATGTTTCAACATATCACAGCCCTCTTGTTGCCTTGCATGGGGTTACAGGAGTCACAGCCAATTTGCTGCAAAATATTGAGCTCTAAAACAGTCTGGAGCCTCCTCTCCTCCAACTCTAATCCTCTAATGAAATAGTGGAGAAAAATAGACTGTGTCACTCACAGAAAGGTAGAAGCAGAAGTTCAGCGCTGTCCCCCTATCCACAGGACTCTGGAGCTATTTTAAGGCAAGCTCCACAGTTACCTGGAGGAAGACAATGCAACCATGGTCAAAACTAAGTCCTAGGGGCCAAGCATGTTCTCCGTAATCTTAAAAAACAGCTGGGCAAGGTAAATATGCTGCAATTTGTCCAGGAAGGTTTCTTCAGGTTGGCTCTGCCAGAGTGTTGTATGGTTGTGTGGAGCCAGGAGCACAACAGAGCTAAAAAGCAACAGGCTTACTTTCTTCCCAAGTATATTTGTATTTATTAGTTGAAGAACATTTCTGTTCCTTGACTAGTATCTGCTGGAGAAGTGTGTGCTTCTAGTTCCCAGCCATAGGCTATCCCACTGCCAAACTGGGCTGCAGTTATAATAGAAAGGATCTGGCTCCTTTGTCCTCTGCCTGCAGCTTTACAGTACTGACCAGGCACACAGGCTCAGCCCCAGGAAAGTGGGTTTGACTTTCTCCCTGCTGCCCCCACCACCTGCTGCCAGCTACACTGCCAGCATAGCTCTTTGCAGAGCTGACTGCTGATGGCTGCATTCACCAGACCACAACTCAGGAGAGAAGGGAGGCAGCGACAGTTGCCTTTTTACTGTTATTACAGCAAAAGAGCCAGCAGGTGCCTTAGAGTAACAAATACTGCCAGGCAGTTTGACACTGGTTTTCAGCAGGAAATCTTTATATACTTCATATTTAGCAGCTTTCATCTCTAGCTTTCACCATCTGGAAACAAAAATGAAGAAATATGCAAGACTAATCTAAAAGAGTTAGTTCAAACTGTGTGAACAAAATACGTTGTTAAAGAGATCCTTTGGTGTGAAGGGAGTTTTTAATTGTGCTATGCCAAACAAAGAGGATTTTCATGATGTTGGAGGACTATATAGAAACAACTATCCTTTAAGGGGGAAATACAGCAATTTTGACAGCTCAGCCTCCCAATGGCCTCCTGAAATAATAGTAATGCTAATAGTCACAATACTTAATAACAGCAAGTATTAATGACCTGTGGTACTAGACATTAATGAGATCAACTCCCAGATTTTGTGTGCAATGTTCATGAAAGGCAGACTTAGACCAGACAGGTGCAGGCAGGGAGTGCTGAGCAGAGCTGGGAACTGAGAGCCTATCTGGGACAAGAGGAACTTGGCTGGCTTAATGCTAGCCAGCAAATATCCCAGAGTGGATACCAGTGCTTTCTATAAATAAAGCAAGGGCAAAACACTAGGGAGAATGAAGAGCCTGTTAAACTGAAAAACAGAGCTGGCAGCAAAAGAAATAAAGGGCCATGAATGAATGAGAAGAAAGTTTGTATTCGGAAAGGTCTTGAACAATAGGTGACTGGGTGCAATGCGAGCTCTGGCTAGAGCACCATCTCTGCATGCTGTCATTGCAAGCTACAGCCTCTTGAAAGCCTAATGGAGGTGCCTAATTTGCTTAGCAATCTCCCATAGGTGTTGAGAGTCTCTTGGGAGCTGCAAGCTCCTTGTCCCCATGCAGCCAGCGCTGCACAAACTGGGCAGCTTCATGCTTTTCTCACACCTGAGCTCTGTCAGAAGTGGCTGATGACCAGCTGAGGTCCTGAGGTTTAAACCTGGAGGGCTCCTCACAGTGGGGTTGCAGCACGTCTGTCAGGACTAAGCCCCTAGCAATATTTATCCAGAGCCACTGTACTTTAAACGGGGCTAGAGGAGGAGGAGGCAGTGCTCCACATCCACATTTTGGCACAGCTTCTTTATTGACAGCCAGGCTGACCTCCACTGACTGCAGAAGGAACCTGAGCTCCCAGATCTCTAGTCCTCTTTCACCATAAACCAGGATTCATATTGCCCAACTTGGCAGTTCTGAAGCCCCTTACTGTGTCTAACCCAGATATTCTTGCTTGTTTTTGATGGGTCTCATTATAGTCTGAATGGGCATTTACATGGTGACCCCAAACAAAAACAGGACCGTGACGGTTTTAAGAAGTTCCCATTTGGTCAAAATTAACCATGAGACCTCCTCAGGCCATGCTAGGAGCCATCATGACCCAGGGTCCCATCTTTCTACAGCCCCTACGAAGCATAAAGTGGGAAGAAACTCTTCAATCAAGGGTGCACTAAGCAGCAGCAAAGGGGACAGTTGTGGGCTGGACTGTAATTGCACCGTTATGACTGCTGAGGCTGTTGGGACACTGCTATGTGTGTTTGAGCAGCCCTCAGTCTCTGACATCCATGGAGTTGGCTGGGTCAAGCCTCACTCAGTGAGGTTTTATGCTGGATTTAGGGCACATTGATGTAAATGAATAGCAAATTGTCACACACCAGCTGGTGTGGGACAAACTTACTAGATTTGAGTCTAATCTCCAGAAAGACGTAACCTTGTGCGGGGTTTTTAGTTGAATAGAGGGAATCCTGGTAATCTCTAGGCATTTCAAAAAGGTGTCAAAGTCGGAAGATCAACCAGCTCTGAAGCTGATGAAAAAAAGTGAAATACCTTGAAGGTCAATGCAGCCCACTCAAGTTCTGCAATGCCCAAGGAGGTACCACATCTCTCTCATGATTCATGGGGTGTAAAGTGATGCCACTGCAGAGCATTGCTCAGTCCCTACAGTTACATAGTTACATACAGGAGGGATTACCTGAAGTAGGATTTGAAACATGTTACAAACCAAACAGGAGTTGTCCATAACTCCAGATGCTATTGTTGAAGACTTGGAACTAAGTTTTTTCTCCTTAACACAGTATGTTTTTCATCTTTGGTTGCATTCCTGATTTGCAATTTTTTTTCTAGTGATTAATAACTAGTTTTGGGTTGCTGTATGTATAAAAAAATGCATAGTTTTTCAATGTATGGTTTTCTTTGAGGGAAGTCCCCATATAAAAATTGGCTCAACTTAAATTTGAACAGACAGTTTGAATCTATCGTATGCTTGGCTTCCTGCACTCATGACACTGCCTCAACTTGGCTGTCGATATGCTGTACTAAGGTAATTTTCGTGAAGAACAGTGTGCCATGCGCTTACGTCTCTAAGGACCCAAATGGATCCAAATGACAACAGACAAATAGCTGAAAACATCTGAGGTGAGCTTGGCTGACACACATGCTGTGCACTGAGAAGGCAGTGGTTTATTTAAGAGTTAAGAGTTTGCTTTGATTTTAGGAGAGAATGCCATTGCCTGAGATTCTCTGACATACATGTGAATAGGCAAAAAGATTTGTCTAACCTCATGGATGATGGGAATGTGAGTGATACGTTTGTCCTCCTCTTCCCTGGGAAAATGCACAATCAAATCAACCAAAGCATCCCCCAAATCATGAATTTCTTCCTTGCTATTCAGTAGTCTCTACATGATGAAATGGCCTTTGGCCTTAGCAGGTATTACTTTTGCCTTTGGAAAAGAATTCAGAGCTGACTTTCTCTGTGTAAAACTCTTAAAGAAAAGAGTCATTCATGGATATGCAGAAATAGCTGAGTGTCATGCAGGACTGCCAGTCCTTCTGGTATCATACCCACATTATGAGAGTAAGGAGAGCAAGACATATCCCTCATCTTTCAGAGAGGGTTGAAGGTCATAATTTCTCCTCCTCCGGGGATCAGTGGAAGAGGCTGACCACATGCTAATAGTGATGATGCCTCATCCATGCAGGGCACAATTGTAGATCACCTTATCTTCATTCCAGAAAAATACCACCTCTGTTGCCAGGTGACAGCACCAGTGGGGGACAAGGTGTTTGCATCAGCCAGGAATTCACTCTATTGACTTGTTTTTTAAAAATTGGCATTACTTATTTGCCAGAAAAGGCTGATTATGCAACAACTTCATCAGGTGTCTTTTGATAATATTTTTAGTTACTCATTTTGTGTTGAGATGCAATTATTTAACTCTTTGGCCAAGTCAAATTCAATGATGTTGATGTAAATTGAAAAGGATTCAGCTGTGTTCATTGGTGTTATCATCAGGTAAGTTAGAAGAGCTGAGAGCAGGATGAATCTTCTTGTCTTTAGTAGATTCGTCATCAACATGCCAAATTCAGTGATGGTTTGAAAAGTTCTTTAACAAATTATTACTTGATGACATAGGAGGTTTAATATTCTGATTTTTACAGAGCTTGATTGGTTTCAAAAGCAATTACACTACCTGAAAATTTATCTTTTATGAAACAAGGTCATTTCAGTCATTTTTTTATTTCAACATTTCTTTTATGTTCAACATTTAAGTTAAATTGAAATATAAGAAGAAATCTGATGTATTTTATTAGATTTTACTTTTTAAGGAAAAGCTACACTGCATGTTTAAAAGCAGATCAAGACTTTACTTCTGGAAGAAGACCTTGTGTGAGAAATATCAGCTTGTAGCAATGAGATTCTTTCCTTAATACATTTCTTAACATTGATAATGGTAATGCTATGTGGTGCATTGTGTTGGCAAACAATCACACAGCTCTGCTTGGCAATGCATGATAGCAAAGATGAGAATGGCTTGTGTTAAGACAAATAAAAGAGTCTCTTTCATTGCTCTGGCACCGGTGCTTTTAGTGCCAACAGGGTTTTGGTCAGAGTGTTTACAGAGATGACTGTTCTTTGAAATGTTCTGCATACAAGATGAATGGGTGTTTTTATAAACATATATATATATACATGGGCAGGGCTCCTTGGGAGGACAAAGTGGACTAAATACAGACTGAGGTAATATAAACCAGACCTGTCCAACTTCTTGACAAGCTGACGCAAAGATTTTATGGTAGTACTGCACTCAGGGGCCAGGCAGTAAATACATTGCATCATATTGCCCAGTGGAGAAAGGCATTGAGGAGGCAGGCAGGCTTTCCAACAGGAAGACTCAACCCAGGACATGACAGCCTTTACATCTCACTTCTTTTTTAAATTTAACTTCAGTGTACAATTCTGAAGATCCTGGTAGGCACGACTGACATGTATTTATCAGTATAGTTCAGAATGTGTTGGTCTCTTGAATGGATCCTTCTGTGTGGAGAGATGCTAAACAACTCTTGAGGATTTTCTTCAGATGAAATGTTTATTCTGCTATCTCTGCAGAGATTAATTCAGTAGATATGACTGCTGGAGTCTTGGAGACAGTACCTGGTCTCATATGTTTTACAAACTGGAAAATGAGATATGGTCCCAGTTGTTAATTTTCCACTGGGCACAGAATAAGACTGGCAGATCAGGGATAGAAAAATGAGGCTTCTGTTCCAGGATTAGTCCCATTCAGAATTTCTTAAGTGATCATATGCACTTGATATGTTTACGGTGATAAATTTTGGAAGTCTGGAGTCTTTTATTACTGGAGGTCTTCCAGGGCAAGCTGCAAGACAATGATTTTGAAATGTGCAAAACTATTGGGCATGTCTGGTATGTTGCTGATTCTTTTGAAGAGATACTCTTTTGGAAAGAAATGCTACGAACACATATAGGGAGGACCGTGCCCTTCGGATCTTTTCTCCGCTTTGAGAAGGCCAATGGGCAAGTCAGCTAGATGTCAGCAGCTAGGCAAGTAAGTTTGGGCAGCAATTTAGATAAAGCAGGTCGATGCACATATGTGTCAGAGCTCTGCAGTGTGTAAATAGACACCACAGTGGCAAGCACATCACCATTGAGGGATGGATTAGATGGACTTACGAATAAGCAGCAGCTGCACATACTCAGTTTCCCATATCTGTCTTAGGCTTTTCTGGGGCTGAGTCAACCAGTTGTGCACATATGTGTCATATTACGCATGGTGTTGTTCTGTCTTCTTATTTTTATTGACTCCATATTATCTCCCATAAATTCTGATTTTGCAATGATGAATCATCTCACTGCCTTCTAGAGTCTCCCTTACCTATGTTGCAAGATGGATTAAAATGCAGTCAGTGCCTACTGACATCATCCCAGCTGGTGTTTGGCTTCTGGGATGCCACCCTCAGATGCACAGCACTAAGTTTACAGAGAGCTGTTTTACACATACAGGAAAGTTACTACTCAGATGTTCTTCCTTTTTCTCCTAAAGTCTTTGAAAAACTGCAGTTTCTGAAAATCTCAAACCAACATGTTGCCCATAGAGGTTCCTTCTTTTAAATTAAAGAGCATAATGGGGATTGCATTTACCTACCTGTATTCACCCAGCTTGGTCAGCAAAACATTTCAATTGCTGTACTGCAGCTGCAGCAAATACCTCATGTGAGATTGCTGGGGATCCTCAGTCGCTCACAAGGAGCTGGGAGTGCAACAGGAGTCATTACCAACATGCAGTGCTCCATGCACTAAGCAACATATATTTTGATGACTTCTCGTACAAAGGGAGGGAGTGGAGTTTGGGGAGAAAAGTTTTTTAACAGTCTCTACCTGCAGTCTGCCCCACTTTGTTTTAATTACACCAAATTATGATTTGGAGCAGTATATATATCAAGATGGATGCAAATCTCCCACCAATCTCCATTCAGCAGGGGGGAGCTGAGGGGAGCTGCCTTCCCAGCCATGACAGCAGCCCTTGTTCCCCTAGCAGCCTTGGTCATGTCCAGGCAGATGTGGTAGGAGAGGTGATCATGGAAATCAAGGCTCGCCCTGGTAACTGTTTCTTCTATGTGCCACTATGCAGAGATCTGCCAAGTCATGTCCCTTCCTAGCCACACATAACACATCAGGGAGAATTTCAGCCTGAAGGCTTCAAATTAACAGAAAAAAAATCAATATAATCAGTTCCCAAGATACCACCAAATACAAATGTTGCAAAGAAAGTTTGAGGGCTAGGGTTAGATTTCTCAGTTTTTCAGAAACTGCTCAACTAGCTTGATGCTGTCCTTTCTAATACACAGTTCTTAGTCCCCTCTTTACATCTGTATAGACCTACTGCAGTGTATGCAGAGATACACATTTTATATTTTTTTAATCTTCCACCAAACTGGCCTGCTCTTAGCAGTATCGTGTTTGGTTTGCAATACAAAGTATGTTTTTCCCCTACAAAGTAATCAAAAGAGGTGCAGAGTCCCATACTTATATCTGGGTTACGCATTTTTGGTTTTATGTAGTTGTAAATTTATTTTAATGTAATTTATTTTGGTTTTCTGCTAATATGCAAACTGTGCTGCTAATTTTTATGATGATTTTTTTTTCACTGGGGATACTTAGCCAGTACAGAAATCTGACCTGTCCACTCATGATAGTAAAGACATACCGTCCCTAAGACAAACTCTTTTCTGTTTGCTCCAATTCAACTTAAACATGTGCATAACACACACCTATTTTTTATATTTCATTGACGCTGTTTTCAGACAGAGTGGTGGACTTTGTGCACAAGTGGCTATCATATCCTTTCCAGGCATATTTACAGTTATGGCTGTCAGCAAATAACCCTGGACCATGTGGGAACAGCAGAGAGCTTTTCACTCATCTCCAAAGAGCCTGAAGTCTTCTCGTTTTTTTCTTTAATGGATGTAGGATGTCATGCTGCAGCTCAAAAGGGAAAGTATTAATACATGATGAGAACTTCACAGAGCATGTCAGTGTATGCCATTTGCATGTCACATCACTTCACAGATCTGAAACACGATTTAAAAAATCTATTGATAGAACATACTTGCCTCTCCCTGAAGTGCTTCTTTTGCTCCTCAGCCTAGGTTGCACTTTCTCTGAAAAAAAAAAGTATAGTTCCTCTAAAATAAACAGAGGTATACTGGTTTCTAGTAGCTAAAGATCTAGTTGTTCTTTGCATAAATAAATGCAAAAGACTACATTCCCTGATCTCATCTGTCAATTTTGCAGCATACGGTGGAGAGCTTAACAAGGCACAAAAAGCATCTGGAAGTAAAGTTTTAGCTGTATGAAGGAATTCATTATCAGAAGAAAGCTGAAGAGAGCCCACACCTTCTGTAATATTTTCCCAGCTACTCGTCACACTAATTTGTACCTGGAATAGATATCCTTTGGAAAAGGCTTTCATCCTCTTCACCCATGTACAGCAGATTTCTAGTAAGAATCTGTGCACCTGCACATAAATGTGCAAAGAGAGTGTTACTTCATGTATGTATTGAGACAACAATAATTTGTCATAAGTACTAAATTGTAATTACACTACAGAAAGAAAAAGCTGGTTATGCCTGATTGATCTACTCCTTTGTCTGTGTATGTGTGTTATTTCCAGGATGTTATGGGTTTTGGCTTTGTCCTCGCTTAGTCCACTGTGTCTCCATCAGCTTCTCTGATATAGGACCAATGTACCTGAGCGTACCACAAAACCAGTACTGATTCTCATGCTTTGTTATACAGATGTGATACAGAGCAGGAACAAACTGATACTGAGGCCAAACATGTGGTATACATTGTGGTTACAAAGATCAGTGATGAAGACAGCACCCTTTAATTACTCCAGTGGTTCCTGGTAAATCTTCCCCTTTTAAAAAAAAAAAAAATTAATAAAATTATTATGAAACACTCCATTCCTATTAACATCCTGAGCAGTGAGACAGGAGTCACAGACATTCCATAACACTGATGAAAATTTACACAAGAAATCACTTTTTTGTGATAGGAGCGTTTTGTCTCATTAATGTGCCTAAGGTTCTGCTGGTGCCATGTGCTGCACGAGCTGCCCAGGTGAGTATGCAGGCAAGTTCATTAAGAGCTGCTGCCTGCAAAAGTGAATTCTTGATGCATATATGGGTTTGGGGATTTTTTTTTTTTCTGTGACTGTGCTAGCCACAATTTCCTGTGCAACTTGAACTCAGTGTTCGCAGCATCCCCCGATGTTATTTCTGTGTGACTCAATGTGTCAAAAGTGAGGTTGGCACCTACAGCCTTGCTTTCCTGTAGTGCCTGGCTCACGGTGCCAGCATCTATTGGTGATGGAGGTCTCTCCTCCTGGTGTTCAAAGCCACATGTGAGTCTGCTGAAATGCAGCAAGAGGTTGTCAGAAGTTTGACAACAATAACACAGAAATGCGCTATTTACAGCTCTGGGACTCATTGTTTCAAAATGTCACAGAGATAAAGAATTTAGCAAGATTCAAACATGAGTTCAGCATTACATGAAAATGGCACTGCTGAGAAGTAAATAATCAGTAAAGTATTTTGAAAGGTTGCGAAGGTTCCAAGTTTTGCTGATCTAAACCAGTCTTTATGAGCTGAGTGGAACAATTTATCCTGCCAGAAGTTTCTTGCAAATGCTCCTGAAACACCACTGTCAGAGTCAGCCTATGTGATCTACCTAAGCTGACCACTGGCCTGATTGATTTTTAGGTACTAAACAACAGAAAATAAAATTGAATCAGGGATTAAATTATGATACATATCTATGACCATAACTGTTGTGACATACATGATGTACAATCACTGCAGAAAACACAAACCAGTGTTAATGAAAAATAGAATAAGCCAACCAAGAAATTACTCAATCTTTGCAGCATTTCAATAACAACATCTCTGATACTCTGCATGTACCTACTTACACTCATATGTAGAGTAGCTTAAGACATCCGAACTTATCTGACAATCTTGGGTCAAAAGGAAATCACTCATCAAAGGAAAAACTAGCAAACAAGATTTAAGTACTTTTGAAAGGCATTGTGCTGGCATGCATTCATAGCAAAGTGCTTTTTTATCTGGAGAGCAACCACAAAGCCGATGAGTAGATCTCCCTACACTGACACGGCAATGCGTCTTGCTTCAGTCCCAAAGACTGTCCCATTACAGGATAAGAGGTTTTTGGTGGAGGAGATCAGGCAGTATCCAGTGTAGCCTATGATGTGATTGATCATCCTTCCCCCACACCCAGACTGAGCCTGCACATGCTCCTGTCATATGCTGGGCACCAGCCCCCTCCATTTGGGCTGGACCAGCTTTAGCCTAGTGACCCAGGGTGTTGTTTGTATCCCATTTCCAATGCCTTGAAATAAAACCCTCTCCTTGCTCAGCTGCCACAGGAGTGTCAGTTCCTCACACTCCTCCAGCGCCTGCTCAGCCGCACTGCACGCTGCTTTAGCACTTCTAGTGCAACCTGATGACAAATTGATTTGCGCATTTAGCTGTTGGTCCCTCCATTTGATGGCCAGCAGCATTCGGCATTTTCTGTCTTATCCCAGTGACCCTCCCTCTGCCAGGCTGTAGCTCCTGGAACACAGATGGATGGGGACACTGTGCACCAGCTGGGGACCTACAAGGATGTTTCTGCAGCAAGGAGACACGGGAGCTGCTTGCTTCTCACACAGCAGGAGAGCTCGGCATTGACATCCATCACCTGCACATGGCCAGAGAGCCCACAGCCCCACCATCCCAGGCTTGGTGAAAACACCTTAACCTTTCCATATCAGCCAGGTGGGCCTAGATAAATGGCTAAGGATAAAAGCGTGGCAGCAGCTCAGAGAGAGAAAACACATCCTGTTTATCACTGAAGCTCTCAAGGCAGCTTGACTGAAGTTCAGCCTTTATCTGTGCTGTCATGCTTGTTCTCATCTTGTCCATGAAGGTGTTAAACAGATTTTCAACCTCACTTTGTGGTTTGCGCTTGTATAATATTTTTTTCCCCTATGCTCAGGGAGCTATAATGTTCAAACACAGATCAGGATGATGCTTCCTTTGGAGATCTGGGTCTCCCTGCCTCAGCCATGCTGACTGGTGTTATCTAGCCCTGCTGTAGCTGAGGAAACCATGTAATGTAGCAAGCTACTTCTTAACTATGAAACAATCTGTCCTCTTCTTGGCTTAGGGTGAAAGTTTTAAAAGCCATTTAATTCTGCTCTTGAGGAATAAGAGATCTCTTACTTTAGTGGGAAAAAAAATCTATAATATTTTCATAATTCCACTCTCACTTACCTATTCACGTCCTTTTTATAGTTAATCTAAATTATCATACATAAATTACTATGGCACAGTAATTACTACTTGATTAAAAAAAAAAGGAGAGAACAAATGCAGAAAATTGTTTTTTTCCTGTTATCTTGCTTTCAGTGATGTTTCTTCCCTTAATATCATTGTAACTTTTATTATTGCACTGCCTGCTTACCAGCTCAGTAGACAGAGTCCAGAAGCCTGCTTAATTAGGTAAGTGTATGGTTATTTTTAACTGAGTTGAATGTTATAAGTTTTTATGGCATGTTGTGCAATAGATACATGGTGGTGTCATATGACTTTCTGTCCAGACACTTGTCCTAAAATTAGTTCTAAATTTAACCTGAGAGATGTAGGGCAAATAATTAAATGTCAGCCCTAGAAAACAAACCTGTTGCACTGTGATTTTAATTCAAAGGAGACATAAACTTCTAATCCTCTCTCTGCGTACTGATCGCAGTCAGGGCAGGACAATGAAGCTTTCTCAGTGGCAGTATAAAGTACAGTTAATTTGATCAGGGCTTCAGACATTGTATTTATTACATATGAATTTGAGCCCACAGCAAAAACAGCACTGGGTAGAGATGATAGTGCAGTGTCCTTTAACACAGTCTATTCTGGTTCTTTTGCTGCTCCTGCCTGCACAGCAACCAAGAAAGTCCCAGGCCTGGACATCTCATCAGAGGGAGTAGACAAACGTAGCATGGCAGGAGTCAATGAGGAAGATAGCTCCCCCTTCTTAGATTTTCTGAGCCCCATGGCAGCAAGCCCACTTCCAGCTGGGGTGGCCAGAAGCCACCTTCATCATTCATTCCAAGTCAGGCAGGAACCTATCTCTCAGGAACCAAAACCACCTCCTTCTCCCTGGAGCTGTGCACATGAGGGGCTTACTGTGCCTTGCCACTCCAGTAGCATCTGCTAGCCATAGTGTAACTCCAAGTGTATAGAAAGTTCCTTGAAACTCATTGTTCTCAAAGTTACGGACATTTCTGTAAGCTTCTGAATTTAGGTAGGGGCATCTTACTAGCCCTCACCTAGGCAAAAGCAAGGAAGACTATAAGGCCCAGAGGGCGAAAGTGAAAAACCTTGGTGCTCAAGTCATCTCTTCTTCCATATTAGAAGTTCAATGAATGAGGGCAGACAGGAACAGATGCATAACACTTACCGACTTCTCGCTATGTGGCTGGTGTTGCCACAAGGGGTTTGGCTTTTGTGATAATGGAACCTTCTATGAGCACTTCAGTCTGCTAAGATGGGATGGAATCCACCTGTCTAGAACAGGCAGAGGAATCTCTGGCAGTAGGCTGGCCAACTCTGTAAACCGGGCTTTAAACTGAAAGACTTGGGGGAGAGACCTAGTATAGTAATGCCCATGCTACCACCACAACAAATTTGGGAAAAAAACAGGCCAGCCAAAGCAGTGTAGAATGTGCCTTACCTGTCTCCCTAAATGAAAATGAAAAGATCAACTGCCTGAAGTGTATGTATACTGCACAAGCAGTCTGGGTAATAAACTGAAGGAAGGTCCGTGCCCAATCAGAAAGCTATGATATCATGTGAATAACTGAACAGTGGTGGGACAACTCACATGACTGGAGGATTGTGATGGATTGCTATAGGCTCTTTCACAAAGACAAGCAAGGAAGAAGAGGTGGAGGAGTCACTCTGTATTGAGGAGAACCTTGAATGTATGTAAGTCAACTATGATATTGGTGGAAGCCCTGTTGAATGCCTCTGGGTCAAAATCAGAGTGGTCATCTCCAATGGAGACTTTACAGTAGGCATCTGCTGCATATCTCCAAAGACTGCTTTAAAAAAAAAACAAACCAACAAGAACTAGAAAGGTTGTCTCCCATCAGAATCAATTTCACTTTTCTGTCAGTGCTGTTTTGGAGTTGCTGGTTTTTTTCCAGGACTTCTGCTATTCACAGCAACTTGTGTATCTTGTTGCCATTCTCATCCTCCTGCTCCCCTGCAAGAGTCTCAGAGCAACAGGTTTGCAGCAACAATTGTCAATTTTGTGGATTTTGTAAAGGTCAAGAAAAAGACAAGTCTCTCATTAGCATTCTTACTAACATATATTATAACATAAAATAAATATTTGCACAGCAAAGAGTAACTAAAAGATAATGTTTATGCTTTCCCTCTTCCTCCAAGGAACATGTATTTGTTTAGATAGTCTTTGGGTCGTGTTCACTTCATAGTAGCATTTCATGTTCCCTCTGACTGATTCCTCTTTCAGTTTGAGTCAATGGATGTGACCTTATGATGACATTTGCAGAGAGGCAGTGACTGCAGTAGCTGCATGCTCCTTTCAAAACTCACTGGCAGGGTAGGTCTTGGCTGAGTCGTCAGATACCTGAAATTGGGATTAGGGCCTTGAATACTGGATGTTCTCCTTTGTGCTCAGGTCATATTGCCAAAGAACCGATGACTCCTTTTTTTTTTTTTTTTTTTTATCTGAAAGGTAAGATTTTCCTCTGAGGAGCCATTGCACAGAGGTAGAAGTTGTACTGTGAGCCAAAGTCCACCCTGACTAGGGGCTGTGAGTTAGGAGCCATTAGCATGAGAGAAATTTCTTCAGAAAGAGGAATTATGTTCCAAGTAGAGTGATCTCGAAACATCTACTACATTGCAGCAGTAAAGTATGTAGGCAGCAGAGTCAGCAAGAAGTAATGTATATTGTATTCCCTGCCCCTGGGCATGTGTGACACCCTGCACTTTTTCCCATACAAGTGCCTCTTGGTCCTTGCTTCTCTTGGAGTACTGAGGCCAAAGCAATCACTAGTTCTTGCAAAAGAAATTGAAACCATCTTCCCCTGTGGGAGTTTCTATCTCTTTGTTATTTGAACATGGGTTGTATAGCAGGAGGAACAGGAGGGTTGCTTTTGGTTCTAGTGTTTGCATTTAATCTTTGGGAGTGCCTGATGAAAGCATATCATGGCAACACTGAATACAACTCTGCTCACTAGAATATGGTTGCAAAAGGTATAGAGTACCCTAGGTACTTTCAGAGAAACATGCCACCAAAACCATCTTGCTGCCTTGCTACAGTAAAAAAGTTCAGACAAGATATAAGTAACAAGGGAACAGTTCCAAGTAACTGGTGCTCAAACCAGAATGTTGTTCCGTGGCAAAGTATTATGATGATTTTCTGCCCAGGGACAGTTACTGTCACAATCAATAAGTATTTTCATCCTTTCAGAACAGCCAGTCATGAGCCAAGTGTTTGGGTGTAGTAGAGTTACTCATCGTTGGTAGTTACAGGCCATGGACAAGAATATAGTTTGTGCTAATACCCATTCTCAACTTTATTTCATCATGTGATGACACATCTATGGCAGCTCTGCACACCAAGTGAGTCTGTAACAAGCTCATGGTCCTCCTGAGAAGCACAAATGAACTTAGTTTTTCACCAGTCTCAGTTGTCTGATTCAGTTCTGTCTTAAAACAAAGCAGCACTTAGACCAAAAAGGCTACTTAATTCAATTAAAGGAAGTAGAGACTCTGAACAAACCCCAAAATTAAAGAAATGTCTAATGTGCTTTCCTAACCTGACTTCTACTCACTATTTTGAGGAAACATGAAGAATCAAGTAAATCTTGCTCTTTAGTTCTCCATTTGTTATTTTCACATGGTTATCCTTTGTCTTCTCTCACATTTAAATCTCTTTTATTGCACCTTGTTTGTGAGACCCTGGATGACTCTCTCATCAGTATGACTTGTCTATTTCCATAATTTTATACTTAAAGAGAAAGAAAACAGATCTAAGTTTTAATTCCACCCAGTAAAATGGTGCAAATTTATGTGTTTATTATTGCAGGTAACTTACTGTAATATCTTGTAATGTCTTGGGATTAAGATGAAAATGCAGATTCATAACTGTGTGTACCCCAGGGGATAGATTAACAAATCTGATGCAATGCTAATAAATCCTAATGATTGTTATTATGTTTTTGATGGGTTGTAATAAAGCCACAACATTGTTTTATTGGGAAAAATCAACCCCAAATGTATGATTTCATTCCTGTATGGTAATCCTTCTGTAATTAACATTTCAAACTTCTATGAGGTCTTCCTCTGAGGATAGCAAAGTATTTCACAGATACTAATTAAATGAGGTCTTATTTGGCAATCTCTGTCCATATAAGTAGTGTTGTTGGCTTCCTATCTGTAAGGAGTTTTGGACTGTCCTCTAAAGTTAATGTGTTTGATTATTTCCACTTCACTAATGTAGAAAATGAGACACTGGGATTAAATAATTTACACAAGACAAAAGAGAAAGTTAGTGGTATCTGAAGATAGATCTTCTGAAGCACAGTCCTGCACTTTTATCAGAAAATGGTGCAGTAGTATTCATAGGAGTTCCAAATACATCAGAAGGGGCATGAAGCTTTGCAAGAAAACCCAGGAATGTGAGAGGGAAAGGAATTGCAGTGTACTTGGTGTCAATGGCATCAGGAACCACATGCAGCATTCATACTTGTTGGGACTTTAAGCCCCAGTATCTTTTTTATAATCAAACACTCCATCCTGGAAGATGGTAGTCACCTTTGCCTCTGCCAAACGTGCATCTGCATCAGAATATCAGCATTTTTCCTTGAGTTCAGTGGGACATCAAGCCAGCCATAAGAATGCCAAGGGTGTGGATCCAGTGACAGAATGCCGAAAGACAGCAGAAGTGTTAAATGTGGGAGTTATTCACTCTTGGCTTTAAGCCGAGGCTGGTTACAATCTTAAAGTAATGTCAGGGAAAAAAAAGTGCTGGGTGTTGTTTAAAAGTCACGGGGGGTTGGCTGACATGTTTTCAAGGGCATAAGTTTCACACCCTCTTGGTGATGACATCTAGGGTTCCTTTGCCTGCCATAGTAACTGCTGAATGTTCTCAAAAAAATAATAGCTGTAGCGCTACTTATGAGGAGTGAATGGTCTTGCCAGCAGCAGAGGAGGTTGACAGGATAGGTACTGGCCATCACATCATGCTGGGTCAAGTCAGATTATGAAGCAAGAATGGAGAGGGAATGATGCTGGTTCTGAAAACACTGAAAAGTGAAGCAGGTGAGTTGGAAGGTATCACCTATTAAAGGATAGCACGGTCTTGGTAAGTTGATACCCTTCAAGATTGCTCTTGTTAAGCCTTAGACAGGGGTGTTTATGCACTGACAGGATGAGTACAGCTAGCCCAAGGCTCAACAATGTACCTGGAAAGGAAAACAACCTGTTGCAGTCTAGGCTTCATTTTCTTTATATGCAATGTATTGCCACAGGAATCAGTGAAGCAGAAGCTGAAGAAAGAAACACAGGCATGATTTTGATACTGTATTATACTGTTTCACTTCACTCATCATATTAGCTGGACAAGTACATAGAAATCTTCCCAGACTGAGTATTATCCTCATGTTCCAGCTAATCCTAGTGACAATTCTTCCATGTGTGTGCGCAGCTGTTTTATTCTAGCTCATCCTGGGATTAGTGCTATCTCTCCCTTTGCCAGCTTGCCTTCTGCCAGATGTGGGAAAGATGGCTATCATTTCACATCTATAGCCTCAGGGATTCTGAGAGAGGGTCTGTTGTTCACATTTAGGTAGTAGGTGAGCAGTTCTTTACCAGTAGTAAGCTCTTACAAACACTGCTTGGAACAGGTTCATAGCTGCTTTTTTCATATCTTCGAATCCTGAAGTCTCAAACTTGCAGTCTTAAAAATATACGAACTGCTCTAAAACATCAATAAATACTCATGTAATGTTTGCCTGTATTGCTGAACTAGCAGCAGCTAAAAGAAAAGTAAATTGAGCTCCTTTCTCCCCAGGTTAATAAAACTCTCCAGGACGACATACTTTACTTAAAAATTATAAGGCAATTTCTTTTTTTCTCTTTAGGTTCTAGAAACATGTCCATATATGGTCTACTTGTCAGGGACAATAAATAATGATGTAATAGAAAGGTCAAATTTGTGTCATTTAGCTACAGGATGCTTGATGAACTGAAGTTCTTCAGCTAATGCAACAAAGAAGAGCTTTAGGATGGGTAAAAGTTTCTGCCGTGCATCTTCAAACAGGAAATCTGAGATTCAGAACAACTTATATTTTGGCTTCTATTCGCTGATCATGGGGTGATCCAGAAATAAACTCCAGGCTTCAAAGCGAGAGCATTTCAAAGCTGTCCTGCAGTTGATCGAAACATCCAGGCAAAACAGGGAGATGAATACTAGCGAGGATTTTCTGAATTAGGACCTAATCAAGGAGATAACTTATTTCAACAGTATTAATACCATTTTATTTCAGAACAAAAAAGGTAATGCAAATATGCATGTTTTGAACTTATTTATAATTTTCAATCTGTCAGTTTGCTATGTCTATGCAAATATTTATTCCTATAGCAGTTTGTAACATAACTCCCTAACACTGTCTTGGGAAGTTTTGTGGCTTGCTTTTGTTTTGTTTTGTTTTTCACATAAGCCATAAAACACTCCCTGGTGTATAGGAGAACTATAGCTCTACCATTTTCTTATTTCTCTTTTACTTGCAGGTGAGGCTTATATCTTTGTCCTTAGAATATCTTGTTCAGAAATAATTGTCGTGACAATGTGCTAAGGTACAGCATAGTGTGCAAGGAACAGTGTGAAGGGAAAAAAATTACATCAGCAAATTATTTCTTTCACTTATAAATTTCAAGCTGATATGACACAAAGCTAACATTGCATTGATTGCTGTGTGAATTGCTTTCTGAGAAGAAATAAAAGCTTGCAGGTGTATGGATTTCCAGTGAAGAATTTGCAAGGAGTCACAGTCTGATAGCATCGTAACATATGCCAGACTGATAGGTGACCTGTTTTGACAGCTAGGGCTGGGCAAAGGGATTTGTTTGCTTGCAGGATTCTTTTGGGAAGCCTGGCTTTGCTCCTTCAGCACTGGGCTAGAACTTGAGCGGTTTGCATAAGCTGTCATTACAAAATATATTTGCCTGTTGCTGCATCTGCACAGCATGAAGTGTCATTCTGACATCCCAGCTCTGGCAGATCTGATGGGCACTGAAATCTTTCTGGTTTTAAAAAATCATTGGCTTCCCAGCAGTAATTATCCAATGTAATGCCCTTTGAGAACTGCAAAGATTTATCTGGAAACTGACCTAAAATGCAGCAAAAAGATGAGCACTTTAAGTGCTGCAGGTTGGTATAGTTTCCATTGCCAGCAGAGAATCTGGCCTGAAAGATACCACATTAAGAGCTAAAGTGGAGGCTTGGTTTACTGTGAAGACTTCCAGTCGTGTTTACCTTCCCCCTATGCACACTCCTGCTGCTCTCAGAAGTAAGAAGGCAAACACATGGAGAGGTAAACACGTATCTGCAGAACCTGGGGCTCAATCATTCCTTGCAAAAAGCAAAACAAGCAAGCTTTTCCTCTTTTCTCTCTTTTGCAGCTTCCAAACACTTGTTTTGTTTTTAGAAATGTGGTTTATCGCACCCTGAGCCATAAATACCGTGGTGCTGTATTGAGTTACAAGCTGACTGGGGTAAACTCAGTGCAAAGGCAGGCAAAGTCCCTGGCTCTGCTCCCTTAATGACCTTGTCACTCACCTGCCACCCTCCTCTGACAGCAATGAGTAATTCTGCTAATTCTACTGCCTGGGATCTATTGAAGAAGGACAGGCAGCCTAGCTAAGCTTTTCTTTAAGGAAGTGCTAGCAATAGGGACCAGTTGTTTCAGATGCTAATGATACTGAATGGGGCTGTTCTGCATGTTCAAAGTCAGCTGTAATCCTTGTTGTTTATTTATGTTGCATCAGGGATCAGAGGCCCATTCTCCCAAACACTGTATGTTGACCAGTAGTCCAAATATAGTAGCAACCTAATTGTGTAATTGTGTTTGTCTGTGGCTTTTACCATAATATGAGTAGTTACTAATAGTCGATCTGGTGAGTAGTACCTATGGTTTCAGAGATCTACCAGATACGGCTGCTTGCTAGCAGGACAGAGCATCACAGCCTGGCCCTGGCACATGGATTTCATGTCTAACCTTCCCTTCTGGTCACTAGATGCAGCTGAGTTACCTCTGTACGGCACAGTCTTGATTTCTATACCTGAATAAACAAACTTCACTGAAATAGGGATAGCAAAACTAAGAATTAGGGTCAGGTCCTATGTGGAAATTATGATAAATTTAGATCCAGAAGATCTTGTCAGGCTGAGGTATTAAATGGCAGGCATCACAGGCAGCAGTATCCTAGGACATGTTTCTACCAAGAGAGATCACTAATGAAGCCATTCAGATCTGAAGGCAAAGTGATCTCTAAGGAATAAGAAGGGCACTATACCCACTGCTTTAAATTTAGTTTCTTGTCTTACAGCACGTGCAATGCCTTGTGCTGCCTGCATGCAAGGATGGGCTCCTGAGCTGCTAGAGACGTGCAGGGGACAGCCAAACATTAAAACCTTCCCCCAAACGCTAAAGTCAGAGTGAAAAATAAACTCAGCATTTAACTTATACATCGGATGACAATACTTTAAACCTACAGCAAGCAGGCCTGAGCAAGCAAATAGATTCAAACTGCATTTAGAAAGACTACCTTGGCCAGATCTTACTTACCCTAGCTGGTTCAACTATTCCTAGCAACAACGATTGATTTATTTTTTCACACTTTTGTTACAAAAGCTCTTAGCTTGTAGACTATTAGCCTAGTGGGCTTTCACGACGCTGTGGTAGTTCACTGCTGGCCACAGATAGGGTTACCTTAGCTGTGCTGCATCACATGAGCCAGGATAGGTCTGGGTGGCTGCAGCAGTGCCAGGCAATGGCACCGAGCTCAGCCACAGTGGAAGAAATTTAACTGAATCAGGCTGTGTTGCATTAGCCTCCAGCTGAGGGCACGCTCTCGGCCAGTTACCGCAGCCCAGCTGGCTCATGTGGCTTGTTGCAGAAATAGCCTGAAACAGTGCCTGAGCCTTGTGGCCTGGCAGCTTCAAAACAAGGGATGTCCAGGTGGAAAGGGAGCATGGTGGCTCTGCAGTGCTCCCCTCGGGGCTGTTCCACAGGAAGCCGTATGGGGAGGCACATACGCACCTCCTGCCAAGCTCCAGACACCATGCAGGACAGTCTGAGGGAGGGGAGACAGGTGGAGGCAAAGAGGAACTTCTTAAAGGCCAACTGGAACCATCTCTGTGACAGGTCAGGACAACCAAAGCTGTCCTGGGCCGTTAGGACCAATACAAAAGCTCCTGCAGCCCCAGGATGTGACCCTCACACCTTTATTGGGGATTGGGGTCGTGCCAGTTACATGAGCAAAACTGAAAGGTTTTTCTATTTTGGGCCCCACGAAGTTTCTTTCTACAGGATGAGTCAGTGGCAGGAGCTTCAGCCTGTACTGTTGTTTCTGCACTCTGTGGGATTCCTGTCAAAATATTTAGATTAGTGAGGATGCAAGGGAGATTCTCCTTTTTCTCTGAGAGTGGGTGGGACCCAGTTAACCCATATAAAGAATAAAGGAGTGAAATAGGAGTGATCCACAACATCAAAAATCTTCCCTTTCCCTCCCTGTGCCCCTATGAGGTGTGAAAAAAATATAAGGTGGGAGGGGAAGATGTCCAGAAATGGCCTTTATACCTAGATCCATTGGGGGTTTAGTGAGGCACCTACATCAGTTATGTTCTCTGTGTCAGAGTGCAGTGTCATTTTGGCAGTGGTCTCCCGTACACACCTCAAAGCCCTAACTGCCCATAAAGGGACTCCAGCACCCAACTTAAAAGGACGATGAAGCTGGACCCAGTGCCTGCTCTGCCTCCTGTGCTGTCGGAATGCTGGCAGCGTGGCTCAGAAGGACAAAGAGGAAGGATCCGTGCCCAGTGCTCCACTGGCACTTATCGACCTCAGAGAGGAGCGTTTTCATCTCCATTCTTGCCTCCTTCAAAGAGTCATTGTGCATCACCTCCATTAGGAGCTTGCACTCAGGTTCTGCCCTTCATTAACTGTTTGGTTTAAGTCTCTGAATCACCATCAGGGCCAGGTCCCTATATTTAGGCATTGCAGTGCTGGATGCTGCAGAGAAGCCGTCTGACTCCAGCCTGTGGGTTTCACGTATCCACAGCCCACCACCAGTTAATTGAGTGAGTACACAGGTTGACAGATGATGAAAGTGCTGCCCAGCATGCCATGAGCCGAAGCTGCCAAGAAAACAAAGCTGTGTTGCGGTTCTCAGTCAGCTGCAGGCTGGAGTGCAGTCAAGGACAGGTACCAGAGCAACTAGGTTGCAAGGTGGGCAGGGACTCCATAAAGGTGCTGTCAGCGGTTTGATGCCTGGGCTTAGTTCTTTGATCACAGTAGAGCTGAAGAACACCAGCTCTCACTGCAGAAGGTAACCAATATCAGCCATAAGAGATCTGACTGAAAATAAAAAGAAAACCCAACAAAATCGAGTTGCATTATTTACAGCAACAGCAGCTTTTATTTTGGCAGTTTTCATGGCTGTAAACCAAATCCTTTATTGCTCAAAGTCATAATGTCAATCTGAAATCTGCTAGGCTTCCCTTTACTCTGAACATTTTCCACTTTTCTGAGGAGTGGTTGAAGTGTGATGTTGCTGTTCATGGGGGAAGATATCACCATTTCTGAAGTGATATCTGCAATTCTATGTTACTTATGGCTTGATTTAAGTGCTTGTGATTTCTTCAAACTTTATTAGTTTCTTTTTTTTTAAAAAAAAAAACATGATTAGAGAAACAAACATGCATAGATAGGCTCTGTCATCATTTGAGGGGGGCTACCATTTCCTCCAGGTCAGGACAATCTCTTGCCTATGCACACAGCAGTGAGGACAACAGGGCAATCTGCTGGTGGAAGGCTTGCAGCATGCTAGGTCCCACTGCCATCGACATGGGTGCAAATCTCTGGGAAGCGAGGCTGCCCCAGTCACTCAGCAAGCCGGGGTCAGAGCCCCAGCCTGCTGAAGAGAGCAGACCTGCAGGGAAGGGGAGCTGCAGGCTTTGCTGTCAGTGGTGCCCGCTATGGCAGAGTCAGGTCCTGAGCAGCAGGAGGCTGAGTGTGGCTCTGCCAGCCTCACGCATGTGGCTCTGCAAGGGGTCTTGGCTCAGCAAGGCCCATGGACTGGCAGGGCAGAGCTGTGGGGAGCTGGAAACTAGCCCTGCTGTGGCATCCCCTGGGCAGGGAGACTGACAGTCCCAGGGTGGGACACAGGCAGCTTTGTCAACAACCATGCTAGTACACTCCGCCAGCCTCTTGCCTCTCTGTGCCTGGGGGACATGCCTCCACAGAACCTTTCTAGCGGCTCCCTCTCCTCTCTTGCCCAATGGGCAGCTTGTGCCCATTGGTCCTTGTCCCAGCATTCTCCATTATTTTACATTTCTTGCTCTACAGAGTACTTATAAAAGAGAACCTATTACACCCTGGCTGTCAACTTCTTAAAGGAGGCAAGCTTTGCCATCTCCTCCTGTGAAATAATCCTTTGGCGCTTGAACACTGGTAGCCAGAGTGCTCTCTGGCATCTGGATGAGAACCTTCTAGAGTAGCAAACTGTTCATGGCATTAGTACTTCCCTGTCACTGCTGGAAATACCACAGTATTTTCGATTGTCTTTGGTTTTTTTTGAATCCGCTCTGTGGTGATGGTTCACAGTCATTCTGTGACTGCTGAGTGTGCCCTGATGTTTCCCCCTTCTCTCATTTCCATCTCTTGACCACCAGTTTTTAGAAGAGAGCCTAACCATAAGTCTTAAAGCTCATGACCTTGAACTTTGTTCTGTGAAATGCAAAAAAATCAGAAGTGAAACTGAGCAGTGTTGTGTTGCTCTCCTAGCTGAGTGAAACCAAGAATGTCACTTCAAAGAATAAATTTGCATCTCCAGACAAGGTGGAAAAACTTACTCCACAAAGTGTCTTCGCACTTCATGGGAAGAACCTGATCTTACAGAAAACCAACAGACAAATCTTTTGCTTTAATTTTTTTGCAAGAGAGCAAGAAAAACAAACACACACAAACAACAAAATGAGATGTCCATTGGCATTCTCCTAAATAAACTAATTTCAAAGCTGTACCTCTTTATTCTTAAGGGGTTTTCCTTTACCTACTTTTCTCTTTAGCTCTGCTAACCAGAATAATTTGATAAAAACCTGCCTTGCTTGCAGCACCTGCCTTCCCTTTTTTAAATACCAGCTAAATCCACTACTTCTATGTGATAGAAAGGAGTTTGTTCATTATGTTTACATGCAGATTTTAGGTGATGTTTTCTCCCTGGGGAAGGATTTCCAAAGGGTTTTCTAGTCAGTCTAATCAAGAGGCGGAACTGATCAAAAGTACAAGATCGCTGAGTTTCTTTCATTTTCCAGAGTTTGTTGATCACAATTTTCTTTTATAGGAAAGCAAAAAAGAAAAATACCAGAATGGCTACAACAGCAGCAAACACTCAAAGGCAAACGATAGGCTGTGAGGAATACAGTCTGTACAGTAGCTTGAGTGAAGATGAGCTTATAAAGATGGCTATCCAGCAGAGCTTGGAAGAGGATGCCATGGGTCAGCCAGCTGCCCAAAGCCACCAGAAGACGATGGTGGCGGGTCCTGGTGAGGCAGCTGCCACGAGCCACGCCAACAGCCACAATCCTCCCTACCGCATCTACCCATGGCAAAGGTGAGTAAGCGCCTGCCTGTGCTGCACCATCCCAACAAACACCCTGCCTGGGAAGAGAAAAACAGCTTCCCCTGTCTGAACACGTGCTTTCTAATTAGCTGTGCCAAGCGGCTGCTCTGCAAGTCTGTCATTAGTTTGAAAGCCAGAGTCTGCTATAAATCCAATGAGGTCAACAATATACGCCCTCACAATGAAATGAGAATTTGCTTGCTGTTGTCTGTTTTAAGCAACAAATAAAATAAGAAAAGGGGCACTGCTACAAGTTTCCCTGAACAGCAGGAGCCCTGCCAGTGCCAGTGGCTCATTTCCCCCATGAGGGAACGTTGTATGCTGAGCTTAGGTTTTGCCAGAAAGTGAGCACAGCATTTGTTATGGGAAAACATAGGAGAGAGGCCAAAAATAGGCATATAAAACAGTGGGAGCTGTCTATCTTTTAGATACTGCAGTCTTTGAAGGATGTAGTTACTTCAGATCAGAGTCCAACCTCAAGTACAGCACTCTCAGTTGAGAGCGGCTCCAAACACCAAAGCACGGTGGCATTCCCTTGCCTGCAATGCTGGGCTGTGTGTTATGGAGACTTGCTGACAGTTTGAAACGCAGACGTTGTTCTCCTTTCATTTTTAAAAGGCAGATTTCTCAAGGAGGGAGGGAAGAGGTTACAGAGTCACCCCCAAACCAAGGGATCCTATTCTTTTAAACTAATTTTTTTCTTAATAAGCTGGGAGTATCTGAGTTTCATTCCTCCTGCTTTCTCATAACTCCACCATCCTCTGATGACTCGCTCATTACCACCTGTGATTGTTTGGTTTCCAAGGCTGGAAAACTGTGGACAATTTGATTAGCAGTAAGAATGTTTCATAGCTGTGGAATCAGGATGCTTTACAACAGGGAGTCCTGCTCCCACCAAAGGTCATGGCTTCTCAGTGTCATTACCATGCACTTGTACTGTCAGCTCTGCCACGGGGTCCAGACATGGGAGAGAATGAGGGCTTCCCTGGCTACTTGGTCCCACCTTCCTGAGGTGTTCTTTGACATCCGCTATGTTGGCAAAAGTCAACACCTGCAGTTCTGTGCATCAACGTGTCCTGCCTTTGTCTCAGCCCACCAGCTCTTGACTTCTCACTGGAGGGAAAACTTACAGCTTGTAGCTCCAGACATGTACTGTTGCTGAACTCCTCTGCCACCTTAGGAGAGCTGAACTGGATACAGAACCAGTGCCTGGGGGCCCTGGGTCCTCCTCCACCCCCACCTCCAACCAGATCACACGGCACTTTGGAGGTGATGACTGTCACCTCGCCTCGTGCCTGCTTCCTGTGTGGTGGTGGTGGTAGGGTTAACCTCACTGTTGTCTTATATGGTCATTTGAATCCCCTGATGCTTCCTCAGAGGGCCAAAAATAATCTTGAGCAGAGTGAGCAGCTGAATCCAGTGCAGAGCAAGCCGTGGCCATCTGCTTTTATTCAAAGCCCCAACAGGCAGGCTTTCTCACTCCGTCTCCGTGGATGTCTGTCTCTGTTTTTGCCTCAGCATGACCTGTTTCTCCTATTCGGAGTATTTCTCTTTATTTCATTCATGTTATCGCCACTCCAGACTGGCAGCCCAGTCAAGAGGCCGTGCTCAGCCATCCAGCTCGGGGGCAGCCTGGGGGGTCAGGCGAAGATACGACGGCAGCCTATTCAGCACATCCCAGCCTGTGTAAGTGCCTCCCTCTTCCTCTCCTGTTTTCCTCTAGGTCAAAACAAGCCTTGCTACCCGCTGTCCTCCTAAGCCAGCTCTTCTGGGTGGTGATAGCGTCTAGTGGGGGGAAATGGTGGTGTTCATCTAGAGGAGTTAATGAACTGCTTGAAGGGGTCTTGCTGATTCCTGCATTGCAGCCTCACTGCCTTCCTGCTCTTGCTTCTG
Source organism: Phaenicophaeus curvirostris (assembly GCF_032191515.1). Classification (NCBI taxonomy): domain Eukaryota; kingdom Metazoa; phylum Chordata; class Aves; order Cuculiformes; family Cuculidae; genus Phaenicophaeus; species Phaenicophaeus curvirostris. Next base: position 52,944,921 of record NC_091396.1, on the reverse strand, counting down.
AGCTTCCAGCTGCCCCAGAACATGTCCCAGCTCTTGCAGGTGACCCACCTCAAATCTCCCTTCTTCTCTTCTCTTCGCTTTGCTTCACTTCGCTTCGCCCCCTTTATCCCTCTTCATCCCTTCCACGCACATGTTCTGAGACTCTGGATCATTCGGTAGCTCTGAGGTGACAAGGACATCAGGGAAGCCTGTGCTGTGGTTTATTTATATATGCTGGCTCCCACATTAACACAGTAGATGAGACAGGCAGAGGTTGATAGTAACTGCATTGGTATTAAGTTCATGGTTCAGCAGTGGGGAACAGTGGAGAAAACAAATGTTTTATCTCAGTATATAAGCAGTGTGAGAAAGTCCAGTGCTTCGAAGTAAATATTTTGTAAATGCTCCCAAGATGCCATGCCTCTTCCCAGCAATACCTGTGCCATCCTACCACACCAAGGAGGGCTGATGGGGAGCCGTACCACATCTTGCCTGCCCAAGGAGGAAACTAGCTTGGCTGACTTTGATCCTCCTGGCCACGTTTTGCTGCTGGCAGAGACAACAAATAAGCTGAGGTGAACTCAGTCATGGATGAGGAAAGCAAAGGGGTGGCCCAAGCTCTGCCCCAGTGCCTGTATGGTGGAAGTGCCTGAACCATAATGGTTAGTTACAGCTCTCTAGGGGGCAGAGTAGTTGCAGACTTCTGCCTTTAGCTATCATATGAGGCCAGGAAAGTGTTGAAGGCAGCGCTTCTGCATGCTGCAGAAAACTCTTCCCTGATTTTCTTATCCACCTAGTTCAAATCCACTTTGTTTTATCCATCTTGCAAGTCTCTCTTACATGCACAATTGCAGTGACTATACCTCCACCACTCTTCTTTCTTTCATCCCTCACCCAGCTCTACAGTCTTCCCCACCTCACTCTGCACCCTAGCTGATCCGAGATCTTCCCCAGGCTCTCCACTGACATTGTCCTCCCAGACACAGGTGAAAACTTCTTTCTGCTGAAACATGAAACCTCCCTCATTCCTGCCACCCGCCAGCTCCCCTTGGCCACACTGCAGGTCACATCCTTTCATTAGGTGCTCTGCACACTGTGCATGTTTCTCTCCTGCTCTGGGTGCAGTGACGGAAGGGCATGTTTTTCTTCTGCATAGAGAAGAAGACTGGAATAAGGCTGATGAGCTAGTCCTCCCCTGCTGCCATGTGAGAGCTGAAATGTGGCTGGGAAGCCACAGGAGAGCATGATGGCACAACAGTTTTATAGCCCTTGTCTCGGAGCCAGGCAGGGATCATAGTTCACTTCACCTGGGGAGTTGTTGTTCCTTCATGCTGCCTTCATTCCACCAGGCTGCCAGGAACAGAAGGAGCTTCCTGAACCCTTGTGTGCATCGCTGAACCACTTCTGCAGCACTCAGTACTGACAATACTCTGAATCTCTTCTCCAATGAGTATTTATTATCTTGGCTGCTGGCCTTTGAAATGCAGTAATTCTTTTAATTCATCTATAAGGTTAAGATTTCATCAGATTCCAGACTTCTTCCATAATTCTAATACTCTGATGAAATCCAAGCAGCAGAATGTGTTGGGAGTTTTTGTAACTGCTAGCTATGAGGCAGGCAGAAAACAAGAATTTCACAGGGAGATTCACTAAACTTTCTGTGCTGATCTGGAATTTGCTTGGCTAAAACATCTACAGCCTGGTCCAGCAAGCTCCCCCATCTTACTCGGGAATCATTTAAGGTCAAGGAGCCTGACAGAAGTTTGTTTCATTCAACATCTGAAGGCTTAAGAAGAACAGTAATTGATTCTTCACACATTTTTTAGCCCTACCACAGATCTGAGCTACCCTCTTAGCTAGCATGTGATCCACCTTGCATTTGTTGTGTGCCAGCCCCATGCTCATACTCCTGCTGTGGCCCATCTAGCGTTAAGTACTGGTAACTCTATTGCATGTCCAAATCCGAAGGTCAAAGTAAGCAGCGCTGCATGTGTAACATGAATTTCTGCACTGAACAACAGATGGTTCCAGCACCCTTGTGCCAGAGGCTTTCAAAGATCCCCCATCTCCTCCTCTGGTCCCAGCCAAACGTGCCAATTGTTGCTATTAGCTAACTTCAACAAAATGCCTAATTTCAAACACCGATATAAAAATGTATTATCTACACAAAACTAGCTGTTTTAGCTTTAGGCTCCAGGATACTCTAAATACTATGGAGATACAGTAGTGTCCCTGGGACCTCAGCCTGGCAATTATCAGAAGGTCAGTCAATTCCTCCTGGGTAGGCTGTGGTCAGGAAGGCAGCTGCCTGCTCTAGCTGCTATCTCCCTAGGCAAAATGCCTGGCTTTGTGTAGCATACCTCCCCCTATTCCAGTGTTGCTATTTTTATTGCTCTGCTGTCTTGAGATGACTGCTTCCAGCTATAGAGAAGGAGTAAGGGCCACTAAGTACATTTTCATCTTGGAAGCAATATCTTTTCCCATTCCTTGGTACGTGTGTAGTATTCACCTGCTTCTGAGAGCTCTAGGCACTTTTATCCCTAGAGAAACACCTTCACAACTTGACTCTCAGTGCTAATATCATTGTTGATGGTACAGATCAGGTACCCCTGAGCAAGCTGAGATTAATGACTCCTGTGTGAGTTCCCGGTTGTTGGTCTGTCCAGCCCCTGCAAGGCAATGAAATCCAGCGCTGCTCCTATAACTTGCACTGAATGCAGAGGTTGTACCAATTGTCTGCTTTTAAGGCCTCCTGTGCCAAGCTGCCCATGTTTTTCTGCCTCTGATCTCACTCTGATATGGCATTTTACTTCTGTCATCACCAGAGTTCTAGTTGTTCCCACCATCACTGCCCTGCATGTTGTATTCCTACCCTGGTGATGCTAATAGTCTCTCTTGAGACACACACCTCCCTTCCCAGTCTCTCTGCCTTCAAGGCTGCAAGATTTTCTCTTTAGAGTTAGTTCAAACTACAAGCTCTCTTATGTTTTCAGCATCCTCTTGTTCTCTGTCTCTGAAAATGTAGTGCGCCTTCATTTTTCTGTAAGTGTCCATCGGAACTGGAAAAATGCTTCCTTCTTTGCTGTGTTTGCTGTCCTGGAGCTCAGCCATATGGTGCCACTGAGCAAGGAAGCAGTGGCTGCTTTCACCCAGCACTGCACAGCAGGAGCTGGACTGGGTGCTAGCACTGGAAGGTGCAGCACACTGCCAGGCACAGAGATGGTGCCACCATGGGCAAGGATCCTGCCTGCAGCAGCTGCAGGGTACCAGCTCCCTGCCTCCGCTGTGCTGTCAGCGTTCTCAGCTGGGGTGGAAGCTGGGAGGCAGGTGCTGCTGCAGGCACTGCGGATCAGTGGTACAGTAACTGTCACACAGCATCATGACTCCAGTAGAGCAGGGAGTCCTGTAGTGGCTCTCACTGTTGCTCTGCTGAAGGACTGGTGTCCCCAGATCCGCCCTGCTCTGCGATAGCACTTATAGAGCTTGAAGGATTAGGTAGCTAGCCCAGAATGCATGCTTGGTAAAGGAAAGGCTTCTCAGAGCAACACTCACTTGTGGGCTGCTCATAGTGTCTCACTTCCAGGTGGCATGGAGCACATTTTTTGCTTTTTGCAGATTTTCACAGTAAGGTTCTTCTTGAAAGCTTCAGAATTAGGTAGCATCAAAAAGACAGCTTTCACGTTATTTTTCTTCTTTTCTGCTAAACATTGAAATACTGCTTTAACACTTTCAGTGATTCTACACATTTCAATTACTTTCTGCTCTGAAGAGGCCTTAAATTATTCCCTGTCTTCAAAATATTTTTTTGTTCCTTTTGCACCCTTTGCCTAGAAGTTATTTGGACCTGTGGAACCAGACAGTTCTGTGTTTAAAATGGACAGTAACACAAACCACTTCACAGATTGTCACCAGGTCCCAGCTGTGGTTCCAGAGGCCACTTCCAGTTATGGTTACATGGGGAACTGCTAACTTGGCTAAGAGGTTTGCCTTGAGTGGACTTGTCAACAAAGCTAATGGGTCTGGTCCCAAGCAGGCTTTTAAAGACTAGATTTTCAGAAGTGTACAACACCTAACATGTCATACTGAGACACTGAATACACATTTGTAAAGGTCTGTAATGTCCAAAATAGTTGTAATTTCTGAAAATTTGAGTACTCAATGCTGAATTAACACCTGGGGATCTCTAAAGCATGCTCACAAAGGGCAGCTACGAATTTCTTTTGAGTGGGTGGTTATTTTTTTTAATCCTCCCTGGCTGAAAGAAGGAAAGCCTAGACCACCACTGTAAAGCTTGTGTGTTCTAACCAGAGTCCTCCTTTCTTCATAACTCATCCAGATAACTTCTGAAACCAGGGTTGCATAAGAAAAATAGGTATTATCTTTAAAATACAAGAACAAGATTTACGGACAATTTCTGCTTTAGGACCTGCAAATCAAAGTTAAATTTTGTTCAGGAGTGAACAGGGGCAATTGTTTTCAAAGCCGATCATGTTTAAGAGAGTGTTGTGACCCAAACTGGACCGTCCAGAGGTCTCTTACAGAGTTCTCAAGAGGAAATACCTTGCCGCATGGAAGTTTGATGTAATTATAACAACTATGGATGCTGAGGGCAGTTTACAGAGCATGAGTAGAGCTAGTTTCCCCTAACTCCAGTGTCTAAAGTATAAATGTTTCTATGAGAGATTAGTAAGACCTACATTTTCCTTATATTCTGAGGAAAGCAATCAGCAACTCCAGATTCTTCCGTTGTAAACAGCCAAATTAGAGCAGAGAAATTTTACTCCCACTGGTCCTGTAGCAAGACATCTTAGGGATATAAATAATTATATAGGCTATAGGGGGTTCACTGTTCTGGCCAAGTGACACAGTGATTTTGCTGAAAAGAAAGCTTCTCAGCAATGAAGAAAGCAGTAATCAGATTTTAATCTTTTTTTAAAGAGAAATTGACCCTGTAGTGGCAGCAATCAAGGATGGAGATGAAAAAGCAGTATGTAACATGATGAAATCAGGAAAAAACCTTTCTGAACCTAATAAAGACGGCTGGATACCCCTCCATGAAGCTGCGTACTATGGCCAAGTGGGTTGCCTGAGCCTGTTGCAAAAAGGTCAGTGATGCTAAAACTAATTCATTACAAAAGGGAGAAGAAGAATAAGAATAAACTAAAAAGCAGAATTAGAAGCAGCCCAATCCTTGCCTGAGGTTGTGTATGAAATCTTTTTTTTCAACGTCTCTGAGTGTATATTTTCAACTTCTCTTTCAAAACACGTTTTCACACTGAAACCTCTAAAGTTTAGGAGAAAATTCTATCTGGAGAGATCTTGCCAAGCCCTGGATTTCTCACAGTGAATCCTTGTAGCTGAGCTCTCAGCTGTTATGAGCTGCTCGATTGCCACAACTGACCACAATTACCCCAGGTCCCACTAGCTGGAGATCCAGCCTAGTACCTCTTTGATGGTGTTTGAAGGTGCTTAACTGCTACAGATTGTTTTCAACTGGCAACTGACAAGCAGTTACTCAGTAGCTTCTGCATCACTAGTGGTGATAGCTGAACATTTTAACATAAACTGGAGACTGATTTAGACACCTAATCTGAGTTATAGTAACTTTATAGTATGTTCTTAACTTACTTTGTTAATGGAAAAGGAAAAGAAAATAAATAAACAAAAACTAAGCTAAAAATCCAAGGACTTTGAAAGATGATGGTTCTGCAGGTACTTGTGTACTTACTACATGCCACAGTGACTTTGGGCTCACCGTTTATTCACAGCATACCCTGGCACAATCGACCAGCGCACCCTCAACGAGGAGACAGCTCTCTACCTGGCCACTAGCCGGGGTAACCTGGACTGCCTGCTCACCCTGCTGCAGGCTGGGGCTGAGCCTGACATCTCCAACAAGGCCAGAGAAACACCGCTCTACAAAGGTAAGTGGCTGTGTTTCCAGGGATGCTGAACTCTTCTGGCATCACCAAGGCAGAACTGCAGATGTTCTTGCCATGAGAGGGAAAGGCCTCAAGCTCCGCCAGGGGAGGTTTAGACCGAACATTAGGAAAAACTTTTTCACAGAAAGGGTCATTGGGCACTGGTAGAGGCTGCCCAGGGAGGTCGTTGAGTCACCTTCCCTGGAGGTGTTTAAGGAACAGGTGGATAAGGCACTGAGAGGCATGGTTTAGTATTTGATAGGAATGGTTGGACTCTATTATCCGATGGGTCTTTTCCAACTTGATGATTCTGTGATTCTATGTGCAGCTGAAACTCGGCAATTAGGTCCCATTTTGCACTTTCCTCCAGTAGTCCTGTAACTCCTATGTCGGACCTCCCATGCCACAGCCTCACAGCCACATCAAAGACAGGATTAGTGGCTCCCCCGGGGGCTGCAGGCTGCAACGTGGTGCTGAGGGTGCAGGTGTGATGCTTAGTGGGGTCCTAAGCACAAGGTGTGTGCACCATGTCCCAAACTTATGGAAAGCAGAAAGCTGCACAGTACAAGAATACATATGCTTTTCTAAACAGTAGGACCAAAGTAGCCGTTAGAGGTGGGAGTACAGTAATTGTAGACACACCAGTGATCCATACACTGTCTGGGCCCAGCCAGAATAGTCCTATGGCTGATGCAAAGAGTTATAAACAATTCAGTGAGGTAGATAAAATGCTTTACATTGACATATAACTTTGCTGCTAGTCAGTCAGAGAGAACACTTTCTTCAGTAGAACAGCGTTACTTTCATGAGATCATGAAGATTCAAAGAAGGAGATGATCTCTCACATCTTCACATCCCTTCCCCCTTAAGTGACTGCTCCTGCCATGACTGCTTTTAGTGCTCTAAAACATTAAAAAGCACCTATTACTGCTTTCAAGAGTAATGTTGTCTTCAACTTTGGGTGCCTGACATTAAAGCTGCTCAGTTTAAAATGCCTTAGTTTTAAAATTCTGATTTAGAGTCAGCTTAAGGAAAGCTGTTCAACGGTGCATTAAACACACAGTAGTGGCAGTAGTAGTACTCATAGTAATAGTAACAACAACAATAGTAACAATAATATGAAAACACTTTTTAACCAGAGAAAAACTGTTATTAAGTATTTGTTAGTGTTGATGCAAAAATATTCTGAGCAAAATAGGAGTGAGAAAATAATCATAATTACTCATCCCTTATATGGAAGCAAATTAAACTGTGCAGAGCTATGCATAGGCAATTACAACAGTGTCTAATTAGACAGTTGTTTTCAGTATACATGAGTGACACCTATATATGGGAGTGGAAGCCACGGCAACAGCCAAAGGGAAGAATCAAAACCAAAAGTCAGGGCCTCTGGGAGAAAAAGACACTACTATTTCACAGAAAACCCCAGTTGATATGAAAAGTGCTGGCCTCTCTTTCTGCATATCATACAACATGCTAATTCTAAAAGTGAGGTTCTGCTCCAGTACCTTTGGTTTGGGATCCCACAGTAAAAGTGTGTAAGACACAGCATGATTTGGGATTCAAAAAGCAATGGAACAAATTGGTAGAACAAAAATCAACAAAACACTGTTAATTATCAAAAAAATACCTTTAGCTCAGGATGGTCATGAACTATATATTGTTGCAGGCCAAGAGAGTACTGCTGATGAACACCATTATTGTTTTCTAATGATCTTTTTCTGGCCATTGTTAGTTTGACTTTTTTTTTTATTTTCTTGTCTATATGGAGCTTTCTCTGCAGATCAGAGCAGTAATACGTAATCAGTTTGCAAAGAATTTGGAAAGAAAGCATTCAGGTCATGTGATTTCTGTAACATGTTTGCTCTTCATGAATTACCTCTTGCATCTTGTCACCTCCCCGTGACATATTTGGTACAAATGTGCTGGGTTGGATTCCCCTCAGTACCAGGCTTGGCACAAGTCCTGCACAACACACTTAGCCTCCTGCAGGTCCTGGCTGAATATTGGCTTCACTGCTACATCCTTTATGAGCCCTAATGTTTACTTAGCAACATTTTTTGCACTTGTATTGACCTAGATGGATCTTTGTTCTTACTCTCTATGGCCTACTTGTAGTATATTGCCTTATGCTACATGAAGCGGATACCACAACACTGGGAATCTTGTCAAAGGGCTGTGCTAATCACTTCCATTTTTTTCTAAAACAGCCTGTGAGCGCAAGAACGCAGAGGCCGCAAGACTCCTGGTACAGTACAATGCTGATACGAACCATCGTTGCAATCGAGGATGGACTGCTCTCCATGAGGCTGTCTCCCGGAATGACCTGGAGATTATCGATATCCTTGTGAAAGGGGGTGCCAAGATTGAGTCTGCAAACTCCTATGGGATCACTTCTTTATTTGTGGCAGCTGAGAGTGGGCAGTTGGAAGCTTTGAGATACCTGGCAAAATGTGGTGCGTATAGTTGTGCTGTTACATGCTTTTACTCATTTTATTCTTAGTATTTCATTGCACCCATTATTCTCTGGCTAGATTTTCTGTCTCTGAAGATAAGACCTAACCTGCAGAGCTACTGAAATGCTGTTGCTCCAGATTGCTGGATTTTGTAGGGTCTTTTAGAGAACCTGACCTAGACACCTGCACTTCTTCAGCATTCAGTCATGGTCAGCTACTTTGGGAAGTAATATGGTGCTCTCTAACTGCATTGCCTGACAGCTTTCAAAACCCATATTGCTGCATGCATGTAGCCTAAAATCCTATCAGTGATGTAAGACAACTCTGGGGTAATAGATGTCAGAAGCTGGACATCAGCCAACTCCATCTGCTCATGAACATGTGCAGTGATGGGCAAAGTCAGCTCTCCTTCACTGATGAATTCTGCTGAAAAAAGATGAAGTACTATTGTATAGTTAATGGATTTACACCAAGGAGAAGCAGACTCACGGTCCCCTATGTGTATGTGTTCAAACATATAGACAGAGTGATCTGATTCTGGTTTACACTAAACCTACCTTTTACTGCTCCACTCATGTAAAACAGCCTTACAATAAGCACAACATGCTTTACTACTATTCAGAGGCATATTTTATTTGTACTGTGGGCTAATATCTTCAATGTAGGTAAGAACTGGATCATGTACTTATGAAACAAGAGCTAAACAACAATGAAGATAAGAAAAACTTCTGAAGCCATTAGTATGGCTAAGAAAGAAGAGCTGGGGGAAAAAAATGTGTTCTGCTGTTCAGCTAGCATCGTCAGGTCAGTTTTATATGACCAGCTAGTCCATAAAACTGTCTACGATTTTAGAAACTTAGCCAGAATGTGATTTCTGTTTCAACTTAGATAGATATCAGGATTTCCTTAAAGTACAATTCTGAGAAAAATACACAAGAGAAAATGCTGTAAAACTCTCTAGTTTTTTCAAGCCCTGAAAAGCTCCACTGAGAATCCCAGGAATGATACCACTGCATTGTTTATGATGAGCAGTGTTCATCATGAAAAGGGTTTCTTTTTCATTTCTTTTTCATTAGGAATGTAGTCCTGTATTATGTTTTTTTCACTGCAATTCTCCTGATACTTCCAGCTGCAGCATCTTCAAAGGGCCAAACACAACACAGATGTTTCAGTTTGGGGTGAGAGCACAGGGAAATGTCCTCTTTGGCAGGAGTTTTTATGATCAAACAGGACTGATTGGCATCTTTATTGTGGTTTAGAAGCAAAACTCCAGTGAACTGTCATTCCCATTTAGGATACACATGAAGCAGCGTACCCGAGGATACCATGGTATAGTATATGACAGTTGAAACCCAGGATTTCAGGCCTTAAATATCTAGCATAGAAAAGGCTAGATTCCAAAATATCTATGGACAAAAAGTATTAGGTCTTGGTTTATTCTTGCATGTTGTTTATTAAGCCAAGCACACACTACAGCTCAAGAAAAAAATGCCCCAAATAATCTAGTAGCTTGTTGATAACATTTATCTTTTTTGGACTCAGCTTGAACCCTCATGAAATGAAGAGATATGGCCTCAGGTGCTGAGTTTTGAAACAAAATATTCATTGGCGGGGGCTGCCAAAATTAAATCTGTTTAGAATTTTTGGTCGGTACTATACTGATGTCATGTTATAGAGTCCTGTTTTAGCCTGGGTATGGACTAAAATTAAAATATTCTATAAAATTATTTAAAGTTTGAATATATAGAGTATAAATAATATGTATAAATATAAATGAATGTGTAGCATAAATACAGAGCTATAAAATTTTGTAGAACATTTGAGACAGTGTCCAGAAATATTTATTGAGATCATCTGGTCAAAACTCCTGCTAAAGAGCAGTGTATGCACATAATGTAAACACATAAATATGAATGGAATTATTGTGTCCAAAGAAAAGGCCATGCTATATATGGAACAGTGCATTTTAAAGTTTTTGCCTCTGAGATACAGCTGAATGGGGACTGGATTTAGGATTGGCAGCTCATGATTGCCACCTATGATAAATTCTCCTTTATAAAATTCAGATCATAGTAAAAACCAGTGGAGATCTACAATATAACCACATACAATTGATATGACTCTACCACCTTTTCATTTTGCTCTGATATGACCTCAGCTTGGAGAAGAAAAGTCTCCAGGGAGACCTCATTGCAGCCTTATAAGAAAGGTGGGGAAAAGCTTTTTAGCAGTGCCTATAGCAATAGAACAATGAGTAATGGTTTTAAGCTAAAGAGGTGAAGTTTAGACCAGCTATCAGGAAGAAATTTTTTTTGCTGAGGTTGGTGAAACATTGGAACAGGTTGCCCAGAGAAGTGGTAGATGCTCCATCCCTGGGAACATTCAAGGTCAGGTTGGATGGGGTTCTGAGCAATCTGATCTAGTTGAAGATGTCCCTGCTCACTGCATGGGGGTTGGACTAGATGACCTCCATGGTCCCTTGTAATCCAAACCATTCTATGGCTCTATGATTCTACATCCCCTTGAAGTGCATTTTCTAGCTGCAGGATCATGTAGAAGTATGCTCATTCAAAATATGTTGTTTCCATCTGATTTTAACCTTTTGGTGCTACAAAGATTTTTTTCTTTTCTAGGTGCTGACATAAATACTCAAGCCAGTGATAATGCCACTGCTCTTTACGAAGCCTGTAAAAATGGACATGTACATATTGTGGAGTTTCTTTTGTCCCAAGGAGCAGATGCTAACAAAGCCAATAAGGATGGCCTGTTACCTCTTCACATAGCAGCCAAAAAGGGGATTTGCGAGTAAGTTTTACTTCATTTCGTAGTTTCATCTTTTAAACAAGAATCCAGGGTCCCTCCAGAAAGGAGAATGCAATGTCCAAGATCTAATTCTGAGAATTACAGGGAAAGGAGCTGCCATTTGAGAACTGGGCTTTCTGCTTATAGAGCTTAAGTTGGAAATTATAAACTAATGAGTCTGTTTGCGGGATGGGATGGGATGGGATGGGATGTGGGGTACGAGATCTCTTGAGCGTTGCCAATTTATAACCTAGTACAGCTAAAAAACTTGATATGTCTTGGAAGTGAATTAAGCTGAGAGCCACAAAATATGCTTCAGATGGAATAATAAAAAGCATTGGAGGGGTAGAGGAAGTTAGTCCTCAATAACTATTGTAACAGAGTTTGCAATCATTTTCCTGCATGAGCCCATTGTGATTCTTCTGCACAAGCAGAACATGCTGCATTCATCTCTGCTGTGTTCAAGTTTTATTAACAATAATTGAGATGCTGACAGCAGGAAGTGCTTAAGTGAATCTCTAGGGCATTAGTGACTTTGTTACTAGAGTACGGTGTCCAGTTCCGGTATCCTCCCTTTCAGAAACCTTTCAGGAAATTGGAAAGGCTTCAGAAAAGAACTCATGGTCAGGAAAATATACTTCAGTAGTGAGTGGTTAGATGACTCTTAAATGTAATAGACAAATGCATTAAATGATCCCGTGGTTTGTTTCTGAAATGAAATGTGTTTGAGATAGAGCTGAGCACATTCTTTAAACAATGAGAAAAGTGACTAATGGAAAAAAAAAACAGGAATCGATCTGGGATATTGCACCAGGCTTCTGAGCCTGAACTCCTTAGTATTTACTCCTAAAGCTAGGGAAGTTTTAGTTTCTGCCTTTAACTCCTTGCTACTGGAAGAGTGAGTTGCCCACATCTATTTTTGCAAAACACAGTCACATTTTGTAGTGACACATCTTTTTGGTGACTGTGGTGGGCTCTTCTAACTATCAACAGTTTACATAAAAATGATTTCAGCAATAGTGAAAGGAGGGAGTACATCCAACTGCAAAGTCTGTTTCTGGATAGTAAAGCGATCTTTGCAATCAACTGCTAGAGAAGGATTCCTAAATATTTCACTATGTCTGAAGAGTTAAAACTTTTGACAGCACTAACCCCTTCCCATAGCATCCTTTACCCTCATATTTAGATCTGCTTGGGAATCCCAATTAAGCTTTTCAAATCACTTTGATAGACCTAAGATATTCATTTTATGCAGTTGGAGTCAACCTGCTTCTTTGTGCAAGCTGTGTATTCTAGACGGCAGCCCAATGTGAATTTGTGTTATGAATGTATACACTTACAGCATGTACATGAATATCCTGCACAGACTAATGTAGACATGATCCAAAATTTTCTCTGGAGTTTGAGTTACAAAGGCATTTTCTTGAAAACAAACACATTTTAGATGAGAAATGTGCCAGAGATAGAACCCAGCTCCAATTGTTCACTTTCAAAAAAGTTCATCTGAAAATAAAGTAAATTCATCTGAATCCAATTTGTATGTAGTTTGGTGCAGCTCTGTAAATCTTTTCCTCCCCTCTCTAGTTCCACACCCCAACCTGAAAAAGAAACTTACATGAAAACTGTGCAACCTGAGTCCATCCCTGTGTTATGACAGTAAGGGCCTGATTTAGATCTCGCATCTATTATTCCCAACAACCAGCAGCATAAATTAGACCAGAATTCAGCCCAAGCTCTGAGTTCCTTCACTTGTAAAAGACTGAGCACAAATTTTTGTGCACAACTGCTGCAAACTAAGTGCTAAAGAAAGAAAAAAGATCTTCTCTTATAAATATTTACCTAAATGACAAAGCTTTGGCCCAATTGGCTGATCATTCTTAATTCCTTTGGTATTCAGTAAAATAACAACCTTCACGGTGACCTCCCTGTATCCCTGCAGAATTAATACGTAATTCTGCAGGAATTCCATGCTTCAACATTTTGCCAGAGCACGAAGGCTCCCTACCACCAAAAAGCCAAGAATGTGGTCCCAAGGCTCAACTGTCAACTCTTGTTGTGTGGTGTTTGTTTATTTTAAATGACACCTTGTCAATACTGACCTGAAATTCATAAGGGTCATCTCATCAGCTGTGGGACAATAACAAGCAGTCATTTAACTCCTTCCCCCTCAGAACTGAGATGCTGAGAAGGGAAAACTTCGTGAATTGTGGGCATATTTATTAAATAAATGCAAGTTAATAAACTCCTAGCACACTCATGTTGAGGGTGCTCTGCCTCCTCCTCCACAGAATTTCTAACAAATAGAAATCGCAGAAGCAGGTGTCAGGGATGAGGGGAAACTTCACACTATTTTTGCACTGTACATGAAGCTCAGCCCTGTGATAGACATGGGATGTGATTTGGCTTGTCTGACCTTGACTGCCTTCGCCCTATAGATAGACTGGAAAGACTGCAGAGGTGGATGCACTATATTACTAAACCAACCCACTTTGGAGGATGAGGAACAGAAGAGAGAAAATTAAACTCTGATACAAATTTGATGCTTCCTACTTTTCCACCCAAAATAAGTTTGGTGTACAGAGAGTGTATTGAGGTCTGGGAGGCTGCAGCATTTGGATGCAGAGCTGCAATGTGGCACTCCTGCAGAGAGGTTCAGGTCCCCCTTGCAGACAGAAATCATGTAGTGCCTCTTTAACTCAGATGTGAAGAGCTGGCTAAAGCACGTACGCTGGAGGGAAAGAACAAAACAGACCCTTAAATCTTCAAAACAGTTAATCATAGGATGATTAATGCTGGCACTTGGCATAGTGTCCTCGCAGTGCCCTGTGCCTTTTTGTTATTACAGCTCTTACAGAGCATTTGCTAATGGTGAGAAGATGCCAGCTCACCAAACACCCAAACTTCCTGCTCCCTGGTGAGCAGCACAGTTTTGGAAGATAAGTAAAGCTGCTTGGAGAAGAAAAAACCCTATGCTTAATTTCCCAAGGTATTTACATAATTTAAGAAGCCTTTTTGTTTAAAAACAAGATATAGAAGTAACTTGGAGACATCAACAATCCATCATGTAAACAGGAACATAATCCTGTAAAGGGTTATACATCTTCAACTCTCATTTCAGCTCCTGGGACCGCTGGAGGCTCAAATTTTCACAGGGCCATTCATGATCACAGATTGCCAACTGCAGGGCTCCTGTACATCATATATTTGAACTTCACATTGCATAACAAGATTTATGATAATGTGTTTAAGGCTACATCGCTCTTTCCAAGAGCAATCCCTTATTACTGGGGTTTAGGATTTAACTCTCCATTTTTTTTCTCTCTGGGCTAATGTATGGAAAACAGACTGAGACTATTTTTATTTCTTTTTCTCCCCTCTCCTAAATATCTGTTGGGCTCCCTATGATCTGGGATGGACACTAATATCTCCATCAATTTGCCACAGCCAAACCCACACAGTGAGGGCATCCAGGACAGGGATAAATGCAGGATAACAACTGGAAACCAAATATGTGATTTTTCCTAGCTCAGACCTGCAGAGAAAGGTATGGGTTTACCTCCTTTCTGGTCTCAAGACTCTTGCTGTGGCTGTGACTGTGACCCAGGAGGCAAAGGAGGCACTGTGACTCAGGAGGCACCTTGTGTTGGTGTCCTTCTCTGCTGAGCAATCCCAATGGAAGATACAGATGCTCTGCTGGCACCTCAGGTTTGAGGCTGTGTGCCTGTTCCTCCAGTCCCACAGTGTGATGATGAAGGTGCAGAATGTCTGGGAGATCCTGTCACTGTGCCTGCCATTTGGACTATGGCACCTGTGAGAGCTATAACAGTTGAAGGGCCAGCACATTATCTTATCTTTTTCTGTAACTGTCCCTGTAGCTGCCACTACCTCACGCAATCTGAGTGATAATTTAAAAAAAAACTTGTTCCACCATGAAAGAGGGGGTCACGCTACTCACATTTTTGGCAAGGTAGGAGCATAGGGAGTTGTTGACAGGTTTCAAGTTCACACCCTGCATTCTCTCAGAGAGATTTGTTCCTGTGCATGAGTTACCAGTCTCTCTTTTATGGTTACAACCACACCACTACAGTTTATGATATGGTTGTAGATCCCCTAGAGCTCACTGCTGTTCACTGACTCTCCACCCGGCAGGATTGTTTCCATGCTGATCCCTGTGACAAGCCGCACCCGCATCAAGCGCAGCGGCATCAGCCCCCTGCATTTAGCCGCTGAACGCAACAATGATGACATCTTGGAAGAGCTGATCGATGCTGGCTATGATGTCAATACTGCGCTCTCCAATGAACGGTCCTGCCTTTACGAGGACAGGCGCACCACCCCCCTCTATTTTTCTGTTTTTAACAACAACATTTATGCCACAGAACTCCTGCTGCAAGCCGGAGCCAACCCCAATGTTGACCTCATTAACCCATTACTCATCTCCATCCGCCACGGCTGCTTGACAACCATGAAACTGCTCCTTGACCATGGGGCAAACATCGATGCCTATATATCAAGCCATCCCACTGCATTTCCAGCTACCATCATGTTTTCAATGAAGTACCTTGCTGTGCTGAAGTATCTCCTTGATCTGGGCTGTGACGCAGTTTCCTGTTTTGAGTGTCAGTATGGAAATGGCCCACACCCTGCATTAAATTACAGACGGGACAGCCTTAATGACCCTCAGCTGTCCAAGGAGCCAACTGTAGTACAGGTAAGCACTCCACCTACCATGGTTCTGAGGATGTCTCCTACCCATGTACCTTGACCTACCCATGTATTTTTTTTCTCCAATATTTCCTGTGAGAGAAGGTGCCTTTATTCCTACTTTATTCACAGAAAAAAAGGCTCTGTAAGAGTCTGTGAATGTTCCAAGTCCATATTCAATAACAGCAGGAGGGTAGACAACAGCCGCTGTGGCCCTAGCTTGAATTTGCAGTGAATTATAGCCATTTTGACAGCCTTACCATCAGATCTACAATATTCTTTTGCTCTGGACCTGCCGTGCCATGAGTCAAGCATGTTTTCTTGACAGGCAGTGTCATATGGGTGGTGGCATATGGGCAGTAGCATATGGGGAGTGGAAACCTGCTTGTTTTGTTTGCCCTGAAAGATTTGTTTTGTGTGACAGGAAATTTAAGCTCCTGGTTAAATTAAAATTGTCTAGTGCTTCATGTTATGAGGGTAAACTAATGAATGTAAATAGTTGCAATTTCCAGGTCTACTGGATGAGTAGCCCTGGAGAAGGGTTTCAACATGCAACACAACAAAGAAATCTCAGCACAGCAGTCTTTCTGTTTTACATAAAATCAGGGAAGAAATGCAACAGCTTCTATCTAGTTTAAGTGTAGCTTTGAGGGATTCAGAAGAAAGTGGTATTTAGCCCAAAGAGGTGGTGACCAATAAATGCTCTTTGGTTATGGAAAGAATAAAGGAAAACATTAAACATCCTAGGAAATCTTGACTTTTTTGTCAGTCCTGTCTTCCAAAAGACTTTACTCTTCAGTAACTTGTCTGGAAATAAATACACATACAGAAATCTTAGAAAGAGAATTGTTAAGAACCTATCAAAATAATCCCAAGCAGAGCTGACTTCTTCTTGAAAGTGTTTGCCACAGCAAAATTGCTCCAGGAAACCACATTTTTGTTGAAGAAAACTTATAAACTATATCATCTCTAGTTCTTGAACCATGATAAGATAGCACGCAAACAGAGGGCTAGAGTTCTAAAGCAAGGAGAGGGGATTTATCTATAGCCCTCTATGACAGTCTAGTCACTCATAAACTGTTCTGTTTTCACTTATTTAAGCCCATTATTTCCCTCTGGATCTCACCTAAAACTGCTTTTAGTGGTTAGCAAAATATTAGGCCACTCACAAATAGGATTATCACCTCAAAGGTCAGACCACATGAGGTAGAAGCAGCAAAAGCTGTGTGAGCTATATCTGTGCTGAGAGAGAGACCAGTGAGGAACAAACACATACAGTGAAAAAGCAATCCCATCCCTCTGACATTATTTTAAATCTGCTTCTTATTGTCAGGAATTTGGGTAACAAAAGCAAGGTTTGTATGGTGCAGCTTCATTACATAGTTGTGATATGGTTTATATTCTGAAACAGAGGATCTCATGAAACTATAGCCTTCTCCACACTAAAGATGCGCATTTTTTACTTTCTTGTATAAGATTACAAAAGCATAATCTGAATAATTAGTCTTTATACAGTAAAGACTGAACTACTCTAAGTGGGTTTGAAAAACATATAACTATAAATCATTACAGTTGATAATAAATTAATGTGTCATGGAGAAACTGAATGCAGAAGAAATAGCTGCTATCTCAGTCCATATTTCTGCAATTGCAGTGTCAAAACCATGAAGGTGAGGAGTGAAGTATCCTTCTGCTGAGAGCAGGTATTCAGGGGCCTACTGAGGCTGCAGGCAACGTCCATCCCAGGACCAGTGTCACTTTGTCCCTGAGTCAATCTCATTGTCTGTAGTTGCAGGTTTGCATTATTTCCCATTGGTTTGCTGTGCTTCTTTTCCCACAACATGTTTTGGAACGTATTTATTCCACAAAACATCTTTATAGACTGAGCTTGTGAACAGGGAAGAGAGAGGAAGCAGATAAAGTCTCTATTGGAGACAAGAAAAGGAGAGCAGTAAGATCCAGTGTTTCATTGCCCTACATGCGTGTCCTCACTTAAACTCTGACAAAGTGGCATTACTGCTTGGAGGTGGTAGTGGAGATCCCCAGTTCACACATCTTATGGGTAACTGCATGACAATTGTATATGCACTGAAGAATGACAGCCTGATACACCAAATGGAACTTCCTATAAGCAGTCCAGGTAAGAAACTGTGGGTTGTCCGCTCAGATCCTCAGATCCTCAGATCCAACATTACTGTATCTCATTTTCCTGGAAAATATTATATGGTGATTCTCGCTGAAATAAAAAAAAAAAAGTCAGAAGAGTAGTAAACACCTCTGTGAATGCTCTTACCTTGAATAAAATGGCCTTATAATTTTCTGCAGCTTTATTCTTTCCTATTTCTGAATAAGAGTATCGACACAAGAGTTTAATACATTTTGAGTTGGGGCTCATGCATGTATAATCAAATGCGATCCAGTTACAGGAGCTTAATCTGGCAGAGGTTTAAGCTGGTGCATTTTCTTTCCTGTTTGGAGTATGCTTGGAGGGTGCCTGCAGATGGTCTCGGTGACTAAGCTGATGGATGATGCTTAAGCCATCATCATTCACTTGGGTTAGACCATGTGCCTGAGTTCTTATCCACCCAGCATGATTTAATTAATCTTAAATTTTCTGACTACTCACATGCATATAAGTCCACAGATAAATCCACAGATATTTTCATCATATGAAACACCCTAACAGAGATAGATAAAGCTGTCTGGAAAAAAAATATATATATTTAAATTAAAGTGGGGAGAGAAGTCACTACTTCAAAATGAGACTACTTAAAGTCAGGTCTGTAAGTCTATTCTTCAATATCTCTATAAGCAGCCCTCCATGCAACAGCTCTGATTACTCTGCAGCTTGTACTGGGGCAACAGAAGATTTGCCAAATCCAGGACTAAGTAAGGAATATGTTTCTGTTCTGTACGAGGCCCAGGATGGTTTTCCGATGGGCAAGGAAACCATCTGGGATTCAACTCTACAAATATTTCCTTAAACTTGTCTCTAGTGAGGTGTTTGGTCCCCAAAAGCAGCAGATACCAGTGGGTTCACCAGAAGTAGGAGGTACACTGCTCTTTCCCTAAGATTTCTTTGTGCCCAGTTGTCCCTAGACCCCCTTCCAAGAAGGAAAAGGGAACCAGCAGCTAGTGACAGTGCCCTGAGCTGCGTGAATCTTTCAGCACTTCCCTTGTCAGCTTGCGACAAACCTGTGAGCCCTGTTCAACTCTCTCATTTCTGTGGAAGTAGGATCTTTGGACTCTGTAAACAAGTCAGCATCCTTTCCATTCTCCAGAGCTAGGACTCCACCAGGGTTTTGTGTCCTTCTGTGGTTGCAAAGAGGGGATTCTGCCCTCAGTTACAAAAAAAAACCTAAAAAAAACCAAAAAAAAAAGAGGCTTTAGTTAAAGTTTCTTGAGGAGAAACTGGTAATTGCTCTCATAGCTAGTAGAAGGGTGGGACCAGCAACACAGTAGGGGCTGTTGCTCTTGGTGCAGTTTCAAAGGGTGCATTCATGTTCCACTGACTGTAGTAAATCTGTTTTTCCTTGAAGTTTTGTGAAATGGTGTCTACTCCAGAGATGAGTCGCTGGGCTGGGCCGATCATCGATGTTCTCCTTGATTATGTGGGTAACGTGCAGCTCTGTTCGCGGCTCAAGGAACATATTGACAGCTATGAGGACTGGGCTGTCATTAAAGAAAAAGCAGGTATGGTCACCCAGAAGAGAATCTGGTACAAATAGTCCCACTGTTGGATTCAAAAACCCAGTCACCATCATCCCTTAAACATGTTAGAATTTCCCTACTGAGATATTTTGGACCAGGTATGAGGCACTAGAAATTGATGGAGTGTCACAGATTCTGTGATGCTAAATGCACACTAGCTGTGGATCTGACCAACTGGAAATAAGCATTGCCAGTGCAGGAATGCCCGTGTGGCTGCTCCTGGGGTGCAGTCAGAGCAGGGCAGGCGGGCAGTGTAGCTGTCTCCACAACACCCAGCAGGCAAAAGCAGCCTTCGAAGCTTTTACTAATATTCTGTTTTCCTAAATGTCCTTTCATTCAGAATCTAAAGTCATTCATAGACTTTCTCAGAATTAAGTTTTCTGGTACCAAGCCAAATTTGTTACATATTTATTTTCAGTGGGAAGGCAGAATACTGTGAAGCAGCTTGTTTAAATCCTCTTAGAAAGCCCATTGCTAAGGCTGAGATGGCACACAGCACCCCATCCTCCAGCCCTGCTTCCTTTCCTATGACATGCCTCAGCATAGAAGAGCTGCCACCAGTGCCAGGTGTATCATCCCTCCATTACAGAAAAGCCCTTGTTTCATTCCTCCTTCTCCCATTTAATTCTTACCACTGACCTGGCCAAGATAAGCTGTCCTTCTCAAGTTTAAACCTGTTCTTCTCATGTTTCTGACCTGCCTGTTTTTCAGAGCCCCCACGGCCTCTTTCCCATCTTTGCCGCATCAAGGTGCGAAGCCTGGTTGGAAGAAACCGCATTAAACTTCTTGATACCTTGCCTCTCCCAGACAGAATGATTCGATATTTACAGCACGATTACTCACAGTGACCCCAGGCACACTGGACACACAGCAGCTTCCCGGCATGGTACGCAGTGTCATCGGCATGGCGAGGCCACACACGGTGGGGAGGAATTGCTGCTGGCTTGGTCAAGCAACCTCCAATGACTAATCTAAGAGAAATATGCTTCTAAAGCATGAGGGAGAAGAAAATGGAAGAGACAGAGAGCTAAAGATAGGACAGTTGTTAAGTTTTCCAAGAGAAAACACACGCGATTCACCTCAGAGCTTCATCTGCAAAGAAAAATAATTGAATGACTGCACTGAAAATGAAGTGATGAAGTATCAGGGAGGAATTCAAAGGTATCTTGAAGCTGTGGTGGAGCTTAGCATCCTTGTTATGATCACAATTCAGAAATTGTCAAGAGTCAACATATTTGGGAAAACAATCATAATTCCCTTACTGAATGAGATTTTTATTTTAGTTTCTATCTTTTTTTTTGATTTCTGCTAAGTGTGCTAGTTGCGAATTTCTGATAACTTAACACCATATTGCTAACACTTTTGCTTTTATTTTTTGGACCTTTCTTGTTGCATACTTGATTTCTCAACATTCAAAGCTCAGAACATTTTAACAGACTAAAATCCAGAAATGCTGATTTATTTAAAATTCATGGGAAGATTTACTTTAAAAGGATGTAAAAATTGTATTTGAACAAAGTAAATACATTTCATGCTGTATTACATTTGTGGTAAGAAGTAGGTGAAATTCTGCTTGAGAGACTTTCCTAGAGTGAGGACTTGAAAGCAACTCTGAGCTCTTTTTTTTTTTTTTTTCTGGAGTAAAATAGTAGTAACTGCACTGTAACCAGTAGCTTTACTCTGTCATGAAGCTGTTATCAGAACAGAACAAAGCCCTAAATGAGCATGAACAGAAAGTGATGTGGAGGAGAGAAGTGAGGTACATAGGGAGAGACGACACTATTACAACTTTATTTGTTGCTTCACTAGAAGATCTGGTTCGTACAATAGCCAGCCTCTCTTAGCCCTTGAACCTCTGTGGCTATAACAATATCATCACCAGAAGAAAACAGAGATTCTTTCAAAATTATGAAATTCAGGCCTTGATAATTATGCAAATGAATACCCAGAATTAGGCTTCCAAATCCTTATTCAGGTGCCCAAATGATGTCAAGTTCCTTGCATCAGTTGTAGTTCCACTAAGACCACATTTGGTGTCAGGGGCGTTTTAGGACTTAGACCTGAATTTCCTAACTTTGGAAGTTCGAAGTATCTGTTAGCTCCCTTTGACACTGATGAAAGTTATTATCTCAGCTTCTTTGAAAATTAGGTCACCTATTTACAGCTCAGATCCACAACTGATTTATGGCAGCTGAACAAGTTACCATCTATCAGCTGAACCACTATAATTGACCATGAAATTCTTTTATTGACGTTTTTAACAAGTCACATTCCCTCACAGCTGGGGAGGCCGAGGAGCCCATGAAGGGTTTATTGGCAGTGACTATAGCTCAGTTGACAGGTGTGACTTGCTGAACCACTGATTTGATGAGTGCCCCATTCCTGACTAGGCACCTAAGAAAGAATGGAAGAGGCTAGATTTGGAACTATGTCTTTGCAGATCTTATGCTAGGAGCACAATCATTTTTACCTTAGGTGACAAAGGAGCTGTGCCCCATGGTTTGTTTGGATTCCCCACCAGAGACCCAACATCCGCTTTTGTTTCTTGGCTTGCATAACATGGAATCAGATAGAAATATAAGCAGGGAAAATACATTGCACTGAGTTTTATTTGGGTGGACTTCTATACCTTGACACAGGACTAAAAGTGTTCTGCACACATACAAGTCTGTCTGGGCACAGAAGTTTAGATTCTCTGATGGTTTTGTGTGAAATGTGTTCAGTGCTTGTCGAATAGATTATGAACAGAATAATTGGTTGCAGGCATGGGGACTTCGTCCATAGATGCTTCCTTCCCAAATGCAAAACAAGTTTAAAGAACAACAGAGTTTCTATTCATACTGAGCAGTGATCTTGCAAAACTTTGGAAAGTCAGGAGAGATTCCTCCACTGCTGAAATTTCATCCATTGATTTCCATCACTACCAGTTTAAGACTACCCCCTTGTCTCCTGCATCATGAACAGGGAATTGCTTTAGGCTGGAAAAATAATGGAAAGAGAAGGGGAACAGGAAATCTTACAACCAGTTTTGTCAGTGAAGGCCGTGTATTGGCAAGCAATAGCTTGAGAAATAGAAAATCATCTGTGGAGTTGATGAACCTCTCACTTCATGTGGCTGAGCAGCGAAGGTCTGGGTCTTAATCACATTGATATAAATCAGAAGAAAATACCTTGAAATTAACTGAAGAGTCATAAATGGTGATGGATACAGTCACAGCTTGCTGCAGACCATTTACTTCAGTGCTGTTTTGGTGTGCAATAACAGCCCTGGCAACCACTGGCCGATAGAAGCAGAAACAATCAGCAACCGCATGTATAACCACAGAGCTGGGTAGGATTTCATGAGGTATCTCAAACTGGGAATTTCCCCTGGGCCAGAGTTGTAACATATGCAGAAGTCTCATGAGTTGCAATTTCTTTTTATGCCCTTGGAGAGATTGAAACTGGGTTTGAGTGTAGCAAATTTGGGAAGTCCTTTTCTTCTTCCAACCAGGTGACCTTCATCACTATTGGGACACCCATGTCCTGGTTGCTCTCAACCGTCCATCCCAAGCGGGAGAGTCACTGGGCTGGAGACTAACCGTCTGATGGGTAGGTACTGCGATTGCAGGAAGGATAAGGGAACACTGTGCACAGAAACTGAGAAGAAACTAGACTGCTAGATGAGGAATCTGGTAATTACAGTGTTATTAAGTCCTTTCTGCTTGATCCTTACAGCAAATCTTCACACACTCAGTTTACATTTATTTGCACTGCAATGGAGCCTGCTACCTCTCCCCTCCAGTAATTGGCTAAGTATTTTGTACGCAATACTGAATCTGCACAAATCCAGTGTGTATTTAGTGCATCTATCTAGAAGTTACTGTGAAAAGGCAAATATCCCAAACTGCAAACAAACCAGGCTTTGTAAGCCAATCACCTCTTTTAGTGCAAGGTAAAGTGGCTTGCTTTTACTGAGTGTGATAGATAGATTGCTTTAGACATGATGACTTTTTGGCTTTATGTGAAATGTTCTAGTAATATTTTATGACCAGGTTACTGTACGGTTTTTTTTTACTGCAACATGTGCAATTCACTTGACGTTCTTGTGCACTTTTTTTATTTTTTATTTCATTTTGTATGAAAGCTTTTTCATTTACCTCTCCCTTCCCATTATTTATAAAAGCTGTTGTGGTTTTAACAGTTTAAATTTGCATTGATGTAGTAAATAGCAGCTCTCAAATGTTATGTTTCCTTCTTGAAAATGAAGTATGAATAAACAAGTAGATTCTGAAGGGCTATCAGCTGCCCTGAACATTGACATTGCACGATCAAACATGAAAATAGCCAGGAAAAGTCTGCATCAATCCAAGTTTTAACAATTAATAATTCTGATCTTAATCTCAGGCTTGAGACAACAGTACTTATTGCTAGAAAGGTGACAGAGTTGTTATTAATTGCAAACTTTTTGGAAAGTCTCACACATCCCCATTTAGTGATTTATAATATACTTAGCAATTGCCTTCTGTTCATTTGGATTTTACTTCATCGTTGCTCCACTTCAGAGGTGCAGGAAGGACCATTGCCTGCCCTGGGCTGGGAAGGGAAGTTCTGTGTCACAAAGGATTTTAAGGATTTTTGAAAGTTACATCAGTTTAAATCTGAGGGTAATACCTGTGTGTCAGCGGTCATTTGGAACAGTGTGGTTCAATCCTTCATTATAACTTAAAAACATGCTATTCTGGTACACAGAAACAGTATAGTAACATACATTCAGTTAAGAAAAAGTTTAAAAGAAGAAAAAGAAAACAAATTATTTAATACACAGAAGGTAGAAACTTGATATTAACTCTCTTCTTTTTTAGATTTCTTCAGAAATAAAATTTCTACAGAGGCTATTCACTTTGCCAAGTATTTTAATTTTGATATAAATCCATATTCTGATGCAATATTCCATTCTGAACTCAAGCAAGAACACTTTTCCACAGCAATCACTGCAATAACTGTGGTTCATGCCATGACCTGCTCTGGCCACCCGCGTGGAAATCCAGACCAATGCCAAGGAGGCTGCTCTGCATTGATAGCACTGGGAGAGGGCATAGCACCTGGCTTCATCTGGACTATAGAGAGCTATTGGTGTGAAAAAGCACACATATTTCCATGTAACAATTTCCTTGCTCTGCAAATTAAGAGCTATACTTCTCCTCCCATAAACTTTAAAGAGGGTACTACATCTGGTTTCTGTTAGAATATCATCATGGAGATGGACAGAGTCTCCTTGATGATTTTTTTTTCAAAAAGACAAAAAGGGAAAGATATGTAAGCATATTAGTATCTTCAGTTCTGGATCAAGAGCTAATTTTATGTCTTTAACCCTTAGATCTGATCTTTATTACATTGCTCCTTGCATTTGGCTGCAGGTATGTGGTACTGAAACACTTCCTGCTCTCTCCCCGATAGGATTAGTCTATATAGGCTTGATATGTACAGTAAGTGCTTGTAGCAGGGAGAAAGCGATGAAAATAATCTCCATTTCTACTTTTGGCCTTCTGGACTAACATATTACAGCCATTGTTTCCATAAAAGCAAACACTGGTTGACTATGCTGTGAAGTCTGGGGAAAGAATGACGTACTTCTAGCCTGAGAGCAGGTCATATCTTATCAAAAGGTGCAATGTTGTTATATATCACCAAGCCCCACCAGAAGATCCAAAATGATTCTCCACAACTGCTTAAGATGATAATTCTTTCACTACTGCAATGCACTCAGAAGAACTGTTGCCTGGTTTTCCTGTTATGCAGATACCAAGAGACTTAGGAAGCTATGTTAGCCATGAACCAAGATGCTCGCGGCCACTTTTTATTGAATCCTCGGAGATGTTCCCATTAGCTTCAGCAAGAACAGGTTCAGGCCCTGGGAGATCACAGATGTCCATTCTCTGGCCCTCTTATCCCCATAATACACTTCTCTTGACTTCAGTCATTTACTCCAGTATAACTGAATAGATACATAGGCCTGCAGTATTAAACCTTCCAGATCTCACATTCTGTGCCTTAGCACCACCTTCCCCATGGATTTAAGAGAAATCAAGCTTAAAAGAATCCCCGTTAACTTTTCTAATGCCAATTTGTTAAAATAGTTAGGAAAATACCAAGCAAATCGTTTGCAGCTAGGTTTTGTGATAGCATTTTAAAAGGAGGCAAAATAAAAGACTGTGAGCCAGAAATCAAGGAAGACTGCTCTATACACTTTTTTCTTCTATCATATTTTATGGTTTTGTATTCAACCAATACAATTTCTCATTTGTTTTATTGATGCAGAACAATTCCTCATGTGAAAATTCATCCTGCTTCCATTTGCCCCAGCTTAACACTACCTCATTTCCCAGCCCCAGAATTACTTTTGATTTACATCACTCTGAATAGGCAGAGATTTCATCCCTCACATCTACCCAGCAGCTGAAAATCAAACCTGCGTCTACCCAGTGAGGAAAAAATAAACAGACTGCATTTGCAGAATCACCAAAATAAAATTATTTTCTTTCTTCCCTTATTTTTTCCTTTTAATTCTCTCAATATTTACATACAAGAAAAGCTCAATTCAATTCACAAGTGTGGTTTCTACATTAAATACTGTCCTTCCAGTCTCTTGCACGCAAAAGGAAGTGACCCGAATATCTTGACTTCTCTGGAATTACTTTAAAGTACAAAAACTCTTTGAATGGGTTTAATTCATTTCATTTCACTGCTGCTGCCACGGGGCAACCCTGGAAAGATGTTCCCACATGGAGGAGGTCTCCTAGGTGTTACAAGTGCATCTATGAATGGCCCGCAGCCCCGGTCGCCACGGCTCAGACAATGCCCATCAATGAAAGAGCCCTGATTTGCCTCACGCTCCACGCCACTGGCTACAGAAGGCTTATTCCCAATTTGCACCCATGTACTGAAGAGGAGAGTAGAGCCCGAGCGGCTTCCCAGCAGTTACTAATTCACCCCAGCCTGCCCACAAGGATGCGGGATCGCCAGCCTCCTTCCCGCCCGCCGCTCCACACTGCCAGCAGCTCACACCTGGCACTCAACCGGGCATCTCAATTCACTCTCAGGAGCCGTCATGTTCAGCGTGACTCCCACGGTCCCCTGGCTAAAGATAGCCAAAAACGTTGAAGATTGGCGGGGGAACGGTTGGCTTGGTGGGGATGGGTTTCAAAACTACGGGCTTGTAGAGTTTCTGCCCTGTGCCATCAGCCTCCTTGCAGAAGTGCGGCACCTCCGCCGGCAGCGCAGCCGCACTCTTCCTCCACAGCCCCAGCCCCGGGAAGGGTGACAGGGGCAGCGTGCCGGGGGGCTGGAACACCCCCGGCCCAGGGCAGGGGAAAGGGCAGCAAGTCCAGGTGCCCACGCGGCCTGAGAGGACTCCAGCAGGGTCCTTGTCCACGGCATGCAGGGCAGGCTCAGGAGGGCTCTCTGGGCCGGCAGCCTCCACTCTCCGTTTGCTTTTCTTCCCCTCGTAGGGAGGAGAATCTCGGGGAGCCAGGAGCACGTCAGGGCCAGCTGGGAAGGCTCTGGCCCGCAAGGTCTGGGCTGGCCGTGGTTCTTCCCAGAAGGAGGCGGGAAGCTGTCGCTTCCTCATGGGCACCTGGTCTGGCTGGGCGGCCTCGGGGTTTGGCTCAGGCAGAAGCCGTTCCCCGGCAAGGCTCTCCTCCGCCTCAGCTGCCCGCAGCGCCTTCCCGGTGGTGGCCCCACCATGGGGACCGGGATCAGGTGCCTCGGGCTGGGGGCCACGGCCACGGTCCTCTGCCCCCCTGCGCCAGCCACACTCCGGGAGCTTGCTGGGGTGGCACCGCGGGATCCGGGAGTACTTCTGAGAAAACCGCTTGAGCTGCTTCTGCAAGTATTTTCTGTGGTCGACCGACCGGCGACAAGGAGCCGATTTATCCAGAGCCGCTTTGATGTCGCTGGAGGCCAGGTTGACGAAGTTCAGCAGAGTTTTTACCTCGCTGTCTGATGCCATCTCACTGGATGCACCACGTGGAGTTTCCCATGAAAAGTGTTTAATCCACCTTCTGACAAACTTTGGCAAACCTGTAAAACATGACAGGCCAACTTAAGAGCAGGAAGCCTCAGGTCACATAGTACTGAGCAAACGGAGACAGGGTGGGGGGTCATGTCAAACTTCTCAGCCACACCAACAAGTTGTCCATCATAAGTTTGCCTCCATGCCGGCAAACTTCCAGCAGAGCTACCGCGCACCCACAGCCCATCGTCCTGCACTGCCGCGCCGGCAAGCACCAGCCCAGTCACTGGCTCGCGAATGCTGGCCAGCCTGCCAGTACTTAATCTTGTTAGATAGCGTTTAGGTGGAAAGAAGAAGCTGTAGTGGCTGCTCCCACCTCCCTGTAAGCAAGTGTGGACACTCACCCGGCGCACGGTGGCTTTTCTTACCGGTGCTGGTGGCTGCGATGTTGTTGCAGAGAAGAGCCCTTTCCCCACTAATCTCGTTAGGCAGGTTACACACCACCAACCTCAGTGGAGGCAGCCAGGGCCCGCCAGTGTATGGAAGCAGTTTAGCAAGCACTTGAGCAAGCTGAATGAATATCGACTCTGGCGAGTTCGGGGCTCTCACAGGCCAATCAGAAGCCACTTTGCCAAATACAAAGCATCCCAATCAGGCATCAGCCTCCCTTCCTTGCATTCTTTGCCATCACAAATTGTCACCATGGGGACAGCCACATAAAGACAGCTAATAAATACAATCATTTCCCCGTGATTTCTACCATTCTCCCCTATCCTCTTAACCCTTATCAAGGCCTTTCTTTTTAAAAATGACACAATCCAAAGTGAAAAGGCTGAGGATGAGTTAGGAAAGCTGAGGCACCCTTTTCTCTGCACTCCCCAAATCTGTCTAGGGGCTGATAGTAACCATGCTTCATTGGCGCAGAACAATGTTATATGGGGGATGAGGCGAACCTACTTTTAACTGTTCCTCATTGGACTATTTTTTTATTATTTTTTATTTAAGGGGAAGATGATGTCAGAAAAAGGTAGGAAAGGAACAGATCTCTAAAGAGATGTGCAGATATCCATGGAAAGGGAGCTTGAGCGCTCAAGAATCTTGTCTTTATGTTTGCCCCCTCAATTGAGTTACACAAAAGCTGAATTACCCATTCAAACTACCCAGACAAAAGGATGGAGTTGGATAGTACTCTTGCATCTGTAGTCAAACAGTTAGAGACTTAAATCGAGTCGTCATGATGGAGAAAGAGTTAGACAAAGCCCATAGAACTGCCATCAGCAAACATTTTCCTGTGTCATATTAGTGGGTCTCCATGACTCCCCCTGGCCTGGGGACAATAGCACAAGTTTGCACACTCGACTACTGTCACCCTGCCAACGCTGGCAAGGAGCAGAAACAGGACAATCCTTTAAGGGGAAAGCATGCCCGCTGCAGGGAAGGTAAGAAGAGAGGGAAGAAAAGGCGTGTGAAATGCTAATTGAGCTGCTTCCTTTACTGATCCAGAGTTATGCGAGTCCCCCGCCTTCTTGCAGGCTTGTCCCTAAGGGGTAGCAATAACTTAATAGCACGGTGAAACTGAGAGCTGGAGGAAGAGGAGAGCAGAAGGGCTGCCCTCAGTGCACATCAGGCACACCAATGACACAGAGCTGGCAGCAGCCCATGTGCCAGCACAGGACCCGCTGCCTCCCATGGATGGAGCAGCAGTGCTCTCACTCTCCAAATTGAAGCACCCCGGGGATGGGAAGACTGGAAAGGGGCATAGGACATGTACACGCACTGTCAGGGAGATGCTGCCAGTTCTGGACCAAACACACGTATGCCTTGGGAAAAACAGGGACTGACGCTGTTTTGCAAGTAAAATCTGCCTCACTGACATGAGGCATCAAAGGGCTGAGTACTGAGGGCTGGAAACAGCTACAATTTACCATTATTTTACTGTAATTCTACTACTCATTTTCCTTGGAGAAGGACAAGGTCCAGACTGTGCCACTACACCAGATTCTGGGCAGAGGCTTCAGGGACAACTCTTCAGCGCCTCCATACCAGTGCACTCAACGCTGCCATCCCTATTCACATCATTCTTCCCAGTCTGGCTTGAGCCACAGGTGCTGGCATCCTGGCTCAAGTCTTTTCAGGTTTAGGGAGGCCCTGGGGCAAGGACATCCTGTGGCAGAAGGTGCTACAGAGCCTTTGGCACTACAGCGGACTGTAACACAGTGGCTGCTTTGCCACCACAGATGTGCCTCTCTCCTCCCAGTTTCTATTTCAGAAGCAGTTTGTTCCCTGGTAGACCTGGGGCAGC
Source organism: Phaenicophaeus curvirostris (assembly GCF_032191515.1). Lineage (NCBI taxonomy): Eukaryota > Metazoa > Chordata > Aves > Cuculiformes > Cuculidae > Phaenicophaeus > Phaenicophaeus curvirostris. The sequence goes on along the minus strand of NC_091396.1, from coordinate 52,915,053 downwards.
TAATGCTGCCCGCAGCCTCTGTCATCTGCCTTACGCCAGCATGCACATCTCTGCTCAATCTTCTCCACTCAGCTCATTTGTGGGGGCAATTTCCAGTCACCTGCATCTGCATCTATTTTGGGATGTGCTAACCAGGGCCTGGCCTTTCTGTGACACAACACAGATCCTTCTGTGCATCTGAGGCTACAGGGAGAGGTTTTGTCTAGCTCACTGAAAGAGATGCTCACAAAGGGTTCACATTTCCACTTGTAGGAACTAACTGCCTCCTGTGCTTGAACCCAACATGAACACCACATTGCACAGTGCAATTTCTTAATAGATTGAGTTGGTTGCCCAGGGGCGTGAGAGGAACAGAGAGAGAAACACAGGACAGGTGTCTGGAAGCAAAGGATTTTCTCAAGATGTTAATGAAGTATGTCCTCAGAGGCCTAGGAAACTCATGTCATGTGTTATGAGACCTCTTACCCAATCACAGGGGCTCAAGACCCCTGGGCTGTGCTCTGAGACCGAGGGCTAGCGGGCCAGTAAAACTGAGGAGAGTCAACATGGGTCACCTGCTTACTGGAGGATAAGGTAAACCCAGCACCCTTCTAACACATCCATGGCAGAAGACTTCTCCCAGCCTCCATACTCCAGCCATGCCTATCCTCTCCTGGAAGGATGCTTGTCCAGGATGTGACTCCTTGGGCACCACACGGCAGCAGGGCTCCCATGCCCTGCTGCGCTCACTGCTCTGGCATCCCATTCGCCTGCAGCTGGGTAACGGTGGGGAGCCAGAGCGGAATGAGCTGGTGAGCAAGATTTAAAAACCAGAGCAACCCACCCTTTCAAGGTCAGACTCAGGTTGAGCTGCACAGGGTTTTCTCTAAGAGGCCACCGGAGCCCTTTTGTTCCTCGCTGCTCTCTCCATGTTCATCCCAATGTACATGTGAAAGGAACAATTAACAATAGGGCACTCCTCTCCGAGGATGCAATGCACTTTGAAGTGTCCACCAACCAAAGGCTCAAGAATGATACATCATTTTCCACTGTGAACATGTCAAACTAGTGCAGCAACTGAAAAACTGTCTCCACATGCCTTCCCAGCATGCAGACAGGGACCAGCTGGAGAGCCACTCCATATCCGACATGTCACCTCCTGACAGCTGTCTTCTTGGGAATTTTTCCTATACAAAGTTTTCTAACTCCTTATTTTAAGTAAAGCACAAGCATAAATCCATTCACTTCAAAGTTACAGGTCTCTCCTAAACTTGCAGCATTTTCTTCAAGACAGAATAAAGGAGAAAGAAAGAAAGAAAAGAATATTTTCTTACACAAAAATGCTTTAAAGTGTCACTCACTGTAAGTGATGTCAACCTCTAGCCACTTCTACATCAAAACCTCCCACAGCTTATTTCCAGGCTGATGGACCCCTTCAGCAAAGGTATTCTAGCATCAAACTGACCTGGACCATGTAAGCAGACCCACTAACTGCAACACACATCATTTCTGGGACAGAGATCCCTCTACCGTAAGTGCCCTGAGCTGTTCATATAGCATGAACACACAAATCACTGCTGTTATTTTAATGGTCTGGAAAGCAAAGAGCAGCTCAGTAGATAGCTGAATGGTACAGAGATGACACAGAATTCAATGTTTTGCCACTAGTTTACTCAAAATTCTTTTTCCTGACCTAAAACAGAGCTTTTTATCCACCCTAACCTGAGAAATAGGTGTCCATCTCCCTGTCAGGATAATAACTGCATATCACATGGTATGTTTCCTGGGCAGCCCTGGGCTGAAATCAGCTCTCAGTGGCTTCTTGCCCTCCCTAATTTGGAGCAAATACCTGTTTGTCTGAAGTACATGTCTGTGGTAAGCATTGTTATCCTCACCTCTTCCCCAAGGATGTTAAAAATAGACATTCTCTATTAATTCAAAAAACCAAACCACCGACTTTCAGATTTTTACTTAAAAAATAGGGCTTTCTTACCAATGGTCGTAAGATTTTCTTTAGAAATTTCCTAGAGTATTGACCTGGAGAGGAGAAGTCTTGGGATGGAGGAAGACCCCTAAAGCTCTTCCTCAGGGGTCCTGATTTTAGATTTCTTATTGGCAGGGGCTATAGTGGAGGGATGTTAAAGATGTACTCATGGTGTAAAGACGGAAGATGTTATTAAACATTGTATGGCAAGAAGTAGGTGACTTTAGGAGTGAAAACAATGGGAGAGGAAAGGATTATAGTAATGCTGTGAAAAACGCCTCAGGCACTAGTGGCCAGAATTTCTGCCATGAGGAGAGAGGTCACCATCTGGAAATTAGGAGGAAACACAGGTCAAAGGATGAAAATGAATCCCCCTCCAGACAGTCTGACCTCCCAGGGCCTCAAGATGGGTCTTGTAGTACATAATCCAAAGTGAGGCACTGATGATATTCAGAACTCCAAACAGGTTGTCCTCTGGACTCAGAGCCTGGTCCTAGCCTGAGATGTGAGCCTGCCCATCCCAGGACCTGCAGATTCATTTTGAAATGGGAAAGAACTTCTAAGTCACCTTCATAAATATTTCTGAGGATGTAATTAATCTGTGGGGAAAAATGGCCTGTGCCAACCTAGCAGTCCAAGATCTTGAAGAGCATCTGGGGCAGGCAAATGCTCACTGTGGTTGCAAGTCTGTGGTCCTACAACCAGCCTCCAAGGGACGTCTGACATCTAAGTGTGTGCATAGGGCTACAGCCCAAGCCCTTGGCATCCCTTCCCACCCCCCGGCACACAGGTGCTGCAGACAGGAGCGGTAATGTCTCACCCTGGCAGAGACCCTCATGCAGCCCGGTCCTGTCCTGGACCTGAAACCTCTAAACTTAGGAGTGGAAGAAGGATGGAGAATACAGGATTTATTCCCAGACTCATACTGCCCAGTCATCCCCTTTGTTCTCCCTCCACATCTCCTTGTTGCAGCCAACACCTCTCCTCCCAGGAGAAGAGCAACCTGGCACTCTCACCAGATGAAGCTTTGACTCTACTCCCACTCCTTTTTTTTTTTTTCCCCTCTTGACAATCTGCTTTGACCTGAGTGACATCCTCTCTTTGCTTTTAATCCACAATTTTCTGCACTTGGGGACAGACTTTGAGCAGGCAGTAAGTTCTGAGGCCGCACAGAGGCAGTGAGGGGGGGCCTCTGCTGCTCCGCAGCTTGCCATTCAGGCAGATGGTGGAGAGGACCGATATGAATAGCTCCTGTCAGTCTCATAGAGTGAACTTTACAATTGTGCTACGTGTTGGACTGCACGTGACTAATGCCATTCTTCTGCAGGCTGCAAGCAGGACACAGCTGTTTCTTTAAGGAAAATTTGGTTTTTCTGGGCAGAAAAAAACACCCATGGCAATATTGTATCCATGAATCCAATATTACACTCCATAATTAGGCATAATCAAAGCCCATCCTGCTTTTCACTGCCTTTCTTTCTGGTAAATTAGATAATGTTTAAAAATGAGCCTGGCCTTGGTTTGGTCCTTCTGGAGGTTTGAATCCTGCCTTTGCACACAGCAGGTATGCACCGAGAAACAGTAGCAAATCCAAATACAGGTTTGTTTACATAATACTGGAGTAATTAACCGTTTTAAGATCAGTGGTGAGTTCAGTACCAGAAGCTAAATATAGCTTCTGTTGACAAGAAATAGTACTTATATTCAGACATGACTATAAGCAAGTGAAAAGGTAAAGACATTCTCTTAAAAGCTGCAAAAAAAGAAACACACAGTGAGCTCTGGACAAGGGATGGGTCTGGATCTCGAGTCTACAATAAAGAAGAGCCATGCCAGACCTGAAAGGTAGTGCTCTTCCTGCCTGTGTTTTGGCCAGGCTCACAGCCCTGTCCCGTGATCCCGTCTCTTGGACCCAGCTTCTTTACACAGGTGCTTCCACAGTGAAATCTGTGCCAGGCTCTCCAGCTCAAGCGCAGCCAGAAACACCCCTTTCTCTCCTGCAGCTGCATGTTCCTGCCATGCAGGGCACCTGGGCAGCTACAGCCAGACAGCCCTTGGTGGTGGGACAAGGTGCAGGCAGCCCCAGGCTGGCCCCCTGAGTCATGAGCATGTGGGCAGGCAGCTATCTGGCAAGGCACCGATCTATGATTGTACCCCTAACATGTCCCTCTGCTTGCCTTCCTTGCTGCATTTCCAGACACATCTGCCCACCAGTGCTGCTGACACACCCCATGGAGTGTGGAGCAGGGCAAGAGCTTTGGTTTTATTCCTGGATGAGCAACACCTGCATACCTGTGGATCCATTGACTCAGCAGAGGGAGTTCAGAGAGGCTGAGCTCTGCTTAAATTGCCTTTGCCTTTCACTCTGAGGGTGAGCAAGGTAGTATCTGAGTAAGAAGCATGTCTTTGATCTCCTTCCCTTCCATGTATTAATAGGCCACAGAGGCTGTAACATACTGTGTTTCTGTGTCATTGCAGTCCTAGCTGAGGCTGTGCTTGTGCAGAACAAATTGCTCTCAAACCCACACTAGTTTGAGGTACTTCACACTTAACATCAATATAGAGACTAAAAACTCATACTAACTACTATTGTAATTTCTCTTTTAACCTCCCTGGACCTGCTGGTCACGCCGTTTCTGATACAAGCCAAGATGCCATTGTCCTTCTTGGCCACCTGGGCACACTGCTGGCTCATGTTCAGTCACTGTCAACCAACGCCCCCAGGTCCCTCTCCTCCAGGCAGCTTTCCAGCTGGACTTCTCCTAGTCTGTAGCTGCACAGGGTTGTTGTGCCCCAAATGCAGGACCCGGCATTTGGCCTTGTTAAACCTCATGCCGTTGGACTCAGCCCAGCGGTTCAGCCTGTTCAGATCCCTTTGCAGAGCCTCCCTACCCTCCAGCAGATCGACACTTCCACCCAGCTTAGTGTCATCCACAAACTTGCTAAGGGTGCACTCAATGCATCGATGGCATCTGTACTGGGAGGGCAGGAGGGAGCATTACTCAGGTCCTGAAGAACCGGCCCCAGAGAAGGGCAGCGCGGTGGCTCTCCGGGCGGGGCACGCGGCCCGCAGGCCGCTTTCACAGCCGGACGCACACACGCCAGCGGCCGCTGCGCTGCCGGGAGCAGGCGGCACTGCGGGCGAGGCGCGGCGGTGCCGCTAGGGGGCGCTGCGGGAGCCCCGCTCCCGCCTGGGGTTTGATCCCTCCGGCGCTGCTCCCTGGCTGAGCACCATCACCCCGGCCAGAAAAGCTAGCGTCAAGACTTTCGTTGTTATTTATGAAAAATATGAAATTCCCTTACCCTCTTCTCGCCCTTCGCAGCATTTAGGAGTTGTTCTGTCGCAGTACTTCTTAAATGATGCTCTGTAGGAAAAGCCATTGCAGGCGAATGAGGCTCCTGTGCCCAGGAGAAACTTGCACAAGCAAAAGCCTCAACAGCCTCAGTGCTCCCTCAGCTCAACAGTGCCTAAGCTGATCTTTAAGGTCCCTTCCAACCCAAACTGTTCTATGATTCTATGATTCTAAGTGTACTCTGCATCTTCCTGAAAGGAGGTTGTGGAGAGGAGGGTGCTGGCCTCTTCTCCCAAGTGACACGTGATAGGACAAGGGGGAACAGCCTCAAGCTGCACCAGGGGAGGCTCAGACTGGATATCAGGAAAAAAAATTTCACAGAAAGGGTGTTTGGGCACTGGAACAGGCTGCCCAGGGAGGTGGTTGAGTCACCATCCCTGGAGGTGTTTAAAAGAGGGGTAGACGAGGTGCTCAGGTACATGGTTTAGCGGCAGATAGGAATGGTTGGACTTGATGATCGAAGAGGTCTTTTCCAGCATGGTGATTCTGTGATTCTATGATTCCAGGTACTCAAGTTCAGCACTTTGGGACCAATCCTGCTTTCAGACAGCATCAGAGCTTCAGAGGAAAAATGGGATCTGCAGTGGAGATACTGAACAAACCACAGAGCCGACATGAAGTGAAGCATTAGTGATGAGAATCAGTCTCTGCTGGAGCTCAGGGGTTTTTCTATGGCAGTTCTGGGCTCATGATCTGGACGTGGATTTCTACAGGTGCAAAATTAGGCCCCCTCGTGAGCTTTCCATCGAAAGTGCAAGAGTTGGGTACTTGGAGCAGATTAGCACTCTGCTTGTCTGCGATATTGAAGTGTTTATGTCCACTAGGATCCTATATATAGGTGCTGACAGGAGGCAGAAGGGTTTGGCGTGTGCTCCTGCAGAATGTAAAGGACTTAGAACAAGCTAGCAACATGCTGAAATTAAAAAAAAGAAAAAGAAAAAAAAAGAAAATATGAAAGAAGGGTGTTTATTTGCTCTAGCACAGTCTCTTCAACCATCTTTTGCAAAGAGAATGCTAATAAAGAAATAAAATTAATATTTTATTTGTTTATGACAAATAACAACAAGAATGTATTGCCTAAGTTGGGTGGCCAAATCCATTTTTGCAAGTTTGATGCAAAGTCTATAATTTGCTTCTATTTTTTTTTTTTTCTGCCCTACTGTTTCTGGTGTGTAGGAAAGTCTGTCATAAGCTTAATCTGTGCATCAAGCTGCCAGGCATGTGCAAGAGCTCCAGCTCTGGTGGCAATGGTGTTAGGGAGCCTGGTCTAGTCCATCACAGGGACCACGGAAATCAATCTAGATAGATGATGCTTTAAAGCAGCGCTTCACACACAGATTTCTATAATCAGTGGCTCATGGTGAATGAGAAGTATTTGTAGCTCTTTCTAATAATATCTTAAATGCCTGTTAACTTGCAGTGTAATTTGAACCTTAGCAACAAAATGTAATAGGCTTTTTTATCTGATGAGGCTTTTATATCTCAGGAGGGTTTTGTACCTAAAATACTTAGTCAGAATTTGTATTATTTTCTTGATGAAGTATATTGTGGAGCAAGGCTGCAAGGACAACAGAGAATGGTATAAGCAGTGCTTCGACTCAGCTTTGGCAATTCTCGACTTAGGGATTGCTGTTTGTTCTAGCACAGAGGGATGACATAAGGTGGGACATCTTTAGGCAAAGAGAAGCACAGGCAGCCTCTGGAAAGCAGAGTTTCTTAGAGAAATTGCCCTGAATCAAACCACAAGAGGAAGATGTCATTCAACTAAAAGTGCTCTAAATATGCAATTCCTGAGCTACCATTGCAGAGTTCACACCAGCCTCCACCCACAAGATGCAAAGGTGAGTAATGTGATAGGTAGTTGTATGAATAACAAGATAGATAAAGCAACGTTTCCTCTGGACTGGAGGTGGATTTACCAGAGAAGTACCCTGAGGGCTCACGCTGGGAAAGGTGCTGTTCACCACCTCTGGGTGTGCCATGCCAAAATGGGTGAATGCTGGCAAAGTTTGCAAATGATACAAAATTATTCATAATAAACAAAGCTAAAGCTGACTGTTGCAGAAGAAGCTTATAATACCAAGTGACAGTGAGGTGCCACATGAAATGCAGTATTGACAAGTGCAAAGTAAGGCACTTGGGGAGAAAATAACTCTACTTATACATCTGCAGTGACGAGTTCTGTGTAGCAACACTCAAGAAAGATCTTGGGTAACTGAAATTAAGGTATGAGGCTTCTGCAAACATCACTTATTTCCCTGCAACAGCCAAAAGGCAAACTGGAATGTAGGAACTGGTGAACAATAGGAAAAAAAATAAGTTAGAACAGGAAACAGTATTACAGCACTGAGATAATAATTTTAGAAAAGGTATAGAACAGGAGACAAGGGTGATCAGTGTTTTGGAACAGTTCCTTTCTGAGGGAAGACTAAATTAAACCTTTTGAACTTGGAAAGAAAGCTACCTGACAGGATTTGGTATAAATGTGTGAAATCACAAATGGCGTGGAGAAGATAAAGAGGACAAAGCTAATTTGTGTTTCTCTAATGAAAGAATTCGGGGTAACAAATTGAATTATCATATAGTAGGTCTAATCCATAAGGAAGGAATTTTCCATGGGATGCATAAAGCCATGGGACTTGCTATCAAAGTATAAGTGAGCTTAAAAAAGACTTAGACAAAGTCATGCCCTACAGGACCATTATTAAGCCGAAAAATACACCTTCAACCTGTAGCTCAGGAACTCAGAATCACAGAATGGTCAAGATTGGAAGGATCCTCTGATGATCATCCAGTCCAACTCCCCTACTAAAGCAGAGTCACCTACAGCAAGTTGCACAGGAATGCATCCACGTGGGTTTTGAATATCTCTAGAGAAAGAGACTCCACAACCTCTCTGGGCAGCCTGTTCACTGCTCCATCACTCTCACAGTAAAGAAGCTTTTCCTCTTGTTCAGGTGGAACTTCCTGTGCTCCAATTTGTACCCATTACCCCTTGTCCTGTCAATGTGCACTGTTGAGAAGAGTCTGGCCCCATCATCTTGACACCTGCCCCTTGGATATTCATAAGCATTGATAAGATCCCCTCTCAATCTTCTCTTCTCCAGGCTAAACAGACCCGGATCTCTCTTCCTTCCCTCCCATTGGTCCTGAAACCTTTGATTGTCAAGAGGCAGAAGAGGATATCAGGTGCACATCACTGTGTATTGTCCTTGTGTCCTTCCACATCATCGTCTGAGGTGGGTCACTGGACTAGAGACCTTTCGTCTCATTCACTGGAACATTTGTTATTGGAAGGTATGGGAAAATCCATCCTGGGCATGATCGTGCAGTGCGAGGCGAGGGAAGGGTCTATTGGTATCATGTGGAAAATAGTCCTGTTTCTTTCTTACAAGTTCATTTGGGCTTATTTGGTATTCATAGCGATTTTATTCTGATGATCAGAAAAGGGAGTCTGCAATTCAGATTTACTTATGATGCTTTTTTAGAAGAAAGACGAGGTTGGTCTAAGGGGAGCTAACATAATTCAAAGTGTAATCCATTATGAAAGAATACATTATTATTTCAAGAAGATTTTGTTTTGGTTGCTGTTCTATAAAGGTCTCAGTCACAGCATCTTTTCTTAAACCACAATATACAGTACTGAGCCCATCAAAACAAAAGCCCCAGTCCAGTTCTGAAAATAGCCACAAACCTGCTTACCTCTGAAGCTTCTCTCCAGTGTGGCAGGGAGCTGGGTTGGCCATTCCTTTTGGTACGTGTGAGTGTGTATGTGCTTGCAGATTTGGGGCCCAGGAGAAAATCCAAGCCAAAGAGAGACATAAAATTGCATTTTTTCTTGTTTGCTTGGTTGTAGACCCCATCGAGAGTTCAGATGCATCAGTGGTGCAGTGGGCACACCAGGGCTGACTATGGGGTCTAAGGCACAAAGAAAGTAGGCAGTTGTTGAGGTCAGTGCACATCTGACCTCAGCAGAGGTCAGACATCTGACATCTGGCAGCAGCCAGATGTGAGCCCAATGGCAGGAGTAGCCAGGCTCCATATTCATGGGGCAGCACAAATTCAGTGTTGCTCAACTCACTGCTGAGATTCAAGCTGCTCTGCCTGCTTTGCACACAGGAGAGGCATGTTCCCACCAGAGCTAAGAAACTCTGAGATGGGACCATTTCTGCTGTCCCATTTCAAGACCAAATTTGAGGACATATTTGGTACATAGACAAGAGACAAAGTTTTTGTGGTTTCCCAGGAGCAAGACAAATACCCATCCTCAGCCCCATGAGCCTTCAGATACTGCAATGAAGTGTTTAGTAGGAAAATTTTGCTTTCTTTCTGCACCAAACAGCTCAGCTTTGATAAATACAGTGGGATTGATCTGTGCTCTGCGTCCCTTAAGTGAGTTACAATGTATAATCCTCCCTGGAACAGAACATTTACATTCCACTGACCTAGTTGAAAATATGTATTAATTTTAATTTATGTAAAATTCTCCCCATAGAGGAGTGAGAAGAGAGAGGCGATGTCTTATTTGCAGTCCTTGCTTGCTTGGAGCTAGAAGCAAAGTCCAACTTTTTAATCAGGATTTTTTAAAATCCTGAAGCATTTCAATGGGTGGCTTGTTCATGTAAATCCAGATGTGGCTTTATTACCTCCCATTTTAGCTCATGGGATCACAAATAAAAGACATGCCTTCAGCTTGTCTCCTCTCCTCTGAAGGGTGCCTCTCCTCCTGTGAGGAACCCGGGGCACTGGGCCACTGAGGGCAGTTTAATACAAGAGAGAAAGCAAAGGCTTCACCCAGATACCTCATTTCAACTCCCCCTGTTGCAAGTATCTGTGAAGCTGATCCCATAGCAGTGGGGTTGGGGAAGGAGGTTAATGGTGCATCTTCCTGCACCGGCTGACTTGAGGAGCCCATTAAAGATGGTTAGCCCACAGCCCAGTCCCAGTGCTGCAGTATCCCCAAAGGAAAAATCTCCAGTAATGTTTGTGAGAGTTTGGCTGCAGCATCACCTCAATGTATCAAACACCACAGGCACGTTTAAAAAGGTGTGGAGGGTATTTTTGTCTTAATTAAGCATCGAAAAACAGACAGAAATCTGTCTCATCTTAGAATTCCCTTTAGTAAGAATTACTTGTGGGGTCTCAACTCAGCTATGTTGTCCCTACTCCAGCCAGCCAGCTATTTCCACATAGGAGGTTGTCAGAGCAAGGATGTGGTAAGAGCCATCATTATTTGCTCAGCAGGCTCTTTGGCTGCTACCAACATTACTGTAGCCAGTGGGAAATAAAGCCAGCTCAGGAGCTTTTCATAACAAAAAGGCTTAGGATCAGTGAAGCACAATGATGTCCAAGTCACTTTACTTCCTTTCTTAACTCCTGCATAAAGAGTAAATTTTGGGCAGGTAAGCATGGTGTCCTTTCTCTGTCCCTGGAGGCTCAAACCCAGCCTGCCTTACACTGGCAGCCCAACTGTGGCTGAGGGGACTTCTCTTTCCTTGCCCAAAGCAGGAGCTCTGTGACCCTAAGCAATGCCACAGTTTTCCATTGGAGCCTGTAGGTGACCTGAGGGAACAGTTCAGTAACCTACTGATTCTGGGAGATATTTGGATCCAGACTATGCCATGAGCCTTGATCATATAGCAGAAAAATCAAATGCAGCCTGTGCTCACACAGTCTTGCTGCACAGCATTTTGTTTCATGCAGTTCTTTACAGAAGTTGTCATGTAAAACGGGAACCAGAACTTAAGCAAGCAAGAAGAATAAAAACAAAAATAAAAGTATCTGCATACAGCAACGGTGTAATTCTTACTTGTCCATATCATGTTGTACCTCTGCTGTTTACAGTCTTACACCTCTTTCTGGTTCAAAATTGTCTCTGTTATAACTCTGTGCTGGTTTTGGCTGGGGTAGAGTTAATTTTCATCATAGTAACTAATACAGGGCTATGTTTTGGATTCATGCTAGAAACAGTGTTCATGACATAGAGATGTTTTAATTACTCCTGAGCAATGCTCACACAGTCAATGACTTTCCTGCTTCTCACCCCACCAGCAAGTAGGCTGGGGGAACACGAGAACCTGGGAGGGGACACGTCTGGGACAGCTGACCCAAGCTAACCAAAGACCTATTCCACATCATATGACATGATGTTCAGTATATAAAGTTGAGGAAAGAAGAAGGAAAAGGAAGACATTGTTAGTGATGGTGTATATTCTCAAGTAACCACTAGGCATGATGGAGCCCTGCTTTCCTGGAGATGTCTGAACACCTGCTTGTCAATGGGAAGTAGTGAATGAATTCCTTGGTTTGCTTCACTTGTGTGTGTGGTTTTTTGCTTTACCCATTAATCTGTCCTTATCTCAACCCTCGAGTTTTCTCACTTTTACTCTTCTGATTCTCTCCCCCATCCCACTAGGGAGAGCAAGCAGGCAGCTGTGTTGCTTAGGTGAGTTAAAACATGATGAGCTCTGTGAATGAGAAAAAGTCCACTTGTAGGTGCAAGTAGGCATCTGTGTATAATGGACATATCCCAGGGATTAATTTGATAGCTAATATGTAAGGCAAGAGCCACTGTGCTTTCAGGTGCCCATCTCACATGATATTTTTTCCTGGTTGCTGGTATGTTTAGCTTACAGTAAAGCTCATTTCAGATGGAAGGCACTGTAGATGATATGCTCATTACCAATGGAAATGCGATGGTGTGTTCTCAGTAAGGCTCTGAATGTACTTATCTCCAGCTGTTTAAGGAAACATTCATTTTGCTGAAGAAGGGCAATCCCTACACCAAACTGCATCTGCTCAGAGAGATATAGTATCGTAAAATGCAGACAGTGATTTGTGACAATAGAGAATTTTTTTCTTTTTTTCCCAGCCAAAAAGCAGTCATTTTATACTCTACCTTATGCAACTTGAAAAGCTATTATGGGAAGTAACCTTTCCCTGTTTTCTAATAAATGGATACCAGGAATGTCAGGGGTACAGTATCAGGCAGTTATAAATAATGAAAGGCAAGGAAAGCAGGAGGAATACTGTCCACAAAAAGAAGTACCCTGCCAGCTCCCAGAACATTTCTGAAGATATATTTGGTAATGAAACAAGCAGTATTAATTTCAGACATTAGAACCCAATTGTCAGCTTTTCAGGCCCAGATAACTCACAAGCTGTCAGATTTCCTTCCGAACATACATATACCCTCACAAACTTGTCTTTTTTTCTGCAGCTAGACTTTGTCAGAGTCTTAAACCAAATGTTTCAAGATAGAGAAATGGCTATGCAATGATACAGCTTTTGCTAGAAAGACAGAAAAAAGAAATAAGTCAGTCGTATTAATGAAACAATGTGCATCTCTGTACAATTTAAGATTTGGAAGACTCTGGCAGAACAGAGAGAATTTTATCAACCATTGGAACAGCCATGGGAGTATTGAGAAGAGATGAGATCTCTAGCATGAGTAGCCAAGGCTTGGGAAAAGCAGTTTTCAGGTGAAAATATTCTTTCAGAATAGTCTTTATTTTCCATGGGATTTCTTGTGATCTTCTGGAATTTGATTTAATCATAGTTTGTAAGGAATTGCTATTATTAACCTAGTTTGTTTTCAGAATCAATGACATATTAAAGACTGTCATTCTGCGATGACACTCTAAGGGCAAAGCTGATAAACGGATCTCTGACAGAGAAGATTGTCCTGAGATTTTGAACACACCTAGTGTTTTGTCTAATCTAGTGGCCACCACATTCAGATACTTGCTAAGAAAAGCAGCACAGTTACATGAGTGTCCCACATCTGTCACCAGGTTGAATTGCTTCAAATAGGAGTGGTCCACTGTGTCACACCCTAGTCCAGACCCCACTCTCTGTGCAGGGTCTCTACCAGCACAAGCAACATGGGGGACCAAACTAGACGTGCTGATAAATCTGTTTTCAGGGAAGAAGTGATATCAAAAGTCTGGCAAGGCTTATTAAATCAGGTGATTTGGCCTGTTGTGATTCCAGAATATCTAGGAATAAAACTGTCCCTGAACAATTTTTGTTGTTTAACTTTTGTGCGCCACCTTTAGGACAGGTTTGGCTGAACATTATCAAGGATTTCAGGCATAGTAGCCTCACTGGCTTGATGCAGAGGCGTTAGTCTTTTCCTTCTCTTTTTGCTGTTGCTTTAGCTCATACTTATGCAAGCACACTGGTCAGAAACTTCTTGAGACTAAAATAAAGCTCCTTTTTTTGTTTTAAGAATTAGTCATTAATTATCCCGTTGTGATTTCCTGGAACATTCAGGTAACCCAACCTCCAGCTAATGGGTTAATTCATTTTATGTCAGTTCAGCTGTGTCACATTGTGTCATTTTTGTTTCTTGATTGGGTGAATGAAACCCTTAAAATGGGATGTAGCAAGTAATGAATACCCTGTTCATACAGTAGAGTAATTCTTGGTTTTGTGTGTGACTGACTATGCAAACAAGATTACATCCAGGCCAGTGCAGCCAGCCACCACGGGGTGAATGCAGCATGCCAGCTGCACAGTGTAGTTCGAAAACGTCATTGCCAACCTGGTCCAAATGCTCTGAATGAAACACCCTCCTCTTACAAAGCTTCTGTAAGAAAATAAATTAACTGGCCCTACAAAATGATCAGCACTTTTATCTCTTTGGGGTTCTTTTATTTATTTAACAATGACTTTTTAAAACCTTTTAAAACACCTATTGTCACTAGTGTACTGAGTCTAATACTGTTGTCTGAATGCATTTCCCAGGAATAGCTGTTAATAAAAAATGAGTAATAATGAAAGCACGGTTGAACAAACTTAGAAAAAAAATTTAATAGAAATCACTTTTGTTTTTTAATGCACAAGCATGCCCATCAACAACTCAGCATTATTTTTGCAACTGTAGTACACAGAAGCCTTAACATATCAGAACCTCATTGTCCTTTGCTTTAGTCTTCTGTACAGGCTGAGTTTAAGTCATAAGAATCTTTTTCTCTGACAGTTATAAAGGAGAGGGGGGAAATTTTCTAGAAATATCTGAAAAAAAATAACTAGCATATGGATCGGGAACATGGATAAATCCAGCAGTGGTTGGGGATTTTCACAAATATTTACAAACACTGTTTGCAGTGTGCAGGCAGCCCTAATCACCAGCACAAAAGCTGTATCAGCCTGATTTTTAGCCACTGTGGTGAGCATTAAGAGTCTGAATACTTGTTGTCTCTGGAGAGATTGCTTGGTAGTGAGAATATCGATTTGCAGGCAGAAAATTTAGATAAATCCATTTCCAGGAAGGCTTGTAGAAAAAAAAATAAGTTCTGTTTGCTGTGTATTTGACACAGAAAAAATGTTGTGCTTTGTTTAGTTGCATCTGCATTTTGCGTATCAGAAGCTGAATACCTTTCCTTTAAAAACTGCTATTTGCCAGACTTGACACTGTTCTGCTTCAGGCAGATGGGAGCAAGGAAAAGTGGTGTAGAAATTAATTTTATCAGTGCAACTGATACAGTTGAGAAAAGCAGGTAAGCTCTTGAACACACGGATAATTCTTGAGGTCTGAAACAGGGATCAAGCTTTCAGTTGAGTTTTATTTAATTATGATAATTGATTAAGCCAGGGTGCTCACTGATTATGTGCAAGTGTTGGTTGGTACCCATGGAGCAGGTGAATGGAGCAAGCAGAGACATGATGAAGTCCTGCAGCTCAGAAAGAAACAGCTAACCCCAGAGCAGCTTTGTGAGGGACAGATGGGAGATACTACAAAACTCAAGTCTTTTCTGAGTTTGTAACACCTAGTCTGCAGCAGAGCTCTGATGTTTTTTAGGTAGGTAGGTAAGCTAACCTGCTTCATGCATAATATCAGTCGATGACAAGGAAAAAGGAACAGATCCCTCACAGTGTTACATCAAGCAGATTATGCTAAATGCATCTAGTCAATGAAATACATGCCTCTCAAATGCTGAGATATTTATTCAAAACAAGATTATGGGGCAGAATGAAAGACCAGGGGGAATACATGTGGCTAATAGTGATTCAGCTAGGAGCTTGCTATAAACACAATAAGCTCCCAGTGTGTTCAGCTGTCTGCCTCCGTGTCCCAGGCCCTTCAGTGCTTCTGTCCATTCTGTCTCTTATAGCTTGAGGAGAGTTGCTCAAAAGGCTTGAACTGGTCTGGATCAGGGCTCCAGGACCCTCCTCCTGATCCTCTTCTGCTCTCCTATGCTAGGACCGCTTTCTCTACTGGTCTTTCTTCTCTCTGTATTTTCTTCTGTCATAGATTTATATTATTTCTACTATCATCTTGTTACCAACTCTTATTTAGAAGGAAGGGAAAGTAGGATGTCTCACCCCTATTTTTTTCTTGCTAATGGAAATTATCTGAATAGAGAATGTGCACAAGCAACACTCATTTACCATGAAAAAGGCAAGCTGAAAAGTGTCAGAGAGATGCAATGAATGAACTCCTCTTACTAATGGCTGACTGGCCTTGTTATTAATATAGATATAATGATGTTAAGCTTGTCTATTAAGTCAGCAGATTGGGGCTATTGGTTACACTTCATTTCTAAGAAACAGGCTCATTTTTCAATTACATTGTAATTCACAGTGTCTTTAAATGCCTGGAAAATGCAAGAAGTTCAAGAACATCTCACTGAGGATGCTGTGAAGTTCCACTTGAACAAAAAATTCAGTACAGAAAGATGCCATTCGCTGGCTTTTGAATCACTTCTTCCCTGTCCCCAGATGAAGGGGAGAAAGTGATTTCACCCATGAAGATTGGGGACCAAAGTTAGTAACAGATGAAACTGAAAGCAAGTGAAGATCATCCTGAGGACACGACTAAAGTTGTCTGCTTAAAACCCTCTGCCAGAGCCCTCCAAACACTGCGTTACCGGAGTGTGCTCAGCAGTCACGTACTTGTGTGCAGCTGCAATTCTGGAGTGCCTGCAGGGGTGTGGTGAAAGGTGTTAGAGTTTCTTTTTCTCTTCTTCATGCCTCTGTGCCCGCAAGCATTGGGTCCATTTTCAGTCTCTACCTATTGCTGGGGCATAGAGCCTCTAGAGTCCATCCTGGGGCTGCTCACCACCCAGGGGAGCAGGGCAGCAGCACCTTCATGTCCCTCAGTTTTCTAGGTGTGCTGGAAATAGTACCAACCCAAGGATGCTTTTAGACAGTGATGAAAGCAAAATGCAGCCCATGCTGTTTGCATCTGGATCACTATAGCTGCACACTGCACATATCTGAGCAACCAGCCTTGCCGATGTCTCAGTAATACATGTTGCCTTCCCTTGCTGTGCACACAGCTGCGGTGGGCTGGCTTTCAGGTACAATCTGTCTCATGAGGCCCATGCAGGACCTAAGTAGAGCCTCCTTCCCTCTTGGTGTCCTTGTTTTCATCTGTTCAAATTAAGGGTGTTTTGATATCTAAGAGCTGGAAGTCTCAGAGGATGCTCTATTCTCTTCTAGGAAAACCTTGTGCAGAGGAGGTGGTTAATGGTTGCCTGGGAGGGTGAAGCATGACAGGGGAGGGAACAGTTGGCTTCAACTTAAGCAATGGAGACAAATGTAATGGTGGTTGGCAGGAGGACAGCATTTCCCTTGCCGGCACCTTCCTTTCACCATTGTTTGGGGGCACCAGACCACACATGAGGCTTTGCTGGGACTCCTCACACCTCTTGGATACGCTTATTAATGGGGTGTTAAGGGATGCCCTCTTCTCACTATTGCTGGCAGAGGAGCCTGGCCCAGATCCTCACAGCTATGCCTTACTCTCATTTAATTTCAGTAGCAGTAGTTTCCCGCAAATGTTTTCTCTTTTCTCTCAGCTGAAACCTGGGCCACGCTAAACTTTATGTGCCTTTGGGGTCTCAGCATTTAGAGCAATCCTCAGAAAAGAGTTCAGCCTTTCCAGATCCTTGTGATCCCAGTTCACCTCTCCCTCATGCAGCAAAAGCAACGTCCCATCCTGCTACCCTTTGTCTACTTTGGGGACATACATCTGGCAGGCCTAAAGCACTTGTAAAGTTGCCCTGGTCGTGGGCTGCCATATTACAGAATCACAGAATCACAGAATCACAGAATCACAGAATCACAGAATAACCAGGTTGGAAGAGACCCACCGGATCATCGAGTCCAACCGTTCCTATCAAACACTAAACCATATCCCTCAGCACCTCATCCACCCGTGCCTTAAACACCTCCAGGGAAGGTGAATCAACCACCTCCCTGGGCAGCCTGTTCCAGTGCCCAATGACCCTCTCTGTAAAGAATTTTTTCCTAATGTCTAGCCTAAACCTCCCCTGGTGGAGCTTGAGGCCATTCCCTCTTGTCCTGTCCCCTGTCACTTGGAAGAAGAGGCCAGCACCCTCCTCTCTACAACCTCCTTTCAGGTAGTTGTAGAGAGCAATGAGGTCACCCCTCAGCCTCCTCTTCTCCAGGCTAAACAACCCCAGCTCTCTCAGCCACTCCTCATAAGGCCTGCTCTCCAGCCCCTTCACCAGCTTTGTTGCTCTTCTCTGGACTCGTTCCAGAGCCTCAACATCCTTCTTGTGGTGAGGGGCCCAGAACTGAACACAGGATTCGAGGAGCGATCTCACCAGTGCCGAGTACAGAGGGAGGATAACCTCCCTGGACCTGCTGGTCACACCATTTCTGATACAAGCCAAGATGCCATTGGCCTTCTTGGCCACCTGGGCACACTGCTGGCTCATATTCAGTCGCTGTCAACCAACACCCCCAGGTCCCTCTCTTCCAGGCAGCTTTCTAGACACACTTCTCCTAGTCTGTAGCACTGCATAGGGTTGTTGTGCCCCAAGTGCAGGACCCGGCACTTGGCCTTGTTAAACCTCATGCCGTTGGACTCTGCCCAGCGGTCCAGCCTGTTCAGATCCCTTTGCAGAGCCTCCCTACCCTCCAGCAGATAGACACCTCCACCCAGCTTAGTGTCATCCGCAAACTTGCTAAGGGTGCACTCGATACCTTCATCCAGGTCATTGATGAAGACATTGAACAGGGCTGGACCCAGCACTGAGCCCTGGGGAACCCCACTTGTCACTGGCCTCCAGCTGGATTTCACACCATTTCCCACCACTCTCTGGGCCCGGCCATCCAACCAGTTTTCCACCCAGGAGAGTGTGCGCCTGTCCAGGCCAGAGACTGTCAGTTTCTCAAGCAGAATGCTGTGAGAAACTGTGTCAAAGGCTTTACTGAAGTCCAGGAAGACCACATCCACAGCCTTTCCCTCATCCAGCAGCCGAGTCACTTGGTCATAGAAGGCGATCAGGTTAGTCTGGAATATTCTCAAATAGGAGATCTCCGTTGCTGTCTGGTTATCATCGGTTATCTGGTTCAAGACAGCCTAAGATAAAACACAAATAAAACAATTTATTCACAGCCTCAAAATACACAACAAATTTACAATGTTTGCAGAAGTTGTAGAAGAAGAAGATAATTTCCTACCTAATTTAGTTGTGCTAATATTAAGTCAAGATGGTAATTTTCTCTAGTATCCCTCTAGAGATATCAATAAATCTCTAATACTAATCATCCTGGCAAGGTGGCCTTAAGAGACAATACCCCCACGACTGCCTCCTGGCTGAGCCTGAAGCCTTTCCCATGTGCTGCAGCTGTTTGGCAGAGGTTTGGATAGGAGCTGACACATCAGAGAGCAGCCAGCAACCAAGGGCAACTGCTCCACAATCCAAACAGGAACATTCTAAGGGCAGCTCACAGCTTTCCACCATCTACTTTTCAGCACCTGGGGCTTGTAGAAATATTGCAGGTCATCCATGGTAGCTTGAAGTGACAGAAAATGGACATAAGCAGGAAAGATTATTAAGGAATATGTTGTGTGGGCTAGATCAGTGCAGGGCAGCATACCCTCCTCTATCGTGGCTTGCACCAGCACTGCAGTTTGGCTTCAGTCAAATGTGAGGGAAGCTTGTGGCTGCCAGTGACCTCTCCCCAGTCTCAGTTTGGGGTTGGGGAGGCTCAGACTCAGAGCCTAGGGTGCATTAGATCAGGAGAGCAAATGATATCCAGCCTCTCCCTACTACACATACTGCATTTGGATTTCTTATTTGGAATCCATTAGGATTTGGATTTTCTTTCTGTCCAACTTCAGACAACAGCATTGGAGCAGGACGAGCTTTCAGCTGGACACAGGCTGCAGTGGCTCCAGCACTAGACCCCAGACCTGGCTGCCACAGACTCTGCCCATCTCCCAGCCCATGCCCTGGCAGCCTGTTAGGCTTGGGGAGGGAAGAAGTTAGCAGGACAAAGAAATTGCTCACACTTCACTCAAGGGGAGCAGCTGTGTAAGATCAGTTCATCTGCATGAAATTCAGATCCCCATAGTGCTGCCAAGGTCAGTGAGACCTACTTGGCTGCATTGGGCTGAGCAAGGCATGGTCAAACTAAAGAATGCTGCCTCTGGGCACAGCTGAGTGCTGCACCCACTCTTTGCAAGATATAAAGCAATACTAATAATATCACTAATAATGTACGAGGTGACAACATGTACTTTCTCTTAATGAGGCAGATAAATCTATTTTTCTTCTTGTGAGGTCTCCTGCGCATGGCTGTACATTGCCTGCTCCTCCAAGACACACACTAGCCCCTGAAAGGGAGGAAGTTTCTTTTCCTTCCCGTCAGTAAACAACAAAGATCTATTGCCTAGTTCCCTCTGGGATAAATCATCATCCAAGGACCTATTGGAGGTGCTGAGCAATAGGAAATAAGCCCCCTTGGAAATATGGTGGTAGGGAAAGAGTGAATTCCTGTGGCTGAGTCAAGTTGCCCTGTAGAAGGTCCCAGCACTCAGAGTCTGAGAAGCAGAAAACAACCACCTTTTCTTTAATTCTCTTCTTCTGGGTCTCCTGAGTCCCACCCCAGTTGCACAAGTTGGCTTTATCCTTATACTTAACCCTATTTTTCCAAGACAGCCAAGTCATTTCTAGAGCTAAAGCTTCACTTTCTCCCCTACAATGCAGGAGAAAGAGACTGAACTTTGAAAAACTGTTGAACCAGCAGCAAGTTTAAACCTGAAGTTGATCCAGCTGCACAACAATTCCATCAAGTACTTATTCTTTGCAAACATACACTGC
The DNA here is from genome assembly GCF_032191515.1 of Phaenicophaeus curvirostris. Classification (NCBI taxonomy): domain Eukaryota; kingdom Metazoa; phylum Chordata; class Aves; order Cuculiformes; family Cuculidae; genus Phaenicophaeus; species Phaenicophaeus curvirostris. The sequence goes on along the minus strand of NC_091396.1, from coordinate 52,894,651 downwards.
AAGTAGAAAAATTAAACATCTGCGCTATACTATTTGGGAGACTCAAGTCGTGGGTTTTCACCAACCCTTGGATGCTGGTCAAAGGCGGCTCGATTTCTCTCTGACTCTTTCTTGCTTGCTTTGCATTGCTTCAGAGAGACAGCCCAGCTCCTGACAGCCTGCCAGCAGTGATTTACTGCTCTCATTGTGAGTAGAGACTGGGCCTGAAGTATGTCGTTTATTCTCACATCTCTTGGTCTTTCACCTCCAGTGACTTTCACTGTACTGCAGACATAAGCACGTCTTTGCCTGATGTCCAGTTCAGTGGGACTTATGGTAGGACATCTGGTCCTAGGTGGTGGGGCTGTTGGTCAGGCAGTGATCCCCTTTCACTTCTGGAGGTGCCTATAATAACATTGAGCATCTCTGACAGAGTAAAATACTGACTGCAGAGAACAGCCAGCAACATTTCACCTCCCCTATCAGGAAGAAGCAGCCTTTTGAATTTGAGAGTGACTGAAATTCATGACCTTTTACTCTTAGAAGGAAAGAACTGTCTTTAGAACATGCTCCACCTGCATCTGGGGATGTGCAGGAAGCTGAGCTGATCTTCAAAATAGGACTTGAAAGGACTTCAGTCCTCTGGGTCTTGGTCTGGGATCAAGAACTTTTACCCTGCGAAGTGAAAGGAGTTGGAATTAGCTCAGTCAGGGTCTGAAATAACATATGAGTGATCATAGGTAGGAAGTTACAGTTTCTATCTTGCCTGGCTGTGCTGAATGCCAGGGCACCCTACAGCACAGGCTAGTGACAGCAGGAAGGATGGATGGATGGATGGATGGATGGATGGATGGATGGATGGATGGATGGATGGATGGATGGATGGATGGATGGATGGCAGAGACCTGACCCAGCCCCTGTGCAGGTCCCACCATAGGACCGCAGGGCAGGGACCTGCACTGGTGCCAGGCAGAGGATGATGGTGCATAGCTTGTTGCCTTTTCAGTGTGCCTTGTGCTGGCATTTTGTGGTAGAAAATGTTTCACCCACTGGAAGGTTTTGAGCGGTAATGCTGCTGCCAGTTTGTCCCAGTAATTGACTGAAACCACCACAGCTGCCACGGGGGTTTGGAAAGCTGAACCCACATTTTGCAGATCCACCAAACTGCTGCAGTCTGCAACCAAAAGGAGGAACCTATGTGCCTAGTATGGGAGTTGAAAATGCTTCCTTAGCATAGATGAAAAATTAGATGAAGATATGAATTATTTTCATGCACAAACTTATAAAGACAAGTGGCACAACAGAGCAAGGGGTTGGAGAGGTTTTAATCACAACTATAGGGCTCTTTCTTAGTTTCTTACATGCCTATATTTAAACAAATATCTGACAAACTGGGGTCTGATATCACTTCCTTGAAGGAAATAGCAATGCCAGGATTGTTGCCTGCAGCCTTATCAAAATTACAGCAAGATAAAATTCTGTATTATTAAAGAAAAAAGAATAAAAAATAAAATTAAGGAGTCAGAAAATATGTTCGCAGTAATCTTACAATCTTTAAATCTTCAAAATTTCGATGTGATAGAAAAAGTATGAATTTCTGTGCAACATAAAAACACCTGCTTACTGCATTATTATAACTATTATTACTGTTAATACCTAAACCAGGGAGGAGTTTGTTTCTTGTCTACATAGTGGAAGGGAAGTCCTGAAAATTGCAGACCCACAGCTGAAAATTAAATTAGGCTGAAGATATTTTTACAGCTTTTGGCTTCTTTTAGTGCACCTCCTTTTGTGCGGCTGCTCTTTTCAAGCTGAAGCTCTGCAGTTGTAAGTAGGCACTGAGAAAAATACAAGGGAACTTTCTCAAATACACGCATTAGGAACTAGTCCTGAGGCTCATCTGAGGCTGTTGCACCTACGTAGGCAGTGTTTGATAAGCTTTCAGTGCGCAATGAATTAATGCACCCTACTTCATTTATATACATGGAGACGACATTTTTCAGTGTATAATCCTAAACTCTCCTATTTCATTTTGCCCATCAAACAGAAAAGTATTCAGGATCAGTCTGACCCTGTTCACACTGCTATTGTGAGGGAGTAAAAACTCCTACTTCAACGAACTAACTCAGGAGTTACACCTCAGGATGGACTGTTTGGTGAGCAGCATCTAAGGGATTAATCGAGGGACCCTGATGCCCAGCCAGGCTAGAGAGCAGCACAGCAGTGGGGCAGCGCATGGCTCTGCCTGCAAGCCCCTCACCCCAGTCTGTGTTGCAGCTCCCCAAGAGTTCCAGCCCTGTGGCAGGGCAGAGGACTCTGGGGCTTTCTGAGCTGTCTCTCACTCCCTTCATTTATCCATCCACCAGCCGTATGCAGACTGTCTGGTGCAGATAATAGAGATAATATAGGGCTTTTCCAAAAATGGGAGGTGGGGTGAGGACTTTTGCAAGCATGGAGGAGGGTGTGTGTATTGATAGACACATCAGTTGCTGAGGCTCACAGCAAATAATGGCTCTTGCTTCCAACAGGGTTCCCCTCTGGCTACTTTTTAACAGAAAGCCATTCAGCTCCAACACCTCCTTGTCCTGGTGTTGGACCTCAACATTCAGCCACACAGATTTTGAGCACATGCTGCTCTATAGCTTATATGGCAAGAAAACTCCCTGCCTGTGCAGAGAAGCCTTACATGAAGGCAGAAATTTACACATTATACACACATTCTGTGCTTACTTATATCTAAAACTAAGCTTGTTATCTCCCCTTTATTAATACAAGGGCACCTCCACAGGCATAGGGTGATGTATGCTTCTGGCTCGTGGCAGAGCTCTGCAATATAAAGCTCATCCCCCTCACGGCAGCCGATGAAGGTGCATGAAGTTTCCTGTAGTGTCAGGGACTTAGTTTGGTGCAAGAAGCTCTGACCACTAGTTATTTGACCTCAGAGATCTTCCCTCCTCCCTTTACATCAGAATCTGGCCCAATCCAGACTTTTCCCCAGTAGGGAAAATACAAAAAAAAGAAAAAAAAAAAGAAATGCAGAAAGAAGACACCAGTTCCAGAGGGGTTGCAGATGGCCATGGTGTATAGCAGAGAACTGTCTGCAGATGTAAAACGAGCCCTGGACTGGCCTAACACTGCTGCCATCAATAGCAGGGAGTGGTGAGGGTTGATGTTACCTAGTCCATCATTGGTTCCTAGTGCCATGATCCCAACCTCCAAAATGCTTTGATGCTTTAAGTGCCCCTCACCAGACCTTACTGCTGTGACAACTGCAAGCGCTTCAGACACACTGTTGCTTCCTGACATCTTTTTGATGGTTGCTCCAATATACCAGTGCACCCCAGCCCACAGCTACCCCTCTTCAGAGCCCTGTCTCCCGCATGCTAGCCCTGCTCCTGCCTCAGCCAGACTTGCCAGTCACAAGTCAGGGGTCACAAGCTCCCTTCTGGGGTGCTTCAGGAAAGGGAAAAGAGGGAAAGTCTGCTGCAGACTGTGCCAGAGGTGCCTGAGCAGGTCTAGCAGGCACCTCACTGGCTTTTTGTGGCTTTCCCTGTGCCACAGCTAATCCACAAAGCACATAACATTTGTGGGTGATCAAAAGCTGACCGTACTGCCCTCTCCTGTGCCAGGGGGATCATGGATGGTAAACTAGCTGGAAAGGGTGGCTCCAGAGAAGCAGCAGCAGGGCCCGTGCACACTGCTATCAGCAAAACCACTTCTGATCACGTACGGCCTGTGGCTGTTTTGCAAGAGTAAGCACGATGGATGCAGCCTGGCACATGAATCACAGAATATGCTTTCCTGTGTAATTTTATCAGCCATAAAACATGACTCACAATCAGGTGTGCCAAGTATTGAATTCTGTGCGAGCCCACAGACGGCATCCACTCCCAGAAGGCACAGGCTTTGCAGCATTTTAAACACAATCTCTAAGCCACATTGTCCATAGCTTGGCCTTTTACCCTTGGCAACCTGTTGAAGAGGTCATCTCAAGGAGAGCAGATCTCCCTCCCTACACATGCCCTATTGCTCTTCTTCTGAGCTAGCAGCGTCCAAGCCTCCCTAGTTTCTTTCAGCACCCTTTTTTCCCATCATCAGGATGAAGGATGGGAAGAAGCGCAGACTAAAGTCACCATTCATTTCAGGTGCCACTGTCCATGCACAGGCAGACAGATCCAAGTGAAGCCTCACTTGAGGCTGACACCTACTCTGTGATGTAAAGAGGGAACAAGGACAGGAGATCTCCTGTGACAGTGGTACTAGAAGCTGGCAAAGCAGCAGCAAAACTGGCATGCACAGAGGTCCGTGTGGTAAGAAGCTTACCCCAACAAGCTGGTTAAAGCCACCTTGGGTATCCCTACACTACAGGGCAGGCGTGCCAGCATCCTTCAATGTAGAGTCCTCCACTTGCCCCTCAGTCCACGCTTTGGTTGCCTTCTATCCAAAGGAGAAAGTCCTTTCACAACCCCCACTCCCCTCTCTGCCACTGCCCCTGCCCTATAATTAAATAATAATGGACTAATGGAACATGACATGATGGTAAGTGCTTAAAAGATTTATCTTTGTGTCTTCATTTAAGACATTTTAGTATAAGCCAGCAGTATCCAGCTATCATGGTAATTTACTTAAATTATTTATGAGGAAAAACAAGACATTCCATAATACCTCTAAGACAGCTCCTGGAGCGTGGCTGTTGCTGTCTAACACTGCCTCTGAGAGTGGAGGTACTCATTTACACCTTGTACTTCACATCTCCACAGGGAGGTGATTACCCCTGACAGCAACACCCCTTGTCAGGGATTTTAAGCATTTCTACTTGAACGAATATGAACCTGCATGTAATAATCTAAAAAGCATGGTGCACAGGAACAACACGGGAAAGAATTATTTCAGCGGTGCTCAACACTGCAAAATGAAATGACAAGAAAGAAATCCCAGAAAAATATATCCCCAAAGTAAAACCCAAACATATTTAGGGACTCTGGAACAAAAACTAGGAGGAGAGGGGACCTGATTAATCCATGGGAATAGTCGGACACTAGACAACACCCTATTAAAGCTTTCAGAAGCGTTGACTGAGGGCAGCTGCAGAAAGCACATTTTTGTTCCATAAAACAATGACAAGCCATTCTACAAAAACAAACAACCAATTTAAAGGACTGCCATTGCCTCTAGAACTGCCTGGTTTATCCATTTGCAGAGAAATATTGCCAGTTAAAGAAGACTGCATCATACTAGAGGATGGTTTATCCCATTTTTTAAGCCCTTCTGTGAGAAGTGCAACCCATTCCTCCCTGGACTGAGCAATGCCCATGCATGTTACATCATTTTGCAACCTGGGAGCCCTCATCACCTTTGGCTTTACCACGCATGCCTTCCCAATGCCAATGACAAGATATATGCAGCCATATGACATTCTTTTCTACGTGCATGGAGCTAAGGGGACTTTGAGGCCCATCCTCCTGCCAGTTGTGAGTTGCCCAGATGGAGTTAAAGCAGCGTTCAGCAATTTCTGCCTTGTAGAGATGGGCTGCATGAGCACAGTGCAATGGGCTGGCTCAGCTGGACCTGCGCAGGGAGGGAGGCTGAGTGGAGTATTGGGCAGAGCCTGGAGTTCAGCTCATACCCAGGGCACTGGGGAGCCCTCCCATGCACCTGCAGATAGGTGTATGCACAAGCGTGCTTCCAGTCTAATTGTGGTGACACTAAAAACACCACGTCAGAGAGCTTTGGGCAGAGCTTGCTCAGCTTTCCTCTATGCACATCTGTTTTCCACCCTTATTTTGTAAAGTCAATGAGTAAATTAAGACCTTCAGTAGCTGGCTGTGAATTTGTTAGAGCCTTGAGAGCGTGCTGGTATGGTAGAAAAGAGACAGACAAGAGAGACTCCAGTCTGCATGAGGCACTGTGCATCCCCACAGAGCCGCTTTCCAGAGCGTCAGTTGCCCGGTTGCTGGTATCATAGAATCACCAGGTTGGAAGAGACCCACATGCAACAAGTCAAGCAACAAAGCTGAAGGGAGCATTCAGCCTTGCTTTGCATTTGCAGTCAGAGGTAGCTAACAGAGCAGGAAGAATAGTCAGAGATCTTCCAAGTATTCAAAGGTATTTCCATTTATTAAGTAAGAGTATTCCCAAGATTAAATAGAAAGTAATTTTCTCCTGGGGACCTCAAGTCACTACAGAAGACACGGCATGTAGAGTAAATCAGCAGGAACAACATGTCACCACAAAATGTGCATGAGCAGGAGATCTCCAGGCCAACGACAGAGAGCACAAGCCTGAGGAGGACCTGTTGTCACTATCCTGCTCTCTGCTGGTTTAATGGGACTGATGAAGCTTTACCGCTACAACTAGAGCAAGCCCTGCTGGTGCTGCCAATAAGGTAACATGACCTGAAACTGCTGCAAGTGTTTGCCATGTGTCTTCTCATGTCTTCTACCACCCTTAATCCCATTTCTCCATCTCTGAGAAATTTCAACAGAATCAGCAGCAGTAACCTTGCTCGGTAGTACCTGTCTCCCAAGGCCACTGCTGATGTGAACAAAGTTAAACGGCCTTCCTTATGGCTGGGGACCCTGTCACTGGAATACTCAAGGTTAGGACATTTATTCTTATTATACTCAGTAAAATATTCTACCAGTGTAGGCTTTCTCAAAAGCATTAAGTTTTCATCAGACTTCTTAGCTTTGATGAAGCTGTGGGTTTTGATAAATAATAAAAAAACCCAACTCAGAAACAGTTATTAATTATTCACTGGAACAGCAACTGCAACCTCAGTCACTTCGTGTCCCAAACCAATACCCCAGTCAAGAGGGAGGACAGGATGGAGGAACAAAATAGAACAAACAAACCCTCTAAGTCTACTTTGTTTCACTCTTTACTCCACAATTTACTGAAGGTGTGGGCTCAAGATACTGCTTCAGCTTACTGGGAGCAGTGCTACATGTTTACTTCTGTTACATCCCAAGGAAGTGACCATGCTGTTATCAGGTAAATTATATTAGCTGACACCGCGACAAGCCAGTGCAGTTCCTTGGTGATTAAAGAAGCCATGTGAAGTTACAACAGATGCAGTCCAGCCTATATTACTCGTATTAGCTCTTACAAGAAAGGAAACCTCTGAACAAGCTCTGAATTCCCTTGCAGGGACTCTGGGACTGCAGTCAAGCTGCAGTGTTACTTGAGACAAGTAGGCAATGGACCATCAAAAGCACGTAAGATGAAGTACTGAGATAGCAGAGGGACTTGACATTTCAGAAACATTCTCTCCATAACATCTCAGTGTGCACCATAGCTATGAATGAGCAAGAAATCCTGCACCCTATATCTAGTTAAGCTCATGCCCATTAAAGAAATCAGGTTTTCCCTGCAATTTATCAAACCATGGCAGTAACAGGCAATACCTGCCACCACACATTGATGTTTTTCTTAATGAGGTCTTCTGCATGAGACGTCTTAGTCTAGAAATAGGGAGGATTAGCACTATGAGGTGAAGTGATTTGTACAAATTATGTCAGCTGTTATGGGAAGAAATGACAAATTAAAACATACCACTTGATTCCCACGTTCAGTGTGCCCATGAGTCTTTCCTCTCTGTTAACATCATTTCTTATAGGCATAGGAAAAGCAAAGATAGTTCATTTAGAAAGACCTACATACCCTTTTTTCAAAAGTTCCTTCTATTTAGAAGGGAGTTTTATCCTGGAAAGCTAACTTTATCCTCAATTATTGCTCAAAAAAAAAAAAAAAGAAAGAAAGAAATTGCAAGGGTATATATTTCTTTTAAGAAGTGTTGTGTTGCTCACTAGAGCATGGAGAGCATGGAGAGCATGGAGAGGACTGGAGGTGGGGGAGGAAAAGGTGTTTCTCTTTGCAGATAAGGCTTCCCTGCAAGCTACTGAGAAAGCCTCCTAATTCGGAGAGAGCAGATAAAACTGTACCCGGGTCCCTATGCTGTGGTTGCTGCAGAGGCAGCTGGCCAGCCACAGCAGTACCTCTGGTCTCCCCCACAGTCCCCCTACCCCCAATATTTTATATGAAGACATTTTCATTATTTGCTTTAGAAAGACATTTGTACTGACTTTCAAGTCTTCATATGCATCAGTCATTCCTCTTGAGATTAGGAAAGGGCTTTTTTTTTCCGATTCAGGGCTTTGTACTTAAAGGTTTTTATAAGCCAGTGCTAGGAATATTATAGAAAGGTATATTTTTAGCACATACGACCAAAATGTGGAGTTATATGGTTGAAAGCCAATAATAAAAGAAACCATAGAATGTAAACAAATACTTGTGGGGGAAGAAGAGGAAAGGAAAAAAGGGGTGGAAAAGGGATAAACAAGCCTACACATCAGTGTCTGTACTTTCTTACCCCCTCTAAGGAAAACCACAAATCCACTCAATGGTCTCTCATTCTTTCTCTCTGGAGTCCAATTCTCCTCTCATTTACACAGCTATAAACCCGGACTGATTCCCTTGAAGTCAGTGGAGTTTGAGTGGTTCAAAACACGTAACATAGGAGAATAACTGGTCTCTCTATAAACAGAGGCTCCCCAGCTGGCCAAGTCCTTATCCTGTTGATTTAGTAGATGTTTCCCATTGAGTTTAACAAGAGCAAGAGGAGCCAACACATTGAATAACAATTGAAACCAGATCTTCTACTGACTGTAGGCTCTGCTTAATGGAAGTGACAGTGGTCTCCCATGCCAGAAGACTAGAGGGTTGATTTTGTGTTTGCTGGCATAATTCAATAACAACCTGAATAAACAGGCCAAGTTCAAGCTAGGTCCATTGTTTGAGAGAATAAATATCCGTGCAATTTGTCATCAAAGCACTGATTGCTGTTTTATAGCTTGAATTGGGCAAATAACTAGCAATAAAATATTTTTAGGCCTCCAGCTGAAAGTTTGATAGCTGATAGGAAGTTTGGAGTATTAATTGGTGCAATTAAAAGGTAAAGAATACTTTGAGGAGATATCTTAAGTACAACTCTGGCCAGGCACCAGGATGAAGTCAATAAATAAGTGTCAAATGGGTGCTAAGCAGAAAAGGCCTTGCTATTAGCAGAGTACCTTGATTCAGATGCAATAATCAAATTACACTGTCAAAAGGCTGGATAAAAATCTGGAGTTCTGGAAACGAGTACCTTAGGCGTCAGAAGGGCTCATTGATTCCTCTAAGTATCATATTCATCTGTAAAAGCTATCATCTTTACATTGTTATTTCTTTTAAGAAACACAAGTGCTCTTTTACCTTTTTAAACAGAATTAATCTTTCATCTTTAAGGACTGGTGGAAACCCCAGTGATCTCTTGGAATATGGGCTGTAGAGGAGGTGCTGAAGTTGAAACCAAAACCATGATATATAGAGATGAAAGTGCTAAGTGTTGTTCTTCTGTCTGCACAGGTGGCAATAACTGACTTTATCTTCTTCTAACACACCCCGACCTATAAGATGCAGCACCTTCCTCTCACCGTGCTGTCTCCTGAGCATAGATAATACTGGAAATGATGGCTTTTAAAAACTATGGATGGGGCCTAAATGCTGTGGCATATTATGTTTCCTTCGACCAAAGCAGACAAGAAGTGAAAAATGAAGCCAGCTTGTGTGTCCAGCTGAGCTGGACTGTTCCTAGTGGTGAAGTCTGGACTGACACAACCAGTGAAGGGACGCCCAACTAGGAGGCATTTAGTAAACTCACACCCACAAAAACATTACAAAATAACACCAGCACTGCCATATGGTCCAGTCTAGAAGGAAACCATATAACCACAGATTTGATTGAGCTTCTGCTGGGAATTCAACACAATCATCACCTTCAAAAACAGGTCTGTCTTTGGTAACATAGATATATTACTTATGATAGCTTTGATCAGTTCAATTATTCTTACCTTGGAAGAAACTCCTCAAGGTGCTTTTAATCGCTTTCCTTCCCTTTGTAGCACTAGAGAGGGTGCTTGACTTCAGCAGGTCCTTTCACTCCCTGAGCTGAGGAAGTTACCCTTTCCAAACAGCTTGGTCTAGGGCTTATTGTATCCCGTGTTGCTCCATAGGGACCTTCGGGAGCTGGCTACAGACAAACTGATGTGAAGAAAAGGTGGCAGAGATCTGCAAGATGTCATTGGCTTCAGCTATTTTATCAGTACCTGTTACACAGAACAGAACTTGCTCTTAACATTCTTTTGTTGTTCTCACATCAAAGGGCTGAATTATGCCCCCTAATATGTGTAAGAGGCTTTTCAGTTATCTTTCTGATGCAAATTATATCATTTTGCATTATCAACTAATTATCTTCAGTTTGAAAAGTACAACAGATGTTATGCAAAGCCTATATATCAGTTCTCTCCTCCTCTGGGAATAATATCCAAGTAAGCAAAATTGTAACAGCCCTGTGGTGAATTCAAGTTTAGCTGTAGCTCAAGGGTAGAATCAGTCTGGGCTTTAGAAACTTTCTCAGGAATATGGTTAAACTGGGACTAAAGGTCTGGTTGTGCTCAGCTCGGCACCTGGACTTATAATTAGTCATCTACAGCACATACATCCTCTCCCCTTCCTAGATGCCTATATTTAGGACAGAGCATATTGTATTTAACAGAGGCTTCAGGTCCATTAGACAACAGCCCAGTGTGAAATCTGCCTTCAGCTCTCATTGCACAACACGGAGTAAGTTGCATTTGATTGTGGCAACATGCCGACAATGCCAAGGTTAATGAATTAAAGATGTAAAACAAAGAATGCTTAATGAAGTCAAATTCTGAGTGATTGTTGTACAAGGTGGCATTTAGTATTAGGAATAATTATTACAAAGTAAATTCTCTACCCACCTCTGGGTAGGCTCTTGTGGAGGTGCACAGCATTTCAAAACACAGTTGAGTGGGAAAAAAAACAAACTCAAAAGATCTGCAAAGCAACATCAGCCCAATATGGTATTACAGTTCTTAAAGAGCAGTGATAGGAATGTATGGGTGCTAAGAAGAAATGACTTTATAACTCTTTGCTTTGTAAATTTTACTATCATCGTGTGGGTAGACCATCTTTCTGGTTTTGCCTGTGTTGAATCTCAGCAAACTCGCCAAGAACCAGCAAGCTCAAGCTTGCAAATGTCTATACCATACCCTGAGACTGCAATCTATAATTATTAATTTAATGGTGGTTCTGGACCATATCTTATTATCTAGTCAGATATATTAAATTATGACAGAAGAAATCTCCAGAAGATCAACAAGGGCACTTCCTCAAAATAAGAACACTGCCAGATGGTCAAATATCCAAGACAGGAAGGAGTGAGAGGAGCTTTTTCATTCAGTCCCATCTATTCCTCTGAAAGTCTGAATTTTTGCTAAACTTGCCTAGTCCTTAACTTGTGGAAGTTAGGGAAGATGTGGCTCTGTGGGACTGTCCCCTTCTTCCTCCTGTGCTGAACAACCCACAAGGTTGTAATGGGACCACAACTGCACATCGAAGGGCAGAGTAAGAAAGGCAGCTGCCAGAGCTGGAAGAATCAATGTCAGTTATTTCTCTTTGCCAAAAAGAGTATTGATTCTCTATACTTGCTCCTGTAACTTGGCTGACAGGTTCATAGGACAGCAAGAATCTCAGCTAACAACCATGCTGCTTCAGCCAGTTGTTATTAATAACCCTGCCAAAGAAAGAAAACTTATGGACAGGAACTGAACAAGGCAAGAGGAGATAGTATATATATTTTTTCTTTAATGTAAGCACGTATCTCAGAACAGCTTGCTTGTGTGCAATTGTCTCATTCCTTTCCACAAAACTCCAAGAATACAGTCTCTGATGTGTCTGATGGGTAAGAGATGATACATGAAGCTGGGGTAAGAGGTTATACATAAAGCTGATTACTCTATGTGTTCCCTTACAGAGGAGCAGCTGTACAATAGCACAGGTCCTTAGATCATGACCTTCTAGACTGAGGACTAACCCACCCTCTCTTGAAGTTAATTAGAAAACTCTCGCTGATCTGTATGGACATTAGGTGTTTACCACAGTCAGGTTTTGGCCCTTGGTATATCTCTCCCTAAGGCCATCAGCTTGTTTGGCTTAGCGCCCTGTGCACAGATTCTTCTTTAAAATTAATAACCAAGTCCTCCCATATGACCTCTCTGCTTTGTCAGACATCTACACCATGACCTTGTATTTCAGATACAGTAAAATCTGGCTCAATGCACTGGCAAATAAAGGGAATACAATAAAAATGGGAAAAAAAGTTGGATGCTTACTGCTGCAGTAGAACATACATCAAAAGAAGGATAAGCCATGCTGAGTAGAAGATAGTTTTGATTTACTACACTTTCAAACTATACCTTAAATATACTATGTTTTTAAGCACAGCCTGTAAGTTTTTTTCCTCTCACCTTAATACAATCCCCTCTGTCCCTTATCTTTTTGTACCCTCTGCCCTTCAGAGAATATCTGGGTGCAGATACCAATCAGCACAATGCATCTTGCAGGGTGGCAATTTCAGCTTTACAAAGCCTTTATGGGAACTGTAAAGAAGAGACCCAGAAAAAATATGTTGATAACTGAGACAGTGTCTGTTCATGTACCTGACTTTGACTGTGATGATGCCACAAGAAGGAAACAGGCATTTGCCAAGATTTGCCCTTTAAAAAGAAGCAGAAAGAAGCACAAGCTTTTTTCATTCTGTTTTTACTTTTCATTTTTGGAAATCACCTTTCCGTAAAACATGAGTGAAAGTCATGTTTCCTTTGAAGCTCAAGTCTTAGCTATTTGTTGGGAAAAATCAGGCGGGTAAAGTTTAGAGGACTTTTGAGGACTTAAAGCCTCTCTCTTTAGCCTTCTACAGCATAAATTCAATACTGGAATAGAAAGCCAGCATCCTAGACAACAATACATTGCTATCTACTGAAAAACTTCACCCCTCTTGGGTTCTGGCAGTTCACTGCACAGGGAATGAGCTTTGAATTCTGAGACTACAAGTTTTAGTGCCAGGGCAAAGAAGTCCCCTGAGATCAAGTATTGCAGGAGAAGAATTCAGTCACTAAGGTGTTTACAGACTGGATTGGGCTGAAATAAATTCACAGAATGTGCTGACAGGTTTCCTCCAAACAGGAACCAATTATAAAAGAAAAGCCATTTGTTTCTGTAAATGCAAATCTAATTTCTAGTTCTGCTCCTAGATATACAATATAGAAATTATCCTACTTTAATAGATAGGGATGGATCATAAATTGTTCCTGAGTTTTCCAGTACTAAATAATTACATCTCCCTTTTCTCACAAAAAAATAGCTTTAGGCCAGTGTATTAAAAATAATAATATCATTCTAAAAGATTTGACTGTCAATTTGCCGGACAGTGGTTTCTGGCTAATAGGACACAGCTCACATTCAACCTTAAAATGCCTGTGGTAGAAAGTATTAAAGACCCCAATTAGGAATGACATGTAGTAGTCCCCTAGGGACCTTTACTCTCTGGTGTTCTCACTGCCATTAGAAGAATAAATAAATGCTAAGCCTGTCATCCTAGCTAATAACTCCCAGAGACAAAGGTTACAATTACGCATTGGGAGTTAGCCTGTGTTTCAATGAAGTTTTGCTACTAAATCTGTCTTGCTCAAAGGAGCTAAGGACACAGAAGCAACTCTAAAATGCCAAATCTGAGAATTTGACCCACACTTGAAAAAAAAAAAAGGATAAATAAGTGAAGTTATAACACTTCTCTAGCACCTTTTCCATTTGCAGCCCTCAAAGAGTTCTACTAAGAGTAACTCAGTGCAGACCCAAGGAAAGCTTCTTTGCTTTTCTACTGCTCTCTATTTTACAACTGAAAAGCCAACGCAGAGGTGAAATGTCACATACCTGCCTTTTAACCACCAGCTCCTATGCTGCTGCTCATACCACTAGATCACACTGACAAGTTAGCACGATAGTTCCCAATGTGAAATGATCTCCTGGATATGAAATGTGTAACCAGTTAAATATACAGCTTGCTTTCATTTGCTTACTTTTAACGTGCATCTTTAAATAATACATTTTCAGTGAGCAATTTGAATAGTTCTTAATTTATAACATTGAATGATGTCAAAGTATCTTTTTAAGTCAAATCTAATAAAATGACTGTTAACTTCAAACAAGCAGTTGAGCCTGTGATTCATCAAAGGGTTTATCTCTGTTCCCAAACTTGTGATTTTGGACAGTATTTAGAATAATCTCTGTTTTTGCACTAAAATGCATTTTTCTCTGTGACCTGTATCCTTAACTTCTGATATTTTCCCCTTCATAAACCACAGTCTTTTATTTTAATTATGTGTTTTAAAGATCACTGAGAAATACTATTTTTTCTTTTCTTAAATGAGGGATTTCCTTTGAAACCACTCTAAGTGCAAGGCATGATATACTTTTTCATGAGTTTACACACCTCTTCCAAAAGCAGTGGAAATGCTAGGCCAGAACATTCAAAATGGGGTTTGAGTTTGGGATTGTTTTCATATTTAGGTGTCTGATTTGGGATATCTGAAAAAAGCCTGATTCAAAGGATGGATCTTCAGCTTGATATGTGTTCTAGAAGATCATGTATCTTTACATATGCAGTACATGTTTCTATGCATTGAGCTCTCTGAGCAGGTGACTGGGTTCTGCTCTATATGTCCCCGACCTGGCTGAATGGAATAAAAATCCTAAATTCCAAATCCTGTATTTCAGTGCGGGGTCATTCCATCTTGTCTGGCCATCATGATGCTGAGCAGTACTGGGACACGCTCTAGGCCACAGCTTGTCCCATTCAGAAGACACAGCATCATCCACTTAAGCATTCTCCATCGAAGCTGAGATTTTCCTTTTGCTGCAAATTCCTCCCAGTCCTATTTCCCCTAACTGTTCATTCAAGCATTCAGATTTTTCTCACTCTTGGATCTATTTTTATAACCTTTTTTTTCTATGATATATAATCAGCACTCACCTGACAAAGGAGTGTACTCAAGACCTATGAAAAAAACGCTTTAAGATCACGTGATAACAAATTTGCCTTAATCCCAAATATATAGGAGATTCAAAGCAGGGCCCACAACAGGTTTTATAGAGGGCATTAGTGTCAGCAGTTGAAAGAGAATTGGAAGGAAAAATAACATTCCATCCCTGAGGGAAAATCCAAGTAGTGCATATGAGTAAGAGGAACAATTCTTTAGGGAATTTCTTATGAAAGATATTTTTAGTTCAAAATAAGGAAAGCACTAGGCACTGCAGAAGGATTATATGGATCAAAAATAGTCTTCTGAAACATCAGAATACAAAGAAGAGCTGAAATAAAAGCCATGAACAAGAGGCAAATAAGTAAGCTCAAATGCAGGAGAAACTCCATCTTTCATTAGCAGCAAAGGTTGTGATCAGACTCCCAAATAAGACAGATGCTAAATGCGGTTCAGAACAGTCAAACACTGACTTATAGCAACGATCCATAACAGTGCTAGATTTATTTACCACCTGCTGTGAAAACAGACCTTTTTTGTTGGCAGCAAAACCTCAGCTCACCGTTTGTGAAGTATCTCCCGTGCCATTTTCACAATTTCCTAGAAGATGTGATTAACCAAGATGCCAGTGCTGCTCCATTCCTGCCTGCTCACCAATCAGTGCAGTATTAATAAAATGCCAGGTGGGACCACTGAACCTCCTGTTGAGCTATTGAAAGGAAAGTGAGCATGCTAAAACTATTTAGAGAGATTTATTTGATTTCCCCACATGAAGTTCTCTATAATTTATCACTTCAGCTTATACTTGTTCTGTTTTCTGCTTTGTTTTATTTTAGAAAGGGGCCTTTCTCTCCTGGCTTTTACTACAACCACATCACAGATTTGGATCTAACACAGAATCAGAGAATATTTTGAGTTGGAAGGGACATTGAGTCCAACTCTCTTCTCCTCACAGGGCTGCCTAAAACTAAACCATATGACTGAGACCATTATCAGTGCATTTCAGTTCCTGAAGCCATTTGTCCTATATGGTAAACTAACAGACTTCTTCGGCTGTTCTGCTGAGCACAGAGAGGCTGAAATTATATACATCCCAAATTAGTGTATTTTGAACAGTGAAGTTACAGTATCCTTTTCTTTGCAAGTATGTATGTTACCCATAAAAACCCAGAGAGATGAATGAGCACAGTGCTGGGGCAAGCAGGGGATTGATTCGTATTCTTCTGAGCTGCAGAAGCAGCCTCTTCTGCTTCAGTAAATCACAATGAAACAACCCCCTCATCTAATGGTTCTTTAATTTAATTCAACAGGTCCCCTTGGAACAGGTAGGTTTTCTGTGAGCAGCTGAAAGCAAAATCAAACATGACATTTTGGGATGTTCATCAAAAGCAGCTGAATGAATGAACATCTGAAAATAAACAGCATTCTCCAATATTTCAATACCCAGGACTGCAGACATGACAAATTTTAGAAATAAAAAGATCATCAGGTTTCCATTGTAAACTGCTGACAAATAGAAATAATCTGTTGGGTTTATTTGAAAACTGTTGTTTACTTGGCATGTAAATGGAAAGTCTTATAAGCACAGCAACAGCCCCGTGGAGCTGTTGAATGCCCCGTATGCAGTAATAGCAACCATTTTTTCATGAAAGTATGTCACAATCAGTACAGACTGCAAAGTGCAAAAGCAAAATACACATATTTTGAACATACAGCTAGCGGACAAAGTTGTCATTCTGGATGATTCAGAACTAGGTCTCTTAAAACTTTTACTGAGCAAGGTAACAAGAGACATTTGTTTCTGACACTTCTAAATGGACACCAAACTATGGCACAAGCATAGGGAATAGTCTGGTTGATAACAGAGAATTAAAAATAAGTTTTTACTATAAAGCAAGTCCAAAATGGCTAAGCCTAGCCAGATTGAGATGACAGTGTATATTCACAGGTGATATTAAACTAGAGAAATGGGTAGATTCATATGTGCTTGGGTGGAAATTCTCGGAAAATATAAGCAGCCAAACTGGTATTGATCTGGTGTAATACAGAAGACACAAAAGATATTCACAAAAATGTTTTGGTGAATGGGCTCATGAGTGTTTAAAGATATATCCCCAAAATCTCAATGAAGTTTATGTTTCAGGCCGAGCATGCGAAAATGCTGTTCAAAATCATCACCTGTCTTTGGAAATCTTGATCCTTCTATGTGGAAAGCCATTTATAGGTAAGTGGGATTTTTAAAACAAATGCATTAATATATAGATATGTAACTAAATATATAAATAAATGAATTTATACCATTCAAGAGAGGGCTGTGGGTATGTTATATTTGTCTCCACTGAACATAGAATGAGAGCTTAAAAGCTTGTGGGAAGAAGTATGGGGTGAGTACCCTGGAAAGGGAAGGCAGCATGAACAGGATTCTTGTGCTATTGCCTGTCCTGTCTATTGCGTATTTTATTTTTCCTGCTCAGTTCCAGTTTCATAGGACTTAACCACAGGCAGAGATTAAATAGGAACTTTTTAACGGTTTAGACGAACTTACTGAGCCCATTGCATGCAACAGGATGTTTTCTTTCAGAGATGATATATCTCCTCTCTGTGGCTGGCGCAATAAATACCCCGAAAAAGAACTCCATGCTCGCTCATAAAATAAAATCCACATTAATCTCAACTATAAGAGACAACTATAAATTGAATGAAGATGAAATAGGGTAAAGAGGGTTTGGAAACAACAGCTCCATCACTGGCAACTCAGAACCAGGCAGATATCATGGTAATGCTGGCTGCATTCAGCCTTCAAGAGGCTGCAGAGAGCTGACTCTTGAGTCACCTTTGACAAGATTGAACACGAAACTTCAGGTCTCTTTGAGCCCCATGCAGATCCTGAAGACCACTGAAGAGAATAAATATTGCTGCCCCAGGAAGGAGATCAGTAGGAAAGCTGATTTTTTTTTTTGTGAACAGG
Source organism: Phaenicophaeus curvirostris (assembly GCF_032191515.1). Lineage (NCBI taxonomy): Eukaryota > Metazoa > Chordata > Aves > Cuculiformes > Cuculidae > Phaenicophaeus > Phaenicophaeus curvirostris. The sequence continues at coordinate 52,876,762 of NC_091396.1, read as the reverse complement.
AGGGTGCAGGAGTCCTTGGAGAGCAGGAAGAGGGACATGGAAAACATAGCAGCGGCACTATCAGTCCTCACAGATTAACAAAACTGAGCAATTTCAGCTTGTCCAGTTGATGGGTATGAGTCATAGTCGTGTATATGCTATAAGTGAGTTATCCTACCTCTGATTTTATGCAGCCAGGCTTCCAGGAGAATCACATTATTGAAGTTTTCTATAAAAAGGTAGTTCTAAATGTCCCAACTTGGGTTAAAGGTCAATACTGTTTATTAAAGGTAGCTCTGAGGAACATCCCATGTAACTAAATAGACAGATTCCCTACAAGCAGTGCCTCCAGTTCATGCCAATGGGATAGCATGGAGGGAGTAGGGTCATTTCAGATTTGAGAGCTAAGGGTAAGGAGGAGACAGAAAAATAAATTGCTGTTTCAGACTTTTGGGACAGCTACTGTTACTGGATTATGAAATGTGGTGAAAAACCTGTAGTTTTCTTAGCCTGAATAAATGTATTAATCAGGGCCCCTTTTCATCAAAGAATACTGTATGCAGCTATCTGTAGGTGCATGGCCTCATACATTCTATAGATAATACATAGATTGAGTGTTAGATATAAACTTATAAAGCCTCCTGAACTGCCATCTAAACAACCATAATTTGCTGTTAGGTTTGTCACGCTTGGCTATTCTGTGCTCCAAATCAGTGAATTCCATCTCTGCAGCTCACCCATTTTTCTATTACAGCTAATTCAATTACCTCAGACTCTTATCGTCCTATCAGTCACTATACGTCATCTTCCCCATGCAAGTCATCCTACAGGAAACTTAATGACCATATTTTTGTGAGAAAAGTTTAGGACCAAAGTGTTTATAGGTGAAGGAGTTTATTATCTTTGTGGTAAGCAAGGCAACATATTGATGGACAAGATGGATGTGTGTAATTTAAGCAAATAAAAAGGAAACATGAACAAGCATCTGAAGAAGGCTAAACCTCACTCCCAGTTCAGACTGAAATTAGCACAGAGAAATTTTCTTGAAAGCAGATGGTTTACACTGGATAAAGCTTTTGGACACACATTTTCCCCTTTTCCAAAAGGAAACTATGCAAATTGCCTGTTGCTGATGGAGTTTCACACCCTGTAAGATCCAGTGGGCTCTGACAATCCTGACTAGAACTCTCTGCTTGAATCAAGCCAAAGCTACAACTTGCCTAAAACCTTATCCTATCTAAAACTGATTCTGAAGAGGTACCAATCAGTCTTTTCTTACACTTGAGCTAGTTACAGAATTAGTTTGAACTGTGAGAGACAGATAATATTAGCAGAGCTGAAGGTGCCTGAAAGCCTCTGCACACAGGTGGTGCACTGCGTGCCAGCTATCCCACTGAAACCAGCATGTGAAAATGCACTTGGAAAGTTTGTCAGCTTACCCCAAGTAACTGCAACCAAAATCATTCTGGTGAGATTATCCTCTTTCTGCAGCTGTGTAGTGGCTTATTTCCCAATCCAGCAATGATGAGTTCAGCTGCTAGATTCTAACAGGAAAATGGGATCCAATAACTGCTCATATGAGATGCCTGGGAAAAAGCTGATGACTATGTTACATTTGAAAAGATAAGGAGAGTGAGAGCTGTACTAGCTGAGAGCTAATTATGCTCCAGCGCCATAAAGCTGGACTAATACATGCTCGAGACAGTGATGCCAAAACCCAACAGAAAGAGTGCAGGGGGCAGGGATTAATGCCCTGGGACTCAGGCTTCACACTCCAGCAAGTGTCTCAACACCACCACGATCAGTAGGGTTGGGGAGAGCGGGAAGCCAGTATCAGATTAACTGATAGGATGAAGGAGGAAAGAAACAGGGGGAAGAGAACCATCCTGTTTGCTCTGGGACCCAAACCAGTTCTTAGTTGCTCTAAATAGCTCTGTGTGGGATTGTCAGAATAGCATTATGAGAATACACGCTAGTGCAGGAGAAGGATGGGGCAAACCAGCAGCTGGTAAAACAGCTTTGTTGTGAGGCAGCTCTTTTACTCTAGAGTAAACATTTGTTCCCCCAGGCAAGAAGGCATCCCAGCTAAAACCTGTCGTAATGAAAGGATCCATAGGATGTACCATCTTCAGAGCCTAATTCCTCTCCCACTGGGACAACACATCGCAAGGATCTTCAAAAGGACAGTGAGCAGTTATTATGAAAAGCAGTACAGCAGGCCCAGGGCTTCTCCCGACCAGGAAGATCCTAACTCTGGTCATGTCCCTTTCTGAAGGCAACAAAGACAATGGTCTCCTGCCTCCAATATCCAGTATACAATAGCAGAGTTTTACTCCTGTACATCCAGGACAAGTGTGTGGAGCTAGACTCTGGACTTCCAGTTGACTGGCCAATGCTCTACAGGCATAGGCACACACAGGCTGCTGCAGGCGTTTCAGCTCCTCCCCCACAGCTGGGACTCTGCAAGACTGTTGCTGCTACCTGGCTGGTATATTTAGGGGAAGCCAGCAAATGGCAGCTATGGAACTCATTAGATAAATAGTATAGTGTTTCCAAGAAAAATTAAGTTGTTCTTTGCAAACAAAGATGCTTCAAAGACAAAGAATTGCTTATTACTTTCCATCAATGCTTGTATTTTATACTTTCTCACCAAATGCCCGTCCTGCTCTTTAAAATGTAAGTGCACTGGGGCATCACTGCCTATTTCTCAGTATCTGACTAGGTCCTTATTAAGGGAACCCCCAATATTAGCTTATCCCTTGGCACTGCAGCAATTAGCACAAGGTAATAATATTTATATTAGACAGACACCATAGCTTTGGATACAAAGAACACAGAATGGATGCACCTGTTCATAAACAGAGGAATGTTTCCTGTCATTATTTGTTTCCTCCATGCTCATTCCAAACAGTTGTCTGCCTATAGGTATATCAAGATTCCTGCCTATAGGTATATTCCTGCCTATAGGTATATCAAGATTACTCATTACCAAGTCAACAGCAAGGCAATCCACAGTTACTTCTGAAATTCAAAGTTATTACAGCAGCATGAGTCAGAAGGATTAGATGAGAAGGAAGGTATGCTGAGTACGGGAAAATATTATATGCAAATCATGATTATTCATGACTAAGTCACAAAATATATGTATGCAAAATCTGTCATGATTTAAAGTTTTAACAATACGATGCTTTGCATTTATGTAATGACTTTCAATGGAGGATCTCAAAACGCTTCAGAGGCACTGAGATGAATGCAAAATAATGTCAGTCTCACAGTGGAGCTTTGGGTGCATTTCTTTTCAAATTAGCAGCTAGTGAGAGGTGATGCACCTGGGATTTGGAGCGAGCAATAAGGTAAAGGAAGAAGGAAGCATCAGCAGAGACCTAACAGTCAGCAAACCAAGACTGGACCTTCAAACACAGGGATAGATGAAACCACATGACCGGTAGTCAGCAGTGAGAGATAATGCATTAGCGTGTTATCTCCACAGGAATGAGTGTCCTCAGCCAACTCTTCTGAGAATGCACATGCCTCTGTGTTCTTATGAGGACACTGTGCCATGGTAAGCTGAAGAGTGTTATCATTACCTCTTCATAACACCTTGCACACTAGTTATCTCCCAGCACTGCATCAGAGAAATATATGAGTAGGTTCCTTAAAGCAAGGGCTCTCAGGGGTTTTCAAGATGCCAGAATGTGAAAACACAGATTCCAAACTTAAAAAAAAAAAACCCACACATTCTTCTGCATCTCCTGCACAAACAAACGCAACTAACCAGCAAAAAAATTATGGTAAAAGTGAAAACATGAACATTCAAAACCTAGCCCATTTTGAAACAAAAACCATTGTGGAAACATGACACAGGGTGATACTTGGTGGTCTGGGGAGCAAATAGGGCTGACAGAGATGGATCTGATCCATCCTCAAGTCTCCAAACAGGTTTGGCCTCTGTCGACCTGATAAATGCCTGCTGATACTGCTGGCCTTAGTAAGAGGACATCCCAGTACCCACACATTCTGCCAGTGAAGCAATTTGGAGTTGCAGTGACAATACTTGATATAAAAGAAGCTACAAGCAGTGTAATTTGTGTTTGATTTAATGAAAACCTCCATACCAGAAGCTCAAGGTAAAGCATTCCAGAAATTAATTTTTTTCTTTGAATTGTAATTTTCTAAACATATTTATGTATTTTCTTTGTGTCTAGCAGAGAAAATTCCTTGCAATGTGTATGCCACCAGGCCTACCCCTGCTACCAGTGGTATCTTTGTGATAGTCTGCCACTAGCTATAACTAATAACCGATCAATAGCTCTTGTTATGAGACAAATGGGCCCAATACAATCTGACCTGTTTGGCATCTGACTCTTAACCTTGGCTGATATAAAACATTCACCAAAATTCTATATTAGACATTGGCACAACCTCATATTTCTTTCCCTGCCATTAACAAATGTCACACATTAATCACTGGCACAAATTATCACATCCTCCTCACCACAATGGATGCTCCATTTCTTGAAGGTATTGTTAAAGAAACAGTAGAATGGCACTTTACCAGAATTCACTGTGGAGCTTAAGGCCAAGCGAAGAAAAATGTAACTTGAGGTGTGTTTCTACCAGTATTTTCTTACAACAATTAATAACACCATTATTTCCCCTGGAAACCATGGTGGTACGTGTACCACTGTGATACAAAACAAAAACTCCTTTTACTTCAGCTGTCCACATAAGGACACCTGCTCTCCCCTGGGTAGAGGCTACACTTCAATATCTAAGCACCTTCAAGTCTTCCTGATGGTTGCAGGGTAGGTGTGATAGGGAATAGGGAATGAAAACATAGAATACACACCTCAAAAACACTCATTATAAAGTTACTTCCTTTTTTCCTTTCAGTGACCACCCATATGCGCACTTACACATGGGTAACTCTCCTTCCTGATTTCACATGGATATTCCTCTCAGATTGCCTTGTACTGTGGGGTAATTTGCAGGATTTTCACAATCAGGTGCATGTCTGGTGTGAATAAGCACTAGAAGAACCAAGGCAGGCAGGTAAGAACAACTTTCCATTCTTTCCTTCCTAAGTCTGTGCTCACACAGAGATGAACACAGTGGTCGGATTCCTCATTCTTCAGTGAATACAGTCACTCCTTCCTCCTGTCACCTCACATCAACTGCTTACTTGCCAAGTCATCTGCTTGGCTTCCTGTGGCAGATTTCATTTTTTTCCACTCACCTGTAACAGAAACAGCTATTGCCAGGCAATAAGTGAACCCCTCACACCTCTTCCCCCTTACACCAATATAGGCAGAGAAGTGCTAAATCAAAATGGAGACAATGTTGCCATCAAGTTTCAAATGTATCCCACTGACCAAAATAATAAGGAAAAACAATGGTGGAAAACTATTTACAGAGCCAGTTTTCAGTGGAGTGCTTCTAATGACTTTTATTAATTATTGAATAATTTCATACATTATTCAAGTTTTTCCTGCAGTTTATACTATCACCAAACCCCTTACAGACTGGAATCAATAGACCAGCATCTTGTACTCCTGCCTCCTATGTGTGTGGTTGCATGCAGTTAGAGAGGGAACCTCTCTATGCTAAAGCTTTGCTCTGCTGAGTGCTGTTTCTCCCACTACCTTGTGTCTGAGAAGCTGTTCTTAGTTTATTTCGTTACTTTCCTAACCCTACACAGCAGCACAATGGTCTGCTGCAGGTGATGCCGAAGAGGTGGATACACATCAGCTCTGCTCTGCTCCCTTTCATTGCACCTCCTCTGAGGACTTTCCGCTGTACTCCTCATCCTCTCACTTGAGGGCTCAGGTTGAAGCACCCCACCGCATGGAACCCAGATATGAATCCACATGGTCTGTGCTTTTGCAGCCAAAAAGACTAGTTGGACAACCCGCACCTGAGATCTGCAGACAAGCAGCTTTCTAAAATTCAGTTCCTAATTTTTCAGACCATGGATCGAGTCAATTAGAAACGGAGATAAGAAGTGAAAGAGGGAGGGCAGAAAGAGAAAGCACTGTTCTGTGAAACAGACTGTTTTTCAAGCCATTTTGATGAAACATGGTCCAATATACAGACCTACAGACAAAGGTTTTAGTCACCAATTCAATCATATTTTTGCTGGACATAGAAATTCTTGGACTGGTAGCTTTGGGCAAGATTCTGATGCCTGGGATTCACTAAAGAGACAATCAAAATTAGACTTTCAATTAGATCAGTCAGATCAAACAATTAGACAAAAATATGTGCAGCATTCTCCTTGCAGGGAAGTTGAAAAAAGAAGCTATACTGATAGCTTTTTCTTAGAAGTTGTGATTCTCTATTCTTGCCTTTCAGTTGGAACTACATGTACTTCTGTAATGTTTATTCAACCTCATGTTTGTCATCTATTAATTTCCATAATGGCCTGGACATCATGGTTCTGGTTTTATTTCATCCTTCATCTGTAACAACCTCTTGTGGAGATGAGCTAGGGGGGGCTCCTGGGGTGGTAGGAGCCAGTAAGGAAACTTCCACAAAACACGTTAAGGGAAATATGGTGTTCCAATAAGAAAGCAATGCAGCCAACAGCCCCGTTGAAGTGCTTCCATACAAACACACAATGCTTGGGTAACAAATAGGGGGAGCTTAAAGCTACCATGCTGCTAGAAAGCTATGATTTGATTGCCGTTACTGAAACTTGGTGGGACAAATCCCATGACTGGAGTGTGACTATGGATGGCTACAGGCTGTTCTGAAGGGACAGACTGACTGGGAAAGAGGGGTGGAGTTGTTGCCCTCTATATCAGAAAAAGCATAGAATGTAAAGAGTTGTCTTTGAAGAGTAGCCACAAACAGGCGGAGAGTTTACAGGTGAGAATAAAAGATGGAGACAACAAAAGGAACCTTATGGTTGGTGTATACCATGGGCCACGTGATCAATCAGAGCCTTCCAATGAAGCCTTCTTCCTCCAGCTACAGGAGGCTTCATGCTTGCAAGCCCTCATCCTATGGAGGAACTTCAACCACCCTATCATATGCTGGAAAAGTAGCACGGCAAGCTGTAGGCAATCCAGGGGGCTCCTAGAGTGCATTGAAGATAATTTTTTAACCTGGGTAATAGACAACCCTACTTGAGGTTGATACATGATACTGGACCTGATGATCACCAATGCAAGCGAGCTCATCAGTGACATCAAGATCGGAGGTAGCCTGGACTGCAGTGATCACGCACTGGTGGAGTTCTAGGTCCTGAGGGATACAGGGCAAGTGAGGAGTGTAGTCAGGACCCTAAATTTCAGGAAAGCAGACTTCCAGATCTTCAAGGAGTCAGTCAGTAGGACCCCCTGGGATATGGTCCTCAGGAACAAGGGAGTAGAACAGAGCTGGAAAATATTTGAGGATGCTTTCTGTAAAGCACAAGAGTGCTCAGTCTCCTGATGTAGGAAAACAGGCAGGGAAGGAAAGAGACCAGCATGGCTGAGTCAAGAGCTGCTGGTAAAACTAAAGACCAAGAGGGAACTGCACAGGCAGTGCAAGCAGGGACAAGGATCCTGGAAAGAGTATAGGGATGCTGCCCAGTTGTGGAGGGAGGGGGTTAGGAAAGCCAAGACATAGCTGGAGCTGAACTTGGCAAGGGAAGTGAAAACTAACAAGAAGAGTCCTGAGGGAATTGGCTGATGTGGTGGCCAATCCACTCTCCTCGATATGTGAAAAGTCATGGCAGTCAGGAGAAGTCCCTCATGACTGGAAGAAGGGTAATATTGTCCCCATTTTTAAAAAGAGTGGAAAAGATGACCCTGGGAACTGCTGACCTGTCAGCCTCACATCTATGCCTGGGAAGACCATGGAACAGATCCTCCTAGAAGCTATGCTAAAGCACATGGAGGACAAGGAGGTGACAGTGAGAATTAAAGTATCAGTTGTCTTGACAATTTATTCTAGATGTGCTCAAAGTTGGGAACCTTTTCCCACAAGCTGGAATTATCAAACAATTGAACAGTCAAATCTGCCAAAAATCAAATCCGTTCTTCACATGTGTAAATACTACTAAGGGTCCTGTTGTTTTTCTATATTCTTTAAAATAATTGGAAACATTAAGAACTCCTGAGTCTCCCTGAGAATTCACGGTGGTGTTTGGAGAACTGCAAATTCTTCCACTGTTTCTGCTGCCGTCACCTTTATTAATTTGTAATCTCCTAAAACTTTCCAAATAAGGTGTGGATTCCTGGGTAGATTCTTTAAATACAAAACCAATTAATTTGCTTTCCACATGCTGAAAGCACTGCATTAGATATATGGAGCAATAAAAATGCCTTTAAAAGAACAGCAACAAGAACATTTCCCGTGCAAGCCAACATTGAAACAATGCTGTACATTTACCAGCCTATTGGTGGTATTTTAGACTCAAATGCAAAAATTAGCCAGAGGGAGACAGTGATTTTGGACTGCAGGAGGCTATGAAATCCCAGTGCTAAATGTTCTGGCCAGTGTTTCACCAGGTTGGACACTCTTTTTGAGTTCATTGACTCGCATCCAGAAATGTCATTAGCAAAACACAGCTTAGGCGGATTCTTCCTGGGCCTGACTGACCACAAAGCTTGAGAAGTGGTCATCTTCACTTTCTCCTGTGCTGGCTCAAGCTGAAAGCCTGTTCCCATGTATGAGAAGACATAGGAACAAAATCTGCCTAAAGTCAGATTGGATATCTATGGATTTTAATGAAGTTTTAACAAGTCAACTTGGAAGAGAATCTTTTCCCACGCCCTTTGAATGCTTGAATACATACTGTAAATCCAATCTATACTGACAAAATAAATAGCCTCTCAGAGTCCATTGTAACTATTATGGCTACTTAGATTAAAGCAGTAGGATTATATTTGTTTGTACAGCTAATCAGTGTTTTAGTCCTTACTAATGTTTCCTAAGTAGTTGATGTATTGGAGTGTTAATCATGGTTGTTCTGATTATCAGCAACTGTTGGAAAAAAACCCACAAAGCAAACAAGACAAATACTCTCAAACCAAAGATGAAGGGGGGAAAGAGTAATGGTCATCATTCTATTGAGTGTTAACATAAATCTTAAATTTTTGAAAGACTGCTTGGATGATACTGTTCATGTGCTTATCTTCCAAAAACAACAACAAAAAAAATCTTTTTAAATAGCTGAAGTGTTTATTTTGAGCTATGATAGTTATTTAAAAGGCACTTTTCATCTCCAGAGCACTGAGCCACAGTATGGACCAGTGCTGATCACATCAGCAAAGGATCTGGAATTGGTCCTGATTTCTGTAATGTGCTAAATACATCTTGAAAGACAGGATTCCATTACTGCCTTCACCACCAAACACACTGCTGTCTTCAGGTAGCTGGATTTGCATGTGTCATTTTGACAGGCTTGGAATCTGGTGCAAATGATTTTAAAAATGTGTAAAAGGCAGAAGAGGAAGTCACAACTAGCAGTAGGACTACAGTCCAGGAAATCGTGGTTCTGGGATCACAGCCGTAGCCAGTACCCATCTCAACACTTCAGTAGTGTGACTGCTGCAGATAAATCCTCATATTATTTCTCACACCAGTCCTAGTGCTACAGAACACTTCCTGTGTTATTAAGCAAAATGAGTTCCAATAGGGCCACGTGCAAGGTCCTACAACAGTGTCAGAGCAATCTGCAGTTTCAATGCAGGATGGAGGATAATGTGGCCAGCAGGTCAACAGAAGTGATTCTCCCATGCTGCTCCTCTCTTGTGAGACTCCACATGGACTATTGTGTCCAGTTCTGGAATCCTCAACAGAAGAAGGATATGGAACTGTTGAAATGGGTCCAGAGGAGGCTACAAAGCTGATCAGAGGGTTGGAGCACTTCTGCTACGAGGACAGACTGAGAGATTTGGGGTTGTTCAGCCTGAAGAAGAGAAGGCTACAAAGAGACTTTATAGGGGTCTTCCAGTACCTGAAGGGGACCTACAAGAAAGCTGGGGAGGGACATTTTTCAAGGGCATGTAGTGATAGGATGAGGAGGAATGGCTTTACATTGGAGCGGGGAAAGACTTAGACTAGACATTAGGAAGAAATTCTTTATGATGACGGTGGTGAGACGCTGGCAGAGATTGCCCAGGGAAGCTGTGGCTGCCCCATCCCTGGAGGTGTTCAAGGCCAGGTTAGATGGGGCCTTAAGCAGCCTGGTCTGCTGGGAGGTGTCCCTGCCTATGACAGGAGGGTTGGAATTAGGTGATTTTTAAGGTCCCTTCCAATTCAAACCATTCTATGATTCCATATTTCAAGTGTGTCATTGATTCAGGGCACACAATCTTACCTGCACCATATCATTTATCTTGCTTGTAAGCGGGAAAAATTCCTGGACTCTATTTTCTCTCCACAGAAACTACAGAATAGAAGCCAATGCAACTAACAAAAAGCACTGGTATCATATGGACAAGAACAGGGCCCATATTCAGCCCTTTCTCCAGCCATTCAGTCTAATGGGAACAATGTCTGCTTGTGGACCGCGTGACTGGGGCCAAAGACTGGATTTAATATATCTGCAGCCTGGTCATTTCCCCAAGGGAACTGTCAATTACCAGTGCGAAACAGAAAAGATGCTGATTACCTGGGCCAAACTCTGCTCTTGTTTGTGTCAGAACAATATCCCTGATTGCACTTGCTTCCGTGCGACTGCGGGTTGAGTTTGGCCCTGTGTCCTTAGTTCCCTGGGTTGTCTTTGAACCAGAGAACAACACTTTGAGATGACTACTTGGAGAATCGCTAATGGCAGGAAAATCCACAATTCTTCTGACATTAAGGCATTGTAAATACTGAAAGAAAAGAAATCTGTGTTGTATTTTCTTGGCGTACAATGCCTAAAGCCTTATCTCTCATTCTGTCAGGAACCAAGAACTATGTATACAGGCAGTGCAATTTATTATGTTCTGTTCTGTGACCAAGTGCTGAAATACCTTCAGGAAATTACCAGTAAGCTTGAAAAGCTTTGCTGTCTCTTGCAACTCCAGCTCACTAAAACTATAATTGAATGAGCACAACATATTAAGCATTGCATGTTACACAGCAGACCTACAGAAAAGGACACCATCTTTTTCAGCATCATTACATAAAATATATTTGCTGTACAATTGCTGCCTGTACCCAAGGTCATGACATCTCTGTCTCTCTGTATTCTGCCCTTACAAACCCATAAGATGGAGATTTACAAATAAATGACTAGGCTTAATGGGTCTATCTTGACTCAGGTGTAACTCCATTGAATTCCACTGTGCTGCTCTCATTTATTACATGTTGCTGGGCCAGGCAATCCTGACATTTAAACCAGTGTCTGTCGGGGCTGAATGGAATGGAGGTTGGTGTAACGGTGATACGGAAAGAGAATTTTAGCCCTGTATCGGTGGAGGAGTCAATGTATTTGCATTCCTGCTTCTCTGAGCACTTTTTTTTTTATGAAACAGTTTATCTAACTTGGCTTAGTAGGTGCCAGAAATACCAAAAAAAAAAACAAAAAAAAAAAACAAAAAATAAACCCACAAAAAAACCCAGAACTCTAAAATCGGTGTCCTCAAACTCATTCATCTCTGCGTATGAAAAACAAACCCTAGGGCAAATATTTTGTTTGACATCATTTCCTCACGTCATATAAACACTGGTCAGGGTCCCCGTGCCGCTGACCCCACAACACAGGCGTTGGGGTCCCCTGGTCCGCACTAAGGCCACCCCGCTGCAACGAGCCCCGGTCGCAGAGCAGCCGTCCGGCTCATTCATTGTTAGCAAAACCACCTTCATCTTTGACTTCCCCTTCGCAAAGAGGCCGGACTAGAGCGTCTGGGTACCCGGCATCTTCCACCCACTGCCCCACGGCCGCTGTTACACGTTTCCTCGCGCTTTGTTATCCCACAGAAGCACAAACGCCACGAAGCGTCTTCCTCGCTCCATCACCCCGACAACTCGCGTCTCCGCCAGGACGAGCCCTCGCACCGCTCGGGGGGAGAAAAAGCACAGCAGCCCCCCTAGAGCCAGCGCTGCGGGTCGGGCCGCGGCTCCCCCGGGGCTGGGGCTGAGGGCGCGGGGGGCGCTGCCCGGGGCCGAACGGAGCGCGGCCGCCGCCGGGAGGAGCCCGGGCGGGGAAGGAGAAGCCCGGGGGGCCGAGCGAGCGGGGGAGCTGCCTCGACGGGCTTGAAAAATCGCTGCAGCATCGCCGGCGGGCAGGGGGGAGATGCCGCGCCCGGGCCGCGCTGCCGCCGCGCCGCTCCCTCCGCCTCTCCGGCAGCGCCCCAGCCCTTTATCCCCCCCGCTCGCGGTTCCAAAGTTGTTGGGGTTTTGTTTGGTTGGTTGGTTTGTGTTTTTTTCTCCACCCCCCGCCCGGGGTGCGAGGGAGCCCCGGGCCGAGCGGGGAGCGCCGGGGCGCCCCGGGGAGGGGCGGCGGGGGCTGCGGGCAGGGCGGGGGGCGGCGCGTCTCCCGCCGCCGGAGCCGCGACTCGCAGGGCGCTGGGTTTTCCCGACCACCCTTTCCCCTCCCCACCCGCCCATCTCCCTGCCTCCCTCCCTCTCCACCACCCCCCCCCCCCTTCCCTTTCCTTCCCTCCCTCCCCTCTCGAATTAAAGTTGGGACGGTGGCGCTCCGGGGATGGGTGCGAGCCACCGCCTCTGCTGCCGGCTCGCTCTGCTCCCTCCCCAGGTCGCCCGGAGCCCTCGCCCGCGCAGGAGGGATGCTGCTCCGGGAGCTGCTGGGGCTGCTCCGCCGCTGCTGGCCCTCCCTCCTGCTGCACTGTGCCCTCCACCCGCTCTGGGGCTCCGTCCAGGTAGGGCTGCCCGCAGCCTGCTCGGGGTGAGCTCGGGGAGGTCTCTCGGAGCCGGGGGTAGCCGTGACCCCCTCGGGCGGGCGGAGGGGGGTGAGCGCCTTTGGCCGGAGGCGGCGGAGAGAAGCGGCGAAGCCAGAGGAGCCCCGGCGGTCTCGCTCTGGGCACGGCTCGCCGTAGGGTTGCGGGGTCGGTCGGGAATTCGGGACTCTCTGGGTAAGGGGCTGAAGCGGCTGTCGCCAACTCCCGCGCTGTGGTGTGAGTGACCTTGGTGGGAGCGGGGGGTGGCTGGAAAAATGAACTGGGGGAGAGCGGTGGATGGGGATGGAGCGACCATCCAGATAATTAGAAAGGCAGCGAAGCTCAACTCGGAATGCGTCACTTGGATATTTTAAAGTTTATTTATAATGTAGATCTTCAGAGGAGTGATTGATGAGCCAGCCAAATGCTGTTCAAGAACAGAACAGTTGCGGTTTCTTTCTTGGAGGAAACACACTGGAGACTCCACGTCTTCTACTCCCTGTTCTAAACTTAGTGACTCCCAAGAGATTAAACAGACGATGTTTGTTTTAGCGTCTTGTCTCTTGCCGTGAATGACAAAGAGGATTTGTGCACCTTACAGCTTGAAATGAACAGAAATACAATAAGAACAGCCTCCTTTAAACTAATGCCCCATCATAAAAATCTCTGCCAGCGCTACCTTCGAGCTGTCCTGCTCTGGTTCTCAGGTGGCTAACTAGACGTTAAATCTGTGAGTGCACTTTTAAGGGAAAGACAACTGTGTAAAAAGAGAAGCCTTCTGAAACCTGTCTCCTGTCATCAGTCAGTCAATCAAGCAGTCAAAAAAAAAAACAAAACAAAAACAAACAACAAACTTGTATAAACATCTTTCTGGCAAACTACTCTGGTAATCTAAGCTGATCTTTCAAAAATAACCACGTTTATAAGAATTGAAACAGGCTCTCTCAGAAATGCAAAAGCCAAGGGGCCCAGCCTTTCCTTGCAAGAATTTGTAAGTTTTATTGTCCCATTCTCCACCTATACTTGTGCTATTACCTGCTGTTCCATGTAAGGGCAATCAATATGTTTGCTCATACTCAAGCTTTTTTTTCCAGCTCTTCCACAATTAGGATGTATCGAAAGCTTCCATCAGCAGGTGCCGATGGCAGATGTGGAGCACTCACTAGCAGGCCAGCTTTTCTGTGACTGGAGTTCCCTCAGCTTTGAATCCCTTCCATGACTTCCTTCCTCGTGTTGAGTTATAATCCTTGCTCTTGTCTTCAAAGTCTCACAAAACTGTACGCTCCTCAACTTATCCAGTAACGTCCCATCATGTTGTTCCTCTACCCCTGCTCCATCTATAGCAGCCATCATGTTTTCTTGTGTCTCCTTGCCCAGGCCCTCTTCACCCCTTCATTCCTGCAATGACTTATGTGTGTCATGGCCTTCTCTCCCACATCTTTGCGCTCATTCCTCAGGCTCTGCCTTGAGGCACTTAAGAGAATCAGTCAGATGCTAATCAGAGGAGAAGCATTTATCTTATTAGAAAAAAACCCAAACAAACCCAAACCAAAACCCACAATCTTTTCTTATTAGCATCATAGCCAGCACTGTGACAAGAAGGGACGACTCTGTCTGAGGCTTTTGACATAATTTTAAAAAAGAGCAGTAAGTGTCATGATAAATAGCAGGGTCACATTTTTTCTGGTTTCATAAATGTGGATCTGGATTAACTCTGATGTGAATTATGCAGAGCTGTCCTGGGATTTACACAGCAGTGTTGAGATCTCGTCTCTGTAGACCGCTTTGTAGACAAAGCTCTTGCCATATCAGCAGGCTTTTAAAGGTCTCTCTGCCTTTTCAGTCAACTGCACTTCTCTTTTCAATCTCCTTCTTTTACCTGATTCAAAAAGTCACAAGAGGACCACCCTCCCGGGACTGTATTAATCCTTTTTTGCCATCCCACTCTGTCGAGTGTGCTCAAGAACAGCTGCAACCCCATGGGACTCTACTGAAATACTAAACAGCTCTGACCACATGCAGATTTATTCTTCCACTCTATGTATAGCAGGACTAGGACCACTGTTTCAGAAGATCTTGAATTAAAAAGAGATGCGTCACAGGCACGAACTTAAGCAGAAAATCTACAAAAGGAAACCACCAGTTACCACTTTCTGTTTGCTTTTCCCTGGGCATTTTTGGATCAGATTTTAATTGTCATGAATATTTGAAAGCATTTGTCCCGTTTTGCAAAGCATGTTCATATAAAATGCACAAATCCATAAAGTAAAGTCTTTATGTCTTTTCAGAGCAGGGCAAAAATAATGCATCAGCTTGAAGTCCAGGCAACATAAGTATCTGTACTGGCCAACTGTTGGGTGTGCTAGGGCAGCCTCATGCCAAACAAGCAACCAAGTTTTAGGCAGGCCAAGGAGACGCACGTTCATGCCACCTCCAGCACCTGGAGGAGTGGCTGGAAGGTGCAGAAGTAACAACTAGGGAGCAAGCCAGAGAAAGATTAGGCTCTCTGAACATGCCTTTTTTTTCTCCAGCCATCTCCTGTAAAGGCAGCTTACCTTGAATGGCATTCAGTACAGAAGAAACATGGAGTAATTTATTTCTTCATCCTCTGCTAGAGCAAGATTGTTCCCTAAAGCATATTTTCTAGTGATTTGTTCTGCCTGCCTTTGGAAGACACAAGTAATAGCTTTCATTCTTTTCGTAAGTAGACTAATAGACATAAACAATGAGAATTTTTTTTTCTTAAAAAGAAATGAAATGTCTTTTCATTTCTTCTTAATTCTGTCGTGCTACTGTTAGTTAATATTCTCGCAGCAGTCCTTGGCTATTTTTCTCTTCCTCAAGGCCCTCAACCTTGATTTAGGTCTTTCCTTTTCCCATGAGATTTCAGCCAAATTACAATATCTTTGTTATTTTAAACTAGTTCTCTAAGACAAACCACTGACAAGGTAACATCTATGTTCCTACAGTTATCTTCTAACAACCAAGCATTTTACTGAGTGACAGTAGAAGGGAAGCAAATGAGTGATAAAGCACATGCTTTTAAAGGCCAGGTCTTTCCCAACCATTTAAAAGTGATAATGAGGATTTTTGATAAATGTTCAGACTAAGGTATAGAGAGGCAGAGCAACTTTTTTTTCTTGAGGAATAATATTTTTAAAGTACACAGGAGCAGTGGATGACTGGGCATGTATAGGGTTAATCTTGTCTGCCAAGTAATTGGGAAAAATATTCACTGGTTTCTGGGGACACTCTATTACTAGCCTAAGATATGAGAGCCTCCAGGGGTTTAAAAACAGTCAATAGGTCTAAGAAAAGACAGAACAAGCCTTTGGTTCTGCTTGATATTAAGTTAGAAAAATAAGTCAATGTAGCTTTTCTACACCATCACCGTCTTCAGACTTATATAGACAAAGCTGTTTCTGGTCTGCAAATGAAACTGTCTCCAAGTCTACTCAATGTTATTTTGCCATGTCTCTATCCTCTCCCACCGCACTGCCTCCCACAAGACTGTAGCAAGTAACTGGAGAACTGGGTAGAGGATGGTAATTGTAGTTTGGAGTTAATAATTGCTTTCTAATCAACGGCCAGGGCCACTGGAGAGATATTGCACTACCTCCCCTGTTACACAGTAAATGTTGTCACACCAATACAGCTGGGAGGTGTCCCAGGTGTGCCACGACCACCGCATGGAGTGGGTGCTGTTCCTTTGGGGCTCCTCTGAGGGGAGTCCCTAGCACCCCAATCAAGTGTGTGAACAGCACTGGAAGAGCTGAAGCAGTCTGGAGGATAGGCTGCTGCTTATGATCACTTACTTTAAAAATAAATAAGCCTGCTTAGCAGACAGATTTATCACCAGCCGTGAGGGATTATGAAGCCGAGTCATTTTGATTCATTAGAGCATTCAGAGAGTTTGTATAAGTTCCTGGAAGCTGCCTGGGATGTTCTTTAACTATTCTCTTACTGTTACCTGATGGTGAAGGGGAAAGTTGGAAAACACTTGTGCTAAATTTGTTTTTCCCTATGTTTGGTAATAGATTTTGACAGGCTATTTAAGGAACTGAGCCTTCTGACTTGTACTGTGCCTAGCTGTCCTTCCAACTCAGCTGTGCGTACCCTCTTCTATTCTTTCCTTTCTCTCTGTAATATTTAATCAACAAAGCCCTACCTCCATCTCCCTGAGGCCAGAGTAATGAATCTTTCTGCATTTAGAAACCTCCTACACGTATGAACATTTCCTTTGTGCAGCAATGTTGTTTTAATTAGCCTCATCTCTCTTTCTGGCCAGAAATACACGAGATGACTTGGCTTTCCTGCAGCCAAGAGACAGCACAGCACCCTTAGTGCACAGTTGTGGATGGTGGGAGAGGCTCTCTGGCCATGCTGAGCACTGGGGGCAAGGGCTGAAAGGAGAGAGGAGACAGACTCGGTGCCCAGAGCTGGCAGGGTAAGGGAAGAAAAGCTTGGACAGGAGAGAGGAGTGGGAAGAAGGCAATCCTGGGTGACCCTGGGGTTAGGTAGGGAGGTAGAAGAGGCCTGCCTTTAGGGGTCAGAAAGCATGGCGTGAGACATTCACTTTGTAGTTACCAACATGTTATGGAAAAGAGCTAATTAAAGAAGATGATGTTAGGCCAAGTCTATTACGACAATAACTCACCCAAGATCAGACTGTACAAAGCAACAGTTGAATGCTAGCATAATTATCCTTAGCTTCGGCAAGACCCAAGTCTGTCCCAGGTGGTTTTGTAATCCTGCATTCGAAGTCCTTGTTAGATAACATGCTTATTCATCTTTTAGGCTTTGTCTCCTTAAAAGTGTGTGCAGTACCTTCCGTCTGAGTATCAATCCATTCAAAAAGAGCTGATTTAGAGGCCTCTTGGAAGCTCCTGTGATGTTCAGCAAATTTCCTTTTCATTGGGAACTTACTCCTCTTCATCTCATAGTGTTAGATTAAGGGTTTTACTAAATATTCCTAAAATCTGTGGTCATGCAAACATTACTGATGGTAAGAGAAATTAGCTTTTAACAAATGGTCCTTGTCATAACTAGATCAAGCTCTTGAATATATTGTATACCAACACTGCCTAAATCATTGTCCATGGCCAAGCAATACTTAAGCTCAGCTTCTACGATGCCTCATCTTCAGCTTTATCACTAGCCAACACTGCATGTCATGGAGGCTACAAGTCACAGTCTGTGGTATTTCCATTTTGACCGTGTCGTTACTGTGATCCACAGATGAGTAAAATGTGGGGTCTCTCTCCTCTTTGTGGGAAGTATAATGCTGTGTGCACTGCTCTCTGAACATCAAAGGGAGGATGGCAAAGCAGCAGAGAGATCTCCTCTGGCTTTCGGTTCTGCCATAAGGAAAATGAACAAAATCCTGACCTTAACTGCCTGATAATTTTTATTAGCTGTCTTCAGCTTGCGGCAACCAGCCTGTGAATAATACATGCTGCTAGATGGCTTTCCTAAGGAAAGTAGGCTTATGCAATCATATTGTCTGCCCCTACGTGCCTTCTACTTACTCCATAATAACTCAGAATCTAGCTGTCCAATTTCAGCGAAATTTCACAGCGAGAAAGAGGCCTTGAAAATATTTTTTTAAGTAAAAAAATAAAAAACAAGGACCATATAGGGCCACTTGTAGTCGCCTTAATGAGGAACATAAGCTCAGTTATCACTACAGGTCTGAGGTGCTGCTTGGATACTCAGTTCCAAGAAATGTATTTGTGGAAAATCAGTTTTCACTGTTTCAGCTTCTCATGCAGTGACTTGTTTCTTCACAGATCACTCAGGGTGAACCCCAGAAGTCATGCTCCAAGCCTGTAGCCGACAAAGTCACAGAAAGCTGCGAGCAAATTTGCCAGTGCAGGCCACCTCCACCATTACCACCGCCTCCTCCACCTCCACCGCCCCCGAGGTTGCTAGTGGTGCCAAGTAAGTAGCTGCTGGTACAGTCGTGGTGTGCTGAAGGGGAGTGAAGCGGTGGGGCTGCCTGGACAGACATAAGGAGAGAGGATGTGGGAGAGGGCACAGCTAGCTCGTTTGTCATTTTGCACTTAGCAAATGGAGGAAAAAATGTTCTCAGTAGAGATGGAGATCTGTTTTCTGATCAATGAATAATGCTTGGTTTTTGGAGGAAAGCCAAAGAAATTCCCTCCTTTCATTGTATTATATATGATTCCCTATCTTTAAATGATTCCCTGATGCCGTAGCCCTGGGAAATGCCTTCCTAGGGAAACATAACACTGTGCTTTCCCTTGAGTTATATGACCTCCTGTTTCATCAGGTGTGCAGCTTGGAGGTCCAGATGCTCCAAGGCAAATTAATTTATAAGCAAGCAAAAATTGGAACACTCTGTCTAGACCATCCTGCAGGTTTGTCTATCTCAACACCAGAGCTCTTTTGGCTTACCATAGCAGTAAATCAGGCTCACTGGTTTTAAATCACATACAGCTGTAGCAAAAATCAGAGACACATCAGGAGTCAATGGCAAGTGAGCAGTTTTCCCACAGGCTAATATTCGTCTGTTTCTCTTCATGCAAAGCAGTGCTCCCAAGCCTTAGCCTGCCCATCTGAGCTCCTCCTAATTTCCAGCCGTGCATCCCTGTGTCCAGCACACCTTGTGCCCGTAGTTCCTGCTGGCTAGCTCTGGTGGCTTCCTTCCACATCAGCATTCCTGTGATCCCTGACACACAGAACCTTTCTGGAGGGCGATAGCTGTGCCAGTGGTCCCCGGAGAGGCAGTCCCTCAGCAGAGCTCAGCAGTGCTAACTCTGCTGGCTAGGTGCAGGGGCACGGGCTGGACATTTCTAGGCCCCAGGTATTTGGTATCCCCACAAATCTCTTAAACGCTTCTGTATTCTTTCGAAATTTGTCTCTTCCTAAAAGGTTGCCTATTAATTCTCCCTGCTTAGATAAACTCCCCCGGAAACAGTGTTGCAAAGTAGATCTACTATCGTTCTCAGTGCTTCCACCAAGGGAAAAGAAATCATGAGGCAGCATCATTTGTCTTTACCAGCAGGATCCCCAGATGTGCAGAAGACAAGAAGACGGCTTTTAGCTGTGTGGAGGACAGGCAGAATTTTGCAATGTGTTTTCTGCCAGGAGTGTGCTTCATATTTGTACCATACTGCAGAAGTTTAAGGCAAAGGCAAAAAAAAAAAACCAAACCAGTGAAACACTTGGGAAAGGAAGAACATAGACAACCTGGAAAGCAGAGATGAGGGTTTTTAATAGCAGGAGAAGTCCCTTTTGGTGTTCAGGAAAATGTCATGGACAGTAAGTAATATTGAAAATTCCCTTGATCTTTGTCTCCCAGTCAGAAAATAAATTACTTAAATTACTTTGCAACTCTGTTTTCTTGCACCTGCAGTACCCTGTTGCCTTGAGGGATCTGCCCTTACCCACATGAGGTGTGGCAAAGCAGTGCCAGCACCAGTCCTTGGCACGGGGAGCAGCCCTGCTGCTCAGCTGTGCTGGGAGGATGGCACTGCTGCCAGGCTCTGCTTCCCCTCCCTGGGCTGCCATCAGGCAGCTGGTCGGAGTGCGTGGATTTGTCTCGTGTGAAGTGGGAAGGAAATCGTACCAGAAAAAAAAAAATAAATCTGTCACACGTTGCAAAAGGAGGAAAGAGAAATCAAATGGGCTGGCAACTGGGATAGCCTGGTGCTTACTCAGGGCTGGATTGCCAGGTGTTAACCCAGTTCTAAAAATGAGCTGTATAAATCCAGATGACTAATATTTAAACAAGCTGCTTCATTTCAAATGCAGTAAAAAAATATATTACACATTCCTTTCAGCAGTAAGCTTTAGAGTAGCAATCAAGTGCCTCATCTTGAAAGATGCTTTCATTATTATCAGCTGTCTAGGCACTGTGATTTAGCCCACATGTACAGCAATCCCCATCCTTGTGAGAATGAGCAAGCCTTGTGGTTAAATATTGAAGTTATAGACACTGCTTTTAAACAGTGTTCAGAGGAGAGGGAAGTAAAGGGACAAGACAAGCTACTATTAAGTGGTAGATGGTGGACTTCCACTTAACACTTTTTAAGTGATTGAAGTTAGAGTACTGGAAAGACCTCTGCAAAAAGCAGCAGCCAAGGAGCTGTGAGGGTTTTACCTTTACGAGGTATAGTGTCTGCACTAAGGCACTTCGTAAAGATGCTAACACTGCTTTCAGAGCTTTGTGAGCCACAAAAGGCTGCAGCCTGCTAGGCACTGTCCTTAAAAGCTCTATGCGATCAAACCAAAAGTTGCTGGAGGTTTAGATTATCTCTGCATCCTTCTGAAACAGCTATTGTGGCATTGGGCCTGATGGTGAAAGCCAGTACATACAAAATTCCTATTCGTCCAGTTACTACGGACACTTAGCAGCTCAATTATGTGCTAAGTTAAGCTTTCTAGTATTCTTTGACATACCCTGTCTGATCTCCAGCTCCTGGTATGGAAAAGCAGAGGACCCTCTTTGTGTCCTCTCCGTCAGTCCCACCTGAATGTTTTGCAGACCACACTTGAATGTCTGGGATGTCACTGGTTAACTGTGAGCAGCTGAATCACTCCCTGAAAGATGTTTATTGTGCTTGAGGACAACTGAGAACTTTCAGGAACAATTGCAGTGCATTAAGTGTCTCTTTAGACATTTTGATATTGACAGGTTGATCCAGCAACAAATATTTAGCCCTGCTTCCTGGAGATAGATTTATATAAAATCTGTTATACACTGAGAATTCCAGAATTCACATATAAGTACTGGCAAATGTTGTGTTGACTGTGGGGGAGGATAAGCTAATTCCCTCAACAGAAAATACATAGAATCACACACAGCTTAGCAGTCAGTCTAAATACATGAGCAGCAGTAGAAACACCATCTTTCCAGGCTTTAGCTGACACCTCCCTATTATAGTCACGTGTTTACAAAAAACAGGAAGGTGTGAGGTGCGTTTCAGTGCACCCTGAGGAGCCATATCATTTGTTCAACACTATGAAAATGGGAAATTAATTTAGATCATGTGGCCCATATATTTCCAAACATGGACAACGAAATTATGGACTGGTGAATTCAGAGAAGCCCTCTGCCACCCAGACTCCAAACCCCAGGGAAGAAAACAGAGGCTGTCCTTCTTCAGCCATGACCCCAGGCCTCCTTTTCCCATCTTTCTAATTCACTCACTTAGACCACCTGTGTTTCTGATGTCCTTTCCAACCCCTATTCACCGCATCTGCTCTGCGGCTGTCATGGGAGAGCTCTCATGGCAGCATATCCACATGCCCCCTCCTCACTAAGGAGGTCTCTTGGTCTGGCCCAGTGAATCCATCTACTTCATGGTATCTAAATGAAGACTAGGATCAGCCATGCTGGTCCCTGTGGATGCTGTTTCTCTCATTATTGCTAGTTCAGCCTTGTCTTTTTACGTTAACTGGGACACCTAGATCTTCACCAGAAGCACTTCAGATTTCACTTTCCTGAGCTTTGTTCAAGGTGCAGTTTCTTGCGATCCCGCTGAGATACTGCTGCTTTTTTCAATGTAGGCACGAACCTTATTGAGGGTCTTCAAGGAGAGGGCGTCCATCCCGTGTTAGAAGTAACTAGGATGGTAGGGAATGTAAGGAAATGTGGTCGGTGAGCCAATTGCAGATGCTCTGGCATATTGATGCTTCTGCAGTAACGCCTTATACAAGCTGCAGCCTGCTCTTTAACTTGTGCCTAGAAAACTTCTGGTTCATGAAATGAAGGGAGAGCTCATGAGGCTCCGAGGGGCCTAAGGCCAACTAAGCTTAGATGCTGACAGCAAAGAAAGTAGGAATTGAAAATGAAATTGAGCGTGTTCCCTAGATGTGGCTCTAATGACCTAGAAGAGCTAGAGATGCTCAGAACCTGGCCTTTTACTGTTTCTTTTTTTCCCCCATCTGCTTTCCTCCTTGTCTCTGAATTTCAGACAGGACTAAGACAGAGTAGATTAAATACTTGTTTAGGCAACATTTCTAACCCAGCTTTACAGACCCATGAGATTAAGCTAGTTCAAATTATGTTGACCCTTCAAAATCTAAAATACTGCCCTTAAACAATTTGTGAGCACACGTTTTTTTCCAGGGACATTAAAAAGAAGAAAGGACTTTGTTTGGAAGTGGAAGCTAGGCTTTCAAAACAGGAGAAGATTTAAGCTAGGCATCCAAGTAGAGACAAATACTGCAGTCAGTGTCAATTTTAACCTGTGTGAAGTTTGAAGAAAAGGCATTTCAGACGTGACTTCTTCAGACTGGTAGAAGGAAGAGAAAGTATGTTCAGCATGAACTCCTCATTTGCTGGTTAGCAACATTT
Organism: Phaenicophaeus curvirostris; assembly: GCF_032191515.1. Taxonomy (NCBI): domain Eukaryota; kingdom Metazoa; phylum Chordata; class Aves; order Cuculiformes; family Cuculidae; genus Phaenicophaeus; species Phaenicophaeus curvirostris. Next base: position 52,853,641 of record NC_091396.1, on the reverse strand, counting down.
GCTGTCTCTGCTCTACCAGTCACGTGTATTGGGTAAGGACCCCATGGTGCTGCCATCCCTCCCTGTATAATGGAAGTGTCCAATAGAACAATTCTTCAGTTGACATTCAGAGGAAGAAAAATAAGTGTTTTTCTGAGATCAGTGCAAGCTGTGCTAACCTCTGACCCAGACACTTGCACGTAGCTACACAGTGAAGTCTTTACAGCTCCTGACCTCAGTGACAATTTGCCCTGAGCTTTCAATTGAGATGAAGCACAATCAAGTCAATGTGAAGTCAAAGTGAATGACATCACTGCAGATGACTAATCTCTGGGCTGTAATTGTCTGGTTTAGTTTTTCAAGGTGAAATCTTTTCCTTTATCTTTGGAGATAGTGGATCTAATTAACTAATTATTTGGGCTGGTGAGAATGCCAAAACAAAAATGACCAGCCGCAGGAAGGACACAACTTTTTGGCAACTATATAAGCACAGATGTATAGTTTAATTTCAGAAATTGTGCAGGGTCCTTTCAGTACAAGTAGGAAAGCTGAAGACAGTTGGATCTTTTGGACAGATGGTCACAATATTGTATATAGGCAGGAGTCTGAAGTATGGGAACATTCTGGAGCTTCTTATAACTTTGAGTAGGTTTTAAGACAACTAAAATTTGCAGATTTGTCTTGCTGACTGTTAACAACACAGACTTTCACAACAGGAACTTGTTATAGAAGTAAAACCCATGTGGCTCTGGGGCATATAAGAATAAGAAATGTTTTTCCTCAGGCTTGTCTACAACCTAAATCCTGGTGGTAGAATGGACAGGGTAACCCAGCGTGGATCCAGAAAATGAGTTAGCCTCATGCTGAGCATTGTCTCCACATGGCCATACAAGCAAGAGAGCGGAGCATGGTCCTGATGTTCACTATAGTGCTTCTTGTACTACATGGGTACAGGTGTTGATGTGCTTGCCTACACAATGCCAAAAGGACCTTTGTCCTTGGCAGAGATCTATGATTATCCCTCAGAAGTGAGGGGAGGTTGTGATTGCAAACTGAATTGAAATTCTCCTGGAGGCCACTACGTGTTTTAAAGCATGCGGTGCCAAAGAATTTGCTGTGAGCAATCTGGTGTAGCTGCTGCAATATGGGTTGAGTGTCTAGGAGAGCTCCGACTTTTAAGTTTCCCTTTGTGTGTGGCTTTTGTATTGTGCGTGCTTTGTACCTTCAAGTGCAGTTCTGACCGAAGGAGTCAGATGGCAGAACCAGTTTTTACCTACTGCCCTTCAGCCAGAAGGACCAATTCTAAGTAGTTTTGAAATATTTGGATGCACTTGAGGAGTCTTGGATTAGCTTTCCCCAAGTGATGATGCTCAGAGGAATTGTTAGCACACAGGTGGAGGTGGTTTTGTTTTATAACACGAGGAAGATGTTTTCCTCCATACTTCATACAACGTAGCAACTACCAAAACTGAGCAGTGATGGAGCAGAACTAGAGTAGCACCAAAATGGCAGGGGGCATATCGTCTCCTACAGCAAGACATTTATGATAATAACAGCTACTATGAAAGAATATTGTTTTACCACAAGTCTGGTCTAGACAGTGATGTTTTTAAATGCAAGCAGAATGCTGAAACAGGAAAGCCCTTTCAGTTTTGGTAGCACAGCTGTCATACTGTGAATTACAGTCTTGTGTGAAAGCATTGTTTATAATTTACAAAGCAAAACCAAAATTCAGTGCTTGTCTTCTCCCACATACACTATTATTTCACTGACGTACTGTAACTAAGAGCTGGCAATAGGATTTTAAGGTTTTCATATCTAAATTGAAATCCAGCTCTGCAGTGTGGAGTCATGGATGATGGCACATGCAGAGCCTAGTCCAGGTTACTGTCATGTTTTCTTCACATCACAGGCTTTACCTTCTCTGTTACCACAGTGAACCAAATCAATAAGCATCCAAGATGGGATTTAGGTAGAATTCACCCACCTAGATCAGGAATGCAATGATTAGATTTCCTGCTTCAAACTGCTGATACCTGTGATTTTATTCTGGTGTTTGTGCATTTAGAAGTTATTTCTGGTGTATGAACAGATGTTACAAGTCCTTACCTCCCAGTCAAAATGAGAGAATTATGTAGGGTAAGGAGATTTCTTAAGTAGCGTCTAATATGAAGTTTGAAATAGTTTGGACATCTAGGATGTTAAATTAAGTATGAAGAACTGGCAAGCAGGTAAGACTGGAAAGGCTCATGCTAATAGTTTAATGATAGGTTTCTGCTATCACTTGTGCACCTACCATCTCCTTATATTGGGCTGTGGTAAACTCCCTGGCTGTCTTTGTAAAACACTGGTTAGATCAGGCTGTCAGTAACAGCTTATGTTGCTTTCTCAATTCAGAGTTTATCACCACAATAAATACTGAAATGTTTTGTCAAATCTCATTTTTATTTAGGCAGGTGATGAATCGTCCCCCTGCTCTGGGACCTTGCAGATTTGTTTTGAATTTTTCATGCAGTAATAAATCCATATTATGGAAAAATCCACTCTCTTGAAATGCACTTGCTCATACATTTCGAAGTATTTAAAAGTAAGAGCCCCGGGCCAGAATTTGCAGTGCAGGAAACAGTGGGAGTTCTGTTAGCTATAGATAAAAGTTATTGTCTAATTTTGAAAAAAGCAGCATTAGATATTAAACTGATTCTGCAGTAGAACAGTCCTTTCTACTCTGAGATGCATACTCCGACAGCCTGATTTATTTCTTTTTTAAGCAAAAGGACTTGGCTAAGCTGAAGACATTAACTCCATATGTGGACACCAGTCCATTTGTACATGCCTACTATTTCACTGATTAAGAAGATAACAAATCTTCAGTGAAGTTACTGATGAGTCAGAGGCTGCTAATTTACAAGTAATTGTAGGTTCTTCTGCCCTTGGCAGAAGGAGCTGTGCCTTATCTCAACAAGTCAGAAGTAAACTCTTAATAGGCATAAGCTATTCCAGCAGGGAAGGCTGAGGAGCTAACCTTACTAAAGCAAACCCACAGAAATGTATGTTCTTGTAGTGGTTTGTGCATTGTCTTTGTTGTAAACATGATGTAAAGATGTTGCAACACCTGTGTAATTGCAACTTATGGGTAATTTTTAAGTTGATATAGCAGATCAACGAAGCTGCACTCTGGATGTTGGGGATGTTATCCCAGAGAAAGTACTTAGTGCCCATTAATATGATACAAACATAGGTTAATATGCCCAAAACTGTCATTAATAATTATGCAAGTTAATTTAACACTTTCACTAGTAAATCATATCACATTTTAACAACATATATATAGTAGCAAATTGTGAATTCCTAGTTGTTATTAAAACTAATCATTTTATTATTTTGAAGTGTCTTTTGAATTGAGCTAATATTTCATCAGTTCATTGCTAAGAAATATTTTACACAAAAATCTGTTTCAATACCAGTGGAGCAGATTCTGTTGAATCGTCCCTGGACATTTTCCTTTCCGTTTGGAAGCAGTGCATAATCTTGTTTCATAGCCACCATCAAAGGAAATGACTATCAGTGAAGGAAAGGGAGGGTTTAGTTTAACTCTCAGTTTGATTTGTCAAACTGCAGGTGTTCTACCTCAACCTTATGGGGCATCATTCTGCAGTGCTGGCTCCCTGCTACTGTAGGCTCCAGCAGGGAGTGATGGCAAGCAGCATCTCTGCAAAAGCTTCTCTATACCTGTGCCAGCCCACACATCTGTGTAAAGCCTGAGGAAAGTAGAGATAGCAGCCAGTAACCAATTTGCTTGCTTTTGTGACTGTAAGATAGCCCGTGGCTTGTCTTTTAGCTTTAAGAGAGTTCCAAATGTACTCTGAATAGTGACTGAGGACTTCATGTTGAACATGTGGCGTGGTGAAATGACTTGATCTGTTAATGTGATATAATTGCAGTTTTATGTATTCTGTATTTTACGGACTCTGCATGAAAACTTATCAGTCTTACACAACCTGTGTTAGGAAATTTCATCTGCCATTGGCTGAAGCTGGTTTTGTGTCTGCTTTCTCTGAGGGCACTAGTACTGAGAAAGTTTCAGCTCCAGGCTGTGAAGCTTGTCCAATCCTTGCTATTATCTGGAGGTTCCTGAGCTCTTTAAAAAGCCGTTAAGGATCTAAGAGATAACTTAATAATACCAGTAGCACTGATTTTTACTCGCTTTTCATAGCCTGTGACTTTGATGGCACCACTCGTGAATATTGTTCAGCCTCAAGAAATTGTGCAGATCTGGGCCTTGATTCGATCTGTATATAGAACATCATACCAAGAAAATCTGTCATCTTTCTGTGGGATTGAATCTGCCAGCCCTGAGGTATCTCATTAATCATTTGCTAGTGAAAGACTGGTCATCGATGTTGGAGCTTAGACTTCCAAAATCATATTTCAGCTGTTTGAATTTCAACCTATATCATCCCTCCTCCCTCCTTTGAACACTTATTCACAGCAAGAGATGATCAGCTTTCAGAAGATTTGATGGTGACGTACTATGACTCCCGCAAAGGAGCTGTCTTGCCCACCCTGGGGGAATGGTGAAAAGAGGGTCCAGGGTGCTGCTTCTCCCTGTGCCACTGACCTGCTGGGAGATCCCTAGAGAGTCATCGATGCTGTCAGTCACTCAAACTTATCATATCTGAATGAGATATTTTTTCACTTCTGTAAACTTTGGATTCGAGACTAGTGTATTTCAAGCACTAAAGATTATTAATTTTAGGCTCGTAAGTGAACAGCAATTGCTACAGAATTCATCAGCTATGTCCTTTTCTACCACCCATGGAAGAGATGCTGCACAACAGACAGCAAAAACGATAAGGCTGCGACCCAGAGGCCAAGCCTATGGCCGTCCTGTCACCATGCAGTAATGAAAGAAAGGAGGCAGTGTGAGGGGCTGGACAAGAGCCCATAGTGTAAAACATCACTACATCATGTTCCCTCTGTCAGTGATGATAAAGCTTCAGCAAACCCCTGGCAAAGGAGTGAGTACCAGCAGATACGGGAATTAACAGCAGTTAAAGTGTCTGTATGGGTGCCACATACCAGTATCTTAACAGGTTCAGCTGTACCTGCCTTCACAGGGTCTGCTGGGACATGGTTTTCATCCAAGGGTGCCTGAGGCTCAGTAAAGTTGAAGACCAGATTTTCAAAGGCTCTTATCACTGTAAAATGCAAATAAGTGCTGAATGATCTCTCCAAACCACTGAACTCCCAGCAAGTGCCCTAAGCTTCCACACCTTGAATACCATGTTCGGTTTTAGGCCCCTTGCTACAAGAAAGACATTGAGGTCCTGGAGTGTGTCCAGAGAAGGACAATAAAGCTGGTGAAGGAGTTGAAGAATAAGTCTTATGTGGAGCAGCTGAAGGAGCTGGGGTCATTTAACCTAGAGAAGAGGAGGCTGAGGGGAGACCTTATCACTGTCTACAACTACCTGAAAGGAGGTTGTAGAGAGGTGGGTGTTGGTCTCTTCCCCCAAGTGATAGGTGAGAGGATGAGACTGAATGGCCTCAAGCTGCACCAGGGCAGGTTCATATTAGACATTAGGAAAAAATTCTTCACTGAAAGGGCTATCAAGCACTGGCAGAGGCTGCCCAGGGAGGCGATTGAGTCACCATCCCTGGAGGTATTTAAAAGATGGGTAGATTAAGTGCTTAGGGATATGATTTAGCAGTGGATGGGTGCGGTTGAACTTGATGATCTCAAAGATCTTTTCCAACCTAGGGATTCTGTGATTCTGTAAGCCATAGCCCACACCATGTTTGTTTGAAGAGGACATGCAGAAACATGTGGAAACTTGTCTCTCCCTGAAATATCTGGTAGTTGGTGATGAGGCCATCTTCTGCCCCAAAGCAGGCTTTGAAACAGCCTGAAAGAAAGCCAGTTTGACTAGAGGAGACAACTGTCCAGGAAACTCGTTTCTCTTCATACCTCTTCTACTTCAGTGGATCTAGGAGGTGATGGAGGAGGAAAGATCTGTGGGAAAATGCATCTCCTGTCCCCAGTGAATTCCCATTTGGGTGGAACCCTTTACTGCTTTCACTGGTGCTTACCACTGCCGCCTACCCTGGGACCCAGTACCACAAGCCCGCAAAGAAAGGTAGCCCTTTCCCAAGAAGCTTGGAAAAGTCTCCACATTGGATTCGTAGCAGCGAATCTGCTCTTGCCCATATTGAAGCTGCTCATGTGTGTACTGAGCTCAGCGGGCAAGTGGCCCACCACAGCAAACGCCAAAAGAGAAGTTTCTGGTTTTTTTTCAACCTTGTTGCAAGATGCAGTAAGGAAACCAGAGCCTGGTACAGCAGGACAGCCAACCAGCTCCTCATAGAAGTGGTCGAAGGGCAGGCGTACGTGGGGCATGCTGGCAGGGGACAGGCTGCAGTACTTGCTTGTTCTGCAAGGCTGATGGTTTGACATCTGCTACAGGTGTTGAGTTCATCCTTAAAAAGTGCTGGGCCTTCACTCATGCCTGTGTATCATAACTGCTTTTAGATCTCATCTAGGCAATCTGTGCCAGCTAAAGCGGAATGGGGGAGGGACGTGTTTAGATAGCTCTCTGTGTGTATGTGTGCATGTGTGTGTGCTTGTTGAATACTGATGGAAGTATGCTACTATGCTTCCAGGTATCAGAGCACCGAAATGGCAAGGGAAGATTTATCATGGAATGTTTGGTGTTTTCAGACCTCTTTTCCCCAGGATGCTTTTTTTTTTTTTTTTACTGTTGTAATGTGATGAGGTTTCACAATTTGCTGGTACAAGCAGATGATCTTGGGCGCTGATTTTCCCTGGTGAAGAATAGCCAGTGCTTTCTGTGTGTGTCACTCGCCACTGGAGAGCCAGACTGTGTGTTTGTGCAATGAAGTGGATGGTACTGTGCTGGCGCATCTCTGTGCCTCTCAGTGGTGCCTCTGTTCAAAAGAACTGAGAATTACTGTCCTCAGGTCAGTGCTGTACTGCTGTTATTCAGCTGTAGACCACAGCCTTGCCACTGTGTTTGCTTAAATATATAGTTGTCAGAAAGATCAGTCCCGAGAGGTTAAAGACTGTACCATAAAACTCTGAAGATTAAACTTAAGTTTGTGTATCTACATTCAAGCACCGAAGTTAAAGCATCTTGGCTCTCTGAGCGCTCAGAATCTCTGGAAATCAGGTCACATTCTAAAATAAATTCACGGGTACTAATTAAACAGCAAATTTTCATTCAGTTGTGACCTGTTTCTTAGAGGCACCAAGTATCTGATCCACAAATCCTGTGTTTCAGCAAGCAGACCACTAGGTACAGTAGGGTTTACCTTAGCCACAGCTCTCATGTGGAGGCAGTGTTTAGGACTTTCTGGGAGTGTCAGTAGAACTGTCTCCATGCTTCCCAGTCTGGCACTGATCCAGGTTGCAGAGAGAGCAGGGAAATGTCACAGTGCCCAAGAGGCTGTCCAGAATGAGCATGTTGGTGCAAGGAGGAAGGTGTCTTGCAAGGCAATTCTCATTTGCTTGGGACAGAAACCGATAGTGCTTGATTTAATCGGGGTAAAACCAATTCCATCCTTTTAGCTGAGGGAGAATCAGATGACAAGAGAGAAACCATTTCTCATTGGGAGCCTATTGGTTAGAAAAACATGTGACAAAGACAGATCAGAGGGCAGTGGCTGACGTGAGAATCCATTGTAAAGATAAATGCCAGAGCCAAATGTTAACACAGAAACTAGCTATGATGTAATCTCCTTAAAAGCCTTTTTTTCCAAGAGGTCTTTAAATGTTGCTGCTTCTCCAGATCATCCTTTACAGAACAGATTCTCCCTCTGTGCTCACTAACTCCTCTCTCCTCCAAAAGACCTTGGCAGCTGAAACCATGTTTTGCTTCTGTTTGCGGGGTTGTATCTCAGTTCTGGTGGGTCCTATCAGCTTCACCAACAACCTAAAGGACTGAGGCTGGCAGATCTGGCCCTCAGCCCGTCAGTCATTTGTAGCACAGACTTTCCCTCCCAACTTTTTTGTTAGCCCTTTGCTCTGCTGTCTGCACAGCATCCTTCCCTAAGCACATAGGACTCTGAGCTGAAACACTAATCTTCCTCTTCCTCTGCAGTAGTGCCAAAAAGAATACAAGCTATCCTACAACCTTAGAAGCTTTTTCCTGGGCACTTTATGGAATCTCATCTCTTTTTTGTCCATAGGCCTTAGACACACAGAATTCCCAGGCACAGCATCAGCCTGCCAGCTTAGGGCAGAGATCTGGCGCCTGTCTAGGAAGTCAACAAGGGAATTTGCTGCTTTCGCCCTTGTAATGTAGTTACGGCCAAACCCAGTGTTTGCATCTACTCCCAAGGAGGAGTCAACATGATCCAGAGGGTAGAACCGGCTAGGAGTCAAAAGACATTTTGTTTCCTGGCTTTTTCACCGAGCTGTTGTGACTTCGCGCAAGCTGCTTCCTCACGGTGTGCTTCACTTATGCCTGGGTGGCCGATGATACTTTCATTTGCTATCATTTTATTTTGTTCCTAATGATATGTTCATTTTCTAAAGGACTCTCAGATCTGCCAATGAAAAGCAGCTGCATGAGACCTACCAAGACAGCACAGCGACATGGGACTTTAGTGAAATCCACTGCAAAATCCAAACCTAAACACGTACAAGTTCAATAACTCCTAAAGCTTAGATCATAAGCACCACACTTAAAACTCCCCCAGTCAGCTCCACTCTTTTTCCATGGCTGTATCCAGGCTCAGATTTTTTTCACTGGCTGTTGCAGTCCTATTTCTTCCAATCAGCCACACACTCCTCTATCACCTATGACCTTCAGAAAACTCCTGAAGAACCGCCCTCTACTTCCTGCAAACTCCAGTCTCCAAAACTAAGCACAAAATTGAGCGTGTTTCTTGTTTCAGTGGGAAGTATTTTTAGAAGGGGGGAGAAGACTAAGGTGATGGGGGAACCGAGAATGCAGAAAAAACAGTGTCTACAGTGTAAGAGCTGTGGGAGGGAATTTCTCCAGCATCATCCCACATGTTTTTATTATAGCAGAAGTTCCCTCTGCATATTGATTGCAATATCCCCCTTAAAAGTGTAGTAGGAACATATGCACAGAGCAGGCTGCATGATATAAACTTGTCTGCAACATAATGTGGTAACAGAAGTATCATCTGCTACAGGAATAGCGGATTTCCACAAGTATTATTTAGATTAACTATTCCAGAGAAGCAGTAAATCGGGACAGGCTTTCTGCTGAGCACACCTCTATTGCCTTGTAGTGGGTGTTTACCTGAGTAGCTCAAGGCTGCCTGGAAATAGCTCTCAGTTTACAAGCAACAGGAAAGGCACAGATATATATGAGGAAGTAAAAATAAATAAATAAATAAATAAATAAATTTGACAAAATTAGCTCCAAAGATAGGCAGTTCTTATTTTCTTTAAGTCAGTTTATCGCACATCGTGTACAGTTACAGCCATGCTCCATAGGTAAGAATGGTAGGATACGATATTGCTGATTGTTATATGTTAGCCATTAGCTGGCAGCTAAACAGTACACAGCAGCCACTCTCTCATGCTTCCCCACCTGGTGAGATGGGGAGGAGAATCAGAAGAGAAAATGAGAACTCATGGGTTGAGATAAAGACAACAAAAAAATAAAAATGCAATCATATATATAAAAGAATATATTAAAAGAATAACTGCACACTGCCCAATGACTAGACCATGCAGAGCAGCTATTTCAGTGAGTGCAGCAATAGCAACAAGCACAGTGAGCATGGAACTCCAAACGTGGAATCTGGATCATCTGCCACAGACACCCTCCCTGGCCCCCCGGCCCAGTTGCCATTTTTATACTAAGCATAACGTTATGGTATGGAATATTCTGTTGGTCAGTTTGGGTTAGCTGTCCTGGGTCTGCACCTGTACACCAGCAAAACATGGGAGACTGAAAAATCCTTGGTTTCTTAGCAACAACTGAAGACATCGATGTATTATCAACTCATATACTAAATCTAAAAAAACTAGCAACTGCTGGGAAGAAAATAAGCTCTATCCCAGACTAAACTAGGGTGCTGGTCTAAAGGAGTTCTTTGGTCTTTCCTCACTGGGTAGTGTCTTCCTCTTGAATCTGTTCTCTGTGGCAGGATCTCAGAGAAAGGGTCCTGCAGAGCAGCTTTCTGGGTCACTGCTCTCTTGAGACTGTATTAAGCCAAATCCTTTCCATCGTGTTTGGATTTACTGAAGCTGAACTTGTCCTGAGTGGACTTCATCTTTTATTGAAGCTGTCATCCATTCCTGCTTTACATTCCAGTTGCCTTGGCTCAGTCCCTCAAGTTAATGATGGCTGTTAGTAGATCTGCCTTTCTGTGCTGCCCATCCTGCAACTTTTTCCCCCTCAGTCTCTTAATAGGTAACAGTGTGTCTATGACTTTGGGCGCACAGAATCACACAGAATCACACAGAATCACACAGAATCACACAGAATCACAGAATCACTAGGTTGGAAAAGACCCACAGGATCATTGAGTCCAAACATTCCTGTCAACCACTAAACCATGCCCCTGAGCACCTCATCCACCCATCTTTTAAATACGTCCAGGGATGGTGACTCAACCACCTCCCTGGGCAGCCTCTGCAGGTGCCCAATGACCCTTTCCATGAAAAATTTTTTTCTAATGTCCAGCCTGAACCTCCCCTGGTGGAGCTTGAGGCCATTCCCTCTTGTCCTGTCCCATGTCACTTGGGAGAAGAGGCCAGCTCCCTCCTCTCTGCAACCTTTCAGGTAGTTGTAGAGAGCAATAAGGTTCTCTACAGAGAACCTCAGCCTTCTCTTCTCTAGGCCAAACAACCGCAGCTCCCTCAGCCGCTCTTCTTGTTCTTGAAGACTTGTTCTCCAGCCCCTTCACCAGCTTTGTCGCTCAAAGCAGCATAGCCTTGGGAAGCCACAGTGCCTTGGAAATCTCGTATTTTGTTGTATTTCCTGGATTTAATCCAGTTGGCACTGCTTTAGTGTTTGGAGCTCTCCTTTGGAGCTAGCTCTATTTCTGCTTCTCAGGGGGAAGCAACGGTGAAGCAGCAGCAGGGCTTCTTCACAATGAGGGTGGTGAGGCACTGCCACAGGTTGCCCAGGGAAGTTGTGGATGCCCCGTCCCTGGAAGTGTCCAAAGCCAGGTTGGATGAGGCCTTGAGCAGCCTGGTCTAGTGGGAGGTGTCCCTGCCCATGGCAGAGGGGTTGGAATTAGGTGATCTTTAAGGTCCCTTCCAACCCAAACCATTCTATGATTCTGTGATCATATGATATCTTATGGCTCCTATATCATCAAAAGGAATCATTATAGACACAAACAGAGGTGCCCCAATCACATTTGTTTCCTTTATGTGTTCAGCTGATGTAAGAAATCACAAGTGCAGGGAAGAGGGAGAAGGGAAAAAGGAGATGGTAGAGTTTCTCACATGTTCTGTCACCACTATTTATGAATAAATCCTGAGGAGTCACTCAGTATGGAAATGTGTAACAAAAGTATTGACAGCAGTTTCTTTATGTATGCATTTATATACATAGATTGTGTGTGTGTATACACAAACCCTAGGAATGCACTGAAACCTGATGTGGTTAGACAAGCATTCATCTGTCAGTGGAAAATGGCAATCCTTCCTTCTGTGAGCTCATCTTTGTACACAATCCCCAGCCTGAGCATTGCCTTCTGTGTGCAGCTGTGGTTGCAATGTGGATATGAGCTCAGGGTTCCCTCTGGTGACATGCAAGTCACCGGGGCAGACGTGAGGTTGGGGCAAGCAGAGGAAGCAGACCCAAACCACCACAGATTCAAAATCCCTTGTGACACATGAAGTGTCCTGGAAGTCTTTTCATATGCCTTCGTATCTCAAATCACATCTAAACCTCTCTGCATTTTCTGGGATTATTCCTGCATCCCAGTGTGCTAATAGCTGTAGAAACTAGTGGCTTCTCCCGGTCTTTCCAATGGAGATGCTAACATGCAAATTATGTGAACATATCAAACTAATAAAGCAAGTAAGTGTGAAGATGAGACTAGAACCCCAAACTCTGCCTTGGCCAACAGTTCAACAGGTCTTAAAATATGTGTGCAGAGGCTGCTAGAAATACATTGCCTTCATCTCCAATTCCTTTCAAGTTCCAGCTAAGACTGATAAAATACTTGAGGCCCTTGGAATGTGAGCCTGCCTTCAAAATAGAATCCAGTCTCTTTTCCTAGCGTGCTAATTAAAAGTGCATGGCTGATCGAGGCAGCCCTCCAATAGCTAGAGGAGTGCAGCAGGCATAGAGATGGCAGGGTTTAGCCTGTTGTGAGTATACAATATTAAAAACAGGCAGATGTCTCATAAACATGATTACGCCAGCACTCTTGACCTTTCTGGAAAAACAGTAATAAAAGCGGGAGAAAAAACAATAATCAGTTTTGATTTATCTTGGAAACACTCATCCTTTTATAGTCATGAAGTTACTGTTGTTGTAGAGAGATGAGGAAGGTCACTGTCATCCTACCATGTCACATCAACACATGCTTACCAGCTGCTTGAGACTGAGCCTGTAAGCAGATTGACACGCTCAGACCAGAGATACCTCTGCAGGGTCTGCACATGGGAGGATGGGTGCCTCCCTGCCTCCCTCAGCTGTTTTCCAGCTCAACCCTGTATTTAGTTGGGTTTTGTTTTGCTTTACTTTGCTGGGCTAGCTGATGGGCGAGGACCGTTTGAAAGGGATCCCCTAATGCATGCTGCCTGCCTGATGCACAGTGCGGAGGGCTGTGCTGAGGCACCAACTCAGCCCAGCATAACCCCTGTGATGGAGTGCTGACTGTCTCCTGACAGACTCGGTGGTGCTGCTTTCCAGTGCCATGTGAGGAGCAATTAGCCTACAACCTATACTGCAATGGAAAGTAATAACCCTAGTCAAAATAAATTACAGGAGTGCATATTTCCAAAGTCTGAGCTTTATAAAGCCATGAACAGTAGAGATAACCTGGATTCCAAGTCCTGTTTGTATATTCTGTTGCAGGCAGGACAAGTACGTGTTGCTTTTAAAACTTACACACACAAGCATTTAGTGCTTAGTCCAGAAGACTAAAACAGCTTCATCACTGTATTTTGGTTTTAGTAGCTCAGAGCAATTTTGAGAGTGACCCATTCTGAGATTTGCTAAAAAGAAATCAGAGGCTTTGTGATTTTATGGAAACTTCCTTCCTAGTGACACTACTTCTATTTTTGTTCCCTGGTCATTGAGGGAAACCCTCTGTAGCTGAGCTAATCTTTCTCGGTATGCGCATTTCTGGCCAGGGCTGTGTGTGTACAGATACCTGCTAACATTAGAACTGGAGCTGTGTCTTTATGCTGAGCCTTCAAAATAAATGTAGTAAAAGAAAGCAAGTGTGTGAGGCTTTTTTGTGGTGCTGAAATAGTTCCCAGGATGCTTTTGTTCTAAAAGTACTTTTTCATTCGTTTTCAGAAATTGGACCCAGCCACCCACTGTAGGCCTGAAATGGGTCTTCTTATTCATTATATTTATTTAGGCATGGTGGTGTTTGGAATAGTTGAAAGTTTTGGCCTTCTAAGAATAAACCTAACGAACATGTGAACTTCTAGAGAGAAAGCATTTTCTTTACTTTATTCTTATCTGAGTCCAGTCTTAGTCTTTGCTTGTAATAGAGTACATTCCTGAGTAATTTACAAATTCTACCAGTACCCATCACCCCATTTTTTTTAAAAAACACATTCTCTCAGCAGTGACTTTACATTTATAATTAGATTTTGAGCCACACCGGATCTCTGGCTTTTAACTCAATTCATGTGTGTCACGTTTACTGTAGCTTTATAGTTTCATAACCCCAACATCATGTGGAATTAAGTGGAATGTCATGCCAAAGTCTAAAGTTATCACACTAGCACTAATACATCTATTTACCGAACCAATAATCTCCTCAAAACATATCCACTTAGTCTGACAAGATGTATTTTCCTGAACCTATGCTGTTTGGCATCATTATGTATTATAATACTTTATTAGTTGAATGAGATATTCATTATTCTGGCAGGATTTCTGTCAGGGTGACAGGCTGTGATTGCTTAGCTCACCCTGCTTATCTTCTTTAAAACATCATCACCTTCCTACCACTTTCCACCTAACCGTGTGTTTAGTGTGCACAACGACACGTTGAGGCTTAGGAGAGAAAGTAAATTTTCCTTGAGTTATTTTGCACTGTGAAAATCACTTTCTCCATTCAGCTGATTTTGAGAACAGTGAAGAGCAGCCAGTAGTGAGTCAAACCAAGAGGCAATCACACCCTGAGCAGCTGTAGCGGCTCATGTGCGATCCACCCTGATTGCCAAGGGAGCAAACACTGTGACTAGGCTAGCAAGCCCTCAGCTCTCAGTAGTCCCTTAGTGATGACGAAGGGACTCCCTGTGCCCAAGTGTGCCCTCCACTCCCCAAAGACACTGCTGCGTATGACAGCAGAACATGCCCTGTTATTTCTTTACATGACAAGGGAAATGACGCAATTTGGTTCTGAATCCATAAACCTTTTGGGGGTTGCTAGTGGGTATGAAAGAGGTGGTGCAAAGGAGGCAACCATGAGAACTGAAGCGTTTTCCTGCATTTCGTTAAAGGTTTTGTAAGACAATGAAACAATTGAACATTGTCATTGTTACAGGTAGTGTGGGACATCTGCTCAGCGTTTTTTATAAAAGTTTCAGTGTCTCCTTAGAGGAAGGTTTGGCATCCACATCTTGTCTCTGCAAGAGACTGCGCAAGAAAGTGGCACAGCTGCAAGAGGGTGCTGCAGGTGTCCTCACCCTAGGATAATTTCAGATCACTGAGGGCATGACACATGTGGGCTCAGCTGTGTGATGAGCTGGGGTCTAGGACCCAGGCACAGGATGGAGAGCGTCCCTAGCCCTGGGGTGCTCCAGGGAGCAGTGCTGTGAGCCCTGTCCCAAGAGCATAGAGACATCAACACCTCCCTAACATCAAGAGCTCAGTATGGGACTCACCAAGAGACACCTCTCTGAGGAAATGACACTTCCCAGGTACCTTGCTGGCTCTTTGGGAAATTCCCCTCTCTGCTGACTTTCCCAGCTGCACACAAAGGCATCTATGTGGGCTGGGCATCAGCATAAGGGGATTAAAAGCAGTTCTGCTCTTCTTCAGAGGATGCTTATGAGGAAAAATGCATTAAGGACATAGAAATTCTATGGTAAGGAGGGCTGTGTGAATTCATACTGAGAAAGGCAGAAAAGAGCAACTAGAAGCTTACTGGAAAAAAAGAATGGCCATTTCTCAGGAAAATTAGATTACATAGCACTGCAAAAATAAGGGTTAGAAATAATAATTAAAAAAAAAGTTTTAAAGCTTTATAAACCCACCAACCATGAAGAAACAGGCTTTGATAGCTTTCAGTGTGCTTTCTCATGCTTCTTTCTGAGTGCCTGCTCTGAACCACTGGGGAAGGGAACTGAGCCAGGTGGATTAGGGGTCAGTTCCATTCGAGTAATTCCTATTTTCCTGTCGTTATTAACAACATACAGGCTGTCAGGAGGCATATTCACTCTTCAGTGAGTGTTTCAGTGTTTATTCTCCATGTAAAAATATTGTGATAAATGATCAAGTGGTGCACAGGCATGTGACGAGCCTTGTTTTTACCCTACCTCTGCCATTTATCAGTCTCATTTGTTGTGCCAAGAAGAAACCCAGTCTCACCATCTCATTTTGCTTTACAACTAGTTTGGTTAATCCTGGCTTTGAGGAAGAAGGACTAGATAAGGATAGCTGTACTTGCCCCATTTTTTATGATATTATCTAATTTTACATGGCATCCGCTGATGGACATGCTTCCTTTGATTTCACTTCAACCTTTTGCATTTGTCAGGGCAATGCTAGGAGGGTAACACTGGCCCTGAGACTGCCTGCTCATTCATACAAACATTTTGTTATCTTTGAAATGCTTTCTGTTGTAGAATCTTAGAAAATAACAACATTGAAAATGTTCAGAGAATATTAAAAACAATAGCTTTATCACAACACGGTAAATAGTTCCGTCAGCCACTGAAAACTGACTTCTGCACCTGAAGTAGGAATAAAGTAGAAACTCAGTTGCTGAGATAGTCTGGGAGTGGACACAGTGTCAAAAGAGGAGCCAGCAACCAACAGTTCTACAAATCACTTAATTTTTTATGTTTATTTTTCTCTACCATAGATAAAAAACTAAAACAAACACCAAAAAAACAACTCATACAATCAATATATGTACAATATTTGCTAGACGCTCAGCACTGGTGAGATCGCTCCTTGAATACTGTGTTCAGTTCTGGGCCCCTCACCACAAGAAGGATGTTGAGGCTCTGGAGCGAGTCCAGAGAAGAGCAACAAAGCTGGTGAAGGGGCTGGAGAACAAGTCTTATGAGGAGTGGCTGAGGGAACTGGGGTTGTTTAGCCTGGAGAAGAGGAGGCTGAGGGGAGACCTCATTGCTCTCTACAACTACCTGAAAGGAGGTTGTAGAGAGGAGGGTGCTGGCCTCTTCTCCCAAGTGACGGGGGACAGGACAAGAGGGAATGGCCTCAAGCTCCACCAGGGGAGGTTCAGGCTGGACATTAGGAAAAAATTTTTGATGGAAAGGGTCATTGGGCACTGGAACAGGCTGCCCAGGGAGGTGGTTGATTCACCTTCCCTGGAGGTGTTTAAGGCACAGGTGGACGAGGTGCTAAGGGGCATGGTTTAGTGTTTGATACGAATGGTTGGACTCAATGATCCGGTGGGTCTCTTCCAACCTGGTTGTTCTATGATTCTATGATTCTAGACAATATGATCGTAGTGATAGCATGTGTTGAAGATTGATGTGTGTGAGAAAGATAGGACCTCTTATGTGGCACTAAATGCTGAACTGTCTTTAAATTATCAGGCTGCTGGTTTTATTATTTTGATTGCTTCTTAGCAATCTAAGACACTTATGCATATTTCTTAGGGTATATGTTGCCAATTCTTCTCATGCAACCAGAAAAATAAAACTTTTCTCAGTAATTTTGTATTTCATGATTTAACCTAATGGGTGTTAGCCTCAGAGTATGTGTGTCTTTTCCTAATCAAACACAGGAGGCACAGGAGATGTCAGATCACAGTAAATAATGCAGGTGTGGTCACAAATTTGACTTGTGCAGCTATTTGTGATGTGTATAACAGGCAGTCCGGAATATAGAATATATCGGATCAAATAATTTGACTTAAGGAAAAAAAAGCCTTTTGCTATATTTAATTATCTCTCCTAATTGACTGAACATGTAGATTTAGAGAGGCCCATGGAATTACTCATTATTAAACTTCCTTTAAGTTGACCCAAATTCTTGTGGAGTTTATGTGATTGCACCCACTGCGTTAGGAGCCTCATCGTGCTCTGCAATACAGTGGGGCTGCTCATCACATTGTCTGTTGTTCGCCATCCTCCAGAAACGTGTCCCCTCAAAACATAGGAAAAGGAATGTGGCTCTGAAGGAAAATGTTTTAACTAAATGCCACTGTTCCTTCTGATGCAAAATATCGCTTGACATTTCTTAATGTTAACATTTCTTAACTATTGGATGTAAAATTCAAAGGCATTGTAATGGAAAGAAACAAACCTCCCCTAGTGGGGCTTGAAAGCCTACCCTTATCAGCATAACATCTCTCACTAAAATTAATGTGATGCAGCAGAAGATGGTAAATGCAAAGAGAGGAGAGGTGTCCCTCAGGTAGCAGAGCTGAACCTTTCTCCTTTGATCTCAGAACCAGTTTGTGAACAATGCTGCTTCAGAGAACTTTGTCATCTGGGGACTATGACAAGAATATCTAGTACCAAGCAGAGAAGTTGATAGTTTGGGGAAAAAAATGGGTCCTAAATGTGAAATAACCTCTTCCTATGTGTCTGTGGCCCTCACATAGTGCTATTGCATGGGTGACTGAAGCGTATCTGATTATACACTGTTCCTTTTGGAGAACTCATGTATTTTTCCACACTCTTTTTATAGCTCCCAAGTCTACCTTTTGTCCCACTGAAGAGACCTGGTGGCCAGGCCTGGTTATTATCATTGCAGTATGCTGCACCACACTAGTGTTCCTCTTCGTAGTTGTCATCATTTGCTACAAAGCAATAAAAAGGTAAGACTCCAGATGCTTTTACTGTGCTTAGGTCAATACAAACCCCACAAAGTTTGACCCAAGACTTGACTGACACCTTTTATGTTTAAAGGCATCCTAAAGGCAAAATGCATCTTGTTTGTCAATGTGTGTTTTCACTGGAAAGTCACTTTATGTACTGTATCCTGCCTGTGTAAAGGGTGCAGTTCAATGCACAGTCACATGAGGAGGAGAAAGACTGGAAATTGGACAGAACCATAATGTTCAGATTATTAAAAATTTTCTTGAAGTCAAATGGCTGCAGGTTGCTGGGGGATGTAGATAGCTTTGGCTTGGCCAGGTGCTGAGGTGGGAAACACTGTCCTATCCACTTCTGGTAGTATTCAAAGATTACGTGTGGGATGTGAGAGTTTTGGCCCAGGCTCATTAATAATAGTAGCATTTGAAATTGATGCAGACTCTTTCAGACTCTTTTAACTCAAAC
Organism: Phaenicophaeus curvirostris; assembly: GCF_032191515.1. NCBI lineage: Eukaryota > Metazoa > Chordata > Aves > Cuculiformes > Cuculidae > Phaenicophaeus > Phaenicophaeus curvirostris. The sequence goes on along the minus strand of NC_091396.1, from coordinate 52,835,037 downwards.
TCTAGGGCAATATATGTAGTTTTGCATTTGAAGACTCTACTTCTAATTTATTCTTGCTTCAAAATTATCATCCTCAGAATCAAATTCAAAACTTGTCTCTTTTTAATATAAAAGCCTATGTGAAGCAAATGTACAACATGGTGTGTAGTACCCATTCCAGCTCACTGTCTACAGTCCTCTGGTCGTTAAAAGGTATTGACTTCAGTTACATAGGAAAAAAAGGGAGTGGGAATAATTTCTTCACCTGAATAATATTTCTCATGGAAGAAGTCAAAACTTGAACATTTCTGCATGAAGACTCTGCAAGTCCAAAGCGCTGATTTAGAGAACAAAGTGACTTGTGGGAATTGTAGCCTGAATGGGCTACACCAGCAGGGCAAGGGAGTTGATTGTCTACCTCTGCTCTACCCTGGTGAGACTTCGTCTGGTGTACTGTATTCAGTGCTGGAGTCCTCAGCACAGGAAGGACATGGATCTGTTAGAGTGAGTCCAGAAGAGGGCCCCGAAGATGATCAGAAGGCTGGGGCGCCTCCGATATGAGGAATGGCTGAGAGAGTTGGGCTTGTTTAGCTTAAGGAAGACTCCAGTAAGAACTTATAGTAGCCTTCCAGAGACCTAGAGAGTGTAGTGATAGGACAAAGGGGAACAGTTTTAAGCTGGAAGAGGGGAGATGTAGATTAGATATTAGGAAGAAATTTTTTTAGTGTGAGGGCCGTGAGGCACTTGAGCAGGTTGCCCAGAGAAGTCATGGATGTCCCATCCCTGGAGGTGCTCAAGGTCATGTTGGATGAGGATTTGAGCAACCTGATCTAGTGAAAGGTGTTCCTGCCCATGGCAGGTGGGTTGGAACTGGATAATCTTTAAGGTCCCTTCCAACCCAAACCATGGGGGTTGGATTCTATGATTCTGTGGATCGTGTTTCTTTTCCCCTCTATTGGTACCACTACAGCTTTGACAACAACCCATAGTCATGGCTTTGTGGTGTCCGTGGGAGTCTTTGGCAAGAGCTGTTAGTACAGCCAGGTGACCCAGCCTGCACTAGAGAAAGCAATATGCAATCCATAATTCTCATGAGATACTGCAGTGACGTCTGAATTGCAGCTAGGATTAAGTGATTTTATTTTCAACTTCATGATTTTTGAGTGACATTTTTTGCGGGGGGCGGAAGGGGAGAAAGGAAAAAAAATTAAAATACCTTTCATGAAAAAATGTTAGCTGCATGCAAAGCAATTGCAGTACTTTTGATGAGCCTCAGCAGGGATATCACAATAGTGGAACATTGCACATGTTTTGTGGTTATCTGAAAAATTTATGCAGGATTTGAAAGATAGTGTATCCAAGAGCATCAAAAAGGGAGAATTCAAACAAGAAGGCAGGAGTCTGTGTCTAATTTCTTAATAAATTTATGTAAGTGTCTTTGCTATTCTCGTTTAGCTAAAATGAATGCTTATTAGTTTTGAGGATTTGGAAAGCTTTCACCCTAGCAGCTGCACTTTTAAAAAATCATCTGTGGAGGACTGAAATTGGAGTCCAATTGGACTGGTATCACAGTGCAAAACCTCTTACTTGTAGTTCCTAATCTGCCATTGGCTGTTCATAGGGGATTCATCCAATTCCATGTGAAAAGTTGTACTAGTTTCAAAAACGGCTGTTGTGTTTGTCTGCCTAGTGCTAAATTGTGAATGCTTTCTGCCAAGGCTGCAAATACACCTACGGGAGCAGTAGCTCTCCAGGGCAACTTGTGCTTAGCAAAGAATTGCTCTTCAAATCTGCTCTGATGTTGGTAAATGGGAAGAAACAGAAAATAAATTTAAACAGGCAAACTCAGAGCTGCCTTGAAAAGGCTTTGGGAGTTCACATAACAGTCTCATGCTTGTGTCGGAGAATAATACTGATATTTGAAGATGTGTATTATTTGTCAACAGTGTGAATATCAACACGTAAGTCAGACGCTTGAACAGTCATTAGGCTCAGAGAAAAGTGAAATTTCCTCTTAGATCTTCATATAGTTGATATTCACACTGCTGGTAAATGCTAAGCTGAAAACTGCTTAGAAGTGAGATGGACAGCTATAAAAAAAAAATAGTCTTATTAATTATATTTTTACACAGTAACTAGAGCATTTCTTTTCGTCAATGAGCCCTTCCTAAAACAGCTCTGCTAAAAGGATGCCCTGTAGTGCCTGGCAGCATTCCAGTAGTCAGGTTCCTTGATCCACTGTAAAAGTTATTTATTGATTAATGTTTGGATATAAGATAAGATGCTTCATAGGAGAGGCGTCTCTTCCTTCAACACAGAGTATTATCTTGTATTGTTGAGCTGAATTGGCTTTAGCTAGTGTGAGAAATCCTTCATTCTATGTTTTGCTGGGAGGTAGAGGCAGCTAGAGAAAGAGTAAGGGGATTAATCTGGGTGATGCTGAAGCCAAGAGTCGTTCCAGTGTGTTCCCAGCCTCCAGCTCCATGTCCACACTCTGCCCTGTCCTTTCTCACACCCCCATCCCACCAGCTCTCCTCTGCAGTCCTCCTCCCAGGCCCTCGTTCCTGCACAGCTCCTGTAATTGGGACCTCTGTCATTGCAGCATCTCTGACAAAGCTGTCACCTACATCCACTGAAGAGATGTGGCAGAGTGAAACAACAGCAGTCCACTGGGTTGTAGGGTGTAGCTAGAGTTTAAAGTTTCAGTAGAAAAGTGCAGGCAGAGATCTTGGATCTGTTGTATTAATCCCGCACTTTCATAAGAATTAAATTTTAAATAGAAAAAGAAAAATCCTATTGTACTTCAGTAAAAATCTCATTTACTGGTTTCAAAGGGCCAGTTGTGAAATTTTTCCATGGCTCATGAGAAAAATTAAGGATTGGCGCTTAGTGCTTGCAGCAATCACAGTCTGTGATTTGCAGATTTCCAGGACAAGCTTAATCACTCACTGGCAAGGTCTCAGATCAACTGTAAGCAGTAGGGCTTTTCTGCTCATTTCATGGATAAAGAAACTGATCTCACGACCAGAGATTTCTCTAACACATAGCAAGTCTGAATGAGCAGATGAATAACAGTTTCAAAATCTGGAATACCTCCAGGTATTTCTTTATCATCTCTCTGTCTGTAAAAACCTGTCATTCTTTCTCTTTCCTTGGAAGACTGTCACCACAAAGTAAAAGCAGGAGGTCCAATGATAATTCATAAACTATCACAGGCTGGAGGAAGCTGGGATATTTCAGAATTACAAAGTTTGTGGACTGGACTAGGGCAAGTGCACTGTGAATGCCAGCAGCTCTAACAAATCTGCATCTGGTGTGAGTCCATGTGGATTCAAAAACAATCAGTGGAGCTCAGTTCATTTTAATCAGCTCTGGAGGTGGTTGTCTCTTAAGCCTTTTTTTTAACATCTCCAGGCACCTGAATAATAGTAATACAAGAAGACTAGAGGAAAGTGGGAAGTAAGCACAGTGAAAAGGATTAATGGGAATTGTTTGGTAAATAAGCAACTGAGATGGAGGAGAGAGGGACCTGCAGTATGTAATCCTGTTTCTGCAGTTCACTGGTGTATCAGTGTCTGTGGGGGGAGTGAGGTATTTACATAAAAGGGAAGAACAAATCCCTGGCTCCCTGCATAAAATTAGGATACTGGAGCCATCTCTCAAACCTCAAAGGGGAAAGCAAAGCAGAACATACAAATCTGTGTGCCAGCTGATGCACCAGCTATGCAGCCTGGCTGGAGGTGTTTTGAATGGTTTGCGAACGTGAAAAAACTGTATGTAATATCTCCAGAATATCCATAAGGTCTGAGATGACCCATGAGCAGCCTGTTGTGCCTAGGGATGCGATTCCTTGGCTCCGCTGGGTTTTAGGCTCTTAGGTGTACCATGGGGTTGGCTGCCAAAGACCCGTCTTTCTAAGTCAGCAGAGAAAACAGACAGATGATAGCAACATTTTACATGATGTGCCTTTGACTCACTATTCTATCTTGGTCAAGCCACTGTTTTGTAGGTGTTCTGTAGCCTGAGAGAAGGGTACCATATATGCCTACATATGCACTTCTTTAAATAGATGCTGAGTTCACCTTCAGATAATGACTAAATGGAAGAAAACATTGTGCTAAAATAAAATGACAGGTTATATTTAAACTCTCTTAAAATTCATTGTTCAGGTATCTTCTAGGTATTCAACCTTAGTGTATGATTTATGGACCCTGTATACTGTGAGGTCTAGTTTTGGTAGCAGGTTTAGAAAGTTGGTCTTGTTTGACAAAACGAGGTTCTTGCAAGGGGAAAGCACAGAAGCTCATATAAGGAGGGTAGAAACTGGGATTTGGTGCTGTAGCGAGCCGGTATGCGTGGAAGAGTGTCCCGTGGTGCAGAGGTGTCTGTCCTGCTCAGTAGGACGTGGACCAACACTTCTTGCCCAACCTGTTTTGTACTACTCGCTGCCCCAAAGTACAAGGACTGTGTAGTCTTCCACACATGGCCATCTCCTATTAGAAGCACTGAGACTGAACACAATCTAGTCCAAAATTACAACAAAACAATCCTTTTTCATTTGGGGAGAGAAGACAGAGCAGTGTCCTAAGCTTACTTAATTGCTTTGAAGTGGCTGGTGGCAGACAGGTCAAAGTGCATTGAGATTGTTAATCTCTTCTATTCTCCCTGACACATTAGAAGGGTTTGTACTGAAATAGTGCCTTAATTCTCAGGAGATGTCTGGAAAAACAGTAATTACTCAGAAGATAAAGTGAGGTAGTTGGTGTAAAAGCTGGGTTAAAAAGTACTATTTTCGTGAGGACTATGTGGGCAGAATCTGTGTGGCTTTGATGCAGTTCTCTGAAGTCAAACCAGTTCAGCGCTGCAAAAGTGGTTGGCCCCCAAGAAGTGTCATTCAGAAGGGAATATGATCTTCAGCAGGAAGACCTGGGAATGTCACTGAGGACAACTGAAAGAAAGACAGACTTCAACATTTTGGAAGAACAAGGAAAAGACAGTCACACTGTAGCCTGATTATCTTTTCTGCTGGCTGAATGTTGATGCTTATCAACAACAGGATTGGCACCAGCTGCTGAGCACTGCTGTCCAAGTCTTCTCTAACCAAAGCCCAGCATCCTCCTTAGCCTCTATGCCTAATAGTCTTCCATTTTATTCCCATCCTTGGAACGAGGTTGCAGATGATCTACTAATGGCAATTGAAATCCCCTACGCAAACAATATTTCTGCAGGATATCCCATTTTTTAACCATAAAGAAATTATTTCACAGAATGATTGAGGTTGGAAGGGACAGCTTGAGATCATCTAGTCCAAACTTCTGTTTCAATAGTGTCAGCTACCGTAGGTTGTCCAGGACTGTGTCCAGCTGGGTTTTTAATAGCTCCGCAGATGGAGACAACCTCTCTGAGTTATTGTTGGTTTTCTTGGGTTCTTTCAAAGCTGTCACTATTTATTAAATTAAATGTAGGTCTGCTTGATGAAAACTGAGTGCTAGTACAATGAAAATCTGTTGCTCTTCCAAACAGTATTGATGTTGGTTGTGCAATAATTTCCAGTATATACAAGACAAGCTGTTGAAGAGCTTTACACTTGATCAAAGCCCATTGGAGACACCAGAGCTCTGCTGTATTAAATCTGCTGATTCAGTAGGATCCTTGGGGATTTTGGATGGGGGACTAATAGTGCTGCCCAATGTTTTCTGGATACATCAAGATAAAAAAAGGGTTGGTCTTGTTTTTTAAGTATAATAGCAAAAGTATTGCTACTGCTTGTTAACAGATTCATTTGACAGATCAAGGACTGATGAATAAAGTGGATAAAAGAACCTTACATTTGGAGAGATGCCCATGCTGCATGGGCAGTGCTGCGCAGGAAAGTTTGCTTTGCTATTGCCTGTGCAGTACATGCTGGTCAGATAAGTGGGAGGATCTGCTTTTCAGTGCTATTGGTCTGGGATTTTCATAAGCACGTCATGCTTGCATAGCTATTATAGGGCAGGATTTCTCTGTCTCTTTTAAGTTATATCAAAGTCACATTCTGCTAGGGGGAAAGTTTGCTGTCATAAATTGATAGAATGCTCTACTGTTTCCCATAACAGGGAACACTAGAAGCCTTCAGGAGGCTTTAGTCTTTAGAATAAAACAAGTGGTCCAAGTGTCCCAAAGAATACTCTCCTATAGATCATTTTTCAGTTGTTCACTCCTAATTTGTGATGTATGGACAAAGATGCCAACAGAAACCTGTAAAGCTTTACGTTCTATCCTGTGATGAGTTACATTTTTACTGTGACCAGAAACAAACTGGCTGTTTTTCTGTTTTTCTACTGCAGATGAAGGTACCACATCAAACCAGAAATCTTACAAAAAGTTCAACTAGTGTTCCTTACTGCTTCAGTGCAACTCTTTAACAGCCATGGGTTGACTTCACAGGCTCCTGCCAGAATATAATGCTTATGCCAGTCTAATTGTATTGGTTGAAATGTTCTTGCTTTACACCAACACAATTAGAAGATATAAGTGTGTACTAGAGTTTTGAAACATAGGAGAGTTGCCAGATTTACCATGAGTTTTCTATTACATTTTTTCCCTCAAGCGATAACTTCTACAGTAATCTGAATAAATATGAGATCAGGGATCTTTTCACCTTCTAGTCCGAAAACTGACTTTAAGCTCAAGATGCTGATGCATTCAAAATCCTACAAGGCAAGAACTAATTTTCTTACAAGTTAATTTAATTTTTAAGCCAATCATAGTTTTCATAAGCTAACAGGAGAGCATTTATGGCTGACCCTGGTGGCAAAAACCCCAGCTGTGGCTGAGATGGACGCAGCACAGTGTGCAGGGCCACTTGAAGAAAGTTTTTGGCCTGACTATCTGGGATATCAGAGCTTAAGACTGTTTCTTACAACCTGCAAGAACCCATCAGCAGCACCTTGGAATGCCTGGACAATCTTTTTATGACTCAACAGTAAATTGTATCCACAGTGTATCCACGGTAGTGAGGTGGAGGTGTAGACCAGCTACTCCAGGTCTGTATCATTCAGGAATTCCCTCTACACAATGAGAATCCCCTAGGAACCTATTGGGTGTCTTTATTTCCCCCTTTTCCTTTTCTCCAGTGGCTGAACAACTGCAGCTCCTGGTGGGTTCAGCAGACAGTGGATTACAGTACCTCTAAAACCCCAGAAGTTAGAACAAGAAAGCCAAAAAGTGTGGAAATGCCCTAGCAGTTCACACATGTGCCCCATGCTGCCCCAGGCAGCCTCTGCCCAGACTCATTGCCCTCTGCCTTGGGGTGACAAGAAGCCAAACGTATCCACGGAGCAGCTAAGCACTACCTGGTCCCCTACCCATCACAGGCATCCAAATACCTTCAAGATGCTCAGGACTGTTCAGCGCTTGTCTCAGTCCTGTGTCCATGCCCTATTTCCCCTCCAGTCTCTACCCTGTCTTGTTTTCCACAGAGCCTTGGTTCCTCTATCATCCTCATGTTGCCCCAGCTTTGACCACACAGAAGATCCTCCCTTCCTGCCTGACCTTTCAGCACAATTCTGGTCAGCAGTCTTGGTTTGAGGCCACTCTTGGCTCTTCTAATTCGTGGCTTCTGCTGACTTTGGTTTTGATGCCTGTCTCTAACCAGGACTTCTGTGTTCAGAGACCCTGTGGAAAGGTAGAGCTCAGGGAATGGCAGGAGCTGAGCTTGGGCACGCTTCCTTCTGTGCAGGGAATCTCAGGCAGAGGTAATGAGGCATCTGACCATAGAAGCGTTATTTCGCACTGTAATTTATGCACATTCATTTCATGCTTTTGTCTAGTTAGTCACAACTTGGTGTTCAAACAACATCTCAGCTTTTCCATGCCCCAGATGAGAGCAGATGTTGAGAAAGGAATGCTCAGGGGTGCTTATACACGCTAGCTGGTTTCAGGTGTTCTCTCTGCTCTGAAGGGAGGTTACATCATTCACTCGCCTGCCTTGCTCTGCTGTTTGCTGCTGTGCAGCCACACTACCTGAGGTGAACGGGGTGCAGTCAGGGTCCCCTGCGCAGAGCTGCAATGCTTCTCAGGTGCACATCGATTGTCTGCAGCCAATCTCAAGCCCCTTACAGCTATGCTGCCTTCATTTGTGTGGCTGCATGGTCTGATTTCTGCTACTCTGTCATTCCTCCCGTACTTGCTTCTAAGTATTTATAATGCTCCTGGGTTGCTAAGCACCGCATAGCTCCCCACTTAGGATAGCCTTGCTGTGAAGGCAAGACATGCAGGGGGTCAGTGTGGGCAGAGCTGGGGGTGGGAGAAGGTGGCATCTTCTGGGGTGGTCTTGCCTCTGCCACGCGCTTACCTCCCCTTGACTCCAGTGTTCCCTCCATAGGAAGGCATGTGGCCACCCCCTCCAGCACATCAGGGCTGGAGAATGATGCTTCTGGTTTGTCCATCTCAGTTTGCTAAGTGGCAATGACAGAGGGCATTTCCTCAGAAACTGTCCCTAGTTAAAATTGTCCAAAGCCACTTAGCTCCCAAACTGCACAAAGCCAAATCTTTGTGTAGATGTCAAGGTGTGAAGGATATGCTGGTTGCTGTGCCTCTCTATGGACTTGCCCTTTTGGACACCTAGAGTATGGAAAGGCCAGGACTATCCAGTGCAGTCTGCTCATGGTGGGTTTGCATTTAGCCTGCAAAGAGCAGGGTCTGGCTCTCTTCTTTGTAAGTGGAGAAAGTCAGAAGCAGCAGCTCGGAAATCAGTGGTCTTACTGTAGTTGGTGGCAGAGTCAGATTACCTCAAGTGATCTAGACACTTGCAAAAGTCAGTTGCAAATGTCAGTTCATTTTGCAAGTTTTAGCTTTCTTCTCAGCTCTTTGCGTTTATTTGTGTTGCAGACAGTCTTCTGTTAAAGGCATTTCTAGAACAGTATTGATCAGGGCTAGTACAACTGGGCACCTGAAAAGCATGTTTCTACAGATTCCCTAATTAATGTTTGTTAAGTGCTTTGAGATAGAAACCCTTGAATCACGATAGGTCTTGCTCAGTCTGTTCCAGAGAGAATGGAGAATGCTAAAAGGTTAAAAGAAAGATCCTAGTTTGGGCATCCACTAGTGGATTTGTATTACCGAGTGGAAGATAAACAGAGAAGGACTTGAGGGTGTTGGTTAACAGCTGGCAGAATATGAGCCAGCAGTGTGCCCAAGTGTTCTCTGAAAGGGTTATCAGGCACTAGGAACAGGCTGCCCAGGGCAGTGGTTGAGTCACTATGCCTGGAGTTGTTTAAAAGGTGGGTAGATGAGGTGCTCAGGGATATGATTTAGTAATGAACATGTAGAGATGGACTTGATGATCTCAGAGGTCTTTCCCAACCAAACAATTCTTTGATTCTGTGCCAGCATGTGTGAGAACAAGCATGTCTGTTTTGTGTGGGTCATGGAGAGCTGCCACACGTTTGCAGAAACTAAGGACCAAACCTGCATGTACATTCAGCTTGTGGGCACAAAAGCCCAGAGCATACACAGTCTAGTTTGGGGGCAGCCTTACATTTTTTTCCACCATTACACAGGCTTAATGACTTTTATTTTAGTGAGATGCTAGCATGATGCTGCTACTGCAGTAATGCATCCACTCTGGACTAGTCATGTAGGATATTCACCAGAGGGCTCTGGGAAATGGTGTTCTCATCCCCCTTCAATCTGAATGAAACAGAGAAAAAAAAAACCAAAAAAAAAAGCAAAGTAGGGTAGTGTGCTGTCTTCATTATCCAGCTGTTAGCTATTCCCAGCCATCACACAAGTTTGTGTTCCACAGTAAAGCAACACACCCCATGTCCAGCTCTGACTATAGGTATTGCCTTGATCACTGAGAATCAACCCCAGGGAAGTTCTGGTGGCACCTGACGTTCAGTGAAATGATTTCTCCTGTAACAGTGATTGTTTAGTTCCTTGGAGCAGTCAGTATTTCTTCTTTGATTCTTCAGGGTAGCAGCTTAGACATCTTAGTAATACAGGACATGAACAAGACCCTTGAGTCACCCTGTCTGTCCCTGGTATTGTGGGGATTTAATCCTTCTTGTAGCCGTATTAGTCTCCTTCTTGCAGCTGTGCAGTTTTCCCTCTCTTCATTTCACCTCCTACAGCAGGCCCAATTCAAACTGTTATTCTTCTGAGAACTTTATTTGCATCTCTAGTCTAAATTTATCCATGTTGGCTTCCCATTTCTTCCATTCAAATGTTCTTCCTTTCCTGGTGTTCCCGGAGACCAATCCCATCCCCTCTTTTCATTACACTAGATTGTTCAAGATTGTTTGTTGTCTTCCATAGGAAATTAGGATAGAAATTGAATTGGCTTCTTTCTTAAAATTATGGGCTTGTTCAAACAGATCCTGCCTAATGCAATAGAGCTACTTATAGTCCTGTATATCTGAGAGCTACATATTATTGACAATCCCAGGCTGTTTCTGCATTGCTTGGCAGAGTGTGGTACGCCATGGACGGAGCTTCGTGAAGGTACCTTTGCCTACACAGCTCTGTGGCAGGACAGGAAGAAGGGTACACCCAGCTCATCCCCAAAGGTCACTGCCGGTGTGTAGCACGCTGCTAGGCATGTCCATGGTCATCCTGAATCTTGCAGGCATGTTTTGACTTTGTTCAAAGCAGAGGTGCCTTCATTATGCATTAAATATCTTCCTCTCCTTTTTTTTTTTTTTTTGTGAGCTCCATTTTTCACATAAGGCCCATTCATTTTTTCCTTTTGTCATCCAAACACATCGATGAAGTATTCTGCACTATGAACTCCCAATGGATAACGTCAGCTGTAATATCCCTCCAGTCAATAAAATATTTTGAAGAACATTATAGGGAATGCAAAGAATGGCTTGTAATGTGAGGGGTCATTGGAAGTACTTTTATCAATTACGTAATTTAATAGCCCATTATCCTAGTAATGAAGCTGCTTCTCTTCCTTAAGATTCATTTTGTGTAGGAGCAGTAATTCTGAAGGTAGCTTAACTGAAAACCTAGTAGGAAATGTGATTGCATCACCTTAGTCTCCCAGGGACAGATCTTCCTCTGTAACATCAGAACAAATCCTCTTCAAGTCCACCAAAGTCTGTAGAATTACTCTGACTTTGCACTGCTGAAAATAAATGAAGGCTAAACTCCACTTCTTAAATTTCATGTGTGGCTCAGCAATCTATTGCAATTACTCGCAATCTGAACAGACCAAATCGTCCCTTCAGGTATACCCAGAGCAACTTCAGCAGGCTGGGATAGATGCACTTCTGCAGAAAGACATCTGCACACCACATTTTGTAGCCCATACGCATCAACGCAGGGAACCTCTAAGTGCTGATGAATGGCTGCAGAGCAGCTCTGTATAGAATTATTATTTTCCCTGAGAAAAGTGCTCAGCAAAGGCTAGATCTTCAATCCATGCACAGTGAGGGGGATTGGACTATCACAGGCAAGTGTGGAACCCCCCAAAACAGAAATGGCTCACATGGCTGCAGAGCTTGCTTAAATATACTCCAGAAACTGGTCAGCTAAAAATGGCTGTGAGGGAGAGGTGAATTAGCCATAAATTGCAGGCTTGAAAATGCTCATGTGAACAGCCAGAAAAGAAACTCTTCTTAGGAGATGGTATCTTAGGGCTAGGTCAAAGCTTGTTGATGCAACCTGACTTGCAGTGCTGTGAAAAAGACTTTCCCATCTTGCATAATGGTCCTAGCACTACACCTTTGTCCAGATCCTCTCCCCTTCTCTCTAAGAGAGACAGAAAAGGTCTGAAGATGTTCAAAATTGTATGCAAAGGGGCAATGCAGCTTGAGGAAGGAGACCTCCATCAAACGTCCAGAACTGAAAGTCACCTAATATACATAGTCCTTCCAAACAGTGCAGGTAATATCAGGTTACCTGGACTTTGTAGTTTGGAAGAGTAAGTCAAAAACATCACATATTGGAATAATAAGTTATAAACACTGGGGCAAGACAGTTTATTTGTCTTTCAGATGCTGGACTAGCTAACTTACCAGACCAAAAATGGACATACAGGTAATACATGTAAGAAGCCATTGGAGATTGAAAGTGTTGTACATTGGTCCTGGACAAACACTGAACAGTAGTGAGTGCATTGCTGAAAGCTGTGCAGATGGAGCTGCTTTTATTGTAACTGTAAAGCATTTGCTTTATACGTGGGAGGTAGTTGAGCCAGTAACCTCTTCCTATGAGGCATGAATAGTATGCTGCTTGTTTTCTGGACAGATAAATGATTCATATATGGCTATTAACTAATTTAATAGATTAAAACTAAGGTTTCTGAGAATTTTCATCATTAGGGTTTCTTCTTGTATTTCTATCTTCACATTGTCAAATAAAAAATAGCCAGGCCAGATCGATTCTTTCTGGTCCCTCTGAGACAGTCAAAGGACAAGCCAGAATGTGGTTCTCTTTCCATTATTCTGAAAACTATTGTGAGAGAAGTTTCCTTCTTTAACATGAGCCCCATATGTCTGGGCTGTAGCGCGAGGCTGGTCAGCCCCGGTTAGTCATTAGGCAAGGCTCGTGGTGGGCAGCTGCACACAAATTCAATGGCTGCGTCCTGAAAAACAACTGTTGTCAGTGCACTGAGCCCCTCTAGTAGGGATCATGTTCCCAAACCAGTCTTAGAAAGCAGGGTCGTTTCTCCCACCAGCCGGTGTCACAGGAACTGATTCACCTCCGATGGCTAATGGCCAGTATGAATCAAATGGCTGTTTCATGAACGCCCTCAGGACTGAGATGTAAACAGCCCCCATTCATGTTCTTCATGATCTTATAAACATTAAGGTTACTGGGAGAGGTGGTCTAGTGATTAAATGACATTACAAAACTTATTCATCCATTCCTATCCTGTGTCTGCTAAATAAAGACAGTTTTGAAGTGTGACTGTAGCCCACACATCATCTTGTCTGGGCTTCCAGCAGTGAAATCTAGCCAAGAGCTCTAAATATAGCTGCCACATGTACTGCTAGCTTCCTAGCCCAGGAGATGAAACTAAGTGAAAATATACCCACCAGGTATTTACCCTGTTTCTTGGACAACTTTTGCAATCCAGGAAGATGCTGCTGCAGTTGGATCTTTACTGGTATATAGGTAGCTTAGCTATAATATTTTTGCTGTGCACTGGGGGCACATCAGGGTAGACCAATCCTATGAAGCAAATGGGTGTGTCATGTGAGACCCAGTTTTATTGAAAATCATTAATTTTTATGTGTTGATAGCTAATGAAATATTTATGAGCCTGGAGAAGAGCTTTGAAGTTGCTGCACATATAAGCAATACATCTTCAGCTCTCTGATTTGCCTCTTCCTTTCTGCTGCTTTGCCCCAGGGATCAGCGGGTGCAAACATGACCCTGGTGCCTGCCACTACAGGAGGGGCAGACAAGCTGCGGTGACGCTTGCCAGTAGACCAGCTCACTGGCTGTTTTTCTTTCCCCATAGCACAGCCCCATGCTGTCACATGCAGAAGTGGGGCTGCCCAGAAAGCCTGGTAGCAGCTTTGTTCAAGGTAGGAGCCACCTTGACATGAAAGTACTTTGAGAGGAGAGGCAAATTCTTTATTTTTTACTACAAGCACTTTCATGAGAGGAACTGAAAACATGAAACAATTTTTGGCATGGATACCTTGTGCATTGGAATGGGTACAGCTATGCAAGGCAGTACAGGGAAACCTCACTGCTGATAAAATCTTCTGTTGGTTGATACTGATACCCATTCAATAAAATCTCTTTTATATATATAATTTTGCAGGTGCCTTTTAACGACAATTTACAATTTTTTACCAATGCTCAGGAAAGAATGGAGTTGCACTGTAGTCTTCTGAGCCCTGGGCATCTTCTGCAACACAGAGCAGGGAGAGAAAAGCAGCCTTCCCTCCTCTAGCTGCATTTTAGAAGAGTGACACACTATTTGTGTTCTCTAAGACACAGGATAGGTGTTTCCCTCAGAGGATAACACAGGGTTGCAAATACCATGTGGAGGCAGGCACCTCCTGAAAGTGCTGATTCAAGTATCGGAATCCCAGAAGGAGAAGAATTTAGGATCCTTTTATTTCTCTGCTGCCAGCCAAGGTCACCCCCTCATAATCTGGCTGGGTTTGTCCAGGGACCAGCCTTCCCAGGTGCTGCCCATGGTGCACTGGCACTCAACAGAAACATTAATCTGGAGGTAGGCAGAAGGAAACAGGTTCACAATACTCAGGCTTGTCTTATGAAATCAGGTTTTATTCTTAACTCTCATTCTTCCAAGCACAAAGTACCTTGAGGAGTATGAGCCTATAGACTGAGTTATGCATTTTAAAATCTATTGCCATTTACTTTTCTGGGCAAAACTTCTATTCCTGTGTCTAGGTGGTCTTACTCTCCTCAAAGCTTCAAAAAGCCTAAAAGTAACAAGGCATAGCAAAGTCACGATTAAATTAGTAGTCTGCTCAGCTTTTGCTTGATTTTGTCTGAGAAGTCATATAGAGAGATTTTTTCTTAAGTGTGTACAAATGAGATATGAGGTGAAACCCTGCCCTAGTACTCTACCACACAGCTGCCTTGCAGACAGTAGGTATATGCCAAATTTACACCAGCAGCCAAAGCTGGCAGGGAGGGTTTTGTCAAATTTGCCAACTGAATTTCGTGTCTAGACAGGATCAAGGGCCAAAATCTGTTTCTCCTCTAAGAAATAGCTTCTAAGGACAGAAAATGTAAGTTATGTTTGACTGTGCATCGTTATGTTGACCTTTACACAGGACTCTGCAGAGAACTGGTACAAGCCAATATGAATATCTTTGATAAATAAGTTTTATGATGTGATCAGAACATCATCTGAAATTGAAGCTTGATATGTGAAATACACTATTAAATGGTTGATGCTTTCTTGATTTTAGGACACGTGCAAATTAATGCATGCATGGTGGAGAGGTCATTATGGACCCTGATGCGTCATTTCAGGCGTGTACTAAGCTGTACAGAGTTGCATGTACCTTTCATTCACAGATGTTTGGCATGAAGACTGCACCAATTTGTTTGCTAAACATCAAAGCACAGTGAGTTGTAAATCATACTGTAGAGCAGTGCAAACCACTTGTTAGCGAACAGCCTGTTTCACCTGCCACCAAGTGAGTATGTCACAGCTATGAGCAGTTTCCTACTCATTCCCTCACTAATTTGAAACATCGCTTTCACTAATGAAGAGCAACCCTCAAATGGAAACGTATAACAACAGGGTCACAGCCCTTCAGCTGAAAGGGGGCTTGGAGTATTACATGTAGGAACATCATACATAACCTAGATTATAGGGCAGAAAATAGGGTAAAAGGGCTCCCCTTGGCATGTAAGTGAAAACTTGCATGCTTGGATCTCAACACTGGATGAAATTTGAGGTAAAAAGGAGCTAGTGACACGCAGAGTTAGTGGCGCAAAAAGACCTAGTACCCTGATGCTAAAAGGCAGTTGAAAAATCACAACAGGCCAGAAGGATTTTGCATATCTAAATATATAGGTCAATTTGAATTTCTGTGGCAAGAGCATACAAGTCTGTCAAGCCAGGCATTTAAATGGTGTAACCGAGGCAAGTTTAACTCTAAATCCATGCCTGACATACTTTGGGAAACAAATTGAGTGAAGAAGGTAAACAGATCATTCTCCAAGCCTGAACTTTTGTGTCTGCCATAAACAAATACATAAATGGCTCAAACAGCCATTTCACTGAGACCCAAGAAAGCAGTTGCTCTGTTTTGCTAACAATGACTCTGAGCAGTCAATAAGGTAGAAGCAGAACCCTGATGATGTCTCTATTCTATTATTTGCATTCTCTGAAAAAATGTGCTTCCAGTGTATGCTAGTGCTAGTGGTGTAATATCACCATCAGCCTCTCCAGCAGTGTCTCCAGAGAGGTCTCACCTTCAGAAGAGAGCCTCCAAAACTCTCAGGTCTGCACAGGGAGACCAGACTGGGGAGGGAAAAAGAGCCAATGACTGCTCTTGGGAAGAGAAACTGAGGCAAAAAAAGGGGCAGGAAAGGAAAAAGTGTTTCAGGAGGACTGAAGAAGTTGGTCTTGAAATCACTTCTAGAAAAAAAGAAAAATGTAGATAAAAATGAGAGGAAGACATTTTTTAACATGAAAGAATAGGAAAGCTAGACAGGGGAAGAAAATGGAACTGGAGAGGTGCAGAAACGCATAGGAGACCAAAACAAAGAAAGAGAGGGGGGAAATAGGAAGCAAACAGATTGCAAATAGAAGTGGACAAAATGTCTTCATTTTTTGACCATTAATAGAGCTGACTCAGGGTTGGAACTGGGGGAATAGTTTTTGAAAGCAGCAGAGATGTTTAAACACAGCCACACCATTTGTCCTGCTCAGGGAAAAATAAGAGAAGTGTTGCCATCAAATTCTTCATTCCTCTTGTCAGGGATGTGGCTGGGTGGATGAATGCTTTAGAATGTCATGAAAGACAGAGCCGCAGAAGCTTGTGTCAGATGCAGACAGGCACAGCATGTTAATGGCTGAAAAAGGGTTCAGCCAAGGTCTTAGTCTCCCCTTCCCTTCCATTTCCATTCTTTAACAGCTAGAATCGTGGCTAATGTTAACAAGCCTTAACTCTTACAAGCCAAAGAGCAGTGTGAGGTAGCAGAGTCAAAAGTATTTTCTTCGAGATTACAAGCAAAACACATTCATCTTCCTGTAATCATACTAATACTTTGCTGAAATTCAGTGTAATTATCTATTTTTTTATTAATTGTTGCTTGTTTTGTTAAATTGTGTCAGGAACAGTAGTGCACGAACTGTTGCATTACATTTGTTTATCTGATCCTCTTTTTGCACTTAGAAGCAACTTAAAGCACTAATGTCTGAAATATCTGTGTGGAAAGCATGAAGCTTTTTTCTCCTCCTACGTGTACAGCTTCAGCTTTAAATAAAGGTCACACCACTTTTGAGGAAAGAAGTTGTGGGGGAAACACTTATATGATGTAACATGTTCTGTTACAGGACTTACGCTCAGTTTCTGCCTTTTCACAGTCATTTTAATATTACAAATAAAATTATTATGTTCCATAATGTGCAGGTGTTTGTTAGATTTCTGCACTTGCTGGGTATTTCCTGAACTGCCTCACAATTAGCCCTGGTGGTCCTGGCCACCAAACAAAATAAAAACGAGCATGCTTCGGTGGTTGGTGTGCTGGCACTGGTAGATCACCAGGCACCATGTTTCAGTCACTAACTCAGACATCTGGAACATGGACATTGTGTCTGAACTAGTACATTAGCCTTCCTTCGCAGGCAATGCAGAGAAACACTAATGCCTTGAGCACAAAGCATCTCGCATATTTTGGTTATTCACTTTAAAAGCTGTTCTGAACCATGTTTTAAAAGTACATGTTTCTCTCCATTGACTGGAGGTAGGCTGGGTTAGCCACCGCAGATGTACATATCTACACTGGTCAAACGGGTCCTCTCCTAGGGACCAAACATGGTGTTACTGTGATGACTGGTGAGTGAGTTGGATCCTCAGTGGACATGGCTAGTCATCGTGCCAGTTGGAATGATGAGGAGAGAGGCCCAGGATTGTGTTAAGGCAGAGCCTGACCCAGCGCTCAAGCCTTCATTCCAGGGATGAAGGTGATGGTGGAGGGCACTGCTTCCAGCAGCCTTTATCTCATGCAAAATACATGCCTGTATCTATATACAGACTAGTACAGAGGAGATCAACAGGCCTTAGGACCAGATCCCTCATCTTCCAGGTGGATCATGAGGCTTGACAAAATTTAATTGCTGGTTCAACCTTTGTTCAGAAAGCAAAAATAGAGAGGAAAATTTCAGTGTTATGATGCACGTTACATGTCCTTGCTTTCAATCTGTATTGACAAAGAAGATGTTTATCTCTCTTCTTTCTTCTCCCCCCACCCTGCCTATACATCACCAAACCTGGGATCACCCAAGGAAACCAATGAGAAAAGAAGAGAACGGAACCAGTCGGGCTGAATATGCAATGACCTCCTCCCAAAACAACAAAACAGTTGATAACAATGCGGTTGTATAATCCCCGAAACCCCGCTGAGGCGCAGGAGGTGGTAAACTTTCAAAGCACACACATGGAGCATGCAAGGTGGGTGAAATAAGGCAACGAAAGGAGCTCTGTGTCCAAGGACTTCATTTCAGAAATAGTGCACGCATCAGTGATTCAGAAGAGAAAAGCAGGCTGCTCTTCAGGCTTGTTGCTACTCCAAGGGAGTATAAACTTGCCCACCCGGGCTGACCGGAGAAAAGGCCTCACAAAGGCATAAGCATTGCATGCTGCAACTCGTGAAAGCAATGTCACGATGCCTCCCGCTTCTTCTTCTTCCTTTCTTCCCCTCTACTTCTCAGTTTGAATTGAGTGTCTGCAAAAAGCTGCTTAAATGGGGTCTTTCAAGGAGAAAGTGATCTGCCAGAGTGGCAGCAGCTTATTGTAAGTGGGTCTGAGGGTCACAGGTGGAGCTGTCAGCTATGTGCTTCTCCAGCCTGTGCAGGTTTTTATACACTTCTACTTCATTCTTATCATTCTTATTATTTCATTATTAAAAAGGGAAAAAAGGTTTCTGTTAAGCCATCAAACGACCAAAAATTGCATGAACTTGTGACTTAACCTAGGAAATTCGTCTGCGGTCTGGTGACTATGCAATTTCCATGGCTGAGGACTTTTCAGGCAAAAGAAATCAAAATGTCAGATTTTAGCAATTAGTATTGCTATTGAGAGGGAGATATTATTAAGAGGTGCTTTGAACATTATTATTTCATAATAAGCCTCCTTTTTTTGCATCACGTTTTTATTTTTTTAATCTTTAAAAAGTTCCTCCTTTGTGAAATTGTACACATTTCTCTATATTTGCATCATGCTGATTCCCCAGGGAAACCCCTGTGGGAAAGATGTTGGTTTACATCTTGTGTTTGGACAAGGTTGTGTTGAAAGGACTAGCAGCCCTTTGAAGTCCTCTTCATTCACTGATCAGTGGTGTTTCCTGCAAGTGTCGAGTTTCCTGAACTGATCCACCAAGGACATTGTAGGTCTGACTTGGAGGACCACTTTTGAGGGTCTGGTAAGCTGGTTGTGCCCACGTTAACTCACTCTCTGCCTCTCCTGGGCAGAGACTGCCAATCGTGCCAAATTCAGCATAACAGCTTAGTGTTTTACTTTCTGTGATGTGGATTGCAGACTACATAAAGCAAAACTGTATCCACCCAAATTCATTTCATGTAGGATCTCAGGTTAGACTCATCAAGTAACCCTTAGGATAAAAGTGATGAGAGTAGCTGAGACACTGGTCTTTCCCCGCCTCCTGAAAACTTTCCTCCATGTCACACCTCCACGCCTATGTCTCCATTTACCTCTGTGCTGAAAGTAGTGATGCAGTGCAAGACAAAATTTCAGCCCTGGCTTCTTGTCTGAACATTAAGCTTTGATACCACTAGGTCTCCATGTCTGTGAGAAACTCCCAGGCACTGAGCCAGTCTCACTCCGAGACTTGGCTGCGCCCTGGCTATCACGTCCCTCTGTACTGCAACACACCAATGCTTTATTTTATATAAAGATGTGCCTGAACTGCGGAAATCAGACTTTGATTTTGAACACATTCCTGTCTGTGGTTGGTCTGTCACCAGGATGTAGAGTCTGGGCTGATGGTAGATGAAGATGATGTTCTGCAGGTCTTTCCGAAGAAGCTCTGGGATGTTCACATCAGCAGTTCCAGCTCAGGCCCATCTCTAGTTTTCTATTACCTATTGAACAATAGGGTGTATGTAAATATAAGTATCTTTTCAATGATGAAATGAAATGCTGCTATATACTGCTGTTGAGGTATTTATGGAGTTACTCACTTAGCTTTTTAGCCTGTCATCACTATGTAGAAGTTTAGGTACATAAAATTATTTTTAAAGGGTAGAATTTCTTGAGAAGTGAATGCAATTACAAAAGTGAAAGGGAATAAGTAACCCTTTGCCCGAGAGTACGATAATTTTCTGCCATATTCATGTTGTGTGCTTGCACAAGACACAGTGATATGTTCTTAGATCCAAAGTGGGATTAAAATGACAGAATTTACACTTTGACTCTAGTATCCCAAATGTTGACTGCCTAAAACACTTAGCCTCTAAATACTATATTAAAAATATTGCAAGTATATTTCTAGAGTATTTTTTAAGCTATAACTTTTATTTTGGTGTAGTTACCTATGTTTGCCTTTCTTTTTTTACTCCAATTGTTTCTGCCTAAATGTGCCATAGTTTGAGACTGGTTGCATGTTTAGCTGAGAGTATAAAGTATGAATACAGATGAGTTTAGCATGATACGGGCTCAGGATTAGCACTTTCTCCTAAAGGTTGTTGATTTTATTTATATCCTCATACAGCTTTAAAGGCATGTTCTGTAAGGCCAAAAATCACAAAAGGGATTTGTAGCTCATTATTTCCATCCAAATGTGTTTGGGTTTGCAAGAAGAGGTCTAAAAAGATGGTCACCAGATGCTGTCTGATTTTCAGTGATGTCAATGGTAAAATGTCCTCACTGAGAGATAATCCTGGTGCATGACATAACCCACAAGCAAACCAACCCGAGACCCACGAGGTCTCCTCAGTGGAACATTAAGTGTTAAAAACTATATGGAGAGTTAGAGAGACAGGACATGTCAAGGAGCAGCTTGCAAGGACTGGGATCTACTTTCAACTCAGATGCTGATCTGCTGTTTACTAGCAAGTAATTTTGCCTCTCTGTGCCTCAATTTACCCATCTATATAATCAAGACAAAAATACTTACCAGCTCTGTGGCAGTATTTTCAGAGATATAGATGCATCCTATTTGCATAAGCAGGTACACGTCATTATATCAAATATGCTGACATTAAATAAATGTATTTGGACACATCCTCACCATAATTATTCCGGAAACAAACATTTCCCAGTGTGCTTTTTTGATCCGTTTGCCACAGAAGAGCGACAGCAGCAGACAGGCTGAGAGCTGCTCCTCTGCTTGTCCAAAGTCTTTGCTCTCAACTCTTCCACAGCTCCATGGCAGAGAGAGATGAGAAAATCTGCACAGGGTAGTTTTGCCTTTAGATTCCTGTCTAAGTACAGTTGACTACATTGCACCCAAATTTAAGGTGATCTTCAGAAAGGTACTTGTAGAAGTATACTGGAAGCAGATGTAGGTCTTCAGAAAAGAGAGGCTAGAAAGATGGTGCCGTTGAGGAATGATTTCTGATGTTTGCTGATGTGATTTAAGATTGCATTTAATAATCTACAGACTACTTGCAAAGGTTTTATAAAAGAGGCTTCCTTATTATGATATAATTAAATGCAAAGGGAAGGAAATGTGCTTGATTGATATGGGCTTCACTAAACAGTGACCCTGAATCTTGGGAACTGGCAATCCAAAATACAGCTTTCCAAGCATTTTGAGTTTGATTTTAGCCACCAAAATATCAGGTCTGGAAAGGTCATGGATAGCTCTGTTCACAAAATAGCCAGATTCCCCGCAGATTAAAAGGTGGCCAGTTTCTACGCAGAAGTTAAATGCTCTGCTCTGACCTCTCTACCACCACCAGACAGACTCAGAAAACTGCTGTGTTCAGTCTGGGGGACAGCATCAACTCAAAATTTCTTCTCCAGGATCACCACTAGCAGACACAAGCAGGCAATGCACTTTAAGAGCCTGAGCTGCAAAGTGTTGAACTTCCTCAGTCCTCAGCAGCGCCAAGAAGGTGGAGCTGAAGCCCCAGCCCTGCTATCCTCCCTGGCTCAGACCCTGGCTTAGTGGTATGACCAGGAAAGCATCTCTACCTTGGATAGATGCTGCAAAAACAGCAACAGAAGGAAAGAGGAGAGTTCTACTAAGTATAAGATTATAAATATATTGATATATATCTATACAGAGACCTAATTGTCCAGTCTTGCATGCCATATGGTCACAGCATGTCAAGCGAGTGTGGGCCTCCTACTCCAACCAGGTCATGACCATAGATGCTGCCAAGCAAAGGAGAATCAGGCCTGTGGTAGATATGTATTTACGATACTCCCTGCACCTGTACAAACAAAAATATATTATTTTAAACTGCAAAATAGTGTGTTTAAATCAATGCATGAATGTAAATATTCTAAGATTTGCCTTCTTGACTGTGTACCACATGTACAGATGAAAACGAATATTGTTTATAGGAAATCTGTATCAGTGGTTAAATGACTAAAGAGAAAAATATCAGAATTAATGTTGTCATGTTTCTCAAACAAGCCATTAATGTATATTTAGTATTTAAGGATATTGCTCAATAAATATGTTCCGTACCAAAAACTGTGTTGCATATACAGATTGTGCAGTACCCTATTTTAAAAAGGCACCATAACTAATTTTTATTTTAAATAAAAATGTACTTGTAAAAAGTTTCCTGTGTCCTGTCAGCTATGTAGTTGAGAACAGAGCCTAGCTGAGAACAGAGCATTGAAGAGAAATGCCGAAGGGAGAAATGGCTGCAGAGCCATGGCTGCACTTCTCTTACTGCCCAAATTTACCCTGCATGCTTGCACACTTTTTGTTCCGATTGTGGGGAAGCTCAAGGCTGCTGATCATGCCTGTGTCTGGCTGTGTTCTTTATCTCCTAACCCTGCAGTTTGAGTGCACTGCTGGTGCTTTGTAAACAAAGGAATTACACTTGTACATTCCTACAACCCCCCCCAAAGCTCAAGAAACCCCTTTATGCCAAAGGAGATGAAGTTTCCCTAACAACATACTCTAGTTTCAGAGCGATTTCTTTTAACTTTCACATAATACTCCATGCCTTTGTTTATTTTTATGCAAGAGATAATTATGTGCACCATTCAATGTTTTTAACTCCCTGTGTCAACCAGACCCACCCTGTTCCATGCAAGAACAAAGGCAAAGTATGGACCAGTCCTTTAACAGACCAACACTTGCTTGCAGTAGCTAAACCTGGATCCTTTGGGATTCACCCCTCAGTTTTAGGCCTTTAATAGAGAGTGGTGAAGAGCGCAGTCACTATGGGGTCTTCTGAAGCCAAGGAGGTGTCACAACCTGAACCCTCCCTCAGAACAGGGCTTTTCCTTCCCCAACCACAGAAGGAGCCTAAACTAACTCCTCCTCAGTGACAGCCAGGTGACAAAGTAAGGCCACCTGGATACCGGCAAGGGGGTAGGGGAATTTTCACAGAATCACAGAATAACCAGGTTGGAAGAGACCCACCAGATCATCGAGTCCAACCATTCCTATCAAACACTAAACCATGCCCCTTAGCACCTCGTCCACCCGTGCCTTCAACACCTCCAGGGAAGGTGACTCAACCACCTCCCTGGGCAGCCTGTTCCAGTGCCCAATGACCCTTTCCATCAAAAATTTTTTCCTAATGCCCAGCCTAAATCTCCCCTGGTGGAGCTTGAGGCCATTCCCTCTTGTCCTGTCCCCTGTCACTTGGGAGAAGAGGCCAGCACCCTCCTCTCTACAACCTCCTTTCAGGTAGTTGTAGAGAGCAGTGAGGTCACCCCTCAGCCTCCTCTTCTCCAGGCTAAACAACCCCAGCTCTCTCAGCCGCTCCTCATAAGGCCTGTTCTCCAGCCCCTTCACCAGCTTTGTTGCTCTTCTCTGGACTCACTCCAGAGTCTCAACATCCTTCTTGTGGCGAGGGGCCCAGAAATTAACACAGGATTCGAGGAGCGGTCTCACCAGTGCCGAGTACAGAGGGAGAATAACCTCCCTGGACCTGCTGGTCACGCCGTTTCTGATACAAGCCAAGATGCCATTGGCCTTCTTGGCCACCTGGGCACACTGCTGGCTCGTGTTCAGTCACTGTCAACCAACACGCCCAGGTCCCTCTCCTCCAGGCAGCTTTCTAGCCAGACTTCTCCTAGTCTGTAGCACTGCACAGGGTTGTTGTGCCCCAAGTGCAGGACCCGGCATTTGGCCTTGTTAAACCTCATGCCATTGGACTCAGTCCAGTGGTCCAGCCTGTTCAGATCCCTTTGCAGAGCCTCCCTACCCTCCAGCCAATCCACACTTCCACCCAGCTTAGTGTCATCCGTAAACTTGCTAAGGGTGCATACATTATTTCAAATGTAGGGGCACCTTGGTTGCCTTTAATTCCCAAGACAGCATTCCGTAACAGTTTTTGTTGGTCCATTGGAAATGATTTCGTATCCCAGTTTAGAGAAGCCCTTAAATGGGACAGACCAAGACTAATGCAAAGTGATCAGTGGCAGTTTAGTGGATCACAGCAATAACCGTTATGCCATATACAATGATATCCAGCAGACTTAAAATACCAGACATGCTTTGCAAAAGTAAACTTCCACTTTAAAATCTCCTTGTAACCACTGTGAAAGAAAAATGCTTCCAGAAGGCCTTGGCCCCTGCTTCAGACATCAAAGCTGCTGGGTCAGCCTGCAGCAGAGGGAGAAGGATGTCACTTTGAAGAGGAGACTGCCACAACTGCGAAGAGACCGCTGGGAGTCCTGCTAACAGTAAAAATATTAGCCTAGAATTCACTGCCATTTGGCTGAGATCTCGTCACGCTTTAGTCATGGTAGGTGGTCATAGGAACCAGTGCATAAGCATGTCAAAAACTACTCAAGTACCAGTGCTCTTTAGCAAGCAGTGAGGGTATTGGGTGCAACTCTGATGAGACTGGAACATAGCAGAATATCTCCAAACCTTAAATCACAGTTATGTCTTCAGTTTAGCTGAAAACATTGCTAAATAATATGAGACACAACAACTTGCCGTGCTGAAGAACTTGGTGTTGCCTGGTGTGCACATCCTCCACTGCTCCATCACTGGGAACAGCCTTACAATACCAAGAGAGAAATTAGATTACTGGGATTTAATATTATTTGGAGAGGGAGCAAGAGATTTGTAATGAGAGAGACGCGATGTCTTATGTGATTTGGATAATATGCAATCATTATCGATTGCATTTCACTGGTTTCATCTGGACACATGCATTGCCAAGGTCTACATCATTTTAATAGATGTCCAGTATAATTAGTTTCATACAGCTTTCTCCATCTCTGAAAGATGCTCAGATTTGGGCATGCTTGATTCATGCGGGTGTAGTCTTTGCCTCCAAAACAATCAGATGTTTAAAAAAAATCCTGCAACTGATGTTTTAGTATGTATGTCTTCAGTTACTGAAGTGTTAATGTTCCCAATAGATACTGCTTTTCTGTCAAAAATATCCCTTCAGAGCTAATCTTCCAATTAAAGATTTTATCTAAGACATTTTCTTAAGGTTCTTTCATCACTGTTACATCTTCAACCATTTTAAAAACACAGAAACAATTGTCTAATTGCAAGCTAGGAGAGA
Source organism: Phaenicophaeus curvirostris (assembly GCF_032191515.1). Classification (NCBI taxonomy): domain Eukaryota; kingdom Metazoa; phylum Chordata; class Aves; order Cuculiformes; family Cuculidae; genus Phaenicophaeus; species Phaenicophaeus curvirostris. Next base: position 52,809,716 of record NC_091396.1, on the reverse strand, counting down.
ATTTGCCCTTGAAAGTGGCCTGGCTTTAATTAATTTTATTAGTATTCAGGAAAAAAACACTGGAAATATTAATACCAAGATTTCTAGCATGTTTTGAACTTGTTTTATTTTTGGTTCTACTTAAACCAAAAGCTCAGTGCCACGTTCAAACAGTTGTTCTGCTACTCCTGCCTTGCACCATGACACGGTTTGATATGGGGACTAGCACTGAGCATCTGACCAGTGCTTGTGCCATGTGGGTGGCCTCCTGACCCAGCCTGTCCTGATGTAAGTATCCACACTGTGCTGCAAATACTGACAAGGGCTCCTTACCTGACCAGCTAACACGTAGCGCACAGGAGGCCCTGGCAGCCACGGTGAGAGGCAGCAGTGCCTGGGTGAAGTGCATGGCCCCTGAAGGGGAACTTTCTGGGGAGAGAGAGGGATGGAGTACTTGCTCGGTGCAGGATGGAGCTCCAACACCCCTTTTGTGCCCCTGGTACAGTCACTGAACTATTTAAGGTACAGAAAAAGAACAATTGAGGATGAGGGTGTCTGCTCAGACTCCCTTTATTGTGTATTATGAAATTACATAAAAATACACTTCAGAAAGAAGCATTACAGCACTGACCAGAGTTTCTGATCAACCTCCAGCGCTGCTGGAGAGCGAGCTGGACAGGGCAAGTGTGGTGCATGGAGACCCACCTCTGCCTCCCTTAACAACTTATAAAAGAAAATCCTACAGGCATTAATTTTTACCTCACTGTGTAAGTAGTAAGGCTTTAACAAGCTGCTTTTATCGTGAGTGCTGGCTAGATACATCTGATCTTTTTGGCTTGTTGGTTTCCTTAGTCTGTGAGCTCTCATTTAAGAACAAAAACAACAGTTAAATGGTATTTATATATATCTGCTTAAAAGTATTTTATGTTATACATCACTGTGGCTGAAAGAGAAAGGAAGTTTCTTAGTAAATAGCAGCTGGCTGCTTTGCTTTCCTATGCAACAATATAAATTTCACAGACTCATTTTCGTGCAGCACAAAAAGAACTCAGAGCTGGAATGTGAATAAATTTCTCTTTAGGTTTGGCATCGCTTCCCCCTGCACATGAAAACAGAAATGCTTTCAGTATTTAAAGTTTCATTTAACACAGTCGTAGTCGGAAGCAAAAAAGAAAATAAAAGGAAAAGCAGGGGTATGGCATACACATCCCGGTGAATGAGCTTGTGAGGCAGAGACAGCCTTCCCTATTTTGATTTGTAATTTGAGGATAATTCAACTAGACATTTCAAGCAATTTAAACATTCATGCATTGTCCAGCACCAAAGCATGAACTGTTCAGCAGCAAACTAGACCTGACAGCCTTAGCAGGCTGAGTAAAAATCCCAATGTTTAAAATGAAAAGCCCTCACCTAATTGATGCCTACCGGAAAATTAAAAAAAAAAAGGGGGGGGGGGGTGCAAAGGGGGACAAGGGTAGTGAGAGAAGTACAAACGGCAGAATGAGGCATATATCCTGGCTGGAGGCTTGACACCTCATTTGCAGCCATTTGCCTAACAGAGTATTTCAAAGCCTGTATGTTCCTTTTAGAGAGAGATTAAAATACAAATGCACCTGATCACCCATCTGCTCCACCTCTGCGGTGGCAGCTGAAAGGCAGGCAGGCATTGAGGAGCAAAATGGAAAGGAGCTGCAGCTGCTTATGAAAGTCACATCCCTCTGGCCAGCACTCAATAGCACTGAGGCAGTGGAAGGCATCACCTGGTGCCAACCAAGGTCCCAGCATTGTACCCATGTGGCAAGAGAAACTCCTGCCCAGACCAGCTCAGAGCCCACTCAGCATCCACAGGGAGAAGCTGGAGAGCAGGGAACACCATGGGGTGCACGGCTTTGTGCCCACATGAGGGATAAAACGCTGTGTACAATAAGAATGCAAGAATTTCAGTGGGAATTTAAAACAAGAGTATTTCAGAGCCTTGTTTGCTTTAAATATGTTGTCCCTTGTGACCTTTGAATTCAGGGGAAGGAAAGCTTCCCCAACAAGCTGTCCTGGAAGCATAAGGTCACGCTAACCTATCTACTGGCTGGCAGACAAGACTGCCTCGATGGACACAGATTTGTGCTACTCAAAGTCACTCTTTTGGTAACAATATTTAGAGGCAGGAGATGAAAACATCATGAATCATCATGTAAAGCATTTCTGGCAAGCTACGTGCCTTTGGTGTCCATTCAACACTTCCTCGAAGAGTCTCCAGACCAGAAAATCACATGCAAAACTTTTCAGGAATGTATCACACCTCTCCCCTTTTCATTTCAGGCATTATGCAGGATCAGTTTTGGATGGTGAAAACCCAAAAAGTACATACGGTATTATGCAGGTGCCAGATACAGTGGTAATTTTCCTTGAGCCTTTCTATTTAAACACCAATGAGCTTATAACCTATTCAAGTGTGAACAGTTTGTGTTAGAATTTTCCACATTGACTGACAGTTGCAAGCTGACCTTTGTATTTGTCTAAGAGTTGCAGAAGAATAATTAGGTTGCTTCCAAGAATTATATTTGTGGAGAAGGTATTAAAAAAAGTCCCAGCAGTAATTTCTGGCTGTTGAATTGAGAATCTCTAATTCTTCTAGTCTTTGGAGAAGGTATTAAATTTAGCATTAGTATTTATGCTTTAGCAGTAAATTTATGCTTTTATTGCCAGTTACAAGCATCTGGAAACTCCTGGTTCCCCTTCTTTACAGACCACTTGAATTGCACAAATATATCCTCTAAAAAGTCGACCTGCTGTAAAGTTGCCCCACCGTTGACACTCCTATTAAAATTAAGATACTGGATTTCAGTCAATTCTTGTCCAAGAATTTTTCAGTTCAGTATCTGTGACTAAAGTCAAGGGTACAAGTGAATAAATGCAATTCAGCTCATTTGTTTTAAAAGCTATAGTTTTGAAGGATCAAAACTATTTGGAAATTCAAAATTAGTAGTGAATTTTACCATAAAATATTTGCAATATTTAGAAATGGAATGGAAAAGAGGGTACCCTGAAATGTCAGAACATTTATTCTGGGCATTAAAATATGTCACAGACTCAGACACAGAAGAACAGTTGAATATTCCAGCTCCAAAATGTTTGAGAGTGGCCCAAAACACAATCTTTCGATTTTGCCGAGAACAACACCACATTTTCTTTTGGCTCTACCTGAACACGTTTCTTGCTGTATTTTTTACCCCCCTAAACCTAGTAACAAGGCAAAAACTCAGTACTTGCCCAGCTCTACCAGGACATTGCATATTTATCTCTACCAAAGCTGAGGTTTGATTTGTTCTCCTCATTGTCTCCTCTGTCTAAAACAATAAGTGAATGCCCAACTTCTAGAGGAGGATGTTCTCATCTTCAAATATTTAGGTAAAAAGAGCTCTTAGTAGAATATTAGCACCACTTAGCAGAGATAAGCATAGTCTCACCAAAGGAGAACATTCCTACTTATTGTGTTAGTGGGAATGAAGGATATTTTCAACATCTCCCAGTTGAAACAGATGATGCTGGTCATACATGCAGGTAGATACAAACCCTCAGCGTGAGAAATCCCTCAGATGAGTGACCACATGAATCTACTCTGCCTTCTTCTTTCCTGGTACCCTGGGCAGTGCTCAAAAAAAGCCACAATTCAACAGCTATTCAAACATGCCGGCGGTGTGTAGGCACACCAACACACACATGCAGATATATGCATACACAGTGCCTGTCCAGAAGACAGCAGCAACTATATGCCATTTTCCGTGACAATGCAGCAACAACTGTTTCAAGTCATCTATTTAAGCAAGCTTTTCTCCCTGCCCCAGTCATTGAGACAAAAATGTTATAATCTGATCCTCCTTTGAAAAATGTCAGTAGGAAAATGGAGTGGGAGTTATCTCTGGGTTTATCCTTTTCCTAACTTTTTTAGGTACTGATGATGCACGTCTGAATTATTCTGGCTTTATGGGGATGGAGGAATGCATCTGATAATTGAAAAAAAGTACAGATTCAGCAGCTATGTTATTTTTTAACTTGTGCCTCATCACCTGAAATATGAACTCAGGTCTCCAAATTGGGGTTTCAGTGGCATTTAAGCAACTCATCATTTTGAGATTATGATCTTTCTGACTCACAGCTGTATTTAGGAAAGTTGTCGAGGAAGACAAAATTTCAAATTTATTAAGCAGTTCCCCAGCTGAGGCAACAGACTGTATGGCACCAACAGGGTCACTGCCAGCTTCACTGGCCCTGCTAAAAGCAGTAGAAATACTCCATAGCAATACACATGGGAAAAAGCACCAGAAGTTTATTTTAGTAATTATAGTTTAATGTAGGAATTGTGTTCTTAAGATAACCACAGAATATTTAGCCAAGCACTTTGTAGAATTAAAATTTACCATTTCTAAGCAAAAAGAAGTCTTCTTTAAAATGCTGTTTACAGTAAAAACAGGAGCCTGATCCATGGTAAGTTTGAGGGACAATCTCAATTCAACATTCCCTTTAAGAAATTTTTAAATAATGAAAACAAGTCTTGTGGTGAAATTAACATTGTGTTAGCTGCTGTATAAACACAGTGAGAGACATTCTCTTTCCAGCACAGTGTATCCTGAACAGGCTCAACTTTTGCTGTCAGTGCCTTGAGGGATATTGATAATACTGGAGTTTCATTTGTTATATTGGGATAAGAGGGTTATTCTCAACACCTGTGATTGTGAAGCTACGCCTCTGAATACCTGAGGCAGGATTCCTCTCAACTAATTTTAACCAAACTAAAAATTTGGTGTTCATTATCTATAAATTATCAAGAATCTTGTCATCAGAGGAGAAATACAGCACCTCCAGATGGCAACTCCTCTTACGCTGAAATAAGTATCTATGCCTCGGGGGGCTGAACAGCCTCAGCCTGTTTGGTTGCACAGGGACAACTGCTGTAACACGGGATGTGGCTCCCAGGGTCTGAATTTGTTGATGGTGAGAGGGCAGATGCTGCGGCATGCAGGCATTTTAGCAGAGGTTTATCATCCAGACTGATAATGTCAGACACCCATCCTAGTGGAGAGTGCAGAGTAGGAATAGTCAATCCAAAACTGTACATCTTCATACAAACTTCTACTGAAAATTCAACCTCATTCTGGAAAACTTAGTAGATTAATTCATACAGAACAAGAGTTTAGAAAATTTGAAGAAAAGCACCGTGTGTGTGTGCAGATTAGTCCAGCCTGAGTAGAGGAGTGTTGTTTTGTAAATAAAAATCCTCGGGCAAACAATACGCTGAGGTGGCTTGCACAATCTGGACAGGCGTGCACTGAGCCTGACAACTGAAAAGCCTGCAGCACATCCTACTCATTCCCAGTTGGCACTAGCTAGTGCAGGCTTCCACAGTGACTGTGGGGTCACAGCTACTCAATGGCTCATCTTAGAATCATAGAATCATAGAATAACCAGGTTGGAAGAGACCCACTGGATCATCGAGTCCATCTTCCCTCCCTGGAGGTAGAAACCCAGACTAGGACCTCACGAGTGTCTAGAGAACACATGGGAGAGGATTCCAGAGTCCCAGCCCAGCTTTCTGGCAAGGCCATCTCTCCAGTATGGAAGCAAACATGGAAATGCAAGTTACAAATATCAAAACATGAAGCAACCCCTCCCCACAACCCATTCTCTTTTTTAGGTTAAGAAAAATTGCAGCAGCCTTAAGACAACTCCTTCAAGACTGTTTTTTATCTTGGGTTTTTTTTGAGCAGTTTCTCACATAAAGGAAAACTACTCAGACATGTAAATGAGGATGAAAATGTCTTTGAACTGACTCGCCTCTAGGGCAAGGGGCCCATTCTGTCCAAGCTGGCTGGTCACACCCCATCTACAAGAATGACTGGAGGTGCCCAAAAAGCCAGCTTATCCTATATGATGGCTGCAGTCCATCACCGTCACCTGAATTCAGCATGCACTGCACAGATGTGACCTTTCTCCAAGGGAACCAAGCAGCTGAAAGCAACATGACACTCCATCAGCTTAGGAAAGCTTAAAAGCAATCAGCACTGAGTTTGCGTCTATGGGTTTTGAAGGATTTTCTGCCTTGACTTACATCTAAAGCAGAAACGAGAACGAAATAATCTAAAAAAGAAAATCTAAAATGCATAAGCCACCAGCCCACGTTTCCCAAACATTTCCAGCTCTCAAGCCCCATTTACTCCAGGAAAATAAACCTTTATTCCAGGAAAGTCCCTATTTATATTATTTGTAGTATGAACAGAATTTTTTAAAAAACTTTCTCACAATTGTTTTTCAAACCTGCTCACTGCCCTGCTGTTTACTCAAACAACTTGTCTGTACAAGGGGAGATGTGCTTCAGAACAATTTCTCTCAGTCAGGTTGTGCATCAGTACCTTTACAGTTTGCCTGGAAAACAATCGTAATTGTTTTCTTGTTTTGATCTGTATTAACTTTGAACTGTACCTGAATTAAGCCTGTAAATAATGTGTATGAACAAGACATATCATCAGCTGAGGCTGTAAACCCTTGATGGACTGGAGAAGATTGCAGAAGGGGATCCCAGCTATGAAAGGCAGTGCAGGGTGTACAGTGTCGAGCAGATGATCCAGACTGACAATGATTAAGGATCTGCTGGTGCTGCAAGATTTAAAGAACTGAGGAGTGAAGGCAGAGTTGTATGGGTAATGTTTTTTATAGGGTGGTTCACTACATGGACTCATTTCAGTGGCTGGGCTCCCATGGACTTGGCTGGTGTAGGAGCTGGCTGCTGCTGAGTTCGTGTTCAGGCTTCTGAATCGAAAGAGAGTGCTGGTACATATCACGCAAAGTTTGGGGGTTTAAGTAAATTAGAGTGTTTGTTGAAACTAAAGTAAGAAAGGTTTGTCTGAAATATCCTTTTGCATAAAGGGCACAGTTTAAAATTATACTGGAGATTCAAACAATTATTCCGTATTACATTCTGCAAATTTTATTCCATACTTACTATGCTAGGAGCCAAACTAATGAGATGCACAAGTGGTGAGATTCTTGTCTGCTTCGGGGGGACACCTTCAGAAATGAAGACAGAATACACCCACGTATCATATGATAGTTATAACCAACCTACAATAAATTAGACATGACAATTGTATGCTAAAGAATAACCTACATTTTGCATTTGTTGTGATGATTCACAGCAATGAACTTGACCCAAAAAATGCTACAGAAGTGCTCAGTGGTATTAATAATAATCATTATCAGAGAATTCCCAGATGGACTAATTCTACTTCCTTTCTGCAACAACTCCGGTTTCCTTTTATTCAGCATGTTCATTTTACTCTCTTCTAATTAAATGTGATTTTCTCAGCAGATGCCTTTATTTTTTCATTCAAATATTTGACTCAGCAGAGCTGAGCAATGGACACCCCATCCTGCTAACCAAGTTGGCGCTCTGGCTCTGCCTTACAGCCCCGTGCACCGCATGCAGCCGTCCTCGGAAAAAGCCACAGCTCTGGAAATTCACTGAAGGGAAGAGCTGTCACATTTTGATGAGGCTTACAGTGCAGATCATGTCCTCCTCTCCAGACTGATGTCAAATGACAGTCACAAGACTGCCTGTGAGTTCTTGATACAAGTTTTAGGAATCAGTATGATAAATGACACAGGCTACTGGGTCCTTGAAAACACAATCTGGAACTATTCTGGAAAAGAAAGGTGTTGGTTTTTTCCTGGATCTTCATCTTCGTGATTCAAAATAATTCAACAAAAAGATTTTTAGTGAAGAGCCACTCCTCCATATGCTTTCATAAATACAACTATGCCCCACTATACCCAACTTGCATCCACAAGCCAGCTGTGGAGACTGCCCAGCAGCTCAAGGAGAATTGCCAGCTGTATGGAAAGCAAATTTACAAAATTAGGTAACATGGCAGGAATTTTTTTCCCCATGACCTCTGGCAGGCTGGTAGACACTGTGCAAGGCTGTAGAGATGCACTGTCTTGTACTCGCCTTATGGTACAAGAACCTCTGGATGATGTCAGATGCTTTGATGCAGGCACATAGACAACCATCTCCAGATACAGCACTGCAGCTCATATAAGCATTTGTTTATTCTTTGCTAGTTGCCTACCTGGATCTCATTTCATTGAGAGCTGGTTTGTTTGTTTGTTTTAAGGATAAATGCTTTCTGGATTTAGCTTGTACTTTAAAGCTTTGGACAAAGGAAGAATCAAAGCCTTGTTTTCTGGATGGTGAAAGCATAAGAGCAAACAGGGAAATGCCCTCATGTCACATTTGCATTAGCCTTCCTGGTTCACAAAGAGCACAATTGGCCTCACTCTTAGCCAGCATCAGTGAATACAGCCTCAAAGCTGAGGTAAACTGAGGCAACTAATTTGGAAACACAAAATCAGGGCCTGCAAAAACCTTAGCTGAAGCAGGGAGAATTGTGTTTCCAGTTCCCTGTGGACCCAGGGGTAATTATTTCCATATGCACCCATCAGCTCCCTGAAGGCAATTGTGACTCCTCAGACAGAGCCCCTTCAGTTCCCCGAGAGGACGTATGCCCTATGTTTACCAGCAGCGGATGCCGTAGAAAAAGATAAACTAGGGGAAAAGGTCATTTATCTGATCCCATTTCCCAGTCACTAATCTCAAATGATGGAGGTAACAGAACTGACACCATTCTTCAAAATTTTGTTCTCTTTTGTTTTGTCTTTTACCTTTTCTCTCTTTTGTTCAATATCTTAATTATTTTGTGGTTGATCTTGTTTCTATAAGTGGCTTTTCTTTTCTCCCATTACATTTTTTTCCCTCACAAAAAAAACAAGGTACTAAAAGAAAGAACTGTCTTACAGGTCACATCAAGTTCTGATAATAAGTCACCCAAGAACAGAAATAATACATAGTTTCGCCCCACTAATGACTGCATGCTGCAATTTGTCCTTCCCATAGAATTACACTGTTTTGTGCAAACTAGAGCAGCTGCCATAAACCTGCTCCATTCATAGAAATAGGCTGAGATCTTCCAGTAATTAAAGGGGGCCTGCAGGAAAGATGGGGAGGGGCTCTTTATCGGGGAGTGCAGGGATAGGACAAGGGGTAACAGGCTTAAGCTGGTAGAGGGGAGATTTAGATTAGATATCAGGAAAAAATTTTTTACTGTGAGAGTGGGGAAACATTGGAACGAATTACTTAGAGAAGTCGTAGATGCCCTATCCCTGGAGGTGTTCAAGGCCAGGCTGAAATCAGATGATCTTTAAAGTCTCTTCCAACCCAAACCATTCTATGATTCTATGATTCACTTGGTAAATAATTGTGTAGTCCCATTGGAGTCAAGGAAATTCAGTTTTATCAAAAGCAAAGATCTAAGCCCTTTGCTCCCTTCACCAAGACGTTAGGAGAAAAAAAAAAAAGCAGTCTTACTGTGTGCCAGTATCTGCCTTATTCCCTCCTCCATTCGTTTTTACTGTGAATGCTCCTGCACAGCAGTATGCCCTCTGCCTGAAGCTCAAGATATTTTCATTAGCTTATCTCCATTATTTAAACAAATGCAGAACACTTCTCCAGACAGGTTGTGGGGCGCCAGTTTATCTGCATAAATATAATAATAAGCCTTCATCCACAATATCCAGCTTCTCATATAAAGTCACTCACTGCCTGATTAATGTTCTGTAAATAGGGGGATCTCCATGCCACAGTACTAGATGTACTGCCCTTCTTATTTGATCTGGCTCAGCTCTGTTTCTCTACTTTGCTTCTTGTTTTGCTTTTCTGATGTCACCTGATCACTTGCCATCTTAATGTTTTTTGTTAAATAAGTTGTACCAGTTTGAAGAACAATCATGATCTGTTTAATGTGACCAGTGTCACACATTCAAAGAAGTTTAGCCTTAATACTTTTACCTTGTTTGTCAGGGGCAAAGGGTAGCAAACTTTTCCTTTTATTTTATTTTATTTTTATTATTATTTTATTTTTTTTATTATTTTATATTTATTATATATTTATATTATTTTATTTTTTATTATTATTTTATTTTTAATAATAAATGTTATCTTTGTCTGTGCTGCCCATGAAATCTTGCCATAGTCAGAATACCCCAGGGCCAAGTATGATATCACGTCATTACTTGAAAAGAGGGTGCCCATAGTATTTATTTTATGCTGGGATTTATATGAAGCTATAGTACAGCAAACCAGAGAATCAACACAGAACTTTTTGGTTAACATCTCACATAGGGCTCTGAGGATCGTTTATTTCTTTTAAATGTTAGATTATGAAAAAAGCTGTGTATTTTCCTTATGACAAAGCTGTATATTTTCCTTATGCTCTGGCTTCCAATAATTTTACAAATTATAGAGGGCTTCTCAGAAACATAATCCTATAAATGTGGCCTTATGTGCAAACAGCATTTCAAATGCCTTCTTCTAGCAGTTCTAGCTGTGCTGCTTAGGACAATATACTTTTTATACTACCTGCAAATCTTGGCAAGAAGTAGAAAAGGACATTGTCTTTAAAAAATGTGGCAGGTCACCATGTTCACCTGAAAGATAAGATATATTATCTAATACGTCAGTGAAAATAAGATGGAAGGTGGCTTCTTTTTGAGCAAAACACAGGAAAAAGGAGCTGTAAAAGTCTGTCCAAGTTTTATGATTCATCTATTGGAAAAGAAGTTTCAGAAGGAAAGAAGAAGCTGCAGAAGGATAGTTAGGAATTGATAGGATAAGTTCAGTTATTCTGGCACTGTGTGTACATATCACGAGAGATATTCTGTCTCCAAAGAACTGAAGAGATAGCAAAAGCTAGGAGAAATATTACTCCTTTTGGAAAACTGAGAGTTTGTAGGACAGTGACCTGCACAAAAAAAAAGGACGCTCACAAGGAATAACCCAGAAGTCCACACTTCTAGGGATGCCCATAGCATCAGGGAAGTCTCTGCAAAAGTCTGGGAAGCTGCCTCTGTGTTTGAAATCTAACCATGTCAGCATGGCCCTAAACCCCCCAGGAACCACCTTTGGAGACAGCTACATTCTGAGCCACAACAATCCGTATTCTGTCACTGTCTGTGGTACAAATTACTGCCTTTTAATGCTGCTTTTTCCTTGGCATCTTTATCATTGGAAGAAATTTATTTTCTTTCAGTGGAGAAAGCATTTCAAAGGCACGGTATCTTTCCCTAACTTTCTTAGAGAGGAATAGGAGGTCATAGATGCTGACATTTGCTTGTAACCACTTCAAACATCTGTAGACCCTCATGGTTTGCTTGGCCAAATCTGTTAGGACTGGAAGGTTTCTATTTTTCTTTCTAGCTGGGGAGAAAGTTCATAAAAGAAAAGGAACATGCCTCAGAAAAGCATTTCAAACAGAAAACTATCTACCCTGAAGAACTGAAGACAAATTTTGCTATATTTATCATTTTCATAGCAGAGAAGGTCAAAATGTGAATTTAACCCACAAAATCATCAAAGCCTTGTAGGCTTCAACTAGTCGTTGGCTTTTTGTTTTATATTAAAATGTTCTGTAGAAGGTACAAGGTATTGAGGCAACACAAGGTCAGAAAAAATCAGATTAAAATTAACAGTCCACAAGCATGGAATGGGAAAAAAAAAAGGAAAAAAAATGACAAATCAAAACAATGACAAAAAAAACCCACCAGGAAAAACTATGCAGAACCGCTTCTGTTACAGAGAGAGACAAATCCATTAAGATAATCAGTTAAGCAACTGATGTTCTGACCTGGCATTTTTTTCTTCGTTTAGGATCATTCATTCTTCTTGCAAGAAGACGTCTCATTATTTCTTATTTAAACAAAGCTCAACATATAGGCATTCTTCCACAAATGATTTGCTGAGAAATTTTTCCTCTGAACAGTCACAAATGGAAGCTTGAACAATGTGACCTATTACATAAGTTCTGTCTTTCTTTTCTCTTGTGAGCCAATGACCTGAACTTTATAACAATTTCCTTTATACCTCCCTCCACAATTAGTTTCACTCCTAAATAAGTTTATTTTTAAGGTTTTTAATTAAAAAAATAAAACAAAACCAGGAGATTGATGACAGGAAACTTGAATCATAGAATCACTAGATTGGAAAAGACCTCCAAGATCATCAAGCCTAACCATACCTGTCTACTACTAAATCATATCCCTAAGCACTTAATCTACCTGGTTTTTAAACATCTCCAGGGATGGTGACTCAACCACCTTCCTGGGCAGCCTGTTCCAGTGCTTCAGAACCCCTTCTGTGTTTTCCCTAATGTCCAACCTGAACCTCTCCTGGCACAGCTTGTGGCTATTCCCTCTCATCCTGTCACTTGGGAGAAGAGGCCAGCACCCACCATCCTACAACCTCCTCTCAGGTAGTTGTAGAGAGCAATAAGGTCTCCTGTCAGCCTCCATTTCTCTAGGCTAAGGGACCCCAGTTCCCCTAGATGCTCCTAAGACTTGTTCTCCAGTCCCCTCAATCTCTTCATCTAGGTCATTGATATTGAACAGAACTGGACCCAAATGTAAATCCTTGTTCTGTCATGTTCTTCTTGTAAGACAGGGACATGACAAACCAAACCAGATGCCCAGCAGATATCTGACAGAGAAATCCAAAAGTCATGGCTTTGGAGTGCTTCTTCAGCTGCTGCCTGCCTGGAGAGGGGCTTAAAATTGCAGGCTGCTGGGAGCCCCCAGTGAAGTAGCTGTGTTCTAGGCATGCACATGACTCCATCCATCCAACCAGCACTGAGTGCTAAACCTCATCAGGTATCACAAACTCATCATTTTGTATCACAAACTGGAGTTAAGAGCCAGATTCAAATCCTGGTATGAATCAAATCAGCAAAGCAGCTGTTCATCTGCCAGACAAGTTGGAAACACTGCCTCTCCCCATGCCACACCTCAGTGGCTGTACTTTGTGCAAGTAGAACTGAGATGAGTTAGGTGTTTAAATATGGTTTTCAAAAAATGCCAACTCTACATCAAGGCAGGCAGATGCCTCCAGGAATCATTTAGGCACGGAAGCCCATGACCTAGACCAGCCGTGGCCAGTCACCTCTATTTTGTGGTCTCCAGTGAAGACCCTCCTCCAGAAAAAGCACATGCAAAGATTGCTGCCTGTATACACAAGCTTGCTTGTCCTTATCAGCTTCCACAGCTTCTCAAAAAGGAGTCCATAGGGACCTGGTGCATTGCCAAATCATTAAGCCAGAGATGGAGATGTGTCTGTGTCCAGACTGCAGCAGTACATGGAGGTATCTTAGCTAACACTGAGTGAATCATCGTCGGAAGGAAACACTTCCATTTTCATGACAGAGTATGAGGGGGCACACAGAGGAGCTTACATGTCTTGACTCCGTTCCCTTGCAATAACTTATCTGTGCTTTTGTATTTTGTATGAATACTCATATCTTGCAACAGCACATCCATTTTCCCTTTCCTCTATCCCATACAAAAAGCTGCCACTGCAGCCAATGGATACTCCCTCACTTTATAAGACACCGAGGAAACAAATAGCTGTCCTTTTGGAAGTCTCTTCCACACTGCACTCATGCAGCAAGCAGACAAGTGAGGCTGGCCTGCTCCAAGCACCAGACACGAACATCTTCATTCCATAAAGATGGAGAAGAAAAATGAGAAGCAGGACAGGCCAACAGAACGCAGCAGGGTGGCACCGTAACATAGAATCATAGAATGGTTTGGGTTGGAAGGGACCTTTAAAGGTCATCTAGTCCAACTAATGCTGCAATGAGCAGAGACATCACAGTGTCATACCTCAAAAGGCCTTCCTACCTTTTCAGCACAATTCTGCTCCATCCCTCCACCAGGGAAGTTTCTGAGATTAAAAACTTTAAAAGCCTGCTAGTTATGGCAGGGAAAATGGATGCATTTTATGGGGTCCTTTCAGCCTCTCTGCTTCAGGATCAGAGGAGAGGAGACTGCTCACATCCATTCCCAAGCTTCCCCTATAGGAAGCACATAGCATCACCAGCTAAGGTTCTAGGATGTGAAATTAAATTGTTCCAGCATAGACTTACACACCTCCTGGGACCAGGACAGAAGGGACTGAGCAGGAAAACAGGAGCACATCAGAGACCAGATCCAAACAGCTTGTATTCTCATGCTTTTCCTATTCCATCATGCTCTCCATAAAGTGAATGACCTGGCTTGACTTTTAACGATTTAATTTTCTGAGTATGTTTTGGCATTGATCAAGAAGTTGCCTGGTTTGGATCTTAAGTGATTGTCTCTGAATTGTTACTCTCTATATGTGACTGCCGTGAGGCACGCTGTGACATTTTTGCTAAGCTAATCTGTTCCTGCCGCTGAAGCTTATTAAATGTTACTCCTCTGCCGTGCAAGGCCTGAGGTTGTTCTGCTGAGGAAAAGAAGTGTAGAAATTGAATTTGAGGAGCAAAAGTTTCCTGCAGGATCAGAATTTGATATAAGCCTTAACCCTTGACTATATCTTACTAAAATATTTCATTAAAACTACAAAAATGAAAACATCCTTTATTTTTGCAAGCAGCAATATTTCCCTTCCCTAACCTCCCAACTCACCCACACCCCCCAAAAAAAAATTTATTTTCCTTACATGTCTGGAGAAAAAAACACAGGCTGTTTTGCCAATAGGAGCCGGATTCTGCCATCCCTCCTACACTGAACCCACTCTAGAGCCAACCCAATGCTGAGATTTTGTTACTGATAATTGTGAAAGGGCAGCACTGGATTTTGGTCTGGTGTTTGGAAACTTGTGTCCTTTCAGTCATTCGGGGTGTTTGATGACTACATTTCAAACCTTTGAAGGAGTGAAAAGTTTGGACTTCTAGAAGAAGATCCCCTCAACAGCAAATCCTCCTCCATGAGCGGGACCACACACATTCCTCCTCTAGGGGAAGATGGGCTACAGCTCCCTTGCACAGAAGCAACAGTTCAACCTATCCTTCTTGCATCACAGATAGATGTCTTACACATACCGAGGAGCTACTTCAGGGCTATGAATTCCCCTAAACAGATCAGACGTTCACAGTGTCATGTATGTTCACTAGTAGCTCGGAGTCGAGAACTTTAGTGATGCAATGAACTGAAGGGATCAGAACTGAAGGGATTCAGAAAATTAAAAGCCAACTCTCTAGAGGAAATACAAGCTATTCCAACAGACTGTCAGGCTATTGTTCATCTCTTCTTCCTTCTGACTTTCTATTGCTAAGATTTTTCTTTCCCAATTTTCCCCTTTGTTTATGTTTAAGACTAACTCTTTGCCTCTTAACAGGGAGAAATATTTCATCCTAGAAATGTTTATGGGTCATTGACAATGATGCATGACTTGTGTTTTGCTCATCAATGACTTCCCAGCCAAACTTCGACTCTTTCCTGTCTATTGCTTCAATTAATCTTCCAGTTGACATTTGCCTGCCTATTAACACTAACAAAATATTGTTATGAAAATAGATCAAGTTGCCCTTCTTAGGCTATAATCAGTCTTTCTGGCATGAAGCACAGTCAGGTTCAATCTGGGCTCTAAGTTCACTTCTAAATTTCAAAACATGATGCAATCTGTAAAAGTTCAATAAATTAAACTCTCCTTCTACTCCATCTGCTATGATGTGAGCTAATCTACTTTTTCATTTAATCTTGATATGCCCTCCAAGTAAGATAGTACATCCAGAAAAAAAGTTGCAACTGAAATGTTTGTTGACTGGGTAATTTCCCCTCTACGAGTACTGAAACCTAGTAAGAATTGTCAAGTAAACTTTTGGTTTGGCTTTATTTGTTTTGCTTACTGGTCTGTGCTGAATTTTCTCCACTGGCCTGTTGAGACCCCATAGCTACCTCAGATCTCCATCTCTTGGGCCCTTCAACTTCCTTTTGAACTTGCCAATTATCTTTTTTGCACAGAAGATCTTTACACAGACACACTGGGAGTAGGCGTGTTGCTTTTACACTTCTCAGAAGGCTCCACAAATATAAACACAATTTTCATAAAACTGCTCTGAGTTTTACTTAGGGATGAGTTTTACTTCCCTTGCAGTATGATGAAGGAACAGAGGCATAGATGCTTTGTCTAAGACTGGTCCCAATCTGAGACCAAAAGGATGGAAGCCAGATCACTCTTCTCCACAACCAGTCCCAGGACATTTCTGTGCAGGGTCATTTGGTTGCTGACAATCACTGGAGTCTGTGTAATCACTGTATCTCACTTAATGAACACCACAGATTAAACAAAGTTTATTTTCCTGTATCTATGTTACATAGAGGATCTATACAAATCCCAGATCTAGTTTGTCTCACAAATGCATGAAACAGTTTTTTCTGTGCTTCAAGGATAATCTAAACTTGTATGTGCTGGAATTAAATGTAATATCAAAGTGTATACATTTGAAAATATGATTCTCCATGATGGCAGAGGAGATCAGATAATTTGAGGACAAACAAATTTAATTACATGAATGTTATTTCTTTTATTCCAAATGTTTTGTTCCTAGGCATTAATTTAGAGGGGATTTTAGCTTGGCTAATCCAATAAAGAGCAATGACTTGGAATAAAAACAGCAACAATTACTCCAAGTCCTCTGCTTTCCCTTGTGGCAAGAAGCCTATCCCACCATTACCTTTTAGACTTTCAGGCACATTCTTTCTATCTCATCCACTGCTGACATTTCCCACGTGAACCCCCTCCACGACAGCAGAGTTTCAGCAGACAGTCATTCTCTTCTGCCACAGGATATCCTGCAGCTGTCTTATCCAGCGAACCTAATCAACCTGCTGGGGAGAGCTGAATTACTACCGATGTAAGACTGATTGAAATTAGTGATTCTCTCCACTTAATCTCAGTGTGAGAAAATGAGAATTTGCACATATAAGTACCAAATTATCTCAGGCAAGAATGGAGTAATAACAACTTGAAATACCTGCATTTTTCTGTCAATACTAAATAAATTATTGGAAAATTTGGTAAACCCGTTGAATGCTGATACCAAGTTTGTTTCAGATAGTCATACTGGGTATAGTTTGTATATGAATGAGTCATAATAATTATAGCTTATGAGAGTTCTTAGGGAAGATGTCAGGGCTCTAGCCCTAGCCATCCACACCTCATAGGAAGAAGTTTTAAGCCTTTGCAGATCTTTTTGACCACAGTTGATGCTGAAAGAAAAGTGTTCTGGGACAAAGACATCACAGATTCCCAGCCTTGGACATGGCACCCTGGATCAGGAAGCAAAGCGAAGCGAACAGAATAGAATAGAATAGAATAGAATAGAATAGAATAGAATAGAATAGAATAGAATAGAATAACGAGTTGAAAGGGACCTAAACCAAACCAACTGCCTGACCACTTCAGGGCTGATCACAAGTTAAAGCAGGTGTTCACCATGGCAAAAAAGAAAAGTACTGTAGAAGTCAAGGAAGACCGTTGGTGTTCAGAACAAGTCTGACACTATAAATAAAGCTTATTTCTCTTCCTAAACAGGATGAACACCCATTGTAAATGAGCCCGCAACCGCACAGCTAGGACCTAGCTCAATGTTGCAGACAGGCAAGCCTGCACATATCCAAAGGGTTTGAGATTATGGCCCCAGCCAGTGCCCTGATACCCACAGGGACGGTGCTGTTTACAAAAGCCAAGTCCTCTGAAAATACTGTGTATGTTAATCAGGTGCTTGTTTTCTTTTTTTAAAACCTTGCCTTGCTTTTACTCCATGGATTCATTGTTAGAGAATACCCCTCCTTAGGGTTTCTAGCTGCCATAGGCCAGATTGTCAAACTTTGCTCCTGAGAGAGTTTCCTGAACCATGAAAAAAAAAGTGGAGGACCACACTCCTCACCCTATTTGCTTCAAGCAGTGCCTTAGATAACAAAAGACTTTAATGAAGTCATTAGGCCTACTGGAGGAGAAAAGAGCTATTTAAAGTAGATGGAGCACCAGAACTGGACTGAAGTGGAATTTTCCATTTGATACGTATGAAAGATGAGGCTGTGACTGTGCCATGCTGCTGCAGAATTAGCCATGAATTCAATTATGACTCTTCTCCCCTCAGCCTTGTAAATCTCCCTTTCTGAATCAATAGTCAGCAATAAAGTGGTGGATATTCATCTAAAATGCTTATAATGCTTCTCCCTCCCTTGTGCTTCTTGCCAATTTGCCCTTAAATTGCATGAAAATATATTGTTTATCCACCCTGGAAGCATATTCCAGACATATAGAGAAGACCTTGACATATAGCAGGTGCTGCTTTTTTAATGAGTAAGGCTTTTAACTTTTCTAACTATGGTGTCCGCTACCAGCAGTGCTATTTGCTGCATGCTGTTGTTTGAGGGTAAAATCCAACAAAACCCAAAACAACAACAACAACAAAACCTGAACAAGAGTGTCTGCTCAGCACAGAGCGTCTCCTTTTCCTGGGCTACAGCAGAGCACAAACCCTCTGAAGGATACTTCTCTGCCAATTTCAAATATTGACCTTGATGTCTTGTCCCTTACAATATTCTTTAAAATCCATCATCTGCAAACTAAGTTTAAGTCAGAAAACCTAATTAGTAACAGAGACAATGAATAACAAGCTTACAGGGAGGGAGAAGAGAACCTCTTGCAGGTGGCCAGCTCTTAGCTGAATAATTCTCTGTGTAATGGTCATGCTTCAAAAATTTAATTCTCTGTAATTTCATTTAGGATGAGGAAAACAAAACAAAATGAGCAAAGTGATATAGGATTTCGTTTATGTTCTGACAGGTACATTCATCTAAAGTTTACCTATAATAGCTGCAGTTACTGTACCTTTCTTCCAAAGCACTAAGTGGCGTGAAACAACTGGCAATTCAAAAAAATATGGGACCTACTTGGCATTGTTATTTGCTATTTTTATACCAAAAAAAGAAAGTCTCTCTACTGCCAGGCTGATTGTATTAATATGAGACTCCTATGGTTCTTCAGACTTGATTGCTTTTTGATGCTTGCTTAGTAGAAGTGGCGATAAAGAAGCTGAAATCATAATTCCTACTTAGAAGGCAAAGGGGAGGTCACTTCAGTTCTGTGATGAGTGGAATGTTTTTTTGTTGTCATTAAAAGGTTGTTCTGAGAAGCACAACTGCTTCTGCAGTGTTTGGAGCACTGGATGGTATTTACAGAAGCACTTTGGGGATCACCCTTGCAATTTTTCTGAGCTCTGTTGATGCACTTGCTTAAGAACAAGGCAGAGAATCAGTCATCAAATTTGAAATATTCTTTTTATCTTGAAAAAAATCCTCTTAATAATGGAAACGTATTTTCCTTTATGCAGTTTTAAAGCGTTATCCATCTCTAGCAAGGCTTCTAAAGGGAGATTTTCAGCAACAGAGCACCCTCTAAAAGAAAAAAAAGAAGACTTAAGTATCAAGCAGTAGTTTAAGGCCTTTAGCTCACAACTGCAATGATTTTTCAAGTGCCTGCTCCCTTCGAGATGAATGCCCATAAACCTCTAAAGGTCAAGGTTTTTATTCCCTGAGAGTGAGCCAAAAGTGAGCATCACTGTACAACCATAACCACTATTCTTTTCTGGAGACGGCAATGGCTGATGTATTAATCAGTGTATTATGCAATCCTCCAAGCTAGGCAGACTCCCTTGGGAATCAATTTTGACTTTTAAAAAAATCAATATGTTTCACTGGTACTTTCAGCTTTTTATATGTCAACAGCATTGAGATTTAATATTTTAATGAGATTAACAACAGTGACTAAGGTGGCATGTAAGATCTGGATCTGCTTTAGACTCACAGGAGAGCTTTGGTAAGGTGCTGTTGGCTTAGAGATTTTAAAGTAAGTCACATCTAGGATTTTTATTGGATAATGCCAGGATCCTTCACATTGTCTGTGACTGCAAGATCAACTGTTCCTTTTGCTGGAACCATAACAAAGCCCCTCCTAGCTTTAGATCTAAGCTCAGCCCAGACTAAGCAGATGTATTTGAGGTGCCTGCTATATTTTCCTCTGTTATAAGTGCCAGCATAAATGTCTCTCTCATTGCAAACAATAAAGTTAGCTGCAAGGGTTAACAAGGGATGTTAATGTTCCCATCATTCAAGGTTTGGTTCTTAATCTCTGGAACTATTCACTACTAGAAAAGTGAGTTGCAGGTTAAATTTGTTGTCAACAAATCTTTTGCTACAGATCAGATTTGTCCAAGCCTGCAGCTTTTGCCTGCTGAACAGGGAAGGAAAAAGTTCAGTCTCACTCAGTTCTTCCACTGGGATCCTCTCGTCCATCTTAAACAAAAAGGTGAGGGGAATGTTAGAGTCTGTCCTTCTGCCTGCAGATGGCACCTGAGAAAAGAGTACAATTGAAGCTACTTCACTTACTCAAAGATAATTACCTATGAGGGAGGTAATGACTCTGTAAATTTATGCCCTTAGGGTGAGCAAAAACCTACATGCAGTATATGCAGGTCTTCCTTGAAAAAAAGCAGCTACTGTCTTCCGAAGAGGACTTCAAATTTCAGAGCTTGCTGTATCCTCGTTACTGAAGAGGGGCCAGCCTGGCTGTCAAGCAATCCAGCCAGTATCTTTTAGAGGGATGCTGACCAGTCCCATTCTCTCAGGCGAGTTTGCTCCCTAGTACCCAGCAACACCTCCCGCTCTCCCTTCTGCCTTTGCAGGGATATTGGTGGACACTAACGCTGGGTAAAAGGGACAGCCTGGGGTCATCCCTTGAAAGGTCAGAGCATCAGACGCCACAGAGGCTATAAGGACTTGAGCAACGAAGCTGGTTGAGGGGGCTGGAGAACAGGCCTTATGAGGAGCGGCTGAGAGAGCTGGGGGTGTTTAGCCTGGAGGAGGCTGAGGGGTGACCTCATTGCTCTCTACAACTACCTGAAAGGAGGTTGTAGAGAGGAGGGTGCTGGCCTCTTCTCCCAAGTGATAGGGGACAGGACAAGAGGAAATGGCCTCAAGCTCCACAAGGGGAGGTTTAGGCTGGACATTAGGAAAAAATTCTTCACAGAAAGGGTCATTGGGCACTGGAACAGGCTGCCCAGGGAGGTGGTTGATTCACCTTCCCTGGAGGTGTTTAAGGCACGGGTGGACGAGGTGCTAAGGGGCGTGGCTTAGTGTTTGATAGGAATGGTTGGACTCGATGATCTGGTGGGTCTTTTCCAACCTGGAAAAGATTCTATGATTCTATGATTCTCTGACTTGGTTCAGGCTGCCTAGAAGTACAGTAGAGGCTGTGCCTAAGATGTACATTGCTCTCAAGTCCCGTAGTCAGTTTGTTGACCTAGGAGAATCTGACCCCGTGCTGATTACGTTATTTATGTTGCTAATCTCTAGCTTTTGCCTTCTAACCCTCTTGTAACACCTCAAATGAACCCTAGAATGTGTGTGCTTTTAAATAGCCCCAGCTGCTCTCACTTCCCTGAAAAATAACCTCCAGCTAAAACTTAAGATTCAGTTTCCTCAGCAAAACAGCAGCTGGAGAAGTTGCTCAGGAAAGCCTTCGACACACACCAACCCACACATCCCATTGTGGGCTCTCCCACTCACACCTGGAACACTCTCTGTGCATTCATGAAGAGGTAAGAGAGAGCAAAGGCTCACCAACCCCCCTCTTGCCTTTCTGAGTAATCAGGGAGCAGCATTGTCACGGTTGAGGCTGATCCAGAAATGGAGGTCACAAGGGGGACCAGTTATTTGCCTCCCCTGTCCTTCACATGTCCTAACCAGCACACACCCAGGAGAGATGCAAGGGTACATAAGAAAACTCTACCAAAGTACCCTTGAAACGCTGCTCTGGTTTTAACTTCCCAGCCATGTTATTCTGCTCTGATTTGTGACACAAGGCAACAGTATTAAACTCCCTACTTCTAATACCCGAATTAGAAACAAAGCATCTTCAGCAGCCCTAATGTTTGATGTCAGCCTCATAGCTGGGGAAAACTAGCAGCTGTTTTGTAATTCAAAAGAAACAGAACAATAACCCACTGAGGCTACTTCTCCTGTATGTGAATGGGTGAGTCAGATGAATAATTGGACAATGCAGATCAGTTAACCCTAATTCAGTTAATAGAATTAATTTGCAAATTAGTACACATTAGGTGAATCAGCTGCAATACATTTTTGACAGAAATGTTAAAAATATTAAAGTAGCTACAATGAAACAGATAAATATTGCTGCTGGAAACGTTCCAAAAAAGGCAATTGCAAAGTAGAAGTTTTTGTTTGCAAAAGCTGAGGATGCATAGATGTAAGTTTCATTAAAACCTTGGGGTGGGAATCATGTGTTCTCCCTGTCTCGTATGGCTTTCATCATCCTGCTGACTCTCAATGGCTCTAAAATAATAATTGAAATAATCAGGCTGAGAAAGTTCTGATTGGGATTGAGGCATAGGTGTAGCTGGGACTGAGATACAGGTGCCTGGTGCAAGGAGAAGGAAAGAAAAAGCTTTAAATTTGAAAGCTGGCTTAAGAATTTAAATCGGTAAAATAATCTACCCCTCACATGCACATGCTTCCCTGGAAACATGTCTGGGCTATTGTTATTAAGTGTAAGTGGCACACACTCACAGCAGATGAGCATCTGATATTTGAACAATGTCTATGTCTTCAGCGTGGCGATCACTGGGAAGGAAACACTGATAGCATTTTAGATGTTATGGAAGTCTGAAAAATGCTTTAGTCAAGTACAGTTAATAGGTTCTCCTGAGCAAAAGTAGAGCTGCAGCTACTGGAAAGAGCACTGAGATCATCTAGGAAGATGCTGAGCTCTGAGGTATGTGTGATCAGAGGCAGGGTCAATACAAAACAACAACTGTGCCACTCCTCATTACAAAGTAGAAAACATCCATTGTTGACTTGATTGTTCAATGACAGAAAAAATTGTTGTTAAATAAACATATCTGTGGGAAGAAGATCAAATGATGGCTGCATCAGTTCAGCGGTTTAATCTGACAGCTCCCTGGAATCAGCTAGCACCAGAAAGGCATATTGCTGCGATGCTTAGTTGCTTCACAGTATAGGAGGGTTGATCCTTAACAGGTGTAAACTGCAGATTTCAGTACGTCTGGCAGTTTGTACTTACTTTGGTTCTCACTAAGCAACACCGTATACGCAGGATTTCCTTAGCAGTATAAAACAACCATTTCAATGGATTATTTATATCTTTTAATGATGATCTTTTATATTCTGCTTTACTGACACTTTCCTGCATGCTGAGGATTCACAGGTTTAGAAAAGATTTTGTAAAGAACTTCTCTGCAATCAATTTGACTTCACATGAAAGTCACGGAGCTGCCAGAAAAGCTCACCTGCCTGAAGAAAGGATTACCCATAAAATTTTTATTCTGCATGTAAGACTTCACAGGCGTGCTAATGTACCTTTCTGAAAGGATTTAAAATAGTAAAACAGTTATCTTGCGTGGCTGCTGAAATATACATCAAGAAAATTGACCTAACATTATGTGTTGTCTATCAATCTCAGAACCTCCTGGCTCACAGTCACAGCTTGTCAGGTTTGATGGGGAACTGGTTAAACACAACGTCAGAGCAGGTTACCTGGGGCGGCACACACAGGGCTGCTCGCCAGTCCGCTGGCAGCCCTGTGGTAATGCAGCAAAACGTTGGAAAGTAATCAGTGATGTAGACTTCCAGTGACTGAGTCGTGGGTTCTGCTTTTCCATGTTAATGCTTCGTAACTATGAATGAGAAACCTGCCACCCTTCCCATGCACTGCCTGCTCCTCACACACACAAGTTACGATACACAAACCACACACAGCAATAGGTAAAAGCCCTTCAGTTCCCAGCTACAGGGGGTGGGCACCACAGCATCTCACCAGGCAGGCCACACCTCACCTTCACGTGGCCTTCCGTTATCTGACACAAACCATTTCCAGCAGTGGCCCCTGACTGCCCAGCAGCCAGCACAGCGGGGGCTGATGTGGATTCAGGTTCTCTGCCTGACTCCTTTGCAGCTGGAGAAACATCAGGGCATCTTCCCCTTCAATTGCTATTCTCACTGCCGTCCCTCGATGCTCAGCCTCCAGCTGAAATTGTGCTCAGCAGGGAGATGCAGAAGCGAACAGAGTAATTCAGAGTTATAAATCAACAGACAAATGCAGAGCCCTTCCTTTCAAATTTGCATCAAGCCAAACAAACAGCATGCCAACTATAAGTCAAATATAATGCTGTTGCCTCTGCGTGATTTCAGGCAGATTGCTAAGACCCACATCGTTGATTAAAAAGCCCTCATGCAATCAAGATTCAGATCTGACTGAAAGGGTACAGACTTCGGCCCTGCAGAAGAGTCACATGAGGATGCAACAAGAAAAAACAGTAGATGAAACTCTCCCGGAGCACTGGGCAGCTGAGAGAACGGCACAAGAACCTTTGCTCCTAAGCTCTTTACAGGGACACACCAGCCAAGAGTAAACAGCTCTGGGCTCTGTTAATCTTCATCCAGCTTGAAAGGAGGCTGTGCAGGTCAGAGTTCAGAGAAATCTTTGGGCCCAGCACATTTGTCAGTCCTAGAGCACACCGAGTCCTGTCACAGCATGGGAGACAGTGCCAGAAGACCAAGCGCATGTTTTTTAGGGCCTTTGATCTGCCACGGCTCTAATGAGATGTCACAGAAATGCTACGTATAAGATAAGGCATGTATGCAGATAGAAACTGACGTGCTGCAAAAGCCTTTTGTTTGTGTGGTCCTGCGTGTAGCTTTCTCAACATTCTGCAGGGAAGCGCTCTGAGGTCCCCAGATGTTAACCTTGATCTCAGGACACTGAGTTACACAATGTGGTGGTGCGACGCACCACGGCTGGTGCGGAGTTTCAACCATCATTTCATCCAAAGCACCCATCTTGCTGAAAATGTCACAGTTCAGTGCACAGTAAATTCATTCTTTAACTCTGTCAGGCCTGGCAGTCGGCACTGATTTAAGCAGTTTATCACAACAGATGGCTAAACATGGTTCCTAACTGGCAGCTCTCTGTGATCAGTCAGAGGATGGATTCTGCTTCGTGTGACACATCCCCAAAGACGCAGCCGTGCTGGGAGCGTGGCAGAGCAGGAGATCGGCCTCTGCTGTTTGGTAGCATTTTCAGGGAACACCAAATGGTGTTTACTTCCTAATCTTCCTACAGAACATAAAGAATTGCTGCTCTGGGCTATCTCCAAGAGATAATGTGAGTGACTCACTTGAGTTGTATATTGACCTCAGGCACTGTAAAGATATACTTTACAATGCTTTTAAAAACAATAATACAGATTTCTGTATTTCTGAAGATGTCTAGAGTGCACTTAGAGATTTTCACGAGGTGTTAAACCACACATGTCTGGCAAATCCCCAAGTTATTTGTTATTAGTCAACACATCCCTAATCATCAGTCGTACCATCTTCCAGGTTGTATTTTCTATGCTAAAGAAGCTTTTCAGTCCACATTTACAGTCTTCAATTGACTACATGTAACAACTATACAAGAACCTTATTAATTATCATGGGTGATAGATCCATACCGAACACAATGTTCAGGTATGGATATAGGTTCTGTGACCAGCTCTTATCTCTAAACCCTGAGCTGAAACCAGATCTGACTTCCCACAAAGTCTGAAAGCATTTAATTGTGGGCCTGGATTCAGTAGGTCTGGTTTCTGTTTGTGTTCAAATTTAATAACTACCCACCACTATATTTGCATTCTTTTTACGTTTTGCCAGTCAGAATGCTAGATGCTTTCAGGCAGAGATTTTGCTAGGCAGGGAAAGCACTTGGGAACTGACGTTGTTTAGCCTGGAGAAGAGGAGGCTGAGGGGAGACCTCGTTGCTCTCTACAACTACCTAGAAGGAGATTGTGGAGAGGAGGGTGCTGGCCTCTTCTCCCAAGTGACAGGGGACAGGGCGAGAGGGAATGGCCTCAAGCTCCGCCAGGGGAGGTTCAGGCTTGACATTAGGAAAAAATTTTTCACAGAAAGAATCATTGGGCACTGGCACAGGCTGCCCAGGGAGGTGGTTGATTCATCTTCCCTGGAGGTGTTTAAGGGACGGGTGGACAAGGTGCTGAGGGGCGTGGTTTAGTGTTTGATAGGAATGGTTGGACTCAATGATCCGATGGGTCTTTTCCAACCCGGTGATTCTATGATTCTATGTTGCCTATATTCATTATCCACAGAGTGAGACGCTTGATTGTGGTTCCTACTTTCTAGAAGTTACTTTTAAAGACAAAATTCTCAGGCTCTGCCCTTTCCTGGAAATGATCTGTCTTCATCAAGCTTCCGTGATCCCCACTGCACCCATCTGAGCTCACCCACCTCACACCAATCGGCCTCATATTCCCTCCCTCTCACTGCCCTTCAGTTGTCTTTCACCACGCCACAGCAGCAAGTCAAAATACAGAAATATACCTGCCCAATATCACTCCCTTGTCACTAGGGTGACCCCAGACCCTACAATAAGTGAATCTGGGCCCAATTCATGTGGTTACCCAGCGAAGTTCTCTTCTGTACTGCAGACACAAGCACAAAGAAAACGCAGCCCAGGAAGGGAAGGAGTCAGTCTCATTGCAAACAGAGTCCACAGCTCCCTTCTGCCTGAAGGCCAAAGTTACAACTGCCTAACATGCAGTCAGTTTAGAACTGCAGCCCTGTGACAGACAGACAGCCCCGAGGTGATGTGACAGGAAGAGATCACAAAATCAACAAAAAGGGGCTCCACTGGGATCACCATCAGCATTTTTCACGGGAACAAGGCTACAGAACACCACTACAGAGAAAGCCCCAAAACCATTTATGGGAAATCAAAATGCTGGGGGGCCTCTTTAGGTGCCTATACATTAATGCACACAGCATGGGGAATAAACTCAGCAAGTTACGGATCTGTGTGCACGTGAAGGGCTACTGTCTCAAAGCAATCACGGAGACATGGTGGGATGGTTCCCGTGACTGCAGCGTTGCAACTGAGGGATATAGACTCTAGCAAGGCCTGGGTATGAAGACAAGGAGGGGGGATTGTCCTTTCTGTGAGAGTTACTGGAGTGCATGGAGCTCTGCCTGGGCATTGATGAGGAGCCAACTTAGAGCTTATGGGTAAGGATTAAAGAAAAGACAGGGGGTGATATCATAGTGGATATTTGCTATAGGCCACTTAACACAGAAGAATAAGCAGACGAGACTCTCTACAGTTAGAAGCACCCTCATATTTGCAGGCCCTGGCCCTCATGGAAGACGTCAACCACCCTGATATTGGACAACAAAGCACGGCATAAGCAATCCAGAAGGTCTCCAAGTACATCAAAGATAACTTCCTCACCCAAGTGATTAGAGCCAATAAGGACTGGTGCTCTGCTGGACCTCATATTCACCAACAAGGGGCTTGTTGGGAATATAAAGGCTGAAGGCAGCCTTGGATGCAGTGACCATGAGATCATGGAGTTCAGGATCCAGAGGGGAAGGGAGCAGGGTAAAAAGCAAGCTCACAAACTTTGACTTCAGTAGAACTGACTTCAGCATCTTCAAAAATCTGCTCAGAAGAGTCCCATGGAATAAGGCCCTGGAAGAAAGGAGGACCCAAGAAAGCTGGTTAATATTCAAAATAACCTCTTCCAGGCTCAAGAGTGATGCATCCCAGTGAGTTGGAAGTCAGGCAAAAAAAAGCCAGGAGACCTGTGTGGATGAACAAGGAGCTTCTGGCCAAACTCAAACACAAAAAAAGGAAGCCTACAAAGAGTGGAAGCAAGAATGGGTATCCTGGGAGGAATACAGAGACACTGTTCAATCATCCAGTGACGAAGTTAGGAAAGATGAAGCCCAGCAGGATCTGAACCCTGCAAAAGATGTCAAGGACAAGAAGGGTTTCTGTGCATAGGTGACAAAAGAAGAGAAAGACTGTGGAGAATTTGGGCCTAATGCAGAGTAAGACAAGGGACCTGGCTACACAAGACAAGGAAAAGGATGAAAAATTGAACGCCACCTTTGCCTTAGTCTTTACTGACCAGAACAGCTTCAGGAATCTGCCTGAACATCAGGAAACTCTTTTTTATTTTGAGGGTGATCAAGCACTGACACAGGATGCCCAGAGAGGTTGTGGAGATATTCAAAAGCCATCTGGACACGGTCTTGGACAACTGGCTCTAGGTGACCCTGCTTGAGCAGGGGACTTGGATCAGATGAACTCCAGAGGTCTCCTTCCGTGATTCTGTAATGATTATTAGCTAATTAGCAAGTGACAAGGGAAAAGAGAAAGTATCGGAACATGCAAAATAATTTCTGTATCATTTTGTTCTTTCTTTCCCACAGCCCAGTAAAAAGCTGGGAAAGGAAAATTCTGTTTCACTCTCACCCATATGAAAATTTGGGAAAAAAGCCCTCCCTTACCAATGCATACCAGTCTATGCAATTTCAATTCAGCATGACAAAAAACAATGCCTGAAACACTGAGAAATTATCATCTGGTGGATCTCTTAATAAATCTTCACATCAAGACAAAAATGTTTTCCTGCAACTCAAAAACTCTGCTGACCTCAAGCAAAACCAGTTACAGTCAAATAGCTTGTAATCAATCTTAGATTTTCTTTTAGATGGACTGTTCCATTTTAAGCTTAGAGTATACTGATAAGTGAATCTGAGAAGGAAGGAAAGTCAAATCAGTTTCTCTCCACTGAAAACACAGAGTGAGGCATCTTTTAAGCATGGTAGCACATGCTAACAGTACTTTTAATGGCATCTGCAAACACTTCCATTTTTTCCTTGCTAAACACACTGAGGAAAGATTGACCCTCCATAACCGCAGAAATGTACTCAGGCAGTTCTTCACAGGTATGCCTTTCCAATTCCATGCAATCAGGGAGGAAAAACATTGATTCTGAGAGAAGTAATAAAAGACTAAGAATTTAATAGCGTTCTAATACACATCTTAAATGTGTGTTTGTATTCCAGTAATGCACTGATTAGAGAATAAGGGACAGAAAACACAACTGTGATTGCACAGATTTATGTATTAATTACAAGGTAAATCATGGTGCTGTCAAAATTTTATGTAAAATCCACTGAATTAATTGAGTCTCCTTACATTCCAACGGGCTTTGGCTGAGTCCCTTAGTGATATTAAAACCCATCCATTACTAAACATCATGTTTAATACAAAAGTATGCAAATGCTGTGATTTGTAGATGCCATTATGCAAAAATTCAGATCCAATCATACTCCTCTTGAAGTCTGCAACAGAGTTCCTGTAGGCATCAATAAGAATAGGTCTGGGATATCCATTTTTAATTGCACTGTATACAAGTATTGACAGAAGAATACAATACAGTAGTCACAAAATTAAAGAGGCTTCTATGAAACCTACAAAGGAGAGCAGCACAGAATCAATGAAGTAAAAGCAGTATTTCAAAAAATAATAAATCAGACTTCGCAGTTTTGAAAAACAGTACTGAAGAAAAAGACAAATGAATTGGCACAGTTTAACAACCTAATTTCTAAGTGCACTTTATAATAACTCTCCTTACAAGCTTCTAATTTTCCAGAAGATGACAAAAAGCCTCATTAGAACATCACTGGTTTATAGTGACAGGTTTTATTGCATTGCCAGCTGTGAATCGGAAAAAAAAAAAAAAGAAGACACCCCCCCCAAACTCCTATAAACATTCCTAAAAACCCTGTTTTCTTTTGTTATCATCAAAAAATAGCAACATAGCATTTCCATGTGTTTGTGAATACCCACAACTCTATTTTTAAAAAAAATATAAGTTAAAGAAAAGTGATTTTTGTCTTAGCTTCAAAAATATGTAAAGAAACATTTAAGAACAAGATATTTAAATGATCAGAGAGATATGTACAATGTGACAGATTTGAGTCAAATCCTGCAAACACATGTTCATGAATGCTGACTTGAGAACCTGTTGATCCTGAGTAAGTGTAATTAAAGACTGGCAGGATCAGGCTCTGAGCTTCACCCATTATAAGCTTTTCCATAGTCTGTCCTAGGCTAAAAAGTATAGATACAGTACTCTGTATACTGACTTATACAAAAGGTCTTTTACAGCTCTAACCCTGTTATTGCTAGGCTAAAAATGAACATTTGGAACAAATTACATGAATCATAAAGGATAAAATTGAGATGCCGCTTCTGACGACTGAATTTCCACTTGAGCCATTTTAAACTGGGTACACTGCAGCCATTTGCGGAGCACAGATGAGCTATTGTTCATTTGTCCTGACCCCTGTAGCATCCTTAGGCTATGATGGTTGACATTGCTCTGGATGGCTTGGAGGCGTAGCTGGAGCCCAGCAGACAAATGCTGTTGAAATAATGCAAAACATTCAGTTTCTTTCCTTTAATACATACATTAATAAAGCACAGTGAAAGGCACTGGTTATTGGCCAGGGAAAGTTTCTCCACTGCCCCAGTGTCACATTACTTTCTTCCACGTATTACACTGTAGTGCTGCCATAAAAGGCAAACGTGCTTACAGAAGCATCCCCATATTGATACCAACTCCAACACCAAAACTCTCCTGCCTTGGCAAACCATACTCATCCACCTTGCTCTCTTTTACAAGCAGGGTCAGCTGGCATAGTTCTACCCATGCAAGTAGGCCCACAATATCTGCTATAGAACCCAAATCCACCTCCTGAGTCAAGAGGCCCAGTCCTGATTTGTGTGCAGACTCTCAAGCCTAAAACATGAAGAAAACAGTAGCCCAGGGAACAACTAATCACAGTAAACAGGCAGGAAAGGCCCTGCTGCAGAACCTGGTTAGAGGAAAGTGTTTCAGAAGGGAAATGGAGAGCAGTACAGATTACAGGGCAAGTATCTCAACTGATTATGCTCTGTTTACACTCACACACAAGACCTTCAGTGCTAAGCCATCCAGTGCTTCTGGATATATTACAGTGATCTATTTTCAGAGAATTTGGAGACCACACCTCTATTTTCAGAATGTACAGAAATGTAAAACACTAAGAATAAAAAGATAAGAAACAACTTACCTTTAGATTTGACTGTATCATTGGCAACCACATTGGTATGAGCTGTAAGAAGAGAGGTATGTTATGTTATTATAGAAGTGACTGTAAACATGATCCAGTTACTGTGAGACAGAGAAGGGTATATCTAACGCATTTAGCTGCCCAAATGGACACAGCCTAAACCACAATCTGAAAATGTGCATATTTTGGGGGGCAGGTAACTCTTGGAGGTAAAGTAGCCAGCTTCCCTTGTTTGTAGTTTGATGAATCACCAGCATTGATTACTGATATTTTATTTAAAACAATGATGAGATTACAGAATAAAATCTTTTTAAAGGAAATCACTTCTTATTTTCCTTGTCAGGGTGTTTCTGTATGTGCAGGTGAGCAATACTGGAACAAGTACAGCAAACTTTCTGCATGGTGAGTTACACATTGAGAACTGAAAAAACACACAGCAGAAAATCCTAATGATAGGACAGATATTTAAATGGGAACCAGCATTTTATAAGCCATTAATCACACAAGCATTTCATTGTAGAATGTGACTTCTGGGCCTGGGAGCACAGGTGGAAATCCTAACTATCCAGAATGACAATTTGAGGAGGCCTGTAAATCTGTCACCCATGAATGGATTTATATGTATTTCAAGTCTCTTGCTCTTCAGAGAATGCTTATTTCCAAGCAGGCATGACATAACAAGCTTATGGAAGACAGAGAGGCATTTCTAGCAGAAGTATTTATGTTCTCCAATACTAATTTAACCACTGAGGTGATTGTTCTAAAATGTTCCTCCAAATGGCATTAAAATTCGCTATTTGCCAATTATGCTACGAAGAGCCGCAAGTTAAACCTAATCACTACTGACAACATCAGATAAAGCACAGTTTCCCTTGTGCAAGGAATAATAATTGTTCCAATTTCAGTGCTGCTTGCTGGAGAATCATATGCAGCTCTGTCAGGACTGATTACTTAGTATACCACATGAAGGACCATATTCAAACCTCAGCATTTCCAGACAGATGAATGCCAAAACAGCCGGAATGCAGCCAGATGCAGCAGACATGCGAGTTCTGTACATCCTGTCATGGGATCTCACACTAATGAAGTGCTTAATAACATCCCATGACTGCAAGCCCCGATGTATTTTTTGGAGAGAAGGGAACAGGTAAGCATACTGAGAAGCCATGCTCTATGCCCCACTGCCATCAACAAAATGTCACTGAAAACTTCATCCAGCATTAACAAACATCCTATGGAGCTAGCTAGTGGTGATAAGACTGGTGTCAGAAGTATGTCAAGTATGGGGGGAAGCTAGACATAAAACTCAAGGTACTCTCTACATCTGAATCAATGCACTGGATGTCTTTTAGAGTCAGCTGAAGAGAATCAAGCAATTCTCATATTCAGTTCATCTTGTCCCAAAGCAAGATGAATCACATCCAAAAGTATCTGTTTATCTCCACTGACTATAAAGGGCACTCACGGAAACTAGCTCATACTGATATCTACACTGTGCAGGTCTAAGGTTAGATATGGATCATTGTCCTGCAGCATCACTTATGTCTTCCAAGGTCTGGACACATTCAGGGAAAAAAACAACATTCTGCTGCAGGCACAAGCAAGAAAACCCAACAGCTGCCAGTTAGATAAACGAGACAAGAAGATATTTTTATTGAAGCACTTGAGTTTTATTACCTAATCCCCAGCCAGCCTTTCCTTCACAAAGAATAAATACATAAAAGCTAGTTAGAAAGAGCAGCTGGAAGAACAGACTGCTGTGAGACAGTGACATTTTTTTGAGTTTGTATTTTCAACAGAATTATGTTAATTCCAGTGCAAGTTTTGATGGAAACCAGGCTGGAGAATAGGTTGGTCACTGTGCTTTTCTGGCTTTCCAACTCTGCTGCCTACCCAGGTCTTTAGAAGTCTATCCAGCAGCTACTGGGGCTGCCTAAAATCCCTGAGTCTATAGAAAAGATGTTGCGGTTTGCTTAGCTGCTGCCTTCACTATTGTAGGCTCCCGAATTCCCCAGACATACCAAGGAGCCAGTCTCCATCATTAATGACTGTCCTGGGATGGCTAGTTTCCCCTTCTTTTGACATACAAAAAAACAGAAGGAAAGCTGAACACTTTCATTTTAGCCCTCCTGAATCAGAACACTTCCCCTCAAAGGAAAATATAATTTATTAAATATATAAGTGGTATGTATTCACTGCATGGTATGTATTCACTGCATAAATACGCGTGTGTATAAATATATATCTCTCACTCCAACTCAGAAAGAAAAATAAATACATAACAGTTTAAATGTTTTCACAGGAAAGAAATTTTGTTTTCCTTGCCAGATTGATAAGGATAGTTTAACATCAGATCCAAAAAATATCCTCTGAGAATATAGCAAATGGCTTAAAGACTACAGGAAGCAATCAAAACATGTCTCAATGCTATCAGTGTGAGTTTAGTTCAATAGCAAAAGTCAACACAGTACTAGGAGGAGGAAACCTCACAGCACCACACAAGGAGGAGATGAAGAAGTGCTTATCACCACCTTAAAGAAAGCCCTTCTTTCAGTGAAGGATAATTGAATTGTTTACATCTTCTTTTCTCACTTGTTTTAGAACATATTTCCCCCCCACTTTTCATACAGAAAACGGCCACCTAGGACAGCTATCCCATAAATCGCCTGGCATCATGTGACATGCTCTATCTTCTGCTGTGGTGCATTAAAAAATACATGTGTGTGTGTGTGTTGAATCATGCAATGAGTTCATTAAGAAATGAAGTTTTTGCAGCACCTGATTCCTTTGGTGGAACAGAAGACATTGCATTAAATATGATTATAAGAATGATAAATGGTCAGGATTTACCAGTGCTACTCTCATCAGTTACAAGAGGAAGCCATTGGGAATTATTAATTTTGCTGAATGAATCTCCAAAAGAGTGTTAAGAATGTTCTATATTAAAACATCTCTCTCACTACACCATGTCCTTTTCTTCAGTGAAAACTTAACCTTGTTTGAAAGTCTTATATCTAAAGTAATAATAAAAAAAGCTTCAAAGCACAAGATAAATTTGTTTCATTATCAAAGGCAGGGCAATAAAACATTGTCTAGAATAGAGCAAGCTACAAAAAATCTGCCCAGTCAACTAATATTCAAAGAATTGTCATCCTTGCAGACTTCTGAAGTAGGAGTAACAAAGTTAAGAGCTTCTTCACAGCCACTGAAGCAGAAACAGTCTCAAAGTTGGTCTTTTTTCTAGTTATACACATACCACCCTCATACTGGTTCCTGTGTGAATAAGCTTTACACTTCTACCTCTTCGAAGGACTTTACACATACAGTGAGTCTTTCCCCAGTTCATGGCACTTACATTTCAGATCTACAATACTTTTATAATTAGTCAGTTTTGAAAAAAATATTAGTAACCCAGGACTACATATCCTGTAATATTATTATGTATACGGTTCCTGCAGGATTTCAATTTAGGGCTAAGTAAAAGAGATTTATCGCCCAGATTTACCTCTTCCATCTCCCATCCACTCACCATGAAAAAAAACCTGAGCACCTTAACTCTGAATCTCATAGGTTTATAGGCTTGATTTTGTAGTAACAACAAAGTCCCTTTAAACGGATTTAGCATATTATTGATATATATTCTCAAATATAACCTTCTGAAAGCATTCATCTGGAATGTGACAAGAATTTAGGCCTAAATGCCTCTCTCTGCACAGCCGTTCTTCATCCTTTTCAAATTCTGGACATCCTGGACTTTCTGAAAGACAAGTCCATACATCTTCCGAGACAGCCATAACCACTTTAACACCCTATAGTAAAAGAGTATCTGTACTGAATCAAATCATTACTGACTACGAATCTGTTTTCACCGTGAATGTGAATATTCTCATGCCAGTTGACATCAACACCTTGTATTTTAGCCATGTGATTTTCAATTCTTGCTTGACCATAGAAGACTAGAGTAAAGCAACAGTTAACAATTTCTTCTAAGGCAACAGAAGAATTATATAAACTAACATATTTTGGTTACATTCAGAGTGCACTACTTGATTTGTTGATATTTTAAGTGAAAACTCCCTTTAGAACAATGCAATGGGAAAACATGTGAAAAAGGCAAGTAAAATCAATTTATGCTTATAAGGTTACCCTAATCCTTTGGGACTCTGTTCTAAAAACACTGGTGACCTATAGGAGACTGGCCACTGATTTCCAAAAAAAAGAATTTTACATGAATGGAGCATGCAGGATTTGTTTCTCTAACCGAAGAACACCCTGTTACACATCCTACGGGAAGAAGATGTGCTATCAAATAATATTTGACTCTCTAGTATGTAGACACATAATAATGAGAAAACCATTGTGATTTTCACAGTTAGGTTATCTGCAAAGGACCTATAATGATTAA
The DNA here is from genome assembly GCF_032191515.1 of Phaenicophaeus curvirostris. Taxonomy (NCBI): domain Eukaryota; kingdom Metazoa; phylum Chordata; class Aves; order Cuculiformes; family Cuculidae; genus Phaenicophaeus; species Phaenicophaeus curvirostris. Next base: position 52,774,408 of record NC_091396.1, on the reverse strand, counting down.
AATTTACAGAATGGCTGAAAATTCAGACAATACCTAGAGGTTCGCCAAGTCAATGACACCAGTCAAGTCTATTAGAGGAATAACACCACCACAACAATGGAAAGCAGGAGTTCATTTCAAAAAAATCAGGAGAACTTGGATTCCAGATTATCATAGAATCATAAAATGGTTTGGGTTGGAAGGGACCTTAAAGATCATCCAGTTCCAACCCCCCGCTGCCACTGGCAGGCACACCTCCCACCAGCCCAGGCTGTCCAAGGCCCCATCCAATCTGGCCTTGAACACCTCCAGGGATGGGGCAGCCACAGTTTCCCTGGGCAACCTGTGCCAGTGCCTCGCCACCCTCAGGGTCAAGAATTTCTTCCTAATGCCTAGTCTGAATCTTCTTCCCATCAATTTAAACCCATTCCCCCTTGTCCTATCACTACATGCCCTTGTAATTATGGTCTGGTCTTACTTCTTAAGAGATTTCATTTTTCATTATGCTCTACTAAGTTTTATTTTTGCATTAGTATTCATTCTCAGCTTCTTTCACTTTTAGTTTTTGAGTGGAAGGAGAAGCAGAGGACAATATAGAAATCACAACAGGCAGGCAATGTCATTAACTGAATATTCACGGTGTGGTACACCTACCTTAACAAAGATAGTAGAGTTGCATTCCTGTAAAGCCTCCATTAAACTAATCACATGCAGACACACCATTTCCACCATCTTGAAAAAACAAAATCAAGCATAAAAACAAGTTAGCGTCCAGCATAACAGTGCTGTAAACCAAGCTAACAGACTCTCAAAATCTTCCTGTATTTGCTTGGCAATGATACTGAATCACTACATATATATTTATTAACTACTGACATATAAGATTAAATATTACATGAGCACACAAAACGCTTTTTTCTTTGTTTAGTTTTCCCCTGATGCAGCAACACCTATCTGCTAAATATTTCAAAGTGTCTGAGGCATTTTAATTCATATCGCACATCAAAACATCATCATAAATCCTTCTACATGCCTTTGCTGTGTAGTTCTCATCAATCAGTGTGTCAGAAATTGATATTTTTATTTACTGAATCTTTGAAAATTAACATCCTCACAAAACCATCTTTTTTTTTACCCCATCAAAAGACAATTTATTGTTCAGAACTGGCAGCTAGTCCATAATTCTTTCATTTTGTACCATGAAGTATGACAGATGCAAATATCAATTATTTGGTAGTAGACAGCTTGTTTTGGCTTATATTGTGTAAATTCATAGGTACAAGACAAATACTCTAAGCCAGAGTTAAGTATTTACAATGCCTGTCTGAACTTGGTGTAAATTCCCCTCGATAATAATAAACTTAGCTTTTTATGTATTGCTTTTCATCTTCAAAGCGCTTTACAAACACTAACTAATTAACCTCACAACACCCCTGTGAGACAGGCAAGTATTATTATCTACATTTCACAGAGCAATAGCTGAGGCAGAGAGTTTAATAACATAATGAGATACTTTCAGAATAAGGACTGGAACTTCAGACTTCCAGGTCATATTCTTGTCCTAAGGCTTGACAAGAAGCCTTTACGTCTGACTAAACAACTGGCTAGGTAGAAGCATTAAGCACATTTCCCATTCATTCAAATAAATCTTCATGAACTACTGATCCCAACAGTAGTTTGTCAACCACAGAGACCTCACTAGATGTCAGAGGCTAAAACATATTTTTAAAATAGCTTTAGGTGGTCCTTGCCCAACAAGACATAAGGGAAGAGTAAGTGGTTCAAAGATATTCAAGATCTACCTGGGGTGAAGGATGTTTCATATGGGGAAAAGGGAATTACATAAAATAATTTCCATGTAGATTGAAGGTCTCTGTTTAAAAAAAAGGGGGGGAAAAAACTGACTTAAGAAGGAGTGGGCCATATACATTCTTTCTTACTCAAAAAGCTTGGTTCTTGGAAAGCTCAGGTTCTGGAGAGCCAGAGCTACTAGTAACCATCTCAAATGAAGTTAAGAAGTTTTTACGAGTCATGATGGACTTTTCATTACTTTCTGGGAAGTGGGAAATGCAATGCATCTCACCCATTAGAAACAAACTCTCAACCCTAAGCCTGCAGGCACAGAGAATCATCAGTCAATGGGAAGTGAAGCTAGGACCTATGAGAAGGCTGCTGGAACCCCTTTGGGTTCTCATTGTATGAAGTTGCTCAAACAGCAGTGAGCAGCTGAAATAAATAAATGCTTAAAAGCTATTTCAAAAAAATGCTCTAGATGACTTCTGCACCAAACATTTCCATTTAAAATCTTATCTCCAGAGATACCTCCTTGAAGTCATTCATTACTCAAAAATGTTTCCAGAGATATTTATGTAGGTTGCTTCGATGAGTAACCAATGAGTTATGAGGAGTCAAGTACCAGCATTTGTGTATTTTTTTTTTTAACCACTGCATGATAAAATATATTCAAATGGATATTCACAGGATTATTCTAAAACATTGAGTTGCTCCAGTAAGACAGAATCAAAAGAAACAATAGGACCGCTACAAAAAGCGAGAAGATATATAAAATGAGACACGATGCAGGGAGTCCTTAATCCAACGACCAGCAACTCTAGCTCTTGATTCCATTCCAGACAGATCCTAGCTAGATCCTGTTTCAAGCCCACTGTGGGGTTAAACCACTACAAATTAGCTTTCCCTTTAATTTCTCAAAAGCATCAAAGTTGCTTTATGACACTATTCACAGTTCGATGCATTCCACTGAAACGCTGGAACAAAGCCAAGCTCTCCTAGTTTAATCTGTACTAAATCCGTACACAGCACATGACTCACCACTTTGTTATGTGCCATTAGCTGAAGGATGCTAGGTGTCACTCGGCTCCAGAACTCCAGGGCTGTAAGGATTGCTGTAAAGCTAAATTCATTCTGATTCTGGACTGTCGGAGCTACGGCTGTTTGTTCACAATACACTGTCCAGAGCTGGGCAAATATGAATGCATGGAAGAGGGAACACATATGCAGAACAGACGTCTGTAGAAATGGGAAATAGAGGAAAATACTTATTTAAGTAAGTGTATTGGGATATAGTGCAGGGGCTTTCATCAAAGCCCTCCTTGGTCACACATCTCACTGTGCACTCTTGCCCCTCTTTCCCACGTATCCCTCTGACTACTAAGTCAAACACACTTGATAAGATCTTCTCCATGTTTAAAAGCTGTTCTTACATTTACAAACTAAAAAACGCATTTGCAAACACACATTTCCATGCAATCTTAGTGCATGGCATTGAAGTCAGTCCCTTTAAAGGAAAGGTTAGTTTTGCAGAACAGCTATTCAGGACTAGCTGAGACTTTCTTGATGGAAAACTCCATTGGAATCTGCAGAAGGCATAGAGGCTCCAGCACGTACAAATCCCCATTTCAAAGATGCAGCTGGGGTGAATCATTCAGATTCTGATCACCTGAACGGAAGGCCATAATGCAAAATACATCATCTTACATCTGCTCTGTTAATTTGTGGTCCATTTCCACCTCTCTGGGATAGAACTGCCCACAGTCAAGGAAAGTAAGTTTTGGAAAGCTAACAAAAGAATTCATTTTGCATAGTCAAGGATGGCTCTTTGCTAATACATGTTGTATAATATAGTATCTGAGCCTCCAGCAGTGCCAGACATTAACTATTTCATTACAAGAAAGACGCTTCTGTTCAGGGATGTTTCCTCAATTTGGAAATGCAACAGTTATTCATGGTTTGTGGCAGTATGACTGCACCAAATATTGCAATGGTTGCTTAGTAACTGGAAAGAGGTATTTGAAAGAGCAAAAAAAGTCCAAAGAAATGAATGGGAAGCACCAAGTGTCTTGGCCAGGTGAGGGGCAAGAAAGAGGGATTTTGCATACAAGGTAGATGTGTGATCATTCTTCTGTTGCTAATAAAAACCCAATCGGTGTCAAAGAGTGCTGTTATATCTGCATTAAACTAATGTCACAAATGGCTTATGATGTGCAATAACTCTTCTTTCTTTCTGAAGGTGCTCTGCACAAGTTGTGCTTGAAAAATCCCCGTTTGTAATTAAATTTGATCACATTATTTATAGGTTACCCAGTTCTACTATAGAACAAATAATTTTCTAGAGATTTGCTATAGAGATGGCCATTGTTAAAGATTCAATCTGGAATTCAGTTTTTCCTTTCCGAGTTCTGTGCTGAGGCATTTTGAAATCAGACCTTAGTTGTAGTGATTTCATCACCAGTTTTTAAGCGTGAAGAAGCATCTATACAAGAAAAACTACAGAGATATATTTCCCTAGATCTCCAGTTTCAGTAAGGTTTTACTCCTCCTTATTTTCTTAGAAAGAAACAAGTAATTGTTTACAACAATAAGGCAAATATTATAAACATCTCCACTTAAAACACAGAATCCCTTACCTTTGACTGCTCTGGAAACCCAATCAGAATAACAATAAGGTGGTCAGCAATTTGTGAACCTGCATCCAGTGGAATAGGCATGCAAGATGATGGAGAATTTGGACAAACAACATTGTGTGTCAGAGACCCCAGGAGTAGCCACGACAGCAAACGAATGTGTGAGACACATTCTATGAACTCTTTGGGCCTGTCAAGAAAGAGTAGATTTCACAATGCTGTTAATTTTTATGTTTCCCCCAAAACCAGGGGGTCTCCTTAACCATACTTTGCAAATGCCATCTTAGTGTGCTGGAGGCACAGATCATTGGTACAGCTTATGGACGGACAAGAACCACAAAGAACTTACTGGACTTGATGTACCACTAACAAGCCAAACAACATATTTGTTGGGTCTAAGAAATTATCTCTATAAAAGGCTAACACATTCACACATTTCCCGGTTCCCTGGTTCCACACAGTGATGCCTTACACAGAAATCATCAGATAAGCAGAGTTGCCCCAGGAGAAGTGCTTTTCCCAGCTCTTCTGGACAGCACCCAGCTGACAAGGAAATACTGCATTCCACAGCGAGCTCCCAAGCACCATTCCTTACTTCCCCTGTGTTCCACTTCTCCTTTGGTAAAATGGAGTTAATTTCTCTTTTGCTTAGCCTCTCCATGGACATTTGGACTGCACACTTTTGAGGGCAGGGACTATGCTTTTTGTTACATTTAATTATTCACCCACTATCTAGTACAATGTTTAATTGTAAAGCAATGTGCATATATAATCTAAAAAGGAGTAACAATTTTATGGTGTCATCTTATCTTCCCTCCTGCTGCCACCAAGTTCAAATTACATACTCATCTGAATTCATAAACAGAGATAAAAAATAATTGTTTAATTGTTTTTCAATCAACTACTTACTGGGTCACTCTAGTAATTTTTTTTTATTTCTAATTTGATGTCATTGTCAAGGACTCATAGCACCAAAGAGGAGTTCCATTTATTTATTTTCTCTTTATCAGACTCTGATATGATGCTCTTCCTCAAGCACCTATGGGGTCTTAAAGGAATTCACTACCTTCAACTCAGAACACGTAGTCTTTTTTTTTTACATGCAAGCAACTAAAGTGCAAGGAGATAACCCCGTATTTCCAAAACTCATATTCTCTACATAAAGGTACGTGCAGATGTATCTACAGGATTGGAGCCTAAGCAGCTCAGTCCCCAGAATCCTGGGGCAGGTAGTCTGGGACAAAGCTGGACCAAGAATACAGGTTTGTTGAAACACAGTCCAATAATCTACACTCAAAACATCTTGATTTTTGTCACTGTAAGACAAAGGACAATATCTCCTTTCTTTTCGAAGACAAAACAATGTAGATCAGGATTTCTCAAAGTGAAAAAGGATAAAGCACATCTTGATGAGCCAGATTTCTCTCATCTGACTTTAACCAGACGAAGTTAGTCTTTTTATCATCATATCAATATGCTTACACTTACAGTTCTCATTAATTTGTACTCCATAGTTTCAAAGGACAATTCCTATTGTATTCTGTAACTCCCAACACATTTTCTATAATTCTAGGACTGATCAAGTACTTTTCACTATCTGTACCTAGATCAAGAATCAAGTTAATTTCCAGGGTAACTTCAGTTAAGCCAATGGAGTTACCTCCACTCTTCCTTTGGCACATAACCTAAATATTGCATCGATGAACTCCTCAGCTAAGGATCAGGGAGCTGCTGACCATTCATTTCAATGTACCATAGCCACCATTCCCCACCACAGGTCTATAGAATCTAGCCATAAACACAGAATTTTGTGAAGATTTATAACTCATTTTGATATTCCTTTTTCTGGAAAAGCATTCTCACCCTTGTTGCATTGCCGAAGGAGGATGGTAAAGCCAAGGCAAATATCGGATCACAGCTTTATTGTCTCTGTGGTTTCCCCGTGTGATTTCCATAGCAGCAATCTGAGCTAAACCAACTTTCAGATGTCCACCAAATGTGTCTTCATGCAGTGGCTGAGAACAAGTCTTCATGTGACTCTGTAAGGCAAAGATCTGATTTCCTATCTGAAGCTAAGTTCTTCTGAGCAATAGCACATTCCATTTCATTTCCCTTCTCAGGATCTCTAGCTGTCTCTGCAAAACTAAAGAACAAAACTCAAGAAACAGCTTTTTTAAAATTCTCCAGTCTCTATATTTTCTGCTTTACAAAGCAGATCTTTCCAAGAAGGGCCACATTTTCAAGAGCCTGCACAAAATAGGAATTGTGCAAAATGTATGGGCATCTTTTGTATCAGCAAACTCAAAAGCTGATGAATATAAACTAATGGTTGCATATCCAGACAACTTAAGTGGAGATGAAAGAATCTAACCACTTAACAAGATAGCTCCTGGGCAGGAAAGGCCTTCCTTGTGCAATACTCTTTACATGTACAGGAACAAGCTGTCAGTCATTCACTCACTGGCAACACGATTCTGTTGCACTACTCTACCTTTAATCAAGAAACATGCAAATATTTATGCCTGAAAAGATAACTCATTATTGATTGGTCAGCTCTATGTAATGTTTCGTTGGTGCTTCTTGAGATACTTGTGTATTTCTAATTAAGCTAACTTTTCATTGCCTTCTGCTACTACACTAACAGAATATGACTGCATTTCCTTGCTTTAAGGAGAGCCATATGCTTTGGACAAGAAAATCTAGGTCATTAGTTATTAAATTATTATAATAAGATAAAAATCGGTGGACCAATAATATTTTATAACAGATGAGTATCTGATCCCAGTAACATAGAAAATCGCTTACTTGAAGTCTCTTCCAAGGGAAAAAGAGTACCAGCATGAATATCTACTGACTTTGTTAAAGAGCCAGGTAATAAGGATAGACAGGTATGCAGGCAGATAGATCATACCTCCTCAAAAATGGTGGCATTTTCTAAATAAAACCTTACTTAGCTTTACCAATTACATTGCTATCCCAAGGGGAAAAAAGATAATAAACTCAACAGAAACCATAAATTTGAATGTGATTATGTTGAGAATTAACATTTATACCAATTTTATAATGCAATAATTTATAATACGCAGGACTAAAAATAATTAACCTCTTTCAAAGAACCTGTTCTGAGACACGCAAAATAGGACACTGGAAATGAATAAACAGCTTGAACTATTCCTGTTCACTGAATTTCTACTGTGAGTAGAAATTTCAAAATTTGAAAACCAAGAGTAACTTTTGCTGTTGGTCATATAAATCATAGTATTCATTGTGTTAGTTTGGTAGTCCAGATGCTGTGGACAATACATACTCGTGGTAAGAAACTGGATAACCTTAAGATTCACTTCCTAGGAACATCTGTTAATAAAATACAAGCTATGTAAGTATATTAAATCAGCTCACAAGAATTTGAATCTAGATGCCATGAATTTGTTTAAAGTTCTGACTACTTGTAAACTTAGAAATGCTTACAAATATTTTCTAGCTATGTTAGAACCACAGGATAAGTTTATCTGGTCTGCTTAAATAAGAGCTGCCTTTTCATTTTCCAAAGGCAACCAAAGCTTAGTTCTTATAATACATAAAATTATGGTCATATTTAACTATTCTATGACATTAATCCTGTTGTCAGATTCTTGTACTACATGGCTAAATAAAATCATCGTGAAATTTTAGCCCATTATGTTCTGATTTAGTTTTAAATGGCCACACTACAAATTTGGGAAGCTTGTTATCTAATTTCAAAACACAAAAGTGAAGAACTGGGTTTTATTTCACATTCTACTGATATCTTTGTATTAAAAATAAATAAATAAATAGTCCTACTGACCATAAGAAATCATCATCTTACAAGACAGCAGCATTGTTAAGAACATTCCTAAAAATCAGACTACAAGGGAGAAGGGGCAGAAGGAAAAAGTGAAATGACAGACAGCTTTCTACAGAAACATTTACACAGGAGAAAGGATACCTGCAAGTATTTATAAATAAATTTTCCTGCTTTCAGATAAGTTCATGGTTTTCTGTGGAACTGGCAAACCAGATGTATCTCTCCCTCATTTATGATTCATTTGCCTACCTATTCTGAAAGCAGGTCTGAAATGTAAGAGGAATGGGTGAATAAAAGATAGAGTGGGAAGGCAATCCAATTCAGCTGAAAAAGATTAATTAAGTTTGTGCTTTGAAGTACATTTTGACTGCAGCACAAAAGGCTGCTTCCCTTATTAGAGTAATTTTTTTAAACTCAGTGGGATTCAAGGCATATGACCAACAAGGTAAGAACTTAACAGAAGGGATATTTGGTGCAATAAAACAAAGTTACTGTGAGTTTCAAGAGACACGAGTTTCAGTTTAGTTGGGACTCTTCTTACTTTGTGGTAAGCATTATTAACTTGTAGTAGTGTCCCCTCTGGGGCATGAGGCAGCAGAGAGGACAGGCGGACAATGAGAAAATCAGCGTGCAAAAAACTAGTAGGGTGTTAAGTTCTCATCTCATTGCTTCATAAATAAACTCCAGTATCAAAATTCACTATGGGTTATCATGTACTCTGTCTTGCCTGCCACAGAACACTCAAATGAACTTGTGGCATGAACCACTAAAACCAACCTAAAGCAGAGGACTGGTGCAGTAGACTGGGTCCTTTTCAGGGAAACGCTGTGACGATTTATCAGGAAAACAGACCATCAACACTTTTTATTATCAGATGCACTATTTTTCTCTATTTGTCAGGTGAGCTTTAGGTAACATAACAGCAGCTAGACATGACCTGTTTCAGCTGACGAATTTCCCCTTGGATCACCACGTTGCTGATATACAAGGACTAAAACTCTGCTGCCAGATTTCAGAACTGGCTGCATCTTTCACAGCACAGGCTCTCCTCCATATCTGTAATAGTCCCTCTACTGCACTGCCACATCATTCTTTTGTCTTGCCAGCTTTGCAGAAGTTAAAAGCACCAAGGCCTAGTCACACCTCTGCCTTCGTTTCATGTGAAGGAAATCCACCCTTGTGCAAGGCACTGGTGTGTAGCCTAAAAAACTGCGCTCTAACTTTGCCAGGCATTGAGAAGTGATAGATGGTTCCACCTATGGGTAGAGGGTGTTTTCCCTCTACAAAAAGGATGATTTTAACCACCAAAGTTTCACCTCCAGCTCATGGGTCACACAGTACTCAGCTTCAGATGGAACAATAAAACTACCTAATGGGATAGTGTTATGTTAAATATTGCACCCACCACAACATTATGGATTCCAGTGATATATTAGCTGAAATAGTACATTAATTCTTTATTTGAGCTATTAACAATAGATGCTGCGCTGCTAACAAATGAAACAGCTACACTTCTATTAATTCCTTATTATACTACAGCAATGTTACTTAGCCTAGTTCTTTTCTAAGATATCTAAAATAATTTTCAATTTGTAGGAAATTTAATAGACACTGGCTTCCGCTATAAAACAGAAATTCCGGATTTTGATTAGCTTAGCTAGTTATTACTGGGATGTTTTCATGAAATTAACTCCTAAATAAAATATTTAACGTTGACAGAAGTACTTTCCTATCACTTCTTTTACAATTAGGCATCAAACTAATGGAGAGAAACCAAAGAGCAGTTTGGACTACAGAGGTAAGAACTACTTCATTTTCCCCACCTCAACTGACTATAACCTGACAATGAAAACAACAGCATCCATAAGGAAAAGGACTCTCCTCCTGCTTTTCCCCCTCCTTTTTTTTAGGTCAATTACTACATTTTAATAATCTCTGAACTTCCATTTAACTTAAGGGTCTGTTTGTGCATATAAGAGACATAGGATTGTTCTAGAAGTGAGTAATCAGCTGTACAAGCAAGGAGTTTTATGTTTCTGTGCGTTATATTAAACATGTCCACTTCTCACAGTGATTTTGGTATGACATTAACTTATTATCAACACTTCAGAAAGATCAAGCCTGCATTTCTATTATGTGCTTGCTATCTTTTGAATCAGCCTCCATTTCCACATTGCATAAGGTACTTTTTACTGATTCCCCGAGGTGTCTAATCCATAGCAGTAATATTTTTTTAAAAAGAAAAAAAAAAATCTGTTGGTCACACTCAAAGACTTCCAATCATTTCTCCCAGGCAGGTTCATTACAGAAAACATTTTCTTGTCAAAAAAGTACATAAACTTGAGATCAATATATACCAAGAACCAACCTTTAATTTGGTTAAGGTATGCATATCCGCAATGAAATCCAGCACTTCCCCAACATACTGCCTCATGCATTCCATTGCTGCTGTTCCACACTAGAACATAAAAGAACTATGTTTAAATACCAGATTTTGAATGTGTTTGTGTTTTTATCTTTGTATCCTGTCCATCAGAACACAATTTGTCTGTCTCAAGTTCTTTATTTTACTCTTTAGTTAGATTACTTTAAGTAGGAGGTATTCTTTGATGTTTTTCTTTTCACTCTAATATTCCCTCTTATCTGATGACAGTATAAAAAGACAGCCCAGGCACTGTAGTGTCTTCCTACATCATAAAATATTCTTATCTGTGACAGCAAAAAAAGATTAACTGATGAAACATTCAAGAATATTCTTGTCACATCATCCTGAAATTTACAGTGGTTCAGAATCAGTGTCTTAAAAAGCTGATGAGAGCTTAACAATTCAGTTCTTTAAGCAGCTGAGCATTTCTGCAAGTGGAACCGAACAGCTACAATCCCAGAAAACAGAATTCAGTTACAGACACAGATACCATTATGTTCATATTAATCATAATGAAAAAACAGTTTAAATGACTAGCTTCAGTTATTTTATGTGTAAGCATCCCTAAGATGAACATCACTGAAGTTTAACTGTTACTTTTTTTTAACAGATGTTTCTGAAATATTCCCGTAGCAAAATAATTCAAAATGCAGCATTCTAATGGCGCTTAAGATATTTACAATTTTCAAAAGGGGAGGCAAGGACTATAAGGGATAAATGAAATCCTTCCTTAACTGTTCCAGTTTGACCATAAAGGTGTAAGCACTGAGATATTACCCGTGCCAGAGCAACTCCGAAAGGAAAACAGAAGGAGTCAATGTGGTGCTTGTTGTAATCCCACAGTACAAATTTTCATAATCCTTTTCCTGGAACACAGTGACAAATGCAAATCTGGCCTTTGGCTAGTACAAGATGTGCCCAAGGTGCACAAAGCCATCAACAGAACAAAGGTGCCAGATTAAATAAAGGCTTCAAACAGACCAGAGAACCCCGGAGAGAAGCTTTCAGAAGGCGATATGACTGACCCACTAGGTATAAGGTGAACTGTCTACATATTAATAATCTGAGGTGGAGATACTGCTAGCTGAATTCAAGGGGAACAGTGAATGCCTGATTCTTCGGGGCAAAGTAAAAGCAATGCTTAACTTCAGAGTCTGTATGATGAAATTATCAAATTAGGTATCTTTTTTGAAGTTGCCAAGAATTACTGTACCCAGAGTCACAGGCTCAGGGCAAAACATCCCAGTAAAGTTTACAGGGGAAAGGTACTCTTCTTTGACCTCTATTCAACTACTGACACTCTGAAGCACAGAAGCTGACTACCATATCTGAGTATACAAATTAACAAGATTTAGTTTTAACCACAAAATTATTAAGCCATAATTGAGTTTTTGTGGCTGAACATGAAAAACTGCTACCATTCTATTTTTAACCAACTGACCTGGGAATTTCTCATTAATTTTGTTGATATCAGTCTACATGACGCTGAACTTATCACCTTCTGGCTTTTTAAATGCTACGCCTGTCAGTTCCCTTGACAGAATAACAAACAGTAAAATAAGGTCACTGTCAGCCCTGTCAGCATATCTTCTATCTGGTTTATGTGGACAAAGGATTCCACATGGGTTCTAAAATACTGAATAATAGAATTATAAAAGATAATATACTCAGACCTCTGAATAATAATGCTCTGTTGCAAATGGCTTCACCCCAACCATCTATTCTGTTTCATTCCAGCTGCAAGAAACTACATTCCCTAAGACTTCTTCTGAAGTGATACTTTTCCTACCACACCTTGTAATACCACGGTCAGCCTACCTATTTACACAAAGTATAAATTAAAATATTCTGTTGGGAGGAAAGGCATGTTAAAGATTTGCGTTAAAAAAAATCTCACACACTAAACCTGACAGACACATACATGTAGGGAAAGAAGCTTTCCTTAGCTTGCCAAGTAGACTCGAGCTAACTCTCAGGCAGGCTACTGGGTACTCAGTGACATATATCACAGAATGACTGAAGATCTCCAGTCATGCTAATTCCTTGCATATTTACCAGGTGCATATTCAGCACCTAGGCAGTTACAAGTACTTCTAATTTAGCCACAATCATCAGCAGGATATTCGTGAATTACACGTTACCAGAAAAATATCATTAAATCCTTTCTTTAGCCAGATTATCTTTTGTCAGAATGGAGACAGTGGCTTGTAGTCTTCCTCCCTGCTGCCATTTTTTGAGGCATTCAGATGGTCTGTTCCCCACATGTTGACTTCTTGAGTGCAGGCTCCAGCTAAAGTCAGTCACCTGACTCAAGTGTATCAGTGAGACTGAGGAAAGCAATATCAAGTTCAGAACTTTTCCAACATTTTTAAAAAGGAAGAAGCATCTCAACCTCTGCCTGCAACACCCTTTGCCATCCAGAAGTGAAATGAAAAGGTAAGAATATTCAAAAGATGTAAAATGAGCTGAATAAGACACAGATTTTTACAAGCCAAAACTAAGATATAGGATTTGATTCAGTACTTACTCCAGGCATAGAGGCAATCATCTGTTTATGCAGAATTGTTGACTCAGCTAGTTTTGTTCCAGCATCTGCACAAACAAACTAAGAAGAAATTAAAGACATGTTATTTCTTATTTTTGGAGTAACCTGAAGACACTAATACGTTATTCATGACTATTAAAATCCGTTCAGATCTTGTCTTGCTTTTATTCATGGTAGTTTGCCTTTAGAGCACACTTTCTTTATAAACAACCTAGTTAACTCACCATTATAAATGAGCTCATTTTAATGAAAAAAAATCTGACTTTAATGTGCTTAATTAACACATACATGCTGTGGAGCAATTTGAAGAATATTATATAATAAATCAGACTCTCCTTATGAGCAGCAATATATATCTATTCATTGCATACATCAAACGTTCCTCTTTCATTACAGAGTAAATAATAATAGAGGTTAATAAGGCAGCATGCCATGTTCTTCACTGTCATATTACAACACTTACACTGAAATTCTACAATTATGAGTTATATGAACAATTTCGAGATCGAGGGCATCCTGGTATGGTATGGCATGGTCTAACCTGCATAATATAGGCTACAACACTACAAAAATACAAGCTGTTTCTGAAAGGAGGTCAGTATCATTCTGATACTATAGAATATCTCTAATTGATTTTCTTATCTTATTTTTTTCCTTGCTTTCTCTGTTTTTTTTCTTCTTATTTCCAGATCCCTTGACCCAAACTCTCTAATGTCCACATCATTCATGCATTAGACCTAATACTGTTATTTAATCATTATAAGCTTCAATAATGCATTTGGCACCCTGCAGATGATTTGCTTTTTCCTAAAACTAATTTCTGTCTATAGTGATGCAATGTAACTTCCTAAGAAAAAGCAAACAGAAAAGAACTGTCAAACTAAGGTCTAAGCCTTGATTTTCTTTCTTGATAATAAATCCCACAGTACCTTCACAGACAGAGCCAGCTATTGACTACACAATATATTCCATAATTGTCTGATGCATGCGTGTTAGCAATACTCTCAATGACTGACCGCTCTTGAAAACATTACCAAATATCCTTCACAGACCTAAAATTTACTCTTGCACTTCCATGAGCTTTACCTTTCAATGACAAATTTAACCTGAACTCAGACTGCCTACCAAGACTTGGAAACTACTCAACCTATGTCTTGACCAAGAGTCTGTTCTTTGGGACAGAAAGACATACCTGAGTTTAGATGAATAATCTAATAAGGTATCCTCAGACATAGGCCTGGCTCCAGTTGACTCTCCTTCTCATTAGAATTTATTTCAGACCAGCATAAGCCAAATGGAAATAAAGTAAGAATCTAACTCACATTTCAGTTGAGAGATAGCCTGGTGCTCTTTTGTACCACAGCTCTAATTATTACAAGGGAAGCAAAAGAAAGCCTTTGGGTTATGGTCTCTATCAACCCAGTAAAGACAGTTGAGTCTTACTTCAAACAGCAACCATCACTCTCCATTTCTCTTTTAAAAGAAGGGTCATTAATGAACTTAAGCAAATAGAGGACAGATTTTTTTTCCTAATGCACCCCATCTCAGAAGAAGCAATGCTGATGCTGGGTCTGCTGGACAACAGATACATAGTTGTCCTGTTTGAAGGATTTCTCAGTCAACCACTTGCATGTAGATTAGGGTTCCCTTGTACTATATCAGCTGCAAAAGAGGACTATAATTCTATTAAGAATCTGTCTGAGTATACTTAGCATCTGATGGGTGGTTACGAACCAGAGGACATTTAATGAGCACCTCAAGCACTGAGCAGCTTATGCTAAATGAAATAAAGGCACCTTAGCATAAGGCCTCACACAGCTTTTGCACCAGAATTAAAGCTAACTTTGCAGAAGAAGCAGCTGCTGTAACTAACACTGTCTTCAAGGTTTCTCTTCGCAACAATAGAGAGTTGTTCTGCCTTATACTCCTCTCATTTCTCACGGGAAGCTTTCCTCGGTAGTCCTTGACTTGTTACTTTGTAGTCTATCAATTTGTAGACTGAGATGCTCACATAGCTGTTTCTCATGAGAAAATAGAATAATGTATTGTAACTAATGATTACTTGTTACTAATGAAGAATCATCAAATCGGCTTGTAAAACAATGGCTTGCTTTAGCAAGTAAGGTATAAAATGTGTTGTGAACTTCGATTAAATGGCTTCACTTGGATCATACTGATCACTGCGTGTTGTCCCATGTTTTCTTCCATCAAGCATCCACCAGTGAGTTCACTGCACTGCTACAGACATGTACAGTACTCACTATTTAAGTCAACAAAGTACCCTCGCCGAAGACAAATATAATTTACTTCAGAAAACATTTTCTTTTAAAAACAATAATAATAAGCAGCAGCCAAAGCAATCATTACTTGCCTTCTGTAAGATTTCTACATATTTTGCACAGAGGAGTTTGGGTTAAATAACATATTAATTTATATGTGAAAAACAGCTGACAAACTCCACTCCATTTCTAACGAACAACTAGTCCTTGTTTCACCTATCTGTCTTTTCATCACACTGCCAGTTCCAAGGATCCTTCCCAAAGTTGCAATGCAGTCAGAAGAGGATGGGGAAATCAAAGTCAAAACGAAAAATTTCTCACATCTCAAGTCCAATTCACTATCATTTACGTTGCCTCCTCTACAAACACTAGGAGACATCAAAACCTCACTGGCAAGAGATTTAATGCCAGCCACATGTAAAGAAAAAAGGGAAGACAATACACCCTCACTGCAAAAAGATGAGAAACAGGCAAAAAATTGCCATGCCTCTTACTAGCATTATCTGCTGAGATACATCTGCAGAATAACATCTCAATGGGAATGTCTGCTGAATGTAGTGAATTATCTATATACCATAATCTATCTATTTTATGCCATTCATAATCATAGTTCTTAATATATATGTTCTTATAAGCATATTTATATGTAACTTTAAATGCTTCCATTCAGTTATCAGCAGACCAGATCTTCACAGAAACAGACTGGAACACTGGATATACACTGATTTACATTAGCTGAAGGTCCGGCCCAAAACAGGAATCACCTAAACAAAACAGACTAGGTTCACTGAACCTTAGAACCTGACTGAACAAGTAAATCTTAATGAGTTACTAACATAGTCTGCAGTCACTGGAAATCCTAAAGATGCGTGCTGGTGAAATGCGAGTGGGAGAAAAGTGCTGTGAAACAAAATGCTGGGTGAAGAAACAGTTCCTATGGAAACCCATGTAACAGCAGCATGTTCATGACGGTTTTCATTTGCTAGGACAAATCAAGGAGACAGGCTTTCTGTACCTGTTATCATCAGGACAATCTATGCAATGACTGGGGTGACTTGGTTAAAATTCTTATTCTTTGTAAAGTGGGATGAAGTTAACCCTCATCTTAGCACTGATATCACCAGTGACACCGATGGCACCACGTAATCTTGATAAATGTGGGTGTTAAATGTTCATTCCTAGGAATTCCTTTGCTAGGCAGCCCACAACTGATCTATCATTAAATCAAAGTGCTCCTAGACCCTTGGTGATCTGGAACATTCTGACTGAATCTCTGGATTCTGTGTGCACCGTCTGTATAGAAACTTGCACACAGGCTAATATGTCCGTGGGGACATGACTGCCTTGGAAATTAAAACCATTTCTGTTTGATGCTGTGTTAACCCTGCTACAGTTTTATGGATTCAAAACCATACAATTTGAATTAATCCTGTGGTGGCTTTGTATGGTAAAGAGGTGAAGCAATCCCTTTGTTCTATTAATGAGAGCAAAGAAAATTAAAACAATCAGATACATATGTGTTTTTACTAGTAGGTTTCTTAAATTACAACAGTACTTGAGATGGGCTTAGCAGTTACTATGGTATTTAAATTCAAGAGGCTGTTGAATGATTCAGACCACATACTACTGACGGCTGCCAATTTGCACAGTCAATGGGAGAAGTAGTCATCATGCCTCCAGTAGGCATCTATGGCAGATGGTCTGAATACAACCCCTATTCTTTACCACTGACTGCATAAAAACAGAAGCTGGCTGCTTTGCATAGCAGGAAATATGAATCACTTCATCAGCCTCTGAAAGAGAGACATCATAAAAGACATTTATATCCACATTAGGTGCATTTGTGTAAGGTATGAATACATCTCAAAGTAAATACAACATATGGGAACAGTGCTAGAAAGAAAATCCAGGCAACTATCATTCTTTCTTTATGAGGTAAAGATAATGTAAAAGACAGTTCTGCTTACTGCATTTATTAAGCCATTGACTCAATGTGAAGGACAAGTGTTTACCATTTAAATCTCACTGCTAAAACTGATGTGGCATGTTTGCAATCCCAGATGAGGAACTCAGGATTGACTAGACTGTGGGATAACCATACTTTGGGGTAGCCATAAGATTGAGTTACACAATGGAGCAATGCAGAAAAACGGCTTTGTTCTGTGACACAGGAAAAGTCAGTTGAAGTCAACAAACGCCGTGCACGTGGTATTGAGCTGCATCACTGCACCCGTAAGACAGAAAGAGGTTGGTGCTTGTTATGTTACGTTGATGGTCTTGACTGATCCAAAAAACAAACAAACCAAAAAAAACCCCAACAAAAGGCAGCAAATTTCTGTTTTTTAAATTAAAATGGATTTAAAAAAATAATCCTTCAGCATCAAAAGAAAAAAAAAAAACCCAAGTGTTATTCTTCCCCACCTCAACTTCTCCCCCTAGGAGTGATGGCATAATAATCATTTTCATAGTTATCCTAACTGCTATATAATTTCACTTGTCAGTATTACTTCTCTGTTAACTGGCAACCACCTATTTACTATGAGTAACAAACCAGTACTCAAAAGAAAATGAGCCCATAGTAAGCTACCTGAAGCTCTGATCCCATAACAGGAGGGGAAAGAATGAATGGAGCTGTGATGCTGGGAGCATTATGAATGATCTACATAACAAACACTATACTTGAACCTGACAGAGTGCTGCTATGCTGATCCCATTTGAAGTTACTAAATGAATATAATAGTTAGCTCATTGTAAACAATGAGAGCCTGCTACCTGTGTTTAAAATTCACGAACTTCAGTGATTATTTTTTTGCAAGACAGGCTTGTGGTGCCAAACAGTGCCACACTTGGCATTTTGGAGGCAGAAAGATGTTTCATGAGTTTGCATCTCATTTCCTCAGATACTTCTATGAAAAAGCAAGCTTAACCTCTAACTCAGCAATCCACACAATGAAAGGAACAGAAATATTGCCTGTGTATTCTTTGCTGGAAAATTCCATGTTAAAAGAGAACAGCCTTCAGGGACTGGAGACAGTTACTGCCTGCTTGAGTAGACAGAAACTTAGTTGTAGCTCGTGATCAACTACAAGCACCTCTTCCCACACAAACTGTTCACTCTGGGGCTAAGACTTGAAGACAAGACAGCAGCTGGGGCAGCTCCCCCATTGAGACATGGAATGAAGCACAGTGGACTCGATCCTTATGGGTCCCTTACGACTCAAGATATATTCTATGATCCTCAGTACATCAACAATGACACACAGGTCATTATCATCCTGGAAATATGGATTCCCTATTAAGTTTCTTAAATTTTAGTGTGGGAGTCTAAATGTATGTACCTATGGTTACAAACATAACTGGATTTTGATTTAAAAAATTCTTGCTTCCTCTGACAGTTCTTGTACTTTCTGCAACTATGTTGGACTTGCTCCCCATTCTTGAATTTGTTCCAAGACACAATCACTATGAGAATTCCATGGGGATCTCCTGTACCTGCACCAACAGCAGCAGATTCATGTCCGGTAAGGGTGACTTTAACTTGAGTGCCTGCAGTAACTCCAATATGACGCTGCGTGTCAAGTAGAATTTGTCCCTTTCCTACAACAGAAAAACACAGAATTATGAATGTCCTGAAATCCACTGACACCTACTAGTAAACTATAAAAATACATTTTATCTACGTTTGAGAATAGAAAAGTTACAAATGGTACTATTTTACCTGTTTTACAAAAAAGCAGACACCATCATTTATATAATTCTACAGAATTGATTGAAGAGACATTAATGAGGGTGATTCTCCTCTGATGTTCTATCAGGTACCATATCCAAAATGTTAATATTTCATATGTGAAATACGGATAGATTTTATAAAACATTTATAAAGACCAGGCATGCAGTGTGGCTTTCACTAAGTAGTTCCATATAAAGTGAAAAATATTAAGGATTAAATATTAAGGATTGATACAGGAGAACAAAACTGGCAATAGGATTTAGCATTATTATTTCTTTAAACCTGCCAGAAATGGTCTGTGTTTTACCATACATTTTCTCCTGCTTTCACTCCCCTTAAAACAAGAGGCTTGCACTAAGAAGAGCTTGGACATCTATTTTCATTCATTAGACTTGCAGTACTTTTCCATTTAGACAATAAAAACTGTCTTGGCTATAGCTGCTACAACAGAAACACCTTAAAACACAGGGAAATCAGCCGGTGGAGATCAGAACACAGAAGCCTAAGAACAGAGTTGTAGAGCAAGGATGTACAAGAGACAAGCCTGTTACACATCATACTTTGACATTCTCTGACTTTAGGCAGTAAGATAAAAATGTGGAACAATTGTATAACCTGCTACTGACCACACAAACTCAAGAATTTAGATCAGCAGGAAGCTTAACACTGAGCTGGTCTTTCAAATGACCATTAGAGATGAAATCATGTTGTCTTAGAAGGAAAGCATATCTAAAGTGTTTGATAGGAATGGTTGGACTCGATGATCCGGTGGGTCTCTTCCAACCTGGTTATTCTATGATTCTATAAAGTGTGCTTAAGATTAAAAGCCTAGTATGTTCCATCTTGTAACTCTCATGCACTTGCCTGCTTACTTAAGTTAAATGTGTGTAATTTTTTACTGTTAGGGCCTCAGTTCCTCAGTGACATCTGTAAAATGGGGTAACAACATTTGCCTCTTCCTCAGAGCAGTCTTGTGAGGCTTAGTTAGTGAGGGTCAGTTTGAAGGCTACCTCCAGGTGCACACAGTATCAAGTACAGCTAAAAAAGAAGGAGTTGGAGGGGATAAACAGCTGGAAGTGAGAGTGAGCTTCAGTTGCAGCAGACCAAGAAGCCAGTCACCAGTGTTCCTCCTCAGAAAGCTGATGTCACCACACTGTGGTGTTTAAGGACATGGTTTAGTGGTGAACCTGGCAGCTTTAGGTTTATGGTTGAACTTGACGATCTTAAAGGTCTTTTCCAACCTAAACAATTCTGCGATCCTGTAATTCTGTATCTTTGTAGCACACTGCCAAACAAAGCTTACAGCAGCCCAGTATGGTAGCCTCAATATACTGGAAAAGAAGAGAGGTAAAACTCTTTCAAAAGCAATCAGCTATTTTGCAGACTAACACCTATGCTACACAGGATATAATTGGGCCATAATAAATTGCTTTGTCAGAACACTGGGAAGGAAGCACAGGCTTCACGAATCCCAGCTTTCCTTGGTTCTAAGGATAATACAACAGTGAGTAACCTCTTTCTCAAATAAGTCTCCTATCTCATAGTTTAAAATCCAAATGTTTGCTAAGCACATGCAGTCATGCAGTGCAGAGAGGTGAAGCAAAATCTAGCAAAATGTTTTTTGACATCTGACTTCTTGTTTTCTGCACTGTAAATCAAGAGTGATGATACTGAAGTCACTAGCCCAGAGTACCCTCCCTATCAAAGCCTACTTATTCCTATCACTCTGCTGGTGATAAATGAGAATTTTATCTTCTGCCACAGAGCTGTGAAAGGGTATTAGTTCCATGAGAATAATGCCCAGCGGAGTCACCTGTAAACTTGGTACCAACTCCTTTTTAGCCAAATTAAAGCTTTCAAATGTCTATGCAGCCCCACTAAATATGCCTTGCAGCCTTCAAACTGTGACTTGCCAGAGGTCTATGTGTAGAATGTGAAATTACTGCATTTTCTTTTTCTAGCAGTATTTCAATGTCCAATCTTAGTAATAAGAATAGTAAATTTGGTTCTTTTATGGAGTGGTATGCTATCCTCCAAGTAAGCCACTATAAAGCAAAATTCTTTACTTTATCTCTGTTACTACTACAGTAATTAACAAATACTGAAGAGTGGCCACTTCAGTATTCTTTAAAAAAATTCAGTAGCAAAATCATGTAATGTCCAATCTAGTGGCATTCTGCATTTACTTAATAAGGGTCAACAGAATCCTAACAAAAGGCTAAGTTTAGGTGCAAGCTTCTGCAGCTGTAAAAGATAAGAAAGCAGAAAAGCGTCCATTTAGGACCTTAAGATACTTGAAAGGAAAACTGAAGATAAGACAATTACAATCCACAGAAGAGATGCTACTCTTAACTGAGAGCTCCAAAGGCACTGAAAAAAATCAAATTGCTGACTTGGAACAGCAACTCAGAAAATTAAATATCAGATTGACGTGAGTCTTCAGGCTCCAAGACATAAGACACTGAGACACTCCTGCCACAGGGTACTAGGAAGATGTTGGAAATAAAAAAAATATGTGGAGTGGTTGCACAGCAATGACCTCTACAAAGTGCCTTTCAGAGTGGCTTGGTATTCAAAAAGACAAGAATCCTCCAGAGCTAAGGTGAAAGTTGGTGTCTTCTTCCAGCCGGCACACTCAAAGTTGTAAAACAAGTAATTATTCTAGATGAAATCTGAATAGTTTCAATGTTCACATATCATATTTCTTCTGGAATTCACTTCTATATGGCATTCTATCACAAATAACAGACTTACTTGGTTAAAATTATTTCCACTGTAGAGAAACACAGGCATCACAGCTGATTTGCTTTTAAGTCATTAATCTGATATTTCCAATGCAAAGCCATGGTAAACTTTCAGAAATAACAAAGATAAAGTAGTGTGGAGTTCCGCTAAATTAAGCATTTTATGGCTATAAATTGCAGGAGACCATTCACTAATTATTCCATTTCTAGGTCACCGGGTTGCATTAAAGTAAATCAAGAAGGAGATTTTACTAAGCGTTATAATCTAAGCCTCCTGTGTGCAAGTAAGTCCTCAATATATTAATAGAACATCAAACCAGGAAGCACACAAGAAAATAAGAGTTTGTAATACCCTGGTTGTAATAAAATTTTCTTGAAATAATCAGAACTGCAGACCAAGAGAGTGAAACATTTCCTGTAGTTCACAATTGCGATAGCATACCTAAATGAAATATTCTTATCAGACCTCAAATGCAAGTGGAATGTCTTTGCTTCATTTTTAAAAAGGGATTTTTTTTGTTTCAATGAAACAAATCCTACTGCCAGACTTGAAGTGAAATTTTCTCACTTTGCCTTGCCTAAAGCCTCAGTTATAGATCGAACTCTACTTCCAAAGCTGGAC
Organism: Phaenicophaeus curvirostris; assembly: GCF_032191515.1. NCBI lineage: Eukaryota > Metazoa > Chordata > Aves > Cuculiformes > Cuculidae > Phaenicophaeus > Phaenicophaeus curvirostris. The sequence goes on along the minus strand of NC_091396.1, from coordinate 52,751,834 downwards.
AGTGTCTGCTGTATTCAGGATTTTTTTTCTTTCATGAATTCGTGTCTTTCAAATCAAACAAAAAGGTAGTATTTACTTGCTTTAATTAAACATATTGTTAAGTTTCTACTTAGTGCTTCAACCATTACATCTGGTAATAGTTTTTCTTGTTTTCTTGCTGTGCAGGTTCTCTATGGAAGTGTCATTACTTTTCATATTTTCTTCACCCTTTGTCCAATGATATTTTAAGTCTTATCAAGGCTGACACAACACATTTCAGTTGTACACTATCACTATAGAAAAACAAGTAGCTACTTATGAGAGAACATTTCCTGAGGATTATTTACTGTTTTGACAAACATATTGAGAAAAGAAAACTGTGCACTTAGTGGCTGAAGCAACATTTTTGCTCAGTGCCTTAACAATCTACATAATGGAGTATATGGGGCTTTATTAAAATGTCTGATTGGGTTTTGTGGATTTTGTTGTTATTTAGCTTCTCATCAACAGCTACAAAACCAAACTTAAGTAATAACTGAGCATTACTTGTGCACTATGGCTTTCATCGAGGAATCTTAAAAATTTTTTCAAGGTGTAAATAGTTGGCTCTTCTACACAGCTTACAGCCACACACACAGAGACACCAAATACAGAATGTAACAGGATCTAAACTTCTAACTTGGAATCTTCTACTTTACTTAGCTGTCTGTTGCCTCCCCTCACAGCTGTGCTCTCAAAAGGTAGTATCAGGAATATCTATGTTTATACTACACAAGCCATGTCGCCAAACGTGTGCATTAGGAAAGACACAATCAACTTTAAGTCATAGATGAATACCAGGTATCATCTCTACAAGAGAAAAAAATTTCCAAGTCATGAAAACACACCAAAATACTTTTCTGAGCAATATTTTCAGTAGGTTCCCTTCATCTGTGTCTATACCGGGAACGTGAAACTCAGTAGAAGGTACTCAGTCATGATCACTACTTGACCAGAAAACTACAGTAAAATTGTTGACACATCTGGAACTTCACAATGATTCCATCTTTACTTACAAACATACTACTTGAGAGGAGTAGGACTTTGTCTTATTTTCAGTTGTCCCTAAAGGAAGATATAGTCTTATTATATTCACCTTAGTGAAGGCTCGGTAGCACAAACCACACAGTTCCACCAGGTAGGCCAGAGTGAAGACGGCATTCTGAATTACAAAGCTCAGTAATTTTGAAAAAGGCTCCAGAAGACTCTGCAATGACATGATTTAGAGAAATCAATAACTGGTTGCTCGGCAAAACAAAAAGCATTCCAAATCCAAAATGCCAGAATGGAACAGCATTATTTTTAGTTCAGAGACTGTCTTGCTGGGATTTACACTGTTCTCCTCAAATGGCTGTTCTGTCTAGCATTTGCCTTTATGCTTGTATGAGACACTGGAAGCAAAAAAAACCCAGAAAATAGTTTCGCCTCTGACATAGTGCTTACAAGACATAAGAGATTCTGTAGTGTTTATGCAGGAAAACCTCACTGACTTCAGTGGAATTATACTGCAGAACTTCTAAGGAAGTTCATTACTGCCTTTTTTTTGTTTTAAAAAAAAAGAGGGGGGAAAAGAAAAAGAGAACATCAAATCTATAAGAAGATATACATTTATACATTCACACCCACACAGGAATGTAATCCCACCCACACTTTACTGTAACCTAGATTCCAAAGCTCTTATCATTCTCCGAAGAGTATCAGACTGCACAATTTTATGCTTATATATAATACCTAGCTAGGGGATAAGAACACATTCACAGAATAGCACAGGCTGGCTAAATCTGAGGCCACAGAGTTTTGTCGTCTTGGAACTTACCCTGGTAGCACTAGTAGTAGGTATCTTCAACAAGCAAATCATGATTCTTAAACTAGAATCTAAAGAACACTGTGAACACAAGTGAAGGCAGGAAAGCAAAAAGGAAAAAAAAAAGAAAAGCAGTTAGTATCTGTCTGTGCACATGCCTTGCTTTTAGTGGTAGCAGCTATGAATAAATTATAGGTGAAGTCTGAAAAATGAACCCTGATGACTGATCTTTATTTACTGGCTTATTCCTGAACATGTAATTATACCTCTTCAGTGGTAACATACCACAGCATGGGCCCTGAGAGGAGAAAATGTCACTAAAGGGCTAGTTTAGAAAAGTTAACTTTACCTCTTTTACAACAAAAAAATCCTAGAGATACATTTCCACTGTAATAAAAATGGACTGAGGGCGGGGAAATAAAAATAGAGTACATTAGCAGGAGGTATGTTAAACAAGATAGCAAGGTATCATCTACCCTGTGTTAGGAAGAACCTCTCCAAACAATTTCATGCTCTGGAAAGGAACACAGTTCAGCACTACATGAAAAACATACAATTGGATCATGTTCCATTTCACAATACACCAATAGCAGCAGAACTCATTTCAGATGTTCATGCACCATACCTTAAGTGGCAAAACACAAGGGAGTTTAGTAAGGAACGTCTGAAACTGATTACTAATTGTGGTCCAGAGGTTGCTGGGCGAATCCATAGGCAAGGCTTCCATAAAGGTAGCAATATTTTCCAAACAACGTAGCATTGCACCCCCTGCCGGCAAATTCTTTTTGTTGTTTAAACCCTGGGGAAAAAAAAAACAAAAAACAAGAACAGTAAACAAATGTACACATGCAGAAATAGTCCCTTAAGCAGTATTTGGAAACACTAATGTTGATTTGTTCAACCAAATACTACTTACCTCTGCTATAATGCTAATGATAAAACGTTGTGCAGGGGATTTGAACTGTATATGACAGTTAAGTCTAGTTCAGGTCCTAAAGTATTGATAAAAACTTTTGAGGAAAAACACTGTAAAGCAGAGTTCTAACTCATAACTTTCTTAGATTAGTATGGCAGTAAAAAAACGCAGTATTCAGCAGCGGATTGCCCATGTTTTCCTTTGGATAATTTAAAAAGAGATACGTTCATTAATGATCAGTAGACCATGTACATTTTTTTTTAATGTGTACCAGGGTCAGGCCTGGAAACACATAAGCAGTTTTAAAGTGATGTCAAAATCTTTGTATGAAGCAACTGCCACGTACTTGGAGAAGCAGGATACGTGCAAGTGACTAGTGCTAGAGGAAGAATAAGTTACACTAGACACAAGCCTAGTGCACAGAAGGCAGACAGTGAAAGGCAGGCAATAAATCCTTGGACTACGTAGAGTAGTAATCCAGCAGATTTAGGGGAAAGGGAGAGCTGAGATGTATGAGCAGAAATGTTCCTGAAAACCAGAAACAGTACTGGGGGAAGGGATGGACGACATTATCAACACTTAGAACAATTCCAGGAGCTGGTTTGAGGAAAAATAACAAAAGCTGTCAGTGAGAGCAAAACCCATAAGGAAAATGGTGAGGACACCCTAATCCACTTTCTGAGGAGGACAAAACAAAAATTCACATCGCTTTTGGTGATGCAAGTTTGAATTCTTAATGAGTGAGGAGAAATGATCCAATATGCCTCTTAATGCTAACAAAACTAGCACCATTAACACAGCTGACTGCAAACGTACCTCTAACAGCTGGCTCAGAGCAGCAATAGAACTCAGCTCACTGAAGTCCATAAGAGACGTGGCCAAGGTTCGTAAAAAACTTCCATCTGAAATTCAAATTATATTTTTACACTGACTGTCCACATAGAGGTAATCAAAAAGGTCAGAAATACACTCAGGTACCACATGTTACCTTTAATATTGCTCTGGAAGAGCTGGGGGAAGATGCCATTGGGAGCCAACTGATGGAACACACAACGGAGGAACTGTTTGGCCACACCTGCAGCATTTCCAGGGATCATCATGCTGAAATGAAGGGAAGGAAAAGGAAGAAGAAATTGCGTTGCAGATGAAACACTCCTCAAAGCTGACTACATGGGGAAAATAAAGATGAAGTTATTCTTTTTAATTATGCAAGTGTTCAGTTATGAGTGAGACAGTCAAAAGCAGAACTGTCCTGGTCCCAAAAAACAGTTCATCATGTTGATTTTATGACTTCAGCTGGACTATGCAGAGCTTGAAAACGTACGTACACATAACTGAAGTATTTAAGTCTCAATAAATACTTGCATTTTTCCTGATACTCCACATTCCTGAATTTGTGAGTCATCTGAGTTTGTAATCTAATCCTGCTCTCGCCTTTGATACAGGATGAGGTTCTTGGCTTTACCATAAATCAGGTTAAATACACACATTATAATATTAATTTGCCTTTTGCAATTTCCTTCAAGAGAAGAAGTACTCCCTAATTACTCATAAAATGAATGGTTAAAAAACTGAAGTATTATCTACTCATACTGCACCATCTTAACATTTTTTACAGCTTCTCAAAACTAATTTATTCTATTCAGCATCTGATTAACATAACGAAACATCATTGCCAGGGGTTCTCCATGGCCAAGGATGATTCATTTGACTGAATGTATGGAGATGGTTTATCAAGACAAATACTGAACACAGAACAAGACAGAAAAAGCTGCACTGAAATTGTGGAAACCAGAAGGATTCTTTAAATTATCCCTGAATCTATTTTTTTTTTCAAGTTCAATACTTATGTATATGAGTTCCTGTTCTTCAGACCATATGAGATATTTGAAACAAGTGGGAAAGGACAGATTTTTCTCTTACTCAGAAACCTTAAATAAATTTTTAACAAGTTAAATTTAGTTGGTTTCAGGGCCAGAGTGGACAATGCCTTAGATTAATTGTTTAATTTTGAACAAGGTATCCATTGCTACCATACCTTTCTGCTTGATTAGAGAAACTGGTACTTGATGCCAACCTGGAATAAAAACAAAAATAAGTGAAGCTCATATGCTTTTTTTGTGTTTCATTTTTAAGTAAGCCAATGAAGTATTTTTTTTTTAAAATAATAAACAAGAATTTTAGATAACATTTAAAATACCACCAGAAAGATCATCTGAAGAGCACTTAAACTCAGTTGAATCATGTTTACACCACATATAAACTCTACTTAGGCTTGCAGACTCACAAATACTTAACAGTTCTAACAACAATTCTACTTGCCTTCCTATACTAGCATGAGGATAATGAAGTAAAGGTACTGCCTTACATGCACATCATGTATAATTACTAACCTAGAGAGATCTGGAGAAAAAGAGTTTGCCAGCAGCTGCCGACTGACTGAATTGTTTCTGATTAACAAAGTAACATAGGCAAAGCCAAAATTCTCTTCTTGGCCATCTGAAGTAAGGTTCCTTGTTCCAGATTTTGGCATCTAAATAGCTGTCCTAATTTTGGAAACACTAAGCACCTACAAGCTCTTACAAAGTCAGATGAAAAATATCAGGTTCTCAAAAAATCAGGTCATTTACTTTAGTATCTAAATATAGACTTTGGAGCCAAATGCGGGCACTCAATGATAAAAACTCTGAACAAAATCTCAAAGCAAAATCCTACACTTCAATATCTGGGACATATAAACAAACAGAATCATGGCTTAGAATATATAAAAAACATACCTTTAATACTAAAAGCCACTTAAAAGCAATTATAAGGAACTACACTGGAAGCATCTCTTGCACACAAAATATCATGCAGTTTTTACTTTCATTTTAAGTTGAGACCTGCTGGTTAAACTAAAGAAGAGGGAACTGCACAGGCAGTGCAAGCAGGGATAGGTAACCTGGGACGTGTATTGGGACAGTGCCTGGCTGCGTAGGGAGGAAGTCAGGAAGGCCAAGGCGCAGCTGGAGCTGAACTTGGCAAGGGAAGTAAAGATTAACAAGAAGGGCTTCTACAGCTACATCAATCAAAAGAGGAAGGTCAAAGAGAATGTACCCCCACTGATGACTGGGAATGGTGATCACGTACCAACAGACGAGGAGAAGGCTGAGGTATTTCTCTGATAACTGCTCTCCTCACCCCTCCTAGGTCAATTGACAACAAGATGGGGACCAGAAGGGTAAACCCCCTCCCACTGCAGAGGTGTATCAGGTTCGTGACCAGCTGAGGAACCTGAACATATCTAAATCTATGGGACCTGATGAGATGCACCCCGGAGTCCTGAGGGAATTGGCAGATGGGGTTGCCAAGACATGCTCCATAATATTTCAAAAGTCATGGCAATCAGGAGAAGTCCCTGGTGACTGGAAGGAGGGTAACATTGTGCCCAATTTGAAAAAGGGCAGAAAAGACGACTCTGAGACCTACTGACCTATCAGCCTCACCTCTCTGCCTGGGAAGATCATGGAACAGATCCTCCTAGAAGCTATGTTCAGCAAATGGAGGACAAGGAGGTGATTAATGGCAGCCAGCACCCAGCACTGCTTCACCAGGGGCAAATCCTGTATGATCAACTTAGTGGCTTTCTATGATGGGGTAACCATAGCAGTGGACACAGGTAAATTGACAGATGTGATATATCTAGACTTCTGTAAAGCCTTTGACACGGTCCCCTACAACATCCTTCTCTCTAAATTGGAGAGATATGGATTTGATGGGTGAATGGTACAGTGGATAAGAAACTGGTTGGATGGCCATATTCAGAGAGTAGTGGTCAACGGCTCAAAGTCCAGGTGGAGATCCATGACTAGTGGTGTCCCTCAGGGGTCTGTACTGGTACCAGTGCTGTTTAGTATCTTCTTCCATTATATTGACAGTGAGATTAAGTGCACCCTCAGCAAGTCTGCAGGTGACACCAGCCTGTGTAGTTGCCACATCAGAAGGACGGGATTTCATTCAGAGGGATCTGAACAGGCTGGAGAAGTGGGGCTGCAAGAACCTCAGGAGGTTCAACAAGGCCAAGTGCAAGGTCCTGCATCTAGGTTGGAGCAATCCCCATTTTCAGTACACAACGGGGGATGACATGATTGAGGCCAGCCCTGCAGAGAAGGACTTGGGGGTGCTGGTCGATGAGAAGCACAACATGAGCTGGCAATGTGCGCTCGCAGCCCAGAAGGCCAACTGTATACTGGGCTGCATCAGAAGTGTGGCCAGCAGGGCCAGGGAGGGGATTCTGCCCCTCTATTCCTCTCTTGTGAGACCTCATCTGGAGTACTGTGCCCAGTTCTGGAATCCTCAACGTAAGAAGAATATGGAGCTGTTGGAACAGGTCCAGGGAAGGGCTACAAAGATGATCCAAGGCCTGCAGCACCTCTGCTATGAGGTAGCATGTGAGGCTGAGAGAGTTTGGCTTGTTCAGCCTGGAGAGAAGGCTCAGAGGAGATCATATAGCAAACTGCCAGCACCTGAAAGGGGCCTACAAGAAAGATGGAGAGGGACTATTCAAAAGGGCTTGTGGTGACATGACGAGGGGGAGCAGGTATAAACTGGGAGGCAGAGGGGCAGACTTAGACTAGACATTAGGAAGAGTTTCTTCACCATGAGAGTGGTGACACACTGGAACAGGTTGTCGAGGGAAGCTGTGGATGTTCCATCCCTGGAGGTGTTCAAGGCCAGGTTGTATGGGGCCTGGGGTAACCTGATGAAGTGTGATGTCCCTGCCCATGGCAGGGGTTTGGAACTAGCAGATCTTTAAGGTCCCTTTCAACCCTAACTATTCTATGATTCTTTGATGTGCTGAGCGTGTTACAGCTGGTATAGGTTGACATGTCTAAACAGATATTTTATAGAGCTACACCAATTTACATCTGGCTTTCAATGTTTATTTTTGGTTTGTGATCCTTTTAGGCTGGACTTAGCTGTTGCTCAATCCTCTGTCAGCCTCTGTTCTGAAGACTGTTTCCTCTCTAGTCACCACTGCAAAATCGAAAAAGGACCATAAGGCCGCTCAGTTGAATGCATCACTGTTAAACAAAATGAATGGCAATTTCCATTTATAATGCTTGACAAGCTGGGAACAAAGCATACTTTCAACAGTGCAATAATCTCAGCCTGGATGATGCAGAGGATTGAATATTATATTCTCTTCAATTCTCCCAGCATAAAACAGAATAACTCATTAGAGTCTCTGACTCCACTGTTGTTACAAGCAGTCCACATTAAAATATAACATATTAATTCTGTGCAAAGTTAAACAGGTCTGAAGCAACATTCAAGTAATTAAGATCTTGATTCTGGAATAACTGTACCATCTGTTTTCATTAAAGCACATGAGGATTTCTGCAGAATGTAATGAGACTGATCACACACCCAAGGGACACTGCACTTATTTTCAAAAATCTACTAAAGCACAGAAATACAACAGCATAAGATATTTCTTCTAAAAGAAATCAAAGCCCTATATAAAGTTTCTCTCTCCTTTTGAATCCAATAATGCAAGTGTGGATTTTTATGATAAACAAAACATTTGGTTTCTAACTTTGGTAAAACTTCACGAGACATGAACTACACTGAACTCTTGGGAACAAATGAAACTTTTTTAAAAATTTACAGCTTCTATGTATTTATCATTACTGCTCTAAACGTTTTTCTGCACGAAGGCCATGAACCCACATCCTTACTTCCACTTTGCAGACCACAAAGCAAAACAGCAAATGGACAATAGACAGTGAATGGATGTGTTCAAATTTATACAGAAGTTAAGCTTTTCACAGCTCCTCAACGACTCAAGAGCCTAAATGCCATTTTCAAGCTTTGATGCTTAGAAACCTAAATTTCACTGGAAATCAATGAAATAAGAATCAACAACTCAAAAATCTTAATTCAGGAACTAGAGTGTAAAGTTAAGTGCATGTCAGAGTCTTATAAACGTGTCAATCTCTCATTGTCAGTAACTTGAACCCAGAGCTTTTTCTCTTCTGAAAATCCCATTAGATGCCTATCTGTACCCATGGGAACATAAAAAATTTTCAAGAACTCTGTGTCATTTTTAGGTATTCTGAAAGACCCTGGATTTAGTAACTCCTTGTTTCTTCTTCTGAATATCGTAATAGTAGGTTTTTTTCTAAGAATAAAAATGCAAGAAGCCTAACTCATTCTCATCTCTGTCACTAGATGGGTATTTGGAGGTAATTATATGGCACTGCTTGATGAAAGACAGTGACGTATATACATGAGGCACCTGAACGTGTCTCTGCGTGTATATGCTACTTCTTTTGCATGTACTCAAAATAATTCCTCTGTGGGGAGCCTCCTAGTGGGATTAGAATTTAACAGAAATCACTGCCAGTTGGAATAACACACTACATTTACCAATACCTCGTGTTTCATGCCATCCACTGCTCTTAAACAATCATGTGTCTCACCCCTAAGATGTAGCATTTCTTCCACAAAGCACAGAAAAAGGTAGCCCGCTCAGCCCTCGTTCCTTGATAATTTATCTTCCAAATTATTTGTTCTCTCTGGTTGTAGCACTGTTGTATTTACAAGTATCACATAGAATTGATAGTGTCTGTCTAGATTAGAAACTTTGCTTCCATCAGAGTTCATTAGCAGTGACAGCAGGGAACTGCTTCCTTGCAATTAATGGAATGCAGGACTTGAACAGCTGCTGTGTTTACATGGAATGGGGAGGTAGTGGAGAGCCAAGACTCCAAAGAGTTGTGCCCCTGCACAAGTCACAGTCAAGCAATTTTTATTTCAGTCACTGAAAAGAACATGGAAAAGGAGAGCTGTACAACATTTCTGCATTTTCACTGCTGCTCAGAAGTTTATTCTGAAACATCCCCAACACATTCCTCCCACCTCTTAGTCTGGAACGACAAGTAATGCAACAGTAATGGTGCACTTCAATTATCCCATGCACCTTAGTAAAAGTCACAAGAGAAAAATAATAGCCACCAGATGCTTGAGATTTTATCAGAGACAATCTCATGCAGCAGCTGGTTAGGAAGCCCTCACAAGGAGATGCAACTCTTTATCTAGTATACAAAATATAGTTGAAAAGCCTGAAGAGCTCAGGTATGCTAATGAACAATCACACCTAGGAGTCAACAGTCCTCCATGAGCAACAAAATTCAGAAGCTGACCACATCTGTGCCTAACTTTGAAAGCAGGAACTATATAAAAGTGAGAAATTCTGACAAAGCAACAAAAAAAGAGGGGAGCCAAGAGAACTCAGTCTTTACGAGAGGCAAAGAACTTAACATTACATTGGAAGCACAGGGCCAAGGTACCTCACTTGTTAAGCTAGACTTCTACAGAGCAGAACAAAGGAAAGGTGAGGGAGGTTGTAAGAGAAAAGAAGGCTTGTTTCAAAAAGCTGAAGTCATATCTCAAATTAAAGCAGAAAATAGCATAAATTCTGACAAATCCAATGTAATAACCACAAGGTGGCAGGCCAGGAAATGGTTCAAGAAGCAACCAGCACAAAGAATAAGAAACAACAGTAAATTTGGGCTGAAATAAAACAGGATCAAGAAGCTCACCAGAGAGAATGCTGCATCAATTGCTCTTCAAGTAATAAATATGGCATTCAAGGAAGATAAGGGTACTGCAGAAAAACGAATTAATTCTTTACATCACTGCTTAAGGAGGGACAAGCTAGGAAGATTCCTGAGCCAGATCCTCCCTTTGCAGAGTAAAACGAGAGGACATCAAAGGAGTTGCCCAAAATTAAAGTGACAGAGGAGGAAGTTACATTAGAAATTTGTAACATTTTGTGTAATAAAGAAGCAGACAGAACCAGACCTTATTCACTTAGGAGTTCTAAAACATGTAACTTCACATAGTGACGTTTATGTAAACCAAATTATAGGCACAAAATTCTCACATTTGTATGGGAGAGAGGGAAGTCCCAGATTTACCTTCCTACAGACTGCATGATGTCCAAAAGCAGAGGAGCAGCCAAGTCTGGACTAAGGTGAATGAAGGTTGAGAGCACAACTATGGCCAGGCCTAGTGTTTCTTCATCATATTCTTCAAGAATAGCCCCACAGTCATGGCACCTGCAAATAACAGTTTTAAAAACAGACATTAACAAATATAAAACAAAGTATTACTATATGCATACTTGTGCATAATTTTGTCTTTTTAAGGTATTATTACGTAGTACATTCTATTCAAAATGTATTTAGAAAAATAATCTCATTTTGATCCTTCCATAATTAATAACAGACTATGGCTTTCAAATGCTAATAAAGCTTCTCACTAGCTGCACTGGCTGCTTCTTCACTGACAAATGAAAGAGGGCCAGGCCTTGTTTTGGGTCCTTCATTGGTAATTGTTAGCTAATTCCCTTAGCCCATGTCAGACTGCTTCAGTTTGCATTACCCAAGAGAAATCTGCAGCAGTGAGGACTAGCCCTCAGCAATGTGAGCTCCAGCCTCGTGAGACTTGGGCTCAGGCAAGGGCTTAAGTCCCTGGCACTCTTCTACTTAGCAGAATGGACACAAACGATGACACTCACAGATGATCTTAGACAGATGAAACAATTTCACATTGTCCTTCCTGTCAGTCATGACTTACGAATAACAAATTATACAATTAGGAAACAATGATCCGATTGGTTCCCACAGCAGTTACAGCTATTAAGAAAGAAATGAAAAGACCTCTCAGGGGCACAGAACCTCAGATTTCAGAGAAGTCTCCGTTCCCAGGGCAAAACTGCTGCTGAGTCACTTATCCTCCCTGAAATGCTCAAAGACAACTGATGAAGTTCTGAAAGGGCTCCATAATGTCTAATTATAAAGGCGATGTCAGATTTAGGAGAGATGAGACAGGTTTTAAAAACTTATGAAAAAGGGAAATCAGTGTGGGAAATTGGCTTATCTCAACCCAGAAGGAAAGCTGGCTTAATGTGATCAATCAGTTGCTAATGACTCCAACAGATTGTGATATTTTAAACTTAATGGAACTGTAAGGCAATTTTCTTGCCTCTGTTACAGAACAGAAACAAAATATGCCAACGATGTCAGGCAAGTCAAGCTCAACTGGTCTGTAAGTTAATATATGGTGCTAAAGCTTTTGTGAAACAGCCAAAGGAAGTGCCCAAGATAAGCCTAACTTTTGGGATGCTTCACACTGTCACACAATAAGGTCCAGTTCCACTCAGAGCCTGCACAATGACCCTCTCTTTCTCCAGTGATCATCCTGGCATGTCTGTCTACTGGACTGAGCGCAGAAGCACAAGAAAGAACTTACAGTTTCTCTGCCCAGTTTTTGAACAAATCAACGCATAGATCCCCGCTGGCTACTTTACTTCTCCATTAAATGAGTACACTTATGTTTAACACTTCCTTTAGAGGCATTTTAACCAACAATCAAAAGTTTGAAAGGCTTTTGAGATGAGTATGAACATTAAAAATGCTATGTTGGCAAATATCAATGTTTCAACAGAAACCCAAAGGAATTTTAAAAAAGAGTGTTTTATTTTTGAGGCACAAGTGGTTTCTGATGGATCACAACAAACCCTTGATATAAAGTAGGATGGAAAGTGCTTTCTCTGCCCTCCAAAAACACACAATAGCCTGAGTCATCATTTCACCCATGCAAACTTGCGGAGATCCTAATGAATGAAAAGCACATCTTGCTGGCAATGTTTAGAAAATGTTTTTCTTGGGGTAAAAGAAAAAAAAAAAGATTAGCATAGAGATAAATTATAGCATGGACTTTATATTTCCATAAAGTACATGCATACTTCACTTAACTGATTCAAAACTGAACTAGTTCTTTGAAAGAAACAGAAAGAGAACTTACTTGTCAGTCATCACAGTGGGTTGGTCATCAGCAAATTCTTCTGGTGCAGGTACAAACATACTGACTATACTGGGTGCTGACAGCAAGCTGGATTTTGTGGCACCTTAAAGCAATTAGGGGGAAAAATGAAGGAAAAAAAAAAAGGAAATAAATGAAAAGAAAATCACTAAACATAAATCCAAAGTACTTAAAGATCAGACTTCTAAAGAAGAGACATAAAGGTTTTATACTGTGTTTAGAAATAAAAAAGATAACAAAGAAGAAAAACTCCAGGAAGGTAGACGTAACTGTATCTACTAATTTTTTAGGGAGAGAGGACAATTCTCCAGTTACTATGAGACTGGACAGCAGTAGATGAGCAGTCTTCCCACATACTTCTAAGGAACTGCCTTTTCACAGTTCTCAGCGACACGAAGAAGGGAATGACCTCATATGTCTCAATGGTAAGTCATCAATCTATGCATACCACCCCTAACAGAGGCACTGGAGAGAAATCAAGAAAAGACAGGTAGAAGAAATAACTCATAAGGAGTTGAGAAACATTGAGAATATTGGAGGGCGAATGATTAGAGATGGTTTCCATTGAAAGTATTCACAAGCATTTTAATTCTTTGAAGGCAAGTTGTTTAGCTGGGGATATTGCCACTGTAATCATGCCAACATACAGGGTTCCCTTTTCTGCTGGCACTTTTTGTGCACCTAATTTCTGATGGATGCTTGTTTTAAGAGGAGAAGTTATGCACAATGGAAGATTCAAACTCTTTGCTTCCTCAGATTCTGCTTTCCAGAATTACAGCAATACAGGGTAGTCTAACAGTCCAACATCTCTCCAGTATTGTGATTTTCCCACCTTGGCCCCTTTGTTTTCATTAAGCAGACAATAGTGATTACATAAAAAATCATCCAGAAGCGTAACTCTTCAGCTAGTCTGCTTGCAAAAAAAACTCAAGAAGAATAATCAGACTCATGAGCCATCAGGAACTTGGATCAAAGCTCTTGTGATATGCAAGCTATGACATTTATCCAAGATTCCTTGTGATGATGATTTAAAGACTGCTAGCAGTTTTGTTCTCCAGGTCACTAAGACAGAAAGAGAGATTCAGTTCTTAAAGAAAAATATCTCTTTTGATTGCCACATGCAGCTGACACAATAGAGACATTACTCCTGTCCCCATATTGTCCAGCTCCAATTATAAATTCAGAGAGCTCAGCTGGTAGACACCATCAATACATATATAAGCTGTCCCCAAGAGTATCTTATTCTAAAGATCAATCTATGAAAAGTTCATTTTGTGATCCAATTTTGAAAAGAGTACCAATGCCCTTTCAATGTCAATTCAATCGCAGATTAAATAATCCATTATCAACTTTCTTGATGGTTGATTCAATCTACAGATTCAGAGTTGATGTTAACATTAGCCTGTTCTGATAATATTTATCTATGGAAACAGGAGGAAGCTTCCCCACTTAACCTAGGTTCAGATGGAATTTCTGATAAGATAATCCTATTTACTACAGGGAAAGCAAATGTAGTAACAGCTCTCTGGCAAAAAAAATCTAAAAAGCTCCCACAATTTCTGAACTCTAAATACATGGAGTGATGAGGGCTTGTTTCACAAGAGTAAGATGGATTTTAAACAGTCATTTTACTAAGCATGGAAGGAAATACCTTCTACATACAGAGTTCAGTCCTTCATAATTGTTCCCTGAGACTTTATTGCACATGAGTAGATGCTCTAGGAAGTCCAGAACATTCTTCAGTAATTTATGACAAGATCCAGAACACAAGGAGTAGCAGTAGATTTTCATATATTTCTACCCAGGGTTTTTTTCCCTCTCACAAATTATCAAGATCCCTCTACCATGACTTTGGAAGTTTCACTGTCATGTTCTCCAGATGTTAAGTCCCATGTCAGCACACAAATGCTGTTATAATGCAGACTACAGTGCTCGAATAGGACTTATCTAAATAAGTATCAAAATAAAAATGTCCTCTCTCATACATTGACTAGCAGAAAAAAAACATGATTTAGGTAAAGAGGGCAGGTCACTATCCCACTGCAGGGCTGTAAGAAAGTCTGGATGCATTTCAGCTGCAGGGGAAGAGAGTTTATAAGAAATTAGATTCCACCACACTCTGCAGATGGTCTTTTATTTCCAGGTTGACAGCCAAAATAAGTACTAGCAGTAACCCAGTACTACTTATCAGTTGTATCTGTCTTGAATGAAATGTCTTCTCTAATAATTTTTCAATAACCTACATTGTGCAAGACAGTTAAGAACTTGAATACAGCTGAATGGAACATAAAATTCAGCTCCATGCGGTACTAACCAAAAAACCTTTCTGGCAGTCTTAGCAGAGACAGCGGGTCAAATGGACACTTAACTAACCTCTGATTCTGAGTGGTGGCCCCTCCAAGTCAGGGTTTAGGCAAACAGGAACATTGCACAGCCGCTTCCCATGCTGTATCTGCTCTGTGAATAAATACAGAACTTCAGTCTCCAGAACTACAAATCCAGCATCTGCTACTGGCACCACAAGTCTTACACAGTTAAAACAACAGAAAGACAAATACAACAGCTATTGAAAAAAACAAAGAAGAGAGTTAATTTTTTCAACATAGAACAGGAGGAGAGAAAGATGAAAGAAGTCCACAAAGGAAAAAGGACACAGATAACCTAATACCAAAAAAAAGCATTGAGAAAAGCATCATTAAACAAAAAAAGAAGTGCTAGCTGTAAAGATGCAACAAGATAAGGAATATGAGTCACAAAAAGAGAAAGACAGTGGTTAGAAATACCAAGAGACTTGAAATCAAGTATAGTTTGTGCTGACAGAAGCTAGACACATAATTACTTTATATTACAGATAGTGAGCTTGGGAAAAGAATGGTTTGAAAGAGGAAATGAAAAAGATACGTGATACCTACCAATGTAAAAGCAAAAAAAAATCATGCATGAATCAAGCACACATCATATACTTATGTAGGATGAGAGTATAATAAACCTTAAAATTGTGGTTTGACATTGAAATGACAAATAGTCATTCTGAACGCTTGTCCTGAAAAAAACCCCAACAACCTGCTTTCTGCCCAAATAATAATTTTACTTTGAAGCTAGTGGTTGAAAGAGAGACCAAGATATGCAAAGTTTTCCTGAAAATAACATTTTGTTTTGCTTGGAGGCCTTTAGAGGGAATGAGTGCTGGAGGGAAAAGTCATAGATGTTGCGAAGAAAGCTGGTTGACTTGGAACAAGATTAACAAGACCTAAGTGGTTTGAGTACTGACAAGTTCTTCTTGAATACAGGCTAACTGCTTCTTGTAGAACAAAAGCAATAACTTTTTCATCTCTATACCCCTGCCTGAGAAACGAGGTGATACCACCTCAGACCCCTCAATAAACTTACCTGCTGATACCACAAAAAAACCCCATTTTTATCATTGACAAATTCTCACCTTTATAATTTTAGGATCTCATGCTGAATATGCTACTCAGCAGACTGGAGAAGAAAGCATAATCCTGAACTAAATACCATGCCATTAGCCATTCTTCAGCTCTATGATTTACTTCAAAGGAAGTTGACACTGAAGACTGAATTAAGCAAAATTTTAATTTGGCTGTCCAGAACTGGTGGTGAGACATTCATTCAACATGCAAAGTTCCATATAATGTTTTAAGCATTTCTTTCTCTGGATGCATCTGGATCTGCTGATAAATTCCTAAGAAGCACAATTCTGTAACGTCACTTACATCAAGATGGGCACTAAAATATCTAGCATTTATAACAAACTGAATTAATTGTTCAGTGACATCTGCTATGAGTTTGGTCATAACAGAAAACCTTTCATAGAAAAAAAACCCAAATAAAACACTTCAGCAATGACAAAATGATGTGCTTAATTCAGTTTTCATTGTTTTGCCTTCATCTTAAAAACAGAAAAAACAGGTCAGTGAGTGAACAGAAACTTCCGGTTTTCCGCATGAGCTGGCAGAAACTTCTCTAAAGAGAAATAAAACTGGTTGGTATAAGGCACAATTCCTCGGTGTACCAACACCATTGTAAACATACATGCAAAGAAATGATTCCATGTACGAGGGATGAAATTCTATACCTAATGAAATCAACAGTGATACTTCCAAGTAATATAAAACTGTGGGGGCACCACTGTAGCAGAGAGACTACCTTCCAAAAACATAACTATTCCAATTCATACCAGGTAAGAATCTGGTACTCACTGTAGAGTTTCACTTTAGACTTGAGATCGATTACTTATCTGCAATGGCAGAATAGAAATACTCACTTTTTTCAATGGATTGATACAGAAGGTAATTGGTTTAGGAAATAGAAATAAAGAACAATAAATGCAGCTCACCAGTATCCCAAGTGCTGATATTGTGGGGAGCACTAGACTGGTGTTCCAGCTGCCTCTTCATTAGCTGGTTCATTGTCAGAGCTCCCAAAGAGCCTCTTTTCATTTGTCTGAACTGAGCTGCAAGTCAGAAATGCAAAAGGATTTCAGGGGCTCAGACAACATGTAGAACTACTCTTTCTCCCTGATCTTACAAGCCAGCATGAGTTAAATACTGAAAAGACCATGACTGCTTAACTCTAAGGATCTTGCTCTAGTAAATATGCACTTTTCACACAACTACACAGGGTACTATTCTGGCCCAAATGACACCAGTCATAAGTGACTTGGATTCAGGATCTCATCTGCTGTGTCAACTGTCAGTGCTTTTTTGTCTCCAAATATCATGAAAGCTCTTCATAACTGTGTATCTGTGAAGTGTAAGATATGTCCCCAGAATTCCCATGCTGACAGGTGATAAATGTATACTTGAATCTCATATACCAAGTACCAAGGAAGGAAATCTGATCTCCTCCCAGCAGTGTATGGGGGACATGTTCTATCCTAGCCCACCTTCATGGGTGACACAACCTGAACAGGCCTCCTAAACACCCACCACTCAGAAATATGACCTGCACATTATCCTTAAGTGTGAAGTCAGCGTGTCTTTGAAGATGGGTCCCTTTTGTAACTTCAGTGCCATTCTTCTTACATGGAGCTATCAAGCAACGTGTATTTGATTTTTCCCCATCCAACTAGGTACAGAACTTCTTAAAATGGATATTATTGTTTGTTTTCAGAGATATGTCTCACTGGATAATGCACAAACACATACACAAAAAAAAAAACAACTGTGGATTTAAAATTTAAGACTTTTTTTGTCATGTATTTTCTCAGTGCTTAAATAGAGGAAGAAACAGATCATATACAACTCCTGACTTTCTTATTTTTTTCCCTCCATTCCTAAGAAAATTAAATTGAATTAATATAATACATTTGTTTTCGCAGTTGGGTTTGAGCAATGTATTTCCACTGCTGAAACCACAATCATTGCCTACACTATGAAGAGACTGCTGACATGCTTCTCCATGCAGGAAAGCTTTTAAAATGTTGCCTTAAGTATTTATTTAAGTCCTTTTCTCAAAAGAGCCTCAAAGCAAGGGCAGCAAAGCAAAATCTTCTCGTAACAATTATTTTCATCTGCATATAAATTCAACATCATTAAAAATAGTATTAACATAGTATCAGGTAGTTCTGTTCTAAAATTCCCAACATTATTCAGTTAAGCTCTGAAAATAAACACAGCATTTCACGTTATTAACTATGATGCAGAAGTACAGACAAGGGATAAACTACAACTTTCAGAAAGCTCTGAGGGGTTGAGTGCCTTCTCCTAAACCTTGTTCTACTCAATTTCTGAGAGTTCCAAATTCAGAGAAAGCAGAGTACTTCCCTAACAAAACAAATAAAGGCTTTGTTAACTCCAGTGGGAACCTGAACACTGAAATTATTTTATTAGGTTGCAGTATTTTAAGTTTTCCTTCATTATAACCTTTCCATGCATCAGAGTGCACTTAAATTCTGGTTTTTGTCCAAGTACAAACCTCTCCAGCGTTGCTGCAAAGCAGTCCTTGTATAACTGAACTTCTGGAACTGAACCAGACCAAGAGATCAGTTTCACTTTCAAAAGTTATAATGCAGCTGCCTTTCACAGTAAATTAGGAGAAAAATAGAATTTCCCTCATTTCCAAGGCAAGGATTTTAAATAGCTGCTTTATCACTTCATAAAGCGTAGAATTTCCTGATGAAAGAACAGCAATTAATGTTAGAACTGACAAGATTGCTTGGAGTGCAGATGACTGTGAAAATATAGAAAATTATCTCTTTGAATTTTCGTAACAGCTTTTGTGATTGTAATTAAAAAAAAAAAATCATGCATATCTCACGTAACCAGGCTACCGCTGAGCAGGTTTGGATTTTCAGGTTTATTTACCTGATTTCTCAAGGCCAGTCATGATTTCAAATCTTGATAAGTTAAGAAAAAAAAAATCTAAGAAATAGAAAGCCTGGAGAGCTGGTAGCTTGAAAAGGTTGCTGTGGACCAGCACATGATTTTCATGCCTATGACTGATTAGTGGCGTGGAAGGAAAGTTTTCCTTTATCAGATTTTCTACAAGAAACTTAAAAATCGTGAGAAGATTATTAACTTTGATATAGTAGATGGTGAGCCTTTCATGTGTTAGCTGGTGATCTAGTTAATCTCCGTTGTTGTGGAATTCGCTCTTCAAGATTAGAAGTCCAAAGGCAAAATCTGCTATAAAAGTTAATGATGCACGCTTTCTGTGGCCAGGCACTGTCCATACAAGTAATGTTATCTATTTGTGTAGTGCAAGTGCCTTGTGCTCACAGTCCTGATCAGGGCTTATTATCCAAAGCACTGGAAAGACACACAGTAGAAAGTCAAAAACATTTCAGTCTAAATGGACAAGAGACATGTGGAAGTATTTCTCTCCCTTTTTGCCATTGGAAACTGAGGCGAAGAGAAAAGGAATGTAGACTTAATATCATCTAGATACTATTCCTGATTTCCTATATTGGAGTTTACTGGAAGACCTAGCACTCTGTGAAACCAGAGGAAGTCTTAACTGGCACCTCTTTAACTACTTTAGTAAGTGATATCCATACTATTAGGTAGCCAGCAAACGTACTCTGACTATGAGATGCACATGACATAAGATGGTTGTGGTAAAACCGGAGAAGAAACCTCTAATTTGGAGTAATCATCTAGCATGTCTAAAATAACATCTTCCTTCATTAGGCCGGCCATCCCTTCAAATCAAATCAGCAGACGCTGAATTTCTGAAATTTAAATTTAACTTTTCTACAGCAATCTACTGAAATTGCAGTTCAGCAAGACAGTTGAGCTGATCTAGCAGCTCACTGGTATCAAAGCAGGTCATCATTTCCCCTCACTTTTCTATTACTCAGACTCCTGCCCTACCAATCTTTGGATATGCTACTTAACATTAAATAGATGCACATGCCATTCTGGATTTTGTTAGTGTCCTAAGATGCCTCCCCCTTCCAACAAGAAATGTACTGAAGACCATAACAACAGCCCTGTGGAGCACTTATCCTCTGCTTCTGTGCACTGACAGTTGACAATGCTTTCTCTCACTGAAAAACAAATGTTAAGCTATAGTGAAATATTGCTCTTAGCTGCTACTTACTCTAATTAAGGAAAATCACATTTGACAAATCTTGTAGCCACTAACTGCTAAAATCCTGCTGACCATCAGCAATTTAACAGATCTGATGATATCCAACACAGTTGTACTTCCAAGATTCAATGAAACTCAAGGGAAGGCATTTACCATACACGATATGCAACTGAGGCACAAATACAGCAACTTAGATTTAATACTCAAACCTGAGGTAAACTTACTTGTCACGGAAGAGTGACTACTTGTCTCCGGGACACCTGCTTCAAGGGTTGGTGCAGATGATGACTCTCTTGGCATTTCCAGTGTTGAAAGCCCCTTGGCAGCAGGATCTGCATATGAAAATTGTTAAACTCTCAGTATTTAGAATCAATAAATATTTTCCATCCACATTCTCCCTGGATGCCTTTTTTTCACATCTTTTCAGTCATCCATTCACCATCTGGCATTCCCAGCAGTTTTAAAAGGATTCAGAGTGTGTGATTCATAAGAATTTTTATAGAGGCACAGTGATCTACTGCTTACAATCACTTTTTAAAGGAGATTTTTACCTATGCTCTTTAGAGCTTAGAACTAATAAATGCACATAGAATTTGATTTTGATCCCGCTCACAGACTGATTATCAGAACCATCAACATGGAAATAAGAGAGGTACCACTGAAGTAAAGCTAGTTTAAGTGGCATCTTAGCATCTATTAAAAGCTTCACCTCCAACCTGTTATCATTTTTCATTCAAAAGGCTGCTGACCTAGCAGTTGATCATAAACATTCAAAAAGTTTACGATTCTATCACTAAAAAGAAAAATAAGCCATTAAACCTAATGTTTTTATTTTATGATAACTGATACTGTCAATATGAGAAGAATAAAGCAAAGAAACTGTCAAGTGTTGATGGCTGATTTCGGCATATCCTATAAAAATGATTATGTATCTGTGTTGTAAAAAGTCTCCGTAACACAGCAGGAAACTCCGTAACACAGCATCATCCATGTGAAGAAACAACCCATCTGAATATTTAAGTCAGGCCTGAGTTACATCAGAAGCCTTTCTAAAACACATGGAAGTATAATAGCCTGACAAAGCTTGAATAAGACTTTAAATTTATAATCAGTCCATTATAATGGCAATATTAAGCCTACTTAAATGAATTACAACACATGTTCTCAAATAAACTATTGTTAACTCTAAACAAAGCAAAACAGAACTTAAGTGATAGATTAAACCACCCAAGTCACTGAATTACCTAGTTATCTAAATTGCTTGTATCAATCTCTAATGTGAGCACTTTGAGTCACAGTGAATGCTTTATGCTCCCCTCCGATGACACACTTAGATGCTTGCAGCCAAATGCCTATCATATATGCTATAACCCTAAGTTCCACATGGTATTTCGGAACTGGGACAGCCCTTCGAAGCAGCCTCAAGGATGACAGCGCTAGTTACTGCATGAAAGTTGGCCCTTACTAACGGTCAAAGAAAGCATTTCAGTCTAATTGCACAGTTCTTCCATGGCCATTCTTCTCTAAGAACCTACGTGTAAAGTTCAGAAGCACTCAGCTTTCTTTTGTTTTTACAAAGCTCCAGCAATTCTTCAGCTTACTGGAAACATAAATAGGACAATGGGCCTGAAACATAAAGGGAACAGCATAACTATGACCACATTGAATTATTTCTCCTTATAGAAGTGGAATATCATAATACGAAATTACGCTATCGTTCCCTGTGAAGCAATTAAGAAAGAAGAAGTGAGGTCAGAAATGCATTAATATTCCCCCTCAATTCACTGACAACAAAGAACTGAGGCCTGAAGAATTCTTTCCTTTTTTTAATTAGTATGTTATAAAAGATTGGTGGAACTCCAATAACGGAACAATCCTGTGGAAGAAAAAAAGCCACAGAAATGAAGAGGCAGCAGCATAGAGCTTTAAAAAATATTTGACACATCCAGTTGGAAAACTGCTGAAGAAACAACTAAAATACTTTCTCTCCACCTGAAAAAATTAGTAACAAAATCCTGTATTGAAATTACCTGAAAACACTTGTGATACACAGAAATACTGTATGGCTTTCGCCATGCTTGAACTTTAAACCTTTAACAAACATAAGCCTGTAAACTTTGTGGATACTCAAAACAAAGAAGTCTACAAAAATTTTTAGTGTATAAAACCTAAATAAATGTGTATGTCTGATCCTAAAAACAGACTGCAGTTAATTCCAGGTGCTCTTAGTTCTGACGTCTATGGCCTGTTCAGATTCTCACTTTGTGATCCACTCTGCTTTCTGCTGCATTATGCTTGCAGAAGAAATAAAGACCAAAAATCACGACATACAAGAGAATCATTTTACCATGGACTAGATTAGCCAGATAAAAAGGCACAGAAATACAATAATTTTTCTGACTTCCTGCATTAAAAAGCCACTTGCTACCTCGGACATCAGAACCAATATTTTTGTCACAGAACTCTGCTTCCTTTCAAATGGGCCCTCACACATGCACAATACCTTTATGGTTACTACATTTCTTGCGAGAAATAAACACCTGAAAACATTCAGCTAGCTCAGATCACATCGGGTGCTATATATACACAACACATCTACATTTCTCCCTGCGCTGGTGTGTTACTAAAACCTTCACACAACAATAAGCATTTTTGATTGAGTCAGTGATTGAACTCACCTGCCTCCTTCTGCTCTCCCAGCTTGTCAAGGATGTTAAAGGAAATGTCCAGGTATTCTCTCTGAATAGCACTCACAGCAATCTTCCTCTGCTTCCTTTGGCGAGGCACAATCTGAATCTTAAATTCCGACTCCTCAGCCTCCTCTTCTTGTTTCTGCTCCACATTTTGTTCAGTATCAGACTCTGTGTTGATATCAGGTTTATCATTTTCTGTTTGATTTTCAGAATCTTCAGGAACTTTAATATGGACTGTTTTTACATTTGGGCTTGGAATTGCTCCAATCGGTTTAATTTCCTCCACATTGAGCTCAGAGTTATCATCAAGGGAAATTTCTGGAAGGGCAAATGACTTCTGCAGCAGGTCCCTTTTCTGTTTCAGCGTTAGTGGATTCCCACAGGACACATCCTGATGTTCTTCTGGCTTGACTAATTCTGAAGAGTCCTTTTGATCTTTTGGAGACGTAGAAAGGACCTCTTTTATTTCTGCTGAGGCATTGTTGCTTGTATCCTTAGAGCTAAAGTCTTTGGAGCAATCTTCAGTGCTGAACTGGACCAGAGGAGTTGTGCTGAGACTGAGCGCAGAGACATGGATAGGAGTTGAGGGCGATGATGCAGCAGTTTTGCCAGAGGCCTCATCATTCAGCTGGTTTGTTGTTTCTTCTTCTTCATCACTCTCCACTATTCTAAGTGGAGGAAGCGGTTCAAAGACTAAAGAGTCACTGTCTGAAGTGGAGAGTACTGAATGCTTTTCGGGACCTGACGTTGAGTCAGAGGACAAATCTATCAGATCTAAATCTTCCTTAGGACTAGTAGGTTTAACTGGAGAGTCAACTTTCACTTCGTAGGCTTCCATGCAGTTTAACCTAACCTCTGGTATGACAGGTCTTCGTGTTTCCTGGAAACTCTCTGTAGGAGGAAGATTTTCTTGTGCTTCTGTATTTTCAGCTTTAGTAGAAGAATTCTGCCGAGATCGTCCATAATCACTCTGCCGGTGTATGGCATAAGCAGCAGTGACAGGTGGTTTTTCTAAGTCGCACCGGTCTATGCAGGACTTCCTGCGATGTTCATCTAATGAAAACAACAGGGAGTCTGCATTCCCTATATCAAGAGACTTTTGTTTTAGAGACCGCAGTTTTTTCTTCTGAATGCTTTCTTCTCTCACACAGCGTAGAATACTGTCTTGCAAGGCCCCTGTCTCTCTATATTCAGCCAGTTCTATTTCACCTGATAAAAACAGAAAGAGCTAATATTACCTCAGCTGGAAACTTCTAGCAGATATCTTTATCTCACAATTCAACATGACTGGCATTTCAAATATAAACACAGTATTAGTCAAAACTGTCTTAATTTTGCTTTAACCTCTGAGCCACATTCCGGATTTTTACTGTGAACGACAAAATAACCAACTATTTGGATAACAGGGTTTATCTAAATTCTCTCCAAATTACACTTGTCCTGGACAGACATACCCTGAAGACAGACTGCTTAAACTTATGCATGGAATAGAAGATAGCACAGGCAAGTAATTTCCACAGATACTTGGGATGGCTACATCAGGCATGAGAGCTGGAAGAAGACATAAGCTACAGAGACCACTCTAAAGAGGTTTCAAAATAAATTTGGACTACAGCATTGTGGACATAATTTAGACATCAGTGTATATTAGAGGACATCTACATGTTATTTACTGGAGCAAAGTGGGCTTAAAATGAATGCTTTTAATTTAAGAAGCAAAGGTAGCAATAGCAGTGAGGATGTGGCAGAATGAGCCTGAGATCAGGCAGGTGTTCAGAGAATTTTTCTCCCAGTGATCCTAGACCCCAGCAGTCTACCAACTATCACACCACGCAGTCACAAGTAAGCACGGTTATACTTGCTGGTACTACCACTGTGTTGACATTTTACTATATGAATACATTCATTGAAAGCAATTTAGGTTATCACTGTTGCTGTTATGGAAGAAACATTTTCACACAAAACAGAATATCACTGATCATAAATAATAAATAATAAAAGGAGGACTAGGGAGACCATACAGTCCCTATTGGACACAGAAGGAACAACAGTGACAGGGGATGAGGAAAAGGCTGAGGTACTTAATGCCTTCTTTGCCTCAGTCTTTAGTTGTAAGGAGGGTCGTTCCGTCTGTGTACAAACCCAGGAGCTAGAGGAGCATAATGAGGCTCCCGTGATCCAAGAGGAGGTGGTCAGAGCCTTGCTAGCCCGACTAGACACCCACAAGTCTATGGGGCCGGACGGGATTCACCCTAGGGTATTGAAGGAGCTGGCGGCTGTGCTGGCCAAACCCCTTTCCATCATCTTCCAACAGTCCTGGAAGACTGGGGAAGTCCCACCGGACTGGAGGCTGGCTGATGTTGTGCCCATCTGCAAGAAGGGTCGCAGGGAGGACCCAGGGAACTACAGGCCTGTCAGTCTGACCTCAGTGCCAGGGAAAGTCATGGAGCAGGTGATCTTGAGTGCTACCATGAAGCACATGCAAGAGAACCGGGTGATCAGGCCCAGTCAACACGGGTTCACAAAAGGCAGGTCTTGCCAAACTAACCTGATCGCCTTCTATGACAAAGGGACTCGGCTGCTGGATGAGGGAAAGGCTGTGGATGTGGTCTTCCTGGACTTCAGTAAAGCCTTTGACACAGTTTCTCACAGCATTCTGCTTGAGAAACTGTCAGCCTCTGGCCTGGACAGGCGCACACTCTCCTGGGTGGAAAATTGGCTGGATGGCCGGGCCCAGAGAGTGGTGGGAAATGGTGTGAAATCCAGCTGGAGGCCAGTGACAAGTGGGGCTCCCCAGGGCTCAGTGCTGGGTCCAGCCCTGTTCAATGTCTTTATCAATGACCTGGATGAAGGCATTGAGTGCACCCTTAGCAAGTTTGCGGACGACACTAAGCTGGGTGGAAGTGTTGATCTGCTGGAGGGTAGGGAGGCTCTGCAAAGGGATCTGGACAGGCTGGACCGCTGGGAAGAGTCCAATGGCATGAGGTTTAACAAAGCCAAATGCCGGGTCCTGCACTTGGGGCACAACAACCCTGTGCAGTGCTACAGACTAGGAGAAGTCTGGCTAGAAAGCTGCCTGGAGGAGAGGGACCTGGGGGTGTTGGTTGACAGCAACTGAACATGAGCCAGCAGTGTGCCCAGGTGGCCAAAAAGGCCAATGGCATCTTGGCTTGTATCAGAAATGGCGTGACCAGCAGGTCCAGGGAGGTTATTCTCCCACTGTACTCGGCACTGGTGAGACTGCTCCTCGAATCCTGTGTTGAGTTCTGGGCCCCTCACCACAAGAAGGATGTTGAGGCTCTGGAGCGAGTCCAGAGAAGAGCAACAAAGCTGGTGAGGGGGCTGGAGAGCAGGTCTTACGAGGAGCGGCTGAGAGAGCTGGGGTTGTTTAGCCTGGAGAAGAGGAGGCTGAGGGGAGACCTCATTGCTCTCTACAACTACCTGAAGGGAGGTTGTAGAGAGGAGGGTGCTGGCCTCTTCTCCCAAGTGACAGGGGACAGGACAAGAGGGAATGGCCTCAAGCTCCACCAGGGGAGTTTTAGGCTGGACATTAGGAAAAAATTCTTCACAGAAGGGGTCATTGGGAACTGGAACAGGCTGCCCAGGGAGGTGGTTGAGTCACCTTCCCTGGAGTTGTTTAAGTCATGGGTGGATGAGGTGCTAAGGAGAATGGTTTAGTGTTTGATAGGAATGGTTGGACTCGATGATCTGGTGGGTCTCTTCCAACCTGGTTATTCTATGATTCTATGATTACCATACCCCATGTTTCAAAAGGCTCCACATATGAATCACTATGCAAAAAAAAGCAGTGAGAAAAGTAAAAATAGACGTTTGCTCTAGTCAGAATCATTCCCTCCGCAGGCAAACATTTGAAAAAAAAAAAAAATAAAGGCGGGCAGGTGGTGGTATAAATCTTTTCAATTTTGGGGGTATTCATTTCAGAAACCTAAATTTGAAAACAAAATGCTTCCTATTTTTGAAACCACAAAATGACTCTTTTTACCAATGGAAAACTTTACTATTTGCAGCAGCAAATTTGCTTAGCCTATCAAAAAAATAATTTCTGGGTAAAATAAAAAGAACTAAAAACTTTCGGCCCAATGGTAGAAGATAATTGCAACAAATCCTTTTAAACATTTTTACACTCAAAAGATCTTAAAGTTTCAGGAAACGATTGCTGATTTTGTATACTTTTATTTGGAGTGTCTTCTCTAAGACTTCTGTAGGAGAATTTATTCAGGGAAATGAGGAGTACCTACTCTCAAAAGTCAGACAGAGTCCTTGTATTCAAATTAGGCAGTGCAACAAACTACAGAGAAAGGTGGTAGTTTGAAACTAAGATTAGGAAATTGTATTTCCACATGAGTTTATAGCAAAAGAACAATTCATACTTCTCTGAGCATTCATCTCAACTGGTTGATATTTCACCATTTTGCTGCCACCAATTCTTTTCAGTCTTGCAAAGAAAGTTTGAGATTCTTTATTGCAAGGTCCAGTTGGTGTATCATGAATATCAGATTCATCAAAAACACTGTCTTCCTCTGCTGGAGAAAGAAAAAATTTATTACTCTTAAGAGAGTGCAATTCCTTGAATGAAAAGCTGTCTGTGTAACAAAACAATTAAACTTGAATTTGAAAATGAAAAATCATCCAACTATTGTGAGAAAATGTATAGCCCAGGTATAACTTTGCTATTCTTGTTACATATCCAATTAAGGTCAGAAAGGACAGAGATGAAAGAAAAATGGGTAACAATGCAACAAAGTATATAAAAATTTTTACCATTCTAAACTGATCCTTTCTGCTAATAGTACAGATACTTTAGATGGAAGAAATAGAATATATCTGGATACTGAGTTGAGTAAATAACTTCTATACCGCTCACTGAGAAATGGCAAACCGAAGATCAAAATTACTACAAGAAACTGCAAGGTCTATAATAAACCAGGAAGGTGACAAAAAGAAGAAATGGATAATCTTGGGAGGCTGGTAATAGTAATTAAATAAGACCTAATTGCATGAATTACGAAATTATTGATCTGAGTAGTAATAGTAAAACATTATGCTTTAATTAGAGACCTGCTGGTTGAAAATGGCAGAGTAAGAAAGATTCAAATCTATTCATCAAAAAATAACCACATCACCTGTATGAAATGTCTATTAAGAAAAGGAAATAAGAAAAAGGAAAAACTCATATCTACTGTGTCTAGTGATTGACCTCCAAGGAAATAAGAAACACTACTGTAAAAAAACAGAAAATAGAGCACTCAAGAGAAGAAATAAAAAAGTCTGCCTTGTTTATTCTAGTAAGCAAACATGGAAAGAAAATGCATTTGGTGTCTGGGAATGAAAAGACAAGTAAGCCAAAGTGTTAGAATGGCCAAAACCATTAATATATTCAGCTCTGAAATTTGAGGCGTTTCTACTACATGTACTAGAAGCGATGAACTGCAGTATGAAAGCACCAGGGATAAAATACCTAGTTGATAAGATGAATCCAGAAAATTCAAAGTTGATAGTAAGAATTTCTACAGGGACTGGGTTTAGTATAGTTAGGAGATCACTTTTAACAATGTGTCATATGTGTCTAACTCTTTCTTCCCCTTGGCAACAAATGCATCTTCTCACAAGTTTTATCATCAGCTCTACAACAGTCACATTCCCCACAAAAAAGTTTGCCAGAAAAATTAGGAAGAAGGTTCAACATTGGGAATATCCACCTTTAGCATAGGGATTCATTCTGCCTGAAAATGAAATCCTCATCCATTGCTCATCTAAACACCACCTTTGATGACGACAGCAGCACATATGCTACCTGACCAGAGACTAAACAAGCCTCCTTAGAAACAGTGGGAAAGGCTTCAGCTTTTCAAGTTTTTATGGAAATTATACTGGCTGCTTCTTGCAGGTGGAAGAAAACTTTTCTACATCCTCTTTTTTCTGCAGTGCTTCAGCAAAGCAGGAGAATCAGCCCTATGATTAAGAGAGCATTTACATAGTAAAATTTGCCCACTTATGGTCCTCTACCTCTGAGCAGCCCAAAGCCCTTCACAACAGCTCTGGAAAGCAAGTAAATATTATTCTCCTTACTTTAAACATAGGGAAAAGACACAAAGTGAGATACGAGGCCACCCACAGAACTAGTGTTGGACACAGGACTGGAACACCACGTTTTCAAAACCTGGCTCGGCACTTGTTGTGAACAGCAAGCTGGGTATTAATGTACCTCACTTCGTCTTAGGAACATCTCTGAATCAATACTGAAGTTGAACGCATTTCATAATTGTATTGTTACTACTCTCAGCATTCTTAAATAATTGTGAATTAACTCATTAATTCCATTCAAAAAAAGAAAAATTCATATTAAGTTCAGTTATCTGAACCCTCTTAGCCTTCCTCTGGCAATACAAAATGTCCATCCGGATGAGAATATGCAATACATCATTTAAATCCATTTTCAGATTGCTTTAACTTGCTAGACTGTGTAATAGGGTGTTTACTTCAAGTTTTGTGTCCTTGTTCTACTGGGTATCTTTTTACGAGCAACAAGCAGCAAAAGAGGAAGAGGGACTGACATGCATAAAAAGTGCTCCTTCATCAAGAAGTCTGTGTGCTGCACACAGACTGAGAAGGAGAATGTAAAAAGCAAAAAAGCAGCTATAAGGCAAAGTAGTTGAAAAGCAGCTACAGACTGAAATCTAAAGAACCTGTTTAACTTTGATCATAAATACTTACCACATAGTAAACCTCACAACTGTAAGGAACCACACTTGGCAACACGATGTTATTTCAAGCCCCAACCTTACATGAGTTCACACCATCACAGTACCTCTGCTGCCAGATAGCAAGCACATACAGACTTAAGAGTCGAAAGCAGACTCTGAGGATTAAACCATTCTCTTCTGCCTTTAGCAATCAACATCATACATATATCCATGCAATCTAGTCAACTTCAGCTCCTTTTATAGAGAAAAGCAATCTATAGACTTAATTAACCATTTTCTCTTTTCAACATCAACTATTTGCTATTCTGCCACATTATTATAAAGCATAATCAGAACACAGTGTCAGGCTGGTTGCATAACTTGTGCATAGGCCTGATCAGTTAATATTATCATAGAAGGGCCAAAGACTATGCAGGCACAGTAACTGAACTATTAATTCCTGGTGTACTAAGGCACACTCTTTTCAAGACAAGTTAAGACTGCTTTGCTATGCTTTGACTACAGCAGAATTTCTTTTACTGGAGATGGCTATTACCGCTCAGATAGGTTACACCTTGGACTTGATTCTGAGTATTTATTTAGAACATATTTACCTATTTCTACAACATCTGCAAGACTTAATGAATTAAATGAATTCCTATCATAAAAATTTTAAAAGTACCTTTTTCCTTTTCGCTGTATCGGCTTATGTTACTGTTGTCACTATACAAAGGACCAGCAGTTGCATGGGGCTTGCAGCTGTGATATTGAGCATTGAGGGTATTGACTGTGATGTGGATTAGGTGAAGCACAATCTTGCTGATTTCACAGTCTCTGTAGGGGTACTGTTCAGTGAAAGAAAAGAACTTCAGCTTAAAACCTAACTTTTCTCCTTGGATACATGTTTAGGCAGTAAAATCGCAAGAATATTGCCTTCCTTTGACCATACATTTCTAAATACATCATAAGAAGCAGGACTGTTCTCAGCAATGTACACAGAATTATTTTTTTAAAAAAAAGATTTAATACATTTTTTTCTTTATTTTTATGTAACAAAATCAACTACTAATAATAATGCAAAAGGTGTCTCATCATAACTGTTCTCCAAATACTCAATTTCAATCAGCATGTGACCACTTCCTTGTATACCACAGACCTTTGTTAAGCCTATCAAAAGTATTCGCAGCTCCAATTTAGTGCATAAAAACATATTATATTTTAACAACACTCCCTAAAAAACACCACTTAACTAAAGAATACAAGCTGTTAAGCTGACCCTCAAAATTTTTAAACATACCCCATTTTTTAAAAATTAACTCTGTTACTCAAAATACTATTCACTGGAACCCTATATATCATTTTCCTATTCTCAAAACCATATTTTTCTCTTTCAGGTAACCATGTGTAAGACAATATAAAAAGCAGAAGTAACAGGTCCGTAGCACAGATGAAAGTTTAAGTCCTTCAGACACTGAAACTAAATACAGTGAGTAATCAAGTCAAAGAACAGTGTTCCTTTCACTTGCAGTACAGTTTGCTCCCTGTAATAAAAAAATTATACTGTAACTTGAAATTAAGGTGGACAGTACCTTTGTAAGGCCACTCACCTTATAGAGAATGACAAGCAAAGCCTTTAACCACATCTGTCGAATGTGAGGTTTGAGGGACCAGAGGGAGCAACGAGGAGGCTGCTGAAAGTAATGTCTTAGCTGAGGGCAAGTGCAATATTTCAGCACCTGCACCACCAAGGGAAGAAGGTGTTTTCCCAGGTTGATGTTATAGTCCATCACCTGAAAAGAATATCCACACAGGCATTAGCCACCAAAATCAAATTCATCACTGTCGAAAAGTAAAATTACTAATGCCTCAACTGTATTAAGTGGAAAAAAACCTAGACATTTTTAAGGAAGTCTCATTATCAGTTAGAAACTTTCTGCCAGCTTGCCAGGTTCTCATTTTAGCTAGATAGGTAAAATGAAACAAAAGAACATGTGTTCTCAAAGCCTTTCATTCTCCAGTCTAAATTTTAACATACATTGGCAAGTTCATAAACTATATCATGCTGGGATAGCCTTGTATTACAGCATAAGTTGACCATGCTTCAACAGATAAAACCATATTAGGTATATCCCATGTTTAACAGATAAGATGTAATTGTGGGGTTTGGGAGCGGGGGGAGCATTTTCATTATTTGGGGGTTTTGTATTAACACTGCATTGTCAGTTTTCATTATCTTCTCATCAGGCTTGCAACATTAACTGCTGCGGGCTTTTTAAGCCCCAAGTTCTGGAATCAGGTAATGAGAAAAGAATTCCACTCTTCACTATGGCAAAGGTCAGACACATGCAAATCCTAAAGGATTCAAGAATAAACCTAATTAAACGTGCTAGGTTGGTGTATGTTCTCACTGCCCTGACACAACCATGTTTTCAATTCAAACTGCACTGGTATTTTTCATTATCTCCTCACCAGTCTTACAGCATATGGCTATAAATAAAAATAGCTAATATCCTTAAATCAGCAGCTAAACTCAACCATAACAAGGATCCACAAAGCCTCTGTCTCTGACACGGACCTATACTGGGTTGACACCCAGGAAGGTAGAACAGTAGGTCAAGCAAGCTCCAACACATCACTCAAGATCTAACATATTCTGCAGTTTCAGCAAATTTAGTGCTTTATCAGGAATGCTAGCAGACACAAATAATCTAAGCAGATACAAATACCAGTTTCATCCCAATCACCCATTTCTTTCAGGTCTGTATTCCATTTTTTTGGTTTTGTTCTTATTAGAACAAGGGGATAAGCCTAATTTACAAGAACAGAACTCCTCTGTCGGGTTCCCTCCTGAACAAATTGACTGGAGGTTTCTCCCTGTAAAATTCTCTACTTTGATGTGCTGTTGTTTCAAATTTTTGTGCTACATGCATAGAGCTGAATAGATGAATCCCATGTCTATCCATCTAGGGTTAGGCGGTTGAACAGATGATAAGTAATCACCAAATATGGTCCTACCCTGCAATGCGTTGTCCCCTCACAATGAGACACAGTTACGTAGCATGGTTAGAAAAGAACTCATCCATACAAGGAAGACAGAGCCCTGTGTTATAACAGCACATACTGTCTTAAACTGAGCAGACCCATTTTTTAAGCTGTCACGAGAAGATCTGGAATAAATGATGCTGTAAATGTTAAGCAGAGCTCAGGCTGCGGTGCTGAGCAGAGCCCAGCGCTGCTGGCTTCCCAGCTCCCACAGGCTTGTACAACATTGCCACCATGCGGGGCAATACCACACTGACCGCAAGCACCAAAACTTCCCCACTTCCACTGCTAAGGAGACAAAAAGGCATTTTATGCTTTCAAGAACTCGAAATACTCAGATTTTATGCTGCAAAATACTAAGACATTCGATTATTCTTTTTTTTTTTTTTGAGCCAACCTCAAGCCTATAATCAAAACCAATGAAATAGCAAGTCAGACTAATTCCAATCCTTGTAGAGTTGATTGGGGAAAGCAAATATTTATGACCAGAGGAGGAAGCGTATCTGAAATAGATCTCTTAAGAGCTCCATGCTGAGTTTTCACTCCATAAACACATCTTCAGATTGCAAACAGCATTTATCTTGCAGCAAAGCAGCCCTACAGCAAAGAAAAGAAAAATCCCTTGCAAATATAAATTAAAGTTTTGATGTCTGATACACCGAGAAAAATCCTCGCTTATTGAAGTTCTCAAACTCCATTTGACATCATGGGAGTCAGCATTCAACCAGTAAGCTTTTCAAATAGAAATGGTGAACTGGGCTATCCTGAGACATTTTAAAGGCAGAAGAGGAAAGGCAGGGCTGATACACAGAGCTGCAGTAAGCAGGACTTCTGAAAATCAATGACTTTGAAAAATCACTGATTCCAATGTACAAATCAGAAAATTCTGATAACAGTTGTGGACACAGAAAAGGCCAGGACAGCAATGTTTGAAGGTTACAGTGGCCAGTTGTGCTGGGGCAGGGGAAGATCTGAAATCAGTCCTCTCTCACCTAAGGTAATCCTTTATGAAAGACTGTGATAAGGAAAAAGTGTGGAAACGATGATGATACTTCATTGCAAATAATAAGAATACTTTGCAAGCGTGAAATGTTTTTCAGTCTAGCATCACCAACTACTCTATCAGGAAGAATTAACTGAGCCTTAGAAGAGCCCTGTGAGGTACGAAATTATGGTCTGCCTTACAAGACAGAGAAAAGAAAGCACAAGGCAAGGATGTGCTCAGTTACAGGCAGTTCACCATGGCAGCAGGACTCCCTAAGAAAGGGAGAACAAAGTCCTGGTGCACTCCAAGAAAGAAGGAGAAAGAGTCTCCTGCAAAGTGAAGAACATCAAATTGTTCATAGATCATTCACGCAGGGCAACAAGCAAGAGCACATGCGTTCCAGGTCTTCCTGAACAGGAAAGGAATAAATGACACATAAGGAAAGTAAGACAGTGAAAGGTTAGGCAAAGAGGTTTGGAGCATTCTCCATTTCTTCATACAGTGGTAGTATTTGCAAGCCTGCGCACACATGAAACTGTTACCTATGTGCCAATGATGCAACAAGTTTAGAGTACTAGTTGGAAATTATAATTAATTATAAATTAGCATATTTCTATTTAGCTATGTACTTTTTAACTACAAAGGAAAAACCTTCAGAAGGCACTTGATTCAGCTACCTGGAGCCTTCTAAGAGTAAGGAACAAGCAGACATCCCTGTTCCCAAATTCCTTCACCAACTGAAGAGGTATTAAGGTTTAAGAAGGATTACTGTACTCAGTCATTATTTTGGTAACAAAGGTGGCTGTGCTACCACCATTTCAACAACAGGCAACGAGAAATAGCTGTAAAAAGCAGTAAGTGCCATCACCTACTTGTGCTATTCCAGCTATAAAGGCATTAAAACAGGTCGAAACACGCATTTTTTGTGGTGCAATCATGAAGCATCCTTCCTGCTGATCATAACCAAGTAGGACATACAGATGGCGCTTGACTGTGTTGAAAGCTTTAGCGCTGCTGATGTCTGACTCAGCGCTACTCTCATCCTTTGCCATGAACTTCATTAGCACGGTAATCAGCTGGTGGACAGTCTGGTGATCAATCCCAGCATCCTCTGGCAGCAGGTCTTTTATTGTATTATCATTCTCCGGGGAGGGTTGTCCTATTGGCACAAGACAGACATTGGCATCAGACACTGGATAAGACCGCAAACAGGGTATAGAATACAACAGAATTTTTTTTACAGAGTTCATTGTTCCATTTCTGCCCAATTATACACAGTGAAGCCACAGGAGACGCATGCATTTCTGAGGGCATTGTTCCTCTGTTGCCACAGGCTCAGCAGCACATTAACACCTACTGCGTACACTGAACGCCATTCCTCAGCTTTCCCATGTTTAACCAGCTTCCCATATCAATGCATTTCTGCCAAACTGAAAGTTAGTATTCCTTCACATCTATGTATTAAAGGAGAATCAAATCCCACTGCCACCAAATTCTCATCTGGCATAGTTTTCAGTCTTTCCTCAGTAACAGTTAGCGAATATTAGTCTTTCCCAGTGGAGGATGTACAAAACGGCAAAGGTAGGGACAGAGAAAATTCTACCAAATAACGATTAACAAAGAACGAAGACTTCCCCTTTTAGCACTTAGTCCGCATTACCCTCCAATAACTTGGGCCAAAATGTAGGCACTATAATTTATTAGGACACTATGTATTACATCAAAACTTTGATGACTTTTTCCCAGAGAAGCCACTAAGCCCTGATTTTATAAACACTGAATGAAAATAATATTTGCATGGGAATATGATCATGTGAAAGATGAGAGGCTACTTAAAAAGCACAAGGAAGCTTGGGTGCTGGCTATCACTACCAAAGCAAAATAGACACACTGCAAATAATGTTGGGAGACTGGGCAAGTATCTTCATTTTCCTACTTTAATATTTGTTTAACATACCATTTTTCCAGTTACTTCTAAGATCATTTACCATTTCCAGAATTCATTAGAAAATGAATTTATGAAAGCAGCAGGTATTTGACACATCAGTATATCAGATTCTTCTAATTAAATAATTCTCAACAAATTCATGTCTAAAGCACAGTAACATATATTATCCCAATGTGTTCTATTTTAAAACAGCAACTTAAATTAAATGCTTCTGTATAAGAAAAATGCATTATATATGTGTTACAGGCAAAATAAATTTCTATATATGCAAAAATAATTTTTACCGGGATAGTCAATAAAGGGAACAAAAAATATTCTTTTGGCAGCATCAAGGGGAGGCGATACTTGAAAATTAAGTTTTTATTAAACTACTAATTTTAGTTTGTTCGTTAAACAGTATAACAGTTAACAATTAAAGTTAATTGTTAGTAAACTGTTCTGATGTATTTTCTGATCCATGGTTAAAAATCTGTACAACGGTGAATAACTGAGATAAAGAAAGCTGGTATGAAGCAGAATTATGAAATCATCTACTTGTTTTCATTTCAAGGGTAAATACTTTCCACTATTGGAAACAGTCCTTACTATTCCAAGAACAGTTGAAGTTTGCAGGACAGACCCTACAACCAAGATTAGTTTAAAGTATAATCTTATAATAGCTCCTGCATGCCTGTGTTAGGGTTACTTGTCAGCAACTAATATCCATTCAGTCTCTAACAGACGACATGTTCCCCACATGTCTCGGGGTTTATGTAAATTCATAGCTATATATTTATAGCAAATACTAAACATTATTTAACTATTTGAATTTACCCATATTCTCAATGTAACACGCTATTCTGGCACGGGACTCCTTTGCTGGTACAACTGCATCTATTTTAAGTTCTTCACCAGCAAAACTGCAGTGTCTGTATTTCAAATATTTTACGTTTTATTGGTGGGTGAGCAAAGGGTTTTGTCTGATTGGTTGTTTTTCTGAGCATAGGAGAAGACCACTATTTCTATGACAGCTGAAAACGAAAACTAGGAGAGACAACTATCAGAATTTCTTCTGTTAAAAGTAAAACTTTACTGGCCTCATTTTGATAAAAAGAAATAAAGAACTCCATATTCTAGAATGTATTTTATTCCAAAGATTTTTCACTGGGATCTTTTATTCACAGAAATCTTCCTTCAAAATGACCCCAAGATTTCCAGATGAAAAAAGAAAACAATAAGTTCTGAAATAATTAGAATGAGAAATACAGCAAGTTTCATTTTCAGAGGAATACTAAAAATGTATACAGTATTTAACGTTAGCTTGTGGACATCAACTGAGAAATAACCTTTCCACATTTTATACTCAGGTTAAAATTTTCCATTAAAATGTATCAAAAATACACCACTTTCATAAAGATGGTACTGGACTGTTTTCTTCAGCCCTACTTATTTTTATCTCTGTTACATGTTATTAGACTTTCCAAGAAACAAAGAAGGAAAGAAGATGGAATGAGTCAAAGGATTGTGGGGCTCTAAGTAGAAGCCAAAGAGTAATTATTAAAAAATATTAACTCATTCTACTTATGAGATGCATCCCAGAGTCCTGAGGGAATCGGCTGATGTGGTTGCCAAGTCACACTCCATGATATTTGAAAAGTCATGGCGATCAGAAGAAGTCCCTGGTGACTGGAAGGAGGATAATGTTGTGCTGATCTTTCAAAAGAGCAGAAAAGACAACTCGGAGAACTACTGATCTGTCAGCCTCACCTCTGTGCCTGGGAAGATCATGGAACAGATCCTCCTAGAAGCTATGCTAAAGCACATGGAGGACAAGGAGGTGATTAATGGCAGCCAGCACCGCTTCACCAGGGGCAAATCCTGTATGATCAACTTAGTGGCTTTCTATGATGGGGTAACCACAGCAGTCGACACAGGTAAATTGACGGATGTGATATATCCAGACTTCTGTAAAGCCTTTGACACGGTCCCCCACAACATCCTTCTCTCTAAATTGGAGAGATATGGATTTGATGGGTGGATGGTACGGTGGATAAGAAACTGGTTGGATGGTCGTATTCAAAGAGTAGTCAACAATGGCTTGAAGTCCAGATGGAGATCCATAACAAATTATGTCCCTCAGGGGTCCATACTGGGACCAGTGCTGTTTAATACCTTCATCAATGATATTGACAGCAAGATGGAGCTCACCCTCAGCAAGTCTGCAGATGATGTCAAGCGGAAAGGTGTAGTTGCCTCATCGGAAGAACGGGATTTCATTCAGAGGGATCTGAACAGGCTGGAGAAGTGGGGCTGCGAGAACCTCAGGAGGTTCAACAAGGCCAAGTGCAAGGTCCTTCACCTGGGTTGGGGCAATCCCCATTTTTAGTACAGGATGGGGGATGACATGATTGAGAGCAGCCTTGCAAAGAAGGCCAACCATCTCCTGGGCTGCATCAAAAGCAGCGTGGCCAGTAGGTCTAGGGAAGTGATTCTGCCCCTCTATTCCTCTCTTGTAAGACCTCATCTGGAGTACTGTGCCCAGTTCTGGAATCCTCAGTGTAAAAAGCATATGGAGCTGTTGGAACAGGTCCAGAGGAGGGCTACAAAGATGATCCAAGGGCTGGAGCACCTTCCATATGAGGCCAGGCTGAGAGAGTTGGGCTTGTTCAGCCCGGAGAACAGAAGGCTCAGAGGAGATCTTAAAGCAACCTGCCAGTACCTGAAAGGGGCCTACAAGAAAGATGGAGAGGGACTATTCATAAAGGCTTGTGGTGATAGGACAAGGAGGAACAGGTATAAACTGGAGAGGGATAGATTTAGACTAGGCATTAGAAAGAACTTCTTCACCATAAGAGTGGTGAGACACTGGAACAGGCTGTCAAGGGCAGCTGTGGCTGCCCCATCCCTGGAGGTGTTCAAGGCCAGGTTGGATGGGGCCTGGGGTAACCTGATCTAGTGTGATGCCCCTGACCATGGCAGAGGGGTTGGAATTAGATGATCTTCCAATCCTAACTATTCTATGATTCTACTTTCACTTGATGAACAACATAATTTATAAGCTTGGTGATAAAATGGTCAATTTTGCCATGTGTTTTTAATACCCACACCAGTTAACAGACACTTCCCAGGACTTCTCTTGCCGTTTTACTTTCCAGAAATACTATTACATTTTCTGGAGCATTAAAATATTGATTCTCGTATTTTACCACCACTGAAAACTACAGCAGGACACAGTGAACAGAGCTTCACCCTGAGTAGTTTGTTATAGCTCTCCTAAGGATGAAGTCGAAGGAATGTCAATCACCCCCTGTTTTCCTCTAATGCAGGAACCTGTGATGATCCAGTCACAGAAAACTGTTTGTTTAAATCTACAAAAACCCTATGATCCTGTTTAGTCATTAGACTTCCAGAGCCCAGAAAACCTTCCTCTATTGCCAGAAATGGGTCTTACGTTATACTAAGCTTGCACTAAACTTTCACTTTATTAACATGATATAGGGTATCTTATACCAAATCAAGCTGGTCAGATTCAAGCTAAGAACACAAAACTAAGGCAGCCCTATCTTTACAGTGGCTATGGTGGGTTTTACCCCTCAAAAATGTGTGCACATACATATACAATGCAAGTGCATTTGTGTGTGCTTACATACGAGGTAAATACATCCACTCACACATAGAGGTCCCCCAGGAAAAACCTTCTCACATCACCAGGCACACATAGCCTGCTAGTTAATATACAGCCACCATTCCTGAGTTCATTCTAGCCTTTTGCCCACAGGTTCACCTCTTTATTCATGTGTCCCTTATTATCACATTCCTTTACTTTCAAATTACTTTAAGGTATATCACAATATAACATAAGATATCAGATCATGTTTCATCCCAACTGTGATCCCTGTGCCTAACAATTAAACTCACTAAGTAACTCTCCAGAATATTGTAGAGGATAGATGAACAAATACATGACCCTGGTGTTTAATCCTCACAGAACACACATTGAATTCAGCTTGCATTTGAACTGTGCAAGCATTACAGTTCTAGATCTAGAAAGAATGGAGGAGTATGAAGACTGTTTCATTAGTTTCATACATATAAAATAAATGTTTTTCTACAGCAGATGTTCATCCTGTGTTTAGGAGTCAGTGTCTTAGACAAGTCAGACTCAGCACTGCCAATGCAATGTGTTAGAAACTATGAGTCAAACCTTAAAAAAAAAAATCTATTTTACAGAAAACTAAGATTTTTAGAAAGCAATAAATACTGTGCAGGAGAGGGACAGTCATTTGTCTCCTAGTTTCCAAAGCACCTGTAATAATTTTAAATCACATTATCAGACTTCTCATATCAGTGGTTACTAGCTACATGTAACTTTATACATATATATACATACATATTATATATATATATATTTTTTTTTAGTGGAACCTGAATTTGCAGCTTGAGTCATTAATCACCTGAGCCTGGAAAGGGAAGCTTTGAAATATCAAAATACATCTAATGAAATCACAATGACTAACAATATCTACTGTGAGACTGACACTTCTTATGCAACAAGGAAAAAAAAAGCCCAGTATATAGTAGGTGACCAGTGACATGAAATGAACAATCATCCAGTGACACATCTGTTCACTGCACCATTATTTCACTCATTCCTTCTATGAGCCTGTGACAATCTGCATATATGTTCTGTAAGGAACCAATTGATTTCCAGCTCTCACTGGTCTAGTATGATAGGGCTATATACTGCTAATTCAGAAACTTTCCTAGTCCATTTCACAGCTTAATCAGCTGGCAAGGCTTTTTCCTTTCAGCTGATCATCCAGTAAGCTGTTCTGTTCTAATTCTGAATTTGTGAATGTTGGAAATACTGCAGTCTAGAAGAAGGAATATGAAAAAATCTGTATCTGAGATTTTTGACTTCGGAATGCTCAGCCTACATCTACACAGGACACAGAGAAAGAACTGTCAGTATTTACAATTCTTTAGCTATCACTTGAATGCTACTGAAATAGCAGTTCTACAAATGCCTGAAAGAAGTGTGACATCTGCACAAAATGTCTGTAAGAATAATATAAGGGACTTAAGAGGTTTATAAACACACAGAGGAGACAAGTGCAATTTACAAGACTCAGTCAAAAGCATTCTGTCTCCTGTCTCTATAGCCTGAAGGTCAAAGATGAGGCTGGACATTAGTGGACTGGCCCCAGGGGTCACCTGAGATTTACATTTTCCTGCAGGCAATGAAACACAGGAGGGTGAAGCACTGCTGGAAAAGCTGACTGCCTCTGGATAACCTCCTCCTGTACTATTTACAACTGGGGATGGTTTCCAGTACAGATCAAGAGCAGAACTTCAATTTACACCTTTTGGAACCACGCTAAGACCTGATTCACTGTGTTCTTTTCTACCATAAGTTTATCTCATGAGCCAGCAAGAAAGCTAGCAGTAATATCTTCCTTTTCCTGCTCTGTCAAAACACTCATCTCGTCAAACCCACCTGGCGTTTGGTCTGGTGTTCCTCCAAGTGCTGGAGCAGACTGCTCATGTCTGGTCAAGCTCACAGCTTTAAAAAAAAAAAAGCAAACACAAGAACAACTCTGTTTAAAAAGGCAGTACTGACATGTTCTACTTCAGCATATATTTAGTGCTAGCATATTTTTTTTTATTTACTTATGCACCGTTGTCAGGCAGTGAGTGAAACCCTTTGAAACATGCCACTCCTATGCCCTACAGATTTTGTGCACTGTGCTCTATAACTCCAGTTTTCTCCATCATTTGGTTTTGCTGGTACAAAATTCAGCACACAGGAGGCCCCTATACAAGATTAGAAATTGATCAGGAAGGATTACCTAAGAGTCCCAACATATGGCAGGGGGAGGTTTGGAGAAAATAAATTATCTTTTCATTTAACAGTACATCAGCACCCAGGTTTGAACATTTTATCAGTTACTATTATATGGCTAGGAGCAACATGAGAGGTCCAATTTGAATATAAAGATTGATCTATGTTTATCAATTCTCTAAATGAGAATAATTAAGCTTTGTTTCTGCTTGGAAAGATACCTGTATGGCACTCCATACAGGCCAATGGATTTCCAGCACCTAGGTCCTCCTAGAGAAGCATGCAGGAAGGATGTGTTGCATGGACATTGTTTTCTTAACAAAGGGATTCTGAAGATAACCAAAAGCTCACTTGAGACGTTAACAGTTGCTTTTAAGATGTCTAGCATATGTCATATATGCTGATCAATAATTACAATTAATACATAAATTAGTATTGGAGGAATTTTTCTGTAGACACTGTATGTATTTTAGAGAACACTACTATGTATTAGCCACAAATAAAAATTAAGACCTATCCATAAACTAGTCTTGGAGCATTTTGTTCTGGCATTTTAAACAAACACAGCATAGACATAATGTTTGTCTATGTTCTTTGTCAAACTCAATAACTTGTCCTTATCTGAATAATGCCCAAATCAGTCAGAAACCTAAACTTGCTATCCCAGTTGGATAAATATTGACAATTCTGATATGTACCCAGCAACAGGACACGATACTAAGGGAGAAGATACAGGCGTGTCACAAAAACATAAATAGATACTCAACGAATTTTGGTGGTTAAGGTTTCTGGAAGGGAGAGCGCCCTCTTTGACTCCACTGGTCCCTTCACACTGTCCCTCAGGGAACGCACACTCTTCTGACGATTACGTGCGAAACGAGCCCTCTTGATCTTCCACATTGCTGCATCACTGAGGTTGGCGACATTTGTCCGGACAGCAGTGATAGCTTTGCAAATGCAATTGACCAAGTTAGGATTCATTCCACAGCATGGTGAGGCCCTAATGCTGCCAAGTGCCAAATGCAGCTGGGCCCCAGGTCCCATTCAAGTCAAGAAAGCTTCACATGGGCTCATGGAGTCCATCTGCAAGGTACTCATTTGCATGCTCTCATTCTGAAAACCCTAAAATCCCAAATGGCATAACTATGGTTAAAAAATTATGCTGTTACCTCTTTCTTTAGAGAATGGACAAAAACAATTTCTTGAAACTAAAACCTGAATTTCAGCCTAAGGGAATATGAAGTGCCTTCTACTTAAAATGACAGAAATCTCACAAGTATGGTTCATATTTAGTGCCCTTGTACCCAAATGTGGCCTCTAGTTTTGCCTCACTCATCTCTTTCCTACCTACACCTACTGTTCCGATCTGAATAGTGCCTCCAAAAATCTGTGAGCATGATTATGAATACCGAGTGGTATTACCAGCAGTCTTAATGGGGTGACCAATACTTTTCTGTATTCAACTCTATAATGCATTCAAACCACTGATCTCTTTCCTACCTACACCTACTGTCCTGATCTGAATAGCGCCTCCAAAAATCTGTGAGTATGATTATGAATTCTGAGTGGTATTACTAGCAGTCTTAATGGGGTGACCAATACTTTTCTGTATTCAACTCTATAATGCATTCAAACCCTTTGAGTTTAATTATCCTAGTGATTAAAGCCAGTGAGCCCATGCTTTGTATTGCTTATATCTTTGAAAAGGCAAGGAGAAAGTTTAAAAAGAAACTTGAAAAATAGCTTCTGCATTATTTTAAATTTTATATCGCTCTTAAATATTCACATTTAAAGATATGACCCTACATTTGCAGCCAAAGTTGCTAGAAGCTAGTGCTGAGATTCTCTCCTCAGGCCACAACAGAGGCTCCCAGCTTTGGGTCAAGCTACTCACATAAGGAGAAGAAAATATGTTTGCAGTTCCACCCATCTCCTACATGGATGCACCAGCAGCAGCACCAGGGCTCAGGCACTGGGCTCCGTGAAAGTGTAGGAGGAGGCATTAGGCTGCTGAGGGAGCACATGCTGTCCAAACAGCTGTCCCCACCTCCCCAGACAGAAACAGATCTATCTTGTAGACCACCACTTGGGTAAGGAAGTTCTCAATTATTCAGTACAAATTATTTTTCAGCCCCCTCAGTGAATGGAAGGAGACATCTCAACAAACCTAGTATGAACAGGACAAACATATACAAACATTTGTCACTGCAGAAATTGTTAACTGAGCACCAGCTCTTATATCCCATGTATCTTTTGTGGTACGTCCCATACAATTGTTTGGTTTTCAAGGTTTATACAGCTCCTATGATCGCCTTTGTACAGACCACTACAAAACAGGGTCTGGCATGACCTAGGCCTTTGAGAATAGCAATGTTGATAGCATAAGAACATCTACAAAGTGGCAGGTGAGTTAATACAGCTTGCATCTGGTCACAGAACCAGAGGCTGGTGATCACATCCTAGTGAAAGTAAAACATGGTGCCACAGATGCAACAGAATATAGCCTATTCTGCATTCAGGCAGGCAAAAATATTCACCTCTAGTTATTCTCTTTTGGCCTAAAATATTAGTTAATTACAGAGAATTTATACAAGTGAGATCTACGTTCCTCTCAGACCCTTGCAGGCAGCTGAAATTCCAGAAACTGATAAAAGGTGATCAGATTGATTTGGACTCTGCTTACTTGTTGGGAAAGGGAATTCTTTGTTGCAGTCCAGATGAAGCTGTGCTTCCAGAGACAGGGTCTCAAAGCGATTCACAAAGAACTCCCAGCTCAAAGCTGGAATATCTGCTTTCAGAAAATGAAGTAGCAAAAGCTTACTAAGAATTGTGGGCCTGTCCTTGACAACTGTGTCAAACTGGAAATCAAGGCAGAGGCAGAGACCCTATAGAGCAGAAAAAAAAATAAAAAAAAAAACCAACAGAGAACTGAGATGTGAAAACTTTAAGCATTTTTTAAAGCAAAGGGAGGTCAAAGCTCATAACTTCTCCTGTTAATTAGTACAGGATAAAGGTTTATCTCATTTTTCCTACAAAGTCCTTTAAATCAGAACTAATGCTACTGATATCAATGGAAAAGTAAGGTAAGCAAGGAGATAAATGAACACCATATTTAGAATGTAGAGTCTTATTTTGAGGCATACAAAGGTACAGGGAAAGTTCTGTCCCACTGTACATTTGGAACACAATATCAACATATTCTCTGCATACACCCCACCTGAGAAAAAGCTTAGATTTAGGCAATTCAGTTACAAAAAAAATGAATAACCAAGCCCAGACAAAGCAATAAAGATGATGTGGTGTATTGTATCAGAAGCATTTTGCCTCAAAATGCTTTTGTATTTTATTTGCACTAGAATTTTGGGGGTAGTGTCAAGATTTATGTTTGAGAAGAAAATCCACACATTAAATATGAAAGTGCAG
The DNA here is from genome assembly GCF_032191515.1 of Phaenicophaeus curvirostris. Lineage (NCBI taxonomy): Eukaryota > Metazoa > Chordata > Aves > Cuculiformes > Cuculidae > Phaenicophaeus > Phaenicophaeus curvirostris. The sequence goes on along the minus strand of NC_091396.1, from coordinate 52,707,053 downwards.
TACTGGTAAAACAGTGCAGTGAACCCAGTGAATTCAAGTTCTCTGGAAACTATTTTGAAAAGGCACTATATAGAATAAAACCAGCAAGTATTAACAGCTTTTCATAGGCAGTAACACTGAACTTTTTTAAATACATATTCAATTTATGCTCCAGAGAACTGGAACTGAATTGTTTATTATGAGATTTTTTTTTTCTCATCTTGCTCGTATACATACATAAGCTCTGATCAATCTCCATATCTGTTTAATTTTCATCATGAGAATTCTGACTGGCATAGTCTCTCACATGCTAAAATTACATGCCCAAGTAAATCTTGAAAATATCAAGACCATGTTTGGTGTTGCTTGGATATTTTTTTGCTCAGCAGGGTTTCAAAAGACTTACAAACTTATTTTTTCTTAAACTGAAAAATGTAAATAAATTTAAAATAATTTAAAAAAACATTTACAGCTTTCTACAATAGCAGCTCAAATGCAATAGTAACCTTTTGCTGTCAAAGTTTTTACAGTTGGACTCAATGATCTTTTAGGTCTTACTTGCCCTAAATGATTCTGTGCTTCTATGATTCTAAGCGGGGAATAGGGCAGTACCATTTCCCTTAGCTATTTTGTGCATGTCAATTAACAAGATCCACAAGGCTTGCCTAAAGAGGTATTAGCAGTGGCCATGATGCTGTACACCTGAACACCATTGAACCACTTTTTTTTTTTGGTGAAAATCCAGACTCCTGTTTGAATTACTTTTTCCCATATAACGAACCTACCTGTAAAGCAGGCCTCTTTATGGTGTCAAGTAATAGCCCAGCTCTTGTAGCTACTGCTGGGTTGACATCTTCCACAGCAGTCAGGAAACAGCAGAATGCATGAGCCAAAGAGTACTTCAGTAGGTGGTTTTTTGTCACAGAGTGAATATCCAAAAATCTGCACAACACAGCCACCTTCTCCACTGTAGCAGCCATTCCCCCAGACAAAGAAAACATGCATGTTAATTTAGGCAATGTCCTCCTGATTAATATATCTCTCCTGGAAAGATGCATATCTGAGAAAGTAACAACAAAAAATGGCTAACAAGCGTTGTAATTTCACTTTGCTTATTCCAAAATGTCTCATGTTCTCCTCTACTTTACTGCACTGTCGTGTTAGCTTTGCACCAGACTATCTCCAAAACTCACAAAAGCAGGAAAAAGATAATCACCTATTACAGGTCTCCTCAGTTACAGCAAAGAAAGCTCCACCTCTTCAGTGAAGCAACAAAGAGCAAATACTGTACATTTCTCAGGCTTACCTGCTTCAAATCTTATCTTCCAATCCTTGCTGTTGAAATTGTTGTTTATGATTGTCCAGAAAATGTCAGCTCCATGGGGAAGTGAAAGTGCATGAAGAAGAAGAGGGACTGCCAGGGAAGAAAGCTGAGAGAACTCAGACTTCACCACTCCCCACAAGCTAGAAAGACCAAAAAGAGCAAGCCTACTTACAAAAACATTCCCTTGATATAACTTCTTCTAAACGCCTACACTGTATTATTGGTGAGAAGGCACTTCTCATTAAAATCTCTGAGCCATCCTGGGCATTTATGTGATTACTACAGAGTTGTTGGTAGGCAGAGCCACCTGTAAATCCTCAAATACAGCAGTTTTTCTTGAAAATCCAGGTTTAAATATTCATTACATTGAAACACTTGAGATAGGACAGTTTGCCTAATTCAAGACAACTGCCATGGAACATAATCTATGCTATGAATTAGCAGTTTCAGCACTACCAGCTTCAGTGCACAAGCCACGTGAACTGTCTTGACACCACAAATCACACACACCTATGAATCACTAAGACGTCAGGTGTTCACAGTTTGCTGGTACTTAGATTCAGAACAGATCTTCTACTCTTCTAAAACCCTACAATCTCAGGTGATGCTCAATGAAATTGATATAGAGCCACTGCAAGCACTGACGAACACTATTTCAAAACATCGTATGCTGAAGTCCCTTTCTCTGAAGTATCTAAAAATGCACAATTTCAATCCAATTCCCTCTGATTCCAAACACAAAAACTTCCTTTACCTCTTAGAAACAAGATGCAATGCTCTTGTTCTCTCAGTTTTAATGTTAAAGATCTATAAACTGTATGCTTGCCTGTAACATTAACCTTTATTTTATTTTGTAGAGTCAGAGAAGAAGCCTCTGTCTCAGAAAATGCTATTATTCAATGTAAGAAACTGACTCACTACAAAGTAAATGGTGCATCACAGAGCAGGTCTGATGAACAATGCAGGGTACCTTGGTTCCATTTGCAACTTCTTAATTAGCCTGCACATTTCTACACTTCCCTAACATCTTTGGTTAATTTTCCATACTAAACCTGTAAATTCTTTGTTGCTGACAATAAACGTGTAGTTGAAGAATCAACAAAGCATGAACACAAAAGGTGCAATAAGAACCTACCTTGCAATCAGCATGTGATCTTGAATGAAGGCGAGAAACTGTGGATGGTCCTTTCTTGCTATATATAGGCACTCCCCGTGAAGACATAGGATCTTCAGACAGTTCAGCATGTTAAAAAGAATGTCTGGTTCTTCAAACCTTGACATTTCCTGTGGAAGCAGATGTACTACTCTCAGCACAATGACACCACTCAACCAAAACTTCAAAACAAGTAATCAATGTTACCTGCAATATAGTGTATATGAGCTTCAAGGTAACCGGAAGTTGCTGATAACAAAATTTTCTTTCTGTGTCATTCTTTATCGCTGTTAAAAATGTAAGTTACATAAAATGTTGTTAAAGTTCTCATCTATGAATTTAAAATTAAACTAAAGAATGTCAATGATGAGAGAGAAATCAATTCTAGCCACAGTAACCTTGCAGTGAGTACAAATTACAACAGCACTGAATTTGGCATGTCATGTTTTTGTGACTTTATATGTTCAAAAAGCCAAGATTTCTTCTTACACTTTTTTGAGAGACAGTCACACTTGCCATCAACATCAACACAGCCTTTCTATTTTATTACTATGTTGAAAGAATTAAACGCGTGAGTAAAAAGTGACTGGGCACTTTTGGATATGAAGACTGCCTCAGAATCTTGGGTTCTGTATGATTGGAAGTGTTCCATATAGTGCCTTACTGAAATACTGAACCTTCTCACCCCCACACCTACCAGCATTTTCTGTGGTCTCTGTGTGATTTCCTGGGTTTTCTCCATATTTTGGTGCTGATTTGTCTTCCTCTTCTCCTTCAGTTCCTATAATAAACTCCGGTCTAGTATACAGAAGACTATCCTCGAGGTTATCTGTAGGCTCCTTTAAGAGTATAATAAGTGAAATTCACTTCTTGATATTATCTAAATAAGACCACATCCTGCTTTTTAAGTTACATTCAGTGTGATAAGCTGAGCTCAAATGAAGCACTGTCTAGTTCCATGTACACCTGTACATCTAGAAACACGGATTTAAGTGATGCTACTTAACAGAAACTGCATATCCATATTGAAGCTGAAGTGGATCCAGTCACAGGGCCATGGTTTCACCCAAATTCTCATCCTTGCCTCAGAGGAGTAAGAGACAGGAGTAGGGCCTGTTTCCAGTGCCACTGTAGAGTTAGAGGCTTAGAAGCAGGAGCTACACTGAAAAAAGGGCCAGGCTGGAGTTACTTCTGCGTGTGGCCAGGATCTCAGGATTACAGGTTGCCATTGCGACCTTCACATTATAAATCACAAGGTGGATCCTAGTAATGGTACCAAGCCCCAGCACTCAAGACTTGCCACCTTTTGGTTGAGGTGAGAATCTGAACTGAAAGGGCACAAGATGATTTTTCTAGCACAGGTTACTGATACCACATGTACAATATCTATTAGCAAACATATCCAAAAGGAATTCTGAAACTCTCAAACATTAAAAGGCATCACTGTGGCAAGCACTGAAAAAAAATTACGAAGAAACATCTTGCCACTACCACATCACAGCAAATGAGCACTCAGAGTAAGTGGAACAGCACTGTCTTCTGAACTATCAGATGGAACATATAATAGACATACAATTTAAAATAAATTCATCACACTACAGGTAATGCTTCAATTCTTCTGCAAAGCTACAGAGAACTTTAATGATGACTAGCGACTAAAGAGTACGTATCTGTGCCTGATCAATTTGAATACTCAACCTTACGTATATTCTGCTTCTCAACAGTGGTCAGCATTTTCAACAATCAAGCACCAACTAAGGCTTGCTCACTTGACAACTGTTTCACTCAAAATTTACCCAAGGAGGTGGTTGATTCACCTTCCCTGGAGGTGTTTAAGGCACGGGTGGACGAGGTGCTAAGGGGCATGGTTTAGCGTTTGATAGGAATGGTTGGACTCGATGATCCGGTGGGTCTCTTCCAACCTGGTTATTCTATGATTCTATGAAAATCATTAATCATTTCAAAATATCCACTCTTAGCTTTTAAAAGAAGAGGAAAAGCACTAAGTATTAACATTTCAGATTTTATTTTAAACACAGTATCATAGGAATGCCCTTCCAGAATGAAACAACACTCCAGTGTTGATGGGGAAGGAGTTCATACTGGATGAATACTGTCATATTCCCTGGATTCTTTGAATCAATTCAAATTTGGAAAATTTTAAAATTCAATGGCATTTTGCTTTAACCTGCCAAATCCACCCTGCCAAAAGTCAGCGCAGCTTTGCTCCCCTGTGCACAACATAATGAGAAAAATGAAGAAGAGTTTCAACACACCAATAATACAGGCCCTTTCTTGATATACTTACCACAAGCCTTATTTCTTCTTTTGGAGCAAGCTGTTCCAGCAGCTCAAAACCCAGCTGGTAACACAGAATGCTGGACTGACACAGACCACATTCAACTGCTTTTTCATCTTTCTGACAGGTGTGAGAACCACCCCATGGCGCCTGGAACACATTGTTTATGATAGATATTATATCTTTTGAAATGCTGTTCTCTAACCCCAAAGTGACACCATCATCCTGGAGTTCCATCTGAAAAAGCAAAAACAGTAAGGATTTATTACTTATTTAAATGTTAGAGCACTAACTATTCTGCCTATTCCTACATTTCTGCCAGTGTACATTACAGTACTGGGAAGAGTTTGAGAAAAAAATGGAACTCACAAATTTAAACTGCCAGTGGTGTTAAGACCCAGGCTCACGTAGCTAGAGTAAGACACTGAGGCTGACAGTTTCAAGCACAGGATCTGTAAATTTTACCTGGAGACAGTTACCCAAAACACATTGCCTTTGAGTCACAATGTATAAATTTAGCTATCCAAAATTCAGGCATCTAATCTAAGCATATCAAGAAGCCTCTGCTTCTAGTCTGTAGAAATAAACATATCTCCAAGGAGAAGTTCCTTTCACTCATCTGAGCTATTTAACATGAACATGGAACGTCCATTGACCATGAACCTGTAACTCCTACAGGGGTAAAGGCAGGTGACAGCTGTAGATATTTAAATGTCTTATACTTCACCTCAGTTCCAGAGGAGAAAAACACTCCATACAAGATTAAAGGAGAGCCAAAAGTTACTGAAGTGACTACAGAACTTCAGTGGCTCCTCAATATGTTTATTTCTGTAAGTACCTGCTTCAAGATGAGATCAAACATCAGAATGAAGCAATTGAGATTCATTTCATCGTCTTCACAGTCAAAATCAATTGTCTTTCCATTGGGGTGTCCAAAGTTCTTGAAAGGGCTGTGAAAAGGACTACGTATTGGACTCCGAAATGGGCTCTGGAAGGGGCTTGGGAAAGGACTCAGCATGTTGTGCTGAACTCTGCGCCCAGGGTCAGAAGCAATGCTTACCTGAAAACATAAAGAATTATCATGTACCAAATTACTTTTAAACATTTAAGCAATCTTATTCTAGATGAAAATGCAGAAACTGGCAAGAACTTTGACAGCCTAACTATTCTTTCTAGCGCTTTTGCAAAATCTACACAACCCTTAATGCCATTTAATGATAAAATATGACAGAAAGACAGGAATCATTCTGCACAGATGCACACACACTCTTAAGGCTGGCACTCACTATGTTATTTCTGCTAAGGAGGAATTTTAACATCACAAGCCAAACAGAAAATCAGTGCAGGCAGTAAAGTGGCCATCAGGTTACAATGATGTGGATCCAGGGACACAAAATTCAACAGTAGGCACTACTACTTGGGGCACAAGTAGTATTCTACTCCATCCCAATGCTAAATAGAGAGGAGCGGGAAGCCAGGATGAAGAATTCGATTAATACCTGGCTCCGAGCCTGGTGCGAGGAGAGGGGCTTTGGCTTTTTTGACCATGGGGTGGCTCACGCACCCCCAGGCTTTCTCGCTAAGGGCGGGACACATGGGTCTCCTAGGGGGGCTAAAGCCCTTGCTAGAAACCTAGCCAAGCTCATAAATCGAGCTTTAAACTAGATGTGAAGGGGGAGGGGGTTGAGCCCAGGCTAAACAGGAACGAGCCTGGACATGGGGAATTGGTGACTGGGAGAGGGTGTGCTGGTGAGGACCACCAGTACCTCACCACACAAAAAGTGGGGGAGAACACACCTCGGGGTGCTAAGGGAGATGCAGGCACTCTGGTGTTAGCTACTCCAGTTACCAGGCAGTTGGGAACGAACCTTGTTCCCTCTAGGAGGGCTGAAGGCTCGGCAGCTCAGCTGAAGTGCATTTACACCAATGCACGCAGCATGGGGAACAAGAAGGAAGAGCTGGAAGCCGTCATAGGGCAAGGAGCCTATGATGTCGTTGCCATCACGGAAACGTGGTGGGACGACTCATATAACTGGAGTACGGCTATGGTGGGGTATAAGCTTTTCAGGCGGGACAGGAAGGGTAGGAGAGGAGGCGGGGTAGCCCTCTTTGTAAGGGAGGACTTGGACTCCATTGAGATGGATTGTGGTGATGAGGAGATTGAGTGTCTGTGGGTTAAAATCAGAGGAGCCCACCAGAAGGTAGATTTTGTGATGGGAGTCTGTTACAGACCACCCAGCCAAGGAGAAGCAGCTGATGAGCTCTTCTATAAACAGCTGCGGTCAATCTCTAGATCAATGCCTCTTGTTCTTGTGGGAGACTTCAATCTTCCTGGTATCTGCTGGGTGTACAATACAGCAGAAAGGAAGCAGTCTAGGAGGTTCCTGGAGTGCATGGGAGAAAACATCCTTGCACAGTTGGTGAATGAACCAACAAGGGAGGGTGCCCTCCTGGACCTGCTGTTTGAGAACAGAGAAGGCCTTGTAGGGTATGTGGCAGTAGGTGGACGCCTAGGACTAAGCGACCATGAGATGATAGGGTTTTCTGTTCTAGGTGAAGTGAAGAGGGTGGTTAGCAAGACGGTAGCATTAAATTTCCAGAGGGCAGACTTTGATCTCTTCAGAAGGCTGGTTGGCGAAGTCTCATGGGAGACAGTACTCAAGGGCAAGGGAGCCCAGGAGGGCGGGGAGCTCTTCAAAAGGGTGGTCCTAGCATCTCAGGAGAAAGCCATCCCCGTGGTCCGGAAAAAAAGCCGGCAGGGGAGAAAGCCAGCTTGGTTGAATAGAGAGATCTTGAGGGATATCAAGAAGAAGAGAAATGTTTATGGGCTCTGGAAGAAGGGACAGGCCTCTTGGGTGGACTACAGGAGAGAAGTGAGATTGTGCAGGGAAAAAATCAGAAGGGCTAAGGCTCAGCTAGAAATTGGATTGGCCAAGTCTGTGAAAGATAACAAAAAATCTTTCTACAAATATATAAATAATAAAAGGAGGACTAGGGAGACCATACAGTCCCTATTGGACACAGAAGGAACAACAGTGACAGGGGATGAGGAAAAGGCTGAGGTACTTAATGCCTTCTTTGCCTCAGTCTTTAGTTGTAAGGAGGGTCGTTCCGTCTGTGTACAAACCCAGGAGCTAGAGGAGCATAATGAGGCTCCCGTGATCCAAGAGGAGGTGGTCAGAGCCTTGCTAGCCCAACTAGACACCCACAAGTCTATGGGGCCGGACGGGATTCACCCTAGGGTACTGAAGGAGCTGGCGGATGTGCTGGCCAAACCCCTTTCCATCATCTTCCAACAGTCCTGGAAGACTGGGGAAGTCCCACCGGACTGGAGGCTGGCTGATGTTGTGCCCATCTACAAGAAGGGTCGCAGGGAGGACCCAGGGAACTACAGGCCTGTCAGTCTGACCTGAGTGCCAGGGAAAGTCATGGAGCAGGTGATCATGAGTGCTATCATGAAGCACATGCAAGAGAACCAGGTGATCAGGCCCAGTCAACACGGGTTCACAAAAGGCAGGTCTTGCCAAACTAACCTGATCGCCTTCTATGACAAAGGGACTCGGCTGCTGGATGAGGGAAAGGCTGTGGATGTGGTCTTCCTGGACTTCAGTAAAGCCTTTGACACAGTTTCTCACAGCATTCTGCTTGAGAAACTGTCAGCCTCTGGCCTGGACAGGTGCACACTCTCCTGGGTGGAAAACTGGTTGGATGGCTGGGCCCAGAGAGTGGTGGGAAATGGTGTGAAATCCAGCTGGAGGCCAGTGACAAGTGAGGTTCCCCAGGGCTCAGTGCTGGGTCCAGCCCTGTTCAATGTCTTTATCAATGACCTGGATGAAGGCATCGAGTGTACCCTTAGCAAGTTTGCGGACGACACTAAGCTGGGTGGAAGTGTTGATCTGCTGGAGGGTAGGGAGGCTCTGCAAAGGGATCTGGACAGGCTGGACCGCTGGGCAGAGTCCAATGGCATGAGGTTTAACAAGGCCAAATGCCGGGTCCTGCACTTGGGGCACAACAACCCTGTGCAGTGCTACAGACTAGGAGAAGTCTGTCTAGAAAGCTGCCTGGAGGAGAGGGACCTGGGGGTGTTGGTTGACAGCCGACTGAATATGAGCCAGCAGTGTGCCCAGGTGGCCAAAGAAGGCCAATGGCATCTTGGCTTGTATCAGAAACGGCATGACCAGCAGGTCCAGGGAGGTTATCCTCCCACTGTACTCGGCACTGGTGAGACCGCTCCTCGAATACTGTCTTCAGTTCTGGGCCCCTCACCACAAGAAGGATGTTGAGGCTCTGGAGCAAGTCCAGAGAAGAGCAACAAAGCTGGTGAGGGGGCTGGAGAACAGGCCTTATGAGGAGCGGCTGAGAGAGCTGGGGTTGTTTAGCCTGGAGAAGAGGAGGCTGAGGGGTGACCTCATTGCTCTCTACAACTACCTGAAAGGAGGTTGTAGAGAGGAAGGTGCTGGCCTCTTCTTCCAAGTGACATGGGACAGGACAAGAGGGAATGGCCTCAAGCTCCACCAGGGGAGGTTTAGGCTGGACATTAGGAAAAAATTCTTTACAGAGAGGGTCATTGGGAACTGGAACAGGCTGCCCAGGGAGGTGGTTGAGTCACCTTCCCTGGAGGTGTTTAAGGCACGGGTGGACGGGATGCTGAGGGATATGGTTTAGTGTTTGATAGGAATGGTTGGACTCGATGATCCGGTGGGTCTCTTCCAACCTGGTTATTCTGTGATTCTGTGAATAGTAGGAGGCTAATAAAGGAGGTTATCTCAAGAAAACAATGTAACTAAGGTTATACCATGGATACAGGTGGATGGAATTGAATGATACACAACAGCAACAAGTTGTGCATGTCTGCACTGATTTATGTCTGCACCGGAGTAGGGCACCTAAAACACACTGAGAAACTCCAAGTGTTGCAGAGATACATGGTTAGATGGCACACGAGGTCTATTTTTAGGACAGCTGTGGTCTGAAAGACCAGGCATTACATCTGTCTTTTCTGCTTAGTTTAGAAGCAGTCACGGGCTAGCTATGGGAGCGCTCTCTGCTGATCTACATCAGAAGACACGCACACTACATGTAAGGAATCATGAACAGCCTAGATGCTGCAGTTCCTCAAATCTAAAGATCTGACCTTTCAAACACTCTTATTCCTGCTGTCCTTAAAGCACTTCATCCAAGACTACCTGGAAGTTAGTCACATCAGTTCAAGTTTGTGTATTGCCTACAGATTTGTATGTGCTTTCTTCCAGGTCATAGGTCTTTGACAGACAACTTTAGATCAATTTTTTTATTCTCTTTGATGGAGAAAAAACACAGAGAAACAGAAATAAACTCTGTTCTGTCACCCTCCCAAAACATACCTAGGCCTCCAAATTTGTATAAAATACAAAAGCTCACTCTGGGTGACCAGTCGCCCACAATAATTTGCTGTTGGTGGCTATTAATAGAAGGTGCAGAGAATGAAAAGGGTTGGAAAAGATATCAAGAACGCTCAAAACAAACCAGTTCAATAAGGGAAAACTGCACCGTATTTCTGCAGATTCTATCTGCGTTATCTTTACACTGACCATAAGATAGGGTGATATTAATTGAACAAACAATCCCAACTTCCTTCGATTCTCAAAATTTCTAGTGTTTCTAATCAATGCTGCCATACTGAAAGATGACATTTTAATTCTTCATGTGCATTCTATCAAGAAAACTGTTCTAAGAAAAAAAATAGGCAGGATAAGTTACCCTCCGAGCTGCAAGATTGCCTGCCAGTTCGCTGACTCTCGATTTTCTTTGGTTTGCTAATTCTTTCACAGAATTAACTCCATCAGAAAACATGCTGATCAATAACTGAAGAGGAACAACAATGTCTAGTTCAGATAGCACCTGAGGAAAGACAATAAATAAAGTATGAGTTCCCAGTTTGATCAAAAACGCTAGCCACTTTATAAGTACCTTTAGCATATGATAATCAGTTAAGCAAGTTCCATGCATATAATACGGAGACTCGATGAGGTGAGCTGTAAGCTTAGATTTCTGTTAGAATCGGGGTAAAAGAGAACTGGCAAATAAAAGGGTTTTCACAAAGTATTTCTTGACAACCTTTTGGTGTGCCTTAAGATCAGTTTTACACATGAACACACAGGGGTGTGTGGTTGTTCCACAAACAGGTTGTTTCTGTAAACAAAAAGCAATACTAATACTTGGATGAATAACTATTTACTGTATTAATTATTACTTAAAACTCTATTTCTGTATTTATTCTAAGAATACAGTCAGAATAGGTGTCTACAGGCGTCAATATAATGACAAAATGGTTCTCCTCACTGAGACAACATTCATCATCTATTTTGTCACCAGCATTCAGACAAATAAGCTCAATTGCATTTATCATTAACTGTTATTAGTTAAAGAAAAATATAAGAAATCAGACTCCATTTGAAAACTCCACACACATGAAAATTGCTGCTGTCATCAGGCAAAATAGTATTTGCTGAGGCTTAACCAAAATAACCCCCAGCAGAAAAGAAGCAATACAGAAGAATATAGGTATTATTCTAATGTGCTGCAGAAATGTTATGCTTTTCTGAATTCACTGTCCCCAGCTAACATAACTGTCTCTGTAGCTTTTGAATATTAATACTGGGTGAATGCCAGCTTTGTGAGCAAATATAGCACAAAAGGGCCAGAGCAGCAGAAAGCTTGATGGGCACAGAGCTAGTCTAATGCAGATTTTCATATGTGGGAACAACTACAGGTGCTTCTGGAGTCTGGAATTAATTCTGGAATCTACAGACAGAATTCTGCAGAGACTGAAAGCTACTGCTGGCAAACAGTCAGACAGCTGAACGGCCATAAAGACACAACTGACATTCAAAGGTAAAAGGAATTTCCAGGCTTCCATTACAAGCTAGTAACATAAAGCTTCCTGGGATCAGTACACCAACCATCCATATACTGAGGCTACAAAAAGGGCAGAAAAATTCCATGATCCTTGGAAAAGTGGTTTCTTCCCACCACTCCTTTTTTTGTCTTTTCCAAAATCACAAGCTGCTTCAGCACAACTTGTCAAAAGAGGACACTTACATGCAGCCAAAGCAACGCTTGCTCTTGAACAGAGGATGGATACCCTGTGAATCGACAGCTAATGAAGCCAAACATCTCCTCCATGGAGAAAGGGAGAGGGCAAAGTTCAACATCAAACATTTTGCTGAAAAGTAGAACAAAAATATAGCATCACTGAGTTACCATGGCACACACTGTGTGAGATATAACAGAAAACCAGTAGAAAGGCAATCTCACAACCAGCACTGATGACAGGTCTGTAATCTTACTTGCATCCTCACCCTTGACAAGGGTTGAGCTAGGCGGCTGATGGCACCTGTCCTGACTGTACAAGGTCATCACTGAATTTGGTGATGCACCTTAAGAATTTACATCACATCTCCTAGTACGCCCAGATTCATTTGATCACAATAACTTTTTCAACATCCGACATAAAAATTGGAAAAAATCTCATCTCACCACTCCTCTAATACTCCATGTTTACACTGAAAAAGTTTACATCAGTACCTACAAATACAAGCTTCGGGGCAGTTTCAGAGGAATTTCATCAGTTAAAGGGCAATGTGAATTTTCATGGTCAAAGGCATACACCAGACATGAAATTATGACTCATTCAGCCACTATTCTCATTCTGGAGTTTTATTTGTGCAACAGGGGAAGATATTAGCAACTACACACTGCTGTCTACGGCACAGCCATTTTTATTTGTTGTCACCATCTTAACGTGCTACAATCCTCAACAATCAACATATGCAATGACAAAATGGCTCCTAGATATATATACACATACCTCAGCACTTCCCGGAACTCTCTCAGTTGATTATCAGGCACTTCCATCCTTATGGCTTCCAACCACTCTGGCATGATACATTCCCACACCGGCTGGTTTATCACATTGTACGGAATCAAGCAAAGGATTCGATTCAGCCCTTCTTTTAATTGGGTCACAGCACTACATGATTTGTCCCAGTATCCACCAACCTGTGGATATTTCCAAGAATCATACTGATGAATGATATGTCTGGTCCCTGTAATATGCCCAGCACCAATAAATTTGCTCAGTGTGCTGCAGCCAAGAAATTGTAGGGGATGATCATGAGCATTCAGCCACGGGGATTGCATTGTTTTTCACCCTCTCATTTGGATCCACAGTACACAAAAGCACTGTCCACAATTTCGATTAAGTTCACTCACTTCCAGGCCATGATGCAGAGTAACCTCTCATTGTCCACTGTTCTCAACAAGGGACAGATTTGTTTGGTCAAACTTGCACCTTCAATTATTTGTTCTGGGACGCTTGTTACAGTGCTGAGTCTTTATTATGAAAAAACTGGTCTGTACCAGGTGTTCTTTTATGCCTGTTTGTTCTGGGGTTTTTTTGAGGGAATGTTCTAAGAGATGGAAGCCAAAAAATATACCTTTAATAAGTAACTGGCCAATAGAGATTAATTATTCTAACTGACCTCAGCTCACATCTGCTGCTCCCGACTAATGGCTCAAGAGATGCCTGCTGTTTTGGCACCAACTACTACTCATCTCAGCCAACAAACTATTTTTCCTCCATTCATCACAACTAATTTCATGGCCGTTTGTCTTCATGTTCTAGTGAACCCTCCAAACCTGGCTAGTTGTCAGTCTAGCGTTATGTATTGCAGCAAGGGTATTAAAACTGAAAACAAAAGGGGCTGTATCCAAGACAAGAAAAAGATCCATAACAGGTACAGCATGAGGTTCAGTCCTTCCTTTCCCCTTTAAGTCTCAAATCTTGATCTCTTTTCACCATTTCCAACATTCAATGTTTCTAACATTCTAACATTCATCCATGAAAAATCCATGGATGCACACTTCAGCCCCGGTGAAGTAATACATCACATCAAGTCTTTATGGCCCTTCCTAGTTTAGCCACTTAATTTTAGGAAGAAAACGAACATGTCCTGTGGACATTTTATGTAAGAGGGTCACAAAATTAAAGACAAAAGGACATGCGATGTAGTTGACAGTGATAAATGAGGAGAAAAAGTCTTAAACCACTCACAAACATGAAGTTCCTATTTTCATACTGATATTTCACTTCCTATAGAGGAATATTCATATACCTGACTTTGTTGCCTGTCTTCACTATCTAGGTTAAGTGGAGAGTTCTGCTTCATAATTAACGGACAGAAAGAAAGATTCTTTCTAGAAGCAATTCCAGCAATGGTCTCACTTGGGCACCCTCAGATAAGTCTCTATCTCTCCAACAACAAAGCAAACCACGGCAGACTACTGCCTTAATGGAGTCATTCCAATTAGGCATCGAAAGCTACAGGGTATCAGTATGCCCAGAGCTCCTCAGTTACAGCTGTGTGATTTCATGAACCCTAATTAACAGCTGCAGAGATAAAGTATGCAAAGAACAGAGAAACATTAGTAAAGCAGACAAGTGAAGGACAGGCTTGTATCTGGGAGTAGACAAATGATACCTTTTACTAAAGATAAGTTTGTGTGCTTCAGAAGCACAATGGAAATGTGCAGCTATGAAAAATGTACAGTATCTTTCAATAAGTATAAAATTCTTCCAACCTGTCTTCATATCACTGTAAATAATCCCCACTCTCTAACACAGTAAAACTAAGAATCGTTATGAAGGGGAAATATTCCTGGACTTCACTGCTCCCTCAACCACTGAGATTTCTTTTGCCATGACAGAGCTGGGGGAGAAATGTCCTTTATAAAGACTTTAATCTTCAGGTAAATTATTCTTACCCTGGCAAACTCCATTGGTTTAGGAAGTAGGCACATAACCATGACGTCAAATCGGACATCACAAACAGTCTTCAGCCACTTAGTAACAAACTGGGGTTTGAGCTTTTCAACCAGGCTACCGACTTCATCATCCATCATGTAAGCTGTAGAGTGAAACCACTGGAACACCATGCTAACAAGTCTTGCTAAACTCTCTGTGGGCGTATTCTCACTAGGAGTGCAAAGGCTCACCTGGAAGACAGAAACACAAATCAAGTGTCATTTCTAGAATTAAAGGTGGCAAATTGTTTGTCTACCTTAGTTTGCATAGTCTTACAAGATATGAGGATGCAGATTACCTAGAAGACAAATAGGCTGATCTGTTTTAAGTAGAGTTTGGCACAGAACAACTGACAAAACACTTCCAAATAGAAAATAATCAGAGGGGAAAAAAACAAGCACTTAATTTTTTCTTTTTTAGTTTAAACACTGAAAATATCAATACAGAATGCTTCGACAAACTGAAACATTTTGGCTTGAACTTTAAAATTACTTTTTATTTCAAAAGGGTTAGACAGAATAGATAAATATGGAACAATTAGAAAAAAAAGAAAAGGCTTTAAGGCTAAAATTACATCAAACAACAAAACTTACAAGACACCACTAGAATACAAGTTTACTCCTGTAGTCACTCAAAACAGCAGAGCAGCATTGTTGGCATTATGAGATTCTAGACATGCCGCCCTGCCGGTCCTATCTTTGTTTAGATGATGGATGAGGGGTCCAAC
This sequence comes from Phaenicophaeus curvirostris, assembly GCF_032191515.1. Taxonomy (NCBI): domain Eukaryota; kingdom Metazoa; phylum Chordata; class Aves; order Cuculiformes; family Cuculidae; genus Phaenicophaeus; species Phaenicophaeus curvirostris. The sequence continues at coordinate 52,691,727 of NC_091396.1, read as the reverse complement.
TGTTCCCCACTTGCCACTGGGTGACCAAGGAGAGAGTCTGAGAGCTCAAGGTGAATTGGAAAGAGACTGAGGAAAAGAACTGTCCTTAAGAACTGCAGAAACCAGTTTCTGAGTATCTATCAGGCCCCAGCCTGGCCTATCATAAACAAGCCAGCAACAGCCCTTCTGTTCTGGAATAATCTCTGCTAGCTACTATAAGGGGCAGAACAAGCAGGGCTTCACTCTGTCAGCTCACACCAAGTGAATTAGCTGGAGTACAAGTGTGACAGATCCAGCTAGACCAATCTGAAGCCAAGAAGGAAAAGCAGCCCACTGAGTGTCTTCCAGCCTATTCAGAGGTAAAAGAGAAAGCTGGCCTTCCAAAGAGAAATGTTGAAAGTTGTAAGGTGAAAGATAGATCCTTAAGGGGTGGCCTTTTAAGATTAAAATAACGGCACTCTACAGAGGGAATTTGTGAGCAGAAGATGACAGCCCACAAAAAGTCAATAAAAAAACACTGAGAGGGTGAATAAACCTGTTACACACCATACAGCATTGGAAGGCAGTGAGCAGCTCCACTCAAACTAGTTCTGAAATCTCCAAATCTAACAGCCTTACAGAACTCCTTTTTGCTTACAAATCAGAAGAGCACCAACTAAAGCCAAGAAGCCAGTAAGGGTGGGGGCAGGAAGAGATAAAATTGAGGCTTCAGAAAATACAGGACAGGGAAGCAAGAGGAGTGAGAGAAGACAGAAGGAACTTCTTACCAAGAACCAGATTCCGAACTGGCTCAGGAGGCGCTGGTCATGCTTGTCATCATCTTTATTATCAAAGTCTGTGTTGTCCAGAGAGTGATGGGAAGAGGAGAGGCCCATCTGCCTCCTGCGGTTGAGTTCATGCTCCCTCTGCTCTGCATGAAACTCTGCTTCCTTCAGCAAGCTGTAAGACAAATTTGTGGTCAGCGAATGCAGCTTTTCTGCACTGAATACAGGTATCTTATCAAGAATAAGTTAAGGCATTATTTTCCTGAGAACAGCAACACCACACCAAATTCTAAGTCTCAAGGCTGATTTCTGCCATAAGAACAACACTCACAGCTGATTCGTACTCTGCTAAAGCAGCAGGAGTTCAGTGCCCCCGCTCTGAATTTATCCTGGTAAAACTAAAATCAGCTTGCACAAGATTTGCAGGCAATATTTACATGAAAGTCTGATCAAGCTTTACATCCTGATGCTTATAAACTGTTATGTTACCTGATGACAGCTTCCACAGTACACACAAGTTCCTCTGCCCCACACTCCCGCGTATTGATAGGAGGTGGTGAGGTCTGATAAAGATGGGTTTCTGCAGCTGCCCCAACCTCACTGCTGTGATGATTCGAATGGCACCTTTTGCAGTAGCGAACCGGCCTGTTGCCATGGCGTCCACAGCAGCCTGCTGAGAAGCATGTAACAACAGCTCTTCTGACATGTGAACTACAGTTCTGGAAAAGAAAAAAGATTTTATTAGGCCCCAAGTATCAGGAAGTGGAACTGCAAGCAGGAATGAGAGTCAGCACTGGGGAACTGGTTCCAGTGTTGGTCATTTCCAAAATCACTATAAGCACAGCTGTGTGCAAACTCCAGATGCCAACTGTCACTGAACTTCCAGAAGATGAGCTCAGCTCTAAATGCTGGGCTTGGATTTAAATGGCATGGTTGCTCTTGTCACAGCCAAACCAAAATTTTAAATCATCAACCTCAATTTTCTGGCTTAGAGACATCTCTAGAATTTACAGCAGTTCTCTTAATCCTTGCTTACACTTCAGAACATCTTTTTAAGTTACATGTAGCAACAGGCAGATCCCTAGGAATGTAATCAATGATGCCACATCAGTTTATGCTATGTAAGGATCTACTGTACCACAAGTAACCATGAAAGCATTCTCAAATATGCACTCCCTTTATTTTTGCCATCTGATCCAATTTTAAAGCTTTCTTTACCATATAAGATCTAAAATATGCAATGGATTATATTCCTTGTTCTTAAAATACGCTATGTGTTGCAAGCAGATTCTTTTTGTCAGCAATCTTTTTGGAGCCAAGCACTGAAGACTTTCAGTTCATAGATTTTTAAAAAAATACGATTTTTAGTAGGATTTTTGTCCAATTTAGAATTAATCCAAGACTTCAAGGAGATGTGAAAATATAAGACACTTAGATTTAAAATTAATCTCTTGCTCTATTCTCTTCATAAGCAGAGTTATAGAATAAAAACTGAGCTCAACTGCATAATTGAATTGCTTTACTAATTGCCACTTAAGAAAACCCTACTACTGGAATGAAGCATCAGCAGTTTTAACAAAAAGAAATCTCACTGTTGAATCATTCACAGCCACCAACAAATGCATTTATGGACAAATTGTGAAAATTTGGGATGATACAAAAAAGAACACGCCACATAGTAATGGAATGATGTTACACACAACATCAAATCATGCCCCATCACACAAATGACTGAATCTTACCTTCTTCTGGCATATAGCAGAAATTTCAGCTGTAAGGGGAAGGCATACAAAACATCAACACAGAATGACGATCCTTCTGATTTACTATGGAAGCCACGGGAAAATGGACTCGCTGCAAGGAAGTCTCTGAGGCTAAACTTGTGTTTCCAGATATTATTGAAACCTCTAAGCCCTGTTGGATTGCATGAGGTAGGACACTGTACACTTAGGCTCAAGGGCTACTTCTGTACTGAAACGAAAAAGAGCCTTGGTGCATTGTGTGGTGTGCTCTGCACTCCATCCTTCTCTCTGTGCTTCTGCCTCACAGACAGGCTTGTAACAGTGCACCTGCTGGCACGCTACTGTGGCACACGATGGGCCTGCACTGCCCGTGAAAGCTCACAGGATGAAAGATGACTGAATATGGATGAACAGTGTAGAAGCAGCCACCGTGTTTGACCCACAACCTCATAGCAAAATGCTTGCAGACTCAACCTGTAAGCAGTAGCTTTTCTGTCTGTTGCACTGGCAACATCTGATTCAGGTGGCTAAGTAAAAAGAAGTACTTCTCCTAAGTAAACAAAATATTCTTAATCTGAGTTAGATTTTTAGGAGGAGACAGAAAAAAAGATCTCCACTGCTTCAGAATTTTCAGTTTGTAGAACAAAGAGAGAGGAAGTGTGTTCTATCCTTGAAAGGGTTACTTTAGAGAACATATGACTGCTCTTGTAAATACAGGAAAGCCTGATTATCGTGTCAACAAGCTTTGTCTGCATTCTGATAGATAGTAGAATATCAGGCTCTCTCACTGGCCAAAGGGCAATGACCGGATCAATGACCAGATCGCTGAAAAATATTTTGTTTTTTCTAATATCCTGCACAGTCATCTGTTCCCAGAAGAGATTTTCAGAAGCTTTACAAGCTTTCAAATAAAGACCCTAGTTACCAGAAGAACTTTTAAAAAATTTGGCCCCAATTGTAGATCCTTCAAGATTTGAAAATCTGTCCAATTGTCTCTATTTCCTCACACGTGAAGAGTTGCATTCTATCTCAGGTAGAGGATTACTAATTTTTTCATAGTATTTTAAAGACATGAAACAGTATTATGTACAAGCTACTTAAAAATTCTAAAAAAATCCTTTAGAATAGAATACATCATTTGAAGCAACATAATATGCAGAAATATCAGCAAGCACAGTGTTTTTCAACTACGATTAATTTGTACCTACCCATAAAATATCTCTTACCTTGTGGTAGAAGAACATCAATCAACCATTCACTGTGATCCCTATAAAAATTGCATATCTGATTAGCTTTTCATTTTTTTATACACGCATTTACTTTTAATTTATTTTTTACAGATGTAGTTCTATAAATTTCAGGCTGCTTTGTACTACCTCTCTTTGTTGTTCCTATTTTATTGCAAATTACCACTTTGCCAATGTTGATCCACCAGGTTTCATGGCTTTCAAAAAATTACTTTTAAGGCATAAAATTTATCAAATTAAAGCACTGTGTGCTCTGAAAGTCTAAGGGCTTAAGAAAAGATCGTGGAGTACAATGGACAAACACAGGAAACAAAAAGGTACTTGTATCTGTTTTTTTATCGTCTCCTTGGGAGCTATGCTTCTACCAAATTCAATTACCTCTTCCTGCAGCTTTAAATCAATGATGACTAAAAACCTAAGGCAAGATGTAATTGCTTTTCCTACAACTGGCGTGATATAAAGGTGTCTTGAACAGGGGACAAAAAAGACCACATAGCTTCTGAACAACCTGTAACCTTGCTCATTTGAACTTATGATTGGAACTCCCCATAAATCATTACTAGATCTTGTAAAGAAACGCAAACCAAATTAGCAACTTAAAAAAACCCTCACATTACCATCATCATAAAAAGAACAAATAAGGTTAGTTCATCTCAGGCTGTATTTCTTCCAGGTACTGGGATAAGCCTGGTTCAATATCAATTCCTTACTCTGCTGTTTCACAGTATGACCTAGAGAATAATCTGAAATACTTGTTACATAAAAGTAAGGAAGTCTCTGTAAAAGATCTTCATTGTAATTTCCTGCTTTTATTGACAACTAGAGGATGAGGAGAAAATGGTTCATAAGCAAAAGTTTGTACATTAACAAAGGTTCCCCTATCAAAAGTCAAAACATCCCTATGTGTGTATTCAGAGATTTTAACTTTAAAACTCACTACTGTTGAAGCTAGATGCAAATGCTGATCGTGTGGGGCAAGATTCTGTAATCCCTATTCATACTGAGTGTCAGTGTGCTCCATATATTTCAATAGGGTTATCTATATAAATTATATGCTAATCATATTGAAATCAAGCATAATTTCAGAGTTCTGAACTCTGGAGTCTGACTATACTAGGTAATTTTCCAGCTCTTAGTTTACCTACCCTGCAATTCTTTGGCTGCATTCTTCACAAAGATATAGAGGAGGTGGCTTATCACCCAAAGCCACAGACAAGGATGGGTCAATGCACATCTGAAACACAAAGAAGGAAAAGAATTAACACATCTTTTCACTGAAGTTCACCCAGAAAGTTCAACACATCAATGCTAGGACATAGCGTACAACACAGCTTTGGTATGTGTTTAGAGCATTTAGTATTCTGAAAGAAGGTACAGAGCAGCTGGCAGTATAGGATGTCAAATTATTTCTGACAAAGAGAGGTGTGCAACTGAAAATGAGAGCCTGTGGGAAGAGAACAGGATACATTTCAGTACCAGTATTATTCTCGGAAAGACAAGTATATTTTTTGTCACACATTTACATCGCATAGTCATCACAGACTGTATTTTTTCCAAAGAGACAGTCATGTAGATAACCTATTGCTTAGGTCAAGGTAGTGTTGAAGTCTAGCTTTTTCCTCTCTCAATAACACCTCTTTCAGCAAAACTGCATTTTCAGTCATCATAGTTACTAACTATACGGCACAAAATTCCAGTGACTGAATGAAGACTAGGAACTCACAGTTCCCTTGGCAGCATTGATCCAAACTTTGTCTCGCATTATCTTTTATCCTTTCACATTAGCCAGTTACATGCAAATTTGTACAAGCATTTTGTACTATTGCAGGAAAAGCTGAACAGCAGTACGTATACACAACATCTAAGCACTTGCATCAAAATGTTTCTTATTCCAGAGCAAGATCTTACTAATAAAGGCAAATGCCTTTTCAACTGTTTCTCATCTTTGTTAATTTACATTCATCTATCCGAGAGACAGCAGGCTGCATTTTTCTGAATTATGTCTGATCAAGACTAGTTCTGTCAAAGTTAAGCTAAGAGATCATTCAAAAATATTCAGGTATTTCATCTGCAAAGATTGGAAGTGTAAATTGCATTGCTATTTCACTCTGTTCAGTGATTAGTCTGAAATCAGTGATCACAAGAACATGAAGTGACACCTTCCAGCTTTTTTTCCTATGAAGGAGGATTGTAGAGAATAATTGGAGTCGGTGTGAATGCAGTCCCTCGTAAAACTAGTGAGATAAGTGTCACCATTATGCCCTATAAGTATCGTAGCCTGTAGAAAAGGGTCACTGAAGAACTTTTTAATTAATGTAATTTTGTTAGTATATGACATGATGCCAGGAAAATTGGTTGGATGTACATGTTTTACTAGATACAGATTAATTAATTAGTACCGTTAACTGTAGTATGCTCTGGACTTGGGATGCTGTTCTTGCCTCTGCCATCAAATTGCACTATGATCCTGGTCAAGCAATTCTAATTTTTGTTTTCTTGCTTGCAAACAGGAAAGTTAATACCTACCTCTTCTACAGCCCAATTTTAAGGGAGGTAAATAAAGCTTTGTTGCTATTTCCTTTGAGACACACTCCAAGCAAAGGATCACAACCAGAGTAGGTGCATTGTATAATCTCAGTCAAGATACCAAGGTAAACATGCACCTATGTAATTGACATAATATTTCCCAAGTATACAGTAATATTTATGCACATATTTATACTCATAACCACTCATGAAAATATTTACATGGATTAGCCAGGACCCTGCTTAGAGTTTTATAATGTGCTCTGCAACCATCCTCATGTTCAATATCAAAATTTGGCCCACAGTAGCTGGAGGAAATACCTCAACATTTACAAAGTTCTGGCCTGCTTCGTCTCAGCAGGCTTTGCTGTTCCCTTAGCTCCTGCCCTTGGTCACCTGCACACAACTAGAGCATAAGACTGGAGTCAAAGTGCAACTTCCCATCCCATGACAGTTGGGTTTGACCACTGAAGAAATAGCAGTACCTTCACAGCTGGTTTGTTAATCGCATTATGGCATTCAATGTGCTGGCAATGAATAGGATTCCAAGCTGCAAAATCAAACACGCAGCTGATTAATAAATGGAAAAAATACATTTGTATTCTTTGTGCCTAGCGGTATCAACTGAGAACAAGATTTTCTTGTACTAAGTAGTAAACAAATATGAGGGAAGAACTAAACATTCCTCAGGAAGCCTAATAACTACAATAAACAACTTAGAATATACATGTCTACAGACCTGTTTGGGATATAATTATGAAATGAACCATGAACTCAGCAAAGAAAAACTAAGATGCTGACATGCCTGTTGTAGACCCCTCCTGATATCATCAATACTATGAATTAATTAATTATCCTACCAGTCCAAAAGCAGGGTCATAGGAGTAGCTGAGTAAATTCAGGAACACCTCCAGGCAAAATGAAAGCACAGCTATGATAAAGTAAAAATAACCCAGCCAAAGAAGGAGCCTTAGGTTTATAATGATGAGAAGTAAACAACAAAGGTATGTTCAATTGGCATCACTTGGATGCTATATGGGATGTCCCCCAGGTCAAAATGCTATGCAACTGCAGACAATACTCATCCCATTCTGGGACATATTAACAGAAAAAATACATATATAGGAAAATTGTTCCAGGTTACTCAATGCTAGTAATGGTTCGAGATAGAATACCATGCTTAGTTTACAGACCTGCTTGCATGAAGGAAGTAATAAAGCAGTACAAGGACAATATTTTAAGAAGTCAAGAAAATCTATCAGCCTTCAAGGGAAATACAGACAAACACATCTCAGGAACATTTAGGATGTACTTGTGCTGGTTTAGAGTTCTTCTAAGGTCTCTTCCAATCCTTTGTTTTTATTATTTAAAACATATCATTCTGGCAGGAAAAGCAAGTCATGAATTGCTGCTGGATAGCCCCCACAATAGAAGCACAATCCCATCAGTATCATTGAGGAGTTTAGTGGACAAAGCATTTTGTACCACCCGCCTACTCAACTCCAGCTGCACTGCTGACTGTGTCCTTCATTATCACCCTACAGACAACCTTGAGAACTTATCCACTATCCCAACTAAACCTGACATTACCTGACTTTTTTTGACAGTAAGAGCTAGATAAGGAGCCTTAGCAACAGCAGCAGTGATAGCAGCTGGCACAACAAAAGCAACCAAAGCAAAAATTGAATGGAACATAAATCAGAATACTTGTGAGGCTAAGAAGGCCCTTTCACAGACCATTTGCAACACTGTATTTATTTCTTCTCCAGTTCTAGATTAGTTAGCATTGGGAGCAACACAATATATTTACTAGTCACTATGACAGTTTTTATTTTTCATAATAGTTTTTGAAAAATAGAGAGAAACGGTTGTTGTATATACTGATGAAAGTACCAATTTATCAAACAAAAGAATTCTCAATACATCATAGAACTGTAAAATTGTGACATAAACACATTATTGATTATTTCCTTTATAGTTATTTTGGCTTAGACAAAACCAGCTGCACAAACCTGTGTACTGCAGTCCTCTGTACTCACTGATGGCCCCAGGGGGTTTTAAATTTGGCCAGTAGTGAAACAACATTTGTACTGCTGGAGGTTTAACTTGAGATGGTCCATAGGCTATCACATACAGCAAATCCTAAGGAAAGACACATACAAAATGTTTATTTTGCAAGGTAACAAAACACAATCCAATACATACCACTTGTGTTCAAAGATACCTGAACGCACAAAATATACACATTTCATGTCCTATCAAACATCCTTTGCATGCTCTTACAAGTAGATTAGATGACTAACTTCAACATGTTCACAATTGGCTTCTGAGTTTGATCAGAGCATCCAACAGCTACCACTCCACCCCATACAGAGTGAATGAAGCTTCTGTCTAGCCATGGAGCGAAGAGTCATGATACAGATAAAAAAATGGATCCAGATCAGATTCAGGCTAAAACAACAGTAACAAACAGTCCTGGTAAAAGTTCAACACATGAAATAAGAAGATCAGTGGTTATTACAATTCCTGTCAATCAGAGCCACAACCATATAGTATTTAGGAAATGGAGCTCTGTTCTACAAAACACAAGGCTGCTTCTGTAAACTAAAAATCAGAGGGACCTTCCTCTCCATAATCCAGAGGGAAGATTGAATATAAAGATAATTTATAAGCTCTTGGCACACGGTCAGTTCAATTCTGAAGCCAATTCTCGTTACTATCTACATACAGTCATTTCCATGAAGTATAAATGATCATAAACTTACTTTCCACACTTCTTGCTTATATTTCATGAGGCATTCCAATAATTGGCAGTGATACACTGAGAGAGAAAAGAAAGTATATACATAATACTGAAATGGAAACACAAGTTACAGAAGTGATGTAATTAGCTTATTGGCTTTGCTTTGCCCATCCCAAACTCTATACCTCATTTAATTGCTTTTTATTTTAAAGGGTTTGCTGAAGAATCACTGCCCTGAGAGTCATCACAAAAGATTAGAAATTAAATATTAGTAACCTGTTTCTGTCAAGGAATGCAGTAAGATAAGAACTACTATGAGTATAGCTTTTTGCACAGCAATGGAGATCTTTTTCAAACCCATCTAGCTTAAGAATACCTGCTAATTCACTTAAATTTTGTCCCTCTGGCACAATGTAAAGCTGTAAGTGGGTATGTTGTCATTCATCTTGAGACAGTATTGGAAGTCACATCTAACAATACGCTATTCCCATGTATATCAACAAAGGCAATAGGAACCACTCTGCATCAAACAAATGTGCTGTATGAACTACTTTACACGCTTGACTTCCCAAAAACCACAGGGCAACATGTTCCGCAGATGGCTGGAAGATGGAACTCACAAAAAAAAATAATAGCACATTTCATGAAAAAACCAAACTTGTGTGAGTAGCTTTTAAAAACAGTGTGCCGCTTTTATTTCCCACTGCAAACTGTGTCAGCATGATGTAACACTTCTCACGCAGATACTGCAGCATGGGGCTCCTACACACAACCCCCATCCACCCATCTACATAAGACAGGAGATAGATGAGTATCATCAAATGAAACAGCTGCCTCAGGTTAAATTTTGGGTTGATTTGGTTATGCGATCCCACAGATTTAACTGGGACCGTGCCACAGTGAGAGAAAATGGCCTTGTATTTAGATACTTCTAATTACATTTAAACTCGCTATAGCTCTCTTGAGCCTGCAGGCAGTATTACTTGTCTTCTTTAAAAAGTAGTATCAGTTGTGAACTTGTTGGGACAAACCACTAGTATGCATTTCTACGGTCAAAGTTAGTGGTGATTTCTCTCCAACGGTGATGTTACTTGCTGACGTCAAACAAGAGTAGATCAGAGTCGCCAACCCCGGGCCAAATCCTATTTCTTCATCACAATGTGACCCCTTATCTACACGATTATTTCAAGCATGATGCTTATAAATTCTAGTATTGACTAAAACCACATATTTTTCATCCTGTATTGGATGGTGAGATGTTTTTTCCCCATCATCTGAACTTTTCTGATTGTATCTGACACAGTATTTCATGACTTATAGTTTAAAAGAGAATGATACCATGTTGCATGTTTACACATACCCGGGTTTGATGTGTACTGCATTGCAATCATTAGCATTGATGATGCAGACAGATTGACATGTGCTGGAACACCTTCTCTTTTTGAGGATCCCACTTAAAAGAAAGGGGGAAAAAAATACTATTGTATAACAAGGAAAAGTAGATAAGAAAAGCATATAACTGATTCCAATTGATGCAAATAAAATCCCTAAGGTACCATGTAACTTAACAAAAAATAACCACAAACTAAAAAACTAGAAATATTCCATATTGGAGGAGGTCAAAGTCCTTTCTTAGTGGAAAAGAAAGACGACTAAGAATATGATATTGCTTCACAACACACACACCAGGTTTCCCAGATCGGTAAGATCTCATTCTAAGAGCTGCATTAACCAGGCAGTGATATTCTCAGACCTTTACCTTCAGAACCCAGAGACTGGTCAAAACAATGTCACTTTCATAGTCAAATGCACTGAGGGCTGGTATTGTAGGAAATGTAAGGATGAAGTAAAGGGCAAAAAAAAAAATGGAAAGTCTTCATTTGAGGTATACCAATGAAGGGCTGGAGCTGGTAGCAGCTCCTGGCTGTTGGCACATGGCACAGATTACCTCTCAGGGAACACATGGTATAAATTCAAGTAATAACTACGCACCAGAAAAATTAGTTCCCCTTGTTACATGAACTGTGTGCTAAGATAATGATAAACAGCAGCACTAAAGTATAGCTAAGTTGTTGTAACTTTGACCTCCCACAAAGTGGCTAGAGTTCCTTCTGGTCTCCTAACAAGTGGTTACTATTAAGTAGTATATTTGGAAAAACCTTGCAGGGTGTAGGTGTTTATTTGCCAAACTATAACATGGCAATATGGCTTTGAAGGCTGTGTCCTACACAGAGATACGGCATGTATCTTCCCCATCCTTATTCACAGGACTTTCCCAAGCCTGGCTGCCAGGACCCAAAAACTAAGCACCTGGGACAGAAAGGCAGAACTGTATCTATCAGTCCAGTGAGATGCTTTCATCCCTCCAATCTCCCACATTCTCCTTTCCGATTCAATTCAGATCTGAACACTAGCAGAAGGAAAGATTCTGTATTTGCCTTGTAAAGGGACAGATCATTCCCAATGGGGAAAGAGTAGGACACACTGAAAGAGCACTCAATCGGAAAAGAAGGGAAGGGAAAATTGAGAATTTCTCTCTTTTGTCTGGTACTTCTCATGACCCAACATCACTACGGCTCTCCTTAGCGCACTTGATTCACACTTTTTTGAATCTCATCCACAGATACATAAGAGGCCCCAAATGATTACAGCAACATCTATCTGCATGCAAAATACTCAGCTCTAACCTGACAATTAAAACACGGTCATCAGCAGAAAAGCAGGACACAGTGCTATAAGCCGAAGTTAAAAAGCAGCAGACTGGTTTCATCCAGAGATCTGACCAAAACTGAGGAAAAAGGCAGTACAACAAAGGTTGCTCCCTGATCTAAATGGATACAACCTCTGCCAAGCGCAGCTGGTGAAGAGTATCTGTTAAGGAAATCAGGGATTTGGCTCAATCAGTTGATCTGTAAAATAGTTTTACAGATCTGAAGATATACAGAACACAGTAAGTCACCTACATCAGCTATTCTTTAGCAGGTAACAGCAATGCGGGAAAAAGGGAGTTTAATGCAACATCCTGTTCTTAAAGAGGACCCATTGCACATATGTACCAAATATATCTTAGTAGTTTTCATTTTAATACTGTTATTAGACCTGTCAAAGGCAACAGAGAAAACATAATCGCAATGTCTTACAAAAGGCTATTTTACATGGAAAAAATGAGGTACAGAAGAGTTAAGGGATTTCTCCAACATCACTGAGTGGTAGAGCCAGAAAATGTAGGTGATAAATTTCCATAAAATCTTAAAATCTCCAAACACTAGACCATGCTTTTTTTCTGTGCTCCAACAGCATCTTCTACATGCTTAAATGACATTAGTGTTAATCTCCATACAGAAGTTGTTTGTGTTTTTCCATAAAGGTCTGGAATACAGATAAGGAGATAGTTTCACAGAATTACATGATGGTTGCTGTTAGAAGGGACCTCTAGAGGTCATTTTGTCCACCCGCCCTACTCAAAGAAAGGCCAACTACAGCAGGTACTCAGGAGCTTGTGCAGTTGTGTTTCGAGCATCTGCTAGGACTGAGAATCTGCAACCTCTCAATCAAACTATTCTACTGTTTGCTCACCCACACATTAAAAGGCTTGTTGGTAAAAAATTACTTTTAATATTGATCCTAATGCTTCCACCTGCAGTACCTGATTAAATTTCTCACTACTACTGAAATCACGTCAAGCGTTTTATCAGGTACATAGACAAGCATTCAGAGCACACCTCAGGATCCACACTCCGCAGGGATTATGAAATTATGTGATGATATGACACCCTCAGGGAGGGGAAGAAAACAAAAGAAAGAGAGAAGAAAAAAAGGTAGACACTGTCAGATTCAGTCTTAACACTGACGGATAGGAGACATTACAGGCACAGCATTTAGTACAGAACTTAGAACAGAAAATGCCAAGAAGAGAGGGAGGAAGAAAAACCAGAATTCATCACAACATCATTACATTGGTAAGAGTCATCCTGTACTGCCAGCTTTAGTCCAGACGCAAATATTAACAGAAGTTGTTATTGCATCTAACATTTCAGGAGCACTCCCACTGCTGGCTCTGAAAGTTCTAGAGTTCTGAAAACAACATATTTCTTAAATAAGGTAAATTTCACCCTTTAAATGAAGGAAGAATTCACACAGTAACAGAGCAAAATAAATAAATAAAAATTATGGAATTATTTTGTTTTAAAAAATAGCCACATGAATTATATTACATACAGTAGATTATGTCCCATTACAATTCTGCAATAGATCAAACTTTGACTCCTACAGTCTGATGTTATTATAGCACTGCATATTTTCCAAGACATAACAATACTAGAATGAGTTCTACTTACATATAGCCATAGGCAGAAAAGATGTGCTGAGATACTCTATAATATCCTTGTGCAGAAATGGAGGAAAGGTGGCTAGTGTTGAAATCATTGTATAGGGTAAAGTACTCAAAATATCATCATTGAGAAAAGGAAGTAAGCATGTAGTAGTGTAAAAAATTGATTGCCCAAGATCTGTTGAATAAAATGAAATAAATACAGAATCATTACAATGGAAAAATAATTATGACTATATACATTTTAGTTTACAAAACCACAAAACAATTAGATTTAAATTGAGGTTTTCCTCTCAAAGTAATTTTGAAAGTTAAATTGCTGTAGACAGGAGTCTTTAACCACCATTTTTAAGCCCCTCATAAAGCTGAAAGAAATAGCAGTTCAATGTTATTTAGAGTTTGGAGGGAATATGAATACTACAACTAGTAAAATCATGATTAAAATTAGTGCTGATTTTGATCATACAGTGATAAACATACAATAGCCTGCATTTAAGCAGAGATGTTATCAGAATCCAAATTTGATATGTACTTTGGAATTGAAAGGCCTTCTTTTGCAAAAACCATTCTAGTATTTATCAGCCATAGAAAATTAAGATCTCTATCACAATGATCCTCAAGAGAGGTGCAAAGTACCCCCTCACAGAGACTACAGGAAGCATCACTGTATTTTTCAAACACCGTGTGAATAAACTATGGATCTTGTTTCTTGGGAAGGCACTGAGGCCGAAAATGACAAAGGCTTAAAAGGAAAGGAATACTGATCAAGAATTTCCATATTTATTCTTATTAATTATACTATGTCTCTTTGAATGGGATACTTAAGAAATGCGCAACATTTCAAGATCCAAAGGGAAGGAAGAGGTTATTATGCATCTGGGCACTGTGGCATCTTTAACCCTCACTCAAATGAGAAATTGAACTGGGGACAATAACAGTCAGAGAAAGGTTACAGAACTCAATGAACTCCAAGTTCGAACCTGTATGATGATTTCAATACATCATAAGGCCTTTTGATGTGTGATTCCTTTTGTAACTCACTCTGTAACCTTAAATATCATACACAGGCCTTCAATCTCATCCGTACAACTAGGATCATTTGAAACACCTCTGTAAAGTGCCCAGAGACCTGTAGCTGTAAACATTGTGAGTTATAGTAAGAATTAAAATTAGCACTCCATTTCAGCGGTTCTGGCAAATCTTCTATGCAAGGGTCTACTGAGACCCTTAATACTAGAGAGTTTCTCTCTTGCAATACGTATTTACTATCTAAGCATTAAGAGTCCTTATAACTTGACTGGACTCAAGTTCAGGACTACCTAGTGCACCAGTTGTACTTACCCAAACAGCACTGATTGTTCTGTTTAAAAAAAATACATATTTCTTTAAGGCAAATGCTAAGCTGATAGAGAAATAAATAACAAATCATACTGCAAAATTTAATTTCCCACACATAAAACCATAGAAAATAGCAAATGACATCTCCTTGCTTCAAGCATGAGTCAACCAAAATATTCCTGGCAGATATTTATCTAAACTGTTCTTAAAAATCTGTAGGACAGTTCACTCCTCCTGGCAAGTCAGCCTAGTGCTTAACCATCTTCATCATTAAAAAGGCCTTTTTTAAAACATATTTCCATTGCTGCAGTTTAAGCCTATAACTTAAGCTGATCCTGATTCTGTTACCCTGATCAACATTAACCACTAATAATTTGGTTCAATTTATTCCTACTTGCAGAAACCTTTACTTATTTGTATACTGTAATTATGTCTCCCTTCCACTTTTCTAAGCTAGACAAAGCAAGTTCTTTCAATTTTTCCTCACTGTTCACATTTTCTAGACCTCAAATCATTTTTGTTTCTCCTCCCAAATGGTCTATGTCTTCTTTGAAGTCAGATGGACAAATCTGAAAATTTTACCGTAGTTAAGGCATTGCTAGAGATGTTAGAATGATAAACAAGAGGCTTTGGGTGTTTCATACCTATTTAAATATTGCTAGAATATTATTAATATATTGGTGAGCTGTGGTCTGCCTCTGATCTACTATAACACTCGGAGCTCTTCAGTATGTCTTTCAAGCTAGTATTTCCTCCATTTCATTTCCGCCTTTGATTTCTCCTTTTTAAATATAGTATTCACATTTCTCCTTTGAAGATGCATCAAAACAGAAGGTCATTTGCCAAGATTGTTTTGATTTGGATATTTTTCACACAAAGGACATGCTATTTGCCATCTTGATAACCCCTGCAAACCAAAGCGCTCTCTCATTTCTATCAGACAAATAAAAAAAATTTCTATCAGACAAGTCACTAGCGACACGAGACCCAGCACAGACTGTTGTAAGATTCCCCCTTGGTATACCCCTCCAGCTGACAAAAGGCACCAGTAATTACTCCTGAAGTGATGCTACTCAAACGGGCATCATGTGTCCCAGACTGTCTATCAGGATGTCAAGTGACACAGCAACAGCCTGACTAAGGACAGGAAAACTCCACCAGGAGAGCCATAGTGTTGCCATAAACAGAAATTATGTTTGCTCAATGTTATTTATTTTTCACAGGTCTCCATTGGTCATTAATTATCACCATGTCATCTGTTTAGGAAAAAGACTGTTCTGATAATTAACTGCACACTTTCTAGAAACTGAAGTTAAGCTGATAAGTCTACACTTTGCCAGGAGTCCCACTTCTTGCAAGATTGTACCACCCTCCTAGTGCAGTAGTCTTTGATTCAAAACATGCTGTGGACAACTCAAAAGAATTCAGTATTTAACAGATGTAACTTTCCACCTATAGAAAGTCAGCAATATATCAGAAATGACAACACTCTTCCCATACTGATACCATGGTGAAAATTAATATTTAGCTTATGTAACATAGAGAGAATCCTGGGCTCCTGAACCCCAGTATGGAAAGCCACAGACACACAAGCCAGACATGCAGAACTAGAGGGAAAATAATATACATACATAGTTACAAAAAATTATTGTGATTAACTTATGATTAACTAATTCAGACCATAAGAAAATAGAGCTTTGCCATAAGTCAGATAGAGATATTGCTGTCTTTTACCCAGAAACATCACCATTACCATGATTTTTCTTCAATTAAATGTACACAAAGTTCTGTTTAGAGATGGACCTTCACCAAAACACTCAATCTGCATATTCATTATAGGCCAGATATACATTTGCAGGTAATTTGTGCCTTTTTAAGAGAGCCACCTCAAAAAGACCAGTGTGAAGATACCTCAGCAGATTCAAATTCAAAATCCAGGGGTTTTTTACTCCCACTTGCATTACTTTTGTTACATATAATGGTATTTAGTTACATATCACCAGTGTATCAACTAAAAATCAGACAACCTAATAATTGAAACCCAAATCCACAGTTAGCGAAAAAAATCTTTTATTTAAGAAAGTCAAACCAAACACTTGATATCAACACATCGCAGTAGATTTGAAATCCAGATCCAGGTCAGTTTAGGCCCATCTCTTCTACTGCATTTATGCATCACTCATGGATTCACAGCACTGAAGTTAAGCGCACTGGAAGGGTTCAAGGGCCTGCTTACCATGTTGACCATGTTGCAGTAAGGGAACTAGATCCAGCAGTGTCACCAGTGTCACGTAAAGTCCTTGATAGTCCAAAGATGGGTAGTCTGATAACTGAGCATCACGACTTTGCTGGCCACGTTCAGATGGAGCATCTCGCAGGACGCTGTAAAGGAGGGAGCGAGTAACAGTAGGGTTGATGGAACTGACCTGTGGTCTTAGAGATGGGGTGAGTGGGAATGGCACAGGAAAAAGACACATGGTCATGGGCACTGTCAAATTGGAGGCATCTTGATTCTCCTTCTTCCCTGTGCGGGACAAAATGCTGTGGGGGGGACAAAGAAAAAAAAGAGACAACAAAGACACAAAGAACAGCACATTACATTGAAATGACACTATAAAACAAATAATAAAACACCAGATACATCCCACATAAGATGCAATCACTACCAAAATCAGTGTGTCTACAAATCTAGCAACAATTCACTGTCATGCCTCAAGACAGGAGAATTAAAAATTGACATCTAGGAAAATTTCATTGCATCTCATGTGTTATCTGGTTCATAAGGAGCAAAAATATAAAAATGCATGTTTCAGTGCCCTACCCATGTTTCACAGTTAAGAAAAATTCTGAGAATTAAAGATGTTTGCTATGGAGAAACAGCTGTGTCAAAATAGGCTGGCATTTTGCTCCAAGATTTTGAGGGTTTTCAGAGATTCCCTCCCCTCTCCATTATCGTTTCAACCAACTGACTGAAAACATGCAAAATATAGGTGTGGCACTTGCAGAAACATGTTTAGCAAAGAATAAACATGTGTGTTTGTTAAGATAGTCTTAAAAATCACATGTTTATTGCATTAAAATAATGTCTGTATGTATTTTATGATACTGTTTCATGACCACTCATTCAGTATCATTTGAGATAATGAAGTTTAAACAGGCACATGGATTTAGAAATAATATAATATTTCTAAAATGTTAACTAAACTACATCTGGAAAAGTTATAAAATAAGATATAGTAGATGGTCTTTAGCATATGTTTGTGAGCTAATGATAATGGTTGTTTATGTGTGTTTTTAATTTTGCCCATGTTTAGGGAAGAAACATTTTACTTCATGAATACAAACACTCCTTGGGTAAATAGTTACCTTAAAAAAATCTAAGGGCTAAGCAAGCAAAACCAATTATGTAACTGCAGATCAGACAGTATGTTACCATACATTCCTGCCGTTACTTACGTTATTATTCAACAAAACTCACTATAAACTAAAGGAGAGATAATTTCAAAAAATGAAAAGGATTTAGTGGGAGTCAAAATAGAAGCTATACGTCAACCAGCTTTTTATGTCATTTTAAGAATACTGTAAACATGCTAATCTAATTCTATTTAAAAAGAAACAAACCCCACTATTTTAAATAAAAATAATTGTCACTTTAAACAGCGTAATGTTTTAGTTATCAAGCAACTATAGGGTTCATAATCTCCATATGTGCCTATAAAAATGTAATACAACTTTAAAATACAGTAAACCACACACAATGCTTTTTTTTTAAAAAAAAACCTACTTTTTTTTTTTTTAAAAAAAAAGCACGTTTTGCACCTCTCAGTGGTTGGAATTTCCAAAAGCAGTTGCTGTTGGTTTAACTCTGTTACCAAGGTCAGTGATAAAAGAGACAAGCCAGTGGCAATAAAGTTTCCACTGACTAATGAAAAGCAGAGTTATATCAAGAGGGAACACTTCTGGAAACCTCAGTCCTCTTTAACAGTACCAAGACCCCTATCATATAAACACCTTAGCAAGGATGTATCTTATCTCACAAGGCAATTCAACAATTTACAGATGCTATACTCTTGCTAAGGTGCTTATAAGAGAAGGTGTCATTCATTTCTCACATACATAAAACACTTTTACAAGTATATTCCTATGCCAAGTAGCTACTACCACACCACACTTGCAGTCAGAGATGACAGACACATTATATATTTTAAGAAAGTAGATATTCTTTTTTCCATTTTTATTGTGCCTTACGTATTTGGCAGATTATTTTGGCTTCTGTTACCCAATGTCCAGTACAAGAAACGTGGTGACTGTCACGACACTGTTTATGAAATATCAGAAAATCACCTATGGTCTAAGTATGACTTCAAAAACAGATGATCAGAGTGCTGATTCCTTTTAATTTGCTTGATGTTCATTTGCTGAACTTTGCAGCTGTTTACAGATAAGAAGGTACTAAATTATGTTCCTTCCCTGTCTACAAAAGGATGACACCAATTACCCATCCCTTTCCTTGCAACACATCACCTCAAGCACATTTATTTCCAGAAAGTGTATTACTGTATTAATCAATCCTTGCTTTAGAAAGTGTAAGGTAGTGATGGAGAGCTTATACTACAGACTTCCCTTCCTTTTAACACGTAGCTGTGGTCCATCTATCGATTAGAGGCCAAAGCATACCTTCTATTCACTTCAGGAACAGCAACAGAACAGCGTTTAAATTCCAGCTGCAACTATGCCAAATTTAGGGAAAAAATAAACTTTCAGACCCAGACTTTTGCCTGACCCATAGGTTTTAAAAGCAATAAACAGAAGACTCAAAACTGAAAATCTAGGAAGTCCCCTAAGACTAAGATACAATTGCAGTTTGCTCCTCTTTATATTCTGTGAACTTGGTGTGTCTGCAGATCACAACTCTATACTGAACTTGTTCCATGACAACTGACAAAGCTTCTGGGACACGTTTCATGATTTGTACATCTTTGTTGCAAATCTATTGCAAAATTACAGCCTTCCAGGAAAGGTTTCCTAAAATGCTTACAAGAGGATGGCATCTTGCCAAGGCAGCAAACCAAGCTTGGCTGTTAATTAGCCACTGGGCATTTAGAACTACTCCTTATATAAAACACTTCACTTAGAAATACATAGGGAGAATTTTCACTAAGAAGATGTAAAAGAATGAACTGTTCTGTAAGATGTTTATTAAGCCTTAGATCATTCCTCAAATGAGGGAGAAAACACTGAAAATGAGCAGGGCATGAAACAAATTCATGCTGTAATGTAAAGAAATGCTTTTGCCCAAAGAGAAAACTAAGGAAGAACTAAATGAATCAATGTGCTATGCATTGTGTATGGTGATTTTATGTGATGCTTGTTCATAGAAATAAGGAATTTAATTTTTTTCAGCCATTCCACGTCTGTTCCCCCCCAACCCTGGACTTGTATGTACAGAGTAAAGGAGCGAGTTAACCCCTTGTGCAATCCAACTATAGCTAGGAGAATGACACCAGATATGAACGTGATCCGAACCAGTGGGCATGCCTCACTGAAAAGAACACAATGTGTCCGTAACATAGACAATAAGAAGTATAATAAGCAGTAAAAGTTACACCTGTAAAACCCAATTTCTCTGACTAATAACTATTCCTCCATTATTTCTTCCTATCTTCATCAAGAAATGTTTGTCCTAAAAAATAATCAGCTGCAAAGAGAGTACACATCAAACTGGGAAATATTTTTCAAATTTATTCTAAAACAGTGGATGATCACAAACAATCTGAAGACCAGACCCAAAATATCCAGAAATCAATGGGCAGTTTTATTATCGTTTGATAAGTATTCTCTTAGCAGCCTAAACTCATTGCATATGCTCTGTCTCAAGCTAGAAAGATTATTCTTAACCATGTACTGCTACCATTGATGCTTAAACCTTGCACAACGGAGTCTCAGTGTAGGAGGCAGAAAAAAGGCTCAGCATGCAGAATATTCAAAGAATTTTCTGAACATGCTCTTCAGAAAGGTTCCTAACCAGTTTGTTCAGTTTCAGGGTAAATCATGCAGAGATCAGCTCACCGTGGGTGGGAGTTTCCTTCTTCCCATCTGCCACACTAAAAACAGAGTGTGTTTTGTTTTGCTTTTTTATCCAGCTTCTTTCTTAGTATCAGCAAGTATATAAACTTACATTGGTTCAACCAAAGCACTTGGGCTTTGACCCACATTTCAAATTCCCCGTTTATATGGATTTAGAATGTGGATTTGTCCTTGCCAAGTATGAAAAGCTCACCTAAATTTAGGTCCAATCCCTGGCTTCAGTTTCTGGTGCCCTTTTAGCTCTGAGGCTGATCACATCCCAGATGGACAAAGCCATTTGCATAGACCTGCTTATCAGATATGACTATCAGTTCTGTCCCATGAGGTTCAAGATTATCAACAGCAGGATTTTGGTTCAGTCCCATTCTGAAGGTGAAATAAGGAAATGGAGTTGCTCAATTGTTCAATTGCTGCCCTGATTTCTGATCTGCTCTCAAAGTTCCTAATTACGAAGCTTTACTAGTAAGCCTTGAAACATCACTGCTCATGGAGTGCGAAGAACTTGCCATACAGGACACATCAGCTGTATAATAAATAAATAAATAAATAGGTAGCCCTACTGGTTGCCGTAAGTTTAACATTCCGAAATTTCATAGTGGTTAAGCCATTCTACTCTTGAAATTTTCAGAAGTTGAAAGGAGGCTTTTCAGTGAAAAGAGTGAACCAGTTGTCAGTGAACAAGTGTTCCACTAATAACTATTTCTGCCTACATATCTTTCTTCATAAACAGATTTTTGATACATCCCATGTGCTCTAAATTCATGTTAGAATGAACATGAATTCTTTAAGGTTTAAACTCTTGCTTCTCAACTTGTGCACATCATAGGGGCATGAGTAGAAATATTTGTGTTAATTATATTTTGTAAATGTTTCCTCACCAAATAAGGAAAATAGCTCTATTTCCAAACTAGCTTCTGACAGCAGGGAGTCTTTCCAAGTATAAATCAGGAAGCTATCCATAGAAATGCAACCTTTAACTGCATTTTGCTGGATGTGAAAACTAGCACTAGCCAAAACCTAGGTAGACAAAAACCACCTTTTCAATGTTGAAAGCCATTTTAAAAAGTGTTTGAAAATATTAATCCACCAGGTAGCACTGTGGAATGCATGTCATTCCTAATCAAGCCTCACAATTTTTCATATTGTTTTAGCAGGACAAGAGGTACTATTTCTTATTCAAAATGTATTCTGTAATGATATGGTATTTAGGTACTATATACTATACTATAGTGGTGGATATTGTCTACCTTGACTTCAGCAGGGCTTTAGATGCTGTCTCCCACAACATCCTCATAGGTCAGCTTAGGAAGTGTGGGTTAAATGAGCAGGCAGTGAGATGGATGGAGGACTGGCTGGCAGAGCCCAGAGGGTTATCGGTGGTGCAGAGTCTAGTTGGAAGCCTGTAGCCAGCAGCACTTCCCAGGGGTCAGTACTGGGCCCAGTCTTGTTCAACATATTCATCAATGACCTGAATGAGGGGACAGAGTGTATCCTCAGCAACTTTGCTGATGACACAAAACTGGGAGGAGCGGCTGATACACTGAAAGGTTGTGCTGTCATTTGGCAAGACGTGGACAGGCTGGAAAGTTGGGTGGTGAGTTCAGCAAAGGCAAGTGTAGAGCCCTGCAACTCAGGAGGAGCAACCCCACGCACCTGTACAGGTTAGGGGCCAACCTGATGGAAAGCTGCTCTCTGCAGAAGCAACCAGGAGCCTTGGTAGACAACAAGTTAACCATGAGCCAGCCATGAGCCCTCGTGGCCAAGAAAGCCAAGTGTATCCTGGGGTGCATGAAGAACAGCGTGGCTAGCAGGTCAAGGGAGGTTCTCCTCCCCCTCTAATCCGCCCTACTGAGGCCCCATCTGGAGTACTGTTCAGGTCTAGGCTTCCCAGTTCAAGAAATGCATGCAACCACTAGTAAGAGTCCAGCAGAATGCCACAAGCATGATGAGGGGACTGGAGCATCTTTTTTATGAGGAGAGGCTGAGTGAGCTCGGTCTGTTTAGCCTGGATAAGAGAAGACTGAGAGGGGATCTTATCAATGCTATCCAAAGGACTGGTATCAAGAGGATGGGGCCAGACACTTTTCAGTGGTGCACAGCAACAGGACAAGGGGCAACGGGCAAACTGGAACACAGGAAGTTCCACTTGAACATAAGGGAAAACTCCCTTACTGCGAGAGCAATGAAGCATTGGAACAGGCTGCCCAAAGAGGTTGTGGAGTCTCCTTCTCCGGTGACATTCAAAATCCACCTCATGCATTCCTGTGCAACCTGCTGTAGGTGAACCTGCTTTAGCAGAGCAGTTGGACTGGCAGATCTTCAGAGGTCCCTTCTAACCCCAATCATTCTGTGATAATTACTAAATATTGGACTAAATCAAACCCCCATGTCATGACAATCCTGACCTACTGTTGCCTTCCAAACCCAAATCTGTAGACAAACTTCATGTCTACTTGTATTGTTACAAGGGACTGAACCAGAACCCAAATGTGACATCTGAACCAGCTGAACCATGGCACAGTGAGAACCTAGTTCTGGTCGTCTGGCTCATCACTTTAGGATCCTGAGGCACCAGGACTGTCAAAGAGGTCATGTATACATATACCTACAGGTCACAAACTCCTTTCTTCACAAGTTCAACATATTTACACAGTCAGCTAAGTCTTAGGAGGGCCAAGCAAATGTGTAATCAAGTTTATTTTAGAATCAGCTCCTTAATAAGCAGCTCAACTGGGCAAATTGGGCAACAGCCACTGAAGAGATTAATTCATACCATTCTTTTCTTAAATTATGCTCTGACTCTTTTTGATTGAGCATTGACCCATTAAACATTGTAACCAATTCAAAGTCAATCAATACCCCTTACAGTTCTTTAGCTCTTTTTTCTTCAAGAGCATTAGTTAAATCTTACCTCAATAACGTCTGAGAAAAATATTTCAGAGTATTGGCAATGTCAGTTCCAGAGGGCACAGGGTAAATGTTGTGGAGAACCCGGTTGTGGTATTCCTGAAGGTAACGGATTTTGGAAGCAACTACATAGAAGACAAAAAACAAACACAAAAACTTTCATTTAGGTTTTGTTGGAGACTTTGACAGAATAACATCTGTTCCTACCACTTCTGACTTTTTTTCTTATTTAAGAACTAAACTGTAAAAATCATAGAAGTCCCTACGTTCTTCCTATTTTAAGTGAATAAATCTCACACCAGTACAAGAGTGCCAAGGGGAAGGAACAGAAGTGAATGCCTGCATCTCTACTAGACTGACTCAGTGCTAGCAAATTGTAAAAACAACACACCGATTAACAAACAAAAAAAAAAAACCAACCCCAAACCACCCTGCACTACTACTATGTCTGCAAGGGTCTCAAGATTCATTTAAAATGAATGAGTCATTGGATCACAGGAGGTTCATGTGAGACTGATAAATATTCCTACAGCCAAAGCAGAGATATAAGCGAAGACAGAGAGAGCTTATATGATTTACTCTAGGCCATACATTTACTTTATTCAATGAACTACAGATATGAAAGGACCTGTGCTGTTTATTTAAGTGTCTGAGGAAATCTGATCAAGGAGGTGAGGGGATTTCAAGGAGTAGTAAGAGCACTAGATCTTTTCTAAAACCATTTTCTTGTTGTTGTTTTAGAAAAACAGCAGGTTTATTTTCTAACAGAGATCCTTGTCCAGTATTGGAAAAAAAGGTTATTACTCAACCATAGCTGCAATGCCTTACAGTGCCTGTATGGCACAATGCAGTCTCATGCAGAGACACCTGAGCACACTCAGCTCTTTTTTTGCTCTGCTCAGGCTAATCAACTCTGCTGAGAAACTGCGTGCGCTGGCTGTGGCAGAAGGCTGCATCAGCGCAACTGCGCTTCCAGCTACACTGCTCAGCAGTTGTTCACGGCATCACTCTGCACAGAAACAGCCTCAATGAAAGCAGAGCTGGCTGACAACTCTTTAATCATGTTTTAAGTGCACCAAGACTGTGTAAGCAGCGGTTAAAAGTGGAGATGCTGCTGAATGACTTCAGTCCTTCAGCATATGGATTGTGACAGTCTTTCACTACACTAAGGTATATTTGTTCCCCTACAGGGCTCCTTCAGCGTGTAAGATAAACCATGCTTCCTAAACGAACAACTAGTCAGTATTTTGTTGTATTCTTGTTGTCAAATGGCATTTATTAAAGAATAAACACAATTAATTCCCCTGCTGAACCGAAGACCACTATCTTCCTGCCTCCGTGCCTCTCACTGCAGCTGTTTCAGGAGCATTCTGAACCACCAAGGCAGTAACATTTGGGCATGATGCGATTCACTCCAGGTTACAGAAACTTATTTTAGCAGTCCAACACCTGTTTTCCCCTCCCTGGGTCATGCCTCATTCTTTCTACCCAGTATCGCAGTCTTACTCCCACATTCACATGTCAATTTACCAGATTATTTAAAGATAGACACTTTTTTAATCTTTTTTTTTAGCTGAAGTGAAGACCCCTGTAAAAACCAACCAAGACTAGGTTAGATGAAGAAAGGAATTATTTCATACGTGTATTTTGCTATGCTAATTTCTCTAGTTGGGAAAAACAGTGAGCATGAAGCCAGGCATATTTGCAAAGAAAATCAACCACATTTCACTGTGCCCAATAAAGAACAACTCACAGCAAGACGCACGCTTTACTGTGGCTGCCATGGTTTGCTGTCAGATATCTGCAAGTGAATCAGATTAACAAAATGCCACAGATGATTTCAGAACTCAGGTCTAGATGTATTGCAGAGAACTGTCTGCTTCCCCGGGACCACTTAGATTCAAAGGGTATAGGGTATGTAGAATACTATTCTGATTTTCTTTTTAATAAAGAAGGAAATCTATTTATTTCTATTTATCAGCATTGTTACATAACTTTACCAGGCAAAATACCAAAGCAGAAAACTTCTTTATAAAGCCTAAATATTAACATCAGCTTTAGGCTAAAGGTTTTAACATCACCTCTCTGTTCTGTTTCCCAGAACACTGCAATTTCAGCACAGCCTCCCAGAACACAAGGAACCTTCTGAAGGGAAGGCCAAGAGCAAACCTTTGTCAGCTTTCAAGACATATATAAGTGTGTGAATGACACGGGTTTCTGAATACCCAGAGATACTCTTCAACAAGCAACACCACTCTGTGGAAGTACATAACCATTGTCATAGGGTCATCACATTAAAAAAAAAAAAAAAATTAAAGGGAAAAAAGTTATTCCAGTATACTTTGCTGGGTATCTCTCTAGGACCTACATACACATAACTGAACTCGACAGCCCCCTTGTAAGCATTGACTGAATCAAAAATGAAACCATTAGGAATCTTCAAAGAAGGTCTTGGTTTCTGCAGTGCCCTGGAGAAGAACAGAATGGGCAGTAGGCATTTCCAGGGCATTACTTACCACAACTAAACACTAGTTACTGCTATTTCAAGTGAAAAAGAACACATTTTCCTTGAATACAATAGAATGAACACCTCATACATGCCGTGATGAGTCAAGTGACGAAAATCTGTGTCAATACTGCTGGTACAAGATCCGAGATGCATGTAGTCACATGCTTGGGAGGCTTCTCAAGACCATTTCCCAGATTGTTGCCATTTTACCTGTTGTTCATACAACCTGTCAAAGAGCTGTGAGGTGGCCACAGATTCTTGTTTTGAGCAGCTCCTCTTCTGTTCTGGTTGGTCTGTTTCCTTGCTTTTAGTGTTTTGCTGCTGTTCTTGGTAAACTGAGATTCATCCTAACTTGCGACTTGACTCCTTACCAAGACATTCTGGTTCCTGCCCGCCAGTCAGTGAGGGCAGCAGCAACAACAGCAACAGCTCGGGTCTGAAGGTTTGCCTGATAGTGATGTATGTACATCAATTTAGTCCTTGATGAAATCCATCTCCATTTGTAAAAAATTGCAGGTGAGAGAATCTTGTTACGTAAAGACAAAGACATTTGGTAATGCTCTAAGAACTAGTAGGGGAAGCAGCCTTGGTAAATAAAATACATTCAGCAGGTTAGAATGCAGACGATACGTCCATTAAGCAAACACTCTACCTGGAGCACCGTGAGAAAGAACATGGGAGGCAGAAAGATCTGAAACCTGGACCCCAAGTACACCTTAAAATAGACAGCAACAAGGAGACGGCAGGGCAAGTTGCAGTGTCTTGAACAGTATAAGGGGATATAAAGCTAAAAACAGCCAAGGAGAAAATACGAAAGAGAAGCTCAAACAGAGCAGACCAAAAGCATTAGGAATGAAGGAACAGAGAAGGCAGAAGAGAAAAGAACAAAAATGCCAAAGGTAGCGTGGGGACAAAAAGCGGCAGAAATTCTTCCATACGTCACTGGGAAAGATCCATAATTATTGTATAGGTATCACATGAAAGAAGAAACGATTACACAGCTCAGGTGGGGAAGGCAGAAGTAACAGAAGAGGACAAATCCAAACATTGCACACTTCAGGGCTGTCGTGCAGTCAAAACATTGTGTCTGTACTGGCGAGTGCAGAAGCACATCCCTGCAGCAATAAATTAGCATCCACGTAATATTTTAACAGCAACATCATTCATCACGGTTAATAAGCAGCAAACCCAGTAACGTTCTTTTCCTCAGATCAGTACAGCACTAGCACATACAGCATCACAGAAGGGTTTGAGCTGGAAGGGGCCTTAAAACCCATGGAGCTCCCACCCCGCGGCGACGGGCAGGGGCACCTCCCGCCGGGGCAGGCGGGTAACAGCCCCATCCAGCCCGGCCCCGGGCACCGCGGGGAGGGGGCAGCCACAGCGCCCCGGGCCGCCTCTGCCAGCGCCTCCCCGCCCTCAGCGCCAACAAATTCCTTCCGTGCGTCTCATCTAACTCTTCCCCCTCCCGACTTTTCCCTACCCCCCATCCCCAGGGATGCCCCCCGCGCACCCCCGGCCCCACTCACACTGCTCCGCCTTGGTGGACATGGCGCTACCCGGGCCGCCGGAGCCGCGGGGCGGGGCGGGCCGCGCGCCTCTTAAAGGGGCCGCGCGCTTCTTAAAGGGGCCGCGCGCTTCTTAAAGGGGCCGCGCGCCTCACTCAGCACTGGTGAGACCGCTCCTTGAATCCTGTGTTCAGTTCTGGGCCCCTCACCACAAGAAGGATGTTGAGGCTCTGGAGCGAGTCCAGAGAAAAGCAACGAAGCTGGTGAGGGGGCTGGAGAGCAGGTCTTACGAGGAGCGGCTGAGAGAGCTGGGGTTGTTTAGCCTGGAGAAGAGTTGGCTGAGGGGAGACCTCATTGCTCTCTACAACTACCTGAAAGGAGGGTGTAGAGAGGAGGGTGCTGGCCTCTTCTCCCAAGTGACAGGGGACAGGACAAGAGGGAATGGCCTCAAGCTCCACCAGGGGAGGTTTAGGCTGGACATTAGGAAAAAATTCTTCACAGAAAGGGTCATTGGGCACCGGAACAGGCTGCCCAGGGAGGTGGTTGAGTCACCTTCCCTGGAGGTGTTTAAGGCACGGGTGGGCGAGGTGCTAAGGGGCATGGTTTAGTGTTTGATAGGAATGGTTGGACTCGATGATCTGGTGGGTCTCTTCCAACCTGGTGATTCTATGATTCTATGATTTCAAGAGCGTGTGTCACGTCAGTTTCCCCAGCATCCTGACTTGGCCTTCCTAGGCCTCAGAAATTAATAGCTAGTTGTGGTTTCCTTCTCTGAAACTTCCCAAAACAGTCTTTGTGATCCTCACACCTCTGAGAAAGATCTGTGGAAGCAGCAATATTTCATCAGCCAGGGCATGGGAGCCGTGGTGCGTAGAGATAAAAAGCCAGTCACAGCATCCTCTCCTCCAAAACACTGGGAGGTGAGCAGCGCTGCGGCAGCCAGGGAGAACTGTGCTGTGGGGCTGGAGGAAAATAGGTTTGTTTTATTATTCATCGTGCAAAGCAGTGCCTCCAAATTACTGCTGCCCTGATTTGGGTACGATGCACATTCTGTGCCAGGAACTGCAGGGAAGGGGCAGGTGCCATTCACTGGCTTTGAACAATACTGCATTTGAAAAATACTGCATGTGCCATGTTTTTTCAACACCACCTAATTCAATCCAAAATAGAGCTCTCATTGCCTTCCCTTGAAGCCGTAGTTCTTTCCACACTCCCTGCTACTTGCGAGCCCCAAAGAAAGAGAGGAGCCAACTTAAACCACTACCAGTGGCTGCTATGAACAAGCTGCAATGCCTGTAGTGGGACTGATCAGCAAATGAAAGGCATGAGTTAACCAGGAGAGCATCGTCTCCATTTCCTTGAGCAGCACCTCCCAAAAGCAAAGAACACTGGCCCATTCCCATATGTGGTTTGCTCCTTCTTCTTGCAGGGTGTGTTGCAAGATCCCATAGGTTTTTACCTGAATATTTAAGTTTACACTGTTACATTTAAACTTTTAAGAGTAAACATTTAAGGGGTTTTTTTTATGGTTTTATGGTTGGACTTGATGTTCTCAAAGGTCTTTTCCAGCCTAGGGATTCTGTGATATCCAATCATACTGAAATCGGCAAGTGTTTTTCTGTTTATTTAATGAAGTGCCCAAGGAGGTCACAGGGCGCTCAAGCCCTACTACCCCCAATCCTAGGACTCACAACACAGAACATAAGTGATGAAAATATAGACAAATGGCTTTCAGACCTCACTGAAATTAGCTGTTGAAGGCAGGTCTCATCATTATTTGGAATTTCTGTTTGTGGATGCAACAAATCAATCGGAACTGCTCTGTTGCTCGTTACAGAACAACAGGGAGAGGACAGAGAGGAACTGAGTTCCTGTAGATATCCTTTAAAATATACCAAGTGTTCACATACTGCAGTGGTAAGCCTACTAAAAACAGTCAGGTCAATAAAGCAGGAATACACTGAGAAAATACAAATTTCATTTCTAATGTAAAATTTCTTCTTCTTCGATTCCTGAAAATTGCAGTGATGCCTGCATTTACTGAAGAAGACCTTATATAGTGCAGCATGTAATTCAGGTATATGGAAAGCAATTTATTGTTTATGAGTTCTTCTGTGTGCTTGAACAGTGCCTGAACCCTGAATAAATCCTGATGCAAGTCATCTGTTATTTGATCGGTTTTATAGATTTGCCTAGTTTGTTAATGCAACTATAGAGACTTGTGCTTTAAATTGTGAACAAAAGGCATAAAGAAGCAAATACAGGAATGTGGCACTACAGGAACTAATTTCTGAAGTCTCTGAGTTGAATAGAAGTCACCATTTCTCAGCAATGTCCTCATGAATTTGTCTAATAAAATGGGTACATTGCTCCACTGGAAACATTTTTATGTATCTAACGTTTATAGCCATATGCTTTTTACCACCACATGCACTCAGCTAAGGGAGCACATAAAAGCTGCAGGCATCTGAAAGTCCTGAAGTCACTAATGCAAGAACATATTTTTAACAATAAATGAATGAGGAATGGAAAACTTACTTACCAGCTGTTAAAAACCAAAAAGAACAAAGTGGAAATTTCGCAGAATCATAGTCAACGACATTGGGAGGAACTTCCAGAACTTGTCTACTCCAACTCCCTGCTCAAAGTAAAGTCAACTAGAACAGACTGTGTGGGGCCATGTCCAGTCAGGTTTCAAATATCCGCAAGGATGGAGATCGCACAACCTCTCTAAGTAACCTGTTCTAAGCTTTAACCACCCTCAAAGTAGAAAATTTTTTTGGTATGTTTAAGTGGAATTTCCTGTATTTCAGTTTGTGCCCATTGCTGCTTGTCCTGTCACTGAGCACCACTGAGAAAAATCTGGATCCATCTTCTTACTTCCTCCCCTCAGGTATTTATACATGTTGACAAGAACCCTCCCCAAGCCTTTTCTTGTTAAGGCTAAGCAATCCCAGCTCTCTCAGCCTCTCCTCGTAACAGATGCTCCAGTCTTTTTATCATCTATCCCTTCCCTTAACTCACTCCAGTATGTCTGTTTCTTTCTTATACTGATAAGCCCAGAACAGCGCTCCAGACAGGGTCTCAGCAGTGCTGGGTAGAGGTCGATAATCACATACCTTGACCAGCTGGCCATACTTTTCCTAATGCAGCCCAGGATCCTGTTGGCCTTCTTGCTACAAAGGCTCATTGCTGACTCACGGTCAACTTAGAATCATCATAGAATCACCAGGTTGGAAAAGACCCACCGGATCATCAAGTCCAACCATTCCTATCAATCACTAAACCATGCCCCTCAGCACCTTGTCCACCCGTCCCTTCAACACCTCCAGAGAAAGTGACTCAACCACCTCCCTGGGCAGCCTGTTCCAGTGCCCAATGACTCTTTCTATGAAAATTTATTTCCTAATGTCCAGCCTAAATCTCCCCTGGTGGAGCTTGAGGCCATTAACTTAGTGTCTACCAGGATTCCCAGGTCTTTCTCTGCAGTGATACTTTAGAGCTGGTCAGCCCTTAGCCTGCACAGGTTATTCACCGCAAAGTGCAGGAATTGAATTTTCATCTGCTGAACTTCATGGGATTCCTGTTGGCCCATTTCTCCATCCTCTCAAGGTCCATCTGAATGGCACACAACCACCTGGTGTATCAACTGCTCCTCCCATTTTTGTACTATCGGCATATTTTCAGAGGGTGTCCCACCATCTGGGTCACTGACAAAAGCATGAAACAGTACTGGCCCCATTACTGACCTCTGTAGAACAGCGTTAGTGACTGGTTTCCAGCTGGACTTTGTGCCACTGACCACAGTCCTTTGAGCCTGGCACTTCGTTTGCCCCTTTTGCAATTCACAGTATTGTCAGCTTATCTAGTCCATAATTCATCAGTTTGTCAATGCCAATGTTATAAGAGACAGTGATGAAAGTCTTACTGAAGATAAACATCTACTGCTCTCCCCATGTCCACAGAGCTAGTAATTTTGTTGTAAAAGGTTGGTCAGGCATGATTTTCCCTTTGTAAATTCACACTGACTACTCCCAGTCACCTTCTTGTCCTTAATGTGTTTGGAATTGGTTTCCTATATGCTCCATCATCTATCCAGGGATCAAGGTGAGGCTGACTGGCCTATAGTTTCCTGCATCTTCCTGCTTGTAATTCCTGAAAACAGGAGTGACACTTGCTTTCTCAGGAAAAAAAAAGCTTCTTTTCCTCAGGACTCTTCCTCAGTTGCCTTTGCTTTTTAAAGATGATCAAAAGCAGCCAAGCTGTGCTGAGACTTAGAAATGTCAAGGAGAGCTTCCTGTCTTGCCTGCAGTGTTACCATCACACAGCAGCAGGCAAAGAACAAAACAACAACCAGACCTCTTGTGGGTGGACAGGAATACAGCTGTTCTGAGGAGGAAGGTGTAGAGTATGGTAGGGTAGAAATAAGAATAGGATAGAAATTAGGATAGGGACTAGACTAGACTAGACTAGAATAATAAATGCAGTCTTAGCAGAAGTGGTTGTGATGTGATCAGAAGCTTGGCTGAAGCTAGGGCTGATTTGAAGTGGGTGACTGATCTGTAAGGAGCTCTGGGTCTTGTTGCTAGTCCTGTGATCCCAAGAGGACCAGATTGTGATGTTAATACTTGTTCTTTCCCTCCCCAATTTAGAATAATTAAGACTTCGAGGAGGGGGGAAAAACATTATTAGGAACTACAGTGGTCATTTGCTTGTGTTTACAAATCTGTAATTTTCTTCTTATCATAACAATTATTTCAATTAACTCTGTGGATGTTAGCTTTATTATTACATTTGTCTGTATCTGTCACTGTGAAAAAAATCTCTGATGAAAGTTCTCAGTTTCTCTTCTACAATAATCTCATTAGCCTCTAAATGAACAAAATACATTATTTGTTGCCATAGCAGTGGAGTTCTGTGAAATAAATGGTGACCTGCATAGAAAAACAGCACAAACCTGATGAGCATGTACTAGGACTATTAAAAAAAATCAAATACTGGCTTTACTAGCTCTGAGAAGCACAGTATTTGAGACAAATACCATGCTGTGTTTGTGAAAATTAGTATCAACCTAGCTGATACAGATCTCCCCCCAATAACTTGAATGCTTTTGTTACCTTTCATCTCAGACTTGTGCAGAACTGACAATACCAACTACCTACATGGCTAAAGTAAAAGCATATTGTAGTGTCAGTAAAGCTTTAGGAATTAAAATGACATTTGTCAAAAAACTGGTTTCTTAAACGTATCACAGCATCCTGGCCCAATGGCTAAGACATGAACACAGAAAACAAGAAACCCAGAGCATAATTTTATTTGCCTTTGGGCGTCTGCTGGATAAAAACAGTAACAGAGAGCAAAAGAAGGCATGGGGTTTTCCATGAAGAAGGTGAGGAGAAAGCACATGACATGCAACGCTGCTAAGGCCCTCGTCATTTTACTGCCTGTACCATGTTTGTGACCCATGCCACAGTTCAGGCTCCAGCTCAATAACAACTCAAGTTGACTGACTTTCCTCACGTATTTGTTCCCAGTAAGCCAGTAAGCAAGCTACTCCTCCAAACTGTTTTGCTTCACAGAGAAGTTCAGGATATACATAAGATGAACTGAAGGGTGGACTGGCAGAGGCTAGACCCTTGGTGTGATACACCAAGTGAACTAAACTGGCAGAACTGTAGCGCTCTGAGAGCAGCCGGTGAGAAAGCTGATGCACTTTATACAGGAATGTCGATATTTTTCTCGTCTGCATACCCTTACAAATTGTAAAGTGGATGTGTTGCCCTACCTATAGCAAATACAAGCCTATGTGCAATTGGTTAGCGTTCCCCAGCTACTTTTAGCAGACGTAGTGTGTGTATGGACCCCAAGCTGACTATTACTGATCTCATCCAGAGAATCCATTCTTGAGAAGAGGCCACATAGTAGCAGAAATTCACCATGACCACTTCTCCTTCTACTTAGAGCTATGAATATTTTAACATAAATACGTACTGCAACATGTAACTACAATCACAAACCCTGTGAATATTCCAAAGTTTAATTCAGTAAAAGACTTTTTGTCTTAGTTGAAATGACTGTTGCTTATGTTCCTACGGAAGGACAGGCTTCAGCCACTTACCCTTGGGCATATATGTGTTGTGTGCTACTACCTGTAGCCAGCTTAAAACCAGCTGTGGCACATCTACAAGAAATGCAAACCACTGATGTTGATATACAGAGAAACACAGCAAGGAACCTTTCTCTTTCCACCTCCTCCTAGCCTGCTGTCTGATCTTAAGCAGGCACTTCATGTTTGGTATTCCCCAACTGTAGAATTACTGGAAGGTGGCTTTTGCCTTTCTTTGCAAAGGGCTCCCCTCTTTTACATCTTGACTTTCTGTGCACCACATTCCCCAGAACTTCCAGTCTCAGGGTTAACCCTAAGTTCCATTTGCAATCCATCAGTAAGGAAGGCGACATGAAAACAGCAGTTTTTTTTAAACACCTGTAAATTGCAATACATATTACTTTTAGAAAGAAATACGTCAAGCAGACTAAAAATCTGGGGGAAAAAACATATTCATGAAAAATGCTTACATTTTAAATAGTCCTTTAGGTAAGTAGTTTCTAAAAAATATCCCTGCTTCAATATAAACATCCCTATATATCTATATTGCCAGATATTAAATGCTAGATGACCTTCTTTACCACACTTCATCTAGTGCAATTCTCAGTGTTTTACTCACATACCCTGAGCACACATTATAACCAGCCAATCCTATTGTTCATTGCCATAATTTAAGAAGGCACATACAATGACTGAAATGTCATAACTTACTGATTTATTTAGCTACTTCTAGGTGAGAAATGGATGACAAAATCAGGTGCAGGGCAAGCAGGCACACTGAAATGTTCAAAACCAGTTTTTACAGAAGATTCTGCAAAATAGCCTTATTGATTTCAGTGGGTATACCCATGGCGTGCAGGAGCAGAGTTCAGTTCAGGAGCAGCTTCATCTCAGTTACTGGCACAGGTTTTTCTCTGGATACCAGGAATGTAGGCATCTATCCAAAACTCATCAAAATCTGTAGGAAACTTCCCACATACGTAACTGGACTTTCAGATCAAGCTGTTCAGTTCAGTGACAAAGCTATAGTTTTTTGGAAATAATAAACAAATATAATTTTCTTTACACAATCAGAGCGCCTCCATTCTCACTCTGAAAGCTTCAGTTGTGGTTGAAAGTCTGAGGAGAACTCACATTTGAAAATCATACTTTGGAAGTACAGCAAGAATGTACACTTTATTCATTCACAGCCCTAATTTCAGAATCTCTTTTGACACTACAAATGGCTTGATGGAGTCATAAGTCATATTCTACTAATACTTCAGGATCACAATTAACACTTAAGTATCACAAAAGATTAATAGTTGTATTTTTTTGCAAGACGGGCATAAAATCATTAGAAAACATTTCTTTATAACACATTTAACATGGCATAACAAGTATTATTTATTGTACTTATTTCAAATGTAGTCTAGAATCCAAAGTATTTATCATAGCATTCATTACAAACAGCAGCCATGGGAAAATTTCCCAAATGTCACAAATTTTAATCTAAAATATGAAAATAAATTGAAGTAGCTGATAATCATGACCTGCAGAAAAACATTTATTCTGGTGGAAAAGTAGATTAGGTGGAGGAACACATCAAAAGAACACGTGTAAAGGATAAAGATGAACTTCTAAGAAAATCACCTTACACTCTCAGCGTTTTTGTCTAAGATAAATGAAATAATTGAAAGTACTGCAATTTTTTTTTCTCTCATTTATTTAGTTTAAAGTTTTGATGGTACCTAATGATACATTCAGGCTGGTCCACACAGACAGGTCCAACTGCAGCAGAAGAGGGAGGAGCAGACAACCACTATTTTGCATTGCTATACCATTTTATACCTGGATCCATTTCTACAATACCGGCAAAAGCTTTCTGCACATGGACCTGTCCCACTGGTGATCATGTGTGAACTGGGACATTAGTTAGCTGTATTCTTTGTAGGGGCTTTTTTTTTTCTCATACAGAAGCTATGTGACATACATAAAACTTCAACTCATGGTTCAATCACTTTGTTTGAAACTGGCCCTCAAGCCCCTGTGTTCTCCCTTTTAAGACAGTCCAAGTTAGGGGTATTAACACTTATTGCAGCCTCCAGTTCTTAATTTTGAAGGGATGCTTTCTATTTCTTTTTATATCTTGAAAGGTGGCACAGAAACCATCCAGCCGGTCCAAGAACTGCCAGAGAAAATGCTGAGAATCCAATGATTGTCTCCTAAATTAAAGGAAAAGAGGTTAAATAAAGCTAATCTAATGGGATTGCTCCTAAGGTAAGCAGTCTATTGCCAACCAAATTATGTGATATTTTTGAGCTTCTGCAGCTCTAATCCCAGAAACGTGACAGATTCTAAAGGAAAAATAATCCACAGAGGATTATTTTACATGTTTGGACTAGAAGCACTAGTAATCCATGGCAATTGGAAAAAAATTCTTGTTCCATGTCATGCAAAAACACATTTAAAAGCATAGAAGATACATTAAAAGAGATGGAAAATTTATTATTTTCCTACAGAATCAGGACATTTTGGGCCTATTTCTTTCTTTTTCTATAAATAAAATGTTTACAGAAACGGTATTATTTGCTTAATAGTTACAGTAATGGAGGTCACTACTAATCATATGCAAGAATTTTGGATATCGTAACTAACACGGTGAGTTGATGTAATAGGGGAGAGAGTTGCTGCTAAAAATTTAGTAGTGTGTCTTCTATAATCACATATTAGACTAGTTGTGCTTGGGAGTATAATCAAAGCTCATTAAAAGGGCACTCCACAGAAATAGGAATTTGTGATGAATATCTCTATAGGATGCTCTGAGAGCATTCCTTTCCTCTTGGGAATTAATTTGCTATTTAGGAGGTGGGAGGAGAAGAACTTCTAGGAGAAGTGGAGGGGAGTTCCTGGGAAGAGCTGGATTCTAGATAGGGGAAAGAAAATCTATATTGTGTATACAGGCAAGAATAGAGAGAGGGAGCTCTTCCTGAGAAGACTTGGTCCTACACCCAAGCTGTGGATGACAAAAGGAAAAGTGACGGCACAAACATACAACTCACCATCAGTCCTACTTTTTCCTGAGGTGGGGAGCTGTGGATGCAGCAGCTGCTCCAACTGGCAAACCTGAAGCAGAAGAGTCGTGATCCAGGGTGCATTATAGGGCCCATCTTTTTATCTCAGTGAGGGGGCAGCACGGCTAGGGTATTCTGACCAGGCAGTAACTACTGCTGCCAGGAGTTTCCCAGTCCTTTGCTATTTTCTACTGCTGAAAGCCTGTAGGATGATTAATGAAGGCAAGGAGTCCTTACTGACAGCCAAGTCCCTTGATTTTTCTGTTGGATGCAAGAAGCACCAACAGAACCCAAAACACACTGGGTAGCTGCTGATCTTGGGAGAGCACCAACAGGAGAGTGTGTACGTGCCTGCTCTCTGGGAAAGGAGCCCCTTGGGATGATACAGCCACCTCCCACCAGCTCAGAGTGATGCTGCTGAGCCCAGCAGATGGGAGGAGTCTGTCTCTGCTGTTCATGCTGAGAGGAAAAATGGAGAAAACTGTTTTCCCTTCTACCAAAGCCTTAACAGTCTTACTTCCCTTAAAGTCACATGTATGTGCCCTCCACACAAATTATTTGCATCCCAAATTGCACACTCCCTGATATTCCTGTTTGTCCACACTGGCAGTTCACTTACCACCTTCATCCACAAAATGATCTGACCAGTAAATGACCAGTACCTCAAATAAAATATTTCCCTGCCCTGCACTGTGAAGAATATCTCCTTCCTCCACATCCTACCTGAAATATTGCTAATCCAATTGTACAAACAAGCTGTGAAGCAGCCTGCTAGAAGAGGAGCTGTCTACAGCAGGGACAGAGGACCAGGTGAGATCAAGCCACCTGCCTAGGTCCAACATCGAAGCAGAATATGTGGCAGGGTAACAGACAAAGGCAGAAAAAATGTTATCAGCAGTACTGGTAGGAGATTATTTAAGAACAGCAATGGCTGGACACGCACAGAGAGTGATGCGTCCACTCCTCCACACGCAGAGCTGGATGGATGCTGGTGTGTTACAGTGCTATGGCACTGGGCTACTAGCCAGGACCAGCACCACGCTAACTTGTCAGTTCAGCTTTCAAACTGGGCCTGGTTTACAGGTAGTCATATTTCACCAATAGCAATAAGACATCTGGCAGTTATTTATTTAGTCTGTGCCTTCTCCTGCCTTTGATTGCCAAAAGCCTGAAGCAGACAACTGTGACATCCTTCTCTAGGCTTCTCCTCAGACTATGTCCTCTAAGCTTGCTTCCAAGACAGCCTAAGACGCGGTGGTGGTAGTGAGAGCCTCAGATGGAGTTTTTTTGACAATGTGCAGAAAATGTTAGCAAGGTGTGAAGAGCGAAGAGTTAGCAGTCTACACAAACAAACGATAGTGGCTCAGTGATAAAGCAGGCCTATCTGGAATGTATTTTACCAGTTCTATGCTTTTGTTGTCTTGGTAAATTTACTTGCTTGGTTTTATGGAGGAAGAGAAAACAAGGATTTTTCTCCTGTAAATCCTCCCAAAAACACTGAATATCCTACTTGTGCAGAATTTGTCCAGAAATGTCTGAGAAATGCGGCTGAAGTAGCTAGAGGGGAAGAGACTAATTTGAATTCATCACCTGTGGCAGTAGCAGGTAAATATGCAGTACATGACCATAGGCAACTAAATTTCCTGAGACAGACCCTCTAACACCAAGAGATTGCTCTAGATAAATGACATGGTATTTTAAAATAACAGCTTTCATGTTCTACTGCTTATTTTCAGGTACTTAAGCTTCTGAGTTTCATGCTTTCTACATGAACTTTTTCTCTACATCTGTGAGCGGTTCCTTGCTCTTTCACAGTTCCAGACCCCGCTTCTAACAGTTTACTCTTTAGAGTGCTACCACTGGAATAATTTAATTTGGAGTTACTGAGGTCCCTTCTTACGTGTTCTTTAGCTAGTACCATTTCCTCACACCTCAGCTGAGAGTGCAGATTCTCTAGCTACTGCTGCAGTGATACAGGTTATAGTAACCCCATCAGCGCCAGAGTAGAGCACTTCCAATTAGCATATAGTCATAGCGTACAGTCATCCTCTGATGTCGTAGTTTGTTTTCTCCCTCATCTGCTCCCTGGGGGGCAAATGATAGATAACAGTGTAAGGCTGTTTCAGAAATTTTATTTCAGCATGTGCTTGTTTATTTTATTTTCAAAGCTGAAGCAGGTTTGCCAAAAGTTAATACTGATCTGTATTTTCCATGGTACTCAGTGTCAGAATACCACCTGGGGAAACCAAGCCTATTGCACAAAGCATCTTTGCTTTCCTAGGACATTGAAATGGAAATCTTTTTTTTGGAAGAGAATGGAACATACAGAATTACAACACATGTTGAAACTTCTGTGAAAATTATCATTCATTATTACTAATCTATAGATTTTCAGGATTTTCAGTCCTGATAAAATTACTCCAGTGCCGTCGCTGGAGAGAGAATATTTAACCATCTTTTTCCCATCTGGTCCATCTATCTTTAGTCATACTCCCTTGACAGCTTTGAAAGACTATTTCTGGTTGTCTTTGCTTTTTCATAGATGAAAACACTTCAGTCACAGCAAACTAGTTGCTGAGCTGTCACTGAAATAAAAGATTAAAGATCCATTAAGATTCAAAACAGAAGTCTTACAGCCCTGTAAATTCAGGAGAGTTCTACCGATGGTGGTATTTAACCAGTAGAACTAGACAGAAATATAAATATCTAATTTGAAAAGGAAGTAAACACAATTACCTTGGGGTTTTGGAAGGTTTTTCTTATTTTTCATTTTAATGAGAGAAATTAGAGCAGAGCCAATTTCTGATGTTGTAACTTGCTTCCCATAGGTTTACATACAGAAGAAAAACAATTCTATTTCTACCGCTTGATAAAATTAAATATACTTCATTTTTATAAATGTGCTTGATAAGAGGAATATTCTATTTTCCATATGTTGTGGATCAACAATACATAGAGCAGAATATAGAGGATTTGGTGATCATTCTTCTCTTAATCGATTCTTCAGATACAGAATAAAACACTTTCCAGTTTTGCAAATAGAAACCTTTCTAATGTCGGTTTCCAGGACAGACCCAAGCTAGATGTGTTCTAACATAAAATCATGATCTTTTTATTCTGAACTTTATTGGAATGATAGTTTAAACTGCACCATCTTTCAGAAGCACTTTTGGGAAAACAAGCTGGCAGTGGCTTTCCTGCAATCAGCAATGGGACTTGGCCAAACTGACTCCCAGCACAGCCCTGAACATGAGCATGGTTCTCCTAAATCCAGGGTAACCTGTCACTCTTGGAGCCTCGACCTGGGCTTTTTGCGTCTCTCCAGTGCAAACGCTGCCACCTGGGGACTGCAGAGCTGACTCTCACTTCCATTTCAAAGTGCAAAAGCTCACTGATCGCAGCGAAGTTGTTCCTGAATTACAAGAATATATGAGGGAAAGGGATAAAATCCTGGAATCCAGTGCTGCATGTTTATAATCTAGAATAAATATTGCTCAAGAGTATTGCCAAAACAGGCTTAATAACACTTAAGTCATCATTACGTATTGAATACACAAACAATGTACAATTTAACTACATACATCCTTTTGCCTTGAGCATCTATGATTTACCCAGTATTTGATACTCTACTGGTTGTTTCTGTGCAGATGAAAAATTGAAGGCAGGCACTACTTTAACATAACCCTTATTTTAAGAAAAGCAGCTGAATGATTCTTGTGTCCTTGAAAAAAGACATAGTAAATTACTTGTTCATAATTCTACAACTGTTTGTATTCAGAAAAAAAAATAGCATCCTTCCTCTCAACTCTGTTCCCCAGTGAATTTGTCCCCTAGACTTTATTGAGGCATCTAAGCTAGAAGCATACACTCCATAGATTCCATCTATCATTGTTTTTGATTTCTTCATTGTATACATCTTCCCTTCCTACCAATGCGCACCTAAGATCTGAATCTACCATGCAGGTGCCTTTCTTCCTCTACTGGCTTTAAGAGCAACTGTACTCCTAACTAAGATACCTTGGTTGAGTTCTGTTGTTTGATGGGATGAATCCGTACCTGACTGCTGACAGGCTCACAGCATCAATGAGGCTTTCATGATTACTGCACACTTGCTGCATGGACCTAGCAAAGTCCCTGACAATATATAAAAGGTGGTATTTCTAATTATTTATTAATTTGCCAGAAATAAAGGTTTGTGCATTATATCACTGCAAGTAATTCTTCAACGTTTAATGAGCCGGCTTCAAAAAGTGTGTATACATAAGGAGAAAATACGTTCTTGATGATTGACAGTATATTATCCTTAGCACAATACATGTAATATCAATGACATTAGAAAACAATGGATCTAATTGCAAAGACTTATAAATACTGAGGAGGAATACATGCAAAGAAGAAGAAAAGAGAGAGGAAAGTAGTGAGGAAAGTTGTGAGGGATCTTGAGATCAAAGTCTGCTGCTTCAGCTCCCATTCTCTTTTAGGAATGTCATTGAAGGTGAATGGAGAAGTCACTCTCTATAAGTGCCTCTGTTAGAGGTTCCACTTGGGCACTGAGGTACTGCAGAAGTTGGGAAGCTGCCCTTGCAATGACTCAGAGCCAATTTGTGTAAGAGTTTTGGATAAGCCCACATCCAATTGTCAGAAACTCATTCTCCATCCCAAATTGTATTTATGACCTATAAAGCCTGAAGAGCAACTAGGTTCAGCCTTCTTGTTGCAAGATTGTACAAGGGGAGAAAGAAGTGAATGACTCAATTTATCATAATGTGGAAAAAAAACCCTGTTTAATTTACTGCCTGAACAGAGCACAGAAGAGAAGAGATAATGGAGTAGTCAGGCATGAAAGAACATCTCTCATGGACAAGTTAAGGGCAATAAAATGTTCACGTGCTTTGGTCAAGAGCACTGCACTTCAAAAAGGGTGACACACTTCTAGGCCGTGGATTGCATTATGAAGGAAAACTCCACAAAATGGGATTTACTTAACAGGGTCCTGATTCTCTTCTCCTGAAGTCTAGGTAAGTCTTACTGATGACACCAGAGGGCCCAGAGAAGGTTGGTACACGGTTCCCTAAACCTTATTAAGAAGGGTAGCAAGCGACTTTTTGTCATTTACTTCAAGCTCTGTTTGATCAACAATAGCAAAAATAAACAGGCTAAAAAAAAAATCCTATAGTATATTAGTAATATATAGCATTGATCTAAGCAAAAATGAAGCATATTTAAAAGCACAAAGCTTGTTAAAAATATTAAATCATCTGGTGCTATTTTAATACATACCAAGCTTTTAATGTCATTTCTTCCATCTCTTTGTGATGTCTTTATTTGTTTTAAAATTCCAAGGTATTTTTTTTTGTGCATGCTGTTTTGCTTTGCGTGTAATTTAGTCCTGACAGATTTTGGTCTTCAAGACTCATTTTGCACTGTAGGTGGCACTAAATCATTGTGCAACACAAAGTAGACTCCTATTTACCACAGAACCACAGAATAACCACAGAATAACCAGGTTGGAAGAGACCCACCGGATCACCGAGTCCAACCGTTCCTACCAAACACTAAACCATATCCCTCAGCACCTCGTCCACCCGTGCCTTAAACACCTCCAGGGAAGGTGACTCAACCACCTCCCTGGGCAGCCTGTTCCAGTGCCCAATGACCCTTTCTGTAAAGAATTTTTTCCTAACGTCTAGCCTAAACCTCCCCTGGCGGAGCTTGAGGCCATTCCCTCTTGTCCTGTCCCCTGTCACTTGGGAGAAGAGGCCAGCACCCTCCTCTCTACAACGTCCTTTCAGGTAGTTGTAGAGAGCAATGAGGTCACCCCTCAGCCTCCTCTTCTCCAGGCTAAACAACCCCAGCTCTCTCAGCCGCTCCTCATAAGGCCTG
The DNA here is from genome assembly GCF_032191515.1 of Phaenicophaeus curvirostris. NCBI lineage: Eukaryota > Metazoa > Chordata > Aves > Cuculiformes > Cuculidae > Phaenicophaeus > Phaenicophaeus curvirostris. The sequence goes on along the minus strand of NC_091396.1, from coordinate 52,649,005 downwards.
TTCTCCAGCCCTTTCACCAGCTTTGTTGCTCTTCTCTGTACTCTCTCCAGAGCCTCAACATCCTTCTTGTGGTGAGGGGCCCAGAACTGAACACAGAATTCGAGGAGCGGTCTCACCAGTGCCGAGTACAGAGGGAGAATAACCTCCCTGGACCTGCTGGTCACGCCGTTTCTGATACAAGCCAAGATGCCATTGGCCTTCTTGGCCACCTGGGCACACTGCTGGCTCATATTCAGTCGGCTGTCAACCAACACCCCCAGGTCCCTCTCCTCCAGGCAGCTTTCTAGACAGACTTCTCCCAGTCTGTAGCACTGCATAGGGTTGTTGTGCCCCAAGTGCAGGACCCGGCATTTGGCCTTGTTAAACCTCATGCCATTGGACTCTGCCCAGCGGTCCAGCCTGTTCAGATCCCTTTGCAGAGCCTCCCGACCCTCCAGCAGATCGACACTTCCACCCAGCTTAGTGTCATCCGCAAACTTGCTAAGGGTGCATTCGATGCCTTCATCCAGGTCATTCATAAAGACATTGAACAGGGCTGGACCCAGCACTGAGCCCTGGGGAACCCCACTTGTCACTGGCCTCCAGCTGGATTTCACACCATTTCCCACCACTCTCTGGGCCCGGCCATCCAACCAGTTTTCCACCCAGGAGAGTGTGCGCCTGTCCAGCCCAGAGGCTGACAGTTTCTCAAGCAGAACGCTGTGAGAAACTGTGTCAAAGGCTTTGCTGAAGTCCAGGAAGACCACATCCACAGCCTTTCCCTCATCCAGTAGCCGGGTCACTTTGTCATAGAAGGCGATCAGGTTAGTCTGGCAAGACCTGCCTTTTGTGAACCCATGTTGACTGGGCCTGATCACCCGGTTCTCTTGCATGTGCTTCATGATAGCACTCAAGATCACCTGCTCCATGACTTTCCCTGGCACTGAGGTCAGACTGACAGGCCTGTAGTTTCCTGGGTCCTCCCTGCGGCCCTTTTTGTAGATGGGCACAACATCAGCCTCCAGTCCAGTGGGACTTCCCCAGTCTTCCAGGACTGTTGGAAGATGATACCTACATCTTGATGGGCATACAGTGACTTTCCTCTAGTTTTATTCTCCTTAAGGATAAGATTTTTATCCATGTAAGCAAGTAGCATGAAAAACAACTTAAAACTTGCTTGCAGCCTGGGACAAAAGGCATTCTGTTCTGTAAGCTTAAATGATACAGTCAGCTGGTGCAAGATTTGGAATACAGAGATTATTTGATGTGACACTAGGCTAGGATTCCTCCATCTCTCCTGGCACACCTAAATGCCAGTGAAGTCCCAGTACAAAGTCTGACCCTGTGAACAGGACAGTGCTGTAAGGCTGCTCTTGGACATGCTGGGGACCCACAGGAAGTCTGACTGGAGAGTGAACGTTGCTCCCCAGGGCAGTGCAGGGGTAATAGTAGAAGCTGCTACTTTCTGTTTCTGGTCACAGCTGTTTCAGTGCGAAGCAACTGCTTTTTGAAAAAGGCTGAGCATTTTGGAATTCTTTCAACAGATATTTCTGTATAGAATAAGGACACAAACTGGCTGTTGCCTGTATTTACAGTCACATAAATAATTAATATGTTGCTGACACTGGTAGAAGCCACGAAATGCTGAATTTGTGTGAAAATTATTCTACTTAGACAAAGGGCTTTTATTTAAATCCTACATCTACCAGTCAGTGATAATATTCCTATCAATTTTAGTAGGACAAGATAACCTCTTTGCCCTTTTTCTTGAGACAGCAAAATTTCAGAAATTTACCTTTAACAAAATTTGACTTTTTCCCTCTGTTTAAATGAAGATGAGACTCCTTCACTGTTCTGTAGGGAGCATTAAGAGAGCTAACTGCTACTTATACTCTTCCCCTGGAATCTGATGAATAAGCGAATGATAGTCTAGAGTCTCTGCTGGTATGAGCTGGCACTGTACAACTGAAGGTAATGGCATGGGGCCAACCCGGACAGAGGGAGGAGACAGCCCATGGTACAATTGTTCAACACATTGTATTTTGGGCAAGACACAAAACAGACCCCAGTGGCTGGTAGACATTAGCTAGAGGCATTCCTGCAAAAACAAGCAAGTCTTAGTACCCCAATTCATCCAATTTGGCTATATGCACTATACCTACTCTTAAAATCACTGCATTTATTGTTTTTTTTTAAATCAGATTCCAAATCACATAATCTTCAGGCTTTTTCTTCTGTTGTAGGTGGACATCACAAAGTAATTGTCATTTTCAGCTCTGGAGGACAATGTAACTCTGTGGCCCAGTCCAGAGCCAGGTCACCTGTTTAAGTCTGTGACATCTTTGTCTTCTGCCTCCAACTCTCATTTTTATGTCCAAAGTTTACTCGGAAAGAATTACAGACTGAAAGTGAATTCTGCCCGTGGGGACCTAAGGGCATGTCTCTGATCTGCAGCAAAGCACTGCAGACATTCTTGAGCTGGCAGAGATAATGTTAGCCCTGGAAATGCCCAACACCTTGCTAAATACCTGTACTATTCTTGGAGTCAGGTTAATATACCCAAGCAGTGAGGTGTGGTTGTAACAGCTTGTCTGCACTAGCTCCATTGCTCTGAGAAAAGACTTTTGCTCACAGTGCCTAATCCTGGATTAGTCTCTCCAGAGCGCAGGTTTAATTCAGCAGGGAATGGACTGCCAATAGATGTTATGCCACCCGACTATTTGCTATCCATATATCTACAGAAAAACCAATGCATAAGATATGCTGTAGTCTAAATGGGCCAAATAAAACAACTCTTTAGAAAGTGAAGTACAGAGCAAATCAGATACCAAGGGATAAAATTATTAGAATCTGACATCACTTCATTTTTGTTCTCCAGTATTACAAAAAGAGTCATTGGAGTCACTGTCCCAACAAAGGCTCTGAGGCCTTAGCCTGAGACACCACTTTTACAAGCAGTTTCTTCTTGAACATCCCCAGACAGCTGAAAAAGTCTACAGATGCAAAACTGGTCTTAACAAGGTAATGCCTTCTGGTACATCAGGTTCCTTTATTTTTAAAGAGCAGAGCTTGAGCCAAAAATAAATGTACATATGGTGGGAAAAGCAAGGAGCAACAAAGGTAAATGTCATATGCATACCATTGCTTGTAAGATTCAGAGCAGGTACTAATTTTAAGGAGGAACTTGATAAAATCCCTTTATACAGATCTCCTCCCAGGTATGTGGGATGACCTGGGGCAGAGGATGAAAGTGCTTGGGAGAAAACAAAGATCAGTATACGATGAATGTAAACACCAAAGGCAAAAAGAGAGGCAGAGTCAAAAGCTTGAAACATAGGGAAAACCAGAACTGCAACAAATTAGTAATTTAAGCCACTGAGTGTTCCATCCACTTCAGTTTCCTGCATTCAGGATTTACTTTTCCCGTTAAGATCTGCACCTATACTCTACATCCAAAGACTCTTCAATTGTCCGTCAACATAGAACTACAATGTGACACAGCTGAAACCTTCTTCTATTTAAAAAGGTCTTCCAAGGCAACCATCTCATCCAGGTAACTGCTGTAACTCTTTCTGTTAGCTTGAATGTTTTGCATCCTCAGTTGCGACGACTTGGGGATACAGTCCCTAATCCCCAGCAGTTATCTCGTGAAAATAACAGGACCTCAGTACAGTATATAAAAGTTCATAGATGACCTCCTCAGATCTTGCCTTCATATTTAAGGCTCATCAGATTCTGAATGTCAATGTTCATGTAATTTTCTATCCTCTTTTCCTCCTTTTTCTCTTCTAAGAGTAAACTTTGCTAGCACTCTGCTGGGAATCTTAAATCAAGTTACGACCAAACTTTTCACTAAGTAACTAATCCAAGTTACTGTAATATTAATTTATGGATCATGATAAAGAAGGAAATGCACAGAGACACTGAACAGGGCAGATCACACAGACAAGGCTTTTTGAGAGCAGCTAGCAGAACCAGCCAAAGCTCCAGATTTGGAAATAAAGGAGATTGCCATCTGCAAATATGTTAGGCGAAAAAAGATACAGAACAGATTATCCAGCAAACTTTTGTAAGGCATTGGTGGTGTGTTTATTCAGAATACAGCTAGAAGGGAGCTCACTTGCCATTTGATTGCAAGCAGTATGGAGGAACTGGTTGAGAATGTAGAGAGGAAATGTAGCTGATACAATGAAATAACAATGTTCCTTGTTTTCATGGAGTGAGGAAGAACAGTAAAATAAAGGGCATGAACTCTGCTTTCTATGCAATTCAGTAAACTTGTAGATTCAAAAGAAAATATACCCAAGTAGAAAAGGAGTCTCAGAAAACTGACACTTAGAAAAACATGAATGGCACAGTTGAAGGATAACCTAAAGTGAATGACAGAATCATTAAGGTTGGAAAAGACCTCAAAGAACATCAAGTTCAACCATCACCCAATACCACCATGCCTACTAAACCATGTCCTGAAGTTCCATGTCTACACAATTTTTGAACACCTCCAGGGATGGTGACTCCACCACTTCCCTGGGCAGCCTATTCCGATGATTCACCCCTTTTTTGGTAAAGGAATTTTTCCTAATATCCAATCTAAACCTTCCATGATGCAACTTGAAGAAAGGAGAGGTGATGCATGCAAGAAGCCAACTTGTCTCGGTCACAAGCAATTCATCATAAACAATGAGAAATTTAGATAAATAAGAAAGGACAGAATATTCTGTACCCAGGATGACCAACCAATAGCACAAAATATAAGAGAAAAAAAATGGCTCACTCAATCATTTTCAGAAGGCACTGTCTGAGATGCATTAATGACAGATTAAATCTGGGTCAGTATTACACTGCTGGAGAAAAAAAAGGTGCTTGTATTGGGAGATGTGCTCAAAAGCATCATCTGTGAGTATTTGGAGGAGTCTCCTACAGCATATGCTACTTGTAAAACTAGTGCTGCAATTTGGCTTTCAGTCTTGGACCTGTACTTCAAGAAAGATGTGAACTTATCAGGAAGACAATGAAGAAGTGTGAGGAGAATGATCAAGAACTACAAAACACATCCACAGGGAAACATTGAGGAAACTGGAATTGTTTAGTCTAGAAGACAAGTGGGGGAAGAGGGGATTGTCTTCCAGACCTGTCCTATAAAAGTTGTTGCAAAGACTGAGAGAATAATCTGTTCCCTGTGTCTGCTGTTGACAGAACAAAAAGTAGTGAACTTAAATTACAGTAAGAGAGATTTAGATTTGACACTAGGAAAATTTTGCTGATTGAAGCAATCCTTTACCATGCTCAGCTCTCCATAGGGAGGTTAGGAGGTCTTCATCATGTTGACTGCTTTTTTCCAGGTTGCCTTTCCCTCTGACCGCTGGCTGCTCTGCCTGTTGCTCTCACTTGGCCCTCCAAAAACTTTCAGTATCTGAAGGTGTTAGCATTGCTCTTTCACTGACAATGACTGATTACTTCCATTTGTTTCTAACCCTGCCTCTTTCAGAAACCAGACTCACTCAGTCTTGTCCAGACACTACTCAGCTTGAAAACGGCTTCATCATCCAGGTTTCTTTATTAAGGCAGTAGAGTAAGGAGCAGTAATAACTTTGCAAGATTTGTCCACTGTTGATCAAACACCACTTCAGGAGTATTACCAATTCAGCAACTTGAATACAAAGCACAGACTTTTTATGCATGTCTGGAGTTCTTGTATCATGTATTCTTCCACTGACCAACTACTATCATCTTTCTAGAATTAACTTCCTACTCAGTTAGTTTATCCATGCAAATTCCAGTCAGTCCTAAATATTTATCTGACACTATATAACTTCAAACGCTGTATCTAGGTTCCAATGGATAACTATTTTTAACATCAGTAACTGCATTTTATGACATCCAGTTCCATCTGGGTCATAGCAGTGTCTAATCAGATAGATAAATTATAGACTAGACCTGTTCTGGGTATAAATCAGGGATGCGCATTAAAAAAAAAATGTTGTCCATATGTTGACCTTTGCTCAGCATGCTGCAGAACTTGGAAGGTGCAGATGGTATGAGGCAAGCAATTCCAGAAACAAAAAGGACTGTCTCATTGTTAACTGCTCTCCTAGGACTCCAACCTTGCCTCTGCCAAAGAATTACAAAGTAATAACCAGCTGATCGCTTAAACTTTTTATAAGTTGTGGTTAGCGGTTGTTTTTCCTGTTCTGACTGCTTGACTTGAAATCTTGGTGCCAAATTTGCAAAAGGGCAGACTTGCAGCTGTAACTGAACTGAAGAGGAAATGTGCTCTGGACACAGCAAGTGCCACAGTACTGTTAAGAAACCATAAGAGCCTCTGTACCTTAACCACAACAAGCAGATTCTGCACCTGAATAATTCTGTGTTTCACATTGTAATCTACAGGGTGGATATAACAACTGTTTTTTCAAAATTCATTAGTGTCCGTGAAGCTTTCAGATGCCACAGAAAGGGCATTAGGAAGTTAATAACTTTGCATTTAAAGCAGAGGTTGACATGTGGGGCTAAGTAGGCATGGTGCCATACTGAACTGTGAGAAGAGGTTAATATATTGAGTAACTGCTCATCCACCAACTATCTTACGCTGTGCACATTGCTCACAGCAACAGGTCCTGTAGCAAAAAGAGGGATCATTTGATAAAGTACAATGTGGTAGGAAAAGACCAGCACTGCAGGTATCTGCAGCCAAAGCAAGCAGCTGCCATTATCATCAGCGGTTTGGTTTTGGCATCTTTCTTTTAGCTGACAAATCACAAAGAGCATTTTCCAAGGCATGTAGCTCTTGGGTAATTATACCTTCAAGAAAAGCATCAGTGACACAGTCCCATCAGTAACAACAACCAAACTGCACACAAAACAAAAAAAGCCCTTTAAGGACTCAACTAAAGGTTAATCCAAATGACATTTGATTTACGAAGAAGTAATATTATTTTTAGGACATGCATTGGTGATCAGAGTGCATGGGCACCAGTTAGCTACATAAGGTCATAGGCGAAATAATTAATATCGCGAGCTTAAATTTGAGATCTTAATTGTATCACAATGTAAGTTTGTCTAAACATAATGGCCATGGGCTGCCCAGTGTTGTCAGCCCATAGACTTCACAGACAGTTAGTTTTGTAAGGTTTAACCTCCTGGCATCAACCACCACCACCTTGTCTTCGTTTCTCGAGGTGCCTCATTGTACCATGGACGTCTGTCACGAGGATGCCCCACCTTAAGATGGGTGTCTAACGTCATTTCTTTTCCTCATGCTTCTTCAAAGGCCCCTGATGTACGTGTATTTTCTGCAACCTGTTTAGCACCTCCTTCAAGGTAATAGTTTGCTATTTGTTCCTGATGGATGTAGCTCTTTCACCTCATCAAACTCGCCAGGCTTCCCAGAAGCACAGGGTGGCTATGAGCCCCTTAACTTTCCCCCAGAGGCAATGATGGGGAATTAGTTTCATCACAGAACAGGCAGACATCCCACAGCAGCTAGTTACATGGCAGTCCCCATGGCAGCTGCCCCAGGGCAGCCTCCTCTCCTGCTAGCAGCGAATAAAATCCTCTACCCTTCCTCTGCTTCATTGCCAGAACATGGGGCTTCCCTCATCTCTATAACCTGGTGACCCAAGGAACGAACAAAATCAGTGCAGAAAGAGCATTGCTGTCACTGCTGTGCTGCCATGCCACCTATTTCACGCAAGGAGGCACATCTTTTTCCCTGTCATCACTGATGACAGAAATACAATTATTGTAGCTTGCATATTAACATTATCCTGTTGTTTGAGGGGTCATTGGATGATGTCTAATGAGCACTGTGTATGTGGGTATGGCAAATACCTTTCTTCTACAAAATTTTAAAGTCCGTTTAGGTAGCAAGAACAGCTCAGATGGTTAAGAAAGACAACAGACAAGCATAAAATTAAAGACCTAGGAATAGTTTAGTTCTATATATTTGCAGAAGCTCTCATTATCACTGATGAAAATGAAGTCTGTTTAGCATAATAAGCATCAGTCTTCAATCTGCTTTTCAGCCCTCGAGGACTCAGGTTTTGTAGATAAGTTAGCAACAAACAGACAATACTTTAAAGCATTCCAGATTTTTCTTTAGCTGCAATTTACTGCCCTGAGTGCCATAAAATTGAACTGAAATACACACACTAAAAAAAGTCAGGATAAACTGGTCTTTGAGGACTTGATTTGTAAAACTCGAAAGTCACACTTCAGATGGTTGTGATTAAACAGGTGCTTACAGCAAAACAGAATCAAGTTTTCTAACTAATGCGGCTGACAATTTCTGTAGTAGGCATCTAGAGGTACCTTCTGTAACATGTGGTGTGACCCCAGCTCTCACCAAAAAATGACACACATCCAGTTTTCTTGCTGGTTTGCAGGAGGCTTTCTATACCTTGCATGATCACACCTTCCAGTTAAGTTATAAATTCTCTAGAGCATATACTGTAATCTGAGTTTAGCATTCCAGTCGGCACAGCAGGACCTCAGTTTTGATTAAGGCCTCTACACAACACAGCAATACAAACACATCATTAATAATAATAAACAGAATGCATTTGGAATGAAAAGTGAATGAAACATTCAAAGTCTAAGAAATGAATCATGGACAAAAAATGAATCAATGGAAGTGAACTGGGGTTTTATTCCAAGTGCATTTTCTCTTCAATAAACTCTGATAAATATCCAGAGGGCGTTTCAAAGCTTGAGCTTCCTAGTGCAAATGAAGGGTAAACAAATTACAACAGACATTTGGGTTGGTTTTATTTTTAATAAGTAGTAGCACATAATCAATTTTTCCTACTCACACTCTCAAATGCGGAGATAAAATGCAGTGTGTATGTACAGTCATTATTGTCAATAAGTATTTCACAGAAGTTCCTGCAAAAACATGAATAAAGCATTACATCACCCTGTATGAGCAGAGGTACTGAGAACTGTTGAGTGGCTTAGACAGTATCTCATTTGGCACTTTGTTCTAAAGAGGAGATGACATTTTACAATATTTAAGGCACGTGCATGATTTTGCTCATGGAAAGATTATTTTAAATTGATCAAACCAAACACATCTCAATCCTGCTAAAAATGGAAGATCGAATTATTTCTGTGAGCGCGGTGTCAGAATTATAATTAGGTGATCAGGGAAGCAATATGTGTGCACATGCTCTGGGGGTGTTTGTCAGATGGTGTGAATTTCCTACTCTCTCATCTCAGAAAACATATTCACCTGCATGTAAATGCAATTAGTTTCCATTCCCACTCCTCCGCAGCAAGGTTTGTAACAGTGTTTTATAACCTGTCTCCCACACACAGGTCCCATGTGGCAGAAGGAACTGATCACCTTAGTTTCAGTGCATTTGCCAGCTCTCTGGCCCAGATCACACAGTCTTCTGCACTGTAGCCAAGGAGTGACCTCTATGCTTTAGAAACTCTGAAGAGAAAGCACATGGTGGCCTTCCTCTCTTCCAGCTTGCCAGACGCCTCCCAGAGTTGTTACCCAACACACTGTTTGTCTATGAGTCACAAGAGAGAAGGTTTACTTTAACTACTAAAAGGATGATTATTGCAGAGCAAGATCTTGGCACTTCTATCTAAACATGGATTTTGTCTACACTTGAAATTATAATATCTAAAAAACCCAACAAACAAAGCTTCTTTGCAATACTTGTTTTCTTTCCCTTCTTCTCATTTTCACTGCCTGTAAGATTATGGAGGAAGAAAGATGCCTGACAGAGAAAGACCTGGGGTTGTTGGTTGACAGGCAACCGAACATGAGCCAGCAGTGCCCAGATGTCCAAGAAAGCCAATAGCATCCTAGCTTGTATCAGAAATGCCGGGACCAGCAGGACCAGGGGAGTGATTCTGCCCTTGTACTCGTGAGGCTGCACCTTGAATACGGTGTTCGGGTTTGGGCCCTTCACTATAAGGACATTGAGGTCCTGGAGCACATCCAGAGACAGGCAACAAGGCTGCTGAAGGGGCTGGAGAACAAGTCTTATGAGGAGCAGCTGATGGAACTCGGGTTGTTTAGCCTGGACAGCCTATTTAGCCTGTTTAGCCTATTGACCTCACCCCTCAACCCTTCTCAAATGCTGTCACGGAGTGGTTTGTAATAATTTTTTTAATGACTTGCGTATTTTACAACTCGAATTCTTAATAAATAAACGAAGAAATAAAACTGCATGAAGCTGGGAGGTGAGGGGGAAGCGGGCGGGATTTTGAATTAACGTAAACTGCTCATTGAAGATGTTTTACGTTGCTGGTCTATATTTATTTAGGTAGTGGTGTTGACATTGGTGTGCTGCCAGGTATTTCACCCCAGTATTTATATTTACACAGAATCGCCTTTGTTAGCCAAGTAGAGATCGCCTGCCAAGAGCGTTTCCCCCCCCTCGCAACAAAAATATCAGTCATCTCTCCATCCTGATGCTGTATTTCCAGCGTGGTATCAATTCCATTCAACTCTACCCCCAGCATGTGAAAGAAAAATATCTGGAGTACTGGAAAAGGACTTTTTTTTTCTCCCACCAAGGTTGCTGGTGGTGGAGGCGAGGTGGTGCCTCCCCTGCCAGGGTTCTACGGAGGGGGTGGTTGTAAGCGAAAGCCAGCGCAGGGAGGTCGGCAGTGTGATGTAGCGCATCCCCATCCCACGTGGTCTGTGTACTCGTCGGAAGTAAAACTTTGGATTTGTTTCAAGCCTTTGGAGATGATGCTCTGTGTGTGCAAGCTCCTGGGAAGGGGTGGGTTCCATCCTGGTTGTGGCTGGGTCCTGTTCCCAGAGGGGCTGGGGGGCTCTGTGATGGGGTGTGGGATTCAGCAGGAGCTTTTGTGCTCATTGGCGAGGGAAAGTGAAGCCTCTTGGGGTTTCAGCCCTCGCTGAGCTGCAGCTTGCTGCTCCTGCAGGGGGGTCAGACTCATTCATGGGGGAACATTGCTCCTTGAGCAAAATCACCATCACTCAGAAACTGAGAGACACCCAAAGACTCTAGTTTCAATGCCCAGCCCTCCTCCCCCTGCTTTCCTTCTCACGTCCCTGGAAGAAAGTACACTCTCCCCAGTGTCATTCTGCGTGCCAAGCACAGGATCTCGTTGGTGTGGTTCCATCCCTTCTCCCCCGCTTTCCTTCTCCCATGCCTGGTACCAAGAACACTCTCCCCAGTGCCACCTCCAGCACATGGTCCTGTTGGTGTGGTTCCATCCCTTCTTCTCCTGCTTTCCTCCTTCTCCCTACTCACCTGGTGGTGAGTACCCTCTCCCCAATGCCATCTCCAGCCCGCTGTGTCCATCCTGTAGCCCGGAGAAGGAATGGCCTCATCTGGGGCTGCTTTGGGAAGGCTCCGAGGGTCCGAGTCCCATCTTTGCTGTGGGAGGAGGCTGGGGAAGGGGTGATGGGGAGCGCGACAGCAGCCCAGCCCCATGCCCAGCTCATACGTAGGCTGCAGCAAAGCACAATATCCCCCGTGCTCCCCTTTGCACCCACTTCCCTTCCCAGGTGCTTTCTAGAAAGATGCTCTGCTCCTACCAAATTTACCATGCCCTGAATTTTCACTCCAGTTTCTTAGGACCCTCGTGGGTGAATGGTTTCCCAGCTAAGTGGGTGGCTGTGATCCGAGTCTGGTTATCCTCAGGTCATCTCTAGGGCCAGGAGCAAGGCAGCAGCACGGGGTTTTTGTAGAATCGCTTGGTTGGAAAAGACCTTTGAGATCCATAGAGTCCAACCATCCCTGTCCACTACTAAACCAGATCCCTGAATTTCATTTGTGCAATGAACCCCACCACTGCTGAGTCCAGCGTGGATGCCATGTAGGTATTTCAGTTTTATTTGCACGTTAAGAGCATCCCAGTGAGTGGCAAACATTGCCTAACCCTGGGGAGATGGAATAAGCACGCTCCAAGCTTTCTGCACTGGCTGGTCCACTCTCGGCTCCCCATCCCTTGCTGTGTTCATCAGGCCAGCTTAAAAGAACAAACATCGCTCTTACTGTGCAGGAGCGATGTGCTGCTCTGTGATGCCTTGCCTGCTCAGCATGCCAAGCCGGGCAATGCTCGGCTCTCGCCATACCTCCCTGGCTCTCCTCCATTTCCCAGGCTTGCTCTGTTTCATCCTCACCTCCCTGGGCTTCAGCTCCGGTGCTGCCGAGCCAGCAGCATCTGCTGAGCTGGAGAAGGCGTTGGAGCACCTGGGGAAAGCGTAGGTGAGATATTGCTCCCTGCTCACCGTGCTGCTGCCCACTCTGATGTCGATGCGAGGCCCTGTACAGCTCGCTAATGAGAATAAACCCATTTGCTCTAATTGCATTTGTTAGATTCAAGCTCATTAGATTTGCAGCATGGGGATGGGAAGAGGAGAAGCACAATCCTTTCATCACAGAATCATAGAATGGTTTAGCTTGGAAGGGACTTCAAAGCCCATCCGGTCTCACCCCCTACCGTGGGCAGGGACACCTCCCACTGGATCAGGGGCTCCAAGCCCCATCCAACCTGGCCTTGAACCCCTCCAGGGATGGGGCAGCCACAGCTTCCATGGGTAACCTGAGCCAGGGCCTCCCCACCCTCACAGCAAAACATTTCTTCCCAAGATCTCATCTCAGTCTCTCCTCTTTCAGATTAAAACCTTTCCCCCTCGTCCTATCCCTGCACTCCCTGATCCAGAGCCCCTCCCCAGCTTTCCTGGAGCCCCTTTCAGCACTGGAAGCTGCTCTAAGATCTCCCCAGAGCCTTCTCTTCTCCAGGCTGAACAACCCCAACTCTCTCAGCCTGCCCTCAGATCATCTCCTTGGCCTCCTCTGGACTGGCTCCAGCAGCTCCATGTCCTCCCTGTGCTCAGCCCCGTGCCACCCTGCCACCACAGCATCACAGTCGGTGGCTGTGCTGGCTGCCAGCTGGAGCACTGGGAAGGGCTGGCACGTAGAGAAATGTCATGATGAATATTACATCGCTTCATCACACTGTCAGCACCACGTCTGCAAAGTGACACCCAAGCCGGGGAGGGGCGGGGGGAATGGGGGTGGTCTCGCTCCTAACTTGGGCTCATTGCCTTCTCCAGGCAATACCACTCAAAAAACCCTCATCAGGTGTCCTTCACCTGCTGCGGGCACCGTGCAGAACCCTTTTGCAAGATACCATGAGAGCAGGAGCCTTTCCTGCCCATAAACAGCAGAAACCCCTCAGAGATGACTGAACTATAGAATCATAGAGGTTGGAAAAGACCTCTACGCTCATCCAGTCCAACCGTCAGCCCACCACCACCACGCCTATAAAACCATGTCCTGACGTGGCAAATCTACATGCTTTTTGAACCCCTCCAGGGATGGGGACTCCAACACCGCCCTGGGTGATGTATCTGGGAGCAAGATCCTGATGATGAGCACTAGCAGCCTTGGCATGGAAAATGGTTTAATAATGAGCTGGATGTGGCATGGAAACGAGAGGGGGCTCAGGCTCAGAAGGCAGCTGCCTCCCCCGCCCAGAAACCTTCTTTGGTGCTTCTCAGGAGGAGGATGGGCAACGGCTGAGCCACCTCTGGGCTGGGGCTGATCTGCAGAGTTAGGTGGGAGTGTCAATCTGCTGGAATCAGGGAGGCTTTGCAGAGGGATGTGGACAGGCTGGATCCATGGCTGAGGGCAATCGTATGAGACTCAACAAGGCCAAGTGCCGGGTCCTGCACTTGGGACACAACAACCCCGTGCAGCTCCAGCCTTGGGGAAGAGCAGCTGGAAAGCTGCCTGGAGGAGAAGGACCTGGGGGTGTGGGTCGACAGCAGCTGAACATGAGCCAGCAGTGGCCCAGGTGGCCAAGAAGGCCAGTGGCATCTTGGCTTGGATCAGCCATGGGGTGGCCAACAGGAGCAGGGAAGGGATTGTGCCCCTGGACTTGGTGCTGCTGAGGCTGCACCTCAGATCCTGGGGTCAGTTTTGGTCCCTCACTCCAAGGACATTGAGGGCCTGGAGAGCATCCAGAGAAGTGGACGGAGCTGGGGAGGGGGCTGGAGAACAAGGGTTATGAGGAGTGGCTGAGGGAGCTGGGGTTGTTTAGCCTGGAGAAGAGGAGGCTGAGGGGAGACCTCATCACTCTCTGCCCCTCCGGTGGTGCTGGGGCAGATGTAGGGCAGATACAGGGGTGCACAGGCCCCTGCTCCCCACACACAGCTCGGAGGAGGGCTGGGGGCTGCTCCTCAATACAGCCCAGAGCTCCCCAGTACAGGCCAATGCTCCCCAGTGCTGCTCAGGGCTCCCCAGTACAACCCCAGTGCTCTCCAGTGCTTCCAGTACAGCCCACTGCCCCCAGTACAGCCCACTGCCCCCCAGTACAGCCCAGTGCTCCCAGTACAGCCCAGTGCTTCCAGTATAGCCCTGAGCTCCCCAGTACACCCCAGTGCTCCCCAGTACAGCCCAGTGTTCCCAGTACAGCCCAGTGCTTCCAGTATAGCCCTGAGCTCCCCAGTACAGTCCAGTGCTCCCCAGTACAGCCCTGAGCTCCCCAATACAGCCCAGTGCTCCCAGTACAGTCCAGTGTTCCCCAGTACAGCCCTGAGCTCCCCAGTATAGCCCTGAGCTCCCCAGTACAGCCCAGCGCTCCCAGTACAGCCCCGTGCTCCCAGTATAGCCCTGAGCTCCCCAGTGTAGCCCCATGCTCCCAGTACAGCCCTGAGCTCCCCAGTATAGCCCCATGCTCCCCAGTACAGCCCCATGCTCCCAGTACAGCCCAGTGCTTCCAGTATAGCCCTGAGCTCCCCAGTACAGCCCAGTGTCCCCCAGCTCCCCCCGCCCCGCTCTCCCAGCCGCTCCACAGGCCCCGCCCCTCCAGCCCTTGGCCCCGCCCCTCGCCCCGCTATTGGTCCTCTTCCTGCCCAGGCCCCGCCACTTCCCCTCCGCCGCGTCAATCAATTCCCACCCCCGGGGCGTTCCCGCTCTCTGATTGGTCGGAGCAGCTGCCGCTCGGCCAATGGGCGCGCAGGGTGTGGTGCGGGGGCGGGACCAGACCTCTTCTTCCGGTGTGGGGCCGCTCCTTCCGGTGCGCTCGGTTTCCGGCTGTCGGCGCTGGCTGCCCATTAGGGCTGGAGTTGCAGTGCTTGTGCTGTGCAGGAGCCTAACGCGTTCCAATATCATGTACATAAGTGTTTGTGACATTAGAATTACTGGCTGCTGATGCTGTTGTGGGGTCAGTGGTGTCTTTCTTGGCTTGACCAAACTGTCCTTCTCTGTGTGTCCTTCTCTCTAGTTCCTGATGCCCTTTCCCTCCAGCTCCTGCTGCTGGAGCCGAGACTGTGTGACGCTTCCCTCCTCTTCCCCAGCCGAGGGGTGCAGCAGAACATCTCTGTGCCCTGGGCTGGGCTGCGTCCTCTGCTCCAGCCTCACAAGAGCAGAGGCAGTGTCCTAGCCACATGTTGTCCTCTCTTCTTGTGCACTAAGAAAGGGAAAATGACTTCTGCCCCTTAGAGTTCTCTGATACCAGTATTATAGAAACATAGAATAACCAGGTTGGAAGAGACCCACCAGATCATCGAGTCCAACCATTCCTATCAATCACTAACTCATGCCCCTTAGCACCTCATCCACCTGTCCCTTAAACCCCTCCAGGGAAGGTGACTCAACCCCCTCCCTGGGCAGCCTCTGCCAGTGCCCAATGACACTTTCTGTGAAGAATTTTTTTCCCTGAAAGGAGATTGTGGAGAGGAGGGAGCTGGGCTCTTCTCCCAAGTGACAGGGGACAGGACGAGAGGGAATGGCCTCAAGCTCCACCAGGGGAGGTTCAGGCTGGACATTAGGAAAAAAATTTACCTGGTGATTCTATGATTCTATGATTCTAATTGCTGGTGGCAGACACTGTAAGAGCCAAAGAACTCTTTTCCATTACTTTTAATTCCTGTGGGGCAGACCTCTGCCCGGGACAAGGATGAGATATAAATACCTGCAGTCTGTAGAGCTGGTTCTCAGTCCCTCGTGGTGGAGAACATGAGCTCCCTGTGACATGAAGTTGGGGAGCCAGGAGATCCCATCCTCAAGGGCTTGCAAAACTCCTTTGTGGGTTGTAAATAAATGCTGTGGCCTGTAAAACAAAGCCTTGACACACTCGAAATTCTTATACAGGGTCTGGTTTCACTGCTGGAGTCCGAAGTCCTTATTAAATCATCTTCTTGTCCAGCCTGCTCCCTTCAGTTAAAGATTGCTAGAAGTATTCAGTGGTAACTTTCTCATCTCATTTAAACTTTAATCACCACCAAACCCAGGAGAGATCTTGGGGGAGAAGATGAAGCAGTAAGGCTGCTGCTGTCACATTTGGCTGCTCATCAGGCAATGTCTGAGGAATGTGTTTGACAGATCCCATTCTTTCTGGTAGAAAGTCTGCCTGTGTGGTATTCCTGCAGTTATTTTTAGAGGCATTTACAGCTGTAGGTTTCGGTAACCGAATTCTGATATGATTTCATGCTATGTACTGGAGCCAGTGAAAATGGATGAGCAGCAGGATTGTTAAAATCAAGGCTGTTCTTGTTCCTGTATCTAAAATAATTCCTTTCTGCTCTCATTCGTAATAAAACCCGGGTGGTGCTGCCTTGCTCCAGGTTTCTCTATGTCTGGAAGATGATTTAGCACCCATTAAAAATACCAATGGTGGGATTTCCTTCCTGAAAGGTGTTGCAGTGTTGCTGCACCTTTAAAGGTGTGTGACCTCAGAAAGATAACAGTGGTGCTGCTGCTTTGGAATTGCGGTCAGCTTGTTGTAGAAATCACAAGTTTCTTGGCTGTTCTTGGAAAAGAGCTTTAAATTCCTTGAGTCCAACCACTGAACCAGCGCTCCTAAGTCTGCCACCAGACCATGTCCCAAAGTAGGACATCTGCCTGTCTTTTAAACACCTCCAGGCAGGGGGACTCAGCCACCTTGTTGGGCAGCCTTTTCCACTGCCTGACAACCCTTTCAGTAAAGACATTCCTCCTGATATCCAACTTAACTGTCCCTGGCACATCTTGAGGCCATTCCCTCTTATCCTATCGCCTGTCACTTGGGAGAAGAGACCAGCACCCACCTTGCTACAGCCTCCTTTCAGACAGTTGTAGACAGTGGTATGGTCTCCCCTTGGTCTCCTTTTCTGCAGACTAAACAGCCCTAGGTCTCTCAGCTGCCTCTCATAGCCCTTGTTTTCCAGCCCCGTCCCCAGCTCCGTTCCCTTCTCTGGGCACGCTCCAGCCCCTCCATGTCCTTATTGGAGTGAGGAGCCCAAATAGCTTTCTGTGAGTCTTCTTCTCCCAGCCCAGATCTATACAGCCTGTCTCTCACACCAGGCAGGGGTCAGGGGCTCAGGCTCAAGCTGAAGAAGTGTTGGGTCAGCACGCAGCTCACTGTTTGCTCCTGCTTTCCCACCCAGGCCCATATCCAGCCCCTGAGACAATCAAATCCACAAACTGATCCAAACCCACTTCCTCTGTCCTTGCTTTCCCCAACCAGAAGGTCTACGGAATGGCCTACAACGCGTTGTCTGAAGAAGGCAACACCCAGGTCTTCCTTCTCCCACTGATCACAGCACAACCAGCTCAAGCAGCTGCTTCTGCCAAGTCTTCTAACAACCCTAAATGCAAAAAAACATTTCACAGAGGAGGAAAAGCCTCAGGAAACTCAAGAATGTGGTGGTGGGTTTTTGCTTTGGGTTAAACCTGTTTATTCTACCTGGTCCCATAGGGATGACCACAAAGAGGGTGGCGGGGTTGCGGACGGCATGGAAGATGTTCTTGCTGTCATTGTGCTTGATGTACTGGATGTAGAGCTCATCTATCTCGTTCTCCAGGTGCTGGAGGTAGCGGTGACTGAGCTCCTCCCCACCCATCTTCTTCACCCCACAGAACTGCCTCACAGCCTCCTCCTTCAGCTCCATGTGTTTGGTCTGGAGGTTGCTTGGTGCAAGGAAGGGCTTGTCTCCACCACAGACTTGCGTGGAAAACACAGCTACAGAATTATGGAATCATTGAGGTTGGTAAAGACCTCTAAGATCATATAGCCCAACAGCACCGTGCCGACTAAACCATGTCTCCAAGTGCCACATCTACACATTTTTTTAACCCCTCCAGGGACGGAGACTCCACCACTGCCCTGGGCAGCCTCTGCCAATGCCTGAGAACCTTTTCAGAGGAGCAATATAATATCCAGTGTAAACCAGTCCTGGCACAACTTGAGTCCATTTCCCCTCATCCTATCCCTGGTTACTGTGGAGAAGAGACCCACACCAACCTCCTTTCAGGGATTTGTAGAGAGTCCAGTCACTCCAGGACCCTCAATGCACCCAGCTCCTGTGCTGTGTGTGTCCTTGGACAAATTGCAGTATGCTTTTTCCATTCCTAATCATCTTTCCACACTACCACTGCTTTACCTGTTCTGTCACTGCCATCTGCAAATACAGTTTTTCCTTCAACAGGATGTTCACAATTTTTTGGCTTGTGTTCTATTTGTATTTGTTTTAAAAAGGTGATTAACCTATGTGCTGGATGTTGTATCTGTACTCTCCCCTCATATCCTTGTAAAACAAATTGTAGTGGTAGACTATTTTTGGTAACACCATCGTAAATAATTGTCTGCCATAGGTATAATTATACTTTCTGGCTCCTGACCACCAAGCTCTACAATTCGTTGCCGTCCCTTAATAACTAATTCTGCGAACATTTCAACTCGTATCAAAACAGGTTTTTTGGGTTGGTGGGCTAAAAATATCCATTCTAAAATCATTAAAGGATCTTTTGCTGACTCGTCCCTATTACTATTTTAATCACAGATTTGAAGGATTGTTTTTTCACAATACCTCTACACCCTTAGCAAGTTTGCGGACGACACTAAGTGGGTCCGCTGGGTCTAAGTGTCGATCTGCTGGAGGGTAGGGAGGCTCTGCAAAGGGATCTGAACAAGCTGGACCGCTGGGCTGAGTCCAATGGCATGAGGTTTAATAAGGCCAAATGCCGGGTCCTGCACTTGGGGCACAACAACCCTATGCAGTGCTACAGACTAGGAGAAGTCTGGCTAGAAAGCTGCCTGGAGGAGAGGGACCTGGGGGTGTTGGTTGACAGCCGACTGAATATGAGCCAGCAGTGTGTCCAGGTGGCCAAGAAGGCCAATGGCATCTTGGCTTGGATCAGACACGGCGTGACCAGCAGGTCCAGGGAGGTTATTCTCCCTCTGTACTCGGCACTGGTGAGACCACTCCTCGAATCCTGTGTTCAGTTCTGGGCCCCTCACCGCAAGAAGGATGTTGAGGCTCTGGAGCGAGTCCAGAGAAGAGCAACAAAGCTGGTGAAGGGGATGGAGAACAAGAGGAGCATGTGAGGAACCTGGGAGTGTTTAGCCTGGAGAAGAGGAGGCTGAGGGGAGGCCTCATTGCTCTCTGCAACTACCTGAAAGGAGGTTGTAGAGAGGAGGGAGCTGGGCTCTTCTCCCAAGTGACAGGGGACAGGACGAGAGGGAATGGCCTCAAGCTGCACCAGGGGAGGTTCAGGCTGGACATTAGGAAAAAATTTTAACAAAAAGGGTCATTGGGCACTGGAACGGGCTACGCAAGGAGGGGGTTGATTCATCTTCCCTGGATGGGATTAAGGCACGGGTGGACGAGGTGCTGAGGGACATGGGTTAGTGTTTGATAGGAATGGTTGGACACGATGATCCGGTGGGTCTTTTCCAACCTGGTGATTCTCTGATTCTGTGATTTGGCCGCTGGAAACCCTGCTGCCTCCTGTTCAACCGCTGTCAACCTGCACCACCAGGCAGCTTTCCAGCCGCTCTTCCCAAACCCTGGAGTGATTCATGGGGATGTTTCTCCCCTGTGGTTCCCAGCTCCAGGCGGAAGATGTGGCCACGAGCTGTCTTCAGGGCCACGAGCTGCTGGTAGACAGCATCATCTTCACAGGGACTGCAGCCTTGGAAGGTGCTGCCCACACTGATGGCTGTTTGCAGCACAGGGAAGAAAGTATTGCCTGAAGAGCAGGACCAGGCCCCAGCAATCCCCCTGCACCCTGTGCCCATGTTCCCCGGGAAAGCGATGCGCAGACACGCTCAGACGCAGCCTTTGTTCAAACACACCATTTATTGGCAACTTTGTACAGGGCAAATACCCCAAAGGGAATGGACTCTCTGCAAGGGACGGGGACAGTCACCGTGCAGGGAAACGGGAGTCTCTGACACGAGCCTTTGTTCCTGCTGGGGGACTGTCCTTGTTTCAGTTCAGCAGAGTTGTTTCTAGGGGCCTTCCCTTGGGAAAGGTGGTTGATGCCATCTTTTGCCCCCAGCCATGAGACCCACAGACAAAGCTCTGTATGTGAAGTCCTCTTTCAGCGGTTAAAGATCTGCACTCTTGCCAAGCGATATAGGACCTGCCAGAGCTCACGCCTTGCCCTGGCACGGGCACGCGGGTGACGTCTGAGGGGCTGGAAGAGGTTGAGCGGTTCAGCCGTTCGGAACCCCGGAGGCAAGATTACGTCCCAGGGCACGTTCTCATTGCCAATGAAGAAGTGGTTGAGGCGTCCCTCATCCACGCAGCGGTGCAGGTATCGCCTGATATCCTGCATCCACGGCACAAAATCCTCCATGTCCCAGCGTGAGCGGCGTGCAGCGGTCAGGAGGTGCATCACGGCTGTCTTGTACGCATAGTCGGGCAAGTTGCTGCCTACCCAGATGTGCGCACAGGTCTGAAGGCATTTGCGGTAGACACGGGGTGTCGGAGCCTGCCTGGCCATCCACCTGAAGAACTTCACCTCTGCCACGGCGTAGGTCACCGACCACATTGTCCTTGGGGCTCTGGGGGTCCCTGAAGCCTGGCTGCTCAGGAAGATGTCCGAGTAGCTTTGCCACACCCCAAAGATAATCTCAAAGGCTGGGGTTATCTGTCCGTCCCTTTCCAGCTGGTATTTGCAGGAGCGTCCGGAGGGTAGAATCCGTATGGTGCATTGGGCCGTTTGAGGCAAAGCCTCCCAGGCTGCTTTCATGTTTGCATGAAACCAGCGGGCAATTTTGTGCACATCTAGGTACGAGTCAGTGCAGAGGCGGTGTAGGAGGCCGGGGGCCTGATTCCCTCTGGGCTCTTCCTCTGGGTGATGGAGGAAGCACCGCACCCTCTGCACCTGCTGCTCCGTTGTGCAGGTGCACTGCAGCCGCACACAGATGCGGAAATTCCTTGCTGACTTCCCTGCTGCTCGCTCCATGTAGAATTTGTAGCTGGGGGAGGCCTTCAGTGGCACGAGGAACCGGTACACCGAATCGCCCCCACGAGGACCCCAACCTTCGAAAGCGCGGCCTACACCGATGGGTGGTTCCAGCAGAGGGAGGCAAGTATTTGAGAAGCGCTGTCTGATGTTACGGATTAAAGAGGATACCAGCTGTATCACCTCCTCGCTTGTCTTCAGAACCTCTTCACAACTTCTTTCCAGCTCGTTTTGTTTCTGTCATCCTTCCCCTTCCATTGCCACATGCTGCAGAACCACCAGCAGAGGCGAAAGGGCAGGACCAGGACTGCAGCCATCACCCACAAGGGCTGCAGCTGCAGCAGGCAAATGAACCAATAGCCGTAATAAATGAGCAGGACCAGGACTGCAGCAATCACTCAGAAGTGCCACTGCTGCAAGATGTCAGAGAGCACGGTTCCCGAGGCAAAGTCGCTCTGCTCCAGGGTCTTCTCTTCCACGTACTTCTCCTGTGCCTTCTCTATCTCCAGCCATAACCGAGCCATCTCCTGCTCCAGGAACAGGGCACACTGAGCCATCTGCTCAGGCGTAGTCTCATCCAGCTCATCACCAGCCATCCGCAGGCTCGAGATGAGGCGTAGGAACACACGGATGAGGAATGCTGTGGCAGCCATGGCCTGCAGGAGGAGGGAGAAGAGGGGTTCAGAGGGGCTGTCCTGGAGGGAGCTGGTGGCAAAGGAGAGGGACCTTTGGGGCAGTCAGGAGTGGGGACGAGGCAGCTGGGAGGCAGTGATGCCTTTGCACCGCTCCCTGCCCAAGGTGCACCTGCCAGCGTCAAGGGCCTCGGTGCTGGGGCAGAGCCGACCCTCCCTGGGACCCACGGTTCTGCCCCAGCCCTCATCCAGCCCAGCCTCCCGCCACGTGTGCACTCACCACTCTCCCACGCCGCAATGGCCAGGGCTGCGTGCCAGCACCTTATAACCTGCCCCGTGGTCCCTCGTCCTTTGTGATGTCACTGGCACCGGAGCACACCATGGGCACCGGAGCACACCACGGGCTCACCCCCCAGCCAGCCCCAGCCTTCACCCCCCAGGTCAGCGACTTCAGGTGTCCCGGGCAGCCAGCAGGGCACACATCCCTTCCCTGCTCCTGCTGGCCACACCATTTCTGACCCACGCCAGGATGCTCTTGGCCTTCTTCGCCACCGGACCCCCTGCTGCCTCCTGTTCAGCCACTGTCAACCTGCACCACCAGGTGCTTTTCCACGAGGCAGCTTTCCAGCCACTCTTCCCAAACCCTGGAGTGATTCATGGGGTTGATTTTGACCAAAGTGCTGGCCCTGGTATGCTGCCTTGTTGATCCCCTTTGAATCGACCTTGGCCCATAATCCAGCCTGTCCACATCCCACTGGAGAGGCTTCTTGCCCTCAAGCATGTCAACGCTCCCACCCAATTTGGTGTCATCTGCAAACTTACTTAGGCAGCACTCAATCCCCTCACCCAGATGAATAATAGAGACCTTCAACAAGACTGGCCCCAACACTGAGCCCTGGACAAAGGGCTGCCTGTGACCAACCAAAGGATTAATCCCAAAGGATTTAATTCCATTCCTGACCACACCCTGGGATCATCGCCCAACTCTGTGTGTGATAAATACCCAGAGCGAAACAGCAAGACAGCTCCCACAGACGTGCCCTAGCTACTCCAAGCGGTACATTTCCTGCTAAGGACGCTCTAAGGGCAAAAGCTTAAAGTCCTAAGGACCTGGGAAGGATGAATAGGACCAAATGCTCCTTGAAAAGGATAAGCCTATCAGGGAGAAAGGAGAAGCTGGAAAATCCAGCCTTGTTCTACCAAATGCTTAGGAGGATGTCTGAGTTGCCGCTCTCCCTGTGAAATGTCAGTCCCATTGAGGACAGTCCTCTTGAAGGTGTCAGGAGCCCAGAGTTTGTGGTGGTAAGAAGAAAGCAGCACCATTGCATGGTTAGGGGGGTAATAAAGTGATAATGAATAAAAATGATTCAGCGAATCCTCAGCATACCGGAGGAAGCACAACATGTTCTCCAGCAGCCTCTCCCTCCTGCAGGTGTCCTCCGGCTACACACAGATGCAGGAATCCTTCGCCGACACCTCATGCACCGTGCCCAGATCAAAGTGGAAGGGGTGCCCAAGGAGAGAATGCATGTGCTAGACAGCATCATCCTCATGAGGATGTCAACCTTCAAAGGCTCCGGTCACTCTGCTGGCTGGCTGCAACACAAGGGAGAAAGTGTTGGAGAAGGGCAATGTGAAAATATGGAGGAAGTCACCACCGGCTCTTCTGCCACCTTTCACACGCTGCCTGGGTTCTGCACTGGATGCTCAATGCGCTTTTCAAAAGCCGTGCCAGTTCCCTCCTATCATAGGGGTCATCTTCACTTCCTACCTCCTCCTGCCCCACATTTCCTCCTTCCCTTCCTCTTCCTCCTGCTCCACCAAAAAGTTCTTTAAGGACTGACATTACCGTGGGGGAAGAAGGAATCCCTGTCAGGAATTGCAGTTTTTTTAAGAGAGGAAATAAAATATAGAAATAATAATTTTTCACCGCAGAGATATTATCAAGCAGGACCTCCAGATGGTTTGTCCAAACTGTTCAGAATATTTGGAGCTGACCAGACAAGAAGAGGATTTCTGAGGAGCTAGAGCCTGCTGGTAGTATAAGATTACCAGGGAGAGCCAAGCCTAAAGATTTGCGTCAAGGGAAGCCAATGGAAACCAATACCGGATGACTGTAGGGTCAACTCCAGGGAAATTCTGTGTTGATAAATACCAAATCATAAACACAGGAAAAAAGAAATGAACTACATCAATGTAATGATAGACTCCAATGGCTCTTACTGACTCAGGAAATAAATCTGGGTGCCAGTATTGATAGTTCTATGGAAACAAGAGTTCCATTCCCAGCAAAACTCAAGAAGTTAAGACCCCAGGCAGAGAAAGGGAAGGTAAAATCTGTGTCCTAACATAACTCATAAGGTTTTTTTTTTATTTTTAAAGACCACCAAAATAACTAATGAGCATGTAACACCTTGCTTCATAGTGTCATACAAACACGTATCATATGAGTGTCTTGGGATGATGAATGTGATTATTTGTTTTACTTCCTAACTGTGCAGATGACGTTTCTCTTGGGGCACGAAGACA
This sequence comes from Phaenicophaeus curvirostris, assembly GCF_032191515.1. Classification (NCBI taxonomy): domain Eukaryota; kingdom Metazoa; phylum Chordata; class Aves; order Cuculiformes; family Cuculidae; genus Phaenicophaeus; species Phaenicophaeus curvirostris. Next base: position 52,624,692 of record NC_091396.1, on the reverse strand, counting down.
CTACAAGGATCAGACCCCCTTGGTCACACATAGCCCAGAAACCATGGACCCATCGGAGCTGCAGCCCTTTTCAAAGCCAGAGGTGGTGCTGGCAGAGGCCTTGGCCTTTTTAGCTGATGATGACTGGTAGGTGTAAACAGCTGTCTACAACCACAGCGTCACGTAGAAGGTGTTTATTTTGATAACGTGCTCTATAAAAAAACCCAGCAAAATGGCTCTAACATCAAACACAGTGAGGGAGATTGGAAGGGTTATAGGAGAAAAATGTTTTCAGTCCAAAGCTGGATTGAACTGTCACTGTGGTGAGCTTCCCAGCTCGGCTTCCAGAGCCTTGTAGGAATGCTGATGTTTAAGCACTGCTTTGGAGAGGGCCCTAACAATCTTTCTTCCCACTGTCTGTGGAATATGAGGCTTCACTGGGCTCTGCCTGGTGAAAGAGCGTTACAGTGCTGCTGCTGTTTAAGCTTGGGGAAGGAATCACTGTGGTGTTTAAAGGGAGATGGAAGCAAGAGAGAGCTGAGAGACCTCTATGATAGAATAGTCCTGCTACCACATTAAAAGAAAGACTAACTTTTAAAGAATTTCCTGCATTGCTCTGTTTTACAATCCGATTTCTTCGCTCTTTGGTTTCTCAGAATTCTCTGCTTCGACATTTTTATGAAAACTTGCAAATGTTTTGAATTTAAATCTTTTCTCACTATAGGGATCGTTCTCCTTTATTCGGAAACACAACACTCCTTATATACTTTTCCAACAGAGCACGCGCCAACAGAACAACTTATAATTGGTCCTACTATACTGTCCACGCCTTAAAAGTTACAAGATTGGCTCAAGAGGGTTGAGCGCGCGAAGTGGGGGCTGGTCCGGCCGTTTCAGGGACTTTCCCGGGCTGAGTCCCGGGCTTTTGTTATGCGCTTCTCCCGGCCAACATACCGAGGGCAGCTTAAAGGGGAACGCCAGGTTTAATCCTGAATGTTGAACCCTGGATTGTTCACTGCTATTAAATCATATCCTCGGTCGTCGAGCCACCCTTCCACAACTCCCCCTTTTTGTTTTTGAACAAGCCAGGCTTCATTCGTTACGTGCAACAGTATTTTTCTTACACATCATATTACACAGCTAAAAAGTGCTATCCCTAAAACTACCATTATCAACAACATTAGTCCAACTACTACAAGTACACAAAACATCAAGATAACAAACTTCTGATCTCTTCATTTATTCACTCGCATTGTCTTCTTGTGTTGGCAATTGGTCGCGTGCCATAGATGATTCTCGATAGGGTCGAATGCTTCTAGCTGGTATCCATTTAGGACCACCCTCTGTGGAAACACACATATATCCTCGACCATTGAATATAACAGCAACAGGTCCTTTCCATACCCCAGTTATCGGATCCCTATATAGAACTCAAAAGCGAGGAATAGTTGTTTTCTCACTTAACTTTATACTCTGATGATGTATTACTACTGATGGCTCTTCTCTGTTACCCATTAAACACAAATAGTTCAACGTAAATAATGCCTTACTTAACCTCATTTGCGCATCCATGTCTTCCCCTTTCTGCTTTTGCAAATAATCTTTTAAAACTTGATGCGTTCGCTCTACCAAAGCCTGTCCAGTAGGGGAATGCGGAATCCCTGTAAGGTGTCGAACTCCCCATTTAGACAAGAAAATCCTCGTCTTTTGACTACTATAGGCAGGCCCATTATCCGTTTTTATGGTCTCAGGCACCCCCATTACCGCAAAACAAGATAACAAATGTTTACAAACGTGTTGTGCCTTTTCCCCAGGCAATGCAGTTGCCCAGACAAATTTCGAGAAGGTATCAATTGTTACATGAACACATTTCAACCTTCCAAATTCCGCAATATGTGTAACATCTGTTTGCCAAAGTTCTAAGGATTTTAAACCTTTAGGGTTAACTCCTATCCCTATTCCCGGGCCGTGATTCCCACATTGTGGGCAAGCCTGTACAATACTGCGGGCTTCATTTTCTGTTAAATCATATTGTCATCTTAAACCTTTGGCGTTCTGGTGAAAGTGCTCATGGCTCTGTCTTGCTTGACAAAACTTATCCATAGGCGGCATATGTTGAGCTGGACTAACCAAACTATCAGCTATTTGATTTCCTTCTCCCAGCTCCACGTCAAGTTGGTGACTACGAACATGAATAATACAACAAGGCTCAATACGTTGTTGAAGTGTTGATTGCAACTGCATAAATAATGTCCCTAGTCTGGGATTGTTTGTTTCTCTTATAAGAGCATCTTCTAACCTGGGCACTACTCCTGCCACATATAGTGAGTCTGTGACAACATTGAGAGGAACGTTCAACCAATTTAACAAGGCCCAGGCTACAGCAGTTAATTCCAAGGTTTGGAGAGAATCTTGAGGTTGTCCCTCTATAATGTGTTTGTGCCACGCGTTGCCATTGTGCCATACACAGACAGCACAATGCAACCGTTTTCCAGCATCAGTATAGACAGTAAGACCATCTGTCAGTGGCTGTGTGCTGACCTTCGTTTTTTCCAACCACTGATTTCGGCACAATATTTGCCACCTTTTCCCTTGTGGATGCTGTGAATGTATTTTCCCTACAAATCCTAATAGGGCTTCCTGAATTGCCGTTACATTTCGTAACCACCACTCCAGGTCTACAGCATTAACTGGGATGCTAATATCTGCAGGCTCTTGTCCAGTGAGCTCAATGATTTGAGATCTACCTTTTCGTAACAATTCTGCTACAGCATCAGGTCGGGTTTGGATACTTGTTTTTGGCTGCACTCTTAGAAATACCCATTCCAAGATGATAAATTCATCAAACCCGTCTTTGTCAGTGGCATTACTATCCAGTAAGGTAGAGACTGTCTCCCCCTTTTTGTTTTGCCACTGACAAATGACGGCATACGGTGATTCTAAACCATTACACACTATAAGTGAAATAGGTATATCTACGATTTGCCGAGATGACCAAGAAGTTTGCAATTTGCAAACAATTTTTTGCAACAGGCTATGGTGTTCTGCAGTAAGTTCAATCTCATGAGCTGGGTCCGCATTGCATAATAACGCAGTCAGCGGGGCAATTTCAGTGTTTGAAATCCCGACACAGTTACATACCCATTGAATGTCACCTAGCAATGTCTGTACATCTTTCACTGTTTCTAAACAAGTTTTGAGCTCTATCTTTTGAGGCCGAATTTGAGCATCAGTGATATGCCAACCCAAATATTTCCAGGGGCTTGATCTTTGTACCTTGTCAGGTGCAATAACAAGCCCTCTTGCTGCTAACATGTCTATTAAGGTTTTTAACGCCATGTCGCCAAAGGGGGCCTCTTGACAACAAAGTATATCATCCGTATAGTGGTAGATAATTGTCTTTGACCATTGTTGACGAATGGGTCGCAAGGCCCATGCAACGTACAATTGACACAAGGTGGGTGAGTTTTTCATTCCCTGTGGTAAAACCACCCATTCATACCGCTCTGCAGGTTCGGATTTATTTATGGCGGGAATTGTAAAAGCAAATCTTGGTGTGTCCTGTGAATGTAGTGGAATTGTGAAGAAACAGTCCTTTAAGTCTGCTATTAGAATATGCCATCCAGCTGGCAACATATTAGGTGAGGGTAGACCAGGTTGCAACGCCATGTGAAAACATGGAGGAAGTCACCACCGGCTCTTCTGCCACCTTTCACACGCTGCCTGGGTTCTGCACTGGACGCTCAATGCGCTTTTCAAAAGCCGTGCCAGTTCCCTCCTGTCATAGGGGTCATCTTCACTTCCTACCTCCTCCTGCCCCACATTTCCTCCTTCCCTTCCTCTTCCTCCTGCTCCACCAAAAAGTTCTTTAAGGACTGACATTACCGTGGGGGAAGAAGGAATCCCTGTCAGGAATTGCAGTTTTTTTAAGAGAGGAAATAAAATATAGAAATAATAATTTCTCATCGCAGAGATATTATCCAGCAGGACCTCCAGATGGTTTGCCCAAACTGTTCCGAATATTTGGAGCTGACCAGACAAGAAGAGGATTTCTGAGGAGCTAGAGCCTGCTGGTAGTATGAGATTACCAGGGAGAGCCAAGCCTAAAGATTTGCGTCAAGGGAAGCCAATGGAAACCAATACCGGATGACTGTAGGGTTAACTCCAGGGAAATTCTGTGTTGATAAATACCAAATCATAAACACAGGAAAAAAGAAATGAACTACATCAATGTAATGATAGACTCCAATGGCTCTTACTGACTCAGGAAATAAATCTGGGTGCCAGTATTGATAGTTCTATGGAAACAAGAGTTCCATTCCCAGCAAAACTCAAGAAGTTAAGACCCCAGGCAGAGAAAGGGAAGGTAAAATCTGTGTCCTAACATAACTCATAAGATTTTTTTTATTTTTAAAGACCACCAAAATAACTAATGAGCATGTAACACCTTGCTTCATAGTGTCATACAAACACGTATCATATGAGTGTCTTGGGATGATGAATGTGATTATTTGTTTTACTTCCTAACTGTGCAGATGACGTTTCTCTTGAGGCACGAGGACACTACAAGGATCAGACCCCCTTGGTCACACATAGCCCAGAAATCATGGACCCATCGGAGCTGCAGCCCTTTTCAAAGCCAGATGTGGTGCTGGCAGAGGCCTTGGCCTTTTTAGCTGATGATGACTGGTAGGTGTAAACAGGGAAAAGGAGGCTGAGGGGAGACCTTATCACTCTCTACCATTACCTGAAAGGAGGTTGTAGAGAGGCGGGTGTTGGTTTCTTCTCCCAAGTGATAGGTTGTAGGACAAGAGGGAATGGCCTCAAGCTGTGACGGGGAAGTTTATATTGGTAAAAATAGGAGAAAATTCTTCACAGAAAGGGCTATCAAGTGCTGTAACAGGGAGTTGGTTGAGTCACCATCCCTGGAGGTATTTAAAAGATGGATAGATGAAGTGCTAAGGGATATGATTTACTAGTGAACAGGTACGGTTGGACTTGATGATCTCAAAGGTCTTTCCCAACCTAATGATTCTATGATTGTAAGAATGGGTATCTTCACCTACCTACAAAACTTTGGCAATGAATCCATAACTAGTTCCTAGTACCTGAAACCAAATTGGCATATTATTTCTCCTCAGCCTAAAAGCCCTGTGACCTGAATCTTACTTATTTAATTTTAGCTGGTTCTTACTTCTATGCTGGTCTCAGCAAGGCACTGCTACAATTATAGCAATGATATTATAAATCATAAATGATATGAGAGGCAGGGGCTGTCTCACATTGTTGACATTTAAACACCCTGGCTGTGATCATTTCTCGTAATAGTTATATTTAAATTAGTAATTCCACGTGCATTAAAATTACTGCAGTTTAGTTTCCTATAGGATTGTGTCTTTTGGCTGCTTGACTCTAGGGGCTAAGACAAATGAAGCCTTTTCTGTAGTTGCAGCATCTACAGGGATCCAAATGGGAAATGGATCAATGGATTAAAACATATTTCGCAGAGGTCACAGACCTAAAACCACATATGCACAGACTGGCAATGTGATTCATATAGACCACATTTCTACAGAAAAACAGGGCAAAACAAGCTGAACACTGTGTATGTGGTGTTCCAAGATTGTGGCTCCTAATAGCAGGGACTGGAAAGCAGGTTAGGCCAGGCACAAGAAGAGGCAGAAACAAAAGATGGGAAGGCTGTAGGAGGCAATACCTCCAGAAGAGCTGAGCTCTGCCTGCCAGTCAGTTTTATTAGCTCTTCTGACCATAGCAAAAACAGCTTGTGAAGACATAATATTAACAGAACGTAGTCCCCCTTTACCATATACAAGCATACCACTGACATTTAAACTTTATCTATTAAACTGTGATGATAAAAAGTGCCTTATCTCACAGTGGTACTGTGTGGCTATGGGACTCGAAGGTTGTGGTTCTTTCAGATACTACAATACTGGAGACCTCAAGGAGTACAGCCCAACTAACTGTCTTTCTGCTCCATTTTTAGGCTGAAACAAGTCAGAAAACAAGCTTCCACATGGACAAATATATGAGAGGGTTAGGGTTTTTTTCCTGGCTTCTTGGTAAGCTGCTTAGCATTATAGGATGTTATGCCAAGAGGTAGTTAGGGAGGTCTGCTGTATTCAGGCAAGTTAATCACAGAGACAGTTGGAGGACAGTGCAACGCCAAGTGGGAGGAAGACTTCCCTCCAGAAATGGATTGTCAGCGAAGTTGGGAGGGGATATAATCAGTCATAGCTCACCTTTAGCAACCAAGGATGGTCACAGATGTGGCTTTCAGCCTGCTGAATATTTTCTGCCATGCGAATTTATTTTTGTCCTGTGCATGAAACGTTTTTCCCAGACCTTCTCATATATTGAGGAATGGTGCTTAGTTCATTTAAAGTGCTCAAGTATCTTGTTTTACTTAAGTGGTTTTATTGTTCTAATAAGGTATATTTAGAGGTAAATTTTTGGTCACTTTCTCTGATTTAGAAAACATTGATAGACAAGGTGGGTGATATGTTCTGATCTTGATTGAATCTCATTGTGTTTTTCTCTTAAGAAAATGTGGCAGAAGCAGTTCTAGTAACCATGGGGAAAGCTGTGTGTGTCTTTACTGCTCGCACTTATTTTCTCTACAACTACCTAAAAGGAGGTTGCAGAGGGGTGGGTGTTGGTCTCTTCTCCCAAGTGATAGGTGATAGGGCAAGAGGCAATGGCCTCAAGCTGTGACACGGGAAGTTTAGATTGGACAGTAGGAAAAATTTCTTTACAGAAAAGGTTATCAAGCCCTGGCACAGGCTGCCTAGGGAGGTGGTGGAGTCACCATCCCTGGAGGTATTTAAAAGATGGATAGATGAGGTGCTTGGGGACACGATTTAGTTGGGGACAGGTACGGTTGGAGTTGATGATCTCAAAGGTCTTTTCCAACCTAGTGATTCTATGATTCTCCCATATGTGTGAAATATTAACTGATTATCAGGACTGGTGTAGGCGGTGGGATTTTATTTCCAGGTCAACGGCATATATTCCTAGTGAAGGAAGGAATAAATCATTACGTTAAGGGAATGAATTAGCCTAAGCCTTCTAATAGGAATCAAATCTTGGTCAGCTTGCAGTAAGAAAGACTGCGATTGTAACAGGAGTTTAGCTTGTTTACTAGTTGAAACAAGCAACAAATCTTAAAGAAGCTTACCTCTGACTGATGCTCCAAGCCGAGGGAAAGGCTGAAACAAAGAACAAATATGAACTCAACAAGAGGACACAATGAGGAAGGAGGTAAGATAAAGAGCATCAGAGGATTCTGAAAACACAAAGGAACTGTGATGTACAGAGTGGGTGGTAAGATGTGATAATGAGTTCTATGTATGTTTAACCAATATTTCCCAGAATATGTAACCAGTGTTTCCCAGAATTTAGGTGAATATGTATGTTTAACCAGTATAGAAGCCCTGTAACCAGCCTCAATGGATACACACATAAGGTGAAATAATTCCCTGTGTCCCCGATGCCGCATTGAAGAACTACCTGCTTAATAATCAAATTGGCATTGATTATTGAGTTTAGCTTTTCACAGCATCACTAGCGTGAAAAACAAATCTGGAACCTGACCGTGGCCTGTCCATATAGAGCTCATATCAACTTGGCAAAGCAAGGAGCTAAATGTATGCTTAATATAAGCTGGGGTGTTGATTGATAGCTGGCTGAACGTGAGCCAGCAGTGTGCCCAGGTGGCCAAGAAGGCCAACGGCATCTTGGCTTGGATCAGAAACAGCGTGACCAGCAGGTCCAGAGAGGTTATTCTCCCTCTGTGCTCAGCACTGGTCAGACCGCTCCTTGAATCCTGTGTTCAGTTCTGGGCCCCCCACCACAAGAAGGATGTTGAGGCTCTAGAACGAGTCCAGAGAAGAGCAACAAAGCTGGTGAAGGGGCACGAGTGTTATGAGGAAAGAACTGGGGTTGTTTAGCCTGGAGAAGAGGATGCTGAGGGGAGACCTCATTGCTCTCTGTAACTACCTGAAAGGAGGTTGTAGAGAGGAGGGTGCTGGCCTCTGCTTCCTAGTGACAGGGGACAGGACAAGGGGTAATGCCCTCAATCTGCGCCAGGGGAGGTTCAGGCTGGACATCAGGAAAACATTTTTCATGGAAAGGGTCACTGGGCACTGGAACAGGCTGCCCAGGGAGGTGGTTGATTCACCTTCCCTGGAGGTGTTTAAAGGACGGGTGGACGAGGTGCTGAGCGGCATGGTTTAGTGTTTGATAGGAATGGTTGGACTCGATAATCCAGTGATTTCCAACCTAGTGATTCCAGGATTCCACGATTCCCTCTTCCCACGGACGCAGCGACCCCGCCCCGCCTCCCGCCCCTCCCCGCGCACCACGTGACCCGCCCCCCGCTCCTCCGCCCCCCACCCTCCCCCCGCCGGGCCGAGCCTGGCGCTCGGGATCAAAATGGCGGCGGCCGGAGAGGGCGCGGGGCTGGGGCTGCGGAGTGGCCGGCGCTGAGTGGGGAGGATGAGGCGGCGGCCGAGCGGCTGCCCGAGGTGAGGGCGGAGCGCGGGGTGTCGCGGAGGGGACGGGGAGAGACCGCGGGGCTGCGGCGGTCAGGCGCCGTGGGGAGGGCCCAGCGTGGGGGTTTCTCCGGTTTGGGGCACCGGGAGCGGCCTCGCCTCGGCCTCTTGGCGCCGAGCGGCGCCAAGAGGCCGAGGCGAGGCCGCTCCCGGTACCCCAAACCGGAGATCCCCCTCCCTTGCTCCTCTGGAATATTCCTGGTACCGGTGGGGTCGTGCCTGGGTTGGCGCCTCGTCTTTGCTGCTTCCCCCTGCCGGAGCGTGTCCAGGGAGGGTGAGGAAGCGCTGGAACAGGTTGTCCAGACAAATCGTGGCTGCCCCAGCCCTGGAGGTGCTCGAGGCCGGGTTGGATGGAGCTTCCAGCGACCTAGTGCAGTGGAAAGTCTCCCTGCCCACGGGGCTCAGAACTGCATGGTCTTTAAGGTCTCGTCCAACCCAAGCCGTTCTATGATTCTGCGACGCTGAGGTGATAAACTACGTGTTGATGCGATGAGACTCTGCTTGTGTGAGAATTTAGCTTGGGGGGTGTAGCGTCGCTTGGGGCTTTGCTCCAAACCAGTGTAAGGTAATACACAAATCCAAAGCGTTTGGCAGATACACCACTGAGATGTGGTTGCCTCAGGTTTTACCACATACTGCGTGCTCTGTTTTCACTTAGAAATGGAGAAAATAGAAAGAGAAGCTTGTATACAGATTTATTTTTTTTTTTAGGGCTCATAACTTTTGATGCAGTGAGAAGCTTGAGGAGTTAAAGCCTTGCCCTCTGTCTGAAAGGTACTGGGTAGGAGGACTAGTCTTCTAAGGTTCTCCTTTATTATTTCAAATGAAAACCATCTACCACTTTCATCTTGGTTCTGTGTTAGTAAGCTTCACATGGAGGGATGCAGGGACAGGAATTCATAGAATCATAGAATAGTTTGGATTGGAAGGGACATTAAAGATCATCTAGTTCTAACACCCCTGCCATAGGCAGGGACATCCCACTACATCAGGCTGCCAAATTCCTTTTTAAATCAAGTGAGTTTAGAGCCCTCTGTATTTAAACTTTTTGCTTAAGAAAATAACAAAAATATTTCTTCTTCCTTTCTCCCTCCTGTTGTCGACAAAGCATCTGCTGTCAACATAACAATATTAATTCCATAGAGATTATTTTTGGGGGTGTCAAACAGGTCTTATTTAGTAATGTACAGACTGCAGCGTTCAAAAGGCAAGATCTGAGTGCTTATTTTGTAGAATATCTAGAGGAAGATAATGTATTGGAAAGGTGTGACTAGTGATGTTTTCCCCTTTCTTAGAATAATTTAATTCTAACTAGTATTAGATGATGGACCGGTGCGTAATTGAGCCATTTTAGAACTTGCTACTTTGTCGGATCAAATAACATTGTGTAAACATTGTTATCTGTTTATGTTTACATGTAAACCTCCAATGACTGTCAGCGAATAAAGATTGTATCTTAAGTTATGGAATCATAGAATAACCAGGTTGGAAGAGACCCACCAGATCATCGAGTCTAACCATTCCTATCAAACACTAGACCAGCATACTGGGTATTATGAAGTGAACCTGCTAATTGCTATCTGTTTTTTATTCAGATTTAAAGTTAGACTTGCGTAGTTGGACTACATACAGATAATCTTGGAAGTGAGGTTCGGTATTTTGTGTAGAATGTACAGCCAGTGTTTGTTTCTGTTCATTAACTGTTGAATCCTTTGTATTTTGGTTCAGCTGCACTAAGCATTTCTTTATTTGCTTTCAAACTTTAGCAACTGTATAAACAGGTGTGACATTCTCATCTGATTTTATATGTTTAAACATAAAAGGAGCACAGGCAGGAGTCATCTTGGATCATTTTTGTGGCACTTGTAATTGCTGGCTTTTTTAAAATCCTTGCCTCTTACTAATGTAAGTGAGTTTTCTTCATGTGTGCAGATTCTCTTGCTGAGTCATAGATACAGTAGTGGTGTAATGCTCATAACCAGCATTGACTGATTTGCAAAGAGTCATACATGAAAGAACAGAATTATTTTTATAAGCTTTCCTGGAAGACTTGCATGGACTTGTTATAGTGATTTTCTCAATTTCATTTCTCCCCTCTTGGTTTTCATGCTTGTCTGAGAACCTCAAAACTTTGAGCAACACACCTTCACAAAACCTTATTAAATTATAGAAGGTTACACTGTAGCCAGATGTTTGAATTTAATACAGTGGGGCTGTCAGAGCTGGATGAATAGCCCAACAAAATATTAAGTCTTCCTTGTGAAAGCAGCCTTTCGGGTTACTGCACACATGATGTCAGGTGTACAGCTGTCACTGACGGCAATTAACCATTGGACAAATTAACCACTGGACAAATTCTAGGCTGGGATGATGTCTTCTGCCCTGCTTTGCAGGCTGGATTTATATTGTGGTATCTTGTGATCCTGCATGTGAACCAAGAAGGACATGTAGCACTCAGCAAATGTCCTGCTACCCTAGTGCCAGTTTGGTCTTGATATACAAGACCACATGCAAGAAGAAGGGAAGACGTTCTGCTATCTCGGCTGCTCAGTGATGAAAAAGATAGTTGTGGCTGGCTGCCTTTCAGGAACACAAAGTAGGATGAGTCAGAACATCTTATGGACATCTTGCATGAACTGCATGTAATTTGCATGAATCAAATGAACTGTAGATAAAATGTGAGAATGCTCTTAAAATAACCACGTTCCAAATAATACTAATGAGAATCTAACCACTTCTATGGTGGATCCTGATAGAAAGCTGCTAGTTTCAGTTTTAACTCTTAAATTTTCTGGTTTTTTCTCGATGTATTTCCATGAGTTTTGGGTTCTGTTACCAAATCAATGACCTTTTTTTGTTTTTCGTCGAAGTCTGGCACAAACTTTATTATACGTGCACTGCAGACTGGGAATCCTAGTTTAGATGAGCTTCGAGTGAGTCACGTAGTTATTGATCTGTTTCATTACGCAGGTTCTTTCAAGAATAAGATTTACCAGCGTATCTTTAAATCTTTGGACAGAAGCTGTTGTGAATTTTTAGAATGCTCTTAAATATGTTGGCTTATCAGTATGCCTGAACTATAACAAGAAGGAACTGCAGATGCCAAGTTTGATGCTAGTCTTGCATTTTGTGCCTCTTCAGTCTGTTCTGCATGTCTCCCAAGAAGGATGCCAGTTGTAGTGGTGTCTTCTGGGTAATGAATGGATGTTGGAACATTCGGAAATCCTTGCATGTTTTATGCAGAAACAGTGAAAAATGAGTGTTGGGGAGAGTAGAAAAGGGCAGGAGGAAAAAAGGATAGGGAAGACTTGAATATTAGTATCCAAAGTTCTGTAAAGTTTTCATAGTTTGCATTCATCAGCTTATTCTGTGACATTTTAGTTACCAGTGTATTGCGGATAGCTTTCTTGCTTTATAAGGATGGCCATGAGGCTCTTTATAGAGGCTTAGTGGCAAAACTGGCTTGAACACATGTGGTCCACAGCTGCTTTTTCCTGCTTTCTGCAGTCCCCTCAGCTGTGTTGGTAGCTGTTTACATGGATTCACTCTGAAACACTGCCGGAAACTGATCTGTGAAAAATAAACGATTAAAACAGGGACCTGATCTTAAGTTATTTTCTGATCTGGGTCATCACGTTGCCATGGAAAGTCTGTTTGCTGGGACAGTGTAGAGGCAAGGTCAAGTGGGTGAAAGGTATCTGGGGGTGGGACTGCATTGCCTAAAGTGTGTTGCTGTACTTAAGTATACACTTAGTTACATTTAAGTCTGATTTGATTGCTCCATTGGATATGTTGTGCAAGGTTACACCAAACACTGCTGACTGTGCCCTTTAAATGACTGGTGGGCTCAGATATGCCTTCAGCCTGTTGGGGATTTTCTGTCATCAGTGAGTTTAAACCGTTTCTCTAAATGAAAAATAGGAATGACCCTGTTATACCAGAGTGATAAAACATTAAAAAAAAAAAAAGTAACATCAGCAGTCAGGACTGGTCAAGAAGAAACTTTCAGTAAGGTGTTGGGAGTGTAAAGTTTGAGGGTAACATCTTCCTAAATATCTTTCTAAGATAAAGTAAGTATCTTCTGGAGACCTTGCTTTGTTTTTAAGAACTTGATGTTCTAACACCAGCTATTATATGTATAAACGTCTGACCATTTTGTGAATACTGTTTGATCCTTGTCCTCAGATCTTGTCTGAATTCAGTGGTCATACTGTATGTTCTGTATGGTGCTCAGACATCACTGTATGTTCAATTCTTCCTGCATTAGAAAGACTGGGGTTTTTTTCCATCACTCTTTTCTTACCTATCATGCCTTGTTTCCAGTCCACTGTAGTAAATTGTAAAGTGTAGAATTAAATTTTTTAAAATCTCTCTTTCAAGAACCTCTTTCTAGTGCTACTGTTACTGCCATTCCTTATTTTCTTAAAGAGCCTTTTTATTTCTAATCTGTCCCCTTTGATGTAGGATTCTTTCAGTACGCTAACTTGCAGCTTTTAAGATGATCCTTTTCTTCCTGACATTATTCATCATTTCAAATCTTTGGTGTTATCTAGTGGGAAGACTTTAGAGAAGAGATCAAGCTAGATAATTATATGCATGATTCCTCTTTAATTTAGAAGCCTTGTCCAAGATCTGTTAAAACTCTGTTTCAGGATATTCGTTGTACCATTTTACACTTCTGCCCATGGTGATGGTGGCTGAACTCAAAGGATTTGGTTGAAACAGCAATGTGATAAATGACTGCTGCTTGGTCTTTCAGTTGGTCATGTTGTTTTGTGACCTAGTACTTGCTGAAGGTCTGTCATCAGTAGAGCTGCAAATAATGTCTCTGTGTGCTCGTGTGTGTGTGTTTTGGACTTTAGTTTGGGTCAGAGAAGTCTGTTCATTCTTATCGTCCAGTGCTGAGATTTGAATCGCGGTTTGGAATAAAAAGAGCAAGAATACCAAAGTCCTGTGAAGTCATCAAACCTTAGTAAAATTATACCTGTTTATATGCAAATGAAAGTGTATTTTGAGTGACCAGGCAGACCACGTCACATTAGTGAGAAATTGGAATGCTGCTTTGCTTACCATCTGCTACACCAGGTCTGTACAGCAATAAAGTATGCAAACCACCTCTGTGACATGTAGATTTATCTAATTGCTTTAAAAATAATCAGTAGGAGTGACAAAAGTTCCTTTTCACACTCTTTCTCCTGACCCTGGTATTGGAAATGATACTTGAGAGCTGACTAAAAAGCCTTCTAAAATAACAAAATCCAGTCAGAATGTAATGTGACAGTATTTTTTAGACTTGTGTTGTCATATTCTTTCAGCTTTTTTTATCTTCTCTTGCTTTAGCTTTGTTATCAAGATGACTATATACAAAGGGAGTGGGGGGAAGGTAGTTCCTTGACTGTTAGAAATGAAACCAGGGCTGGCTGTGGAGTTGATCTTCGACTTCGTCTAGGAAGATACAGGTTCTATTTGAAGACTTTCCTTTGCTGCTATAATTATAGTGCTCATCCTTGTAAATTCTGTAGTGTTTAATATGTGGTTGCGCTTGTACTTTGTACAAGTGGAGACGTTTAGAGGTTTTCTCTGAAATACGCAGATGCCTTGTTTCTTAAAATACGTAGAAGGTTTACTACCTCTCAAGCTGCTTGTGATAATTTAACTGAATGACCAGAAGATTTAATCTTGGAGAGGGGAGGAGTGTAGGCATATACATAGTGTAATTTTGTCTTATCTATTAAAAAAAAATCAGACTAATCAAATATGGGCATATATTAAAAGCTGATGTCCTGTACCTTGGCTCATCCTGTATTGGGCATCTCAATTTCAAGTGTGTTTATGTTAAATGAGCTACATATAAAATCTCTTGAATGCTGGGAGGAAAGGTAACATTAATAGGTTCATGGATTTCTTTAAAGTCATTCTAGCAGTAACTACAGCTCACCAAAATACAATCAAATTGCTTATATGGACATTTTATGTTGAAGATGACTTTGTCAGTCTTTAATGAAGTACTTCTAAGAGGTTTTTTGTAACAGGTTGTTTATTGTACTTCAGACACTAGAATGGTAGAAGAATGCCGAGTTGACAAAACGTGCACTCAACACAGGAAGTTTTGTATTATTCAGTGTGGTGATGGCCTTGATACTGAATGAGGAGGAATCTAAGCTGTGTTAGCACTTTTCAGCTGCTGAGAGACAACAGATGTTACTGGTGAGCTGGTTGTAAGCACTGTAATTCCCACAAAGTATTGTATGTAACAGCATGAGGAGTTCCTGGTCAGTGTCCTTGTGAGTCCTCTCGATGTGCTCAGTATCTCCATGAGTGATTTGGGGATTCAGCTTATCTAAATTTTGGATAAGAATGTGTTTGCTGCCTCAGAATCTCAAATTCCAACATGGATGACTATTTTTTGTATAGCCAAAGATGATGTTTAAGAGAATCATCTTCGGGTTTTTTTTTTTCTTTATAAAAATATATGGGATTTGGATCAGAAAGTACCCGCACTTCTTAGTTGGTCATTAAAATCACCGTAGGTTTTAGTCCTTTATTAAACACTTCTGGAAACTGTGCATTTGGACTTGAAATGCCGAAATATTCTACTGGCATAGTAATACAGTAAAAGATTATCCCCTCTCTGATAGTACTTGTAGTTCTAGACGCAAGCTTGAAGACTTGGTAACCCCGGTAAAGTGACTCTTGTAAGTATTTCTGCACTGAATCAAACCTGCTTGTCTTTAACTGCACTTAATGAAGAACTCTGATGCTGCAACCTGGACATTACTATTTAGAGTTGGTTTTCAGGCTTAAATTACAAGACTTCTGAAAATGGTGTTACTGAAAAAGGTGTGAAAATGTTAGTACAGTTATAAACCAAACTTTCCATAAGTTCTGTCCATATTACTCAGGGCTTTTCCATTTTAAGGAAAATAAAATTTGTTTTCTCTTACTGTAAGTTTCACAAGATGTTTATTTTCTCTACTGAGAATATCTAAAGTAATTTTGTTACTGCGTAGTTCTTCAATTGACCATTGTTAATCCAAACAGGCAAATTTTGAACAAGACTTGTACTTACCTAGGTATTTCCTCACCACCTTCTTGGGGGTCTACTTCCCTTCTTTTTCCCTTCTCCCTTCATTCTGTTTTTAGCTATAAACTTACTTTCCTGAAGTATAAAATTAGAAAATTTCATATTTTGTGACTGTTACCTGCATCAAGGCTGAGTTGTATTAAGCACCAGCAATCTTCAACAGTAATGAGAATCCTTATGTAAACATCTGTGAATCTCAGTTGCATCCCTGCTTTAAATTTGAACAGAAAGGAACTTGCCCTTTTCCCACCTGCACAAGGTTAGCTTGTTTCCTTTAAGTTAAAATGAACCTTTAATTTTTGTTAATCTAAAAGCTGATCCACCTAAAAACTGTTATTGATGATTGAAGATGAGTGTGCAAGTAGAGAATGGAGATTTGAGTGAGAATGATCATCAGGATGGAGAGGGAAGCGAGGTCGCTTTTTTTGGTGGCAACAATGACTTTTTTCAGTGTACTGATGACATCTCAAATAATAAAAGAATCAAAGGAGGTTTGGGAAGTGTGGCACACGCTGGCAGTGGCTTCATTCTCTGCCATTTGCACTTGATTTGAGTGTGAAAGACTAGTAGTATCGAGGACAGCTGTGGGTAAGTGAAAGATTAACAGAATTTGGTCTAAAATGAGATTAAGAGCAATGAGTTGCTTTAACGGAGTATCTCCTCTAGTACAGTCCAACAGACTTTCCTTCTAAAACTCTGATTTCTCTGAAAAATCTATTTTTTCAGGTGTTTTGGGGCAGGTGAAAAGCTTCAAATCTTGTGGAGACAAAGGGAGGAGTTAAAGGGCAGATTTGCCTTAGCAAATAGTTAAACAAAAAAACGCCCTACAAGGTCTCCGGACTGTGCAGTCTTAAAAAGTCTGTGTACATGGGATACGTGTAGATATTGCTGAATTAATTAAATTAAATGCATAAATGATTGGTGCATCTGTTTTTAGGGACAGCATGTTATGTCAACACGTGCAGTGCTCTTTTTGAGTGTTCTGTAAAACTTCCCTGTTCGTGTGACGGGACAAAAAATGAACACTTTCGAAACGCAGAGAGAGCTTGTTGCAGGAAATCTGGAAGACATAACTTCCTTCTCTTGCCAAGGGGAAAATGTAAACAAAGCTCCAGCTTAATTGTAGACTAACTACTAGTCTGGTTTTCTGACTAAGCCTTTCGTTCCTTAAATCATTCCTTTTATCATTGAGAAAGCATATTTTCTGTTTCATTTGAAATGGATTTCTGTATTTTTAGGGAAGACACCTCAAAGTTTGTGAGCATTTAGTTCTTGTTACAGTTGCATGGAATCTAAATGTAGGTATTAGTGAAGGTAAGTAGTGAAGCTGAAATTACTGGTGTAACCCATGAGGGTTCTGACGGTTTGTGGAAGTATGTGACATTTGCTCATGAGGGGAAACGTTGCCATACTAGTGTATGTTGCTACTTTACGTGCTCCCATGTGCACATGCTAAACTATCCATTACCAGAATGGCTGAATATTTGAGGTGTATGGCGTAGAAGGATTTATTGGTGTCATATGTTATAAATGTTACTTAAGTCAATGTGGCTCTTCAGGGTTTTGGGTTTGTTTTTTTTTTTCTGAAGTTAATGCTTTTACATTGACCCTATAGAAAAAAAATATAGAAGGAACTCTTTTAAATGTACAAGCTTTTAAATAACTAAAAATCTTAGTATATACAGAGATAACCGATTTATACAAACAGGCATAAGATCACCATGTTAGCTGTGGTTTTGTACATTAAAAGCATCTGAATAAAAGGAAAACAGCCTGTGGGTTTGACCAGGAATTGCTGACTTGCTCAGGGTGGCAGCAGTCCATAACCAGTTTACAATCTCTCAAATGAGTCAGTTGTTGTATAAATACCATGCATGATGAATTTTCCAGTATGATTTTGTATTGCTGCCTGCTTCAGTGAGCAGACCAGACCTGGGAGTGACTGTGGGTGTTAGGAGACATGGGGAAAAGGGAGAGTGTCAGCCCTGCAACCTGAGCCTTGAAAACAGCAGCTACAAAGGGAGGACTTTGCCTGTGTGACTGGGGCCAGGCTGCAGTGCCTTGCTGAGGGAAAGCCCAAGCTCAGAGAGAGCGAAAAGGATGACTGAAAGCGTATTGTTTTGTAGAGTCATGAGGCAGTTAGGTAGCAATAGTCTGCTCTCTTTATATCAACAGCAGAGGGTTACTCTTCCAGTTGTAGCTGCCTTTTGATAGGAATGGTTGGACTCGATGATCTGGTGGGTCTCTTCCAACCTGGTTATTCTATGATTCTGTCGGACCAGCCTGCAAGAATTCCCTTTCTCCTCACTGTCACCTGTCCCCTCCAGCAGTGGGGTGATGGATCAGCCATCTGAAATTAATTGTTCTTTGATTGTGTAACCTCCCTATGTGGCATGAGGGGAAGCAGCAAAACCCCGTGGCTGGAGCAGCAGTGTGGCAGGAAGGTACAGCTCCCTGCTGGTTTGGCTTCAGAAGTGGTGTTGGATCTCCCTGATGTATCTGTGAAGAGCTGACAGGTGAGCAGTCCAGCGCACACAGCAAGCTGAACTCCACTGGTGGATTGAGGGGAATATAAAATACACATAGGCGTGGCTTTGTATTTTTAACCTGTGTAACTAATACCTAAATGCAAATATTCTGTCACTGTATACCTAAAATGTTCAAGCTTTCAGGAAAGCAACAACCCCAATGGTTGTTGGTTCTTTATTGGTAATGGCTGCGCTCTGAAGGGTTGTCAACCAGTGCCTGGGTGAAGGTAGAAACAGGCTGCACAAATACCCAGCAAAAGTAGTACAGGCCAAAGAAGCAGCAGGAGTTAGCTAGCTAGATACAGTGAATCCTGGTGGTAGTTACTGCTGTGTAAATAGCCTGTTTCTCCTAGGACTACCCTTGCTTTGCAGTCAATTTGAAGATAATCTTTTCCTACCGTTAATTTTCTAGAGCACTGCTGGAGAAGTAGTATATTGCAAGAGTGGTCCTACAGCTACATGCTTCTGTGAAGATGTTATACCGAAAGTGCTAATTAAATGAAGATAGAGACAATGCTGTACTTAAGAGCAGTGGCTGCTGCAGCCACACCAGAGGATAAGCTGGAAACAAACATGGTCCAGTCAAGCCCTTGGTAGGACTTATGTGGCTTCCCAAATGTCTACTAGAAAGAAGGGGGAAAGCTGTGCTGTAGAGATGAATGCATGGGACTGGAAATCTTTGTTTTTTGAAGGCTGTACCAACTGATGTTGGTCAAACTGCATGTTGTGTTTGGCTGTGAGGAGCGAGCAGCCTTTTCTTGCTGTTCTTCCCTCCTCTGGTGACATTCCTTGAGTAAACTGGTGCAGGGAGCTAATTACACTGGAGAGAAAATCCCATGGTAGAGAATATGCTGGTTGGTTGCTGGTGTGCTGGAGGAGCTCTCAGAAGTTGGTGGCAGTAGCTGAGGTGGGCGTTGCCACTGAAGAAATGTGCGTGGAACCACATTGTCAGTGAATTAACTTTTTTTTGTGTACACCAAATAGTCTATTTTGAATCCATATTGGAAGTGGTTTTTTGGTTGGGTCCAAGACTTGTTGTGGCTTGTGACTATTATTGTAGAAACTCTATTTAAACTGTAGCTGAAAGGTGTCAGTTTTATGGCTGTGACTTTCCTGAACAAGGAAATTCAACGTTTGTTCAATAAAATTCCTGATATGTCTCATGGACTAGATTACTTTTCGAGACCTTTACCAAGATTTTCTGTTTAGCCTTCCAGTTTTTGTATTCTACATAGAACAATGGTATATTAAGTAGAGGTGTAGAGAAAATTGGTTTGAATATTTTGCAATGTATTGGTAATTGGGGGGGGGGGGGGGGGCCATAGGCAGAAGTTTTCAGTGGAAGTAGATGAGATGCGTATTGTTCTATGACCAATCATCTTGGAAGCTTGTGCAGAAAGGACCAGGATTATGCAGAGGCACTGAAGTAGCAAGGAATGATGTTGGTAATCTTTCCAAACAACAGAAATACCACAAGATGATGATGTTACGGACACAGTGGCTGGCTGGCAGGGTGCGAAGTTGATTGCAGCCAAAATAAGATGATAGAAGTAATCAATAAACTGATTTCTGAACAGAATTTGGCTGATCAGTACATGGGTTCAAGATTTTTGGTCTACTTCAACACTGGGATGCTAGAGCTACTGTTGGCAAACCCCTAAGCAGTGTTATCAGTGGTGACTTCTACTGTGCTTCTTAAGGCTGTGGAATTTAATAAGAGAAATAAAACTGTGTAACAAAAAGGATGTTTTTTTGAAAATAGCAAGCCATAAGGTAATGGATGCTGCTTGATTAGTGTGGGTACAGAGTGTGGTGTCTGGGATTGCTATGTTAGTAACTTGAGTATACTCTCTGAGGAAACGTGTTCTGAGAGGAAGTACAGTGAATGTAACTGTGCAGTGAATTTAGAAGCACTATTGTGCACAGGAAGCTCCCAGATCCTAATTCAGATGAAATGGCTTTCTGTGAAGTAATTGAGCCTGGAGAAAAGGGGAAATGTCTGCAGTACCAGGAGGCTGAGGTGGTACTTTGTGTGAGAAGGCAGCAGTGCTAAAATCCAGAGGCAGATCTTCCATGTGGTTGGGGCTTGAGCCAAGATTTCCCTGTTTTAGTAGACTTGCTAATTGAAAACAGCATCCTGTGTTGTGGTTGGGTCACAGTTGAGCAAGAGGAGGAATTCCCTTTCTCCATTAAACAGGGATCTTTGGAGGGCATTCCCAAAGAAATTAGAATAATATCATATGAATCCCGAAAACTTCGGAGAGGAATAACTACCTACCCTCCTTCACAACAAGGAACAATTGTGTTGCTTGAATAGGAAGCCCATGAAATAGGCTGTGTAAAGGTGGGACAGCTTCCTATGGGGGAGTTCTTACTTTTGTTCTACTCCTGCCTTTTCCCTGGAGGAAGAAAGGAGCAGATGACTAAGAATACTGCTGCAACAAAGAACAGGCAGTATTTGAAGAAAGAGAGAGGAGAGAGTCATCCAACAGACTGGTATTAGATCCCAGTATCTGAGTCTGAATGTAGCTGGAAGTTGGCTGAGTTAAGTCGCTCACTGACAAGACAATGGACAGTTGGTTGGAACTTTGACAGGAAGAAAAAAACAGACTACTTTAAAAAAGGGTCTGATCCTTTTTTTGAGGTACCTTCATGTAATTTGAAATATTGTTATAACAAAGAGGATTTGCCTTAAAAAAAGGCATGTTTTTGTTTTCTCAAAAGAGATCTTTTGAAAAAACCTTTACTATATTTTACAATTATTCTCAATTGGCTAGAATTATTTATCCTCATTTTGTCTGTAAGTAGATAGGTTCATGCCCAATTACTCTGTTCAGTGATATTGATAAAGATTTGCTGGAGAGGGTTTCTCCGATTTTCTTACAGAGTAGATTTAATGACTTTTTGTGTCTGAGTCAGATAACGTTCCTTTCAAGTGAACTTCTGAAAAATGGGAAGTCATTGAAGAGTACGTGCTGTCGTTTTACTTCAAGAGAGTCCTACGGAGCAATAAATGACTTCTTGCTGATTTTTGCTGAAAGGATTGTTTTAAATTCTGTATCAGGAACATTAGTTCAGTCTTTCATGTGAGTATCATCAATCAAGACAGACTTTTTGGTAAATTAGTGAGTGCTTGCAACCATCTGGAAGGATCAGTGGCGTACAGAGATGGAGTTTCATTTGCCAGTATATGAAAACATTTAAGTTGCTTGGGAGGAACTCCCTCTTCTGTGCAGGGTTGTACTGCTGCAGTTCAGTTAGTCTATGTGTGCGTTGCTGGTAAGTGTACTTAATTGCTTCTTGGATGTGACATTCACATCATACTCTAAATTGCTTTGCTGATCATCAAAAATCCTGCTTTGAACACTATTTGCAAAGGCAGCATTGAAAAGAGGCTTTTTCCCTATACGCTCTGTGTCTTTTCGGCTGCCAGAACGCTTCTAGATGTTTTCACTTTCTAAAGTGTGTGTATCTACAAGACTACACCTTTATACTGTTTGAATATAGTTTTGTTAATTTTCACTCCGATTTCTCAGAAGACTTATTGAAAGTTGGTATCAGGTTTTTGGTTGTTTTTTTTTTTTTTTACCTCCTAAGACTTAGTCCTGTGATTCTCAACAAATCTAGAAATAAAAGGCAAGGCCTATTGTGGGGATTTTCCTTCTTCCGTTTTAGAAGAACTTCTTAATGGAGAAGTGTATTACTTCATGAAAAAGAAAATGCTTTAAAATTCATGCTTAACTTTAAGAAAGGGTTCTTTGTGATAGCTAGAACACATGATTCTCAGCAAAGCATTAAGCAATGCAGTTGCTTTTGTAATCTAGTTATATCTGCTTTTTCTTGTCCTCTTGTGCGTGTAACTGCTGATGTGGCTTAAGTTCTGGTATTTTGCTTATTGGATTTTCTTTCTTTCTTTCCAGTGCAGTAAATCACAAAATAACACAGATTCATAGACTCCAGATCATGAAGAATATTGTCTGTTCCTCATTTTTGCACAATACTAATCCAAACCAGAACCTTTCAGCTGTGTCTGCTACATCTTACTATTGTATCATCCAGATAATTTTGGATAATTATAAAAGGTCAATTGTGTAACTGGGTTTTAAAAAAGAGTCAAAATAGGTTTTCCGTGGATTTGCATGTGTGTCAGGCAGTATAATGAGCTGGTCGTTCAAAATTTCAACTATTTCCTTTGAGCAGAGAATTACTTAGCAATTATAATTTCTTCAAGATATGCTGTCCCATATGCTTGCAGTCATTTAGCGTGTGTGCTCCTGAGATTGGAGACTTGTAGCCTCAGCAAAATCTGAGTATGCCAGTACTGCTTGAGTGCCTTGTCAATGGTATAAAAGGAGGGTCAAGACAGGTAATATCCAGTTCCTGTCAGCTACTTTTCTGTGGAAAACCCCTCTCCGGTAGTATAGTAAGAAAATAAGGTAGATCATAAATGCACATCTGTAAAAACAGTTGGAACTCCAACCACAAGCAACTTTCTTTTAATTTCTGAGTGCTTGTCCCTGAAGGTGTTGCTAGCTAGTAATTCCAGTAGTGATGCTGTGTAACAACCAGTATGGCCAGGGCTAACTTTGGAGACTCCTCCAGTGGATGGGAGCTGTAAAACCATCCTGCTGATCATGGGATTGTTCCTGAATTCCCTTGTGGTGTCTCAGGGCTCTGTGTTGGTTACCAGATGCCCTGATGGAGACAGTGTCAGGTTGTTAAGGTAAGCTGGTGGGATGTACCTTGGAGACAATGGCAGAGATCTGTTCTCACAAATTCTTTCTCTCTCAGTTACTTACTCAATGCCTATGAAAATAGATTTGTCCTTGCCAAAATTTAGTTGAAGTATTTCCTTGCTGGTGTCATCACTTCTAGAAGGTGATTGTTTTATTTTTTTTTTAAATCCCCTTAGTTTACCACATTGTCATCTCATCTTGTATTACTGTTCCAATTCCTTGTTCCTTGAAAGGAACTGTTGGGGTAAAATAGGATACCATTTTTGGTCTAGATAAAAATCCAAGCAAATGTAAATACGTTATGCTTGTGATGTTTGTGTTATCATTGGGAACTGGAACAGGCTGCCCAGGGAGGTGGTTGAGTCACCTTCCCCGGAGATGTTTAAGACACGGGTGGACGAGGTGCTAAGGGGAATGGTTTAGTGTTTGATAGGAATGGTTGGGCTCGATGATCCGGTGGGTCTCTTCCAACCTGATTATTCCATGATTCTATGATTCTATGATTTACTGATAGTAAATTCACGATGTGTTAAGTAAAATGTGAAACCTGAAAAATCATGTTGATACAAGTATGTGCATGTACTTGATATAATTTCGTACTTTGGTCCTAGTATTATGCTATTTCATAATCCTGTGGCAACAACTCCAGAATAAATACAAAAAGCTCTTAAATTTTGGAGGGGAAAAAGTCAAATGTTTTTGGTTATAAAACATGTCGTAAAGCTCCCAAGCTTGCCCTTTATGTTAACTAGAGCCCAGTGACTACAGAAGATTTTATGAAAACTTTGTATTGAGTGATGACTGTAAACAAAGTCCATTTTGTACAGACTTTTTGTTAATCAGAATTCCCAGTCCAGGAATTCCTGGATGTAAGCCCAGGCGCCTCAGATGCAAGACGTCTTAGGTTCTTAAGATTTTAGATTAAGTGTGACAATTATTGAGAAGATCAAGAAACTTATTTCAGGTACTGAAGTTTTTAACTAGATTTGTGTTTATTTTAAATTTTGTTCCGCTCTGAGTATCAGTATAATCTGAAAGTCACTGCTGTACTCTTTGTAGCATTTTGGATGGTAATTTTGTCTTCTAAAGCTTCCTGGTTTTATGTAACACCTTCATATCCTATTTCTGTGGTGCAAGCGTTTTTTATTGGAGCTTTGACACGGGTTAACTTTTTTCTGTGCACATGTACACATACATGACACACCTGTGTATGCATCACTGCTCCCAACGAGATCCTGTTTCAGTAGGTCATCAGATGTTGAATTCATGATGCTTACATGGATGTATATCAGCTCTTAACAGAAAGGCAAGAGAAAGTTCACCTGACGGTAGTTTTTTAAAACAAAAAAAAATCCATGGCTCCGTTCTGAGGCTAAAATTGGATCTAAAAAAATTGTCTGAGCTGAAAGCGAAGCTGTTATGCGCAACAACTTCAGCAAAGAAAGATGATATCTTTCTTTTCCTTTGCAGTTAAAGATCTAATTGTTTGTGGTTTAGGGTTGTTTCTTCATTTTTATGTTCATCTCTTTCTACAGCTGCCTTTCACCATGGGAAATGGCATTCATGGTTTGGCATTTGACTTGGTAACTGTTTCAGAGTATTTGGCCCAGAACAAACACGATAGGGAAAACGGATATAAGGATGAAGCGAGGAAAGCAAAGTTTCCTCCAGGACAAAGTTCATTACTGCTGTCAGCTTAAATTTTTTGGGAAATACAACATGGATTGTACCATGTTATCTTGTAAAATCGAGTGATGTAGTAAGAAATACCAAGATTGTGCTTTCAGTTGATACATGAGGTTAAGGATAGTAGTAGGACTAAAGCTATGATCAATTTTGAGCCATGGAGCACAATATACTTCTATGAACTACAGCATGTTTGAATCCAAGATGCAGAATACTCTAAAGAAGTAAGCCAGCATACACATGACCAAGCAGTGCATGGTCAGCTTTAAAAAGCAGTGCACAAGAAGTTTTGGTACCTGTAAATGTCTGGGCACACTGCCTGCTGTGCATTGAATTCCTCCTTTGCTGAAACCTGAAATATGTACATTTATATCAAATATAGTCTAAATGGATGTACAGCTTTAATATGAAACTATTTTCATGCTGCCTTATATTGATTAAGTTAAGTATTTTAAATTTAGTGAGTTAATTCATTCTGCACAATACTCACTTGGGCTTAATGAGTAACTGTTTTTGTGGTAAGCCTCCGAATAAAATTATTTTATATATTGAATATTTTATGCATTTTTTATAATGTGTACATTTTTCAGTTAATTTAAATCCTGTTGTTTTGCAGATTCAAACAGTGAATGCTAGTGGTATTGAACAGTTAATATTCCTTGACTGCATTCCTCCCTTCTTCTGGGGCATGCTTGTTGCCAGTTGAAGTAGGTGGAAGGAGAAGTCTCAGTCCTGAGACTTAGTTATATATATTTAGTGCTTGGTAAGACAAAAAGGAGAAATCAACCCATTGAAAACCACTTTTTCTTTACTTTTTTTAGTCAGCTTCTGGACTCCTGCTTTTGTCAGGAAGAACTGAAAAGCATTAGTAAGCATCTAATAGAGAAGTTCTCTCCCCACAGCCGAACACAGAAGAGGAAAGTGGAATGCAGTGGTGTTATTCCAGGACTCTATCCAAATGAACCAAGTCCAATTTTAGCTGAGAAAAGGGAAGTTGTTTGGATATCTACTCAGGATGCTGACCTTTATTTGTGAGAGAGTTGGCATCAAAATTGAAAGGTGGCTCAAACTTCCACAAAGCTTGTACAGAGTATAACTAATTCCATCTGGAAATGGACAGCATGTTTAAGCAACATATTCTGTGTGTGTACACAATCACTTAGAGTGTCGCTATTTCAATGAAATTATTTTCTAAGTGTTTTTTTTCTCGAATCAGCAGAGCTTTACACGTATGGAGAAGAGGTCTGCATCCATATGGATTTGGTTATCTTAGAATAGCTAAATTATTTCTGCACAAGAAAGAAATGAGTATATGCACTGGCTAAGATGGAACTGATCCAGTGTCTTGTGTTTGCTGAGACTTACTGGTGTTCGCTGGTGTGATGTTGCATGTTTTGTGTGTGCCCTGGTTCTAACTTCATCCTGAGCAGGCTTACTATTCATGTAGGAAGGTGTTTTATTTTTCTGCTTCTTATTTTCAGCAAGCTGAATCAGCAGGCTGCAGCTGTGTAAGGCCAGCTGGGGCCACGCACACTCTAGAGCACTGATTCTTCCTGTACGTCACGCCTAGTGTGAGGTGATGTTGTTCCTTTGTGAAAACAGCTGATGTCGTAGGCCACACATGCAAAATGGCCTGATTTTAGGAACCTTGTTCTAAGGCATCAGATGGTTGGAAATCATGTGCTCTCTCACGCTTACACAGTGCTTCAGTTCCATGCCTGTCTTGCCTTTTCACATACCCTCATCTATAAGCCAGGTTTCTAAAACTTTTGAATGGAGGCATGTGTTCAGTTGACAGGAGGTAGTTCTTTGTTGTGGTAACTTTCATTTTGCAGTATTATTGTTTTAACACTGCTAAAATAGGAATAAGAATGCTTGTATGTTTACCAATGAATCCTTGTTCAAATTTTCTTAAGATTGACTTTCTAAAATAAAAACAGTGGGTAAATGCCTAATAAAACAGTAGGTGAATGCTTGAGCTCCTTAGTTTTGCTATTATACACCTACTTCTAGGCACTAGTCTAAACTTGAAAAGTAGGACTGAGTTTATATCTGCATAAGTGATATGAAATCAAAATGCAACTGAAAGCAGTGATGATGATATAACCTCCATCAGGATTGGTTCGTTCTGCTTTCTCAGTATAACTAGATCTTGCATTTTTATAACAACGTGTAAGCATATCAGTATATATGAAAGCTTTTTCTTGGTATAGTTAAAGGAGTATATCCAATCTAGACCTAATCCTACTTAAAGATTTCTTATCTAAATATTTATTATAGAATCATAGAATCACCAGGTTGGAAGAGACCCACCGGATCATCGAGTCCAACCATTCCTATCAAACACTAAACCATGCCCCTCAGCACCTCGTCCACCCGTGCCTTAAACACCTCCAGGGAAGGTGACTCAACCACCTCCCTGGGCAGCCTCTGCCAGTGCCCAATGACCCTTTCTGTGAAGAATTTTTTCCTAATGTCCAGCCTAAACCTCCCCTGGCGGAGCTTGAGGGCATTGCCCCTTGTCCTGTCACCTGTCACCTGGGAGAAGAGGCCAGCACCCTCCTCTCTACAACCTCCTTTCAGGTAGTTGTAGAGAGCAATGAGGTCTCCCTTCAGCCTCCTCTTCTCCAGGCTAAACAACCCCAGCTCTCTCAGCTGCTCCTCATAAGACCTGCTCTCCAGCCCCCTCACCAGCTTTGTTGCTCTTCTCTGGACTCGCTCCAGAGCCTCAACATCCTTCTTGTGGTGAGGGGCCTAGAACTGAACACAGGATTCGAGGAGTGGTCTCACCAGTGCCGAGTAGAGAGGGAGAATAACCTCCCTGGACCTGCTGGTCACGCCGTTTCTGATCCAAGCCAAGATGCCATTGTCCTTCTTGGCCACCTGGACACACTGCTGGCTCATATTCAGTTGGCTGTCAACCAACACCCCCAGGTCCCTCTCCTCCAGGCAGCTTTCTAGCCAGACTTCTCCTAGTCTGTAGCACTGCATAGGGTTGTTGTGCCCCAAGTGCAGGACCCGGCATTTGGCCTTATTAAACCTCATGCCGTTGGACTCAGCCCAGCGGTCCAGCTTGTTCAGATCCCTTTGCAGAGCCTCCCTACCCTCCAGCAGATCGACACTTCCACCCAGCTTAGTGTCATCCACAAACTTGCTAAGGGAAGCCATCCTGTTGCTTGTGGCAATTTATCATAGTGATTTGTGAATGCTTTGGAAAATAACTAATTATTTTGGAGAAAAAAATGTATTTTTGGTCCTGGTTTAATCCTTCAAATAAAAAGCTATCTTGGAGACACTAGAGGTTTTAAATTATGAAAATACCATGTACCGGAGGGTGAATTTGTTTTGTGTAAATTGCGTAATACCTTCTGAAATAACCCCAAAACTGAAGTAACTTACGGATGTTTTTATTCTTTAGAAATGGAGGAACAGAATGCTGGACCTGGGATTGAAGCTTTGTAAAGGATTATGGGATTATACAGTGAAGAGCCAGCAGGCGGAATGCCCGAGTGACTGAAGAAAATGGGTGCTAATGCATCTAACTATCCTCACTCGTGTTCCCCAAGGGTAGGGGGAAATTCACAGGCACAACAGACATTCATAGGTAACTCTTTTCAGTTATCTTGTCACTTATATAAATTACTTGCTGGATTGTCTATGCGCTGGATTTGAATTGCTTGCAGTGATGTTATGCGGTGCTTTTATTTTCTAGGTCATCAGTTTGAATCCATTCAAGCTCAATCATGCATGAAATTCAGTACTGTCCAGGATCTGTTTGGCCTACGTGTGCAATGAGTTGATCTGCCATTTGCTAGTAAACAGATGCCAAGTAGTTGGGTTTTTTTAAACAGTTAAAAAGTGGTGGTTTTTGGATAATTAAACCACGCTTGTTTTGTCTGTTCAAAAGCAATTGCTATCTGTTAATACTATCTACCATTTTCTACTCTTCTTCTTTGGATTTTCTGTGAAACTGTTGGAACATGTAACGCTCTTAAAAATCAGTATTCATCATAGTATTGGTGTTGAGTCTAATATGAGTGAATTAGTTCCTTAGTGCTGGAGGGGATACCCCTAATAATGAGCCTGTTAAGATAATAAGCAGTCTTGAAGACAACTTTTTCTCCGATTCTTCTCCTGTTCCTGTAAACGAGGAATTGGGGTTCTAATTGTCCTAACAGTATTATTTACAAGCAAGGACCTTGCTTAACTGGAAACCTGAGTCGAAATGCTCTTAATTTATTTTCTCATGCCAGTCAGAACTGGGACAGGTATTACCTTTATGTACTTTTCAGTTCAGTACAAAAAGACCTCGGAGTAGATTTCAGTACTGTCGCGCTATAAATAATAAATAGTTACGTGATGAATCTTGAATAAGGCGTTTTTTGAGAAGATAAATCTTTTTCTTAAAAAAACCCAAAACCCAAAACCAACCCTGACAGCCTGAAGATCTTAGAAGTAAATAACATAAATACTTTATAAATTGTTTTTTCCTTTATGCCTTGGCTGGCAACACTGAATAAGTAGTTACTGATACTCAGTGTTACTTCTTTTCTTCACCACCACTGAAAGCACAGCGTTATCCTTAGCAGAGGACAAATGGACTTGCTTTGTGATTTCTCTTTTGTCTCAGCTTTTGTGACACTCCTAATTTTTGGAGATCTGAGTAGAGGACAGCCCAAAAGCTGTACGCGTAAAGACCTGTATTCTGGGTCTTTCTGTGTGGTGTTCTAGCATGTCAAGGAAGAACCTGTAGTAGTAACATCTTGGATATCCATTCTATGAAGTCCCCCTTATAAGTCCCCCACCCCTTCAGTGCATCATAACTATGAGTGGTAAAAGGTTTGCTCTGGTTTATATAGATGCTTTCTAAAATCACAGCCAAGATGTTTATATTATGTCTTGGTGATTTTTATCTGCCCCTGTACTGAACGAAGAGAAGCCCGTACAGACCTGGAAACAGGCAGATCTGCATGCTGAAATGCCTTTTGAGCACATTTGAAGAGGGTAGGGTTCCAAAGGCTGCATTAAATTCCCCGGAACCTTTCTACTTTGTTTGCAGAAGGTTTTGTTGATGCTCTTCAGTATTAAATTCAAAGTAGAAATCCATTATATAGTATGTCACGACAAATTTACCATTCCCCTATGGATCCCCTCTGATTATCTCTGGAAAAGTTGCATTTGCACTGCTTTGAGGAAGGTCCAAAAGCATGTGGCTGTCTCTTGTTAAGCGAGGCAAATGAGCATTTTGGTTAATATTCTTGCTGAAATCTTCTGATATTATGGTGGCACTTACATGAGTGTGCTAGTGGACTCTGTGTACTTCTTCCTGCTTTGTGGCATTTGGCTCTTTCTCATCCTGACTCTTGTTTGGATGATTGGTTTGGGTAGCTGTCTCAGTAGAAAACAGATATGTCCTCAAATCAATAGCTGAGGTTCTCATTACGTGTCAGAACAATGATGTTTTAATGTTAAATCAACTTTTACGGATTTTTTTTGTTGTTGTTGTAGAAGGCATTAAACCAGCCACAAAGCAGAACTGGAAGTGCAGGGACTAGAGTTACAGCTGTATAATATGTATCAGTTGCCTTTTTCCTAGAAGCTGGATAGCAGCCTGTGGGGTTGTTTGCTTTACTGTTCAAGTGCTGCACCATGTTAAACTGTAAATGTAGGGTAAATATTAAAAGCTGAGAGCTGATGTGACAAAGCGCAGTAGTTACATAGGAGGAGCTCCCATGTTAGTTGACTTAATGGTGAATTTGCTTACAGCTCATGAAGGAGATATATTGGTAAAAATAATGCAGTACTTTAATGTAAAAAATACTTTTGTCTTAGCAAAAGCTTAACGAGCCATCTCTTGCTGTTTTGTCTACAGCATTCAGGAGGAGGACTTCACACCATTTTCTAGGGTGGTACATCTGTTCAAGATGTTTATTTTTAAATAGAGCTATAGAATTAGATTTTAAAACGTGTAGGCGTGTGGAGGACTAGACAGATCCCATTATTCATTGTCAAGTGCCCAAGTAGTTTCTCTTGGCAGTCATCGGTTTCTTGTAAATATTTATTGTTCAAAGCTAGGTGAGGTCTAGGGGCATGGAGTAGCTATTGATTTTTAGTAACATTTAATAGATTAGTGCCTTTTAGTGTAGAAGTGGGGAATAAGTTTCTGTTGCCTACTTGTAATGCTGCTGCCTTGTGAAAGAATACAGGCAGGTCAAAAAGAGGCTCTTTGAAATTCTTCCTTTGAGTGATACAGAGCCACTAGCTCTGCTGGTTCATCTCTACTTATGTCTCTGGCAAAAAGCAGTTGTGTGGTTGCACTTTTATAGCAGTGTTTTATTTATTTGTAAGGGTTAACAGCACTATTTGCAGTACTTCTGAACTTAAATCTTTTAAGTAGCTTAGGCTACACATAGGTCTGAATGGTATTTTAGCATCTTGTGGTGACTCACGTGCAAGTAATGCCTCACAGCAGCCTTCAGGGAAGACAGAAACTGAGATTTCTGGTGTCCTAGTTTTCCTTTAGCGGAATGTAAGAGAATGTTCTGCATACTCAATTTGACATTAGAATCCAAAATACCTCGGATAGAATGAGCTGGCATGTTCTCTTGGAGCAGAATCATTAGAGAGTGACCAAAATGTAGTTATACTTGTATTGTGAAGTGTAACGGATACTCTTTAAATGGAACAGAGATTCTAGGCTTGTCTATCAGCAGGAGACTGGATCTCTAATTTTCTCTTGTAATACCTAGCACAGCATTTGGAAAGAATTTTTATGGTAGATTTTGCAGCACAACCTCTTTGTTGAATTTGTCTCGAGTTACTGCTGTTATGTTAACTTCAATTGATGTTTTTTAATGTCTTAAAATTTCAGTGTAACAACAGGTTGGCTGATCAAACAAAATTAACATGACTGAAATGGTTAGAGGTTTCTTTCCTTGAAGAAGGCAAAGTTTTTGTTCCCAATGTTTTCAATAATAGAGGAATTGTAAAACCGTTGTGTTACATGATTTGGGAGGGTCTTAAATTAGCTTGGTGGAAAAGCCAACATATAAGGTTACTTAGACTCATCAAGGGTTGAATAATGAAACAATTTACAGAAACCTTAGATTGCTGCAGTTGCTGTGTTCTAAAATACAACTTTGAATTGCTCCCATGTCTTTGGAGTTTCAGAATTACTTATCTGAAATAACATGTTAACCAAAAGCACCGTGTTTTGACAGACTGGCCATAACATCCCTGTGAAAACAGCATAGGAAAAATAGCATTACATCAAATCTAGCTGAAACAAATGGAACTGTGAGGGAGTAATGATGGAACAGGTTATAAAAGGCTCCAAAAACTTTGCTACTTGGATGTGCTTTGAACTTAAAGATGCAAAAAAGGCAACTAGTAGTGAAGCTACACAAGTGAACTAATGGTAACGTGTTAACTACTCCCAAAAGAGAATGGACAAATACTATTTCAGATCAACCTGCGGTTGTTATTAGTCTGTATACCACTTGCATGTGTTTTCTTCTGCGTTTCTTCACTTTGTGAAAATGCTTGAATCATAATGCAACTTTTCTATAAATTATTTTTGAGGGGGCAAATAATAATTTGTATACTTCATTTGTATAATGCTCTCTTTAAGACATGTTTGATGATAAGCTACCTAGATTCTCCATGTTCTTTTAAATGTATACACAAATTAGGCTATTTTCCACAGAACTATAGATGCTGTTTTATGTGTTTGTCTTTTGGCATTACTTGATTGTGAGATGGCAGGATTTTTAATTTCTTGTTAAATTTACATTGAAAATTAATTAATTGTCCTTAATTTCTCTGATATTTTTTGGTACTGTGTTCTTTTTTTTCCTTTATTCTTGCGACTTTAACTGTCTGATGCCAGGTATACTTTTCTTGTTGAAACAACAGTTAATGACAGAAGAACAGCATTTGAAAAACACTTTGAAGGGGGGGGGTTGGAGGACGTGCTAATATTTGACTGGGAGCACACAAGTTTTTAAAAAGGCTGTATTTTTAAAGGCTTATAATTAATACAATGACATGTGTAACATTATGACTGCGGTGTTCTCTTCCTGCTTAGGTAAGTGTGCCATCTGTTAGAGAGCTACAACAACTGGTGCTGCTTGGTTCTTAAAATTGAGTAATTTTTGAAAAAGAAGCATAAACTTCATAGATTGAAAAACAAATAATAAAAAAAATCTTGTTCTTAATGGCCAGAAGAGACTTCAGTCAGGTTTCCAACTTGCTGAATTATCTGATCTGTGGAGAAGTAAAAACTGTGTAAAGTGCAGAAACATTGGTGACTGTTTGGGTGTGATGGACCTTTCTTTTAAATGTAAGGAATAAATGTTTTCAATTTTCGTTTTTGCCTTCAGGGACATCATCCTACTCTCACCAAGGTTACGGCTGTGAATCAAAGCTGTATAGCCTTGACCATGGCCATGAGAAACCTCAAGACAAGAAAAAGAAAACCTCTAGCCTTGCCACCCTCAAAAAGAAATTCATTAAGCGTCGGAAATCTAGCCGATCAGCTGATCATGCCAAGCAGATGCGTGAACTCCTGTCAGGCTGGGATGTCAGAGATGTTAATGCATTAGTAGAAGAATATGAAGGGACCTCAGCCTTAAAGGAACTTTATCTACAAGCTAATTTGGCAAGACCAGAAGCCAGGACGCTACAAAAAGACATGGCTGAACTTTATCAGTACAAATACTGTACTGATGTAGACTTAATATTTCAAGAAACGTGTTTTCCTGTGCATCGTGCGATACTGGCGGCAAGATGTCCGTTTTTTAAGACGCTGCTTTCTTCCTCACCAGAGTATGGGGCTGAAATAATAATGGATATTAATACAGCTGGCATAGATATGCCTATGTTTTCTGCTTTGTTACACTACCTTTATACGGGCGAGTTTGGAATGGAGGATTCAAGATTCCAAAATGTTGATATCCTTGTGCAGCTTAGTGAAGAATTTGGAACACCAAATTCCTTAGATGTTGACATGCGTGCACTCTTCGATTACATGTGCTACTATGATGTGGTTCTTAGCTTTTCATCCAACTCTGACTTAGTTGAAACTTTTGGTGGAAGTCAGAACTGTCTAGATGAAGAGCTCAGAGCTCATAAAGCTATTATTTCATCACGATCACCATTTTTTCGTCACTTGCTGCAGAGAAGGATACGAACTGGTGAAGAAATCACAGACCGAACTCTACGAACTCCAACTAGAATTATATTGGATGAATCTATCATACCAAAAAAATATGCTAAGGTCATTTTAAACTGTATGTATACAGATGTCGTGGACCTCTCAGTTTTGCACTCCAGCCCTTCGGTGGGCAGTTTAAGTGAAGTTCAGGCTCTTGTAGCAGGAAAACTAAACATGACTAGGGCTGAAGAAGCTATGGAGCTTTATCACATAGCACTGTTCTTGGAGTTTAACATGCTTGCACAAGGTATGTAATACTGTCCTTTTTGTAGGATATACACCTATTTAGAACAATTTTTTAGCTGTTTTGCAGTTAAGTATGCCTGAATCTTGCTGTCAGTGGCTGACAATTCCTTTAAGAAAAGAAATTTAGTTTCTGTCTCTAAGTGTAGATAATGCATCTGTGTCTTCTAGGAACAGGAGAAATGCCATGTGAGAGCATCTGACTGTATTGCTCATCGTTACTGAAGTGTGCTATTAATGTCAAATATATATAGCGGGTCTTGATGTTTCTGATCTTTATATACTTTCATTTTTTGCTTGTGAACAACAGGGAGAGGATACAAGAGGTGCTTGTTGAGAGGAGAAAATATTTAGATTTGTTTTGAAGTTTCCCTATATGTTAACAAAGCTGTAAACTTGAGTGATTATTTCTATGTTTTATGTCGAAGGGGTACACCAAACCTACAGTCTTGCTGTTGTAAGGTAACTTTAAATGGCTTAATAGCAGTTGTCTCAGGTTGTGAGTATCTACTACTTGATTTACTGAAGACAGGGGCAGTCAATGTTTTCAGACTTAAAGTTTAGAAAGCTTCATTTCTGCCCATTACTGTTCAAGATCCCTGGAATATTGATAATGTACTTCCTGCACCTGGAGGCTGGCCAGAGTTATTGCAGGCTCTGGCGAGGTGTAACAGCGTGGACCAGTGAAAAACTAATAACTCTTGTGGTGACAGGAGCTTTACTTGCTGTTTCATCTGTTCGGTGTTTGAACTATTTTGTAATTGTATTATACATAATGGGATATCGCAGGTGCTTCAGACCTTTCTGGTTGGGGGGATGAGAATTTAGTTTTGAGCTGAGAAATGCAGAAAGGATGTGATTTGTTTAAGTTAGTTTAATTTTTTTAAGACAATAACTTTTTACGGTATATCCGTAACTTCTAGCTATCAAATGAAAATCATCAAGATTTAAATCTTATAAAACTATCAAGTAGATTCTAGACAGGAAACTTCTTAAAGAATGGGCAGGAAAAAGCATACATATGCTTTGCAGGAAGAGATCATACTTGGGATGTGTTCAGTTAATAATTATATCAAACTGTGTGATAAAGATATGGGGAAACTAATTGGAACTGTTTGTCTTCTGTAGAGGTTGGTATTAAGAAAGCAGTTTTCAGGTGATGCTGAAAGCTGGAAATAATCCTGCTGCAGTAAAACTGACAGAAAACAAAGGAGCTCGGTTTTCTGAGTTATGTTGCTACAGGAATGCGGATGAAGTGGTCTTAGGCTCAAAATCATCATAGAGCAGCCCAGGTTGGAAGCGGTCTCGAAAGATCATCTGGTCCAACCTTCCGTGGGAAAGAGAGCTTAGCTGAGACTGTTGAATCATAGAATCACTAAGGTTTGAAAAGATCTCTAGGATCCTCAAGTCCAACTGTCAGCCCAACGCCACCATGCCTACTAAACTGTGTCACAAAGTGCTGCATCTACACGCTTTTTGAACATCTTCAGGGATGGAGACCCCACCACTTCCCTGAGCAGCCTATTCAAATGCTTGACCGCTCTAAGGGTAAAGAAATTTTTTCTAATATCCAGTCTAAACCTCCCCTGGCACAAATAGAGTCCATTTCCTCTCATCCTATTGCTAGTTGCTTGTGAGAAGAGACCAACACCCGCCTCACTACAGCCTCCTCTCAGGTAGCTGTAGGGAGCGATAAGGTCCCCCTTCAGCCTCCTCTCGTCCAGGCTAAACAGCCCCAGTTCCCTCAGCTCTTCCCCATAAGACTCGTTCTCCAAAACCTTCACTAGCTTTGTTGCCCTCCTGTGGAGGCACTTCAGCACCTCAACATCCTTCTTGTACTGAGGCGGCAAAAACAGTATTTGAGGAGCAGCCTCACCCAACACACTGTCCACTCACACCTTGAAAGCCTCCAGTGATGGGGGCTATGCCATGTCCCTGGAGACGTTGTTCCTGTGATTGTTCTCACTAAAAAAATGTTTTCTATCAACATGTTTCCCAGTGCAACATGTACACGTTGCCACTTGTTCTCTCCGTGTAGCTTCTTGTGAGAAGAAAGCCTCTGTCCTCTGCCCTTTATGTGCTGAATACTGTGGTAGGGTCCCCATGACCCTTCTCCAGGGAGAAAACACCTAATTCCTTCAGCCTTTCCTTGTAGGGCTGATCACCAGACCTTCAGTCATCTTAGTGAGACTCCTTTGGATCCTCTCTGGTCTATCTGCATCTTTCTTGGTTTTGTCGTTGTTCCTCTCTAAGGCAACCAAGAAACTTAATGTTGAGTGGAATGCAGAAGTTGCAAAAAGCTTTACTGTAGTTGAAACTGCAGCGCTAACTAAATTCATTCCTATGCAATACTTGCAAGTTAATAGTACTTGAGAACTTGGCAATTCAGTAGATCAGCTGAAGCAGGAAAGGAAATAAGTGGAAATTAAAAAGGTGATAAAAGTGTACAGTTTCTCAGCTTTGGTGCATGTGCATATACAACTGCTAAAAGGATTTGGTGTCTTCAGGGAATACTGATGCAGGAATTAAACTGTGAATGAACCCCTCAGTAAGACACTGAATAATTATGCGCTGTTTGATAAGTGAACAGGGTGTAGTTTTTTCCCTCAGATTGGGAATTTAACCTGGAACAACTATGACCTGCAGGTGCTCTGATGAAGCAGTGTAAGCTATGTCAAAGCAGGTAAGCAGTGATAGGGAGCTTCAAAGAGAAACTTAGGGTCACTTATATATGGGAAAATGGCTTTTGTTTTCTAGGTCTTGGAAAATGCTGAAAAACAGAACTGATGTTTTACTTGATTATGAATTTCATTATTTCCACTCACTTTACATTCAGCATGCTTGGATCGGTGAGCCCTAAAATGACGCTTTTTTCAGTGATGTACTACAGACTGGTGCTGCTCTGGAATATATGACTGGGAGGAGGTAGAGGGATGCAGTGGCCTTCAGAGGTCTTCTCTGCTTTTGCTGGTAAATCTCTGTCAGACTGCAAAAGTGGTGAGGTTTTTATAGGTAGGGGAGAAACGCAGTAAAATCAGGCTAGGGCTGAAACTTATCATCCAATGCTAGCAAATGTAACCTTGGCACTCCTTCAGGTAATCAAATTATTGATACTAACTTGAACTGTTTAGGATTTTCCAAATTGGTGCTGTGTTCCCTAGCTACAGGTGAAAGCAGCAAGCAGCCTGTAGAAAATCTGTATGTGCCAGTGAAATTAGTATCTAATAGTTTCATACTTTATTTGCTGAGTTCATGTTTAAGATCATGTATCAGAAATGCCGTGACCAGCAGGTCCAGGGAGGTTATCCTCCCTCTGTACTCGGCACTGGTGAGACCGCTCCTCGAATCCTGTGTTCAGTTCTGGGCCCCTCCCCACAAGAAGGATGTTGAGGCTCTGGAGCGAGTCCAGAGAAGAGCAACAAAGCTGGTGAAGGGGCTGGAGAACAGGCCTTATGAGGAACGGCTGAGAGAGCTTGGGTTGTTTAGCCTGGAGAAGAGGAGACTGAGGGGAGACCTCATTGCTCTCTACAACTACCTGAAAGGACGTTGTAGAAGGGAAGGTGCTGGCCTCTTCTCCCAAGTGACGGGGGACAGGACAAGAGGGAATGGCCTCAAGCTCCGCCAGGGGAGATTTAGGCTGGACATTAGGAAAAAATTTTTCACAGAAAGGGTCATTGGGCACTGGCAGAGGCTGCCCAGGGAGGTGGTTGAGTCACCTTCCCTGGAGGTGTTTAAGGCACGGGTGGACAAGGTGCTGAGGGGCATGGTTTAGTGTTTGATAGGAATGGTTGGACTCAATGATCCGGTGGGTCTCTTCCAACCTGGTTATTGTATGATTCTATGATTCTAAGATATTGGTGCTGTGCTGACACTTAAAAATTGTTCTGGTATAATCTTATAATCAAAATTAAAAGGAAGCCTATTTGATCAGGGAAAACTGTACGCCTGCCCTTGAATAACAGATCACTTGAAGTATGGGCTTTAGTAGTGGCTACCATTCTTGTTGCAGCACTTTACAATAAGGCAGGATAAAGTACTATGGTTATAATTCACATGAGGTAGATCTCTCGTTTCAGTAGTGTCCCTCCTGTTCCCTGATTTCATAGCTAGCTTACTTCTGTGCTGGAAGCTGTCAAACATCTGACTTACAGATGTTAAACAGAGAAATGGTAGAAGAGCGAGCATTGCATAGGTGTTGGAGGCTGCTGAGCAGGCAGTTCCCCAGGAATTCTCTCAGCTTGTTCCTCTTGACAGTGTTTTTCTACGCTGTGCTGCAGGTGTCCAGTTATGTCCAAGTTCTGCCTGATTCCATGAGTTGGCTTTTGCAGTAGCTGATGTCTTAAGCTGCTTCTCTAGATTTCGGTTCAGTCATGCTAGGCAATGGCTAGCTTGCTAAAGCTTGTTTCCTTGGTTTCCTAGGAGGTATTTTGGGCTTATTATACGTAAGTGTTGATATTCTTTCCAACACATCTTGCTCACTTTTACTTAGTTTTGGCTGGGTATTTGTAACTGAGTGTTAAGTGAAGTTGATGTATTTAAAAGCTTCTGATCAACTGTTTGTATTTTCAACAGACTTTAGTTTGATTTGTCTTCAGGGACATTTCTAAGTATCCAGATGTTGTAATTTGTCTTCAGTTTCAGCAGATAATTAGGCCTTGACTCTTTCTATGGAAATCTTCTTGTTCTTAACACAGTGATACTTCTTTTTCTGGCTGTTGTATTTTAATATGTGGTTTCCCTATGTCAGTGATAGTGTGAGCACATGCTATCAATCTTTACTGTTCAAGTCAAGTGAGACTGTTAAGAGTTTACTCTGGCTTCAGCTTGATTAATTTCAGCTGATGATTGTCACTTATCTTCCAAGAGAAATTGAATTGGATCTTTGAATGAACTAATTTGAATAAATGAACTAATCAGCAAGCATATCTCATCTAAAGAGCTGATCATACTGAAACTCATTTGTACCTAATAGGGCAGAGACTTTATTAGAAAGGCTGCAGTGTTTGTTAACAATCAAAAAGAGAAACTCTTCACAGCTGTCACAGAGCCTGTGAGGATTAGAGCCCTCTCCAGGAGATTCAAACACATCCCTTAATGGAACATTTCTGTGCTCTGCCTGCTGATTTCCATGCTCTGTGCCTGCTTTTGTGTCATCATGCTTCTTTGCTCCTCTCTGTCAGCTGTACTGGTGTGATTGTTTTAACACATTAGCTCACGCAGATGGAGTTTAAGATCACTTATTCATTCCTCTTCTGCAGCACAGTTATTAAAACCAGATCAGTTCCCTAGTCCTATACATCATGTATCGTTAAGGCAGTTCCCCCTTATGGTCTTACTGCGTTGCCACGTCCACTGCTGTTGCAGAGAAGTTTGACTTCAGGTATCCTAATGTTATTAGATATTTGTGTTAAATATACGAGTCCTCTTCAGCCTCTTGGCCCTGTTCCTTACTGCCATGCCGTGTCAGCCTCACTGAGGTAGTAGTAGAGTATGGTTGAGTCACCATCCCTGGAGGTATTTAGAAGACAGGTAGGTGAAGTGCTTAGGGGTATGATTTAGTAGTGGACAGGTATGGTAACTCAATGATCTCAAAGGTCTTTTCCAATCTAACAATCCTGTGCTTTTCTGATGCAGGTTTTTTGATCCTGGGCCTCTGTGAAATAGTTTTGCCTGGGAACCTTTTTCTGCCTACTGCTTCCAAAAAGTCTTTTGAAGCAAAATTGACAAAAAAATAACTTCCTTTCAGACTTCTTGCTTTCCT
This sequence comes from Phaenicophaeus curvirostris, assembly GCF_032191515.1. Lineage (NCBI taxonomy): Eukaryota > Metazoa > Chordata > Aves > Cuculiformes > Cuculidae > Phaenicophaeus > Phaenicophaeus curvirostris. Next base: position 52,584,888 of record NC_091396.1, on the reverse strand, counting down.
TTTATTTTTAGGTGTTGACTTTACCCTTGTCAAGAAAAAGAAGCAAGAAACTATTTTAAAGCCATATTCAGTAGTGCAGCCTTTGATCTAGAGGCAGATATCACCCGACATCAAAAGTACCCTTGATCTCGGCAGGACTGAAATACTGAAATGCTAGGAAGCCCACGGTACCTGTATTAGATACACACAGATGTATTATGGGAAGGTTAGAGCAAGTGTGTCAGTTACGTATCAGTGCAGCAGGAATGCTCAAAGGAACTAGTCTAGCACTTATGAATTTAAAATAAATTGAATATGATGAAGTAAATATTAACATAATTCTATGAACCTGAGATAACAGGTGAGAAATTATTGCTTAGGCTTTATATTATGGAGTTGAAGACTGGAGAAAGCAGAAAGTGGAAAGGGTCTTCCTTAGAGCAGTTATGTCTTATCTTATGCAAAGATAAAGATTTTGACTGAGATGTACAACTGGTCACATAACTATGATATTTCAAACATATATTTTGCAGGGAAATAGATGTGTTCACTATTTTCAGCTAGTGCTTTCAGCCACCTGTGTTCTGTGTATGGCTTAAGTACTCCACAGTGGTGACAGGCAGCAATGCCTCTGAACATCAGCTCTTCCTCCCTCAGCCCTTCATTGTTCCCATGTTAAGTTCTTCCCTTTGGTTTGTTTTGGTTGAGTTAGCAGCTTTTTGTTTCTGACCTGCAATTATTTTCTGTTTATGCTGGATCAGCTATACCGCCTGCCACTGCTGCTGAATGTGCTGCTTAAGGAATGCTGAACCCCAGTCGAGGGCTGTTATCAGGTGATGGCTGCAAGAAGCTAAAGATGTAGATGCAGATTTTGCGTTTCCTAAATTTGTGGTTTGCATGTGGCAGGAGCGGAAAAGTTAATTTCTTTTTGTTGTTCGGGAGAGAAAACCTTAAAGAGCCTTTCCCACAAATATTGAATGCTTTAAACATTTAACAATTACCTTGCATTTTTGAATAAGCTGATAACTTCAGAAATCCAACTGTTAGTATCTTGGAATGTTTAACAGCTTTAGAACTGATGTATCGTAAAGGCAAATATTTCTAAATTACACGAGTTGCATTGTTTTTTGTCTGCTCCCTCATTAAATATTTCGAATGGCTAGATAATACACTGTGTTTCGTTTGCAATAACTTACTGAGTTTCCACTGTGGAAGGATGGTTAGCATAACACAAAACCTCCACCTGATCTAACCTTCAGATAATATTTTATTCTTGCTTTAATGGTTAATCTGAAGTGCTATAAAGTCTTCAGCTTTGTATTTGAACATAACAAAAAGCAATACTGTATCCTTTAGCAGTGCTGTAATATATGCATGTTGAAGTCTGTGTCTCAAGGATGGGAGTAAATGAATGTTTTAAAATTTTGTGCTTGGAAAAAACAGAGGGATTAAAAATACCTCAAAAGAGGTATTGAGCTTAGAAATAAAATTCAACAGTGTTTGACTTCTAATGTCCATCAAGTCCTTCTTGATCTCAAGTGCTACTTAAGTTTTTTTCCGCAGAACACACTGCATGTTCACGTAACCAAAACTTGTGTGCTTCAGAGTTCTGAAGTGTGGAAAATAATCCATGTGCAAGTTGCAGGCTTGGCATCAGTTGTCTATTAACTTAATCTCCATTTAAAGATTTTTTTTTTTTAAATAATTTGTGGAGGAGATGGAAAAGAAAAGCCCCAAAATGTCAAGAAGCTAGGAACCCGTAGCTTTCCTTCCAGATAGAGAACATGGTGCTGCCAGGATGCAATAAATACTAATAAACTGGGAAAGCTGGGCTGCATCCAGACGCTGAACAAGAGCAGTTGTCCACAAGACATTTATAGGAAAGTAGAGGTGGTTGCAGCTGCTGCTTATGTTATAATCGGTTAAAAAGGTGTGATTTCTTGTTTGTGCTATGTAAATCTTCTGACTTGCTCTCACTATTTCTATAACTGTTTTGCCTACTGCTGCAGACAACCTGATTTCCTATTGCCTTGTCTAAAGTTCTTTGAGGTCACTTGAGTCTGGCACAGGTTGTTTGCCTGTCAAAAGTAATGCATTTGCGTCCTTGTTTCTGTTCTCTGTGCTGGCAGTAGGGTGTGTGCTATTGGCAATCTAATGTTGCTGGAAGCAGGACTAAAAGAAATTGGTTGACTGCTTCATGGAGTGGCCACCCTAGCACCAGTGTGACAGTAGAGCAGGAGATGGCAACGGTCTGGTTTAATACCACTATGCAAGGGCTCCCACTGCTTTTAAGTGTAGGCTGCCTTCTAAAGAGTCCTTAACAAGTACAAGACATGTTTGCATCTTTGGCTCTGTAAGAAAGAGGCTGAACAAATGTTGTTGTCTTTTTTTTTTTGTCTCTTCCCGACAGAAGTTTTGTTAGAACAGCAAGGGAGCTCGCAGATGGGTGAGACGAGCATCTCTGGAACTTCCAAACATATTATAGTCCAGGCTAGCTACAGATCGTGCCTCTGACTGTTCTCTAAATGCCAGCAAATTCAAAAAGTATGGTTCCTAATTGCCGACATGATCTCTTCTGATGTGAAAAACTTAAAACTTTTATTAACTTCTAGACTTCAGTTCAGTGTCAAGATGAAATCTTAATACTTCTTTTTTTTTCTTGACTCCACTGATTTGTGTAAGTTTAGTGGGAGGTCTCCAACACAGGAAGAGTTAAATCAAGCTGACTGTTTTGTAGTAAAATCTTTGCCTAATTCCACTTTTGCTGATTGTGGAAGATGCCTGATTTGTGTTTCGTAGGTCTATCAACTGTCTTGATAAGATCCCAAGCTACTAGCTAGCATGCTAAACATGAGCTCAAGCTAATTCTGTTTGGAAGGGCTGTGGAATTGCATTTGAGAGAGAACTGGGGAAACAGAAGGGATTTGTTTATAGGGACCTATTGATATCCAGCAAAAGGAGTGCATAAAATAGCCTTGTTTGTCCATGTGATAGTCCTCTTCCATTTCTTTCACAGAAGCTTGTGGTAGAGCACTTTGGGACACTGCAAATGGATCTTGGAAAGGCTGTTGCTGCCTGAATATTATAAAATAGTACTCACAGGAGGAAAATGCTCTTTTCCACTGTGAAGAACAATATTATGGGTATTAGATGACTGCTTTTTTTTGCCAAGTGGCTGATTGTTAAAGCAAAAAAAAACTTCTGCCAAAGAAGAATAAAAAAATTGGATTCCTTCCACAGCTAGAACTGGTTTGCCTCAATTTATTTAGATGTTCAGAAAATACTTCAATTATTACATCGTGCTTGCTGCAGAAGAAATACTTATAATAATCCCACAGTCCTGATACATTGCTAAAATTACTTGCGAAAAGGACTGTTTCATTTGCTAGGGATCCTAAATGGGCTTTTCACCTGATGTCCTATTATTAGTAGATGTGCAATGATTAGACTTGCCAGAAGAATTGAGCCTGAGCTTCTCAGCTTCTATAAATTGGTGTCATTTCAGGGGGACGTAGTCATCTGCTGAAGTCGGCTTGTGAGCAAACAGAATAATTGCGTGCAAAATGTTGTGTTAAGATTTAGTAGGGCAGGACTTAGTGCAATGCAAAAGATGACCCTAAAGAGTTGTTTCAAACAACTGTGTTTCTTATTCAAGGAAGCAAACACCTCTTTTAAATGTACTGCAGTTGGTCATGGTTATCTTTCACTGGCCCTGACAGCTGTGCTGGTAGTCTAATGTTTTCCTACTTTGAGTCCCGAAGAGGAAGATAAGAGGAATTCACACAGCAAAGTTAAATACAATGTCAGTCATTAACTGTGTAAGTAAAAATGGATCCTGAATTGGAAAGCTTCAGACTTCCTTTACTCCTATTTCTAACATATGCTGAAGTGTTAGAGCTTCCTCTGTAAGGTAGGCGTTTTGGGTTTGTGTTTGGGGGTTTTTGTAGCACTTTCAGATTCTTGACCAAACTTTTTTTAAGACTTGAGTGATGTTTAGGCTCCTGGGGGTTGTCTTTCCCAACGTAGAAAGTAGTTTCTTTAACCTGTATCAATACCCAAGGAACGTATCTCAGAGCAGTTCTCATCCTCTCCTCTCATCTGTACCAGTGATTATTGGGCTGATGTTCCAAGTGCCTCTAGCCAATCTTTGTGTTATGCTCCCTGCTAACTTTAGACTAGTCCTCACCATGCATTTTAGAGGTCAATATCTGTAGTGAAGCATCTGTTCTTACTTGTGGTGGTAATAATATGTAACCTACTGGTAATAGGTAGCTCTGAGAAGTGCCCTGTTACTTCAGTAATGGTAAAGGACAAAGCGGATGTGTTGAAACATGACACAACACTTACTCCTTTGTTGAAAGCAAGTGGAGAATGTAATGTGGGGTGAATAGCATAATGCTGCCTTTAATGCATCATTCAGAAATGCTTCTTCAGAGGATGTGTGTATACACAGTCTTCCTTTTCTTAGGTGAATGAAGCATGTGAAAAGTAAGTTATCCAAGTGCTTGTTTAGGAAAGTTTATTTTAAGTAGGAACTGATTTAAATCTTATTACTGTTGGGGTTGGGAATTATTCCCATAAATTCTTTTAGAAAATAAATAGAAATTGTTTTCAAAACTATATATGCATTCAGACATATTCCTGGAATTTGCTGCAAGCATTCTCATTGAGCATTGACTTTATTTGTTATATTCACTGTAGGGATTTTTATATTTAAATTTAGAAAAAATTAATGGTTGAATAGCGTTCTCCTAATTAACATCCTGGCCTTTTTATAGTATTGACTAGAAGTGCATGTGTTTAATAGGACAGATAAATTTGTAACCTGCCTCATGTTTAAACTCTTGCTTCCAAGTACCTTCATCTTAACCTCATTGCTTAAGTTTCCCTTCTCAGTGATTTTGCTTCTAAGTAGCAGTTCCTTTGACAGATCCCCTTCTACTCAAATTAGCACATTCACTGGTTTCTACTTAACTCCTTAATGATTTGTCCTTTTCATTGTTAGTTGCAACAGAAATGGAGTCAACGTTTTTATTCTGTATGCAGGCCTGTGTAGAAAAGTAAGGTTTTATTTTAATTCTATTAATGGCTGCTAGCACGTCTCATGTGTATGCAACCAGTTCAAAAATAGGTCGTATCAGAAGAGCCTTTTTGATCTTTGTTTTGACAAACGTGAAGATCACCGTGCTAAATGCTTTCTTACTCAGCTTAGTCCAAGAGCTCAGTAATGAGATACAGTTCTCTAAACAACTGTCAAAGTTTAGTTTTTCAATATCCTTGGATCTGGGAGAAAAATGATGATGTATAAAAAGTAAAATAACTGCAGTGTAAGCATGCTGCTCTGAACTGTTGAGGACCTCCCATGGACATAAGCACAGTTGTAATTTTGTGGCTGTAGTGGGTTGAGACTGGAATGTATAATTCTAGAATAGGACTTCTTTTCTTTAAATTGCTGTCTTTATACTAGAAATAGTATTCTGTGTGTATGTAAACCAGATGTACAAATGAAATCATCAATATGCTGTTGGAGACTTCAAGTTATTGACATTCTGGTACTGTCTGTCTTAACTCAGTAACCCCAAGTACCCTTGTTTTCAGCCCTTCTGTAGTATATCTCTGCTCACTTCTTCCAAATCTGCTCCATCCCCTTTCAGGAGACTTATCCCCTGTCTCTTCTTCAGAAGACATATTTCATGAAAGAGTAAATCCCAATGCAGCAGTGGGTATGAAGAAACTGTAGCAGACTTGCCAGGAGTCAGAATACCTGCCTCTTGGTTCGCTTTCCCCTTGCCTGTTGGAGGAGGTGCTCCCTGTCTGGCATACTTTGTGCTTTGCTTGACAGGGAGGCCAGGGCGGTGGCCTAGAGCAGCCAACTGCAGCTTCCTGACTCAGAAAATGATGCTTTGCTGCCCTCATTCTGTGCTGAGTAGCTGAGTACCGACAAACATCACAGCTTTTGTTTCTGCTCCTCTGCATGGTCTTTCTCGGGAGGGTCTGTACACAAAGCTGTGTGGACAAAAATCCCACCTCTGTTACAGTTCATAGACTTCTGTGAATCCACTCTAAACCATAGTGACTCAAATTCAAATCTGCAGCTTAAAAATGTTTTAAACAGTCAAATAATATCCATTAACTGAAGGAGGTTCTAGTATGGCTGAGCTGGCTTTCCAGTTGTTCATCCAGGCATGACAGCAGACATGATGTTTCACGTGCCTTTAAAAGGTAAATGAATAGCTGGAATCTTGAAACACAATTAAAAGTATTATACTTTTAGTCAGAATTTAACCTCGTTTGCAGCGCTGGTCTGTAGGGTACTTCTGTTTCTCCTCTCACTGGGAGTTGTATAACCCTTTATAGTACAGGTATAGCCATATGTATTATCCCTCCAGGATCAAAGTGCGTTTGTAACACAGTCATCGATTTTTGCTTTGCTTTTCTTAGGGTGTGAAGATATTATTGCTGAGAGCATCTCACTAGACACCTTAATTGCCATTCTGAAGTGGAGCTCTCAGCCATATGGTTCCAAGTGGGTACATCGTCAAGCACTACATTTCCTCTGTGAGGAATTTACCCAGGTCATGACTTCAGATGTCTTCTATGAACTCAGCAAGGACCACCTGCTCACAGCTATTCAGTCGGACTATTTACAGGTAACCCACAAAGCAGAACACAGCTGCTTCTCCTTGGAGGAGGATGTGTTGTCCCATTGCTAGGAAGAGCTTGGGAGTAGTTCATTTTAAATTGTAGACAAGAGTGGGTTTGTGTGCGCACTAAACATTCCTTTGCAATATGTAAAGAATAAATTTGAAGTAGTGATTCAGAGAACTGTTTTATTCTTGGCTTGTAACGCAACCCAAACTGGTGGTATATGCTGTTGCTTAGAAGCTCAATAGCAGTTTAGAAATGACTGCAAATTATTTTAAACAAAGCATTTCTGAACCTAATATTTGGCTTGCGTGTTTAAGTGTTTCATAAAAATTGCATGGTGGTAGTAGTTCTGCTGTAAAAATGTACATCCTAGTTCAGGCAGCGGGAGCTAGTAAACCAGTAATCATTCAGAAGGCTTAATTTATTCTTTAGTGGAGACATAAAAATACCTTTTCTGACAAGTATTGCAGAATTTATTTTTTTGTGAGTTTAACTTCTTTGTGACCATACTGACTAATAGAAAGGTTGTGGAGTTTTGCTGCCTTTTTTCTTCAGGGGAGATATTTATAATGATGACTAGCATTTCATAGCTTAAAGGTGTCTGGATTTCTTTTTTTTTTATTAAATTATATCAATCCCAATACTAGTCTGTTGTTTTTCTTAGTATGAGGTGTTAGAGATTATTTGAAGATTTTTTTTAAGTTTTGTTTACTTTAAACATTTTAGGAATTACAGTAACAATGCTGTTGATAATTCATGACAGTGTTTATTATGACTAAATATTTTAGTCTAGTTGATAAGAAATTAGGTAAATAAATTTAAATTTTTTAGTACAGGAATTCTTTCCCCCCTCTAAAAAATGTCAAGTGGTTAGCACATGTATATAGCTATGAACAGAGTGAAGTTGCTTTATTTATAGTGTTGCTGAAAAACATTTCTTTTCATCTAGATTATAATTTATTTGATTTTATTATTTTCATAGCTTTCCAGGCTATGCAGATGCTGAATTTGTAACTTGTTAAACAAGAAATCCGAGCACCCAGTGTTAGAATTGCCCCTTTTAATTACCTTAAATCATTTAAATATAATACCTGTAAGGTTTCGTAATAGACAATTTTTTTTCCTTCTGTAGAAAAAAATATTGTTTACTCTTAGGGATTCAATAAATTACATCATAAATCTAGAAATTACGGTGGTGATATACCTGCAGTACTACCTTAAAATGTTTGGAGGTAGTGGTATAGCAGATCATAAAGTACAAATATTTACTTTGTTCTTGGGGCACTTGTGCTTCCTTATAGTTGTAAAAGACTTGTGTATGTGACTTTTTTCATGTATGTGTGTTTGTGACATTAAACTAAACATATACGGATTGCTGACTTTCTCTTTCTACCAGGCAAGTGAACAAGATATTCTTAAATATCTGATTAAATGGGGAGAACACCAGTTGATGAAGAGAATAGCTGATCGAGGTAAGGATCCTTCAAACCGCACAGTAATAAACTAAAATGTGTGGAAGTTTTTTTGTGTGTATTCTGTAACTTCAGGAGATTTAATCTATTTTGTTCGCAGTATGGTCAAAACTAAACAAATGCGCTTAAAAAAAGTTCTTTTGCACTCTGAAAAATGAGAACACAGGCGTTCTGAGGGAGCTGGGATCATTTAGCCTCAAGAAGAAAAGGCTTAAGGGGGATCTTGGCAAAGTCTAGAAATATCTAGTAGCAGAAAGCCAAGTAAATAGGCACACACTCATTTATTGGCACCCCAGACAGGATGAGAGGCAGTGAAGCATTAACTGGAATACAGGAAATTCTGTTTAAACACAAGAAACTGTGAAGATGGTAATTCAGTGGAACAGGTTGCCCAGAGTAGTTACGGGCTCTCCATCCTTGGAGGTACTCAAACCTCAATTGGGTTTAGTCATGGGCAGGCTGCTCTGTGCCCGAGGAGGTGTGGGGAGATGGTGGTGGTTGTGACTGGACCAGACTTTGAGAGGTCCTTTCAACCTCTGCAACTGTCTGATTTTTAAGTTTGGTTGATTTCCTGTTGTCTCAAAATTATTTTTATTGTAATTACTTTATCAAATAAAAAAACCTCTACAGTCTCTTTTACTTTTCTGTCCTCACAAAAGCTTCTTACAGTAGTCTTATTCTTGGTTTTCTTTGTCAGCATTCTACTTTAGCTTGTGTACATTTCTCCCACAGAAATCTGCGATAGTGACAAACAGACCATCAAGTGACATCAGTGTTTTTCCTAAAGTAGAAGTAAATTTATTTTTATTAGCTCAGATGCATGTTATTGCTGCACTGGTAACTTCAGGGGCAATCTCAGGTGTTGAATGTGGCAAGTAGACTAAATATATATTTCCCAAATAACAAATGCAAGTAACTTGTCATTCATCCCCACAACAAAGTGTCAGTGAGATAATACACGGAGAGGAACAGAAAGAGAAGAAACTACCTGTGTGAAAACAGTACAATGCTGGTGTGGCTACTGTCTTTGTAAATCTGGCCATGTTTTCAAAGTCCACTGTTATTGTTTGCTTGCCAACTGCTTTGTCATAGATGTGTATGAAATGCAGCAAAAAGTCAGTTTAAATATGTGCTTTTAGTGGCTCGAGGAAGTATTAACCTTCTGTCTAGAAAACAAGATTTTTTTAAAAATATGTATCTTAAGGCACATTGGAACAGAATGGAGCCAGTTAAACAGTAACAGACTTGAACTGTGGGAGAAGCTGCTCATTTGGAGTAACTGTGCAACTTTTCCATAACTTTCTGTAAGGCCTGTAACTCTTACTTTCCTATTTAAATTTTTAATATAAACCTATTTTTTGTTCCTTCCCGCAGAGCCCAATTTATTGAGCGGTACTGCTCACAGTGTGAACAAGAGAGGTGTGAAGAGGAGAGATCTTGACATTGAGGAGCTGAGAGAGATCCTGTCTCCACTTTTACCTTTTGTCCGTATTGAGCACATCTTACCCATGAATAGTGAAGTACTGAGTGATGCAGTAAGTCAGTAGTCTCATATAAATATAATCTCTCAATTCCTTGTAGTTCAGGTTCTTCAGTGTTTGGGTTTTCTGGGTTTTATTGTGTATTAGCTCCTAAAATGTTAGTGCTCAGAGTAATACGTGTATAACTCTTTCTGGTTAAATTTTCTGTACTTTAAATCCATCAGAAGGCTAAAGAAAAATTGGTGGCATAATGATTCAGTGTAAGAAATGCATTTCTTGCGAGCTTTCCTCATATTTCTACTTAAAAACCCGTGAAACTGTTTCTTGATTTTTAAAGATGAAGAGAGGCCTGATTAGTACTCCTCCTTCAGACATGCTACCAACATCAGAAGGTGGAAAGTCAAATGCCTGGCTGCGGCAAAAAAATGCTGGAATATATGTGCGGCCAAGACTGTTCTCACCATATGTGGAGGAGGCTAAGGTAATAGTCATTAATGTTTGAGTATTGTTAATCTACTGTCACCAGAGTGTTCTGTAAACAGGGAAAGATTTTGGTATGTTTTGTCTCTTTTTGCATGTACTGGCCTGAAATACTAACATTTTCAATTTAACAAGACTTACAAGATTGATCATCAGGCTCAAGTCTCTAGAACTGGTCAGAAAAATTTCAACAAAATTTTTATTTGTTGCAATTGAAATGTTTGCGAGACAGATCTTGATGAAATTCCACCGGAAACAAAGCAGCGTTCTGAGGGAAACCTCCCTGGTTTCCAGCCAGTTTGCCGGCCCAGCTCCTCGGCAGCCCTCCTGGCAGGCGGATGGCAAGGTGAGAGCCTGAGAGTCCCAGTTTGCAGCTAGTCAGCAACCTTGGTGCCAGGTCTTTCAGGCTCCCCAGCTCCCACTAGAGCTGGGTGGAGAACTAATATTCCACTCGGCAGAGGACTCTGATATTTCATCTTCTTGTTTGAATCAGAACATATCCAAAATTCTTTGGATCCTCCGCAAAATGGAATAAATAACTTGTGTCCAGTTTGACTGAAGTTCTATGTGTCCCATTCAAGCAGTACCTTCCCTATTTAATATCTTGCATGAGGACTGTCAAACTGAGTATCTTGTAGCATTTCTGATGGTGATATGTGGTGGCAGGGTGAAGATGGCTCTGTCTGGGGCAGAAGCACATCATGTTCTACTTGACAGAATGGAACCCCTGTAGGTCACTAACTAGCTCCATTGCTTAGGGCAGCTCTGACTGAAGTCGAGCTCCAGAGTCCCAGTAGAGCAGGTGAATGCAGAGCAAGAGGATTAGGTGAAGCTGTGCACATCCACATTACCTAGAAAGCCTGACCACTGCTCTGGTGAATTTGGAGCTTTTGCCCTGTATTAAAGTACGAAACCATTTTCAGCAGGTGCGAGTTGTTGAAATCCTCTATGAGGGGAGGAATAAAACTACTTTGCATTTTGGGCACAAAGGTTAGACAGCACCAGGTGGCACTGAAACAGCAAAGGAAGACTAGCCAGTTAAAATTTTATGTTGGTTACTTGGGTTGTTGAAACTAACAAAAATCTGTTAAAGAATATGTGGTAAAAGCTTTGTCTTTTAGTATTTGCGTATACAGTATGGGAGTGCTTTAGTAGTAATCTTAAAGTAAAAAGTGCATTTTAAATTTTGTTTTCCCGTGTCCAGAATCATGCTTATTTCTTTGTTTCTATTCATTTCATATTATGCTGTTAATATTTTTAATATTAAAAAACATCATTAGCTGTTTAACCTTAGGGGGAGACTCTCATTATCTGTTAACTGTACGCCTATTCATACTTTAATTATTGTGAAATGCAAAAAATTGTGGATGAGTGATTTCTAATATTTTTTTTTTTGACTCCGCTGTTAGCCTCCCATTTTTGGAAATAAAACTATTCAACTTTAAACGCAAATCCTAAATGAGTATGCCTAAATCCCCTTTTGTTCTTTAAGACATCCAAGGGAAGCATTTCATTTTCAGACCAGCGCCTTCTGTTCGGTGGCACAGCGAGTTGAGACCTATAGGCAGTAATTGTCTGAGACAGAGTCCAGAGTGTCTGGCCTTGAGAAGGTTACTTCTAATCTGACAGGTACAAAATAAACAGAGCAACCTTCCCAAGCTTTATTCACCTGCCTCTTCTTGGCTCTGAAACTCAACTTGGATCTTAACTGGAAAATGGAATAGAAAATGCAGTGGAAAAGGCAAATACTGTTTGGGACCTCAAAAAGTTGCGGGTTAGAGATTGCTAGACTTGTGGCCTCAGGCCTGTGCTTGCAGAATGTCCTGGTCGGGGGGGTGTGTGCAGTGCCTTCACCAGGGCTGTCCTCGCTGTCGTTGCAGTCAGTACTGGATGAGATGATGGTGGAACAAACCGATCTCGTTCGTTTGCGGATGGTCCGAATGTCCAATGTGCCCGACACCCTTTACATGGTAAACAACGCGGTGCCACAGTGCTGTCACATGATTACCCACCAGCAAGTTAGCACTAACCAGTCCAGTCCTCCTTCAGTCATAGCCAATGAGATCCCAGGTAAGGCTGCTGGATCACTTGCAGTGCCGCAATGCCAGTTGATCTCATGTAAGCGGGTGGGAGCTTGGAGCTGGGGAGAGTGAATGTAGATTATTGAATATTATTGTATCCTTGAAGGGTAGTACTGTACAATATGGCCCTCTTTCCACTCAGCAGTAGTCACTCTTGCTGTGGTCTACTCTGAAGACACTACCATTTTTGGCTGGCATAATAAGTAGTTAGAAAGGAAGCTGCTGGAAGGGGTGGTATTTTACCCCACTTGAGCTGAGCAATTTGTAAAACCTTGGACTGGTTAAACACTGAAACACTTGCTGGAGCCTGGCTGTCTGTTCCCAGAGTGGTCTTCAGTTTTCTACAACCATTCATCCAATGTGGGTAAGATACCTAAGGCTGGAAAATGGCAAAATACTGCTTTCTTTTAAAAACAAACAGCAGGGGATCTTAACTTATAGGGCAGTCAGCTTTACTGAGTTTGCCAGAAAAATATTAGAAGTAGACACTCAAAACACACTTCAGTTTACCAAATCCACTTTAGCTTTGAAGTCAAACCAGCTTCATTCCTTGCGTAAGTAACTTGAGTAAGTTTTTATAGGTGGGAGTAGATACAACCTCTTTTGACTTCAGGATACTTAGTGTGACATTCCTCACAGGCGAGCCAGGGAAATATAGTCGTAAAACTACTGTGTATATATTGTAGTTTATGTATGTGATGTTTTGGTCTCAGACTGGAAGAAGGTATCTGATGGGATTGCCAAAGCATCTAGCTCTTCCCACCTTCCCCCTTCCCTGTCAATACTCAAGTGAGTAACCCCAGGGCCTAATACGTTGACCTCAGGTGACCCCTAGGATGATCCCCAGAAGGGTCCTTTGACCTCAAGTGACCCACGGCCCAGTAAGTTGACCTCAGGTGACCTCTCCCCCAGAAGGGCCCTTTGACCTCGAGTTACCCCAGGGCCCAATGAGAATGCACTGGCAAAACTTGCGGTTGATGATGTGTTCGGAGGGTCAGTGGATGTTTTGTAGTGCAGGATTGGATAGCTAATGGACCAAGATGAAATGTAAATTCAGTGCAGAAAGTGGGAACCGTTGTGGTTGTGTCGGTGTAGGCAGCTGCGTGCATACAGGGTGGCTTGAGGGAAGCTCTGTGTAGCAAAGCCTGAAAGTCAACATTGTACAACTCCGTAGAAACTCATACTAAAATACGAAACCAAATGTGTCACAAGACGTGGAGTGATTTTGTCTCAGACAAGTCAAGGATTTGTCTGTCTAGTCTAGCATGCTTATTCCAGCAGTCACCAGAAGTGAGTGTGTAAGGAGTGTGTAGCAGAAAGCACAAAAAATAATTCCCTGTAAAGATCTGTGTGCTTTTCAACTGTTTGCAGCTCAGATGTCCTATGGTGGAAGGAGTTTGTGTGTAGTAATTTCAAATGCATTTTTAATCCATGAGCCTATGCAATCCTTCCTTAAACTTACGTAAGCTTTTGGCATCATTTTCAGATCAAGTATCACATTTTAGTAGATATGGATCAGACTGTAGAAAAGCAAGAAAGATGACATGCCACTAGTCGTCTTCCTTCTCCACTCCCTGTTCCCTGTTGTATAAGCTCTTTGTATATCAATTAATGTCTCCTTTCAGTCAACTATGTTGAAAGGAATAGATAAACTATACTTACAGTTGCTATAGCCAGGGCATAAATAATAGGTTTAAATTGCTGCAAGAAAATTTGATGGGTTAAACACTGCAGTAAGTTTTCTAGTAAGGTTTGTGAAATAGTTTTGATCAATTTTCTTGTGATTCAGGAAGAGACTTGATAAAGCCTAAGAGAAGTCTCTGAAAACTTCTGTAATTTGATAAATTACTAATTGTTTGTTTAGCAGTTTACAGCTGTGGCATCTCAGCAGTGTGTCACAGTACTCTGATTCCCTCTGCCCTGCAGAATATACTCACTGTTAATTGCACGTGAAGTATTTCATCATGAGATGTGACTTAGTTTACTGATCCTAGTTTCCAAATTAGTTGAGAAAGAAATCACATTCTTAGGTGTTTTGCAGAAGTTTTCATGTTCTGAAAAAGTCCAGCTCTGTTGGCAAACATGAGACATCTTGACCAATCTGAAACTCCACTACAGATTGATTCTGTACTATTTAATATATAGGAATTGCTGCCAGCCCTTTGATTTGAGCATGGACCTGGGCTGCGAGCCTGGCTGGTAGTTGGAGCACGGCTGTTGTGTCCTCGTAACTGCTTGCTTTGCTTAGTTCTGTAGGTATTCAGAAGATCTGATTGTTTTGCCTCTGCCTTGTGCTGGGAAGGGTAGATGGAGCCCAGGAGGAGATTCAGGCACGTACCAAAGCTATAACTTGTACAGGAATCCATCCTGAAGCATAGATGCAACACAGGAACTGCCAAAGGGAGAGCTAGACAACGGTGCCTCTGTGCCTGTTAGGTTGGGTCCTTGGAACACAGGGTTCTTTATAGCTTAGATATTGTCCATCTGTTGCTTCCATCTTCCTTGCACCCGCTGTCCATGGACTGTACTTGCATAAATGTTATTGGCAGCATGTCTTGGTGCTCTTCTTACGCCACTGTTGTAAAATGAGTTCAGCCTCTGCTGAAGCCTTTTCTACTTTGAGGCTAGGTTCTGCAGGTAATTGGGTTTCCTTAGCTATTTTTCGGTTTCAGTTTAAATTGGAAATCCTGCAACGACTTGAGAACTATATTTTTTTATACGTGTAATTGCTCTACCATGTGTTTTGCATGAATAATAGTAAAAAAGTCAGAAACAACCCTGAGTTTGAGAAGATTTCATTATTTAATTAAAAAACTTAGATCACTTTTTGTACCTACTCATTTGGAGCACTGCTTAAAAAGTCTCCAAAATCCTCGCTTTTTCAGTGTTGGCAAAATTCTGGTTACAGCTAAACATCTGGCTGCTAAACCAGGATTTTGGAGAACAGTTGAGGCATGTTGATGGTAGTGTGGAAGACTTATTTTCAAGCCTTGATGGCTGGATAGAATTGATTATTTTTCTTTTTGTAGTACTTACACTTATCCTTCATGTACCAATGTAAACCTCATGAAATTGGGACCAGTTGTACTTGCATGGTGTTGGGTTTTCTCCTTCTCTGTAGTGCAAATGTCTCCTCTCACTGTTCTTGCTGTCTGATCCATTTAATTTTTATGAGCTTTTATTACAGACATCTGGTTACGGTAATATATAATGCTGGTAAAGCTCATAAAGGATCAGATGCCAAGACTTAACGTATTCAGAGATGTGGATTTGTCTTCTGTAACATGCACATTTTCCTGAGGACAGAAAGACCACAGAGAAATACCGTTCATCATTAAATAGCACCAAGAAGTGGCATGGGAAAGTTTTGCAACAGGATAAATACCCAAATTATACATTATTTCCTTTTGGAAGCAGTTTTTTTAAATTATTTCAATATGGCTGTATAAAACAATGTCATTTTAACAGGTTTATGTTGGCTTACAGTTTGTGTAATTTTTTTAGAATGATCTTTCTGTAGTTACATACTGGTATTATGGTCTTGTGATTATAGAATTCCACTAGAAGTATGAAGTGTATGCCAGAAATAATCGATGAATTCTTGGCTTGTAGAATTCATGAGGGAACATTCAGCTGTTATTTAAGATATCCTGCCCTCACCTCAAATCACAAAATTTCTGCCTCATAAGGAGTTTACAAAGAAGGCTGCATTTGTGGCTCACTCTGGCGGAAGCTGGGAGGATGCAATGTGTCTTTATCATTTGTATGGTATGTGTGTTATCCCACGTGGCTTAGTGATGCTCCAAGGAGCATGTGTAAGTTGAGCTGTTCTTGGCAGAACGCTTCTTAAAAAGAAAAAAGAAAAAAGCCAAGTCAGCCTGACATTGGATTTTTCCTTCAAAATTAAATCTAGCCATTGCAATCAAACTACCTGTCTCTCAGTTGAAGTAAACTCTGTTATCCTCACTCCTTTCTCTATTATCCCTCCAGTTCCCAATCTCCTCATTGTAAAAGAGATGATCAAACGGCTGCAGGAGCTGCGTCATACTGAGCAGGTGCAGAGAGCGTATGCTCTCAATTGCGGAGAAGGCGCCACCGTCAGTTATGAGATTCAGATTCGTGTGCTGCGGGAATTTGGACTTTCTGATGCTGCTGCTGAACTTCTGCAGGTATGGAAAAGTTGCTGTGTAAGACCACAATTGTTTTGATTCTGTTTTGCTTCTGAATTGACTTGAAAGTATAACCAGCAATAAGAGAACTTCTTCGTGTGTGCACATGCAGTGCAAAAATGCTTTGAAGTGCCTGTATAACTTCAAGAACTGTCCAAGTGCAAATTACAGTGAGTGTGTTGCATTTGATGTGTGGGATTTAATAAATGTGTAAGCGTAATCTATAAATAGTTTTCTCAAGAGTTGCTGCCATTCAGGGTGCTGTTACTGCCACAGATTTTGGGGACAAAAAGCTCTGCAGAAGAGGCAGTTGATGAAAATTCAAAGCAAAACTAGAAATCTGGGCCATGATTTATTATTATTTAAGTCCTAACTAATATAGTAGATCTGCATAGTACGTATCAGGACTGGGAAATGGGAAGTCTTGCTTCTGTTTGTATGCTCCTGTTAAAGCTAATGCATTTATTGGTCAACTTATTCGTGCAGTAAGTTTGATGCTTCTTGTCTCGTGTTCTAAGAAAACCAGGATCTTTGTTCTGTGGTGTCTGTAGTTGCTTCCAGAGTTGGTGAGGTTTCGGACAGCACAACTAGCCTGTTCCAGTGCTAGCAGATTTTCTAGTCCCAGTGCGTGTTAGTTTAAGATATTTTTCTAGGTGGCTTCCTACATTGTTCAGTTACATGCTGTTTTTTTTTTCCTTTGCAGAATCCTCACAAATTCTTTCCTGATGAGCGATTTGGGGATGAGAGCCCACTCTTGACAATGAGACAGTCTGGACGATGTCGTGTTAACAGCACTCCCACTGCAGAAACCATGTTTACAGAACTGGACTCTTTTGTGGCCTTCCACCCACCATTGCCCCCGCCGCCACCTCCGTACCACCCACCAGCAACTCCTATTCATAACCAGTTCAAAGTGGGCTGGAAACAAAGGGTGCCAAATCAACATCCCTCCCGTTCCTTTTCTTACCCATGTAATCACTCGCTGTTCCATTCCCGGACCGCTCCCAAAGCTGCACCGCCTGTGTACTTACCCAGTGTTAAAGCAGCACCTCCTGATTGCACTAACACTACAGGTCTGGGGAGGCAGACGGTGGCTGCAGCAGTAGCAGTGATGGCAGCTGAGAAGCAAGTTGTAAGTATTAAGGTTTCTCCTCCACACCTCTGGCCACTCAGAGTAGCTTATAGAGAGGAGCTGGAGAGAATTTGTACGGTGAAGTAACTTGGCTTTATTAAATTGAAAGTACTTTTGTTAGTTCGGAGAAGAATTCTTCTACCAAACTGTCTGTCAGCATTTTGCAACCCAAAGGCGTGTCCTCATCCCTGGGAGAATGAACATTCCAGGGACAGGAGCATTTCAGAGGGACAGGTGGCACTCAGGAATCTTATGAAATATCATCATTGATCTACATTAAAATGAAGCAGAAGTCAGCTTAGAAGTGAACTGCATGTTATAATTCATGGGTAGAAATAGTGATGATGTTTTGGCTATTCACAGGTAGTCTTTCCCTCAATCAGTACTGATTTCACTAAGGAAGCCGTATAATGATCTTTTTTCCATTAAAAGTTTTTCTACTAGAATGTTTCTATAAAGAAATGCAGGGAGACACCTAGACTTTGCAGGTTGTAAGTTACTAGTAATCAATGATTACTAAAATGGCTTTCAGTAAAAATGATAAGTAGAAGAGGAAATTTCAGCTCTTCTGTCTGGAAGACTGTAATATGGTTGTCTCACTGCAGGATTGCCTATAGGTGTAAGTGAGAGCAATGCCGTGCAACTCCCCTGCACCCGGCACGCAGTCAGCTCTGTAACTGTTGTTCCCCTCAGCCCCTGAAGCTGCCATGTGTACACAGACATGTGCCTGCAATTAGTTTACTTTAAAATATTGAATGCAAGCAGAAGGGTTGCTTCTATAGTGACAAAATAGATGTTTCATGGCCTCTCCACACTGGAACTCTGTGTTTTAACAAACTGCTTGTAAAGTTCTGCACAGCGTGCCGTGTTTAATTTGGTAATTGCAAGTGGCTTAAAGCAAAGTTACCTTTGAGAGTGTGACAGGACATTGTAATTTACCACATATGTGAGACAAGATAATCTAAGAAGGATCTGTTATTGTGGCACAGCAGGAAGGTGAGGGTTGGAGTATACGTATGTTCTTTAAACAGTGTAGGAGACTTACAGGCTGAGGTTGGTCTAGGCCAAAGTAGATTAGGAAAATGCCATTTTGAATTACAGGAACCATCCTAAGTGCAATTTGTGTTTAGCTTTTGCTTTGTTTCCATGGACCCATTTCTTTTCTTTTTCAGTGTACTCAGCCCTTGCTAAATGAACTGATGCCAGATATCGCAATGGGTGTGTCAGCAATGTCTTTAAAAGACCGAAGATTACCAGAGCTCACGGTTAACACAGAATTAAGCCAGACGGTTACAGAGGTAGGGCCTGGTCCACCCCAGCACATTTCATGTATTCAGAACAGACACATGCCCACTTCTCGAAAGAAACATGCAATAGAGCAGAAAATAGATGCTCGAGAAAATCAGCAGGAATATCCTGACTTCTATGACTTCTCTAATGCTGCATGCAGACCCTCTACTCCAGCACCCAACAGGCACAGTCCCTCACCTTCACAAGGCATGTATTTTGGCCCGGATTTGTATAGCCACAATAAGGCATCACCAAGTGGCTTAAAGTCAGCCTATCTACCTTCCCAGATATCTCCTAAAAAGCAAGAGGATTCTAGGAGGGAATACCTGCTCTCCCAAGATGGGCATCAACACAGACAAAAGAATGAGCCAATACACCTCGATGTCTTAGAACAACCTCCCCAGCGACTGGACTTGGCATTGGCTACCCAGGAAAATGCTGGTAATGGTCCAGTTCACGTCCGGGGAAGAACAAAAATGGAGACAGATTTAACCTACGGGCTAACCTCCAACAGACCTTCGCTGTCTGCGTACACCTCTGAAATGCAAGAAGAGAGGCCCAGTAGGAGACTGGCAGATGAGGAGGCACTGGAGCATGGAGCACAGAGAAACGCAGATTTGGAAAGGGAAGATGCAGTAAGCAGAGGGAGGAGGTCTCCAAACAAGCCAGACTTCCTGTATAAGAAATCTGCTCTATGAAAGCAACCTCCACTATTTCTCTGTGCCTAAGAGTTGTAAACATCCCATTCTTTGCAAGTTTTGGCCTGACTTCTGTCAGACAAATCCATTCATGCCAGCAGATGAATTCAGCTTCTCTCACTTCTTTTGTACATACATTGCTTTGTTAGAGACAGCACATCATCAGTTTGGGTTTAATGCTGCTTCTGTTTTTATTTGGTGGGAAATTTTTTTGAGCAAATTTTAATTAAGCCTTTTAAAAAAAAAAAAAGCTGGTACCTTTTTCTACAACCTGGTAGCCTTTTGCACCTGTACATCTATTTTAGTGTATTAGTTTTGTACTAATATGTTAAACTTTATTGTCACATTTAAAGGACTGTATTTTCATACTTTTGCATTTTCCCTTTCACCTGCCAATTCCGGTGTGCATTGGTTTGCACATTATGAAATGTATTTTCTTATGAGATAGTAACAATGTGTTTATTTTTTAATTATAGGAATTCCAAAGAACAGCACATCAAAATACTACACTTTTAGTTAGGTTTTTGTTTGTTTAGATCTGAAATCTTCCTGATTTTTACAACTACGGCAAGAATCCAGTCTAAAGTTTTGTTTGAAAAGTCTTGGCAGCTGGGCTTATCCTTATATTGCAAGCCTACTTCAAGAATTATATTTGGGTTTTTAAGAGTCCAGGGGGGATATTTAGAAGTCCAAATCCCAGTGAAATTCCCTGGGAATTGACAGTCTGATTCTGTTTGCATTCTGGTTCACTTGTGACCATGGACAACTCCACGGCCCCCCAGAAGCACTGACAAAACAGACTAGAATTGTTCATTTGCCCATGCAGAATTATGTCTAGAAATGCTGTAAAAATTATAATAGTAACTTGTTCTTCCAGCTACCCATCCGTGAGGGTAAGCGAAGACCAGAGTTGAGGATTCATGCTGAATCCAAGAGTGTCAGGAAGACAAGGCATATAGTGTCTTTTCTGTTGCCTGAACGGTAACCCTCCCCTCCAGGGGGTTCCCTCTCCAACTGAGGTGCTGAGGTGACTGCTCATTGCCTTGTGTTCTCCTGCCTGTGATTAAAAAAGGGCTTCACTCTTAGTGATGTCGTTCAGTGTTCCTTGCCCAATCTGAAGCGTTGCTGTCTTCATAACTGCAGCTGTTCTGTGAGCAAAATCAAAGTGAAGAGTAGCTGCTCTAGTATCATGAAATGTGTGAAGCTTTAGCACTTTTAAATTATATTTCTACTTCCCAGCTTTGCTTTTTTAAAAGGATACAAATGGGATTTATCTCTTCAGATGAAGAGGGAGCGACCGTGATCTGGGCTGGGCTCCCTGCCACGCGACTGGGGCTAAGGAATGCGCCGGGTTAACGGTTGTCGTTAAGTGCATCCTTCATATTTAAAATGCAGTTTTTACCACGGATTCATTGCGTTTAGTATAGGGGTCTGATGCTACTGCAGTGTAGTGATTACTAGTAAAGGCCTGTTTGGGTTTTTTAAGTACAGTTTCTATAATGAATTTCTGTGTAGTAGAAAACTGTGACCCAAGGACTATTTTAAGGTTAGGTTGAGTGGTTTCCTGCAGTCCAAAATGCTTAATGCTTTTTAAACAGGAATCTTGCTGCAACTTTTGGTTTTGGTTGATGGCAGATTCTTACCTAACCTGTCTCATTGAAGTATGCAAGGCCTGGTAGCACCACCACAGTGTGATTGAAATATTGAATACTGAATTTCCAAACTACCACATAGCTTCTAGATGAATGAAGATATGGGTGTTTGAACCAATAAATCCTAGTGTCTTCTGCAATCACACATCCATAGGCCTCCTCCTTCTGGAAAGGTCTGCAGATGCTCCTTTTGAGATGCAGTCATGGAAGGTGTGGTGTAGGATTGGAGGGGAGACTTAGCTGAACTGTGCAGGTGATGTCTCATGGGTGACAGGAGATAGGGTTTTTTTCCCCGTCTGTCAGTCTTTTTAGTTTGTTTGGGTTTTTGACCACAGTCAAGATGCTTGGTGGTCCTGGCCTCTTGGCCAATATGTGGTATTTCTATGGGACTGCAGTGTAGAACATTGTTAAATGCAAGAAGGTGTTGGTAGGGGGACGGTGCTGCAGCAGGTTGGGGACTGAGGTTTGCCAAGTTTCCTCTGAAGATTTGAGCACAGCGCTCTCTGACTGCATAGCTCTGCTGGACTCACGCTTGCCAGCACCACAAGCATTAATATTCATCCCACAAAACTCACTGAAACTCATGTCTCATGCCTATGTTGGTAGCTTAGTTACTAAAGTGTCATAGCTGTCCTTGGAAGACTTACTATTTATTTTTACCTAAAATCAATAGATGTACCTTGAGAAAACTATTTTAGTTGCCGTAGTTTGATGGGGCACTGTGTGCCTGGACAGAGACAGGGCTGAAATCTACAGGTGTAACTGTCAAGCTTGAAATCTGGGGGGACGTGGCTGATGAAGACTGAGAAGTTTTGAGGTTATGGCTTGAGGTAAATCATTAAATGCTTTGGCTTTGGAATAAGCTGGTGAGAAATGCCTCAGGGTAGGGGGACAACATGTCTGCATTTTAAAATACAAAATTGCTTCTGAAGCCTCAGCAGCTGAGCAGTGTTTAAAAGAGGATAAAGCGTTTAAAAGTAGGTGCAAAATACAAGACAAGTTCTTCTGAGGCCACAGAGACAATCAGGCTGTGTAGACAATCTGTGTTTTCACTTGTATGTTTTGAGTTGGGAAGAAGATAGCAGCTATCGGCAGCCGATTCCAAGTGGAAAAGATGGATTTGTCAGATTCCTGGAACTGTATGTTTGGTTTTTTTTCACACTAGCATAGGGTTTCCTACCTAGTTGGATGTGTGGAGAGATGTGGGGGAGAGAGACCATCATTATCCTTCACGGAAGCATATTGTTCAGAAGCTGATGTTCGTACTGCATCTCAGTGGCAGCACCCCCGCGCCTGCCCGTGCTACCTGCTGCTTCTGGTTCCCTGTCTACTGAAACTTTGGTGCCGACGCTCCTTGTTTACATGAAGCACTTTCTGATTAGGCTGGAAATGAACATCTTTTTCTCCTCTGAGTTTGATGGAGATAAGATTACTGATTATACTTTGCCTGAGGATAGAGGTATGAACATTAAGTTTTCTGGGATGAGGAAGACTCGTGCTCCGTGTTCTCTTTAATAAGAGAGAGCTCAGACTTTTATTTAGTGAACATGCAAAAACTTCTTGCTCCCCTTTCCTTGGCCCCCTCTTCTTTTCCTTAATATATGGATGAGTAACTTAATTCCTGAAAACAGTTCTTCCTTTGAAATGTTTTGTTGTTTCACACTTACCTGTAGTTGTGTGTTAATAACTGCTGTGTCGATTGGCAGTTTCATGTTGTATTTTTCCTGTTCTTGAGGAGTTTCAATTCAGAAAGTTAAGGCTGTGGCCACCTGTACTTGTAAGCCCTGGGGTTTGGTCCTGGAACGTCCCAAATGTTTGTTTTGGGGGTTTCTTTGGTTTGGGTTTGGTGGGATTTTTTGGGTTTGATTTGGGTTTTTTTGGTTTTTTTGGTTGATTGGTTGTTTGGGGTTTTTTTTTGTTTGGTTTGGGTTTTTTTGAAAGAATCCTAGTGCTGTTTCAGACGTGGTTCTTTCTCCTAATAATTCTGTGCTTCTGTGGGGGAGGTGGTGCTGGGCTCTGCCGAATGCAGGGGACAGCCGAGGGATGAAAGTGTAAAACGGTATTGGCGTTTCTGTAATTGTCTGTACTGCCAGGAGCAGCCCTGCCGCTGGCAGCGTTACGGTTCTGTTTCTTGTCTTTGTGGTGTTACTGGTATAAAGTCAAGTGCCTTCAATGCTAAAGGCTCAGAAAACTTTCTTAAAACTGACTCCATGTCCTATGCAAGTGTTTTTTCTACAACCTGCATAACCAGTACTTTGTAAAACTTGTTTACGCTTCAATTGTACATAGTGTTTTTTAAAAAAAAAAATAGTATTTTTATTTAGGTACCTCCAGACTTGAATTCTAGTCTTGTGTGATGCATTGTAAAACAATACATTTCTCTTTTGAGTACCATTACAGTTGTAAAAAGGTTTTCACTGGTTCTATTTTTCTACTGTTGCTGAGAAGCATGTAACACTGACTTTATCCTACATATAGTTGGCATTTCAAATAAATGGCTTGTATAGAACAGGCTTGTGCGACTCCTTCCAGCAGCTGCGCCCTCGTTACTCCAAACTTTGGGTCCAACCGACAGCTGGGGTGGAAGGGGTGGGTTATACAAACTTTAAGGTGCCCTTTAAGAGTAAAGGCTCTTAAAACCAACAAGGTTTGTCATTCCTACTGGAAAAAAAGTGCACAGCAATGCTTTGAACATCAGGGCTGTGACTGATACAAACCCGTGTAAAAGAGAACCAGCCACCCGGGTGTGTTGAAGCAG
Organism: Phaenicophaeus curvirostris; assembly: GCF_032191515.1. Taxonomy (NCBI): domain Eukaryota; kingdom Metazoa; phylum Chordata; class Aves; order Cuculiformes; family Cuculidae; genus Phaenicophaeus; species Phaenicophaeus curvirostris. The sequence continues at coordinate 52,561,048 of NC_091396.1, read as the reverse complement.
CTTCTTAGAAAGGAAAAGCACTCAGTGAACTGTTTGAGTGAGTTGTTCTGGCCAGGGCCTCGGAGCGAGACTCTTTGCGCTTGAAGGCAACGGGTTCACTCTGCAAGGCTGAGGGACTCAGCCCTTGATCTAGGAGACAGCGTCTGTCTCCAGGTGCTCTTGCCCTGTGTCAGCTGAACATTCGTTGCCTCCTTCACAGGAACAAGTGCTGTGCTGCGTCAGAGATGCAACTACAGCTGGGAGCGTCCAGCAGCAGGAGCGCTCGCTGCTCTCACTGCTGTAAAACACAACAGCGCGGGGCATGTCCTGACATAAAACGTGGGGTACGGTTCTAAATGTTAGTTACTGACCCCTCCATTCCCACATCCCGGAAGGTGATGTTCCTCAACTAGACAAATGTAACCGTTACAGGCTCTGTTCTTTCGCAGCAGCGTCCTGGGCCTGCTGACTCCATGCAGCCCCCTCTTCCCCAGGGCCGGGGAGACCTTTCTGAGGGAGGGAAGAAGGCACAAGCGCCTTAGCAGAGCTGCCGTGAGCAGGGTGAGGGATGAGACCAGTGGTGCCGCCGTGTTTGCCTGCGCCCTGGCAGCCGCGGCTGCTGTTCTGTAGGGGGAGGAAGAAGCACAACTGGGAACCAGGGTTTCAGTTCGGGGAACACCTGCTGGGCACCTCCCCCAGGCCCCCTTAGCGAATCATGTGCTGCAAGCCGTAACCCCGAGGAAACTGCAGCCTGGGCGGCTTTTCCCGCTGCTGTACCTGCACGCAGGATGCCAGCCCTGGCGGGGGGCTGGAACTGGATGATCTTTAAGGTCCCTTCCAACCCAAACTATTCTATGATTCTGTGTAGGAGTATCAGGCTGGCTTGACTCGGCCTGAGATGTGTCTGGGCCGCACGGCTCAGGGCTCACCCCTGCGCTGCCCCGAGTCTGTGTCCTAGAGGGAAAAGAGCCGCTACAGCAGCGCTGCAGGAAAACCCAAACAGAACAGTTATTTCATTTTTTATTTTAGATCTGCAGTTACAACTCCCGAACAGCTGCTACAAAAAAAACCCTGCGTACAATAACCAGAGTTAAATTTAAAAGCAATCAGTCATTTTGCGTGAAACAAACCAAAGGCTGCGCCTGGACGGGAGGGCTGCCTTTTGTAAATCAAGTGATCAGAAACAATGAACGGAAGAAGGACAGAGAAAGGTCTGGGTTTCTTCTCAAAAGTCATTAATATGGAAGCAGAACAGAACCCCCCGGCAAAGAAATCTACCTAAACCTGGGGTTAAATGTTAGAACTTTGTTAAAGAATGTTGGGGGGTTGGGGATGGAGAAAACTAAAATCTAGTTAGGCTCCAACCTTACAAAAAAGTGTATTTAGTTGTAGTTAAGTGTAGATTCTTCAAGTCAGTGAACCCCTTCCTGTTCTAATTATCACAGTGATTAGAGAAAGATCATGTTTTTCTACTGTAGTAAAATGCCAGGGTGCTGCGGTGCTTTCAGGAACGCTCAGAAGTCAAATAGCTGCACGTAGGCTTTTTAAAATCAAAGCACATGAGGAAGTCCTGTAACAAACCCAGGCCTCATGCTTCATCTGTGATGTCATCCCTCCTCTTAGATGTCGTTTACATTCCAGTGAGAGGATAAGGTACATGGGACAAATTTTTGCATGTAAAACATCACTGTACAGTATTAGAAACAGTGGGTTTGAATTTATAAAAACAGGTAAAACACTGTTGCAGCAAGCCTAATCTGATTTCCCATTTTTCACCTGCCCGGGGAGCATCTCCAGAGCTGGAGCGAGCGCGTGGCCCGGCCGTCCTGCTCTGCACCTGCCACCTCCCGCCTGTCAAATCCAGCTGCCCCCAGCAGCCCCGATCACGCCACATGCCCCCGTTGCCCTTCCAGGAGCAGCAGCTCCTCTGAGCAGTAACAAGACACAGGCGGGGGGCAGGGAGCCCTCGCTGGAGTCGCTGCCCCCCAGCAGGCAACACAGAGCTGCTTGCGTAGCGACCGTCCTCCCCTCAGACCACGGTAACTCTCAGTGGAATGCAAAGCCGGTCAGTACTGAAATCCCTACAAATGCAATGAACCTGTTAAGAACACTGTTTAGTCGCTACAGATAAAGGAAGTATGAGACAAAACAAAGACAGTTCTTGGACAGTTGGATTTTTATGAGAAGCCTCTTCTGTTTGCCAGTGAATGTTGTCGCAGTTGCCCGTTCAGCCCTAAACCCTCTCAGTCTAACTACAGTAGTACTGCATCCTGTTAGTCCGTTGTCTTTTCCGTGACTGAAATTCTTCAAAGAAGTGCTGAATATCTTCTCTTTTAACCACCTGGGGAAGCAATAGGACACTCCAGTTGTAGTACAGGAATTCAATTGAATAATCCTTTTTTTTCTTGCCTGCATCCCGCCCGTAAGACACACAACAAAGCCTGTAAAAGCGAGTATCCTGAACTCCCTCCGCCACAGCCAGCCACGCAGCTTTCCTATCATACCCAAAGGAAATGATTAATGCCCAAATTCATTGTAAGAGAATACAAAGAGGGAAACCAGCTTCCCACGGGCAGAACAAGCGCATGGAGCAAAGTTCTTGAAGTATTTTTAAGGGGTTTGATCACTCGCTTTTATCATTAAAAAAATGAAGGCAAGATTTTCACTAGCTCACTTCAGACTTACCACAATGTAACTAAGAATGGTGATCTAGCAAAAAAAAGCCAACAAAATGCATGTATTGATTAATAAATAGCATGCAAATTCCTTCAGAAAACAGCTGGTAAGACTCTTTGCTAGTATTTAGTCAGTCCTTACTCTTCTAAGGGTTTAAATTCAATCTAAGAAAAAACATTAAGGGCAAAAGCATTTTTCCCCTGGATACATTTCCTAGTACTTTATAGACAGATTTCAGCAAGGTCCCCATTACCTCGCAACAATGCCAGTAAAGAAATACAACTTTAAATTCCAATCAAATCAGAGGTTTCTGATTTCTATCACAGTGCCACCAACTCCCAGAGACAGGAAAAAAATGCTGTAATGTAGCATCGCAGTATTCAACACCCTCCCCTCAACACATTTTAAAACACATTTTCTGGCAAACAAATTCTGCAAGTTCTGTCTTACCGTTCCCTCATCTGCAAATCTCCTGAGATAGTCGGTCAGTTCTGTCTTTAGATCGTTGTATTCTAGATAGAGAAGCGAAGACAAGGGAAAGAAAACAAATAAACATGCAGGTTTTGTTTAACACAGGCTCAAAAAGAAGAGCTTGTTCTCCTTCCTCCCCATTGTTCATTACAACTTACTTGAGAATCAAGGTTTGATCTGCATTATTAATAATAGCAGTAAAAAGAAAGGCAAGTCCAGGTAAACACGAGAAGCCTAACAATTTCCACAGCATCTAGTTCCTCGATGCATGTTAAAGTTGCAACAGGCCAGAGAGCACAAAATTATCTGGAGTAATCCTGACTGAGGCGTGCGATCTCGTAGTCTTCTACATGTTACTTCAGAAACAGTTTGGCACCACACTGCAAGACTTGATACCAATCTCCTACAGGAAACTGTTCACTGAAAGTGCTAAGGCAGATTATAAAAAATAAGTTGTATTTACCACAGATGAGTTCTACTTGCTGAACTCTGTTCATGCTGTTAAGGGTGTCCATTAAAGGATCTCTTCTCTCTGTTTCTTGGTCACTGGTACCTTTATTTTCGTAAGCCAAGACAGTGTCACATTCATCTGTCAGGAACTGGACTTCAAGCTCTGAATACATTTTCTGGAGAATAATGCAAAATTTACTTTTACATTACAAAACTTCTCATGCGGGAGATGCTCTTGCCCAATCCTTTTTATGTTCAGTATCATAAATAAGAACTATAAAAATAATAATGTAAATTTTGTATCCAGCATCTCATGCACCTCCCCATAATGACTTCCAAAGCAACATTAGATTTAAGCAGCAAAGAAAGAGAATACAAATGTTTAGAAGCTCCTTCACGCTGTATTAATTCCAAAGGATCTGATGTGTTTCTTCATGTGGGGTGGAGTGGGGTATTAGGTGTTTATATACACATTAAACATTTACACATATTTTCTTTACGAGCTTCCCTTTAAAGATGCCCTGGGAGCTCCTCCCCGCCTCCCCCACCTCAGTGATGGTAATGAAGAGAGAACACATACCAAACACTCTTCACAGGTGCATAATTTGCTTCTCCAGTTCGATGGCCAAAAGGTGGCAGTATCTTTTCTTGAAAATTGCTTGCTTTGGAGTTCTTTCAGCTTGCAGACTGGCTTCTCACTCTTAGTAACTACCTGAATGAAAATGAGTGTTCAGTGCCCTATAACGTCACTTCAAATGCAGCCCGTTGTTCCCAGCATGTCATTTTCCTTGTGCAAATTTTTCCCTTTGTCTCAGACATGCTTATTTTATAAACAACCTGGATCACCATTTTATCCACACCACAATTCTGAGGTGGCTTTTGCAGTTTCCACAGGAAGTGTCTGTAGCAATTTACTGCAATAGCCATAAATGTTTAAGAAAAATGAGCTGCACAACGCACAATACATATGTATTAGAACAAACTCAGAAGCCACCTTCTCGATAAAGCCAAGTGGCTGATAAGAAGGGACAGATCTATCTGCAAACAGGAGTTACACTCTACAAGCATGTCCCACAGCCTGTGCTGTGCACCTCAGAGACCAACTCTGCTGTATCAGTGACTGAAGAGGCACACAGAAACAGGCTGAAAGCATTTCTCTCTTCACTGAGCCTATACAGAAGGAGGCAGCTGTACTTCACCTATTATCAGCACCAAGATGTAAATACAGAAAAATCGGTCAATTTTACCTCCGGACAAGCAGACCCAGAGCTAGTGGATGGTTCATTAAACTGATCCATTTGCTTTTCCTCCTTCATTTCCTGATGTTCTGCTCCACTTTCTTTTTTTATTTCTTTTTTATGCTCTTCACTTTCCTCAGCCTTCAGGACAATCCCTTCTTCTTCAAGAGAGTTCACTTTGGTCAAAGCAGGAACTGGAAGATACACACCCACGTAAGTGAAAATACTGCGCCAGAAAACACACAGACTACCACAGACACTCTCTCTGCTTTCCAGTGCAGCACTGAAGAGCACCAAGATCACCTCATACACTGCAGGGTCCTGAGGATATTCTACAGCTGCCCAAAGACACAGTGACTGAAGTATACAAAGAAAACACTCCCCTCTTCACCACTGTGTTCTTCACCTCCCTCACTCCTATTCTAATACTCTGCTTCCCAAAATCTAAGCCCTAGGAGAGGAGAAAGGGCACCACAAGTTCTGATATTTCTGAAGCTGCTTGTCCTTCTTGACACCCCTTGACAGCTAATGGCAGGCCCAGAAGCTGTTGAGTATTTTTATGCTGACTTTGTGTCAGTCCTTTGTTTTCTCTAGACACACACACCAAAAACTCTACGACAGATAAACTACACTAACCACATCCTTATCTAAAACAATTTTTTCTTTTGATGTCAGTTCAAATGTGTGCCCTGTGACATAGCTGGTTAGAAGGAGGAAAAGCAGAAACAAACAAACAGAACATTCTGTACTGTATTTACATTAGAACAAAGAGAACTCCAGGTATGCCCACTTTGAATCCTTAAAATACCACTGGAATTTCTGGCACATAACAGACAGTCACCAGTTGATGTAAGCAACATTTAGCAGAATTTGTGAAAACAGTTCTTCAGAAATCAAGACATTGGCCCTTCTGATCCCACAGAGACCACATAGCAGACAGGCCTGGCATGAACGCAGGGAACACGTGTCTTAAGCACAGCCCTGGCTCTACTCAGATTAAGGTTTTACACATTAATTTCAGGTCACGCTATCATTCACTCTTGGCTGCTCAGAGCCTCTTAGACTCAGCTGTTTGCTTCATTGCCTCCCTTAGGATGGCTCTTCAGTTCTTTGATCCAGAAATTAAGTTCCTTGAGAAAAGTATTATATCTTCATCCATCTATGTGCTAGCACATCTTTGATAAAATAAATAAAAGAGTGACCACCACAGGTTTAAGATTTAGAGACAAGAACTGCATTTTTTTTACATAACAGTTACTGCAGCCCTGCACATTCCACTGCTGAAGGTGATTGTCCAATACAATGAATATCACTTCTCCAGCAACTTAAGCAGTATTATGTCATTGATCAACCAAGTATGAGAAATACATAGAAACGAAGCATTGGCTCAGATATATTAAATTTTCTTTACCTGCTAATTGTGATGCATAGGCCCACAGGAAAGGGCAGTGCTTCATGCAGGTTTGGCACACCATTTCATGGAAGTCTCCACTGTCAGGGGGGACCGCGCCAAGATGCTACCAAAAAGAAACAAGCACGAAGCAGTGAAATGTTTGCTGCAAATTAACAGACTCAATTCTAAATTTAGAGAAAGTAAAATATCAACTGCCGTCATAATTTCAGCACAAGTATACACTCCTGCTAATCTTCCACAATGATTATCAGTATAACTTAAAAACTGGAAAGAGCTGATAAGAATTCCAGGGGAAAAAAATGAAATAATTCTTTGTCTACAGCTTTTTATGCTTTCTACAGAAATCTCAGTGCTCTTTGTCTCATTTATAAACATTATTCTTCAGAACTGTCCTAAACATAGAACAGATGAAGATAACTATTGCACACTGCATATACAAACTCTTATTTTATTCAATAAATAATTTAAATTATTAAACTCTTAAATTATTTAATTTATGATTACTTCCTTATGTGTAAGAGATTTTAAATCTTCATATTGAACCCAAGAACAAAGCTCTCCATAAACTGGTGAGAATTATTTATGCAACTAAAGCACTTAACAGCTTTCTTTTGAAAAGCATTCTTGCAAAGCTCATAGAATGCAGCATAGTATTCTTAATACACACATTTATACAAAAGAATCCCATAGTTCATCTACAGAACCCATAATTGAGGCCAATCATCTCTTTTTTTTAATTCCTTGATCCTGCAGCTTCAAACGTGGAATTTCACTTGTGCCCTTCAAGGCACAAAGAGGCTGAGTCCTTAATGCTTCCATGTTAAGTAGGGCATGTACTGAAGTGCTGAGCTGCTTTTAAAAGATTTTGCCAAAGTTCATAATCAGGAACCAAGTACACAGTTTGTTCCTTGCTGTTTCATATAATTACAGTTTAGAAAGCATTCTTTTGAATGAAGAACTAATCAAGTAATTGATAATGATGTGCCTCAGTAAGAATCTTCTCCTTGACGATTCCACTGATTAGAATTTTCCAATTAAAGAGATGGTTATACAGTTGTTACTTTATTCTCCAGCAACCTTCAAAAAGGTAGAACTCATCACAGGTTTTTTTGGACTAGATTGGACAGCAGTGCAAGATTAAACCGTCAATATTCTTTTGCACAGGATGAAAAGAAACACCTTTGAACTCAGGTAATAATCTTTTGAGAACTGCAGCAAACCTTCCCAAGTAAGAATAACCATACAAACTTAACCAACATCAACTTATTCATAGGAATAAGGGCAATTCTGCTACTTATAGTTTCCTTACCCTTCCATGGAACCAGTCTTCACAAACTATGCATTGGATCATCTCATCTGGAATCTAGACGAATGGCCATATTATTAGCATTAATAGCAACCTCCAGAATCTTTCGTAAGCCTCGAACTGCAGTATTATGCACAGCCTGCCCAAGTGAATTGCATTTCCCTCTTCACCCACCCACAGGGAGCTGCCATTACCAAACTGTTACAGCTTCATTAGTCAGTTTGCTTCCCTAAAGTTCAACAGCATGTGCAATTTGTCTGCGTAATTTGTCATATTATCAAGACTGTGGAAAGTCCCATTTATTATTGCAAAATGAATTTTCCCAGCAGAGCAAGACATTCTCACACAAAAGAGCTGATAGAAGTTAATATACTATTGGTATCTTTCTTCCTGTAAACAGAAATGAAGAGGCAGCTTAGCAAAAGAAAGATATTCATACTCTTTACATTATACAGGAATGCCAGAATCCCAACTTAACTGTCCATAATATGGTACGGTAATGTACAAAATCCCTTGTTATTAAACAACTATTAATGATTTCTTTAGAAATGTTCAGTTATCTCTGAACTTCAGGAAGGTGATTTTATAAAATATGTTTTTGTATTTGAAAGAATTGTGCCTTCCTTATTCGTTACATCACTTGACTTAATACAAAAGCTTGTACGTGCAAACATCAGGTGGAGGAAAAAGTGTCCAGACTACCATAAAGGAAAGCTAAAGCCAGTGCTACAGGACAGACTCTCCCCATCCCAGAAGCCTTGTCAGAGCACTGTTGCAGGCACGAGGAAGCAGGTTCTGGTCTCTCCTAATAAGAGCAATGCGTCTATTCTGTGCTTGCCACATTTCCCAAGACAATGAGAAACACCCCCCCTAAAGAACCCCTGTAACTTTAGAGACAGGAAAGCAGAGATGATTGCAGCAGCATTTTGTCCAAATGATGGTTTATCTTCCCTGCCTGTACTTGAGACATTAATATATTCTACCATTTAAAGAAAAACCGATACAGTAATTATTTTATACAATACACGACAACCAAAAGCAATATGGAACATATGATTTCTTGAAGTGGGATCTTCCCTGTAAAGCAACTCAGTGACCACCCTTTGCACAATGTTTTGCATAAATTCCATCTATATATGATTACTACTGTTTTCTGTATTTCTTACCTCATCTTCAGGATCAGGATAAGGTCTTTTACAAGTACAGTATAGTCCATAGAAATTATCATTATACTTATTTCCTGAATTCACCTTGCTCTTATCCTAGGAGGAAAGGAAAAAAGTCTAAATGGACAACAGTGAAAAAACACACGAAAATATGTATAATCTAGAAAAACCCAATTCTTGTTCCATTTTAATTCCTAAAAGCAATCATTATACTCATCAGCTTGAAGATCTGAACAGAAAGATAGAATCCAGACATGTGCTACACAGTGAGCAGCAGGCAAGGTACCTGAGGAATACTGAAGTTCAAAACAAAAGAGGAGAAATAATCTTTCCATCTCTGAAACAACGGGCAGCTGTGACGTTTGTTAAGCTACTGCTAAACTAAAACGGTGTAGGAGTTTTGATCACCAACCATGCCCACATGCTGCCCTCAGAACAACATCTGTAAATACATTGTGCACTTCCCCTACATCACTTTAAATATCCAGACTGTGATCCAACTCAAATTTTCTTTAACCTTATCACTGAGCTTCCACTAAATTCACGCCATAAAAGACTCTCTCCACAAGACAGGATTAGCCAAATTACAAAATATGCTGAATGAAAGTTAATTACAGGTAATCCTATTTAAAAATAAAAAAAAAAAACCAACAGCTAATACAGCTGCAGCCACAGGGCTTCAGCACTGCAGGTAGTTGCAGCCTAGGGCCACTACTGGCCCCTGCAAAACCAGCGGTTAACGCTTTCTACTGCAGTTCCGACAGAGGAAGAATGGACGACGTGAACACCTGGCACCCATGAAGTCAGACTAATGGATGGATGCTGAAGGTTACCTAATCTGTACAATTGACTTTGCACAGAACTGAAGGAGGAGGAACAACCATGTGATCCATTTCATGGGTTCAAATGAGAAACAGTAAAATCTTTGAATTGTCACAGGTACCTCTGCAGTGGTCACTGGACTGTAGCTTGAGGCTGACTAGCTCTGGATCCATCCCAGTTCCACCAAAACAAAATGGGCATATACAAAACCACTTGTCGTTTGTACATTTGGACTGCTATTACCTTGAGAGCAGCAAGCCAAGCAGCTTCCTTTTGCTGCCTCCCAGACGACTACCAAAATACTTAACAAGTCAAAAATGTCCACTGGGGGCCAGGAAAAAACTATCCCATCGGTAGGCTCTGGTGACAACCTACCCAAAAAGGCTAGGGCAATAATGCCACCACGATGAAGGGGAGGAAACTGTCCCTTTGACAGCAGCACAACCTTGAATTTCCTCAATGCAACTGCAAAACTGCACCTCTAACGGTTCTCCTGAAGCCCACTTAAAGTTAATGAGATGTATTAGTGTAGGCACCTCAACACATTTCTGGCATTTCACTAACCATGGATGCAGAACTGCTGCATTCATGGATGACAAGGACCAAAAATTCTCTCTCCTTGCAACATTTCCCTTTAGTTCCTCAACAGTTTTATCTCCTGCTGTAGTATTCCCACCTCGTTTAACTCACTGGGAAAAGCAGAGGCATTGCATAAGTCAGTATCGGCTGAGGCAAGGCACCAGCCTCCCAAGACTGTTATTTTGATTCTGTTCATATGAAACCTATGTCTGAACTTACTGGGAATAACTTGCACTGTAGATTTTTGAACTTGCTATTTCCACAGTCACAGCGGAAGTTCCTGGAAAGAAACATACAGCATTTCAGGGTTTTTTATTAACTGAAAATACATTTGATTTTGTGTTCATAGCAATTCCCAGCAGTTTCTTAGGAGCCATAGAAGTATTTTTGCAGCTATTTAAACAACAGCATCTGTGAGAACCAGCCAAAGGGCCATGCAGCCTTACCCTTCGCCCTCGCCTAGTGTTGTCGGCAGATCCCAGCTAATGCCATCATTGGTGACAGTGCTTGGCTGGGACACTGCAATGGCACAGCTAAACCTGAGTGCCCCAACTACTACACTCAAAACCACACGCAACTCTGTTAGCAAAAGAGGAGGATGAACTGGTTTGTTACCAAAGGCTGGATCCAGAAGGTAATTAAGGTCTTGTGCCCTATTTGGACACCAAGCTCTCACTTAAACAGGGCTGGCACGCCAAGCAAACAGGGAATATGGGTACCTCAGCAGCTTGTGCAGTTGTGCTGGAACTGGTGGATCACTGACATGTATCATTCTGAGAGGGAGGCACTGGGGAACGCACTGGCCACCTCAGTCCTAGCTCCGCAGCCCAGCACCTAGCAGGGTGCTGTGAGGAAGGTGCTTCTTGGGGAAGAGTGGCTGGAAAGCTGACTGGCAGAGAAGGACATGAGTTTGACGGCTAACAGTGTGCTGTGAGGGCCAAGAAGGCTTATATCAGAACTAGTGTGGCCAGCAGGACCAGGGATGTGATTCTGCCCCTGTACTTGGCATTGGTGAGGGCTCATCTTGAATACTGTGTTCAGTTTTGGGCCACTCACTATAAGAAAGACATTGAGGTGCTGGAGCATGTCCAGAGAAGGGCAACGAAGCTTGTGAAGGGGCTGGAGAACAAGTCTTACAAGGAGCAGCTGAGGGAGCTGGGGGCGTTCAACCTGGAGAAAGGGAGGCTGAGGGGGAGACGTTATCGCTCTCTACAACTCCCTGAAAGGAGGCTGCAGAGAGGTGGGTGTTGGTCTCTTCCCCCAAATGGCAGGTGACAGGATGAGAGGGAATGACCTCGAATTGCACTAGGGGAGGTTTTGATTGGACATTAGGGAAAATTTCTTCACCAAAAGGGTTACCAGTCACCGGCAGAGGCTGCCCAGAGATGTGGCTGGGTCACCACCCCTGGAGAGATTTTGAACGCGGGTGGATGGGGCGCTTAGGGATACGGTTTAGCAGTGAACAGGTACAGCCGGACCCGAAGACCTCAGAGGTCGATTCCATGGCCCCGCCCCCCGCGGTACCTCTTGGTGTAGAGCTCGAAGAGGCGGTGGGAGCCGTGGCACTCGTAGCTGCAGGCGAGGCAGATCCCCGCGGGCTCGGCGCCAGGCGGCGTGCAGGTGCTGCAGGCGTACAGGGCCTGTCTGCGCACCGCGCCCTGCAACACCGGCCCCGGCTCAGCGGCCGCCCCGGACGGCCCCGCCCCCGCGCAGTGACCCCGCCCCCGGGCCCGCCCCGGGCCCCGCCCCTTCTGAACCTGCTCCGTCTCCGCCTCAGCGGCGCCCCCCCCGCTCCTCCGGCCCCGGCCCCGCCCCGCCTCACGTCCTTGGCCCCGCCCCTCAGAGCAGCGACCGGCCCCGCCCCCTTGGCCCCGCCCCTCACGGAAGCACCAGGCCCCGCCCCTATCTGGACCCGCCCCTCCTCTCTCCGCAGACCCCGCCCGTGCCCCTCTAGCCCCGCCCCCTTCCCCTTGGCCCCGCCCCTCCGCCCACCCCCGCTCCCGGCCCCGGCCCCTCTCCCCGAGGCGCCCCCGCCCGCTCCCGGCCCCGCCCCCGTGACCCCGGCCCCGCCCCTCCCGCCGCGGTGCCCGGCCCCGCCCCCACCTGCGAGTAGCTGCAGCGCTCGTGGTCGCTGCCGCCCAGCACGGCCCGCGCCTCTTTCTCCAGCTCCTCGTTCTCCGCCAGCACCTCCGCCAAGGAGACCACGGGCTCCTCCGCGCCGCCCCCGCAGCCGCCGCCCGGCTCGGCGCCCTCCGCCGCCGCCTCCATCGCCGGGGACGCGAGGGCCGCGGGCGAGCCGAGGCGGGAAGGAGCGCGCGGCCGAGGCGCCAGGGGGCGCCACAGCGGAAGCGGAACCGCGGGGCGGAGGAGCGGGCGGCGGCGCGCGCGGCGGTCACGTGGCCGCGAGGAGGGGGCGCGGCGCGGGCGGCGGTCACGCGGCCGCGGGGCGGGGCGGGCGGCGGTCACGTGCCGGGGATGGAGCTGGTGGCCGAGCTGCGCGGGCGCGACGGGCGGACGCGCGCGGTGCGGGTCCCCTGCCCGGCCCGGGGCAACGAGGGCGAGCGGCTGAGCGCCGTGCGGGGGGCGCTGGCCGAGCTGCAGCAGCGCGTGGCGGAGCTGCTGGCGCCGCTGGTGCAGGAGGAGCGGGCGGCGGCGGGCGGCGGCGGCGGCGGCCGGACGCGCGGTGAGTGGCGGGGGCGGCGGGGCCGGGGACGGGCTCTGCCGCCGCGCCGCTCACCCGCGTCCCCTTCGACCCCGCAGGTGCCCTCGGGGAGGAGGACGGCGAGGAGGAGGAGGAGGAGGAGGGGGATGAGGACGAAGAGGAGGACGGCGGCGGCTTGAGCGCCGAGGACCCGCCCCCGAAGCGCACGAAGGTCCAGCGGCCGTGACGGCGGCTGCTCCGTGTCCGCCGCGGTCCCGGCCCGGGAGGGACTCCGTGACACGACCGGCAAATACAAAGCTGTCCCGCGAGCCTTCCAGCTGCCACGTCCTCGGGGACGCGTTTGGGTTTTCTTAAAAGAAGCGCACAATCACTTGCTTGGAAGAGACGTGGTTGGAAGAAGTCTGGTTGTACCTGTTCACCCCTAAACCGTACCCCAAGCACCTCATCCACCCACCTTACAACCCCTCCAGGGACAGTCACCCACCCACCTCCCTCGGCAGCCTCTGCCAGCACCCAATAAGCCTTTTGGTGAAGAGATTTTCCCTGATGTCTGACCTGAATCTCCCCTGATGCAACTTGAGGCCATTCCCTCTCATCCTACTGCCTGTCACTTGGGAGATGGGACCAACACCCACCTCTCTACAACCTCCTTTCAGGGAGTTGCTGAGAGCGATAAGGTCTCCCCTCAGCCTCCTTTTCTCCAACAACCCCAGTTGCCTCAGCCACCTCTCATAAGATTTGTTCTCCATCCCCTTCGCCAGCTTCATCTTTTCCAAGTCATACTAATGCTTCATGGGACTTAAACTTTTTAAATAAACTAAACTGGTTAAGAGTTATTTTTTCAGATATGCTCTTAAAGTGGCACAAAACAACTTTGTATGGAGAGAAAGCACTAGAAGACCACTGTAATATTCCAGATTAAAAAACACCTGTAGGATTATGTCCATTCCTCAATAAAAGTCATGTAGAGTCCTAAAGTGGCAGATTATTTTTGTCTGTTGTCTAACAGGTTTACTGTAGTCACCCATCAATCAAGGTTTTTTTCTGGAAAAGGTCATAAAGTAGTTTAAGAGAGTTGGAAATTTGCTTTCAAAAAATGCTCATTTTGTGACAATCAAAGAAGTGACATGTCAGTGTGATTTTGATAATCTTCAGTATTCTTCAGTTCAAAAATTGCTGTCCTCCAAATGTTTTAGTTGGGGTTTTTTCCCTCTTTATTTTTCTTTTTACGCAGTAGTCTATATAGTTTCTCCCATCAGTGATTTTATGTAGGTTGAAGTTCAGGCTTAATTGGTAGCCAAGTCAGAGTGAACACAGCTCAATCTGCCTAAGCAGAACTCTCAACATTGCCTAAAAAAAAAGCCAAGAAAAGAGAAGAGCAGAATTTTTCTTGTCTTTGCACAGAAACTAGAGGAAAGGTGGCAGGGTTCTATGCTGGTTGCTGTGGTTTATTGTAGAGTAACACCTGTAAGTACGTTACGCGTAACAGTGCTTGGCTGTATAAATGCGTGTAACCCAGTCCCTCTGCTACGGTTTCCTGTTCTTTCTTTGGATGATAATCCAGGATGTGGAATGCTGTTATGGTGACAGATGCTTCTTGCAAGGGGGAGGCTGTCAAGGCTTTCTGTATATTACTTTAATTCCCAGATTTTGTTTTGTGCATGGCTCTATGAACAGGCATAAAATGTTCTTGATGGCCAGTCTATAGAGCTGGCTGTGGAGTGTGAGGGTAGTTTTCTCTAGTAGAAATTAACAGATTTAATAGCATGAAAAACTCTTTTTTCCCCCATTTTTTATGTGTTTGCTGGTATAGTTTATTTATGTTTTATATAAAGCATCAAATCTTGAGACTTGAGTATGGAGAACAAAATGGAATAAAGGATGAATTTTTATAAGCCTGTAATTGTCTGCATTTGTTTGAAATGCAGTGGGTAGTTGGGAAAGAGGTTGAGTCAACATGTTGGACATCTTCATGGACTTCTAAGAAACGTACAGACCCAGTATTCTGATAGCAGATACGACAGAGGCATAACTGAGGAGAAAAGACCAATTGTGGAAACTAGGGAGTGTTAGTTGCTGAGAACTGAGGGGGAGAAAATTACACAGAAAAATCTTGATCTCTTGTCTGGCAGCAAATCTTGAAGTGATAACATGCTTAAAACATTTTCGGGTAGATGATTTATTGACGGAAGTGGCTTATCAAAACACAGCAAAGGCAACACGTGGTACACAAAACCAGCCTGATAAATGTGTCAGAAGGGTTCCTTCATGTGACCCATGATAAAGTGATGACATCTTTCATGAGTTCTGTTCTGCAGCTTCAAGCTTCAGCAGCTTGCTGTGGAGCTACATCTGAGAGCAGTGTTTCCCCTCTCGCTAACTGCAGTGCTAAAGACTCCCAACAATTGTGTGAACTGTGGGATGCCTGAAAAGCAACATTTAACATTGGACATTAATTTGTGGCCTTTGCATGTAAACTTTGTGTAAACAGTCCACTGGCACGTCATGGGCTGAGAACCTCTGGTCTACAGCAACAACCCCCAACTTTACTGGTGTGGGGGTCAACATGCAAAACTACAGTAAAGAGATTCTCTTCTCTGTCAGCCTGGATGTAGTAATGTGCTGGACCTGAGCTCCAAGAAGAGATCAATGAGCCCTGGGTCAAGAACAACCACTCAAGTTTTTTGCCTTTAAAGAACTGTTTCTACTCATTAGTGTGGAAAAGGGTACTGGAGCTTTGCAAGGCCTTTCACAATTAAAATTACTACTAGATAAAACTAGTGGTTTTCTTCCTTAACAAAACTGCAGTGGCACAGAACAAACCATCTCTGTGTTGTTTAGTATACTTTGTATGTCTGTCTTAGTTTTACTAGCCAGAGAGGGGCTAGATGGATCTCCTGACCAGTAAGGGAGGAGATGCTGGTATGTTTCTATTGAATTAAAAAAGCTCAAGTGATACTAAATTAAACTCCTGGTAGTATTTAGTTGAGAACCAACTACTTCTACTAGCTGCAAAACAGAACAGCACAAACATCACAGCAAGTCTCCTTCACACAGACTGACATTATATGACACACACTATTGTTACTGCTTTGAAATATTGAATTTGCTGGTTCAAACAACTTTGAGGCTAAATTCACGAAGGAACTTAACAGGTTGTAGTGTTCTGCATTTAAAAAAAAGAGTTGATATTTATTAGGCACTTGGAGGGTTCTGTGAGGGAAAGTGGGCAATCCCATTATGCCCAATAATCAGGGCATTGTCTAAAAGTGCAAGACCTTTCCTAGTTCCTAGGAAAGAGATTCGCTCTCATCATTTTAACTAATCCCTAATTCCCACTCATTCTCGTATACAAGTTAATTAATACACAAACTCCCAGAGAAATTAGTCTCTCTAAAATATGCAGTAATCTGGCAGATAGAACACGATAATGGATCTTGGCACTTAATATATGGTTTCTGTGTTAATACCCAGCAGGGTAAACAACTGAACACTGGTTTAGCACACATTCATTAACCAAAATTTACTGGGCTACTCCTGGACTTTGAGGACTGAAAGTTGAGCCAAAGTACCTTCTTGTGGCTGTGGGATGTTTTCCCTTTTCAGAGGAAACCTGTACTGTAAGTCTAGCTCTAAGGAGAGCTGACTCATTTCTTACAAATTAGCTAACCGATCAAGTTATTAAACTGCTTTCATGCATTAGGTCATGGGTAGAAGTTAGCATCCAAGACTGGTACATGAAAAATCAGCGCTTTTTAAAAACTACTAGTATAAGAAACTAGAGAGCATCCTTTTAGGAATGCAGTGAACCAGACAAGGCAAAATAAAGGGAGTTAAGCTGGAAAGTTTTGTTCCAAGGATAAGTCAATCTATTTCTAATTAAAGAAAAATCAGGCATGCAGTTCTAGTTTACTGCTGGAAGAAATGTGTTTTACAAGAAACACACTTTATCGCAACTTACCGTTGTCCGAGTTTGAAGGGCTGCAGCCTTACGTTAGGCTCTTCATTGGACCTGCCCCCTCACAGTGGGGTGGGAAGAACAGGCTCTCAGTATTCCTGAGACAGGAAGGGACTGTAGCTGAAGGTCAAGCAGCTACTGAAAATAACTCTCAAAACTGCCTAAAAGCAATGCCCAAGCAGCCTGACAAAACTTTACCTTGTGACACAAACATAAAAGAAACCCAGGGTAGATGGCAGCGAGATGAATGCTCATCAAACTTGTATTACAGCTACTCACTTTTTTGGCAGAAAATTAAAACCTCAGAATGATTACTAAGCTGGTAGAGGTTAGCAGTCTTCTGAGGTCTTCATTGCTGCCTCTATTTTTAGAGCTTCTGTTTTAGAAAGCTGCTCAAGATCAGGTCTGAGCTATTTAATTTCAAGCTAAAAGAGTATACATAAAAAGTACCTTCCTCCCACTATGTGGAAGTTGTGGCAATTCACCTTTTCTGTTCACTCAGGGAAAAGAACTAAGCAGATTTGTATAAGCAAGTTCTACCATAAGCTAGTCCTGCATCTTTTATTAATGCCACTGATGTAGAAACAGATCTGTGCCATTATCTGTCATTTACAATCAAGAAATAATTGAGAAGTATGGAGTCTTTAAAGAGGTTGTAAAATGTCTTTGATTGTCCCAAAAGCTTGTAGATTATGTCAGTTTGTGTTACAAGCAGTTAGATATCTTCTGTGACTGAGAACTACTTAGCCTTGACACTATCTAGAAATCTTCAGGATAACCAAGCTTAGTCATTTCACTGCCTCTTTTAAAAGGCTATAGCAAAAACCAATTTAATTGTTAATTTTGATAGTCTTTCATCTTTTCTTACTCCTGTTGTCTACTATTCCTATGCACTATATTAACAGTGTATACTAATTCTCTCCATTGCTGCTCTCCACCTCAAGCTCAATCCCTTACAGATCTAGCATTTGCTTCAATTAGATTCTGTGTCTTTCTGTAGTTAGTTGTAAAGCCAGCTTTAATCCAAGCACAGGCTTCTGATGGAAAAACATACAACCACATACCTCCATTCCATAAGTCACCGCCATGCCCAGCACATGTTCCATACCAGACAGCTTGGCTCATCGCCTCAGGCACGCTGATGATTTGCTAAAGGCCACATGCTTGCACAACAGACACTTAGGCAGTTCTCCCTACCCTTTCCTATTTTTGATGCTTCCTCTTAGGCTGCTCTTTAAATAACTTCATCTAGACACAACATAACTGTTTCAGTTTAAAAACTACAGCATCAACTTAAAACCAGTCCAGTTAGAGGTACCTCCCTGTTACACAAAGGTAGAGAAATGGCGGGATTCAGTTTAATCCAGCCAGCCTCACAACTTGAGGCTACGGCCAAGTAATGAGGGCACAAAGCCTAAAATGACAAGATCAACAAAACATACACACTAAGGAAAGGACAGGAGAATAAGGCACAGCAGCTGACTGCCAGCACTGCTATCTAGCAGCAAACATATGCACAAAAAAAAAAAAAGCCATAGATATATATCTGCATTAACAGAGTTCTGTTTAAAAACATTGGAAAGTTTTTATTTTATAGATAAATAGGATGGTGATTTTTAAAGTTAGGAAACAATACAACTTAAAAGCTCTGACTCCCAAAGATACTACAAATCAGAGTTTAAGCTTTATTCTTAATCCAGCATATTAAGATGGCAGCTTCCTCCTTTTCATATTGCACTTAGAACTTAAAACCCTCTCATAAAGGCTACATCATGTTTTCAGGTCCTAGCACCCATGCTGGCATTTCAAACCAGTGTCTCAAAATATCTCCAAATGCAAACAGAAAGTTTAAGGTATTGTAACTACCATGATTAAGAATAGCAACACTGAAAATAGTGTTCTTTTTCCAAAGCAAGAGAAAGCCCATTATCTCCAGGATTCCCTTAAAGTAGTCAGAAATGGATTAGTATTTGGGATGATCTGATACTGACAATCACATATAACTGAAATGATAATTAAGGAGTTCTGTTTATAATTGGTTTGGGCCTGCTGCTTTTGAAGAGCATATTTTGCACTGTTTTCATGTTCAGAAGGTTACTTCCATCACGGCTAGCTCAAAAATTTTGTTATTCTAAGAAGAAATAAAAAAGGAAATGAGGAATCACCAGATTAAACGTTATTGAAAATAGAAAATCCAGTAGTTACATTTAATTGTATGCCAAAGCAGCCCTGAAAAGCAGAGGTTGAAACTATGGTAAGAAACCTCAGTGGAATTTCAGTATGACTGAAAAAATTTGCATTCCTTGTATGAATGATAAGAATCTTACTTCTTCAAATTTCTGAAAGAAACGTGGTTATCTGTCTCAGAAACTGTTTCTAACACCCCCAAACCTAACACCAATTAACTTTCCCAAATTCAGTTTTTCCTAATACATCAGTGCTCCCAGAACATGGTTTTGCATCATGTCTGGAGGGAAAGGCAGCAAACTCCAATCACTTCGAATTTTATCAAAGGAGATTTCTATACATAGAAGATGGAAACACGAAGTTTTCTGCAGACCACAGGCCAACACCAGCATAGACTGGTTTTGACATTGTAGGAAGAGTTTGAAGTACCAGCCTCCAGGCCTATGCGACTCCTCACTGCCTACAACATAGTACTGATGTGTTCACTGAAAAAGTACGGTACCATAGGAAAAAAAAGTTCCTTTTTCCCTTTAAAGATAGACACAAACTTTATACTTTGCTTCCTGTATTTATATCTAAACTTATTTTATAGAAAAATCATTAAAAATCAGCACTGATGTAGATATTAATTACTTCAGAAAAAAAAAGGAAAGAAAAGAATCATGTTAAGTGCAGCTTTTATAATCATGTTCTGATTTTTCTCCTTTCCCATTTACCACAAAAGAAGTATCTTTGCATTGATTTTACTCCAACGGAAAACATATGAAATCACTTTTTTGCACAGCGGAGTAAAGTCATGGACCAGAAACTTATTTCCCCACAGGACATTTCAGATGGAGTGTTGCAATTTTGCATCATTAAGGCAAAATGAGGAATACTTCCATCAAGGGCTCTCCCACTCTGGCCATTCTGATAGACCCATATTTAAAAACCTTTGTAGTTCCTTTTTTTTTTTAAATAGAAAACAGTCACTCTCCTCATTGCTTAACAGTTTGAAAGAAAAGGCTCTTTCCAGCCTTCACTCAGAACTTCAGTCTTGTGATTAGATCAGGCATATGCAATCGAGTCAAACCAGCTACGGAAACTAGAAATTGAGCTAAGTGTCAATCAGTTGTAATCTACTGATCTGATTAGAGGCCTTCACAAATGTCTGATGACGATTGCAAATAACAGCCAAGCAGATAGGAATGATGCAATACCCAACAGTTTTGGGGTCAGCTCTTGTACAGGAATAGATGAACAAGAACATCTGTAAATATGGTATTAAAAATATTATAGTCCACAGCCAAAAAGGCAAGGATAGCAGTCGTACTTTTAAGGAGTGAGTCCATGTGGTTCCTTCCTGTGGTTCCTTGGGGTGTTGCTGAATGTGCTCCAGTGCTAGTTTGTTGTAAGTCTCATTGATTTCAAAGACGTAATAAAAAGCTGCAGCACTCACTAACAAGTACAACCCCACACCAATCCATCCCATCCTCTGACGGAAGTTCATCATTCTCCATGCTCTGCACCTGGAACAAAAAGCAATGTTTACATTCAGCACAGCGTAGAGAAGGAGGACATACAGATTAAGCTTGATTTTCCTAAGTTAGCTTTCTATAACTTTCTCATGACACATTAGTAAAAACAGCGCACATATTCATTTCTGAAGACCTGAGTTCTATGTCAGAGAAAATTTTACTACTGTATCAGCACTAGGCTAATTGTAATCATATATAATACTCCCCCAATGGCTCTGGATAGTTTAGGGCCTGCTGGATATCAAGTTATAATGGGATAAAGTCCGGTACTGAGCGAACAAAAGAGAAGTAATGAACTGGATGAGTTACTCACCCCAGCTGCCCGCAGTTTCTCTAGCCACAGGGTGGGCATAATACAAAACTTTCCATAAACACAGAAAGTTTGTAAAGTTCTTTGATGTTTGCAAGACAAACATGCTGCTAGCCAGACAGTAACATGAAAATCACTGCTTCTTTGCAGTGTAGCCATGTCCAGTTTCATAAAGCTCTAGCTGATTGCCTATCTAGAAAGCATATCATAGAATCATAGAACAGTTTGGGTTGGAAGGGATCTTGAAGACTACCTAGTTCCAGCCCCACTGCCATGGGCAGGGACACATCCCAGTAGATCAGGCTGTCCATAAATGCCTGTATAAACGGATGTTTTCAGTTTGCACGAGAAGGTATGTACTACAGGTATGTGTTTCTACCCATTTGCACACATGAAGGTACGTACTTCGTGCACACTATTTGAGCTTCACCGTATCTCTGCCCTGTCTGTGTGAACGGTTGCAGTACGTCTGTTGAGGAAAAGAAGTTGAACAGCTATATGAGCAACCAACTCAGTGCAGAATGAACCAGACACCAGTCAAACGGCACTCAGAAGAAGCACAAATTACTTTAGTGCCACAGATGCCACTGGGCTGGATTTCAGCTGCTGTAAGATCTCCACATGGCCATACAGCTCCAGGTGACTTGAAATGCTTCAAATAGGCCACAAACACTCCAGCTGCAGTACATACACTAATCCCAAGAAGTCACTGCCACCTGGCCTCAAAATAGCCCTTGGGCAAGGAGAGTCACTGCTTCACTGCACCTGCTTAAAGAGTTCACCTCAAAAATACACTTTTTCAGGCTGTTCAGGTTTTACCTTTCCTAGCATTTCTCAAAGAGGGGCACAATCAATTTATGCAGCGCTATTTTAAGAAAACACACCAGACTTTAAAAATACTATGCAGAAATGTCTGTTTAAGGATGATTTATGCATCCTGAAAAGCATTAATGAAAGCATGGGAGTTTACCACAATAGATAAAAAATCATTACAGCTTTCTAAATCTCCCTTTCCGAGGCCAGGCTCCACTGTCTGGTTTAGGAGCCCTCAAAGAGATCAAAAATCTCCTGGTTTTCTGTAACTGAAGGATGTTCACAACCCTGACTTGACAGAATCCACTCAGGGTGGCCCTGGAGAAGCTGTTCTGGCCCTTACACTTCCGCATTTATGGTGGCTAAAGGGGTCAAGCACGCAGTGACAGTGAAGCCAGGGACTGCCATCCTCTACAGCTGCGAGGGCTGTTTCTTGTTTACCTGGTCTTCTATATAACATAACAGCAGGTTTCCCTCTAACACATCGAACTCATACTCACAGCAGGACAGAATCAGTTAACCCACTGGATAGAAAGTAAAATCCCAGAGCCCGCGTTCAGCAGATCGCTCGGTCAGGGTTCTCCTCAAGTTGAGCAATTCAGAGACGCTGACGAGCCTCCCCTTCCAGCGGGACGCCGGCACCGGGCGGCAGCGCCCCGAGCAGCCCGAGCTCTGGGTTACACCCCGACAGCGCCTGGCGCCTGCCCGTAATTTCCCCTTTCTGGGCGCCGCCTCTCCCCGCAGCTCTGGGGACCCCCGCTCTCCCGCCCCTCACCTTCCTCCCGCGGAGAAGGAGGGAGCGGGAGGGCGGCGGCGGGCGGCCCCGCTCCCCTCAACCCGCGCCACCTCGCCGGGAGCCGGAGGGCCCCGCCGGGCTGCCGCGCCGGGGCCGGCCCGCTGCCATCGCCGCCGGCCGCCGCGCTTCCGGCATGGGCACCGCCGCTTCCGCCACGAGCGCTGCCGCTTCCGGCATGGACGCCGCCGCGCGCAACCCCGCTTCCGGGGCGGGGCGGGCGGTGCAGCTGGCCGGGCGCCATCTTGGCCGCGGCACGCGGAGGGTGGGAGGGGCTCGCCCAAAATGGCGGCCGCGTGTTGTGGTGGCGCGTCGGCGTCATAGAGTCTTGGAGTGGTTTGGGTTGGAAGGGACCTTAAAGATCATCCAGTTCCAACCTCCCCCTGCGATGGCAGGGACACCTCCCACCAGCCCAGGGTGCCCACGGCCCCATCTAGCCTGGCCTTGAACACCTCGAGGGATGGAGCAGCCACAGCTTCCCTGAGCAGCCTGTGGTAGTGCCTCACCATCCTCATTGTGAAGAAATTCTTCCTTTTGTCTAATCTAAATCTACCCCTTTACAACTTGTAGCCTTTCCATCTCGTCTTATCTCTGGACACCCATATAAAAAGTCCCTTGATACAAGTACTTCCTATCACAAAAAGTGCAATATTTTGATTTAAGCAGAAGTGCAATTAAGTTCATCCAAGTAACCATATTTTTGAAAGTCAGACAGAATGTCCCTCTGGTGGCATGGGGCTCTTTTCAAGCTGTTCTTCCAAACACTGCTGAACAGAGTTGCCTTGTATAATCACCTCTGTTTGCAGTTTTTCCCCATCTCACATGCAAGGTCAGGCAGAGAGCTGACTTCAAATTAACAAGACATCTGGCTGTTGTGACATTCATAATAATATTAAAATGAGTCCTTGGAAAGTAAGAGATTATGCATAAGATTTCTGGGTAAATTTATACACATGCATGGGAAATATATTCTGTAACCAGCTCCTGTCCGTTACAGTTGGATGGAAATAATTTTTTCATGTGTCCAACGCTGAAATTAAAGGATGCTTGCTTTCTAAAGCTCCAAAACTAGTCTTAGAGTTTATGTGCTACCATTTTCAGTATCATTCTGTGCTGGTGCTGCTTCATGTGGAGGAAAGGCTGGGTTCGAGCAGCCCGTCCTCCAGCTTGCCATGGTGCAGCCTGTCTCAGCGCTTACCTTGTGCTGTTTGTGCCAGTCTGTTTTAATTGCACAGGGACTCGAGGAGAGGAGAATGGTTGCACTTCGGCAGTGGGCTGCATTATCCATGTGTAATGTGTTGAAGGCAATATCAATGGAGACAAATCTGTTGTAGAACAGTCTCCAACAACTGACAACCATAGTTTAAAAAGAATGTTCATGCATAAGCATGTCTTATTGACATATCTCTAGTGAATTAAATTCCTAGGAAATATTCTACTAGGAAAAAGCCTCAATGAAGGCGGAAGACTACTTAAACTGACAAAAAAATCTGATTTGGATAGATGCATGCAGTTTGCTGACATCCACCACAACAGTGCCTTGAAATTTAGCTGGTGCAGGTGTTGCAGCATTTGTGTACATTCAGTAACTGTGAGAGCTCACCTAAGCTCACCTAGAGTGTGGCATTCTGTTCTGGAGTCCTCAGCAAAGGGAGTACATGGATCTGTTTGAATGAGTCCAGAGGAAGCCACAGAGATGATTAAAGGGCTGGAGAACAAAGACATCTGAGGACAGGCTGAGAGAGTTGGGATTGTTCAGCCTGGAGAAGAGAAGGCTCTCGGGATACCTTATAGCAGCATTCCAGTACTGAGAGGGGGCTACAGGAAAGCTTGGGAGGGGCCCTTTATCAAGGATTATAGTGACAGGAGAAGGGGCGATGGTTTAAAGCTGAAAGAGGGGAGATAGAGATTAGATATTAGGAAGAAGAATTTTACTATGAGGATGGTGAGGCAGTGGAGCAGTTTGCCCAGAGAATTCATGAGTGCCCCATTCCTGCAGGTGTTCCAGACCTGATTGGATGAGGCTTTGAGCAACCTGATGCAGTGGAAAGTGTCCCTTCCTATGGTAGGGGGGTTGGAAGTAGATGATATCTAAGGTGGCTTCCAACCCGAACCATTCTGTGATTCTGTTTCCTGTGCGAGTTAAAAGAATTCAGTAACTACATAGCATTACATGTAAAATGGCAACTTTTTACTAAATTGTTGTATCGTAGTCATGAGATAATTACTTCTTTGTCTTCTCTGACTGCTGCTGGGAGCTGATGTAAATTCTTCCTGAATTGCTTCACAAGTTGAATCAACTGTGAGTGAAATGGATTTCAAATCCACTTGATTTGTCAAAACCTCAACTATTACTCTCTGTTTGTGTTGGGAATGAATGACTTGCAGGCAGTCAGCACTGACTTCTGTCCTTTTAATGTCACAGAGAGGCAGAGGTGGCCACGGTTCACACACATCCAGCTATAGGAAACAAGCAGGCTAAAAGACAGTTTCAATAAGGATGTCAAATAAGAAATGAAAGATGTTAAAGCAATGACAGTTTTTGTTTGAATTTACATAAATATATACACATAGGATTTTCTGCCATTTTTCTTGGGGACTGTAGCAGGTGCTTGTGAGGCAGTGTGTAAGAGCTGCTGCAAAATTAAATTTCCGAAGGCTTATCCTGCTACACCCTGCAGATGTCACTCTAGAAAAACGACATTGTTGAGAGCCCACAGAAGTCA
The DNA here is from genome assembly GCF_032191515.1 of Phaenicophaeus curvirostris. Lineage (NCBI taxonomy): Eukaryota > Metazoa > Chordata > Aves > Cuculiformes > Cuculidae > Phaenicophaeus > Phaenicophaeus curvirostris. The sequence continues at coordinate 52,535,981 of NC_091396.1, read as the reverse complement.
GAAATAAGTTCCCTGGCAGAGAAACTTCACCTTAAACCATACTGCTTGGTTTTTCTTTTGCGTTGATGCTCAGAGAAGCGCCTCTCCTTGGTCACTGCGAGGGCACTAGATGGTGCTCAACACCACGGGCAAAGCCAGCCTTTCGCAGCCGGGTGAAACCCCGACTCCCAGTTCATAGAGTGATAGAATTATAGAATAGTTTGAGTTGGAAGGGACCTTGAAGATCATCCGGTTCCAACCCCCCTGCCATGGGCAGGGACATCTCTTACTAGACCAGGCTGCTCAAAGCCCCATTTGACCTTGCCTTGAACACCTTCAGTGATGGGGTATCCATGACTTCTCTGGGCAACCTATTCCAGTGCCTTATCACCCTCATCATGAAGAATTTCTTCCTAATGTTTAGTCTAAGTTTTCCCCCTTCCAATCTAAAGCCATTCCTTCTTATCCTGTCACTACATGTGCTTGTAAAAAGCCCCTTCCTGGCTCCCTTCAGGTACTGGAAGGCGTCTGTAAGTTCAGAAGTTTTGCAGTTGACTTCAGTTGAATGGGGGTTTCATCATCTTTCATGAAATCTAAATGAACTGTTAGTGTAATTCTGATGAAGAATGTAGTTATGAATAACTACATACAGCTAATTATCCCTGGGACACTGATTTTGACTAAATGTCATTCTTTTCCCCCTTTTTACAGGCGATGAGGTCCCAGTTGATCTAGAAGTGAATGTAGCTCCTGTATAGCTGACAGATCTTCTACTCAAGTATGGCTTAAGTGCATTTTCTTGTATTTTCTTAGAATAATGGTAATTAGTAATGATGGGAAATGGAATAGCTACTGCACAGAGTCTGTTTCCTTTAAAGTACAAATCTAGATGTCAAAGAGAAGGGATTCAGTCAGAATTAATATGTGACTGGGTGAATATGCGGCTTGGCAGTGGGTACACATGGTAAGTGTAAAGCCTGCAGTTGCACTTAAGATTCTGAAGAAAAAAAGGAGTGAAATGGGCGGAGCTTATTCATACTTAACAAGTCTGTTCTCTGAAGGGTTGGAGTTTGAAAGGGAGGGTGGTTTAGGGTTTAGCCTGCTTGGTTTATGGGTCTTCTGTGTTAACCGTAGGTCTGAAAGAGAAGGTTGTGAAGGTTAATGAAGGTTATGAAGAGAAAGATGTAAAAGAATCATAGAATCATTCAATAACTAGGTTGGAAGAGACCCACTGGATCATCGAGTCCAGCCATTCATGTCATGAAGCAGGTCTCAGGTCAAGCTGAGAAGGCAGCCCACAGGTTAATGTCAGGTCCAGTAAGGATAACTAGAATCAAATATAACCTAGTGATTGCCAGGCAGGTCCATTCTGATAAGGAAAGACTGAGGTCAGGCTGGGAAGTCAGTCTATAAAGTCCAGATGAACATGGCTGAGCTGGAGATCCATACTCCTACAACACAGCTCAGCTTAAATGGGGCTCCTGAGCCCATGGGTGGGGGGCAGGCAAGGCTTGTTGGGTCTGTAAGGCCTATTAGTGCACTCGGGGTCCTGACAAAGTACATAGGACAAATGGAGACTGTCAGTAGGAAGAAGAAGAGTTTGTTGTAATCTCTGCATCAAACAAAGATTTCATTATGTTAAATGAAGGTCTTCACTAGTCTTAGATTTTGGCCAAAATAGAAGAGCAAAGATAGAAGAGTTGAGGTAGTTACCAAACCAAAATTAGTTGGACTTCTAAGTGGAAGCCAGGAGCTGAAGGACAGAATGCACCATGCATACTTTGAGTCAATAAAAATTTACCATAGTCATTCTCATTACTGAGGTGTAAACAAGTGGGAATTTAATTACAGAAACATTCATTTCAAGAAGGCATTTGCCTTCCACTTTGTAGAACAGTGATTTTTGATTCATCAAGAACACCATGTTCCCAGATTTTTTTCTTCTTAATCCTAAGTCTGAGCCAAACTCTTGGCTAGAGATCTAGGACCCCTATGGAGTACATAGGTGTGGGGATTCAAAGGAGAGGATTGAAATAGAGGAGAACAGGGCATGAGCCCATGTGCTGGTCCTATGAAGACTAGTTTTAGGGTAGAGATAAGCGTCTGAGGAGTAAGGGATGAAGAACAGGGCTCCTTGAAAATGCTGATTTGCTGGCTTATGGAGGAGGAAGACAACTGACAGAATGGCAGACTTTCTTCAGACTCTCAAAGGTTCCCACTGCTTCCTTATACTCCAAAGGTAGAGCACAGAAGAGCAGACTGAAAACCCACTGCTTCTGTTGGAGAAAGAAAACACACATGGAAACCCAGGCATCACATGGCATCTGCCCTCAGCTCTAGATGGGCGAACTTCAGTGTGTGTTAAAAGCATATATATATTTTTAAACACATATATGGTGTAAAAAGTAACCAGAAAAACTGAAGAGGCATGTTGGAAAAAGAGAATGCCTTTAGTTTTTCTTCCACAGAACTATGTTGTAGTAGTCGTGTGAATTTTTATCAGTGAGTGAATGAATGCCTAGTGTTTTTGCAGCTTGTAGCAGTTTTGTTTATTAAATGTAGTTGCAGGGAATTTCATAGTATCCTGTTGTGGTGTAATAACTTTTTGATCAATTTCTTACATTATCATTTGTTGCGAGTCAGAAACATTATTTTCCCACAGCTTCAATTTCATATGCTTTATTTCATGTTTTATGAATCCTTATTTTGCATTTTGTAACTTCTGTTTCTTCTGAAAGTGAGGCTACAGTCTTCTGGTTCCTTTTTTTTCCTTGGGTGCTTATTTTGCCTTTATTGTTGTCTTTCTTTGAACTCTGTTGGAATTATCTGTGTTCTTAGGGAGGACAGCACATTCAGTATTTTGGGAACGTAAGACACTTTTCCCATACGTTGGCATTTTTATATTTTATTTCTTCTCATTTTGAATTGAAATATTATCTTTGCTTGTTTTGGCTACAATGACCATGTGAAGTAGAGGTATTTGGTGAGCTGTGTGTTATCCAAGGTGATCTTTTCCTCCTTTGACTTGCTTCTATACTTTGAAATGTTGGGACCTTAAGTTACCTTGATCATAAATTCTCTGTTTCTGAAATTCTACTCTAGCCTTTATTTCTTAGCAGTAGCCACATCTGAGTTAAGCTTCAGGAAATCATGTCCTCCCAGTTCTCTGAATACCAGCTACACTTTGTTCTTGGTTCTAGAAATATTTACCATCTTCCCAACAAACTTTTTGATATTTACAAATGGAGTAGCTATCTCATTCTCCCAAACATCCTCAGTGAACATCTGCCTAGGGCAGAATTACACACCATTACGTTTTGTCAGAGTGCCTCTAAAGAACTAAGTCTTTATGAAGAAGAGTCTTGGCATTTTAGACTGAACTTTTAGACTTCATGACAGTGATGCTCCTTGTTCATTAGTCACCACTGAATATAAGCTTCATGCCTACACCATTTATGATCAAAATAATTCTGGCAGGAAAGAGGTAAAACCTTTGCTTTTACCTTCTGTTTTCAAGCAGTTTGAAAGTGACATCAAAGTTTAGCAAGAACTGACAAAACAGACTAAAAGAATACCATTGGAGAAGGTTGGTGACTGAGTATTTCTCTCCCTGGCTTTTATTTAAACATAGCACAAGTACAATTTCTGCAGAAGCAATGCAGTTTTTGATCTCACAGCTGCCGCGATATGACCCAACATTGTACAGATCTAGATGGAAAGAGAGCTGCAAAATTTTATCAAAGCAGTTTCAGTTTTCATCAAAAGCCTTATTCATTACTGTTTATTGATTTTAATTAATTCTCCACAAAATAATGTGAAAAAAATCAGTTTCAAAGCTGCCCTTAAACTTCTGAGAAATCTGTTCTGCCATGATTTCAGGTAATGTCTGCTCATATTGCCAGAAAGGAATAGTTACTGAATTTCCAGCAGCTGAGTTTGCTGCTGCCAGCATGTTTGTTCATGTAACTGAAAAGTCACTTGTGTTAATAACAGGTTCATAACCAGATGTCTGCAGGCTGAGAATGCTGGCCTCAGTCAGCTGGCCTAAATTAATTACTTTTCAACCATCAGCAGGAAAAAAAAGGTTTTTTAAAAATCCCTTCTGAAGGTCACATTTTAGAGATACATACTGTATCTCCTTCTTCCCTCCACATATTCCAAGAGAAACATCTGACCATGTGAGGCAAAGACCACTCTGTCCTCATGTGAGGAGGTTGTGAGGACACTCTTGCTTTTTTTTTCCCCCTTTTTTTCAATTTCCACTAATTATCTTTCCTTCTGTAGTGCCTTTGTAAAGCAAATCAGTAATGCTGTAGAATAACTTTAAAGAGATTTAGTTATTTCTCTTCTGAGATTCTCAGTTCCCAGGCTGGGCCTGTCTTACTTAGATGTGAACTGTGTGCAGCAGGGAATATCTATATTTAGACTTTCCTGAAGCATAACTTTATTTTTTTAAACAAACACTGAAGGAACACAGTTCAGATTCAGCCTTTTCCCACATTCGAAGGATCCTAGCTTTTTTTTGCATAGATCAAATGGAAGTTTGGGGATGGTAGAGAGGATTTCTTTTGAGGTTTGCTGAATCTAATCTCTCATTAAAAAAAGAAAGTGTTTGCATACCTGTGTGTCTGTCTTCTTTTAGGAACCTTTTCCCTGTGTCCTGTTACAGCTCAGGAATTAGTACATAGTTACCAACTTCTAAAATACACAGCAGGATGCATATGTGTAAGGCATCCGTCCGTATAATGGAGGGTTGATAGAAGAGAAATGTTTGTCTACAGTATAAAAAACAGAATTCCCACTTCCTGACAGAGGTATCAGTATCTTCCTTTTTGTATCCCTTAAATTCATTCTGTTCTTAAAAGTTTTACTATTTCTCACTCTCTAGAATGCTTCAATCACCTAATATTCAGCTACTTCTTAACATTTTATTACTTGAAGATTTTGCACGCTGTTTTGCCTCTCAGCCATAATCTAACGGAGTTTTATTTTCAGGACTTCTACGTATTCTTTGCTTATTCTTGAATCACACGATTTAGGCTTTGCATGTAAATAATGGAAAGGATTGTGTTGGGCACTTGAGAGTGACTGGTGCCTCAAAATATCACACACTGTCTCACTTATTGACTATATTTATTTAGTCTAAGCAAAGCTAATAGCTTATGCTTTTCTAGTAATAAACTCCATGTTTCAATTGCCTGTTGAGCTATCTGCCTGATAGAGCAGGTATCCCTTACAGTTCTCCTGTTTTTTTTCTCTTCAGTATTCCTCATAGTCCCTACAGAAAGAAAATCTAAGCCTGGATTCCAGACTTCTCTGAGGCAGTGGAAAGTCATCATCAGAGGTAGGCAGAATAACAAAAGTATGTGAAGGTAAATGCTAGCATCGGACATGGAGAGTGCCTCCTTATTCAAGTGTATAACAAGCCGTCAGCTCAGCTGAAAGGCCAGGATCTGGCGCGGGCGAGGCTTCCATATAAATTTCATCAGCTAGAAGTAAATCCTCGTCCTCTTCTGTATAGAAGGCTCCTGTTGTTACAGGCTATAGTGGAAGATAAAAGCCAGTTCACTGTAGTTGTGAAGTTTTTAAGTACTCACCGAGTACTTAACCTGAATTTGACTTTTTCTGAAGCCAATCTAGAGGCCTGTAGCAGAAATCAACACAGAGACCCTGAATGACTCGGGCATTTGAATGGAGAGGTTAATCGTTAATGGCTGATGGACTCTCAAAGGAAGAATTTCGTTAATTTATTGGTGAGTATTTAGATTTCAATTAACAAAAGCACGTTAAGCTGTGTTTGCAGACCTTTAAGACAAAAGGTATTACATGTTTGTTCCTCACTATGCAGAGCTGTAAGCTGCTGCTCTTATCATACCTATATGAAATGAAATTTCAGGCAGTAATGCCTCCGCCATGCTCTGTCAAAAACTTCCAGGTGAATTTTTAGATATCTCCATCTTGGCACATTTATTACCACCTTTGCTGGCATTCTTACAGAGGTGATACATCTGCTTTCCCACAGGAATGTATGTTCTGTTTGCCTTTCGCCAATGGAATGTAAATATAATCATGACAATACTGAAGTACTTACAAGGTAAGGAAATATGCTGATATGAGACTACAAGAAGCTTAAGTGCATCCAACCCAACACCATCTCTACATGAAAAAGTATCTAGCTTGAATTAATGTCTCACTGAATGTGTGTTTCTACGCTGCTTTGTGTAATAGGGCTTAGAGTACCTTCCCTGTAAAATGGTGCCTCTATGCAGTGCCGAGCTTGTTTACAATACGTTCATAGTGTTCTGGGCAATTGCCACCAGTAGAAGAGTTTCACCAGCAAATTCAGAGCATTAATGATGTTGATGCAATGGATTGTGATACACAATAAATTCTGTTGTAATTTGGGTGTTGAAGCAGAGGTTATAATTTCAAGTTTTTTCATCTCCTGTTCTTTCACCTCTTTTCCACGAGCCAGACAGCATCGTTCTCAGGTTATTTCCCATTTTCAGAGCGCTCCTGATAAGTGGTCTGGCAAAACAGCCTCCCAAGCAGTGGGTAATTTTTAGCCTGATAACCAACGTAGAGGTGGAGGATTAAAATAAAACCAAGCAGCCAGGTATTTTTCTGGACTGGCTTCATACAGAGAAAATGCTTAGAGAGTTGGTCAGCCAGCACGGGACTGGGTGGGTGAGAATAGCCACACTGGCTTGGGAGGATCAGAAAGGACAGCAGAACAAAAGGTGTAGATGCCACTTCTCTGGAAATCTGCATGAATGTGAACCCCCAGAGCACCAATGTTAACCAGCAACATGAGAGTTCTGTCTCTGTATAAAAGTCCGTGACACCTGGGAAGCTCTCCTTTCCCTAGCTGTGTGGAGGGGAACAGAGTGATGGTAAACCAGTCCCTTGGGGGTATTGTCATTGATAGCAAGTGAAGATTATTCACACAGGATAATTTAGCTTTGAATTCTTTCAAAACTGAGTAGGTGAGATCTTTTGGCAAGACCCACGTCTAATATATCTCCTCCCCCACCCTGACCCAGGCCTCTTCATCTTCAGGAAGTCCTACAAATTGTGATCAGTCCCTCTTGCAGCTTCTTGCTTTTCTGCAGAGAAGCCAAAATCTCACCTGAAACCACTATCAATTTTACCCTCGAGAACATCTAGGCTAACTTCTAGTTCTCTGGCTTATGAAGCCACTTTCTAGAGAGAACTCTTTGGTCCAAATAGCTGTAAATTACTCCAGCATATATGCTTGGGAGGTTAAAAAAATGGTGGAGGTGTAACAAGGATGGAGGTTTCTGAGGTAGATTTACTGTGCATTAGGAATATTGCAGTGCTATGCAGTTTGTATATGAAATTAAGGGAGAGCATTTTAGTGAAGGCTGGGGAGCAGAGCCACGGAAGACTTTCAAGTTATTTTATTTTGATTTTTTTTGACAGACGAGAAGCCTGCCTGTACTAAAATCTCCTGTTCATCAGGGATCCAGGGTTTTAGAGCAGGACTGTAGGGCAGGAAGCTATGTTACTCAGTGAACAATGCTAATTTAAATAAGCCCTATGGCATAAAAGACGTGCATTTATGAATTTATATTGTTAGGATTGTTACGCTGTTAGGGAGAACTGTGCTCAACTGAATTTCTTCTCAAAGTTGCTTCTTTTCAAGCAATACAAACCTGTTATTGATCTGACAATACCAAAAAAACCAGCACAAGGCGGGCTTTAGCTAGAATGCTGAATTTGAACACAAAGCAGCTGTGTTCTTTGGAGAGCTTGTCTGCCTCGGCCCCATGTCTGGTTCCCTTTGCCACAAGGCCTCTTCTTTGTGTGGTGGTTGGAACACTTCTATGACAGCTCTTTGGCATATCCTGAAGCCTCCTCTGTCTAAATGGTGGCATGAGTTCTTTCCTCTGTTTTAGGGCGATCCTTTCCCTGTTTGCTCCTGTCAAGCCTCCATGTTGAAGAAGGATCCCACTACATAGGCTTGGTTCAAATGGTGCAGGAATAGCCACCACAGAAAGGGCTGAGGGTTAATGAAGGGCATTCATCTAACCTGACTCTTGCTAATTTGTTTAGATTGGTTTTCCAAATAAATAAATAAGGGAGTGGGTACAATTTCTAAAAAATTACACAGAAAGATAGTCTCCTTTAAGACTTTCAGCTCCTGCGTATGTTGTGGCGGTTGGCAGTCAAACAATGGAAATTGTGTCCCCATGGAGGGAATAAGTGCAATTTGAGCTCACCCCTTATCAAACAGTGGGAATCTTCATAGGTATAGGTTAGTACAAACTTCCCATCCGTGCAAAAAGCTTTCTTCAGAGGTCACACCAAGACAAGCAGACTTCATCAGTTCAGCCACTAGTAGCGGGGGGTTTTTTTGCCCTATTTTTTCCCTAGGAAGCTCTGAGAGAAGGGGAAATCTCAAAGGAATTGTATGTTCAGCTGTAAAGGTTGCTCTTGTGTGTGAGGTATATTAACATAAGGCACAGAAGTGGCCTGTTCAGAGACTTACAGAACCAACTAGGAATGCGTACAGTGATCCTGTCTGGGGAAGCATCCCTGAGCTGTCAGAAAAATGATTGGGAAGCACTACCTGTCTAGGCAGCTCCATAATAACACTATGGCATTAAAACATATCCCACATTCTGCTGTTCTTGTTGCCTAAGTTTTATTTATAGACTGATGGGCACTGAGTATGTGAGATAATAAGTTTAATAGTGCAGTGGTACAACAAACAAGTATTAGTGGAATTTATCATCCATGCAACTGCAAGTGCCTTACAGGATCTAAGCAATTTAAAATGTCTGAAAGTTTGTGATCTTAAATGATCTATATATCTCACTTAATAAGCCTGAGCGCCTAGTAAAAGCTCACAGTTATAACCAGGTTGTGGGCTCAGTTGATTATTCTAGCTTTTTAGAGTTTGTTTTTATTATGTTTTTTTCTTTCATTTTTATGCTACAAGTGTTTATCCCTTGTTTTCTGTAACTTGCTTGTCTTCTGATTTTCCAGTTTTTCTCTATATGACTTTTCCTTCAGAGGGGCTGCACATAGTAGGAGGTAGAAATAGGATGTTGCAGGACTGAGAATGTTAGTAATGTGGAGGAGTTGAGTAAGCATAGTCTTATCTTTGGATGGGTTGGTTTGGGGTTTTTTGCCTTTAATATGCTACAGTCAGTTGGCTTTGCAATAGTGCTGGCTTGGGCTTTTGAAATGCTTTTCTGTATCTATTCCTTTTGTCTCTTCTAAGTCTGCACATTGTGGTAGCTTCTGAAAAGATGAAAATTGCTGCCCTTCCCAGACAGCAAAAAACTAATCAGTGTCTCCTGATGAGACCATGCAGAATCAGAAAGCACAATGATTTTCTGCGACTTGTGGCCTGTGAACTTTTAGTGAACTCTAAGGAAGCATTCAAACAAAACAGGAAAAGGTCCTCGATCTTCAGAGGCATAGACACGAGAAGAAAGTGCAAGTGATGGTGTGGCACGGGGAGGACACATTGAGCTTTCATCTTTCCTGTTTCTCGGTTTTAGCAGTTTGAGCGGTTCAACTGTAGCCACAAACAACTTGTGGAAGTGGAGGACCACTGGAATGAGGACGTGTGCTTTAGGTCATCTGGAACAATGCGTTCTTAACACAAGGCAAAGACAGATGTAAGCCAGCAAAATATGGGATGATAGTGTTTGGACTCATGTATGACCAGGTCACTTTATACGTAAGTCATTCATCCAAGTCAGTCTTATTTACATTTGTAATTTTAAAACTACTTACATTGAATTTTATTTTTTTTTTGGTGAAAAGATAGCTAATTTTGCTGGAAGCATGGTCCCAGAATTGTCATAGGTACTTAAAACTACCTGATTGAAAAACCAAACCTATAACCTGAGTAATTCTGTTAGCATGGAATTGTAGGCAGAGCAAATCTCAGTCTAATCCTTATCCAAGTCTCAATCCAAACCCAATGCATTGTCAGATCATGTAAATTCTTCAGAGAACAGTCTTTCAGGACTCACTTGCACAAAAAGTTGGAATCACTTTAACTATTATGAAACAAGCAGGTAAGTAAATCCCTCCATGTGTCTGTAATGAGAGAGTTTGCATGAGCATTTCCATGTAGCTTATTCCCATAAGAAAGAAAGCAAGACAGCTACAGCAACGTATAGCAGCACAGTCTGTATCCTTACTTGGGATTTGACTAACAAACACAATTCAGTTTAACGAATCTACTCCCACTGAGATAATTATACTGGCACAGGACCTTGCCATCTTTTGCATCTTGGCCACATGTTTTTTTGTGGTTTTAAATTCTTTGTTCACTGATGATATGCTTTCTTTGGCTTATGAGCTCATACAGAGCCTGCACCCCAAGTGCTACAAGCCAAGCATGCAAACTTGGCATCCAGGCTCTTTCTTTTCTGCGGGATGCACACTCATCAGAGCTCAGAATAGCCAGCCTTTTGAACTATAAGTAAAGTAAGACATACATTCTCATAATGGCAGTTTCCTCAGGGTTTCAAGAAAACCCCATAGTTATCCTTTTTTACTACTGGAACATAAGAGCTTGCTGTGCTACCGACTTTAACAGGTAGCAATCTGAGCAGTGCTCCACTGAGAGGGGGTGGGAGTTAGCTCCGGAATCCCTGAACAGCACTGTGTTGTCCCACGCAGATTGGGTTGTCTGCCAGCCATCGCTGTAAACTTTTTTTTTAAGGTTTTTGAGCCCTTCTGGCTGAATTCCTTCTTCTGCTCTCTACAAGATCTCAGGAATGCTGACGAGTCTCACCCAGTCCTCACTAGTCCTTCTTTACCAAATAAAAACAGCATGGTATAAACTGCATAGGTTGCTGGACTAGTAAGGGAGTTCTTGTGCTGGCTAACACCATTCACTGCTGCTGTAAAATGGGACTGTCACCAACAGAGGTGGCTTGGTGTTCTCCTTACCTGGCCTCCTTAGAATCATAAAATCACTAGGTTGGAAAAGACCTCTTAGATCATTGAGTCCAACCATTCCTATCCATCCTTCTTCCAGCCTCTTCACTGCCTTCTGCCTTGTGCCACTGTAAACCAGTAGGAAGAAGGATGGTGATCCTGACCACGGAATTGGTTTGGATGAAGTGGCAGGTTTTGGAGGGACTTCTCTAAACAGCACCGCCTGATTTTGTCGGCTGTAAAATGCTCGTTTGATTTTCAGCTGGTGAGGTCAATCCTGTTCAGTCTCTACGGGCTACGGGTCCTTCAGAGAAGTGGAGCTGGGCTCAACCAGCCACTAGAGGGGCCTCCCTCCCTGGAGCCATACAGGAACCCTACAGTGCCCGGCTGAAGTGAGTCCCTTGCCTAGATGTAGCCTTTGTGATTTTGAACACAGAAGTCAGAAATGAGCTTTCATCCCCAAATACTGACTTTCACTGGTTTATCATTTAAAAGCTGCTGGTTCAGAGTACATTGAGAAAAGTTTCCAGACAACAGCCAAGATTATAATGAGTTTTGCTAGGAGTTAGACAAAACCTGACCATAAACTGCAGAAGCTTGGCTTCACTCACACACGTCCTGTAGTGAACCACTGTGAAAAGAAGTCATATCTGGCCTGTTTATTAAACTTTAATTAATGAATTGGTTGTAGGTCTAGCAGAGACCTGAGGAAATGAGGGCCAGTCATGCTGCCAGAGAAGAGTGACGAAGCTGGTGAACAGGCCTTATGAGGAATGGCTGAGAGAGCTGGGGTTGTTTAGCCTGGAGAAGAGGAGGCTGAGGGGAGACCTCATTGCTCTCTACAACTACCTGAAGGGAGGTTGTAGAGAGGAGGGTGCTGGCCTCTTCTCCCAAGTGACAGGTGACAAGACAAGAGGGAATGGCCTCAAGCTCCACCAGGGAGGTTTAGGCTGGACATTAGGAAAAAAATTTCCACAGAAAGGGTCACTGGGCACTGGAACAGGCTGCCCAGGGAGGTGGTTGAGTCACTTTCCCTGGAGGTGTTTAAAAGATGGGTGGACAAGGTGCTGAGGGGCATGGTTTAGTGGTTGATAGGAATGGTTGGACTCGATGATCCGGTGGGTCTTTTCCAGCCTGGTGATTCTATGATTCTATGATTCTATGCATTTCTCTCTAGCTGACTCAGTGGTGATGACCAGTTGCAGATGCTGTGCAGCACCGGGGCACTTCTTTGAATCTCTCAAAGCCAAGAAGAAGCTGTAGGGCTGCACATGCAGAGGTTTGTCATGTGCCATTCCAGGAGTGCCATGTTAGCACGTGATCTGACTTGGCAGTTTGACCAACTGGAGAAAGGGGAGACCTGTCCTGATATGGAAGGCTCAGCCCTTCCTCCTGCCCATCTGCAGCAGAGCGACATCTGTCCTGTGGAAAGCAAGGGCTTTTAAAATAAAATATAAAAAGCTTAAACTACAGGCTGTGAAAATCACTTCACATCCTCCTTTTCATTCATTGCAAAAGATCCTACCATGACTTTAGCCAGGCACTCTTAGTCGCTCATTGAGAAAATATACTTCGACAAAATTAGGTGAGTGGAGATGTCTCATCTTATTCCAGAATGAACTCCGATGGAATTTCACTAACTTGTGCCACATTGCAAGCATCCAACTTCTTATGAGCCCATGTATTTCCTGAAAGGGTTGGAAGGCAAGGAGTGAGAGGTTCCAGCTAAACAAGGGAAACCTGCTTTGACCTGTAGCTGAAGCTAAGATGAAGAGCAAGATAGTTCTGATTGCCGGAGGGCTCAAGATCTTAATAAACCCTCACCCCTTTAATTAGCATGAAGGAGCTCACGAGCTGCAGCTTACAGCATTGGGACACAGAGAATCACAGGAATACTCAACCTGCTCATGCTTGAGTTGGGTAAACTTTACCCTGGGGCTTCATGTGGTCACAGGTTTGGCATTGCCTGAACTGGCTCTGCAATGTAAACACAGGGTTGTAATTTATTTAGCAACATTGTGCAGCAAAACACAGCACAGTGGTGCACCAGATTAAATATATTTCCCACATCTGAAATTGTTTTAGGGTTATGATTCAAAAAAAGGCAGTTTGAAATGAAGGAATTTATCAGCTCTACCCTTCCTAAGACTGAATTTGGTGTCTGGTATATCATCTGAGTTTGTCTGTATTGGAGCAAAGCCAATTCCTGCTTTGTAGCTCCTGTGCTTTATTTCTTCAAGAGCCAAGACTGTTCAGCACCTCTGAAAACCTGCTCTCCCATATCTGGAAAGAAGTCCGTAACTTCTTCTGTCTCTGCAGATGGTGTTTTGTATTGGTCTGAGACAGATATTTCTTAAAGAAAAAAAAACATTCAGAAGAAATCATTTAGGAAGATGGCTTAAACAATGCCATGTTTCAGTATATTCATATTCAATTCTGATACAAATATGAATTTTGAGCTTAATGTGCTGATGCAAATTTTAATAAAGTCTAAAATAAGTCCAGTGAAATGATAGCTGAAATAAAGCACTGGTATTGGCAAAGTAAAACACTTCAGAACGGGAAACTGAAAGCAGTTTGTTTCAGGATTCTTACTTAATTTTGATGATGTTTGCTAAAGTCTTGTATTTGGGCCTTTTTTAGTTACAAATTTTCCTAAAGTCACTACGCTTCCCTGAAATATCAGTGAAACATTGCGCAGCCAGAATCATACTAACAAAATACTAATTCTAATTACATTAATGAGCTGTGCAAAAATGGGGGAATATGGTTAAGGTCAAAACCTAAAAATTATAACACCTCAGTGGCAAACAATTGATGATAAATGAGAAAAAGAAACATTTATTCCTCAAGGCCAACACAAATGGAGAAGTACTGCTGTGGACATTGTCAAAGAGCATTGGTATGAGCTGTTTGCAGGCGATTCCCCTCCCCACCTGCTTTCTAATACCCTCGTGGGTTCACTGTTCACATAAATAATAAACTGCCAACTCCTTGGGTCAATGACCCCTTTTGTATTTTGCAGGGCTTTCCTGGATTTCCCCTTTTGTTCCTTCGAATCGATGCTTCTGCCACTTTTCGGATACTCTGCTGAAGTTATTAAACCGCGTTTGCTGGGCCACTGTGAGTCAGCAGAACTCGCCGAGCAGGACTGCAAGCACCGCCAACCCCTCTGTCAAAGACATAACTACTGTAAAAGCTGCGCTGTCCATGTGCAGAGAGACAAACACTCAGGCTGGATGACACTCGTTTCGGATGAAGAGGAGAAAGAAAGATGGGGAGATTATGCTTGTGCTGTAAGATACCACAGTAATTCAGGCTGAAATATTCTTCCTCTGAAAGAAAGCACTAAAGAGCCGCCCGGGTTCGTAGGGACCCAAGGAAGAGAATGCCAGCTCTTGCTGGGGATGGACGGCCTTCTCCTGCCTCCTGTGAACACCAGTTAAATAAGAAATAGCTGCTAGTGAAAGTCCTGTTTGATCTATACAGAGCTCGCCAAATGCTGGAAGAAGGAAGACACAGGGTTTAGCAATGAAAACTCGTATCGACCGGAATCTTTGTTTTGTGAAAGATGCACACCTCTCTATCCACTGTTGGTAGCTCTAATAGGAAATACAAGCAGCTGTATAAACCGTTCTTCCTTTGGGAACCGGAGTGGCACAGCTCACCCACCGCACTCATCCCGGATCGGATCGCACCGGGATCTGTGCCTTGGGGGTTCCCCTCCTGGCTGGGTGGGAAGCCCGGGTCTTGCCACCCCGGAACCCTTTAAATGTAAACCCGACACAATATTCCCTGAATTTTAACATCTGGGCTGTGCTGTGCAGGGCTGTGCAGGTGTGTGCGAACCCTGAAAGGGGCTGGGCTGTGCGGGGCTGTGCTGTGCGGGGCTGTGCTGTGCGGGACTGGGCTGTGCGGAGCTGGGCTGTGCGGGGCTGGGCTGTGCGGGGCTGTGTTATGCGGGGCTGTGCTGGGCTGTGCGGGGCTGTGCTGGGCTGGGCTGTGCTGTGCTGTGCGGGACTGTGCTGTGCTGTGTGGGACTGGGCTGTGCGGGACTGGGCTGTGCGGGACTGGGCTGTGCCGGCCTGGGCTACGCGGGGCCGTTCCGGCGGGCGCCCCCTGCTGGCGGCGCGGGGCGGTGCGGACGCGCCCTCTGCCTCCCGCCCCTGGGCCGCGCTCCGCGAGGGGCGGGGCCGCGCCGGGGGAGGAGGAGGAAGTGGGGGCGGCGGCGAGAGCGGGCGGATGGGGGGCTGAGCGGCGGCGTTGTGCAGGCAGGGTCGGTGCGGGGCTGATGAGGGGCTCGGTGCGGGGCTGGTGCGGGGGATGCAGGGGATGCAGGCGGTCTCGGTGCGGGGCTCGGTGCCGGGTTGATGCGGGCTGGATGCGGGCTGGATGCGGGCGGGCTCGGTGCCTGGTCGGTGCCGGCTCGATGCGGGCTCGGTGCGGGCAGTCTCGGTGCGGGGTCGGTGCCAGGTTCGCTGCGGGCGGGCTCGGTGCGGGGTTCGGTGCCGGCTCGGTGCGGTCTCGGTGTGGGAGGGTTCGGTTCGGGGTCGGTGCGGGGCCGCGGCGGGTTCCCCGGGCGGTGCCGAGTCGGTGCGGTCCCGGCGCGGGGCCCCGTCTGAGCCGCCTCTCTCCGCTCCTCCCGAAGCCGCCGGCTGGCAGGCGCCCCCCGCGCCGGCAGCACCATGCAGACCTTCCTCAAGGGGAAGCGGGTGGGATACTGGCTGAGCGAGAAGAAGATCAAGAAGCTGAATTTCCAGGCCTTCGCCGAGCTGTGCCGGTAAGGAGGCGGCGGGGGGCGCGGGGTCGGGGCTGGGGCCGGGCTCTGCCCCCCCACGGCGGGTTCCCGGGGATCCTGCGGGCCGCGGGGGGCTCGGAGCCGCCGCAGGGCTGCTATCCGCAAGAATCAAACGAAGGGAAGGCGCTCCCAGCCCTGTGCTGCAAAACCACGTAAAAATAGGGGCTCAGACCCCCCCGAGCGTTCGCCCCAGCCCCGAGCGGGGTGTGTGGAGGCAGCGGAGCTCCCCGCACAGGTTTCTACGCGCCTAGAGGTAAAGGTTGTTCCGATAAGCTGTAATTAGACTTTATCTGAGTAGCTTAGAGCGTAATATATTACTCAACTTTATTATTTAATTTGAAATATAAACTCCATTTGGGTCCAAGGTCTTGCGGCGCATGCATCGCAGCTTCTGACATAGGATAACAGCTTTTTCGTGTTTATTTCATGCTAATAGTAAGTTTACAGCAAGTAAATTGTTATAAAAAAACCCGAGTAAATTAATGAAACTAATTTTTATAATTGAAAATATTCGAAGTGACCCACGTTCTAGTTTCCGCGAGGTCTGTTCAGGCTTCGCAGAATATATTTTACAAGAGTTCAACTCAACTTTGTTAAAGCATTTAATGCAAACCCCACCGCTCCCTGTGAAATTTCAACTGGTAGCACTTGCTCCTTTCTGTAAAGATAAAGGAGGCAGAAGAAATGGAAAACTATTTCAAGAAAGTGACAGAAGCTTTTACATCAGCTCATGTTCTTGGCATTCTGTATCCTCTCTGCCAAACTCCTGCAAAACGTGCCAGAGTTTTTTAAAGTATAGAAAAGGCCACAGGTTCTGGTTTAATATGTTTTTTAATTCTCCAAACAAAGTACTTCTGGGTGAATAATGTTAAGCTTTGACATTGCCTAGAAGATTCTCAGTTTTTGTGATGCTTTGTTGAGCATAAGAAATATGTCATTTTTAGGGCCTTGAGGTTGGGTACAGCATGGGTTTTGTGCCCAGAAAATGCATACAAAGTAGTTACTTATTTGTCATTCATTCTTGGTATTATGCGCTGTGCATTTTCATGTTTGGGAATCTCCCTGCCCTCTGCTGTCCTTTTTTCTCTTTTTGACTGGGCTCTTTGCTTCATTTTCTCTGCTTCAGAAATGCCTTACGCTTGTGTTACATAACATGGATCTACAGTTTGCTGCACAAATTTATTAATAGTTGTGGGTCCTTGCAGTGCTGTGGAAATGGACCCCAAAGTGTCTCTCTTGCTACATGTTACTAATTTCTTAATGAAAATTAGGCTATGTCTTTCTGTACAGGCTGAGCTCACTCTGAATAGCATTTATAGACGCTGGCTATACCTCAGTCATGCTTTGATATGGTTAAAAGTGCCTAATATTAGCCTTTCTGTAGCATTGGAGTTGAGTGCTTGGTTTAAAGATCGGTGCAGTCACTGGAACACGGTGCGCTAATGTCTTGGATGCTCTGTTTTCCTTCCTGGTAACTTCTGTTGACACCAGGGGGAGGCTGCATTCGTTTAGGCAAAGATTTCAAGGTTTTGTGCATGATATCTACTCGATTACTTGTGTGTTTGTAAGCTTTTGATACTGTAGAAAAAGTGGAGCCAAGCTCAACGTACATCTTACCAGAAATATTGTTATGGTAGGGAGTAAGGCAAGTGTGCTCATTCCTGTAGAGTGATTCACGCATTAGAGTGGACTGTGTGTCTGTCTGTCTACTCTATCTGCTTCATGGTGACTGCTACTTGGAATTTATTTGCCTGTTGCTTAGGGATATACTTTCTGGATGACTGCAAAGTTCAGTTTTGTTTGTATAGATTTGCAATGAAGCAGTTATAATCCAGGGAAGTAAGAGAAGACTCCTAATGAATTCCTGAAGTGGGAGTATTGTCAGGATGAGAAAAATCTTCGATTCTTTGCAGTCTGTGAGCGCAGCCACCTCCAGTGCAGGACACTGGTGTCCTTACGAAAGCGTCATGGGCAGGCATTTGAAAATCTGTCTGAACCATCCACTTGAGGGATAGTCAAAGTGCTGAACTGCTCTCTTAAGGTGGTTCTTGGTTTTGTCTCCAGTAGCACTCCTAAGCTGAAATGTTGTTATATCGTCCTAGCTGACATGAGACAGGAGGAGTGTGAGTGGACCTGCGATCAAGGTTCTGCTCTGGGGCACAGGCAGGGCTGCCTTCAGTTCTCTGCTACACAAAGGCTGGGCCCTTAATAGCTCCTCTTGTTTGTATCTATCCTTACAGTATTGCTTTGGCTGCTGGGTTTCAGTAGGTCTCCCTGTTAAATTTTGGCATCTGAATTCTTCCAGTTTTGTTACTGGAGAACTTGCAGGCACCTGCCTTCTTTTCTTAAAATTTTCACTTGGTTATGTAAAGTCCTGGTGACACGTGTGGCTGGCACGGCAAGCTCTCCTGCCTGAACCCAGCATCTTGGGGCTTTTGCCTAAGCTTTGTATCCACAGGCTAATCTTCCTTGTGCCAAAGGCCTTTGAGCTTGCCTGCAATTTTGTTCCTTGCTGTGGCATGCTAGGTGCTGCCTGAGCTGTGTCCTTAGTGGAGCATGAGAGCCTCCCCTGGCTGTGCCTTCCAGGTGTAGCTCAAAGAGGCAAAAGCAGTGTCTGTGGTGATACCAATAACCCAGACCAGCGGTTCTCAGATTGTTTGGTTACAGCCCACTGCAGCCCTCAGTGCTTCCATCCCTTTCAGGCTTCTGAGGGACGTGGTGACCAAAAAGGCAGTGTGGTTTCACGGGCCTCTTGCAGAGATCAGTGGTCCACGCATAGCAGCTCGAGTGCTGTCGACACGGAGGGTAAAGCACCTGCCTGGCAAGTGGGAAGCCCAGTTTCAAGCCTGCAGTTAGTGTCTTCCAAGGGAAACTGAACTTGAAAACGGGCCAGGCTCACTCTGATCCTCTGGCTGAACCTACCGCTGCGTATAGAGAGGAATGTGAGCTCCTTCCCCAGTGCCAGGATAGCCATCCTCTGTCTGTAGCACCACAGCAGGGGCATTCCTTTAGGCACTCAGTTCTGGTCTCCGCTTCACGTAGTGTTTCTCGGTTTTTTACATCAGCTATTGGTGGAGTAAGACTTCTACGTTCCTTTTAGTGTGTTGGTACAGTTTCAGTGGGGAGAAGAGAGTCCTGTTTGACTTGTGATGTGGGATTGGCTCTTCTGTGTAGAATGGGCCATGCAGTACAGGCTTTTTGTCCTAGTCAGGAGGCAATTTAAGAAGCCACCGCTGCCAGGTTGTCCTGTGCTTTTGACTAAAGCTGTGAGGTCACTATGCTTTGTGTTGAACTTGGTGTTATCTGCATGCTAGCATATATGCTGCGGCTGCAGTTCCCTGAATAGGGCCCCTTACGGGACTGCAGTGTGAAAGTGTCTGGGTTGTGCATCTTAAGTCAACTTTCCCGTGAGCCTTTATGTTCTGCTCCACCAAGGTGATGGCACAGACTCAGAGCTTTAAGTAGCTGGCTGTTGGCAAAATACAGAGTATCTATAGCCTGCTAAAAAGTAAGACAAGGTGTCTAGAGACTCCTAACTGAGAATTTAGGAGCCTGTGGTGTAACCGTGTAGTTCTGACGTTGTCATGTATGTTCCTGCCACTGCTGAAAGGAACAGTTCCTCCTTCCTCTAGCTGCTTGGTCTCTTCCTCTGTCTAGGCAGGGTTTAGTGGTTGTGCAGTTGGCAAAGACTCTCAATCCAATCAGTTCCCTGCTCATCACGTTGACCTTTGAATGGTCCTCACTGTGCAGGTGCACAAGCACTAATACAAGGTTAGGGAAATGGAGATGCCCTATTCCATTGCAGAAATGACAGAGCTGTGTTGTGAGTTGCAGATGGTGGTAAAGACTCTTGGATACCCATATTATCATTTTATAAAATGTGCATAGATGTACTGCCAGGTCTCTTGGGATGCTGTGAATAAAAAGACTCCTGTTCATGCCATATGAAGAGTGGTGGTGGTAGTACAGAAAAATGCATTTATCTGTTCAGAAAATGAGTTGTGTGTTTGGCACCGGTTCAGGTTAATGGCATGCAGCCATTTACGAATGGATGTTTGCTCTATGGAAGCCTCAATTTCCTTGGTAGTTGTTCTGAATGTCATCTGTTAATATAGCCTCTTCTGGGGGCCACGGAGATGCGAGTCAGTAAGGTTATGGAGACGTGAATAGGGTGAAGTGAAATATTCTTCCTCCAAGCGGAGGTGATTTAAAGTTGCCCCATTCTGAATGATAACCTACTTCTCAGTTATTTTGGGCAAAAGTATTCATATGTGCAACTTGTAAGTTTGCATGGTAATGCGGTAGCTTTTCTGTGTAGCTACATACATAGTGAGTCAGAATTTCCTCTTTATAGCATGTAGGAAATAAATAGCAAAGGAGTTGCCTGAAGATGTAATGTGTCATGATAAATTCTGCAATTCAAAAGATGGAAGAACTGTCCCTGTGTACCCTAATGTCCAGATCATTTATGGGTGGATTTTATTGTGCTGTGTTTTTTTCATAAAAGGAGGATGAACATCTGTGAGGAGAATTTCTCAGGAAATAGTATAAATTCTGAGAAAATCAAATTCTACCCACAAAAGAAAATGGAAGTGAGGTAATTGAGAGTGCCTTTTAGCAAAACCCAGTTGTCTTTACTTCTAGTGAGCAAACTGAGTTGTCTTCTTCCCTCCTTGGGAATTTGTGACACACTGGTCGCATTCATTGACACACAGGAAGCTGAGGCTTCTTGGTCTGGTTTGGATTCCCAGGTGCTGCCTGCTGCTGAAGGCTCTTCTGAAACTTGAGACCATGTTCTTGAATTGCTGTCTGCATCAGTTTGGCAGGTCTCGGGCTTGGCTTTATGCGAGGGGATGTACTTTTCCTTGGTCATGTAGTTCTGTTAAGAGTGTATGTCAACCTGTGCTGAAGACCATTTGGGTATGACAGGTCACTGTGGTGTTTTTTGTTGTTTTTTTTTTTAAACTAATGATGAAGCTATTTTGATGCTGATACCAGATTGATCTGCTCAATATAGCAACCAATGATTTTTTTCTTCCAAAGTATTAGTATGCCTAATTTAAATTTGTGTGACTCGAATATCTTAGTTTTTTCCTTTAAGCTAAATTGATTCTTCGACTTCTGCCAGTTTAATTTCTGTGATAGCGGAGCCTGCTTTTAGCACATATGAGAAGCTACTCTGTTTAGTCAATCTAGCATAAAATCATAAACACTGTTGTCAGTTCTATAGATCTGTACGGCTCTCTTTTTGTCTTCCAGACATTATTTGTGGTCTCTTATATGCCATGGCCTGTGCACAAGAACCTGATAGATTTAAGAATAATGCTGGTTTGAGGGTATTAAATTAATCTGTTTCTTTATATAGCAGGCTATGAGGTATATTGCATATTTTTTCCAGGAAGAACTTGGGGGATTTTCTTTAACCCCAATTCCTCTCCCAGACCCCTAAATACTGATTTGTTAAGTCTGGCTTGTGCCAGTTAGCTTTTACAGCCTTAAAAGCCATAAAAATAAAACGTATGTGTGTTGATCAATAGCTCTCATTGTTGCTTGTGTTAGTCCGAAATAGTATATCCCAAGAAGTATCTGTGGGCTTGGATGGGTGGGTCAGTTTCTTTGACATCAGCTCTAACAAGGGCTTACAACTAGCCTAATGGTTGAAATTATACTAAACCATGAACGAGCATTGAAGGTAGTAGCAAAAACACCTGTGTATTTTCTTGGAGGGAAAGCTGACCATATTTCTGAGTTCCTGCTTCTTCTTCCAGTAGTTTGTAGAGAAGACATTACATCCCAGAAGAACTGGATATGTGTCCACTTTCTTAATTTCTGAGAGAGCTCTTGCTAATAAGCATTCTTTTCACAAAAACCTTTATGCGTTATGCTTGCAGAATCACTTCATGGGAACATGTAGCTCAGGCGCTCAGCAACAGAAGTGACTGTAACAATCACCCTTTCATAGTAATTCTGTTTTGTGATCTAGCAATCATTTACCTTAGGTTCAGGAAGTTTGTGCCCTCCTTATGGTACATCCCTTTACCACAACCTGTTTGAACTGATAGGCAGCAAGGAACAATAATAAGCTTGGTTAGGTGGCAGCTCTTCAGAGATAGATCTGCATTCTTTTACAGGTCACAGGCTGAATACAAATTGACAGCATTGCCAAAAAAAAAAAAAGTGAATGTCATCTTGGGGTAGAACACGGCTTGCGAGGCGCATGAAGGAGTGTCTCCATTCTGCACGGCATTGATAAGGCAGCTGCTGCAGTGGCCTCACCTAATGCCTTTGGTTCAGGGTGCATCATTTCAAGGAAAAGGCACATTATCTGGAAAACGCCTAAAAGAGAGCAGTGAGAAGTTTCAGAGGTCTTGAAAATACAGTGTATTTTACTACATTATTTAGCATTAATAACAGGAGGCTGGATATGGGTCTTTGGACACTGTAAGAAACTATTGTGGGGAAAAAAAAACACAACAGGGAAAAAAAACCCCAAACCCCAATGTTTTCCCCAATTCTGCTGTGAGGTAGAACAAAAAGTAGTGGGCTTCAGTTGTGCCAAAGAGGAGGGATGATAGCTAAGTGGAAAATATTCTGTGATTGACTGTATAGGCAGGGGAATTGGTTCCTTGAGACTTCTAGCACCAGTTTGGACTTTGGATTATTATGCTGGGAGTGACATGGGCCTGTGATCCTGTTTCAAGGCAGAGAAGTTGATCTGTCCACTATCCCTGGTTTGGTCCAGCCTGCAGTAGTGCAGAAGGTGCCTGAGAAGGGGTTCTACGTTATGTAGCTGGAAGTCCATTTACTAACTCAGGAGTCCTGACTTGGGAAGCCTAGGCACGCAGTCCCAATGTATGTGGCTTTTTTAAATATATAGGCATAACCTGGAAGGGATGATGATGGAAAGCACTTGCTCTGCCTTTAATGTACTGCACTTGGGGAGCACTGACTGACCGTGTATCTTGTGATATTGGCCAGATAATTGGCTGTTCATCTCAACACTTAATGCTTTTTGGTGAGGTGACATTCTTGAACGTGTTCCAAGGAAGCAAGGAAGCAGAGCATGTGAAACACTAAAATAAGCGGGATAATAGATAAAACAAGCACCTGTGCTGGGCACATCTGTGCCGTAGTGCTGTGGAACAAACCCTTTTCTGTGTGGTTACCTTTTTCTCATTTTTGAGTTCATTGTTCAGTCGTTGAAACAATGATTTGTTTTGTACTGATGGAATTTACCTCTTCTCAGAGGGAGTTAGACTCTATATGAACAAGGAGGAAGCTGCTGATACTTCCACACTGTCCAAATACTGCACAAGTACTAGTTAATATTCTCTCTCTTTGCTGCAGAGAGAAATCCTATTTGGATGACAACCATCTGATTTAATAATGGCTTTCAAAATAACTGAGTTTCATCAAGGGGAGGGCGATGTTCTTTAGTATCAAGTAAAATATCCTTAGTTGTCATTCTCTTTGCTGCCCGCTGCAGTGCTTGGGCCATTTTTGCCAGAGTGTGATTACCACTCATATAAATTCTGTCAAATAATTCCTGTGAATTGGGAAGCAAAGCAGGAGTCTGCTCTTTCGCACAGCCGGGCTGCTACCTGTGCAGGCAGAAGGTCTGCACTCATTGAGGTCACTGTGAGGCCTCCCAGCAGTCTGATCTGTAAAGCTGAGAAAGTCATGTTTCTAGATCTAACGGCACTTTTAGGAAATTAATTGGCAGAACGAGGCCCAGAACTTGGAAGCAAGTTCAGTTCATGTTGAGCTGTTTAATCTTCTCCCCTTGGATGCCAGTTAGTGACGATTTATAATGCGTCTCATTTTGTCTTGTCATGTACTGCCGAGTCATGCTCACTTGGAAGAATTTGAAATCAGTCCTTCCTCAGAAAAACAGGCTCATTTTCTCTCTTCATCACACTCCTCTCAGGCTTTTCTTCCTCCTTGTTAACTAACCATGCTCAGTCCTTCCCTCTCTAATGCTCCAGTTCTGCTGTTTGGTCTGAGTCCCAATGCATTGCCTTATGAAACTGAGTTCTCCATGTGCCACTGGCAAAGGAGGAAGAACACTTGAATGAGACATGTCTGTAGCAAAGCACAGAATATTAAATCTTGAGCTGTGAGGCTGGGTTGCTCCTGGCCGTTGTTCTGAGGGCCCATGTTTCTTCCATCAGATCACACCACAAATGTGCATGCATGTTGTTGGTATGTCTCCTCATTGAAGAGTGTTAACTAAAAATTGGTGCTTTAAGAGACCTGGTTTGAGTTGGATGTTTTGGCCAAAAGCAGCATCGTTGTCATTTTCTGAAATGGTGTATTTTAGAGTACTGGTTCCTTTTGCTACTTTGTGTGATTTCATCCCAGTGTTAGGTGGGGTAAGTATGTGTCCTAATGTAAGGTATTTTCTTACAGCAGAAGGAAATAGTTCAGAGGATCCTTTGGAAGGAAGGCCTTTGGCACTGCATGTTGTAGCGCTTAGTAATGCCTCTTACTGCCAAACCTTGATAAAAGTTATCTGCATGTCGGGGCAACTGGTTAATAGCTGATAGAAAAAGTGATGTCTGGGATGATTAATGGCACTGGAAGGAAATGATATCATGCAGGTCCACTTGTGACATGCCACGCCTGTCCCATCTGCAGTCCTTTCTCCTTGCCACTCTGAAATTACGTTTCTGGTTAAAAGAACTGGTGTAATGACTTGGCTTATTCCATATCTCGTCAGCCTGATTTCCCTACAAGGATGGGAAGTGTCATTGTTTGTATAGGTGGGCTACAGAACACTGCCTCTTCCAGCAGTATGCTGTGTTTTAATGAGTCCAGCAGTGACCGCTTAAACCTCTTGGGTATATTATTTCTTAAACACGTGTTTCAATAAGAATCTTGTTTGTTTCCTTGTAGTTAAAAAACAAACCATAGAGATGCATGCAAATACCAATAACTGTTGCTCTGTAGCTCTATCTGCATGTCATACAGCTGCATGTAGATGCTACTTTGTTCAGGAACATGCTGTTCCTTTGTATTTCAAAAACTTGTCTCACCTCAGGAGGTTCTTCAGGCTGAGGATCTGTCCCTCTCTGCCTGCTGTCCCAGTGCAGCCAGTGCAGGCTCTCCCCTCTGCCATTTGAAGGTTGAGAGGGCAGCATGGGGAAATGGTGAGGTTACTCTCACCAAGATGATTGGTATATTTTGCTTTGTAGCGGATGCCCTAACTGCTTGGAGGCATTCTGGCTGGCAGGCCAGCTGAGGAGTATGAGGGCAGCCAAATAGACCTGAGTCCGGCCAGCCAGGAGGTGGTCGTAGCAGATGCTCAGAGGAGGAACGAGGCACAGAGCAAATGTGCTCACCTTCCCCTTGGCAGACGCTCTTACCTTCTGTCAGTCACTAGTTTACAGACTCCGGTGACAGCAGTTGTGTCCACGGTGTCGTGTTAAATAGCCACAGATGGATCTGGTTCACATAAACCTTTTAATGCATTTTTGAACTCTCTCTCGTTCCTGACATCATGGGAATGTAAGGAGACTATTGGTGCATGTTGGCTATTTTCTAGTTTTGCTCTGAGTGAAACGTGGACAAATATAATCCTCATCCTGCTGTGTTTTTACTTGTTTAAGTATATGTATATTCATTTTACTGAAACACCCTGGCTCTTGAGCAACTGGAGAAAAAAATAAAAATCATTTCAGTCAGGATGTCGTAAGAATTTCAGAAGTCAAAAAGCTCTTCCCCAAAGAGAAAAACCCTTTCCTGCTAAAAATAAGGCTTGCAAAAAAGGGAGGAGCAGGAACTAAAAGCTTAAAAGCTGGGTACAGCTTAGGAGCCATCCTTGAACTTCACCTAATGCGTGCTAATCTGTGACTTGCAACCAAGAGTGATGGGGTTTGTGGAACTGAAAACCCGTTGTAATTGAAGAGAAGAGAGTATTCAGATCCACAGGTGATGCCTCACTGGGTTAAGTGGTAAGAGCAGAGGAGCACTCCTCAGAAGTGCAGTACAATATTAGTACTGCAATAGTAGCAGGATCCCTTTCTCTGTAGCATTTCTGCCAAATGTACAATTAATTTTCAAATAAAATCTGCACCAGTCTTTTGTCCAATACTGAGAGCACTGAATTTTTCTGGTCTTTCTGTGGTTTTCAGTTAACATTGCCTTTCTGTAGTTTCAAGTACAGCTGTAAGAGTTGCTTCAACTCTGTTCTTTCACACTGTTGTCTAAAATAGGTTTTCTTTGCCAGTCAGTCTTTAAGCACTGACTTGCACACACTCTGACCAGCCTTATGGTTTTGGAGTTACTGTGCTGTCTGGCACAGGTGCGTGCTGATAATGTGGCACCTCATGGTGTTTCCATCAAGTGTGGCTTTTTTTTTTAGTGTCCTGTGAAATAGTCTGGGTAAACCACATTATCAGAGGCTCTTTACACCCCTGCTCCTCCCCACCCCATACTCTCCCTGGTATGATAGAGCTGTGTGTGAAACTCAGCATTCGGATACGCTTGCTGGTTGGAAGGGTGGGAAGAGGAGAGTAGAAGGAGCTTGTTCTCAAGTTGCCTGTGGTGCTGCTCTTGTTTCGCTGACAAAGAGGGAGCTTAATTCACTGGAGCTGTCAATCTGGTAGTTTTCAAGCACTGAAAGAAAACTCCTGTAAAAGTGTGCGTAAGGCTATGGGAGGGAAGAAAGGGAAAAAGAAACTAAGCAAGTCTACTACTTTGATGAAAAACTGATGGCCAAAAATAAAAAAAAGTGTACTTGCAGTTGCTGACCTGCACCCTAAAGCTGATGGAAAAGGGGAAAGTGTAGGAGTAGAAGGAGAGAAGTATTGTTGCTGGCACTTTGGGTTAGATCACCACTTTGCTGTGCAAAGAGTACACGGTGATAACATATTGAGCAACAACCTTTGTCACTGAGCAGAAGTTTTATTTTTCAAAACTGTTGCCTTGTAAAGCTGGTTTAATCCATGGAGAGAAAATGATGTGTGCTGCACCTTTAGCTGTTCCCAGTTGCATGGGTTGCAAGTGGGAGCTGGGGCTTTAGGAGAAGGGATCTGTTTTCTGGTGGACAGGTGCTGGATGGGGTTGTATTTTGACTTTGGGGCTTGACATTTTGGTGTAACCCTTCCTTCTGTATCAAGGAATAGATCAAAGTCTATCAAAGACTTCATACAGGCTTGAGTGATTTTTGAAGAGAGTAGGTTTTTTTTACCTTTTTCCTGGTCTTTATAGAATGAAAATTTCATCGCTCTTTCAGGAATAGAAAGTACAGGCTTGCTGCTAGATAGGGGGTTGAAGCTCCATGTTCTTTTTCTTTCTCTTTCTGATGCTATTTTAGGCCCTCATTTCTCAGCATCTGGGAGGATGTGTGCTTTGAATTTTGTTTTATTCACAGTTCAGTATAGTGAACGTCTCCAAATTTAAATTGCTTTTGTTTGAGGCTAATTTTGTTTCAAGAACTCTAGCTAGTGTTCTTTCCAATTCCTTTGTTAGTGCAGTGTGATCGTATCTTTACTCTTTATGTATGTTGTAAGACACTGGTCTTCACTTTTGTCGCTTACTAGGGATGGATTACCTGTTTTCCAATAGCAATGTATCTCAAGGTAGAGCTTTCTTATGTATCAGATCTTGCTTGTTTACAGTAAAAACAGTAGATTTTGCTATGGTCTAAATGTAAGTTAAAGCATTTCTTGGCTGTCTCTTCCTTAAAGTATGTAACAGGTTATCTCTGGTTCTGTGTATTGTAATCAAACCACATGGATCTTTATCAAATAAGCTCATGTCTCCCTGATAAGGCCCTGGAGAGCAAAGAAAACTTCACTTGGCCAATGCTAGTCAGCTCTGCTGTGTTTCGGTTGTGAATGTTTCCGAGAGACTGGTGGGATGCAGGTACTTGTTTGGAGCCCCAAATGATGCCAGAAGGAGCGAGAATTGATTGAGAATGGCATAGGGTAGTTGGAGTTCTATATTTTTTTTTCCCCCTAAGTAAAATAAACTCAAGTGCATGGTGGAGAACTAAGGCTGCAGCTGACTGTCACTTCCATACGTACTGTGCTTTTCAAAGAAAAGGGGTTATTTTCTCATTTTTGTGCTACTGTGTTAAGCAGTTTCCTGATCAGCATCGTGGTGCATCTTGGCTCACAATAGGTATTGTTTGGGTTGGGACTGGCACTGTATTTTTGTGCTGAGACTTGATCTCGTTTGTCTTGAATCATCTATTAAAATGTAATGCTTAATCCCTTTCCTTTTTGGCAGGTTTTCTTCTAGCATTTTTTCAGCGGTAAAGAAACAGTGTAGCTCTAATTTTCTTCAGATCACTGAAGAAAAACAGTATTTGGGGATGTTTCTTTTGTGTCTGTGGCTATAGAGCATAGAGAACGGCCACACTGGAGGCGAGCTAGGCTGGGCCTTCAGCCTGACGTGCTGTGCCTGTTTGTATGTTAACAAAGAACTTCCCGATTTTCCCTTGTTCTTAGTTTCTCCTATTTGCCATCTGTAGTACCAGACAGGAGAGCTTTCTTCAAACAGCAAAATGTGTTTCTGAAACCAGGGAACACTGGTAGAGCATTTAGTGTGTTTTTAAAGTTACTTTCCTTTCTTTATTTGTCAGCTTTGATACCACTGGACTGTGAAAAAGCATGTTTCCTCCCTGCCCCTATCCCAGATTACATTAACTGCAGATAGGAGACCTTAATTAAAATGCCTGGTTTGTAGCTTGGGCAAAGAATTTGGAAACGAAGTCATTTATTCTAAGGCAGCTTTACCAGAGCTTTCTTCTTGGGCAGAGCTGTTTCTTGATGTGCAAGATCTCTAAATTTGTTGTTCTCTAGACTTAGGTGGGGGTCAAGTACTAGCACTTATTCCCAAAATAGCGATCCTTGCAAATTAATTGGGCAGAGATTCTCAAAAGCTCCTACTTGCTAAGGTGCTGAGTTTTCTCGTTTGTAAGATCTGAGCGTGTTTGCAGACCTTGACCTAATCCAGCTCCCTCTGAAGCTGCTGGAAATCTCTGTAGTTGGATTCCTTGGGAAAAGGATATAACTAGTGTTCAGGCTTAATTTCTTTTTAATGGAAAATGTGAGAAACAGGGATAGACAGATTTGTTCACAGTGGCACAAGTTAGGTGGCAAACCTGGAATCAACACATGGAGCTCTTGCTGGTTTGTTCTTGCTTTGTTGCACCGTAACTACCGAGAGCAGGCACTTAAAAGATGTAACGGCTTGATAACAATGACTGGTGGCCAAGAATCAAAACCGTGGTAGGTAGTAGTAATTAAAATCGCAACCACAATGCTGTCGAAAGTGCTCTGAGTGCCTGCTTGGCCCAGGAAAGTATCCGGTAGCATCACTCGAAATGTTTTTGTAGGACCAAGTATAGTACTTGAGCTTCCTGTTACTTGTTAGTGCTGCTGCCACCTCTTCTTGTGTTGACTGATATGTGGGTGTGAAACTCCCTGTAAGAATAGATTTTTAGCACACTTGTGCTGCTGGTAGTGAAACCCGAAACACAAAATGTTTATTTCTGGAAAATGCGCATGGTCCATGTAAAATCTACCTGTTCCCTCTCCCATTAAATTGAAGTAGATTGCCAGTTATTTGGGGCTGATCCAGGAAGAAAGGAGCAGCCTAGCGTTACTGCTAATATTATAGTAAAGGAAAGCTTGTGCTGGAGAATGTTTTTGTTTAAATATTTTTCTGTCTTCAAAACAGTAATGTCTGTGTTGGGGTATTTTTGGCAGCCACTTTGGCTTTGTGGGAATAATTTTTGGAGCCTTCTGTGAGAACAGGGATGAAGGTTCCATAGCAGTAAAGTTTGACCTCCTTTTGATGAAATAAAAACTATTAAAAGGTTAATTTCCCCCCTTTATTCTCTCTGTCTTTGAATGTGAGAATTCTTTCCCTGGCATTTTTCCTCCACTCTGGCACTTCAGGAAATTAAATTGTTTATTCAGAATGTCAGTGTTGAATACTTACTCTAGTGCAAGAGCTCAGAGGCATTCCTGCAAGTCCAGTCCCCCAAAAACCTGAGAGGTGGCTGTTCCCTGCTGTACTGTAAACGTATACTTTGACTATGAGGGGTTTTTGAAGCATGGTGCCCAGACAGCTTTGAAAGATGAGTCAAGTCTCAGGTGTATGTAGATGAGCTGCAAATGATTGAAATGTGTTTAAATCTTCCGTGTATTCATTTGGGTGGGGGTTGTACAGGTAGTTTCCAAATCAAGGAATGATCTGTCATCCAAAGAAGGAATAGATAAGTCTCTTGAATCAGGCATAGGCCTGGCAGCCAAAATAGGGTGGAATTTTGGCTCTGTAGCAGGCTTCATTGTGACATAAGCAAATTGATGAATTTCCCAATATAATACTTCTTCTGCTTGTAAAATGCAGAAATAATACAAACCCGACAGAATGCTGTTGTGTGGCTAAACTGACCGCGCGTTGCTCATAGATTGCTAGATCTCAAAGGAGAGCCAAAGTGTTTATTGCTTTATCTTGGTATTTGTCAGCAGCTCTTAATTCACATCTATCTATTCCAAGGCATGGTTCAAAATTAAAAATTCAAGTTGTTAAATCTTATCTGCTCCTCAGTGGCAAAACATCGTTGAACCCAGTTGTTGATGACCCCAATGTGTTTTAACAATTTTAGCTCTTTTACCTGCTGTAAAAGATTTCATCTTGCAGGGACTTTCCTAACTTGGCCATTTTAATTTGTGGTGAAAATGAAGCTGTTTGAAATACAAAGAGGAGGCTGTATAACAGCCCAATCCAGAAGAGACAGTGGTAGTGGTAAAGGTAAATGAAAACTCTGGAAGCTGGCTTCCATTTAAGTTTGAGCCTAAACCTGCTGAGGGTAATGGGAGGGTTATTTTAGTGGTAAAAGAGTTTGCCTAACATGGGAACTTCGGGGAAAAAAACCTCTTAAAGTAGGAGTCTTTTTTTTTTGGTTTTTTTTTTGGTTTTTTTTTTGGTTTTTTTTTAATCTTATAACAGCTTATCTAAGAAGGTGCTGTGTAACCTACTTGTCTATGTGTGAACTAGGGGCCAGGGCAAGGTGAGGGCTGGAATTGCTTCTCAGAAGCCCTTCATTTTCATTCATATCTGCAGGTTGTTTAGTGGGACTGGCTCTTCAGGAAGTCTTTACTCCTTTGTGTTTATTATATGCAATTTTACTTGAAATAAACGTCTGAAAGACATGAATAATTGTCTGGCTGAAGGTTCCATCAGAAGTGGGTAGCAGCTTAATTTTGTCATGCTTATTAAAAGGTAAAAGATCAGGTATGCTTTGCAGCCTTTTTTTCTAAAGGAAGCTGCTGTTCACCTTGTACCTAGAAACTATTTTTCCCTCTAAATGAGGCTTTGGATCTCCTAGGAGATTTTAAGACTGCATATGTATTTTCCGCAATATAGAATCATGTGTCTTCTGAAATGATGCCTGAGAAATAACAATACCACTTTCAAGTGACTGACAAGCAGCACAGACAGTGGTTTGGTATTCATTTACAGATGATGATGTAGTTGTGAACCACACCCAGGATCATTGAGTCCAACCATTCCTATCAAACACTAAACCATGCCCCTCAGCACCTTGTCCACCCGTCTTTTAAACACCTCCAGGGATGGTGACTCAACCACCTCCCTGGGCAGCCTGTTCCAGTGCCCAATGACCCCTTCCACGAAAACTTTTTCCTGATGTCAAGCCTGAACCTTCCCTGGTGGAGCTTGAGGCCATTCCCTCTTGTCCTGTCCCCTGTCACTTGGAAGAAGAGGCCAGCTCCCTCCTCTCCACAACCTCCTTTCAGGTAGTTGTAGAGAACAGTGAGGTTTCCCCTCAGCCTCCTCTTCTCCAGGCTAAACAACCCCAGCTCTCTCAGCCGTTCCTCATAAGGCCTGTTCTCCAACCCCTTCACCAGCTTTGTTGCTCTTCTCTGGACTCGCTCCAGAGCCTCAACATCCTTCTTGTGGTGAGGGGCCCAGAAATGAACACAGGATTCAAGGAGCGGTCTGACCAGTGCCAAGTACAGAGGGAGAATAACCTCCCTGGACCTGCTGGTCACGCCGTTTCTGATACAAGCCAAGATGCCCAAAACCCACCCAAAACAGGATGAAGGCTTTTTAGACTATGAAGGCCCTGTACCTCCTGTCCTGGTTGCTTTTCAAATGGACACCTGTGAGCCACAGCTACGAAAGATGAATGTAGTGATCAGAGCTGGCTGTCTGCTGTGTGATGCTCTGAGCTGGTGTAAGTACCCTTCCTGATCTGAGGCAGAGGTCATGTGTTTACCTAAGCTGGGGTGCTGTCCCTACTCCTTCTCAAGCAAGGTCATGTTGTTGAGCTGTTCTTTTGTAAGCGAGATTCTTTTCTTTTGTGGTGATCTCCTGGATGGCTGGTGGACTAGCAATGGCTTCTTTCCCTGACATAATGGTTTCAGGAGGTCCTTTTTAAAGATGTTCTTATTTTATGCTCATGCTGATAATGTCCAGTAGTCTTTCCATGCTCTTGACCTGTTGGAGGTTGTCTTTCTGCTCTCTGTTGTGCATCTCTAAGGTGTGGTTTTCTGATGTTATTTGTTTATCGGTTAGGTTTGGGTTTTTTCAGTGGGAGGAGACTTTAATGTGGTTTCTTTTTTTGGCTTTGGAAATCTTTGTCTGTTAGGCAGTTACACGGAAGGTGGTAAAGGGCTGTTAGAGTAGCGCCTGTTCTGAAGGAGTACTTGGTGATGGTTCTAGCCCAGGATGGCTAATCCAACTATGGTCTTTAACATAACCACAGAAGCTATGAAATTCAGGATTATTGCTGTTATGCAGGTGCCAGTTTATGTCAAAATGATCACTGGCATCCCAAAGCTCACTATTGGTTGTCTTGGATGTGAAAGATAGCCAAGCACCCTAGCAGGTGTTTCTCCTTCCAGACTATCCTGCTGTGGAGGATAGAAGGGGCAGGACCACAGCTGCCACTTTGTCTGGTATCACTCTTTGTACCTGGAGTGAGAGTGTAGTTGGGATGGTTGCAGTACCATTCCAGGCAAGGACGGGGAAGGCTGAGGACTGTTTAGCTTGCTGTCTTTGGGTCCCAGAATAAGCAGATGTCATGCTCAAGGGTTCTAATAACAGCAGATGAAGACAGTAGGTATTGCAGAATGAATTTGGAAGGACCGAAGAGAAATTTTTTCCAGACAGAAGGAGTGTTCCTACACTAGATGAGCCTTTTGGAGTGAGACGCAGAAGTCACCGGGATAACTGTTGAGCCATAGCCTGTGGGATGCAGTTAGTGCAAGCCTTATTGCTTCAAGGAGTGTTTAAGTGAGAGAGCAGTGAGGTAGTTTGGAGAGCAAAGAGCATCAGCTGAATTACTGAGGGCCAGTATGTGAGGCAGAGTTTATAGTCTGAGCTTGCCATGCCTGGGATGTGTTCTCGCATTGGTGAGACTTGGTATGTCCTCCTCTAAGGTTATCAGTTTTGAAACCTGTTTCACATGAAACTTCTGCAGTGAAAAACTGAGTTCTAACTTTAGCTGTTTAAAAACACCTCTGTATCTGGGCTTACGGTACAAATACAAACATGCTACAGAAGAACAGCTTGACTACTTCAGAGTAGTGCTCTGTACCTTCAGTTATGTCATAGTTCTTGGAAAATGTGCTAAGCTAGTTATTCAAGAAGACCTTAGAAATAGTCTGTGTGGCTTAATTACTAGAAAGTAACTGTCATCTGTTTCATGTTAATGGAAAAGGTATATAGCAAGTGGGATAGAATAGAACTGTTCATTTGATCCTAATGTGTGCATGTGGGAGGAGTAGTATCCCAAGTTAGGGCTTATTTCCAAACAAGTCCAATTAATCTCTCTCTGGAGAAGCAATATATGACTTGGTGATCTTGTTTTTAGTGTCATGAAATCGACAACCAAGAAGGAGTGCTGTTACCCAAGGTAAAACAGCATGACACTGCAATGAGAGAGGACAAAAATCAGAGGAGTTAACACTTAGTTCTGCCTTGTAGAAGTGGCTTGAGTAGAAGCTGTTTGGTTGCAGTGAGATCTTCTCTAGGATGGAAACCTGCAGTGTTAATCTTGCAGCTGTCTGGTATAACAGCAGACCTGTGCCTTGCATTTCAAGGGGCAGCACCTCACAGAGAAGTGCTCATGTGGCACCTCGGCAAAACCAAGAAAAGCAAGAAGCAGTGTCTGTAATGGCAAGCATCATCCACAGCTTCTGTTGCCAATATTCTGCTAGCATCTTTCATCATCAGTGGTGGGTATTCGGACAGTGGTAGCATGCCATGCCAATTTACACTACTGGAAAGGTGCAAGACTAGTGATGTTTAACTTGGTGCCATTAAACTACAGCAGAAGAACTGTATGGCTGTAGGTGGACAGAGATCATCTTGAGCAATCCTAGCACTAAGACAGTGGTAAAATTTGAGGAAAAAATGGAAAGAAGCTTGATCTTTGATACTATGTTCTCTGTAGTTCTCTTGCTTGTGTATGAGCAGAGTGAGGAGTTTAATGGCACGTTTAGCATGCAGGTTTTCCTTAGAAGCACTTGCCAGCAGCTTATTGTTAGGTAGGATGCAAGACTCTGTGTTTTTTGCTTGTTCATATATATACACATTAAGACTTTACACTGACTCTGGTCTTACGTTGAAGTCAGCCCTTGAGAGAGGGTTCTGGTGCAGGATGAATACGATGACACCGATGTTATTGGGCTATTGGTTATCTGTTCCTTTGGGTTGGGGGGCACAGGGTGCAGGTAGTCAAAGCTGCCTGTGGGGCTGGGGTGATGTTTGTCCAGTGTCTGCCTTGGGGCAGTGGTACAGGCATGCAGGTCAGGCTGGAGGAAGACTTCTATTACATTTTGTGGATGTGATGCTAGAATTCAGATGGAGGAAAAAATGTAGGCGTTCAAATTAGTCTTGGAAAAAAAAAATTAATCCTGGCAAGTTTTTTTGTTACTTTTATCTGGTAACTAATTAGGGAATATAATTAGGGGTGATGTAGTGTTTAATTGAGATTTAAGGGTGTAGTCCAAATAAGATAACAACAGTTTATGGCCTGTTAGAGGGCTGTTTCACAAGGTTTTGATTATGTTTTATAACCATCACAAAGTCATTGCTCCTGAGGACTGAAAAGTTTCTGAAAAGGAGCTTTTTTTTGCTAAATTGGAATAGCTTCTGCCCTTAAGGTGATGCCTGTGTATTTTGCTGCTTACTGTGGCACCTTAGACTGTGTGCTGATCAAGCATGAAACCCTGCAAGTCCAAGTAGGCAGATAATACCCACCCAGTGTGACAATGAAGTCAGCAAGACTGAGCAACTTCATGCAAGGGGGTTACGTAAAGCTGGGTGTGGAGCAGCCTCCTTTATGAAACAGGGCTGACTGCAGGGATCTGATGTGCAGAGAGCTGTGAAAACACGCTGCGGGCTTCTTGGAATAAGAAATCCTACTGTTGCAGATAAATGTGCTAGTGGGGTGTAAAAGCAGATACTTGGTCAAGGGTTTTCTTTTGCCCTTGCAAACAAGAATTCCTGGAAATATTCTGAGCAAATGTTATTTTTCTTTACTAAAAGGTTGGGAGATAAATGTGTACATTCCTCTGTGTGCAAAATCCTAATAGTATTACATGGTTCAGTCATTTTCATTAACTGTTACTTGATATCTCTTGTCTTAAGTGATAGTGAATGGGATGAACAAATACCACTTTTCTCAGCAGATGTAGTTCAAGGATCCATCTAAGACATCCAGAATTTTCAACATCATTTGAAGCTGTTATTGAACGCGTATTTTTTTCCGCATGTATAATAATTCTTCAAGTCCTTGTACATATTTGAGATTTACAGGAATTTGAAAGTTATTGCCTTTCTACAAGTCCCTTTCTCTTATGCTGATTGTGTCTTCAGTGAATCTGTGATATAATTCTGGCAGTATCTTTGAGCTGATCCTGTGTGTGACATGCCTCAGTCAGATGTGAAAGAACTCAAGAAAGACCTTGGGAAGTTATCAGTGAGCATCCATTGATGGGCAATGTGAAAAGCAACCTGAAACAGCAGAGGAAGCATCACCTTCTCCTTGTCTTGTGTTGTGCAGTCACCTATAGGCTTGAAATTCCAGTGTGCGGTAAAGCATCATCTCCACAGTTTTTACCCCTCATGTCTATAGACAAAAGAAGTGAGCAAGAGAAAATGAATGCGCTTGTCCAAGGGAGATTTGTTCTGTGATCATGTTTAATCAAACATGTAATCAACATTTAATCAAACATTTAATAAACTGCTTGCGTTCTTTCTTCTCATTAGTTGCTGCCAATTATTGGGATTGAAGAGTGAGTTTCAAGGCGGAGCCAGACAAAAATAACCCAGAGGAAAACAACTAGCTGCCACTGTGCCTTTGTGTCTGCCTCTCCAGCTTCTACTCAAAAGCTGGATCAGCGCCTTAGCAATGAGGAGGACAGTGGTAATTTTGCAGATTAGAATAGACATTTAGCTTTTTAATTTTTCCTTTAGGAGGGATTTCAGTTATCTTAAACTCATCAGCGTGTTGTAATGGGGAGGAGCAGGTACCAGAGAATCTAGATAAGTCCATAAAGGGAAGCAAATGTAAAAGATGCAGCTGAGCTGTTCGCCTTAGGGTTTTTTCTGAGAGAGAGAACTGTGGTATGAGTAACAGAGCTTCTGGTACGATGGTATGATTTTAGCTTGTTGAGGCAGCTTTTAGAAAACGTGAAGAGGCCCAAGAAATTGTCCAGTTCTTCCAGTTATGCAGTGTAGCAGACCTCCCAGGAGATCCAAATCTGGGCTACAGTGGAGTCTGGTTAGAAATGCAGTAGCATTTTGGAGGTGTGTATCAGCTCTTGTGTGCCCAGGCCAAA
Organism: Phaenicophaeus curvirostris; assembly: GCF_032191515.1. NCBI lineage: Eukaryota > Metazoa > Chordata > Aves > Cuculiformes > Cuculidae > Phaenicophaeus > Phaenicophaeus curvirostris. The sequence goes on along the minus strand of NC_091396.1, from coordinate 52,499,444 downwards.
TCTGGGAAAGCTGTGGTCTTAAAACACATTCTTAGTCACTGATGGAAACGATTGGTATAACAGGTGCTGTTTAGGATAAGTTATGAAAACAAAAAGGGCAGCATTAATTAGAGCACCCTGTGTGTGTGTGTACCCCAATGTGGCAAGATGTGCTGTGGAACAGGGGTGTGGGAGACAGCAAGGTGTATGCTGTGGGGTTTTGGCCCAAAGTGGAGCTCTGAAAAAAGTGCATCTTTTGTGCAAAGTGGTGCCTGCAGGAGGGCAAAAGCAGAGCAGAAAAAATGGGATGCTTAACATTTCTTGTAAGCAAACAAGATTTACATTGAGGAACTTCCATCTTTGTAATTCTTTGTCGTTCACTTTACCTTATGGAGAGATGTGCATTTTGTCTGACAGCTTAGATAAAAAACAGGCAGTGTAGTTGTATGATTTATGAAAGTTTGGGGTTTGTTTTTTTATTGTTTTTTTTTCCTTTTACTGCACTCTAAACAGTTCACTGAAGCAAACAAGAAAATGAGTGCTCTGGCAGGCCTATACATACGCTACTGCTTAAAGCAAGAAGGCTGTGGACTGAAAGAAATAGTGAGATTTTTAATCTTCCTTTGATGGCAAACTTCTGTGTAATGTAAAGCAGATGAAATGCCTGATAAAATAGATATATTTGTAACGTGCGCATAGATGCACTTCTCTGAAGTGGCTTAGATTCCAGGACTCGCAATTTTCCCCTGCTGCGTTGGAGGTTTCTTGGAGATACTATTTTACCTTTTTCAGGTGCAGAAACTATCATAAGCGATGAAGACTTTTTTTGTCTTGCTGTCTAGTCCCTGCTCCAGCTTCATGTGTGTGCTTTCTGATCTTGGCTGATCCTATACATAACAATCCTATTTCCATCCTTGCTCGAAGCTTTTGGTGTTATTTCTGTGAATCTTCACAACTTGCATTGCCTTGATACGAAGAGGTTGGCAGCAGTACCTTGTTCTGTGTGTTTGATTTCCAGCTTCTCACACTGTAGCCCTATCCAACAAGAGTGATGGAAAACTCTATTATCTTACCTAAACCTTCTGGTAAAGTTTTTGCTCAGGGTGTGTGGTTGTTTTTGTTGGGTTTTTTTATTATTTTATTTTTTTTTTTTTGTTTCCTCCACTGCCCCAGCATTTACATCACCTAGTAATATTATTCTGAATGCTGTATAATAAAAACCATCTATTAATTTGTTGTATCTCCATTTAGATGCTTTTTTTCTTCTGACTAGGACCATATTTAAATATTGCATGTTGCAGACATTTTATTTGATTTCCAGGATCACGTGTAATTTGTGCAGATCACCAGGATTATTCACTGCAGCACTGTCAAGCACTCTGTCCTGTTGCATTTCAGGGAAATTGGCCGTGTGTCAATAAATGGAATATTTTCAAACAGTGTCATCATTTCTTGTAGGAAGTCAGGCTTTCGTTTTATTGCAATCCTCTCTAATGAAGTTTCAAAATAAAGTAAAATAATTTTTCTTTGATCTATGTTGACATAAACTCAATTAGAACAGTCATTTGCAGGGGAAGGAAATTTCCACTATTGGTAATCTGAATCTGTTCAGATGGAGAAAAGCAATACAGTTCGCATTTCTTTAATTTGTACTATGTATTTTCTAGTGAACATCTTTTTCTTCTCAAAAGGGTACTAGGCTGCAGAATTGCATTTCCTGGATTCCAGGTGGTTTTTCTGTTTTCTATTGACATGGTTCATACAGTGTTTGAGGGGAGCTGCATAGTGAAATGAAGGTGAAACCCAATTTCAGATGGTATTGGAACTGCTTTTAGCCAGCCAATCCTTTTTAAATTAACAGCTGCCTTCATAAGTGCTCTGAACTAAAGGCTCAGCTTGAAATGCATCTCAAAGGGAGCAAACAAAACAGAGACAGCAATAGGATGAATTAGGTGAGCCTGAACTGATGCAGAGTTTGAGGAGAGATTTCTAGGAGTATCTTAGTTATTTCTTGGTAAACATCCATGGATGTCCTTTTAACTTGATGTAGCGTTGCATGACAGTGTGTATGACTGGCCACGGTAATTTCTCAGCATAGACTCTTGTTGTAGGTTATGTCTGTGAATCTATGACTGACCCTTATTCCATAAAAGAGGAAAATTTGTTCCTTGCATGTGCAAACAGTGGTCAGTTGGTGAGTGTTGGAGACAAGAAATTGCAAATGCTCTCATAGCTGATGAAACCTAAGGGACGCTTGATGTCTGACTTGTACAGTGCCAAAACGTTAGGCCCATACCTTAGGCAGGGGGAAAAAAAAAAAGTTGCAGTGAGGTTTCATCCGTAAGCAGACACGTTAACTTTCTTGCATTAACTTTCTCTTGTTTGTATAATGAAGTTTTGCATGAAGGAAAAAGCCCCAGACACCTATATATCTTACTTGAAGGCTGGCTGGAGATGAATAAACTCGTTTTTGCATGGCAAGTTGCTGAATTTAAATACGTCTCTCATTTCTGCCAAAAAAATGCCCAGTCTCTTTTAGAGATCCAAGACGTGGAAAAAAGGAGTCTGTATTACACATTTCTCATGCGTGTCTCAGTGGGTGTCTGGCCTCTATAAAAACTCCCAAAAGGTTTATCAAGGCTGTTTGCCAAAGTCTTGGAAAGTTGCAGTAGACATACAGCATTTGGTTTCAGGGTTAGTGGATTAAAAGCCATTTTTAGATGAAAGCTGGCTTGGCAGACATGCTCTTCTCTCTGTAGTTCTTGGTTTAACAGAGTGGAGGTGTGCGTTTGTTCTCCATTGTGGCGTGCAGGAGACGTGCAGGACTTGCAGTACTGGCCCAGAGTCCAGGAGAGCATTGGCTCCCTGGCCATATGGGACTGATGGTTTTTGAGCAGCATGCTTGTGTTGAAGATGAGAGCAGCTGAAGCTCCTTCTCAGAATGTTAAGGCAAGCCACTACAGCGCTTTCGTTTGGGTAAAACGCAGGAGTCCTGGTAGGGCTTAGGAAAGTAAATGGAACGCCTATAGATTGCTGGAGAGAGGTGATCGGGAGGGGTTTGGAAGCAACAGCTTTTAGCCTGTGCACAAGTCTAAAAAAAGTAATTGTTATTTTTTTTTAGGAAACTAAATTCTGCGCTTTGATTGGTGTGTGAGAATCTAGTGGACGCAGAAGGCTTTTGAGGTTGACTTGCCCATACCTGTGCTCTTTGTAGAAAGGCATCTGTAGGAAGGAGATTCCCCCCCTCAGATACTCTAGATTCATTCTTGGAATTTCAAGGATTATGACAGAATATCTTTTTCAAAGTCTCTATGCCGTTACAACAAATGCCTCAAAAGGGTCTTGATATGCTGAGCATCAACTTGGTAGGAGACGCACAAGCTCTCTGCAAACCTTCTGGAGTCTTGGAAAAGACACACTTTTCTTGAACTGTTTTTTGCTATTCAAGTTGATTAGCAATGGTAGAACCCCAGAGTGCTGTGGTAGTTCTCTGGGTTGAGGGAGGTTATTCTCCCAGAGGGGAGAGGGGCTGGAGAAGGGGCCTAATGAGGAACGGCTAAGAGAGCTGGGGTTGTTTAGCCTGGAGAAGAGGAGGCTGAGGGGAGACCTCGTTCCTCCTGAAAGGAGGTTGTGGAGAGGAGGGTGCTGGCCTCTTCTCCCAAGTGACAGGGGACAGGACAAGAGGGAATGGCCTCAAGCTCCACCAGGGGAGGAGGTTCAGGCTGGACATTAGGAAAAAATTTTTCACAGAAAGGATCATTGGGCACTGGAACAGGCTACCCAGGGAGGTGGTTGATTCACCTTCCCTGGAGGTGTTTAAGGCACGGGTGGACGAGGTGCTGAGGCGCATGGTTTAGTGTTTGATAGGAATGGTTGGACTCGATGGTCCGGTGGGTCTCTTCCAACCTGGTTATTCTATGATTCTATGATTTGTGAGATGCTTTACAAATGCGCTGCCTGGAGGGGTTATAGTCTAGTTAAGACAAACTGTCGATAGTGGTTCTGGTAAATTATTCTTTCCAATACATTTTCTTTTTCTGTATGCTTTTGTCAGGTAGTTGTGTGCATGCTTCAACAAGATTGTTAAAAGTGACTGTGGTAGATAGCTAAAAATAAAAGAAGACCTGAAGGGCTCAGATTCTCAGAGGACAATTGCCAGGCCCTTTCAGAGAGTCTTGCTTACCATAGGCTAAGAAAATTCTTAAATGAGCTTGAAAGACCAAACCAATTCACCTTTTGTTATCTTTACTGTGCTTTCACTTTTATCTTCCAAAAAGAAGATAACTGCACTCAGTAGTTAGGCATGTAGGTTAGCTTGACGGTTGTGTCGTACTTGTTTAACCTGAACTTGTTCAGTTCAAATAGAACAAGGAGGTATTGGGAAGGTTTGTATGTAGGGCATGACGTAAATATATTTAATCTGAAGATAGGTCTCTAGATAGACAGAGATATATAGATAGGTAAATATAGCTAGATTTATATTATCAGCCTGAATCCCTGTATTGTTTTTTAATCTTGCTTGGTAGCTGATAACAGTATGCCATTTACATTAATACTGGTAAACCAATATTCGAGATTTGGACAGCTTATCTGCAAATAACAGAGAGGAACTGATTGATGCCTAAATCTGGTTAATAGTGCTTAAGCGGTTGGTGATGAAGCAGCTTTCTAGGTGTCTTAATATACATTGCGATTCTATATTGTTCAAATGAAGGGGAAAGGTGTATGCTATCCCTATGTAAACCTCATCTTGCCTTATGAAAGCCCCAGAAACATTAATGTATTTTATTAACCAAAACATAGGAGGTAGCAGTTTTAATAAGGTTTGTTACAGTTGTTACGGTTCTGAGAGAAAGCTCTCTCTAAAATACTACGCAGGTTTTACTGGCCTTAGTGTACATAAGTTAAAAATTAAAACACATACTAAATAGTAAGTAACTTTGTTGGATCACAGTGAACAGTGAGGAAGGAGCCTAAAGGAAGCCCCAGAATAAACCAAGGCTTGCTTGCATCTGGCTTAAATATTTTATTTCTGAGAGTTGCTCTCCTCCTAGATGGATATCTGTAAGCGCAAGCTAATTTTGTTGGCTTCCTGTGGCAGATGTGTGGTGGGCCAGTTTTTTCCTGGTCTCCTTGACAGCCTTGCCTATGCTCGAATAAGAAGTTACGTTCTTTCTCACCCCTGCTTTGCCCTTCTTGTGCTGTTTTTCTTTGCAGTCAATTCCAGGCTTACAATTCAGTCTCGCTTTGACTGTGGTACAAGAAGATATCGGCGAGATAGCTTTAAATGAGCTAGTTTAGGGGATTTAAAGAATGAAAAAGTTTAGCTGCAAAACCCAGAAGCTGGCTACATCCCGAGGCGAGCACTGCAGTCTGCACTAAGCTGTGTGCTGCCACAATACAATAGCTCTTAGTATCTGAGCTGAGGAGCTTAAAACTTGATGGGCCTCCAGTTTCTAGATAGATTTATCAACTCAGAGTAGTTGGGGTTGAAAGGGGACCTTTAAGAGTCACCTAGTCTAGCCCTCCTGCAGTGAGCAGGGACATCTTCAACTAGATCAGGTTGCTCAGAGCCCCATGCAGCCTTACCTTGAATGTTTCCAGGGATGGGGCCGCCACTGGGCAACCTGCTTCTGTGTTTCACCACCCTCACTGTAAAAAAATGTCTTCCTTACATCTGGGTTAAATCTGCCTTTTTATAGTTCAAAACTTTTACACCTTGTCCTATCAACAAGAGTCCCTACTAAAATGTCCCCATCTTTCTTATAAGACCCCTTTAAGTGCTGGAAGGCCATAATCAGGCTTCCCCAGAGCCTTCTTTTCTCCAGGCTGAAGAGTCCCTACTCTGTCAGCCTTTCTTTGTGGCAGAGGTGTTCCAGCCCTCTGAATCGTTTTTGTGGCCCTCCTCCAAAACTGCTCCAGCAGGTCTATGTCCTTCCTGTGCCAAGAGCGCCAGAGCTGGATGCAGTACCCCAGGTGGGGTCTGACCAGAGCAGATGGGCAGAATTGCCTCCCTTAACCTACTGGCCGCACTTCTTCTGATGCAGTCCAGTATGCAGTTGGCTTTCTGGGCTGTGAGCGCTCATTGCCAGCTCATGTCCAGCTTTTCATCCAACAGTACCCCCAAGTCTTTCTCCATGGGGCTTCCCTCAATACCTTAATCCCCAGTCTGTATTGATAGTGGGAATTGCTCTGTTCCAGGTGCAGGACTTTGTGCTTGTCCTTGTTGAATCTCATGAGGTTCACATGGGCCCACTTCTCCAGCTTATCCAAGTCCCTCTAGATGGTATCCTGTCCCTCAGGTGTGTTGACCTCGCCACTCAGCTAGGTGTCATCTGTAAACTTGTTGAGGGTGCACTTGATCTCACTGTGTCATGGATGAAGATATTTACTGGTCCCAGTACAGACACCTGAGAGACACCACTTGTCACTGATTTCCATCTGGACATTGAAATGTTGACCACTACCCTTTGGATGTAACCATCCAACCACTTTCTGATCCACTGAACCCATCGAACCCATATCTCTCCGATTTAGAGAGAAGGGTGTTTGGAGGGACTATGTCAAAGGCCTTACAGAAGTCCAGACAGATGGAGCAGTTTCTGTGTCCACTGATGTAGTCATTTCATTGTAGAAGGCCACTAAGTTGGCCAGGCAGGACTTGCCCTTGGTGAAGCCCTGATGGCTTTCTTGAATCGCCTCCTTGTCCTCCATGTGCCTTAACACAGCTTCTAGGAGGATCTATTCTATGATGTTCCCTGGCACAGAAGTGATGCTGACAGGTCAGTAGTTCCTAGGGTCCTCCTTTCTACCCTGTTTAAAAATGGGTGCAATGTTTCCCTTTTTCCAGTCACCAGGGACTTCTTCTGACTGCCATGACTTTTCAAGTATTGTGGAAATTGGCTTGGCAACTACATCAGCCAATTCCCTCAGGACTCTGGGGTGCATCTTGTCAAGTCTGACAGGTTTGTGTGTGTTCAGATTCCTCAGGTGGTCTCAAACCTGATTTTCTCTTACAGTGGGAGGGGCATTGTTCCCCCAATACCTGCCTTGCCGGTAGGTAGGCAGCTGCATAGATGTATGCATTGATTCAGCCAACTCTCTGTGCATTACTTCAGCCCTTGTTAATTCTTAGTTCCTGTTGCAGAAGATGTGGTTCTTGAAAAGAGGCAGAAATCTTGATTATCTTGTTTGATGCTGTTCAAGGATTTAGTGGTAAACCTCTCTGTTCAAGAGCTGATACTGCTCAGCATTAATGCGGAGGCCAACATAATTATAGGTAGGGTTTGGAGGAGTAATACTGCAACTGGCTTTAGATGTCATGGTATCTTAGTCTAAGAGAACAGGCATTTGGCTGATACTGTTAGCGGGTTCAGTTTGAGAACTGTCTGATCATAAAGTTAGAAAGACCCATGCAAAGGCAGGAGGAATTCTGCATGTTGCTGGACAAAACTTACTGAAGGGCATCAAAATGCAGCTGGCATACAATATAAACGTAAAGCTGTTATCAGTCTGTCATTGTGCGATTTGCATGCTGCCAGCTCTCCCTGCTGTGACAAGGAGATTCCCATTGTGATGATGCTTTGTAAGAGAGAATTAAGCCTGAACTGAACCTCCAGCCCTGGACTTTCAGGTTACAGCACTTTTCTAGTTAAGTGTGGCCTTGTCTATAAGTCCTCTCAGGAGCTTCAGCATAAGCAATCTATTAGTTGTAGCCATGGGAACTTCAGGGTATTTTCCAACAGCAAGTAACTCCAGTTAACTGCCAGCAGAGTTGCCGAGCGTTTCTTCAAATCCACTGCTGTTTGTTTCATGTAACTGTTTATTACTGACCATCCTACTTTGACTTTCCTAAAAGCATTGTTCTGGCAGCCCTTTCTAATGCCAGTTTGCACAGTTGCTTACTGTTATTATGTTGTGCTTTTTGAACATATAGGGTGTTCTCTTCTTTGAAATGAAAAAGGTGATGATTTGTGTCATCTGGAAAACTAAGAAATACTGTCAGCTTATGGGATTCACCGTTGGTGTGAGGGAGAAGTGGAAGTATCCATTTCCCATTAGCTGTCAGGCTGCAGTGGTTCTAGCATCATTATCCAGAAATTACACTGACAAAACCTTCATCCATTGAGTCAATGCAAGTTGTCTTTTCAGCTTCAGTGTAGGTAACTTTTCATGGCAAGTCTTTCACTATGGTTTTATTTGCCTTACATAATGGTTTAGTACTGGAGGAGTTGAGAAGACACCAATATCTGCCTTCCTGTTTCAGTGTAACAGCTGTTAAAAAGCGATATATAGGTTTTCCTGCAATTCAGCAGTATCTTGAAAGTCAGAAGTAAGCAAAATGCTGGTCTATTAAGTAGTGCACCTCTCGGCAAGTACAGCTTTGCCCTTCATGCCCAAGTTGCATGAAGATTCCCTTGATGAAGAAGAAAATCTGCATACCCAACTTCAGCAGTTCTCCTGGGGATGGAAACTGGAAGGATTTAGGATCTTTTTTGCTGACTAGTGCCTTATACTTTGACTTAAGACACTAAGAATTTGTAACCGCTGGCTTAAATCGATATGGGAGGGGAGTTGCTAAGAATAATACAAAATGTAAATTTTTAGAAGCTTGATTTCAGAGAATAAAAGATTTGTGTTTTATGGTGGTTGTGATTCTTCTCTGACTTAGTTCTACCAAGAAGCTTTATCAACACAGGCAGAAAACTTCTGCATCAGTGCAACAGCTAATTGAATGTGTCATGGCACTGGAGAGCAAGTAGGAAATATTCAGCATCCTTCAGGTTTATAGACCTGTTACTGTGAGGTTATTGCTCATTTTGTTTGTAAAATGTAAATATGTTCATATGTTTCTAGAAGCCTCCAACAGCTTCTGCAGCAAGAGTTTAATGTTTATTTAAAAGATAAATACTATGTCTGTCCCCGTAAGGGATACAGTCTTCCGCGTCATGATTCTGCTGCATCTTCTCAAGGCTCTTTCAGTCATCACCAGTGCCTCATGACCTTGTAAGGCCTTTTAAAAGGGATGGGTCACGTATTTGCATTTTGCAGAGGGTCATCTTAACACTGGGGTAATGAGGGTGGTGGGGAGCTGGGAGCAGAGAGGATGTCTCAGCTCTTTTCAGTGCTTAGAGAAGCAAGCAGTTTATTGAAGCCAAAGAATGCTGCTGGAACTACTTAGCCTGCAAATTTGAAGAACTCTGACCTTTGGGAAATTAATGTCTTGTAATGGAAGATACATTGCCAAAACAATTTGGTTTGAAGATGGTTTTTAATAAGTTTATGAAGAGATCACATGGCATGGCTGCCTGCCCTAGCTGGGAACTGGATCTGATAATGTCTAGTGGTATAACCCTATGGCTGAAGGCTGAACCCTGCCCAATAACTTATAATTGTTGTCAGGTACTAAATATGTCTCTGGATGTCTGTTTAGATGAATAACTCATTGCCTTTAACAATATTTCTGTGCTGCTGTTATCATTCCTTCTTCCCACTGATGGTTTGTCAGGCTTTTTTGCTCTAAAGACTGTGATTAAGCTTTTGTGTCCCTGGTGGGAAAGTAGTGAGGATGGGCTCCCAAATCCTGGGGTCACTAGTTCCAAGAAGAGAGTCTGGCAGAGCTCAGCAGCACTGATCTGTCTTAAATGCTGAGTTTAGAAAGAAAAAAGGTCCTTTTGAATTTGTGTTTATTGACTTCATGGCTTTTATTACTTGGGATATGCGGATTTTGTTTCTGTATTACCTGTTTTTTAATGCCGAAATTAGTTAGCCCTGTAATGTTTCATTAAACCATTACTGAAACTGGCTTAGTATTTAATGACTAAAGGCAGTTTATTTCCTCTAGTTACTGCTTTTGGTGCCTGATTTCTTTCTTTCATGGCTTTTTCTGCTAGTGAATGTTTGTGTGGGTGGTGGTGGTAATTTGTGGCATGTGGAAGCATTGTGGTGCTGCAGGTGAATACTAGAGAGATGCTGCTGCTGCCCTACAAGATCCTCTCTTGTTTTCTAGGCCCTTGCAGGGCTCGTTGTTCTGATACAGCACTCTTAAGAAGCACTTTTGTAGCTGTAAATGGGATGACATAATGCTCTGAAGACGTGGAGATGATTCTACCAAATGTCTTGTGTGAGCGGGGCGGTAGCATGAAAATCACTTATGGTGTTAGTATGTCTGGTGTATGAGAGCTCCTGTTGCTCTGACCCTTCCCTCTTTATAAAAAGAAGAAATAAATGCACAAATGTGGCTACCCTCCACTTTCTTTTTTTTTCTACTTAAAAGTTCACCCTCTGTGACAGCCTGAAGTCTCAGGATTTTTTCAGCCCATATAAAGAGCACTTAAGTGTTCTTAAATGTCTCGCTTTTCTCCCCCATACTACATTATCTATCACTACCAATTATAAAAGTGCACTTTATTTCTGTTCTTCTTTGGATGTGTGATGCTTTGCAGATTGAGGACTCGCTCCCCCAAATCCCAATTTTTGATCCATTTCAGTCATAAATCTTTCAAAAATACTGATTACTGACAGGGAAAACATTCCTGAAAGGTAAGAATACTCAGGTATAAAGTGGTAAAATTAACTCTGATTAATTGCTTGCTTGATAGTCTGTGTGCAAAAAACCAAACAACAACAAAAAAGAAAATCCCTGTGTTACAGCTGAGACTTGCCATGTTTCAGATGCCCTTGGTTAACTTCTGTGTGCACTGATGACTGTGAACCAGGACCCTGGGAAAGTAAGCATCCTTTTGATGGAGTGGCTACTTGGTTGCTTCCCTAATAGACAAGAAGGTGGAGTCTAACAGTAATGGAACATAATAAAAGCAAGAATCCTCACAAATATTTAAAAACAGAATTGCAGGGTATTCTGCTGATGGAAAAACTAAGGCAAATGAGCTGAGCTTGCTTTTGTGCCAGGAGGAGAAATAAGCTCTCCACAAGGTTATGGATGGCTGATGTCTGGTTTTCGTGCTTTGCTTTGGTATTGCTTGCCCGGTGCCTTCCTCAGTGTCTGGTAATTTCAGTGTGGTGGAAAGTCTAAGTGGCTTCAGATTTTTGCTCTGATGCATTAATGCTAATAATTGTACAAGTCCTTTTGATGCAGATGTATTGCTTTTCTGGGAAAGTGCTTTTTTTTTTAATATCAAAGCAATATATTATTACTATTTGCCACTTTGGTTTTTAACATGGGGAAACTTCGGAGGTGAAACGTTCTCCTATCTGTGAAAATGAGCTTCACTGTGTGCAGTAATACCTTCTTAAGCTATTAAGACAGCTACAAAGATTGCCTTTTACTTTTGAAGTTGTAAATTCTGTTTGGCATTTTTTAATCTGTCACTCAGACCAGACAGCAAAAATATGTTACTTAATTTAACCATGACTACGATATAAGACCTGATCAGCATTTTCTCTTTTAACTGTCATTCATTATAATGTCCTGGTCCTATATACTGTGGGGAATTAGTCCAAACTGTTTACTTTGGATGTTAAACCAAACCCAACCCCACAACCAACTATTCTACATAGTTGGAGGCTGTGGTAAAACATCTATTTCCAGACATTGATTAATTTACTTTTAGTAACTTGATATAGAATTCTTCTCTAAATCCACTCCAACTTAACATGAAGTCAGCTTGCCTAGTAATTATTTTAGTTGCTATTGCATATGGTGAGGCTTGTATTATCCAGTAGAGTTGTTCATTGGTTACAGGTATGGAACTAATAAGTCATAAGAAGCTTCTGGGTTTTATTTGGTATTGCATGCTAATGCAGTGGTTACTTAACTGTTTCTGGTTTTTCTTTAAATGCTGCAATGTGTGATTCAGCAGAGCTCTTTGCTGAAGGAACACACAAGTACCAGTATGCTGCACTGAAATAGGTTTCCATAGCTTTAGGCTTACTACGCTAGTTGAAGGCGTTGAAGCTTTGCTTTAAGATAGGTGTTCAGCTTTATCACTGTCAAACACTTTCCCCCTTCACTTTTCTCTCAAAGGCTTTCTAGCATTGGCTAGTAATTATCTTATTTTTCCTGGGATAATGATTGGAGTACAAAATCCCTGTCTAGATGTGATCTTTGAAATTAAATGCATTTTTAAGGTAGCGGTCCCTGGCAATATAGTTTAGAACTAATCATTTTTCAAACATCTGTTCAATGAAAGCAGGTAGATGCAGTCTCTCTTCGACTCATTTGTGTTGCCTCTTTGGAGGGAGAAGGGGAGTAACAGCTAATAAAAATCTTTATTTTCTGTTCAGAAGAGGAGACTTGCTGTGAGTTTTGTATAGTCTATTCCCGGTATCAGGAGGCAGCCAGGCCAGCTGGGAATGGGAACCTTTCCTCAATCAGGCTGTGGCTCAATTTCAAACTACATAGGAAGAAAGGAGGGTCATGGACAACACTGAGGGACACGAGTAGTGGTCAGTGCTCCAAGTGAAATAGCCCCCTGGGAGACAGCACCATTGACATTAGGAATTGGTGTCTCTGGAAGCATTCTGCCTAGCATGGGCAGGTTCTTCTCTCATTTATTTTTTCTTAACTGTTCAGCTTGTCTGCAGAATTTGCAGTTTGATGTTTGTGTTTGAGCTGCAGTCCTCTGCCTGTGCAAGCGTCTGTGGTTTGCACTGGGAGAGGAGTTTGTTGTAGTAGCTCATGAATGTTAAGTGCATTTGTGGTGCATGTCTCTGCATAGCTAACAGCAAGCCTGACCTCTGCTAAAGAAACAGCCCAAAAGAACATACACCAGGGCTATAGGATGTATTTTTCTTAGGCACTATGGAAAGAAGTGGTGGCTGCTCTGTGATTCTGTCTGACTCCCAGAGCAGTTAATTCAGCAACTGCCTTATCTCCATTGAGTGTCTGGCACAGACAGCCCCTTGTTGGGTAATTGCTTGTGTCCCACAGCCTGCTTCATTCTCTCTGTTTGATTGTTTTTTGAGCATCCTAGAGTTTCCTGTGTCTAGGATCAGCTTTCTTTCCATGCCTGCCCCTAAGCCCTTTCATATGTGACGTGAGGCAATTAGTGTGGTTAGATGTCATTGCACGCTTGGTTGCATAAGGGATGTCTTGCTGCCCTGAGCTTGCAGCTGTGACCTACCCGGCTGAAAACCCCTGGAGTCACTGGCTTAGGAAATATTTGGGGTGTAGAATGGGCTAATGCCAGAATTGAGGTGTATGGTTGCTTGACATCCTGGATGCTTGGAAACCTTTTGTTTTTAAAATAACTTGTTTTCAAAAAAAACCCCTATTTTGGCATAGGATTTTTCTCAAATTATAAGTAATCCTCAAAGTATGCATGCTTTTGGGGTTTCTGGTCTGGGCTTGTGTATAAAAAATTCTCATGTTCAGGGTAACCAAAGGGGAACACACCCCCCTTCAGCAAAAAGGGAAGACCCAGCGCTACAGCCAACCTTGACAATCGTTTCCTCTTCCTGTAGCTTTCTAAGCAGTGTGACATCACACCCAACAACAGCCACCCCTTCTCTCCCTGCTTGTGTGCTGCTCTGGCTTCTTCCCTTCTGAGGTTAGTCTCAGTTAAGTCCCAGTAAATTTGCAAAGTCAGTTTTGGGAGCATTATAGAGTCAGTCCAAAGGTTTTCTTTCTCGGGGTGTTTGGCAGACAGCTTGCAAGTGTTTTTTGTTTTTCAAACTAGAACAAAGCTTATTCAGTGTGTATGCAGGCGTGGCAAGAAATGCAGTCTTTGCCATTAGCCCTTTTTTTTTTTTCTAGGGGCTCTGTAGCAGTCCTGAAGGTTCTGAATCCTGCTACGTTTCAATGGCAGTTTTGAGTTGTTCTGTTTACTCCGGAGCAAACACAGCAAAAATGTGGCTGGCTTGGTTATTTTAAATTTTAGCTTACAATACTTTGAATGCTTCTGTGTAGGCTGCTGCCTTAATTTAGGGAAAAAAAAGCAATACCCACCGAATATTTCTTATCTTTCTTAGCTGTGTGAAAATCATGGTTTCAACAATTTGACTATTAACTCTTTCTTTACAATATTCTTATTTTGTTCTCAAAACACGGTTGAATGGGTCTAGTGAGCCTCAGGTGATTTGCAGCAATGCTTCTCACACCGTAATGGCAGTACATTAATCACCCACCCCTTACAGGCTGCTTTTATCTGTAAGAGGGCTTTGAAATTCTCTGCAAGAGGTGTTTGGTTTCATTTGCTTTTTAATTTCCTTGCTGAGCAAGGACAAGCTCTCTGTTGTGGCTGTGCAGTGCATGCTGCTTCTAGGTCAGAGAAACTTCAGGCTGGTAAAGTGGAAGAGAGGAGCAATTTCTGTCATAGATGAAGATTGATCACCTGTGCCTTTGGGCATCTTTGTAAATGGCCTCCCAAAAGAAAGACTTACTGTACTGGGTGGAAAACTGGAGGAACCATTGTGTATTCAGCAGTGCGCAGCAGTTACAACTATGAACTGCAACACAGTTGCTCTTAAACAGAAAAGCACTGGGGGCAGAGTAAGGCAGTCCTGCTCTGTAACCTCCCCTCTGTGACCTCTTTGATTTTCACATATGGGCTTAGTGGGAATGAAGACGAGAGGGTCCTGTCTTGTGCTTGCTGAGGCTTTTAAGTTAAATTTCCTGTCTTCAAAGTGAGGGAGAGGGTTCTAGCATATTTAAATAGCTTGGATATATTGGGAGGGTGGCATGGAGCAGCAATGACTGGGCTTTGTGCCAGGGATTCAGTTCTTCTCTCAAGACTTGAACAGAAATGGTTTGTTTTGCTTGATAACTTGTCAAATGCAGTGATTGAGCATTGTCTGGCTGCATGTACCTGAATCTTGGTTCTCATCTGCCTAAATTGGCTCTACCAATTGCAGTTCTCAATGTTGTGGTGTATAACTAGGCCTCATCAGTCTTTTGTGCCTAGAATCTTCCCTATATGGCCAGAGTAGTGTTGAGAGGTGTGCGCCTTTCTGACAAACCTCAAGTATTTGAACTGTGCTCCTGCAGGAGCCAGACCAACTACAAGCCTTTGAACTGAAGTCCAAGGATGTGTGTAAACCATGGGGCATTGCGTTCTCTGATGTCCCCACATCTAGAGTGCCTGCCGTGCAGAACAGGGTACAACAGTATCGTAGAATCATAGAATGGTTTGGACTGGAAGGGACCTTGAAGGTCATCTAGTCCAGCTGCCCTGCAGTAAACAGGGGCATCTTCAACTAGAACATATTGCTCAGAGCCCCAGCCAACTTGACCGTGATGCTGCATCTGTCTCCCTGCTCACATACCTGAGTGGGTGTTCCTTTCTGCCCAAAGGAAACCACTGCACTGAGGGTTGATGCACACACAGAGCCTTATCCCATCCTGGAGCGTGATGCTTGGTCGGGCTGGGACTACAGAGCATACTTGCTTTGTGGGGTTTGACCTGTAAATGTTTGCTTGTGTGGCTGCTTGTGTAATTTATTAGCTATTTTTTGGGCACAGCTACATGATGTAGGGATTGTTGCTTCTGCTGAGGCCAGCACAGTTAGATCTGTCCGATACAGTGCGGTATCAATCATCAGCTGGACTTATAAATAACTGTGGCTTTGAGGTACTGCTTCTAGAACGGATCATCTGTCTGGAGCAGTGGATGTGTGGGGACGTATCTGTGATGGATTTTGCAGTAGGATGACACATCTGGGCAGGGTGCTCCAGCTGCAGGGCAGTCTCTCTCTTCTGGACCTGACCTGGGCCTTTCCTCTGTGCCTTTCCCTGCTGTGTTTTCAGGGCTGGTCTGTGGAGCAAGCCTAGGTAGCTTTGTGCTGGTGATGAAGACAAGCCACAGGACAGCTTAAAGTTTCTGGGCGAGGGTTTCAAGCAGAGAGCAACTGATGCAAATCACTGTGTGTGTAGCTCTGGAAAGTGTTGTGTGTACCAAGACGATTTGGGTAGAGCAGGGCTGTAAATAAGAGGCTAAATGACTGCAGGGTGCTGTGTTCATTTCCCCTGACACTTGTATCTTTGGATCAAAATAAAAATCTCTTAAGCATGTGGAATGTGCTGTGGTGCAATTCACAGGCTTTGAGAGCAAAGGAGAAATGAAGAGCGAAGTAGAACTGGCTGAAAAAGAGATGATCCCTCACTAACATCACCCACTTCCTATCTCGGCTCACCTGCCACCTGTATTGATTCCAGCAGTGCAGCTGCTTAGTATGCATCTTGAATCACTTCTGAGGTCGTAATTCAGAAGCTGCCGAAGGGCTTCCCAGGCAGGGAGTGGAATTGAACAACTGTTTTCCTGAATTTGAATCACATTCATTAGTGCAGATTTTTATTGTTTGCATTGTTTGAATTAACCCTTTTCTATTAGTGTTTGTTTTCACACTTTCCCCATGTTTCTGGCATTAACCTTTCCTTTTTTTTTTTTTTTCCTTTTCTTTTCTAGGAAAAGAGGAGTAGAAGTAGTACAGGTGAGTAAAAACTATATTTTTTTCCCCCCTCTGTTTTCTTATAAAGAAGTTTTACTGATTTTTAAATGCTGTAATTTAAATGTCAGCATGACCTGGTCTTAATAATTTTTCTTTATTTGCCATTCAATTCTCTGCTATGGATGCTGTTTTTGGAAAAAACATCCCCCTTTTGTGAGGCGTGTGTTTAGCCCATCTAGTCTTAACTCAACAGGTGCCTTGGTGAAAGTAGGAATGCAGACAGGCTTTTCTGGTGTCTGTTAATTAATAAGATCTGATAGTTACTGTGTTTATTGCATTCAGAAACAGTCAGGCTTAACAGAAACAGGAGCTGGCATTTGAAAAACTATGGCAGAAGGGGTGTTCTTGTAACCCAGTGAGCAAAGAATTTATACTGAACTGCCTTTGAGTTGTAGCCCATCTACTAATAAGTTCAGGTGTTGTGTACGTCTGTTCTTTCCCAGGTCTGAATGGTCATATTTCACACTAGATGTTACTTAAAGGATGATGGCAACTTCGGAAAGGAATTATGTTACAGTGACAACTGTAACATAGAACACAATAGCCCTGAAAGATCAAAGGGGAAACATGCTCTCTCCTTCTGGCTTACTTTGTGCATTTAGGGGAGCTACGAATCATAGGTTTCACTCTTGCTTACCTAGGGCTTGTTTTGCACTTTGAGGTAGGCAGCGTTCCTTGTGATTGTTTTCTCATATCTCAGTAGCAGAAATGAAACTGCCTTTATAGAGAGGACAAAGGAGGGAAGAGGAAGACAGGTTATTAGCAACTGATAGTTGAGTGCCTCTTAAGTCCATGTGAAAGGTGCTTATCAACACCAGCAGGGTTTATAGAAAAGCACTTTTAATAAAGTAAATTGAAAAATCAGGCCATGTTATTTTAAAAAATCACTATCAGAAAAGGCTTAAATTCTCATTGCTAGTTAAACTGGAGAATGTGTCTTTCAGGTATGCATGGTTGACTGAAAACTGCATGGCATTACAATGAAAAAGGGCAATATACTTGTCTGGCTGCGATTAACTTTTCACCACAGCAGCATCATCTTCCTTACTTGCACCTCCTATTGCTTAGAGCTAAGGTGCAGCTTCTTTTGTCAGTTGTGATAATAGCATCTCCAGATGGATAAATGCAAACCAGCATTTGTGAAGCCCAACTTCACAGGCAGCACATGGAGAAAGCCAGACTGTATTTGTGTCACTGTCCAGGGGACACTGCTATTTTAATAATACCCCAGTGCATTACAATTCAGTGTCTGCATTTGTTTCAGCATTGGACCTGCACTGTACTTTTGAGCAGCAAGGTGCTCGTATAAGATGAATCCAATGATGCCCTAATTAGCTGAGCAGAGGGCAAATTCCATTTTACCTTGTGGATTGAAGTCACTGTCCTTTCACAGGATACCTGTTCATCTTCTAATAGTTGTGTAGTTCAATGGCTAGTCTATCAGATAGAGACAAAAAGGATTGGAAAGGATTTCTTTGTTGAAGGAGCATTTTGGGAAATGTTTGGACATTACTTTGTGTACAAGTACTTCACGGTCTCAAATTTCACAGCATAGTTGAGATGTCAAGACTATGCTATACTGGGAATTTGTGTCCCAAAGGCATGCCTTAAATACTCATGCCTGCTGCTCTGCTAGAGAAGGATGGATGATTGTCTGTGAGGACCCCTCACCTAGCACTTGAGTGTTGCTTCATATATCCTGATGGATGCACTTGGCCAGTAAGAGATGTATCAGAAATGGACTTTTTCTCCATCCAGTATTACTAGAAAGCTTTGCTTGAGCCAACTCACATGGTCTGTCCTGCTTCTAGATGGGAGATGTCTTAGTGTTGATCTGCCAGACAAAGTTTATTTGACAGTTAATATTGTTTTCCTGTGTTAAGCAGCAGTGCTTTTGATTTGTTTCCCCTTCTCCTTTAAAGAACCTGTCCCATTCAAGAGAAAGCAACTCTTATGCCTAACAATAGACAAGTAACTCAAAACACACAAATACACAGGCTGTTTTTCTTCTTTACATAAATCAAAACAATTTTTTGAATGTAGGCATACATTCTAGTGTTAAGCCGTGTATTGTAGATAAGGTTCAGTAACTGTCTTGCAGATAGCAAAGCACGATGAGCTGCTCTGTACTGACTTCTGTGAACAGACATCAGGTTATTCTTTTCCAAAGATGTTTCAGAGGAGCAGGAAAGAATTTCCTACTTCTAAAGGGAAGTCTTCAAATAAGCGCCTGTAACTTCTGTTTTTTTCTGCAGCATGGAGTTAGGATGGTCTTTTGTCCTTTACTTAGACCGATGAAATACTCTTATTTTGCTTCCTTAGGGCTAATTGTGCTGTACGGATTATCACCGAGCTGCTGCTAGACAGCAATTAATGTTATGTGACCAGTGGTCAGGTTCTGTGTTTTGTCTGTTCTTTCAGTTTCAGCAAAAAGAGTGGTTCCGGCTTTCTGTGACCAGTTTCTACTGACTGAGGAAACATGCACATCCTCCAAAGAGAAATAATGGAAGAAAGAACTGACAGTGGGATGCTAAGCAGGCATACTCCTTTATCAGCAGCTAGACATTATTCAGGCATCACACTGAAACAAACAAAAGAACATTTCAACTCGTGTGGTAATAAGTAATTGGGTTTTTTTTAAGAAATACTGATTAAATTCTAACATAATGAGTATACGCTGTTAACTGGATGCACAGGAGCTGAAACGTGTGACGTTATATAGTACAACTCAGTAACATCTATCAAGCTATCTGGCTTAAAAGATAGTACGGTAGATGAATTAAATAAAAAGCTTTCAAGGTTATGAACTTTACAAAGATGGTATGAGTCTCAGCCTGCACCCACACATTTGGGAGCATGAATGGGTTAGCTCATTTCTGTCTTTCTAATGGGCAGTGGCAGAACTCTGAGCAGCATCATCCTTAAGATCTAGAAATGTTTTTGGATCTAGGTTTGCTTCCTACAGTTTAAATCCATTCAGTGGGGCAGCTGCAAGCCAGTGTTTTATTGCAAAAAACCCAACACCCTAACCCCAGACGTCTTCCTGGCTTTTAGTTATGGGCTCTTAACAGAATACTGTGCTACATCTCTTACCTCGTGGCAGGTTATTTGCTGGATTTTTTTAAAGTAGGCATCACCCAGATATGAAGATACTTTCTGAATTAGGATACTAACTTGTTTGTGAAGTATGGAAGCACTCTTGTGGCAGTTTTGCAATAGGGAAGACTGAAGGATGTGTCTGAGCTCCTGCAGGGAACCTGTAGCTGTGTCAACCCTGGTGCTGTGAGGAGGCAAATCTGTGTGGTAGGAGGTCCTACTAAGTCAATGCTGCCTGAGCAGGGCTGTGGGGCCATTGGGGCTTCCTTGTGCTGCTACGCTGGACACGAAGGGAAAAGGAGAGCGGGTGAAGGTGGTCAGCAGACGTGGTGCCGCTTGGCTTTCTTCCAGTGAAAGACAGCACCAGTTCGGCTGCATTTAATGTTAAGGCTGCATTTAAGGTGTTCGATTGTGTTGCTCTTACAGTTCCTGTGGGAGTGAGTTACCTCCCCTTACAGCAAGGTGAAGAGGAAGGCCAGTCGGAGCTGAAGTGGGCTTTCTCAGCCCCTGAGTCGCTCCCTGTCATTCCCTTATTTTTTTCTTGTCAGCTTTTCCAGCCCCTTGCAGCTGCCTGTTCAGCTGCAGCAGCTTGAGCTAGTGGCTGGAGGATGCTCTGAGCAGGTGACAAATGCAATTCAAGCCCATCTGCTGTGGCCTGCAGGCAGCAGCTGGCAAGGCTGAGGCAGAGCAGCTCTTGCACTGTCATTGGGGTCACTTACGAGTAAATGCTTAAATTGAAGCATTTCTTAATTTCTTTCATTGCTGTTTCAAGAGAGGCTGCCTCCGAAGTTATATAGTGGTTGTCCGATGAGGCATTTACTATTAAAAAAAAAAAAAATATCCGTTTTCTATAATGGAATCTAGCAAAGAAGGATCTGGGATAGTTTCTAAAAGGTTAAGCTGCTTCTGATCTTTTTTAATAAAAGCTTGGTTTTGTTCAGTTTCACCCCTCCATCCCCCAAATTAGGATAGGGCCAAATTTAGGACTGAAAATTGTCACTACTTCTTGAGCCAGTAAAGTACGCAGTTCCTTACAGCCTTGTATGCTGGAGAGAGAGAGAGAGATCTCCAGCTACCTTGTTTTTCAGGAAAAATCTGTTCAGCTTAGTTTGAAGAATGTAAGATGGAAAACATGTGCAGTGAATTGGAAATCATCTCTGATGGCGACATGCATTTATTTTTGTTTCACAAGCTATGCAAATCCAGAATAATTAGCTGCAGCCCTTTGGCTTCTGACAAATTGCCAGTTCGGGCTTTGTGTGACAAACTTTGGAGCCTTCGTATTTCTAGCAACTTCAAAGCTGTTTCAAGCATTTCTACACCCAAGCTTTCCTAGAGCTCTCACATTTTTTTATTTTAAAATAGCAAAAATTTCCTATTTTTGGTGGGTATTTTTAGTTCAAATGAACATTAATGCTCTCTTTTATCACAGAAAGATGTTCTAGTCAGTTGGCTATAAAAGTGGGATTAGTCATTGTATTTCAAGCTGCACGTTTTTAATAGGAGTGGGATATGGAGGACATCATGTTTTTCAATGTGGAACAGCTGATTGTAGTAGTTACAATGGTCTCGGCTGCTGTTTTGTTTTTCTTTTTCCCCCCAACACTCTGGGAATTGAGATATTCGAAATCTTTTACTTTGAAGATGAAAACTGTCCTTTGAGCTGTGGGTACTGAAGCCTGTGAAGGAGAATAGAGGGTCTCCTTGCCTACTTTTAAATTCTTCAGAGCAAAATACCAATGACAACAGTTTCCACTAATTGTTGCCAGGGAACTGTTGTTTTCTTGAAATGCGGAGAGGTTTATTTTCACATGAAGTATTAATGGAATAAGCTTGGAACAGCAGTGTTCTAACTGAGAAAAGGAGCTTATAAAATATATATCCGATAGCATATACAGAACGATGAGACTGGAAAGCTTCCAAAGCAAACAGGATTGTTGAGATGTTGGAGAGTTGGCTCTCTAGTAGAGAGAGAAGAAAGTTTATTTTTGCATGCATGCCAGGTCCTTAGTAAAGTGCGTGTTCTGAGAATGGCTGTCTGCTTTGCCTTCAGTGCAGTTTTGGAAATGATGCTGCAGAAGTCCTTCAGCCCTCCCCAGTCTGGGTTGTGTTAAGTACTTTGCACATGCTTGAAGGTGAGGGACTGCTGAAAAGATCCTCGTACTTCTTAGTGTCAGTGCTGTGGAGTCTGTGGAGTGTGTCCTAAGCACACCAAGAGGGCCCTTCCAAAATGGGTAATAATCTCTGCTTCAAGCCCAGGCCTGTGGAAGAGCAAATCCCTAGCAGGATCCTCTTTCTGGCCCTTCTCCATAGGGGAGAGGATCTCGCTCTATGTGAGACCTTGTTGGTACCTCAGAAGCAACATTGCCCAGCAGGGATGAAGCACAGGTTCCAGTGCTGGGGGGGATGTTTTTGGCAGGCTGCTCTGTATTGTGTCAGCAGCTTGGGCAGTTAGGTACAGCGTGGCCCTTTCTGGTCCAGTGGGGAAGAAGAATACACAGCTGTTGGGGCAGAGAAGGAGGAGAAAACTACAGAACATTTCCACCATGTGAATTAAGCAGATTAAATAAATGAATACTTATTCTTAAAAATGAGACAGAGTAAGCCGAACAAATCAAAATACATTTAGATCTGATTTATTTTCACTCTTGTTGAGAGAATGAGAGAACCACAAAAAAATTCGTGTGGCTCAGAGAGTCTCTTTCTGACTGGTTTGACTGCTGTCTTTTGACTGTGAATCCCAGCAGCTCAGGAGAGGTGTGGGCTTCACAATCACTTGGAAAAGTCATTTGAGTGAGTGGAGACATTACTGAGATTTAGAAAGCTGTAACTAACGTGTCACAAGTGGTTGTCAGGTTTGAGCTTGTACTGCTTTGGCCCATGGAGCCAACTCCTGTCATGTATAAATGTCTTCCCAGATACTTCTCTGAACTACAGAGCTTCATAAATCCCTCCTCAAGAAACAGTATGGATAAAAATAAGAACCTGACAGGGGAGTAAAAGTCTTATTTGCCTCCTTTTGACTAGGAATATTTTGCACAAAATGACAATTAGACATTGTTGTTATTAATCATGATTACTGTAGTGGTGCCTGTGAGCCAACAAAGACTAGGTTTTAATTATGGACTACATTAAAGAATGGGATTATTTATCTCACTGGATACAGGTGTTGTGATATGGCATCAAAGCAGGGCAAATGGAATGTGTTTGGTGATGTGACTTGGGAAATACTTTATTTTAAAGCAAGTCTGCCTCATTTGTGGTTTGCTCAAACTGCAGAGTCTGTGTTGAAGTACCAAAATACATGCTCTTCTGACCTTCTCTGAAGATTTTTCTTGGAGTAGGAAAGATAGGGAGTTAATATGGTATATGGTAAGGGTGACTGTACCTCTGACCCTGGCAATGAGGTGTCCTGTCCCAGCTGAATGCCCCATTCTTTGTCTGTTTTGGGGGTGAAATCGTGCAGTTTTCTGCTCGGGCAGAGCTGCAGGCTCATTCCTGTGACGGACTTGTAACCTTTCCTTCAATCCTGGTGTTTTGTTCTACAGGAACAAAACAATTTGGGAGCAATCATTCCCATATCCATAGCTCAGACCTGCTTCCTTCAAACTAAATCTTTATAAAGAGAATATCATCAGAACAGTAAAGGAGACTGCATGCCTGTCTTCTTCAGTGAGGGTGCTGGTAGGTCTAGACTTCCAGAGGATTCTGCAGAAGGTCAGTGGAGCTTAGGAAGTCTTTTAGTATATGATGTTGGCTCTTCCTTTCTCCAGCTGCTGCAAAAGTTACTCCTTTGATCTGAGCTGTGACCTGAGGTAAATGCATGAAATACTCTTCAGATACTTGTTTGCTTTTCTGGCACTTCACAATTAAAGGAGATAAACATACAAGTTGCAAGACCGAATGTGGTTCCAAGAAAACCTGGTGCTTAAAGGCATTAGGGCCTAAAGTTTCCTAAGTTTTTCTATATTTGGTTTTTAGCCTTAAGTTCGAGAAACTCACGTGTACTTCAGCTGCCCCTGTATAAAACAGGGCACGTTCAAATGCAGCAAAACCTGGAAGTGGTTTTTCCTGAACCCAATTGCCTTCATGCCATTACACCTGAAGAAAACAAGAGTGACTTCAGTTTAATCAGAGGAGCCAAACTGTTTCCTCCCCTCTTTTTTTTCCTCTAAGGGACACTGTGTTTTAAGAATATATTTTGCTAGAAGGAATACTTACTGTTCGCTTTAACTCTGCATTTCTGGTGAAAGCAATCTATCTGTTCTTTTTCTTTACTTTGGCAACAGTGGAGACCTCTTTCTGCAGTATGTCTAAAGGTAGGCAGATCAAACACGGGGTTTCTGCACATGCTGTAGATGTTTTCTATGCCTTTGGTTTTTATTTTGCAACATATCTCATATTGACCTAGTGTATTGATGGAAAACATTTGTGGACTTTTGATCGCTGTCTAGTTTTTGAGAATATTTACTGCTAAAGGTAATTTTGTACTGGTACCAGAAGCAGTGCAATTAATAGCTTAGAGTAGGAATTGTTGAATGGAGGATTTCATTCTGGGAAAGAAGGGAGAGAGCTAGGAGGCATTTAGATTATTACAAACATAGTCTCTCCAAAGTGAGGTATAAGTGGATTATCCAAAATGTGTATTTCTTTGACATAAGAACATGTTTATAGAAAACTAGAGAGCTGTGGTATGTTCTTTTATTTTGTTGTTGTTGTTTTCCATCCTGCTTCCCTCACATGACTTGTCAAAAGGGAGACTACTGTGACAACTGCCTAGATGAAATTAGCATGGCTCTCCACTGGCTATGCCAGGAACAAGGGTGGATAAGCCACAGTTAATAAATTGATTGAAATAGTCATTGGATACCTAAGGGTATGGTCTTCCCTAAGCAGTCCCTTAACGGGTGGTAAAAATAAGAGGGAGTCCCTCCTTTTGAAAGCTCTCTTCAAAGGGAAGAAGGTTGAGGGCAGGACAAGCCTTCTCCAGAAGGTTCATGTGTGTATATATGTCTTTTTCTTGGATTTATAATGTGGATGATGCCATTAGTATATTTTAAGACAGTGTGCTGCTGACATAGTACTGAATCTGTATAAGTCCCGAAGCCAGAGGAACCACAAAAGCCACTGAACTTTGTGCCTGCAGCGATGCAGGGCAGTTTCATTCATGGTAGTCACAGCCTGTGCTCTGCTGACTCTGGTCTGGCTCACCCATCCAAACAGTACTCTGGGTTTGTTCCTAGGAGGCTCTGTATCCAGGTGCGCTCTGTGACTCAGCTGTGCGTTAAAAACAAAGCAAACCCAAACCTGCCATCAGTATACAGCATAGATTTGTCACTGAAATGGTGATGCCCTAGTACATTTTAATTGTTCTCTTTTTATGTTAAGGTTATTTTTATAAAGGAATTGAAAGAATTGATTGTTACTCCATATTATAGACGAATAAAAGCATGCAAAATTACCTTGTCCTCTGTAGCCTTGCTTTAAGTTTTCTTGTTGACCTGTAGGACCCTAAGGCACTGCTGTCAGTTAACCAGTCACTAGGATATCAGACATTTCAGTCATGATAAAATAACTGAATCAAACTATGAGTGTTGCTTCTTCGAAAAATAGCACAACAGAGGTTATGAATGGGAAAGCAGAAACTATATGGTTATGCAAACCACACACTGCTTCTGTCATTGCTAAGAAATGGACCTACATTCTATTATTCTTTGGCTGTTATTTTAGGATCCAGGGTAGTTCAGTGTCTTATTCAAGTTCACTAATTGTTCTTTTCAACCTGGGGTTGCTTCAGTAAATTATTTTTGCCTCTTTTAATTACCCAACTGGCATACTTCCCTGAGTAAAAGGTGTTTTGTATCCAATTTAGAGTCGCTATATATATGTGTATATATATCAATTTATAAGTGTAAAGTGTCCTCGTTTGAGTGTTTGTTATCAGGTGGGTATTCAGTAGTTAGGGAAAAAAATATTCCTCCTCATACCTCGCCGAAGTGCAAAGAAGTTATTTACAGTGTTTTGACAGAATCATCTGAAGATGGGATGGAAAAGATGCCATTGGGACTGAGCTAATACTGTAAGAGACTGAAGTGTAAGCGAAACAACGGTTGCGGAGGAATTTTTGGCTGACTTTGCAAACAGAGAAAAGCTTTTTAGCTTTGTTTTTGTAGTAAATTGTTGATTGGAGCCAAGAGCTTCCTTTACTCAAAGATCCAAGTACATCTGAAAATGTTTTCTTATACAAGAAGCTTCATGGCACAGCTGTGCTGTCCTGTAACCTCAGCAGCACAGTTACTGTGTTAAAATTGTTCATTGACTTTCTGATGGCAAAGATTAGAGGACAAGCTAACTGCAGTCTATAGAGAATTAATTTTGATTGTAGAGAGATCATTTGTACTTTAGGTTAACTCGGGGAAAATGTTCTTTCCTGTGACCTAGATAACGTCATTTTGTAATACCCTTTCCTTTATGATAACACACTTAAGTGGCTGAAAATAGAACAGAAGCTGTAAGGGATGAAACAGAACTTTTTCTTGAAGCACAGGGTGGTTTGAAATGGAATGAAAGCTGATTAGATGTTGGTGAGCCTGCTGTGCTGACTTGCATAGTATTCAAGGCCTTAATGGCTGGTTATCAGTGAACTAAGTGACTAGAAAGGAGGTAGAGATAGTATTTGCTCCCTGCTGGTGACAGGTCCTCCAAACCATCCCTGTGCCCGATTGTTTTTCCACCTCCAACCAAATAAAGAGCAGGTTGGTGTTGCTGGTGGGTTTCTAACAGTGATGCTTCTGCATTTGCCAGGTGACCTTGTTCGTGTCAATACAGCGAGTGCACCACTGCTGCGCTGCTTTCAGTGCTTTTCCTCATGGGTGAGGAAACACATCCCAGGTGTGAGTCTTGCCTAACAGGTGTATTGGACACTCAAGTTCTCTCCTTTCTTTTGATAAGTGATGTGATAGCTTGTATTGGATGCTGCTGCCTGCTCAGTCTCTTAGCTTCTTCAGGCTGCTTGTATGATTAGATTAGGGCATTTCTGATTCTTTCTGTGCTTCCTAAAATCTGGATCTTTTAGACTGAGCCTAAGGAGACGTAGAGCACACAAAAGCATCTACACAGTGTCCAGCAGAGATGTGGTAGTGCTGGGCCTGATGTTGTACAGCTGGTCTCTGGTTTGTGTGCAGCTGCTGGGGCCAGAGCATTTTCAGGCTGTCCAGTATGGTCCAGACCTTGCAGCACCTTTTAAGGGGTCGGTTGGTGTAATGTTTTTTTTCACTGATTTAGGGTGGTCAGCCCTTTGTAAAGCAGCTCAGTGGCTTGTGTTACTTCTGTATTGCTGTAGAGTATGTCCAGCTTCAGTCTAGCATGAGGAAGGAAAGAGGATAGCAATGCACCCTGATGGTCACTGGGTAGTTAGTGTTGTGGAGAGCTAGATAGCGAGTGGAAATGCATTTTCCCAGCCATCTCTTCAACTTCTGCATTGGTAAGTTCCTTTTGCCTTAAATGGCGAAGTGCTGATTTACACATGAGAAGGTTTAAATTATGTTTTCAGCAGGTCAGCTTTCGTCACACTCCTGGCTTTGGTCAGTAAGTCCCTGCTCTGCCAGCCAGTGTACGCCTTTGTGTGGAAGAAGGAGCCCCCCAGGCAGTCATTGAGGAGGGATCCCTGTGCCTTACCCAGAGCTCGCCCCAGGGAAGGCCCAGGGACTCAGCCTGCAGCATTGCGGTGGGAGAGGAGTTTTCTCAGCTTGGAGGGACTGAGCTCAAATCAAAGGTGCTTCTAGAAGGCAGGGGTGGCCAGCCCACTATCCTTTAGCCACCTGGGACATGAAAGCTTTTCTCAGGCAGGTGCTAAGCCGTGGTCATGTCCCAGGAGCTGTTGTAGTCCCAAATCTGCTGAGGCTATTGTGGGGTGTCCTGTGCTGAAGAGGCAGAATAGGGATCTGCTGTGTATTTTATAGCTCTTGACTCTGCGAATCTTTTGATGTGTCCTTTTCATATATAAAAAAATGGACTGCTTTTGCTTTTTCCTTAGTGCTGAATATTCCCAAGTTTTGAGGATTGTTTTGTATACCTATTGCCCAAGGGTCTCCTGGGTTGGGTACAGCTTAACTGATCTTGCAGTATAAGTGATTTGCAAGTAATGCTATGGTATTTCTTTTGCTGTGTGTAAGGAATTGCAATGTAAATACTGCATAATCATGCATGAAAAACAATCTGTCTATGGAGATGCTGTCTTGAAGGTTATCTTTGTTACTGCCCAGATATGTCTGTCTGTAGCCAAGTTTTGGTGCAGAAATACCATCAAGTTAATGTTTAGAAAAAGAGCTAACAGTTTACTTCATCTTCGTTAGCCTGGAGTACCAAGCATAGTTGCTAATGATTGGGAATTTTAATTTCTTATACATTTCCTTAAGATTGATATGCTACAACTGTATTTATTGACTCTATGAGGATTTGTTATGATTTTGCCTTAAGAACTTTGTGTGTTTGCAGAGGATCACTTAGCAACAGCCTATGGCACAGCGAGGGTGCCTGACATGCTCACGCTAGTACAATTAACCATAAAACAATGAGGAAACACCCAGAAATGAGTAAATTTTCAAGGACAACGAAGCAGCTCACTTACTGAGTCTCATGTTTCTGTGGGGCACCATTTGTAAAATTCTGTGGTTTTCAGTCTTTACTTACATATTTGTCATCTTGATCTAATGATGCTCTGCCTTTGTAGAAGTTTAGGGATGTCAGCTTGACTTAAATGACTTAGCTTAAAATTAAGGTGGAAGCTGAATACAATCAGAAGACATACTGTTTCCTTAAAAATTGCTATCAAGAGTCTGAGATATGGACAGTAAATAAATGGAAATGCCCCACATCTGTGTGTAGCAGGCAGCAGTAACTTAACAGGAGCATAGCTGATGTTGTGTTGATGGATCTTATTGGTTCGAGGAGTGCTTAGTAAGTAGGGGGAGATGTCAAGTGTTGAAAGGCAATGCTTTATTTTTTTTTTAACTATTTTTTTCCGATTCTGGAGTGTGAAGTGAAGAAATTCTACAATTTCTTGAGCTTTTCAAGAGAAAACAAACTCTGCAATATTTATGTGTAGCTCTAGTGTTACCTGAGTTTTGAAAGAGTTTGGGTATAAGTTTTAATGGGAAAGATGAGATTTTGGAATAATTCAATTTGTTGCTGTTGATATTTGTGCAGTCACTTCATATTCTTCCTGTGGTCTAAGATTGTTTTAGATTCTGCAGTCTTTGAGGAGGGGAAAACAGGGAATGTTATTATTTTTATTGGAAAATATCCTGTGTAAAATATAGTTGCATAGTAAGAAGATACATTGCTGAACATAAGCAGTGATATTTTCAGCTAAGGGAGACTGACTTCATGAAGGACCTCGTCCTTCCTCAGTTGCTAACTTACCCTGCCATACAACAACCCTGTAAGGTGGAACAGTTCAACAAGAGTACAGTCTGTTACATTATCTCTGTTTGAGAGAGAAAAGCAAAGCTCTGTCTATAACATTTTAACACAGAGGGGCTGAGATCTTTGTGTAGCATACTTCGGTGGCTTGAAGGCTGTCATGCTGCATGCTTACTTCATTCATAACACTACGGATGGTGAAAACCATACTTCACTATGGTGTTGAGGTCATGGGTTTATCTGAGATAAGCAAGCTATAAGGAGACAGGGCAAGGTCACACGTTCACACGTGCAGTCTGTTTTCATAGAATCATAGAATAACCAGGTTGGAAGAGACCCACCGGATCATTGAGTCCAACCATTCCTATCAAACACTAAACCATGCCCCTTAGCACCTCGTCCACCCGTGCCTTAAACACCTCCAGGGAAGGTGACTCAACCACCTCCCTGGGCAGCCTGTTCCAGTGCCCAGTGACCCTTTCTGTGAAAAACTTTTTCCTAATGTCCAGCCTGAACCTCCCCTGGCGGAGCTTGAGGCCATTCCCTCTTGTCCTGTCCCCTGTCACTTGCCCCTGTTTTGGGCAGGGTTGTCACACAGTTTGTTTAACCTGACGGAGTAGGGTCAAACCAAACCTGTCTTGGTTGTCTTGTTCTGTGTGTGGCATAAAGAGATTAGCTAAGGTTGTGCTGTCCTTTCTGCAGATGCTTGCAGTGGTCAGGGATTTGAAGAACCTACATTTGATGGGAACAAGAAACCATTAGTTGTTGCTAGAGCTTTCAGTTAAGCGCCCTCATTGCGCTTGTTTGTATTTATAAGTAGATACAGTGTTTCCTGTCATTTCAGTCTGGTTTGGGGAACTGTGTAGCAGAATTTTCTCTCCTCTCTGCTTTCTGTGTGGAACAGTGGACACCTATCTGCTTTAATATCCATTGCTTTTTCATGTGTTTGTCATTTCACCTATTTCAAAAGCTGTGCATTTGACCAAGGATAAATGGGTGCAAAAATATAAATAAACTCTCTGCAAGCTAATTCTAAAACTCAAGACCATTAAAATAGTATTTGTGTTTTACAAGGCTAACATTAAAAATGTTAGATGATGCTTTTCTGTGTGTTGTTGTTTAGGGATGAGTTGCTCAAAGTGGAGCATTGGAACGTCTACCAAAAAGTTAAAGTCCCTTTATCTCCATGCTGAAAGCATTGGTTGGCATTTTGTCCCTTATTTCACTGAGTTTTACTATCTCATTTCTTAAAGCTCTGTGTGAGGGACTTCCTTTGAGCTGAACATTTTTGCAGTTAGCTTAAACAGGTTAAAGCTGAACGACAGAGCTTTTGAAGAGCAAATCTCAGACTTCAAACCACACTTTGCACTGGCTCTGTATCCTCTTTTGTTCCTCTTCACAAACGTCTGGGCTGTGGTGTTCAGAACAGGCTGTACTGAAGGACCTGTCTTTGGGACCAGTCCTGTGCGTGTACTTGAAGTTGACTGGAGGCAAGCCAACTCTTCATTTTGAGGTTGCAAAATTGTCCTAGCGTGGCCGTGGACTGGCTTTGCTTCTCCGTGTGTCTTACTGGCCTCCTGAACCCCATGCCACATCAGCGAGGCCAGGCAGCATCCCTGTCAGAGCCAGGTTATCTCTGCCCTGGCTGTGCAAAGGGGGGTGCATCGTGCATGTTGCCACCTGTAATGTGACCGCAGACCTACCCAAAATCTGTTAATCTGTGCAAGTGCAGTATTTGAATGACTGTATACATAAAATGGAGCACTGTGGTGGGAAGCCACCTGCAGCATGATAAGCTATTAGAACAGTCCCCTCTAAGCTACTAAGTCCCCCTTCTGCTCCTTTCTAGCTGCATACCACCCTATGCCACTGTGTTTGTCGTGCCTTGTTTCCTACACCAAGACAGGCAGAAAGAGTGTTTTAAATGTTGACTGTTACCTGCTGCACATCCTGGGTTGTAAGCTATGGTGCTGGCTGTTAGCCGAGAGCAGAAACCTGAATCATAGAATCGCCAGGTTGGAAGAGACCCACAGGATCATCGAGTCCAACCATTCCTATCAAACACTAAACCATGCCCCTCAGCACCTCATCCACCCGTGCCTTAAACACCTCCAGGGAAGGTGACTCAACCACCTCCCTGGGCAGCCTGTTCCAATGCCCAATGACCTTTTCCGTGAAAAATGTTCTGACACTTGCAGTAGTGTCCTGTGACCAAGCTCAGTGTGGAGTGCTGCCTGCTGGGCCACGGCTGCATGCTGCATTACAGCCTGAGACTGGCTGTCATTTTCTCAAATTAAAATGTGGCAGAACTAGTGCTGCCAGAACTGAATTTGCACGTGTTTCACCAGATTTTGAAAGGTGATTTTATTTTTTTTATTGCATAGAAAATGTAGCTGAAACATGAAACTTGCAGGCATTGCAGTGGAAATGAGATGAACTAGACAAGGGAAAATAATCATTAGAAGATACTACTAGGTATCAAATTACCTTCGCAGTTAGTTGAAACCATTTAAATGATTATTTTATTATTTTCACAAAAGTCGGCGTTTTGGCAGGTTGTCAGTTATGGCAGAGGTCACAGTGAGGGGAAGGTCTGTGGCTTGGGCTGTAGGGCAAGTCAGATGATTGCAGTGATCCTTCTTGTGTCTGAGGGTAAATAGCTAAGTAAGGAGCCTGCTTTTCAAAGGTGCTGAGAGCTGCTGTTAAGGTTCATGGAAAATGCCATATTGTCTACCTGTTTCCTCTGGGTGTAAATAGGAGTGCAGCTGCTCGCTCTGCAAAAACTTTTGCATTTGTGAATCCTGTTCTATCTGTCTGTGCTCCCTGTCAAAAAAAACCCAAAACAACTTAGCTGACAAATTTTTCTGAATTGATTCCATTATTGAATGCTGGCAGTTTTTCTGACCGTCTTTACTGTTGCACTGCTTGTATTTGCATTGTTGGAGACCTCTTTTATTACTTAATGATGTAAAGGTTCATGGGTGACTTCTGATTTTGGGCATAGGAAGAAAGAGCCTCTCAGGTTCCTGTACTGAAGCTAATCTGTTGGTCTCTTTCCATCTATGAATGTTTTGGCCACTTTTGAGGGGCTTTTCCTTTTCAGACGAAAACATTTCAAATCCCACGTGCAACAGCCTGTGTGTCATCAACAGAATTCAAGACTCAATGAGATTATCATAGTGATACTTTTTGATATTTGTGTTTCTCATGACTCTGTTAGAAAATATATTACAATTGTAAATCTACTTACTGGTGATAAGGTAGAAAAAACCTAAAATTACAGCCTTTTAACCTTTTATTTCCTACTAGCTTCACAGACCAAGAAATTCCCGTTTATGTTTCAGTGATTAACCTCTTTTCCTTTTGCAGCTAACAAGAGACCACCATGTGCAAACAGGACACGTGTTCTCTGTATGCATGCTAGTTACATGGGAGGAAAGGAGGCAGGAGTTTTCAGGATGAAAATTCTTGTTTTTCTGTTTAACTAAAAGGTTTTCCCCACAAGATGAGATACTTCCAGTATTCAGTAAGGGACTTGGGTTCTGTGGGAACTGATCAAATTTAGCAGGCATAAATATAGAAGCCAAGTAGCATGGCAGCTTGCTGAACCTCTGCCCCTATAAAGGCAAAAATCTCACAGGCAGCTTATTGCTGCACTATTAATATGCTGGTTTGAAGGGGTTCAAAGATGTGAAAAGGTGAGAGATTGCTCTCTCCAAGCACCTCTTTGAATGCAGGGTTTTGGTAGGAGGTTGGGTGAGTCTGTACCAGGGCATAAGAAAATTAATAGGAAGGAACTGAAGGCTGTTCTCATTGCACAGTTGAGTTAAACATTTTTCACTTATCCATGGCTGTTGTGGATTGCTGCTTAGTTTGGTTTTGCCAAAGGGGACTGGGCCAGTCACATAAATAAGATGTGCATTGCAATGTCAAGATCTGTGCAGGTTAAAATCCTTTTCTGCAGTCTGGTACATCCTGTGGCTGGAGGCTGCTCTGAACAGAAGCTGCTGGAGTCCTCCTGCAGTGCAGCTGGGTGAGCGGGGTTGCAGGATTAGCCATTATGGGAGCAACAATGGCATATTTTCCATGTGGACTGCTCAGTCTGAAGAGCACGAAATAAGTAGTTATGTTGCTAAACTAGACCGAAGTTGATGCCACTGTGTCTTTCCTAGGAGGATTCAGGCTAACACAAGTGCATGACTATGCCACAACCACTTCTCCGATTGCATTTTAAATAGTATGTATTGCAGACAGAGCAATCCCAGACATGTTTTTGAGGATACCACCCATTTTCTCCAAAACTCTAGACAAATTTAAAATTCTAAAATAGCAGACTAATGTTGTCAGCTTGGTGTGTCTAACATAAAGACTGGTAAAGAAAATTTTTATTACCAAGAAAACAAAGGTCACCTGTCCTGCAGGCACAGAATGAAGAGTAGAAACTTTGTTCCCTGACAAAAAAAAAATTGCCTTACTGTTGGTTCCTAAAGTAAATCCAACCAAATCAAAGAGCCCAGAATAAGTCCAATAAATTGTTACTCTGCTGCTGTCACCTTTGTGTAGTAGATTGTTCGCTTATGTTGAGCTGTCTTGTATCAATTTGTGAAATAAATAAAAATGATAAAATGCAATTTATTGGATGGGCTGGGAATTAATTGCTGTTAGGTCTTATTTCTCATCATCCTTGCTGGGAACTTTTCCCTAGAAGGAGACAGCGTGAAAGGCACACATTTTACTACACTATTTTTAATACTTAAAAGTTATTTGAAGCA
The DNA here is from genome assembly GCF_032191515.1 of Phaenicophaeus curvirostris. Classification (NCBI taxonomy): domain Eukaryota; kingdom Metazoa; phylum Chordata; class Aves; order Cuculiformes; family Cuculidae; genus Phaenicophaeus; species Phaenicophaeus curvirostris. The sequence continues at coordinate 52,465,767 of NC_091396.1, read as the reverse complement.
CTTACTTGAGATGTTTATTTTTGGCAGGGAAGAAAACAGCTGAATTCCCCTGTATATATTCTTAGTCTCTGCTGCAGGGTGAATCTCCTTTTTTTTATTTTTTTTCCCCTCTTTGACAGGCTCCATCTGTATTTTTCTTCTGCTCCCACTTGTCTCATGGAGAGTAAGAATTTGGAAGCTTTACCAGGAGGAGGCGGCAGAATGTGCTGTAACCTCCATTTCTACACTTGCCTATCGATCCCAAACATATTGCCATAACCATGGTTCAGATTAACCAGGAGGACATTAGGTCAAGCATTTGCCAAATTGCTGGCTATAAACTCTAGTTTCTTAGCCTGCAAGCACGGGGTTTGGGGTGGAAGTACCCCTTTAGGTGACTTGCATCCCGCAGGAGTGATGGGTGAAACAAATGGCTGGAAAAGCTGGTTCCTCTGCATGGCTGGGGTGATGCAGGAGGTTTCTGGAGGGGTCAGGCTGGCTGGCTTATCTGCAGATTTTATTATTCCCTGGGGAAATGGTTGGTTAAAGGAAGTAAAACAAAAACGTAGCCACATGTTTTAATCTGGCTTGTGGTGGGTGTTCAAAACAGTTAAAACACCTGTTTTCATTGCCACTTGGAGACTTTGGACCATTTTTCCGGGCCTTAATTTGGCAAGTTTGGTTTTTTTTATTTTATTTTTTTTATTTACCCTCTATTGCTTTCAACACACCTTTGCACAATTAGAATGTGTTTCCCCTAGTTAATTCAGTATATCGCCACTTGTCACCCAGCTGCTTTGATAACCACAGAGATGTCCTGCATCATGGGACTGGTCTGTTAGTGACTGTGGGACGAAAAGGTGACTAGAAGGGGCTAGGAAAAGAGGAGGGGAGGAAGGCTACAACAATGCATGGTTTTAATGGTCCTCTGGGGGTTTTCTGGCTTAAAAATCCTTCTTGGAGAATTGATCTTGCTCATTTGAAGGTGCAGCCTGTACCATTGGTGCTCTGTGCCCTGCCAAGTGCAGAGCAGTGGAAAGTGAAGCTGCTTTCCTTCCCCTTGCCTTCAAGCACCCCTCCTTACCCTTAGATGGTTGTTCAGAGCCCACTGCTGTGATGGAAATACCACTAGATAGAAGTGCTTCTGCTCCATCAGCACCACCATGTGCTGCCCTTTCTGCAGGAGAGAACCCGGTTTTCTACTGTACCATCCTTGATGGTTCCCACTGCTGCTTTCTGCCACTCTTTTCTTGAAATCTGTTAGTTTTGCAACACCAGCTCTGTGAGATTTCATGCAAAATCAGTATCAGTTTTAAGAATGTGCCCTTCCAATTGTAGCTGCTTGGGGAGTTTTCTCACGTGCTGCACACTTTTGTGAGTGCTAAGGGTAGTCTTTAACTTTTGCTCCAGGCTGGTTCTGCACCACCAGCTGTGGTACGTGTGAATAAGGTGAATCCAAAATAAGCATAAAGAACATCTTGAAATTTTCTGGATAATCCTGTTCTACTGTTTATTGTATTTTATAGAATCAGGTGCATAAAAGATGGTTGAGATATCTTATACTTCTACATACATCTTGTTGGTTTTAATTATAGGAACAGTTCCTGCTGCATATTATCTTGATAAATTTAATGGTACTTAGCACGTTTCAGCTACTGTTCCACTTTAGTTATGTCAGGCAATAAAATATTTAGAATTAGAATTGCCACTCTTAACAGGAGAGCTGAGGGTGAGCCTGCTCACAGCCTAGTGCTCATTGCCAGTGCTGGCCGGAGATGAATTGTCTTGTGTTTGTGCTTTCTGGGTTCGTCCTGGATCCTATGGCTTATAGAGGGAGGAAGGGGAAGAAAGATGACAGATTTCAGCGAGAAAGTATGACGAGCCTTGATATCTGAGTCTCAGTTACTCATTGTGGTAATAAATATGATGGGGCATCCTTTACATGACCCACCTCTGTCTTTTACAGAGTCTTTATCAGATGTAGATGCCCACAGTGTTGAAACACATGACTCAGGATGTGCAGTGGAAGTGCATGTTCCGTAATCTTTGCTGCCTAGCTACTGGTGAGACAAGGGCGCCTCTGAAAGCTCTTATCAGACAGCAAATAAAATCAGTTATGTTTGCATAGGGCGTTTCCCAACTGCACTGGCAGCCTGTTTGGTGTCAAAGTGTACACGCTGTAGAGACTGTGAACGTGACAAAAATTAAAAACTGTCAATTCTTTAAGTTTCTGTGTGAAGGGAGAGGCCCTTATCCTTTTGTGAAATGAACTGGACTTCTAAAAATCCTAATTGTTGATTGATGCAAGGAAGTGCCTCTAACACCAGTATACATTCCAGCACATAGCACTTACCAAATACATTTACACTGGTATATCCCTTTGTGAGTAGCTGTAGGTCACAGCTAATAAACCGGCGGTTACTCAGCCTTGATTTGCTACAAGATAGTTAATGAGCTGAACTGTAACTGCAATAGATCTTTTTGTTTTATTGGTGTATTCATATGTACTTCTGTCTGCTGTATTGTGAGTGCTGCAGACCTGATCTGTGTAAGGGCTTGTCGAACTTCAGAGCAGACTTAGTTGAAAAGATCTAGTTAAAGGTTGAGTGACACATGTCTGTGATAAGCAACGTATCTGTATCTCAGAACACATCTCAGATATATCAGTATCTCACAGGGTTACCCTCTGCCTCAGTTGAGGACATGGCACACGTCTGCAATTTCTACAGAGTGGATTAAGTCAGTAATTTTTCAAATGCAAGAGGTAATTTTTCTTGGTCTTAGTTTCACATCTTGCAGACTGTTGCAGTCCAGAGCTGACAGCAGGCAGTGCAGAGATCTGAGCTGGAAAGGCTGCAGTCAGAGAACTGGCGCTGCCTTATAGGGGGAGATCGGCCTGATTCCCTGTGTGGTGGCTGGTGTCAAGTGGCAGCAAAGCTGCTGCAGCAAAAAAAAGGACCCAGTTAGAAAGAGAACCCCATAAAGGTTTTGGGTTTTTTTTTGGTTGGTTGAACTGGGGAGGGAGACTGTAGATGCGGAAATACCTACACTCTGTTTCCCTGAAGTGTAAAGATTCTTTGCTATGTTTTGCTATTGTTCGTGTACTTTTTTTCAAAAAGCTCCAGTTGGATCAGGCTTTCACCAGTTCCTGTGGGAGATTGGTCTGTGGTCTAACACCTTTGTCTGCCAAGATGTCTTCCTGCTAATCAGCCCATATGTTTCCTTTCTCCTTTTCATCCCATCAGTCCTAGTTAACCCGCTTTGTATGCTGCTCTTCTAGGGCAAAGCATCTTTCAGATGCTGATACTGCCTGTTCCCCTTAGGTGAAAGTAGGGTTGCTCCACAGCTGTCTGCCTGCAGCATTGCGAATCAGTTGTAAATCCACAGGCGTTATCTTATGGTAACTTGTTTGCTTGGGTTGTAACCTTAGAGTTTCAAAGAGTTGTAGGTACCTGAATAAATTCAGCTGTGACCTGAGAACCCGAATCCTTACATTGCCTTAGATCACTCAGCTGTGTTCGGCTTTATTGGTGGAAATCAAACCCTTTTGCCTGTTTTCTGTTGCTGGTCACCATGTTCCTTTCAGTGTTGTACTGCTCTTTTTCCTGGCAGCCTTGAAAGGTGCAGAAGAGAAATTGTTTCCATTCCATGTTATTAGCAGGGTTATTGTATATTGACTTAATGGTGTTTTAGAAAGGGCTATAACTTACTTTATATAAAGCTTGATGTTATACCATAAAAGTTTGTTTTCCTTTTACTCCCTTCCCTCTTGTGGTCACTTGAGAAGTCTCTTTCAGTTTAGCTCCCACACCCCAGAGCAGAAAAGCTTCCTGTATTGTTGGTCTAGTCCTTTTTGTGTGTTTGATTATATTACCACAAGGCTGTATTTCTGAGGCACCTACACTTCTGCCTTCGCTTAGTCTATTCTTAATGAAGCAGCCACGTGATGAGTGAACTCCGGTAGCAAGCACAACAACGTCTGTTACGTTACACAGCCTGTAGTGGTGTGAAGTATTTTATATTTTAATTTACAAGTAGTATTACAACATTAATTTTAAAGCAGGTATTATGAAATGAAAAAAATAAATACCAACCAACCACTTGCTGACTTTCCACATGTTCTCCTCCTACATTATGAAGTGCTAAGGATGTTTCACTCAGAAGTTCCCATTGCTGTGTGTTGTTTTGGGATCTGCCCTCCAGGGTTTCCTTGCAGCATTTCAAGCTGATTCAGATGAAGCCTTTTGCACTTTGATTAATTTTCATTCTAAGTAATTTGGCAATACTGTGTTGACAGGTTTTTGCATCCTTCATTTTCCTGCTTCTCCTAAAGAACACTTAGTCCTTTCTGAAAAGGTGAATGCCCTTTGAGGACCTAACTTGTCATCTTTTATGCTTACGTATTGCACTGCTCCTGAGAGTAATCCTCCAGCTGTAGTGTGGTGCTATTTTATCCCCCCAAGTGGCATCCCCAGCTGCTGCTTGCCTCTGGCAAAGAAGACAAATGGTTATTGTGTTCTGGAACCACGCCAGGTCTTCTGTGTCTCTGCTTGGTCAGTGTTGTTGTGTTTTATATAGGATCTAGCAGTGTTTGAATAACACTGGTTTATTTTGAGCCTTTCCTTCTCACTCCCCCCACCCCCTTCCATCAATGTTTTCTTTAGAGACCTGGGCTTATTAGACAGCCCCAACCCCATGAGCTCTTATTAACCTAAGAATAATATGCTTTGGGCTATTTTTCCTTTCTTATGTTTGAGGCTTTATAACAATTGTGAGGAGAACGTCTAGGCTTTCATGCAAATTTTTGAGATGATTTTTGTCTTTAGTTGAACTATCTGGTTTAGAAGACAATTTAACCAATTTGAGAGCAACTATTAACTCAAAATTTTACTTAGGACAATGTCAATAAGCAGCTCAGCCAGGCTTTTATATACGCCTGTCAACATTTGTTTCAGAGCAAATACACTCTCATCACCTTAAATTACTTCTCTGTTTTTTCTCTTCACCATTAAGTCATGCCTTCACTGGCGATGGAAACAAGGCTTCAACCACGGTTCCTCTGTTACCACTCTGAATAGCATCTGACTTTACAGGACTGTTCTCCTCACTGCTGAAGGTTGGTTGTCCCAGACAACTACTTGTGTTGACACCCTTCCTTGAAGTGCCTGTGCCACTAGAGTAGTGACACAAGCCGTGTGAGCAAAGGGTTTGCGCAAGGGGCTCTCACTTAAGGCGAGCTTGCTACTGTCTCCTCTTTAGCCGGGCGTCATTTAGCAGCTGTAGCCACAGTTAATGACATGGTCTTGCTAAGAGTGTGATGAGCAGATAGTTGACCCCTGGTTTTGTGAAACTGGGAATCTCTCTTGGCCATAAATTAGGGTAACAGTTTCTATGCCAGTGTTGGAAAGGCCATATTCACTCAGTGTAGTTTTAGTATTTCTTGAAGGATGTGAAAAGCTGAAATAACTGGAGAAAAAAAAACCCAGAATGCCAAAACTCAGGATCCATTGGTAATGAGATGACTTTCCTCCTTTTAAATGGCACAGCTGAAAATGTCACATTGCCATGAATATGCTAAATGAAGTTACAAGTTTCCTGTCTCCATATTAGAAGGATGTCTGCTTATGGCTGTGTGGAGATGGGAAAAGGACTTTTGAAACAAGCTTTGACGTTTACACCAGCAACAGAAATACCTGGCCTATGACAGCCAGATCTTTTAAAACGTATTTTTCGCTTCTAATGTTAGCCCTATAACATGATTTAAAGCCTGTATTTAGCAACAGCTTGAGGTCTAGTTTTGAAGATGCTCTGTAAACCACTGTGGTGAGTTGACCCCAGCCAGCAGCTAAGCCTTGGCTAGTCGCTTGCTTGTTCAGGTGGGCTCAGCCGACCCAACCATGTCCCTTCCAAGCCTCTTGCCCATCCTACCTGCTGGCTGCAGGAGCAACCTCAAAGGCAGAGAAGACATGGGTCTAGGACAAGTGCTGTTCAGCACACGGGTGTCTTTTCAGCACAGCGTTTGTCACTGGTTTAAAACATGAGACCACACAGCTGCTGTGAAGAAAATTAACTCTGTCCCTGCCAAACCCAGTACAACTAGTCACTGTCCTAAGCAGTCATTTTTTTCAGAGATCGGTTCCCACTGTCTTGCCGAGAAAGGAATATTTGGTAGCTGCTTTTAACAATATGGAGCTTCATCACAGGGAAGCAGTTCCAATGCCTTCAGCATCCTTGGAGAGCTGGCCAAAGCATGGAGACTGCAGGACAGGATTCTCTCCTTCTCTGTGGGAACTTAGACTGTGAAACACTGCACTTCAGAATCATCAAGTCCCATGGCTTGTTTCTGCTAGGAGAAAATAATAAAGTTTTCGATAAAATAATAAAGTTTTTGGTAAGTGAGACAGGATATACCACTTGGGTATTGCAGTTAGCAAATAACTGCAATAATAGTTAGCAAATAACTGTTGTTGGGAGATGATTTTGCACTTGTAATCAACTGCAGGGGAGCGAGTTGGCTTACACTATTGCCACGCAGTTGGGAAGTAGTAACAGACTCTGCCCTGGACTGGTTTTAAAAGTGGAGTAAACAAGTTGTGCTAAGCACACAGCTGTGACAACCTACAGGATCCTTGAGTTTGGCTGACAGTCCAAACACCTGAATATCTCAACGAGCTGAGGCCTAGTAAAAAAGCCTGAGTGTTACCCATGTTCTTGTAAGGCTTACAGCTGCTGTAGCTTCATAAGTATCTCTCTGGTGTTCTGATCCAGTATTCAAACATGAAGCAAAATAGGCTAGTGACAAAAAACCATGGTGGAGGAAATAACTTGGAAGGTCATAAATGACCTCCTGGATGGTGAACTTTCAGATGTGAGAGCATAGCAGGCACTGCAACTTGAGGGAAGCCAGTCTGCTAAAACTACTTAAGGTAATGCTGATAGTAATTGTGCAGAAAACAAACCTTCTCAAGGTGAGTGTGATGCCTTGGAGCGTAGTTTATTGTGTTGAAACATTGTAACTCAGCTAGTTATAATCCTAGTATTCTTCCTCTGAAAGGCTGCTATGTTGAATAAAAATCCCTTGGAGGTCGGTACCAAAGGGCCCTCCCAGCACTGCAGCCAGGACTGAATTGACTGCACATTGGGTCCTGCTGCTGTAGGTCAGTAGGAAGCTGAGAGAGGACACCTCCATTGTTTTTCAGTCTGCATGTTTTTCTGAGGACTTGACTTAGACTTCAGGACATACATGTAGATCTTGCAACACTTCCTGTTTGCTAGCAGTTATATTTTCACTGCAGAGTAGGTCTTGTATACACTAGACACTGCGTATGGCTGCAGTTATGTGCAAGGCACCAGGAAGGGTTGCCTCTGGTTTTGCATGTCAGTCTCTACCTTTCCCCACACTGCTTCTTCCCCACCCTACCTCTCACTTCCATGTGGATAGGAAGAAGTAGGGAGAAATAATGGTAAGTTGCCATTTATTGATACAGCTGTGGAATAAAAAACCCTTTACTAATGCAACATATGGCCACAGTTTGCTGACACAAGCAGCTTTCTGGTTTGTGATTCTCTGACATCCCCTGTTCCAGCTCAGACAAGTTGATCATTTCCTCCCGCCAGCAGATGTAGACAGGAACAATTGGAGCTGTGATAACATTATCTTTAATAAGGGCCAGCTGGGTCACACACCTCGGTCTTTCCTGTCTGTAAACAGCAGTGAGACATGGCCCTGTGGGCTGGTGGCACTGAGTCGTGGCCGTGTGAAGCGCCTGAAGCAGAGGGAGATGCCAGTTTGGCAGTAATCCCCAGCTGCCAAGATAGGATGGGGAGAAATAAAGAGGACTTGTAGAGTTGCGAAGTAGTGGAGAGAGGGAATTCATGGTCAAAAAACTTGAAATGCTTTTTAATCTCTCTGCTGAGGTGTGAGTCAGAAATTGGACGGCTCTGAATTGACTGTCTTGTGGTGGGAATCCATGGCCAAACAGGACCATGCTGACATTGCAACACAGCTTAGAAGGGGCAGCCTTTGGAAACTGCCTTACCAGCTCCTGCTGGGAAGCAGTTAGCTTTTATCACACAGCTCCGATGCGCAGGGTAAACTTTATGTATAGGAACTCTCTTTGCCAGTCATCTGAAGTTTTTCAGGCAGCTTTTCTGGGCTAGGTGGATTGAGCAGTTAGAATAAGTCATGGGTTGCAAAGTGCGCAAATTCTGCTCGTTTTTCTCAGCATGGTCTATTAAAAAACTCAGTAAATAGAAGTTTTCCCTGTAGTTTTATGAAGCTGATTTTTATGTGACTCTCGCCATAAATTAAGATAGGAAATTTGTTCACATATTTTGCTTTCAGTGAGGAAAGAGTTTTCATTTGGAAATAGAGATTTGTCCTGAAAGTTTCAGGTGTGCTTAGGGTTTCAAAAGGTTTCAAGATACTTTGCTTAGACTTACCTTGAAGACCAGTCAGGAAGCATGTGTAAGGTGTTTTCTCATCAACCAGGCTCTCTTTTTTGATTTCATGTGAAAAATTCTGGGTGTAAAAGCTATGCTAGCAATGATAGATGCTTTTAGTTTTTACTGCTCAGACAACTCAGAGGTGACTGCTTATGGTGAGGTGCTTGGCTCCTGAGTGTGGGGCAGGCAAGAAAAAGAGTTAGCATTCATGTCAGAGCTCAAAGGCTAGTGTCAGAGGGTACAGTTATTAAGTGATGTCAGTTAACTATATTGTGATGGTTTCAAGTCACCTCTCCTTCCCAAAATGTACGTGTTTAAATACTCCAGTGGTGAAAACTGAGCGTGGGGAAATGCACACAGGCTTAGCGTAAGTTCTTGGCTTCAGGGGGTGGCTGAGTGGCAGCATTTGGTGGATTGTTCTGTGCCATATCCTAAGCGAAAATTAACTGGTACAGAAGAGAAGGAGGGGATGAAAGCGCATATGTGTGTCCGCTCCAACAAATATTGTTGGAGAGGTAAGAATATACAATATATGACACAAAACCGCCAAGATTAACTCTGTAGCTTGGGAACCAATAGTAGGAGGGGAGAGATATAGAGATGGTTAAAGAACATGTTCTAAGCTGTCATGGTGAGATAAGGCTCAACTTGATCGTTTCACTCACTATGAGTAGATGCATGTTTCTTGCCCTCACTTGGAAAATGTCAGTGTGCAAGAGTGAACAGCCTTGTGAAACTAAAGAATTTCATGATGGGAACTTTTTAATTATTGCTGAGGCACAGTGAAATGCGCATGTTTCATGCATGTGTTTTTGGCTCAAAGAAACCCATTTTTTCTTGGTAGAAGATGCGAAGACAAAAATAATGGAGATCCTCAACAGCCTTTCAGAAAATGATCTGCGGACTTGCTTTGAATGTCAGCAGCGTCATATGCAGCTGTGTGTTAACTTAAAAGGGAACTATTTTGAAGGTGTTTGTAGTTGATTTTCTTAGTTTGTTAAATAAAAAGGCATGATCTCAGGGTTGTTTGTGGTTTGTTTTTTTTTTTTTTTGTGTTGCACCTCATGCATATGTAGAAAAATATATAGGATGTGTTGTGTATGTTACTCTTTTTTTTAATGAAAAATCTTCTTACTGGCCAAGGCTCTAACTTCAGCCAAGATGCCGCTCTGCTCAGCTGGTCTCTGTGAATGTTACCCTGTCCCTAGTAGTTTAGTAGTCTTTGCTGACTGTGTTGCTATGTTAATTTAGGTGCAGTGTCACACTAATACTCTTGTTTCTCTGTTTCTATGTATGGTCAAGCCAATAGATGGAGAAAAGGCAGGAGAATTTGGAGGGGTTGACTGTTTTAGAAGTGAATTTGGAGCTACCTCAGTTGCAGAAGAGCAGAGAAGGAAAGAAGGTGTGAGAATAAATGAAGCATCATCTGTGCAGATAGATGGGAAGCAGTGGAGGAAGGCAGGAATTGCTAGGGTGTCTTGACAGACAGCTGAGTGACAGTCAAGACAAGTGTCTAGATATCAGAGCGCAAGGAGAGAGTCCATGCAATTTGATTTGAAAACTAGGTTATCACACGAGACCACCTCAGAGTTTACCTGGTTTTCTCTGTCATGAAGTTACAAGCTACACAGACAGGCGTTTCACAGTCTAGCTTCCTACATTTTAACTATTTTCTCCTCTTCCCATCTTTGCCTGTTAAAATTAGTATGAATAGTAAGGATGGGATTTGGAGTCTGTGGAAGGTATAACAGCAATTTATAGACTCCATTTTCTGAGGATGTTTTACCTGTTGCTGTGACAGGAACACTTGAGATTCCAGTAAACAGAGTTGAGTGAGGAATAATAACTACAATTTTAGCTGTTCTTTTTCTAGCTCATTTAATTACTGCTGTATTCACGGTCTTCCCTGAATAGGAAGTCATTTTCCTGTTCACTTGAGCCTTTCAAATGGTGAAAGGGAAAAGAAAATGAATAGTGGGGGCGAGTACTGTCATTTTAAAGCCCCAACAGTTAGATGGTAGGCTTGGGAGGTAGCACCTGAAACTATTATTACCTAATTAAAATGAAGTTCTGACCTAATTTTGTGTCGCTGATTATTCCTTTAAGTCAGCAGAGGCATCTTAGCAAGACAAGGTATCTGCAGGATCCTTGCAGAAGTCCAGCAAGGCCCGAGTGCCTTGCCAAGGAAGAAGCTGCAGCTTCCTTCTCCATCTGGTGAGGATGGCTTGTCAGTCCAGGTGGGTGAGGAAAGAGCCCAGAATTAGGGAGCGTGCCAGACTGGATTTACAGCTTGGTGACAAACTGCTTCTTTGCCTGCTTCTTCCCGAGTGATGTTTCTGATGGTCTTTTTTTAATGTTGCCTGTGTGTTGCTCACTTAGCACTCTGTTAGTGACAGAAGTGTGAGTTGGAATAATTTGAAACCCAAAGTTTTTCTATTTGATCTCCATTGTTGTACCTCCTAGTTCTTTTGTTCCTCAAAGACTACGTAGGGAACTCCTGGACCATGCATGTTTCTGGCTAGCAGATTTTTCTTGGTACTACACACCCCAGAATGCACATTTATAGCATGAAGTAAAGCAGTACTTAAGTGCAGCAGCAGTATTTATGATTATGGTAAACTTTTTCTTGCCAGAAAGTGGTTAACACTCTTAAGAATCTGTGTTAGCTCAAGTGCTCCTGTTCATAGTTTTTGAAGACCCGTGACCATGGGATGTAAATGTGGAAGGGATTTTGTAGGCTTTTGATCCTAGAACTTATAAAGTTTGGTTGAATTCTTATGCATTTATTTTCATTTTGAGTTTTTATTTCTAGATATGGATGCTCTAAACTGGGTGCAACTGGTCCATGAGGGAAGGGTCTCAGTCATGTCCTCTGTACTACCTTGACTCTTACAAACCTCACTCAAAATACCCTGATCTTGTCAAAACTGAGTTTCTTTGTTGCAGTGGTACTTCAGCTACCATACTAGCATCCTTTTCAGAACACAGGGAAAAATTTTTTCCATTGTGAGTCCAGCTACATGTAGCCTTGCATTTTGTATTTAGTTATGTTGTCCTTCTGGTTCTCCCTTCTGCATGATACTTCTGTCTGGGTGATGGTGGTCAGTGACATTTTAGTGTCTTTATTGCAGTGTATCATCTACTTACTGTGCTAAGACTGCTAACAAGGCTAGTTAATTTTATTCAATAAAATGGGCACAGTACTAGTGCCTGAGGAATGCTAGTAGCACACCCTCGCTGGTTTGCCATTGCTGCTTTCAGCATGCAAGTAATTTTCTTCTTCTCTTTTACTTAGCTCTTCATTCACCTTTCCATTATTATGTTGATCCATGTCTTTCTCCAGCTTACCTGACTGCATGCTGTACTGAAGTGTGATAACATGGCTTTGTTGTGTTTTCTTTGTCTAGAGAATCAACCAGTTAGATTGGTTTAATAATTTTTTGTAGATTCGTGTCATGTTTTACTACATTTTTTTTATTTACACCTGAAGATCTGATTATTTTTCAGTATCTTCAAATGTGCTGAAATGCTTATGTAGTACAAGGTCAGATGAGCAGTCAGTAGCTGTAATTTTTCCCACTCCCACTGTTTCCCTAATACAGTTGGATTTTTTTATCCTTGGGAAGCATTCCATAATGGATACAGTTATTCATAATCCTTTTACCACCATCCTGTGATTTTCTATGCCATGTTTTGGTTAATTGGATTTTGTTTTCTAGATGGTTTTTTTTCTATTTTTTTCAGTATCCAGTTAGGGAGGGAGGCAGCTTCCCCTCGCCTCTGCACATAAAACTCTTCAGACTCATCTGACATCTGTGCCACTCCACTAGGCTACCTCTGATCAGGCTTATTTCAGGTGTAGTTTCTCCTCAAATATGAACGTAAAGCAGGGTGGATGAGTTTAAAACATCAAGATATTCGTTAATTTCTCACTGACCACAAGGAGAAGCCTGGAATCACAGTGTAGTTATCGACTCCTTACAATGAGATGCAGTGAATCTCACCCCATGAGTCCTGGCTTTGACTGCTGGTACCCGTTGACATATCTGTATGCATCTTTGTTTACTGTCTTACGTTGCTGCCAGGGTCGATGTCTTTATTCTTGCTGAAAACTGAGGCCAAATATCTGTGTGAAGTTTGGGGGCATTCCTATATTATCTTTAATATTCACCTTCACTTGCTGCTCAGAGTTCACATTTTTTCTTTTCTTATGTATTCCTGAAATACATTTCACTCTTTGTATGCCTGTAAGAAATGCCAAGTGTCCTTTGTGATCAAATGTTTGAGCTTTTCACAGCTCAGCAGTCTTAATTAATTACTTTAATTTATCAATTTGTCATCCTGAGATCATAAAAAAATGCTTGAGCTGTACACCATTTTATCTTGTAATTTAAACTAACCCAGCTTGATGTAGTATTCTTTGTATTACTAAATTTTATGTTAGTTTTCCTGCTTCAGAATAACTGGGCCATAACCTCAGTTCTAGCAATGTTTTCCTGAGTTTAAGAACCGTATCTCTTCTGATGATACAGTTCCTCTTGATTTCATTCTCATTAACTATCTGGCTGCGTCCAAATAATACCATGGGATTGTTGGACCTTCTCAACACCACAAAAATAAGACTTTATTACTCTCATTTAAAGGGAATTTTACCTAAATACTCTGCCTGTGTCAGTGGTTCTCTGTCTGTGTTGGGCAGGTGCTGTGTTGGAAGACAGTTCACGTCGGTGGGAAAAGATGTCTGATGCGTGGCTGAGCCATGAAAAACTTGTGCGGACTTGGTCGGACATGGTAGAAAGTAAAAAGCAAAGATACCTTTCAGTTGCTGAGAAACAAACTGTTGGCCATCAACTATTGTGATCACCTTGTCTCTGCTAGGGAGTTTGCTGAAGCAATGAATCAGACCTGCTGTGCTCCTATTCCTCATGTTAGACCTCGCCTGTGTCCCAGCCACCTTTTCCTGGCTTCACTGTCTTCTGCTTTCTCCAATACCTTCTAACACTTCAGCACCTGAGAGGGTGGTCCCTGTTGGTTGTGTTCTCTATGTTTGGCTTTCTTCCTCCATTGGGGAAGTCACGGGGATAATATTTTTATCTTTGTGGCCACATTGATCTCAGACTGTTCGAAACGCCTTTAAATTCATCAAGTAACAGTTTCATCATCTTGTTTCACTGGGAGCAGTGGTTTCAAGCTGAAGTAATGCTTTGTAATTGAAAGGCAACTTCATTCTTCCATAAATAACGGAATGCCACAATCTCTTCTAGCTCTTCACGGCCTCTCTTCTGATTTCTGCTCGAGCAGCATATGGGTATAACACAGATTAGCCCAAGCATAGCCTTCTGTCTATTTAAGAGCAGAATTACTGATTTTTATTTCCCCCTTAGACTGACTAGGTCTTCTAAAGCTTTTGTGTTTCTTCCATGTCATGCTTCAGTGTACTTCTCCCTCCTTCTTCTCCATCCTTTTCAGCTGCACAGACATTACTAGGTACCCAATGTCCATGGGCAACACTGTAAGAATGTGTTTGGATGAAGGAGAATCTTTTGTTAAGAGAAGTATATTTTGATTTTGTTTAATTTTTCAGAAGGGACCGTAATCAGTTTAGGCAGGGGGTGAATAAAGACCACAAAAGCTTCCTACCCTGACAGCTATTGCGCTCTCAACATGTATTTATACTCCCTAGTACACACTAAAGACCATAAAAATTCAGCGAAGTGGTAAGCAGACTGGATTAGGTGTGCTTTGGATGCTACCTGTATTCGCTTACAACTCTGCCTCAACTACAGTCCCTTGAGAAAGGGAAATGCGCCTAAAACCCCAGCTCTCTTGGGGCTTGTGGCTAACAGAAATGAAGAGGGGTGCTGGTATCTCATATCTATGCCTCTCTGCTTACCAGCATGAAGCTTTGTTGAAGGGAGAGTTGCAGCAGAGACACTGGTGATCTCTTGGGAAGTGCAGCCACACACACAGGAGCACTGGCTGCTGTTGATGTCTGACAGGTGCTGCTGAAGTACTATACTTACGGTGAGCCTGAGCCATGTGGTGCAAGTCCAGAGTTGAGCTGCCTTGGCCTTTAGGGTAAAGGGTGGTAGCCAGGCTTTCTGGGGCATGTTTCTTATATATCAGCTTTTCTTCGTATCTAATGTTACAGCCAAAGGGAGGGGTGTTATGCAATGCGTGTATGCATGGGTCCAAGAGAAACTTTAAGAAGAACACTTTTCCTTCATCCTAACTTTGTATCCAGTGGTTACTTTAACAAAAAAAATTGCTTGTAGTACTGTCATATCTTGATATTCTGAATGTTTATATTAAGTTATAATTAAGCAGTGAAAGCTTCCAATAAGTGAAGTGCCCCCCTCCACAGAATCACAGAATCACAGAATAACCAGGTTGGAAGAGACCCACCGGATCATCGAGTCCAACCGTTCCTATCAAACACTAAACCATATCCCTCAGCACCTCATCTACCTGTGCCTTAAACACCTCCAGGCAAGGTGACTCAACCACCTCCCTGGGCAGCCTGTTCCAGTGCCCAGTGACCCTTTCTGTAAAGAATTTTTTCCTAACGTCTAGCCTAAACCTCCCCTGGTGGAGCTTGAGGCCATTCCCTCTTGTCCTGTCCCCTGTCACTTGGAAGAAGAGGCCATCACTCTCCTCTCTACAACCACCTTTCAGGTAGTTGTAGAGAGCAATGAGGTCACCCCTCAGCCTCCTCTTCTCCAGGCTAAACAACCCCAGCTCTCTTAGCTGCTCCTCATAAGGCCTGTTCTCCAGCCCCTTCACCAGCTTTGTTGCTCTTCTCTGGATTCGTTCCAGAGCCTCAACATCCTTCTTGTGGTGAGGGGCCCAGAACTGAACACAGTATTCGAGGAGCGGTCTCACCAGTGCCGAGTACAGAGGGAGGATAACCTCCCTGGACCTGCTGGTCACACTGTGATACAAGCCAAGATGCCATTGGCCTTCTTGGCCACCTGGGCACACTGCTGGCTCATATTCAGTCGGTTGTCAACCACGCCCAGGTCCCTCTCCTCCAGGCAGCTTTCTAGACAGACTTCTAGTCTGTAGCACTGCATAGGGTTGTTGTGCCCCAAGTGCAGGACCCGGCACTTGGCCTTGTTAAACCTCATGCCATTGGACTCTGCCCAGTGGTCCAGCCTGTTCAGATCCCTTTGCAGAGCTTCTCTACCCTCCAGCAGATCAACACTTCCACCCAGCTTAGTGTCGTCCGCAAACTTGCTAAGGGTGCACTCAATGCCTTCATCCAGGTCATTGATAAAGACATTGAACAGGGCTGGACCCAGCACTGAGCCCTGGGGAACCCCACTTGTCACTGGCCTCCAGCTGGATTTCACACCATTTCCCACCACTCTCTGGGCCCGGCCAGCCAACCAGTTTTCCACCCAGGAGAGTGTGTGCCTGTCCAGGCCAGAGGCTGACAGTTTCCCAAGCAGAATGCTGTGAGAAACTGTGTCAAAGGCTTTACTGAAGTCCAGGAAGACCACATCCACAGCCTTTCCCTCATCCAGCAGCTGAGTCACTTTGTCATAGAAGGCGATCAGGTTAGTTTGGCAAGACCTGCCTTTTGTGAACCCATGTTGACTGGGCCTGATCACCTGGTTCTCTTGCATGTGCTTCATGACAGCACTCAAGATCACCTGCTCCATGACTTTCCCTGGCACTGAGGTCAGACTGACAGGCCTGTAGTTCCCTGGGTCCTCCCTGCGGCCCTTCTTGTAGATGGGCACAACATCAGCCAGCCTCCAGTCCAGTGGCACTTCCAGTCTTCTCCCTTTGGTTACCCAGGCTGAACTTGCTGTAGTGCTGCAGTGTTTCTATATTCTGGATTAGTTGGAGTGTTTGCCATGGATGGCTTCTCCATGCCATTCCTCCTTTAATGTCTGCTCTCCTACAAGATTGATTGAGCTGTCAGTTCAGTAATTGGGTTAGAGCTGACCAAAAAACATTAAAAATCTTCCTTGGCAAGTGTTTCTGGATCTCATCTACCCATTCCAAAGCTTGAAGTTGAAGTGAGCCCAAATTTTGTGAATCACTTCGTAATTTTTTAAAGTGAAGGGGTTAAACTTGATGCTAACAGGAGGCTGATGCTCACAGGGGGGTTATGTCAGGGTCAGAGAAGGAGGTCAGTGGAAGAGGATTGAGTAACTGTGATGCAGTAACTTGTCACAGCGTTGTTCTGCACACTGAGTAGGAGTGACGATTCTGTGTCTGTCACGGTTCCTGCACAGGCGACAGCAGTACTGGCGTGCTGATTGCTTCTGTGGGAGGATGCAGAGGAGACTGGGGAGGTGATGCTTGCTGAGGTCCTGGGAGACTGCGTGACTGCAGGACCAGCCTTGAATGTGTGAAAGCTTGTCATTTTACGTAGCAGCTGTGGAAGTAATCCATAAATGGTGACTGTGTACGTTGGTGTATGTAGCACAAAAAAAGCAGTGAGGTTCCTTTTACCTCATTTTATCTAAAATACATCTAGAAGTTCTTCCCAGACGTTTCAGAGATCATACTTAGCTTCCAGGGCAGCGGCAGCATGTGACTCCTGAAAATGTACAAAGTGCTCACACATACTCTCTGGGAACTTGTGTCAAATAGAATGAAAAGTAATCTGCTCTGATGCCAGTGCAAGAAAATGTGAAGAAACCATCTGTGTTAAACCCAGAATCTTCTCCTCTGGTATTAAAGTTTTCAGAATCTGAGGAAATGGGAATCCAGCAGGGCTCTATAGCTTATGCTGTGCTGCTCGTCATCTTTAGGCATATCTTGCTGCTTGAGATATCACTGAAACCTGAGATTGAGTGACATGTCCCAGCGTGGGACACACTTTCCTTCTCCTTTGCTTCTCTTAAAACTAAAGCAGGCAGAGCAACAAAATAAGATGTAGAGTTAGCAACCTGCAGTGGTAGAAAGGTAGGCTCTTCAGTCAGCCTTTAAGTTCCTTGATTCCAAGAAGACTAGCAAAAAGTTAGGGTATTTTCAAGCTATGTTTCCTTCCTGCTTGGGAAAGAGTTCCTCTCTGACCTGGCAGCTGTTAAGGATGCTGTGATGCTCTCTCCTCTTGTCAGTGCAAGTGGAGAGCAGGCGAGCTGAGGGGGGAAGTCATCTCGCTGCAGCGGATTTCCTTTCTCAGATTGCTGCTGCAGCAGACATGCAAGTTAATTTGGCTCTGGGGAAGGCTGGCTGGGCAAGTGCAGGGGTGTGAAGAGAGAACAGACAGCCCCTTGTTTAACTTTTTGCTCTTTCTTTACAGCGTTTGGTGGTCGGGTCCATGTTTGTCCTTTGCAGCAGGACAGAGCCAGTGTTTCTGTTGCCCAAAGGGGTCTATGTTCTCCCTCAGTATCCTTGGGCCTCGTTAGCAGCAGCAAGTGCTGAATAGTTGTACTAGCTGCCTGTGTAGTACGACAGCCAAGATAATTTTCTTGCTTTGCTAGAGAGATCATAGAATCATAGAATCCCCAGGTTGGAAAAGATCCATTGGATCATTGAGTCCAACCATTCCTATCAAACACTAAACCATGCCCCTCAGCACCTCGTCCATCTGTCCCTTAAACACCTCCAGGGAAGGTGACTCAACCACCTCCCTGGGCAGCCTGATCCAGTGCCCAGTGACCCTTTCTGTGAAAAATTTTTTCCTAATGTTCAGCCTGAACCTCCCCTAGTAGAGCTTGAGGAAGAACTCTCTAAAATATCTTAATGTTCTAAAATGTATTTAGTTTGAATATGTGAATATTCTAGGAGCTATGGAGAGCTTGTATTTCATTGAAAAATACCTTGATATCATATACCAGATATGACAGTGTCTTTCCTCATGACATGTTGGTGCGTGCTTGTCACCCTCTTTGTGGTCTTTGGCACAGAGTTGCTCATGTCCATTTTGTGCTTGGATAGACCTGACAGTGGGGTTTGCCAGAACGCCATCCTAGTGAGAGGCAGGCACTGGACTGCTGCAGCAGTTAGTTCAGGAAAGAAGGATGCATTGGTCTTTTTTGGTCCTGTGAGCCAGAAGAGCAGCCAGACTTCTGCACCCCTTGGTTCCGTCGCTGTTGCTCTGTGTGGGTAGGTCTCACCTGTGCAGATGGATATGCATAACTGTTTCCCTGATTTCTGCCCCGCGTCCTTTCAAATGAAAGCACCTTCTGCACTGTAATTAGACTATCCTATGTATTTTTACAGTGAGGTGAAACATTGAACCTGGCAGCACTGATTTTTGCTGCTTCCCTTCTGTCTCCAGAGTGCTTAAGATATTTTTAGAGGCTTTCATCTCTGAGCTTTTTGGGGAGAGAACAGCATCCACTGACATCAGCTGTCAGGGTTCAGCAGCTTGAAGACCTGGCTTTCCAACCCAAAGCTCATGGCTTTGTTTGGTTATGACTTGCTCAGCACTGATGCACAGTGAAGGTGAACACTGGGGCTGGGGGAATAAGGGGAGAATTTCAGAGGCTTCGTCTTACAAATCTTTTGATATAAATGTATGTGGTGAATATACAAGGTAGAAAATAGCTCCCGGAGAGAGATGATGACAAGTAACCTGAAGGTGTATGTGCAGTGGAGTTTAAGGAGATGAATTAAGATTGAAATAAAACTACATATTTTGGGGCCAGTGCAGCCTTAACTGAATATCTGAATGACAGGCCACAATAGATTTGTGTAGAAAATTCCATATACAGCCTCAGGAGTCAGATACCAGGGAGGTCAGGTCAGGCTGGTGCTGTGTATCCAGTTTACAGGGAGGAAAATGGTAAAGTACCACAAAGGGACTTTTGGACTTTGACTTGTGAAAATGTTTAGCAGAGCATTGACAGGTCTCTACTGAAATTGGATGCTTTTTTTCGGTTTTGAAGCATTTTGTTAAGCTTTTGAGTGCTCAAGGTGATAACATCTGATGATTTGGTGGTATTTGCCTAGTGAAAAGGCTCACAACAAACCTGTCATCATCTCTGATGATTTTCTCATTATCTTTATTCATTCCCTTCCGGTGAAAGTGTCATGACCTTTTTCCACCTGCAGCAAGACAGCCTGCTGTGGAGGGATACACACTCCTATTTTGTGGCTCCTAAGGATCACATCAAATAAAAACTGAACCAGCAAGAACTTAGTGCAGTATCCTCCCTAGTGGAGCTTGTTAGCTGATTGGAAACTAGGAGCGAAATGCTTAAACCAGAGGTTTGAGTCTTTTTTCTTTTTTTTTTTGAATGAAAATGTTTTAAGAGAAATGCAAGGATAACTAGAAATGGAGAGATGTGTTGTACATTCTTCGGTGATACAGCAGTGGACAAATCTGTGTTTAGTTCAGGGAACAGAACAGGTTGGTATTAAGTCTACATTTGATGTGAATAATAATCCAAAAACTATTTCTGAAGAAGAGCTCTTAAAAAAGCCCACAAATCCTGCTCAGCCAGATTCTGAAACACGGTTGATTATAGCATGGGCTGTAAACACTGAATAAAACAAAAAATACAGAACTATTTTTAATCATTTAGATAAATGATATTTCTTTTTGCTAAATCCAACATTTGGAGTTGTTTGGGCTTTTTTTTCCCGAAGTGAGCCAATCCATTTTTTTTTCTCTTGGACATAGTTTTATTTTTAAACACGGCTTCCAGAAATGCATGTGTGTGGATTGCAGTTGGGACCAGTGGAGAACTGTGGCACTCTGCCAGGCACTCGCCCTGTCCCTGCAATATAGATGGATTGCCAATGTTCTGGAGAAAAACAACCCCAAAACTTTAAACAAATTGTGCTTAATGGAAATAAACTTTTTTTGCCCTCCTGTTTACTGATTTGGATATTGTGGTGGTTGTGTGTTTCTGGAGGACAGAGGAAGGGGGAAAGAGAGAGAAGGACAAGAGATGGAGCTCTGTATACCTGTAACTTGCTCTCCAGCGGATGCTCTGGGAAGCCTATTGGGGGGGAACTCTGACGTTTATATGCTTTAAGTGTTTTTTTTAACTCTCAGACAGTCTTTCTATTAGAAGGTGAGCAGTCTAGCTGTAGCCAGGTATAAAACCATTTATCTAGTTGCTGTTTTGTTCCATATATGGATTTGTAAGACCTGGAAAGGCGTATGTCTTATATCTGGTATTTTCTGTGTACGCCTTTGACGTTGTCTTCCATGTCATTCACCTGATTTCTGCTGGGTATTGGTGGTAAATCACAGTGCCATTGGACCAATACCCATTTTCTTTTTTTTTTCCCTAGTACTAAAAAGGGCAGGCAGGGTAGGCTGTAGCTTGCTCTGTGGCAGAAAAGGCACCATAGCCATATCTCTCTGTTTTTTCAAGCTGGTGCTGATAAATCCTTTCTCTCACTTCTGTTGCTATGGTGTTAGTTCTGTGCAAAAACAAACCTTTGGGTGATCATGTCGAATGCAAAGATCATTTGGAGAGAGATGCTGAAAGAGAAGGGAAGTAGGAGGGCTCAAATTCCAGCTGATGACAAACAATGAATCAGTGTTTGTCTCAGCAGAGGGCCATCAGAAATTTTGCTCTGTAGTTTCACTGACTTCTGCTTGGGTCTGACACTCCACTTGAAAAGGCTTCTTTTTTTCCCCCTCGAAGCATTTTTTTTTTCTTCTTCCTCCTCTTTTTCTCTTACTTTTACTTTTCTTTTTCTTCTTAGTATATGAAAGGAAGGTGGATCTCTTCCAAATTCATAGAATCATAGAATAACCAGGTTGGAAGAGACCCACCAGATCATTGAGTCCAACCATTCCTATCAAACACTAAACCATGCCCCTTAGCACCTCGTCCACCCATGCCTTAAACACCTCCAGGGAAGGTGAATCGACTATCTCCCTGGGCAGCCTGTTCCAGTGCCCAATGACCCTTTCTGTGAAAAATTTTTTCCTAATGTTCAGCCTAAACCTCCCCTGGCGGAGCTTGAGGCCATTCCCTCTTGTCCTGTCCCCTGTCACTTGGGAGAAGAGTCCATCACTCTCCTCTCTACAACCTCCTTTCAGGTAGTTGTAGAGAGCAATGAGGTCTCCCCTCAGCCTCCTCTTCTCCAGGCTAAACAACCCCAGCTCTCTCAGCCGTTCCTCATAAGGCCTGTTCTCCAGCCCCCTCACCAGCTTTGTTGCTCTTCTCTGGACTCGTTCCAGAGCCTCAACATCCTTCTTGTGGTGAGGGGCCCAGAACTGAACACAGGATTCAAGGAGCGGTCTCACCAGTGCCGAGTACAGAGGGAGGATAACCTCCCTGGACCTGCTGGTCACACTGTTTGTGATACAAGCCAAGATGCCATTGGCCTTCTTGGCCACCTGGGCACACTGCTGGCTCATATTCAGTCGGTTGTCAACCAACACGCCCAGGTCCCTCTCCTCCAGGCAGCTTTCTAGCCAGACTTCTCCTAGTCTGTAGCACTGCATAGGGTTGTTGTGCCCCAAGTGCAGGACCCGGCATTTGGCCTTGTTAAACCTCATGCCATTGGACTCTGCCCAGTGGTCCAGCCTGTCCAGATCCCTTTGCAGAGCTTCTCTACCCTCCAGCAGATCGACACTTCCACCCAGCTTAGTGTTGTCCGCAAACTTGCTCAGGGTGCACTCAATGCCTTTATCCAGGTCATTGATAAAGACATTGAACAGGGCTGGACCCAGCACTGAGCCCTGGGGAACCCCACTTGTCACTGGCCTCCAGCTGGATTTCACACCATTTCCCACCACTCTCTGCGCCCGGCCATCCGGCCATCCAACCAGTTTTCCACCCAGGAGAGTGTGCACCTGTCCAGGCCAGAGGCTGACAGTTTCCCAAGCAGAATGCTGTGAGAAACTGTGTCAAAGGCTTTACTGAAGTCCAGGAAGACCACATCCATAGCCTTTCCCTCATCCAGCAGCTGAGTCACTTTGTCATAGAAGGCGATCAGGTTAGTTTGGCAAGACCTGCCTTTTGTGAACCCATGTTGACTGGGCCTGATCACCTGGTTCTCTTGCATGTGCTTCATGATAGCACTCAAGATCACCTGCTCCATGACTTTCCCTGGCACTGAGGTCAGACTGACAGGCCTGTAGTTCCCTGGGTCCTCCCTGCGACCCTTCTTGTAGATGGGCACAACATCAGCCAGCCTCCAGTCCAGTGGGACTTCCCCAGTCTTCCAGGACTGTTGGAAGAAGATGGAAAGGGGTTTGGCCAGCACATCCGCCAGCTCCCTCAATACCCTTGGATGAATCCCATCTGGTCCCATAGACTTGTGGGTGTCTAGTTGGGCTAGCAAGTCTCTAACCACCTCCTCTTGGATCATGGGAGCCTCATTATGCTCCTCTAGCTCCTGGGTTTGTACACAGACGGAACGACTTTCTTTACAATTAAAGACTGAGGCAAAGAAGACTCAGCCTTTTCCTCATCCCCTGTCACTGTTGTTCCTTCTGTGTCCAATAGGGACTGTATGGTCTCCCTAGTCCTCCTTTTATTATTTATATATTTATAGGATTTTTTGTTATCTTTCGCAGAGTTTGCCAATCTGATTTCTAGTTGAGCCTTAGCCCTTGTGATTTTTTCTCTACACAATCTCACTTCCCTCCTGTAGTCCACCCAAGAGGCCTGTCCCCTCTTCCAGAGCCCATAAACATTTCTCTTCTTCTTGATATCACTTAAGATCTCTCTGTTCAACCAAGCTGGTTTTCTCTCCTGCTGGCTTTTTTTCCTGGAACATGGGGATGGCTTTCTCCTGAGCTGCTAGGATTTCCTTTTTGAAGAGCTCCCAGCCCTCATGGGCTCCCTTGCCCTTAAATACTGTCTCCCATGAGACTTTGCCAACCAGCCTTCTGAAGAGTTCAAAGTCTGCCCTCTGGCAACCCAGGAATATTTACTTTCCACAACATGGCCTGGAACACAGAGAGCTTATTCTTGCAAACAGTTTGATCTTCCAGTCCACAAAATACCGGATCAAATTTTGAAGGCTTGTGTGGTTGAAATGTACTTGCTGTCCTTGTTGAGCCAATTGAAGTGATCATTGACCTTCCTACCAGAGGAGCTGCGTTAGCGGGCTGTCTTCTGTAGCATTGCCTTCCTGATGGAGTGGTAGAACACTTATGGGAGGCCCGTTTTAATGCTTCCTGATGTACAAAATAGGTGCATTTGGTTTCATTCTCAGAATATGCCAGCTGCTTTTAGTTGGCACAACTGTTGCAACGAAGTTAACTCGCCCAGATATCTTGTACTTCTGCATAATACTGCTCTGAAAATGCCTGGATATGCCTTGAAGGCTTATTTCTATTATTGGGTTGAGAATGAAAAGGAGAACTGTTTTCTTGTTTTCTGAATGTTTCTTTCCAGACTGAGCTGCCAGTGCAGGAAGAATGTAGAGGGTTAACCAATCTCAAATACTTATCTTCTTCTCATTATTTTTCAAACTGAAAGTCCTGAAAATGAATTAATTCATATTTTTGTACCTTGACAACTGGGAACTTTCTGACCTAGTTAAATGGACCCTTTGTTTTTCTGTTTCCTTCCAGATGTGATAGGCAGATGAAAAAACCTCAGGGAAAGCAGCATGGTCATCTGAGATTTCTTTTAAGAATATTAACTGATTTTTCTAGAACTTGGTTGCAGAAGTAGGTCTTTGCCTTCCGTGTCCTTAGCCAAGCTGCAGTTTGCTTTGTTTTGCCTTGCTTTGTAAGACACTTATGTTTGCCCTTAGTCTTGGTGCTGCAGTACTTGCGGGAGTGGAAGTGTAAGGGCCATCGCAGCCAGACGTTCTGTGGACTGCCTCACCCAGCCACAGCTTACTGAACACAGCGTCCCTATCAACTCTGTCTTGTTTGTCTTTCCCATTGCATAGCCTTTGTGCAGAGGGTTTGCTGCCCACCTGTGAACAGTGCCCACCTCTGCTAGTCTCTTCAGAAGACACATGGACGATACGTTTTCCAGTTGTGTTAGAATCTACTTAAGTACCTCAAAGACAGTGCTTGTCCCTTAACCTGTGACTATCAGTGAGAGCATATGGGCAAGCAAAGATGGTCTGTAGGAAGAACTGGCTGTCTTTTGGTTTGCTTTTGTGCCATAGGTAATTTCAGTCATTCTGCTCAACTAAGACTAGCCTAGATAAAAGTGCCTGTATTAAAAAAACAATCTGGCTGCGTGGGTCAGTTAGTTTTATTGGTGCTTGGAAGCCATCCTGTCTTACCATTACCTTCCTTAAGGCAATCCATAATTCAAATATTTCTGGAGGGTGGGAGATTTTGTTAGGACAAAATTCCTGCTGATGAGACAGTGAAGACCAGATTTCTATTGAAACAGAGCACCAGCAGCCACCTCTGCCCAGCCCTCCTTTCTCTCCTGTGCTCCCCACTCTCTTCTCTGCCAGAGCTGTAAAAAGGGGATAGCAGCAGTGGAAATGTATGTGCCTGTAACTGTGAGATCAGCTACTAACTTTAGTTTAGTAAGCACGCATCCTACCTTCATCTCAAAGGTGTGCGCAGTTTGATGTTTATGAGGTTAAGCTGCCACTGATGCAGTAGGTCTTACAATTGGCGGCAGGGCAGTGCTTGATAACGTGGCAGATTTTGTGCTGCGGGCAGCTCACTGTGGTGGTGGTGGTAACATAAGCCAGTTCTGGTACTTACACTGCACAGATTTTCAAATCTCCTAAGTTGCTCCATTGGATCACTAAAGTTTGGTAGGGTCCTTCAAGGTCCACAGGATACCATCTTGATCAAAGCAGGTTCAACATGAAATTCAGACTACATTGCTTAGGGTTTTGTCTAGTCAAGTCTTGAAAGACTCAAAGGACGGAAATCCTACAGCCTTTGTAGGATTCTGTGCTGCAAATCCTGGTGGATTTTTTTTCTCCTGATTCTCTTGGAGTCTCCACTGGTTTGATTTATGAACTGATAAATGCGACCTCTTACAATGACATTGACCAGTTCTCTTAGTACCCTTGCATGCATCCCATCAGGTCCCATAGAATTCTTTGCATTACGATTTCCTCAAGGGATCCCTAACTCAATTCTTTTCCAGTACAGGTGCTTCTTCTGCTGCTTGAACTCTGACTTGGTACTGAGCACCAAGCGCTGTGATACATCACCACCACTTTCATGCATTCCCATGCTGTCTGGAGCAGAGTTACTGCGCACCCCACCCTAACTGTGTCCTCTACCCAGCTAACTGCTGAAGTCTGCTAGTGGGAGTGCACTGGGAGCTGCCCTTCCCCTTGGCAGCTGAATAGCTGTCCCTGCAGCAGAATTTGCAAAGATCCTGAGTTGCTCGCTTTTGTGATACCTATATTACTGTCTTGGGTGCTGTTTTGTGTGCCATAAAGGGCGAAGGGCACAGCAGGCATTGCTTTTATGAGTGGTGATAGTCTTTCTGGCTCTTCCTTTTGCATGTATATGTAACTACCACAAAAGAGAGCTGAAGTGAGACGTTGTCTCAGGATGGAGGAGCACAGGAAGGTTTGGATGAAGGGTGCTTGCTGATGAATTCACTGCTTTTTCATGGAATTAGATGGGCACTGCTGAGAAATAAATGTCTGAGTAAAGTTTTTGGACATTGAGTGAAGTGTAAATTCTCGGGGACTTCGTTAATATCCCAAAAAAAAAGATAGCATGCAAAGTCAATGCCTTCTGTGTGGCAGCAACACCTTGCACACCTCAGATCTTTCATATGTTAATAAAAGATTTCTCTCTGATTTCTTCAGCTTGACCTGACCAAACCCATTGAAGATCAGGGCCCTCTGGATGTGATAATACATAAACTGACAGATGTCATCCTTGAAGCAGACCAGAATGACAGCCAGTCGCTGGAGTTGGTTCAGAGGTTCCAAGTAAGTGTTTCTTTCATAATCCTCTGCATTTCAAGCGGGAGGATGATCTTTGTGCAGCAAATACAATCTGTTTCTTGTGCAGTTGGTAGGTTTTGATGAGAAGAGCTCCGTGGAACACACTGCTGCCCTGCTACTGATAGCCCAGCAAAAATAGTTTTGTTAGTCTAAAATGGACTTGCACATTTGTATAGGTTTTATGTTATGTTGTTAAGTAAGAACTGATTTCCCAGCACATGTTGTCCTGAATGTTATTCTAAGAGCATGAGTGCTGTTAACAAAGGTGATATTGCAGGTGTTTACAGAGTCCTTTGCAGTTGTCTCTTCACAACAGAAGCCGCTAAATTAATTTGACTCAGTCTTTCCAGTTCCTGGAATGCTAGTTTCTGTAACATCAAGGTTATGGTGAGTGACTCTGTCCTCTAGTGCTGAAAATCCTGTTCTCTTTTTTTGTTTTTGTTTTTTTCTCTCAAGTTTACATTGAAGGTCAGAAGTATGCAGGGCATAACGGTACAGAGAACTGTTTTCCCAAGTAATTCCTATCTACATTCTGAATGCCAATGAAAGTCATAAGGCAACATCTTTATAATTTTGAGAAGTGCTGCTTCTGATGGATATCTTTGATCAAAGTTTTATTATTTTCTTCTCTTTCAAAGAAAAGCAAAATTTGAACAAGATATTTGCTTTCTTAGGAAATGATACTCTTTTTGCTCTGGTTAATGTTCTGCAACTAGTAATGCAGAATATATGGCTTAATTGAGTCAATATTCTCTTTAGTTACAAAGCTTTTTTCCTTCTCAGCTGTGTATTACTCAAACACACACAGGAGATGAAAACGTTTGATGTGTGGATCTGGCATCAGTCCTCTGAATAGTAGATGACTATTCATCACTAAGTAGTGCAGGCATCCACATCCCACAGCGCTGGAAACTTGTAAATGTCAAAAAAAGCATATGGAAAAATGGACTTCAGCAGCTTTCTGCTCACAGTCTCTCTGTTTCAGATGTTAACTAGTTTGACTTCATGATACAGCCATCCTGTCAATAGGAAAAATGGATGGCC
The DNA here is from genome assembly GCF_032191515.1 of Phaenicophaeus curvirostris. Classification (NCBI taxonomy): domain Eukaryota; kingdom Metazoa; phylum Chordata; class Aves; order Cuculiformes; family Cuculidae; genus Phaenicophaeus; species Phaenicophaeus curvirostris. Next base: position 52,438,515 of record NC_091396.1, on the reverse strand, counting down.
AAAGAGGCAGAAGGGCATGTGCTAAGTTGCTTGCAACTAACTAAGACTCACAGGATTCCTCGTTCCCAGTTCTTGTGGTGTTGCATGCATTCCTGAAGTCCAGGCTTTGTGAGGCACAGAGAACAGCTTTATGTAATGCTGTGAAATCTCCCTTGTCTCCTGGTGAAGATGCTGGTAGGGAATTTGTGCAAGCAGTTGTAAAACAATAGTTATTATGTAGCAGTACAATTCATTTCTAAACCACCTTTCTTTTGTTTCCATGCAAGAGCTCTTTAATGGATATGGAATGTTTTTAATAACAACTCCATCTAGTCACCTTATTGTATTTTATAGCTCAAGGTCACAAACTGATACATTTTCAAGTACTGAAGTGAGGTGTGGTGGAAACAGTAGTAAGTACGGAGAATTCATTTTCCTGAAGCTGGATTTAACCACCGAAGTGGAGTTTGGTATGAAACAGGGTAGAGTACTTCGTTGCTAGAGCCTTAGCTTTGGATGAGGACTCGGTGAGCTGTTCTTGTGCCTGTGTGACAGCTGCTGCACTGCTGGAAGGCTGGTAGAGGCAAAATGACCTCCTAAAGCTAAATCCCTTGTCCTGATTGATAGAGTTCTTAAAGCAGTTACAATATGATACCTTGTCATTATTCTGTGTACCTTTGTTACTGTTGAAATAATGTAATTAATTTTTTTTGTATAGGTTAAATATTGAGGTTTTGTTTTCAAAGATCCTTAAGTTAGAAAATCTCAGTGAAAATTATTTTTATCTAATGAGTTTGAGAGATATTCAGTGAGTAGTGGGAGAGAGGCAGTGTATATGGATTTATTATCCATATATAATTATGGATAAATATCCATTTATGCTTTAGTTCAGGGACTTGCTCTGTGTATCCTTTTTTTGATAGCACTTGGAAAAGAATAACACCAAGTAGAGGTGCAGTGGCCTAAAACCACAACAGTAACATCACCTTATGAAAAAAATTAAAACCCACTTAAAACTGCCACTACGAACCAAAAACCCAACTCTCGCCATCAAAAGTCTCTTCTAAAATTTTTAAATTCTACAGAGCTATGTAAGTTTAAACAAATCACTGATATTACAGAATATGTTTTCTTTCAAATGATAATATTGAATGCAGTGATTTTTTTTTAATTACATACTATTTGAGATGAAGTCACTGATTTAAACTTTTAGAAATGATAAACAATTTGCATATAACAATTAACAGAGCATAAAAATAAGAAATTTATATGGGGATATTGTTTCTATTTTCCAAGCTTTTCTCAAGAAGAAGGTATTTTACATAATGAAGCTTGGATTTTTTTTTCAGAAAGTAAGATACAGCTTTGGTACAGAATTGTCCTTTGTAGAGATCTCACATTTCCACATTGTTTTTAAAAAGTGTACATGTTGGCTAGGATGGGAACAGGAGACTGTAGGCAAAAGCTTTGCAAAACTTGAAGAAATTGTACATTTTTGTCCGGCTTATTAAATCTGTTTGTTCCTGTCCTGCGTCGTGGCATCAAATTTACTGCTTGGACCTTTTGGTTGTGCTGTTCATGCTTTCTCCAGTCCTTCAGTTCCACCAGTTCACCTGGTGCCGTTTTGTCTTTGCCCTACAGGATAAGCCCAATCTGCATGCTTAGGGCAGTTTTTTTGGTCCTTAAGAGCTGACTGCAATTAGTGGAGAGCTCTGCTGTGGCACATTAGGCTGGAAGCTGCAGGGCTCTTTGGTTTAAGTGTATATTTCAATGGCTGTTTGATCTCATAGAATCATAGAATCACCAGGTTGGAAAAGACCCACCGGATCATCGAGTCCAACCACTCCTATCAAACACTAAACCATGGCCCTCAGCACCTCGTCCACCCATCCCTTAAATACCTCCAGGGAAGGTGACTCAACCCCCTCCCTGGGCAGCCTCTGCCAGTGCCCAATGACCCTTTCTGTGAAAAATTTTTTCCTAATGTCCAGCCTAAACCTCCCCTGGTGGAGCTTGAGGGCATTGCCCCTTGTCCTGTCCCCTGTCACTTGGAAGAAGAGGCCAGCACCCTCCTCTCCACAACCTCCTTTCAGGTAGTTGTAGAGAGCAACGAGGTCTCCCTTCAGCCTCCTCTTCTCCAGGCTAAACAACCCCAGCTCTCTCAGCTGCTCCTCATAAGGCTTGTTCTCCAGCCCCTTCACCAGCTTTGTTGCTCTTCTCTGGACGCGCTCCAGAGCCTCAACATCCTTCTTGGGCCCTCAGCTATAAGAAAATAAGGGTATGGGGCCAGGCAGGTGGGAAGGAGTCTGCTGGCTATTGTGAAGGCACCAGCCAAATGAATGAGAAAGCCAGGTATGCTCCCAGGAGGCTTACATCTTCTGTACTGCAGCCCATGCTCCTGGTAGAAGTTTCTAGATATACGCACACCAGAAAAATCTGCAGACCCTTGACTTACAGGGTTATTTTTATTTGGATAATATTGTAACCTTCACTAACTCTGGCAAATCTCGCTTGAGCTGCCTCATTTCAGAGCAGCTGAGAAATAGTTGTATCCAAATCCCATGTACTGTTGTATGTGGCACTGGGATCCCTCTGGCGATGTGCCTGTCGGCAGCTGCTGCCTGTTAATGTATGTGCCTCTGTGTTGTTCTGTATGCCTCACATGTCAGGTTGTGCCCTCAGTCAGAGTTTGGAGGCAGTGTGCTCTGCTTCTGTTTCAATGCAGTTTTTCCGAGCTGTGATCGTCTGTCCTCCAGTAAATTTACTGAAACATTCCCATGTTTCTCTGGCTCGTTAATTCCTCCTGCGTTAAAGCTGTGAAACACCTTGCTGCAAACAGTTTTAAATTGTAGCCTTAATAAAAACTAAACAACGAAACTTATATTGCCATAAAATCCTACTTTATCTGTTTGAGCATAGCCTTATGTCCAAGTTCAACAATTCAGTCTTGCCTCTCCTCTCCATCCCATTAGAAATAATAAATCCAGAATGACACTGTGTTCAAGGTGATACTCCTGTGAGAAAGCTGCTAATAGCATCCCTGTGCTGTGTTTTTTCTTAGAACTGTCCTGCAGTGCTTGGTGTCTTTTTTAACCTTGGAAATCACAGACCTTTCTTTTCCGTGACCTCTGAAGGAAACCAGTACGAAGACTTCCCTTAAGACTTGAGGCAGACAAATCTTACTGCTCTCTCTGTTTCCTGACCCAGCTCTTCTCTCCCATACTACCCAGTTCCTCTGTATTAGGAAAAAAAATTTCACAGAAAGGGTCATTGGGCACTGGAACAGGCTGCCCAGGGAGATGGTTGAGTCACCTTCCCTGGAGGTGTTTAAGGGATGGGTGGACGAGGTGCTGAGGGGCATGGTTTAGTATTTGATAGGAGTGGTTGGACTCAATGATCTGATGAGTCTTTTCCAACCTGGTGATTCTATGATTGACATCACCTCTCCTGCCTTCTGTGCCCTTAATATCTTTATTGGCAGAGTGGCTTTAGTCTCATACAGCATGTAATTGGTGAGCTATTGGGTAGCTGATTTGGACAGGGAATATGCTTCTTGTGACATGCTAACTAACGTGGAGAAGGGAGAACAATCGCTGATCCCAGGGAGTCATGGAGACTACTGACAGAGGTATTTGAGACTGCATGCCAGATTCTTTCTGTAGGATTTGCATAGTGTTAAATTGATTTAAATACTTGCACAGTATAAAAGCATTTCAATTACATCAGATATTTCCGCAGACCTGTCTGCTGCCTTCTAAGAATAATAGAGAACAAAAGGGGAAACAAGTTGGGCTGGGACAGGTTTGGGTTATAGCAGAGTGAAACAGAAATAACTGTAATCAAGAGACTTATATAGGGTTGGAATTAATGCTTCTGTCTGTTACCATTGCTGCTATTTTGTTCCTGTGGAATGTTTAGGTATTTCTATGCCTCAGCTTACCACCACCCTTTCATAAATTGGTCTCTATGGACTTTATAATTTTCCTATAAATAGCAGTATTCAAGCAAAATTAATACTGTGGTTCTCGTGAAGCTAATTTATAGTAGGCTGAAGGGAAGTTGAAACTTTTTTTATTTTGATAGTAACTGGAAATTTGGATTGTGTGTCAAATATTGTGGAAAGCAAAGATATTGTTGACACTCCTGGGGTATATGCAGCATCTAAGTCAGCATCTTTTAATTTTCAGTATGTCTGATAATCAATAAACAACTGTATAATTAGAAAATCTCTCTAATCTCTCTTTACAGTAGTGCATGCTCTGTATATTTTTTTCCAGATCTCTAGATCTTCCAGATGTCTAGTAGTAGACACAGGATGGAATTGAGGATAAGTTTCTGAGCAAGTCAGATAGAGAAGAAATAGCTCCCTACCTCCTGACTAGATTGGTAAATAACAGTTGAACTTCTTCAGTTAACAGTATGAGGAGAGAATAAAGAGGGTGAAAAGCACCCTATGGATACAGAGCATTGTCTTATGCCAGTGTCCTCTGTGTAGAGGATTATGGTGAATTGTACTCATGCTTTGAGGACTCCTACATTTTCATCTTCATTTCATGCCCCAGTTGATCATACGTTTAGTCTATTTTGAATACTCTGCCTGATTCCATTTTAGCGTTGCTGTGTTCACAGTGACAAGCTTCATCCAGGCATGCTCTGGAAAGGCTGTTGTAGGGGCTATGCTGACAAACTTGCCTAATTCTTCTTGCGAAATACTTGGATCTAGCTGGCTGGTGCCTTCGAGGCCTTCATTTTTAGGAATATTAAATTTAACCACAAATGAAAATAATAAAAAAGCCAAGAATGTTAGAGGAGAACTTGATGTTCCTTCTTCTCCCTGTCATTAATTCTTGGTTGTTCAGTAAACACTGTACTATCTAATATACCCATTCTTTCTGAGGATGCTGTCTTCCTGCAAAGAAACGTAGTGTGATGGCTAGACGATTAGAAGGGGATCCGAGAATGTGGGTTCAGCCACATCCTCTTCCACAGTTTCATTACACCATCTAGACCGTCACATCTGCATCCCTAAGTTTGTGCTTTGCAAGCTGTCAATTAAAGGAAATATTAGTAACTCCCTTTTGAGATTTATGTGAAGAGCCTTTTAGGTTGACTTGGCATACCTGTCATAAGGACTTAGAGTTTTTTGTTTCTGTTTGGGTCTCTGATATGAACTTGTATCTATGATGATATCTGCTTCATAGACCAACTTTCAATATCACACTGATATCTGATGATCCATCTTTACAAACAACGTTCTTAAGCATGGCCCAGTGGATGACTTGCTCACAATCATGTCGTTGAACTAGAATGTAGGTTTCCATTACTGGACTGCTTGTATTCTGGCTGAGTATGGAAATATTGCTCAGTATCTTCAAAACTCATTCATTAGAAAAAAGTCCTATTCCAGGGCCTTCCAAACTGGGAAAGGATCTTTTTCTAGCGAATGAGATCTAGAGACAGGGACACCTGTAAGTAGCCTTCTAAATTATATCCTTTCCCTAGTAAACTAAGGTCTGGTTCTGCACATGTGACTGAGTTGTGCCATGTTGGTGGCATGCAGAAAACTTTTATTGTACTAAAACACATACCCAGGAACCAGTGGAGCAGAGGAGAGGTCTGCCAGTGTCTAATTACATGCTAAAGTGTGTTTAAAGGGTATAATCTTACATAGTTTTATATATGGGGAGAACCTAGCAGGAAATTGCTGCTTGTCTCCATCTGTCTTGTATTATTTTTAAGATATTGAAAACTGTTTAGAAACAGAGAAGTATATGCTCTAGAAAAAAATAAATTGGAAGAATCCATTTGTATGAAGTGTGTGGGGTCAGGTTGTTTTGTTTTGGCTTTTTTTTTTAAAAAACTAAAGTCAATGAGCAACTTTGAAAATGTAAAGTGACCACCTTCCAGGAGAGCTACTTTTATATGTGTGTGTGATGTTGCATAAGCACTGTGGTATTTCTGGCACCTGCACAAAAGTAGTGTGGTTCCCTTATTCTTCATTACATTGACAAAAACAGTTCTGATGATTTCAATCAGACCAGCTAGTGCAACATTCATGATGCTGATTTTCCTGCTATTGAATATAAATGTGTCAGCAAGATGATACCTGGCAGCGGTCTTGCTGTTGGCTCCATAAAGCAGTATTCCAGAAAGCAGAGAGCAGGGGATCCTTGACCACATGAGGAGAAACCATCTGCCAGGCTACATTAATGACCGTTGTAAAAATAATTTTTTAGATCTGTATTGCAGAGGCTTTGACCATCTCATCTACAAGAGCTGGGGAGGAAGCTGGCTTCACGTTTACATGAGTCTCTGTGCCTGCTCTCTGGAGTCTGTGATGAACCGTTATACAGTCTGGTGCAGAGTGCTCATAGACTAGGAAGCCTCTTAGCATGCCCTTTTTGTCTTGCTGATAAATGACTGTTCTCAATTGCTTTGTAAAAAATGATCATTACAGCAGACTTCAAAAATGGCAAGGAGGAGTTGCCTGTTGACAGGAGGCTTTTAGCTGCCAAAGACCTTTAGGGCTGAGCTTTTTTTAAGGTCTTTATGCTATTTGGTTGTGGTCTGGACTTAACTTTCTCAGGAGAGTATCGGTGGGTGCAAATTGTTCTCCACTGTATTGAAGATCAGTGGTGAATGCATAGTGATCTCATCCAAAGTCAAAGGAAGATCACATGCAGTACCTAGTATAGTGCATGAAGTGCAAAGTAGAGAAATGGTTTTTTTTTACTTGCATGGGGCACTTAGATCCTTATTTTGGAGATGGTGATGAATTTCCCTTTCTACTCACTGTAATACTGGGCTGAACTGATTGAACATAGTTTTCTTTTTGCCTGGTAAAAACCTGTTATAGTCCTTGGTGGTTACTTCTTGACCAGAGGAACATGGAGAGAAGTCAGGTGGGAAGAGGCATAGTCCCTAGGGGTCCCTTTCACTTGATGGTGCTCCAGTTCCTGCCTTCGTACCAAGAAAGAGATCCAAACCACCCCAATTCCTGCCTTCTAGACAAAGTTTGACTTTGAAAAGTCAGTGTGTTTTGGCTTGTGTAAGATGTGTCTAGGGAATCTTTTTTATGCTCTGATTAGAGCGAAATACTCTCTGAGCACCTGGCTATTGTAGCTGTACAGGTGCTTGAGTAGCTTCATACTAGACTGTTCCGTTCAAAAGAACGGCTTGAGTGATGGAAGATCAATAGGATTATTAATTTGTCTTTCAGAGGTTTTTCTGAACAAATTTTCTTTGCATTAGCCTTCTTAAAAAGATGGATCAGAAGGAGTTTTTATGCCTAGGCTTCTGCTGTCAGGTTGATGAAAACTTGAAGTGTTTCCCTACCCCCTTGCCCTCCAGCTCTTGACTCTCCCACTCTGAAGTTGCCCAGGAAGGGCTCTTCTATTCTTGATTCAGAAGCTTCCTTAGGAGGGATTGAGACTGTGAGCAAAGAAAATCATATAGATAATTTGGAAGGGAGGGAGTTAGGGGATTGCTTTTGCTCAGAAGGGGAAAAATACATTGTTCTTGCTGTGCTCATTGATTTCATTAGAAGTCTCATCTACAAGAAGGTGATTTGGATACGTAGTTGCGGAGATTATGCCTGTGGACTTTTTTCTTTATTTCTTTTTTTTTTCTTTATTTTTTTTAAGGTACTAGCCCGTCCTGTCCCTAGTTTTCAAAATTAACTAAACATTTGTCATTCAAGTGCTGACTGGTATGGTGGGCCAGTTCTCATTTAATATTGTTATTGATGATCTAGACAAGGGGATTGAGTGAACGGTCAATAAATTTGCAGATGACACCAAGCTTGGGAGTTGGAGTACTGACCTGCTTGAGGGAATGAAGGCTCTGCAGAAGGATCTGGACAGGCTGGATCAATGGGCCGAGGCCAGCCGTGTAAGGTTCAACAAGACCAAGTGCTGGATTCTGCTTTTTGATCACAACAACCCCATGCAACACTCTAGGCTTTGGGAAAAGTGGCTGGAAAGCTGCCTGATGGAAAAGGACCCTGGGGGGTGTTGGTTGACAGACAGCTGAATATGAGCCAGCAGTGTGCCCAGGTGGCCAAGAAAGGCAGCAGCATCCTGACTTGTATCAGAAATGATATGGCCAGCAGGACCAGGGAAGTGATTGTGCCCCTATACTTCAGTTTGGGGCCCCTCACTACAAGAAAGACGTTGGAGGTAGTGGAGCATGTCCAGAGAAGGGCAACAACACTGGTGAAGGGTCTGAAGCACAAGTCTTACGAGGAGCGACTGAGGGAACTGAGGCTGTTTAGTCTTGAGAAGAGAAAGCTGAGGGGGACCTTATAGCTCTCTATAACTATCTGAAAGTAGGTTGTAGTGAGTTGGTTGCTGGATCTTTTTCACAATTAACAAGTGAAAAGACAGGAGGAAATGGCCTCAAGTTGCACAGAGGAGATTTTGACTGGATATTGGGAAAAATTTCTTTACTAAAAGGGTTATCAGGCACTGGAACAGTCTGCCCAGGGAAGTGGTTGAGTCACCATCCCGGGAGGTATTGAAAAGACCTGTAGACGTGGCACTTGGGGACATGGCTTAGTGGTGGACTTGGCAGTGTTAGATTTGTGGTTGAACTTGATCTTAAAAGCCTTTTCCAGCCTAAACGATTCTGTGATTCTATAGCATCCTGTGGTGTAGGTATTTGGAAGGTGAAGCAGTGGTGGGCTTCTGAAGGCGAAACAGGGAACCTGAGTGCTCAATAAGATGCATTGAGGTGTGCAGTGAATCGAAATGCAACAGAGAAGATCTGTCCCCACTTCCCCTTGCTGTCTTCCTCATCCCTCCTAACCACTGCAGGCATCTCTTTCAGATTTAAAGATGAACAATTTTGAGATGAGTGTTTATTCAAGATCCAACTTGCTTATACTTTTCCTTTTGGAAGGAGATGTCCATCATAAGACGCTGTCACAGTCCAAGACAACAAAAAGGAACTTTAAAGTCTGAATCTAATGCAAATTCATATCTAAACTTGTGTCTGTCTTTACATCTCGGGAAATGTCTGTCTGTTGTTACAAGTGGTCATCTTCATGTTTCTGTGGGAAACAAAAATCTGAACAGTGAGTTTTTTCAATTGTTAATAATTTTTTCTAATAAGAATTTTTTCTTAATATTAAAAAAGATTATAAGAGTTTTAATGCTTCGTAATAAAATCGATTCAATGAGTCAGAGTCTCTCTTATCCTATAGTGCCGTAATATTTGCAGCAGATACTGTATCAGCTTCCTGTTAAAATATGAAAAAAATAGTTACCTCTTTTGGCAATGTTACAAGAAACTCTGTTCTCTTCTGTACATAGGCTTCTCAAGAAAAGTTTTCTGTTTTGGTTTTTTTTTTTTAAAATTTCTGAAATTTCTGAATTATATCCAGAGGTATTTGATAGGGAACATGAAATTATTACTTGGTCTCTTTGATTTCAAGTTTCATTGCTGGCCTTCTGCCAGTAACAGGGCTGATCCAGAGTGTGACTGAATGCCAAGCCTGGAATGCAAACAAAGGGGGAACTGCAAAAAGTCCTTGTTTCTTCTTGTTTGCTTTTATTATGTCAAAGATTAGAAAGAGGAAAACATAGACATTGTCTGGGTCAAGCTAAACTGTAGCCCAAGGACAGAGCCTTTTTAAAATGTTGGGAAGCCTAAATATCCTCCAGATGGTTGCCTGGGTTGTTGGAGTCTGCTGTTGGATACCAGTGTTTGGTAAATCCACGAAAGGAAAGTGTAGAGTTGTTTTGTTAGAATGATTAGAGAAGATTTGAACATTCAAAGTTGAAATGTTCTGTGTTGAAAGCTATTTCTTGACTTCAGTGTATTTCATTCTGCAACTCCTCCATTTTCAAGTTCATATTGATAGTGGCTCATATCCTGTCAAGATTCTTAGACACAAACTATTCATTTTCGTACAGATCTATATTTCTTTTTTCACAGAAGGGGTCATTGGGCACTGGAACAGGCTACCCAGGAGGTGGTTGAGTCACCTTCCCTGGAGGTGTTTAAGGCATGGGTGGACGAGGTGCTAAGGGGCATGGTTTAGTGTTTGATAGGAATGGTTGGACTCGATGATCTGGTGGGTCTCTTCCAACCTGGTTAGTCTATGATTCTATGATTCTGGTAGTGGAGCCATTCTTTGCCATGGGAAGAGTGCTGCTACCTAGGCTACTTCAAGAGTTTTTCAGCCCGTTAAGTGATCTTCACAGTTACGTATTCAGTAAACTGTAATGCCTGAGTGTGCAGCGATTCCTAGTAAAGAACCACAGTTTATGAAAGGTTTCATGTTGGCTTCCGTAATTGTTCCTTTGAAGCTAACAAAATTGATTTTTCTTATTGTGATTTCCTGTTGTGGGGAATTGGTGTAAAGCTGTGGATTTTAAAATAATTTAAGTAGCTTCCTGTACATAGATATTGGAACTCTTTACTTTGCATGTGCTGATGATGAACTGGTGTGAGGGATGGGATACTGGGAAAGTATCAGAATAAATTTTTCCCAGCAAGGGTGGTTGGTCCCTGGCAGAGGCTGCCCAGGGAGGGGGTTGAGTCACCTTCCCTGGAGGGGTTTAAGGGATGGGTGGATGAGGTGCTGAGGGACATGGGTTAGTGATTGATGGGAATGGTTGGACTTGATGATCCGGTGGGTCTTTTCCAACCTGGTGATTCTATGATTCTATGATATATACTCAAGGGGAGGCTGGATCATTAGTTTTGGAGATCCTGATGCTACTCGATGGTTCTGGTTTTGAATGCAGAGTTAATGCTTTGTGATGGAAATCCAAGCATGACATAATATGATGAAAAGCGATGGAGAGTTATAAGGACTTGAGTGCATTTTGATGCTTCTGTCCCCTAAAAAGCGCCAGCTGCGTTCAAATAGAGATGCCCTAGACAAACACATTGATCTTGTTCTGCATTGACAGACTGATCTGATTCGAAGGGGAGGCTGTTTCTGGACTCAGATAAATTAAGATCTGTAGCCTGAGCTCAGATTAGCTCTGGGAGACACTTACTGCAGGTTCCAGTCCTTTCCTTTACTCAGACAATGCAGGTATTCGCTGCCTTGCTGTCAGTCTCCAAGTTTTGCCATTCCTGTGCCAGAGGGCTGTCCAAGGACCTAAGCCTGTAAATGGAGAAGAACTGGAGGGTAGGACCTGAAATAGGTTTGATGCTGAGAAATGTCTGTGTTTTATAAAGTAAGCTCATGTTCAGACTCCTGTGCGTGTATGGAGGGGCAGTGACCTTACACCCAGTGCAGTGCAGTTATTGACATTAGAGGAGTTCATTAAAGTCCTCCAGACTCCAAATGGCTTCTGGAAAACAACCCCTACCTCCTTCGTCTTCATTGGATTTTTCATGTTTGCCTTACAGAGCTTTTTGGAGGCTTTTGAAGGCAACAGGATGAGAAGTCAGTCACTGGAAAGTCAGCTAAGATGCTCACTTCTGCTGACAGGTTGCCTGGTGTAGAATGGCCTCCGGATCATGCCCTAATTCCTGTTAAATTTTGTTATGCTGTTTAAAGCTTACTGCTTGGATGATCTTTTAATATGGTTTAGGGCTATTATCATTATAAATAAAGCACTGTGAAATTCCTTACAGAAAGCATAAAAAAAGCAAGTCTCCCTCTGGAAATACTTAGAGTAACATGAGCCAAGATAACAAGACCTAACACCTTATTTGGGGAAGTAAGAATATTACTTAGTGCTGTAGTGAGCATCAAGAAGATTTGGGAAGATGCATAAGGAGCTAGGAGAGGGAAAAATCATCCCCTCCTAGGAGGAGAATGAAGGGAATGGAAGCCACAGGCAGGGTGAATGTATGTGTGAGGGGATGGAGTAGTATGCACAGAGTAGGGGCTGGGTGAGGATGGAAGTCTGGGGAGCTTGTATTCAAGTTGGAACCAGAAACTGGTTGAGGCAGTGGGATGGTCATTACAGCGTGAAAGGCAGAGCTAGTACACATCAGAAATACCGTAGTACATTTACTGTCAGATCTCTGCTGAGGTCACGTTTTGGAGCTGTGGCTTGTTCGGTCTGCTTACTGTGCGTACTTACCCACCTCCCCACCCCTGAGTACTGGCTGTCTGTAATGTGCTTATCCTCTAATGGCTCCCTATCTTCTAAGCTGAGTCATAGATGGTCTAAAAGACCTTTCTTGTTATGCTTTAGATATGCTGAGATTCTTGAGTGCAGTTTTATGATCAGAACTTTTAAGCCAGTGCCTTAATTGTTGGATCATTCTTGCTCCACAAAGTGTCTTTTTGCTGCTGCGTAGAAGGACACGCATGCATAGGCACACGTAGGGGTTTAAGATGCATTAGGTAACAAGTTACTCTCTTGAAAAACAAAACAACCCAAACGTCTTCTGTGTTTAAAAGCTGACTGCTCTGCTTGAGACTCTGGAAGTACTGGGGGCAGGAGACTCAAGGGTGAAGCACCTGGGTCTGACAGTCTTGATGTCTGTCTTGTGCGAAAGGCTCTGTCCCTGACTTTTCCCAAGTGGCTGCAAGGTTGAACACGTATTTGGGAAATTCATTCTTTGTGTTCTGCAGGGATTATTAAATACGTCAGCCACGAAGGGTGCCTCTTGCCCTGTGAAGGAAAGCTACTTGTGTGCTGTGGGTGATGCAGTGGATTCCTTAAACCCCACTGCTGGATCCTCTTAGCCTCAAAAGGATAATCCCCTTTTAGCAAGTCATCAGTTCAGACTGTAGTCTGCTGAAAGCTAGGAGTGGGAGAAGGTAGTCTGCTTCCCCAGTCAGTGTTTGGAGTGAAATCGGTTGTCGGGAACAAATGATGCCATTCTTTTCTCTCCAACTCAGTATCTATCTAAGTGCATCTCCTGAGGCAACCTCATCATGCTCCTGAATATCTTTTGGAGTATGCTTTGTTCTCTGAAGTCACCAACTTAAGGAAGTAGGACTTGATGGAAGTCCACTACTTGCAGGAGCATTTACCATGCATTTACATGAATAGATTTAAAGAAATAGGTGGAAACATAAAGATGGCTTTGTGAAGTTGGGTACAACAGAGGCAGATGCTAACTTTGGGAACGTTTGTCTGATTTTGGATAGAGTAAGAGTAAGATGGATGCTTGTTTGTCCCACTGACTTTATGGGACCAGGCTGGGGCAGCGATGAAAGAACTTAGTCTCTGTCTGGAGAAACAGAATGAAGTTTTGTTGGGTTTGCAATGCCTGTCAGGTGTGTATCTATTCATGGCCAAGATGCAGTCGGTGCAGACGTGGCCTCAGGGAATGAGAAATTTAGTTCCCAAGATGAAAATCTATGTGACTATTATCTTTACTTTGTTCTTGTAGTCAGGAGAGGAGAATATCAAGAGAGTATCAAGAGAAGCATCAAGATAGATGCTTTAAAAATTCTATGAAAACACAGTGAAGCACCAATCTCTTCAGCTCTGCCAAAAAAAATTCCACCCCTTATCGTCCAGCTCTTAACGCTGTTGTCAGCCCAGTTAGAGGACAGCAATAATAACAACGTTAAAGAACCCAGATGTAGTTTTGAGCTTAGTTCAGGGAGTTGATGTTCACATGCAATAATTCAATGCAAGGCTGACCCTAGAAGAGCAGTGTGTGATCTTCCTTCTTCTAATTGCTTTTCTCAGCCCTGCTCACAGCTGTTCCTGTGGCACTTTGCCACTGGCTCCCTTCTGAGTTGATCATGTTGCATGCAGCACAGGTTTCATTGCTGGTGGTGCATCCACAGGAAGGATTTGCCATCCTAAAAAAGTCAGCTGTCTTGGTTGTGTCTGTTTCAAATGTGCCTAGACTGTCTGGTGACTTTCTGCATTACCAATGTCTGTTTGCCTCCCCTTGAAGAGAGGTTGGGTATGAAGGGTTTTAACATTGTCTATTCTCTTCCCCATCTCATTATTTTTCCACACTCTTCAGCCAGCCTAATATTTGGGGTTTTCTCCTATGTATTTGTTTTGCAGGAGTATATTGATGCTCATCCAGAAACCATTATCCTGGACCCCCTTCCTGCTATTCGTACACTTCTGGACCGATCCAAGTCTTATGAGTTAATTCGGCAAATAGAGGCATACATGCAAGGTAGGTCAATACCCGCTCTGCGTGAAAGTTTTTATTGTGACTAAGGAAGGAAGCAGCTGACTTCTGGAGGATGAGGTTTGAAATAGTGGGTTTGGACCCCTTGCATTTGTCTCTCTGTGGAAGCACAAACACTGATGTGTTCCTGTGTCACATGATTGCCCTCTGGAATCCTGTGTTCTTCTTTTTTCCATGTATACAAAGGAGGATGGCATCTGGTTAAAAACATAGTGTGGGTTTAACAGGGAGCATATTTACTACAGTGAGCACTTGGAGAGATCTTCTGGAAAACACTGTCTTTTGTGTGTGCTGGTAGATTGAGATGGCTGTTCAAACTTAGCTTGTCATAAGAATCCTGGGGCTTGAATTTGGGGAAGATTTATGGAAGAAGAAGAACTGGTTTTGGAAAGGGCTGAAAGAAATTAAATTGTAAGTAGAGCTTAGGTCCTTGAGAAGCACTGGAAACCTATTGCACAAGTTAGTTGATAGGAGGATCATAAATGCACTTCTTGTGTTGGCTAGGCAGCATAGACCACTGCCTTAATTGGCATAATTTGAGTTGTATTTCCATGTTGTATTTCCATGTTTAGAAGAAATACCTTTTCAACGTGAATAATCATAGAATCGTGGAATGGTTTGAGTTGGAAGGGACTTTAAAGATCATCCAGTTCCAACCTCCCTGCCATGGGTAAAAATAAGACTAATAATTCACAACACTCTCCCTTGTCCTTTTGGAATCTCTTTGGATTCTTCTCCTTTTAGTTTAAAAGGATTTTTTTTGAGTGGTTATTGCTGTTTGTGAGTGGGAGAGGGGTGCTGAGGAAAGCCTATACTCTTAAGAAAGTGGTTAGGATTTTGTTCTAGCAACAGAGAGATGATTCAATAGGGTTTGTTTTTTTTTTATGTTACCATCAGTCTTAGAATTGTTATTTCTATGGGAACAATATATTCAGAAGAGAATTCAGTTTTTGTAAGTAACTTGCTTATATTTCAGCCTCCTCTGAGCAAACTGATGAGGAAAGGAAATAAATGCTTAAGGAGGGGAAAAAAAAAAGTAGGCTTGTATTCAGTTAAAACTGATATGTAAAAGAGAAGCTGTTAATACAGTAGAGGAACGAGGTTAGGAAAAGCTTTTCCTCTTCTCACTGGCCACTGCAGTATTAGGTAACCATATTTCCCCTGTCCTTGTCCCTGTTTCCTCCCCCTCACACTCCATCCCCCATCTCATCTTATTTCTGTCTCATCATCAGAAGTATCGTGACAGAGGCCTTCAACCAACTTTGTATTTAGCAGGGGAAATCTCAGGAGAGTTGAGCAATTGACCAACTTTTCATTCTGGCCTAAGTAGATCAGACTTTTCATTCCTGCACATAGCGATCTGTTGAGAAAAGTCACATCCCTCTAGATAATTTTGTAGGTTTTTCCTCCCTCCTTGTGTTCTGCTAAATTGTGTTTTCTACTTTGCAGCTGTCATGTCATATGCCAAGGCCATGAGCACTTAGAAAACTCAAAACAAGAAGCAATACATCTGTGCATAGCATGAGGTTTTAGGAGCCACATCCTTTTTGGTTTGGAATTTCAAAATGGAAGTCACTACCAAGACAGTAATACCCTGGTTTTTAGCTGTAATTAGAGGGCACAATTTGTCACAGGATACAAAATTGATGTGATGGGTTCAGTTCAGTGCAATGGATTATCTCTTCCAAAGGAATGCCATAAACTTTGGAGGGTTGGGTATGTGTGTAAGGAGAAATCTTCTGTTGTTGAAGGTCTTTCAAAAGAAAATTGCTTGTTTACAGACTGGTTTTAGATTCATGTGATCGTGACCTCTATCTCAATTATGTTTTAAAGTAACTATAAATTAAATATGATCTTTATCGTCTTCAGTTTACACTTCATTTCAACTCTGTAGACCTTGCAAGAACTATATGACTAAAGATTTGCACCAGTTGGGTTAGAGGGAGGATGACCAGTTTGTAAAGTGTTGAATCCTCCTCTCTCTGTGTTGTCTGCAGTCTTGAAAATGGCAGATGTTACTGAGGTGACTGTGTTCTGCAGCAGTAGGACCTCGTGTTTTATAAACAGCTTGAATTTAAAATGTATTTATCTTTCAGATGTCCAAGTTAATTCTTTGCCTGTCCTTTTGATGGTGAATCCTCCACGGTTCCTGAAAAAAGGAATCCATATTTGAAGTGTCTAAAACAGGGCAGCTGGACATCACTAGGCTTTCTGAAAGTCCAATAGCTTACTCTGGGTCAAGTGTCTGAGTGATAAGTACTTTGTTCCAGCCTCCTGAGAATGGATTGTAAAGATGCTTTGTGGCAGGCATGCTGCCTTTGCTGCACAGCCTTTGGCCAGTAAAGGAACTGAGTAGGAGGAGAACAAGTAACTAGACAAGAAGTGTACATGTAGTCTGAGGGAATGGATGGGGTTGAACTGGGACTTTGTATGTCGTAGACTGGCACTGTAACCACTCTATCCTTGTGGAAATACAATGTTCACAGGTTTTCAGAATCACTGAAGTTGGAGGACGTGTCTTGAGATCACGGAGTCCAACTCCCTGCTCAAAGCAGTATCCTGTAGAGCAGGTTCCCACAGATTGAGACTGCAAGACCTCTCTGGGTAACTTGTTCCAGGATTCACCTTGAACCTGGTGTGCCAGCACGCAACTAGCAGTTGCTTAGGTGACTTGCAGGGATTATTTTCTTCAGTGTTGTCTTCCTTGGAAGGAAGTGGAACTCTCTTCTGAAGATAAAAAAAAGCCTTAAGAGATATTTTAGAATTGATTCAAATGGATTCTGTTTTGGAAGCAATAGTCTAGCAAGGGCTGTAACTTCCTCTTCTTCCTGTTCTCTGTTATTTTGAGTGCACGCTCTAAAAGAGCTAGTCGTGCTGAAACCTTCAGGTTCTGAGTCTTTTTAAAAATATTTGGAAAAATAAAGATTGCATTCCCAACTTGTCCTGCATAGCTGGCAAGTCTATCTTGAAATAAATCACTGATTGTATTTTTTTTGGTATAGCAGTTGAGTTCTCTCAGCAGGTATATTGCTTTGTTTACTTACCTGTTAGGAATTGCTTCTGATGTACGAGTGCTCTGCATCACGTTCTGTAATGTTTGGTGGAAGATTAGGAGTACTATTTAATGGAAATTTAATTTTTAGCAGAGTTGGAGCCGTGTCAGCCTTTTTTAAGCTTTAACCTCATGAAAAATAACTCAGTTCTCTGATGCCATGTTGAAAAGCTGTTATCCAACAGCCTTGGAATTCAAAATTGACTTTTAAATTCTGCTTAAGATAGTAAAAGGTAATCACTGTGACTAGGCACTAACTAACCTTTTTACATTACATTTTTAGTTTTAAGATTAAAAGCTTTTAAAATTCCCTACATATCTCACAATCTAAACTGAAGGAATTTAAACCAAAACTGAGGTAAATGTGCCACTAACTCAGTGCTCTACCTAGTTAGTGTTCCCATCTGCTACACAACTTTCTTTTTCTGCCTCAAGTAACTTAGCGGTTTTGTTAATAATGTTCGAACTTCAGATACTGCACACTTTAGAGTCAATTTGTTTAACCACTTCCACCCAGCTTTTTCCCATGATTTTAAAAATCTTCTTGGTCTTAGATTCTTGAATTTAACTCCAAAACTAAAATGTCTACAGAAACTATTTTTCTTGGAGTTCCCATAGAAGAGCGAACTCCTGCATGAGCCAAGCCGCAGCTCCTGAATTTCTCTCTTTCCTAACAGTCTTTTTTGAAGTACAAGAACTGTTCCCTTGGAATGCTTTAAACAGTATAAAACACGTTAGTTATGATATTTTCATCCCAGCACATAATCAAAAGAATTTGTTTGATTGTTTTCTATCATATGAGATGCGGTTGCTGTTGTGTGCACTCTTTTCTGATTTTGAGGGATGTTACGGAACAGAACATAGTATCATTGACTTTTCTTTGGATTTCTTTTTATCAGGTTCTGTCTGTCTGTCTCAGAAATGCTCCTTAAACAGCTTCATGTACCTCTTGTGAATAGGAGAGAGGGTCAGTATGATATAACTCGTAAGACACGGGATTTGTGGCAGGGTTTTCTGCTTGGTGCTGGTTCTGACTTGCTGTGACAGCACAGCATATCATCCCCACATGTTTCATTCTTCTCTTAACACTCATCTGCCTTTCTCTTCCCTTTAGATGCCACATTTTTCTGGGCACGAACCTCGTTTCTAGATATACATACACATTACTCTGATGTAGTGAGTCATGCCAAGCAATCTGCGCATGTATTGTTTTAACAGAAATTGTAGATGTGTTCTTGAGCAGTTAACTGGATATGTACAGTTCAGCACCAAAGTAGGTAGTCTGGTTTTATTTTTTGGAATTCATTGAGCATGTACATTGCTGGAGTGCATACTCAGAACGTAATCAGGCCACCCAGTTAAAAGAGCCTGAAAATAGCTGTGTATACATAGCTCTAGGCGTTCACCTTTTGCAAGTTTGGCCTCTGCTGTCTGTGGCCTACTTTTCATTGAAATTTTGGTTGGAGAGGAGGGAGAAGAATAATCACACAGGGCAACTTCAGGTCCCTCTATCTGTATTTGAAGCACCTATTGAAATGCAAGGACAAATTGTTTTAATTGAAAGGCTCTGCATCACCCACCTGAGGCTTACTTGTTTATGGAGGGACATATCAATAAAGCGTCTAAGTCAGAGGGCTGATGTTAACTACTGCAAATAACTGCGCCACTGTTCAAATGAAAGTCTCTCCTGTTGATTGTATGCTCTCTACCCACCAAGAACACACTTAAGCAGATGTCTCATTACCCTGCTCCAAGTGTGGTGCATGTTCACTTAACTGTGTTTTAATTTCTGTCTGAAAAACTAGTGTACATGCATGAAGGGAAGTAGTTGGAGTGACTTTGTCCAAGTGTCTCAGCACACAGCAGTGTTGCACGTGGCAGTGCTCTGTACCCTGTCTGATAGCACTTGGTAGGTCTCAGCCCCGCTCTGTCAAACTGGAAAAACTCTGGGACTTCTGACCCAGGAAGGTGTCACCTGAGATCCTTCTCATAAAAGCTCATTCATTCATTTAGGAGTGGGTTAACAAAGGGACACAGATATGTTGGTGTTAAAATAAACAAGCCCTGTTTTGAAATTTAAAGTAGACAGTTGCTTCCAAAGGACTAATCCTGTCCTGAGAGAGGTGTGAGGAAAAGAGAGTGTGAATCCCCAAAGAGAATCTGGAATCTCCTCTGTACCATTGCTTGCTCTTGTTATGGTAATTTACAAAAGTGTTTTCTAAGGTAAGAATGCTGAAATGTAGCTATTTCATAAACAAAATATGAACAGCCTCTACTCCCCTTCCTGCCTCTCCTTCCACTTCCCAGGTTTTCATTATTTTGAGCTATCAGCTCTTGTCCCAGCATGTGTAGGAGGGAGTGGGGAGCTGGGGGTCCCTGTGGAAGTGGTGGGCACAGTCCTTGTTCTCCCAGGCAGAGTGGCAGACTGCTGGCCTGATGCTTCTGGCCTGGTACGATACATCAGCTCGGTATTGTTCAAGCTGACTCTGCAGTCCAACAGACACGAAGTCTAGAGAATAACAGAAAACATTTTTATTATTTTGTCTCAGTGTGCCAGCCAGAATTCCATGAACCAACAAACAATCCTCATCTTTGATCCTAGTAGTCTTGATGGTCACTGAGCTTTCAAAATAAGCCTCTCTGTAAAGTTCAGATGTTACTTTTGGGTGCACTTAGGTTTAATCTTTAAATCTTGTGTGCTTTTATGGCCAGATATGGAGAATCTGCATTCCACTTTCAGTCTCCTTTGCTTGTCTGAATCTAAAAAGAAACAAGACTGGACCTTTTATCCATTTTTGCATGCCAGTGTTGGAAACTTTTGGTTTATATCTACATGCCTCATTTCAAAGCACTTGTGTTCTTGATAAAGCTGAAAACATGGAAACGTTTATAGCAATTTAAACAAGAGCTTCTATGAACTTTGTGTTCAGAGCATGAGTGGACCTGAAGAATGACCGAATCTGCTTTATGGGGTAAAGATGTAAGCTATGACTATGCTGCGTTGTCATGGGGCGTTCATAAGACATCTCTGGTTTGGGTTTTAAGAAGAGAACACAAATCAGTCCTTGAGCGTTATCGTCTCTAAAATTAGGAAAGGAGGAGCACAGGGATTCTTCTTGTCATGAGGAAGTCTTCACTGGAAAACTGGGTGTTTAAACTTGCAGCAAACTTGTGTTTCAAATTATTCCGATCCTCTTGAGCAGAAATTTCCTTGACTGGCATCCAACAACAGAAGATTATTTTCTCAAGTATCTGAGTGCTAGAAGAAGTAAGGAAGGGGTAATGAAAGATAAATTACTCACAATATCAGTGTAAAATTTAACAGGGAATGTGCTTTGCAGCAAGTGGCTCTTCCCCTGATGTCATAAGATCAGACGTCAAAGAATAAATCTTGAAAAATGGGTCCTTTCATCTGACTTAGAAATCAAATCTCAGCTAGTAGAGCACTATTCCAGTTCTGTCGTTATGTGTTCATGTCACTTTTGCTACAGAAGAAGCTGTTTAAGATGTGTTACAGTAGTCTAGCATGGACAAGAAAAGTAGCGTCTCACTCTTCCTCAGGGAAATACCTAGCAAACATGTGAGAGCCCAGGATAGATCTTTTTTTTCTTTTGATAGGAATGGTTGGACTCGATGATCCGGTGGGTCTCTTCCAACCTGGTTATTCTGTGATTCTATGATCTTCTCCTCATGAAGGACCTTGAGGTTTTATCGAGGTAGCATGGGGTCAGCTGATGGTAAGAGTACCAGAGACATCCATGAAGAGGATGCTTTCCTTTAAAGGACCACTGAAAACACTGTTGGCTCCTACTTTGCTTACCTTCTGGCTTTGTGCAACTGTTAAGACACCTGAAAAGAAAATAATGAGAGCTTGAGTGCCTCTGTGTTCTTTGATGTCAGTAGTTGGTTTTCTCTCATGATTTTTCCAATGGGCTTTCTGTGTGGAAGAGGCTGCAAATCCAAAAGTTGATGAGAGAGGCTTGAGAAGATCTGAGTTTTTTGTATAGTTTATGATTGAGTGGAACTAAACCTCAGTTTGGTCAGCTGTTTGATATGTTCCTAGACAAGGTCAGTTACTTGTCATCATTATTTGATACACTGCACCACTAACATCTTGCTTTTCTTCCTGTTTGGGGTACCTTTGCAACAGTGATTGTAAAGTGCTGTTTTTTTGTTCTTCTGATGTGTAAATGCTGCATAAGGTGTGGAAATAGATCCAAATACATCCATAGGCTGATACGGCTGTATGGAGATGGTCAGCTCTTCTGGAGTGTCAGTAATTGTGGTTCAGGTCACTGTACTGCATTTTTTTAGAGGAAACAAAACTGATTCTGCAGGATAGAGCTTAGCTTCATGAAAATGGAAAGATGCTACACTGAGAAGAAAGACTGGTAGTGTTACAGGAATGTGTTGCACCCTTTCAAACCCTGTTTGGTGGACAAGGTGTACATGGAGCGTGTTTCAGAACTTGTGGCGCTTCCAGGGAAGTATGCAACTTTTTTAGTACTGTACACTGACAGTGAACCACTGCTTGGTAAATTGGGTTGAAGTAGCCTGAATAATAAAATTTCTGTGTCCCAAACAGTGCAGTGTTGCCATGTTGCTCCAGTTTTCTTCATGCCTTCTGCCTATTAGAGTTCTTCAAAGCTGTCAGCCAGAGATTGGATAGCTGGACTCGACTCAGCACGTTGAAATAACTCTGAAAAACAAAATAAATCACTCCTCAGAGGTCAGGTGTTAAATAAACTCAAGTATCATAAAGTGCAAGACAGAGACCAAAGAAAGGGAGATAAATTAACTGCTTTCAATGTGGCAAGTCAGGCATCCCACACTAGTGACACTCCAGTGAAAAGTCTGCATGATGATAGAACTAGTTTACTGCAGTCTCTTGGGCCCATAAAGAATAATATGGGCAACTTGTGCATTGTAAATTTCTATATTCACTGACTGCTCAGGAAAGACCTTGGCGTCACAGTGGGTAGCTCACTGGAAACTTCTGCCCCCTCCACCTCAGTAGTCAAAAGAGAACATGCCAACAGGACCAAACAAAAAGGTTATGCTGGCCAAAAATAGCATTGAAGATACTGAGCATACAGTTGTGGAAATAAAGCGCTTTCTTTCCTCTGAAGACTGTTTTCATTTCTGCTTGCCTGAATTTAAAAATACGCATTAGAAATTAAAGGAATTCTGGAGAAAAGGGACATATTTGGTGCCAAGAGACAGCCACACAAGGAGGAGTGAGATCAACATGGGGCTAGCAGAGGTGGAACCAAACCTGAGCAAACAAAATATGAATAAGTGGAGAAATGTTCCCCTTTTTCCTACCTCATCAGAGTAGAATTCCACTGAATATCTGTGCAGTTGCCATAAAATACCAACTAAAATCACAGCTGAATTGAGAAATGAAGCAAACGTTCATGGCTAAGTTTGAAAGGTTCGCAAACCGTCATGGTTTTGGTTGTATGGTAACAACTGGCAAATATGAGGAAGAAACTCCATTTATGAACTCTGAACTCCATAAGCTAGGATATGTTTGGGACGATGTATATTCTCTTTCCTTAGACTTGAAATTCACTACTAAGTAGCAGAAATGTAGATGACATGGTATCAGCTGAACTGTGGTGTGATTTGGTTTGATGATTCCTGTTTCTCATCTCCTGGGAAGTAGGCATGCATGAAATTGCAGTGATGATTTAAAGTATTTTCTAGTTATACGTAACTTTTAAATCTGATACAAGTAGCATTTTGGCACTTTTACTGTCTTAGAAATAAAGTCTTGGGATTTTATATTAATTATTATGACCACTGTGCACTTTAAATGGGAACTTCCAAATACAGCTTGTCATGTTAAAGCTGTTATTCTTCCAGAAATATGCCTGGACAATGTGATTATGACTACATTTTCTTTGATAGCTCTCTCCTCTGCTATTATTAAAGCCTACACTAGACCCTGTAGAACAAGATGAGGGGGTGTGCATGAGTGGACAGAATGGTGGCACCTCAGGGCAGGGACTTAATTGTACTGAGCACCCATGAAGAAGCTTGTCAGTTCTTGTTCAAGGGTTAAGGAGACTGTCCTCCAGATCATTCTGGTACGTTGTCTGGGACAGGGTGTTGCTTAGCACACTGGTATTTTTCAGCTTCTAGAACTTTTTGTTCCACTTCCACCCTTGCTGTTTGGCAAAATCATGAGTAAGACTGACCAGATGCAAAATTTATTTCCCATGTAAATATGAAAATGATTGAACAGATAGTGTTTCACAGGTCTCGCCCTCCTGCCCGCTCTAGCAAGCCTGCACCACAATCGAAATAGCTGTAGCTTTTCTCCCTTGCTGCAGCTCAGCTGTCAGCTTCTTTCATGTCTGCAGGGGCAAGGAGGGAAGTGGGTGCTCAACTGTTACTGAGCGTGTTAACTCTAGATGCAGCATTAGGATTCCTGCATGAGAGGAGTGTTCATATTCCAGGTCCTTGTTAATCAGCTTGAGGATGCCATGAGAGTGTTTGTGCTGTCTCTGATTGAGTAACAATGTGCAGCCAGGAGTGAAATCTGTCCTGCAGAGATGCAGGGTGTCAGTGTTACAGACATCTACCCACCATGTCTTTACTGACAGCGGGTATATGAATATTCTGAATAAGGTCTTTCTCTTGACCAAAGGACACTAAACATATGGTTCACTAAGATCTTGGTCATGAAGGAAAGTTCAGCTTCACTGAAGCAATTTTTTCACTTTAGGACTGAGAGCTTATTCTATCACACCAGCTTACTTAGTTACTGGTGTGTTGAGAAAAACCCCATCTGTATCAGCAGTAGGAACACTGAATTTGAGCTACATCCATGCTAAATCCTGGTGTGTATTTAGTACGATTAATCTACGTGCAGTATTGTGGGCAAGGCATAGGTTAAAATGGCACTGAGATTTTAGGATCTGTAATGCCAATGCAGTTTCATTTCAGCCAAATTTGCAGGAATACTTAAGTATTTCTAATAGTCCAGTTTGACTTGCATCATCTTATATTTCCAAAGAAACACAGCGGGTAGAGTCCTGGGACCAGGAACCAGCAATTTTTGATCTCTCTTGTTGAGATTCAAAGCCTTAATGGCAGCACTGCTTACTCTCTTGATCTCTAAAATGCCAGCCAAATTTCCCTGCTTCACCAGGGGAACCTTTAGAGGTTTAGTCAGCACTTAGGAAGCCTGTGAGCGTGCACTTTGAACACAAGGCAGGGGTGGGGCGGGTGTAAGTACAATAAGATTTTTGGTCACAAGGCTACTGTAGTGCTGAAAAAATGAATAGAGTAGTTATGAGCCTCCTGTATTGAAGGTCTTTGGGACAGGTTAGATGATAAACAAACATCTCCTCGTATTGCTGTTAGGAGTATTTTGTCTTACTCTAATGCAGTGAGACTGGGGTAGGAAACCTGGTAGCCTTTCCAGGCCAGTGTTTTCTAATGTTGATTCTCCTTCAGAATAAAAAGCATCAGCTAATGACGGCTTGAGCCAGGGAGCTTAACGAAGTTATGCTGAGGTGTTAATAGACGCCTGTCCTGTGCAGGGCCAGCACAGAGGGAGACCGTAATGTGTATGCTTACATGTGCTGGCATAAGAGCTAAGCAGCCCAAGTAGTCTTGATTGGAGCAAAGTCTCTGTAGGTCAGTGCAGCCAGATCTGAATACATTTGTCTGTGCTCCCTTACAAAAATAATTATATTTTAACTGAGTGCAGTCACATTACTTTGGCTATGACTTGGGAGCCAAAGCTGCCTTCATTCTGCTTTCTTGGAATGCCAGGAGAGGAGCTGTGGGATGGCTGCACCTGTTCATGTGGACGTGGTGCAGCCAGAGCAAATACTTTTTCCCTGCTGGAGAAATCCATGGAATGAGTTTGTCACTTGTTTCACAAGGGTGAGGCAATTGAGCGGTGCATTCCTGAATCAACAGACTCCTCTTGCCCTGCAGCATTAGTTAGGCAACCGCACATTAACTCTAAAGCTATAAATTGTGTAATTTACATAAGATATTAGGCAGGGAAGCACAATGGGACAGATGCTGATTGCTGATTTGGGAATCCTGACAAGCATTTGCTACGAGGTAAACTGCAGTTACTTCAGTACTGGGCAATTAGTGTTGGTTTTCTGGAAGGAGAGAAGTATGTCACACCAACTGATTTCTTGTACTGTGTAATCTGCTGATGCTACACTTGCTCTTGGGGATGGTGTTTTAGTTCCTCTTCAAGAAAATATTTAAAAAAACCACAAACCTGCTAGTTTTGGCAGGAAGGCAGGTGCAGTTCGGTAGGGGTGCTCCCACCAGGAAAACCAGCCAGGTCAAATGTGCTTACCTTGTAATTTGCTGCAGGGAAAGGAATTCTCCCGTAAATTCTTTGGCATTGCATATGTCTGTTCTAGGTTGTCGTGCAGGTTTGCCAGATTGCAGATGCATTTTTGTTTGGTTAATTTTTGCTGCTTTCGCAACCCGGAGTCTGGTTTGAGTTTTGGGGGTAAAATCTGTGCTGACCTTTTATTGTAGTTATGAATTTTGATACTGAGTTTTCTTATCAGTTACTTGGCTGTCATTTACACTGCAAAATCCTCAAATATATTTACCTAGATAGCAGAAGAGCTTAGGGATTGCAGAACTCCACATTTGGTAGGTTTCATAGTCATTCTGAATGTTGCGTCTTCCAGCACCTCCTCACAATGTGCTTGTGCCTTCCCATTGGATGAGCTGTTTATAAAACACAGGCAATTCTGTAAGCATGATGCTGCCCTTCAAGGTTCCTGTGGGAAAGCAAACATCCTAGACACTGGACATGATTGTAATTGCTTCTGTTTTTCAGTAGTTTGAAAGAAAATAATGTTAGAAGATATCAGAAAATACCCGTTTCATTTTCATGGGACAAATGCTCATTTATAATGAACCTAAGAGGGATGGTGGAGAGGAAGGAGTTAGCATTTTTAAGATTTCAGAATTTGGAGAAGAAGAAGAAAGTATCTCCTCTTTTCTTCCTCTCCTACTCTTACTCTGTAGCTTGCCAGCCCAGTAGTCCCAGGCAGAAAGGTGACTCGTTCTTATGGACAGCTGTATGAGGTGAGAGTAAAGGAGCTTTGCTTTATGCTTCACTAAAAAAACATCTTGATTCACACCTGTGACAAAAGCGTGAACCCTGTTGCATTCAATTTGGCTTGTCCATTTGTTTTGAACTTAAGATTAGGGAGTTACCGTAGCTATATACAAGTTACATGCAGAAGCAAAACACAAACTGTGCTCATACTGATGGGGGTCTGAGCTTAGAGGAGAGTCCCATGTAGGAGGGTCTGAGGTCTTGTCTGTATTAGGTGTGTTGCTTTTCATCCCTTCCAGTGAATGACAGCTCTAACGTGGATGCTCTTACACAACCTCCTGCATGGGAGGAGGCATGAACTGTACCAGAAGAAAGCACCTTTGTACTCTGTAAAACTACATCTGTGCACGTGTTGGGACAGAGTAACCATTCCAGGTGGTAATTGAACCTCTGGCAGGAACTACTTTGTGGATGCAGCTCTCTGCAAGTGCACACCTGTCCAGAGCCAAGATCATGCAATGCTTTGCCTCTTCCCTCTTGCCTTACTCTTTAGAGTGATTATTTTCATAGATACTGTTGTGAATTAGAATAAAACTTTTGTGAAACAGGCTGAAGATGTGTAACTGGTGTCACCATTTAAGAAGTTAGATAAGCTTTCAAAATGGTTTATGTAATGGAGTATCTGAAACAATAGTGCTACCTGTGCCAAGTACAGGCATACATTGGTCTCTGGAGATGGGCATTGGGTAGAGGAACTTATGTGCTTCATTTGTGAAGGTTTGTCTGCCTGGGACTGGCTTTATGCACCATATACAGCAGCAGTAGTCACCTAAGCTGTTTTTACTGTGTCCTGTTCCCTCCTTGCCCCTTGTTCTTTTAGTGAACTGGATAACAGAATGAATCCATCTTTTAAAACCTGCCCCCACACTCCCAGTCATTATTTTATTTTTACTCTGGGCTGGTTCCTCAGTGTGTTTTCCAGCGTGGTTCCACAAATACTTATCCCAGTACAACACAGGGGCAGGATGCCAGGGCTTGAAAACAGAAACAAGCAGGCAGGAGTGTGTGGTTGTGGGGGCACGGTGTGGAAGAACAAATAAAAGCAGATTACTGCTGATTCCTTCATCATGTTAAACCTCAGCCTGGAAGAAATCACAGAAATGCTGGAGATGCTGAAGGGAAAAAATAGGAATTAGCTGAAACACCTTTAACACGTGGTTCGTATGTGCCTATGAGGCTGCCTCTCTTCTTCAAAACAGAAAACAGAGAGCAAGACAGAGTGATTACATGCACCAAACCCTCTGGGTTTTTATTTTTCCTGCAAGGAAATTGGACTTTCTGTATTCATTCAGTTTCTAGGTTCATCAACATACACAACACAGCAAAGCAGGCTTATCGAGTCCTGGACTGCCTGCTGTAGGCACTTCATTATCCAGCCCATTCCAGAAACCCATGGTGAACCAGTCTGAAGACCAGTCAGGCCTTCCCCCTGGAAGCTCAAGAGGCTGTATACTTAAACAGTTGAGAATCCCATCTAATTACAGGGCAACATTGATTTACTGTCAGTTTTACCCACAAAAAGAAGTACTATCTTATTTCAAAACTACAGGTTTCTGTCTGCATTGGCCATTTCACCTCTTGTCAGAGCCTGAATGTTGGCACAAACAAAACCAGCTCTTATTGAGATAGAACTGGGTTTCAAAGCATAATAGGAATTTACTGGATGAGAATCACATCTAGACATGCACACACTTCTCTGGAGCTGGCAGTGCTTGTCTTATCTTCCCTGATTTACCACAGGAATTTTATCTTTAGGAGAAAAAACAGTCATAGTTCTCTGCCTAATCATAAAGTTGGATTGTTCTTTTTTCTTCTGTTTTAGGAATAGGGAAGAATCCTTAAACAAAATTTATCTCCTAAATAGAAGTATGCCCAATTTTAGGTATATTTTTAAGCATGTAAGTTAGTGAATTCCATCAAATCATTAGTGTTTGTTTAGTTGTAGTGAAAATAAAAGCCTGCCTGGAACTAAAGTATAAAACAAATGCATTTCATATTGAATTTAATGTGTCTAGTCATATGCAGCTGGTTTTGATCCATTTCCCTTCTGTGCTCTCATGCAATCTTTGTTTTTCATTTTATTTTATCCAAGAGAATTTTTTCTAATAACTTTCCATACTTGGTTAGCCTTTATAGGAAAATTCATCTTTCTTTTTGTAAAAGTAGATACACACACACTGAATGCTTTTATTCAGGCT
The DNA here is from genome assembly GCF_032191515.1 of Phaenicophaeus curvirostris. NCBI lineage: Eukaryota > Metazoa > Chordata > Aves > Cuculiformes > Cuculidae > Phaenicophaeus > Phaenicophaeus curvirostris. The sequence goes on along the minus strand of NC_091396.1, from coordinate 52,410,083 downwards.
TATAGGGAAGTTCTTTTGCTTTGAAACCTAAATGTAAGTAGGCTTTGTCTTCTCTGCCCTTTTTATTTAAAAAAAAAATCCCGGTCTTTTCAAAGTGTTTTCTGGTTGTACTGTGCTGGTGTGATTTTTTTTTTTCCTGCTGTTATAGACATGTACTGCAACTTCTAAAGACTAGATGTTGATGTATGCTTTTATTAGCTGTAGGACACAGAGTATTAATCTACAAACTACACTGTCATTATCTCCATTAGAGCAAGTGTATCATGTCAGCCAGGATTGTACAAAGAGAGAGACTGGAAATTGTTTAAGACAAACTTGTAGAACTCCACTGTGCTGGAGCTTGAAAGGCTTGAGCCTATGCCAAGGCTTTCCAATTGTGCCTGGGTAGTTATTAATCTCTCCACCCTGTGTCCTTCATCAGTCCTATTTATTTGGTTTGAAACTTTTCTGAGGGGAGCACTATCTCTTGTGCTTTGTACAGTATTCAAAATATTACCCTTCCAATGTCCATGTAATAAAAAATGATTCTGTAGTATTAGGGGAAAATAGTAAAGCTTCCACGGTGTTCATGTAGCTCTTAATTGTAACTGCATACAGAGGAAATGTTCTGAAACAACATTTAGTGAAAGCTGAATTCTGAGCTACGACCTGGTTTCTTTAAACATTCAGGTTTCGTCATTATTCTGAAGCCTGCGGTATCTGATGCTAAAAATACCTGTGCTGAGCTTCCCACATGTAGGTAGTTATATAAATCTTGCCATAAATAATACTTGTTCACTTGATCATTATAGAAATGTCTTGACATGCAGTTCATGAGGGATTTGCTCAGAGCGAACCAAAATTGAGTAGAAAAATACAGATTAGAATGAGAGTTCATAAACCTATTTAGATTCTGCGCGTCATTTCAATCATGTCGTGGTTTAGTTTGTCATTTCTCCAATGTCTAGGGAAATCTGAAGAGGGCTAAGGAGAATCCTCCTTAATTCTTCGGTCACCTGTGACCAAAGACCAAGGGTCGGTACTGCACCTCTGCAGTTGCACACCTTAAAAAGATTTAAGCAAAATATCTTAATAGTCATTGTGGTATGAGCATAAGCATAAAATTGAATGCTTTAGTCCTTTACAGTTTGGATTTCACAGCCATTTAGTAGAAACACTTGAGACTATAAGACTGAAACACTGAGTGGTATGAAAGTACTGGTTGTTCTGTAGTTATTGGGGGAAGGTATATTTTATAACTGGGAGGGGAAAAAGCATAAATGGACTGTTGGTATATGGGACAGAGTTCTTCAGGGCGGTGAGACGTATGTAGTCAGTCTTTTGAATCCTGATATTGTGACTGAAACAAAAAAACCCTACAGTTCTCCTTCTGGACTGAAATATTCTGGGCACAGAAAAGTCCAAGAGCATTTGATCTTAGAAAAAAAAGAGAAAGAGACAAGTTTGGTGCTGAAGGAGGGGGTTATCTGCACAGTTATGAACATAGGATATCGCGTATAACCTCCAGGTAGCAATGTAGCAAAGCACAGATGCAGGTTAGTTTAGATGCAAGTTTGCACTAAGCAAACTAAGGTGAAACCAGTGAGATGGGAGTGAGTGGTGCAGCTGAGCTCTGGCAGGGTGTAAGTAGCAAGCATGTGCCAGAAAGTCGTACTCGTATCTCAGAATTGATTTAATTAGATAGCAAATGTTTTGGCTTAATTCTCAGAAATGAGCTATCGCTACTTGCATGAATCCCAGTTTTGCTTTAGGTCTTTCTGTCAAATAATGAATGTCGTCATTGACCAGTCCACCAGTCCCTCAGCCTGATCAGTCGCCTTAGTGTCTTTTGAGTTTAGTCTTTCCCACTTTGCTTCAGGCTGAAAAATAGGATTATAAAATCATTGTACTGGGAACTGCTGTATGTTTTACTTCTGCAAAGAAATAAAACTGCAGCTTATTAGACCTATTACAACAGCCAAACTCTTTAGAACCTAATTCAGACCTTAAAATAAACCTCAGGAGTGAAGAAAAATAGAGTGCATAGAACTGGCAACCCTGGAGGAGCGAGACCTGTCTCCCATGAAGAGTGGTGGGGTTTTTGGTGCCCTGCTTCTTCTGTGCTCGGAAAGGCCAGCCTGCGGGCTCTCTGGGACCCTGGCAGAGCCTTCGTTATGCTGGAGCGGGAAGGAATATGTATTGGTTTTAGAGAGCAGAAGGATTGCAGTGTTCGTTTTAAAAGTATGCCATTTTCTTCATGGGTCCTAGATCTCATTTCTGTGCTACACATGAGGTGAGAATTGTGGTACGTAGTTCTGCTGTGAGTTACCTCTTGTCTGGGTGCAGTAGAGCTAGCTTGTTTTTTTTACAAAAGGCAAATGGCAGATGAATGGCATTCATCGTGTTTTACCTCCAGCACTTTTCATCCAGCTGATTTGATTCTAACATTTTTGGGTTAGATCTGCCTTTTGATGTACAATGATGTTGCAGAGGAATTTCAGTTTTCTGACCTTTGATTGCTGTTCTGTCATGTCTCTGCCTTCTCATTTTCATTCTGGCTACGTGATCTATGAACATAAGATTGAGCATAGATCCGTTCCAGGAGGATACTCATCTGTTTCCCTTAAAAAGGAGGCAGGGAACAAGTGTGAGAAAAGGCAGATTCATGGGAATGGAAAATTTGGGTTGTGTGGTGGTGTTGCATTAATAATCGTGAGAATAAGTTGCTAGTCCTTGCACTGTTTTTTTTAAAGGCGTATTGCAGAAGAAGTCAGGAGTTAGAATTTAAGCAGTTTGGAGTTTTTGTGAAGCTGTTTAAAACCAAATTAGTGAACAAATTTGATAGAACTTAGTGTCAGTTGTTAGAAGCTAGTGAGAGAACAGATATTCAAACATCAGAATTTTCCTGTAAGGGCATGAATGTAGCAGTCAGACTTTTAGAAGAACAAGCAGTGAAGATTTTTTAATAATAATAATAATAAAAAAAAAATCTGTTCTCTCTTTCCATATCAAATACCATACTACAAGAGGATGCTAAGAGCAAATGAAGCAGTTTTTGATTGTTAATCCTCACATCCAGGTGTCACCAGTGCTGGAAGCAGCTCTTCTCACCCTAGTGAGGAGAAAAGTATGATTGGAGAACATCTGTTCTAGTTCGGTGGAGGCAAACATCAAACAAGGTTATTTGTAAGAGAACCTGAGGCCACCTAATTCTAGGTTGTAAGTATGTACAAGACTAGAGAATGAATTCCCTTGGAGAGTGTTTATTCTTAGAAAAGAAACCAGACAGAATGTTCTAATATGTGAATACAGATGTCTTACCTACATGCTAAAAATATGAGGATGGAACTTGACAGCCGCTGTTTGTCTTCCAAGTGTGTGCACGTGTGCTCATTTCTACCTTCTCATTTTATCAAGTCATTTGTGCCAAGGGCCCCACTGGGAAGGAATTTTGACCTGCTCAGTGTTTGCCAGTTTAAAGTATTCTAAGTTCAAGCCACAGTGAGCTTGAAATGCTGGCAATAACCACTATTCCCACCAAGCTGGGGAAGACATAAGTGCAGTTTGTGTTCTTTTACTGAAGGCTCTCTCTATAAAGATGGGTATACTGGTGACAGCGGGATTGCTTCTCTAGACTCTAGTGAGCACTGGCCACTTAAGCAACATCCACACTGCACTCTGTATGCACATAAAGTCTTCCAGCTGAATATTCCCTGTGCTCTATCCCAGTGAGTCCCATTGCTGCAGTCACCCGTTTGCATAGGATGTGGTCCAAGGCTGTGCAGTGCCAGGGCACTACATAACTTCTTCAGTCACCCTTGTCAGTGAGGAAGTATGTTTATAGAAGAATCAGGAGGATTATAGCACAAATCTTGACAGACTTGCAGTGTTTAACAAAATTTTAGAGTTAGCTTTAATTTGCATCTTAACAGGAAGCTGATGAAGTAGCTGGAGTGAAAGTGAGGTTCCCAGATCTAACCCATGCCTAAATTTATGTACATCCAAACCTAGGCACTGATTTCTGTGTTCAGATTGTCTGGGTTGACTATCATCTAATTTAACTACACAATGTACATGTGTCCTTCTGTACCAGCAGTAGGTCTGTACTTACTTGGTTGTACTGTGTTATGCATGGGATCTAATGCTTAGTCTTGATTTTCAGTCATTCAGTCATATTTGTTTCACCATTACAGAATGCTTCTGGCAAGCAAGAATGGTGAGAAGAGATACTATTTAGCCTTCAGATCCAAATGTCCCCCAAAGTAGCCAAACCCTAAAGTAGTGGGGTTTTTTTTGCTGTCTTCATCTGTCAACACCCCAAAACTGTAGTTTCCTGTTCTTGATTCCAGAGTCCTTCTGTATTAAATTTGCCTCAAGCTAAGTAAAAACTCCAGTGTTTTATGTGACATAAGGGGTGCAAGAGACCTGCTGGGACCCCGGCTACCCGTTTTTCTCCATCTGTTGCTTTCTTAGTGTTAAATTAAGGCCAGTGTCAGTGCTGGGCTTTGTTGACTGTTGACAGAAGAGGAGTTATGGAAATTCAATACAGATTGTCATTCAAGCAATATAAAAAATGTTTAATAAAAAGAGTCTTGGAAATCAAGCATGAAGAAATTTGCACAATGCAACACTTCTCTTAGACTCGCTGTCCACCCTAACACACTCTCCTCTTTTCTGCTTCACCAGCTAATCTCCAAATTTACTTGTGGGCTTTCAAGTTTGATCAGATTGCAATGAGCAGCCTCTTGGAAGAAGGGATCAGAGAAAGATTAACACTGCTGGTAACTTGATGTTTACCATTTCACTAGTGGGATTTAGCTTTCTCCTTTATACTGGTTTTCATTAGGGTTAAATAAATGTCACGGCTTTTAAAATCAGTCCAGAAGTGAGAGACTGCTTTGTAGTTTTAAACAAAACATATCTTTAGGGCTGGGCAACGTATCCAGAGTTCAGATAGCATGGTAATTAAAATTAATGGTAATTTAATGTAATGATCCTTATCCTGTAGGAAGACTTGTTTGCGCACAATGAAGTCTGACATGAGCTAAAGTCAAAATTTGATGTAGGAGAGGGAAGTCCATGGGCTGGTGATATGTCACCAAATGTAGTTCAAATAAATCAGATTGTATATTTGCTTTTAATTAAGCTTAATATATGTATCTGTGAAGAGTTGCAGCTAAGATTTGGTGGATTGAGTTGACCAGAGAATAGTTGTTCCTAAAATAAGATTTACTAGTTATTTTTCTATTGCGTTTGCCTTTTGAGACACCTTTAGCTGATGACTGGATCAGATAATGTTGGGATAGGTCTGCCATTTGTCCCAAGGTTTCCTGAAGTGTCTTTTGCAAATGCTGGCCTTCATGGTACAGAATGCTGGTGCCTCTACTGAAGGGTTTTTCATAATGAGAAAATGCCTATCGATGAAATTCTCATGATCATCCTGCAAATTACTCTCCTGAGAACCAAAACCCCTGAGATAATTACTAATTCAAGTGATATTACTGAGGCTGGATTTGTCTGTTTGCTTTGATTTTCAGTCTTACAGCATGCTGAAATACTGTGCTGAGCTGTAGCAGGCAAAGCCTGAAGCAGCAGTAGTCCTCTGTGTTGGCTGTGCAGGGCACGCTGTGTGTTGCATTACAGGGGCAGGTTATTTCCATGTCACAGTTGCATCTAGCAGCGAGCACTGCACGAGGCACAAGAAATGTATTTTTCTTCCAGGCTCTGTCTTTTTCTGAGTAATGTAGTAGCACTTGTTGTGGAGCATGTGTTAGCTCAGAATCATAGCAGCCTCTGCATTTACAGCTCCTTTTCAAGGTAAATGGAAGAAGACGGGCCATGAAAGGGAGTTACACAGGTATGGTTGCTTTCTTGCTGCAGTGGACTAGGGATGCCTGTGTTATCAGCTGAGCACATCTCCTCTGGGAAGGGAGAGGGCAGGAGTGAGCATTGTGTGGAGTTTCTCCAGGATTCAAAACCAGCATCTGAGCAGCTTTCTGAGCTGTTTGAGCTGAGCCCCAAATCAGACATCTACTACTACAAGGCAAATACCAAAAAAAACCTCTGAACCATCCCACTACTAAAATCTGATTCTTGATTTAAAGTTAAAGTTTATTTCCAGCCTCTCTTCTTAACTGGAATTGATAAGCATAACATATATAGTATGTCATCTTTTATTTTTAATGGTAGGGTATGTGGGGTATCTGTTTGGGCAGTGGGGAGTGTTACACAAACTGATTCCCTGCAGGCATCACTCTTGAATGTTGTTCCCTGCCTACCTGCATGCTAGTCTTTGAAAATTCATGTCTAGGCAATTGTGGATGGAAGAGTCTGACCAGCACTACCAAATTCTGAGTTGAGCCTGCAGCGCTTTTTTGGAGTCTTCTCCCTCCTCCTGAACACACAGAGGGGAGGATTTACGACCTGAGTTAACTGCATAGGTATTACAGACTATCTCTTTGATGATGGCCTCTGATTAGTTTTCTAAATCACACCAAAGGAATGTGGTACCTTTAATGCTCTGCAACTGCAGAAGTGTGGCTTCTCGTCTTCATTATAGCTTTGCTGAAATGAATTCTCTTCAGAACTAATAAAATTTAAAGAAAGAGCTAACTTATTTTATCATCTTTTTAGAGCAGGTTCTAATTCTTAATAACTATCATTGTTGGTTTAGTGCACTATAATACGAGAAGTAGGGACTTTGTGCAGGAGTCTGTGTACAAAATCTGACCTGTGTCTGCGAGCATAGTATTCTCTTGCATTTCTCCAACTTCGTTCAACCAAATATGTCATTTTATTTCAGAAAGTGGCTGTTCTAATCTCACAAGAGCTGCATGATAACCTGATCTGTTGAAACACAACCTAAGTAGTCCAAGGTCCCAAAGCAAGCTTAGAGAAGTGTGATTTTTTTTTCCCCTCCAAGTCTTGTTGCAATAAATACAAGATCATCCGTTTGCCTGTGCTGTTAAAGAGTCTCTGCTAATGACTCAGCATAAGCCTTTGCGTGCAGGATCGAAGATTTTCTGATAGAAACTTGCACTGTTACTGAAAGGCTTCACTACAGCAGCCAGATTCTTTCTTTTCCATCCCAAGTATGGTAGCTTCACTGACAAAAGATTCGATTGAACTGAAATGCAGAACTCAAAACTTCTTGAAGCAGCTGAGAGGGGAGCACAATGGAGGCCTGCATGAATCAAGAGCAGCATACTGATGATGAATGGGAATAGCAATGTGTTGTTTCTTCTGATAAATATGCAAGTAGTAGGTGGGAAGCTTAAAAAAACCCCATTTTCACTGTCCTATACTACACAGCTAAACAAGGAAAGTCAGTGCTACAGGATATTGTGAATGCCAATTTGTGTGGGCTCAAAAAAGCCAGTAGAATGATGGGAGAAGAACCTATTGAGAACAGATAAACCCTTTGCTTTCCCAAAAAAGTTCCTAAATGGCTGCTGCGGTGCTGGGATATGATGACGACAATGACATTGTAAGTCTTCTGTGGTTTTATACTCTTCCCAGGACATTGGCCACTAGCCTTTGTCTCTGCTGATTTGTTGTATTATGATCGGGTGTCACCTTGATGCTGGAAAAAAATGCAAAAGCCAAATAAATGGGGAAAGGATCCTGAAGAGCTCCTTGGCAAAAATCCAAGAGAAAAGGAAGCAGGGAACCTAAAGGAAAAATAAAACACAGAAAACCAAAGTGAATACTAGGGGACACGAGAGAGTGTGAATAGGTACCCCATCACTACAAATATGCATCTGAGTTTCCATCCTTTGGAATCTTCACAGGCAAAACTGGAATGCAAAGGGTTAGCCCTGTCTTGGGGAACAAAAACGTCTTTCTGATCCGTGTTAGATGAATCTTTTTGGTCTCTTAGAGACAGCACTCTTCTTTTATGGGCTAGAATAAGCCTGAGGGCATACAGAAAACTAGAAATCCATAAGGTGGTTCAACATGATGTATTTTAAGTCCTGTCCCCTCTCTCTCCTCTTTTTGGTTGTACTGTAGTCAGACAAGTATTGAAATAAAAAGCTACCTTTCCAGTCTTCTGTCTGGAATGAAATGCATGTGAAGTTATTTTAAAGATGCTGGTGCCTACAGGTTATTCCTGCTGGCTGAGATGGGACGCTGCCTGTGAGGATCCTGTCTTATGCTGAGGAGTGGCTTTTGGACTGCTCCTGTGCTGTGTTCTCCTGAAGGAGTTAACTGAAATTTGGTGGACAGCAGTTTAACCCTGAATTTTGGCAGCATTATTTAGGCAGAACATAATGGCGAGGCTCATCCTGAAGAATATAAGCACTTTTGATATGGGATGCAAAGGTTAAAGAATAAATTAAAATCCTTGGGTGTTTTGGGAGTGAAGCTGAATTAAAATGAGTACAGGGCCATTCAGAAGTGATCATGATCTGTAATAAATGAAAATCCTTTAAAAACATGAAGTTGGTTCTTAGAAAGACACATTATTAAATGTGGGCTCTGAGACTTCTCTGGGATTTCCTACTTAGTAGGATAAACAGAAAGAGGAGAGGAAAGGGTGGTAACTTCATTCATACCTAACTCTGAGGCTCTTGCAAGTGAATAAATGCAAATTCCCCAGTTGGCAGTGATGTGTTTCCAATGCTTCATTTTTCAGTGTTCTATATGAACATCTATCCTACTATTTGCATTTCATACAAAAAAATAATTTCTTCCTGTCTGAGGTAGAAATTCTTCATGAGTCTAGGGGAAGAGCTGTAAAAGTACACCAATATTACAGAAAACAGCATGTGTGTATTGGCCAGCTGACAGGGATATACTTACAGAATATTCTCTTACTCGGGCAAACATAAAAAAACAGGCATTGAGGAAGGGTATTCATTTCAATAACAGACCAATAACCACTGCCAAAATCAACATAGTTACTGTTCTGTGGTATCCAGTGGGGGTCATCTTGCAGATTTAAAAGCAAATTTAAATAAGAATCTGTCTCAGCCTCATGGGGGAAGCATATGCAATGAATAAAGCACATAGTGTAGAAGTGTTACAGTTTCAAAAGATGCTGAGATATCATCTGTTTTCTCTGGCTTAGACTTGTCTTCTGCTTTGTTCTAGCCAGCAGAAGCTGTGGCAGTGCCATCCTCCTCAGGATCTCAGTTTATTTGCCTTACGTGACCATGAGGTTCATCCATCTAGGAAGCAGCCTACCTCTGCTTTCTTTTGCAGTAAGATTCAGTCCTGACACCACAGGAGGATCTAGCCCCTAGCTTCTCCAGTGAGATGGTTGCATTGGTTTTCCCACACTGGTTGTGCCAGTGGTACATCTACGTGCCAATTGCTGTACTGTCATGGATAGCTTATGGTTGAAGTGAGTGTAAATGTCACAAGCGTCCTATCCTCTGCTGAACTGGGGTGGGTGTGCGCTGCCTTCTCCAGCCTCACACCAGAAAGGTGCTGGTGAGTGATGAGGGCTTGTTGGGAAGGAAAGGGACTTTTTGGTTTTGTGGTTTCCTCATCAGAGAGTCTTGGAGCTAATACTTAACTTTCCATGAGTCTGCTGGAGTGTAAAGCCAGTGTTCCTTGTGCTCCTAATGGGGCTAGTGGAAGGAGATGAAAGAGTTTAGTTCTGCATTGTGAATTTAGTTGGTGCAGCCTGAGAAGTCCAGTAATGACTGTATTAGGTGCTCTGAACCGAGACCATGTCCTCCGTCTCTTATTTAGAAGGAGCAGCAAGGTCCTGTTAAACTTTGTCTGCTCTCTGTTCATAACTGCCTGTTCCTATCTTGAAGCCTGAACTGCTGCTCTCGGGTGAACCAAGTAGGCAGGATGCCTCTTTGCTCTGAGTATTGGTGTGAAAGTGGTCTGCAAAATCAAGTAGCAGTAGTGGCAGATGTTTGCATGAGTGAGGTAGGCTTACTGCTGTGTGTTCTTTGCTGGTCGCCTGTTGTCTTGGTTGTGGCTCTCTGGCACTTTCAAAAGCTGTGATAGCCTAACCAGTGCTAGGATCACAGCTGTGTCTTTTGCAGTCTGTGCGATCATCTTTTTTTCCACAAGAAACTTGGCATGTTCTCTATTTCCCCCTTTCATAAAGCACCAAATCTCCCGACGATTTCCTGCCTTTGTACGCTGCTGTATGCTGTGCAGACAATTCCTAAGGAACCTAAAGAGACTATTATTAAACACTTGATGAAGAAACTTGAAATGTTGATGTTACATGTCTGAAGGCTGGAAAATACTGGCATCTACTGCGATTCTCCAGTTCTGAACACAGGTTGGGGTCTTTTTCCACCTTCTCAGTTCAACAATACAATTGATTCCTCTTCCTGTGGAGATCTTGTGAGAAGCGCTCAGGGCATTTCCTCCTCTTGTTCTGCTAAAACTAAGGGTTTCCGGAGGACAAGCTCGTTGTTAGCCTGAGCCATGGTGCATTCCTGCCTGTTTTCAGGTCCTGTGTTGCCTCTGACGCCTGGTACATTTTTGGAAACAAAGTATCACCCTTACTCTTGGAGTGAGAATCGCCCTCTGTAACTGGCAGCACATTGCATTTTGGCACGGGATGAATAAGTTTCTGGAATTGCCTGTACAAGTCTTCTATGTCTAACTACAGTGTTTGGCTGCCCCAGTCAGTGCGTAAATATGACTAATAGTCAGACTTACTGGAACAAAGCAAATGCTGGTACAGCCCGGGTTGGTGTTCTGGTAGGGTGCTAGTGTGTCCTTGTTTGGCATATACAGCATTCCTTCCCCAGTGCTTTCCCCCTCTTGCTGAGCTGAATTCAGCAGCACTGAGGAGCAGAAGCAGCCTCCTCCACGTTGCATCTCAGAGAGAAGCTGCTGGCGTCTTTGAAGGCTGTTCCCCATGAGACAGAAGTTATATCGCTCCTGCTTTTTAGCATGGTGTTGAATTTTACAGCACCATGTCTGCAGTGGCCTAATGTCTTCTGTTGTTTTTCTCTCTAATAATGTGAAGAAATTACCCAGAAAAGCTGTACATACTCTGCTGCTTAACACGTGGCACTTAGCTTTCTGCTAAAAGATGGTGTCAGTGCTGACCTTGGGGAAGGAAAGCTAAAACATTCTTGTCAGGGCAAATAAATCCGTGGTCTCAGAAGTCTTGTGTTTGCATAATCTCATCTTCTCCAAACAGGAGTTCAGGCTGGAAAGATCTGCCTCCCCACCCCACAGAGCTGATTGTTTGTACTGCATGTGTCCTGCTTGTTTCTCAAGTGCTTTGAGTGCTGATGTACAGATCCTTGAGTTGGAGAGGCTCTACAGCGCTGATACAGAATCAGTAGGCTGGAAAAGACCTCCAGGAACATCGAGTCCAACCATTCCTATCAACGACTAAACCATGCCTCTGAACACTTCATCCACCTCGTACCTACATGCTGATGGTGGCACATTTACAATTAGATGAAATCATCCGTGGGCACAAAGGCCGAAAAAGCAAACTCCAGTAATTGCAACAATGCAAGAATATAAAGTTAAAACCAAACAAATGGACAAGGATTTGAGCTTACAGACACATGAGGAAGTCTCATATAAATATTAAGCTATGTGCCTGCGTTATGTGTCTTTGCAAATCCTAACATTATTTAGGGTCATGTTCTGCATTCTTGGATAAACTAAAATGCTCATGCTCTATGTGCTGGTCATATTTTTATAAACTTTTCCACTGCACTTTTTTACTTAAATATTTGTTTCCTTTGTCCATATTTAAAAGTGTCAACAAACATTCAGCTGTTCTGTTCTGAATGGCTGGTGACTTGGGACAGACCCAGGAACCGGTAGGTTCTTGGTTCAGACAGAGGCAGGCACAAAAGATGAGATTTTCCACCCTGTCCATAGGCTGTCTCTTGGGAAGTCTTTCTAGGGTTTTATCTCTTGTTTTCACTGTAAAATGCAGTGGTGGCGAGTGCTGCCTTTATAAAAAGAGAAAGATCTCCAAATGTGAGGGGTGCTGTACAAGAGCTTGGGAGAATTACCAGTACATCCTTAGCCAGAGCCTAGTGCTAAAACCCATCACTGGTTTTGTCGCTTCACTGAGGGTCTGCTTCAGCTTCCCTGGCAGTAAAATGGCAGCTCCATTGGATGGTCCCGGGATGCTGGAAGAGTTTTCGATGCACGTGAACCTTTGTGTATATAAAAGAGTTTGTATAAATGAAATGTCAATCAGTGTCAGAAGCCCACATTTTCTATGAACATTTTTTTCACCTACATTTAGTTGGTTGAAAAGTTTAGTCTTAGAATTTACTCTGGGGTGTTTTCTTTAATTGTTGCAAATACAAACTAATTATTTTCATCTACCAGGAAGCAGTTTTGTGATGTTTTGACTTAAAGACATGACCGTATGTCTCAGAAATCCACTAACTAACTGCCCTTTAAGTATTTAGATTTCCCAGATCTATGGATACGTTCCTCATTTTGGAAATGCTATGTCACTGAATGTCTTCTGTTGCCCTGACTTTGTAACAACATTTTCTGTCTGTCAAAAAGAAAATGAGTACTCAGATTCCTGAAGCCTGGAAAAAGATCTTTAAATAGATTAGGCAAAAAGGAAATAGCACATCCACTAAATCAAATATGTTTTATACAAACCATGATGGGTCATGCTGAGAGCTGTCTAGCTTGTTGAGCTTAGCAATGTTTCTCTTCTTGAAAATTAGCCAAGAATTTAGCTTTTTCCTTAATTTTCTAATCCACCTACACAGTATTGTTCAGATCCAACAACTGGTATGGTATGAACCTAGCATTATTCTGACTGGGTAGTCTTTAATGCTTCTTTGATTACAGTGTAATTAAGAAGAGAGTTTAGCCTGTGATTTTACTTATCCTGTTGGTAACTTTTAAATTCTTTTGTGCAGGACATACCGTATGTACATCATAGGATTTCAACACACCTTTGCAGCATTGTTGACTGCCAGAACGTGGGTTGGAAGATAGTCAGCAGGTGCAAATGAAGTACTCTAAGTCTTTGCAGCTATTTACTTCTCAAAGAAGTGTATTTCCTGAAGACATAAGATGTTCCTTTTCCTTGGGAAAGGGTCTGGTGAAAATAGAATCGACAGTGAACAAAAGGGAAACTTTTCTCTTCATTGATCAGATGCTCTGAGCTGCTGGGTATGGTGGTGTTTTCTAAATGTGTCTGTGTTGCTCAAGGCATCTTCCAGAGCGCCCATCTCTCAGTCACTGCCATGGGTCCTGTCACTGGCTGTTGTGAAAGGGGAAACCCTTGTTATTTCAGTACAAACTCACAGGTCTCCCAGCCTGCTTTGTGTTGAGTAGCTAAGGGGTAGATACGATACAATCTGACCTTCTAGGAGTCTGCATCCTCTGTACTTCTTGGTGTAGATGCAGGATGTTTGGGGAAATGTAGACAGTTGACCAGGTCAAAGGGCTTCCTAAGCAGCTCCCGGCACCCACTCAGCACCATTGTCTTAATGGTCCAATTTGCGGCTGTACTGTAGCTCTGGGTTTTTTTGATTCCATCATGATACTTGAGGCTTCTTCCTCCTGACCTCGTGAGGTATTACTTGGCTTTTGCTTATATGCTTAACTATAAGACTAGTGAATGTAAGACGTTTCTTTACAACTTTCAGTTTGTTAGATAGATTAATGAAGAGATATGTAAAAAGGATCAAGCCACACAGGGAAAGGAAAAGGTGATTTTATAAGCTTGAGTTTTGGCAGAGAGCTTGAGGAAGGACCTGATTTCAGAAACATCACAGAAGGACTTTATCCTTGAGAAAGCTTTTGGCAAGATAGCAGTGTAGGTGGGAATGGGAAGGTTAGGGATGGCAACAGGGCCGAGTCATTGGTTAGAAAAGCAGGTGAGACTCTAGGCTGGACAAAAGGGACAACCAGCAAAGTGTGAGAAGACCTGAGGGCAGCCCTTTAAGTAGAGGACACCGAGAATGAGAAGGCCTAGACAGTGAATGTTTTGCTGTATTCATAAAAGGGAAAGGATAAAGAAAAATAACTGAAGAAGTTGCTATTATATGTAGAAAACATAGCACTTTTTAGACTATTTTAGCTTTTCTAGAAAGTGCCTCCCATGCATCTTGAAGCCTAAATATTTGGGTTTGGGCGTCACAGAGATAGCTGTCTTAAATGGATAAACCAATTAAAAATAAAAGGGTACCTCAGTACATTTGATCCTTATATCAACAGATGGGAACTAAGTGCAGAGGCCGGTACAACTCCTCCAGACCAATATGGTACAATGAGATACATAGGAAAAAGATTACCTTCACTGCATGAGGCCATACTAATCAGTTACGCAAGGGCAGGAGGTGTAATCCAGGGCTAATATGTTGTTAGAAGCAAAAGATTCAAAGAGCCTGTGCTGAGGAGCCTGAGATGAAACCAGAGGCACACATGCAATCAGGTGGACCAGGGTAATATTTGCACTCCCTTTTAAACAAGTAAAATTATACTAAGTTTATTTCGGACCTAATCTTTGCCAAAGTGGAGAACATGATTCAGAAGACCATTTGTCCTGAACTGTGCTTGTAGATATAAACTGAGGTAATCGGCTGCAAGCACTCCTGCCTGAGCTTTCTTTCAGGGTATTTCTACATGTGGACATCTCCTCCACCTTTGCTGTCATACTGCTTTGACAGGAGATGGTAGCAGGTTTGTGAATTAGGAGGAAGTGTAGTAATTGAAGCCAGAAAATGATATGTATTTCTTTGCGCATTCGGACTATTCAGGTCAGCATTGTTCCCTGCAAGACAGGAATGCACATTTCAGGTAAACAAGAAGATTGTTTTGGAGTAACAGTTCTTGTGAAGGTAGTTGCCTGGCAGCAAAGGGCAATTCATTGCATCTGACACTATCTAACTTGAAGTTGCATTTATATTCAGTACTGGGAGTCTATGTTTCTCTCTAGTCAGTGGGCAGAGATATGTATGCCCAGAAGTATAAGTTAAATTACTGTCTAAACGTGCCCATTTGCACTGACTATGCCGGTACACAGACAGCTCCAGACAGGCTGGAGTTAGGTGCAGTGAATCCCCTATTCTGTCATGGTTGTCCATTTGCACGTGGCTTCTGGGAGCTCACAGCCACACTTAGGGAGCTGTTGTCACAGGTTGCCAGGCTCCTAGTGCTCCCATGTGTGCTGACATGCCAACCAGGGACTGTTCTGGTGGAGTTGTCCTTCCTTCTGCTGCCTTTTTATTGCCATCTCCCTCCTGAAAAGTGTTAGCGGAGGAGGTCAAGCGCTGGACTTGGTACGTTGAAGCATTGAGGTCTTCAGGGACTAAGAGGCTTCTGGCTGCTGCTTGTTGCTTGACCTGCCCAGCATCAAACCGGGTACCCAGGCATTGATTGCACCGGTCTCTTGAATAATCCTGTCAAACTACAGGAAATAGACCTTAAGTTTTGTGTATAAATTTCAAAGCTTCCTGTTCCTTGCATTTGCAAGGTGGTGGGTAACTGCTCTTACCTACTGAAAAATGAGGCTATTTGATGATGAACACACATCTCCCAGCTTTTTCTCTGTCTCCTGAATGAGGTAATCTTTTTACCTCTTGTTATATTGTTGTGAGCTTGTTCTATTGGGCTGTGTCAATGAACATTTTTCACCATGGGTCTGGTTTAACTGAAGGTATGTCTGTAACTGTACTCCTCTACTGCTAGGTACCTGTGAGGCTCCATCACCACAAGTAAGTTGAATTTCTTGTTTGCAAAACCTGCCTCTTTCAGCCTGAGCATCCAAGAGATCAGGTGAATTCCCTTCTTGAGAATCTGAAAGGAGCATCCTGCTCACTAGGGAAGGTAGGTATAAGGTGAAAGTCTATATCTAAAAGCGAAAGGAGGGTCGTGTACAGACCATAGCTAAGTTGGCTTTATTTTACCTTTATTTCCACTTTACCTCTTTTTCATTTTTCTCCAGTCTAAGCTGAATTCTTCATGTTCAAACCTCATTATTAGCCCTTCTAAATTGCATGAGAATGGTGAGTTCCTGAGAACGCTTCAATAGTTTTTTATTTCTGTTCAGTTGTGGGATTTCCTCACTCACTGCCCGGATGCTTCAAAATCACTACTTTATTAAAATTAAAGACAGTAACTCCGCAGATTGACCATGGATATTCAGTACACAATTCCTTGTATGTCAAGCTTGGGTAAGGTTAAAATTGTACCCTCAAAGCTAAGTCTGCTCTGCTCTCTTGTGTCTTTGGAATTTGCTGCCAAATGCTCCCCAAATACAGCTGCTCTGTCATGAGTACTGGAATTTTCTCCCCACTGATTTAAAAGTAAGATGCAAACTCCTGGGTATTGGTTACAGGTTGCTTGTTCAGTGGTGAGTATAGATCAATGTACATTTGAACTAAATCTGTTCTGCCAATATTCCTCATGCAAACACATGTCTGAGGGGAAGGAAAGACAACTTGAGAGTATTGTTAATAGAGCTTACAAGTAGTAGAATAAATCTGATTGACCACTCTGTAAAGTATTTTTAATGAATAAGGTTGTGGGGTTATGAAGCTTCAACTGAAAAATTATCCACTAGAGGAAGGGCGTCTTCCAGGTGATTGAGACTGGGCTGCTGTGAAATTGTGGGTTGGCTTAGGTTGGCTGACTCCTTGACGTACCAACTTTTGACCTTAGTAGAAGTGACAGTCTAAAGCTGTGGTAAGTTTGTAGTGATTAAAGGGATTCTGAAGGGCAGAAAACTCCAGTTATGTGGTGATTTAAATTAAGATGCCTTCAAGATAAGGTTCAGTGGCATGCTAAAAGAAGAACCTGCCAGCTTCTCTGTGTGGTTGGTTGTTTTTTTGGTTGAAAATGAACTTAGGAAACAGGAGTGAGCTGGGAGTTCAGTTTCCTCTCCGTACTGTATTAGACGTTGCCCTGGCTGTGCATCTGCTGGATCCCCCCAGGAGCAGAGTGCAGCAGTGCAAGCTGGTGTAAGCTGCAGTGAAACTCAGTTTACTGAAAATGTATTTATTTTTAAAGAGGCTTAAGCGTTTTCAAATCACAGAGCCAACTATTCTATTAAAGTGTGCTTTTTCTCAACAAAGTAGGAAGTTTAGAGTTTGATACGATCTGTTGTAAACCTTTCAGATGGTTTAAACCTTAACATTGGCTCCGTGAGCACTGGATGATGACTGACCTGAGAGCCAGTCCTGATTTCGACACGGATGTTTTTCTCCTTATCTTAAGGGTGTTTACAGCAGAAACCAGCACTTTTAAGGAACAACTTTGTCACTTCTCAGTGCAGAGCATTGTGCAATCTGCATCGTGCACCCTGTTTCTTCAGAAATAATCCTGGCAGCCTTTCCAGCCACAGGGAGCAACTCAGACACAAGTTGTGCTTCATTTGTAATTGCTAAGCAGAGTTAGGGGATCACACACTCATGTGCTTTGGACCAGGTTTGTTGGATACCCAGGGGACTCCAGGCCTCTTGTGCTCCTTTGACAAACCACATCGTTCCACCACCTGTTTCAGAAATTGTCTGTACTGTCTTGTTTTACCTTTCCTGTATCTTCAGCATGTCCCTCATTTGGTGCTCCTCTTGCCTCCTATGTGTAAACAGAGAAGATGCTGCTAAAAAGACAGTACTGAGTGTGGTCAGAAAGTAGGATATTCTTGAGGAAACACCTTTTGGTTTATGTTTTTTTCAATAGCATTCTCAGGATTTTGTTTCCTGATGCTCAGAGTGAAGCTTCAAACAGGTAGTTTGTTTAACTATTGTAATGACTCCAGTAGCATTGAAAAATCTTTTTCCTGAAACTCCTTAAACCAGCTCTGTAAAGCCTCCCTTACTAAGGGGAGATGAAGCCTTCTCCACACTTTGCAAAGGAGAACTCAGAGACAGAACATATTTGGTGATTGCATCATGGTCTTGTGGCAAGAGGTTGGTGGTGCTGGGAATAATTACTTGTTCTTCAGCCTGTCTGCTCTGCTTCCTAATCCCTAGATTAAGAAATGAAGAATAGTGAGTTACCAGGTGGGGAGACACATGAGACTGTCAATCTGAACTTTAATAGCCAGTGGCTTCCTCATGGTTTTCCTTTCTAGCCACAGTTTTTGAGCTGTCCTCACAGATGACTGTGAACTCTCTTTTTAAACTCCTCTTCTGAAGACAAGGACATACAGTTTGTTGATCTATGAATGCAGAGAAGGCTGGAGAACAGGCCTTATGAGGAACGGCTGAGGGAGCTGGGGTTGTTTAGCCTGGAGAAGAGGAGGCTGAGGGGAGACCTCATTGCTCTCTACAACTACCTGAAAGGTGGTTGTAGAGAGGAGGGTGCTGGCCTCTTCTCCCAGGTGACAGGGGACAGGACAAGAGGGAATGGCCTCAAGCTCCGCCAGGGGAGATTTAGGCTGGACATTAGGAAAAAATTCTTCACAGAAAGGGTCATTGGGCACTGGAACAGGCTGCCCTGGGAGATAGTTGATTCACCTTGCCTGGAGGTGTTTAAGGCACGGGTGGACGAGGTGCTAAGGGGAATGGTTTAGTGTTTGATAGGAATGGTTGGACTTGATGATCCGGTGGGTCTCTTCCAACCTGGTTGTTCTATGATTCTATGATATGCAATTTATTATTTGTTGTCTTACCTCTCCAAAATCATAGGGACTAAAGAAATGTGAATAGTAAAGTATTCTATAGTTCTTCTGTTCTAATGGCTTTTTTTTCCCCCTACAATGATTCACAGCTGTCCTCTGTGTCAGTACTACTTATAGTGCAAGGACCATCTACCCTCATCGAAAACCATCCAGGGATGGTTTTGTACAGCCCTGTCACAGTTTCCATTTACTAGCATGTAATATTTGGTTCAACTGACAACAACCATGTACTACCTTCTTTTTACCTCTACCTGTTTTGCCTACCTACTGAATGGGAACGTGTGTTCAGTGCTGGGTTTCTTATGCCTTCTTCCTTTTAGGGGGTTTGGGTGTGCTGTAACTGGCAGTCTGTCTGCAGGCCACCAGTGGCGTGCGAGCCCTGGGTAGAGGATCATTGCTCAATGTCTCTTCCTAAAGCAAGTCCCGAGCATAAATATTTCCACCAGTTCTCACTGCCAGAAAACGGTTTTCCCCAGACAGTATTTAATTTATATCTTCCCCATCTTCACATTCCATTGCTCCTATCACTATTGTTGAACTTCATCCGGAATAATCCACTGCTTGGCACCAACATCCTGGTTTGAGTACTCTTTCACATCTCTCTCGTTGATTACATGTGTTGCCCATCCAGTAAACTGGCCTATATCAGTCGTTTTCCACCTTCATAATAATGTTGTTGCTCCACGGGGGATGGAGCAATGCTCTGACAAAGCTCATCCCAGAGCAGGACTTGCCAGAGCTGAGAGCTCTGATGCTGTGCGGAGCGATGCGATCGCTGCCTGTCTTCCACAACCTCTTAGTACCAGCTTCCCTTATGTCTTCAGAGGTCCCACTGCAAATGCCTTCCCTGTGTTTAATGAACATGATCCCAGCTGTGATCTCCATTCAGAAGTGAGGGAGGTATAAAGTGCAGGTAGCAGTGGAAGAATAGAAATGACAGTTGAAAAAAAAGACTGGCATAGAGAAGAAATGGGGATGGGGATGAGAAATAAAATGCAGAAAGTGACTAAGAAGTGAGAAGGTGCTCCCTACAGGATCAGATAATCTTGAAGAAAAATATAAAAAGCAGACACCACAGAGTTTGTGCCAAGGAATACAATAAAAATGAGAACAAAGATGGGGGAGGAACACAGTGATGACATTTTAATTTTTAAATATAATTATGATATGTTGTTTCTGACAACAAAAGTGCTGCAGATACTTTTGGTATTTGTCTGAACCCTCTACTAATCTGAAGAGTCTTTCTTTATTGTCATTGGCAGTTCTGGACATGACATGATCCACCTGGAGTCTTGACTGTTTTTCAAAGGCAAGTCTCTGAGAGACTACCAGGTGCTTAGAAAAAGAAAGAAGTGTGCCCTATAAAAATGTACAGCATCTTATATCACAACATCCTTTGACTTGTGGAGAGATTTTTCCAGCTGATATCTTCGATTCAGTAAAGGCTGCATGAAGATAGGGTTAATAGTTAAAATTAACTGTTTATCATGTGATTCAATGTATGTACCCAAGGGGAGGGAGAAATTGCCTGAGTTTTAGTTTCAGATCCAAAGTGGAAGGCATAGAAGTTGAATTTGTAATAATCTCTTGGGAACTAAGGGTACTTATCCATAGCCAGGAATGGAAGATGAGACAGAGCCTTTTCCAAACTTGCTGTTGTAGAAGTCTCTTCCAGTTAGCACCATCCCAGTGCTCAGCTCAGAGCTGAGTACCAATGGGAGAAAAGCGACAGCATTGGCTTCTTGTATGGGTTCTGGGTTCTATCAGCTCTGTGTCCTGATGCAATACAGTCACTTCTGCTAGCACTGCAGAGCTAATCCAGCTCCATGGGAATCATGTTGTGACTGTGGCCTCGTATTCTAGTAGTTCTCAAACTGCTGTTTTAGAAGTACTTCATCCAAACTAGGGCTTTGTGATGCAAATGAGAATATTGTTTGGTTTTAAACTGGGGGGGTAAGGCTGTATTGTCAATACGAAGCATCAGAGGTGGGGCCAGAGGCATGCCTCCCATTCTCACCTCTGGGTTGTTATATTTATTTGGTTTTATATTTATTGTTGTCCTTTTTACCAAGGGTTTCCCCTGGTGACTGGTCACTACTGCTTTATGAAGAAACAATGATGATGGCCAAGGGTCCAGCACCTGAGCACAGCTCAGTAAGATCCTGCTAAAGCAGCTTAGCATGGCAGGAGGAGAGGGGAGGGTTAAATGCACCACTGGGTGTTGGTTGCACTTTGTGGATGTATGGTGTTGTTCTATGCTAATGTAATCCGGTATTGAGGCTTACCCTCAACCATTGAATTTGGTCTGTCCTGGACCTCGGGGCAGAAGAGGTGTGCTGAGACTGCTGTCACTCTGATAACAGGAGCTTGGTGTTGAGAGAAAGTTTCATCATGTGTTTGCCACCCTGGGAAGGAAGAGAGGATGATTGAGTAGCTGGAGGGATTTTTTTAACCCTACAGCTACTTTGAGAATTGCAGCGTGTGCAATTAAACACAGGGCAGCAGCTTTCTAGCTGTAGACCATACTGAAATCTTGTGTTGAGCAAGGGTTTGTTTGCCCTCAGTTCTGGTTGTGAATTAAGGGTCTGTTTTAGGGGCTGCAGTAAGCTAGAATACCTTTCTTGGTGGAGAAAATGCCAGTGTTGTGCAAGGTCAGCAGGAGCACTTTGGGATGCTAAGAGTCTTCTCTGTTACTTTTTGTTGATCCAGGTGGTCTTTTGTAAGTACAAAGTCAAAGAAGTTACTGTCTGCCCTTTCCTTCATTTCCCCATGCAAGTGTCACATAATCAGTAGGAATGCTGAATCCTCCCTGTCTCCCATTCCTGTTTGCATGGGAGAGAAACAGAGGGAAGTGAGATGGAACCATACATCGCTCTGCATCTGCACTCTGAAGGCAAAGTTATTTGTGAGCTCAAGCATATGGGTGGAAGAGCTGCCAAGCCAAAGTTGCTCCCAAGTATCTGTAAACTAAATCTGATTCCTTAAATTCATCCAAGTAAGGAACTTTAGCTCTGGCAAAAGCTTGTAAATATTACAGTACCTGTCACTTTTGGATGCTGCTTTCTATTTTCATAGCAGCAAACTGTAAGCTTTGAAGTCTGGGATATTTTGTTTAGCTTTGTAGAGGTTGACCTCAAAGCATCAATCTTTCTGCTCCTTTTAGAATGTATGAAAATAGTCTTTTCTTTTTGCAGAAAACTTCTTGTAATAACAGTATTGCTAATGGCCGGAGTTCTCAGATATTCTTGGATGTATTGAGATATATACCAAAATATAAATAGTTTTGCCTCTCTGTTACTTTCAGCGATTCAATTTTCTCATTTGTGTGAGGGACAATATATTAATCTAAACTATGCTTTAAACAGTAGTTTCTGGATGCATGTCTCTCTCAGAATATATAGTTAATTTTGGTGGGGTTTTAGTTTACGTATACTTTTCAGTTTCTGCAGCATCTGCACAGGATAGCCTCCACCTGTTTGGATTCTCTGCTCTGTGGGATAGATGTGGATATAATAACAGTCACATTTTGCTTATTTTCAAGACAAGTTGCTGGCTGATACAAACCTTTGACTTCAGTTTGCCAGACGCAATTGTTCTCATCATTTGTGCTGATCTCCAGTTGCTTCTTTGAGGAAGATGTAATGCTGTTGCTCTTGAAATAAGTCTTAGAAGTGAGTTTTGGCAGACCTGTCCTGAATTACAGTTCAGTACTGTGCAGCTAACGATTTATAACTCAGTTGTGACTCCACAGTTGACCTGGCCGCAGCTAAAACTCCATGGAGGCAGAACGTTTAAGACTGTGCTCACTGATGAGTTAAGTTGGATAGTTGCTTTTACTTGGGCAAGTAAAAGGTTCTTGGTTTACTTTGTCAGTGTGTGCACAGTTTTTGTCTGAAAGCCTCTGGGCCTGCTGAACCTGTCCCAGAACCATAGCTGAAGCCCAGGTTCTCTTTGGACTTGAAATTGCAACCCAGCCCTCTTGAGCAGTGGAGATTTATGGTGAAGTATTTTGAGTCCTGTGGTGCGTATCTCCTTTCCTGCTGCATTCCTAGAGGAATCAAAGTTCTCCTACAGTGAAAAGGATGTGACTCCTAGAGCAATTCAACTTACTGAGTCACTAAGAGGGTTGGTTTTTTTACTCCAGCCTTCTGCAACTCCATGTGAATAAGCACGTATCAGGAGAAATGCCCTGGAGTAGACCTGCTCTGTTAAATTTTACCATGGTTCCTGCATTTTTTTGCTTTAATTGAAGTCCACTAAGCAGTCTTGCTAAGGTGTCACAGTATCTCAGCAGTGCTCTGACTGTCTTTCCCAGACAAATGAGCGCTTCTTTCATGGCAGAGAGGTCCCAATGGACAGTGGGACGTATTTCATTGCTGGCATCTTAGCTGAAGTAAATCCACACTGGAATTTTCCACTTGCAGTAATGATGGCTTTGTGAGACTGCCTGCTCTAGCCACACTTGCTGACCATTTAGATTTTTTGTAAAATGCTTTAGAAAATTATGCTTGAAGGCGTAATGTTAAGAGCTGAGATCCTGGTTGCTTTTCTCCTCACTGGCTAAGTATTGTGCAGCTACGTACTCCTAAGCAGGCAGTTGGTTTTACCTCCTAACTGTGTAAATATAGGCTTTATATTTCCATTTAGATATCTGAAAATTGGGCCTTTCATCTTCGGAAATGTTCCCAGAAACCCAAGTTCAGGCCTGATTGATAATCTTCCCTGTGCTTTAATATCAGCTGCTAAAGAAAAAGCAACTAGCAAGGAGTTAGTATGGAGAGAGCTGGTAATGATGCAGCTGAGAAGCTAAACCCCTCATCTCCATTTGAGTCTTTTTTTTGTCTTGCAGATGAGAGGATCTGTTCACCACCCTTTATGGAGCTGACAAGTGCCTGTGGAGAAGATACCTTGCAGCTTATAGAGAAGAATGGACTGGCATTCCCATTCAGTATGTATATGGGCTTTTCCTTGGAGCTTCTAGTAGGTTCTGAATATTACACATGCACCCCCCAAGACATAGCCAACACTGTAGGAATGGGGGTTTCATTGCCAAGGTGTCAGGGAATTTAAAGCTTTTCTGAAACAAAGGCTCTGAAGCAGTCTGCGGAACAAAACCTCTCCCTATAAGCTTTTACTTTGCTTTTTATTGATGTTCCTTAGTTTAAACACCTCGCTATCGTAAACACACATTCCTGGGAAATGCTAATAGTTCTAACAAAGTTAGCCTGTTGCCCTGAACCTGTGCAGAAAGTTTCTCCTGCCAGCTGTGTTCATTATTTTTCTTGAGAAAATCACTGCCCTGCTGAGTGCTCTCTTTTTTTCACACACCCCCTCCTTTTCCCTGGTTCAAGCTGCAAATATAATCTTAGAGGGCAGAAGAGTGTAAAAATTACCATAGAATCATAGAATCGCCAGGTTGGAAAAGACCCACCGGATCATCAAGTAGCAGGTTCCAAGGTCCCACAGCCTTAAACAGTTGCTATGAATTGTTTGTGCTTTGTAGCAAGTTTCTTTCTGGAGCTTGTGCTTTAATTCATTCCTTTATTTGATTCCTTGCAGTATTAAGTGAGCGGAACTGGTTAGTTGGTGTTTGTTCCCTTGGTGCTTGCTTCATTTGTAAGGTTCATAGGTAAAGTTGTGTGGAAAAAGCATGTTTTGCCCTCCCTGCCATCACTCTCCCAAATGAGGCAGGTCTCCTGAAGCTCAATAGTGAAGCAGTAATTTAAACCCCACTGCATGGCTTTGTCCCCCTTTTCCTCAACCATGCACATTATCCTCTCAGTGCAGTCTGGCTAGTGCTCAGTAGTCAGCAGCATAGCCCATATATTCAGAAGGCCTGAGTCAACCTCTAAACTATGACAAAATTTTAAAATTGCACTGCAAGCTAATTTAGCATAGTATTGTGAGAGAGCTTTTTATGTCTCCACTCTCTCTTTTTTTCTTTTTTTCCTTAAAAAGACTCCTGCTCTTCTCTGGCTTCATATTAGCAGAAGAATGTTGTTTCTTTCCTTCACTGGTTTTAGGATGGAGGTGACAATCAAGACATACGGAACAGATAAGGAATATGAAGAAGAAAGAACAACTAGCAGGCTCTTTCTGCTTTTTTTTGTCCCTCTCTATGGTTGCCTTCGAAAAATATGTTGTATCTTTCTTTGTTCAGCCTGTTCGGTTTTCTGGTCTTCTTCAAAAACAGGGAACTGTTCCCTTGATTTCAGGACAGTGAGGTTTTGTGGTACCTATGAAATAGCTTTAGCCTCAGGCGAAATCAAGTACTTGTGAGGATGCCCTCTGAGTAGGCAGGATGACAATACCATACTGGTACTAACTCCTTAGCTGATGACTTTTACTTCTGTCTAGTCCTAATAATGATCTGTGCTTGCACCTTAGTTACAGAGAGGGGTTGAGACAGTAGGGCTTGGAGCAAGCCAAGCTTTGGAGTGATTAGGACACTGTTTCAAGGAGAGACTGTCACTGATATCTGGTACAGTCAGTGACTTGGTCTGGTGAACTCCGGTGTTTGCACGTGTGGGTGGGCATGGATTTATAAGGGGTTTGTGTGTCTTGTTTCAGTGGTACATTGTATTTTCTTTTTTATTTACGCAGTCTGTAAAACCAGAGTGGCCCATGGAACCAACTCTCATGAGGTGAGTTTAAAAACTTCTGCAGTGTTTTCCCCTTGCTTCCAGTCCCCCCATGGTGGCTTATCTGGTCCTTTCTGATCCTGTGGTAGGCAGAATGAAGGCTATACCCAAATGACTTCCCTTCCCCTAATTCTCCCTCATATTTAACGGCACCTTTATTTTTCCAGATATATGTGAAATGAAGTTAAATACAACTTTAATTCCATGATATGGAAGTTCTTTCTGGCAGTTTCTAGCTTCTATCATCTAGTTGCTTCTAGCAGTCTGTAGTCTCCTGTTGGCTCTGTCTGCAAGGAATCTCCTTCAGCCTCTCCTTTAGTGGGAGGTCATACTAAGTGATTTTCCACCCTACCATGTTTCTCTTCCAACTTGTATGTGGTACAGGTGAAAAGTGGTTTTGTGCTGCAGACGAAGCAGCTGGTTCCTCTCCTTGAGGGGAAGCGAGTAGCAAATAGAGATGGTTTCTAGGCATGTTCGGTTGTAATAACATGGTTAGAGCTGTGGGAAAACAGGGCTGCTGCCTCCCCTCCTTCCCGTAAAGCAATTGCAGTTAAAACGGATGTGTATTCCTGCAAGGAGTGCATTCCCTATAAGCCTAGCTTCCTCTAAATTTAGGCAAGTCGAGTCCTGTTTTAATTCTTTTCCATTTGTGCTTCCTGCCTTCATGCTTACAGCATCTCAGTTTAGAGAACCCAGCCCTTGCTGCTGGCTCTTGTAATGCCTGGCTTCCTTTGTTAACAAAGTGCTCATCGGTCCAGGTTTCCCAGCTGCTCCTGAAGCGTGGGGTGTGTTGCTACAGTGTTTCTGAGAACTGAAAGCCCTGAAATAAAATGTAAACCTAGACAAGCAGAATGGCTACAACTGAAATCTTGAGTGACCAGTACTTCCTTTTAAAGACACAGTGAGTTTTTTAATGCAGGCCTTAGCTCGGATCATTTTACAAACCGACAGACAGTCCTCTTAGTTTGCTGGAGCAGCTGCTATAAATTTTTGCTGTCATTCCCACGAACACTTGGGGACTGGATTGTTAATAAATTAAGACTCCGGCTTCCCTGCTGATCTTTCTGCCAAGGGTTTCTCTGTGACTGCAACCTGAAATACATGAACCTTCCACTGCTTGTCCAGTCAAGCTTGGACTTCGTTTCCCTGGTGAATCTTTCTTTGCTTTTCTTTCACATGGTGCAGATATGTCTCAGCCTCCTGCAAGAATTCCATTTTCTGAGCAAAAATTAGACTAAAAACCAGTTGTAGGCTACACTTTATCACAGGAACTTAGAAGGGCCCCTGGAAAAAGCCCTAAGTCTTGCATGGTACTTCACATAGTAGTAGCCATTTTTGGAGTTGCTGAGTTCTCAGGAGTGATACAATACTTGAACTTGAACCCCACTTTGCCAGAGCTGTTTGCTAGACTTGAACAGAGATGGTGCCTGAAGGTTGTCCTTCCTGATTTACAGCAGGTTAGAACATAACTAACCTTTGGTAAAGCTACCATGAGACATCACTAAGGCCCATAAGCTGAAGAAAAGTGTCCAGAATTCCTCTTTCTCTAAGTGCTGAGCAGACAGGATTGAAAAGGTGGAGAATCTGTGGTTTTTGAGACTAATTCCATAAGGTTATTGTCAGTAAAAATTCTTGGTGCCAAATTCTTCATTCTGTTTTGCCTTCAAATGAGCTCTGCATTTATAATGAGGAGTGCTATTTGGAAATTGTGATATAAAGTATTGTCCCCATGTTATTGCCAAACACAGCACGTCTGTGCTAGATGACAAAGAGCAAGTGCACCCTGCAAGCAAATTCTTGAAGCTGTATTCATGCATGCTAAAAACCATGAGACATTGCAGTGAACCAGGATAACTGGGAGTTATATGGGTTGTGTGCTAATCATGGAGCTGTTGGCACAGAGCTTTGCTGAAGAGAGGTTTTACATGGTTTCCAGTAGCCTAGGTCAGTTCTGAGCTGAGGAGATAAACTTTGGGTTTCTGCACTTCTAAAACAGGATGCTTATCTTAGGTTTGCTTATCTAATATTTGAAGAGAACACTATAGGAACAGCACAGTTCTTGCCCATATGATGTTGTAGATGCTATAAAGCCGACTGTCTACACAGGAAGAGGAGGAGAGTGCTGTTTCTTGCCACCAGTGAGAGACAGATGAGGTATCATGTTGTTGTGAATCTAATTAGAGCAGGTTTCTTGCACAGGTTGTTACCACTCACAAATCTGCTCTGTGCTGTCAGGTAGAGACAGAGTAAGTAAGAATATTAGCTGCAAGTACTGAATGCACACATTGACTTGAACTCAGAAAATGTTAATCTACTGAGTCATTGTTTAGACAGTTGTGTGATCTATTGTGGTCTACCAGATAAGGAGGAATAATGACAAAAATGTGCTCAAACTTTTAACTGTGAATATGTACTCACTGCATCATTTACCATGGTTTTTTTTTTTGAACAGTGAAACCTATTATATTTACTAGTTTTATTACAAGAACAAACTAAGGTGTTAACAAAAGTTCAGTCTAAAAGTACAGCATACATCAAATGATCATATATAATATATGAGAGAGAGCACAAAGTGGTAAAGTGTCCTTGTAAAATCCTGGCTTCGCTAAGGTACAGCTGTTCTCAGAAAGCACAAAAACTCTGGAAGCACATTGAAAGGGCAAGCAAGCAGTATAACTCATCTGCACCATGGTGAGGCAGGAAACTCTGATTTTGTTCTGTATATCGCTGTAGAGTCACTGTGAGTCCCAGAGGAATTCTCTCAACCTCTATGGACTGTCTTGCATCCTGAGTAAAATAGTAGGCCCAAGCAGGCCAGTGAGAAAATATTAACAGGCATATTTACTTGAAAACCAACATGCCATACTGCCATTGTGGATAACAAGACCCAGGATCATTGAAGTAATGAAGAGAGGTCAGTATTCACATAACTAGCACGTAGCTTTTTCAGGGCTTTTTGAGGATGGAGAGCAAACCTCTGTTTATCTTCACTGCTGTGTAGGGTCACACTGGTATAAAGTAATTTCACCATCTGTGCCAGTATGATGCTTGCTGCTGGTTCTGCATAGGAGTTGTGGCAGCATCCACGCTCCAAAAACAAACCTGTAAAATGGAGCACTACAATTATGATAATTATATATGCATGTAAGCATGGTAGGGGAGGGATCAATGGAAATAGCAGTATAACATTTGCTGAAGAAATGCTGGCTCATAAAAGTATTTCTATGCAACTAGCAGTATCGCTTCCATGCTGTTGGAGGCAGCTGTTGTTCATTGTTCTGGCCCTATAAATGTCTTTCTTTTTGACGTATTTGTTCCGGTCACTTCAAGAAGCCTATCCCCGGTGAAACCAAGCCAAGAAAATGATTAGGCCGGCATTTACTAGCAGTAAGAATTTCTAGAGTCTGAAAGAAAATTTCTGATTGTGTAGGTAAAACACTGGTCCTTAGGCCACTACAACTGGACTGAATCAAACCATAGGACATAGAGGTGTGGAAGAACTCCTGTTATCAGTATGCAGAGATGTTTCTTTTGTTGTTCTCATGATACACACTTGTTTTCAATACAGACTTTGTGGTTTGTGTTGATCAAATGTTTTACACTTTTGTTGCATCTGCAGATGCAGTAGCTTCCCAGGTTCTGCTGCAAGTAGAGATTCAAAGAGATTCCTTGAAATTGTTAATAGAAATTGTTTCAAAAAATTGTTCATTGAAAATGAAAGCTGCACTGCCAGTAGTGTTTGAAGAGATATATGTCAATGAAATGAAAAATAAATAGGACTAGCTGCTGAGAAGAAACTCACACGTGATCAATATATACCCACCAGTAGATGTTCCCCCTCACTGTTAGTCAGGTGGTGGGTAAGCATGAAGTTATTGAAAAACTTGTGTTTGTGTGTGTTTCCAGATGGCGATCATCTTCAACCAGGAGGGCCTGAAAGCTGTTCGTCCCCCTTGCGTCATTCAGAGCTTCATAAATCACAATGCCGTGCTGTATAAAGTCTTTGTGGTTGGGGAATCCTACACAGTGGTGAAAAGACCATCTTTAAAGAACTTCTCTGCGGGAATTTCAGGTACGTTGTGCTGATTTAAAAGGAAATATCAGTTCTCCAAGCCTTGGCAGCAAACAGCACAAAAAAACCCCACCTTTGAAAAGGCTGCTGAAGTGAAGGCAGCTGGTTCCGATGTACTGTGTTTCCTCTTCTGTATTATTTCAATAAGAAGGGAGATAACTCATCTGCTCTGAAATACATAGGAATGACATTCGTATAGTAAATATTTATGCAATGGTAACCTGAGTCTTACCTGTTTGAAACAATGTTTTATGTCATGTGGAAAGTGGGAGAGGGAGTCATTTCACACTAAGTTCATGTGTCATTTGTTCCGGAGTCTGTTTATAAATGTGCTTTGGAGAGAATTTCCTTAATTCTATCGTTTCAGAACTTCCCCTCCCTATTTTTACTTTGATTATATATGTGTGTTTAAATTAAAGATCACTCAGGCTCACCCCTAAACAAGCCTCTCTGTTCACGTGAGGCCAGTGTTGTAAACCTTGGTGGAAAGTGTCCTTTGATTTGTAGATAACAGCTGTACTCGGAGGAGAGAGGGGTGTGAGAACAATAATCCACCTATATGTCACTAGGCAGCAGCACTTCAAGTGTCTTCATTAAAGGTTATTAAAGTTTCCTTTATGGAAAAAAACCTGGTTTTTTGAGAACTGCATTCTGTGGGTCTTCAGAAGGAAGAAGGAATTAGCAGGGCATGGATGGGAGCATGATCTGCCTGCAGCTGGACAAGTCCAGGAGGTGGGGATGGGAGGAGAGAAGGTATCAAACTAAAGGAGGTGAATTAACAAGTGCCAGTTTCTTGTCACTTTTCTTAGTGGGTTCTGCTGATATTAGTAGGTCCACGTGTACTCACCATTGCTTTCTGCACAGGAACGTGTACTATGTAAGTATATGTTTAGGGGGATCCCAGTAATAGTCCTTGAATGTAGGTATGGACACTTGTATTTATATTTCGGTCTGCTCTATGCCCCGATCAAATTAAGCAGGCCAAAATCTATGTTCATATAAACTCTTAGGATGGTTGGTCTGTACTTCTACTGGAAGAGAACATTTTAAAGCATCTTCTGAAAATGCCTTAGCTAATGTCTCACCTGAAGGTGTGAGACTTGAAAGGTGTCTGCAAGCCTACATAAAAATAAGTTTTGTGGCAGGCTAGGATTAGTGTCTGGCTTTCTTACCCTCATCAGAGAGTTTAAGGAGGCTGTGCTATGGGCACCTGATGAGGCAGATCCAGCAATTAAGCGGACCTGGTGCCTGTCAGGCACTCAAGGAGAGCTGACTATCTAAAAGTACAGAGCCTTTCTAAATAGGAGGAAAGGCAAGAATTATATATATTTATTATATATATAGTGATGTAACACTGTGGAGTCGGATTGGGTTTGCTTTTCACTGCTCCCCCATCTTTATTGTTCCCTTGGAGACACCAGCGTAGCAGGAATACTCTTGCAGGTGCCACCTGCGTGCTGAGACTTTGGTCCAGGTGTTCCCATGTGGCTTGTCTGTACAGTGCCATCAGTCTGCTGTGGTGGGAATCCCAGGGGGACTTTTGGTGGATTCTACCCACCAGTAACACCTCCACCACAGAGGGAGTGGGGCTGGTATAATTCTCCCCATGGTTTCCACTGTGGTACCTTACTGGCTTCTGTCACCTCAGGATGTCTCCTGCATTCCTGTGGTGCCTCCAAAGAGAGGGTTGGTCCTGACAGTGAAATTTACTGCTTTCCTCCATGGTGACAGTGCACTCCCCAGCTTCACAGGGATCTCAGTCAATACTTGGTGCGATGAATGCACCTTCTCCCTTCTATTGCATGCTGTCCCATTGGAACTGTCACTTTGAGTGCAGAAAATTAGTAAAAATTAACTGCATTATCTTTCTGAATTTAGTTAGTTAGTTCTGATGAAGGAAAGGAAAAAGGTTGCTGTTAACCCCTATTTATCTGTGTCCTGAGGTCTGCAAAAGATGGGTAACTGGACTATGAGTCCCTACCTGGGCAGGCAGCTCCGTGCCAGGCAGGAGAGGCCAGCAATTGGCAGGGGCTGACCGGGAGGGATACAGGCTGGATTCCCGGGTCTGCAGTGCCATCTGCTGTTCTTTGCGCTAATTTTTTTGGAAATGAAAATCTGGTATGAAGTTATTTACAACCTGCTTTTAATTCCAGACAGAGAATCAATATTTTTCAACAGCCACAATGTTTCAAAACCTGAATCCTCATCTGTCTTAACAGCAGTAAGTACATTTTGTCTTTTTACCTCTAGCACGGCTGAAAAACTATCTAGACCTTTCTTATCAAAGTTGTAGTCACTAGCGACTCTCCTTCACAAGTTGTCTGCTTCTGTGTTACAGGCTGAGGTCTGTTTGGTACCACGAAGCAGCATGACTGTGTGTCCTTCTGGTTTTCCTTACCGAGCTCCGGTGAGGAAGCACTGATGCGGCAAACCTGTGCTGCTTGCCAGGCTTAAATTTCCCAGAGCTAATCTAGGCAAGGGGAAGAAGGAGGTTCTGAATGCAAATACCTGGCCTTTTTCTGTCCAGAGAGCTTAATAAGCATAAATCATCCTTCTAGGACTCAGTTCTGTGAGGAAAGACAAACAGTGAAAATTCAAGCAGAGAAATTGCCTTGGGCAGGGCCACAGAGGGCCAGCAGCTGTCAGCAGTGCAAGCACACCTGAGCTGTGACCACGGGACCATTGCTGGGCATCTTCTGAGTCCCACAGTGCCAGCACACTGCACCATTTCATGCTTGCATTACTAATCCTTCTAAAAAGCTTTGTGCGCATGAAAACTATGAAATTCTCAGGCACTCAGCTGCTGTGAATGTCACTTTACAGGACTGAGTCCTTTCAATCTCTGAGTCTCCAGATTCTTTTCTGTTTCACAAGCTCTATTGGGGTATAGTTTCAAAGTTGGCAATGATTAAATATGTGTGCAACACTAATGGGCATGCTAAATATTAAAGCTGTAATTGTGCTAGTCTTAAATCCCTTTATGACAAATTTACTTTCAAACTTAAAGAGAGTATATGCTCCTGTGGTTTACGGGCCATCTCTCTCCTACACCTACACACTTCTGTAGACATAAGACCATACTTCTGCTGTACAAGCTGTTGTTTAAAAAGTGAAACAACTACATCTTCCAGTTATAACTGAGGTTTTTGTCCTAATAAATATTTGTAGAATAACTTATACATGAAAACCCACATAAAAGGTATTCCCTTCGAATTAGCATCTGTCCTGAATATATTAGCTGAGTTGTGTTGTATGGCTCAGATGAAACTAACAGCAGGAGTCTGGCTTGCCAGTCCTCTAACACAGACCTTGAAATAGCAGGGTGATATCCGTAATATTTGCAGCACAGAGTTAAACACACCAGCTTATTCGGATTTAAGGTGCAGATATAGTACTTAAAATAGTGAGTCTGATTCTCCGTTCATTCCTACACTGCTCCATCTCTTGAAGAGCTGCACCATTAGGAAGAGGAAGAACTAGGTGCTTTAGAGCAGGTGAACTTCCGATATAGGTAGGATTCTGAATTATGAACGCAGTTTCTCTTTGGTGTCTTTCTCTGTTTCATGCCACTGGTTCTCTGCAATTAGATTTGGTGGAGACGCACCTGGAAACCTCTGAAAATTAATCTTTCCACTAAAAAAGACTGGTTTTGGAATCCCAAAAGACTGTTTTGGAATCCCATTACTATATATAGTAATATATCTTTTTCTACTATAGCTGGACAAAATCGAAGGGGTATTTGAGCGGCCAAATGATGATGTCATCCGGGAGATCTCCAAGGCATTGCGTCAAGCTCTGGGAGTTTCCCTGTTTGGAATTGATATCATCATTAACAACCAGACTGGGCAGCATGCAGTCATTGATATAAATGCATTCCCAGGTGAGAAAAGCCTTTCCATTTGTGGTTTGTGAAAACTGTGCAGCATGTGCTTAGTATGAAGTGTTTCACTGTCATTGCTTCCTGTGTTAGGGACAGGAGCAAGATACAAATCATATACTGTTTAATCGGGGAAGGGCAGAACCCTAGTCTAGATATAGAATGTGCTACTGAAAAATTAGTTTTTAGGAGATATAGTCAGATTTTACTGGCTAGCTGTCACATGGCTGCCATGTTATGCCCAGGAATGGAAACATGGGACAGTATACTGGGACCTGGAATTTCTGGGCCTGTTCCTTGTTCTGGAGATGAAAAGAAGAGTAAATTCTATTTTAGGAGAGCCTTTTAAGGGTTCTTTTTTTATAGACTCTGTGGCATTAAAAGCGTTAAGTGGTGGAAGCAGCAAACCGTTCCCTTGAAAACCTCTTCCTGTGCAAGTTGATTCCCCTTGAAAAGACATTTTATGCACAAATGCAGCGACACCAGGAATCTGAAGATGGTGTTAAAACTGTAGCACAGAAGTTGCTGTAAAGGGTTAAATATGCTGGCAGGTTCTCATAAGTGGATCCTGAAGGAAGACAATAGAATAAAGCATGTGAAAACAGGGACATTTGTCCTCCGCTTTTTTTTAGTGTAACATATGTCTTTGGAAACAACTAAACAAGTTTCTTGCCCACTGGAATTGTTAAAAGGAGTTGTGTGTGTATAATGGTCTGTCACTTGTGCTAAATTCAGTAGTCTAACATAGGAAACAAACACGTCATCTCACTTGGTACTGCTTTGTAGGGTTTTTTCCCTTTGAGAATCTCCTTTCACCACCTGAATAGTGATGTGTTTCCAGAAACACGTACAGGCTTTTACAGGTTGTTTAACCTGTCATTGAAAACTTTGAATTTTCAGTGTATGGGTGAGAAGTCCTTATATCTAGACATCTTGCACTGAGCCCCCAGGCTTCTTCATCTTTCAGTCCAGGTCCTCAATCCCACTACTGCCTTGTAGTACCTTGCCTGTCTTGTCTTCACAGTGACTAACTTTTAAAATTCCAGCCCTGCTATTCTCAGGTCACTTTGCAGCTTGGTTTTACCATACGGTGTTGATGCAATCTGCAGACCTATGAAAACAGTCTTCTGCTAAGAGCAGTGAAACAGCCTAGATTAGGTGTCAGGTGTAGCCAAATCAGCTTTCTGAATGGGATTTTATTTCAGACACTGGGTCTTCAAGTCAGTGATGCAGGATGTTCTTTTGCAATTCTGCATCCTGCATTTTAGTTTGGCACTTGGGGGGTTTTATATTTTCAAGTATTGTTGGCAAACTTAACTCTTCAAGAGAGGAGTGATGTCTTCTTTTTGTGGCAGAAGTTTGCAGAACTATCTTCAGCCTCGTGGTCTGCTGTACTTTTGGGCTAAGGCAATAGTTTTGATATTCATCCCAAGTCCTGTGTTTCAATCTGTGCAGTAATTGGTCTTAGAAAAGACATTGTATTAATACAGTGTTTCAGGCCTTGCAAGAGACCAGCTGGGAGGCAGTCTAGAGGACAGCAGCAGGGACCATACTAATTGAAGATAGGAGGCTGGGGTAGACAGAACTGCCTTCAAATTTGCAAAAGGTAGCAGAACTAAGAGAGATGAGGGGCTCTGTAGGGCTGCAGAGGTCAGAGAAGAAGCAATGGGAGTAAAATACAACAGAAAAGTTAACATCTCAACACTGAGTACTCTGTTGCCCAAAAGCATGTTCAGCACAGACAGTTGCATTTCTCTTCTAGGGCCAGTATGTTTGAAGGATGAGCAGCTTCAAGGGCTGGTATGATTGATGGACCAGCACCTCGCTCATAAGACATTCAGATTCAGCCCTGCTCGAAAGAGTCACTAGTGGGCTGCATCAGCAGTGGGAGCTGACTGTTTCCTTCTCAATGCAGTCCCAGGAAGGGGCTTTTGCTTCCTTCTTTTCCTTAAGTAATCCTGTCCTGCAAGGATTACAGTAGAGCCAAACTGAAGCCATGTTAAACAGTGTGGGGACCTGCTACAATATCTCTGCACTACTACTTTGGGTAAGGGAGGGGAAGAAGTGCCCTTTAAGGAGCATTCACAGCTTCTTTCATGGAGCTTCAGCTACAGCCTGGGGCCAGGCTTGACCTAAGCCTTGTCCAACAGCCCAGAGGCTTGGCTTCCGTGCCTGCTGTCTTTTGTGTTTACCAGGCTTGAAGCTCATTTAAACCTGCCACTCCTTGGCTCCTTGGATGTCATCCTGAGTTTAATTTAACATCAGAATTGAGAGCAGGTATACCTGTAGGAGGATGTCTGGTTTCTGCTCCATTAGCACCAGCAGCCCTTCAAAGATCATAGAATCATAGAATCACTAGGTTGGAAAGGACCCACTGGGTCATTGAGTCCAACCATTCCCATTTTAAAGATAGATGTCTAAAAGGCCTATTGTGTCTCCTGTTCTATGGGAAACCACCGGGACTGTATTTAGCTGTGGTTACCAGCTGAGTTATTTAACTGTAGGCACAGTCACATATCATGTGGGGTTTATGTTTGTCTGACCTCAGGTAACTGAGAGAAAAGGTTCCACATAGCCTGCCATCCCGTGACAGTCGCTGAGCTCACCTCACCTGAGCAGCAGCCTGTGCGCACACGTTCTGCAGCCCGTCACCAGTACAGGTGAACTGCTGGTTCTGGGTGCATACTTGTAGCAGCTGGAAGCATCAGATCTGCATGTGCCTTTGTGTGTGTAAATACACTGCTGCAAATGCAAGACGTAGGCCGTTCATTTCCCTCTGCCCAAGGGAAGATGCAGGAGAGCAGAGAGTGTGCCAGATCGGAAAGATTATCCTAAAAATCACGCAGGTAGCATGTCTAATGCTAGCTTAAAACTGCTCATAGGCATTTCTTGACTCAGCAGAGCATAAGGGAGGAGATGCTTGTTTTCAATACTCACATTGCTGAGTGAACTTCCTTCCTCTCAGTGCTCAGCCAGAGGACTCTGGAGGCTGTTTTCAACACAGCAAAATTCAGGCCTCTTGTAGGACAAGCATTTCCAAAATGGCTTCAGCGGGCAAAGCTAAGACAGTACATTCTGCAGCACAGTCCATGCAACTTATGCTTTGAAGCATGCAAAACTCCCACAGATTCCTTATGCGGCATGAACTCTGAATTCATTGCCGGTAGTTTCTAAAGGTGGGATTTAATCCGCCCTTCTTGATTTCCTTGTCATCACAGCACAGTGGTGCCCTACAATTGCCTTTTTGAGAGGTCTGCAGCAGCAGCAGCCAGTGAACAGAGCAAGGCAATATCCACAGACTTTGCAGCCTTCCCCAGACATTCCGTGGCTCAAGAGTTGAGACACCCTGCGTCTCTCCCTCCTTTCCTTGTGTTTCTTTTTAACCATTGTGTGAAGACACTCATCTGAGTGACCAGGCAGAATTATTTGGGCCTTTCCACCCAGAGTGCAGAGGTCTTGCATGGGGAAACCTGCCTGATACACAGAACTTCCTTCCACTGTAACATCTGCTAATATCATGACTAAGTAACTGACCATCTTATTCCTATTAAGTATTTAAAGCAACTTTTTTGTGAGTTTGCCAGGTGCCCTTGAACCCTCAAACAATGCTGGTTTGTTTTCACTGAGCAGACATGAAACACTCTAGGGTACTGTGGATCTCCTCGCTGAATATTAAAGCTGTTACTATGGAGATGGCTTATTCCCGGGGTGTTTGAAGCACTCTGAGTAGATTTGAAGGCTAATCCCATGGCTTTTGCATAAGCAAGAAAGCGTAACAAGCACCTCTGTCAAAGAGGTGGAGATCTTGTTCTGGCTCCCATGACCAGCCATAACAGTCCTAGATGCGCCCTGACGAGCGATGGATTATCACATAGGTCACAGGGAAACTTGACATTTTGAAATGGAAGGTTTGTTTGGTGAATCTGTTTAGGGGCCATTGCAAAAGGAAAACTGGGAGCTGTTGTCTCACATCGCTAGTGTTTTGTGTGACCTGTTAAGTACCTAGGAGAATTATGACCAAGTGCAATATAATCCAAGACAATGTAGCAGCCTAAGTAAGAGTTAATCAGTCAACGCAGGGGTTATAAATAGACCAATCATCACGTTTATCTTGAGGTAAAGTTATCCTCTTACATTATCGTTTTTTAGGAAGCTGAATTTTATTGCTGAAGGAGGTTGGTCTTTACAGGAGAATGGAAATTGAAATTGAATTATTTATGGATCTGACGGACTCTTGTGCCCTGTGATCCCATGTGTTTTAAAATGTGCATTTACTTTGTGGTGTCTGATTCTGCTGTTGTGTAAATGTGTGCATTCATATGGGACTTTTAAACTTATTTATTGCTTCGGTCTTCTCACTTTCAGAATACTTTTACAAACATTTTAAAACAATCTGCCTAGCCCATTAGATACACTCAATGTTATATGTCACCTCTGAATACTAAATCAAATTAATAACAGTTTTAGGTAATGCAGTAACAGTTCAGATCCATTTCAAGACATTATACCAATATGCTGCATGTCTGGTTCAATTTTAAAATTAAAGCTATGATAAAACTGCAGCTGTTTAAGAGTGTTTAAAATAAAGCCAGAAGTTCTACTGCCACCCTTTGTGTCACAAAAAAATATCGTGTCTCCTGGTATTCGGGCAACTGTTCTAACCAGGACTCTGCATTGTAAATTGTCTGGAATTGATTAACAGAATATGCAGAAAGGTGATTTCAGTACTGAAATCAAAGATTGATGTTTTTACCAGATTCTATATTAGTGATATATGTTTACTGTCCCTCAACTGGTTTTTTTTAGACATCACTCAGAGTAGGGAACATGTTTTAAGTGCCAAGTTAGTTTAGATTAGATGAGTTTCACGTTGCTTCTTATGCAGTGGGAAGCTGCCTTTTCTGTAGGGTCTGAAGCCCATCCTTCTGTCCTCTGAGGTTTCCCTAACTGAGGGTGTTGCTAGTAAATTGTAGAGAGGATCTAGACTCTCAAGGAAACTGCATTAGAGCTACTTTCCATACTAAACCTGGAAGCAGCATGGAAAAGATCAATGTTTCACCACAGAGTTTGTAACTTAAGGAAAAACCTGGGCTTGGCAACAAATATGTCTAAAATTATGTATACACATAAATTATGTATACCTGGGAAGCCAAAGAAAGAGAAAATCTGAAAGGTGACAGTTTTCTCATTGACTAAAACTATTTTTGTAGCAATGGTCTCTGTTCTTCTTTATACTAATCTGCTCAAGCAGTCACTCAAAATGATGTCATGGAAAACAAGCCCTCTTATCATCACTTAGAGGGCGAGGACAGCCCAAGAAATGAAGTGGTGCAAGAAGCCTTTCAAGGAACTCACAAAAATGACTGAATTGCCTTTTTTTCTGCCCTTAATTTTTCCTCTTTTCAGGTTATGAGGGTGTTTCTGAATTTTTCACTGATCTCCTGAACCACATAGCCACTGTCCTGCAGGGTCAGGCACCTGAGGTGACCCAGCTAAACTGCAGCAAGCTCCTGGCAGAGCAGACCAGCGGGATCATGGATGAGCGGGTGTGCTGCCCTAGCACAGGCTGTCTCAGCGTCATGGGAAAAGACTCCTCCTGGATTGTGGAAAATGAGACCAACAGCTCAGTCAAACTGCAGCATCAGAGACTAGGCTGCAACTCGGCAGTGTCCCCCAGCTTCCAGCAGCACTGCGTTGCTACCTTGGCAACAAAAGCTTCTTCTCAATAACTTGCCAATGCCATGGACAGAGAAAAAGCCACAGGGAT
Source organism: Phaenicophaeus curvirostris (assembly GCF_032191515.1). NCBI lineage: Eukaryota > Metazoa > Chordata > Aves > Cuculiformes > Cuculidae > Phaenicophaeus > Phaenicophaeus curvirostris. The sequence goes on along the minus strand of NC_091396.1, from coordinate 52,371,191 downwards.
ACAAATTATGGTCCCAGAAACAGATCAGGCTGTAATAATGCAATTGCAAAAAAAAGAAAAAAAAAAAAAAACAACACAAAACACAACACAGAAAAAGCAAAATAAAAAAAACCGAACAGCTTCCATTTGATTTAACCTGATTTGCTGATGAAATGGACTGAAAGGTGGAGGACCAGAACGTGATTCAGATCCATTTTGTCAGATTCCAGTTGCAAATCTGTAGTGAGTTTACACACACACACACACACACACACACACGGGTTTTAACACTAGTCCTTTCGTTGTGGGAGGGTTGCTTTTTCGTTTCTATTGTTCTTTGTAATCACTGGTGACCAGCATTTTAAACTCAGACCTCATGGTATTAAGAAGATAATAATGTTGAAATGCAGTGTCTGAATGTAACAGTGCTAGAGATTTTTGCCTAAAATATTCCCCATTCCCTTTTTCCAGGTAGGCCATTTTAAAAGAAAGCTAAGACAACTTCATTATCACTAAACCAAATCTCTTGAAGCATTGACTAGTCAGTATGTTGCCAGGTAGCTTGCTGTGGAGCCGTAGCACTTGGAGCGAGACAGAGCAGGTGGGTTGTTCAAGATGCAGATTGAGGTAACCACCCTGGTTCTAGCTTTGCAGTTCTTCCCCCAGGCCTCGTTGCTTCAGTCAAAAGCAGCTTCCATCCACACCTGCCAACAGTGATGCATGTTTGATCTGGACAGGGTGCCAATAGTTAGGCTAAGTGATTTAGTAGATTAAATATCATCCTTTCGATCATGTGCTAGTGGTGAAATCCTTGAAGAGTTAATGGAAGGAGCTAATCTCTTAGCAGAGAATTTAATTCTCCCTCCTTTGAACTTGTGAAGACCCTGGGACAGCTCTGCAAAAAGGCTGGCAAACAGAGATGTTCATTTTCCTTGGAGTACCTGATCTGCAGATTGTCAGGAGTGACACAGTTGCTGCCTTTCATAGATCCATGCTGCTGTGCATTTTATTTTTCTTTTTCAAATTAAATAAACAGAATTTTATACTTTTGTAAGAGCTAGAAGTACACAACAGCTCTAGTTAGAGACCACATTATTTTGTTGCAGACTGCCAGATGAGGCCATGTGGTGATTTACAATAGTGCTTTATACAATTTGTAAGCTACAGCACAGCCAAATTGTATCTGTTGAGATACGCAGTAAACCTATGGTGTTCACCCTCTATTACATCTTCTGGGATGGCAGCATCTTCTGCTGTTGAGAATTCCTGCAACTTTTGCCAATTCTGAACACTAAACTGGAAATATCCAAGTCTGTTAGCACTGAGAGCAGAGACACTATTTTGATAGAGTGGCCTTCTCTTCCCCACTTAAGCCCTAAAATACATTTAAGAGGGGTGGTATTAAGAAAAGTTCATTACTTAAGCTCCTAGCTTGCAGGTATGGGAATTTCTGTCTGATACAGATATTTGTAAGGCATCCATCACTGCAGCTTTTAATACCAGTTTGTTTAGTATCATGTATTAGATACCCACTCGAAAGGATTTAGACCTTAAAGCCCAGGTAGACCATGGAAAGAGAAGTAAACTGCATGAAAGATGTCAGCACCCTACCTAATGGTACCAGTCCTGGAAAGGAAAACGTTTTGAGGAGTGTTGTGTAGCAGGTCTTCTGTGTAAACAATGTTTTTTTTTTCCTTAGGGGAGATTGGATTTGTTCCTGAAGTGCCATTTTTGGGAATTTTCTGTAGCTGGGATTGGAATTTCGAGTGATTTAGGAAGAGAAGATTATTCCAGTTCTGCAGGGGTTATGAGTGTGGTATCTGGCAAATTCCAGGGTGAATATAAATGCAGCCAACTTCCTCGACTATTGCAGGTCTGTTCGGAGCTGGGCACACTTCACAACCCTTGTGTACCTTGAGGCTGCTGGATCCCATGCAGGTCTCAAGTGGTCGTGGTGCGAGTGAGTTAGGTGTACATAGCTAAGGGTTTATAAAAGTATTCATGATAGACCAAATCTTTCATAAAGCCATGACTGAAATAAAATTGACATCTGCAGTTTGGGGTTTGCTTTTGTTTGTTTAAAATAAAAAGTATTTTCATGTTACATGTGTAACAAAAAATACCCTCAGGAAGGAACTTGCCAGTGCATATTTTTGTATGGTACTTTCTTGTAACCAGCTGGTGGAGTGTTTGTAGACTTGCTTTTTGCTCCGTTTATTACAATTGCTTGGAGGTTTTATTTAGTTTTTTTGTTTTCTTTTGGTCTGATTGGGTGGTGGGAAAGAAGCAATTATGTTAAAACTGAGTTAGTAACTCAAGACCTTTCAAACTAAGTATGTTTACATAAATCTGAGTGTTGGATCCAATGGAAATGTCTGTATGCTGTTTCCTAGTTAGAACATCAAATAAGAATTTTATTTTCCTGGCTGCCTTCTGAATTTTGGTTGGCCTATTTTGCACTGCTTTATTTCTCCAAAATAAACTACTGAAATATAATTGTGCATTTTAAACTTGTTTACAAATGATTGTTAGAAGTTTATTTTGTAATTCTCTGAAGGCTTGCAGAAATACTATATTTAAATATTACTCCAGACCTTGGCAGTAACTAGAAAACAAGTTTAGGTCATTGGTGTGATCAGTGACATTTCTCCCATAGTCTGTAATTTATTTTTTATTTATCAAATGTATCGGTATCACTTTAATTTACCAGGTGCAGATATGCAAGTACCTGTTGTGATGTGGCATTACAATAGAGTTTTCACGTAAATTACCATGCAATTGCCGTACTACTATATTTCCTTGCAGAAATTATTATTATGGCTCATATACTAGAATGTTGCTAAATCACAGGGGTGAATTGAGAGACCAACTTTTAAAAGGCAAAACTGTAAATTACCAAGTATCCGGACATACAGTTACATTATTGCAAAACATTCGAGCATGCCTATGTTATTAAGCCTGTGCTAAAGTGCTTTTCTGAATTGCTGTCTCATTTGATAAGTTCAGGATAGTTTTGATTTAAGATAAGCTTCACAGTAAGTTAATATTCTGTAGTCTTGTAAAGGTGTCTAGTAATGTTAGACCACACCGGCATACCCTTGCTCTTAAAATTGCTGACAATCTGAGGGAGATTTTCCATAATGTCTTTTAGTATTCTGTTATTGTGGGTTAGTAAAGGCTCTGCTGTGTTTTCAGAGGCATAGCTATTACTGCTGTGTTGATGGGAGCAATTATATTACAATTACATGGTCACCAGTTAGCTTCTTAGGGATCTAATTCTGTTCTGCTTCACTGTTAGAAATCCACAAGAACGCCATTAGCTTGACTGCAATTCCTCCAGGTTTTGTGTCAGCGTGATGGAGGAGATGGGACTCTGGTTTCCACTGTAATAATGTAATTGGCTTCAGTAGGTGAAGGTTTCTCTGTGTTGGAGACAGAGGGTGTGTTAATTACTGCCTGCAATGTAAAGCCATCATCATTCTCCTCCCCCTCTAGCTGCCTTTGCCGCGTTACACTTGGGTTTGTGATGCCTGTTCCAGAACGTCCCATCGATACATGAAACGCAACTGCAGAAATGCAGCCTAACTATAGGACCATTGGTGCTGACACATGTGGTTTGTGTGATGCAGAACTACTGCTGGGCCAATGACTTTTACCTTTGGTTAACCACGTGACTGGCTATTCAACTTCTGTGCTGAAAGAGCCAATTGAGCAAGCTGGTCAGTAGACAAAATGCACTGTTTTTATTAATACTAATCGAACTGTTGGAATGGTAAAGCTGCTTAAAGGGTCCTGTCCTCAACATGTGAATGTTTGTGCAGAGGATGTCTGCAGCAGGTTGCTCAGATGCAAAAACACCAGTTTAATTTGTTTTCATTATAGATGAGTACAAATTAAGGACCTGACCCTAAAACTTCCCAAGGTAATGAGGATTGCTCAAGGTAAAGCCTCAAGTTCTCCAGATTAACTGTGGGCCGTGTCCAGCCTGGGAGCAACCAGTTGGAGTACTGAGTAGACAGAAGAGGCAGGATGCAGTCCAAAGGCAACAGAAGAAATGGGGCCAGAGGTGTTTGCATTGCCTGGCAAAAAGGAGAGAAATAAGGGGGAAAATGTTTCTTTTGTTTCCCTCCAATAAGAAAAAAAAATCCAGGCTTATCAGTTCTTAGACTAACATGGGTTTTCCAAAGTCTTTGCATGACAGCAGTGACAAGTAAGTCAGGCTTTTTCACACTAGCTTGCAGCCTTGCCTTCCACAGCTGTGCAGAAAATCTTGGCTTTTCATTTTTTAGTGAATAGGGTCTGGTTTGAGTTTGTAGCAGTCTCCCCATGTGCACAGTTGCAGGAGTTCTCTTGCATTACCCCGCTAATTTTCTTTTCCTGTCTCCTTTTTAGTAAGAGATGTATTGATTTCTGTATTCAGCATACAATTATTTTATGGTATTGCAACTGTGTGTTTTGTAATTAGGAGTATGTGAAAATGCTTTGTGTAGATTAAAATATTTCCTTTAATATAATCTCCTCTTGCTTTCATAGATATACAGGCACACCATTGCAGATCACGTGGCTGATTTTATTTGTAATATTGCTTTAATATCTATTTCAGAGGAATGTAACCTCCAGAAAAGTTCACATCTTCACTACCTTTCCTTTCCCTGTTCACCTTGTGTGGGTCCAGGCCATCAACACATGGGTATTTGACCAGATGGGTTTCAGATCCTTCTTGGATTCTGTTGTGTTTACATGGCCACAGAAATTATTGCAGATTGTAGAAGTTTGAGAATATGCAGGTATACATAGAAATGTTAGAGCGATTCGTTAGCAACACAAGCACAATAGCATCTGTAGCGAGCAAAGGGGATCGTTCTTACTGTGTGCATGCAGGTGGCTGTTGGGGTCTGGTCCATCCCTGCTGCTGGGGCAGTTTTTGTGTGGAAATAAAAAATTTGCTGTAAGAAAAGTTCCTGTATCTGTGATGCAGAAGAAGGGTGAGGAGGGGTAGGGCTTGGGAGTGAAGTCCTGGCCAGTGGACATCCTAATACTGGTGGTCCAGAATTTCACTCTATATTTTTTAAGAACTGTCAGAGGAGATATTTTTTGTTTCTCTCCACCTTTCCTACCCTGAATCCACTGAAGCTGATGCTAGCAGATGCCTGTGGGCCACATGAGCTCAGTAGCAGGTGACTTTGCCCAGCGTGCCATGAGTTTGCAGAGGGGTGTGTTGGGAAGTTCGTGTTGATGGCCTGGAAATCTCTTGAAACTCCAGAAATAGCTGCAACAGTGAATGGAGTTCATGAAAATCAGGTCTTCCTCTTCCATCCTTTTTTAAGGAAACCCACATTTTATATCCTCCTTCATTCTTTACACAGTAGTTTTTAGATATAAATTATTTTAACATTTTTTGTGTGAAAAGTCATATATACATATATAAAGTTATTAAAAGGTTGAGTATATGTTGCATATAAAATAGTGACTTGTTTCAGATGTTAGCAGCCCCTAAAAATAAGTTGTTTATCCTCTTGTAAAGTCAGTGCTGTACAAAAAAAACCCCTAAAAATAAAAGATGTATTAGATGTATCTTTTATTATTTATTTCTGATTCAATATTTGATACAGCTTGTGTATAACCTTGTGAGAATCACACACTAAAATGCAATCATTCTTAAAATGGAGTAACAATTCCTTGGGATTCCAGCAGTTTTGAGAAAATTGGCCCTGCAGGTGTGCATAGTGTTGGATTTTCTCCTTCACTCTCCACCGTCGCTCCTCACCTTAGCACGGCTGAACCTTGGGGACCATTTTGTGTATGTGCTGCGTTTTGCAGATTCATCAGTATCTGTGTTCAAATCCAGCTGTACAGTGTTAACAACTATGTCTTGTGATTCGCTTCAGCCTGGTTTACTATGGTTTCTGAAACGTAATTCCCATTTTGTACTTAAATTTGTATAGAATAATATAAACCCTTAAAAGATCATGGCTTACTGTAAAAACCAAAAAAATATTTGCTATTTGGTGTCTTATTTCAACTGCATGACTGATCAGATCTGACCATGAAGATGGTGCTTTCATTTAACAGCATTGATTTCAATGGTAATATACTCATTTTCTTTTCATTTGCCGGGCACCTGTTTTGGACAATGTTTTGGTTTCAACAGTAAAGCAATATACAGTAGGTATTGTGGCATTATCTCTGTAATTGTTTTGAAGACAGAATTGTCCCTTTCCAACACATAATGAAAATAAATGCCTTATAACAAGTTCTACTTTGCTTTCTCTTTATGAGTGGCCAGGGCAATGAGGTGAGCAGCTCTTTGAGGCAAGCCTGTTTTCATGAAAATTTGCTTTTCACATCCTTACCCAGTGCGGTAGTTTGCAGTTACCCTGGAGCTCTGTGTACCAGCACTACTAATGAGCAAGGCTGGTTTGGTTTTGTTCTGATAAGACTAGTGGGAAGCCAGCTATATATAGCCTACTGTACAACACAGCTAAACATCCCTGGGATTCAGGCTACTGCTGTACTTAAGCATTTATTCCTAGTTCAGCTTCTGGGCTGATTCTTCCTTCATCATCCTGAATAGGAAATTCTTGATTTCTCAAAACCTTGCAGGGATTTTAATCGGGGCGCTATTTTGGTTAGTGCAGGGAAGATGGGGATCTCACCTAGCAGCATTAAATTTTGCTAAGCAACAAGCCCGCTCAGCAAGGGTGCTCACTAGAACACTGGGGATCTGCTTGGTGTCAGCCCCAAGGCCGAGCTGCAGCGGTGAGCTGAGATAACATTGCTGGTCAGAGGGTCAGTATTTACAAACCGGTGAGGCATCCTCCCAGGCCCAGTACTCGGCCTTGAACACCATCCTTCCCTTTGAAGAAAGTCATTGGGTCCCAAATGTTTGTGTCCAGTTAGGGTGGTATTAATAGTAGCTCCATCAAGTAATTTTATTTTTGCTCTTACTGATTTTGCAGCAGCAGTAGAATCGTAGAATGGTTTGGATTGGAAGGGGCCTTAAAGATCATCCAGTTCCAGCCGCCCTGCCATGGGCAGAGACACCTCCCACCAGCCCAGGCTGCCCAAGGCCCCATCCAACCTGGCCTTGAACACCTCCAGGGATGGGGCAGCCACAGCTTCGCTGGGCAACCTGTGCCAGTGCCTCACCAGTGTCATGGTAAAGAAATTCCTCCTTATGCCTAGTGTAAATCTGCCCCTCTCCAGTTTATACCCATTGCCCCTAATCCTATCACTACAAGCCTTTGCAAACAGTCTCTCTCCAGCTTTCCTGTAGCCCCTTCAGGTACTGGCAGGTCACTATAAGGTCTCCTCAGAGCCTTCTCTTCTCCAGGCTGAACAACCCCAACTCTTTCAGCCTGTCCTCATGTGGGGGGGTGCTCCAGCCAGTAGATTAGTTCTGTCTGCTGCTGCCATCCTTTGTGGAAGAATTTGTCCAACTCCTATGGAGATGGCTGCATTCGTTTCTTTGGTGGGTTGTTTGGTTTCTTGGGGTTGACTTTTTATTTTGTTTTTGTTTGTTTGTTTGTTTTGGCAAGCAGGAGGTGGAGTAGGTGATAGTTCCTGTGAGTTTGGTGTGACAGGTAGAGCTCACTTTGCAAGGGGTTGCGTGGCTAATGCTACCGGCAGAGTCTGCCATAAGAAAAAGAGAAACTAAGTGCAATATTCAAATAAAAACGTAAATGAAGATCAATATGTAAAATACATTTACAGATGGATTAACTCCCTAATAAAGGACATTTTAATACTGTTTCTGTGGAACAGCTTTGGTTTCACTCTGTTCCTAAGCACATTTCCCTGTAGATAATGAGAGTGCAGTCCCCTCAGGGTGGGACGGGCAGACTTGCACCTCGCCCTGCTGTACTTTCACCAGCCAGGTTTGCTCCCTGTGCCTAGTGTGGCTCACACCCTGTGCCGGGGCAGTTTTCTGGCCGTGCCTCGGCTTCTCCACCGCCTCCTGCCACTGTCCGGCTGCCGGGGCCTGGGGCAAGTTCAAAGCCTCGCAGCCGTTCCCTGAGCATCTCAGCTGTTCTGCGAGCTGCAGATGGTGGGAGTCTACTGAGCTTTGAACCAGGGAGTGCAATACAGCCCTGGCAGTGGGATTCTTTAATCCTCTACTGCCAAGGGAAGGGGACAGCTCTCTGTGCCCAGCCTTCTGTGGTGACCAACTCTCAGCGATGGCAGCTTTCTGCGGGACACGTCTACACAGCCCTCTCTCCGTGGGGACAGCTCTGCAGAGGGAGCCCCAAGTATTAGGTTGTTATTTTGTTCTCTTCCTGAGGCGTTGCTGGTTTTTACATTGAAGGATTTACAGGCACAGTATCCTGCCACCCCAGCATTCTTCTCAGCCCCCGGGAACACAGGGAACCAGCAGCGTCCAACCTGCAGAGAGCCGGCTGTGTCAGGGTGTCCCACGGAGCACTGGTTGCAGAGAGATGTCCTAGACACCCTGCCGATACACACAGAAATTCTAAAATGTTATGATCGGTGTTCAGAGACTTTTGGGGCAAGCTCCCCCAGGCCAGGCACCACCCGATATGTGGCCTGGAGCCCAAAGGATGAGGGAAGTTCTGAGTTGGCTCTGTGCTGGCAGGGCACTGTGGCTCCTGTGAGCCAATGCAGCAGAGGGGCACCCCCCGCCCAGGACTAGCCTTGCCCTCTGGGGGAGCACTTTTCTTCAGAGATAGTGGATTTGTGATCTTTCTTTCTTTGTTTTAGCCCAATTCATAGAATCATAGAATCACCAAGTTGGAAAGACCCACCGGATCATCAAGTCCAACCATTCCTATCAATCACTAAACCATGCCCCTCAGCACCCCATCCGTCCATCTCTTAAACACCTCCAGGGAAGGTGACTCAACTACCTCGCTGGGCAGCCTGTTCCAGTGCCCAATGACCCTTTCTGTGAACAATTTTTTCCTAATGTTCAGCCTGAACCTCCCCTGGCGGAGCTTGAGGCCATTCCCTCAATTGTGCATTGTCCAAATAGTTCGACGTGGTCAAGTATTGCCCTGTTGTTTAAGCTTCTAAACTGAATTCTCTCACATCGACCCCCTGTTCATCAGTGAACTATGGATACAACCCACAATTCACTGAACTACGCGGGACAGTGGAGACCAGGGCTGGACTGCACGGCATTGCCAGGCTCAGGCTGGGGACCGAGAGCCCTGCGGCGCTTTGGACCTCAGGGGGGGCCTCCACAAAGCAGTGTTGGAGCCTGGGAAAGGAGGGAAATGTCATCACAATGTGGTGAGGGGCGACCTTCACTCCCTCTCCTCTCCACCAGGACTGTACAAGCCCAGCAGCAAAGATGCTGATGACTGAGACTGAAGCTGCCGAAACAAAGGAAGGAACCCACTGCAGTTTTATTTTTCCTTAGACAAACTTTTATATAGAATATATTACAGTCAGAGTTCTCAGCTTTTAATCAAAAGATAACAAGTTATTGCAGTTTTTTACCCAGTGAAACTACCGGTAGAAGGAGAACTTTCTAGAAAGCTATCTTGTCTTTTTTTTTAAAAAAAAAAAAGAAGGGAAAAAAACCCCACCCAGACAGAAAATACAGGTGTAGGTTGCACTTTACACCTAGTGCCCAGCTGGGCGGGTGGGCATCCATGTGGGCAGGGGAGCGTGAGGTGGAAAAGCAGCGATGAGCACAACACGACGGCGAGGGAGGCAGGCCTGGGGCTAGCGAGGTCGGCTTCCTAGGCACGATGCTTCTGCTCCAGCTTAGTTGCTTTTAAATCAGGAAATGAAAATGTGGTGGGGAAGGAGAAGGGTGGCAGCGGTGGCTTTCACCGGCACAGGGCAAGCCGGGACTCTCAGCCTCGCCTCAGCTCGTGCAGCTTGTGCGCGACACGCTCCAGCTCAGCCTCGATGGCAGCCAGGCTCTCCAGCTCTTGGTCCTGCAATAAAAGCCCAGGACACGCGTCATCAGCCACGGGTGGGCAGCCCTTGCCCCCCACAGCCACCGAAAGCCTTGCCCAGGGCTAGCTGCCAGTGGGAGCAGAAGCATAGACACGTCTCACCCCATCCCTTCAGCCTGCTCCTGCGTTTGCTCCCCTGAACAGATGTTGTCTTTGCACAACTCTAATTAGTCCTGTCCTAATGTTAAATCACTGCAGCTGGTGATGAGGATGAGACAATCAACCCTTATCCTTCCTCAGCCCCACTGCCGGGTAGGGCAGCCTCCAGTGGGTCTCTCCCTCCTTGAGCTGCAGGGAGGAGGCCACCGGGCAGCCGGAACCAGGGCAGGGGCTACAAGGGTGGCACTGGGTACCTGCGTTGAGGCAGTGGGGTCAAACTGGGACCAGAACAGGTACCTGCCACTGCAGCAACTGCAGCGTATGCTCCACTCTTGGAGAGGACAGCAGTGTCCCCTCTTCCCAATATGTGTTGGGTATCTGCATGCAACTCCAGTACCAGAAGAGGCTTTTCCCTTTGGGAAAACAGTGACTGAGGAAGGCAGCTGTTTGAAGGCTCAAGCTGCCCATTGCTTAGTGGCCTTTCTATAGCTGCATTTGTACATCTATGCCATTACTTCAAGCTATTTTATTTAGAGCAGGTACTCAAACTCACAATGGCGTGGCTTTGCCTGGACTCCAGTCACATGCAGCTGGCTTTGTTCAGCTGCCAGATCCAGCCCTGCCTGTTCCTTACAGCTGCGTCACCCAGGGCTCACTGCAGACCATTCACTCACCCAGCACAGCAGCAGTCTCTGGGGGAGAAAACTTGGGGCTTTTGGCGCTTTGAGCACCTTTTGCTGGCAGCAGAGCTTAGCTGGAGTGCAGAGGGAGTGGGGCCGTGACCCTGCCTGCAGCAGGTGCCAAGCATGGGCTGCCACTGAGCCACTGCCCTGCACTACATGTGGCCAGCGTGAGAAAAACGAAGAAAGTATTTTTAAAAGCCCACCATTTTTTCTCATCCATGAGCTATTTTTCTGAAGAGGGAAAAAGTCACCTTGTCCCTCTGCATGGCCATTGGCTTAGCCCCTGTTCCAACTACAGCCACGTGCTGAGTGCTGGTGAGTGCAGGGGACAGCACTCAAAGCCCTTTGCTGTGCCCATGCTGGCCTCACTGGGCAAGAAATGCAGCCACATGGCCCAAAACCAGGAGGGGGGACAGAATGGCAACTGCTCTGACAGAGCCAGAGCCTGTGCTTTCCCTTCCCTCACTGCCAGGCCACCAGTCTGATGCGTCCACGCTGTCTGCTAGAGATCCGGATCTAGGGATTTTTAAAAAAAATTAACACCGAAAAGTCTTGTCGCAACTGCAAACACAACGGTTTTGCAACCTCAGCAATCTTCTTCTCTGTCCCTGTTTGGAAGATAAGCCCAGCACCTTGCAGACAAGTTGCACCCCAGACTGACTGGCAGGGGCTGGTGGGGAACAGCCTCCTTGGAAGAGGGACCTGGGTCATGAGCAGATGGTGGTGAAGAGTCAGATGGGGCAGGTGCCCACCTCCTCAGTGGTCATCCATGCCTCCTTGCTCAGAGCTAAGACAGTTGGCTTTGCTTTGAACCAACGTGACTGGAGATGCCGTCTCAGTGGGGGATGCTGATGGGCAACCTTTGGGCAGTGTTTTGGTGCATAACTAAGGCAAGAGGGCTGTTCTGGAAGCAAGAGAGATGCAGCAAACTGGATCCACTCACTCACTGCCCCAGCCTATTCATGGGCACTTAATTGAAACTTGATCCAGAGCAAACATCTGCCGAGCCCCGGCTCAGCCCCACCATTCAGCCTCCTGCACTATCCCAAATAAACATCAGTGCCTGGAGCGGGGCCTCAGAACAAAGGTGAAACCACTGCTCCTGACTGCCAGGGAGGTGCTGAGCTACCACACAGCATCGTGTGGAGTACCAGGGAAGGTGGTCTTTGACTTTGGAAGTCAAAGCTCAGGTGTATTCACTTAGCTGTCAACCATTTCCACTCCAATACCCCAGCTCTCTCACCACAGCTGGCACCCTGGTTTACCTCTGCAGGAGGTATGACACTACTTAATCCGTCCCTGAGCCAGGAAAGCCTTCCCTTTGACTTGAAAGGGCTCTAGGACACAAGACATAGCTCCAGGCTTCAGATATCTCTCTGATACCATGTCCAGCATAGATCAGTGCAAAAGTCTTGTCTCACTTTTAAGATTCTCTGGGGCTGGGAATGCTTTTGCACTAGTCACTAAAGCAAGAAAAAACAAAAACAAAGGCACAGCCAGGTGCAAATCCCAGTAATACCTAGAGCTAAATGATTAAAAGGTCACCAAACATCTCCTTAATTTCACAGAGAAATGGTGCTGGCTGCATAATGCCAAGATACTATCCACTTCTCCAAGCATAGTTTAGATTCCCAAGTAATAACCAGACGTGACTTAGTCTTAAGCCTATTAACACCAACCTCCGTTCTCCTGTTAGCGCTGCCTTCCTCATCCTTCTTTTCTTCAGGCATGGGAACAAGTGGGAAGACTCCTTCACTGCTGTCCTCCTTTGAGTGATGCTTCCATGACCTTCTCACATCTTCCTCTGGACGACTGAAGTCATACTTGCGGGACCTGAATGCCATTTTCATGGACCTGTCTGGGTCTTCCTCACTTTCATTTTCCTCCATGCGCTTCTTTGATGTCAGCTGTTTGGCCAGCTCATCCATTTTGTTCCACTTCTTAGAGGCTTCCCACTCCCTGGAGGACTCCTCCTCCATCTCCTCGCTTCTGGCATCCCTGAGCTGGAAGGTGTCCTCCTCTCCCTGCATCTCCTCATCCTCCAGCCGATGCCTTCCTCCTCTCAGTGCCCGGGGCTGTTCTTCCTCTTCCTCCTCAGAGCTCTGCCCATCTTTGCCAAATCCCAGAGCATCCTCGTTATCTGAAAGAGCATTAAACACAACAGTGAATCCAAGTGTCAGCCTGGTTACTCTCTACCCCCGAGGCAAGAATTCAGAGGTGATGTAAGGTGGATTTCCTTACTTAGGGTCATTTTCCCATGATTCTGGAAACACCCACTCTCAAGTCACCATGTAACAGGGCTTGGAGGCAGCAGTCACAAACCATGTTGGACATTCATGTAAAAAGAAATTAGTTGTCCCCAGGTGCTATGAAAACAGAGCAGCAGGCAGTAAGGCAGCTGCTGGGCCTATGTGTGTGGGTCCATGCAGTCAGGTGCTTGCAGGGGTGTCTGAGTTGCTGTTGGTGAGGGTAGTTCCGTAAACCTTATAAGCACCTGCCTGAACTTTTAGGCTTTACAGCTTCTCATCCATCTGTCTCAGTGCTATCAGCTCACCCCAGGTAGGTATCTGTGCAGCTGTCTGGCATACGTACTGTCATCTCCCTGCATCTCCTCAGCCTCCATGTCCTCCTCAGGCAAATCAAGTGACCGCTCTGCTTCAGTAGGGTCCTCCTCTGCAGCATCATCTCCTCTGTCATCCTCCCGCTCCACACGCTCCCCTGCAGCCTCCTTGCTCTTCTCCTGGCCATGCCTTGATGGCTGCTCTCCCCCATCCTCGAGCTCCAGGCTGTCCCTGGGGCCTCTGGGCTGCTCCTCTTCATCTCCTCGCTGCTGCCGCTCATCCTCACTGAAGTCTTTGCTGATGTGGTTGTCCAAAGTTTCATCTCGCTGCGCATTCTCTACAGCCCTGATCTCATTGCTCTCTGCTTCCTCCCGATCCTCCTTCTCTCCAGGGTCTTTATCCCGTGGTCTGAGCTCCCTCTCCTCCAGGCTGTTTTTGCCCTCCTCTCTTGAATCTTCATTTTGCTGGGCTTTCTGCGCTGCCAGCTCAGCCAGGGACCCTGTGGGCTGCTCCTCTTCAGGGCGCTCCTCTGCCGCATCTGCAGAGGGAGGAGCAAGAACCAACACCTCTTCTAAGAGCTCAATTCACTAGCAGCACCACTCAGGAAGCTGCTTAACGAGCCCATGGATCCTTTTGCAAGTCACTTCAACATATGCTCGCATTCAAGCCAGCTGGTGCTCTCAGTGATGTCTGCTGCCCTGGAGAGACTCACAAGGCTGAAGTTAAACACATGCCAAAGTGCTTTGCTGCAGCACGGTCCTCAGCACCATCTCTCAAGATGCAGCAGCAGCAAACTTGCCCCACATGAAACCAAATCACACATAAAATTAAAGCTCTGAGAGCTGCACTAACATCACATCCTTATTTCTCCCACTGGGCTGAAGAGAGAGCCAGTGCTGTTTGCAGGCGAGCTGGAGGAAGCGGGGCCGGCTTTGCATCTGCAAAGCAGCTACTCAGCAGGAGCTTAAGGTGGGCTGGGTATTTGCTCTTGCTTATGCCAGAGACTGACCTCTTCTAATGTAATTAGCCATAGAAATCACTTTGAAAATTAAAAAATAGGGACTGCGTGTCTAAAGAGCTGGTGGAAAATCTAGATGGATGTGGAAAGGCATGAGCAGCCCTAGGCAAGGCTAAGGAGCACACTGGGGTGAGGGGCTGCAGACAGCAGGACACACAGGTCTTTGCGCCAGCCAGGGGGGACAAGGGACAGCCAGAGCCACCCATCCTCTCTGTTGCCTTTTGGCTGTGCTGGCTGCAGCAGCAGCCCCCAGGGATATTGCTTCTCGTCACTTTGGGGATGTTTGAGATGACATTATGGCATTGCTGTGCTGCCGTGCTCAGCAACTCAGAGCCCACACGAGACCGTCTGTGAGGTTGCTGCTGCCGGGTGAGAAATCATCTCACCCCACACTCACATTGTATCTTCATGATGTGGAAAAGGGAATGGGCCAAACTCTTCTTTCCACTACACTGCCTGACTTTAGCCAGACCATAAAAAAATATTGATAAAAGGAAATCCCAGCTGTACGTGGTCTTTCCAGGACACAGGTATTTTGTGTGTGTGTGTGAACTGTGTGTATCCCAAGTTTAATTTTCCCTTCAGATACCCATAACCTAGTATCTGGAATGCCTGGAAACAAAGGCAGCCAGAGCAGACCTAAATCATTCCTGTCTATATCATTGAGTATTTCATTATGGGATTTCCCTGGCTGTGATTTATTTTAAGCATCAAGACTGAGTTATGGCATTGGCAGCAGAGTAAAAAAGATCAGTCTCAGTGTGATAACTTGACCATCACCAGTTACTATAACTCAGAAAGTGCACATCGTTTAAGCCAGTAAATAAGAGCAAAGCAAGCACCAGGTTGCTTGTACATGTCAGTGGCAGCATCAAAGAAAATGCCTAAATGAGAAGCAGATGGACATCTCAAGGCTGTTAGAAAGAACATCCTTGTTTACAGCCTGATCTGGATTTCCCTGGTGGGGAGGCTGACACTAACCTCTCTGCTTGTTCTTGTCATTCTGACTTTCAAGGACTTCAGAAAGTTCATCTTCGAAGCCACTGTTTTTCTTCTGCTGCTGAGTTCTCTCATTGGCACCTGCATCAAGTAACAAAAAGGAGGGAAAGGCTGTGTTTCAAAAAGTAGAGACAGGAAAATAGTTTTGTGGCCTTTAGAAGTATGTGTGTATTTTCAACAATGGACAAATCTACCAAAGGGGAGCTGTGAGAAGTGAGAGTGGAGGATACATCAATCAACTGCAGTAACAAAGCCATCAGCAAAAATATTATCTGCAGGAAAGAAAAAGGTCTCTAAAGAAACAGAGAAGCATCGTTGCTAGGAAGACCAATATTGATGGAGAGCTGGGGAATATGGAATTTAAACTGCAGCACATTGAGACCAAGAAAAGATTTAAGCATCGGAGTATTGAAGGATAAAAATTGCTTCCTTCCAGAGACTGCCCAAGTACCTCTGTTGAGGTGAGAACTGAGAGCCTCTGTGCTCTCCTGCCTGGTAGTGGGGTCTCCTCTCCCTGCGGCATTACCCTCCTGCTGCTCCCCTGGTGGAAGGAACAGCTTTCATTCCCACTCTAGGGACAGTCCAGGTCTCCAAGGCCACACACCTCAGCCTCTGGGATTGTGGATCCAGCTCAAAAAAACAACACCCTGGAGAAAGGTGTCTTAAGACAGCATGAGCTGGAGGTCAGAGTACAGCTGTTCTGGCAACCAGCAGTCCCCAGGTAGCCCCATTCCACTGAGATCTGCAAGCCCTCTCTAATCCAGCTCATGCTCTTCTTCTACACCTTAATCCAAGGCAAGAGACAACTAAACTCCAGCTGCACAAATAGTGAAGGGGCTTTTTTGCATTTCAATCTAATTGTTGAATTTAATTACAGTATTTCCTTTCATGGTTATCCCATCCCAAAATGCCTGTGCTTTACATTGCCATCAAGTTACACTGGCAGTCATTTAAATGATTAGATGCATATTTGGAGTTATTAAAAGCAAAATTCCTGCCCCAACTCACCCAGTATCTATTGGAAGTCTTGGAACTAAATTTCCTACAGCATATTTATATGGTGTCAAAGTAGTGTGAAATACAAAAAAAAACCAAAACCCAAACAACTGTGCAATGGGCCACAACAGATGAAACCCCTCCTCTCAAATAACTGTAGTGACACTGTACCTTGAGCAGCAATTTCCTGAAGTTCCTTCAATAAATTTTGGTGGCGAAGGATAGAAATGATTCGTTCATCTGCAATAGGGCAGACATGGTACAGAAAATGGTCAAAGACAACTTCCTCCCACCCCCAGGAAATGAAAAAGAACCCCAAAATACCAC
The DNA here is from genome assembly GCF_032191515.1 of Phaenicophaeus curvirostris. Taxonomy (NCBI): domain Eukaryota; kingdom Metazoa; phylum Chordata; class Aves; order Cuculiformes; family Cuculidae; genus Phaenicophaeus; species Phaenicophaeus curvirostris. Next base: position 52,354,603 of record NC_091396.1, on the reverse strand, counting down.
CCCCCTCTTTGATTACTCTTTTATCTTCCTTGGCCTGAACTGCTGCCACATCTCTTAACCATGTAGTTAAGATGATAGGGAAGTCCCATGAAAATCAGGCAGCTTCATGTCACTCAGCACTCCCTCAGCTGTAATGCCAGCCTGAACAACTCCACCCATGCTTCTGGGTCCTGGTGCAGCCTGGTGGGGTGACCATGGCATGGGGTGAGTGTGCTGGGGACCCCCTAGGTAGGCGCTAGAGCATGTGTCAGGTCAGACCCAGGCCCTGTTTATGTCTCTGCCAGATACTGACTTGCTGGTGCCCAGTGTTAAATCCGAGCCTGTACCTCCTCTCAGTGTTTCTAGGCATTCCTCACTGATCGGCAGAGGGTTTGGCTTCGATAAAGTGTCAGAGATGACCTCTACAATGCACTTCATCACCTAGGAAAGACAAAAGTACAAATCAGTTTTTTGTCTTTTTTGCTAACCCTATTTGTTACCTGGGCTAAAAGGCAGCAGATGATGGCACAGATCTTCTTGCTTTTCTGGTCAAGCCAGAACTGAATGTTCAGTTCCTGTTTTACCTAATGCAGGAACAGAAGGTGCCTCCTGAAACTGAGTGAGCTAATGACACGGTGCAACAGAAAGAACTTCTTCAACAAGGCCACATACTTCAGCAGAGTGTCTCATAATTCCAGCCCATCCCAGAGGCTGGGCTCACCAGGAGATTATACACAGATATATAGATACATGGATATATACATAGGTATATGTATGGATATGTACATACATACACCCATAGATACATACATATATCTCATTCTGCATCTCATGAAAGGCCTCAGTAGGAGGTCATACAGAGCAAAAGGTTGTCATAGCTCTTCAATAGGTGACTTTGAAATCTTGCAAGACATTTGAGTCCAGAGAAGGGCACCCTAATCAGACTGCAGCCATGTGTGAAAGGCAAGGTGAAGCAAGTTGTGCTTTCAAACACAGAAGAGAAATACTGCTCTCAAGCTCTAGACAAGGACAAAACACTGGAGAAGTGTTTGACCTTGTGCTTGAATGTTCAAGCCATCTATTTTAGACTGGAAGAGCTGCACATGAAGGCAGGTCATCTAAAAGCATGCAGGTCCCCACACTTTCTTCTAGAGCATTTGCAGCTGTCTGAGGCAGCTTCCCAGACAGGATGAACTCCAAGCCTGTCCTTTCCAGCATCTCTTTTCTCTGGTGGGGGGGGGAAGGCTAAATTGAAAAAAAGGGTCTAAGTAAGCTTTTGGGGTAAGAAATTCATTCACTGAACATGTTTCTTCTGATGATTTCTGCAGGCAGCCATAAGAATCCTGACCTCTCCACAAGCTGTCGTTCTCAGGAGAGCAAAGCACTGTAGCTGCAGTAGAAGTTAAAGACAAGTCAGCAATCTCTAGTCATCTACAATGTTGCTCATTCAGGAAATTGGATATATTTATTGACCAGCCAGAATAGGCACATTTTCACCCTGTGTAAGGAGACAATACTATTTTTGCAGATCACAGCCATAAAATACTGAATTCTTACCTATTTGCACAGTTTGCGGGGATTGCCTGCTGGATTAAAAATGTTACAGGAAAGATCTAACAAAAAAGAAAGCAGAGAAACTGCCCTGGTGTCATTCTCTATGCCACAAGCAATCCATTAATATTGATTTTAGATGACTTTGAGTCACTTCACTCTACCATTAAGTAGAACAAACCCCAGATTGTGATACTTCCCTCCCACATTTTCCAACCTCTAGAGCCACTTAATGCAGAGGTATTCAATGCAGTTTCAAAAGTAAGAACTTTCTCAGCATAAGAAATAAGAACCTGGTCCAAACAAACACTCTGTACCAGCTTTTTGAAGACTTCGGAGCTGATTTAAGGTCTTTGCCTGAACACAAAGAAATGCATCAGCTACCGTTGAAATATGGCCAGCTCTGTGGAGGAACTTGGTAACGTAATGAAATGAAGAGTGCAGTCATTTCACAACATGCTCCTTGCTTTTTATAAGAGCAAGAATTGCAGAGTGAGACTTCACAAGGTCATGAAACAACAGCCTGCATCAAGTAAGGAAGATCTTTTCCAAACACATGTAATTAATCCAGTGCAGAAACTCGGACTGGAATCTTACCATCTGTGGGGATGTAATGAGATCCTTAAAAGCTTCTCATGCTGCTCCTACACAGAAATCTCTAAAGGATCTTGTCCTTATAAAGATAGGCTTCACCACTTTTGACCTCTACTATGTTCAGGCCCTTCTGAAATGTATGCTTCTAAGTGTGAAATAGTGTTCTTCCACCAAAAGTGGGGAAAATCCAGAGATTTTGTAAATGCTTTGGTTGTGTTCAGCTCATGGAAAGCCCTTAGTGTAAGGAAAGTCTGATGAGTTGCCCAGGAAAGGCTTGCAGATGCTGACTACCCATTTCATGGCCCTGAGCCACAAATACTGGTGGCATAGAGAGCGTTTAGAGCAGCATGGTGCACAGGAAGAACTGCAGTGCTCACTACCGTACCTGCAAAATGATACCTCTACCTTGATCTGTTCTGTGAGATCAGGACTTCCTTCACTGAAATGTTGTGTTTCAGAGGGTGCTGAAGGCAGAAAAGCCCTAATGGCTCCTTCCATTTGCAGCAAAAGTCAGAAGAAAGGTGTGGTCCGATTTTTGACCTCATCTGGAGCCTGTGTCAGTGCAGTACTCATGGAGGGGGCAGGCCTGGGAAGCAATCTTTCCCTAGTGGAAGCATTTCCATGGAGTTGTACCAGTTTGCACAAAAGCTAAATGTGACTTGCTGGGAAGCACTATGTTTTAAACATAGAACATACTGGAGACAAGATGTCACAAGGAAAACTGTGGAATTAATGGATTGTCCCTGCAGATGCCCAATGGCCAGCTGAAGGGACAGGTGCCTGCCCTGAGTCCCCCTTCTCAGCCTGTGGCCCATATCCTGCCTGAAGCAGTCACCCAGTGGCACACAGCTAAATGGCTGAGCCCCTGCACGTGCTAAGCAGGCTAAATATCTTAATAAAGCAACATCTCTCCGGGCCCAGACACACCAGAGAGGACAAAGGAAGATGTTTGTTATTGCACTTCCCCTGTAGGTAACAATCACAGAGTCACAGAATGGTTTAGGTTGGAAGGAACCTTAAAGATCATCTAGTTCCAACCCCCTTGCCATGGACAGTGACACTTCCCACTAGATAAGGATACTCAACGCCACATCCAACCTGGCCTTGAACACTTCCAGGGGGAGGGTTTCCACAAATTCCCTGGGCAACTTGTGCCAGTGTCTCACCACCCTTATGACTAGGAATTTCTTCCTAATGTCTAATCTAACTCTTCCCTGCCTTGTTCTATGACTACATGCCCTTGTAAAAAGTCCCTCCCCAGCTTTCTTGTAGGCTTCCTTCAGGTACTGGAAGGCTGCTATGATATCACCCCAGAGCCTTCTCTTCTCTTCTTTAGGCTGAACAACCCCAACTCTCTCAGCCTGTCACTGAACAATGAATGGAGATACTGTGGCTGAGAATGACCTGAATGTGCCTTCCTCTAGTGCTACCTGGAGAAAGACATTATGAGGATAGAGGTTTTCAGGAAACAGACATTCAAGAAGTAGGAGGGAAAGTGCTGGTGTTTCCTTTCTGGACATTAATTTCTGTAGAAGTCTTAATTTGAGCAGTTAAGAGATCATGTTATCCGAAAGACTTATAGGCATTATAATATCAGGAAGGGATGGGGGTACGTGTTTATCATAGATCAACATAGGCAAACACACCTATCCAAGCAAAAAGCCCATTGGGCTGCACACACACATGTGAAGTGCAGCTATGAACATTGGAGAGGTCTGACACAGATGCCTGCATGGAAGCCTATAAAAGAAGGCTGGAGAGGTCAGCCAAGTCACGCACCACTCATTGCTATCCAGACAGGCTGAGTAGTAGCTAAGGAAAGACAAGCAATCTGAGGGGAGTAATTTGACTATTTTTTAAGAATCGGCATATTTAAGTAGCGTGTCACACAGGCAAATGCAGATGTATACACACCCCCAAACACATACAGTTCCAGTGAAACCCGTTCCTGAATCACATCTCCCCCCACTCTCCCCTGAGTCATGGAGCTCTGAAAAGCTGAAGGTAGGAGGACTGGGGAGGGTTGTACCCAGCCTCCATCCCCAGTGTTGTGATTCTCTAGACAAGCTTGTTTGGCCCCTTCAGTACATCCTGAAGGATTTCCTTCCTGCTCAGGTGCCCAGAAGTGCATACACAAAGGTTAAATACTGATAGGGAGTGAGTGTGTGTGTGGGGGGTGGATCCTGCTATAAGGCTCTCATGCAAATCCCTGCCACTTCCTACAGGGCTTTTCAGTAGATGCTGCCAAAAGCCAGTGACTTAAGCAGAGGTTGAACTTCGTATCCTTCATCTTCATTCCCCACATCCACTACAGGCCCATCCTTACCTTAGTGTCCCCTTTATTCATGTCGTTTGTCACAGGAAGGGAGATGGCTGTAAAATGAGGGGAGGGCAAAAAAGAGAGCTTGTTAGTCACATCCACTGAGAGACAAGCAGAGAAATCCTATCCTGTTAAAAATAAGAATGGACAAGAGGGAATCTCAGCTCTGCTGGAAGTGGTGCTTGGGTGCAGCAGCTGGATGGGGAAGGGAAGGGAAGGGAAGGGAAGGGAAGGGAAGGGAAGGGAAGGGAAGGGAAGGGAAGGGAAGGGAAGGGAAGGGAAGGGAAGGGAAGGGAAGGGAAGGGAAGGGAAGGGAAGGGAAGGGAAGGGAAGGGAAGGGAAGGGAAGGGAAGGGAAGGGAAGGGAAGGGAAGGGAAGGGAAGGGAAGGGAAGGGAAGGGAAGGGAAGGGAAGGGAAGGGAAGGGAAGGGAAGGGAAGGGAAGGGAAGGGAAGGGAAGGGAAGGGAAGGGAAGGGAAGGGAAGGGAAGGGAAGGGAAGGGAAGGGAAGGGAAGGGAAGGGAAGGGAAGGGAAGGGAAGGGAAGGGAAGGGAAGGGAAGGGAAGGGAAGGGAAGGGAAGGGAAGGGAAGGGAAGGGAAGGGAAGGGAAGGGAAGGGAAGGGAAGGGAAGGGAAGGGAAGGGAAGGGAAGGGAAGGGAAGGGAAGGGAAGGGAAGGGAAGGGAAGGGAAGGGAAGGGAAGGGAAGGGAAGGGAGATCCCGAAGCTGGCAGGCAGGGCCCCGCGCGGCCCTCGGCAGTGACCTTGCGGCGGTCGCTGTCCGCGGTGCTGAAGGGGCCGGTCGGTCGCTGTCCGCGCTGCTGAAGGGGCCGCGGCGGGAGCGGAGCCGCGGGGGCAGCCTGGCCGGGGCCGGGGGGGACGCGGACTGCAGCCCAGTGTCACTCACCCGGCACGGCCAGGAGCAGGACGCCGAACAGCCCTGGGCAGCTCATGATGCTGGCGGGATGGAAGGAGGGAGCCAGGAGCAGAGGGTGATCCTGTCCCCAGCGTACCGGCTCCAGGTGAGGTGCCGGGGGGAGACCAGCAGCGTGCGCGTCTACGCCAGTGCCCTGGCTGAGGATCCTAGATGGGGCACTGCAGCAACCGGCTCATTTATATATCTCAGCCCCTCGGAAATGGCGTCAGGAGGAAGCCACCTCCTACTCTCTCCCCCCACCCTCGAACACCGACTTCCCATCAGCCTCCACCACTTGCCAGGTGTTGGAAGACCGGCCACACGGCAGGATCCCCCCTGACCTCCCCCCCCACCCAGCTGTCTGGTCAAAGGGTTCTAGGAGCAAAGTGTCAGGCTCTAGTTGCTCCATCTTCTCACACTCAGAAGGTGTGGGAGGTTGTGTGTTTCCAGGAAATCACTTTTCCAACACCTCACTAGCAATCTACAAGTGCATCTGCCTGCATGTACTAGTAGTCAATAGTGAGAGCCACCTCGTCTCCCAGCCAACACAGCCACCTGTAGACGGATTTACCCTCTAGGGGTGCCCTTGTCTTTCACTGAGCTCAGAAGGCACCTAGACAAATAGTTTAGAACAGATGCTGAAGTTTTTAGATGCCTGCCAAACGCCTCCATGGAGAATAGGAATGCCTGTAAGACTGGTCAGGAGCCAGAGAACTGGTGACCAGGAAAGCAGTTTGCCAATGGAGATGATAAGTCTCAGTTGTTTTATGAAAGGTTTTTATCTGGTATAAAAAGCAAAGGCTGGTGTGTCCATTGCTCAGCTATTGTGACTCTGCAAGAAAATTTTAATAGGTTGTTATTTCTATTTCAGTAGTTCATAACAAACTATAGTATTACCATACACTCTAACTGCTAAGCACTCTAAAGTAACCAAGATTACACAGTCACTAGTTTCCGATGACCAGGAAGAGAGAGGAAGTAATAAATTGTACCATTCCTTTAGTCAGAAACATTTCCGTGCTTTTGACAAAATGAGTGTCTGTTCTTTGGATGTAACATCTGTCAGGTTAGACAGCTGGATTCTGTTTTGAAAGTGACTCCAATACTTCTTTAGGATGATATTTTAGAAATAGCACCTCTGCTATTCCATGCTATCCCTAAAGCAATTTTAGAAGTCACAAAAGCCAGGGACTTATGCCAGAAAAAAAATTCAAAAAAATGCACTGTCCTTCTTCTCCACCCTACCGTATTCTACTCACTAGGAAGTCCTGCACCCAAGGAGCTAGAGAGAACATGTTTGTTCTAAGATGATAAGAATTTTTCTACGTGACTAGGGGGTACAGACTGCCCTATGGGTTTTCACCTTTTCTTTCCACATGCACATGGAAATGTGCTCTCAAATGTCTACTCCCAAATGGCCTCTAACATCTATCTGATTTAATATGTACCTTTGGATTGTAAAAGCCCACTCACATAAAATAAAGTCTTCCCTTTTCTGTTGCATTTCTGTTTAATAGCAGAGAAAAGCTGGAAATAATTGGTCCTCTGAACAGTGTTTTGTGAATGACATTGGTAGTTTAATGTTTATAAAACTATTAAATGAACACTCGTGACAGTTCTTGTTGTACAGACAACCTGCATCCTCTAGGACAATTAGGTATCCTTCCATTTTGGTTGTTGGGTTGGGTTGGATTTTTTTTTTAATGTGTTTGAGTGTTGTTGAATCATTTATTGGGGTGGGTGGATGGGGGAGGTGTAACATACAATGGCCTTTTACTCCTTTAGGACACATCAGGGCATTTTAGTCTCTGAGTCTGAAATACTGACCGTTATTAAGCTTATTAATTCCTATGTATTTCTGAGAGAAAAAGATTGACCTGCTAATCAGGCTATGTTTACTTAGTTAATATTTACTTGTCCTTATGTATAAATGTCGAGCTTATTAGGGCAATAAATTATCTCAGTTCTAATCCAGTTAAGCCCTTTTCTGCCCTAGGGCATGTGTTTGAGAATATCACAGGATGTCTAGTGGCCATGACCATATTTTTTTTCTCTCTTTCTCAAGCTGTGGTCTTGCATCCATTAAACAAAGGAGAAACTAAGTATTTTCTAGGTGTGGCACGCATTCTCCTCCTGTAGAAACATATAATGGATGATGATTTTTTTCTACTTCTACTCTCAGGAAAGTGGATATGAAACTGTTAATCCAGCAATCAGTACTTCTGCTGTTGGAATTTGTGTCATTCGGCACAGCTATATTAGGAACTGTGAAAGTAAAATATGTTGGGGAAAAATATATGTCAAAGAGCAGAAGTGATCAAATAAAAAAATAGAAAGTATTCTGACACTCAAAGAAACGCTTTGCCAGCAGCAGGCTTCAAGAGCAGGTTTCTGAGTCTCTGAAGGATTTTTTCAGAATATAGAGAACTGGCATAGATCTTTAGTGGGTAGCAAAGTGATGATGATGTACATTTCTGACCAGTTCTTGTCTTACAAAAAGAAGCCATTTATGTCTGTATAGAGCAGTTCCATTTTTCCTTCTAGCTGCCCAATTTCTAGTGCCTGAAGTGTGGTAAGAATGCAGAGAGCCGTATAACATCATCTGCCTCTGGTCACTAACACAACATGTGCAGGTGGATAGGGAGAATATTTATCATGGTGGGAAAAGGATATTTGCCATCCTAGCCTGAAAGGTGATTTCAGAAATGGCAATGTCTGCGTGGACAGAAATAGACACCTACCACTACCCATGCTCTGAGCTGGGTGAACAAGAGAGCCATCATGAAAGCCATATTGATACATCATCTTCCTGTATAGGTTGTTTGCTTAAGGGATTATGTGGCTGAAGTGCTATTCATAATCAAAACAAGTCATTTTGATTTTTTTTATTTCAGAATTTAGTAACTAAACTCAAAGGATCTGGGGTATGGCTCTGAGCTACTCTGACAGCTTTGTTCTCTAAATTCTTGGTGGAAATTGGGTTAAGAATTCACCCTTCTCCTTTGCTTGGGAACACTGAAACTGCAGTTCAGAGTTCTGTGTTTTTATAGATCTGGGAGCTGAGGCACAGAAGGAGGAAAAATATCATTTTCATGAAGACATCAAAAAGACATTATGCCAAGGCATAGCTATTACCTACACTTTAACAACAAGACTACTAGGCAAAAATAGGCAACAATTACCTTCTTGCATATGAAATCCATTGATAACAATTTGACTGAAAACCTGAATGTAAGTGCCAAATTAGTAGCAGGGTCTATGAAAACTCCCACATCACACCTTTTCTTCTTTCCTACATGTTAGTCAATCACACTCACCTCTCAGTTCCCTCATACAAGCCTTGCTTATCTGCCTGTAAATAGAAATGAGCTTCAAAGCTCAGACTGCTGTTGTGAATCTATGCTGTTAGAAGGCAGTCTTCTCTCTTCTTTTTTAGGTCAGAGGCAAATTGATGTTGACTTGCTTTGATTTTCTTAATCTAGACTGTTCTTGCACCAACCTGAAATTAATTGATTTCCCTGTTCAAAGGCTTACTTATACCCCATAAAAAAGCCCAACACTGTCCCCAGTCCTGACAGTAGTTACTGCTTTGCATATCAATTTCCATCCTTGCCTGGCATGCACAGCTCTCACTGGGGCAGATGGAATATGTTCTCTCTTGGGAAAAGAGATGACTCTGTAGCAATCACAGAATACCATCTGGGTACCCTCACAAATAGCTTGAAGCTCAATATAATTCTTCTAAACGTTATTCAAACATCAATCTGTAAAACGTCATAGCCCTCCAATGCCTCAGTCACTTCACCTCACACTTACACAAACCCCTTGCCTCACTGAATCAGTAAGAAAAGATGTGGAGACGGAAGTTGTCTCCAGGAAGAGTCATGTCAGAGAGACTCCTCAGGAAATTATTGATTATGCCCATGGCTACGGCTTTATTTGACTTGTGCCAACAAAGTCTGTGTCATGCAAATGTACATGTTTAGTAAGAGGAAATAAATCTCTGAGTTCTAGAATGGTCTAAAACAAGTTCACGAGAACATTGATATTGCTTACTTACCTCCAAGATGAGAGACAGTCTTATTTATTGCCCCGCAGGCACTAATAGCGTTCGTGAGAGTTAAAAAAAAAAAATTACAAGACTGACTCAAGTCTCTGGACCAGCATTCCTCTTCTGGGGGTCTGTAAGCTCAGAATCACAGAATCACGAGGTTGGAAAAGACCCGCAGGATCATCGAGTCCAATCATTCCTATCAGTCACTAAACCATGTCCCTCACCACCTCATCCACCCGTCTTTTAAACACCTCCAGGGAAGGTGACTCAGCCACCTCCCTGGGCAGCCTGTTCCAGTGCCCGATGACCCTTTCTGTGAAAATTTGTTTTCTGATGTCAAGCCTGAACCTCCCCTGGCGGAACTTGAGGCCATTCCCCCTTGTCCTGTCCCCTGTCACTTGGGAGGAGAGGCCAGCTCCCTCCTCTCTACAACCTCCTTTCAGGTAGTTGTAGAGAGCAATGAGGTCTCCCCTCAGCCTCCTCTTCTCCAGGCTAAACAACACCAGCTCTCTCAGCCGCTCCTTGTAGGACTTTTTCTCCAGCCCCTTCATCAGCTTCGTTGCTCTTCTCTGGACACACTCCAGAGTCTCAATATCCTTGTTATGGTGAGGGGCCCAGAACTGAACACAGGATTCAAGGAGCGGTCTCACCAGTGCCAAGTACAGGTGCAGAATAACCTCCCTGGGCCTGCTGGTCACGCTGTTTCTGATACAAGCCAAGATGCCTTTGGCCTTCTTGGCCACCTGGGCACACTGCTGGCTCATGTTCAGTCACTGTCAACCAACACCCCCAGGTCTTTCTCCTCCAGGCAGCTTTCCAGCCAGACTTCTCCTAGTCTGTAGCACTGCACAGGGTTGTTGTGCCCCAAGTGCAGGACCCGGCATTTGGCCTTGTTAAACCTCATGCCATTGGACTCAGCCCAGCGGTCCAGCCTGTCCAGATCCCTTTGCAGAGCCTCTCTTCCCTCCAACACATCGACACTTCCACCCAGCTTAGTGTCATCCGCAAACTTGCTAAGGGTGCACTCAATGCCTTCATCCAGGTCATTGATAACAACATTGAGCAGGGCTGGACCCAGCTCTGAGCCCTAGGGAGCACCTTTCGTAACTGGTCTCCAGCTGGAGTTAACTCCATTTACCACCACTCTCTGGGCCCAACCGTCCAGCCAATTTTCCACCCAGGAGAGCATTCGCCTGTCCAGTCCAGAGGCTGAAGCTCACCAGACTACCTCCACGCTGCCAGCAGGCCATACCTAAAATATGGGCCTTCAGTCATCATCATCATCATCATCGTCATCATCGTCATCATCATCATCATCCCAGATTCTGCACATTAAATGACTGCCTGGTACATTCTGTAGAGATTAACATTCCTCATCTTCTGCCTTTAAACTTCTGCTCCTTCAGTCCTGAAGTGCCCCAAGCTGTCTATCCACTCCAGGCCAGTTGTTCAGTGAACACCGTGTGAGGCACAGGGTTACGTGGGTCTCCTGGCATTGCCCATATGGCCAGCACGTGTGCTTATTGGTCAAATGGTGTGAGCGTGGTAGGGGTCTTTTTGAGATAGATGTTAGATGCACTTGTGGTAACTTTCCCAATTCATGGAGATGAAATAACAAAATCCCTAATTAAAAAACAATTACAATTAAAGGACACGTTTTGTAGTGGCAGAGTTCAGGATCATGAAACACGTAAGTGCTTTCCATTTTAGATGCTTTCTTTGATCTCCTTGGCTCACGTTGGAAATAATGCGCTTGAAGACAAGAAAAGACGACTGAACACAGCCCACTTTCCTGCTGCTGTTGTAGGAGGAGGGACGGAAGAGGACAGGATCTGAGCATCTGCTTCCTAAACCACTCTGTCCCTCAGTGCCAGCCACAAAAGACAGACTTAAGGTCTTCCAGGGCACTGCTGCCACCCAAGAACGTTATTCTCCAAATGGAGGAATAACATATCACTGGAAACACTTACCTGGAGATAAGGAGAATAAGGACACAGTGACTGCCATTCTGGGTGGGAGCACGATGCCAGGTTCTAGGGAGAAACCCAGGGGCCTCTCCAGAGGCAGGGACTGGGGTGGGGACAGAGCCTCTCCCTGCCCTTGTGCCAGGCTGAATCCCAGCTTCCAAACCTCCCAGAAACATCAGCCCTGATGTTTAACAGTGCTCCACAATAGTTTAGTGCTGATCAGGAGTAGATAGTTTGCTTGCCCCCCTGAACAGTCTCTCTTCAAACTTGGTACCTTCTCAGCCTGGGGTCTTCTTATGGCATTAAGTACCACTCACATAAACACTGCAAAAAATACTTCATCTGATGTTTTTAAATTGCCTCTTATCCTGATGATAATAGTTGGGAAAACCAAAAATTCTCCTCTCTTTCCTGGTCTGGTGAGGCTTTCATGGATATTTACGTTTCTCCCTTACTCATCTTCTTTCCAGGAGAAACAATCCCAGTCAACTTGTTCTCACGTGGCTCCTTTAAACCTGGCTACTAGCCAGTGAGTTTCACAGCCTAATTACCTACACCATATAATTACCTAGAGCACAGTGCAGAGATCCAGGTGTATCCTGCTCTCACTAGGACTCTTTTAGTCTGCACTTAGAGTCCCAGAAACTTTCCAGGGATACCTGAAATATCTGTATCTCATTTTAGCAATAACCATACACAGATGTCTCAGGACTCACTATCCTTCAAGATCTATTTATTCCCTCATGTAGAAGACATCATCGAGAGGACAGGGAGGATGTTTGGAGGCCTTAGACCTGCTCCAGCAGTAAGTCAGTAGCTAAGAGTGGTCTCAGCCTATATTAAGCAATCTGACTCAGCCTGCACAAGGCAAGGAAAAAGACTCCCACTGTGGCTTCATTTGTCTCAGCTGGCATCTTGGGCCCTTCCCTCTATACATTTGCCCTGGTTTTCTTCAGGCTATTCTCTGCACCCTGGTTTGGATCAGGCTATTCTCTGCACAGCCTGAGCAGAGCTGTGGGCAGCCTTTTCAGTGCAGATGGCTTTTACCTCAGATGTTCCATTGATAAGGCAGTTTTTGAACACCAAATTGCATGTTAATGCCAGTTAATGAATGTTCTCTTTACAGGCAAAGCAAAGCTTTTCCTTCCATTCTAAGTAGAGAACAGGAGCAGCTAGCCTTTCAGGTATTAAATTGCCTGAAAGCATCAGCACAGTGCAGCTTGAGGAACAGCCACAGAATCTTAAATTATCGTTACTGGGCTTTTCCTCACCCCACAGGAGCTCAGGTTTCTTTTCTGACCAATGCTTTTTCTTCTCAGGAGAGCAGAGGCTGCAATGCCTGTCCTTGGGTGCAGCAATTACCTTCTGCAGAGCAAGGGACAAGCGCACGAGGCACCTTCAAATGCAGCAGAGCCTCCACTGAGCCTGCTCCATCCACATGCTCTGCAGGCAAAATGGACCAGACAGGTTCCTCTGCGTTGCAGAATGAACCCAAAGAAAGATTGGGGGATCCTGAGGAAAGTCTCTGCCCTGCACTTTGCTAAGTTTCCACCACCGACCTTGCAGAGAACTCCTCTCCATTTGCACTTGGCAGAGTTCAAACTCTTGAAAGAGTTCAAACCACTCTTTCTACTTTGTTGAGGATGCAAAAAGAAGGAGAAAAGCCTGACCATGCTTCTTTATATGTTTTTGTTTTGGTTTGGTTTGGTTTTTTTACTGAAACAATTTCTGCTGGCTCGCAACAGCTTTTTGCTTTATGGAGGCAGCTAGATAACCACAAGCACAGCGAAATCTTTGTTGCGTTTCATGCCATGTACGAGGCAATTGCGGTCATGTGTAACCCCAGGGGAACAGAAATGGAAGAGTTTCCCCCAGGCAGAGAAGATAAATGAGTGCTCCATTCATTTTGTATTTAAAGCTGAAGTAAATACGTGACTCTGTACCGAGGGGAACGTTGCAGCTATTTTGCTTGACATAGGTTCACAGAGAAACAGGAAGTGTAAGGAGCAAATTTGTTCATTGCATTTATAAACAAATTGTTCATTAAGAGCCTGAAGCCAAACATATTCAGGTCAATAGAAAGACTCTTACACTTTTCAGTGAGTTTTGGTTTGAGTCTTAGACGTCACTTCCTTCCCTAAGTTTAGGACACGTTTCCCAGAGGCAATAATATCATTCAAGTGTACTCAGGCAAGGAGTAAAGGTACTAGTGAGTATGTCCTCTTACAAGGGATAATAGCTGTTGTTCAGAGGAAGTCTTAAAGAAAAAAGAGATGTATCAGTCTGTTATTCACCACCAAAAATAAAGATGGGATATCAGTTTGAATTCTGCATGTCTAATGGCAGACTTGACATTTTTATTCCCCCTGAATATCAGATTTGAGCCACCAAAGACTGATAAGGTTTGCTTTGCTCAGCTGGAGATTTTTGTAGATTAAACCTGCAATAATATAAAAAAAACCAAAAAAATGAACTTGGACAGTGAAAGACTCTAGAAATTCTCCTGGTTGCCCGGACAAATTTGGAGAAGAAACAGGATCCAAATTACTTAAGCTGCATTTTGTGTTGGCTGAGAAGGGTCAGTTCTCATGGGTCACTCAGAGGAGAAATCCTGGCTGTGTCAGTCACTGCTTGTTAATCCTGATAATTCCTCACTTGTGAGCAGACTACTTGACCCAACTCTTGGCAATGGTTGCAAAGCATCTAATTAGATCTTTACTCCAGGAGTCCCGTGCTCTTCTGCGGAAGGATGCAAGTACCACACAGCCCATCTCTGGGGCTTGGGATCATGGCCTGGCCCTTCTTCCCTTGGGAAGGCTCTTGGGAAGGGGGTTTCAAGACTTGGTCTTTATGCAGTCATATTGATATGAGTTGGAATTTGAATGGTACAAACGCAAACTCCTTGTAGGTACAGAAGCTGGAAATACCCTTATTTACATTGGAAAGCCAGAATAATTTATAAGGTTTCCAAAACCCCACAGCAATTCTTCACAGGTGTATCAAAGTGGGAGACCTACTTTTGCTTTGAAAGGGATTGTCAGGCATCATGGATGACTCTACTCTTACCTATACTGGCTTCACATCACCTCTGTCCTTAGCAGCTTCAATGTGGCCCCAACTTTTGCCTTGTACCAGGATGGGGAGAGCCAGCTATCGGTGCTCTTCTCAGTTGCTCCAAGAGCTGACCTCTCAAGGTAAGTACTTCTGACCCTCCTTGCAAGAATGTGAGAGCTCCTTTGCTTTCAGGAACTGCATGTTCCTTTTCAATTTGTTTTACTTGGTGCCAATTCATACAAATGTTCCCATGGTCTTAGAGGTCCAATAAGGCAAAGCAAACAACCAGCTAAGAAGCACAGCTCATCTGAAATGGAATTTCATGAGAAATGAAAGAATTTCTGTTTTGACACAGATTTCTGTGTGACTAGGGTTTGCACAAGGCAGAGGTCAGTCAAAGATGTTCAGAACTGAGTTCTGCTCAAAAAGCCCATTTGCCTCAGGCTGGTTGCAAGTGTCACTAGAGGTTCGGTCCCACTGCTCCCTCAGGCATGTCAGCCTTTAAGAAGGGCATATGTTGCTTGCCTAGGTCACTCCCAGGCTGTCCATTGGCTTGGGATCCCCTGTGCAGAAACCCTCTGGAGCAGCAGAACCTCAGGGGGGCACATCTGCACACAGCTGCCTCTGTGTGATCTAGCATGAGGGATTATGTGTATCAGTTGTCAACAAATAAGCTTTCTTGGTCACAAATACTGCTGCTATGTTCACTTGGGGGCTGGAAGATCATTCCCTTCCCAGGTGTCCCTTTACTTTGGGAGTAGGATCCTTCTGCCATAATTTTTGTCCTTGAATGGAAGGGGATAATGCCTCAGCAGTTTTCATGAGAAGGATTTCCTGCTTCCCACTCTTTTCTTTGTGTCATATGGGTCCCGCTGCAATAACATAAGCCTAAGATACACTTTATGACAGTTCTTGCAGATGTGAAAGCAGGAAGCCTGTGTGAAGGACCTGGGAGTCTTTCCTTAGCAGCAGGACATAACATTACTCAATTTCATTTTGGTCTGTATAAAAGTGGCATCTGCTGCAGCTCAAGTTCTCCTGCAAAATCTTAACAGGAACTTTATCTCCCTCAAGAGGAATCATAACAAGTCAGCATATCTGCCTAGGAACTCTTCAATTATTTTGGAGATATTATTTTTTGCCTTAACACTACCGTCAATGTACAATGTTGACCATTTTTCTCTGCTACCAGACTTGAAGAAGGTGCTTGTTGTCCACTTCAGTAGATTCAGCTTGAAAGAAACATATGCCTCTCTAGCTCTGAAGCTATGAAATATCCAACAGGTGATGCTACAGACTTTAAACTGCTATTTTAGAAGTCAGAGCAACAGGAACAATATATGTAAATGCAGATCTGACTTGCTTAGAATTTCTGTTGAAACATAGAGAAACAGATACAAGCCTAATAACAATAAAGATGCCCCAAATAATTTGTGTAGAAACTCTATTCAGGATCAGTGCCTCAAAGAGCAACTCAGCTCCCTCCTTGAAAATTGACTGGCAGCCATTTTACAGGAGTTTTCTTCAATACAAATTTTCAATATTTATTTTTATTGTATTTTTAACAAATGAAATCAGAAGTGAAATGGGATGGTTTTGTGAAACCTTTCTTTTTTTAATATAAGAACACGTATTTCAAAACCTTTGAACTGAAACAACTTTGATTCCTTGATATATTTTGCAGTAACACTTTTCCATATTCTGATCAGTTCTGTTAATAACTGTGCTGAATACTATCTCTGTCACCATAAACTGGTATGTCTATAGCCATCTGGATCACAAACTACTCATGTTTTACCATGCTTATTGTATCTATTGATGATTTGTTAACCCTTTTGAAATAGCAGGTACACACTGTACAACAGCCACAAAGAAGAATCAGGCGTTCAGCCTTGACCTTCCCACTTATGT
Organism: Phaenicophaeus curvirostris; assembly: GCF_032191515.1. Classification (NCBI taxonomy): domain Eukaryota; kingdom Metazoa; phylum Chordata; class Aves; order Cuculiformes; family Cuculidae; genus Phaenicophaeus; species Phaenicophaeus curvirostris. The sequence goes on along the minus strand of NC_091396.1, from coordinate 52,338,263 downwards.
TCGCACACTCCTGGGTATTACAAACACTCCAGTTTTAATTTTACTTAAAAATTTTACATCTGAGTGCTTCAAGTCATCAACCTTCTAGGGATTATTCCTTGACTTAAGCAAAGGAATAAATTTTTCATGTTCTTCACTAATTGGAAGAGCTGAGTTAGCAGACGGGCCCATTGGAAATTCACACTGTAATAGGGGAACGAAATGCAGAACTCCTTCCTGCTCTGCTCTGAAGATGCTATCAGGAAAAGCAGCAGGGCAATTAGAGTGGCTGCTTCTATTCTGTGGTTAAAGAAAGCTCCCAGGGGACAACATATTGCTGTTTGATTGCAAGAGCACTCAATTGGCTAATGAAGCTGTTATCCTCTATTTAGCCAGAGACAAGAAAAAGAAATCTTTATGTATCACTCCTATGTAAGAAAAAAAAAAAAGGCTAATTAGAGAAGTCAGACACATAGGGGTAAAATAAAACCACCACAAACCAAGGTTGATGCTGGCAGTAAACAAAAGTGAGCAGGAACCCTGGCTCAGCTATGCCAGCTGCTCGTTTTATCCCAGCCCAGAGGCTGACACCTTCCCCGTGCCTCACCTTGCCCCATTCACCAAGAGAAGGTGCTTCTCCGTTTTTGAGGGGTATTGATATTTTCATTTTCATCTTCCATGTTAGAAGTATCCTCATATCACCAGAAATTACCTTGGAGTAGATTTACTTGTATTTGACAATATCATCAGGTGAATAACAAGAAGCTTGACGTCTCATTTTGTGAAACTGTGGCAATGGTGTCAGGCAGGATAGAGTTAATTTTCTTCCTAGTATCTGGTATAGTGCTTTGTTTTGGATTTAGTATGTGAATAATGTTAATAACACAGTGATGTTTTCAGTTGTTGCTAAGTAGCGTTTGTACTAGTCAAGGACTTTCCAGCTTCCCGTGCTCTGCCAGCAGGGAGGTGCACAAGAAGCAGGGAGGGAGCACAGCCAGGACAGCTGACCCGCGCTGACCAAGGTGATATTCCATACCATACAGCACAATGCTCACGGTATAAACCAGGGAATTGGCCAGGGGCCAGTGATCGGTGCTTGGGGATGGGCTGGACATCAGTTGGTTGGTATGAGGCGAGCAATCGCACCATGCATCACTTTTTTTTGTATACTCTTTTATCATCATCTTTATGATTATTGTTTTATCTTCCTTCGATATCCTATTAAACTGTTTTTTTTCCAACCCATGAATTCTACTTTTTTAAAACCTTAATTTTCATTCCTATTCCACTGTGGTGGATTAAACCACAACAAAATATAACCCTCACATCCACTCCTGAGTTCAATAGGATACATGTTTGGAATGACCCAGAAACTCGCCCTTTGTTTCAGCAGGAGCTTCAAACCCTTTATATATATATTAGGTGCTTCAAGAAAATACAAGCTCCTCCACATTACTGAGATAACCTTGCATCGTGTTTCTATTCCTATTAACATCCCAAGATGACACTGCCGTTTTTCTTGTATAGATTAGCATGAAACTTTTCTTTGAATCATTAGCACTCAATGATGAATTTGTTCTCATGGGAAAGTTCAGTTTGCAGTCACTGAATACTTGCAGCCAATGGTCCCTGCTACAGTGATAAATGGATGCTTAAAATAAAGAACTTCCCAAGACAGGCGTTCATCCAGCAGCAAAGCCTCCATTTTACCAACTGAGACTGCTATGCAGCATTTTTACCCCTCCCCCCTCCCTCCAGTATCAATCACACTGCAGCTATCCTAATTTCATAACTCCAATATACAGTAATATTTTACTTCTGAACAAGAAATGGGAGGGTAGAGTTTTATAGGAGATGTCTGTTGAAATGGACAACGGGAAGGATGGGCTGATGGTTATCCTCAGCACTATAAGAGGCTGTGTGATACACAGGGGTCATGTTCACCCTGGACATCCACACATACCGGGATGCTGGGCAAGACCATCCTAACCTCCCTGTTCCTTTCAATAATGTCTCCTAGCTATGTTTTCTTCTCTTCACTCCAGAATATCTTACCTGACGGTTTATTTGCCTCCTTCATGATACCCATCCACTTTTCTTCAAAACCGCTGACCCTGCTCTTTGATTTTAATTCCAATGGCTTAATTGCATCCTGCATTTTCCCTAAACACTATGTCCCCACACTATCCTCACCACCACCAGACAACTGTCATCTTGTTTAATGTGCAACTTAAGATGTTCAGCTTTACATGCTTGCTTGCAATAGGTTTTTTCCCTAACCTGCAGAAGGGTGGGTGGCTCATCCAAGACTTTTCAGGAGGTCTGCAATGTAAACAGGGACCCAGATCCCAGTTTCTTGAGCTCCAGATTCATTGCTCTCTCCAGGAGGCTCTCTTGGACCACATTGCCAGTCTGTCATCCTTTCAGCTAAAACAGCGGGGATGTCCAATAGCAGTCTCAGCATATATCTTTGTTTTCTGCTTAGTATTTCATCCCCCTGAGTCTTCCCCTTAGGCTGCACCAAAGCCAGGTTTCTTGGCATGAAAGCAGGGCACAGGTCCCTAGTGCAGGCTCTTGTCTTCATGAGGATTTCACATTGGAAATTTCTCTTTCTAGATCCCAGATCTTCCTCATCTCCAGTACTGTTTATGAGACATAACTCATTTTATGCAATTAGCTCTGCATTTGCTTCTGGTTATATTGCTTGAGCTGCAGATGGTAAAGATCCCTAGAAGTCAGCCTGCTAACCTAAAGCTCTCTGTGCCCTTTGAAATAGCTGCTAGTGGCACCTGAGCCGCACAATCCCTCAGGAAAAATATTCTCTCTTCTTAGTGATGGTCCAGGGAAAGAACTACTTAACTAATTTCCCCCTTGTCAGAAAATTCCCATCTCTTTTCTAGTGAATCATAGTGCTTGTTTTTCCTTTCCAGTAGTCACACAGACTTTGCTGCTGTTCACCTGCCAGCCAGCAGCTCACAATTTTACTGCCAAGAACAAGACTCAGCAAGAGGGATGTCAGGTAGCAAATAGGTGTGAAAGAGTCAGGCAACTCTCTGCATAGTTCAGATCAAACCAGCACTGAGCTTTCTGTGTGTCAGGTAATGGGAATGCTTAAATTATGGAATGATTTCAGCCCATGATAAAATCTTGGGGACCTGATTTTGTGCTTGGCTTTGGTATTCCCTCCCTGCGTGAACACAGCAACACATTTAACAGCTCTATGCCTCAGTTTACTCCTTTTAAACAAAATCCCAGTGATACATCAATATCATTAGACAGGGCTGAAGAATCCAAGAAAGCACTGATTATTCATTTTTTACAGTTTTCCTATTTTAACTGGATTATCCATCCTGCCTTTTGTTCAAGAGATAAGGTGAACATGTAGGCAATTTTAGTGACAGTTTGCTACAACAAATGTTTTGAAGAGAGGTCATTTAAGTCCTGCAGGCTTGGCTCAAGCCGACACTTTTTGAACTAAGAGGAGCTTTTCCTGCTTATAATTAGCAGGACCCAGCTCCCATGGAGGAGAAAGAAGAGGAACACCTCAGTTTGTAACTAGCTATATTTTATCTCTTGCTTCTTCTCATACAGCCTAATTAATGTAACTACAGGCTCTGCATTCCAGTAAGCAGCTTTATCGCGTTTCCTCAGGACTCATGAAGCAGAAACGCTGCAAGCCCCTGGGAGGGCTCCTCAGCTGCAATGAGTAAGCACAGCACCCCTGAGGTGTAGGGAGCTTTGCTGGAGGACTGCAAGTGAGGACTCACCCCTCTGTATTTTGAGGCTTGAGGACAAAGTTGGCTGGGAGGGGAGCGCAGAACACTTTTATACATATCATCTTTGCCACCGCAGTCAGCCATCTGTTCTGAGTTTATTAAAAGTGATGTACTCTGCTGGGAGGATCAGGAAGCATCTGCTAGTGCATTTACATTCAAATCCTCACAGCAATCCCATCCGTCCTCCTTTTTTAATTAATCGAACCCTCTTTTTGGTGAAACCACATAGACAAACGCTTCCTCTGGAAATGGAAGCACATATTATGCTAATGCCATTAAATAGCCAATACACAGAAAAACAATTTAGTGCAAGTAGCAGCATCTATCTCAGGATTTAAGAAAGCTGTTCTGACAGAGATCATTCCTGTTTAAAGGGATGACCATCTAAACCTGGCTCATGTGGCAGCGCAGTTTGGCTGCTGCAGAGCTGCTAATCAGCTGCTTGGGGCAAAAGAGAAATCTGAAATGATGAACTGAAGTGCACATGTTCTGGGAGCCCATCTACAAGGTCTGGGGGATGCCAAGGGGCCCAAGTGCCATGGCAGAGCTGTGGCACAGGGAGTTTGGAGGCAGATGGCGCAGAGCAAGTGTAGATTCTGTTTGACTGGAGGGAGACCTACGGGATGCTCTACCTGCATGGTAGCGCTGCTTCCCATTAGCACGGCTGCTTTGAAAAGGTGAAGAGCTGGAGATGCTTCTCTTCACCACCAAATTCTCTGAAGGATGGGGACAAAAATAGTGGTGCCAAGGTGCTGGTCTCTGTGTTACCTGTGCTTGGCATGGCACGCCCATGACAGGGATTACCATCCCTGCTGGAGGTGCTGCCTGCGCTGCTTACCCCATGGTATTGTTTAGGTGGACAGCATAGCATGTGGTCAGCTCTCTGGGTTTCCCCAGTGAGTTCAAAAGTGGGATGCAGTGGCAGGCAGGACCTCCTGGAGTGCCACTGGCTAGGGCAAAGTGTGATTTTCTCAAGAGGCTGCAATCCCTGTTGCAGCCCATGCTTAGCTCTTGGTATGAAAACCTCTCCTATGATTCTCAAGATCTCAGCATTCTCCTGTGGACAGGGGAAAGGAAACTGAATGAAATGCAGTGGGGACTGTTGGCAGAGACTGCCACAAGACAATATTGCAGTAGCCTACAAAGCAGGGTGGCTATTGGGTTTCCAGTGACTGTTAGCACCAGTCACCAAAAAAACAATAAGAAGAAAGTTAACACCGGTCACCCAGAAAAACAATAAGAAGAAAGAGCCTTGTATAGTCCAGTCTGTGTCCAGGGATCACGCCTGACTTACCTGTGGGGTGGTGGAAAGACTCTTCCAAATCAACTCTGAGACTGCTGGGCAGTCTGTCCATTTCTTGGGTGGCTTTCAGAACTTCAGGTTTCCTAATGAAGACACTGTGTGCCAGGCATTTCACTGGTAGCTTCAGCCCACTCTTCCCACTATTTAGGGGAATCACATCTTTCTTTCCAGGCTGAGTCACGGTGCCAGGAATGTGTCTGCAGCCAGTCTCCATATCTTTGTAATCAGGTTCTCCAAGTGAGTGAGGGGAATTGCTGTGCAGAGGGAGGGATCGACCTTCCCTACTGCCCTACAAAAGGGATCAATAATGTCAATGGCAGCAGTGAAGGCGTTGAAAAAGAGACAGTGTTCAATAGTGAGAAGAGCAGTCCTTGGGGCTGTGGGAGTGAATTAGTGCTCATGATATAATCTAATCTCTCACTTACATAAAGGGCAGAAGTGACTTGTGTATGATTGGGAACTATTGGCCATCTCCATCCACACAGCTGTCATCAGTAGACAACTGATACACAAATGAAATAGAAACCTTTTACTTCTTGGCATGCTGCTCCTTGTCTTTGTACCTTGGATATGTTCTCCAGGCCTTTTTTAAACACAACTAGTTATTTTCCAAATCCTTCCTTAATGTTACAAACCATAACATTGGCTGAAGCATCTGGAAAATGTAAAGTGTAGGTGATTCTAACCTTCCTCAGATGTTTGGCTTCTGGCAGGCCTGGCTTTCACCATGAAGTGCCTGCTGAAGCCTTTCTTCTGTGTCTGAGGCAGTGTGTTTGCAATTCCAGCACTTGTCTTCTATTAGCAAACAAGGGAGTTGCAGCAGCATAAGGCAGAGCACATTGCAAGTCCTTAGGGAGCCCTAACTTGATTTTTTTCTTTCTATTATTGAGGTTGAGCATTTTTTTCAATTAGATTCTTTAACTGAAAATGTTGTTGATGAATTTGCAAGGCTGCAGTTCAGAGACTGCACAAACGGCATTTAGGTAATTAATGATCGTTGGCCTGTTGGTAACTGTGGAGTGAAGAAATTTGTGCATGAAGTGATATTGAGAAAATACAGGGCTGGAAAAGGAGTTAGTGACAAACAGAATGATTCAAAGAGCAATGGGCATTGTCAGGCTCAGACCAGACAGCAAGAGATTTGCTTATAAGAATAAGTTGTCAACCACCTTCCTTGATGCCTCTCCAGAAGGGACTCACTCCCCTCAGTGAGAAGCTGAGTTAACAAAATCTCATGTTTTCTAGTGCCCTCTGACAGCCCTACCATGAGGTCTTGCCTCCAGACTATTTGTCGTTGATGATGTGACTGGTTCAAGAGCCCATACAGCATCAACATGCTGAGAGCTGCACCTCTGCAGGCAACCCATGGCTCCTGCAGCTGAAAAAGCTTCAGAAACATGCTGGGTGATGCCCAGGTGCTGGGCATCTTCCCAGATGGGTTATCTAATGTTTCCTTTTGTGGGAACCATGTTTTCAGTCTTGAACTGAAACCTCTGCTAGACTAGAACTCGCTGATTTTAACCCAAGATTTGTCCAGTAGGTGAAGCCAGGCCTGCAGCTTTTCTCAGTAAAGCCCTCTGCCAACTGAATTCTAAGCAGTGTTTTTAACCAGCACCACCAAGGTCAGTCTAGGGACCAACAGTTCCCAGGCTCCAGGGGCCCCCCTGTTGGCATGTCTAAACAAATATTTCCTTGGTAAGACAGGTCACATTATCAGGAAAACTATAGTACCTGCTGTACTCCTGAAGTTATTAAAAGAATCCTGGTCTCTTCTGTACTTTATTTCTCATATCCAACTACTTCTCTTATTAAGTAAACATAGATTTCCTTTAGTCAGCATCATGTATTTGAATTTATCCAGCAATATATATTTGAAGTCAGTTATGTATCAAAATAAGGAGGAAAGGATGGATTGCTTTAACCAAAGGGATTTAGCTTCTGTGTTTCTTTGTAAATTTAGCAGAGGACAAAGTTAGTCAATTTTTCTATTAAGCAAAAGCAATACAGGGATAAACCCTTTGTTTGGAGGAGACTTCATTCCCTCCATGCAGATGTCCAGCTCTTCCTGTGTCTCTGCAGATCTCTTCCTGAGGACTCCCCACTTGTTGATTCCCATCATGATAAGTGGAAGACCTGCATGCGGTGAAGGAGGTACTCACTTGAGGCTGCTGCAGCTAGTTCAGCTGGACTTTCTCCAGGTTGCTGTGCCTAGAGGCAAAACAATTAACAGCTCATCAAAAGAACTTAGTTTTATCATAAGAACAGAAATCCCTAAGAGATGTCCTGCTGCTTGAGCAAAGGACCTCTCTGGCCAAGCCTCCTTCCTCCATGCTTACTGGCAGGATGAGTTACAAGGGTGGTGATTTTCCCCCTGTGGGGCTCAGCACTGGTGTTCTGGTTGCACTGATCCAGAAGCAGGAGTCTTAACTAGAGAGTTCCTGATAGAAGGAGGCTGAGCTCTTGCTCCCATGTAATTTAAAAGCAACCCCAAACTCACATTGGCAGTAGGTGTCATTCAGGACAAACAGCTGCTCTCTGCAGTCCCTTTATGCTCCCCCAGCATCTTCAGATGATGGATTAGGGATGGGAGATGGCGCATCCCTAGCATTACCTTCTCTTTTTGCCATGTCAGTATCTGTATCCTGTTGTCCCTGTATTTACCCGATTCCTTTTTGACCCTGCTGGTTTTGTCCAGCTCTGCCAGCTTCCATGGCAGCAAGCTCAAGAGTTTGCAGCCTGCTGTGCTAAGAACTACCTGACTGGCTTTAATGCAGTCTCCCACTGTTTGCCCAGACATCCTTGACCTCTAGTGCCACAGTACTTGGGGAATACCAGCTCTGCATTCACCCTATCCTCCACCTTCATGATTTTGTGGATCCCACTCATATCCTCCCGTAGACTTCTTTTCTGTAAACTGAAGTGTCTCCACCTTTGTATTTCTCCTCCTGCCTCTATCAGTTGCTCCATCCCACTGAACATTTCAGGTGCTCGTAATGGATTAGGTTATTTTCCCCCTACCTGCATTACCTGCTTTATATCTACTGAAGTTCTTCTGCCACCTTCTTGTCCATTCACCAGGTCTGTGAGGTCCCTCTGAAGTCCCTTTGCCATTGGCATAACACTTGCCTACACAAACAGCTTAGTTATCACCTGCAAACCTGGTTTGCAGCCCATGGCTGTTTCATCTTCTGTCATATCTGCATGCACGTCTTTCAGGGTCTTCTTTCAGCCTTTAGTCATCAACTCTTTAACAATATTTTTGCAGCTGCTTGCAATGCGGCTCTGTATGCCTGGGCAAAACAATACCAGTGAGCAAAACAGAGCACCTCCCAAAGGGCCCTGCACTGCAAGGAGTTTGCCCTGTTCTCCATGAAGTCGTGAGCTCTGAATGAGAATACAAACGGAGGGGCATATTCACCATCCATGACCCCTTTTAAATCCCTCTCCCCAACCAACAGATTACTTCTAATCTGTCTCTGTTTCTACAGATTCCGGAGGAAATTAGGGAAGAAGAAAAATCCAAGTTTTTCACGCAAAACGTGCCTGTATTTGAGTCTGTAGTTGCCTGTGGATTCTGCTGACTTGCCTATTTGAGATTGCTTGGGCAGCTGCTGGGCAGTTGCTTTTTCTTTTTCCCCTACATGACACAGCCTGTCGTGGGAAAAGGCAGAAGTGTCTTCAGTTTGTTGTGGTTATTGAACAGTACCTTGATTAAAAGGGAGAAAACTTCATTTTATTACAGACAAAGCACATCTGCTGGAGCTGAAACCTACCTGCAAAGACCGTGAGAAGATTAAGTGCTGTGGCAGAAAAAAAATATGCTTTTTGTGTAACAGGAACATTCTTGTAGCTTTGGAGAGCTCAAAACAGAGAGCCAGTGCCTGCTTCACCTTTCAATTAACAACTCTGAATAATTAGCAGAATAATCTTTTTAGAAATGCTCCAATAGCAGTGCTCATGATTGTTAGATAAACAGCCTCCTGGAGGGGGAAAGAGCTGGCAGTGATGAGCAGCTGTTTGAGGGAGCAGCGAGGTTACAGGCAGTCATTAAGCCAGGAGAACATTAATCAGCCCATTAAAAGAGTTCAACAAGTCAGAGCTGTTTCACAGGGCAGGCTAATCGAAGAAAATTATTTATTAGGGGAGTGAACGGAGATCATTACACTCTGAAGACTGGTGTTAACACCTACAGTGATTTCAGTCTTGCAAACTGTAAAACAATTATTTTCCCTTCACAGTAATTAACTGTGAAATCTTCAATACTTTGTCCTTCCCCCAGACTTTATCCTCTGTGTGGGAATTTATTGGAGGCAGTGGCAAAGTTCTCTGCCCACAGGTGCACTTGCTATACCCTCTTCCTCACACTTCCCTCTCATTTTGGTGCCAATTATTACCCTTCCAGAAGAATTTGTTTCAGGACTGCAAACTAAAAAGACACCCTGGGCTACAGGGTTGATGTGGCTCTGAATTTGATTTCTAACACAATAACTTTTCAAACTATGTCTGAAAGAAAACGGTGAAAGAAGCACCATGTTATCGCAGTTGAATACTGACAGCATATTGGATTTTTACTGCCTGTGCACCTCTGATATGTGAGCAAATTCCAAGAAAATACCACCTAATGCAATCTCACCCTGTATTTAACAAGACTGCTCATGGACAAATCAAGCTGAAGGGCTCTCTCTCAAAAACCATTGAACCTGACTATGATTTCAGGGTGGATTAGGTACTGCAGGACTTTCCTGCCAGAGGAGGTACCCCAGCCACACTTGACAGCTCTATGGCTAATGGACACATGAAGTCTTCCACTCAGTGAGACCTTACACTTAAAGCAGCTCATCTGAATGTTTAAGTATCTTTGTATTTTGAAGGTTGAATTCTACAATATTCTCCTAATCTCTACCTTGTTTGCTTGGGATGAGGTTGTCCACTGTGAGATATGAAGTGCTGACCACTGCGTGCTCTATGGCCTTCCTGTGCAGCCGTTAGATTGCTATCCCATTTCCTCAGCCTGCTCCCCAGCCTTCTCCATTGTAAATTAACCAAGCCTGTCCTCACACTCACGTATTTTCCAGACTTCTCATTCATGTTGTGTCCTGGGTCTTCCTTGTCCCCTCTGTCTTCTACAAGGTGGGGTTCCCATGACTGAAAACAGCAGCTCCAGCTCAAGCCTTAAAACAGCAGCACAACTGCCACTAGGTCTTGTCACTAAGTCTTGCAGAGAAACAAATGAAAGGCATTAGCAAGGAAGCTCCTCGATTATGCAGGTTAGTCTTGTGCTCTTGCAGCCACCTCTAATTAAGACTCTGCCAGAAATTGCTCTTTTCCATCTTGAACATAACAAGGATTTCCTGGTCTACTCACACCTTTTAGAAAGCTGTTACAGAATTTCATGCTCTGATACAGATATGCTTTTACTTTCCAGCCCTAGTATTTTCATAGGCAGTTTAAACCACCTCCTTTTTTTTTTTAATAGCTGCACAACATCCCCTTGTACGCAGTTTGTTGCTGCTACTTCCTTTGAACCTTCTTTGTGGATCTCAATGTAGATGTGCATGGATTTTCCTTTTCTGCTTGCAGTACTTTGCTCTTCTCCTTGCTCAATTTCATCTTGAGGATTTCAGAGCACTTTTGTTCATCAAGGTCATTTTGAATTATGAGCTTGTCTTCTAAATGTCTTGCAAGTAAGTTCTGAACACTTTGCTTTATTCGGACATCGTATACTGCACTCCCTTCCCCATAATTCAAACTGTTCTTTCACATGTGGTTCAGATATGGTCTGGGCACACATCCACTGGGTTTTAAAGTGCTTTGGCCCACATTTTACTCTTGCAGTTTATCAGATAGCTAGGCTCTTTCTCACAGTGAAGTCAGGACCATGTTTCCCTGGTGGCCACCTGAGCATGTTCTGTAGGAAAGTGCTCAAACACGTCTTCAAATTAAATCTGTTTCCCTTAACTTAAGAAGAAATAATGAAATGGTTTGACACAGTTTACTCTTGACAAATCCATGCAATGTGTTCCATATGAAATTGATTAACCTGTGGCTGATTACAAATTGAGTGTATCATAATTCGTTCCAGCAATCTGTCAAATAATTAAAGTTAGGCGGATTGATTTAAATTCCTTGGCTTTGCCTGCAAGGCAGGTGCTATGTGTTCCCCTGTTATTCCTCTCCTGTCCCTCTTCTTCCCCAGCTACTGGAAAGGAATTGCCAATTGCTCAGAAATGCCTTTGGAGGGATCCCGAAGCCTTTTCACCTGGTTCTGCAGGCTGGAATACATCTCACTAATCTAAATATTCTTTAAGATCTGCTTTCCTTCTCCTGGTTCATGGCTCCAATCCTCTTGGTGTATGTTTCATCTGTGTTCACCACCTGGTTTTAATCAATCTTTCTAGGAAGCCTGAAGTAGAAAATGACAACTGATGTTTCAGTCTATGCTGGATCATTACACGTCCAGAATACAAACTTCTTCTTCCTTTCCTTTGTAGGCTGCAGTGCTTTATATCTGCAAATATTACCAGGAGCCCAAGATCCTTAGCCCAGTCTGTCACTGAAGTCTGCTGGTTCACACAACCCACTGGTAACCTTGTTTCAAGTCATGATGGAGGCCTTCCCCTTCCCCTATGATTTGTGGTACCTCTTTTACCTTCCAGCCTGCCTCCTGTGAAAGCAAGGCATGTCACTTCTGTGGCAGTGACAAGGCTAATATAAGCAGGTGAGCACAACAAATCTACTCTCCCCTGGGACCCACAGCCTGGCTCCTGAGGTCCCTGTGAGAGCTGCTGTAGTTTCTGGGCAGAGGCACGGCAGCAGATCCCCAAGGGCGAGGAACAAGCATGGAAAGGCAGATCTCAGCTCTGGACTCACTCTGTCTCCGAGCTTCTCAACAGGATTTTGAAGCCGTTTGGTATAGAGCCACAAAATTCATGTTCGAGGTGTTTCTAATCCTCCTTAGCAATCATAACTAAAGATCTGACAAAAATCTCCCTGCTTTGAAACACTCCATCTAAAACTAACAATGTTCCCCACTAGGAAACCTGCATGAAGTATTTATTGCAAGATGTCGCTTTTATCCAGACCCTGAGTCTCTGATCACAAAGCTGGATGCATCTCTTTGGGGGAAAGCAAAGAAGTGGGCAGGCATGTTAGCAACCTTTCTGAAGCATATGTGTGAAAACTGTAGTAAGAGCCTTTTTTCATGCAAAGTCATCCAAACAACTGTAGAAATAGCTTCTGAAATTCGCAACCCAATCACAGATGTAAGCTTAAAGGGCTTTGAGGCTCAGTGGCTCAGGGGCAGAGTTGTCATAACCTCATGGAATGAAATACAACTACATCAGTAATAAATTCAGCTCAATAGCTTAGTGTTTGGGATATTTTTTCTAATAAGATTTGGAGCAGAGTCTTTGCAGTGTACATCTGTTTTCATTATTTGTTCATTGCATATACAGTAAATATCAACTAACAAAAAAAGGACCATCTAATTAAATCTTTGGCTTTGTGTAAAATTAACTGGGAGAATGCAAAGAACACATAAGAAGTTTATTGGTTTTCAAACACAAAGTCGCTTGATTTAAGCCACATTTTGCAGTTTACACAGACTCTATCAGGCAATGTTTGCCCAACAAGCTTTTCAAATTCAATAGTTACTGTACACTCATAGTCAAGCAAATACACAAAATGATTTAAGCAACTAGGGCAAAAATCACGTTGACAAGTAACTAGTTTTATGCACATATCATGATCCACGTTTGATCAAACATTGTCTATCACAGCCAGAGCCTATTACAACAACATTTTTGTATTGCTTGGTGTATTGCTGGGATGCTCCTTCCTAGGTGACAAACAAGCAGAAAGGAAGATCTGCTCATGTTTTTAAACAAGCTAGTGCCTGGAAACGCTTGTGCCTCTTTGCTCACATGTGGGGGTAGATGGAATGATTGGAGGTGTGCCAGCACCAAAACTATGCTCTGGGAGACAAACTGTGTTCCTCCACCTGCCTTTCAGAGGAAGGGTTAAAATAGGGCTACCCACAATTAAATTTACCTGACCCTGATAAATTTAGATGATCAGAGCTGCCCTCAGCTCCTGTGGCAGACTGCATTGACCTCCACACTCTTATGCAAGATGTGCTGCATGTGAGGGTATAACCAGGGCTATTGCTATTGCATCAAATCTCTCTTCAGTGTGGTGCAACTGCTCTGCGGAGGACATTCTCACTTTGTTCTTCAGCAGATGTTCTGTAACTATATCTGGCCACAGCCTTCCCTGAACCATGCTGTGCCTTGCAGGTGATACACCAGGAGCAATAAAGAATAATGTATTCCAAAAAGCATATCCTAATGAACTTTTTAATACTCATTTTCCCTAGCACCAGCCTCATTAGATCTGTGCACAAGAAATATTTGTTTAGCCAGGTATTATACTGCTAATCATGAAGACTGGCTTGTTGCCTAGATACTTCACCTAAGTCACAATGTCACGACTACAAATGCAGAACTGAAAACCAAGTCACTCCTTAATCTTCAAGATTATGTCACTCCGTTGATCCCTGCACTGCAACACAGTGAGCAACACAGAAGAGGCTCTTGCTACACGTAATGCATCCATGAGAGATTCAGGTCATATTTTAAATTAATTGTTCTGAAATTGTCCTTTCTAATTTCTCTAAAGTTTGAAATGCTTGTCTCCTGGGCAATGGAACAATTTCTCACACATCAGTGGTGTAATACAACAGTACTTGGGCCTTTGCATTTTTACACAGCTGGGCAGTTTGCACAAGATCCCCTTAAATGAAGAACTTATACCCTAGTTCTCATCTCTCTGGCTGGGGAAATCGAAGGAGATTTCCATCCATACTAGGCCTCCATTGACCCTACTTCTACATTCAGACCCATCAATTTATAGTCACTCTATTGGCTGAATTGGAGGGACATTAAATAAAAAAAAAGTGGGCTAAACAAGAAGAACCTTCGACTACTGGGCTGTAACCTATCATCCTTTCTTTGAGATGCCATTGAAGGACAAGTCCCATGGCATTCCATCATGCTGCCCCAGCAATAACATATTAAATTGTCAAAGTCAAGATCACACTGTAGGGTCCTTAATGCATCTTCTCTTCTGTTACTAGCTTCAGTGTATCTGGATATACATTTTACAGCAAGGTATTTTCCCTGAACAATGTTGTCCAGGTGGAATGACTGGAACACCACAGCGTAAAAGGAGATGTTGTCAATGCACCACTTAAACAACCTTTAGACATATGCAGGACTTGGTCCTTCAGAGGCTGATCCAGGTCTGATCTCAACTAAAAGAAGAGTACAGTGCTAGTCCAGCTCATTTTTAACTATAAAGTACATGTTCTCCCTGCCATTCCCCTTCAGAGTTGTGTGAAAATTCACTGAAGCCGTTAGCCCTGTAATGGACTTATTGTTTACTGCCCTTATAGCCATTTCTCGTAATGAAGTGCCTTGGAGAGTAAAGACCTTCATATGCCCTCTGGGTATTTTCCACAATACCACTTGAGAGCAACGATAAGATCACTAACAGTGTTGCTCTTTAGGAAGAGTTAGCTAAGGGATAACATAGCCATTAATGGACAGTAATCTTCAAATTAGAGCATGTTCCCCTAGAAAGCAGCTCATTTGGGAAAAGGGCTGAGGGGAACTTTCCTAAGCATAACTGTGCATGGAGCCAGAGGTGGTGGAGGATTTTTCTGGCACAAATGAAGAGAAGTCACACTCTGGATGGGGAAGGGCAGTGGCCAGCCTTTGGGCTATGGGAAAATAGATTTTTTTAGTGGTGTTGTCTGCTTGACCCCTTGATGCTTTAGAAGAGCAAATAACACCTTGTTCACCCTCCTCAAGAGCATGGGTCAGAAGTGCACAAAACACACACAATGTTTCTCTGGGAAGCCCAGCACAGATGGGCTCTCCAGGGCTTGAGAGACAAAGTGCCCCCAGCTGTGCTTCATGCCGGGGGTAGCAGGCCTGTAAGAGAGCGATTTAGCCTCTGCTCCTTGCAGTGAGAGGTGAGGAGGGAAGGTGGCCAGCGGAGCTGGTCTCTGCACCCTTGTCTTTCCAGCCAAGATCTTTATGCCTGCAGGGCCTGGATGTCCGTTCAAGCAGGACCAAGCTCAGCTTAGGGAAGCTCAGTGAAGCTCACATAAGAGCAGGACAAGTCGTTTGATGACTTTAAAATAGAACTGCATAGAAGAATAAAGAAAAGGCTGTAATAGCTTTTTCTTAGCAGCTAACGAGGGAATTCTCAAAGCATTAGACAAACCCCACCTCAGGAAAGCCAGTTATAATTTCCAAATGTAAACCAACCCTTGGATGGAGGCTCTAAGCTTCCCCACGTAACCAGTAGTGAATAATAGCATCTCCTCAGTGCTTCTCCTGACCCAGCTACAAATTTTCTGGCTGGGCGAATAACTTAATTTCCCTTTATTTGTACCTATATCTAGGAACCTACAAAGCATAGGAATAAATGGGTATCTCAATACACAGATATATATCCCCTTCTTATTCATATAACACAACTTAACATTTGAATTTTTAATGGAATAAGATTCAACTCTTCATGCTGAATAAAACACAGATCTGTATCAGTCCTTGGTGTCCTTGCAAGAACAGAGGTGTCCTAATGTTTAAATCACATTTGCATATTTGCAAGATGAGGGCAGAATCTAAAAGGCACTAAATGCTGAAGAGTTCATTGAAGGTTTTACACTGCGGGCCTTAGGTGTGTCTGTATCCTCACAGCTAAGCTGTTAGAGGATGCCCAGCACACTCTCACATGTCTTCCCTCTGCCTGGAGGTGGGGAGGGGTCTCTGCTGCAAGAGCCAGGAACCCCAGGAGCAGAACTGGCAGCAGCTGACAGTCTGGGGAAATGTGGAAGGTACATGACCCACTCCCACCACAGTCCCCTGCTGCAATGCAAAGGGTCTTGCTGCAGGCACAAAAATGCTGCGCTAACACCATTATGGCTGATCACACCCTGATTTCAATAAAGCAAAAAGCCCCTCCTGATGAAACTTGGCTGCACACTGAATTAGCAGTGGCCCTGGAGCAATGTTTAGAAGGACACAGCAAATGGAATTGTGCTTAATTAAAGTTGACAGTCATAATGGCACTGCCTATAATAGCATCAGGAGATTATCGGTTACAGTCCAGTGCTACAGGCTGTGTGACGTCCCTGCCAAGGTGTGACCCTTATGCCAGCTCTGTCCCTTTATTTCTGCTCTTTAATGCTGAACATCCCATGTTGATAGGGAAGTGAAAACAGGTTTTCCCCCCCTGGTCTCCATCTCCAGCTGCTCTCTGAACCAGTAAATGAATGAGGGTTAGAGGAAAGAGCTTAGCTGGGAGGAGAAAGGATATATCTGCCCCTCTTCTGATTAACTGGTTAAGAATGTTTGTATTTGCTTATTTAACTTATAGCCAGGTTAAAGCAATGGGGCATGAGTGGTCAAGTTAGCGTATCACTTCTGTGACAGGAGATCATGAGGTAAAGCAGCACCACAACACGTGCTGGGAGGTTGCACGGGCACAGCATCCTCTCTTTGACAGAACACTTCAAGACTGCAGATGTTGCACATTTATTTTCTCCCCCAAAGCCAGCACTTACCTACACAGGAGGTTTGGGTGTGTGTGTGTGTTTGTGATATTTGTGATTCCCAAATCAAACAACTAAGGACACAGTGGGAAAATCTAGAATCTCAGTTACAAGAGCTAACAGAAGAGCCTGGATAGCAAACAGTTTCAGCTGGAGGCTAAAACCAAATGTCGCCATAGGCAAAGAACAGGGAATAGGGTGCTTGAAGGACTGGAGATGAAAACATAGCTCTTTCCCTGTGTATTTCCCATGTCTATGCATTCTGACAATACCAGTGAGGCTGCAGGAACAAAGTTAAGAGAAGTTAAAAAAGCCTCATATGGAAAAAGTCCGAATATTGGAACACTGCATATTTGGAAACAGTAGGTAAAAGGAACAGGCCTGAATGTAGACTCACTCAAAGCATTGGGATAAACTTCTTCCTGGTGTAGCAGGTAAATATTATAACTGGAGATTAAATCATACATACAAGAAAGGGTGAAAATCAGTCCATAGTGGTAGACATATTAGCTGGTTGTATGAATATATTGATAATATTCTGAGATTATCTGAAGAGTTCTAGCAGATCTATGGGATTCAAAGACCCCTAAAGCTTGCATCCTCCCTTTACATCCTCATCCAGATATGAGCAATGCCTTTGACTTTGTTAAAGGGTTCAGAAAGATGGGTTGTGCATACTGCAAACTTCTGGGTATTTTCAGTAGAGCAGCAGCCAGTGACAACACAAAGTGCTGTAACTGAGAGCATATCTCAGCTCTCATCCCTGAAGACATGCCCTAAGCTTTTCCACCTCCCCATTCAGAAGCATACAGGAGGGAAACCCCAGTGCCTGAGCCAGAAAGGAGCCCTCGTCCTTGCAGGAGAAAAGAAAAGCAAGATCAGGCTGGAGAGTTTTACAGAATCAGTCAGGAAAGGGAACCCCTGGGCTGATGGATTGTTAGAAAGAGACTAACTGTCAGTGAGCATTCTGTCTTGTGCTCTGCACGTGCTGGCATTGTGGGTAGCAGGATGTCAAGTATATTCGCAAAACAGTGGGATATGGCAGAGAAATGCCAAGTTCCATCCCCTCTTTTCCCTCTGACAGAAACAACCCGCAATTTTAAGAGCTACTTTCCACAGCATTCCAAATGTTACATTATTCAAACGTGATAGCAGCAGGAATTTACCACATCATTAGCATGCAGGTACCACACTCCTTTTTGACTGGTAGGGAACCAGGTGCAGAGAGGTTAATATAACTTTAACCATAGGTTTATAAAAAATCAGCCCAGATTCTGGGTGCCTTCATTTCTGAACTCTGTTGCCAGGACTTGCTGTGCCCCATGCTAAGTGGAACCAGATAGCTATCGGTGCAGGGAGATGAGCAGGAACTCCACTGCACTATAATGCTAATACTCATGCTGTGTACTTTAGCTGGACAACATAAATTAACAAATTATCTTCACCTGTTTCCTCCAGCAACATGGCAATAAGCCTCTCGGCTCTTATCTTGGATATGTTGCTGCAGAAGTGGAATTTCATTAGGGTGTTTTTCCCTATGAGAGCTCTAGCAACTAAGAAGTGAACAGTGGTCTAAAATAGTTTACAATATCCAGAGAAGGCCTACGTCACAGTCACAACTGCTCACATCCAGATCTCTGACCTTCTAGGGGCTGCTGGCACATTAGCTAGAGTGCAATTTCCAAGGCCTGACTGAACTCAGGTACTACAAATTCATGTCGAGGTCCACATTTTTATGTGTCTCTGCAGCTAATTCTGTGAGAAGACTTTGCTGGATGATTGTGGGATCCGATGCATGGCAGACCTAGGGTGGTGGCTGATGTGGGAAATTAGAGTCCCAGCTGAGCTGCCAGTCAGTCAGGTCCCTTTCAAAGCCATGCTGGGGTCACTGCCCTCTGCCCCAAATGTGGCTGAGCTACTCTCAGTAAGTTTCTAATGAGCTCATGCTTAAGTCAGTGAGTTTTCCTCTTTGCTTTAGCATTCCAGTTCTTACTTCTTAAGGTCAAAAGAGGATCCCTAGCCATATAAAGCAATGTGTTAGTTTTATGGTCCTCTGAGAGCACAGTCTTATGGTTGCATCTTTCACCCACACTCTGCTATCTCCTCCACTTTCCCGCTGTGCAACAGCTTCCTAAGGCTGGCCAGAAGCAAGTACTTAAATGGGATACATGTAGTGGTGGACAATTCAGTATAGTAATACCTGACACCAGGACATGGCAGACAGGGAAGGGAGCAGAGCACTTATCACTTCCAGCAGCCGTGATGTTCTACATCCTTTCATGCCACAAGGCAGCTTGTTTAACCAGCCATGCCAAAAGTGGGCAGCTTGCTGCCACTGGATGATGGATGATGCATCCATGTTGGAGACTGTCAAATGGCTGCAGCTGCCTTGAAGGCAGAGTGAGAGGCAGGAACCTGGCAGAGAGCTGTGAGTGGCAGCCAGCCTGAGGCTCTTCAGCTTGGCACATCTACATGATATGTTCCACCTGCAGCTGAGCAGACTAGCCTCTTGATCTGACTTGTGGAAATATGATAGTGCAAGCACTGGGACACACAGCAAAGGTGCAGACCCCTGCTCTGAGTACGGGGGTTGTTTCTTTGGCCTTTGTGTCTGTTGGCTTTGAGGTGGATGAAAATGAGCACTTTCAGCCTGATCAGAGCTGTTGAATGCCTTGGCCCTGGAGCTCAAGCCTTTTCCAGAGCTGATGCAGTGGTAAACTGCTGGTCTTAAGACACAGCTATGAGCTGCCACGTAGACAGATGACCATGTGATTTAAGCCATTATAACCATGGTTCACCATTGACCATTCCACCTTTTTGTCAGGCCATTTGATTATAGACATCACAACAATGAAAGTAGAAATTGTTCTGAGTTGTGCTTAAACTCAGTGACTTGGGCTTTTCCTAACTTTATGCCAGACATAAGAGATTTCACAGAGGGAAGCTGCCCCTCTCGCATTGACTCCAAAATGTTCTCAGACCTGCAGGCATCCATGTTATGCCAACTTTCAATTGAAGCAACAGAAGATTTCTCAAAGAGTGTTGCCCTTCGACTTTTCTGTGTTCCCATATAAGCCCTACATTGCTTCTCCATGCCTCCTCAAAACCAGCTGGTCCCTGAGAAAAGTGGACCTCTTCCCACATGACCTGGGAGCTGGACACTCTGCTGTAGCTCCGTCCCAGGGCAGGGCAACTTCATCACCTACTGTGGGGGCTCACGTGGGCACCTCCAGATACAAGCTCTCGGTGGTTTCAACACCACGAATCACATCCAACAGTGGTTTGCTGCTGCCAGCCTCCTCATCCACCAACTCGTGGAAGCATAATGTGATCATCACACAGCCAGGAAAGGTTGCAGTGCCTCTCCAAGTCACAGCTCTATGCTTGCTCTTGCAGATTTGTAAGATGTTTTCTACACATGTACTGGATGAGCCACATAACATCACATTCAGACTTGCAGTTCCCTGCTGATCTGCACCCTTCACACTGCTCCACAACGGTATGCGACTGGAGACACCCCTTCCCGCTGACTCTATTTGCTTCTCAAAGTAATCCAAGTGCTGCCCTCAATTTTTTCTCTATTAGAAGGGTCTGAACCCAGATTTCTGTACATGCTGAGATGCCAAAACCTTAGGAGGCTGTGGGTGCTCAGACCTGCTGCTGAGCAGGGGTGGGAGTTTGGCTCCCTGCTTTCCTGTGTTTGCAGCCTTGGCTGGTGAGCCAGGAGAGGGGAGGCCGTGAGTCATCCAGCCAGGATGAGCGTGTGGGTGGCACATTTTGCAGCAGATCGTGGCAAGTGGATTAAGAGTTGTGGTGACACGTATGTGACTGCTATTCAATCAGGGGCACTGATGGAGCTCAGAATAAAGGGAAGCCCATGCAAACCTCCTCTCAAAGATGTGCCCCTCTCTTTACCTGTTGCTGCAACTGATGGCCACAAGATCAACTTTCAAAGAGGGCAAGAGTTTAGTATCAACTGAGTAATTCCTTTCCAATCCATTTATTTAGTTGAAAACGTGAGCAGCTGGCACAAATCTCCTTTTGCCTCCACCGATGTCTCTGTGGTAGCAGTGGATATTCCACTGGCAGAGCTGTCACAGACATACATTGGGCAGGTGGCTGCTTGAGATTCTGAAGGTCTGCAACCTGATCTGCCCTGTGACTAGGCAGCTGCCTGTTTGGTAGGACCCATACTAGCATTCTTGTTGTATAAGAGAAACCATGCTAAATCAACACAGAAGTCTGTGTAGCTCATTAACCTGTCCTTGATACTGGCCAAGCATGAGACACCGCAGCTGGGCAGGAGGGTGCCCTCTGTGTGCTCCAGCCACAGGACACTAGGCTGTGTTTATGCTTTCCTTGAGCAAAATCAAAGCCCCAACCAGCAGTTCAAACCAGGTGTTTGGGGAAATACCTGAGTTTGGGATAGCCACATGGTGATGGTGCTTCCAGCAATGAGCACCGCAGAGACTTCCTGCACTAGGAACAGTGGGTTTTGGTTTAAGAGACCTTGATGTCTTTTTCTTCCAAGAATGAGCCAAAATTTTGAAGCCACGGAAGTTTTTAGCATCTCTAACACCCCGAGGAAAGGAATTTCATGGTTTACCTCTCTGTTGTGCAAAGAAGAATAGCCCTGTGTTTGCTTTTGAGCCTGCTCGTATTTCTGGATGAAAATATGAAGGGGAGGCAGGGACCAGGGACTGGGTGCTGGTTTGGAGAGACAGGATTCAGGCTAATCAGCTGGGGCTAAAAGATCCAAGATTCAGGATTAGATGGGACTGTTAAATGTGTCTCAGAGCAGTAGCTTTTAAAAAAATTATGTAGGTCCTCAGACTGGCTTGGGGAAGCCATACCTATTCAGGATAAACCACCTGCCAAGATTGCAGGAAGCACTTTAGAATTAATTTGAAATCAGAATAGATACTAGCAATGAGCAATAATACGTGCTTAATAGTCCTTCATAATGATCTTAGAAGTCATCTCCTCAGGAAAGCAGGGCTCCAGAATATCAGCTGCCACTGTCTCACTCCTCAAAAAGAGCACAAGAAAAAGTCTGATCTCTTTGGAAGAGTATAATAATTTCATGCTAATCAGGTATTCAGGGAAAATTACCTTTTACTGGGAAATTCTGCATCAAGGTGCCTATTAAAATTATAGAAAGTCATGTCCATTCCCTGCCTCATTTAAATCATAGGTTCTGCAATACAGAGGACAGTTCATTTTCCAAGTAACGAATGTGATTAAAATCATGACAGGTAGATGTTTGCTAGTTTCGTTCAGCATCATGATGGAAGAAAGTTGAAATAAAGTCTATTGAACAAATTTAAGAGACAGACCTTCTCCTTAAGTGCCTACAGGGAGCTAAGGCAGAGGTCAGAAATAGGTGAGGCTATTAACCAAGGATAAACTCAGCTTTCCAATGTCCAGAGCATGAGGCTGGACTTCGGCCTCCAGATCATTCTTCTTCTTCAAAACCTATTGCTCAGGGCAACTTGCTCAACACAGCTGACCTGCTTCTTCAAGCAGAGGAGCACGTTATACTAGTATTGCAACCAGGCACATCACAGTTTTTATGTAGAGTAGACCAGACAGATACACACCACTGAATCTTCTAGTTTTCCCTCTAGATCAGTGATCCAGACAGAAAGTTACAGGATCCCAAGGACCTCCAGCACAATTTATATTCCTCTCCTGTGCCGTAAGTAATTCCTTTAATTATTTAACTGACTGTCATCATTGCTGTTTTTTCAGAGATGATCAGACTTCTCTCAGAGAGAGTTTGTCTCTCTTACTCGATCCTGTGTGGACAATAACCTGAGGCTGGATGAATGGAGAAATTAATTCATTAAAAAGTCAGTCCCACTTTCTCCTGTAACATGGTATTTTACTGCACTGGGGTTTCCAGCCCTTCAGGGATATAGTTTTAATTAAAAGGTATTGGCATTTCAGAAATAAGCTGTTGTTTCTTTGCATTTGACATGTAGACGTAATTTCCATTTAAGAGGCTGCACAGTCAGGAAGATGTATTCTTCCCAGCTCTCATGGCACATTTCAGCAACAGGGTTGAGGAGATCCAGTTGTCTTCTTGCCGACAGTCTGTGGATAGTGCTCAAACAGAGCCATGTTGGGGTGTAAGCAGCCCCGGAGCCACCCTTCCTTTAAACCCCTGGGTTTATAATCACAGGCATCCAGCAAGATCAAGCGCTGCAGTGGACATAAAGACATTGTCCCTTTGCAGTACTAGGGATGGCAGGTCGCCTTTCAGGCTGGGTCTGCAGGGTTCTGCTCTTGCCTTCTCACACTAGCAGAAGTTAGACCATCTCCTCTTTACAGCCACACTCAACGAGTGCAGCAGGACACGTATCACGGAGATGCCGCATTGTGCAATGTGTTAAACAACTTACATGTTCTTTACCTACAGGCGTCACACCTGAAAGCAGAGGTTGGTGTCAGGCATGGCTCATGCTAGGAAAATAACCCTTGCATTGTCAGAACATTAGACATAAATCTTTTGGCTGAACTATTCCTTCCAATTAAAACACCCTAAGACACACCAGACATTCACACAGGATGTCTGTACTACTCAGAGCAAGAATCAAATCTAAACAGCTATTTCATCCTGACTTCACAGAATCACAGAATCACTAGGTTGGAAAAGACCCACTGGATCATTGAGTCCAACCATTCCTATCAGTCACTTGTTTTACTTCAGCACTAGTAAACAAAAGTGTGCTAGTTTTATTAGCTTTATGAAATTATTGTTATATAGAACTGTATTTAGGATGGTGCAGGAGATCAACACTGTCTCTGTTGGGATTGGTTTTGTGCACATCTGCATATATCTGGAAAACTAAGATTTTTTGGTTTTTTTGTTTTGTTTCTTTTATGATCTGCAGCCTTCATGAGAACCAGAGATGACCATTCAGTTGCCCAGCCCATGCCAGGCCAGGTCATTTTGCTCAGCCTGGGCAAGCAGCCAGCACTAAGACATTGCATCCTTTTTTCTCCTTCTGATATTAAAATACAGAATTATTTTACCCTACTACAAACATTTAAAACCTTTGAGTAGCCAGAATGGTAATTTCCAAAAACCTCAGGTCCTGCACTAAACTGTGATTTCAGTTATTACCTAAACCTATATGGAAAATAAAAAATGATGTGCTGAGCAAGCCCTAAAACCTCCAAAACTTGTGAAAAAACCCACAGATTTTCAAGTCTCCTGGCTGCTAGGCTGTTGCTGTTTTGCAGCGCTTTCCATGGTGGTGTGACCGACTCACAACCACAAGTTGCCTGGGAAAAACCTTCAGCCTTTGGAAAACACGCACTAGGAAAAAACCCATGAGGTTGTGGCTTATGTGGGTGACCAGGGCCCATGGTACTGCAGTTATGCCTGAGGTCAGGCAGCCTGCACCTGGAAAAGCAAGGTGCTACGTCCAGGCCAGCTGCCCCGGCCCTCCCCAGGTCCCCGGCCTCAGAAGGTGACTGGGACAAAACAGGGACCCATTTCAAGTCACACCTTGGCTTCGGCTCTGACTGAAAAGGACATGGGGGGGCTTTGTGTCTCAGTCACTGGAGAGGCGATACAGAACAAATGGGTGGCTATGGATAAGATTTGCTAGAGCTACAGCTGCGACACTCTTACCTCTTTTCTCTTAGCCTCCCATAACATACAGCATTTTCCTCCTGATAACTCATTACGTGGCCAAAGAAGCTTTAATGCCAAAGCAGCTTTGGCTGTCTTATTAGTCACTATATTCAAAGAAACAGCCTGTACTAAGGCACTAAACTATCAAGATCTAACGGGAAAAAATTTAACAAACAGTAGCAGTCTGTAATGCAAGCACCTAAATTTCCTGTCTGTGTCTCGACAAAGCTTGTGTTTGATTGACTCATGTTTCCTGCAGTATTAATAAAAAGGTTCAGTGTGTGGGAAAGGGGGAATGGATGGTGTTTGTTCCTGCAGAGGAAAAACAGAGAAGCACCTTGGAGCCTGTAGAATTTTCCAAGCCCGTTCCTCTTTGCTTATTTAAGAGCTTTATTTTTTTTAATAAAAGCAAGTTTACAGAGATAGGAAGACAATAAAAGGCAGTGCCATTTCATAGCTTGTTAGTGCTGGGTAAAGGTGGCAGGCTGAACAAAATCATCCTTATGATATTCCTCGTTTGATTGCTTACAAATAAACCAGTTTAATAAAGGCTCTGAGATACAGATGCCACATGGCCATATTGACAGGAGCAAGGGAAACAAGAACACAATAATCATGTTAGCTCTATCCCTCAGATTAATTAGCTAGATAAAATACGCATTTACTTCATTTTAGAGAGAAAAATATCATTTGCTGGCCAGTAATTTAAGTGGGTTTGCTACTGTTAAAAGCCAGAGCCAGCTGGCCCTAGCTAAGTGGAAAAGATAGGCCTCACAGTCCCGGGAGGGATGGGCTCCTCCGCCACTGTGCAACAGCAGCCCACCGTGGTCAGGCTTGTGCCCAGCCCTCCTTCAGCTACAAACACAATCCATTTTGCCCCCTGTTTCCCTAGGACTCAGGACATCCATATTTAGGAAAGTTCACTATTGGGGATGTTCTGTCACTGTCGTTTCACTGTAACCCGTGAAACTTCAGCAGAGGATGCAGCCTGGACCCTGCTGCTGACACCCTGCCCACTCCTGCCTTGGTTGCCTCTAGGGACACTTCATCCTAAACACAAAGTTGGATCTTATCTTGTCATACGTCTGTCACGCTTCAAACCAAACAAGATCCGTCTTTATTCTCTGACAAACTGCAGTTTCCAGGCTGTAAGAAATCATTGAACTGACAACATCAACTCAGCAGGGAGAAACCAAAATCCCAAAGCCTAACCTCAGCTCAGGTAAAATTACATGACTCCAGATTTCTTTTTTAATGCTGCGGCATTAGTTACTGAAATCAAGGCAACACTTGCCATAACTTTTTTATGGTCAAGCATTGAGAAATCATTTTTCACAAGCATAAGCCCTTAGGGCATGGAATACATCGGTTTGGACTTAAGATGATAAGGCCAAAACCTCGAAAGAATTTCTACTTATGCACTTAGAAGATACCTTGAGATATCCGAAGTGCTAAGCAAAGTGCAGCCTTCTTGAGGGATCACCAGATGACATGTTGGGGAGGGTATTGCTCAGAAGCACCTTGGGGTTCAGCAGCTCCATACGTCTTGAGGCTGGTGTCAGGTTTCTGAGGTTGGTTTGGCAGGGGTGATGTCAGATGGATTTTCTCTTCCCAGCACCAATCAAGACAGAAACACCGCTTCCATGGGTGAACAAGACTGCTGCAAACACCTCATCACTCTACTTGGAAGATTCCTAGGGGGAAAAAGTACACAGAGATGGATACCTCTATACTGCTGCTGACCTAAACCCATTACCAATACAACAAAATGTTGTACCTTCCTGTTGCAAAGAAGGAGGCTGGAATATTTTATGTACTTGCAAGCAAAGGCAAGGTAATTTTTGAGAACAAAATCAGAGGAGGCTGCTAAGACTTAAAGATTTTTATCTGTAACTCCAGAGGCTGGAGAGACCACCAGATGCCTGAAACAGCCTGGGCCATGCAAGTGGAAACCGAGGCAAAGAAATTATCAACTTCTGGATGATACCACTGCTGTGATCTGGCCCTGACCTTCCCACAAACTTTGCCTGTGTTACAGTTGAGCTCAGTTTAGCCTCCTCCCCACTCATCATCGAGTGTTTGGCTTTGGATACAATGTTTATGCTAGGGTAAAAATTCATAAAACTGTATTGCAACATCTCACCACCAAGGCATTTTGGGAATAAGCTGAGTGGGTGTTTGATTCAATTTCTTTTCCCATCCTAAACCACATAGTTTTTCCAGGTTTTAAGTTGAAAAAATAATAAAAGTCCGGTAACAGCTAAAAGATTTGATGAGTGGAATGTTTCTGAGGGGCAAAACAGGCGAGTGCAAGCTTTTGAGGAGTCAGCCTGTTGAAGAGGCATCCACATGTCACACAGAATCACACAGAATAACCAGGTAGGAAGAGACCCACCGGATCATCGAGTCCAACCGTTCCTATTAAACACTAAACCATATCCCTCAGCACCTCGTCCACCCGTGCCTTAAACACCTCCAGGGAAGGGGATTCAACCACCTCCCTGGGCAGCCTGTTCCAGTGCCCAATGACCCTTTCTGTGAAAAATTTTTTCCTAACATCCAGCCTAAACCTCCCCTGGCGGAGCTTGAGGCCATGTCGTGGAGCTGCTGAGGTACGAGCCCACCAGACACTGCTCTGGCTGCACCACAAGCAGGTGGCTGCGCCCTTTCATCCCACGGCACTGGAGGTGGGCAAAGCCAGAGCAGGGCAATGCTTGCCCCGACTCAGCAGCAGCAGGCTCCGCTGCTGGCTGCGTTCACAGCCCGACCAGGCTGTGAGTGCACAGCCCCTACCAGAGCAGCAGCTGCACCACTTGCTTTTGTTAAAGTCTTTTGTTGCATAATTGATCTCTGTGTGAACCCTTGGGAAGCAGCAGATGCAGGAAATTCAAACCGATGCTTTCAATAACCTTGGATTAATGATAAATACTCACGTATAGCTGATACAGGTGATCACACAGCTCTGCTTTATGCCTATGGAAATGTCTGTTCTGGCTGCAAAGCCGGGCCCTCAGTCCTCGGACAACCTTTATTTCCCTTGCTGAACTCTGCAGGCAGAGGCAGGGTTTTAAGCCCATAAACAGACCCCAGCTATACCCAGCCCTGGTGGGTGTTCAGCCTCTGGATCAGGCAGCAAGGGTGGCATCTCCTCCACAGGCAGCACCACTTTGGTTTCCAGATTGGAAGGAGAAGTTTGGACAACAACCCCTGCTGTGATCCTGCAAAAATGCCATGTGCAATTAGACCTCCTCCTGTCAGGGGAAGGTTTCATGGCCCCACACGTCACCAACGAACCAGGTGCATCTTGGACCTTGGTCTCCTACTGTCTGGCACAAGGCAGCCATTCCTGCTCCTGTGACTGCAGGATGGGGTGACTCGCTTCGGCAATGCCAGACTGGCTGCCCAGGGCCTGGCACAGCCTCCATGCAGCTGGAGTCACAGCCCCACGTTTGCAGGCCAAGGTTCCTGCCACCATCTGCATGATTCTCTGAAGAAGGGGGTGCAGATGTGGCTCTGTGAAAGCAAACCCTTCATTGCTTTTCTGGAGTAAAGGCTGTGAAAGTTCATATGTGAACGGCTTGCAGCCAGCTGAGTGTCTTGTATAGGTCTAAGTCATGGCCCACTAAGTTAGCAGGGCCCAAGAGAATCAAGGCTTTCCAAACCAAAACTCAGACTCCTTCCTTCAAGTGCATAAATATGGCTTTAGGAGATCTCGCTTGGGCAAATCTCAATCCACATATCCAGGTGGCAGAAACTGGTAGGCAATTCAAGTTGAGCTGGATTTATTGTACAGGGAAGCTTTGAATATCAGCATGAGGAAATACTACTTTCTGTTCTTTGTTCCATCTGCTTCACCTGTGTAACCTCCCAAACTGTTGCTGTGGGAGTGAAACTGGGAGGCTTCCTTCCAGCTTGTCAGGGATGCTGCAGTGGAGATGGCACACTCTCAGGCAGGGATCTCCTGGACTACGTACCTGTTTGGATAGAAAACTGACATTTCCCATCTCTCATCCAGCAGAATATAGGTTTTCTAATTACAAATTAAACACTAATTGTGGATTATTATATTTTCTTGACACTGAATATATCAACACAAGTGCTTTCAACAAGTTTCTTAATTTTTTAAGTAGAGCAAATTAGGACTTATTTATTGCCCGAATTTGCATATAGAAATTACATCTGTTCCAGGTTGCTGCAAGACACTAGTGTTAAGGTGATATTTCCTTTGCAAGTTTTTGAGAAAAGTACCAAGTACATTAGCACACAACTGGAAAAAGTGCTTTAACAATGTTCCTCTTCACTATCAAAACAGATTCCTTTTCTGCGTGGAAAAAACCCAACAGTCATTTTACCCCATTCCTCCAGGCCCAGATCTTCCCTATAAAAATATCAAGTATTTTGCAGCAAATGATTAATTACAGCTTTGGTAGCTGTAGTGAATAAGAACATTATTTTCTTATCACAGACCTCCACCAAACACACCTGCTTGATTTTGCAGAACACCTGCAGCCCATCCACTTGCTGCTACAGAGCTCAAATTCCTGCTTATTTGTGCCCTCCTCCAGATTCTCTTCAACAAACGTGGACTCAAAATACAATTTGCCTGATTCAAACTCCACATGGAAACACGAAAAGCTGCACATGCAATGCTTATCTGAGAAGACTTAAATGCCAGCGTACGAAAGTTCAATTTTACACAGAACACTCATCCATGTTTCTGGTTCCTTGGTAAGAAAAGTCTAAGTCATGGCACAGAAAGTTTATTCCTTCTCTTTTATTATCTTTTTATTTTCTCACAAGGAGTTTCTTAAGTGAGGATTTGAGCTGTCAGAATTTTAACTACATCATTAGCAGAGTTTGTTAGTCTTATATCAGTAGCTTTTGGTTTTCCCCTCCAACTTGAAAAGTGTCTGTGCTCTCAGCCCAAGTTTTCCCCCAACTTGATTCACTTATGCCTTGGATCTCTTCGACAGTCCACAATTCCACCGGTTCCTTGAGCTGCCTGTAGCGCTGGATACTTTCTCTGAACAACTTGCACTTATTCCTTGATGCACAAGCATTCGATTCAAACAATATTGGCAGGAAGCAACACTGGCAGGAAGCAACATTAGAGCTTCAAAGATTATTCCACTGTTTGTGTAATTCAGTGGTGAGGTTCAGTTTTGCCAGCAGCCCAATATCAGGTATCATAAGATATATATTAAATTAATGAGCGTATATTTGAAAGGAAACTGTATGGTTAAGAGGATTCCTTATGTTAGCACATGCACATGGATGCCTGTTGGAATACCGTGGATAATTTGGGGAGCTAAAGTTTAGCTCTCAGAATTTCTGTTTTACTGATGCCTGTCTGCCTGTTTCCAAGTCAAAGCCTTCTACGCTCATGCCATAGGGCAAGCCAGCAACATACAGAGGAAAGCAATTGAATTTCTAGTGAATTTTCTGTATTATTAACGAAACTAGATACCTAGCAAAACACTCACGGCAAATCTCACTATCAGGCTGCAGTCAGTCAGCAAAGAGGGAGGGAAGCAAAGAAATTCATTATCTGTAGTAAAGCAACATCTGCCTTATCTATACTGATGAGTAGTTGGTAAATTAATTGCTATGCAATTCTGATTTCCCCCTTGTTATCTGCAATCAAGCAATAAAGTCACCTTCTTCATACGGGGTCTGTATACGTACAGCTGACCTAGCACAGTGGTAAAGCAGAGGGGTCAGATGCCAGCAAACCAAAGTGGCAAAGAGGAGTTTGCGACTACACAGAATCTTGTGAGTACTCATACAAAACTCTTTTGCAGAAGCCCAGATCTGGCACTGTCTACAAAGACACCCAGTGTCTGAAAGCAACAGGCCTTTTCTAGGCTGCGAAATAACAGATAAAGAGTAGTCTTGCTCCTGCCGCCCGTCTCTGCCTCCCTCTGCAGCCTCCAAAGCCGGAGCAGCTCCAACCTCTGCCTGTGGTTTGCCAGCTGCTCCCCTCAAGCCAGCTCAGAGGGGACACCTGCTCTCACCCCCTTCCAGGAAGGTAACATAAGGCACTCTCTCCTTCTGACCGCAGCCTGGAAACCGAGCACATACAGGGAGAGGGGAAATAAATACAGATAAATAACCTAATGCTCCCTGTCAAACCTCTCTTCCTCATTTTTCATCTTTTTGTCTCTTCCAAGGTTTATGCTTGGTACCTGGAGCAGTTTCAGTCCTAGAAGGAAAGAAATTGAAAAGGACTTTTCTTCAGCCACACAGTAGCCTATTGTGCTCTCAAGGCAGTAAGCAGCTGGGAGACATATTCCTATTTTCTGTGACTTATTATGATCATTTATTTCTAGTGTTAGGCGAGAGAGCATGGAAACACAGGTTCAACATTTGTAAAATATTTTTAAAGCCCCTAAACTGCTATGCCATCTCTGAAGTTGGGGAAGTTTAACTGCCCGGTAGTAGGATGGCCCTACAAGAACAGACCTGGCACTTGGAATATCCTCCTGCCACTTAATATAGAGGCTAACAAAAGCTTCTTGTTTTGGCCAAAGCCATTTTCTCAGTAAGGCAACGTCCTGACACCATTAGGAGCCGCTTGTCAAAACAGTCTCCTCGTGTCACCTTTGACTCTCAGCTGTGGCACAAACCTATACAGATGATATCAGAGCCCAACACTGCTAACTGGACACAGAAAGCGTATCTTACTGTTCAACTCAAAATTTGACATTTACATTTAGGTAGACTCCATCACACGGTCTTGTGTGTTCTTGGACTGCATCATATGCAACTTATTAAAATGAATTATGGGGGCAAAACTCCAGTGTGTTTAAACAACAACTTTCATGAGTAGTTCTCTATATTTCTTGTACAGGTCTGAAACATTTAACTCTATGATAAAGCCTTTTCATACTCTTCTATGATTTAAAGAGCTTTAAAGGTGTTCACACAAACTGCACTACAGCCTTTACTGGCACAGTAGCATTTGTTTCCTTATCCCACATTGTTCTCCACACTGAACAGCCCTTTGTCTGGTAGGGAACAGTGACTACAAGCTGCCTACTTCCAGATTTTTTACTAGATGAAAACACACCAATTCACAGCTTGGTTGCTAACACTGCACCTTTTAAAAATCAGAATATAATTAGGTACTCAAATACTTGTACAAGAAGGGCACAGGTATTTTTTTTTAAAAGGAAAATGAATAGATGGTAAAGACAGGAACTGAAGTTGCACCATGAAAAGTACATCACTTCAATGACATGAAATTAAGCCAGAAGAACCTTAGCAACACAGAAAGGTCAAGAACACAAGACTGATGCTACTCCAGTGCCCTGCACTGAAGACATTCTCAACTCAAGACTTCACAGGGGTTAGCACTAGCTAAGCCCAGACTGATACTGGAACATAAAAGCCGTAAGAGGCATAAGTTAGCAGGAGCCTTTCAGCGCTTACCTCTATAATTTTTCTAGCATAAAATCTGGAAGAACTGACAAATATAAATCTGTGTTGATCGCCACACAAGAATAGAGTTCTAGAAGCATTGTAGTAACTTTAGTAAGCTACCAAAAAAACCCAACCCAAACCATGGATTTCAAGATGTAATCCCTAAACAAAGAGAAATATTAAAAAATAAAAAAGGAATTAAAAAGAGAAAAACGAAGGGAGAAAGGAAACAACAGTAGATGTGTAAGGGGTTTATACCCAAATTGTCACAGTATACCAGAGTACCCAAAGATACAGTGGTTTGGAGGTTTTAAACAAAACAAAAAAAACCCACACGTGTGTAGAAAAAGATTGTTCAACTGACCTTACCTGTTCTCTCTTTGCAGGAGTCAGCTTTCCCCAGGGTTCAAAAGTGGCTTTAGTATCAGAATAGAAAACAGGCAACAGGAATTAGGCAAAGTGCAGCAAATGTGACAGAGGGCAGGGACACAGCTTAAAGCAAACGCTCTCTTTTATTTATTAGTTCATCCAAACATTTCAGTTCTCTCTGTAGAATCTGAACCAGAGCAGCAATATAGTCATTCGCCTACTGTAACATTTCCATAGGAGTTAGCACGACAGACTGCGTGCACGGGACTAAAGCTTATGGTGTTCAAGTCACTTGAAAACTGAACCATACTCTTACAAGCAGCAGTGACAAATGACTTCTAGTAATCTTCTCATTACTCAGCTTTGAGCACCACACAACAAATCAAGAAATTTCTTTGGAAAAGAAAGTGACCTTGCATTATTGTGTACTGATAATTCATAACTACAGATTGTCAATGTCTAACAATAGAACTATTACAGTAGGTTTGGTGTTATGGGTTTTACAATATTTGATAAGGTTTGTTTGTTAGTTTATTTGGCATGTGTTTAAGACATGAGAATTTTTCAGTGTTTTGATAAATTTTTGTATAGAAACAGTTTTGACTACCCACTCATAGCTTTAGAAAATAAATATTTCAGTGAATAAAAGATCTGATTAAGACACACAGTAATGAGAAAGGTGTAAGAAAATGCAGTTAAAAAATATAAATTTCAGGTGCAAAAAGAAACACTATTATTTCTACAGAGTTTGAGCCACCTTTCCCCAAACCCTCTCTCTCACTCGCTAATAAAGCTAAAATACCAGCCTTTAAACAGGAAGCCCCACTATTGAGCTAGCAGGGAAGATACATCTATTGCACTAGAAGTACAAAGCTAAGAATGTATAATATTTTATTTTTAAACTTATTTACAAAAAGATATTGCACCAATCCATTGTCCTTTTTTCAGGTTAACATGTTAGGAAGCCTATTATTTACAAAGTTAAAAACAGAAGTGCAAAAGCAGACTGAAAGAAATCAGAAAGAATAAGGTTTATTTAAATTGCTAAGTATAGTCTATTAACTGACCACAGCCCACAACCAGTATGATCCAAAATAACTTGTACCATATGTATCTCTAATTTAAGGAATCTTTGCATTTCTCTGTAGGTGCAAGCCTTATCTTTTATACCAGCCACCAGAAGGTCTACGTAAAATGTAAAGGCTAACCATAGCTTAACTTCATAGCTTTATTTCTCCAGGAAAGTGATGCTCTTTTTGGTAAATTGAAAAAGCTACACAGCATTATACATGTATTCGAAAAGTAGTGACAAATCAGGCATGGTGGTTTTCATTCTCTTTAACCACCATGAGGAAAAGCTTGCTGATATTTCAGGACTGACTACTCCAGAGATGCTGCCAGTCCAAATTACTTTAGCACAGCATACGGTCCTGTCTCAGTCTATTGGCCACTGGGACTGTCATGATGCATTTCTGGGGTGTAGGTAAGTAGAACAATCATGACCCAGAGATGAAGTAATGCCTGGGAAAAGAAAATAATTAACTTATCAGCACTGGCAATCATTGTTTGCAGCAGCAGTAAACATGAGAGCTCCCAGTGAGAGCTAATAAAGCCTAGTTTTGTAGAAATATTTTTATTAAATATTTTTCCTGTTATTCAGATACTCCTAAAAAAAGCATTCTTCTTTGCACCATGAAATACTGTGTCAGATTCTGAAGAAGACAACTGTAGAAAGCTAAAGACTTTACATAAACAGCAAAAAAAAGCAGACTGGTTGCCTACAAATTTGTTTTCTGGCTTCTCTTTTCCTCCAACACCCAGTAACTTCAGTCATTCGCTTCAATATCCAGTTCCCAGCCCACAGACAGCACATTATGTGATCTGCCTCGAGTGACTGGTAAACCACTGCTCCCATGCCAACTGGTGGATACCAGACTCTGTAAAACAGCTGAGTTCTGCTTTCCTTCTCCTTACCATAAGCACCAATTTGGGGGATTTTTATGAACATTTTAGGAATATTAATTCTCATTCAAATTTGGCTGAAATTATCCAATTAGAATAGAAGTTGCTGGGGGTGCAACAAGGGAGATAACCAACAGAACATATAAGCTGCATTTCTGTTATTGTGGTACAAAGCATTTTATTCATATATTGATAATTCTAAGTCATGAATAAGAAGAAAGAGAGAGGTTAGGATTAAATAACCCTGTTCCTTCCAGGACTTGACAGGCTGGAAGAAGCAATTGCAAGGGCAAAATGTAATTTCCTTTATTCATCCATGCCTGTCTGCTCTATATTACGCCTACCTTACCATGGGTCACTTAAACTGACAGACATCTGCCCTCTAGTGGAAAACAGAGGGATTCAATTTTTATCATTTGCAAGACTGACCATCTCACCTGGCACGGATGAACAATTTTTTACTATTTGTTTAAGCCTAGCAAACAAAAAACTTGTCTTGATATTTTTTCAGCTTCTAGAGCAGTGTGATTGTTGGTCACTGAACAAAAAATGAAATGCCAAATATTAAAAAAGCCATGAAGTAATGTAATTTTCCTCAACGTAGTGCATGCAGGTGTGGTTGGTTAAGCTTAGCATGAGTACCGAAATTCAACTTTTACAATCTTTAAAAGACAGTTGTTTAACTGCCTTTTTAGACTACTATACTATGAATTCCTAGGAAAAAAATGAAAATTGCCGAGCAACATGACTCCAAAACACTGATACAAAAACACTGTTGGCGTGCTTTACAAAAAGTTGTAGTAAGTTGTTACCCTTAATTATATTCCCTTTTGAACATAAAATATGTTACAATTTAAAGGTATTATGTAAACTGGCAATAGAAATCTTGCATTAAATTTACTTTGAAGAAAGCTTACTCACCATGTAAATGATTACAAAGACTCTTGCTATGGGATACCGCCTTAGAAAGATTCCCAGCCGAATGCTACACAAGACAAAATAAAACACACAAGTTAACTCTTAGCAATAAATCCATATTCCCCTGATCTCAACCATCAAAAACTCATGAATATCAGCTGATGTTATACGCACAGCTGTACTTCTGATTTGAATTTTTACTTCATGTATTCAAGACATTAACAGAGAGAGAAAATCCAGAATTCAAACCATAAAACATTCTCCCTCTGGTTTTTTTGTTTTTTTTTTTATTCCATGCTAGGCTCAGAGGTTTTGAAAAAGAGCTGAGACTCAGGAGTTGTAGCGGTACTTTAAAACTCACAAATACGCTGTGTATTTCCTGACATACTTCACAATGAAATTAAAGTACTACACAAGCAGAAAAGACATTCTATCAAGGTATCTTGCTGTGAAAGGATTAAAAAGTATGACCTAATTTTGTTTCCTAATGGTATTTTGTTCAAGTTTTGGAGCAGACCTTTGTTGTTAATATTGAAAATTAACCTAGATGTTCAGAAAAGGGATCAAGACAAGTCTTTTGCTGGATCCAGAGTGATTTTTATTTACTAATTTCTCCAGCAGATTATCTTTCAAGGCAAACAGCTGCACTGGGTCAGAACTCAGAACCCTGTATTCAGGTTGCCTGAACAGGAGTAAAAGAACACGTACGATACTTTCCCATGAATAGACTCATATGGTATTCATCACAGACACAGTCAAAACCTCTTAAAGTGAAAAAGGTATAAGGTAGTGATGAAAAAGGCTAGGTATTCTACTACATAGTTTAGTGATTCTCTTGAAAAAAATTTTCCAAGTGTTATTTAAATAATTGACTATAATTTGCAAAAGCCCAAGTATATAATATCATAGGAAAGCACAAGTGAACAAGATCAATATTTAGTAATTTATGCTGTATTTACTATATTAACTTCATTTTTTCCCTTTTACTTTCATAAAAGCAATTCAAAACAGAAGGTGTGCCACTTGACAACTGTGAAAGGATTCCAGCAATTACAAAACATGTTCCTTTAGGACACTTACCTAAACTGATCTATACTACTGGCAGCTTTGCGAACTCTCCCATACATTCCTGCCATATTAGTGTCCACATCACTAAACAGAACAGGAACATTACGCATACGAGCACCTATTTGAAGAGGGGAAAAAGGAAAAACCTCATTAGTTTAAAATCAGCTAAGATGGTTTAAGTGTAATAAATTTATAATGTATAACAAATATATATAAAAATAATACAAACACATTGATTAATCTAACCTGTGAGTGCCATTTTCCTGGGTGCAGAGGAGTGTGTTTTGGGGAAGAATTCTTAATAAACTTAAAAACTTATAGTCAAGTCAAATGCTTCTTCAACTTAGCATATTTTTAAAATTTTAGTTCACTAGATGGACATCAATATTCACTTATATCATGCAATAACTATTATTAGGTGTATAAAATTATGAGTTTGATGCCCAGAATTTCTACATTTGCTTTACTTTCTCATACAGTAAAACTTTGATAGCATTTCTGATACTAACTTGAATATTCCGAAAATTTCTAAATTACTTACATTTTTACTAGGTATCAACTTTATTTTAAAAAAAGTCTCAGATGTTATCATAAAATTAAGCTTAATAAAGTTAAAAAAATAAAAGCCAAAAGGAAATATATTTCAAATTTGCTAGTTCTCTTGCCTTATGTCTTTAAAAGTCTTTCATAAGCAGAGAAATAATCTATTTTACAGCTCTTGGTAATTGTCCATTGCTTTTGAAGTTACTCACCACGAATACAAAACTGCAAATTTTGTCTTTGAAATGAAGTATCTCAAAGCCATGGATCAACTGCTGAGGTTCTCCTAGAGATACAGGATGACTGCTACACAGTACAGACAAACCCACCTCAGCAGAACCACCATATTTTGAGTTGCTTTTCAAGACAAATAAAAAGCAAGGAGGAAACTGATTTCAACCAGAATTCTCAATCAACTCTCAAAAGGAAGAAACTCATTCTTGCTCACCTCCCAAACCCTGTTTATAAGAGAATACCTGTATCCTGCTTCTGACATTCCGTTTAAACCACAAACGACAGATTTATTTGCACCTGACAGGCTTTGTAAATACAATTGTGCCAAAAGTGTCACAGTATTGAGAATTAAAGATTAAATTGGCTTTATTAAGTTTACTTAAAGTCACTTACCCAAAAAAGGACCTGTTACTTAACTATTTTTTATGATAGTGGCTGCTGTTGACAAGGTCTCTGGCATAAGCTGCATATTTACATCTTTTTTCTTCCTTATAAACTCAGACTTTCGGGGCAGGCACTAGGAAACTTAAAAGCCTGAACTACAGAAAAGCAAGGCTTAAGTTTTACATTTCTTTACCTTCAGCACTGTCAATTCCTGTCATATTAATGGAAGGTCCATTAGTACTAGTGCCTTGGATTGCCTTCAGCTGTTGCTCAAGTCGTTCCAGTTGATAGACAAGTGAGTTTTTCTCTGTGCTTAGGCTTTCTAACATCGTTTGCTTCTGAATTAGTGTTTCTGTCAGCTGGTGAAGCCGATTTTCTAATTCTGTCTGACTACTACTACTTAGTGCCTTGTTTGTGAGCTAAAAAACAAAGCAAAGAAAGAAAATCAGAAAAAGCTCCAAATCTGACCAACCAGCATATTACAGAATTCTTAACAAAAAAGCACATTACCTGATCATGGAATTGTCATGGGATACTACTAGCAAAATGATTGTGAATGAGAAGAAACTTAATTTCGACAATTGTTTAAACAAGATTTTAGGAAACACAAGAATCTGTTAAAACGTATTCATGTTTTCCACCAATAATCATATGAACATTTCTGTATAATCATTTGACCACAGAAATCAACGCTATGCATCAGAATTGAGTTTAAATGGCAAGAATGACAATAGCAAGATTGGCTATCATACTTGCAACTTCACAAAACAACTGAGTATATAAAAAGTTTTCACGAGAGGAAGGGAAAACTCTGTGTCAACAGGGAGAACCTGATGCCATTCTACAGAAAAGCTTGAAAATAGTGGTGAAAATACAGTATGTGTTGCAGAAGAACTGAGGAGCACTGAGGCATGAAACATGACTCTACTAGCTAACAGACACAGCAAGGACAGCAATGAAGACATAGATCATGTAATTCAACTTCCAGAAAATATTTAAAGCAAATGGCATTCTCCAAGTTAGCCATGTGTGTAGTAGCTCATCTATTCAAAATAGTCTCGGACCTCAGCCACTTGCAGCATCATATGCTACAGAGATGTAGCTTCAAAGAGGAAAAAACAGAATCAGCTGGAAGCAGAGGAAGTGAGGTGTCACAAATACAAACTGGATGCAATGCACCAGGGCAGGTGCCCGTAGTCCTAAAACTGGCATTGCCAGAAAAATCATCTGCCAATAGGCTCAAAAAATTTGTATGACAGCACAACAATTTCTAAACCTTTAATACTATAACTAATACTATAACTGACCATAGTTGACTCTAGACCATCAATTTCTCTATACAGACTACTTTTCATTATACTAAGGTAATTTACACAAAATGAAGCCTATGCCTTCATGCTGCTCAAGAAAAGGGTTTGCAAGTATCAGAAGGTTCAAAAAGGGTTAGACTGATGCAGGGAAAAATAGGTCTGGTGAGACTTACTAGAGACTTAAACACTAATGTCCCTAACTCAACTGCTGATGCAGAGTGAGCACAAGGGAGTGAAGAAAGTGGACAGGCTCACAAGCATTCCCACTGTCAAAGATACAGCAGTGGGCTAGATGGATCACTGAGTCTGTAGGACATTGTTTATGTTCTTAAGCCTAGTTAAGAGGACCTTTGTAGAAATTGTGATGACCTAATAAGCCAATGCCTCATTTTAGTTTTCAAAAAGAATGTTGACCCAGCACCACCCCATCAGATCTAGATGGGACACAGCTTGGGTTTTTTTCCCCCTGAAGGCAAAAGCCCACGCAATTATAAATTAGGCTATTACTACTTCATGGTTCCCTTCTTGAATTCCCTCTGCTCAAAATTCTACTCTGTATTGAAAACAAGTACACTGTAACTCATTAGTAGAGCCTTTGTTTCTTTTGTACAATTTAATCATATTACAAGTTCTCACCACTGTTTTCATCATTCAAGGTGATAAAGTTATTTTCTATACACACACAGTACCTGATTTCTGAGCTTCTGAATTTCTTCCTCTCTGTCTTTTATTCTGCTTTGCAAAGTATTCTTAGTTCGATACAATTCTTCTTCAGTATAATGGAGTTCCTATAACATCACAAATACAAGATCTTATACATACAAGTATTTTGAGACATTCTATCTGGAGTTTCACAGTAGAAACAACAGAGCAATATGCTGCAATCAAAAATAAACAAAAATTTAATATTAGTTAAATGTCTGGCTAGAATGAGGGGCAGGGGGAAAGAGCACTGAACATGAAGACACAACCTACACCACCTCTAGAGACCTACTAAACTCTTTTGTGAAGACTTACCCAATAAAAATATTAATCCAGACTAGTTTACTAGGAGTCATACAATTTCATTTGAACCACTATTTATCTTCCTTAAACACTCACAGTTTGTTACATTGTTATCTTCAAATGACATCGATAATGTAACTTAAACCATTAGGAAATATCTGAAGGGGGGGAACCGTATTCCCAAAATAAACCCATCAACTTTAGATATCATTTTGTAAAAGTGTTTAAAAACCCTTTTCTTATTTAGCTATCATTTTACATGACACAGATCTCCCTTGAAAGTTCAGGATTAATTAACATAACATATGTGAAAGGAGAAGGAATATTAATAAGGGACAACTTACTGAACAGCAAATCTAATCATACGTTTTGTTACTACCATGATTTAGCAGCTATTTCAACTCTCACTTAAATACCTGTCATGCTTACGTTTTAAATTGATACAGTGATTTGAAGACTGTCTTACTTCAGCTGCCAGTTGTTACAGAAAACAAATAATTCTGTTCTCCCTTCAAACCAACAGATGTACAAGGAATAATTTCTACTTATTTTCCATCTTCAGTCTCAGAAACATGGTCAAAGGAATTTCCTGACAGAACAGACTGTAACTGTGCTAAGTACTAATGCACACAATTAGTCTAAAAGCACATATAAACGTGTTTCATCAGAAGGAATACTTCAATTTCTGTAATAACTGATATTGCCTTTTTTAAGTTCACCTCGCTTTTTCTACATGTAGTATTGATTTAAAAGGGCAGCAGTAACAAAGTACAATCTACCATCTGCTTTGCTATAATAAACATCAGCTACCCATCAAGAGTACACTTTGACTTCTGCCTTTTAATTAGTTCAAGCTGCTAGCATCTCATTAAAATGTAATTTCTGGAAGGACAAATAATCTCATAAGATAAATTGTTCCTAGCAGATATAGTGTATTCTCTGGCTCTCCTCATTAATAATACACTTTACATGAGCTTTTGCTTATTGAGAATTTTTTTAATAGGGTGCAAAGGACTTGTCCAATTTCTACTGAATAATAAGTTTGTTCACATGAAACATGAGTTTGCTTTTTTTAACCTCTTTTTAGCACAGAACTGCTTAAATCAAGGGGAAGTCTGCTTAAAAAGATGACAGTGACATAATACCAGCAATTTGTTTTACAGAGCAGTTTGGAAGTAAAAGCATTTAGATTCAGAACTTAGTAACAAGTGGATTAAAAAAAATTTTTTTTAATCTATTAATTGGTACTACAATAACAAGCTGAATCTTACAGTAATTGAGCACAGGAAGTGCCACAGCAACCATTTTTAGTTTTTGAGTTTCCTAACATAGACAACAGTTACAAATGTTACTATATTCCTATCGTTTGATTCTTCCTCAGCTGAATAAAAATTAAGATCATGACCAATTCTGTGCACTCCCTAGGGTAATTTTTCAATTAAGAAAACCCAAAACCCTAGGGCGTAATCTTTAATACATCAATGGGAGCTCTGTTTATCAGGAGTATTCAGAAGGCCCTGTCTATTGCTTAGTCTTGACTGTGCTTTGTTTGGCCTAGTGGCATGCATTAAGCTTTTGGGAATTTCTTTGGAATACTAGACAAAAAAATAACCATAACACTGCAAAAGTGCACTGCACTTTCTTAAGCCAAATGCTTTAGTGATGATGCCACAAGAGGCCTAAAATAAGAACAGTCAGCTTTCCAGAACTCCTTACCTGTTTAAGTCGTTCTAGTTCAGCTTCTGTCTCTTGCTTGGCCGTTTTATGTGCTGCTATTTGGTCCTGTAGGTCTTGAAACTGCTCTCGCACTGACTCGGCTTCACTTACCTGCTGAGTCTCCATATCCTGAAATGGACAGAAATGTTACCATTTCACTAACATTTAAACAATACTGCAATTTGTCATCCGCAACAGCAAAAAAAAGTTCTATCTGCAATAGTCTACAAAGGAAAATGAAGGTGAGTGCATGCTGAATGGAAATATTCTGTATAAAATGACCAAATATCATAGTAATATTAACATAATAATAAAATAAATGCATTTTGTGAACATGAGCCTTTACACAGGCTATGACTGTGTAAAGTAGGCTTGCATGCAACTGCTGGGTTGAGGCAATTAAGACAGCAGATGACTCTGATTACAGTGTCTTTGAGGATTAGTAGCCCTTGCAGCGAAGGATACAGGTGAGGTCTACAGAAATCAACACACTTGTTTGAAAGAAATGTTTCCCTCTACAGAAGCACACAGCAGCAAGAGAAGAGAGAAGTGGTATCTATAGTATTCTTCCCACCACAAGCTGAAGTGGTGAGAGAGAACATGGAAATGAATTGGTTATCAATAAGCACTTGCCTTGCCTTACCCTGAGCCAAAAGCTGGCTTATTTTAATATTAGGTCAAATAAACACTAGAAACAACAGCCCTAAAGTATATAAGGAAACAGTTCTTTGTGTACAGTTAACTACAAATACATGCGTTTATAATCATAGCTACCTGGAGCTCTGTTCTCATCTGTTGTATCTGCCCCATTAGTTTTTGTATTTCTTCTCTCTGAGTGTCTCGTTCATGTCTCAGTTCTTCTAGTTCCATTGTGCTTGCAGTATTGCTATCCAGGCCTTCAATACCAGAGCCTTCTTTTAAGCTGTTTATCAACTTTTCTTTAGACTGAAATAATAAATAAATATATAATTTATTGCAGTATTTAACAAGTGCTTAACTAGAATATGCCAAAATTACTTTGCTTTAAAATTCAATTACAGATATACAGTAAAAGAACTGTTTTGCCTGTTCTTTTAGGATCATACAGTCATTTGGTTGGAAAAGATCTTTAAGACTGACTCTGCCCATAAACCTAGCACTGCCAAGTCCATGACTAAATCATGTCCCCAAGTGCCACATCTACATATCTTTTAAACAGCACCAGGGATGGTGACCCAACCACTGCCCTGGGCAGCCTCTTCCAGTGCTTGACAACCCTTTCAGTGAAGGGTCCCCTGGCACAACTTGAGGCCGTTTCCTCTTGCCCTACCCATTTGTTACTTATGAGAAGTTTTTAGCCACATTAATAATGACCTTACACATTTTAAAATGAAAACACTTCCCTACTGATCATTTTTCTGACTTCCTGTATTCCATGAGACTGGATTTACTGAAAGCATGTGTCATCTGATGAAGAGTACAGCTTTTCTCTTTAGAAGTGCCTGAATGTTAAACATACCATGAATAAAAATTTTGGATTTCCAGCTACCATAAAGAGAGAAGGCACTAACAGACACTAAAGACAAAACTGACCAGCTTTTAGTCCATCCTTTCACCTGTTAACAAAGACAAATAAGAGCCAAAAAAGACAATAACTCTTCTGAGAAAGAGCAAGGACCAATTTATTCAGAGTCAACTTAATGTTAGCTTGACGCCAATTTGTGATCTCACGCTTCTCATATTTATAAAGTGATTTTAAAACCTGTCCTTGGATATCAGAGTAAATTAATTATTCTAAACAGACACCTTTATCTTCAACATTTTGCTAAGTCTTATTAACACGACTCAAATTGACCACATCTGGATTTGATATCTTTGACAACTTAAGTAGCATAGAACTCTGCACAAAATATTAATTTTGCCAGTGTTCATGTAGTGCTGCTCACATGCAGACTTTCAGAATATATACAAATATTTTCATCTGTTCACACGTAAGTATCCATTATATGCTTTGCCTCAGCCTTAAGCAGAAGAGAGCAGTATTCTTGATTCAAGAACGCTGAGTGTGGAACAAATCGTAGGTTACATCTATTTCTCTGTCTGCCTAAGACTGGACTCCTGAATGTGGAACACAAATGTGACAGATGTGGCACAATAAGTGCAATGGTTCACTCAGATTTTTCTTCTAAAATTCAGGAGCTGAACTTCCATTTCAATTACTTAGTCTATAAACTTAAATTTACAAAATACTGGCAGCTGTTCTGTATGGTTATGATTACAGATATGCCCCAAAATATATTACAGGTCACATGAAAAAAACCCCACAGATTACTTGAAGCATAACACCTGAAAAATTTAAGCGTACAAATCAATACAGAAATGCTTACTTGGAGTATGCGAGTAGCTTTCTGTTTGTAGTCTGCCAGCTCCTGTTTTGCAGATTCTAGGTGGTTTTTAGTTACTTTGACTTGCTGTTGAAGCTCATCAGCTCGCCTCTTCTCATCTAAATACTTTCTTTCTGCTACAGTTATCCCTTCTGCCAAGTTCTGACGTTCTGCTTCCATTTTACTTAGACGAGCTGCAAACTCATTCTATTAGCAATAAAGAAACAATACTTTGTGTTTAAACACAGTCTCAACTTTAACCTAGAAAGGAAAAAAGAAACCTTAAAAGCAACTACACCTGAAACACCACTTCACATCTACCACCTCAAACCTAAATATGCATTAGTGCTACAGGGAAAGAAATGTTGCCTGCTTAAGCAAGTGCTAAGTTACATCAGAAAAAATACACATTTCTTTTCCTCACTAGAAATAGGTCTTCCTATTATTTACATTTCTTTGGTAAACAAAAAGCAACCTTTCCCCTCCAAAAAAATTATCAAAC
This sequence comes from Phaenicophaeus curvirostris, assembly GCF_032191515.1. Classification (NCBI taxonomy): domain Eukaryota; kingdom Metazoa; phylum Chordata; class Aves; order Cuculiformes; family Cuculidae; genus Phaenicophaeus; species Phaenicophaeus curvirostris. The sequence goes on along the minus strand of NC_091396.1, from coordinate 52,294,147 downwards.
GCAGTCTGCTGTTTTTTTAACAACATGAAAATAAGACACCGATTAAGATTTTCAGAGATTCTACTATACGTAACAAAGGCCAAGCTAAGTTTGGAAAGCAGTGTCTACCAATGATATACTCACATCTTTACCACAGAAGTGACTGTCCAGCCTAATATTCTTAAGATTACATATTAAAATTTTGTAACAATTTGTTATGTAACATGATAGCACGGAAAATCAAATTGATTACTGATTTGGCTTTAAAACATGTTCTAACATTAAAGTTGGCATAAAAAAACCTCAGTAAAAATTGTTAATATTAATCTTCACAAACTTTAAATCACAAAGCTTTTAAAATAAAAGGTCCACTACCATCACACAGACATTTAGTGCAGCAGACAGCACATCCTTCCAATCAGTCAGTACTCTGAACAGGAACAGAAATTGGGGGGAAGAGAGAGCAGCTGGAACCTCACAGATCTGAACTCAAAGGCAGAGTTGGAAACTCTTCCTTGTTCTTGACATCTAACCTGCATTTGCTTGTAACTTTCTTGCTCTCGCTTGAGTGCAGAGTCTGCATCACGCAGCCTCTCTTGGAGAGTTTGTAGGGCTTGATTTTGCAAACTGCTCCCTTCACTGTGGTCTTGTATTATCCTGAAAAAGCAATATACATATTAATTGACAATGAAGAAACTTAGTGTGATTGATTTTCAGGCAGAAATATGACCACCTGAAAATGTACCCAAGTAAGTTATTGAATATGGCTGGCTACAGGTGTGAGGCTCTAGTCCACGACTCACGTAGCCCCTCCTTGACCTATATTCTGGAGTATCCAATTGCAGATTCAAATCTCAATCCTGAGATAAGCCAGAAAAATAATTATATTTGTGGATAATCAAATGTATTTTTCAAGACAGAAACATTTTTCCCAAGATCTTCAGCTTCATGTCTCTGACACAAACATAAATACATCATACAAAATGGATTTCAATAATCAGGTGCCAATTTCCCCTACTTAATATTCACTTACCCTGTTCCCACTGCCAGCTATGATAAAATGGGCTTGGAGCCCTCATGTATAATCTTGATACAATCCCCTTTCCCATTAGTTTGTTTTTAAAGAAATTAAACTATCTGCCTCAAATTTTCAAACCTATTACTATTTGCAGAGTTGTGAAGTACCGTGATTTTTCACTCTGCAATGCTTCCAAAGCTTCTGTCCGAGCATGTAAGAGCTGATCAGCTTCTTGCAACCGTACTTTCAGCACAGCCAGCTGGGAATCCTTGGCAGCAACAGCTTCTGTCAGATCATCAACTCGAGCTCCAAGTTCTCGAACCATCCTGTCACTCTTTGAATGGTCAACATTGCACTTCTCAACCCTTTCCCGGGATTTGTTCAATTCTACAAAACAAAATGTTTCTTGTTTATAAAAGCAGGTATTACAAAGGTTGATGCACACATCGTATTAGTTAAAGAAAGAAATTAAATACAACCAAGTTGAAGTAATACTAAAAGTTTATGAGCTACCAAGATATAAAAATAACATTTTGCAGGTGATCTCAAAACAGGCATTCCATTCTGTGTCAGACTGCAGATGACAAATTTTACCTGCCCCACCCCTTGCAATGGCCTAATGTCAAATACCCCTGCTGTGCAAGCAAGCCTTTGGAAACCTCTGGATAAAGCACTTATCTCAAGTCAATGTGGCAATAAGTTCAACCTAAAAAAAACAGTAGAAAAATACACTACTGTTTAAACAACACCCAAATATCTACAGAGGCTTCTGTTTTTAACCAAAGTGACGGGGAACAGGACAAGAGGGAATTGCCTCAAGCTCCACCAGGGGAGGGTCAGGCTGGACATTAGGAAAAAATTCTTCACAGAAAGGGTCATTGGGCACTGGAACAGGCTGCCCAGGGAGGTGGTTGAGTCCCCTTCCCTGGAGGTGTTTAAGGCACGGGTGGACAAGGTGCTAAGGGGCACGGTTTAGTGTTTGATAGGAATGGTTGGACTCGATGATCCGGTGGGTCTCTTCCAACCTGGTTATTCTATGATTCTATGATTATTCTAAATATCACATACTAAATTTCAGTGGAAATCAAGATTCTCTTGCTGACGTAGTTGCTTTGAGAAAAATATGTTCTGTTAGTTTTATGCCTAAAACCAGGAGTTTGTTCAATGTTTTATTAAGTGTTTAATTTATATTCACATTTTATATATTTTTCATTTCATTTGACATTGACAAAGCTGGTGAAGTCATACAAAAATAACAAATGTTAGATTTTTACTGTCAGTTTTTGGCATCAGAGGTTGTAGCCTACAGCCAGAAAGTAGTCAGATTTTGAAGTATTTAAAGGAATTTACTCCATTAAAAAGAAGTATTTTGCAACAGCTGTTAAAATGCGTAAGTATTTTAATACTGGTAACATTTACTAACAGTGTTTTAATAAGATATAAGGTTTTGAACTAACTTTATCACATAATTTTAATTAACATCTGTGTTATCTTTGTAGCTGAACAAGCAATTTAGCTTCTCCCAGCTCGTTACTTTGAAACCAAGAATCATTTTGCTTCGTAAGTCATACAGGCAAATACAACTAAGAAGATTTTAATATAAATACCAAACACTGACATATAAATAGCATTGTTTAGTAATTCACTAGCGTTACAGTAATATGTTACACTTTAGTTTCCAAACCACAGTACCTTCTTGTGTTTCTTTGGACCTCTGAATTAATGAAGCCATTTCTTGATTTAAAGACTGAACTTCATTCCGCAGCAGCTGATTCTCCAGGCGAAGATTGGATAGCTCATGTGATTTGAAATCATCATTAGCTAAAAGGGTAGGATTAGTTACTGCACTTGGTGATGAGTCCTTCACACCATCCCTTTGTCCTTCCAGTCCAGAGTCTGAACTGTCTGGAGATTCTGTAGAGAGAGATGCAAACAGATGTATTTGTAAGTTGCCATAATATAAACAACAACTCCATGTTCTCAATGAGCGATTAAATGTATAATATAAAAAAGCTCCAACCAAACCAGCTTAATATTGAAATGGAATAAGGACCTGCTTCTCCCACTTACACAGAATAAGACTATTACCAGTACACGTACATCATGCAGCACTTTTCTTAATTCTGCAACACAAGACATGCAAATTATAAAATTTCTTATTACATTAATATCAACTTTAGGATTTCAAACCATTAGTTCTTTTTTATGACTATGCTGCCAAGATGTCTTCAGAAGCTGAGAGAGTTACAGAAAAGATTAAATATACACAAAACCTAAGTAGGGGAAGTTTTAGTACAAGTTCATTCCACTTCTACATTAAGATTTTGAGGATGGAGATTTTGTTTTAAAAAAGAATCTATGCACTTGACTATACTTAAGTAATTTGATATCAATTCTAAATATATAGCCATACAGCTATGTATTTTTGTTACCTTTATATAAAACACACTTTAAGAATAATTTCAGTCAAAACATCACCTTACTGATAATTCTGCATTAAGAATTCTCTCAAAATATTCCTTCAAAAGCACTTTTCCTACTAGAAAGTGAGTTGCAGTGATTTGAAGCACCTTTTTCTAATGAAAAAATTTGAGGTAGGTACACTTTGTCAAACTGGTAAAAGCTTTCTGCCAATATAAACTAATTCTCTAGATTACAGAAAGCAAAATATAGATTTTTATTCTTTTTTTATAATCTTAGAACTTCAGTGAGAACAGCAACGGAACTCCCGGCAGTAGACTGAACAACAGCCCCTTGCAGGGAAGGAGGAAGCAGCAGCCTTTCTCCATCATGCACAAACACACACAGAGCATCCTGAACTACTGCTGTGGAATCAATACATCCACTCTAAGTCTTGATCACAGCACACAGATAGTCGGAAGCTTTGTAGCAGTGTTAAGATAAAACAACATAGCACACAACAAGCAAATAAGCAGATGATCCAACAATATTACGTTTGAATTTAGTATGTCCCAGAGGAGTAACTGCTGAAAATCCAGGGGGACAGGCTGCAAGTCATTCCAAGCAAGGCTGCAGCTTAGCTGTCATGTTACTTACTTCACCTTGTGACCAGCTAACCGGCCCCACCTTCTTTGTTAGCATTGCGATAGCCTCTTTCTCCCAAAACCAAGGGAGCTGAGGCAGAGTAGTAATTCTGAACACCACCACAACAGCAAGTAGCAGCAATGACAGCAACACTTCTTCCACATTTTTCAAACCCCTTTCCTATTTAAGCCATTCTAACTACTGTTTCCTTCCTTTTGATTCATTTGCACGATCTCCAAATCTATCCTCATTTCTTTGTCTGGAAAACACATAAGACTAATGAAGCTAACGAAGCAAGTAATCAGACATTTGTAGTACATATTAGATTATATCCACAGTGACGTACGAAGGATAACATTCATTTGTTTTGCCTACAGCTATTGTATCATAAGCTACTTCAACAGATGCTATGCAGAACATTCCAATGACACAGATGTACCTATACAACCAGCTTCGAAATCAGTGAGCTCAAACTCTCTGCTGCCCGTGCTTCCTTATTTGGCAGCTCCACGATGCAAACTCCATTTAATAACCCTCAGAAGAAAATTCAACAGACCACATGGAGCATAACAAACTGTTTCTTAAGCACAATCAGCAAGGCCATACAGCCTTGTTAGTCAGGTCTAACATATTTGAATTATTATTATCATTAAACCCTACTAAAAAGTTACAGACTCAGAATACAAAAATATTCACATCTTTGGAAATGAACTCTTTTTACACCTGAGTACACTTACTGTAGTCACTAAAAAAACAGGCATTAACATGCTGAGCGTACCGATCAAATAATAAATTATTCAAACTACATTATTAAGAAATAATATAACCATTTCCTTCAAATGACTAAACAACAGCAAAGTAGCCCAGTAACAGCAAAGACTATCTGTAGATTGGACAGTCTGATAGAGAACAGCTCCTGACACTTCGCAGCTTTTGACTATCTGGCCTGAAGCCTCTTTCAGGTATCTGGATTTAAACTGCAGTAATGAACTACTTCTGGCAAACCCAAAGGCTTCACCTATCTAGTCCTCTCACGCCTGTAGCTCTACAACAGCCTTCCCACATCCAACTTCCCACTCGGAAAGACAAGCAAATTTGACAGCTTATGCTTCTTCCAAGGTGGCACAGACACAAGCTCACATGGTGCACTGGGCAATAGCCAACACCGCCTATCAGCTGGTGCAAGTGACTCATCCCTACGTGGCAACAATAGGGAACGGCCCCTGAGCAATCAACAAATGCGGCAGCGCCTGTGCTTTTATGTGGAGATGCATGAGGTCCGGTGCAAGGTTAGGTCACAACTCAGGGAGGCCAGCGTGAGTAGTAGCAATGAGGTAGATCAAGAACATAAAATATTTAAGTACTAATTACGCAGCTTGTCAAATTAGCATAGTATCCATGATTATCTCAGTGAGGAAAAAATGTAAAGTACTCTGCTGTACTCCACACATCTGACATATTAAAACTAAACATTTCATGAAGTGACAGTAAATCTATTACCTAGCCTTACCCTATATATACTTGGGTTTAAATATCTCTAGGTTCAATACTATTTAACTACCATTGCTTTGGCTCCTGATGGAATTATCTTCAGTAGTTTTTGCACTCTGTGTACTGGTAGATGCAGAACTAATGCTTGAAGTCCGAGAGTGATTTTGAAGAGCAGGTGCCTTGTTCTTCTCTTTTTTTGAGTCCATCCTCCCGTTAGGCTCTTTCTGTGAACTGTTGAGAAAATCAAATAGCAACTCATCATCGGGTTCAGACTTTTTTCTTCTCACAAAATGTGAGGAAGCTCTGGGTGTGGAAGTACTTTCAGCTGGAGAAGCAACCTCTGAGGGTGTCCTACGCGCTGGTTTAACATTTGCTGTTCCTGCTAGGATTGTGGCCTTTTGATGTTTAATATTTTCTGCTGCTGAGGAGATGTACGCTGCTTTGGACAACGTCTGATATTTTGGTTCTCCAGTATGCTGGTGCAATTCAGAATATTCATTGGCAGAATCTAATTTCTTATTATCATAACCCGTACTGCTTGCTGTGTCTTTTTTGCTCAGAGCCGATGCAGCTCCTTGATCAACTCTGTTGAGTAGATCCTCTGCCTTTCCAGCGAGATCAGCAAGCCAGGACATGATGGATGTTTGTTGATAACTACAACATTAAAAATTCAGGAACATATGCTGCAAAAGACATAAAATGATTACAAATCAGACTAGTGTTGATAAGACAAGATATATGGGTTACCTAAAGTACTGTTGTGTTAATTTATTAGTGATATAATTATCTTAGTACTTTTCTCCTACTAGCTTGGTATTTCACTGTTTTGACAACTTATGGAAACAAACTAAATCAGTTTCTGACGAATACAAACAAAACCAAAGCTTTACTGTAAGACAACTCTATCTGTTTCTGGCATAAACCCCTGTGACAGAGCATCTAGCCTGCTAGACAATCTGCAATAACAGAACAGAAAAGTTACTTGCATCTGACAAAATCAAACCCAGTTGGAGAAGTGGCCAGCTGTTCATTACAGGAACAGGTAACCAAAGAACCACATATGTTTGCTCTGCAGATTTGTAATCCGTGTCAAGCAGAGAAAAGTCGCATTAACATACTTTGCAGCCTGCTGTCCCTTCCCGTGGCACCAACACCGGGGGCAACTACTCAGGCGATGTGTGCATCTATTTCTCCTCTCGGGAAGGGCCCCTTCACCCGGGCAGGCTGGGGGGAGGGAGGAGTGTCTCCTCGGCCGAGCACACCCACGGCGGGAAGGTGAAAGCGCAGAGGCCGGGGGGGACGGGGATGTCAGGGGTGCCACCCCCGCCTCACTTCCCACTGCTACAGTCCCCGGCCCCCACTCGCCGGCACCTCAGGAGACTCAGCACCGCCGGCCCTCACCTCCTCCCAGCCCGAAGGGAGTCGTAAAGGAGGAGTGAAGAACGAGAGCCGCGCGGCTGCCGCCACCGAGAGGCCCCGCGCCCGGCCCGGCCCGGCCCGGCGGCGCAGACCCCACTTCCGGTAGACGTGGCCGCCTTCCGGCGCGCACGCGCGAGAGACCCCGGCAGCAGCGGGGGTGACACGGCGCCTTAAGCCCCGCCCCTCCACGTGATTCGCCTTAGCCCCCGCCCTCTCCACGTGACGCGGCTCAGGCCCCGCCTGGCTCCGAGGGCTGCTGCCCCTGGGGCTCGTGTTCCCCGCAGCTCTGCCTGGTGAGGGCAGGGGGAGCTCCAGCTCTAGGCCAAAGCGATGGATAAAGTAGTTACTGTCACGAAAGTGGAAAATTTTCATTTAAGCTAAAGTGGATTAAAGTATTCATCCGAGTAACTGTATTTTTTGAAAGTTAGACAGAATGTCCCTCTAGTAGCATGGGGGTTTTTTTAGTAGCTTTTTTTTTCAAATAGTATTTTTCGGACTAAATGATTCTATGAGATATGATTTGAAGTCTGGATGGAGATCCATGACTAGTGTCTCTCAGGGGTCTGTATTGGGCCCAGTGCTGTTTAATATCTTCATCAACGATGTTCACAGCGCGATCGAGTGCACCATTAGCAAGTCTGCAGATGACACCAAGCTGAGAGGTGCAGTTGCCACACAAGAAGGATGGGATGTCATCCAGAGGGACCTGGACAGGCTAGAGAAGTGGGCCTGTGAGAACCTCACAAGGTTCAACAAGGCCAAGTGCAAGGTCCTACACCTGGTTCAGGGCAATCCTCAATTTCAGTACACAGCGTGGCCAGCAGGTCAAGGGAGGTGATTCTGCCCCTCTATTCCTCTCTTGTGAGACCCCATCTGGAGTACTGTGTTCAGTTCTGGAACCCTCAACATAAGAAGGATATGGAACTGTTGGAATGGGTCCAGAGGAGGGCTACAAAGATGATCCAAGGGCTGGCGGACAGGCTGAGAGAGTTGGGGTTGTTCATCCTGAAGAAGAGAAGGCTCCGAGGAGACCTTGTAGGGACCGGACAGTACCTGAAGGGGCTGCAAGAAAGCTGAGAAGGATGTTCACAAAGGCTTGTAGTGGTAGGACTAGGGACAATGGCTATGAACTAGAGAGGGGCAGAGTTAGACTAGACATAAGGAAGAATTTCTTCACTATGAGGGTGGTGAGGCACTAGCACAGGTTGCCCAGGGAAGCTGTGGCTGCCCCATCCCTGGAGGTGTTCAAGGCCAGGTTGGATGGGGCCTTGGGCAGCCTGATCTAGTGGGGAGTGTCCGTGCCCATGGCAGGGGGGTTGGAACTGGATGATCTTTAAGGTCCCTTCCAACCCAAACTATTCCATGATTCTATATGATATGATAAATGATGTATGATATCATGTGATATAATCCCACCCCTCTACCCCAACAATCAGCAGTGTATAAAGCTGTCCTTCTAACCTCCTGGATGCACAACCTTTTATCAGAAGCTTTAATGTCCAGCTTCCTGCTCAGCCTGTTGCAGCAATCTTTCACATATGTTTGTTCTCTATGGTAACACTAATATCACCTTGTTTCTGCTAAAAATACTTGAAAGGTACTGTGCAAGCAAAGGTGACCCTTAACTTGCGTAATGGGTAAATGCACTGAGATTGTCTTAAATTTTTTTTTAAGTTCACATACGGTATCATGACTAGTCTTAAGGGAGGTATTAGCTGAGGTTAACACAAGGGCTTCCCACATCCTTTGGGACTTGATCTTACAGGTCTTTTCCAATCTCAATGATTCTATGAGTCTATTATTCCACTCTATGACTCCTTTATAAGAGAATATTCTGGGACCAGTATAGAAATTATCTAAATTCTAAAGCCTGTAATTTTTCAGTCTTCAGTTTCCCTTCCAAACAAAACACTCTCTCTGGATTTTCTGAGGCAATTTCCAGATGACCAGTTCTAGTGGCCCACTTCCTTTTTCTAAGTCAAACAATTTAGGAGTTTGCATGACAAAAAAGTGCACTTGTGCTTACTGAAACCACAGAGTTTGGCACAAAGTACATGTTCCGCACTCCTTTTGGATACACTTGCACTATTGGACAAGTTTTGCCTCCACCCAAAGAAGAAAAAAGGACTTTAAAAATCAGTAATTTTCGCTTAACAAAAGTAAAGTCCTACAAGAAATAAAATGCTGCTCCAACAATGAGTGATGCTTATGAATATTTATTATTGTTAATCATATAAAAGGAACATTCGGGAGAATAGGAGGATTCTGGCTTTTCTGTCAGATAAACAGGAGATTTCTACTGTAGCTTCGCGTGAGGTTGAAGTAAACAGCAAGTAACTTTTAACTAATTTCAGAACAGTTTTTATAGTAGAGTAAGCAGAAAAGAACACTCCTCCTATGATGTTTCATCTGTCTCAAAGTTACTGTATTCATTAACTGAAAGGGGAACTGGAGCCCCAGCCACCTATTTTGTGTATTAAGCACATGATGGTGAGCAAAGAAGGAGGAAAACAAAACTTTTCATGGAAGGCTATCTTGCAACATCTTGACAGAACAGCTAAGGCAAAAGTTGGAAGAGATGGTTTCATGGCTCATGTCACGTGCAAAAGAGTAAGAATGGATCTTCTTTCACAATTGCTCCAGTCCTAAGAGCAAATGTATAACACGGCAAATTCCCTTGACAAAACAAACTTCACATTTATTTAACCTTAACAAGTAAGCCTGCTCTGACTTAGAGACAGTACTTACAGTGATTTTCAGTCACTGTTTCAAGTCAAAACATTTTGGTTGATGTTAGATTTGTGAAAGCTCAAGATCCCCTCACATTGTTGTCCATATTAATTTTACTATTTATACTCTCAAATGAGGCGTTAGAGTGAAGACCCTTGGCGAGCATTGTTTAGAGGGACTCCCTGCACTGCTTATGTCCTCATACTTATGACTGTAACTTCTTTCCCCTCATCATCTCTGACTCAATGTCCCAAACGTGCAGTACTTTAACTCTTTCAAGCTTTATGGCTGTTATTACTCTTCTGTAAATGCTTGTTCTTAGGAAAGATAACTGTTAAAGTGTACAAAATGTTACGTTAAGGGGTTTTGTTGTTCTTTCTCTCACTCTCCCCCTTTATTTGTTTCCTCAAGCAATTTCCTATTCTGATCTACTGCAACTAACTATTACACCTTCTCTATAGAGAACTTCTACCGATGCCTGAGTGTGAATGAAGCTTGTGTACAAGCAAGAGTGTGAATGAAGACAGCACTTACAGCTCCTGCCACTTGACATTCTCCTCCCTTGAGGACCATTCGTCCTCCTGAGTTTCTGATTATAATGTTGAATGCAGGGTTGGTGGCTTACATCCACATTTCCTCAGAGCTCTAGATGTCATCTTATCAGATCAGGCAAGAATTTTCTGGTTAAATTCACAGATGTGGTGAATGTTGCTATATCAAGTAGCCTCCTCCGACTTACAGAAGTTTCCTTACATCTTATCACAGTAATCCTCTTCCTATGGGAAACACACAAGGTTTGGGAGATCATGGAGAGCTCCTGTGTAGGAAAAAGGCTAAAAAGCATCTGTCAACAGATATGAATTATGAATTATCATTGGGGATCATTAGGAGTTAAACCCAAGGAAGAGACATCAGCCCTGCTGGCTATTCAGAACATACAGTAGTAGAACTGGCATGAGTTAACAAAAAATCCTTCCTGCCTCATGACAGATTAAGCAACACACTGGAAATAATAAACCAAATGAACATACAACCTTTAACTTCTATATCATGTGACTCAGCTGGACATAATCATAATTTCAATTAAAAAATCTTCTCAGACACTAAGAAAACAAGATTTCAGGACCCTACAGAAGTCAAAAGAAACATAGAGTCTCTTCTCTTCATGTAATATTTGAAACCCTAGCAAGCAATGCCACCAGTGTGGGATGGGAAGATCATCTACACCATCCAAGTTAATCAAAACATCCTAGAGCTACAGGCATTTGCGGTACATGGCAGGATTGTTTTTAAGCGCTATAGTACCACCTGTTTTGATTTTAGATTTAATGGCACAATTAATTTTTATGTAAACCAATAAGAAAGATGAGAGGTTTTTTTAAAGAGATTTAATTAAGTCTAGTTTTATTCCACTTGTTTAGTTTCCAAACCACTTTGCATATCCCCTTAGTGGAAAATTCACGTGTGATTGTGAATAGTTAAAGTATTAGCTCAATGAAGACTGAAGTGATGTGAACAGATCTATTCCCAATATTGGAAGGAAACGAAAAAGGACAAAGCAAATGCCCTAGATGATCTCTGGTGTACAGAGGGGATACAGACAAACTATGTTGCAACCCAGAAAACACCTAATTGCATCACTGCATCTAACAAGCTTTTCTCTGCATCAGTTAAGAGTCTGAAAATCTTTTTAGGAAATATAATCACATTAGGGACATATAAGCAACAAGTGGAATTCAACACACGTTTTAACATGGCCTTTTCCACTCTATACAGCCATTGCATGGTGCTTGTTTGACCGGACTCACGCCATAAAGCAATCATACTTCACGTGTAACCTGGAAAACACATTTATTCCCGAGTGCTCTGATAAAATATAGTAACTCCACTACAATTTTTACCCATATTTACTGTCTCCCAGTATGGTGTATAATATTTGCAATTGTCTAATCTTCAAGCAGACATACAGTTTGCATCAGAACTATTAAAGTTTGTTCCATTTGCATTTTCACAATTCCTGATAGTCTCAAAAATAATGTTTACATTTACAAAATTAGGAAAAAAATAAGCAGAAAGCCTAATGTTTTAGACTGAATAATACAGAGAAATCAAGAGTACTAATATGTCTTTCCTTCGTGCTTCTTTGATGCAATTAGGCAACAAATGCAATAATTGGTTGCGGACTGCAGGCAGCAGAAAAGAAAAAGGAAGGAAAGAGAACTTACCGTGTGTTTCCCTAACCTATTTATAATGTCCCTCATGTCTGCTGTATCAACAGCTGCTTCCAAGCATCCTGTTGCTAAGCTGAGTGGTGAGACTATTTAATTCTGTCACAAGGGGCATACAGCTTCATTAACTACCATTGAAAACTTTACAGGTGCTGTCCCCAGAGTCCAGACCTTGATCTGGTATGCTACACTGGCTGCTGCAGCATTGGAAAAGTTCTGTCTGCAACCATGAAAAGTAAGAGATTCTTATCTAGGTGGAGATAAAAAATTAGACTCTGTACAAAGCCTTTAGTTCCCTATTCATATTCAAATTAGAAGTAAATTTTACCAATAATTTGCACACATTAATTTTTCCTATTATACTTCTCACTGTAAGGAGATTTGAATAACAAAGCTAGAAAAATATCTGCTGCAATTATACCACAGCAAGATTAAATCAGTTCCTCAAAATTCATAGCAAGAAAACAATTGGAGCTTTAGTTTTGAATTTTTTTAAATTAAAAAAGAGGCAGTTTTTGCGATTAACAAAGTTATTTTTTAAAAAAAAATACCATTTTCCACTTTGAGCAGATTACCTGGTTTTTCATTGTTCATGAAGGTAAACTGTTAGGTAGCAGAAGGAAAATAGATACATAGTCACATGACTTGTACTTAGAAAGTTAATGATTCACTTTTCAAATTACACTGAAGTAAAGCTTTGGCATTTATTTTCTATAATAAAATGTGCTGAAGAACATAAAAAATTCAAAATATAGCAACAAAAAATACCAATGTGAACAGAAGTCTCACAGAGTAAACCTCAGCTCCTCCTTCTCCCACAGAGATCTGCCTGGAGAACTGGCTTGAGAGAAATATTGCATTTCCTGAGTGATTGTTGTCTTTCTCCCAAAAGCCCATTGGAGAAAAGAATAATAAAAAAATATCTAACATCTTTTAGTCGTGAATGAAACTGTGTCTGTATGGCTATGTTTGTAGGCTTCATTGTTAAGGATTGTGCCTAGGCCAGTGTTTTAGTACCTGTAACTGGAAAATATTTTCCACTCTCTAGTATACAGGTACCTCTTGCATTTTAAGACTGTTATTTCTTCTTCTGTTTTCTGAAGACATGAAAATATTTTTACTACTTTCTTGCAGCAATTTGTTGTGATCATGTTTGTGTGTCTCTCCTAGGTCTTTGCTTGTCTATACCAGATTGCCCTGGATCTTTCAGTCTTCTCTCGTAAGTGATCTTTCTTCAGCTTCTAGTTGTTCTTTTCTATGTTACAGTTCATTTGGCAATTTATTGATGTGATATACACTCAGCTATGAACCACTAAGTGCTGAGGAGCTCTGCATGAAATGAGGCTCTGATGTGCAAATTGTCCCTATAGATTGGAACATTTGTGCTAATAAATAAAAGTAATGCATGTACAAATATATGTATAGTATAATACATATTTTATATCTACATACATACATACATATTTTTCTCTCTAAAAAGGAACAAACTGATTATTTGCTGTCACTCTTCTCACCTTCCTCTTCCTTCCTCTAAAAAGGGTTGTTGTGTTCACTATTTTTTTTGCTGGTCCTGTCTCAAGACTTTCCCCTCTACTTTCCCACCTACTATCCAAGAAAGATACAGGAACTCATTCTCTTGAACACTGTCAAATCTAGTTAAATCAGTCAGAACAGTTGAAGACAGCATATATGAAACTGTAGGGAGAAAGTTTTCTCTCAAAATTGATGTGTTTATATTCCTATAGTGGTGTAAATTAACTAAACCTCTTGAAACCTTCTGACTCTCAGACTTGCTTAATCTCAGTTTGTGTCCACAACTGCCACTGACTCTCTTTCAGAATTAAGGTCACTTCATGTAAGTCTCTTCTGGTTTTTCTCCCAAAACACAGATGGACATTGTTTTTTTCTTTAATAATTTGGTAGCTGAGATCACCCTCTTGTTAATCTATTAGTTTTGCTAAAATGAGAACTAAATCTTCCCTCGTTTCAAACACAGGGGGATAACTATTTCTGATGTTTGCCTTTACAAGGCAGTTAATCAGGCATCATTACTAGTCTGACAAATCAAATCTCATTGCTAGTGAAGATTTTGAAAGACCAAGCTCAGTACATTGATTCGTTAACCATAAATCTTCCCTTATCTTTGCCTTGCAAAGATAGGTATTTTTCCCTTACAGAATTTCTTATTTTAACTGTTTCCTAGTAGTTATCAAATTAGTACAATTGCAAAGGACTACCATTCTTCAAACTGTTCAAAATAGGTCATAGAAGCTTACAATTAGACAGATATCTGCAATCTAGGACCAATGTTAAACAATGTAACATATAAATTTGGATTAAGAATCCAGCATATGGTAGAACCTGATGATCTTGTAGAAGCAGTTTGTTGCAATGTCAGGGCTGGGGGCAGCCGACCGTGCTGCCCGATTACAGAGTGGCTCAGGAGAATCCTTTTAAGCACTAAAGAAGAGATGAGAAGGAAGAACTTACCTTTTATCTCACCTATTCAAGCATCGTATTGGTAAATATTATGCAAACATACAAAGGGATTGATACGGCAAAGCACTTTAAAATGTCCTGAAACAAGTAACTGCATGAGCAAACCTGCAGTGTGGCTGAATAAGTACCCAGCTACCACAGTAACAGTATATTTATCAGCTCTGGATCCAATACAGTGACTGGGGTGGGGTATGGTACTAATTCACTGACTACAGCAATATGTAACCTGTGCAGCTTGCTCCCTGGTAAGTGCCCTAAGTGAACTCGATTCTCAATTCCAGTCCATTTCCTCCCAGCTAAAATGTCCTTGACTCATTACAAAAAAAAAAAAAATCTTATCACAGAATGGTTTGGTTTGGAAGGGACTTTAAAGATCATTCAGTCCCAACCCCCCTGCCATTGGCAGGCACACCTTCTACTAGAAGATGTTTGTGCTCCAGGTGCCACCTCTGTGAAGTGAGACAGCAAACCATAATCCACAAGCTTTCAGTATTGTTTTCTGGGTGTCATCATCTTCCACCAAACTCAGAGGTTTAAAACTGTCCATGGAGACACTGTTGTTACAGGGGAAATAATACATACAGTCCTGAATAGCTTCCACTTTAACAAGTATCTTTCCTGGCAGATTTAAAGTACAGCCAATGACTTTTCAGTCCAGATTTTGTCAACTGTAAGGTTAGCGGCATGGTACCATACATACCTGTGTTAAAGCATCTCCAGAGTGCTGCCAGAAATCTGGAAAACCACTTTTGCAGAAACCTGTGCTTTACCAGAATGACTACTACCATATCTAGACTTTACACCTGCCCAGTGGCAGCAGTGTTGGAGGTAGGAGTGAGAATCCTCTCCGATCACTTTTAGGAAAACAGAATCAGAGATAAATCTACCCACCCTTACTGTTCAGCAGCCTTGTGGTCTGCAGAGCTTCCCTTTCTTGGTTAGTAAAATCTCAGTATTAAGAAAGAATCCAGCTTATCTGCAGCTTTTACATTTCACATTTGGGGGGTTTTTTTTGTTCTCATTTGGTCAACATGTTCAGAGTTTGCTGGCGTCTTAGTTCTCATTTTTAGCATGTGGCTTTGGTGGGCTGGTAGAACTGCATTCAAGAGAGTTGAAGTTTTGTTATGAGATGTATTGCTTTTTTTCTCCTGTTGGATAATCAGCATGACGGTCTTTGTCAGTTCAAAAAGGTCTCCTCTGGACTGACCCGAGTTTTAACAGCTTGACTGTGTCAGGAGATATGCCAGGTTGCTGGGGACTGTTGACTCCTAGAACAGTACTGGTGATTAACCTGTAATGAACTTTATGATCATAAGCAGAGTCGAGACGGTGCAAATAAAGCAAATGACAGACTCGGAGCAAAACTGTGACTTTCTGCAGACCTTCAAACCCACAGTTGGCTGGTAACAAAATACAAACTTGTTCGGGTTTTTTTTTTTAACTGATATTCACCCCACAAGGCGGGGAATGTGGCACGCTCCTTTCCCATATGGTTTATTAGGCAAAGAGCAGGTGCCTCTGCTTTTCAAAAAAAAAAAAAAGGCATTTTCTTCTCTGTTATTAAAAATGCAGGAGAGTTTAGAGCAGTGTTTCTCAGGAGTTTTCGTAGTACATAGAATGGTTTGGGTTGGAAGGGACCTTAAAGATCATCCAGTTCTAGCTCCCTGCCATGGGCAGGGACACTTCCCACCAGCCCAGGCTGCCCAAGGCCCCATCCAACCTGGCCTTGAACACCTCCAGGGATGGGGCAGCCACAGCTTCCCTGAGCAACCTGGGCCAGTGCCTCATAACCCTCTATCACTGCCCTCCTTATATCTAGTCTAAATCTGCCCTTCTCCAGTTTATACCCATTGCCCCTCGTCCTATTGCTACAACTCTCTGTAAACAGTCCCTCTCCAGCTTTCCTGTAGCCCCTTCAAGTGCTGGAAGGTCGCTATAAGGTCTCCTTGGAGCCTTCTCTTCTCCAGGCCGAACAAGCCCAACTCTCCCGGCCTGTCCTGGTATGGGAGGTGCTCCAGCCCTCGGATCATCCTTGTAGCCTCCCCTGGACCCGCTCCAACATGACCTAGGCTCCCTCACGCCTCGCTCTGCCGGTGCCTGCAGGTGACCGGGCTGTGCCGGCCTGGCTGCTGGGACGCACGCCTCCTTTTCTCCCGTCATCTCACGAAACGTCCTTCGGCGCATTCCAGTTTTCCCACCCTGGGCCTCCTGGCCCCGCCCCGTCCCGGAATAGCAGGAGAACGCGCGGCGCCCTCCTTGCCCCGGGGCCGCGTGACTCACCGCGCGGCCGGAGGACTACGAGTCCCAGCGTGTTTTGCGCGCACGGCCCCGCGGCCCTCTGCGGGTGGCGGAGCGCTAGGCTTGCTGGGGCGCGTAGTGCGGGCGCTATTGGCCGCGGCCCGTCCCCGCCCGCCGCGGCTGCTCTGCTCCGCACGGCGCCCACCGCAGTCACAGCGACGGCGGCTCCGCGAGCGGCGCGGGGAGCGGAGCTGACCGGGGGGCTTGGGAGCTGCTGTCGCGCTCACCACTCGGGCTAGGGCTGCACCAGGAGAGCGGTCGAAGCGCCTCGGCCGGAGGGGGACGCGCGGGGCCGGCGCGGGAGCGAGCGGCGGCAGCGCGAGTCCCGTCCCCGGTAACGCGTTCGTCCCGGGGGGAAGCGGCGCGGTGAGAATCTCGGGGCTGCCGGGCAGCGCTCTCCTCGCTGCGGTGCGGCAGCGGCGCCTCGGAGGGGGTCTGCGCGTGGGGGCTAACGCAGAGATCAGAAACGCGGAGACAGAACTGCGGTTTGAGACGGGGATCTCGCTCCTTCTGCGCGAGCGCCTCCCCAGGATTTCCGAACATGCCCGTGTTTGCTGAGCAGAAACGCTTATCCTCATCCCACTTACCCTCCTGCCCTAACGCCCCTCACTCCGAGTCGTGCGGTGTAATGAAGTTAATCATGTGATGCGGCAGTAGCTGGTTTTTTTCTGTGGTTGCAGAGGGTTTGTGTGTTTGTAGACAGACAGGAAAGTGAAGAGCAGAAGCAGTTTTACCGAAGCCTTAGGAATTGCTCAATTTGACTCTGCGCTTTTTCTAAGTGCATAGAAAAAAGGAATCCTCCTTTATCATTATCCTATCATCAGGTGTGTTCGATTGTCGCCGTCCTGGGGAGCATCCAGAGTGATTTTGATCACACTAAACATCCCTCCCTGCTCTCCATAAATGTTGCCATCTCTCTGCTGAGAAAGGCAAATCCACAATCGGTAGAATGAACTTTATTTAAAATACCTTTAAAATACCTTTATTTAATGTTGAAAAATGTTTTAAAAGATTCAGAGTTAACGTTATTACAAATTCTTGGCTTTACAGTAAAAGTGGTGTAGCCCAGTATCTATGTTAAACTGTTTTACTTCAAGTTCTCATCAAATTAAGCTGATTCATAATATGGTTACTGGTGGACTTCGTAAAGAATTATTTTGCAACAGAGACCATAATCTCCTTCAAAATGCAGCTTATCAGAGTTTACAGTGATAAAGACTTTTATCTTTCTACCATACAAGTGAATAAAGAAAACCAGACTAATTCCGCAGGGGCTTAATCACGGGTTTAGGTGCTTTGGTTTGCATAGCAGCCGGCACAGCGTGTAATCAGAACATTGCTGATGGAGAACTACAAACATTAGTTTCTTGTGAGGAGGGCTGTCTTAAGTCATGTTTTGTGGAAATCAACATCGAAATATTACAGTGACAGACAATCTGCAGGCACTGTGTGAGGAAGGAATTGTGGCTTGATTCTGAAAACTAAAATGCTAGTTGTCGTAAGAATTGCAGCTGCAAAGAAAGGGAGATTGCTAAGAAAAACTGGAATGATCAGCTAGTTAGCTGAAGGCTGTTATTTCTCCACAAGATTACTGCTAACTCACTCATTTCACATGAAGGGAAAAGGAATATAATGTTTCTGCTTATATAGCTCTTAGAGGCTGTGCTTGAGGAATACCTCAAGCTCCTGCAATGTCAGTATCACTCTAACTGCTAGTGAAAAATACTTTGATTAGCTCAGATACCTTTGTTTAGGGTGGTATCCTATTGTTCTAAGATTATTCATCTTAGTGGACTGTTTTTCCCAAACGAGAGTTGAGAACTCGAGGAGCAGGCTGTTGACCAGCAGCATTGTTCTAGCAGCAGCCGGATGTGGTCTTCTTAAGCATCCCTCTCATATCAGGTCAGACGTGTGCTGGCCATGTAATGGGAAGTGGTCAAAGGAGCTCTGTTGGGAAAAACAGGTTTTAAGACCTGAGTGAAGTGTTGTGGTAGGAGCCACCCAGTTCTGGACAGGCTTCTTTTGGAGACTGTGCAAGGTGTGCAACAACCTACCTGTATATGTACACATCGTGGTTCTGTGTGTGCAGATCTGATGCTGAACCCCCTGTGTCTACCCCCTGTGTCTGTGAGATGGGCCCACTTCCTGACCAGGTCTCCAAAGCAAAGATAGATAACTCTTCAACCAAAAAGTCTAGGAAGAGCTGATAAAATCGTCTTGTATTTTGGAGGGGTCAGTCAAAGCTCTAAAATGATCTTGTAGTGAATTTTCTTCCATGCAGTCTCACTCTGCATGCATTTAGGATCACGTGTGACAGATCTTTGATCCCTTGCTTTCTGATAAAGGTATTTTATGTACCTGTGGTGAGCTGGTCAGCTGAACTGCTTTCTCTTCTAATATGATCTGAAGACATAGCATGCACGTGATGGGAACTTTGAACTGTAGGTTAAGAACTCATTCAACACAACTCTGAACACAATCTTTTAAATTACCTGCCTCAGCACTCAAAGTCTTTCTTTAAAACAAACAGAAATATGAGGATGAGGGGTTTTCAGTTTTTTTGTTCGTTTTTTTTTACCTTTATTTTTAGTAGTTGGAAACAAGCAATGGAAGACCCGTTCCCACTGCACGTGTGTTTAATGGTTCAACCTATTTTAAATGCTGCACAGAAAACCTTAGGGAGCTGAGCATTTATTAATCATGGCTTGTTAGTGCATTGTGATATGTCTAGTTTCTTCCATTTCTTTCTGTTAGTTTGATTTACTTATAGTATAGGAAAAGACAGGTAGGTGGGATAATATGTCATAATTATTATAAAAGAGGTTTTTTTTCTGTTCTAAATAACCCATGAGAAAACACATGGTTTTATAATACAGTGCAAATGTGTCTTGGTGTTTGGATGTTTGTTATTTGTTTGTTTTTTTCCCCTGGGCCTTCTGCATCATTCACAATTTTATCTCAGCAGAGCTGAGAAATCTGAGGATGTAGATATCTGCGTTCCACTTAGGCGAATGTTGAACTCCTCATGGTGGGACTGCTTGAGGGGCTTGATAGCTGAGGTCTTCCTTCCTGATCTGGCCCTGGGCTTTTCTGTTGTAGGTCTATTTGCAGGCAGAATGTAAGGCTGTTTCTTGGTCCCTCTGCATCCCACAAAGCGTGGCCCTGTGCAGAGGGTACTCACTGGGGTGCTGAGAGCTACACATCCATATTTGTATTGTCCAGTCTGTGAGCTCATCCAGAAAGACAGTACCATCAAACTTTCCAGTTCAGGACCTCTCACTCCATAGTGTATTTTTTCTACTAGCATCTCCACTGTGTGGTGTCTCAGTCACTGACAGCCAGTGGCAGTGACTGTCTGTTTCCATGGGATGGATGCCTCTCCATGAGGATCTGCCTTGAAATTAGCCATCCGGTTGCATGACCCACTGAACAGCTGGCAGCAGCACAAATTCTACTGATATGGCCTGGATTCAAATTAATGATTTCCGTTTCTAAGAGCTAAACATCATGTGAAAGGATCTCCAGCCCTTCTGCAATTATTTGAACCATTTATTTTTTCTTTGTATTTTTCACGTAAATGTAAGTAATGTTTGTAGTTGGAGAAATGAAAATCTACACTTCAGTGAACTACTCATGAAAGTTAAACTTCTCATGAAAATTTTCTTCTCATGAAACAGATACTGAGCTTTTAGGGGTCTGTTTGCATGAAATTTGGCTCCATATTCCAGTAAGTCAAACTCACTTAAGATTTCGAAGCAGGTATTCTAAAATATATTGATTTACTTTTCTTGTCTAGTACTTCAAGAGTTAGATATACCTGGAACTGACTATTGGGATTGAATAGACTTGTGGCACTTTACAAAAGTTTTAAACAACTTGGTCTGAGCTGTAGGATGAGGCAAGTTTTGTGGATGTTGTAAACGCAGTATATCTTCACAGCAGCCATTAGTAGGTTATTTGTCTTAATCTGATGGGCTAACAAGATAGACAGGGCGGAGTGCCATAGAAAGCCACCTGTCATTGTTTGGTGACAATAATGAGAATTTTAAATTCTAGCTCAACATGAGCGATTATAACCATCTATCAAACTGCAGAAAAATTCTGCTTATTCCTTCATGTGCGCTTAGCCACTAAAGTAGTTAATAATTCAGAAAACCGTAGATCATTAAATTATGTGTTTTTCTCATCCTAAAACTCACAGTTGCAGGCAGTACAGGAGTGGTTTATTCCTGAAAGATAAGTCTCCTAGATTCAAATGAGTTTTTGGAAGAAGCTATGTCATAGCACTTTAACATTTGGTTCTGTCTTTTTCTTTATGTTCTGGAGTTTTTTGTGTATGGTCACAGCCCATGACTCCCTTTACTTCGTGCAAGCTCCATTAAAAAGAAATAAACACCACCCCAAGTTAAATATATATATGGGTTTTTTTCATACTACTGCCTGCAAGACTTAATCTTAGTGACCCATACCATGTGTTACGTTCGCGGTCTTTGCTGTACACAGCTGCTTTGGAGGTGAGCTGGCTACTTCTCTGTTTCAGGCTCATTTGGGTGGCTGCAGATGGATAGTTTTGGCAGTGGGGAACTGAGGCTGACTTAGATACTATTTAGTTGTCTTGTCAGCCTCCAGAATCTACTTTTTGTAAGTAGGCCAGTCTAGAATCCCACCTCTCAATGCGTGAGGAAGTAGGTAGTTTTTGTGCATTTACCAGGAGCATGCAATTCTTCAAGGGCGTTTGCTTTATGAGGGAAGGAGGATGCATTGGATGCAGCAGACTTGAAATGGTGACCAGTGTACATACCACCACCTCCATCCCCTCAAACAACCAGTCCCAAAGCAAGCCTTTGATTAGATGTGGCCAGATTCTTTGCTTTATAGCAAACGCTTTATTGGACAGTCATGGTGCTCAGCTCACTAGTGGGGACACTACTTCTAGTCCTCTCAAAGAAAGCAGCAAGAGCCATTTCTGCATGGGTTCAAAGCTCCTCTCTGGCTCTGCTTTTCTGAGTTTCACGTCCACAGGCTCAGACTCTGGTTCTCTTACTGTGTACTTTCTGCAAACACTTAACCACTGCACAACAGAGGCAAAAGTACAGCTCTTTCATGTGGTACCGACTCACATTTGCTTTCCTCTGGCATAACAGGTAGCACAAATAGCATGAGGCTCTTGCAGTCTGCATTTGCCCCAGCACTTAGGGCTGTCTCGTGCAGAACAGCAGTGTGGCCTCGCTCCACCCTCTCTGGCTTTGTGGGCACAGAGAGAGAGCCTTTGTGACACTCTGACCTTCTAACTCCTAAGCAATTCTCCATGTCTAAGTATCCTTGTGCCTGCATCAGCCAGGATTTGACTCAGTAATAATGGGCCAATAGTCAGTGGGCAGAAACCAGTCAACTACATAAGAAGAGACCAAGAGAATCATATTAATCTGAAGTCCTATCTGTGAGATACTTGATAGTGAAGCTTGCTCTGTATTTGAGGCTTATTCATTAGCAGCTATTGGCGAACAATAGAACCATCAGGAGCTGAAAGACTTGGTTGTCCTATTCAGAATTGCTTTCAGTCAGATTTGAAAGCTGACAGAAAATTCTTGTAACTAGTAGCAGCTTGGTGCTACAGAGTGATGTGACCAGAAATTGTACTGTGGGTTTGAATGATCTGTAAAACACACGAAAAAACCAAAAGCAAGGAAAGCTTCTGGTTGTGGTAATACTGATATTTGTTTTGCATTTGTTTTATTTTTTACTTCTGTCCTCTGATCTACTTCTCTCCAACTTCTTCATTAGGGTATTGTTTTTCTTCCATTTGTGGAATAAATAAAGAGGAGAGATGATATTGAAAGCAGTTGTGCTGCTGGGCTGTGCTCTGGGCATCAGCACATTCCCCATGGAAGACCCAGAAGATGGAGGCAAGCACTGGGTGGTGATAGTCGCAGGTTCGAATGGCTGGGACAACTATCGACACCAGGTAAGGACCACTGGTCCCATGTGCTGATAGGTGCCTAGACTAGTTCAACCCTTTTGTCGTTTGGTTAAGTGCTTCTACTTCTAGAGTTCCAGACCTGTGTGAAGTTTTCAAGACAAACAGCAGCAAGATTTACTCACTGCCTGGTCTTAATTCTTGTCATTCTTATTCCCTTCACTGCTCCTTCTACTATCTGAATTTTTTTTTGCTTACAACTTTGTCCAGTCTTTCATCTTTTGAAAATCTGTCCCTAGCAGGAGGAGTAGTATTTTCCCTCTAATCATGCTTCTGCATCCTGGGAGACCTGTATAATTTTGGCTAAATACTCTGTAACTAGGTTAGAGGATCTTACCCCAGTTTGCAAGCAAACATGTCTTAAATGTTTGTCTTGCAGGCAAATGATGTCTTAAATTAAACCTCATTTTGAAATACATGCACGTTGCTTTTTACTTGTTTTTTTCTTTTCCTTATGTTATGAAAAAGCTCCCTTTCTTCTCTCTAGTTAAAAAAATATGCGAAGGCTGCAAATGCGCAGTATTTTTGTGGGGCAGAGGACATGGAGAGGGGGGTTCTTTTTAACCTGAATTAGTTTGCTTCCTGTGTTCGACAAGGTGGCCTCAGAGTTGTGTTGGCACAACAAGGATACAGTGCACCGGGGTGCAGGGGTCGGAATGAATGGCAGAAAGAGGAGAAAAGGGAACAGAAGCTCCCGAGTTTGCCACTGCTGCAAAAGCCCCTGTGTTATGGAATTGTTGTCTGAGTGTGAATGTCAGGATGGACAGAATTAAATCCAAGTGACTTAACTCTGATTAAGTTTGAGACTTATAATCATCAGTCAGGAGACTACTGTAGTTCTTCCCTTTGGGGAATTGTTGGACAATCCCTTAAATGGATTAATCTACATTTAAATGCAGGTTTTGCTCTACATTGGAACTAACTGTTGCTTTCCTGGAGAACCCAGTCTGTTTAATTCTGATTTATGTATACATACATATATTTCTAAATGTTAGAAAAATAGTTCACTAGGTTATTGTTGGTTCAGGTGAACTCAAACATAAATTGAAACACTGGTGTACCAACTCAGCATTCTAAAAGTTAAACTGTATTAAATGTACTGGGTACAAATAACAAGCTGATTTGCTGAACACTGAAACTTTCAAAGTATTTATTATTTTTACCATAACTACCTGTAAATTCTGGAGAGGCTTCACACTCCATTAGTGTTAAATAAGGAAGAAATGAGCCTTCCGTATTGGGGACACTGAGTTTTATGTTTGTTTCTCCTCCCTCTCAGCTCACAGTCAGTTTATAACTTTCAGCACAGTGATGAGCTTAAAATGAAATGAACCAGACTGATGACCTCCTTGTGTCTGTTACTGGCAAATGCTACCTCAACACTTAGACAAACACGTTTTAGGGATTTTGCCAGCTCTTGGCACTGTGGCTATTGCCTGATAACCATAGTTGGAATATTACAGCCTTAATATTAACTATTCGCATTTCAAATTAAATCTTAAGATATTTTTAAAATTGGAATTGGAAAACAGTTATTAAAATACTAGCATTGTACTTGATCACTCCTTGTCTTGAGATGTCTAAATATAAATACTGAGTTATGTTCTGTTTGTTGCTATTGCTGTATAACCAGTCTCCCTGGCTCCCTTCCAGTTTAGGAGGAGTTAATACAACAATGTTCAGTCCTTATGTAAAACTACATTTTGAAGCTATGGCTCACAAGAATTCCTTTTTTTACAGTTACCCAAGCAGAGAGTTTTTAACCTTTCTGTCAAGGAGCCTTCAATGGAAAGTGTATCTGCCAGATATAATGGAGTTCTGAAGAATACAAGATGAACACTTATCTATTTGTATCCGAATATAAGTCTTTTGAACACACCAATTTCACAGAAGCAAATTGATTTCTGAGTGTGGTCATGCTTTGCAGACAGTTATTAAGTAAAAGCTTTTCAAATTTAGAAAAAAAGAATGAGATTTCTTTAAACACCTTTATTTTGAAGATAATGTTGACCAGCAATGCAAAATATTTAGAGTGCCAGGTTTTTATGAATTTCAATCCTAGAAATTTCTGTATTTTAACCTCTACCACTTCCTTCAGGTAAGATTTGGAAAAATAGAGAACATCAGTAATAGTTCTATCAAAGCTATGAAATCAGCATCACAAAATAAGAGAGATTGACTGAAGGATCCCTCAGAATGGGGCTGAGTGCCTACTTATGTCCTGAACAAGATACTGTGCCTCTAAGTTGTTTAGAAAAGATTTGCTTCCTACAAGATTGAGTGCAACAGCAGCCTGTGCAGTGTTGTCTGGGAGCCTTTTGTGACCAACTTTAAGGGCCTGGCAAGAGTGAGGAGGGGATACTGTGAGACAGACCCAGCAGTTAGTCATGGAAGATCCACTCTGTGTGCCACAAAGTTTAATCTAGGGAACAGTGCCTTCAGCATCAAAAATTGGGAAAAACTTGTTCCCAGCAAGACTGGCTGAACTAGGCTTTTAAGAGGAGAAAATCTACTACTATTGACAGTTAGAAAAGATTATTGGAAACCAACTGATCAGTGTGTGTTAGTGTTCCCTACCTCCTATAATGGAAGCAGAAGCACAGTAAGTATATGAATTATTTGCTCTAGTTGCTTACAGTGGAATCAAGAATAGGACTTGGAGTTCCAGTTCTGTGCTTCATCCATCATCAAAGTCATTCTATAATGAACACATGCAGAAATGCATGGGTTTTTTCAGTGAAATAATACTTGTACTGACAGAAAGCAAAGCAGTGCTCTGGGATTGCAGATTTGTGTAATTCTTTGCTTTCCAAGGGAGAAAGTGCAGAAGAGAATGTGTAGTATTCCTAATTCACTTTCCTCCTGCCATCACTTTTCTTGCTTAGCCTCTCGGATCCAGCCCACATAAAAGTGAATTTATAGATGTCAATCTTCCTGTAAATAGTTGCTCGATATGACTGGGTTTTGTTACTCAACTCGTTGCTATTCTCTACCTGCAACTAAGGACTCATAATGTCCTTTTGTTATCTGAGGCTTCAGCTGACACATCTCTGGGTTTCAGCTCTGTTCAGCTGTTGAGGATACAGTTGATACATGGGGCTGCTGTTTGCATTACATTTAAATTTTGTGAGCTCCAGTTGTGTTGCATGCTGCCTACAGACAACACTCAAAATGTACTCTGGGGAAGGCAACAGTAATTATGTGATGGCAGGATGACTTTGTCTGACTAAACAGCCAGAAAATGGGGAGAAGATTGTTACGCCTTCAAAAATGTCTCTGATTTCATACATCAAAAGTTGTGGGGAAAGTAGTCCATCATTGTGTGCTGTACAGACTCCATGAACAGTAAATTCATAGAGACTGTGCAGACCCTGGAAACACGGAGTTTTGCACCTGTAACCTCAAGGAATCTGAAACTCCTAAAACTATCAGTGGTGTAAACCTCAAGTGTAGACAAGATAAGTAAAAGATCACTGTTTGCACTGTGGTATTCACACCCTGATAGCTGAACATGGACTGTTTCCTAAACAGGATAATCTAAACTTTTTATACCTTTTATCTCATCAGGTTTCTAAAATAAATTTAAAGTGTTTTAAATAGTATGCAGTCCAATGTGGTAGGCTTACTGTCATAGTAAAGCTAGCTTGTGTATCACCTTATGCTTGTGGCTTCTCAGTTCTCTAGTGTTTTTACCCATACCATAGTGGTTTTGATAAGAGTTTCTTGGACTGTGCAAGATACTGCATTGATAGGCTTCTCTGCTCATCAGCCGTTATTCTGACTTCTCTATAGCAGCTTTTTAATTATCAGACTGGTTGCTGTTCCCTAAATGCAACTAAGCAGTCACAATATATACCCTCCATTCCCTAGGAAAGTGGCTTAGCTCCCCACTATGCAGAGAGCTAGATGATATTTCTCTGGAAAGCTTAGTGACATGCATAAGCAAATACAGCACTAATTGCTACTGGTAGATTTAGAGAATGAGCCAACAAGCTAGTTCTCCCTAAGAGAAATATGATTCTGTATATACTTCTTCCTTTCCTGGGAGATGATCATACCAGCCAACTCAAACCTAAAGCCAGCTTCATAAACAGATCAGAAAGAGAAATGATTTTAGATACTCTGAAAGGCATAGTCAGTGGAAAAGCCTGATATGAAGCACAGTCTCAGCGAAAGTGGAGTAGGTGCTTGAGGAGAAAAATACCTGAAAAAATCTAAGAAAACTAAAATGCAGAAAATTAAAACATTTGAATTTGTATGCATCGGTCTGTTTCCAGTTGTTTTTAATGTTATACTTGTGGAACTGTATGGGCCAGGGACTGTATTTATTCAGGCTTTTGGATACTACCAACAGAGTGGTATCTTAGTCTAGGACAGTCCTAAATACTCCAGTCTTGCAGGTAGCAGACATTAGGGATGCCTTGGCTACTTGGCTTCATTTAACTCTTCCTTACTGTGCTTATAAAACTATAACTGAAGATGTGGGAAAACCTTTCCTAAGTTCTTAATACAGTTACAGTCTTTGGCTGATTCACTAATGCATGTTTAAGCAATGAAGCATGGCTGGCATTTCATATGTATTCTTATACTGTGCTTGTATACCAGAAGTCATTCTTTTTTTGGCGTTTCAGTGTATCTGTAACAAGAACAGTGCCACTTTGCAATGAACCTGACAGTTTATTACACATGCTTTATAGCCATCAACCTAGCAGTCATAAGACCAGAAGTAAGCAATTTCATGGAAGTCCAGGCTTTTCCCTTTAGGAACTATTCATACATGCATGTGTCATAAAACAACTTGATTTTTCCGAAAATCTCCCCCCAAGCAGTCTGCTTAAAAATGTCACTCAAATGTGTAAACAGCTGTATGGCACAGGAAAGCTGGGGTGTTAGGTTTTTTCCTTTTAGAAGTACATTTGGAGAAACAGTATGCCTATCTCAGGAAAACAGGGGAATTCCACCTCTGATCCTTATGCTTTCAAAATCTAGGAGTTTTTCCATAGAAATTTGCTGATGTAGCAACAGATGTAGACTAACCAGGAGATGAAAGGTCTGAACGATTCCAATAGTAATGTCCAATTTGGAGCTGGCGTAGGAGGTTGGTTGTGCATAGCAGCTGTACAGCTTCACCTTCTCCTCTTCTATTCTTCTGTGCAGGGCAACTGCTACCCACCCCAAATCATGGCCCCAAAAATGTGATTTGCATTTAGAGATGATTTATCCATTCATTTTACGTAGTAAACTGAAAAGAATAACACCATCAAGAGACCTGGAGCCACATTAGCTGTCTCTTTTAGGGTGGTTTAGAGGTGCAGCTGTGCCAGAAATACTTGTGGAAGAAACAAGGCTAAAATATGGCGATATTTGAGAGGCAGTCACACATCAACAGGAAATACTCTAGATTCAGATACACCTTCCTGCCCTACCAGCAGACTGTTTCGAGTCTGGCTTTATAGAGATTTTTTTTTAATTTATTTTTAAATGTGTATGGAAGGAAACAGGAGGAGTATGAGCCCAACATCAAAGGTGGCTTGTCAGGTCAGCTAACTCTATGTAAAAAACCCCAGTTGTTTACTCAGAAGTGTTCTACTTTAGCCAATGGAGTTTTACAAGCAAAATCTGATTTTTCTGCTCTGGCCCATGATAGTGATATTGTTTTATTAGCAGCAGGTACAGTTCCTTCGCTAAAAGCCTTAAAAGGCTGGGACAGTCCCCAAACAGGCTTATGTTAAGATTGAGGGGAAGTGATTACATGGGTCTGTTTCCCTCCACACTAGGGAATTTAACCCATTTAAATTTACCTCCGTTTATCACCAATGTTTACTGTTTGCTAAGACAGTCAGTGAATCAGAAGGATGGAGAGAGGAGACAAAAATAGCTGATAATATGCATTTACAAAGCTTGACTAATTTTGGGTGCTGTGGTATTCATTAAAAATGCCTTTGAAGTCCCTGCTGGCTAGTCACGTCTGTGGGAGCACAGACACTTGCTGGTTGAACATGTTGGTATTACATTGCCATAATATGCCTGTGCATTTCCGTGTGCTGCCAGCCTATAGCTTCCTGTCAGCATAATGTAAGTGTATTATGCCTTGAGAGTGAGAGGGGATCTACAATATACTCAGTCAGTTCAGAGATGCCCTGATTACTGTTTTCTTCTACTTTTGCTTGAGTTGCTTCTGAAAATCAAATATGTGTTTAATCAAACCTGCACTCTGCTGCTTCATATTGTTTGTGATGCTTTCTTAACTCTGTTTGGTTTCTTCTTTTTGACTTGTTGAGACAGCAGTTGATATAATGACATAAAAGGAAATACAGAACTATAAATAGGAGATTATCAGGAATAGGTGGAAGAGAACATGGCCTGACCTGCATAGTAGGAAATGGAACTGCTTTAACGTTCAGGGTTAGTCATGTGAAGAGATTTTGCTGCAGGAGATTTTATTAGCATTGAATGTGCCTCACCCTTCCCAGAGTCTTGCGCAACCACCCTCTGTTTTCAGCTCCAGACATGCCCAGAAAACCAAGTGACAGGATTTTACAGTTAAACTAGCCAAAATCACTGGCACTCCTGAGTCGTCTGAACTTAAGTAGGTCCGCTTCAGTTTGGTTTACAAACCAGCAAATTAGATTAGGTCAAAGGAAGTAAGGTTTAAAGCTAGCTTCTTGCCTGCTTTTGGAGTGTGTGTTTGTTAGATAGAATTTCTTCCATTAAACCTGCACAGCTTTTCTAGCATGGGGTAGGTTGTATTTCCAGAGTTTAGGAATGGTTGTTGGTATCCCATTAGATTATTCACAGATTGCAAGTCTAAAAGAAGAGAGTTACTTGGACTGGGGTTACTAAGAATTTAGCATTTTCATAGAGGTTTATATTTATTGTAAGGTAATGTTGATGAGTATTGTTATTTCTGCATCGTGGGATGCAGAAGAAAATCGTGTAAAGAAAATCTTGCTTATTCATATCCTGTATAAGTCAGAAAAAGAGCCTGAGTAGCAATTCCGCAATTCTGTTTTCCACTGAAATATGTTTTCTTACCCTGCAGTTGCTTCAGTCTTACTTTGCAATAAATACATAATCATAGAATAGAATCATAGAATAACCAGGTTGGAAGAGACCCACCAGATCATCGAGTCCAACCATAATGAAAAAGGAAATTTTCTTTAAAAAAGGAAATTTTCTTTAACCAAAATTCTCATCTAGTAAAACAAAATTTAATAAGATCTTTTCAGAAGTGAGGTTGGTGAACCATCTTTGCTTAAGCCAAGGACCGTCTTTGGTGTTTAATTGTGCAGGCCTGGTACAGAACTAACTGAAATTGGTGGAAATCCATCTCTCTTCTGCTGCATGGCACACCTTGGATTTGTCTGTCAGTACCCAAGGTTTTAACTTAGATTTGCTCACAGAATGCGGGAGAATGCTGTTACATTTTGTTATCCGTACCAAGTCTGAAGTAACTTATGGTTTCTGCTTAAATAACAAATCAAAGTAGGTAAATGAGAGAGAGATTTTAATCATAGTCTCTGTTGTTAATGCAACTACTGTTAGTTAGGGAAAGACATTCAATTTTGGTTTAGCCTATGCATTTCAGCCTTCTAGCACCCTCATTCTCTTATACTTGAATGCAGGTTCTTTTGGACAATACCTCGCTCTTAAGCTTGCAAAGCTTTTTTTTCTTCTGGTCTCAAAGGTATAATTTCTGTTAAAGGCAGTAATGAAAATCTGCTTAATTTCAGGCAGATGTGTGCCATGCATACCAGATTGTACACCGAAACGGAATTCCAGATGAACAAATCATTGTCATGATGTACGATGACATTGCTGATAATGAAGAGTAAGTGATGAACGTGCAGTAGTTACAAACTCTATGGTTACTACAAACGTGCCATAGTCACTAATGTGTTTTAAATTTGTAGTAGTTTTGTAAGAAAAGCCTTTAAAACCACCTGTGATACTGATAGAGACATGTTATCCATTAACACAATAATTCTCTGTTGAAATGTGCTCATGAGTTTTTTAAGATTTACTCTACAACTTGGCTTCTGCTGTAGCACTGAGAACTGTAGAGCTTCATTGTTAATGAGAGTAAGTGATTGTAACTCCCAGGCGTAACAATGTGCAGCATATAACTAGCCTAAACCCACAAATATAAAGAAGTTCCATGTATGACTTGCAGAGATTTTTTTGAAAGGGCGTTACCAGATTAATTCCCAGAATGTATATTCAACAAAGAAGTGTTCCATTCTTGGTGACTGTCTAGAGCGTATTGTTGCTTTCTAAACGAAACAGTTCAGTTGTACAGCCTCTGATTCTGAGAGAACTTCAGCAGAAATCAGTAGACTTCACATAAACAGCAGCACTGAGAGCAAAGTGTAAAGGGAGCAGAAGGCAAGACTGAAAGCAGAGAGATGGTAGTATAAGAGACCACCTGCCTGCATCTTCAGATTAATCACAGGACACTTCAAGGCACTCTGAGGGTAGGGACACCTGAGGCAAGCATACATAACTGACTGAAGTGAAGAGGCCGTTATGTTCTGAGATCACTTAACAACACATGTACAGGTACCCATACTTTCTGTCAGGCATACTAGCCAGTCAGGACAGTTGAAATGGTTTCTTAGTTGTTCTGTGGTCTTTGTATGGGATGTGGCTAATTATTCGTATTTGTGTTCTGTTTAATTTTCAGAAATCCAACAAAAGGCATTGTCATCAATAGACCTAATGGCACAGATGTGTATGCTGGAGTGCCCAAGGACTATACAAAGGAGGTAGGAATGAAACACTATTGAAAACACTATTGGAACAGTAATGAAACTAAAACCCAGGGAAGGTTCAGCATTAGTCAATGTTCTGAAATAAACTCTTTTGGCCTGTAGCTTACACTCCAGAATGTACATCATATAAAGCTTCCAGCTTACTCTTCTGCATGGTTTGGCATGAAGTTTGGTGCTCGTAAGGTGAATATTGACAATAGATTCTTTGAAGGGAAGGAGTGGTCATAAAAGTAAACCTTTACACTGTTTCTGTGCTGTCACGTGAAATAAAAGGAAGAAGTGTCTTGCATCCATAAATGTTGTAATTCAGTCTGAAGAACAGCTGTGTGAGACTAATAGTTTCATCAAATCAGAACAGTAATCCAGTCACTTGGTGATTTCATGATCCAAATGAGTCATCACATAATGGTGGACTGAAAAAGCTCACTGGTGGCCAGATGAGCTTGCCATGCATGCATGGATTCTGGGTTTCAGAAGACATCTTTCTTTGTTGTTATTATGATCAGAAACAAATTTAATTCTCTTAAATCCTTAGGACGTTACTCCAAAGAATTTCCTTGCTGTTCTCAGAGGAGATGCAGAAGCAGTGAAGGGGGTGGGATCAGGAAAAGTATTGAAAAGGTAAGTGAAGTATAATTTAGAAAATAATTGCATGTGTAGTTGCACATTGGCACTGATTTCAATAAAAGAAGGGGGTAAATTAGAGCAACTCGAGAATCTGGCGAGAGTATTGATGACAGTTCCAGATAATTCACCTTAGAAATACAATATTTCTGGTTTCTTAAACTACCCAAAATGAAGAAGCCACTGCTGATATTTGGCTGTTAGGGAGTCCACTGTAGGTTAAGTTATCAAGTCAAGAGATTAAGCTACAAACGGAGGATGCTATCAACTCCAGTGAGGTTTATGTTATTTAGACTATTGTCTTTTTGCAATAGTGGCTTTTCAAAGAGAGTCTTATTAAGGTCTGGAAAGGGTTTGCTAAGGCTCGGCTTATCGTGCATGAACAGTTGTTGTATTAGTCACCTGAAGTAGTGAGATGTAGCAGTCAGTGGCTGGGGGAAAGAGGCAGTTTTAACAGCTCATCAGCTGAATAAATTGCATGGCTTATCCCAGCCATGGTGTTTGTGGCAGTTGTTATTGAGGTTCTTGAGGCTTTGAATTTATTTAAATGGAATTATAGTTTATATTTAATGCAAAAAATATTTGTGATTGAAAAAGTAGCATATGCAATTAACCTCGTAATTGATGTATTCTGGTTAAGGTATTTGTAAACTAAATTACACAAATGAGTGTAAGTTTGACAGTATTCAAATATATAATCAATAATAGATTGTAGACTGGCAAAATAGAATGCAAGATCTATAATTAATTGGTGTAGTTTATAAAGGTTTATATAATTTAGATGATACAAGAATAAAAACAATTATTTGAGTGACTAATTATAAGACCTCTTGGAATGATACCTGCTGTCGGTTATTCATCTTGCTTCTACAGAGTTTTGAGACATGAAAGTCTGGTGCCTCTTTACTGAAGCGTGTTGTGTTTCTGACTCAGTACTGCTGGTAAAGAGTTATATCATGTTCTGTTTTTCAATATACAATATTTCCTGTAAAACCTCTAAGAACCTAAATTTGACCATTTGGAAGAACTAACCTAGTCAAGGAAAATTTGTGTAAGTGCCTGTCTTCATCTGACAGTTAAATTATAGGGGAAAGCAGTGAAACAGAAGAGAAGAATCCTCCACCGGCACTGGGGAAAATGAAAAGAATGAAGGAGCAGGACAATAGTTGAATAGGCTATATTGTTCTCAATTGTTTAAACCTCATTCTGAAAAGCTGAGATAGAAAATGATATGTGCATGGCCTGTAGGCAGGAAGTTAATAAATTTCTGCTCAATAACTAGATTGTTCTCTTATAGTAGCTGGAATGAGCCAAGAGGTAACCGTGAAGCATTTTTCATTTGAAAATAAAAGTACTTCAAAGCACACCTCACCTGTGAAAGTTTGATGTTACAAGTTAAGTAAAGGAGTGGCTATGCAGAGGGCCAAAGGCTCTTAGCTACTCAGGAAGACAACTTCAGCCCAACCCACATATAAAAGTCTTAGTTATTTACATTTCACCTCGCCTGAATTTTTTGCACTTAGGCTCAAGAGTGGGAGACAGAAAATAACACCCACCCTTCTTCCTTAGGCTCTGTTGTGTATTTCGAACTGGTCTGAGTTTTGCTATGGGGTGGGACAAGAACTCAGTTATCCTCTGCCCAGAAGGCTTCTCTAGGTTGTCTTCCCGGTTGTTCCCTGACCAGCAGGTTATTGGCCAGGCGGAAGACTGGACAATATCCCCTTGAGCTGCTGCAGTAAAACCTCTTTGCATTTAGGAGACAGCAAAAGCGAGTATGGATTTCTAGACCACTGATACCGAGAAAGAGAGGAGGGCTTGGGGCTTCATTCCAAGCTGTATTGTTTTCAAATATTGACCTGTTATAGCATTGAGAAACACGTGATTGTTGTTATAATGAAGCTTAGGATGGAGTGCTTCAAAAGAATTTGATTGCAGTGTTTTCATTACAGTGGTCCCAAGGATCATGTGTTTGTTTATTTCACTGACCATGGAGCTCCAGGACTTCTTGCTTTTCCTGAGGATGATGTAAGTATTGGGGGCATTACTGTGTTTGAAAAACCATCCTTTTAGTGACATACTAAAATAATAAGTAGTAAATATAAAACACAAAAATATCTGATGCGCTGCCATACTGAAGAGAGAGGCAGAAAAGGAGCAATATTCTTCTCATCACCCCGGTCTGGATTTTTTCAAATTTGTATCTGAAGCGTTCAAGTTGAAATTAAGTTATGTCATTTAATATTTCATTGGACTGTGGTGGTCCAGGTTGCTTCACACAGTTTTCACAGGTGTGACTTGGCTTTCTGGTGCACTATAGATGTCGTCTGGAACCATTTTTCATCTTTTCTGGAGTGGTAAATACTAGAACATTGTATTTCAGGAGGGCAAAGCACTGGATATATTTAATGGGAAACACTGTATTTATTCCTATTAAGTGAATTGTGTGCCTATTGAACATAAGTGGTTTTAATACAGACCTTCTTATTTTACAGCTTCACGTGAAGGACTTGAATAAGACTATTTGGTACATGCATCGTCATAAAAAATACCAAAAGGTAAACAAGCATATCAGAATCTGTGAGATTTAAAGAGCAGCTGGTGTGGGAGAGAGATTTGTCTTCATTTTGAGAGTGGTTTAAAGCATGGGGAAGCTGTTGCTACGCAATGAAATTTGCATTAGGATTTTGCACTTGGAAGGAGTGATCCTCTCCAAATGTTCTTTCCATTCTTAGTTTACTGTATATTTGCAGTCAGTGCAAGATGTAGGGTACTGCCTTTTGATAATGGTATGTATTCTGACCAACCATGGAGAACCAACATCCGTTACTACCACACTTTCATAATATATACCTGGCTTGTTCTTCCTGCACTTTGTTCACTTCAGACTGCACCGTTTCTACAGGAAGTTTGTATAAACCTCATGTTTTGCTCACAGTTACCAATATATTCTAAGAGACTATACCCCTTGTCAGAAAATTCTGTGCATTTGTTTTATCGCAAGTAGTTTTAAGCAGAAAAATTAATATTTGGAACATTTTAGTAGCTTGCCTTTTTAAAGCAACTTTGTGTTGCTGTCTGCTATGGCTGGTGGTACATATGTGGTCATTAGTTCTAGAAATACTACATTCAGTAGTGGCACATTGCTGGGCCTGAAAAGTGATTCTGTATTTAATTTGTGCTTTGTACATTAGCCAGTGGTCCCTGTGGATTCTGTAGAGATTAATGTCATCTTTTAATTGTGATGATGTTTTCCGTTTCCACAGAGCTCAGTTCCCAGAAATGAAAAATTAATCTATTTGCTTTTGTGTTTTATTTTGTGGCATTATGGATAGCTTTTGTTTCAGGGGTAGCAGTACAGGGCAACTAGCTAGAGCTCAAAATCACTGAAGGACTTTGCTCCATTTCCTCATGGAGTTTCTTAAGGTCTCACATTTATTTTCTAGATGGTGTTTTATATTGAAGCATGCGAGTCTGGATCTATGATGAATCACTTGGCTGATAATATCAACGGTGAGTAATCAGTTAACTTACTGGACTGTAATGTCACAGCTTGTCATAGGCAGGATGTAAATGCATACCGTCTCAAGAAGAGGTTCAGGGCACTTTTATGTATGGTTTTAGCAGGGAAAGAAAGTTATATTTTTATTAACAAAAGTAATATTTTCCTTTTGTGGGATGTTCCTTCTAAAGAATCAGTGGAGTTTTATGAAGACTAACAGGGCTTTCAGTTTCTTGCAAATGAGAAGTTGAAAGGTTCTTTTCAGGAACAAAGTGGTTGCAGTTAACTGGTAGCAGTTAGGTTCCGCTGACATTTCTCAGGCTCAGCACTGCTAACAGCAGGTGTGAAGTTCCTGCGGTCAGTTTCATTGAGTAGCA
Source organism: Phaenicophaeus curvirostris (assembly GCF_032191515.1). Classification (NCBI taxonomy): domain Eukaryota; kingdom Metazoa; phylum Chordata; class Aves; order Cuculiformes; family Cuculidae; genus Phaenicophaeus; species Phaenicophaeus curvirostris. The sequence continues at coordinate 52,258,192 of NC_091396.1, read as the reverse complement.
AAGGCACTTGACAGACTCATTGCCAGGCAATGCACAATAACCCAGGAAGTGGAACTCAAGTTTTTAAGGGTTTCTAAGCTCTTTGCTGCAGAACTGGGAGCTCAGCCTTGATTAGGACGAGGAATCATAATATTTTCAAACTCTTGTTCTATGGCAGGGAGGCTGAGTGCCCTGGCTTTCTTGTAGTTTTGAAGCTGTCATTCCAGGAAAGGCCAGTCTGTAGCTTTCTGTGGTTTCCTGCATCTTCAGCCCTGGGCTATCCTGTATGGAGCCCACCTAGACTTCTCAGAGCATTATCAAGGATTACACAAAGTTCATGCAAAATGTTTCATATTAAGGATTGTTTAAAGTAAATGAACCAGTGTTTTTCAAATTTTGTTCTGTAAGAAATTTCCAGAATTTCCAGTCTGAGGGCTCTCTGGTTTTACCACCAGCTCTGCCACAGGCTTACAGAGACAGAAAATTAACAATCTATCTATTACACCACAAAGCTGCTTTTGGCGGCCTTCAATATTGAGCTACAAAGCTTAACTTATTAAGCATTTTAAAGGGTGCCAAGAGCAGCACTTTATTGCACACACAAGATGTAAGACATTTGGGGGGCTTTTGAACCCAATTCTGAGTAGAAACAACAGTATAGCTATATAAAAGCATATCTGGCACTTCCATTTTGAAACTCGAACTTTTCTTCAGTTACACAAGTATGCTATGGTTGAATTTGGCAAAAAGTCAAAATAGCTTTCATCTTAGTAATACCTGTAAAGATGTGTTTATAGTATTTCTACTGTGTTAGAGGGGACTTACTGGGAACACTGGGCTTGGGGTAGATGTTGTAGAGGTTTGTTTTACTTTTCTTTAAGTGTACAGTGTTCTGCAAGAGAGGATATTACTTAGAAGGTGCCATTTCCTGGAAGAAAAGATGATTTATGTAATTTACTCCAAGTTTAGAAAAAACGTCCTCATTATTGTGATAAAGAAAAAGAACCTATAGTTGGTTGTCAGTGCACAGCATTGTCAGGCAGTTCTTCAAGTTCTTTTCCCAGAGAAGTGTATATTCCTCTTTAAACACTCCAGACCACGTATTTGGCAGCAAGGAAGGTAAAAGCACTGAGGCTGATTGAACAAAGTGATTTCCTTCCTGGTATTCCTTCCTTCTTTCCTTCCTGCTATTTAGAAGTAAATGATTGAAAGCCAAAATACTTAGGCAAATAGATTGCATGCAATGAAGTCCTAAGTCATGTTGGGGGGTAAAAAAAAATTACTTCCCATTTGTCTACAGTGGTAAAAAAAAATTACTTCCCATTTGTCTACAGTTTATGCAACTACTGCTGCCAATCCCAGAGAGTCATCTTATGCATGTTACTATGATGATGAAAGGCAGACTTATCTTGGGGACTGGTACAGTGTGAATTGGATGGAAGATTCAGATATGGTAAGTTACTGAGAGAAGGTTTCAGCATCAAAAATATCTAGACTTTTAAAAAATAGCTCTTCTACAGGATTTATGAAAATAATTGTTTTCATGTCAGACTGAAATCGACAAGTTGAGTTAGTGAAAGTATGTATCTATAGTACTATTCAGAACAATACGTAATCTTTATTCATTTGGGCAACTAAATCTATTTATGAAATTCACTTTCATAAACGTACTCTTCTTTTGCTGTTTGTAAGATTAGAAACTGTATAGCCTCTAGTTTAAAACTCACACAATCTTGATTTGCTAATCTAAGCCTACATCTCCAAATTTGTTAAACAAATTGGACAGTTTAGTGAGTTGTACCTCTGCTTCAGGGATCCTTAAGTACTGAACTTTGGCTAACCCATTCGTTAGCATAATGGAAAACAGTATTACTTAAACAAATCTTTTACATGCTAACCTTTTTGCCCATTTGTTGGGAGATTAGATCACTAAAAGCAATATGAGAATATGCTGTCAAATCTTCATTTCACTTTTTACTTTTATGCCTTTTGAAGGTTATATAGCTCTTGCCCTTTACTTGCTTTTACGTACTGTCAGCTAAGACTCTTTCCAGGTTTTCTTGCATTTTAGAATAGCTGAATTTAAGTATCTGTGATCACGTGGAGGTTTCTTATGCAGGAGGATCTAAGAAGAGAAACACTCCACAAGCAGTTTCAGCTTGTGAAGAAACGCACCAACACCAGCCATGTGATGCAGTATGGAAACAGAGTAAGTATTTGTGTGGACCTCCTAGTCAGATATATCTTAAAACTTTTTGTGCTCTATACTTTCATCACTTAAAAAAAAAAATCACTGCAAGGCTGATTAGAAAATCAAACTGCTCATCTCAGAAGACCAGTTAACATTTAAGAGACACTGGTCCTGATGCTAAAGGAAATACAGTCTTATATTAGGCTGTAATCCAAGGAGTCAGGATACAAGTTGTCCTCCAAGCTCTGTCAGTGGTTGAATGCTTCAGTCGAGTATAAAAGTATATTTGCCACTTCCAGGCATATAATGAATATTAATGAATTGTTAAGTACATCGATCCCTCAAATGGGAAGAGCTGAGAGGTGACATATCATTTGAAATAGTCCCATCGTTTAATGTGTCAATAGATGCACAAATTAAATATTTGTTAAAAGAAAAAATAAAAGAAGTTAGGTGACTTAGCCTGATGGTCTTTTTCCCCCACAGTGAGTTTTGGAAATAAAAGTTCCCTGCCTTTTGGTAGCCTTGACCTTATATTAAAATACCCAGCGTGCTTGCACACACACACTTATAACCCTATGATCTCCTTTATTTTATGTAACAAAGCAAATTTGAAGTTAGGCTTGCATGGCAAGCTGAAGATGGACTACATATTGCAGGTGATTGACAGTCTCCATTTGTTTACTTTCTAACCTTCAGAGCATTGCCTCCATGAAAGTGATGCAGTTTCAAGGCATGGGGAAGAAAGCTATTACCGTTTCTCTGCCACCTGTAGAAAACTATGACCTGACTCCAAGTCCTGACGTGCCTCTTGCAATCATGAAACGAAAGCTGATGGCTACCAATGACATTCATGAGGCTAAGAAGGTTGCTTCAAAGATTAAAGCATACCTGGAGGTAAACAAACCATAAAAATTCAAACTCCACATCAGGTCAGAGTGATCTGTTGCTTCCAGTTTTTGAAAATTGCAATGAAATTGCTCTTCGAACTGGTAAACTCTAATAGATGGTTTGCTCTTCCTTTAAAACTTGGGGCTCTAGTCCAGAAGGCACATGCAGTAATGGTTGTGAGCAAATGCAAAATTCAGTTTCACAGCTTTTGTTCCCAGGAAATTCCTCATCTGCATCCATAGGGATTCTTGTTGGGAGGTGTTACTTTTGTCTCAGACTCTCCTGGGCCTCTTTAGCCTGGAGAAGAGAGGACAAGAGAGGGGGACCTTGTCAAAAGTTAGAAATATCTAAGGGACAGGTGTCAAGAGGATGGGGACAGAACTCTTCTCAGTGTTGCCTAGCAACAGGACAAGTGGCAGTGGTCACAGTTGGGAACACAGGAAGTTCTGTCTGAACATGAAGAAAAAGAACTTTACTGGGAGGGTGACAGAGCAGTGGAACAGGCTGCCCAGAGAAGTTGTAGAGTCTCCTTCTCTGGAGATATTCAAAACCTGCATGGATGCATTCCTGTGCAACCTGCTGCAGGTGACCCTGCTTTAGCAGGGGAATTGGGCTGTATGATCTCCAGAGGTCCCTTCTAACCCTGACCGTTCTGGGGTTCTCAGTACAACTGAAGTCTCCCAAACATAATAGCTCTTTCAGAATGATAGCCATTATTGGTGTTGTCTTTCTTCTGGGATAACACTAGAAAGACAGCAAGTAATTTTGGGTGCAAGGATTACGACTTTCTGTATCCCTAGTTTTCATTTGTGTGTTAAGGGACAGGTCCAAAAGGCTATGCCAAAAATAAATGGCAACGCTGTCTTCCTCAAAGAGCCCAAGAGTTGAGGGAGGTTTAGATAAATTAGTTTAATTTGGAGTCTTCAAATTAGGTTTAGAAAAGGCATGTTTTAAATTCTTGTTGTTTTATGTGCAGGTGAAAGAATTTATCCAAGAATCCATGCGAAAGATTGTCACCTTAATAACAGGATCCAGAGAACAGACCAACCAAATTCTGTCAGACAGATTGACCATCAGCAATTACGACTGCTACGAGTCAGCAGTGAACCACTTCAAAGCTCGTTGCTTCAACTGGCACTTACCCATAGTAAGTAAGGCATTAGGCATAACCTGATACACATACCAGTAAAACAAGCACAGTGGTCAGAGGCAGGTCTGCAAAATCCTATTATTACAGAGCTAATCTTGAGGACAGTCTTACAGCTTAGTTTTGGAGGGTGTGAGTAATGTATTTGGAAGCAGGAAACCACTTCCACTATACCTGTAGATAAGCAAGAACATTACTGAAAACAAATTCAGAAATAATCCCTGACTTTTACTAGCTCAGTCTGTCCATCAGCTCCCTCCCCAGAAATCTTAGGTGTCATGTTGTGTTTCAGCTTGAAGCTTCTCTACTAGCAAAACAGAAACACTGTGAATTCACAATCCTCGTATATTCAGATTTCTGTATTGTGATTGTGTGTTGCGTAGTTCCTTGTAGTAGCTTAGCTGCCAGTTCCACAGTCTTGTGGAATTCCTGAGAGCCACATTTTAGTGTGAGGGTTTCATTACGGTCTGCTTTTCCTGGGATCCCAGTCGAAGAGAAAATCCTGTTCTTCTAAGCACTGTTTAGACAAGAGTAAGAGATGTCAGTTCCTATTTCAGAAAACCCAGTCCTGATGTCAGACAAGATAACCTAAGCAGGCAGTGGTGCGTGGTAGGATGAATCAACAGCAAATTGATTTTAGCAGAAAGCAATGGGATTATATGGCAGTTAGCCAAGATTTAGTGCTGTATAGAGATCAAAAGCGGGTGAACTTCCGTTTGAGCTTCTAATCAACCAGGCTATTAGAAGGCCACATCGCTCTATTAAACTCACAGTTCCTCTTCAGTGATTTTTTTGTTTGTCTTTTTTATAAATATTTTAAAATGAAATTGGTTAGATAGGTGCGCTTTGCCTAAGGGGGCAATGTGCAGCTACAACTGAATTTACCTCATGAAGTTCAAAGAGCAAAGTATGCAGAAGAAAGATCCATTTAACCTAGTACTAGAATGTCAAGCAAATAAATACATTAAATGTTAATAGCATTTCCAAATTACTTCCATGATTCAGTTTGGAGAAACAATACTTGTTCTTCATCATTGAAATTATTAACAATAATTGTTTATTTCAGTATGAGTATGCACTGAGACAGCTGTATGCCCTGGTCAACGTTTGTGAAGGAGGATACCCCATTGACAGGTAATGAGGTTTCTGGATACACTACAGCTACACCAGCAGAAGCTAACAGGCAGATGAAACCTTGTACTAGGAAGCTTCTCACTTGTTGTGCTCTGTTTACTATTTTATCTGACTCTAAAGTTACAAATGCTAAATTTAGAAAACACATCGCTATTAGTTTCCTGCCACTCATAATGATCCAGTTCCCCAGTCACCCTTTAATTTCTTGTTGATGACCCTCAGGGGAAATTATAGCCACTTCAGAGGATCCCACTACACTGCATAGCATACAATAGCATGAGTGGTGTGTTTTACAGGACAAGGGTGTTACCCTGTAACTCCTGTATGGTCTTACACGGAAGCTGTGTTGGGAACTACTGTATTTTCTCCCCTGCCCCCTCAGCTGCTGGCTCAGAACACCACAGCACTGCTGGGTTCTGGTGAGGAGGAGGAGTATGGTGCTAGGGCCTTCATCTGTGAGCGCATGGTGGGAAAGGAAGAAAATAATGGTTCGGGGTGACCCTTATGGTGGGTCAGCAGCAGGGATGAGGGAAGCATGCTGTTGGAATTCTGTCTTGGGAGTTTGTGGTAGAGGATGGGATCCTAGCTTGAGAGTCACATGAGAGGAAGAAAAGAGAGAGAGGAAAGCAGAGGGGTAGGGAATGGGAGGGTGGATTGACTGCTAGTTTATGCATTGTGCACATGCAGCCCAGATGATGAAGAACTGCTATTGTGACTTCTGGTAGCATCCTGCTGCAGTCAGTTTGGGAAACAGTTTGAGAGCAGAGCACCTGGAAGGTTTCTCATCATTATTGTTCTCTGTTGCAGAATACGCCTGGCCATGGATCAAGTGTGCCTTGGGCATTGATGGAAACAACAGTCCTGAATATAACCCTTACTACAAGTGATAAGTTTATGTAACTGTAATAATCCAGACATTTAAATGCATGCAACATGAAGAGTCAACGACTGTACTGGAACTGTGCTGGAAGCTGAGGCTCTTGACCATGAGAAACTCAGCACTTGCCAGTGCTCTCCCCTGCATCCCTGCCTGCCGACAGCCTGCTGGATTGATAGAGGCATTTTGGCAGACCACCTGGAGCTTTCAAAATGGGTGTTTTGTTTGAAAGCACAATGCTCTTAAGAATCTCTGGATGAACACTACAAGCCACCTATCAGTGATCCCTAAATCTATGCTAAATTTAAACATAGAGTCATTAATTCTAGAAACTTTTAAAATACTATTACTAAATATTAGCTTTTTAAAAAAAGTTAGTGAATTCCATTATAGTGACTACTTTGGAGGTTGGTTAAAGAGTGAAGAGACCAAAGCTTGTTCTTTTTAGTTTTAACTCCTTAACAGTTTAAAGAAATAAATTGTATTCAAGAACTATCAGATATGAACAGCACAGTTAAACTGTGAATGGTAAAAGTCTTTGTGGGTAGAAAGCACTGTTTCCCAAAGAAAACCACAAATATCTAATGCTGTAAATTTAGCACCAAAATGCTATAATTAAATGTATATGCACACAAACCTGTGGAAAGTTGTACGGTACAGGAATTGTCTGTGAATAAAAATAAAGTTGACAGTTTTATCAATTTACTGGGCAATACGTTGTTACATATCTTGTGTCTCAAAAATTAATGAGAGCTAATTAATGTTATGATGTTGCATTAAACTTTTATAGGACATATCATCTCTAAAAAAAAAACCCCAAATAAACACCAAAACAGCAACAGAAAATGTCAAAAGTCCAAAATCACATTTAAAGGCATCACTTGTCAGAGGTGACTCAATAAATGACAAGCAGGGGGGAAATTAGAGGTTATGAGGTGACTCAAAGTAGTTACAGATTGTCCATACTTCTCTACACTTGGAGAGAGGATATGGAAATACTTCAGGGTTCTTTCCAAAGTGTGTTAAAATGTGCAAAATTACATCCTCTCCATGGGAAAAAGGACAAACTTCGGCAACAACTGAACCAGCAGCTGCAGGATGGAGAGAGTTCTGCTTGAGGAGAGGGGCTTCGAGGGATGTGACTGAAACTACTTTTATATAAAGAAAACCCAGATAAAGCCAAGAGTATTAGCACTTTCAGCTGTGTGCTGAGTGAGAGAAATGTCAAAGTGTCAAGATGGATGGCAAAACGTCAAAGTATGAGGAATTGGGCTTTACTGAATTAAGAAATGAAAGTTTGCAGATTGGGAGTTACTGAAAGTCCAGATACATGCTGCTTTGGAGTTGGCTTCTTGTTTCTTTTCAGCTTTAAAGCTGGGTTTTTTTGTGAGTTGTTTTGGGTTTTTTTTAGCAGAAAAGTGCCCAAATGTGTTGCAGGTGGTGCGATGGCATGAGGAAGGGTTGGCCACATAGGAGAGCTTTCAGGCAGTCTGGCCGTTATTGCGAAAGACTCCTCAGTCACTTTGAAAGAACAGGAGAAATGACTCCTTCAAAGCCCTGTTTGAATATATACTTTAAATCTGCTAAATTTTACACAACTGTGCTTTTAGAGTAGTTCGCTGCCCTAGAAATCCAGCCTGTTTCTCAAGCACTTAGCATCATCAGTTCATAGTTATAACTATTTTCTTTGCCCTTTAGAAATACCTGTTTTCTTTTGAAGTGTTCAGAAGAGGCTTTCAGTCTTTTTGGTTTTCACATCTATAATGTGGAGCAGGGAATAAAAAAGCTGTCCGGATTGTTCACAGATAGCATCAGTTTGCAGCCAAGAGCCTCCAGTCATACTAAGTAAGCCTCAAAAGGTAACTATCAGATGAAAAGATAAGCTGCTAGCACACATTTTTATTTTCACACATTAGTGATAACCAGGTGGCCTTTAGGCCTCACTAGCCCTCCTGTAGACCCTTGTAGCCCTGAGGATGTAAAGCTGAAACCTGAAAGAATGGGATTGGTTTCCTCCTGCAAGAGTGATTTCTAGAGCTTCAGCATCCAAAATACTCCCCATGGCAATGTTACCCCTTCCCTCAGGGATGTGCTGAAATGAAAGAGAGGTGTAATGCATGCCCAAAATACTGACTGAGATACCGCAGGTTCTTACCTGTGCCCCACAAAAAGCCTTAATGTGCTATTGAATTTCCAGTTCATCTCTGGAGCCCCATTTCCATTGCAGTCACTCAGGGAAGAGTCTCACAGAAGAAAAAGCCAACAACCTTCACTTGCACTGATCAATACATTTGTTTTAAGGCCTTTAAATAATGTCACACAGGATTGGTGCCTGTATGGCAGGCTGCTTACTTTGCGATGGTAATGGAACCTGATGAGAAAATCGTTTTAGGATTGTGCAAGATCAGTCTTATGCCAGAGTATCTTGTGGTGTATTGGGCAAGTGCAGATACCCTCACTTTCTGCAGGAACAAAAATACTCAGGCTGCCATTCCTGGAATGCTGGAGTGCAGGAATGAATCCTGCAAAATATGGAAAACTCTTAAGGTTCCAAACAAATTATCATCACCAGGCAGAACAGAGCAAAGCTTGAGGCCGTGTTATTTACAAAATCTTTTCTTGAGCAGAATAGTTGTCTGTATCCATAACCCCTGGGAAGAGTGTTGTCTGCACCAGCCAGGTCTTCCTGTCCTCCTGCTTACTGCTAGGAACTGATTTCCAGGCCTTTTCCCAGCCATACTGAGCCAAATATACTGTGCGTTTCCACCCAGCATCCTGCTGCACACAGCAGTTCACCGTCTTTCCTTTGAGAAGACCTGGAGGGCAGGAGGCGTGATCATCATCCTTAGTGTGCTGACACTGCACGTTGGCTATTTCTGTGTAATGCAAATTCACATGGACACAGTTTTGTTTAGAATATGTGTAGCCACCCTCTCCTCTCTGCTAGCAATAAAGCAGAAGGCAGTTCACCTGGAGTTGGAGATAATGCACTTTTTTAGAGATTCCTAGGTAGTATTATTTTAGCTCTGTCCAAACCTCTTTGCATCTTCTCTCACCAAGATGACCTAAGGAAGTGCTGAGTAGCCATCTCCTTCTCAGGACAGGAGGCTGAAGGCCTTTTGTTCTCTCTGCCCTGTGAGAAAAAGGCATGGAGGAGCAGGAGAGGGGAAGGACCCTTAAGATGAGGTGCTGTCTGAGCAGCATTTCATGCTAAGAGCTCAGGCAACTCTGAATCGGAGGCCGTTTCCTTCCTAGGACACGGTACCCCAAAAGAGGCAGGAAACAACATCAATATGACAACTCTGTAATCCCATGCACCATGTCCAGAGCTGGCTAGTGGCAGCAACAACACCCAGCCAAGGAGGGATGTCAGTGGGACAGGCAGGGACTTAGCAGCAGCTGAATAGGAGGAAACCATTTTTCGCAGTGCAACGACTTGAAATGCTAGAACAGGCGGGCAGTGAGGCTGTGGGAGCTGCAGCCCTAGAGACCTGCAGCACAGGAAGGATGCCCTGAGCAACTTTGTCAGGCACCCCCTCTTGAGCAGGACTTGGATTGGTGACCTCCAGGGGTCCCTGCCAGCCTGAATCACTCCACAAGTCTGTGGAAAAAAGCCAGTCTTGTGCTGGGTTTCAAAGTACAGCTGGTGACGGATGGATGATGATGCCCCAAAAGCTCTTGAATTCAGCAGGAAAATTGCCTTTGATTGGAATGGCTTTTTACTTTTTCTTCCTAGGTTATACGTGACTTGACAGTGTAATTAGTGAATTATTGACAGATTTTACCACTGGGTACAAAGTGGCATTAAACCAGCTCTGCGCATGAAGGGGCCGCTTGGGCCTTTTGGTTTGTTTTTTTCTCTGCAGAAGTTGCTGGGTTCAGCAGGTCTCCCTCTTTCCTCTTTCTCACACTGGGATCATTTCCTTGTGAGTAAAGGAGTGATCATTGCACAATGTTTCTCTGCAACATTTGAAGAGGCTTTGGCTGGATTGCACAACCCTACTTGGTCAAAGTCTCCTGAAACACTCTAGTCTGCTGATGGCTCATGTGAGGGCCAGAGCGTGAGTCACAGCATGACCATCTTGACTAACCTGGGGTGGCCACAGGTCACCCGACTGAACTGCTTCCTCCTCGCCTGGGCTGCAGTAAGAGGAGACCCCATGGCAAACCAAACGGATAAAATCCAATGGAGCATTCCAAAATACCTATTTCATAGCTACATTTGACACTTCTTTTTTCTCACCACCTGAAATGTCAGCCCAAAGCAGCACAGGAACCTGGGTGTGAGGTTCCAGCTAGAGGGACATGCCGTCTCGATGCTGGGGACTCATGGTTTTGCCAGGGTCACCAAAACAACAGCACACTTGTTCAGACAGGATGTTTTTGCATGACTTGAGCACAGGCAAAGCCTGAGTTCCATTGCTGAGCGTGGAGAGGCGGCAGTGGTCTCTGTCCTGGGTTCTCAGGGATCCTGTCATTCAGGTCACCTCCCAGCTTGCGTTCCTTGACAAATGAGAGCTGTGTCTGGGCCCTAGGGGAACCAGGTCACCCCTGTAGCCCAGAGATGAAAGGTGTTGCTGGTGGTTCATATAATGTGACCAAACCAGCCAGGTGCCCCAAAGCCTCTGAGTAAGCCCCGCTCTGCACTGAGCCTCAGCCCAGGGATTTCCTTCCAGGCAGCTCACAGCCAGGCACAGTAACTCGCATTACTGTCAATAGTTTCTGAATTTGGGAGAGCCATGGCAACTTCTGCAAATAAAATCAGAGCTTTGCAGTTGGTTTTGCGCTATTTGAGAGCCTTTGTAAAAGCCCAAAGACATTAGGCTGGCACTGCTTGCATTTTAAAAAATGGGATCTGTGATGTGCTGGCCTGATTTGCTCACCAGGCTCTAGTAAATTTTATTCTAAGCCCTTTTGGACTGCAGTGATTTAGCACTGTCACAGTTTCCATGGGTTCCACTGACTAGCCCTATAATACATGGTTCCCCCTCACTCTGAAGTCCAGCTGCTAACTCAGATGTCCCAGGGCGCCATGAGGTGCTGCGACGCTTCACTTCATCGTGTCTGTTGCTTGACACTGGTCAGTACCAAGTTTGGTCACTCTCTGAAAATATCCAACAGAAGGTCAGTCCCAGTTTCCTTCCTTGTATATTTCTGCTTGAGCTTCATCCCCTTCACCACTGTCTACAACCACCTGAAAGGAGGTTGTAGAGAGGTGGGCGTTGGCCTCTTCACCCAAGTGACAGGTGGTAGGGTGAGAGAGAATGGCCTCAAGCTGTGCCAGGGGAGGTTCAGATTGGACATCAGGAAAAAATCCTTCATCAAAAGGGTTATCAGGCACTGGAACAGGGTGCCCAGGGAGGTGTTTGAGTCAACATCCCTGGAGATATTTAAAAGACAGGTGTATGATGCGCTTAGGAGTATGATTTAGCAATTGACAGATATGGTTGGGCTTGATGATCTCAAAGGTCTTTTCCAACCTAGTGATTCTATGATTCTATGATCAGTTTATTTTCAGCTCATTAACAGTGAATATTACAATATAAAGATAACCTGACCAGGCCAAGGACTTGGGCAGACATATACACCTTTGCTCTCTGGGCTTAAAATAACTTGCAGCAGCAATGGCTGCTGGTCAGAGCCACCACATTGCTAGGTCTGGCACTGTGAGTGGACCCTGTGCAGTGTGATACAGGTGATATGAGGCAAGGTGGGTACATGGCTCAGAGTCCTACCAAAGAGAGTGAGGAGGTTGATGGGAGGTGGGCCAGAGAGCTAGCCTAGGCCCTAGTTTGGGTAGTGAAGAGAGGTATCTATGTGGGATGTCTCCTTTGGGAAAGGTGGTGAAAAACAGAGGATCTGAAGAATGCATGTGTGGGGCAGGTTTCAGAAAAAAGGAAGGTTCCTAAGCCATGCTGCGCAGAAGTTGGATTGTCTTGCTGCCATTGCCCCAGGGGTGACAGTTAAGATCATCCTTGTTGTGGCTACGTGGAGCAGGTCAGCCCTCAGGACATACAGACATCAGTGATGATACCTAGGGTGAAAACAGGACAACTGGCCTCTCTGTGCTGTGTGTCAGGGATTTACCGGTAGTGATTCCACCAGAGGGGGAAACTGCCACGAGGTCAACCAGAATGCAGGGTTGAGGAGCTGGCCAGGGTGAGGACATCCTGCCTCACAGCTGGAGCACCCAAGCAACCCTGTATGCAGCCCCCGTGAGGGCCTGTCACCGAGCCATCAGCACGTGGCATCTAGGGCAGGGTGGCAGAAGGATGAGAGCTGACATCCTGCCTCACAGCCCACGGGATAGACACAGGGAAGCTGCTGTGGGGACAGCAAGGCTGGCAGCTCCCGGGACCAGGGGGCTCCATGGGGGCATGTCCTGTTGCTACAGCCCTGGGGATAGGAACAGGCTGAGGCCAGGCTGGGACATAGCTGTGGGGAGCTGGAGACCAGCCCTGCTGCAACATCACTGGGGCAGGGGCTGACAGCCCTGGGAAGCTGACATGGGATCCTGGGCCATGGGCCGCGTGAGGTAGCCTTTAGAAGGCACTGGAGGCAGCAATGCCTGTGAGTGCCCTCAGTGCAGCACCTCCTCTGCAAGACGTGTACTGGAAATCTGTGGCTCAGGTTTGATCACGGCATCCCGAGCGCCACCCTGGGAGCAGCCCAGGCTTCCAGCAGAAGCACACTGACCTGCAAGAGGATAACAGAGCACAAGAGAGGGGTTCAGCTCCAGCATCCTGCAGATGTGCTGCCCAGAAGTAAGCCAGAGGTGCTGACAGCTGCACATGACCAGAAAACAACATGAATGCAGAGTCAGCTTGGTGCTGGTGTCACACAAAGCAAGCTCTGCACATGATGTCCTTGAAACTAAGATTGTTGTTATTCGCTGTTCCCCATTCCTGGATGTTGTCCCTTCCTGACAGGACATGCACGCAGCCCAAGCTGCCAGATGCACTGCGCTGATTTGCTAGTGCAGATCTGGCCAGTGCACATCACAGCAGGGTCATGTAGGCATGGACATTTCAAGCCCCAGAGAATGAGAGTGACCAGCTGCACGTGATGCCAGTTTACATTTGGAGGTCCAGGAAAAGGGTAGAGATTTTGGGCAACTTGGCCTAATGTGTCCTAATTATTTTTTAATGTTAGCGGGAGGAAACAAAAGCAGCTTTGAGCAAAACCCAAAGTAAAACACCCTTTCTTTCTAATCAGAGCTTTTCTGGGCCTGATCACAAGTTTGCGCAGCTGCACTTGGAAGTTACTTGGCTGCTGCATGCAAGCAATCCAGTATTTTGTATTCACAGTGGGAATCTTGCCTGAATGAAGGCACCTAGAAGACATGGATTGCAATTAAGGCTCCTGCTTTCATTATCCAGTCCTGAAAAATTGTTTTCAAATCTCATGAAATGCATTTTTGCCTTAGTTCAATTTATTAGGTTGGAATTTAGGTTTGCAGGGAAATTTAAGTCTGCAATGACTAAATGACTGGAAGCACAGGTAGAAAGCAAAATTAATAAGTTCTGTCTGCAACAGCCTAAATTTATTAAAGTAATAACCTGGTGGGACTTATAGGTATGAAAATACTAGATAAAATGACAACTGGTTAGAAAATGACAGGAATTTAATTCTAGCTCTTTTTGACTTTCAAATTTTAATCTGGTTTGCTACAGTGGGCAAATTATTAAGTTCTTTACAAATTCTTATTTTAAAATAATTGCACCATATCACACATGGAAATAAATATACAATTTACCAGACAATATCATACAACCGATGTGATTAAAAATGCTATACATGTAAAACTGATGGTGAAGACTTCAAATCTTTAAGAAAAATACATTGATGAATATGCCTGCACTACCTGATTTCATTTACAAATAGATGGCAGAAAATGTATTCTTAGTGAATGTACAGGATCATCTTGCATGGTTTGTAATGACATGGATTTCAAAGGCAATGACATGCTGTAGATAGCAAGACATAAATGAAATTCTGCTACAAGTGGCAACCTGTGCCACTGAAAACATCAGACAAGATTCAGTTTAATCAAACTGGGTGAACAGATACTGTAGGGCTAAGTGCAAACTTACTTCCAGACAGTACTGAGGTGTGTGCAGATCTTTTACAAGCCTTGTGTATAGAGGTGGTCCATACCTGCCATAATTTATTACACAGTAAACGTCCATTTTTCTGCAAGATCTCTGAATTTTCTCCACTGTCCATTTACATTCTGAGACACCAGCTGGTTGCCAGCAGGAGGTTCTGAGGTTTGATACTTCAAGTTTTCCAGAGGAAGAATGTTCTCCTGAATGATTCTTTTATTTCTGCAAATGAACTCTGCTGAGAAATGCCCTGTATTCAGACAGCATCAACAATTAGCACATCTGCCCTGTGCCAAAGGCCATGCTCCAAAGTTCTTCTGAGGTCTGCAGATACCAGAAGATCTCATGAAATAAATTATCCAGCCCTTCCAGAATGACAGCAAACAAAACAGAGCAGCAGCATGGCCCTTAGGGAAAGTCTGACTCCTTGACAATTGGAACTGCTGGGGTTTTATGGTCTATTGGTTTATAAATAAAATGGAAATCTTTCTTGGTTTCACTTTTCAGCAGTGAGGCTTTGATATGGTGAGGAAGGGCATCCTTGTCCAGCTGCATCCACTGGTTGTCAACATAAACAAAGAGTCCATAGTCCTTGGGATGGGAGACTTCAAACTTTTCCGCACACTGCTTGCTTAGCTGCTCAGCTGTGGTGTCACTCCGGGAAGCAAGTGTCCTTGACTGAGCATTGATTTCCAGAAACGAGATAGAGATGAAATCCTGAAGAGAGATATGAGGGTAGCTCTTGCAGTTAACACTGTGACTTTGGACCAAAGGAGGCAGAATTCAGCCTCCAAAGCTCTAACTGCCTAGAAATCCTACAAACTCCCAAATATCCTCCAATCATCCTCCAGTGTCCTAGTTATTCTCTACTTTCTCCCCTCTGATGAACAAGCTCTGAATCAGCAAATACTTAAACTTATAAACCCTTAACTGAATAATTAGCCCTGTAAAGGTACATAAGTGAACACTTTTTTCTGATTCTGGTGAATACTCCTTGTGAGTTCCTTCTCCAGTCTCTCTACAGCTCCTGAAGAAATAGGATGCAGAGAAGTAACAGACCAGAATAAAAGCCCCAAACCTCAGAGATCTGGCATGGACACACACACAGAGAAAGAGGAAAGGGTTGGCAGTATGGTGACCATTGTAACTCTGCTGTCATCCAAACAGCACCTTAAGAGTGTGTCCTCCAAACTTCCTTCCATCAATATGGAAATCGAAGACGTTATACTGAGGGGGCTGATTTACTTGTATCCTGTTTCAGGCAATAACAACTACTAAGACAACTTTCCCCTTGCCAAACTCATGAGGAACAGAATCTAGAGAACCATTGGCATTAGTGGAACCTGCGTGTTTAATTTGTACCCGTGAAGTTTAAAAAATTGCCAGATTTTTTTGTCAGAAAACACTCAGATTCCACAGCAGTAGTAAGATTTGCCAAATATTTGGACTATGAATTTCCATACTGCCTTTATGGTGCATCATTGCAGACGAGTAAAGCAGCCAGAGAGGTGTGCAGGTTGTCTCCACCAGGACGGGCTCATATCTCTGATACTATCCCTCACTCACAGGAATGGAAAACAGCCCATAGGCTGCTGTATCCAGTGGTATTCTTCTGGGGAAATGTGGCTTTTGCTTGCCCAGCTGTTATGCTCCATGCTTGGCACTTGCCATGAGCTACTGCCAGAGAAGCACTGGAAGCTGGACAGGTGTTTGATGTGTCTCATCCACCATTCATATGTTCTGAGATCATCAGGAGCTGTTTTGACTACACTATGGGAACCTCATTCTTTCACAGGGCTATATGGACTATGTCTCCCACTTGGGAGACTTTCCCCTGGCTTTCCGCTCAGCATTCACAATTTTCAGTTTGCTTTGTGAAGGCTTTAGAGAACCCAAGGCATGGCCTTTGCTGCCTCCCTGTGGATGACAATTTGATCACAGGACATGGAGCTGGCAGGTCACCTCGATTGCCTGGACCTGCAGGCAGCCTCTCCACGGCACCCTCTTTCTGGGACGCTCTCCCACTGGTGCATGGGGATATCTTTGCTGGGCTATATGGCTAGCCAGCCCTTGTTGGGTATGCCCTGCTGCTGGACAGGAGAAGCCAGGCTCTGGAAACGCTTCTCTGACCAGACCTTAAGATGTCTCAAGTCCTCTTAACAGCTTTATGCGACATAGAAACCTCCCCTGTGTAGCCTGCTCACATATCCTCAACTTAGCCCAGGATTTCCCCAGACCCCAAGGACGTGAAGAAGGCTGCCTCCCTGCCTCCCTGCCGCAGCTGTCCATGTGTGAAGACTGCTAGCATGCCTCCTTCAAGAATGAACAACAAAATCACTCTGCAGTCATATTTAAAATGATAACATTATGAAAGTACTTCAAGATTTCAAAATGAGTTTTATAAGTAATACATATTTCAAATGAGGTGTGTTTTAGGATATGGAAATCTTGCACCATATGTACTTTTGCTTTTTAATAGTGAGTTGGGGTATTTTTGTTTTAAAATAATTATCATATTAAACAGTAGTAAGTATGGAAAGACCATGTTCATCTTCCAGATTTCTTTCCTAGAAAGTAATGCCAGCTACCTGCACTGATGAGCGGGAAGCTCGGGCCTTGTTCAGTGTCCTCCGTCTCTCCCAGCGATGAATGGAGTCCTGCACCTCCACACTCAGCTGTCGCGTGACTGTAATTTTGTCGTAGTTCTTGATGTGCTCCAGGGCCCCATAGGTGGTGGTTAAATAATAGGAGCCTGTGAAAGGAGAAGATCTTCTATGAACATCACACCTACACAGGCCATTCATTTCCACTTCCATCCTGCCTGCTAGTGCCCAGGCAGTGGCAGCTGTTTAACGCTTGCACTGTCTCTGCCTCACTGCAAGGAGTGCAGGGGTGCCTGGTGTTAACCCAAGAGAAAAGACACCTAATAGAATCATAGAATCATAGAACGACCAGGTTGGAAGAGACCCACCGGATCATTGAGTCCAACCATTCCTATCAAACACTAAACCATGCCCCTCAGCACCTCGTCCACCCGTCCCTTAAACACCTCCAGGGAAGGTGACTCAACCACCTCCCTGGGCAGCCTGTTCCAATGCCCAATGACCCTTTCTGTGAAGAATTTTTTCCTAATGTCCAGCCAAAATCTCCCCTGGTGGAGCTTGAGGCCATTCCCTCTTGTCCTGTCCCCTGTCACTTGGGAGAAGAGGCCAGCACCCTCCTCTCTACAACTTCCTTTCAGGTAGTTATAGAGAGCAATGAGGTCTCCCGTCAGCCTCCTCTTCTCCAAATGACAGTGTCCTCCACCCCTGTCTGCTTCACAGCAGTGTCACTGGCCAGTCTGCTGAGGCTGTAGATGCCTTAGGAGTAAACACAGACTGAAGGCAAAATACTATAGAAACTCCTTTCACAAACAAACCCAAACCATACTTAACATAACTCTACCCTCTTTCAGTTTAAACCATTGCCCCTTGTTCTGTCACTACATGTCTTGATAAAAAGCCTTTTTCTGTCTTTCAACCCCAATACTCTCAGCCTTTCTTGCAGAATAGGTGTTCCATTCCTCTGATTATTTTTGCGGTACCCCTCTGGACAGGTCCATGTGTTGCAGATGCTGAGGACTCCAGAGGTGGATGCAGTACTCCAGGGTGGGGTTTCATCAGTGGGGAGCAGAGGATTGGAATCACTTCCCTTGACCTACTAGCCACACTAATTTGGATTCAGCCCAGGATACAGTTGACAACATTTAGAGCCCAAGTCCCCTTTGGCTCAAGCATCACTGAGAGCGGTCTCAGATCTGTGAGGACCAGTCAACCTCTACTTCCTGCATCCCTGTCAACTAGACAGGGGGCCCAGATGTCTGGCTTAGAATAATTCCTGTACTGTTCAGAGTTGTGGGATAAATCTTGATAAAGCAGAGAAACAGGAGATAAAGCAGTAAAAGACCACACCAGTTCATTTCCCTCAGAACACCCTTGGCTGCTGTGGTGTTGACTGCAGCAGGCAATGAATAACAAACTGCAGCAGGCAGGGAAGCAGCTGGACCATGCTAAGAACAGGCTTCACCAACAAAGATGAACATAAGCCCTGATAAGAGGACAGAGTTTTACATGAGGAAGCTGCTGCTTTGGTTGCCGGGCAGCCCTCTGTCAGGGCACTGCTCCAGCGCCAGGTTAATTAACAGTGCTTCTTTTCCCAGCTGCCTCCTGGGCTCAGCTCTGCTGATGAGCCAGACGCTCAGGCCAGGGTCCTCTCTGAAGAGAAGGAAGAAGCCAGCCTGCAGAGCTGGCTGAGCAGAGGCAGCAGGATGGGGACTTGTCTGCTGGGCCTCCAGGCAAGAAGCCTTTGAGGGGCCAGGCTGGGCAGGGGCTGGCATTGCCCGTGCTGGCTGGAGCCCCCACACTGCCCCAAACCTGCTGCCCGGGCTCTGCACGACCCCTGGTCTTGCTCCCCTCTCCCTTCGTGCCAGGAAAACAAGAGAGAAACATAAATTGCTCATCAGCTCAGCAGAGCTACTTGGTTTTCATAAATTTCATAATGATCCACAGTGTCAATACAGGATGGGGGATGATGGGATTGAGAGCAGCCCTGCAGAGAAGGACTTGGGGATGCCGGTTGGTGAGAAGATCGACATGAGCTGGCAGTGTGCGCTCGCAGCCCAGGTGGCCAATCGCATCCTGGGCTGCATCAAAAGAAGTGAGGCCAGCAGGTCGAGGGAGGGGATTCTGCCCCTTTATTCCTCTCTTGCCAGACCTCACCTGGAGTACTGTGTCCAGTTCTGGAATTCTCAATGTAAGAAGGGCATGGAGATGTTGGAACGGGTCCAGAGGAGGCTACAAGGATGTTCCGAGGGCTGGAACACCTTCCCATATGAGGACAGGCTGAAAGAGTTGGGGTTGTTCAGCCTGGAGAAGAGAAGGCTCCGAGGAGACATTATAGTGACCTGCCAGTACCTGAAGGGGATACGAGAGAGCTGGAGAGGGACTGTTTACAAAGGCTTGTAGTGATAGGACAATGGGGAATGGGTATAAACTGGAGAGGGGCAGATTTAGACTAGACATAAGGAAGAATTTCTTCATGCTGAGGGTGGTGAGGCCCTGGCACAGGTTGCCCAGGGAAGCTGTGGCTGCCCCATCCCTGGAGGTGTTCAAGGCCAGGTTGGATGGGGCCTTGGGCAGCCTGGTCTGGTGGGAGGTGTCCCTACCCATGGCAGGGGGGTTGGAACTAGATGATCTTCAGGGTTGCTTCCAACCCAAACTGTTCTATGATTCTTTGAGTCTATGAGTCTACGATTGCAGTTGCCTCTAGGTGGCACTTCCACACCACCCAAACCCATTTGGGTTTTGCAGCCTGTCCTCGGTGACGGTGAGCTCCTGCTTGCCTGAGTGGTGGCTACAGCAGCATTTTATTTAAGAGCTGTATATTTAAAGCACCATTCAAGTTTGGTGTAGAAGAGGAGAGACCAAGCCATTGCCATTTGACTTGCTGCACTCAGATGGATCTGATGCAGAATGTCCAATAGCTACCTAGCTCTGCTCTCTTTTTCTTTACCGACTCCCACAAAGTGCTGTTGAGAACAGGCCAACAAACCTTCAAGTGCCTATTTCCCTCCTCTTCAATAGAGTCACTACCGTCTTTCATCTGCTATTCAACATTTCTGTCTGCCATTCAGTATTTCTCCTGCTGTGGCAGAGTCAGGTGCGCTCATGATGCAGCCCACTACTTGATGTATCCCTTCCTTCAGAATCCAGGGAGGAAGATCTCCCAGGCCCCCATGAGAGAAATTCATTATAACTTCTCTAAGAATTCATTTTTATTCCACTTTCCAGTATCTTTATTTCCACACAGTCATTCCCCATCATCTGTCCTTGCCTTTGCCCCCGTAATCAACATCACTGTTGTTATAAAATTAATTCAAAGTCAATTTCTAATTTGGACACCAGATTTAAATGATTTTGTATATTGACCTAGCATAACTTCAGTTTTCACACTTCTGCTTTCCTTTTTTTTTACCCCCTTTTATTCCTGTGTTGAATCAACTTTTGCCATTTAACTTTGAAAGACCTAACTCAAGATGACTTGCCTGTGCCCATTTTAGGCCTGTGCTTCATGATCTCAGAGCTATCTTTGCTGAGACGTTCTTTTTTTTTTTCCTGTTCCCCGTATCTGCAGTTACTCACAGGCTCCTTCTGAAGTGTTATTCAGCAAGTTTGATCTGGAACTCCCTTGAAAAGTTTTCCCCCATTGACTGGAGTACACATTTCACAGTTCTTGCAACTTTGACTTAAGAGAACTTCAAGCCAGCTTTCCTTTCGATAGCCCGAGCTTCTCAACCCAGCTGATTTCAGTAACCAGCCTGGCAGTGTGCCCTTCTGAAATAAAGAACCTGTGGGCAGCACAGTCACCAAAACTAGCTTACTTATGTCAGCAAAATGGCTGTGCTTAGGCTAACATTTTTTTCTGCTAATAATTCTTTCCAGCAAGAAAATTAGCCTGTGCAGAAACCCCTCACTTATATAATTGTGTTGCTACTACACTTTCTGTTAGTACTTACTTTTCCCAACCTCTGCACTGTGCTGGGATGACATGGTCTTACTTACAGACTTATACCTGCATTTGATATAAATAAAATTAGTCTGCTGTTTTTCATCCAGGATTCTTTTCTAGAACCTCAGTATTTATCAAAACAAAGCCACCTTACTGGTTTAGTGACTAATTGTTGAAAAAGTATTTGTGTTCCTAATTCAGAGCACGTAATCCTGTTGCTGTTAGTAGCTTTTTATTCCCAAGCTATACTTAAGAAACTAAAGACCCACAGTTCCATGGGGTATTATCTCTCTAATAGCAGAGATCTTTATTCACATCCAAGTCCAATATCCCTCTCTAACCCAATGTTCCTTTCTGTGCCTCACTATGGTACTCAGCCAGAGAACATTGTTAAAGGGGTCAGTCAAACTGAAGAGTAGAGTCATCGTGAGGATGACGTGTGGCCCCAGGCATACAACACAGTTGAAAAAATGTGCTCTTTTCTCATCGAGATGAATAAAAGTGTCCACACAATGGACTGCAGCAGTTTAATTTTAGGCAAAGACCTTTTAACTTTTCAGCCTTTCAACAAAGCAACACTAGATGTCTCTGTTTAGGTTACTAATCCAGCAACTCAGTTGTAGTTTATGGTGGGTCTCTGCCTTTCTAGCTGATATGTGAAGGGACTGCACAGCTAAAGCCAGTTAAAATGTTTGACAAGAATTTTAAAGCCTCAGATTTAAAAACTCTAGCCAAAGCTTATCTGAAAAACCCAGCCAGAGCTTTGCTGCCCCACTTTCACAAACACTGAAGAGAGGTAAATAATGATTTCCAAAGCGAAAAACCCAAGAGCAAACACTGTACTGTACCTTCCCCTAGCTGCAGAGCAGGGTCCATGAGCTCCATCATATATTCCACATTCAGAAGAACTTCAGTCAAGTTGCTGCGGGCCAACACATACATGAGTACGGGGAGGAAATCATCTGCACCATACAGCTTCCCTGAGAAAAGAGAAAAAACATGGTCCCAAAAACTCACCAGAGACTTATTCCCACACAACAATGACAGTTTCTTTCTCAGTATGTCCTTCATAGACTTTAGCTTACATTATCAGAAGAGTTAAAGCTCAAAACCACCAGCAAAGAAAAAAATGCTGAAAAAGAAAAAATTAGTTCAATTAAAGAGTAGGTAAACTTGCTTCAAGCCCCAAATACAAGCTTTAAAATTTTTAGTGAGATGCATTTCTGCTATTCTTTATTAAATGGAGAAAGAGAAACTTACTTATGGATGACAAGCAAGGGACAATCCTTGAAGAGTGCAAAGGCTGCTAGGTCAGCCCTCTGAATAAACATTTACATCGAGACTGCAATTTATGTTTTCTATTTCATAGAATCATAGAATCATAGAATAGTTAGCGTTGGAAGGGACCTTAAAGATCTGCTAGTTCCAACTCCCCTGCCATGGGCAGGGACATCCCACTAGATCAGATTACCCAAGGCCGCATAAAACCTGGCCTTGAACACTTCCAGGGATGGGACATCCACAACTTCCCTTGGCAACCTGTTCCAGTGTCTCACCACTCTCATGGTGAAGAAATTCTTCCTAATGTCTAGTCTAAATCTGCCCTTCTCCAGTATATACCCATTCCCACTTGTCCTATCACCACAAGCCTTTATGAATAGTCCCTCTCCAGCTTTCTTGTAGGCTACTTTCAGGTACTGGAACGTCACTCCTCAGAGCTTTCTCTTCTCCAGGCTGAACAACCCCTACTCTCTCGGCCTGTCCTCACAGGGAAGGTGTTCTAGCCCTTGGATCATCTTTGTAGCCCTCCTCTGGACCTGTTCAAACAGCTCCATATTCTTCTTACATTGAGGATTCCAGAACTGGACACAGCACTCCAGATGAGGTCTCACAAGAGAGGAATAGAGGGGCAGAATCACCTCCCTCGACCTGCTGGCCTCACTTCTTTTGATGCAGCCCAGGATGTGATTGGCCACCTGGGCTGTGAGCGCACACTGTCGGCTCCTGTCAAGCTTCTCATCGACCAGCACCTCCAAGTCCTTCTCTGCAGGGCTGTTCTCAATCCCATCATCCCCCATCCTGTACTGAAAATAGGGATTGCCCCGACCCAGATGTAGGACCTTGCACTTGGCCTTGCTGAACCTCATGAGGTTCTCACAGGCCCACTTCTCCAGCTGGTCCAGGTCTCTCTGGATGACATCCCATCCTTCTGATGTGGCAACTACACCACTCAGCTTGGTGTCATCTGCAAACTTGCTAAGGGTGCACTCAATCTCCTTGTCAATATCATCAATGAAGATATTAAACAGCACTGGTCCCTGTATGGACCCCCGAGGGACACAACTTATCACGGATCTCCACCTGGACTTTGAGCCATTGATCACTACTTTCTGAATACGACCCTCCAAACCAATTTCTTAACCACTGTACCACCCATCAAATCCATATCTCTCCAGTTTAGAGAAGAGGATGTTGCAGGGGACTGTGTCAAAAGCTTTACAGAAGCCTATATAGATCACATCTATCGGTTTACCCATGTCCACTGCTGTGGTTACCCCATCATAGAAAGCCACTAAGTTGGTCATACAGGATTTGCCCCTGGTGAAACCATGCTGGCTGCCCTTAATCACCTCCTTGTCCTCCATGTGTATAGCTTCTAGGAGAATCTGTTCCATGATCTTCCCAAGCATATAGGTGAGGCTAACAGGTTGGTAGTTCTCAGAGTCATATATTCTGCCCTTTTTTAAAATGGGCACAATGTTACCCTCCTTCCAGTCACCAGGGACTTCTCCTGATTGCCATGACTTTTCAAATACCATGGAGAGTGGCTTGGCAACTACATCTGCCAGTTCCCTCAGGACACTGGGACGCATCTCTTCAGGTCCCATAGACTTATAAATTTTCAGGTTCCTCAGCTGGTCACAAACCTGATCCTTCTCTACAGTGGGAGGGGTTTTACACCCCTGGTCACCATCTTGCTGTCCCATGACCCAGGAGTGGTGAGGAGAGCGGTTATCAGTGAAGATTGAGGCAAAAAGTTGTTGAATACCTCAGCCTTTTCCTTATCTGTTGATATGAGGTCACCATTCCCAACCATCAGTGGGGATGTGTTCTCTTTGACCTTCCTCTTTTGACTGACATACCTGTAGAAGCCCTTTAGTCTTTACTTCCCTTGCCAAGTTTAGTTCCAGCTGCGCCTTGGCCTTCCTGACTTCCTCCATACACAACCGGGCAGTGTCCCTATACATGTCCCAGGTTACCCGTCCCTGCTTGAGCTGCCTGTGCAGTTCCCTCTTCTTTAGTTTAACCAGCAGGTCTCAACTCAGCCACGCCCTTCCCTGCCTGATTTTCTTCACACAGGGACTGAGTGCTCTTGCGCTGTATGGAAAGCATCCTTGAACATTTTCCAGCTCTGTTCTGCTCCCTTGTCTTGGAGGACCTCATCTCAGAGGATCCTACTGAGTAATTCCTTGAAGAGCTGGAAGTCTGCTTTCCTGAAATTTAGTGTCCTGATTGTACTCCTCATCTGTCCCATATCCCTCTGGACCTTGAACTCCACCAGTGCATGGTCACTGCAGCCCAGGCTGCCTCCGATCCTACTATCACTGATGAGTTTGCTTGTATTGGTAACCATAAAGTCCAGTATTGCACCTCCTTGGGTGGGGGTCTTTATCAGCTGGACTAAGAGGTTATCTTCAATGCACGCCAGGAGTCTCCTGGATTGCCTACAACTTGCCATGCTACTTTTCCAGTATATGTCAGGGTGGTTGGAGTCCCCAAGTAGGATGAGAGCTTGCGAGTGTGAAGCCTTATGTAGCTGGAGGAAGAAGACTTCATCAGTTGGTTCTCCTTGATCGGGTGGCATGTAGTATACACCAACCACAAGGTTCCCGTTGGTTCCTGTCTTTAGTTCTGACCCACAAGCTCTCAATCTGTTTGTGGCTACTCTTCAATGACAGCTCTTCACATTCTATCCCTTTCCTGACATAGAAAGCAACAACTCCACCCCTCCTTCCTGGTCTGTCCCTTCTGAACAGCCTGTAGTCGTCAAGAGCCACACTCCAGTCATGGGATTTGTCCCACCACATTTCCTTGATGGCAACTAGATCATAGCTTTCTAGTAACACGGTAGCTTCCAGCTCCTCCTGCTTTTTACCCAAGCTTCATGCGTTTGTGTAAAAGCACTTCAGCTGGGCTACCAGTTGCATTACCTGCTCAGTGGACCCTTCATTACTTACAAGGTGTTTTAGAGAAGTGTCCTCTTTTACACCTGACCCCTGACACCCGTCTTTCCACCGCTTGTTACAGGCTACCTGGATCTTCTTCCCCTCTCCCTTCATATCTAGTCTAAAGCCCTATCTACAAGCCCTGCAAGATCCTGGGCAGAGACCTTCCTCCCTCTCTGAGAAAGGTGGCTCACATTGGAAGCCTGTAGTCCTGATGCCATGTAGGCCATCCCATTATCAAAAACCCAAAGTTATTGTGGTGACACCAGCCACTGAGCCGTGTATTAATTGACTGGATCCATCTGAGCTGTGCTATGTCACCACCTGTAACTGGAAGAGGGAAGAAAAAAAAACACCTGGGCCCCAGATTTCCTCAGTATCTGTCCCAAGGTCCTAAAATCTCTTTTAATCCCTCTTGGGCTTCTTACTGCTGCTTCATCCCCTCCTACATGGAGCAGTAGTAATGGGTAATAGCATATAGATCTCACCAGGCTGGGAAGTTTCCTGGCCACTTCCCTTACCCGGGTTCCTGGGAGGCAGCAGACCTCCCTGTAAGTGGGGTCTGCTCAACATATCAGACCCTCTGTCCCCTTCAATAGTGAGTATCCTACAACAATGACTCTTCTATCGGTCCTTGTGACAGTCATGGCAATGTAGTGGTTATGCCATTTTGCTCTCTTACGCTGCTCTGATGTGGGTGCGTCTTCCCCCTTGTTTTCCTCTAGTCCATCCTCCACATCAAGAGCCTAAATGTTGTGGAGTGACACCTGAGGTGGTGTGGGCAAGGAGGGGGTTGATTTTTTCGTCCCGTGGGTGGACACGCTTCCACTCACTACCTCCTTTTGAGCCCTCGCCTACTACCTTAGGAGGTGGGGAAGATGCCAGATCCTGTGTCTGTGTCTTCCCTTGTGCTTTGGAGCTGAAGGTGTGATCCCACCAGTCTATCTCTAGCTCACTCTCCCTGATGCTCCGTAGCCTCTCTCCTTCCTCTTATTTATTTACTTATTATTACCCTATTTATTCTCTTAGGTTTGCTCTATATTTGGGACTGAAGAGCAGAAAATGGAATTTGAGACTGTGGTTTTTAGGACTGAGAACTTCTGTGTTTATGTTCCTTCAGAAGGCAAAACATTGCAGTATATGTTCTTAATTAAAAAAGACTCTGAAGAGCTAGGATCTAAGAGGAAGCATCTTTCCAGGCATGGTGTCTACCTAAAAATAAAAAAAAAAACTGTTTAGATTGGACTTAGATCAATGTTTCGGACTTGGTGAGCAGCAGATGCTACAAGAACAAATCCTCATGGGCTCAAGATTTCCTATGCTTAAAATATTTGTATCAGCAAAGCAAATGAAGTGATCTTATATGTAATCTGTGAAAGCTCTTCGGGAGCACATATGTTAACAGTCATCATAAATAATTACTATTTAAAATAGAATCCAAACTGAAGCTTCAGCACATTAATATCTATGAACACAAAGATAACTTTGCTTATTGGAAAGATGCTTTCTCTTTCTCCCAACATGTCATAAACTCACCATGGACAACCTGTAATAACATGTTGCTTAACAGGCCTATGTTCCCAACATTCAGCATTGGGAATTCCTCTTAGGAATTGGGAATTCCTCTTAACCTAAGCCCAGACTGCTTTCATTCTTAATGTTCTCACTCAGACTGTGGGCAGTTTTCCCCATCTGGGCACTTGAATGTGTTGGTTTCATGGGGGTGAGTACCTGAGAACTGTTTGCCTCATCTCAAAGAATCAAAGCTATCCTTGATGTAGCTTTGTTGAAATTATGCCCTAGCCATTTTTGGCCTACAGTCCACATGCCCTTCCATGGTAGGGCATTAGTTACTATTTCTCAAATGTTCCCACTGACTTATTTCAAATCCTTGCCATGAGTCAGCTTTCCTTTTTTGTCATCCATAGCTGACACAGCTTCTCCACTGGCAAAGAAAGGTACTCTTCTGAAGATTCAAATAAACATGAGCTTAGGCCCTGATCAAAAAAAAAAAGAAAAAAAGTGTGGCTTTAAAATAAACTCAGTAATACAGTAATATATCTAGTGAACAGAGAGTTGATCCAGTTAAAACAAAGTGTTGGAGGATTAGAGTCTGTCAGGACTGTAATTCAGTCTATTTCTAATAGAGCCCACACATGCTACAACATAGACAATTTATTTAATGAAAGCTGGATTAACGCTTTCAATTCTGTTTGCTTTATTATGGCTGTCTTTAGTTAAATTACACAGCCTTAGGTCTCCTACCAAACTACAGAAGGACTGCATTGCTTCATTAACATCTGGATGGACATTTTACTTATCTGTTGTTGCCTTGGTTTATGTCTCTGTGAAAGCTTCAGCTCTGTGAAGGGTCCAGTTATACATATACTGTTATATATATTACCTTAATGCAAGCAGCTTAGTATTACATTCATTTAATATTTCCTAGCAAATAAAGATGACATGAGTGAGATATGGAAAGGTAGTAGAAGAACAGAGAAAAGCACAGAAAGAAGCCCTATTCTCCTTTTGACCTGAGTAAATCAGATGCTAATAGAGCTGTTTCTGTATAAAATAATTGCAAGGGAAGATAAAATACCAAAGAGTTTGCTTAGGCTCATTTTTTCCCTTCCCTTTAAAAAGTTTTTCTTTATGATGTAGCAGTTACTGACCAATGGAATGGACTGGGTGCTTCTGCTTTCCTGAAGGCCAAGTATTTCAAGGGCAACACCAGTAGTAGAATTTTCTTTTCCCTATCACTTCTTTTTCATGACCAATCCATGTTGTGTCTGCTAGGGCATCCAAGAAAGTTGCTACTTCACAATATGAACTCCTATCCACTGGAAAAATAAATGTTGTGGGGTTTTCAATCAAATGTCACCAAAAGAAATCACCAATCAGCCAGTGGACTGACCAACCAACGCAAAGTGGAAACAGCAACTTGGAACTAAACAATTGTATGTTCCCAGCCATTAACTTCTAGTGTCAACTGAAATGAAAGTTAGAGAACGCTTTTCAAGAACTCCTACAGAATGTCTCTGTTTCCTTTTTATTGACTGAGGAGTGGTTCTATGTACAAGCAGGCATCAAGTCAATTATTTTTCATTGCCGTCTATCTGATTTCTATAAGCTGATTTAGCTGCTTTGCCCAGCAACCCTTGTTATAAACCCTTCTGAACTTTAAGATTTCACAAATAAATTACTGGACTCCAAACTATTTATATGGCTTAAATATGAAGGTCTGATATACATTTTCTTTTTGATTAACAAACTCAGGGTAGGGATGTCTGACAGCAATAATGGAAAGAGTACTTTCATTCTCTGTATACTGTATACTCGTAACCTACATGAATTACTAGACATCATCTTAATCTACTTGTAGGAATATGAAGCCTGATTCTCAAATACCCTGATACTGCAGACAAAGCTGAAGTCAGCAGGAGCTGGAGGTGTCACCAAGAGAAAAGCAGAGCCAGTCATCAAGAATCTACCTCCAACTTCATGCATTGCCACAAACTTTCTGTATTTCCTGGGTCAGATCAGGCATGATATACTGTGCCTATTCCTTGTAGGCATTGCAACAGCTTCTCTCCACTGACTGCACATGAAGCCCAGACTGGGTGCCCAAGATGGCAGGACTTTTAGCCTCCCCTTTTTCTCCTGGCCTTGGATGTCACAACAGGCACAGGGACTCCCTTAGACATGTACAGCTGGTATACACCAAGTTTGGCCCTGACACGCCTTGTATCTCAGTCCATCCATGACGACAATAGGTGCTGTCAGCAATTCAAATACGACCAGAAGCAGGAGGCACAAAGACATAGGAAACAATGCTTGTGAATCAAGACACTTGAAAGGTTGGTGCTACTCAGCATCCTACAACCCATATCCTCCCTGCACCATGAAAGGCACCAGGATATCAACCGACGTCCATCCAGGACTGCAGCAGGGATGTTCTCTGCAGGCTACTGGCTCCTCAGCTCCACTTTGAATCAGGACCAGAGCCAAACTCCCAGACCTATATGCCTAGCTCCATCTGTGGTTTCTCACAGAGGGGTATTATGTTTGCAACTGACAGAGGTAAATCTAGCTCTGACCCTTCCAGTGGTCTCAGTGACATGAGGACTGAGCTTGCTTGTTCAAGGTGGTGGTGTCCTACTCCAAATATTACTTGCCTCCTTTATTTCCTCCTCTTCCCTGCAGGATCAGGAAACATTTATTTCATAAACATCTATAAGAAGCTTAAAATAAGCCTTCTCTTCTGCCAGAAACTCATCCTATTACATTTGTAGGAAAGCGCATACAACGTCAGCTCCTGGCTGGGATGCAGCGCTTGAATAGAAAGGTTATTAATTAAATACATGATTTATAGCAACTGGAATTCTGCCCAAGCCTCCATAAAGAAATTACAGCCTATTTTAACACATTCATGTCTTTCTTTTCTCTTCATGTATATTCTAACAACCAGCTGACAGTCAGGATACTCTGCACTATTCTCTAATATTTTACAAACAGTAGCATGATGTACAGCAAAAGCTCTTCAGGAAACATGAATTTTAGCCTCAGTGTATAGCTGGGAAACATGAGGTACATAAAGGTTAACTGAGATTTATTCACAATCATAAGAAAAGATTGTGACCAGCCTTCCACTCACTAGCATTTTGCTGTCTCTTATCTGTCCCATACTTCATCAGCAAGGTTTGATTTATGGTATAGTTGAATTAAGAGAGTTAATGCATGCAGGCAGAATGATCAATTTCAAAAACATAAGTTTTACAGATCAGAGGAATTCATTGCCCCTGAAAAATCTGAACTGAGTCTTTAATTCAAATGCAGAAATTGTGGTAGCCAGAAAAAAAGATAATCTCTAGTCCATCAGTGTTCATCAATAGTAACTTAAATACAAATATTCTCTTCACAAAGATAAAACAGTAAAAGTATTGTGTATAGCTTTATTTTCCTTCTTAGAAGCAAGATGTGATAATGAGCAGTGTGGTGGGATTGCTCTGACTTAGTTTTAGCAGCTTCTAGCATCCGTTCTGCATTGGCTGCTGAAGTATTTGAATCATAGAATCATAGAATCATAGAATCATAGAATCACCAGGTTGGAAGAGACCCACCGGATCATTGAGTCCAACCATTCCCACCAATCTCTAAACCATGCCCCTCAGTACCTCATCCACCTGCACCTTGCACACCTCCAGGGAAGGCCAGTTTCCTTCTCAGCCATCCAAGCAAAGACACAATGTTTCATGTCCGTGCCTTTGTCAACTGTAGATCCATATAGGAGTGCATCAAGGCAACTAATATTTGGCTCTTTAGTTCCATAGGGGATGACAAACTTACTTGATTCTAAAAACTAGGGAAGAGAAATAATACAGTGGAATGCATGTCCCATCTATCCTCTTTTTCCAAAAGCAGACTATATATTAGCTATGCAAAATTATGCGATAGAAATTAATTCAGATGTTTTCAGGCCAGTCCCCTGGCCAGACCAAAAGCAGAGATTCTAATTCCACTCCTACCAAACAAGAGGCTTTTGACATTTTGTCTTAGTAAAGGTATTTCTGAAAGATTAATAATAAGCATTTTTTCCTACATAAAATTACAGTGCTTCTATATAAATCAGCTCTGTGACCAACTCTCCCTGTGGGTATTGGGGCATGCCTTCCAAATGTAGGAGCAATCAGAGAGCTGGGACCTTACAACTTCCCATGAGTTCTGTCTCTTACTTTTTCTAGTGCATGGAGTAAAAAATGCCAGCCAGTTTGTGGGGAGTGGGACAGATTTCCAAACTATTTTTTTTCTTTTCTTTTTTTTTTTTTTTTTTTAGTGCATATTATTCTTAGTGACTAGCCCTTAGTGTTTTTAGCAGGCAGGTTACATATTTCTAGATTGTAGGTTACATTCTTGGAGTCATATGCTACCGTTATTTGCTGCCAAAAAAGCTCAGAAAGATGCTGGAAAAGCTCATTAAGACACTAGATTGCAATCATAATTTTCCCTTTGGGACGGGATTTTTTTGGGACAGTAAGCGAAGGATTCACTTACTAATACCACTGCCTACACTGTACATGGGAACATCTGAACTAGTACCCCTAAACTCCTTTTACAGCCAGTGATGAACTAATCAGTATAATTACTGGAGGTTGTCATGAGTCACCTCACCTTAAAACAGACACCTACATCTAGCTAGATGAATCAACTGAACTCCATCGACTAAGCCCCCATTGTCTATAACGAGAAGCTAGACATGATACTCATTTGTGGCCACCTACAGCTAGATGTAGCGGTAAATGACTCCAACTTATTTCTGTATCTTGTAGTTGTACTCAGAGGTCTGTTTGGAGAAAGGTGTATTGGCAAAGGCTGTGAACTTGCCCTCCTGATTCATTGTGATGAATCAGATCCACAAGTTCATTGCCTTTAACTTGAGGGAGAAAAGTTAGTTTAAACCAGCTGAGGCTCTAACTAATTTGTTTCATAGTCTAAATATCAGGGGTTCAACAACATGCAATTTCTCAGGCAGATTTTGTCAGGTAGCATGCATTGGAATTAAATTAGAGAACTCCTGTTTCTTAAACAGGCCTAATATACATGGAGCCAGTCCAGGAGGCTGTCTTCAAAGTTTCATGACTTTCAGCACTGCAAAGATGGGCATACACAGGCACAAATATTCCTGAGTAAGCCTATCCCTAGTTTTAAAGAAAACTTGGTACCTATTGGGACACCTTGGCCAAACCTACACTGCTATAAAAGGGTCTCAAAATGTTAAAAAAACTTGTGTGTTCATATGGTTCTATAAGAAAAGTATGCTTGATTTGATGATATTTGCACTTTGCTTTGAAATATGAAACATATTCTCAGCTCAGCTCATCCCTATGGTCAGCCTAAAGTGAATGAAGTCCTGGCCTGAGCTGCCAAATTGCAAATTAAACCAGAAAACATAAGTAGTGATAATGTTACCAAGCACGTAACTTTTCTGGCAGTGGTAGACAGATTTTGGAACAGGAGCAGAGGGAATGATTAATTTTGTGTTCTACCTGCTCTGATCTTGGAAGAGGAAGGAACTTGCTAATTCAGCAGTAAGTAAAAGGAGCTAAAAGAAGAACAGACTATTTCACAGGAAGCTGAGTGTGGCTTCTGCTCTTCCTGTGTGCAGAGCACTGCATGGCCCCAGGGCTGGCTGAAAGCAAAAGGGGCCCTGGGCTGAGGGCAGAGAGCAGGAGGAGAATTCCTACCAGCTGAAATCTGTTTTGAGCAGCCAGCATCATGCTCTTCTGTACTCTACCAGCTGGGAATTCTGTGTCAGGAAAATATTTCAGTTTTCTGAATGTTTCTCTTTGCCAGGTAGAAAATCAAAGTGATTTGAAGTCAGTTCATTCTCTTGAAGAAGTTTCACATATTTCACTTCTAAGTGGGTCTCCAGACCATTTCTGCTCAATTTCTTTCTCAATCCACTATCTTTTGGGAATTAGACTGTAGCATCCTCATCCTCTTAATCTCTTTTTCTGGTCTGAATTAATTGGGGTACACTTACTTAATGTCAGGCCAGTTTCCTTCTGACTAGACCCTGATATGAATCACTGATTTTATATACTGGAGAGGGAATGGGATGCACAGGGGTGAAATCAGCTTCTGACCTCACCCTGCTTGCAATAATACTCAGCATGAGAAAACAGCTGAGCTGGCCAAAATGAAGTACTTAGGTTAGCATAGCAAACTACAATGAAATTTTCTGATGTCACAAATGCGAGTAATTTAAAACAAGTAGGGTTTTTTGAATTATTCCCCTGCCTCCTAATTCCTGTTACATAAAATGACACAACGACATTTTCTGCAGCAAAGAAATTCCAGCCCTGAGCTACCTGAGGTGTGAAAGACACGTAATGTACCACCAGCATGGGAAGCAGATCATGCCTTCTCTGTGGGTTTTAATGAGGCCTGCAAGTCTTTGATCTATACCAAATCTACTTTCAAACTTACACAACTGTTTTAACAAAGTTACAGCAAATTCCCCTGCATGTTTCCAAATCTTCTCATAATACTTGAAGACAGTCAGAAGTCCTGTCCTCCCTGCAGCTTAGGCCCTGCCCTGAGATGGCTTCTCGCTCTGCTGTTGATGTGTCTAGGTTGGCCACTGAATGTTGCTGCAGACTGTCCAAGGGGTGGCTCTGAGGTGAGACCCAGAAGGGACACAACAATTCTTGTATGAGTGCTCCAAGGCTTTTGTCAGTACAAAATAATACAGAACAGCTAAGAGCACCTTTGGAGACTGTGAGTTTTTGAACAACTACAGGTTGTTGCAAGGTAATATCTGGTTTCTCCTTGAATTTATGTGTGGCTGGACACCAGCTCACCAGCATATGAAGAAAGCTGTTAAACTGGCAAAGCAGAATACTGGAGGAAGGGGCTTCCTGGGCTATCTGCAAAAATGCATCCTGTCTACAGACTACGGACTTACCATGTGCATTTAGTGGTTGGCCTGAGGCCCACGTTATATTTATACTCAGAGCACATACTTCCTCACAGTGAAGGAGCACAGTAGTGGCTTTTGGAATTTACTGAAGCATCAGGAATTAGTAACAAATGATACTAGCATTCTGCATGTCCTCTTCAATTTAGGAAAAACTTTGTAAAGGCCGAATCAAGAGTTTTCCCAAAGACCCATTCCTGGTATTTACCATTAAACTATGAGCTGGCACAGCGCTTTGAGGATCTATGAAGAGCTGTGTGAAGACACGCAAAAAGGACATTACCCTTAGAACACACACTTATAGACATTTGTATTTTGGAGTTACGAAGCTTGAGGTTAAACAGGTAACATCTTATACTGGTTATTAGTGCAGAGAAATTCACAGTCACTAACCAGCCCATTTTGAACACAGTCCATGGACAGCTGATACTAAACACATCAACCATCACTGTTACCTTCAATTTGAGTAGTACCACATCATAAACCTGTATCATAAACCTTGTTTCTTTGATACATGGAGAAGGACCAGGGAGGAATACCATTTCAGTAGGATTGCTATACCTGGGTTTCCCTGAGTCATGGAGTCATAGATGAGTTTGCAGGACTTCAGCAAGATGGCAATCTTCTTTTCTGGGGAATAGGCCTTGTGCATGGTTGTGAACTTGTGAAGGATCTTTTCCAGCACAACGGTTTCCGGCACGCTGGTCGTGACACCTAGGTCGGTGGTAGTTGTGTTTTGTATCACAAGTTGGTTCTCTTTTAGCTGCTGTAAAGATCCGTCTTTGTTGTGGATTTCTTTTAAGTAAGAATTAATGGCTTCTTTTAACGGTTTCAGAACACATTTGTATAAAGCTGTCTCAGCAATCGCTTCTGCATAGAGAAGGAAGAACACAGAATTCCGTGATAAATAATCAACACAGTAGTACAAGTACAAGTAAAACTCCTAAGAAGGCATCTAGTTTGTTATTCACATACTGCTGCATAGCTGTGAGCAGGGAACAGAAATTACATTCCAGAAAGCAGATGTTTCATTATCAGCACCCTCCAGAAGTCCTGGGTAGGCTTGAGATGAACATCAATGTGCAGTCTCTGCCACTGGATCTGTAGGAGAGCTCCTGCTACCAGCAGCCCCTGCTGGCTTTGCCTGACTCCTAGCTGACCAGCATGGCACCAGCAGGCAAGAGGAAAACCAACCCTAGTAAAAGATGAGGAATCTCACCTAACTGTACCTCTTTTCACAGCTCTGTCCTTACAGATGCCCAGGTGGGATTAACCTCCTGTCTCTTCTGACATCTCCCTCTGACCTGTTTGAGATATTCACTTTGGGATGATATTATTTGAATCTTCAAATCTGCAGCAAAGAATGAAAAGTGAACTTTCTCTGCAGTGAATGAAAAGGGCTGGTAGCCACTGGCTCAGAGGCAGACAGCAACGTCTGGTCAGAAATTTCTCACCCTTACTGCGCAAGTGACTGGAACTTACTGATACTTCAGTCACCTCTTATGCCACCCGTGTATGAGGAAGTAGTCTGTGTGGGTTGGACTTTTGCCTAATATTTAGCAGAAGACAAAAAGAAGTGTGAGAAACTGTGAGAAAGTCTGCTGTCTGACTCCTAGACACCAGAGGCAGAGCTAGAGGGTCTGCAAAGGATGCTCTTGTCACCTCTGCAATGAGGCAAAAAGGTCACTGGCAACAGAGTTCATCTGTTCAGTCCCGAGGAACGGAACAGAGAGCAGTAACATTTATGTACACAAAATGCAACTATTTTAAAGAATCCGGAGGATCAGTCCACCCGAAACAGGACAAATTGAAATGGTAATCTTCCATGGTGGGAATTCCCATTCTCCACAGGAGAAGACAGTCCTCCCTAGGCTAACTGGGTCATAATACCTGGTTAAGGAACTGCCAGTGAATAGAGCTGGATCTAACCAGGCACATCAGTGGGAAGGTGGGGGGATCCTTGCGCACGCACAGCTCTACCAAACAGAACAAGGACACTCCTTTCTGCCTCCTCTCTGCCTTCCCTAACCAAGATTCAAGACAAAATTCTCTGTGCTAACACCCCCTCTGCCTTGAAGAAAGGGATTATTGGGACAGAAATTGCAGGTGTTGCATAAGAAGTGAAATTGTATCTTCCCTGTCCTAGCCCTGGCAAGGGGCTGGCAGCAGGTCTGTTCTGCTGTGGAGACTGCAGGATCATATAAAACCTTTGCTGGGTGAGAGAGAATGCAGTAGAACCTGCTGAGGCTGATGACTGAGTGCCTTTAGGTCCTGGCTTAACGCTTAGTGGGTCCCACCTAATAATGGATCTACAGGATCCCCTTGGAATCTCTGCTTACTTCTGTGGCTGGCCATGTTCTGTGTTGGGCGTCTTCCAGCTCTCAGCTTGCTTTAAGGCAACTTGGGGATCTCATAAATAGCTCTGTGTCAGTTCTCAGGTCCTCAAGAAACAGTTTTAAGTCAAAAGAGTATGTATGTGCATGCATGCATGCCTTTTCTATATGTATAGATTTGACTAAGATAAAAAAATATATCCCACGGCTTTTTGTATATTCCCTCATGAATATATATTAAACAAGCCAGTCAATTTCTTAACAAGGAGGAAAGTAGCACATTACTCCCTCACAGAATACTGAATGAGAAGCAACAAAACAGCCAAAAATATTATTTTTCCTCCCCAAAGGCAAATTATTTTTGTGGCAAAAAGAGAGGTGAATGCTGCATTTTTGAGCCAGCAGTGGTCTTGCAGCCCACAGCTCTTGCATGCCTCTGAGCCCTGAGGAGCACAGAGTTAGATCAAGTGATTCCTCCAACCTGCCACCCAAAATCCTTATAGTCTTGTCCCTCCTTGTGAGACAGTGACTGATCCCTGATCTGGCTGATCCCTGATTTATAATGGGATTTCCCCCCTCATTGGCCTCCCATTTTTTAGAGCTGCTCCTCCAAGCGCTAGTAACCACAGAGTAGACTTCAATTTGCACCCCTCAGCTTTTAGGAGATAGTTTATAATTCTGTAAAGGAGAACCTGTGTCTGCATAATTCAGTCTCCCTCCTTATCTTCTCGAATTCTGCCCAAGGATGACTAAAGCACCATCACCTACCTAACTGTTCGTCCGTGTAGGAGGCTGGGTCTATCAGAGATTTGAGCTCGGTGCTCTGCACTAAGTAACTCTTCAGCTGCGTCATCATCATCCGGATTTCTTGTAGCATCTCTGTGCTGGAGCTCTGCTTTGCCATCATCTCTAAACTGTACACTCTGTAGTCCTGTACCAGGTTGCCAAAGTATGAATCCTTGTCCTGTGCCAGCTCCACTATCTTCTTCTGCAGTTTCCTGTCACTAGACAAAAAGACTGTGAAGACATTGGACAGGCTCACAAAGGACAGCCTGTTCTTGGCCTTCACCAAGATAACAGAGTGTGTTTTTTTACCAGACGAACTACTCAGCATCTCCATGTCCTCTTCTGCGCTGCTGGTGGAGTAGGAGTCTGGCTCAGATGCTGATGCCTGAGCCATGGTGCTGCCTCCTGGGCCCTCCAGGGAGGAGTGTGAACCTTTCAGTTCAGCTGAGCCGATGGATTTGTGGCCATGTCCCAGATCAGTCTTGGTGTGTTCACAAGCAGAACCAATTGCCACTGTAGCTGAGCTGCTGTTGCACAAAGCCTGTGCCATAGCCATCTCTGCCATTGTTCTTTGCTTCGACTGGCAGGAGCTGGGAGTCTTTGGTACCTGGGAAAGCCTCTTCCTTCTTGGTGGTGGGATAGGAGGTGACTTTCTTTTCTCAAAGACATTGCTTTGTATCTCAGGCATGTCCTCCTTCTTCTCTGCAGGTTCGGGCTTTGTTTCCTGAAACTGTGATACAGCCCTTTGGGGAACCTCTCCAGGCATTTCTACAGCCTTTTTGCACAGCGACCTTTTATCTCTGCTCTCTGTACTTCTGTCTTGTTTTTTTTCCGTCTGTTCCCCTTTCAGCGTTTCACAACTTGCAGACTTATCCACACAGCTCTCCTCTGAGGTCCTTTCGCACAGTCGCCTCCGTGGGGGGACGGAGGGCTGGGAGCCCTTCTTGGGGCTCACTGCTAAAGGCTCACTGATTGAATAACTTTGCTTCCCTTCTTCGTCTTTATTGGCACCACCCTCAATTTTCATTTCCTCGATGCTCTTTCCTAGTGGCTGAAGATGCAGCTCATTGTCTTCACAGAAAGTCATGGGATCCTGCAGGAGCTTCAGAGAAGGTTTCTGAACCAGAGCGTGAGAAGGTGGAGGTGGAGGGGGGCGGCGGGGAGACCTCTTTTCAGCGAGCATGGTGGCTGTGGGGAGATCGGTGCTCACAGCTTGGCTTTTAGGAGGAGGTACATGTGGAGGAAAGGGATTACTGCACTCTTCTATAAAAATAGGATTCACGAACCACAGCCTGTCATTTCCTATTGACAGCTCAATTTCACATGAGCAGTGGTTTGTGCTACTTGCAAAACACTGGGTAGATCTTAAACTGTCTGCCTGGGCAGTGCTGAAAGCAGAATCTTTTGCAGGGTGGGCTAACTCCTCTCCTCTTCTGTGGTTTAAGGAGGAGTCCCAGAATTCTGTCCAAGAAAAAAAGAAAGAAAGAAAGAAAGAATGAAAAAAAAGCTCTGAGAGAATTTTACCATTAATGGTATGTAGAAGCCCTACTTTTTTAAAAAAGAAATAGTACACAAGGCTTCACACCTCTCAAAAAAAGTGTGAAGAAAGAGTTGCATGTTTTATGTGCATAAGATGCTTCAAACTCAGAGGCCAGCTCAGAAGCTTCACCAGAAACCTCTTTCTTGCCAGTTTTCACTCATCTAGTGAAAACTGCTAATGCTGTGCAGCTACACAGTGTGAACAGGAAGGTACAAGGAACGTACATGTACAATTGTGGGGGAGAAAAAAAAAAAGAAAGAAAAAAGGCTTGTTCAGAGATCACTGCCCTCCAAATACAAACAGCTGAGGACACCTGAGGTGAGGGTGTGGAGACCCCAGGTGAGTGCTGTCTCCCTCTTGCTGACCATGGGAAGGTTCAGGGCTGAGATACAGTCTGGATCCAACATGCACCAGGAACACAAGAGACATCAGATGAAGATGACTCCACTAAGCGGCAAGATCATGTGGCAGAGTATGTTCCACACAGAGGTCTGATCCTGCTTTGCTGTACAACCAATCTGGAAATGTGATTTTAAACACCTTCCACAGATTAAAATTACTGTTAACATCTATAGCTCTGGATGACCACTGTCCATAGCCATGACCACTCTGTTTTGCATCTTGCCTTGAGACTGTCTGCCTGCAGGTGTAAGGCAGGGAAGATTGTGCAAAAGACTGTGTACACAGGAATGCTGTGTACTGAAGGACTAAAGAATAATGAAGTATTCCAGAGCCATCCCCTGTGACTGCAAAAAGGAAGATAGTTTTTCAGATGCAAGTAGTAATTTCTATATATCAAAAACCTCTTATTAGAATTTATTTTGAGTAACTTGTTTAAAAAAATACAAAGGAAACCAAAATTCCATAGTGTTTATTCATCTTTTGAATAGATGCAGTATCATATTTAAACTTTTTCCTTTTCCCTAGAGGAGAGTTCTCAAACCTGCTTGCTTTACCAGTCTGATTGCTTTCAACCACTCAGATGCTAATCCAAGAAAGCATCAGGAAAAAGAGGCTCCTGCAAACCCTGTGTGTTCTGATCAAGGGAAAGGTTATAAACCTCTGAGGGTATTTACTGTGTGCATAGATGTCCACAGGTTTAGGTAAAAGGAGAAGATGAGAAGTCCTGGAAACAGAGGGATGCAGATAATGGAATAACTCTTTCAGCATGCTTGGTCCCGGGGCACGTAGCTGACACTGACGGCACACTCCTCTGCGTGGATTTCAGGGGCTGCCACACGGCTCCTGCACCCTGACCTGTGCTTGGTATCAAGCTTGTCTTGCTGCAAAAACATCACGTCAGGCCCAAGAGGGGATAGATGGAGTTGCACAAGTGTGCAATGACACTCAGCCTTGAGCATGCGGTACAGCTCTCAGGTTGGTGCCTTCAGCTCTGCCTTGCCAGTTCTCCCGTCAGCTGCACCAGTGTAGCCCCCAGCCCATCACAGGGAAAGGGACACAGGTCTGAGCTGGCCAGAGCTATGGGCAGGGTCTACCTGTGCGTCTTTCTAAAAGTCATCATCCAGGAAAAGCTCAAAGGGACTTCCAGTTGGGAAGGTCATAGCTGAGCTTAAAGCAGAGTAAAGAAACTCTTCAACTAAAGGCAACAGAGAACTCAGGGCTGAAACACATTCAGATAAAATCTCTCTCTTGCCCACTGCATCCCCAAAGACAGGCCACTTCTTCCCGTTTTGCTCCTTGGTGCAGCTGTCACTTTTGATGGCTTCCTGCTTGCAGCCAGCTCCACGCTGCTGCTAGAAAAACCATCTCCTTTCTGCTGTCACCATTACCTGCCCTCTGCAGGACTCTGGCTTTCCCCCTCAGTGCCCTGAGCCCACTGCTTGCTCTGCCTCCCTCTGCCAGCATTACAGTACCTGAGGCCACAGCCAGCAGCCCCAGGGATAGGGACTGTCCCCTTCCCTCCAGCAGATGCAAGTGCTCCAGGCTCTCCACAGGGCAGGGTGAGCAGGTTGACTCCTCACTGTCCCTCTGTCCCTTTAACCAAGCATTTCTATAACATAGCCACAGAGCAAGCCATGCCCAGGCGAACTAAGACTGTCCATTCCATTCTGCATAAAATTGCTGATTTAGTCTTTCACAGCCCAAGCTAGTGCCCAGGGCTAATTTGACTTCATAAGCACGTCACCATGTTTTTTCAAGGAGGCTAAGGTTAGAACAGCTTTATTTTCCAATTTCCTACCATAAGAGGAGGGAGAAGAAAGGAGCTGAAATGAGAAGTGTTGCCAGCAACACTCTTGGCAACAGAATTCAGGAATAGACATGCAGATGGAACAGCACATAATAGCGTCAAACTGACAATCCCTTCATGTCTGAGACAGCTGAGGGGAAGATCTTTAAATGTTCCAACTCTACTGGGTATCAGCAAATGCAGGACAGTGGAAGCTGCTTGTTGAAGTCAGAATACAATGCTTTGGAGTCTCCTAGGCTAAGGAAATGGTGAGTAAGCGAACCTACAAAAGGGAAGGTGGTTGTTTTTCTCAGTAGTGGTCAGCACAAGACACTATAATGAAAATGTAATGCTTTGCTCAGACTGTGAAGGACCAGATGAGGTGATCCTACCAAGCGTTACACAGCTTCTTCAGAGGGGGTGTTTCCCAGCCCTGACACACTGTCTCATACATTACAGGAAAGGCAATTTCATTGTCTCCCATTGCCTTCCTGGCTCTTCCCTTAGCTTACACTCTGGAAAGGGATAATTAATTAGTTCTTTGAGACTTTGGCACATCCGTGATAGTATGTGCTCTTTGCGCAGTGCAATCATGCTAATTTTGCGGCTAAGATGCCTTCTATACCAGATGACAGGGTGAGAGAGCCTGCAGTGCATCCTCTGACAATATACATATCAGCAAGATACTTTGCAGAACTATCCAGCTTGTAGGTAGGCATCTTACTTCTACCCCCTTAAAAACATATCACTTCGAAATAAACAACAAAAAAAGCAACATACAGGAATTTCAAACAATGTTAGTTTTCCTTCAGGAGTACCACATCGGGCAGCACTTATTGTTTGTGTACCCATTTGTACCCATGACATTTTGTTCCAGGAAGCAGCAAATAGCATTACTCATGCAATGTTTGACTTTACTGAGGCAGCATGGCACTTCAAAAAGCGAGGATCATTTCCTATTTAGACGTTAGAACACCTTCTGTTGTGAGAAACTTTCCTGGCATACAGTGCACTGTGACAAGCAAACCTCTAAGCATCACCACTTTTATGAGAAAAATCCCACCATTTTTACACCACCATTGTGAGAAGGCTCCAAGGACGCCTTCTAATACCT
This sequence comes from Phaenicophaeus curvirostris, assembly GCF_032191515.1. Taxonomy (NCBI): domain Eukaryota; kingdom Metazoa; phylum Chordata; class Aves; order Cuculiformes; family Cuculidae; genus Phaenicophaeus; species Phaenicophaeus curvirostris. The sequence goes on along the minus strand of NC_091396.1, from coordinate 52,216,659 downwards.
GAAGGGGGCCTACAAGAAAGCTGGGGAGGGACTGTTTACAAAGACAAGTAATGATAGGACTAGGAGCAATGGGTATAAACTGGAGAGGGGCAGACTTAGACTAGACATGAAGAATTTCTTCATGCTGAGGGTGATGAGGTGCTGGCACAGGTTGCCCAGGGAAGCTGTGGCTGTCCCATTCCTGGGGGTGTTCAAGGTCAGGTTGGATGGGGCCTTGCGCAGCCTGGGCTGGTGGGAGGTGTCCCTGCCCATGGTAGGGGGGTTGGAACTGGATGAGCTTTAAGGTCCCTTCCAACCCAAACTATTCTATGATTTTATGATTCTATGATTGTACAGAAGAGGAGAAGACCACAACCAACATTGCTTTCATGCTTATGCTTTTGTTAATCTTTCTTTTGGAGAAGTTGCTGGAGACTGTTGTCTGAGTCAGGATGTCCTCTGCCAGCTCATTAAACTGAAGGATGGAGAATCACAACGCACTTCTTATATTTCAATCCAAATGTTTGTACCTAGCTATGATAAAATTAATAATAAGTTTGCAATTTGCTATCTCAAGCTGCAAAGTACCTTTCTTTAAGCAATATGTGCTGGTGGGACACCCATACTCAAGAATGCTTTGACAAATTGGAACATATTCTAAATAGAGGATGTTGAAAGTGTTGGAGGCAAATCTGATGGTCAAATTCAACGATGCTGCCTGAACTGAAAGTAGTGGGGTTTGCCAATGCCTTCTGGGAGGTATAATGCAGAAGATCCAAAAATAGATCTCCAAAGCCCCAGGATGCTCAAGTAAGTATCACGAAGTGAGCTAACTTTTCAGCTTTCACCATTGTCTGGCTGTTTTCAGCGGCTAAGGAAAAACTGCAAAGTAGCATGAGAGTGGCTAAGTGTAATAGCTGTCCCAAATGCAGTGTGTCAAAAGAGAAGAAATAAGAAGGATACTTCCTTTAGTTAACAGAACTGCATATCCCAGCTCTACAACTTTATACATTTGATCTAAACTTTGCTCATTTGGTGCGATGACTAAAAATAACATTCCTTTTTGTATCTGACTTGTGTGGGGTGACAGAACGTTCTGGGGCACTACACATTTCTCCATCAATTAGAAATCCTGCAAGAGGAAGCAGAAATATCATAATTCAAAAATATCACACTTCCATCAGTATTGTCCCCACACGTTAGAGGGGTAAATTGAAAAGGTGTTTTCCTCTTTTCATATACCTCTGATGCCAGGTAGTTCCAATGTATGTAAGCTATCCTGAGAGCCTGTGCTGTGCTTCAGCTGTTGAAAGCCCCAGTTTATACAGTGAGACTGTAGGTTCCATGCCCTGCACAGAAGTCCAAGCTGAAGTTTATGCCCAAAGGGGCAAGTAGCCTTTTTTTCAGTGTGCTTCTATAAACATGAAATCATAAACATCCTCCCTTTTGCATTCAGTCCTCCTCAGCTGTTCTGAAGACAATAGCTCATCTATCTTCCCGTTGTACTACGTCTGCATGAGGCATCATGGTTCTCACAACTCTGGCTGCTTTGAAGGACTTACCTATGCCCAGACTAGAGATAATTTCAAGATCTTGAGAGCTACTTGCTTCTAATATTGCTTGTGGCAGCTTTAGGGTGAAGGGCAGCAAATCCCTGTAAAAAGAAACACAGTGAAAAAACAACAAAAGAATAAACCCCAGAAATACAAGGAACTCTGGACTTTACTGTTGGCTTTAGTGACTGAATTGGCTCACAATTTCAGCCCTATTATGTGAAGTCCTGGGTGTTGTTAAAGGAAGATCTCATGGCCACTAAAGCACCATGGGCATTATGCTGGCCTCAGATACTCTAATTTCACAAGTGATCACCAGCTCCTGTGGCGATGCTTCATGCTGTGCCGCTGGCTAAAACACTGTGCCTTGGCTTTCTCCTCTGAAAACAGAAACGATTCTCACCTCAGGGGAGGCCACAAGGGTGGAAGTACCTTTCCATAGAAAGTGAGGAGTTGCAAATTATAATTATTATAATCAGAAAAGCCATTTTTTTTCATGTGGAGGGGATTTGCAGTCCTTTTTCTTCCTGTTTAATCCTCTCTCCCCACCCTACTTCCTCTGCTAAAAGTCACTGTGAGGCACGGGGACTTGGCAAGACACAATGGGTTTAGGGAAGGAAGACCCCTCCTGGGGGAGGGCAGCTGCTGGGTGAAGTGACAGACAATGACAAAGTGCTGCCTGACACTAAGAAAACACATATATCTCTCTACTTTCCAGTCTCAGACTTCTGGCGTCTTGGTTTCTGGAAGGCTGCTGTATTTTTACTGGAAAAAAAAAGATACAGTTTCTCAGAAGATGTTAGTTAAGTTTTCACTGAAACATACCCTAAGACTCAAATAATGTAATGTTGCTCTTGGGCTTTGGCAAATTGTGCAGGTTTGCCTCCTTACACAATGACAATTTACTAAACCTATTCCTACCTCGATTCCCATTGTAACAAGGACTAGAAAAGCCAGTAATAATACTCCCTGAAAGGTCTCTAGGAATGGTGCAAGGTTGTTTTACACATTACAGATTTAACAAAATGTTCTGCAAGCTGCAGAATATTATTTTAGAAATAGCTTCCCATGTCAGTAGGTCTTTGCTACACAAACACACACCCTCAAAATGTACGTGACTGCAGACCTGGGGAGGACTGATTTGTTGACAGAGGAATGCAGAGGTGCTATTTTTGGTCTTATTGACAGACAGATGTTTTACTGATGTATTATGTACTCCACAGGTTCTCTGTTCACCACTGGGCACTCTTTTGTCGTATTGTTTGACATACATAAATTGATGTGATCCCAAGGTTATTTTTTCTCATGGCAAATATCAGGTTTAAAAGAGGAAGAGGGCGTCCATGGACCTTCTGCTTTCTTTGTTTGTTATTGTTATATGTATGAGTAATTATCTTCTTTTTTTTTTTATTTTTTCTTGGAAAAAGAATAAAATCAGGAAACATAAATTAAAAAAATCCAGGTTTGCTCATGGTGCAGCAGCTTGCAGACAAGCCACCAAGTCACCTGTTACCTACAGGTGTTATTTTTGTGATCTAAGGTAATGTAGTCAGGCCAAACTTTCTTTTGAGAAGAGCCTGTCAGCCCTGATAAGCTGTTCCCAGCCGTTTACAGATGATTATTTACTACTGTCTTGAGAACAGGCCTCTCCACTCAACATCACAGAGAGCTCCTAGAAGCTGCCAACTAATGGTAGGTCAGTGCTTAAGCAGCCTTTTTATTACCTGCTTCTCTCAGAAAACTATTCCCTTTTTACCTTGTCTTTTCACAGTCCACTGAGAAATCATGTGAAGCATCTGAATGTGTATTTGACAGTCAGAAGTAACATCTGTATCAGGACCTAACGGAAAAGCTTTTCTTTCTCGAGTCATGATCCTTTCTGAAGGAAAGCAGAAGTGAGCAGATATTCCCTCCCACCAGCCATTAGAGTAGAAACACTGGTAGGACAAATCTTTATATGGGGTCAGAGATTAATTTATGCTCAGTCTACAGGTTGTACATGCATCTAGATGGTTAAATGTCTTTTCATTGATGGGAGTGAGACAGAGCTTGGTCCCTTGCATGTGTTGGGGCGTGGTGGTATTTCTTCTCACTCTGCTGGCCATATGCACCACTCCATTGCTGCTCTGCATAACCTTTTTGATGCACTTGAAGAAACACCTTCTCTCCCTTATTTGGGCTGTTTATCTGAGCCCATGGAACACAGCCTTTGTAGAGAGAAGAATTTCCGTTGCATAAAGGCAGTCATCCACTGTACCAAGGCAGCCCCTTTGGCCTACCTGAAACTCCTAAAATTGGGAAAGAATCTCCCATAATTGGGAAAGAATCTCCCTTATCATTTGAAGAAAGGGACTGATAACTGATCACCTCCATCAGGGACACTGGGGAAAGAATATCCATTGTTGCAACACAGCAATTCAGAGCACTTGGGCACTCCTCTAGTGTTCCTGGGGTCCTGTGTGCCTGGGAAGAGATCTCGTCCTTGCCTGAGAAAGAGCTTGACCATCAGTCACACCACCACAAACATCTCATACTCGGATTGTGGTGCAGGTGATATGGTTTGATGTAATTAGTGGAAAGCTCACTAGTATGTCATCTTCCAAGTGCAGCCAAAGTGAACATTAAAACACCAAAAGGAATATTCAAGTATCTATTGAAAGTCGAGTATCTCAAGACCCTATAAATATGCAATTATATAGAAGGCCCTTTGAGCTCTTCTGAATCACAGCAGGCTGGGACCAGTAACCCCTCCCTGAGTTAGGACCTCCATTATGTGTAGTGTGGGATCTCATTTGCTAACATAGCAAATGAAAAGGCCTTAGGCAAGGTCATCCTTCCTTGAGATCTGACCATCACCTGTTGGGCATGCTGGTACATAGAATGTGAGCATCTCACCCATCTCAAAGAAACTGCAGTTTCCTCTAAGTCCAACCATCACCTGTTGGGAATGCTGGTGCATTACATGTGAGCATTCTCACCAACTTTGGAAGGGAAATTTTCAGGCTAATCTCTCTGTCATGACTCATACTTCTCTTATACTTAAATATTGATATATCTTTGCATGCATACATATCTTTATATCTCTGTGGTTGCATATCTACTTATTACGTTGGGTACTAGATAGCAGTGGATATTTTCAAATCTGATTAAATCAGTGATTAACTTCATTATAATACATGCATTTAAAAATATTTTAATTACTTTTTTAGTCAACTGATAATTAAATGTTAATAGGAATTTTGCCATCTTACCCTAATAAGTTCTAAATTGCTGATAAGCCAAAGTTTTGCAAATTCTTATCTGCGACAGCAGGTAGGAGTCCTGGCCCAGCAGCGTTGATCTCAGCTGGCTGCAGAAGCAGCCCTAAAATGAGTGTGAATATAACTGGCTGGGTAAGCTGCAGCATGCTGTATCATACCATAGATAGACCATTCCTACTATGTGACCTAAGTCACTAGCACGACTGCCTTGTAAACATATCCTGCTTTTCCCTCTTAAATGGAAATAACTACTTCAAGAGTCATCTACGTTTATATAGAGGAGGTCAAAAGTTTACATCCAACTCAAAACAGGGCCTGCTGCTACAGGAATGGGGTAAGTGGGTTGTGGAGGTATAACTGTGCTTGGCATACACACACAGATTAGAGGAGGCTGCAGACGCACAGGTTTAATTACACAGAGGGACTCATCTGCTGCCGATCAAGCCTTGCTTTAATGAAAATGAACTTACAGGTCTTTCCCATCTCTGTACCCACTACTCTAGGTCTTTCTGTGCTATGCAGACAACTAAGGTCTGTCCTTTATTGCATTATTTTATTTTTAAATTTTGGCTAAAGAAAGACTTGTTTCAAGACTACTGTCCCTGACAAATTCCTTGTAAGTGACTAAGTTCTGTGAGACTCCTGCAGGCAACAGGCTGTTAACAGGTTTGCTAAGTCACTACCAGGGGTGTGTGGATGCTTAAAGCTGTTTTTTAATAAGAGGTATTTAATCCCTCCCCTGCTAGCCCTGGTCCTGTGCAGCCCTACGGACCTTCCTCAGACAAAGCTTCCAGTTTTAGGGAGAGCTGTGGTTATGGTGTGCCTGGCTAGAAACTGGGTGATCTGGCCCCATCATAGACGTTAGCATCTGAAATATCTCCTGATCCGGCAGATTAGAGGAAACCAGTGGAAGCAGCTGGAGTTGTGCTTTAACTGTATACTGAGGAAAAGCAGTCTAGAGGGGAGAGTGAAGTGGCCCCCCAATGAGAGCGATGAATTCAACTCACCTGCTGACACAGTAGAAGGCAACCAATTTGAAGATGTCCTCAAATACAAGGACAGATCCTTCCAGGTACAGAACTCATGAAAAACAAACGAAAAAAAAAACAGTCAGCAACTGTTTTCTCTGAGCTGTATGGTAAAAAAACTCATGGATTTGACTCGTGCATCTTGTATTTTGTGATTGTCCAGTATTTGCATAGACTAGTACAAAGAAGCATAAAGAAGTGGCTTATGATGATCAAATGCAATAGGATTTGTCAGGGAAACACCAGAGAAGAAACGGCTCAGCCTGACTTTCTGAGTAGTTAGCTCAAGATATCAGAGTGTTGTGACAGTAATAGAAATACCATGAAGAAAAAACCCAGGTCACAGCCTAAGGTTTCATTACAAGCCCATCTGTCTCTATGGACGTGCATATCCACAATACCTATGCGGCTGACCTTGTGACTCTCCCTGTTGGAATCTGGTTTGGTCTGGATAGACAAAGCATTTTGCAGAAAAAAACAACAACAAAAAAAGAAATTATTACTATGTGTGTGGGCTCTGACCTGGGTCACACAAGCAATGTGAGCACAGCCTATTTGTATCTCCTCTGTCTTCTCCCTCCTATTGTGTTATACAGCAGTAGCACTTTCCTTTAAGTGGCAAAATACAATCTACTCCACATTGCACAGTTCTTCAAGATGACCTCCTTTGTAACAGCCTGCTATGGCATTGTGTGGCCCAAATCTCACACGTTATTATAGAGCTTTTGGCTGCTGAGCTAGAAAAAATTCACTGGCTGGTGGAGAAAATTTCACATTGATCGATGACTCAAGGCAGAGACAAAGAGATGGATCTGCAGGAGAGAATTGTCTGTCTGCTTCAGCTTTATAGTTTCACAAATTGTCTCTGTCCATATGTACACAACACATCATCACAGAGATTGACAAGCTCAAGGATATCTATGATGGTTTATCAAAAATGCCTGCTTACTGATGGTGGAGAACTGGAGCCCCAGAGCTGCCCCGTGCCTGCCACAGGCGCATGCCAGGAGTTCTCCGGGAGCTGCAACAGCTCACATCCACATAGCTGTGCCCACAGCCACTCTGCATCTTCCTTCACTCTGTTTTCTAGGCCGCAGCAAATGTGATTAATCTTACTCAGTCTTCCATAATTCATAACACTGTGAAATGTCTTTAGCTCCTTGCCCTTCTTGCCTGGGTATTAGTTCCCCTACTAAACAGGGTTTCCAGCACCTGTGGGAGGGATTCATCTGCTTGGCTCTTCTCTCCTATGGCTCTGCACTGGTTCTTATCCCCCAGCCTTCCCACTGGAAGGAAATGCTCAAACTTCTCTCTCATTCAGCTTCATTCCCCAAACAGGGTGCTTCCTCCTTTGACTTCTCCTTTTGTCCTAGCCCAGACCCTGCAAGTTGCTGTTTTGGGTTGGATATACCAAAGCAGGCATTTTTTTGAAGAGCCAAAGGCTGTGTAATTCTCAGAAGTCATTCCTAACATCAATTTGTGTTCGATCAGCATGAATACGTCAACCTCAGTGTGCCCATTGATATCAGACTGCAATGTGGAATTTAAAACATACTTTGAGAAAAACAGTCCCTGTCCCTTTTCTCCCACAAACGGAAAAACAAATGTTCACCAAGATCTTCTTTTTCCTAAGCAAAAATCATGTTTCTGTCAAGTGTTTTCATTAAATGTCTACCATGAAAAATTTCTATAGTTTGAAATCCATCTGCTTTGCAGCTCTGACACAGAAAACAAAAATAAAGACAGAACACAGTGCTGTTCCAGAGAATTAACCAAAACCCTAGAGTCTGAACTCATTCAAGTCTCCAGAAATTAAATAAAGCCCTTTGTGTGGACAACGGTTTTAAGGACTTTCTTTTTCTGTTAAGAACCACATGTTCACTTTGACATCCTGCGTTGCAGATGCAAATAAGAGAGGAGGTTGCACCTGTACATGTTTACAGATCTGAGCAAATTGCTCGGATTGGGACTAATGATTGTTCCTGTACCAGGAAGCTCTGCCACGTGGCAGCCTAAATTTTAGACCAGTCCCCTCAGTGTTAGGAGTATCCTTGTATCCAGGAGTATGCAAGGCACATAGAAGTGCCTTGTCATCAAAAAGCTACTCCTCCTCCTAGATGGAGTGAAATAGCACAAAACACCACAAATCCCCAGGAATTATACCACTAAAGCAGTCCCTGTACAAAAGCAAAAGGCAAGAGTTTTCAGCAGATGGTATACAGAAACTTGACTATCCCCCGTCGGCTCTGAGAGGTCATGGAAGGTAACAAAATCAAGCACATTTGTCAGCAGGCAGGAATTCATCATACAGAGACCCACAGCTCTACTGGGACATTTTTGGGTGGTCTGCAGACAAGCAAGAACAGAAAAACACTGATTTAGATGGATCATTAGTCAAGTTATAAGCACCATCAGGACCAACACTCTGCCCAAAATTTATTCTCAACTGTGACAGTGTCAAGCAGCCACTTGGACCAGCTCCCAGTTCAGTACCCATGGGGAAAGCCTTACAGTCTCCAGTGGGGAAGGTCTTCCTTGTGAAACTGTGACATTCTTCCCTTAACCTTTTTTTCATCTAGACACCTGCTGATCACCAGCAGGGATCACCAATAAGCACTGCTGTGGGGTGGCAGATGATGGTTTTGGTATAGGAACATCACCGTGGGAACGGTTACTGTCTCTTTGTGAAGACCATTATGTGGATCCTGCTGTATCTTTCTGATTGTTGGAAAGATGCAGAAAATAACAAGTTTGTACAGCTAAAAGGGTTCTGCTGACCGTTGGAGGCAACGTGTCTTGCTCCCAGTGCCATTACTTCCCTCAAGGCACCCTGCTCTGAGAAGACAATCAGGAAGAGGTGTTTTTCTCTGGCTGTAGATGTTTTGTGGGTAGCTGGGACATTCCAGTGACATGAGCACTACTGCTCAGGGATGGGTCATGATGTTGCCATTTATAGAAACTCATGACTTCTGCAAAAGCTATAAGCAGATGCTTTGCTGCCAGACTGCTTTAATCCCGCTGAAAACTGCAGAGACAAAAATCAACTTTCTTTGGCTTATAAAACTACATCCAGGGTATCTGGAGAGCAACGAAATATCTACTTCTCCCCAGAACAGTGAAGGATGTCAAGGATATGACCAAAATTAACAGCAAAAATAGGCTGGGTTCTGTGAGCCAAACATATTGCCGCAGCATATCGAGTTTTATCTGATATTTATAAATCCACAGAAAAAAGTCACCTCCAGGAAAAAAAAAGGGGAAATGCCTAGGTCACTGAGGAATTTTAAGCAGTCTGAAAGAAAGATATGAGAATTAATTAAAATTTTTATTATGGGTGATGGAAGCATTAGTAACATGAATTAATGGTTCACAGCGGACTATACCCTGCTTTGTGTTCTTTGTGCAACTCAATAAGTGAACAGGACATAGGCAGGATATGAACTGCTATAAATGATTGTCTCATCTTTCCCTTTATTATACTAATGTGCTCTGAAGAGCGTCATCTTTAGGCACTGATTGGAATCTGCTTTCGTGTTTCCTTGACTTTTTAGATCATTTCTCCACCCAGATGCTGATGTTTTTGAGTCAGACCATCCCTGGCCATTCTGCTTTCCTTTCCTCTTTGATTTTTCCCTGTAGAATTGTGTTTGCTAATCCCATTGTTCTGATCACATGGACAAACCATCCCAATTTCCATCTTCTTGCTTCTTACATAGGCTCACGGGACCCAATTACTTCAGCTTCCTCTTCTCTAATGGCACTGTTAGTCCTATTCACTGTTTTTTTTATATCTATGTAATGCTTCAGAGACATCTGAATTCAAAGATATGAATTCCTTATTCTGCAGCAGTTGTGTTGACAGAGAACTACTGAGAACACAACCAACCTCAGAAGTTCTGCTTGGATGTGCTAGAGATGCTCTTATCTTTCCAGATTCTGCCAGACTGTGTGATTTGTCATCATGGGAATGATTCCACTTTTCTATTTCTATTTTAAGATTTAAGATTACAACTCCACAGTCTCCTAGCCATACCTCTCATTGGTATTTCCCTCCTTTGATAAATCTCTGGCTTGATGCCACAGTTTGCAGTAAGCAGAACAGACCAGCTTTGATGACATTTTGCTACCCTCAGCCCTTTACTTGCCATGAAGGTGGGATCACTTCAAGGCAGAGGTTACCAGCTTTCCTGTTTCCAGATGCTGACATTTCTAGCTGTTGCATGAGACAGGTTAGCAGTTTCCTGCCATGGGGAATGAGCCTCTGGTATTGTAATAGGCAACTGCAGAGACAAAAGTAGCCTCAGTGCAGAGGCTGGTGTGTTTGTCATGATACACTGCGCTTGCCATACCTGCCGTGCTTTACAGAGATGTGTTAGAGCATGATTCTATGACTCTACGATGTAAGTCCTTCAGGTTATTGCTTCAGTTCCCTGAGCATGTGCAAATCTCCTTCTCCTTGTTCATGCACTAGGCTGCTAGTGGTATTAAGAGAAAGAACTTAGCTGGATACAGGAAAATTCAGATTACATGGGTAGAAGTTCTTACGATGTTTACAGTGTCTTTCTACAACAGCTCTGTTTGTTATAAAATTCCTAGTTTCTGCCCCTGACAATGTTTCTCATACAGTGTTTTGATGACCTCCTGGACAGTATTTTGTAGTTTTCAAGTGTTATGTTCTTGCAAAACACTGCCACTGTTTATCTGCTTTCTCTTCTCAAGGCCTGTTTATTTCTTCTGTAGTCTGATGTCCCTGCCTCTTCCATCTGATGCCTGAGCTTTAGTTTCCATTTTGGTTGCACAGTTCTAGGCTGACTTGAGCAACCCAAGTCTGTTTTGTGTCTTGTCTTTCCTAGTGATTCTTTCATGAAGCTGTCAGTCATTTCTGTTTTTCCCCTCATCAAGGAAGGGTAGAAACTTTCCTGTCGTGGACTTCTGCCAGAATCTTCAATTGTGCATCCAACTCATGCTTTCACACAGGAATTCAATTTTCTGGTTTCCTAAAGGGTTTATTCTTTCTGGCCATGACGAAAAAAATCACAGCTGGTGGCAGTTCCTGGGAAATTGAAACTAATGAATTACCAACGTGTTAATAGGCTTGGGTCTCCAGTGTAAGAGAGATTTATTTTTAAATTATATTTTTCACAAAATATATTTGTATTGTGCAGAATGAAATTAATGCCACTAAAGAAGACGTAAAACACAGGCTTTTGCGCTCTTGTCAGGCTGGGGTTGAGGCAAGAGGGGAGACACTAAGCAGCGTGTTCTGTTTCCCTGTGTACAATGTTCATATCCTGGTGCTAAGAAAAAGGACTGTTCTCACATCTAAAAGCCACAGGGGTCTTGACCACTCTGCTGTGTTTTGGCTTATCCACATTCCCTCAGGCAGATGACCAGCACCTTGGTGTCCACTCAGGGTTTATGCTTTGAGTTCAGCATAAACTCCTTCTGCTGCCTCATCTCATTGTCTTGGCTGCAGGATGCTTTAGCAGAAACGCTGCACGGTCGTTTCACTGCTGTGTTTCCTCCTTATTGTGATCAGTGCTTCAGTAGAGGTCGGGAGGGTGGCTCTCAAGGGTACTTCAAGCACAGCCAACCAATCTGGCTAAATAAAGTGCCACAGCTCCTCAGTGCTTTCCTAACAAGTATCCATGTGAACAGTCCCAGCAGGCTAATGGGCACTGCCAGCCATTTCAGGGGTTAAGAGCAGAGCACAGCCTGGAGAATGGCTGTTTGGTTTCAAACCACTTGCCTTCCTTGTCAGATCTGTACACTGCGTCTCCTTTTCAGTGTTCAAATAAACACCTTAAAGGCAGTAGAAATTCAATACCTGGTTTGTACTGTTTCTTCAGCCAGAGGCTGGAGACATCCAGGACTTCCTCCCACGACCAGATGGAAACATGAGGTTTAATGGAGTTTTAGATGCAGCCACACAGGGTCTATTTTCTTGCTCTCACACAGCGGGGATGGGGGAAAAATGTGGCCTTTCTGAAATATTGAGAACTGAGAGGACTTCCAAGGACTCCAAGAGGAGTGAGGTGACACATTCGATTGGCATGGTCCCTGCTGTAAGCAGTAGAGCACTGTGGGATCATTACTGAAGAAGTCACATATTCACAGGCAATTCAGCATCCAACCATACGTTACAATCACAGTACAAGACTTATTGTACTCAGCACGGTCTTTCAAATTGTCAGAGGTCAGGGCTGTGGCTGACAAGACAAACCCAATATAGATACTTGCAAGTTGCTCTCAGAAGGCATATTTCTTTGGTAAAACTTTGTGAAGTAAACAAAGCTTTCAGATAGATAAAGGATCTCCCCTGTGCCTTGTGTAACAGGAAACGATGCTATGATCTGGAATTCTGGAGATTTAGTTCTCGGCAGCGATCAGGTCATACAGATAACCTTGAGAATCAGCCATAATGTGAAAAATATATGTGATCACACAGGTGTATTTTATTAAGAATGATTTTTTCCCATTAACTTTGGTGAGAAATATATTTCTCTGGCTTTGACGTACACCATAAAATACCATAGATTTGAGGTTAATCTTATAGGAAAAGGAAGTTTTCTGAGCAATTTAAGGGAAGTCATCTGGTACCCAGAACCACATTTTGCGTGAGATACTTCCAGGAAATAAAAACCCACTTTCCAAAGATGAGTGATGAAAGGAAGTAACCCACTCTGAAATGGCAAAGGTCAAAAAGGTGGACAATAAAAGGAAAAAAAAGAGATATATCTGCTTCCAAGAGCTGTGATCCCACCTAGTTGTCAAGCTGGTGGAATAAGGTCTTCCAATTCCCGCTCTCTGGAGTGGGATTAGACTCTCACTGACTTTAAGGGTGCTACTGGAAGGTCAAACTATGAGGTCCTTACTGCTCTCGTTTCATTTTGAGCAGCATCTTATTTACATAATTTACAAGTCTAAGCTCTTGTTTTTTAAGCTCTTTAAGATCTTCAGATAGCAAACACTATCCAAGGGCAAAAATTATAATTTGTTCCAGTTTAGCCCCTGAGGCAAGGGCACTGGTATTATGGGTACTGATTTAGGCCACCTGTTTTAAAATCAGTAAGCTTTTTGGGTTATGTAGAAGGTACTAAGAAGAGTAGGGTAAGATAATATTATCCTAGAACAGCGCACACCGTCTCTAGCTCTGATTACACACAGATTCTGCATTATGTCTCTTGGGAGTGAAAAATAAGGCAAAAAAAAAAGCCAAAGTGAGGATTAACAAAGCTAACAAGATGCTAACAAGATGCTGAGGGCGTCTTTACAACAGGCTTTCCCTACAATCCTATGTTTAAAGCCTAAAGTAAAAATGAAAACATTTGCATGGAGAGAGGGGATGTAACTCCTCAGGGTGAGAGCTTAAAAAAAAAGAAGAAACCCCACCTGCTATAAGCAACCAGAATGTTTCCAAAACAACTTGTAAACCACATAGAAATCTGGCAGTGTTACATTTTGAAAAACCAGCTGCACAAGCATCTTACGTATGAAAAGTGGTTTGTGTTTTAAAAGTGGTTAAAATAAGCAGTACATCAAAGTGATGTGGAACTTGCTCAAATGAGCAGGACTTGGTGAAACTGTCTGCTATTGTTGTGCACGCTTGCATTCAGAAGAGAAACTATGAACTTGTGCAACAGGTTGTAATATGTGTCCTCATACCACGTTTTACAATATCCCCTCAGGTCCTCAGTCACTGTTCTTGCCAAACCAAGACTCTGGGCTTCTAATTTGGAGTAGTACCCTGAGTGGGAACTCCTACACACTAACTCAATTTTCAGGGTTTATAATGATGGGGATAATGGAGAACTCATCCTTGCCAGGCAGACTAACCTTGGAAAGATGTCTAGGTTAGACATCCTTAGAGGACTAGAAATCATTCAGTCTTTATCTCCAATCAAACCACAGACAGTAGACTATACAATGATAATGTCTCTTGTGTCCTTACCTCAGCCCACACAGAGGTGGCCTTTGGCCTCGCATTGCCTGTGGATGAAGATGAGATCCAGCAGAAAGCAATAGCAGAACAACACTCCTTGAGCTGGAGGCCAGGCTGGGGCAGAGCTGCACAGTTAAACCACACCTTGGAGCAGACTCACTCACTGGTAGGTTTTTCATGCCAAGAGTATGTGTAAATTACTCTAGACTTTTCTCACTAACAAGAAACACTCATAAACAATTGAAATTAGCCCATGCTGAGCCCTGGGTAGGCAGACTGTTACCAGTGTCCGATCAAGGCTAATCTGAAGATACCTAGGATAACTCTGCATCTTCGGAGCTGTTGCACAGACACACTATTGGCAGCTACAGGATCTGCTTTAAAAGATAACATCTGTCAATCTACTCTCCTTAATGTCAAGGTGTCTACCACACTGAACAGGAGTTATTTACTACAGAAGAATAGGAGACTAGCCTGCATGCTCAAGGCCTCCTTACATTCAATTAAACTGCTTAAAATTTCAAGCTTAATGTGAAGTACTTATTCAATTTTTCCAGCCTCCCCTGCTAAAAATACACAAACTTTTATTATTCATCGACTGTCTAATCCTTGAAAAAAGTTGTCTTGGACAAGTTCTGCTGCTGAAATGTATGATTTGCTTAATTGAGATGGAATTAGGGAAATCAGCCATTTTTTAGTGAGAGAAAGGAAGAGGAATCTTCTCCCCCAAGGGCTTTAAAAACTGTTATTTTTCTCCAGGACATTTCTGTTTTTTTCAGGCTACTCAGTCCCAGAGCTGACAAGTTTCCTACTTTGCCTGAATCACATACTTCATCACGCAACAATAAAGGAAAACATTCCTCTGAAGTAAATTGGAAAAATTGGCCTCCCTCACAGTACAGCAGTGGAGTTGCTTGTCAGGGTATACAGAAAACATACCAAAAAAAGGCTGAATAGCAGCGTTGTTGCCTTAGTGCCGAACAAAGCCAAGAGCTCAGCAGGCAAAGGGCCTCTCTGGAGCCCAGAGAATACAACGCTGGCTGGGAGCTGCACTTGTTCAAGCCCGCTGGTGCAAGGCTGCCCAAGCCCCTCAGCAACCTGTGCCTCAGCTCTTAGTTTATAAAATGGGTGCAATGACACTGCCTTCCTTGGGAAAATTCAGTTGAGCTCCCTGACCCATATATCCTTACGGCCAGTGTCCTCTGCAAGTACCTGCAACTGCCCTGCACCTGCATTGCATCACGTAGCGGGAGGAGAAGGGGCAGTTCCTCAGCACAGTGCCAGTGACACTGCCTCAAACAGGTTGGCTGCC
This sequence comes from Phaenicophaeus curvirostris, assembly GCF_032191515.1. Classification (NCBI taxonomy): domain Eukaryota; kingdom Metazoa; phylum Chordata; class Aves; order Cuculiformes; family Cuculidae; genus Phaenicophaeus; species Phaenicophaeus curvirostris. The sequence continues at coordinate 52,201,585 of NC_091396.1, read as the reverse complement.
ACGGGGCAGTTTTCCTGGCATTTTGCACTAACCTCCTGCACTTTCCAAAAGTGCTTGTCCCCTGCCTGCAGTCTCCTCTCCTTGCACTGCAGGGCAGCTCTGCTGGGTTTCTCCTTCCATAGGTAGCCCCCTCTCAGCTTTCCCAGAGTGTCTCGAAGGCTCATACAGCCATACAGCACTACAGGATGTGGCCCCATCCTTGACTACCTACTGCCCCTCTCTACTCTGTTTCCAGACCTCTGTCTTCGGTCTGCCACCCACTCTTCCCGAAGTCACCAGCCTCCCCTCCCATATCACTTTTCAGCCTTTATTTCACACAACCCAGCACGAGGTAGCACCTCTCAGGAAGCATTGCCCCACCACACCATCCTGCTTTCACATCCCCGCATCCAAGCTGCTCACACCTAGAAGGGAACGACAGCGTGGACACACATGGCTGGCAGATGAGGGATGGTGGCAGTGCTTCTCATGACAGCCTGAAAAGTTGCAGCCTGAACTCATCTAAAACCTGGCTCCTGCTTGTCCTAGGGACAGCATCCAAACCCATTTACATCTATGTTACTTGTGTTCATGAGGCTGCAGTACCCTAACTACTAGTTACTGGGACTACTGATGTTTTTCCCTTCAATACAGATTGAGTAAAATAATATTCTATAGGTAACTTGAAACTGAAGATGCTTAATGACTGTTTTGGCTGGTACACAAGTCTCCAGGGTGGTTCACAAGGTGGTTGCCATGACAGTTTCCTATTTATCTGCTTTATTGCTGAATAGCAGCACAGGGTATCAAAAAAACCCAACACCTTGATCATTTCATTCTGTAACGTCAAGTTTAGCCTCACAGCTATTCAGAGGAAATCAGAGTTATAAATAGTCCTACCCTGCTTTTCATGCCTTAGTTTACAGTACAAAGAATTCTTTCTGGTGTTAAAGCTGTAGGGTTTCTACTCAAGGAGGTCAACTGTTTTGGGTAAAGTGACCATTTGAAAAAGAACTGTGGTGCCATTACAGTGATGACAGAAGTAAGTGAAGGTATTTTCTGATGGGCTTTCTGCCTGAGCTGTGATGAGCCAGAGGTTATCGCCAGAGGTTCAACTTGGGAACAATGGGATGTACATTTACTCCTTGGTCTCACCAACTCCAACAGAAAAGTGCCTTTGGCACCTGTGCAAAAGCAGTCCAGGAGCATTGCAGTGCTCTTAACTTCACATGTGGTTTTATCCTCTTTCAGTGCCACTCCTCTGTACATCTTGGCAGTATTTCTCCCAGAACCTGAGTCTTAGAGAACGGGAAATGCTTTTGCTCCTCTTCTGAGACATCAGCTGGCTGAATATGAGTGTGCCCAGGTGGCCAAGAAAGCCAATGGCATCTTGGCCTGTATCAGAAACAGTGTGGCCAGCAGGACCAGGAAGTGATTTTGCCCCTGTACTTGGCACCAGTGAGGCCACACCTCGAATACTGTAGTCAGTTTTAGGCCCCTTGCTACAAGAAACTGGAGTGTGTCCAGAGAAGAGCAATGAAGCTGGTGAAGGGGCTGGAGAACAAGCTGAAGAACAAGTCTTATAAGGAGCATCTGAGGGAACTGGTGTTATTTAGCCTAGAGGAAGGAAGGCTGAGGGGAGACTTTATCACTGTCTACAACTATCTGAAAGGAGGTTATAGAGAGATGAGTGTTGGTCCCTTCTCCCAAGTGATAGGTGATAGGATGAGAGGAAATGTCCTCCAGCTGCACCAGGGGAGGTTCAGATTAGACATTAGGAAAAATTCCATCACCAAGAGGGTTATCAGGCACTGGCAGAGGCTGCCCAGGGAGGTGGTTGAGTCACCATCCCTGGAGGGCTTTAAAAGATGGGTAGATGAAGTGCTTGGGGATATGACTTATTAGTGGATGGGTACAGTTGGACTCAGTGATCTCAAAGGTCTTTTTCAACCAAGCAATTCTACCATTCTGTGATTCTATGGTCTCTTCTAAGAACTGTCGTCTGATCTGGTGAGCGAACCGACAAGGGACGGCGCCCTCCTGGACCTACCATTCGTAAACAGAGAAGGCCTTGTGGGGGATGTGAGGGTTGGAGGATGCCTGGGGCAAAGCGATCATGAGATGATAGAGTTCTCAGTGCAGGGTGAGATGAAGAAGGAGGTTAGCACTCAAATTTCAGAGAGCAGACTTTGGACTGTTCAGAAGGCTGGTTGGAAAAGTCCCATGGGAGGCACTCCTTAAGGGCAAGGAGTCCATGAGGGCTGGGCACTCTTCAAAAAGGAACTCCTAGCAGCTCAGGAGAAAGCCATCCCCATGTTCCGGAAAAGTAACCGGTGGGGTAAGAAACCAGCGTGGTTGGGTAGGGAGGTCCTGAGAGACATCAATAAGAAGAGGAAGGTCTATGAGCTTTGGAGGAAAGGGCAGGCATCCTGGGTGGACTATAGGGAGGAAGCGAGAACGTGCAAGGAAAAAATCAGGAGGGCTAAGGCCCGACTAGCAATCAGATTGGCCAAGTCTGTGAAAGACAATAAAAAATCTTTCTACAAATATATCAACAGTAAAAGGAGGACTAGGGAGAATCTCCAGTCCCTAATAGATGCAGAGAGAACAACAGTAACAGGGGATGAACACAAGGCTGAAGTACTCAATGCCTACTTTGCTTCAGTCTTTAATAGTAAGGAAAGTTGTTCCCTCTGTGCACAACCCCAGGGGTTGGAGGAGCAGAACGAGGTTCCCACGATCCAAGAGGAGGTGGTTAGAGACTTGCTTGCCCGGCTAGATGTCTACAAGTCTATGGGGCCGGATGGAGTCCACCCAAGAGTTTTGAGGAAACTGGTGGATGTGCTTGCCAAACCCCTTTCCATCATCTTCCAGCTGTCCTGGATTACTGGGGAGGTACCACTGGACTGTGGAGGCTGGCTGATGTCATGCCCATCTATAAGAAGGGACACAAGGAGGATCCAGGGAATTACAGGCCTGTCAGTCTGACCTCAGTACCAGGGAAAGTCATGGAGCAGGTGATCTTGAGTGCTATCATGAAGCACTTGCAAGAGAGCCGGGTGATCAGGCCCAGTCAACGTTGGTTCATGAAAGGCAGGTCTTGCCAAACTAACCTGATCTCCTTCTATGACCAAGTGACTAGACTCTTGGATGAGGGAAGGGCTGTGGATGTAGTCTTCTTGGACTATGGTAAAGCCTTTGACACAGTTTCTCACAGCATTCTGCTCTGGAAACTGTCAGCCTCTGGCCTGGACAGGCGCACACTCTCCTGGGTGGAAAACTGGTTGGATGGCCGGGCCCAGAGAGTGGTGGGAAATGGAGTTATCTCCAGCTGGAGGCCAGTGACAAGTGGGGTTCCCCAGGGCTCAGTGCTCAGTCCAGCCCTGTTCAATGTCTTTATCAATGACCTGGATGAAGGCATCGAGTGCACCCTTAGCAAGTTTGAAGATGACACTAAGCTGGGTGGAAGAATTGATCTGCTGGAGGGTAGGGAGGCTCTGCAAAGGGATCTGAACAGGCTGGACCGCTGGGCAGAGTCCAATGTCATGAGGTTTAACAAGGCCAAATGCCGGGTCCTGCACTTGGGGCACAACAACCCTATGCAGTGCTGCAGACTGGGAGAAGCCTGGCTGGAAAGCTGCCTGGAGGAGAGGGACCTGGGAGTGTTGGATGACAGTGACTGAACATGAGCCAGCAGTGTGCCCAGGTGGCCAAGAAGGCCAATGGCATCTTGGCTTGTATCAGAAACAGCATGGCCAGCAGGTCCAGGGAGGTTATTCTCCCTCTGTACTCGGCACTGGTGAGACCGCTCCTCGAATCCTGTGTTCATTTCTGGGCCCCTCACCACAAGAAGGATGTTGAGGCTCTGGAGCGAGTCCAGAGAAGAGCAACGAAGCTGGTGAAGGGGCTGGAGAACAAGTCTTACGAAGAGTGACTGAGAGAGCTGGGGTTGTTTAGCCTGGAGAAGAGGAGGCTGAGGGGAGACCTCATTGCTCTCTGCAACTACCTGAAGGGAGGTTGTGGAGAGGAGGGTGCTGGCCTCTTCTCCCAAGTGACAGGGGACAGGACAAGAGGGAATGGCCTCAAGCTCCGCCAGGGGAGTTTCAGGCTCGACATAAGGAAAAAAGGGTCATTAGGCAACAAGGTCTGCAATGGAACGGTCTGCCCAGGGAGGTGGTTGACTCGCCTTCCCTGGAGGTGTTTAAGGTGCGGGTGGATGAGGTACTGAGGGGCATGGTTTAGAGATTGGTGGGAATGGTTGGACTCGATGATCCGGTGGGTCTCTTCCAACCTGGTTATTCTATGATTCTATGATTCTATGATCTGAGCTTGGCCACAGACTCTGTCTCACTGCCTGGTTCCCTCTCATGGGATCACTCAGTCTAGCAGGAACCCCAGGATGTCATCTAGCCCAAGCCCCTGCTCAAAGCAGGGTCTGCTATGAGGTCAGACTAAGTTGCTCAAGGCTTCATCTAGCCCTGTCCTGAAAACCTTCCATGAAAATCTGCAAGTGCTACCCAAATAAATTGCTTCATCTTAGAAACTAGTATCATCAATACCAGCACATACTTCAGTTCATTCATTTTAGCTATAAAGTGAAAGATCCCATATTTATGACCTCAGTCAGTTCTACAGATTTCCACCTTTCCCGTATCCATTCCAGTTCAGAAGAGATCCAAAATAAATTCAATTAAAATTAATTTTACAAATGGGAGGTTGTATTCCTATAGGTTGTTTTCTTATATCTTCTCTTTTCTGAGCTTTTAAGAAATTTTAATGTTACATCTTTAGGGTTTTCACTGAAATTATGAGGGTTATTTCTCTTTCTGTGAAAAAATATATCTCTCTATCTTCACACTACTTCCTGATTCCAGCAGGCAGGTTGTTAGCAAAAAGACTTGCAAAACTGAGGAAGCTATTGCAAGAACTGCAAACACTTCCACAAAAATATTCATATCAGAAAAATCATCTGCACAACTGGCCACTCTCATTAATTGTGTGTAGGCTGCAGTGACTGAGCTATCCTCCCATATTTTCCCCGTGACCTCATTTGTGCAATACTTTAATACAGTTCATGTGGGAAAATACCACCTGACTATGTTGTGCTATGTTAGCAATGAGGACTTTGGTCCCTGAACTTTTTAATCCAGCTTCAGCAACAAGCATGAAACGAAATATTAAGAAAATTAAACAGAAATCTGCCATCATGGACTGTATCTGAGGATAGTAGCCAGAGTGGCAGCAGAGTAACAATAGGCAAGTCCATTATCACAGAATCACAGAATCACAGAATCACAGAATAACCAGGTTGGAAGAGACCCACCGGATCATCGAGTCCAACCGTTCCTATCAAACACTAAACCATATCCCTCAGCACCTTATCCACCCGTGCCTTAAACACCTCCAGGGAAGGTGACTCAACCACCTCCCTGGGCAGCCTCTGCCAGTGCCCAATGACCCTTTCTGTAAAGAATTTTTTCCTAACGTCTAGCCTAAACCTCCCCTGGCAGAGCTTGAGGCCATTCCCTCTTGCCCTGTCCCCTGTCACTTGGGAGAAGAGGCCAGCACCCTCCTCTCTACAACCTCCTTTCAGGTAGTTGTAGAGAGCAATGAGGTCTCCCCTCAGCCTCCTCTTCTCCAGGCTAAACAACCCCAGCTCTCTCAGCCGCTCCTCATAAGGCCTGTTCTCCAGCCCTTTCACCAGCTTTGTTGCTCTTCTCTGGACTCGCTCCAGAGCCTCAACATCCTTCTTATGGTGAGGGGCCCAGAACTGAACACAGGATTCGAGGAGCGGTCTCACCAGTGCCGAGTACAGAGGGAGGATAACCTCCCTGGACCTGCTGGTCACGCCGTTTCTGATACAAGCCAAGATGCCTTTGGCCTTCTTGGCCACCTGGGCACACTGCTGGCTCATGTTCAGTCGCTGTCAACCAACACCCCCAGGTCCCTCTCCTCCAGGCAGCTTTCTAGACAGACTTCTCCTAGTCTGTAGCACTGCACAGGGTTGTTGTGCCCCAAGTGCAGGACCCGGCATTTGGCCTTGTTAAACCTCATGCTGTTGGACTCTGCCCAGTGGTCCAGCCTGTTCAGATCCCTTTGCAGAGCCTCCCTACCCTCCAGCAGATCAATTCTTCCACCCAGCTTAGTGTCATCTTCAAACTTGCTAAGGGTGCACTTGATGCCTTCATCCAGGTCATTGATAAAGACATTGAACAGGGCTGGACTGAGCACTGAGCCCTGGGGAACCCCACTTGTCACTGGCCTCCAGCTGGATTTCACACCATTTCCCACCACTCTCTGGGCCCGGCCATCCAACCAGTTTTCCACCCAGGAGAGTGTGCGCTTGTCCAGGCCAGAGGCTGACAGCTTCTCAAGCAGAATGCTGTGAGAAACTGTGTCAAAGGCTTTACTGAAGTCCAGGAAGACCACATCCACAGCCTTTCCCTCATCCAGCAGCCGTATCTGAAGTAGTATCAGTATCTGAAGGCATCTGAGCCAACAAAGGGCATCTACTGAGTTGTTCCTAGTCCGTCTGCTCCTCATCCGTGTCTCATTCTCACTCGGTGAATGCCCTGCCATAGCACTCAAACCTGCTGACCCATGCAGGGACACAGGCAGGAATTTGTATCCCTTGCATGTGAGCTTTTCCATCATGCCAGGCACCCTCACAGCCCTCACCTCAGGCTGGCTGGGCTGTGAAGACCAGGGCTTTCAGTAGCTTTGTTTAGAGCAAAGCCTGCAAAGATGAACAAATCCATCCCCATGTTACTCTAATGTCCCTCTGTGAACATGCTACTGCCTGATCACTGTTGTTAAGTTACCGTCTGTTACTGCTACAGGACGGTCAGAATAACTGCACATGGCCTTTCTATCCTGGGGAAACGGCATTACTCTATAATAAAAAACATTTTTTCTCCCATTAGTGTTTGAGAAGGAGGAATGGAATGTAGAAGTGGGTGAAGTTACTTGGTAATGATAGACAAAGTTAGCTTTGAGAATTAAGCTTGCTTTCACAGTGTTAGCCTGCACTTATTTGGGATTATTAAGGCAAAAAAGTAGATTGTGAAATATTAGCCCTTAAATAATCTTTTCCTTTTTCTGATTGATTTCACCATTCCTAAAATCCAGTGTGCAAAGGAACACCTTTGCTTGTCTAGATTGCTGTTCTGACTCCCCAACAGGCCCTGCCTTCCTGCTGCCTCTGGATCTGGTATGACTCTTCTTTCTGTCCTGATGAAGACTGCTCAGTCAGTGGTGGATGTACAAAGTGGTTGTGTCTGCATGAACTTCCATGGCAAACAGATTTGCTTTGGTTAAAGCAGTTAGAGAATTAAGCAGGCAGGTAAATTGCTACCATGTGTTTCTCTTGAGTTGCGATCTTCTACATCCCTGCTGTCTGCCTCAGGCATTTCAGATCATGCTCCAGCCTGCTCTTCCTGAGCTTGATCTCACTTTAAGAAAGGCCAAATAAGGTGACCAAGGCAGGACACTGAATTTCTTTATCAACATCCCATTTGCTACCGACTTGCAACTTTGCAGCAATAATTAGAAATTACTCTTAAACTGCTTTCGAGTGCAGTAATTGCCTATGTCTTTTCTGCCAAAGTATATTTTGGGTCCTTACCACAAGCCCATACCATATAACCTGAAGTGCAGCTGCTGTCCATCAAACAGAAACTGAGTATTACCTACCGTGTCCAATGTCTGACCTTTCAAAGGTGGTATTCATTGTGATCTGGGCATTTTTGTATTAATCAGAGATAATTTATTTTGTATTTCCTATTTGATTGTGTTAACGTTGTTTCAAGACCTCTGTTATGCTCCAGCTTATTCAGTGTTTGTCTCCATTGAAGCCAGGAGGGTCAAAGCATGTGAAGTCTTAATATAAATCTAAGAATTTTCCCATAATAAGTGAAATAGCCACACTATGGACAAGGCTTCACTACAATCCCCTCCTGCAGCTATGCACTCATTGATTTTTGGGGCTCAACTCAGCCTTGGCCCCACATGTTGGAAGAGATGCTTCAGAACAGCTATCTAAGCCTGGTGGCAGATTGTCCCACATGAGTTTTAAAAGGAACAAGGACAGCAACTCCACAATATGGGCTCATGTGAACAGCCCTAGGAAAAGATGCCTCCAAGTGAGCGAAGCCAGTTCCAAGAGGAGGCAGAAGCATGATTACAAGAGTAGGCATCTGTGGCAGTATCAGGCCAGCCTCAAACTCTTTAGGACATGAGCCCAAAGGGGTTCAGTACTGACTTTGCAAAATAATTCCATAATTATTTCTATAAACGTTTCTAATAATACAAATAGTATGTTCTTTATTCTGTGCAATTGCAGATATTTCTCCTGTTTAGCATCATTTTTCATATTTGGAAAGGAATCGCATGCTCTTTTTTTTTGATACAGAAGAGTCTGGAAAACAATTACTACACATTCGGTACCAAAGCACTTGCGCAAGGTTTCTGAGAAATACATGGTCAACTCATATGTTTCATGAAATAAAATTATTTTCAGCTATAATTCCCAAGACTTCCCAGAAAAAAGGAAGCATTACACTCAGTATATGGTGCTAGAGCATTCTTCTGTTAAAGGACTTTACTCCCATGGCATGTGTCTTCATAGTTCCCTATGAAAGTAAAAGTTTCTGTCACTACCTACACCAAGTGGTCTATCGTACCCAGATGTTTCTTTCAAGGTCTCAGTATATATTAGTTCAAACACGCACATTTACTTTAAATAACTATTTTCTTAATAATGCTGCAATGCCATTGATGTCAGTGGAATGATTTCTGACTGTATATGCACGAAGGGGAAGGAGAACCGTGACCTGGGATTATAACCAGTTTGCTGAGAGAGCCTAGGGTAGGAGTCAGCTGAGAAAATGGTGCTCAGTTCTTGAGGTATGTGGGACTAGGGTTACATTTTGGGATGAAGCAGGAGAAAGGGACAACTCTCAGAACTGAAAGCACACAAAGTAGTTGAGATTTTTGGCAGAGCTTGAGGGGCAGATCCCAGCTCTGCAACTCTTAAGAAATCTTGTAACAAGCTTTCTCTCTGGGAGATTTCCACTTTCTGAGTAAGAAGTAAGAGATCCTTCAGGCCAAGAAGCAAAACTACAGAGATCAAAGGCTTTGAAAGTTACTGGGTTTCTCAACTTTCTGATGAACCCTGTGATGTCTGCCACTGGGTCTCTATCATACCTACTGCTCTGACCAGGCTTTAGCCTTCCTGTCTCTGAAGGAATTACAATCGAAGACGAAGAACTTGATAAAAAAAATATTAAAATACGGTCTCTTCATTCTCCTATTTTATGATTCAAAGGGCTACTTCACAGGACTGGTGACAATTGCCCATGAAAAAAAGACCCTCTTACAGAGTGGGTTCTTTGGGGATTTCCTTTTTTTAAAAAATCACAATTAAATTCCGTCTTCCCCTTAGAAAATTATACTTCCCTAAATATTTCATCAAACATCAACAAAGCAGATCTGATATGAGGAAAAGAAAGAGAAAAACAATGATCCACAATTATTTGGCAGTGTAATTCTAGGAAGCTTCCTTTTTTTGCACTTCATTGAATGGCCCTCTATACGTGGATCTCAGGGGCTGGGCAGCAACCTCTGTACCAAGGAGAAAACCTCTTCAAATGCTGTCTGAAGAGTATAAAAGGATGGAATGAGAATGGCTTTTTACAAAGAGCTGAGCAGCACTTGCTGTTTAAAGATGCATATGGGAAAAGTAAAAGATGGACATCACTATAAAGATGGCACAGAGTCATCATGTCACCTCTAAGGATAGCGCATCCTTCTTTGAGTCACTTGTGAAGCTGAGATTGCATTGAGTCCTCATGAGAATGACAAGAAGTACCTGCAAGGTGCTCCAAAATAGTAAGCTGGGATGGGTTGCAGCTTGAATTTTAACTGCAAGGGAAGATCTCAAAAAAATCTGAACTATGTATGTCAAGGCAAATTCAGCTTTAACTTTACATCTGAATGCATCAAGTCTGTGGAGTCTAAGAGCTGAACAAAGGTAACAGGGAGAAGAACTTATTCCCACTTCTTCAAACCTTTTAGGAGTCACCTCTTGGAAAGGGACAAAGAGCTCTCTGTCATATATGCTTACACAGATCACTGCTTATCTGTCAGCTCAGAAAGGAACAGAGCAGGCCAGCAAAACCAAAGCTGCTTGTTCCCAGTAGAGCTGGGAAGAGGGGATCTCAAATGGCAGGGGAACTTCAGATGTTCCTTTTGAAGGGCAGTGGAAGGGCACCAGCTCTGGTCCACTTCATGCAGGCTCAAAGAACAGGTAGCTATCAGGAGGATTCACCTCCCTGTTCACAACATTCAGTGGCAAGCTGAAGGCTCCTTTTAGCAAGCACAGAAGAACTGAAGTGGAACTTTCTGAAGTTAAAAACTTAAAAAAACTGAAAAAAACCTGCCAGAGGTCCTTGGGCTATGAAGCTGGCATGCTGCACGCACTCACAAGAACTTTAACACCAAACTTTCAACAGACTTGCATTCCACAGCCTGATAATGTCTCTGGTCTGCAGTTACTTACTGCGGTCGTTCTGAGGTTGTTCTCAGAATACCAGAGAAGAGTGAAGGGCAATTACTTAAGCTAAGACAATCATAGAATCACAGAATCCAGACATACCAGGATACTTAGCAAGGAATCTCAGGTTCTAATCTTAATTATTTTAAAGCATTTGGACAACATATATTTTTTATTTCCTTAAAAAAACTTTAGGAATCAGTTAGAGTAACACAGAAACAATAAACCAAAGCTAATGTATTAGGTTACTCCAAGACACAGATTTACAACCTCCCCTTGTCCCAGATATAGTCCTTTGGGAATTAATTTCATTTCTTCTGAACTCAAGAACTACGCTACTTACCCTGCATGAAACAGGGAGCTAAAACATGACTGTTTCCATGCCCAGAGTGTTCCTGTCAAAACTATGTGGGATGAAGAACTGAGAGGCTTTCTACAGCTCAGTACTGACAGAATGCAAGATAAAAATAACGTGAAAATCCACCATAGGAATGCACCCACCTCATAGCCACAGGAACTTCTGCACATGATTTTGAATGAAAGTTAATTTTTGGTTACCCTTCTCCACTTTGCAACTTGTATGAAAGTGATGGAAACTGATTTAATTCTTGTTCCTACCAGAAAGCCGTGTCTCTGAACACGTATTTTATGTTAAGTTAGTTATAAATTAGAAATAACAAGTAAGTAAGTTTGAAAAACATGGCACAAAACTATTTCTAGCTAGGCTAGCTACTGTGAAATTTTTGTACTACATTTTCCTTTGCCTGTCTTCAAAGAAATTATGGTTTATGGCATAGGGCACAAGTCAAGAAGTAATATTTCTATAAATGACATTTTTAGGATGGCAGGATTCAATTTTAGTACTTTTATCCAAACGAAAACTTGAATTATCAAAAAACAATTCCCCACCATGCAAAACCTAAGACCTAGGTCAACTTCAAATAGCTAAATAAAGGAAAACGTTTCCACACCCTGCAGCTAATGCTTGCCCTTTTATTCTTAATCTGGACACCTGAAGTTGTGGCTATTCCTGCTGTCATGCAGGAGCACTAAATGTGTGCAGCATCTCCACAAGTGCATGTTCCAAGGTGTATGCAGATGAGAGAAACTTCCCTGCGGGGTATGCAGCAGCCAGGCAGGCAGCTGTGTTCTGTGCAGGAGCTACACTGCCACAGCCTGCGGTCTGTGCTTGAGATCAGAGCAGATTCAGAGATTTGCTTGTCCCTTGCGCTTTAAAGTCTGTTTATGAAGCAGAGGTATGCAAAGAAACATATGAGAAGGAAAAGAAATTATTCACGCAACTGTCGAGGGGGAAGAAATCAGCCACAAAATTGATCAGCAGGAACACAAGTGTTTTAGCGGAGAGGAGAACGTATGCCCCAGGGAGCTGACTTTAGGGAGGAGCTCCATGACAGATGATTTGGATTATGTTCACATAAATTAGTAGTGTGAATTATTTTGATGTACTCTTTCAAATACATGTTTGTGTTTCATCTTACCCTAAAATTCACGTGTATATAAATATATATCGGAAAGTGTAAGTCATATGTCTTACACATCCATTTATACCAAGGGCTGCATCAGGTATGGCTGACCATAAACTCGGTTCATTTTTGCTCGTTGACAGTAGGCTTGGCTGTCTGATAGGGAATAGCACGGGTACCACCTGCTTCAAGACCCAGCTGCATCTCAGAAACAGACAGGCATTCAAAACTGTCAAACGGTTTAGGAATGAACAGTTGTTCAATAAGACTGTATGAGGTGCATGAAAAGGGAATATAGAGATGTCAGATGCCTGGAAGACCCCAAATTCAGTGGCAGAAATAGAGACAGAGTCAATGAGTTAACAAGGCTTAGCCTGTCAGTGCCTTGTGCTTTGCTCAGGACTTCCACTTGTTGAAAGATAGCTCCTTTTGCTTGATCAAAGTGCTGGCCTGCTCATCTAGGGAAGCTTTATATTCCTGTCGTGAATCTGTAAATGATAACACAAGGTGCAGAACCACAGGGAAGCTGAGGTAAAGCAGCTGTGGGAAATATTAACTGAACTACATTATGAAAGCAAGATCTGCTGCCAATCACAAGAGGGACCTGCTCATTGCAAGTGAGATTACATGAACAGTGGTGACCACAAGGGAATTAAGTACAATAATTAGAAAAAATTAAAAAATGTAAAGAACTTACTTGATTTTTCTTCCTTAATGTTGTACTCCAGCACACTGGGAGCCTCATTCTGCACTGGCAGGCGAACTGCAAGGACCATGCTGTTCATGTTACTCTCTTTCCTAACCAAGAATATCTGAAAAAGGAGAAAGGAATCAAGAGATTGGTTACATTATGTGTGCTTCTGAACTTTATTTTAGGTCATTGGCAATGAAGTTTTTATGGGTACAATCTATCTTAAAGTGATCTTATTTTAGCTTTATTCCACTTGGTTGAACTTTATGAGACAAAAGTAATGAATAAGGGGACATTTCATCTGGATGAAATTCAGACCTGTGAAGGAACCACCAAAGTTTCTATGCATCATTGATGTCCCACTTAAAACTAAGGTAAACTATTTCACTAAGCAAAGAGTATAAAGCTGCACTCACAATTTATCAAGTGATGCTCCTCACATAAGTGCCCTAAATCACAGACAATTCACCTTAGAATGTCTCAGTCAGGATCTAAAGCAAGGGAGTCACCTGTATGTTGAGCTGGAAAGAACTGAAGTACACACGAGTGCGACATAACACCAATGGCTCTGGTAGCCACAGTGTCTCATGGCAGAATTTTTTCATAGGGGCAGATCATTCAGGCTGGCAGAGACCCCAGGAGGGCTCTAGTCCAACCCTGTAGGCAACTCCACGAGGCCAGACTAAGTTGAAAAGGGCTTTGTCCAGACAGGTCTGGAGAACCTCCAAGCACAGAGGCTGCATAACCTCTCCAGACAACCTGTCTCACCTCCTACTGCCCTCAGAGGGAGACAGTGTTTCCATGCACCCAGTCTGAAGTCCTCTGGTTTCAATGTATGCCTGTCACCTCTTGCCCTCCCATCATGCAAAGCTGAGCAGAACCTGACTCTGTCTTCTCCATGACTTCCCTGTAGGTAGCAAGAGGCTGCAATGCAGTCCCCAAAAAGCTGTCTCTCCTCCTGGTGGAGCAAAACCTGCTCCTACAGCTTCTCCTCAGTAGGTCTTTGCTGAGCTGGCTGCCCGATGCCCCTTCAGGGCCCTTCTTACAGAGCTTTCAATTTATGCCCACTGCATGTCATGCTTTCACTGGATACCACTGAGAATAGAATCACTCAGTCTTCTGTATTCCCTCCCATCAGGTATCCATACACATTGATAAGAGGCCCCTGAGTCCTTAACTCAAACCAGTGGAACCACTGTAGCCATTGGCTCCCACCAATGGGATCAGTGAAATTAAAAAAAAAGAAGAAAGAAGAAAGAAAGAAGAAAGTAGAAAGAAAAAAGGAGACATAGAAGAGACAGAAGACAAATAAAAAGAAAAAAAGGAAAAAGAGAGAATAAATAAAGAAAAAAGTAATACAGAAAGAAAGGAAAAATAAAAAAGAAAAATACCTCATTCTTTGTATTCTGTGAGTTTCTAAGTGTGTTTCTAATTAAAGCTCATTGTCAAGGGTATTTTTAGCTTGTACCTTCAAGCTGCAGATACAAAGACAAAGTAATCTTCATCTTTATCTGTTCTTTGATAGTAGGCTTTGCCAGGAGAGAATCAAGGTATTTTTATAAAAACTGAACCAAAAAATTGGGCCAATTCTGGAATCTGGATATTATTAGAAAAAAGAAGCATGAGTTGATAAATGATTAATCAATTGTAACATAGTGGAAGTTTATCAAGGAAACATTAATTTCTTGGACAAACGAATTTTAAAAAGCTTGTCTAGAAGTGAGGACCTTTCTCTGCATGAGTCCCAGTCATAGGGGAATCTCCTGTCACTTTGGAGCACCCACACACAGCTTTAGGGCAGCTTTACAACCTCACACAATGCTCTCATTTTGGGCTCTGCCATTCATAAGAAATTGAGTCCCATGGGCTTAGGTCCACCAGCAGCACAGAGAAAATCCAAATAAACACATGGCAAAAAGGTGTGTGCCTCAAACAAGCTTATTTCTAGTGCAGGGTAGCCCCCATCATCTACATCACGGAAAGCATTTGCATGCAGGAAAGAGCTACAGAGGCTCTCCCCTTTTCCCAGGTCCTACCACTCACATGACAGCACAATCCCTCCAACCCACCTCAAGAGGCTATTGTGACCTTTGATCTCAGATGCCCCTATCTCATACTGCAATGGCCAAGTCCTCCATCTGAAATTAAATTTAAGCAACAAGAGAAATGAAACCTGGAAATGAGTCACTTCTGTTTTCCTGATCGACACAACTGGTTGCCATGGCTGCAAAGCCTAAAATTGGATCATGGCTGTTTGGATGATGTGGAGGTGGGTTTTCTGAGCTGTATCTAACCCTACTACCCGGGCCAGAACCGGTACAAAACCAAATCTCTTTCATTTTCACTGGTGGTGGGAAAGGCGTGGGGATGATTTGACGTCAGGTGGGCTCAGAGTAGGCAAGAGAGCCTGGCCTTGCCGTGGGACACCTCTGATGCGTCTTGTCTTCCTCCTGCCTGCTTTGAGCTGCAGCAAGAGACAGTGCCTGGGGGTGGTGTGAGCAGGAGGAACAGAGGCAAGATTTATCCTCAAAGTTGCTTGAGGCGAGGATGGTTCTGCTCGTGTGGAATGGCTAATGACTGAGGAGGCTCAGGGCTGTACACAGCTGCATCAGAGATGCTCACTAAGGTCTCCCTTTACAGTCAGTGCAGAAAACCAAAGAGAATAGTTTGTCCAATGTCTGATTCAAGGTGAGGCATGCTGCACAGTCCAGGTTGCTCAGGTGAGTCTTACTGGAGGTTGTCACTTGGTTGTGCTGAGTTTTAGCCCTGGGATAAACTGATTCTATCAGGTCCAAGGCACAAATCCAACCCACCCTCCCCCAGAGCAGGAGTGAGTGAATTCTCCTTGTGCTCTGCCATCAGCCCTTCACAGACCCGACTAAGACATCTACTCCCTGCCATACCTCATCTCTGAGAACCCAGGAGTGGGGACCTCCCTTTTCTACGGAGCTCTTTTCCTTTAGCAAGCTCTGATCTTTGCTCAAGTCTGCTGTTTTCTAATACTCAGACTCTGGTTACCAGATACTGGTTAATGCAATAAAAACTACTCCCAGCAGCTCCCAGAATTTCAGGGCATTTTCTTCAGAGATTTTTTGTTATTGCTCCGAATTAAGATAGTCAACACACTGATGAGTATGGTGGTTACTGGGAAGGCATCTTCATGAATCTACATAGGAAGTAAAAAAAAAAAAAGACAGACAAGATTTCTTGCTTCCCCAAAGCCATTATATCTGTCTCGCACTGTTGTGAGTAGCAAAAACATCAAAAGGCAATGGAAACAGCGTAGTCTGCTAAATATTTTTGCTTCCACATGAAAAAAAGCGCTGCTGTACTACCCAGTTCCACAAAGGACAGGAAATGTGGTTGTCTGAACCGAAACCACTTTGGACTTACCCCTGCTGCTTCTTTGCCAAGTATTGCCCCAGCCCTTTCCTGGTTCATGTCCAGCTGAAGCCAGATGGGACATGTCTTGATGAGTTTATCAAGGATGCTGATTCCTGGAAGTGGGAGGCAGTTTTGCAGGGCAGTGTCCTGACAGAGATATGTGTCTTTTCCTTCTTCGCTGGTATCTCTGATGGGACTGAAACACAGCAAGGGAGTTCCTTGTAAGCAGAACTGCAAAAGGAAAACTTGGTGAGGGGTAAAGACTGTAAATACAAACACACAGGCACACACAGAGGCACTCACACAGCAGGAGAGGTACTCAAGGGATATCAGACCACAGATGCCTTGCGCAGGCCTCCACAGACAGATATGTGCTGTCCTAAGGACTAGGTCCTCATGCTAACGGGTCTGTGGTTTCAGCACATCTACCTACGTTACCCAAGCACAAGTATCAAGAGACAGAGGCAAGGGAGGCAGCCAGCACTGCAGAGGACAGAGCATGCCTCTGCCCTCAACTCCATGCTCCAGCTGAAGGGTCAGACCAATGGTTCATGGCTTCAAAGGGAGCAATGCGGCAAAGGAAAGGGGCCACAGACCTTGCCAGTAGGTGGGAATACACACATACTGAGCCGCAGCGTCTGTCTGAGGTGTGCAGGGGCCAGGCAACCCTGTGGCCATGCCACAGATGGCACTTCTCTGGTTATGTAGGAGCTGTGACGGGCGCCAGTGTGGTATCTCGCCCTGCTGCCGGAGCCTGTGGGAGAAAGCCTGCCAGCAGGAGCCAGAGGCAGTGTCACTCTCTCTTGCTTTTTGGCAGATGCCCTCTGCATCCAGCTTAGATAGTCTGCAAAAAGGCAGCCTAAGTCATCTCACTGCTTAAAAACAATTCTGAGTGCTCCCCATCTCCACTGATGAGTGTATCCTGGTGTTGGTCATTGCAGATATGGACACTCCTCCACATCTGCACCCAGGGACTCGCTGGTGGCTGCTCATGGGAAGGAGGAAATCTTCCACCTCTGTTGCACTCACAGAGCACAGGAGTAGGAGGAGGTGTTAGGATGCATTCAGCAGAAAGTTATCCACTACAAAAGAGACATGTTTGCTGATTCCCAGAGTCTGATCTGTAGCAGGAGAATAATTTAAGGTGCAGCCCTGCAACAGCCCTAGGTTGCTCAGCATGACACAGAAAGTCCTGTAGGACAAGACTTAAAGGACACAGATGGAGTGAACCCTTTCTCTGTGCTGATGGGGAGGAATGGGAGGGAGCACTGGAAACGTGGAGAAACACTAGAGGGACCTTAAGGAGCGAGGAAACAAAGAAGTGATTACCTTCTTTTTGTCCTGACACGTTTATCATTTCAGCTAGTCCTAAAGAAATAATTGTAAGCTCCAAAAGGTACCTGGGAGGTGCTGGGTGACAAGAGAGGGGTCACCCTGCAGCATCACACATTAGCAATGTCCCATTGCACTGTGTCTCAGAGCTTATTCTCAGATGTACAAGAAGTAAGAATACTGAAATGATGCTGTTGAGAATATTAAAGATTTGGGACATATTTTCCTTTAGACTTCTGTTCTAATCAGAGACACAAAGAAAAACTTCAGTTTATTTTTAGTCTCTGCAATTTAACAGCACACTGGTATTAAATGCTCGTTTCTAGCTATAGTGCTGATTCAATGAAGTATTTCTACATGTGCTTAGCCCTGCAGTCAGTGGAAAAACTTGTCCTAAAAGAGGTCGTAAGAGCTCTAATGGATAAGGCTGTAGACTCATAGATATGGGCTTGTCATTCATTTGATTTTAAAAGGAAATTAAATGTAGGAGAATATACATAAAATATTTTTTTCTGCATCAGTTTTGTTGCTTAGGTGTAAAAGCTGAAAAAAAGGAGAACTCTCATCTTTTTATTAGTTCTTATTTCAAGTATTTTTTTTTGTTTTTAAAGACACAAATCTTAAAATAGTACATTTCACATAAGGTCAAACTTAAATTACTAAAAGAGACTCCTTTTAAAGGCCTAACCTAGCACAGCACACTTATCCCAAAAGTTAGTTTTTATAAAAATAGTCTTCCAAATCCCCCCAAAAAACAGTGAGATTTTTAGTAGTTTTTTTCTTTTGCAAACCTACAGAGACAGTTTCCTTAGAAAACACATGTTCCTCTGCAGTCTCAGTTGCCTATTCAGGGTATTAGTCCACAGAATCTTGATTTTAATTAATCTTTCTTTGAGGTCATAGACAAAATAGTAAGAAGGAAAGAAGTGTACTTAAAAAAACCCCAGGCAAATAGAAATAAGTGAAACACACTCTTCACTTGTGATAAAAGCCCAGCTTGTCACACAGGTGGGGAAATTTCTTTCAGATGCAATTGTTTATGACTTGAGTCAGCAGCACCTGAACATATAGAGTGAAACAGTGGAGGACCGCTTTTGGATGTTAACCTGATTCATCCTTCAGTTTCTTTCCTTACAGCAGAAACCAAAGGAAATGCCTAGTAACCATGTGAAAAGAAAATATGTTATGGATGACAATATTCATACCTGGTAATGAGAAAGAAGTAATGAGCTAAAGGAAAAGAAAGGTGAGTTATAATGAAATGTTCTGTAACACTGTTAGCAAAGCTGCTGCTCAAATTAGTCAAACAAGCAGCAATCTGATCTTGCCAATGATGTGTGAAACCCAGACCAAAAGGAGGCCAGTGCTGATTTAAGTCCTGCTATGGCACCAGAAGGTGGCATGCATTGCAATAGCTCCAGTGATGCTGAACTTCATTATCCATTAATTATGTAAGGTGAAAAGTAAAGCGCCAGGAAAGCACTGATGCTCAGGAATCCCATTACCTGGGGGAAAATCAGCAATATCTGCAAAAGCAAGGAAGTAATCTAAAGCAGCTTGGTCCTGGTGAGCACCAGACATGTAGTGACACTGACATGGCGTTCCTCATGGGGGAAACCAGGCTTGGTACAAGCAAAGCCACTCAGCCCTCTACTCCCTCCAAAAGGCACATCACCTGGATAGAGCTATGCTCACAGCAGTAATGAAGGTTTTTCAACAAGAACAACAGACTGGAGATGAAAAATAACAGAACTGACATTCCAACGCACGCAGCTGCGTGTAGGGCCCATCATCTAAGTTTTGGAGAACAGACAAAAACCAGGATCAGCAATTCATAGAATGGTTTGAGTTGGAAGGGACCTTAAAGATCATCCAGTTTCAACCCCCCTGCCATGGGCAGGGACACCTCCCACCAGCCCAGGCTGCCCAAGGCCCCATCCAACCTGGCCTTGAACACCTCCAGGGATGGGGCAGCCACAGCTTCCCTGGGCAACCTGTGCCAGCGCCTCACCACCCTCATGGTGAAGAAATTCTTTCTTACGTCTTGTCTAAATCTGCCCCTCTCCGGTTTATACCCATTCCCCATTGTCCTATCACTACAAGCCTTTGTGAACAGTCCATCCCCAGCTTTCTTGCAGCCACTTTGGTTACTGGAATGTTGCTATAATGTCTCCTCAGAGCCTTCTTTCCTCCAGGCTGAAAATCTTTCCAAACTTGGACAAGAAGATAAAAAATGAGGAGTCTGAAAATATTTGCCTTAATGGAAACATCTAATGATTTGAGTGGGGGTGTGTGTCTTTCAGTGCAGATAATTAAGGACAGTGGATGAGGCTTTTTGGCAGAGCAGGAACGCAGCCCTTCAGGGGCCCTCAGGGATGAGAGCCCTGGTGTGGGGTTTCCTCCCCTTAAAAGCCAGCCCAACCCAGAACGAATTAACAGGCTATTGTACCTGTACAGAAGGAGGAAAGGACAGCTCAGTGAAAGGGGAGGCTTTGATAAAGGAAAGGCATGAAGAGTCATTAATGGGATCTTATTAAAAAAATGGAATGTCAGGCTAGACAATTCCTGGCAGAAAGTTATAACGTACGATGGACAAATTCTCAAGAGAAGGATTGTATTGCCCAGATCTCTTAAAATGCCATTTTTAGAGCAGTAGGAAATACTTTATTGAGTCAAATTCTGTGCTAGCTAAGAAATGCGAGTGAATGACCTAACAGACCTTTTCCAGCTGTAATGCTGTGACCCGTGACACACCAGCTGACGCAGTTATGGCACTGAAGCTTGACTTCTTTCCTGGGCACAGCTGTCACGCAGATCCAGATGCTGGGTTGTGGCAGTGCTTAATCCAGCAATTTAATCTGTCTCTGCAGTAGCTCTGTAGTTGCACAGAGAGGAGGGACCCAAGGCAGCTCATGGGTTCTTGCTGTGCTGCCAGCTGAAGGGATTTCCAGGGCCACCGTGGTGAGCAGCTGGCCTTTGCTGTTTTGCTCACTCACAATCCAGATATCGGATGATTTCTAAGCTCAAAGTTTTCAGGAACATGCAACTTTCTCCTCCTTCTCTCACAGTCCTGTAAAACCCCTTGAGTGATAACAGGCAGGTGCTCATTTTTGTGAAGTGTGATGCAAAGCTGAAAAGCCAGCCCTGGAGCTGCCTGCTTTTCATTTTTTTTATTGAGTTCTTAATGCAAAGTGCTTCTAAATCCTGAAGCCTCTCTGCTAAATTGAACTCATTTGGGATGCAGGGAGCTATGTTTTGCATACTGACTGGCAACACAGGCTAATTAATTGCACAGTGATTACATTCACACACCTGCCCCAGTTTGGCAGAAGGTATCAAGTTGCTTGTTGGAAGTAATAATAATGACAATAGTGATTTGAATTATTGCACAGTGACTGTGCACTGAAGTAATGACATCACCATGATTCATTGCTTCAGAAATGAAGAGCCAAACTTGACAACTGAATATTCCCAAAAATCATTAGAACCGCGAAGGGATATAATCCACTTAATTTCATGCAGGTGCAGGGCTGGGCATACGTTTGCAATGGCCCTTAGAAATATTGCCACAAACATGCTGACATTAAGGGCTTCCTGGCTCTAGTGTACAAGCGTGGTCACTCTGAATTTCCCCAAGGCAGCTGAGACACAGAAACTGTGTACAACAGCAGCAGTGACAGATGAATTCTTCACTCCTGCACATTTGCAGCTTTGCCTGTCACCAGATCAGACCTGAAAAGATTCATCAGGTGTTATTACATCTGTAGTACAGTGATAAGTAAAGACTAAGGGCCTTTGCATTGTTTAAATGGACTGGGTATAAGAATTGGGAGTTAGTGTTTTGTTATTATGTTTCATTGCTTTTATTTCTCCCTCTGAATATTAGAAGACATCAAGAGTGAGCAGAATGAAGGGTTCACAGTGCTGTCCTCAAGAAAACAGATAATCTGGTATTTTTATATTTATAGCAGAGCAGGCATACAGGTCTTAAAATGTGTGCCAGCTATCTTGCTTCTGAGGGAGAAATACAGACAAGTGGCCACGCATGGTGTACACCAGGTGAAGAGCAACTTTTTGCACCAAAGCCACCTGGTACCTGAAGGGATACCCTTCAGGACAAGACAGCTTGTGTCTGAAGCTCACATGTGAAAACCCTTCAAGCACAGAAACACAGTTTCAAGGAGCAAGTGAAGCAGGAGAAAAAGATAGAAGCTCCTGAAGCTGACACACCAGTCCCACTGGAGGTTAAGTGGACAATATTGGTAATTCCTGTGGTTAAAAGAGAGACTGGGAAGCATGGGAGCTTCACAGAGAGCTTCAAATGGTGGTGCTGAGATTAAAAGACTGACTGGAAACTCACAGTTCTGTTTTACATCCTGTGTCACAACCAATCTAGTTGACTTGGTTGCAGGGCTGTATGCATTGGTGATAGAAGCAGATTTGTGCATCCCTTTTTTTTTCACAACCACCTTTGTGCTGAGAAGATCATGGAATTCTGAACCCAGCACACTGGAGAAGGAATATTCAGAGCTGCATCAGTAGGAGCAGTGAAGTGTAACAAGGTTTTATCAGTTAAACCCTTGTTACCTACATAGCCACCTATTCTTTCCTCGGTTTGATAGCACTTCTGATTAAACAGATTTATTAAAAATCTTTGTTCAAACACACATGAATTCACGTGCTATTACTTTCAGCTCACTAAGAGGGACATTTGCAGTGCCCCAGCTAGGGGACATAAAACTTCATTTTACTTCCGTCTTAGATGTTGCCATTTCTCAGTGGCTCCTTGTTATTCTCATAAGCCAGCCCATTTTTGCTGACTTGGCCAGTTCAGATCAAACTAAGATGCAGGAGAAGGATTCATTTACCTTCTGGTCCTGGCTTGGGTCACCTCACTGGGTTCTCATCTCTTTCTTCCAACAGGTAGTAGAACTGAGACACTACACCTGACCTACCTACAGGGATTGCTTCTTTGTATCTAAACTTCTTGAGTCATTTCTTCATAAAAGAGAGGATTAGGAAGATGAGAAGGCAGCAAAGTGACACTTGGAAACAAACATAACTTAACACCTAACTTTGTGCACCAAATATTAACACTGTCTCAAAGAAAACTCAGCCTTTAATAAAAGCTTTTTCATAATAGAGCCAAGAAATCTGACAAAAATCAAACCAACAAATAGGAAAAAAAAAACCACAATGAAAAACTCAAAAAGCAGAAAGAGAAGAAAGTTCTTGAGGTCTTCAGAGATCACACCCAGCTGACTGCCACCCTTAGTCAGAAGTAAAATACAAGTTTCTTGCTGTCTGATAGGTGAAAAGGGAAAAGATAGAAGCAGTTAAGCAAGCTTCCTGCATTGTAAGGTTCTCCAATGTACAGGAAAATTGGATAATGGAAGTGACGTGACAGGCTCAGCGTGTCTTATAAGGCAGGCTTGCCTGTTCAGTAGCCCTTCCTTGCAGGAGACTCGTGTGACTAGTCCCCTTTGGTGACATGGGGAGCTCAGGAAGTTGTGCTTCTCAAGCTGTGGTCTGCGGACAACCTGTGGTTGGCAGAGTGCTTCCTTTTGCTCGCTGCTCTCTTTGTTTCCACTCTAGCTTTTACGTTTGCCCTTTCAACTGTTTGGTCTTTGATCCACAGCTGGTGCTGTGCTCGTCCAGGCCTTTCCACTCACCCTGGAAATCACCCGGCTTAAAAATCAAGGCAGCAGCTGTTCCAGCTGCCAAAAGGAAAGGCAAACCAGGGGTCTCCTAAATACCCCGACACATCATAGCTCAGCAAACTTCTCTGTTCCCCATCTACTCCACTTTCTGTTACACGTACCCTCAATTTCAGCAGTGAAGTTTCACAACCTGCAATTGAAGGCTCTTTTTTGTAAGCTTTTCCATACCTGCCAGGGATTTCCAAACTGCCCATCCCTGTGAAGGCTGGCAGAGGCTGGTACACACAGACCTCTCCCCAGCTGGAACCCGCCTGCATATACTCACGTGTTTGCCAAACTGCAGCAAGTCATCACCCTGCCTGGGAGCTCTACTAATGGGCACAAAGGAATTGGGTGTGGGACAGTTTTGTCTGCCCTTAAATAGCTCACCAGCTCACTGAGCACTTACCTCCCCGATGACAGAAACCAACAGCGGAAATCACAAAAATGAGCAAGTGCTGTTATACTCCATGGGGGGAAGTGTGTAATGGCCACTTGTGCAGGTGGAAGAACGCTAATTCCTGATTGATCTGTTAAGTAATAAGTAGCCACAGTTTTCTGCTCACATGTGACACCAGATTGATCTATTATACAGTATAGGGCTCAGCTATGGGAGTCTGGTAGACTAGCATCACACCAAAGTATCTACGGGGACTTGTCCTGCTGCCTGTAGAGCCCAGCAAGGACAGCTGAGCTTTGAGGACGTCAGCTGAGCCACAGGAGCAGGCTCTATGCAGAAACCACTGAGCTCACTAGTGGAATAACTAAGCTTGCGCTAAGCTCTGGTGTAAACAGCTGTACTTTTCCTCATTACTGCCGTCATGCAGTCAAAGGACGTGACCTCAGCTTATCTGGATTTTGAACTGAGCAGAATCTTGCCCCCTGTTCAAAGGTCAGCAGTGAGGTCAGCTCTAGAGAAGACTTGCTGGATAGAAACTAGTGATGTTGGGAGGGACATTTAACCACTGTCACTCATTAGTGTGCAAATCTGGTGATTAAAACTAATGATCTTTCTCTAACAGCATGAGCAACAGGGCCAAGTTGCTCAGGAGCAGAGAAGGAGGGGGTGCTTGCAGTGCTTCCCTTGAACCACCCTCCTGCAGAAGATGTTACCTGCTTGTGTTTCTCCTGTAGTCAGAGAGAGCTCCCATCACAGGGGCACCCAACTCAGGTGTTAGGGGGCACATCTCAGCTCCTCTAGCAGAGCTGCTCTTCCATCTAAATCAGTCGAGCTTGTAGGTGCCTACAGCAAAGCAG
The DNA here is from genome assembly GCF_032191515.1 of Phaenicophaeus curvirostris. Taxonomy (NCBI): domain Eukaryota; kingdom Metazoa; phylum Chordata; class Aves; order Cuculiformes; family Cuculidae; genus Phaenicophaeus; species Phaenicophaeus curvirostris. The sequence continues at coordinate 52,177,207 of NC_091396.1, read as the reverse complement.
TGGTAATACCTCTGTCAAAGCCTCTTGTTTGACCCTGTCAACAATCTTCAAATCCAGGAGTGCTCTCAAGGAGCAGGGTTGCACAACTAAATGTTGATTAAGTCCCTAGCTTACCTACATTTCCTAGGTTCATAGATCTATCCCTCCATTTACATATGCAAAAGTATGCATATCATAAAGAATTGCATATGCATAAAAAAACCCAACCAAACCACAAGATAATTCACATTACTGCCTGTACTCAGGTCATTTCTACTAACAAACAAGCATTCTCACAGCCACAGCCATGTCGTGGGCAGAAATAAGGTAAAACCAAAAAAAACCATAAAAAATTCAAAAAAACCCTGAAGGAAGAGGCCTTCTTTCAAAGCTCTTTTTTTTTTTCTTCAGTCTAGCTGTTTCATACATTCATTAATGCAGAAGTTAATGCACATGGTATGCGCTACCTGTGGCCCCGGAGTGGACTGGGGCTACCACATCCTATTAGTGTAACACAACTTGGCTTGAGTTCACCTCGCGAATTGTAATGCTGTCTTTATGTAACCTTGGACATACATATTTTGCACTCAGTCAAAACATATTTTTGCAAGTCAAAACCACTTTGCAAGTTTTATTAGCCTACTCCCTCACTAAAACCAGACAGTTGCTGTGTTAAAGATAAGCCCTTCTCCCCCGTGTTCATAATCAGACCTTTTCAGGTCATTTGTCCTTTTCCTATTTCAAATCCAAATAATTCTTTTATGAATTTCATCATATCAGCAACAGTAAGATTTTTCTTCATGTGCAAGCAATGAAAGGTGATTTACACCTCTACAAGGCCCTTTCTCTGCAAGAAGAGAGCTTCTGAAATGCAGGTCAGCCAGAAGTCATTTCTGGCAAGGTCACTCTGACCAAAGAAAGCACAGTTTCCCTAACCAAAAAGCTGTAAAAGTCTTTGCTGGAGAATTCCACTTTAACTTCTCTGGAAAGGCTTGTGAGGAGCAGAAACTAGACGTAAATATTTGGAAAGAAAGAAACTATTTCCTAAGTTGTAAGTACACAAGAAAGCCACAGACCTTCCTCACCCTCTCGTGTCAGGTACTAGAAGAGCCCAGCAAAGCCATCACCTGGACAGAAGATGGTTGGGCTTGTTCAGAGCCTTTGAAAAAACTCCTGAAGTGTTGGACATCCCGAGCTCCCCTGTTTGGACTGCAAGGCCAGGGCTATTGACAGAGGTTTTGCCCTTTCCCAGGTCATCTGGCCAGGAAGGAAGACAGGAATGAAAACCCGGGGAATGATTTTCTATATTGTACTCACTTAACAAAGAAGGGAAAGGGAAATGGAAAATAAAGACGAGGGGGAAATTCCATAATTAAAACTTCATTAAGAATAAACTGTAGTTTTGCTTACATAAAGCCATTCTGTTTCAAACACTGTATGTTAAAAAATGTTTGAAGCTGCAAAATATTACAAGAAACAAATGGACAAAATATTATGAGAAACTTATGACTGGTTATAAAAAGCTATGGCTTTCCCAACCCTGTAAGTGAACTTAGTGCAGACGTATGAGATGTACAAGATACAAGGTGCCGACCACATAGACTTGCATAAAGATGAGCAGTCTTCCCGTTTTCTAAGAAATACCTATAAAGTCTCATCTCAGTCATGATTTTCGAGTAGGAATGGCCGTTTTGCCAAGGTAATAAATCCCTTGAGCATTAGGGAGGTGATTCTGCCCCTTTATTCCTCTCTTGTGAGACCTCATCTGGAGTACTGTGTCCAGTTCTGGAATCCTCAACACAAGAAGGATATGGAACCGTTGGGAACGGGTCCAGAGGAGGCTACAAGGATGTTCCGAGGGCTGGAACACCTTCTCATATGAGGACAGGCTGAGAGAGTTGGGGTTGTTCAGCCTGGAGAAGAGAAGGCTCCGAGGAGACCTTATAGCAACCTGCCAGTACCTGAAGGGGATACGAGAAAGCTGGAGAGGGACTGTTCATAAAGGCTTGTAGTGATAAGACTAGGGGCAATGGGTACAAACTGGAGATTTAGACTTGATATAAGGAAGAATTTCTTCACCGTGAGAGTGGTTGAAGAAATTCTTGGCACAGGTTGCCCAGGGAAGCTGTGGCTGCCCCATCCCTGGAGGTGTTCAGGGCCAGGTTGGATGGGGCCTTGGGCAGCCTGGGCTGGTGGGAGGTGTCCCTGCCCATGGCAGGGGGCTGGAACTGGATGAGCTTTAAGGTCCCTTCCAACCCAAACTCTTCTGTGATTCTACGATTCATCCTGCAGCATTTTGAGGAACAGAGCACAAGCCTTCAGAGGTCCTCCCTCTTGTTAAAGCATCTTGCAAAGGTGCCTTCAAACAAGTCATTCAGTCTCTAATGTGTAGACTTACACACAGGCATTCATATTTTGGGTAAGATTTCCTTCCAATGTCAGTGTGAATGCATTTCAATACATGGTCCTGTTAGTAAAAAAAAGTAAATAATTATATCTGTGAAGCTAATCTTTGTCTGTCATCTTTAACCCTTACTCCAGCTATTTAATTCTTGATATTTAATTCTTGATATTTAATTCTTGATATTTAATTCTGGTTAGGCATTGGAGTGATGTGTATATTTCTTGCTTTATGATCTGCCTGCCTTCACACTGAGGCAAGGTTAGATCTGCCTTTCTGGCAGAAGGAGAGGAAGAAGAAAAAGGCTTGTTGGTATATTTCAGGGATAAAGGAAGGTGGTGAAAGGGCATGGTCCCCGTGCTAAGTGGAGTGACCTGCCGTGTCTGTAGGCACGGCCCTCATTATCCTGTACTGGTGGGACAGCCTGGAGCCAAAGGACTGGTTATTGGGGCAGTGTCAGAAGCTGCTGAATTGTGCCTGTGGCAGCTGGGAGCTCACTGCATGTGACCACAAAACCTGCCAAGCAGCAAGGCAAGTCTGTTAGCTCTGGCAAAACCAGCTAAACCATTGCTGGGAACTCCAGCTTGTTCATTTAACAGTGTTTATGGTCACTTTGGTCACCAGAGCCACCATGTAAATAAATCATAAGCCCAAGTCTGTAGGTTCAAAGCAGTTTAAGAAAATTCATAACGTGGTTGCCTTGGTCACGTTCTCCCCAAAGCATATGTGCTGCATCTACCCCCAGGCTGCCATTGATTGTCTCACCTTAGGGCAACCTGACTCGTGGGGCAGGAGGGTGGAAGAAGGTTTGTGCTGGACATAGCTCTCTGGCCTGACTCCCGCTCGGCTTGGTAAGGCATGAACAAATATTTGACTTGAATTCATCCCACTGGCACCAGTCACCCTGAATTACTCCCTGGAGATGCTGCTTCTCCAGTGAAACCAGAAATTCTCATGGGTGCACAGGTTCCTAAAAGGCATACAACAATTAAACACCTAAAATTAAGCAGGGAAATTCCAGGCTAGACATTGATAGGTAGATCTAATAGTAAAGGGAGATATTAGAATGCCAGGCCAAGGGACTAACCCCTGCCATCCATGCCTAGCACGGGCTCCTCTTCACAGTGCCCTCAGGCAACCTCTACCATAGTTTTGCTGCCCAGAGGACCCGTCCCTGCTGGGAAGGCAACACAGTCACTGTCCATTTTGGCTGGAAAGTTTACCAGTGAGATCTAGTATGAAATTAACTAACTCTTAATCCTTAGAAAGGATTAGAATGGGAGTTCGGTACAGAATTACACCAAAACATCCTGTATTACATATTTGTCCTCTGGAAAGAAACAAAAAGCATCCAAACCCAAGCTCTTTCCTGTCTGATGATTCAGTAGGAGGAGCTCTGAGCTGGTTTCTGTTTTTGCGTAGGGTATCAGGAGTGACAAATTCCTTGGAGAGAACTCGGGGAGGGGTAATGAGAGAGAGAAGACAGAGAAATAATTCTTGGTAGGCAAGTTGAAAGGTTGGGACAAGTCCCAGGCTGTCATTTAGCCAAATATGTGGGACAACCTTCTTTTGCCTAGAAGCCTGCTAACAATTTGCAGAACAGTGTCACAGGTAGCCAGCAGAGCTGTCAGTCTCCAGAATCTGCTATTGTTTGGTCTGTATCTGTTTCCTTGGTGAATTTTCCCAAGCAGCAGAAAATTTAATCCAGTTCACAAGGGGCTGCAGCTGCTTCCAGTTCAGCTCAGCAGCTACTTTTGCAAGACAGAGGCTTCACAAGACTATCCTTCTTCAGAGAGCCATAGGAGGGGTGTACCTGAGCTGGGTGTATTCCCTGTATTTTCAGCATCTAAAAGCTTGCATGTATTCAGTTGGGTTTCAACAAAGCACATAAAATTCCCCAAGAATTCATTAGCCTTGCAAAAGCAAATATGAAGTACTAATATTAACATGGTCAGGAGATATTTCAAGCAGTAAGACAGGTCTTTCAACTCTGCCAGGAAAAGTGTTGATCCACAAACCCCAACTAGTCACTTAGAGGAAATACCAGCAGCTCTAGCCCTTGCAGGACCATTGTCTGATCCAGAATCGCAGCCCTGCCTCAGACAACAACTCTCAGAGTACGGTTTCATGCTCTTCCTAACCAGGGCAATGGCAGGATACTGCTGAAAGGGTAATCCTCTGACCCCATTTGCACACACTCCCAAAACTTCACTTTTGCTGCTTCTCTTGCTTCAGCTGTAGAGGCTGTGTAAATATGGAGGAAGCTGGTAGTCCAGCAAGGAACTAATCCATCAAACCCCAAAGACTTTCTGAGAACAGGATTCTGTTCCTGGCATCACCCCAAACCTAAAGGATGTTCTGTGGCAAGGCTAAGGTTTATTGCTTAACAAAGATCCAGGAGACTGGGCTACAAAGTAAGTGACTATAATCAAAACAGCTCCACGAGTTTGTCTCCATTTCCCATTGTACAGCGGCTACAGTAGATACCTGCCTTCAGCTGGTTGTTGGGAGACTTAATATTTGTGAAACAGCCAGAGATCCTCTCATAGATACAAGGGCTTTATATTAATCATACAATGTCATTACGATTAGTGAAAATACACCTTGTCCCTTTTAAATGTATCAGTAATACAGAAAGCAGAAATCCTTTACTAAGCCATAAACATATTCTCTGTTTAGCAGAGAAGCAATGGAAAGTCTGGGAAAGACACACTGAGATATGCATATATGTGTTCACGTATTTGAAGAGAGCTGCATTCCCTAGTCCTCTCTGGCTTGTGTGCGTCTAATAGAGTATCTATTTAGGAAAATGTGACTAGCATAACCAGCTATGCAGTGCTCACATCTGCTAATCCTTTGCTGCTCAAGTAATCATCTGCACTTGCAAAAAGATTTATACTATTTTGGGTGCAGGCGAAAAAGAGCTAAGTGCTCCAAACTTCTTGCAGCTGAAATCTTGAGGGGAGCATTGCCTTAACATTCCCACTCCAGCAGGTTTCTAATTTATGGAGGTGGGCAGAGTTACTTTATAGATAGCTCACAGAGGTACAAAACAGAGGAAAGGCTTGCGGCTACAATATTTACCATACTGGTTGATGCTTATAGCTTTATTGTACTTGCAGAGCTTAAACAGTGCTGCTTGCTTGACCACAGCTGCTTTGCAGTGCTGTTTTATCAGGTACTTTCAAACACCTTCCCCGGCCTCTCAACTTCACAGTTAAAAAAACGCCAGCTGAAAGCTTGCTTTGCCTCTCTGAGAAGCAGGCACCTGACTGCCTGGGATGGATTCTGAACTCAGCCTTCTCCAGCTCCAGAGAGTTACTCTGGACCCACACCAGCACGTGGCTCCAACTCAGCCATGTGCATATTTGTGTTTTATTGATTTCAAGCCACAAGTGCCATGCTGCATCCCTGTGGCCCATGGCTGGTAATTCTAGTGAACTGACCTAGCTTTGAACAAATCCTGCAGCTCTGATAACATCAGTAGCTCAGACCATGCCCACCAGAAGTGTAAGGGTACTGCCTCCTCTCATTCAGCAAATCCCAGAGAAGAAAGCGCTTCCCTTATATCCCAAACGTACCACATGTACCCGTTTCTCACTGTGACCTCTCTGTGTCCGTAAGACATTTTCTCATACAGGCTTGTAGGCTGGAATAGTATTATAATATTAATGTTTGAAGCTTTTTAGCATTATAAAATACATAACAAGCATTCCAGACCTCCCTCCAGTTCAGACAGAATGATCAACAAATACTTACAGTGGTAAAAAAACCCCCACTTATTTACATACAACCCCCCTAAAAGTTTGCAGAAATGTAACTGGGGAAACAAAAGACTGGCAGAATTTTGATCTCTCCAGCATCGAATTAAACCTCCCAGAGGAGCAAATTATTTCTCCTAAAGGAGACAGAATTAATGGACCAGCATGATTCCTGCAATAGGTCTTGCAACCCTGAGAAACTGATGTAAGGACCTCTTCTGAACAGAACAGTGGTTTTCAAGCCCTTCTCCTCCAAACATCAGTATCACCTTCCCTTTGCAACCTTAAAAACTATTAAATGTCAGTTAATCAGTTCTTATGTTGCTCAGGTGATGGTGGAGTTGCTACTCAGTTATTATTCATATCTGAGACAACTGTGGTACAGGGAGGGTAAGATCAGCAAGCACGACATCTTGACTTTTTGGATGATTTTTGAAAATAAAAACCGTTACTTAGGGGCCTATTTATTTATTTATTGGTATTGCAACAGCATCCCCATTCCTCCCTAAGGATACAGGCATGTTCATTGCTGGAGAGAGCCCTTACCTCAAACTGGTTGAGTGTGTGTGCAGCTCTGGCAAATGGATGTGGCTGCAGCATCCTTAAGGATAAACCCATCCACAACCTCATTACCTTGAGAGCCAGCTCCAGTGTGAGCTGATAGCCAGTCAGAATCTCATGGATGAAGACATTGGAGTAGGAGACAGGTAGATTTTGTACTTGGTTACAAGAAAAGTGACTCCGTAGGCACCAGAGCCAGCTGTAAAAGTCGCAGGAGCTCTTTGGAGGATGCATGTGAGGGGGTGGGAAGAGAAAAGTTGAATTAAAGAAAGACAAACAAGTGATTTAGTTTAACTCCTACCTGGTTCTGGATGACAATTTATAGTGGAGATTCCACTTTAGTTACCTATAGAGTAACATCTGCCCAAGACCACAGAAAAAAGTTAATCTCAACATCAGGATTAGGAAGTAATGTAGGACACAGGCTGAATTGAGGACCACTGCTTAGACCAGTGACTTTTCTGAGATCCAAGAATTGCTATTTAATTGCCTTTTTAGCATAATTTTGCATTAATTTCTTCCTCCAGTTCTTGATGGCCTTATGAAAGCTATTCTACAGTGAAACATAGTCTGCTTCCATTCTTGTTTTGTCAGTTTTGATCCACAACTATTTAGAAAGATAAATCTGAAGTCTTCTTTGGTAGCATGAATAATTCAAATCTAGAGAATAGTATACTTTTTTTTTTAAAGCTACCAAATATTTCAGGTTTGTAACTATGCCTGCTTTAAACCCTTAGAAGTCCCTTCCACGTAAGGCCCCTGATCAGCACAGGGATCTATGATCTTGTTGCTGCTCTGAACACTGAGGCTGTCATCACCAGGTCCATCCCAGCACATCCTATCCCCTTTGTCTGTGGAACGACCCTGAACTGATAATAATATGGCAGGAGAGATTATAATCTCTCCTCGGTCTTTCAGAGAACATGTGCTAAATGTGCTCCCTCTTGCTTCTTTATAATTCTAGATATCATCAAATATCTATATTCATCGTCATACATTTCTAATACCAATATTGTTTTCAGGTAGTTTTAGAGATCCTGAGTCTCACAAGCCTGTGTTGTTGATCTCAGGCAAGCTGCCTGCATTTACTGACGGATGAGTTAAAACATAGTGCTACTACCATCCAGAAAAATCCAATAAAATAATAATCTCTGACATATCTGGACTACGTATGCATAGTTTGATAAGGGATGGTGGCAGCCCAAATTTGTGCCAAGCAACCCTTGCAGCTACCCTCCAGGACACGCTGTTTTACATGTACACATGTAGACACAGAGCAAGGGAGATACATGCAAATGTGTGTGCGTATTTTACTTCAGCTTATGCTGCCTCTAGGTTGGAAAGTCAACAACACAAACCAGCACGTAGCCATTTAGGACAGGAAGCAAAAAACTATATTTAGCTGAAACTGTAGTAGAAAGGAGATGAACAGAATATTGCTTATGTTTGTGTCCTCGTTCCTGTGAACACTGGTACAAGACTCTGCAATGATGAGGAGTTCTGTACTCAAGGCCAATATTCCCAGTATGGTCTACCCCCTAGCAGGCAAAGGGACAGTTGCCTTCTGCCCTACCACCAGTTTTGCTGCACAACATGCCCAAAGCATCGAAGTTTGGCGACTACACAGTTACTGAGAAGCACTGGAAACATCCCATGACCACTCAGCGTGGTTGCAAACACATTTTTCTGTTCAATGAAGTTCAGGAAATTTTACGTCTTCTCTCTGGATGCAACAAACTTGCGCATCTTTAGAGATCACCTCCTTCTTTGTATCTTTACAGTAATACCTCAGCCAAGATGCAATGCATCTTCAGCAGACATTTCCTTCCAGAGAAGCACCGTAGCCCAGGACTGTGAATTATACTCCTTACCAGAGCTTGACAGACAACAGAGATTTGATGACACTGATTTGTTTTCAGTTGCCTGAAGTGTCCCTTCCACACTTAAATACCGTATTTCACATGTTCTACGTTGAGGTTTTCTTTGAGTAGTACTTTGCATCTGGTCCAAGATCTCCTGAGGCCAACAGGACTTGTTGCGCTCATTCAAATAAGCTCAGATTAAGTCCTTTACAACAGATGGCTCTTCAGGACTTTGAAAAAATTGTTTTCTTGGTTCAAAGCTGTAATTGCTAGTATTGAATTTATTTACCCCTCTGCAGAGACAGGTATGCAATCCAAACAGAAGAGTAATTTAAGAAACTTTTGTCACCAACAAGTATCTAAAAGCTCCCATTCCAGCAGAAGTCATGGGTCTGATAGGGTGCTTACCAAAGCAGTTCTCTGGTCTGCTCTGCGCAGGAGATCAAACTAGACAATCAAAACAGTCCTTTGAAGGTAAAGTCTGTGAACCTGTGAGAGTTGTTCAGTTTCCAGATTCCTCCAGTTTTTGACCTCTTTACATCTACATTGGTCAACTGTGACGGTGGTTTTTGTGCTCCAAAGACATGTCATTGAAAAGATGTACAATCATTACTTCATTAAGCAGATTGGTGCCCCAGAAATGAGTATCACTGTAACCCATCCCAGCTACGCAAACCAGCCATTATCCCAAAAGACTAGTTAATATTTGCATACTATGTCTCTGTCTCAGCTCCTGTCTGCTCTCCTCATCTCCTGCTCCATACATCTGCCAGATGTTGGAATGAAGGCATATACCTTTTCAAGAAACCGTGGCCACCAGCCTCAATCAGCTCACATTTCTGCAGATGTTTTGTGATCTCACCACTTATGAACGTTCCTAGGAGCTAGCCTGACTCTTGGTCAGAATTACTGGTTAAATTCCCTTGTTTCTCTCTCAACCCATTTAGGAAGAATTTATTTGTATCCAGCCCCTAGCTACACTTCTCCACACATTCTTCTCTGAGGAGCTGCTAATTCGGGAGGCAGATTTCTCCCCAGTGTCTTTCTGCCATCTCAGAGGCCAGCAAAACCTTACTGATTTGCTGCATAAAGAACAGACCCTTCAGTCATTACTAGGACAGATACATGGATACTTTCTAAGTTGCTAGGGTACTTTTAAGACAATTTGCATGGTCATAGTTTCTGTGCAGGTAAGTAAGCTTTCCCATTTAATTAATAACCTGAAGACTATGGTGAATGTCATGCAATTTTTGCTCACATTATTTTAAAATCAGGTCCAAATTCTCCATCAGCAGCTTGTCTTATGTTACCATCTCTTTTGAAAGCTACCAATTTCATCTACACATACTTTGGCAAATTGGTGTCTAATTCAACGTGACCATAACATGAAAATAGCTAAACATCACTTAGGCGTGTTTCTAATTCTGTAGTGTGTTGGACGCCAAAAGGTATGTATGCTGAAGAGTAATTCTGATGATCTTCAGCAATATTATGGCACATAAACAGAGAGTTAAAACAGATTTTTTAAAGACTTAAGGTGTTTTTTTTTTAATGACTGAGAGGTAGATTGAAAACACAATCAGTTAATGAAATAAAAGGCCATTCTGTTGAATTTTCAGATACTTATAAACTTACAAAGAATGCATACATCACGCCCATTCATGCTTCAATATTCCTGCAACCAATTGACTTACAGTCTAAATCCAGGGTATGTGGCTTCCTTACTTTGTTCTGCAACTCTAAACTGAAGGCAAAACTTTGCAAGGAGGCAGCTCCTTTCAGACAAGTGGAGAAAGAGATAAACAGTATAAATCTTTCAGTTTCTCCGTATTTGGCATCTTAACTATCACAAATGCAGGGAATATCTGCAAAGCGCAAATTCTTCAGATTAAGTTCCTCTTGGTAGTCTACAGGGATTGGATTCTCTCATTTTTTCCTTACGGCTGTGTGATCTTTGTTCCTCCATGTTTAACATTATGTGGAACTGAGGAATTGTACCTTGGAACATGAGTGTCATTGTTCCGCTTAATGTAAGCAACTGAACAAGGCAAAAGCTGTGACAGCTGTAATGCAGGGCTCTCCCTCTATCCCCACACTCCATGCACGGATTTGGGAACAGTGCATGCTGAAACTATGGTTATTGTGTCTGTCAGCAGCAGTTTTATCCTGGTTTTGACTAAGTGTGCTCCGAGTCAAAGGGCACTGACATGCAGAACACTCAGTGACTGAAAATGCAAGTATCCCTTATCTATACAGTTTCTTCTACTGCACCCGTCACAGACACAACTGGGAGCTTTTAATTCATGAGAAACAGGCTAAGTGTCAGACAGATAAGAAACACTCTTCATATATGGTATTATATGGTTTTCCAAGGCGGGGGGGGGGATGACCAAAGGTTTCAGCAGCTATGTAATTTTCCCGATTGTTTCCAACAGGAAGCACAAAAGCTCAGCTTCAGCATGGGCTTTATGATACAACCAAGCCTTGGGAGGCTTCCAGTCTTTATCCTGGAATCCCAGCAGCTGATTTTCCTCCCAGTCAAAACCCCATTTTCTCTCTCACTATGTTTTCTTGAAGCTCAGTTCTGCAAGGTGCAGTGTCTGTTGGCCAGCAAGGAAAGCCTGGAGTCTTTTCCTAACAGAATGCACATCTTAAGTCTCCAGGGAGTTTGTGGACAGGGTTTGTGTGTACCTTAGAATTCTGAAGCTGGAGTGATGATCAGCTCATAGGGATGAGCACTCATCCAGTTCTTAATATTTCAGCAGAAACTAAAAAAGCCTCCCAGAAAAGATTTGTTACATTTCCGAAAGCACAGAACTCCCATAGTCTGTCCTTTTCCCCAAACTGCAGCTGGGAAGTCATCCGTCTTCTTCCCTAAATAGCCAAGGTTCAAGCTAAATAAAGGTATTGCAGTTTGTTTTCAGCTGGACTGTGTTAGCTAAAAGAAATACTGTAAATTACAGTACTATTATGCCACACCAATGTGATTATGTAGCTGATAACAGCAGCCAGCTTGCAAACGCAGCCGAGAGCTCTTTGTTAAGTAAGAAAAGCAACAGTTACTGAAAATGAGCAGTCACTAAAGATTCAAGACTTACCCTGAGTCATCGCTGGCTCCCCTGTCTCCTGCCGATGTTTTCATCATTACAGAAAACTTTAAGAGACTTTCTGTTTCACAGTGGCTTTAGAGTTCCTTGGTAAAGAAAGCGATTCCTTTCCATCACCGAGCAGAACCTCCACATCCTTGGGTTTTGTACTGGAGATGATATTTCTAGGGGCGGCAGGGGGAGGATGTTTAAAACCAGCTTCAGGCTCAGTAGTATCAGAGGGGAGAGAACTAAACAGGCACCGAAGTGAAAGCAAACTACCAAGAAGGTCTGATTTTAGACTCTCTTATTTCTACTTCCTGTATTTATATGAACGGGGGATTTCAGGAAGAGGCAGTCTTTGGTGGTCAAGGGTGTGTGTGTGTGCGTGTGTGTGTGTGTTATAAAGCCATATTTAGTAGTGAAGGCAGGGTAACCCTATTAGAAAGAAGGGCCTGAGACTGTCAGCTTGTTTGTTTCTCTAACTTGTAAATTTGGAGGGAGGCTGTTTTACAGACTACAGGTATATCAGGAGGCAACAGAGCACAGTGAACTTTGTAAAGGATTTTATAAGGCAGCAAGGCAGTAAGTCTCCGTCTGCAAATTCCTGAAGCATGTGTATTTCTATTGCTTGAGTAACTGGAACCAGATGGAGCTTGGAAACCTATATATTTACACAGGACCTGAGAAAGTGAAATGTCAAACACTGGCAGAAAACAGCTTTGCAAAAAATTTCTCAGTTAAAGCAAAACCTAATGATAAGTTCGTAGGACTGCTAGTAACAGAGCAGCTATCCATGCTGTGGAGCTCCAGTCAGTCTCAGAGCACGTTTATTCTGGAGTTACTTAAGCGGTCGAGTAGTGTTTGCTGTACTGGACCGAATACAGCCAAGCTGTGGCGGCTGGGGACTGACAGACGTGCTGTTAGACAGGGCTGGTGGCGCTCCTATTGGGCAGCCTTGTCGTTCGAGAAATATTTGATGTTAGGAGAATGCATAATGGAAAAAATAAGGCTGAAGTATGAAGCAGAAGCAGAGAAAAAGCAATCGCATGAAAGGGAGAGGGAGACAATGGTAACTTTATGCCTCTTTTATCATTAGAAGGAATTTCCGAGCTTTCTAGGAGTAAGTAGGCTGTAACATACAACCCACAGCAGCTGTTACTGTATTGGCATGAGGGAACCAAGACCTCAGTGTAGAGCACAGAGCCAACTCTGCTGGTCAGAGGGACCTTTACAATCATCGAGGCACACCTTCCATGTAACGCAAGACAAATTTTTCTCAGGGTTTTTTGATCAAGCCTCTAACTTCTGGTGAAGTTACTAAATTTATCTGCTAGTTTTTAGAAGGATTTATCTTAGAAAGTTATAAGTCTGACTGAAAGGCTGCATGATGGAAAACTCCCAGCTTTTTTACGTAAGTTGTCTTAGTGCTTAATTGTTGAAACTATTTAATTCACACCTGATTTTTTGCTTTGACTTGTTTTAAATTTTCAGCTATTGTATCTTAGAATACTCTTTTCGACCAAACTAAGGAGCTCTTTGCTGCAACTCCTGTAGTCCTTTTCAGACAAAGATGAACTCATTCAATGAAGAATTTAGCCCTCTTAGACAAACTAGTTGGCTGAGCTCAACTCATCCCTCACTGCAGGCTTGTCATATCCCAGTTCTGAATCCTCCGGATGGTTCTGGACCCTCTGGTTGGTTCTGGGCACAGATACCCAAGAAAAAAAATGTGCTAGTTTTGTTCACCAGCTGCAAACCTTTGAAATGCACCCTGGATATTGGCACAAGAACAACCTCCTCACACAAGTTCAGCTCTACCCCAGGTTTTCATTTCCCTCCACTGCGATTCAACAGGGACAAGGTCTACCCTTGCTTTGCTGGAAAATAAGTTGCTGAGACAAGAAACTGCAAAGGTGTGCTGTTCTGCATAGACCTGCCCAGGTGGGGGATATCTGTGTTCACACAAATATGTAGCCATCCTAGGCAAAGACTTAAGATTTTGTAAATGAAGAACATCCGATTTCAGAGTGTTAAGCATTTTCAAAGATGCTTTCAGGGAAGAAGCAACAAAAAGACCAGAACTATTAAAAAGACACACGAAAAAAGGCAAAAAAAAAAAGATAATAGTAATAAAAAGAATTTAAAATATGTGGTATTGTGTAGCTATTTCAGGTTCACATGATCTGAGAGCTCATTTTTTTGTTGTTTTGTTGGGGTTTTTGTGTGAAATATTTCACAATTTATTTGCAATTTAGAGAATGTAGTGTTTCAGGAATTTCAAGTTTTGAAATCAGTTTTGTTAAAGATATTGACCAAACGTCATGAAGAAAACCTCATATTTTTCTGCAAAAATATTTAGTATTTCTGCAACATAGCTAAGTATTTCTGTAAAATTTTTAATGTATGAAAAAGGAATACAAATTTTAATGTAAGGAATTTTGTCTGAGCTTTGCTGGGTGTTTTCTTAAGCCAGAGACTGGACAGGTTTGTAATGTGACACTGTGTTCCAGTATCAAACTTCGGAAGTAAACATTTACAGAAAAGCTAAATGACAAAGTAATATCCAGTTACTGCAAAACACCGCTTCTCTATGACAGATCCAAGTGGAACAAAGAAATTCTTATCTTTTCTAGAGCTGATTCACCTTTTCCATTTTAAGGTACAGGTGCAGCACATTTTTGTATTTTTATGCGGTCAAGTTAGAAAGGTTTACAATAGGCTTATGGGGGAAGCCCTTAAGTACAATGAGCACTTTGGCTATAATAAAGTACTTTTAACATACACACAGATTATATGACAGTTCTGCTTTCCATACAGTAGGAAGTGGCTGCATCAATAACATGGAATATGATAAGAACCCATAGGAATTGTCATGCCTATTGTATCACTAATCCACAGATTACATGCCTTTTATAGAGCCTATTACATAACTGATCATGATGGGTCATCCTGTCAGACCTATGGAGACTTAAAAGAAGAGGTACTTTCCACATTCCGATTTTGATTTTTAGAAGTTAATTCTGCGTGCAAGAAGCAATCTTTTTCTTACCTCAGCTTAGAAAAAGTTAGCCTAGCATACATCAAAGAACAAATCGTTTCATAAAAGTCAAAGAACACAGGGTATCCTTTTTCTCCACTACACCAGGACTCTTCCGTAGATGCACAAACCCCACAGTGGCTAATGACAGGTTTACACAGCAACAGGGATTCTAAAAGCATGCATTATGGTTTAGAAAAATAAGGCCAAGCGTTGTTTTAACTTGCATCTCCTTGTAGTACACTGGCTAGGAGCATTCATGAGAAGACTCTTATCCAATGAACTGAAAAATACACCAGCACATGAGATAAAGTTAACTTTTAGCTCCTCTTTTTCCAAGAACTGCACTTAAAACCTTTTCTCAGCCCAGAACAGACTGTGTACATGTACCAGAAGTCATCATAGACCCTGAAATGAACTGCAGGAATGTCGGAAATAGGCAATCAAGGGTAAGAGGGATTATTACTTCTCTTCATAGCCTAGGTAACCAGGAAATGAAAGTAGTGCTGTTCGGCTTGTGGACCTTGCTTCTACCCCCTCTAGCCAGAGAAACCTGCTGGATACCACCATGGGATGAAGCAGCCAAGATATTCTTGTTCAGAGTTTCTGAAACTGCCATAATGCTCCTGGATCAGTGCCTCAGTACAACAAAACGTGTTCTCAGCAAATGACACATTTCTAGTCTCCGAAGAGTAAATTGTGTGATTCAGAATTGCTGTGATTCCAACTCATACACTTAACTCACCCCAAATAATGACTTGATCTAGGTGCTATTCCCTGAAATAGATGAAAATGTGAGCCTTCTGTCATTCGGTTCAGCAGGGTGCGGATTTCACCAAGCAACTGCTGGCACGTATCCTCGTTGGGTCCTGAAATTTTATATTTTCAACAATAAATATGATAATGTTTCACATATTCTCATCATCTGAAAAAAAAACCAGCAAGCACTCCACTTGTTTAAATAATTTATTGATAGTGTACATATTTTTATATAGCGCATTACAATACTGACTGCTATAATCTTTTATAAATGCTGAAATAACTATTTTTTAAAATTTTCACAACAAAAATAATCAAATATCATGCCAACATTTTGTAACAAATTGTCACATTAAATCCATTTGGATTTCATAACATATTTATCTGTACAAAGGACCCCATATCACAGAGCATTCACAGTGCATAAGGTCACAGTCATTGAAAAAATAAATAACATGATAAATAGATTTCTGTTGTTTACTGTTTACAAACCCATCCCTTTCTGTTTTCAAAGTCAGCAGTTCTAGAAAGTTTTAATAACATTTAAAGAGGTATCGCACCCCCAAAGTGTGCACTACAAATGCCTGCAAGTAGGAAACACAGGGAATTTTCAAAGGTTCAGAAGTTATTTCAGTGATCATAACCGATTTCAAATACTTTCTTGCAACAGAGGAGATAGTGGGAGCCAAATTCTACTTTCAGTTCCCCTAATGCTGATGAGCGCTGGCACCACTTCCAAGAACACGAAGCCAAGAATTTGGGCATAACTTTGCTGCAGTTTCGGCCACTTGAAGCAGCTGCTAGTGGGGAAGCAGATTTACAAGTGTTCTTCATATACACAAATGGCATATGAAGGCCGTCATCTTGCTGTAAAAACCCTCTGAAAGAAAGCATTTCAGTTGGTATAAGTCTTTCTAGAGATCATACCTGTCTGTTTTATTTGATACCTTTAGATTTTGTCACAATTCCCTAGTGCTATAAATCAACCTTAATATCTGTCTTTCAAGTTTACCAAGATAATTTCAATGATGAGATGGCAATGATCACTTACATTCTTTGTGCAAGGAAAAAAAAAAAAAAAAGAAGAGTTAAATTCAAACTGGTAGACCTTGTAAGAAAATATCCAAATAGCATTAGCTTCCCTAAATCATTCATATCTTTCAGACAGTGAACTGTATGCGAGAAATATGTTAGCAAGCAGAACAACATGATGCACAAATTGCCACATCAGAGGAAAGAGAAAACGCCAGGACCCCACACAGGGCAAGATGTGAGAAAAGTGCATGCTCAAGTTATGCAAAAGGAGGTTTTTAAACACACACACAGCAGGTCAAAAACTGGAATGTACATGTCAGTTGAATGACATTCTTCTCTTCAGCAGAACATTGATCACTTGTATACAGCGTTTTCAAAATAGTTCAAGGAAATAATAAAGGGTTTGGTACAGAACTGCTGAAACTAAATGATATAATTTGCCTGTTTAACCATCATACAACTCTTACCACCAAATAAAATGAAAAATCTGGAGTTCAGACTCAAAGAAAAAGAAAGGAAATTGTACAGTAAAAGCATGAACTGTAGAGATTTTCTTCCGAGTACTTAAACACAAATAACAGAGATCTGAGCGTTGCAATGACAGAACATTATGCTCAAAGGTGATGCATTTCAATTAGGAAGAATCTTTGGTTTCACCTGGCTGTCAGTGCTATTTTAGTGTCTGTTTCATATTACATTAGATCTGATCTTTCCTTGGCATGAATAATCAAGCAGTATTTACACAGCTTAAAGCACTACCAAAAGCATCTAACTGCAGGATGTAAATAAATGGCATAACAATTGCGAGAAATCCAAGAAAGGAAGACAATAAAACTCATGAGGGATTTGTGCAACTAGAGCAAACACATAATAGAAACAAGTGTGTGTAATTAAAGCATGGTCACAAAAGAAATCAAAGCCAGAACAGAATCTTTGCTATAATTGCCAGTAAAGAACTTTTCCATTTGTTTACATGTTGACAGCATGTTTACAAATATAATCTAAACCGATAAACTAATTAAATGTTTGTTACAGCTGCAGCAAGCATATAAATAATAAAATAAAATTGGCACGTCAATGACTGAGCCAGGAGAAAGATGGTTGACTATGCTGTACCTGTTGGGAAGACTTAAGGTTTTCTTCTAGGCTAGAGCAGCCCTTACATCATCAAATAGTCATTAAGATAACCAGAAGTGCAGCTTTTTAGATTTAGACATGTAGAACCTGAGCCTGAAATCTTTACTCAGGCAATAATTCCTAACGCAGCACAGTTGTTACAGTAAATAAATGGAATCAAACACTGCTGAACTCAATGGAAACGTTCCTACTTGCTCACTACAGACATGACTGCACCCTGTGGTCTACGTGAGACTGTGCTACTCCAGTGGAACTGCAGCAGTAAAAAGGTGCTAGCAGCTCTCCTTGGCCAGCTGTAATTCAGGTTTCATCTTGCTTGTACAACAGTTTTGAAAGCTGAGACAAGGAACCAGTTCTCTTATTTACAAGAGTGGAAATCCGAAGTTGTATCCGAAGAGCAGAAGTCACAGCTTCGGGCCAAATCTTTTAATTCGAGATAGAAAATCTTTAGACTCTAAAATGAATAAGATATGAAAAGCTCTGAATATGATAGAAAATCCAGAAAACATGCTCAGCTGTCATCTTAGAACACAATCCAGCAAGGCACTTGGATATATGCTCAAAGCATGGAACTGATCCTACTGAAGTTAAGCTTTGCTGGATACGAGATATCTCTTTCTGAGTTGTGTTACCCTTCAGCGTTTGTATGCTGGCAATTTTAGGATCACAGTAACAGCTTTCCCTCTCACATCCACCAGCTTTCTTTTCACTCTTGAGCTGAACATTAACTTACACAACACTGTGACACACATTTCAAACTCAGCCAGCTAACTTTTGCAATGGTTAGTACAACAAAATGGCTAAAAATTTTACAGAACAGCTACAGTATAGAACTGTACTAATTGTAGGGAGCCAAGGAAAAAAACCTCCTTTCTTGACTGGAAAACGGCAAAATTTGTAGTGGTTTTCAGACCACATGAGCAAATTATTTTTTTTTAATACACATGAAAGGCACACTAGTCTGCTTCTATGCAGAAATAGCCTCCTGAAGGACATACACATTCTGATGTGGGTTTATCTGACATACAATAATTTGTCAATAAGATCTTCCTTGGCCATTCAGTTTACCTGCATGGCTTGGTCTTTAACCGCCATCTTTATTTATTTTAGCATGTGGATAATGACTACATAGGGACTCTTTAACCTACTTCATATGATTATGCGTCATCAAGGCCCTGATACAGCATCTAATAATTCTTTGGCAAACAATAAATCCCTGGTCACGTGGTGGTGTCAGAGGATAATATAATAAATCATGGCATGGTATCTGTCTCATAGCAGACGTGCATATGAGACCAACTCATGAAATGCAGCATTACAATTCAATGCAAATCATCCTGATGCGGACCTGTGTTTTAGGGAGAACTATAAATGACAGGATTGGCCATGCAATTTGAGGTCAGTATTACCTTCTGAAACTGTCTCCTGCTACAACAGAACACTGGTTTTGTGGAGAGAGTGATATTCAATTTAGGTAAAATAATTCTAAATTACGGCTGAAGGATTCATGGCATCAGCAATCACTGTTTTGTGTATAGTTGGGTGTATTTGCTACAAAACAAACTGCCCTCCCTCCTAAAGCTGCCTGGCTCAGAAATTTGAAGGTACAGCAAAATTTGCTAGGTCTGGCACTGTAAACATTGATGCCCTCATCACTGTCAACTCAGCTGATCACTAGGCATTCAAAACTAGATTTTGGAACTACTGTTCTGTAAAGATATCCAAGCTGCCTGAACTGTGCACAGAAAAGCAAATGTTTGCTTGGAGACAGTCAGTTCTCCAAGCCCATCCAACAGCAGAAAATAGGAAGAAACCATTTACTTCGTCACTCGCTGCTCCTTTCAGCCTCATATCTATGCCATCACAAGATTTTCAGCCATAAACTGTCCTCCTGAAAGGGGTCTAGGACAACTCTCTGTAGCCAAGTCTTTCCAGGACACCTCTATGTGCTGATTCTTCTGCAGGGAGCCCCAAGCGCCCAGCAGCGAGTGGTCTAGATGCCACCAGTCTAACCCACTGGCTCAAACAGAGCTCCAAAAATCCCTTGAACATCAGGGAGGGCTCTTGCCATGCTCTTGGGTCTCCCTGTGTACAGTTGTCCCTACAAAGAGTCGACCATGCAGAGGTGTCCCGCCGAGTTGGCTGCCATGGAGAGTCAGCTGTGGAGAGTTGTCCATTTCTGCCTGAAAGATTGGAGGGAAGAGAGTAAGACCAAAGAGGGATGCTTTTACAGTGGTGCAGCAGCATTGTGCATCAGCAACAGAAGACTCAAAGCGCCAACAACACCACTCAGCATGGTGTCATTTGCAACCTTGCAGATGGTGCCATTGATACCACTATGTCACTGATGAAAACCTTAAACAGCACTGGTCCCAGCACAGACCCCTGAGGGATACCACTTGTCACAGATCTCCATCTGTACACTGAGTTATTGACCACTACCCTCTGGATTTGCTTATCCAACCAATTTCTTATCCACTGAACAGTCAACCCATCAAACCCATCTCTTTCTAATCTATAATGATGTTGGGGGGGACTGTGTAAAAGGCCTCACAGAAGTCCGGATAGACATCTGTAGCTCTTCCCTTGTCCACTGATGTAGTTGCTCCATCATGGAAGGCCACTAGGTTGGTCAGGCAGGGTTTGCCCTTGGTGAAGCCACAGCTGCTGTGTCAGATCACCTCCCTGTCCTCTATGTGCCATAAGCAGCTTCCAGGAGGATCTGCTCCATGATCTTCCCAGGCACAGAAGTGAGGCTGACAGGTCAGTGGTTCCCAGAGTCCTCTGTTCTACCCTGTTTAGAAATGGGTGCAATGTTTCCCTGCTTCTAGTAACTACTTAATTAAGGTGAAAAACCCTAAATGGATAATAATACTGACATTTGTAACAAAGTGTAAAGCCAATAACAAATACGTTGCTCTTTTGTCCTTAGTGTTACATTTAAATGATCCAACACCTAAAAGAATTCAATAGCAGAATACAATCCTTAATTTGTACCAAAATAATTTTTAAAACAGCCTTAATGGTAAACACATAGCCCGGTGTAAACAGTATTCTGCATTTGCGCTGGCTAAACAGAATTATTTGCCATATATGTCAAAATAAGGAACTTGCTGATTTGCTAAGGTTTTATAGTATGTTCTCATTGACACAATAATGGGGGTTTTTATATATAGTCTTGAGTGCAAAATATTAATATATTTAAAAATGCTTCAACTCTTAATTGATCAATTTGGTTTATAAACATTAAAATATTAAAAAATCTATGTATAAAGTTAACTGTGCTTCTTTAGAAACTTCATGTGATTATTCACATAAAGCTTTAAAATATTTTTAAAGTTAGTAGCAACTCAAAATTTGCAATCATACGACTGCTACAATGTGGAATATTATCCGTTATTTTTAATACTCTGGGTCAGATCTTGCTGTCAGTTACAACCAGAGTAATTCCCCATATTGGATTTATGCTGGTGGAAAGGATATCAAAACTTGGCTTCTATTCGGGGTTAAAATGAAGTACATCATTCTTCAAAACTTGCTTGCCATCAAATCAAGGACCATACTCACTTGACAAACTTGCTTTTGTCTAGGTGTTTCTTATCTGCACTGCCTGATGCACATCTTCATTAAACTTCCAGGAATAAATAAAAACTAGAGAATACACCAGTTTTTTGACTGATGAAATAAGCTTCTCCCCACCCCCCCATTCAAAAAAAATAAAATCATAATCAGGGTAGGGTTTGTTTTCAGAAAGTTTGGATTATGTTTAGATACTACTCTCAGCTGACAACAATAACTGATAGTTACTGAGCACCCAGTCATATTTTATTTGTTTTGTTTCTTCTAAATTTACACAATGGGCTTACAAGGGCCAACGCAAAACTCTTCTTATATTAGTCCACAAATGTTAGTTTATATTTATGTATACGGCATTCCTCATTAATGGTAAAACATATTTTTCAAGTATGAATTTCTGCATGTAATTCTCTTCTTCAATATGCAGATATTCTCTTAGTGTGCATCATCACAAGTGATACAACATACAACCATTTCCTCTTCATTCTCTGCCACATTGTCCACATTCATTGAAAAGGGTGATAAATATTCAACGTCGCCATCAGAAACTGTCAATGCAGCTCCTCTATAAGCAGAGCACTTGAAGGAGGAAATGAGGTCCTCAACAGTGCATGCCATGATATGTGCCTTGGACTTTCTGGTCCCGTAGTTGAGATATTTTGACTGAGTCAACAAAAGTTCTGAATTTGCCTTTTACTCTTCCACAGAAAGTAAATGTCAAAATCAAAAGTTCTATAGAGAGTTTTTCTCCCATCCTCTTGCTAACCTTGGTGGTGGTGGTTGATTGTCTGCAAAAGGAGAATGAAAACCACAACTGTATGTCCCAGAAATGGGTCATTTTAGAGTTCTGCATAAGAACCACACGGCTTTATGACTGAGCAGCAATATCCAAAAAGGAGGAAAATGCTTTGGTTGCCTTGAGCTAGCATGTTAAAAGAAAGGTATGCTTTCCTTCCACACAGGTAAAAGTGCTTGTTAGCTGATGAAGCAGGAACGACACTCAAATTACTGATGGAAAAAAGGTAGAAATGTGAAATGCCTCCTGTCATTTACAGCACATGTAATCAGAAGAATTTCAGTCTCTCTCCTTGTTGTGGTTTAAAGTTCTTCTCGGCACATAGGGAAGTTGACAAAGGTGAAGACATTAAACTCTATCAATATAGAGAAACACAGGAAAACAGCATAAAGAAACAACACATAGATGCCTAATTTCCTGTCAAGTTTCCACTTATTTACATGGATTCCAAACACCTGCAAGCAAACAAAGCATTAGTTAATTAAGCCCCAAAAGAGACTTTTGGAAAATATCATTATAAGCTAAAAATGAGTCATTTGAATTAGAGATCCTGAACAAAGATAAAAATATATTCTCGGTATTTTACAGAACTACAAGGCAACCTATGTTTTTATGATCAAGAAAAGGAACATAAAAGCCCAAACTAAGAACTCACACTCCGGCCTTGCTCTCAGTCCTAAGATCCTTTTACAAAATATTAAAAGAACCTGCTTAAGGCCCCTTCACAAGTTCCTTATGTAACTGAGGAACAGGCCCCTAGGTGCTCCATCTGAGCCTGTGGTGCATTTTCAATACATGGGGCACGTCCTAGTCAGGCAGCACTCATTCATTCATTCAGTATGAACTAAAGGAATGCACTGAACTACATTAATGCCTCTCCCTCCAGTGTTCCCCTACATATCCTTTATGTCCCAGTAACACACCAACACCTAATGTTCATTCTTTCAACAGCTTCAGAAGAGGAGCTTTCTTTGATGTTTTGCTCAGTTCCAGAACTAAGGGGAGTTAAAAGTTACAAGTAGCAAAGCAATGAAGTCCTCATGAAGGCATCGATTTTCAGTTGAATGACTCTGAATTATTGCTTTGCTCAAAACTCTCCAATGAGTTTTGCTGGGATGATCTGTGTGAATCAGGGCATCCAGCAGAACAAATGAGACAATAATAGATGCTTCGAACTCAGGCAATATGGCTTCTAGTATGAAAAGACTCTTCAGAAAAGCATTCTTCCCATTTTTTTCCAAAGTGCCAATTACTCATATGCATGCACCAATACCATACACAAAAGTCTACATCATCGTTGTTATTTCACAGGCACTGTACACTGTAGCAGGATCAGGGATAAGAAAATAAAAGAACAGGCTCCCACAGCTTACATATCAGATGCATTAGGAAGTTAATGGCAGAGTGAATAGCCCTGGTCATTCAATCACTTAAGTTGTGCACAAGTGATGTAGCGTTTTGTAAGACCTAGTCATGCAGCAGTGTGAAATCTCCAGTGATGACCCCCTCCTTTACAGAGCCTCCACAGGCAATCAGTGAAAGAAGTTAGTATAAGTGGATGTTGTTATACCTTTTGGATTTGATTCTTCCCACAGAGGGTTCCCTGGGAGTCAGCAGGATCAGACCTTAAGTACCAGCAAAATTGACTTTTGAAACAGAATTATTGTTTCATCTTAACAAATCATATATTAGAAGGGTAAGTCTTATGCTCAGTGACATTCAGCATGCCTATTCAAAGTCCTGGGGTTCACAGTCCTCACTGACTAGTCTTCATGAAGGGTCTTAGCTACAGCACTTGATCAGTCCAAACTGGTTTTGGAAATCAGAGACAAGGACAAAGCATACTTGGGTCTTGTCCCAGCATAAAATAGAGACAGGCCTGGGTTATGCAGCTGGACACAGAAGGACAGAAGTATTATTGGATCCCACAATTTCAGCACTGCCACTGAAATCAATGGGACGTACATGTATCCAGCGTCTCTCGTACCAAATGTCAGAGTTCAGTCCTCACTCAAGACAATGGTAGCTTTTCAACTCATAGTATTGCTATAAGAATGATACTTTGCAAGAACCAATGCTTTGGGGATACTAAGTACTTCCATTTGTCCTTCTATAACATGTAAATACCTAGTAAGTATTTTGCAATTCAAATACTTGGAGACACTTAAATACTTACAGTTAATGCCACTGATCCTAGCAAAAGTGCAACTGAATAGACCAGTCCTTTACTGTTTATCTTAACCTGTGGGAATTTGACAGAGAAAAGACCTTTAAAATACTCAGCATATAATACTCAGCTTCAGAGGTCAGAAATCAATTTACTGATTTATGGTCCACCTTCCGTTTCTAAAAGTGACTGACTTACACATTTTAAACTATGCAAATCCATGACGGATTAATCATAATAATTAAGGTACCAAAACAAATATATGAAAAATCCTCCCTCCATTAAAAAAAAAAATTAAAAAGTCAGCATTTATAATGGATTTTATGTTAGAATATCCTCAGGAGATAGGGATACGCTGTTATTCTTTTCTTACAGATGTTAATACTAATGTGCAGGGAGACAGACAGGTGTGGATGAAGACGTGTAGTGAGAGAACAACGGAGCCACGAACAGATATCCACAGCTATTTCTCTGCTATAAAGTATAATGTATTCCAGTTGGCAAACTGGGAATTAATTGCAGCTTGTGGAAGAATTTCTTAGGTCCTTGTTCCTTAGCAAAGAAGTAACACCTTATTTAGCAACCAATAGCATGCTCAGTAGGCTGTTGGGATATTTTTTACATTTTATTTGCATAGTTCCTTTAGAGGATTTTTTTTTAAATAGATCTAAAAATAACAAATTAAAGATTTGCCAAGTATACATACAGTTGATCCATAATCAATCGCCATGGTCTGCAAACCCCATGGAACACCAAGGCCCACAAGGATGTCAAAGACATTGCTCCCTATTGTGTTGGATACTGCCATGTCACCAAGGCCTGTAGAGAAAAAACAAACAACCCAAACCTCTTAGGTAAAAACAAAGTATAGAACCATTACTCTGTTTACTAGAGGAAACCAAAGGGATATGTTCTGCGCTATCACAGAATCACAGATTCTTAGATTGCTAAGGTTGGAAAAGACCTCTAAGATCATCCAAGTCCAACCATCAGCTCAAAACCACCATGCCTACTAAACCAAGCTGAAGTGACATGTCTACATATTTTCTGAACACCTCCAGGGATGGTGACTCCACCACTTTCCTGGGCAGCCTGTTACAATGCTCATCCACTCTTTCAATAAAGAAATTTTTCTTAATATGCAATCTAAACCTCCCCTGACGCAACTTGAGGTCATCGATCCAAGCCTCCTTGGACTGGCCAAAATATCTGAGGTGGGGAGACAATTTACGTAATATTCTCATGACTTCTGAAAAGCACATTAAAAAATTGCTTACTGCAACTACATCTTCTTCATGTCCTGGTGAGCCTTTACTGGGTGTGTGGTATACATTCAACATTCAAGTTCAATGGCAATTAAAAACCACAGACCGTGTTCTAGGTAGGCTTCAGCTACAGAGAACCTGGAGATTATGTATTGGATTTAGTTTGTGGACATGTTGTCTTTATGTGTGAAAGATGAAAAGTGATCCTGAAAACAACCTAACCAGATGGTAGTCAAAGATATTAAGCACTCCCATGGGGCTTATTTAGCAACGACTTCACTTCAGGAACAACAAAATGCAACACAAAAGGAAAAGAAGAATGAACGATGGTGAAATCCCTAGGCATTATCTACTCCCAACACTTATCACTGGCTTGCATCTCATTCTGTGCCTGCATCAATGGACATGTAGAAGACACAATTCTTCTCTGCTCCTGCTGATTTATCTTAGGCATTGGCCTAACTATTGAATCACTTCCACAAAGTGAATAACGGAAAGGAAGAGAAACTCGTGACGTAAATGCAATATGTCCCACAAATATTTTGAGCCTATACAGGGTGGAAGTAGGTACTACCACACCATAAAGTACAGTAACTTCTTGCAGGAAGCTGCTGAGAGAACGGTTATGCTTTGGATCCTTATTATGGCAGTGTCCACCTCTACTTTTTGGATATTTGTCTGCAATTTATCACCAAGCATTTCTCCTCAGACCAAGTAGCACAAAATCCCTGCACTGTCTTTGAGAGGATGAGGCTCTTTTAGGCCAAGCTAGTGCTCATCTTCACTTTCAGAGGAAACCATCCCTACAGAGTTTTGCCTAGTACTGAAGAACTAACCTAAAGAAGCATTCTGTTCATTAGAAATGTAACATCTTCCTCCTGTTCTTGTAAAAAACTGTTCACTTTAACATTACATAATGAAAACTAATTTCGTGGAAAGGTGGTTCCATAGGAATCCTGAATAATGTTTTGTATTGCTTTTTATGAGATTTTCCTGAGCACAACAAATAATACAACCTGGAAAATGAAATGTTTTAAATATATAATTACTTTCAAACAAGCAACATTTAACAGCTCTAATCGTATCTCAAATTACAAAGGTGGGGCTTCTGAGTACTTCGTCACTTCAGAACCCTTGTTTGCCCAGTGATGTGTGCTGCAGATCATCTTACCTAGAAAAAACCAAGATTATGGGAACTAGAAGAGTGGAAAAGAACATAATAAGGAACTTCCTTATTCTACTGCAGTACAGGGGATCACGCTGTCAAGTTTAATGTTTTTCAACAACAGGAAGGCATGTGGCTACAGGTATTTCTGAAGTACAAAAGCAAATGTAAAGGACCTTTATCAAAACTTAAAGATACATGAGAAAAATTTTGACAATTTCAGTTGGAAAGCTGATGAGGACATAGTTGACATTTATCTAAACTCTTTTCCAGTGGGGCTATTCGTATATCCCATCAGGAAGCAGGTCTGCATTCAGACGAGAAGTATGCCTGGAGCAACATAACTCCTGACAGATCCTCTTAAACCACCTCACTTCCCTGGGTATGGAGAAGTGCTGCTCAGCATATATCCTCTGATGTAGTTTTTAGAAGCTGATATTCCAGTCTTGTCTATTATTTTTATCTTTTTACCTTGACTGATATATACCATGCATAGGATATCTGAGTTTTGAATGACCTTGTAAAATGCTAGGATGTGCTCAGTCCCAAAACACAACAGATAACAGGGCAGGGTTTTTTTGGTTTTGTTTGTTTTTTTTTTTGGTTCACAAGAATTAGTAAAGTGTTTTGGCTTTTAATGAGGCCTTGAAACAGTAAAAATAAAATAAAAAATAAAATTGCATTGAGAATTTGCGTGTACGGGGGAAGCAGATCACAGAGCATATATGTAAGATTGCTGTTACGCTTCAGCAGACACAGTACCTTGTCTTGCTACTATTAAGCTGGCCATGCAGTCTGGGACGCTTGTTCCTGCAGCTAGGAAAGTAATGCCCATGATCACATCTGGTATCCCTAGGGTGTATCCAATCACAGTCACCTGAACAGAGAGGAAAACAGATTAACTTATCATGTTTGGAAAGTCTCCTCATTCCAGGACAGTTGTGATATACTCTTAACTTTGACGCGCTTTAATAGGATCAGCCTCAGGATAATTATCCATTTTTGCAAATTAAGTAATTGTGGAATAACCAGCCTAGAATCAACCCTGTGAAAATGAAAAGTACTCTGGGTCATATTATTCAAAATTTATGAGTAAACAAAAAGCTCTATATTCTATACTACTAAAAGAAGATACCGATCTTTTAAGGAGATTAACAGACATAATACAACCTGTGGGTTTTGGGTTTTTTTTTTCATTCCCAAGAATGGCAAGATTCTTGCTGGTTCGATCCTCGAAAGGACTGCAAACCACTATGAGTGTATGTATGTGAGACCGTATATAAGTATTTGACGAGCTTTCCTATTCTTGCCTCTTCTCTAACTGAAAACAAACTTGAGAAACTGAAAGCAGGAAAGAAAGAAGAGGAACTTATTCAAATCTTCAGGTAAGTGTGCTCCTTAACTGACAACAATTTACAGATCTACACCTGATACACTGCTTCTTACAGATCTAGGGCAAATGGAAACATACCAGCAATTACAATACTCATCACGAAGGATTTTCTTGCAGTATTTCAGTCTACTTGATGTGATCTACACCATTTCTGAATCTTCAGCTTATGCCACCCATCTGCTTTTATGCATGTTCCAGTATCAGACCCTGTACTCAAATTTCTAAAGGTGTCTCAGCTACTGAGTTAAAACATTTTCATTTAAACTCCCACTTAGTAGTAGGGTGTGGCTGTCCTGAAAAATCAGTCTGCAACCTTCCTCTACTGTATTGGGACCTATACAGTAAAGGCCCAATTATTTGTGCAGAAAAGACCATCAGAAAGCTAGAATTATAATAATTAGAGAATGAGCTGAAAAGACTGCACTACAATTACATGCCTTTCTTTAAGAAATACACAAAAATCTATTATCTATTTTGAGATGCACATTTCACTCAGTATGGGAAGGCCTTCTACATGTGCTTACCATCCACACCATGAAGTAGGAGAACAAGGCAATCCAGAGAGTGGATAAGACGAATGTCACCATAAAACACTTCTCCCAGCGTGGTTTGCTGCAGTTTGGAATGGTGCAAAAGAGCATGAATATCAACGGCCATGTCAAAATCCATTTAACTTTGTTCATTTTTCCATCTGCAAGCCAAAGAAAGGAAAAAAAGTTTAACTTTCCCATCATTTTCCCAGGCCTAGCTATGCCTCTCTGAACACAGCAGATGATCCCGGAAGGATGTTTATAAGTATGCATGTCAGCTCATTTTCCAGTATATCCCTCAGCTACACTTGCTTTTATCATTCTCAGTCAAATTCTGCATGCACATCCAGAATCTCATAGTTAAACCTGCCAAGGTCTATGTAAATCCATAAAAGAATAATATTGATTTAAAAACATGGCTGCTTTTAAAATCAAAATTAACAGTCAGGTTTGTTGCTTCTTCAAATACCTATATCACTATTAATCCAAAACTTAAAAAATAACCAAACAAAAACCAACCAAAAAACTCACACACACCCTCGTTTAAAAAGGAAGATGGAAACCTTATAGTGAAAATAGCCTGTAAGTCCTGTGCAGCAACAGAAAATACTTTCACAGACAACAGAAGTACAGACTCAACCTGAGAACATGAAAGTGTGTTTTGCAGGCTTCACTGTGGTCACTTCAGCAGAACTTTAAACTGATAATTAGAAGATCTAGACTTGTTAACTCTCTCCAACTGCATTTAGCCCTACCTTAAGATGGTCTCTTATCCTCTGTAAAAGTAAACTGAAGATATTGACCTCCCTCATACAACTCTCCAAAATCAGCTGGTGAAAAAAACCAGAGAACTGTCGTTACTGAAGCACACACCTTATTTTTTAAAAATGTGAAGCATTATGAATGTGCGCATAAATCTCAATACATAAATAAGAATTATTTTATAATTTGGCCATAATTAAATGAGGTGTTTATATTTATATGTTTCATGAAGTATCCTGCAAGTAGGCTAACAGATTTGTTTATCAGGCTAAATCAGAGTATCACGGCCAACAGCATGGTGGTTTTTGTCTGGGTTTTCTTTACGTTGTTTTAGAATTATGCTAGTAAGGATTTCCATCCTTAACTGATAATGTTATACATGAGATCTAATAAAATATGTAATTTTAAATAAAATAATGGATCACATTGAAGAAAACTATCAGATACATCTTCTAGCAAAGTTATTTAGCTAAATTATAAAAAAGCAGGTAAAAATTAGTGACAGCTCCTACTAACTTCACCAGTAATTTTCTTTCAGCAAATACACTGAGATTTAGGATTTGTTTAACAGGAGTTGATTCCAAATGCAAGTCTTTATTAATTTACTTCGATATATATTTTAGTACTAAACTGTCTTCTATAAGTTATGAATCGGCTCCTTAACTTGAGCTTTCCTTGTGAATTCTGAGGTGCTATCAACCTACCAGGTAATCTTAGACTAAGTTTGGCTCTTTACTCTCATTTTGCTCATGGCTGTGGAACTTACAACACATAAAACTACTTAAGATTCCTAGGGTCAACTCTAATTCTAGAATTGTACATGTCACAGAGGATATAGTACAGATCTTACAGGAAAGTGCTTTTCCCTCTAGCTACGTATACTGCTACACAGATTTTTAAAACAGTTATCTTTTACCTGTTCTATCAAGAAAGTGACACTTCTTAGCACACATACCACTTAGTTCTGCTA
Organism: Phaenicophaeus curvirostris; assembly: GCF_032191515.1. NCBI lineage: Eukaryota > Metazoa > Chordata > Aves > Cuculiformes > Cuculidae > Phaenicophaeus > Phaenicophaeus curvirostris. The sequence goes on along the minus strand of NC_091396.1, from coordinate 52,146,962 downwards.
AAAAGGCTGTAAATATCCTACGGTAATTTATACCTCCTCCTTTTTAATTTGTCTGGATCATTAGAAGACTCCTGCTAGTTAATTTGTACTCTTTGTCTAGCCAAGTTGCTAAGCTTGTTTCATAGTCAAACAAGTCAGCACAGCCTAGGCCAGTAATTTCCTCAGTGCATAATTCCACATGTAGGGTGAGTGGGCGACTGTTTGACAGGAAAAATGATGGATCCAATTCTGATCTGATGTGGGTGTAATCTGACTGACTTCAGTGCTGCTACACACAGAAGATTCAGTCCCATTTCTCTTTTCAATAACATGAATAAAAGAAACCAAATTGCCTGGAGAACAAACAGAGAATAAATAACGCGCTCAGACTCTGCTGGAGAATATGTATCTTGTCAGGGATCTTGAAATACTTAAACAAACGCTTAACTGTGAGAATTCACAGTGCCTTACTGGCATCGCTACGCTTGCTCAGTTCCAGTTCCCTTATCCTGCTCAGTTTGAATGGACGTGTGTTAGATTAAAAATCCTGGCTCTATTAGTGGTGATGCTTTATCCACACAGTGTCATGAGTCAGAACCAGTTTTCACAGCTGGATGGTTTGTGGAAGTGGCATTTGCATTCATTACATGGCAATCAGGCTTGAGGCTTCAGGGAATAAGAACTGCATGTATTATAATTGCGGGGTTTATTGGGTTATTAGAGAGGCAAACTGGCCATTTGCAGTTAACCTGGAATAGTTCTGAACCACCATGGCCACAGCTGCCTACTTGACACACTTTTTACATTGCCTTCTCTTTTGTGTCAGGGTTTGGCAGCTTTTATAAACTTCTGTATAAAGCTTTAAGTATATCTGGCCTCGGTTCTGCCTCATGCCATCTTCTTCAGCTCCTACTATACTGGGCTATAGAACTTGTGCGGCACCCAGTGCTGAACAAGTCTACTCTTATGCTGTAACTGAGTTGTTAAATAAGAATTCAGCAAGATTAGCAGTAACCTCAATAAAGTGAGACTTAATTTACTCAGGAAACTGATGACTTCATTCACTTCACCTGGCTTAGATGAATGCACAAACAATACACAGCTTGAATTTTTTTTTTGTTTTGAAATTACTTCTCGTGCTGCACTGTTGTTTTGTTTTTGACCACCCACTCTAAAGTAATCATTAAAATGATTTAGTGATAGATTTATTAAATTGAGATATGCTTTTATGTCATGACAAATTGTTTTATGACTGTTGCGTAGGTCACTATGCAAGGAAGAAAATTACCACCTTCATTAAGGTTATTATCTGATTCATAGCTGTTCTGCAAAAACAGACACACAGTCCCATTACAAGGCCTTAGCTCAGTTGTCTGCATAGCAGTACTGGCCACTCCTGTGAGCCCTGGGTGTGAAGGCTCCTGTGGCAATCCACATAGCTGAGGAAAGGTGTATTCGTTGTACCTCCCACAACAATAATGAAAAAATATTGTTTTATTACAGAAAGCAACACTGGTCTATATTGTGCTTACTTCACCCTGCTGTAAAAGATGAGCTTTTTTGCATGAAGTTATTTTTCTCACTTCATACACACATTTTTCTGCTTCTCCAGATATGTGGAAGCCAAGTATGTCAAGTATTTCAGAGAGGTATCATTACAGAACTGACTACAATGTCCTGAAAACAAAGCAGCAGCCCTACAACAAAGAGCCCTTTGCTAACTTTCAATACATTTATGGGCTTGTTATCTTTGCAGATGTTATAGTCACAATAATTAATTTCACATACAGTGTCCTGGTGAATGAAGTCAACACCAGTACTAAGAGGAAAGAGTTACTTCCTTAAGGTACTAAAGGGAGTGCCTTTTTTCAGGAAAAGTACTGTCCTGTTCACAACATTCACTCAGAGCTGAGAGGAACTCAGTACAAAAATGTGCAACTACATTTCTCTTTTCATTCGGATCAGGAGTGTACCCTTGATGTAAATATCCTGACTGTCCCCATTTAATATATTTTGGTTTGCAATTTACTGTATTTTAGTTTGCAACACAGAATAGCCTTGAATCACACCAATGAGATTCCCTTGGTATAAAGCTGAATCATAGGCACAAACTTAAAGATGATCCAAATAATAGTGGGCATTTAATCTACAGCTAGTCTGAAACAGAACTTCCAAACACATATAGTGCAGAGAGCCTATGATTCCATATCAATATGCTGCACAGAAAACACTGTCGCTGAGTTTAGAGACCAGAGTCTGCAAATACACCGTCAGGAGTTGTATCTAAGTTACTCTAGATGGTTAAAGTTGCTAGCTTTTTCCACTTAGCCTTCCACTCTGTTTAGAGTGAATATTTCCTTTTTTAAAAGGTACCTTGAATTAGAGATTTGTATGAATTCATAATAATACAGTTTTGAAAATCCTGTGTGTCAATTAGATTCAGGCTTTGCAAGGGTGTCTGCAATTTTTTTAGATCAGTTAGCTACTAACTGCCTTGTCTAAGGAGATGCTTTTTTCACATGTGAAGGTTTAGTCATGTTCTGAAGTAACTAATGTGGGATGCAGTGGTCTATGCTTGACCGCCACACTTTTTAAAAGGCTAATTTGACTTTATATTTACAAAGATAGATTTACACCTACATATCATTAGCAATATTAATTCAAATCTCAACCTGAAAATGTATAACAGTTAACTTACACACCTCCACACTGGGAGCTCTGCAATAATTCAGGTACAGTAAATTTCTGCTAGAAAGTGTTGTTGGTAATTGTTGAGACTGACTGGAAAACTTAAATAGATGTAAATTAGCCAATCTGAAAGCTTAATTTCTGAGCTTGTGCAGTATCCAAAACACAACAGAAGAATATAAATTTCTGTCCCACGTATGGGACTCAACACAGAAATAACTGAAAGAGGTATAACAAACTAGATCCACTGTGAATTTTCCATTAGAATTATTTTCCACTAGAAAAAGGCCTTTGTTGCAAACTAAAGAAGAAAAGAAATCTAAGAAAATGGTTTTCAATTTGCTGTTAGGAAATATAACATGGCAGCTGCCTCCCCACCTTCTTGGAAAATCCTTATTGATTTCAGCTCTGCAACTTTCCCTAGGAACTGGGGAGTCAAGAGACTGTGCTATCACACTAAAGAGAGGCTGTGCAGTGTGTAAAAGGGTGTCCAGCAAGGCACAGCCTTTGTCAGCCTTCCAGGTGGGCAGCTGACATATTATAACATTCTTATAGCAAGTCTTCTATGGAAGAATTTTTTCTGTGGAAAATACCCAGGTTTTACTCCTTACCCTCATACAAAACAGACTATTTTCCAAACTACTGACACTCTTCTTGGAAGCACCATTTTCCAGAGCACAAATTCCAAACCCCAGATCATGACACCTGTCTAAAACAATTGAGATTTCTATTTTCATCCTGTACCTTTACCACACTTTGTATATTCGGATTTACACCAATAATTTCCTCTTAAAGACGCATTTTTGTTAAAATGGGAACTGATCCAGAAAAAAGAATTTGCTTCAGTATGCAGGAACCAGCTTTACTCGGTTACTACAGTTTTACACAGGACAATATTAAAAATAAAATGTAATTTAGCAGAAGCACTCCCCATACCTTGTTTGACTTGGATGGATTTTGACATGGTTTATTTTCTATGTTTTAACCTTGCTGTCTACTTTATCAAGTTTTTAAGGGAGAAGTGGGATTTACAGACTTTATCAAGTCCCTCTTTGCCCCTTCAGAGTGAAGAGATGAGTTACCAAATTAAATCCTTACCCACTTTTCCAATTCATCCTGCATACCCTCCTCCAAGGTAGAACACACCTGCTGCTCTTCTGGAGCATTTTCCAGTTTAGTTTTCTGCAACAGGAGTCTCGTTCACGAGCACCAAGAACACAGTGCAAATCAAAGTGTAGTATAGTGAGATGTGACTCAGAAGCACACTCGCGTTCTGAAACAAAACTCTAAGGTAGATGCGCCATTACACAGGCAGTGGCAAGAGGAAGCTCTTCCAAAAACCATTTCAGAATACTTTAGCTTAGGTCCTGCTCCCAACTACCTTCTTGGAAGAACTTTTCTCTTACAACATCAAAGAAGCAACATAAGCTGGCTCTCCTCCTAACTCAGCCACACAATCACAGAAACAGTAAGTTGGAAAAGATGCCCAGGATCGAGTCCAACCATTCCTGTCAATCACTAAACCATGCCCCTCAGCACTTGATCCACCCGTCTTTTAAACACCTCCAGGGAAGGTGACTCAACCACCTCCCTGGGCAGCCTGTTCCAGTTCCCAATGATCCTTTCTGTGAAACGTTTTTTTCTGATGTCCAGCCTGAACCTACCCTGGCGGAGCTTGAGGCCATTCCCTCTTGGTCTGTCACCTGGGAGAAGAGGCCAGTTCCCTCCTCTCTACAACCTTCTTTCAGGCAGCTGTAGAGAGCAATAAGGTCTCCCCTCAGCCTTCTCTTCTCTAGGCTAAACAACCCCCACTCCCTCAGCCACTCCTCCTCATGCTTTCCAAACTCCAGCAAAAGTACCATAAATCAGGCCAAAAAGAGAGTCTGAGGAATAACTACAAGGAAGAAACAAAATTCAAAATAAATCTTACTTCAAATACATTAGGTGCAAGAAGTCTGCTGGATCTGCTGATAATACAAGCATGAAGAGGCACTGAGAGAAGACAGGGGCATTGCAGAGAAGCAAGAACTCCTCCTCAAAGGCTGTTATGGGTGTTTAATGTTTGCAAAGATTCAATGATAATTAGACAGGTTAACGAAGAAGAAATACATTAAGGATTTAAAAATACTCAGACATTATACCCAGTCCGGGAAGTCCTTTGAACTGAAAATAACTGAAGGTCAATTTGTCTCATTCTTCCCCAGCCTCCTTCATGAAGTCATAGTTGGAGTCGGAATATCAGGCGAGATAAACATTTAGTTTGACCAAGTACAAGTATTTTTTTAATGTTTTCAGTAGCTACTGTTAATTCCTCTTTGCTTCTGTTCTATGTGTTGTATTTGTATGGGCAGGACTGCTAATCTCCTTTATTGCCATCTCATATTATGTTTGGGAATTATTATTCCTATTTTAGCTAACACCATCATGACTTACTTATATAAAGCATCTATGGTCCAATCCTGTAAGAGGAGGAGTTTGTCATTTCTGTCAAACCAGCAGCAGCTGAGAACACTGAATATTTTAAAGGATCTTGGACATGTGACAGTGAATGAGATTTAAGCATCCATTAAGAGCTGCTCAGAAATGCTCTTCTGAGTCTGGGCCCTAAAAGGCTACTGAGCTGTGTAAGGGCTTTTACACATCATTTTGTTGTCAACATATGCCTGCTCAGTTTCTTCCTGCTTTATTCTCATTTGTTTGGGGTTTTTTGGTAAGTTTTAGTCCTGTTTCCGAAGAATTCTAACCAACTTGTAAAGCCTCAAATAAGCCCTTCTCTTGGAAAATAAGCATCATGGCATTGCACCCTTAGCAAGTTTGCGGACGACACTAAGCTGGGTGGAAGTGTCGATCTGCTGGAGGATAGGGAGGCTCTGCAAAGGGATCTGAACAGGCTGGACCACTGGGCAGAGTCCAATGGCATGAGGTTTAACAAGGCCAAGTGCCGGGTCCTGCACTTGGGGCACAACAACCCTATGCAGTGCTACAGACTAGGAGAAGTCTGCATAGAAAGCTGCCTGGAGGAGAGGAACCTGGGGGTGTTGGTTGACAGCGACTGAACATGAGCCAGCAGTGTGCCCAGGTGGCCAAGAAGGACAATGGCATCTTGGCTTGTATCAGAAACGGCGTGACCAGCAGGTCCAGGGAGGTTATCCTCCCTCTGTACTCGGCACTGGTGAGACCGCTCCTCGAATACTGTGTTCAGTTCTGGGCCCCTCACCACAAGAAGGATGTTGAGGCTCTGGAGAGAGTCCAGAGAAGAGCAACAAAGCTGGTGAAGGGGCTGGAGAACAGGCCTTATGAGGAACGGCTGAGAGAGCTGGGGTTGTTTAGCCTGGAGAAGAGGAGGCTGAGGGGTGACCTCATTGCTCTCTACAACTACCTGAAAGGACGTTGTAGAGAGGAGGGTGCTGGCCTCTTCTCCCAAGTGACAGGGGACAGGACAAGAGGGAATGGCCTCAAGCTATGCCAGGGGAGGTTTAGGCTAGACGTTAGGAAAAAATTCTTTACAGAAAGGGTCATTGGGCACTGGAACAGGCTGCCCAGGGAGGTGGTTGAGTCACCTTCCCTGGAGGTGTTTAAGGCACGGGTGGATGAGGTGCTGAGGGATATGGTTTAGTGTTTGATAGGAACGGTTGGACTCGATGATCCGGTGGGTCTCTTCCAACCTGGTTATTCTGTGATTCTGTGAAAAGTTAGGTCAAGGAAAAAAATTCCTCTTTTAAAGAGAGGATGCTTCTTCCCACACAGAAACCAACAGCAAAGGCTAGTTTGTATTATACCATAGGTGGTTTTGATAAAAAATACATGTTGCCTCTTGTTTCAACATGGGCCTGAACAACACCCTGGGGGGTGAATCTCTCTGGATGTTTTGATATTTGGGATCTAGGCTGGATGCTGTGGTTTTAAACTGTTTTCATGTGGTAATTTTTTTTTCTGTACACCTGTGTGCCGAAGACCTACATTTATTGCAAGGATTGCCATTGACAGTGGATAAAAAAGAACAATTAATCAAAACTTACAGATGGTGAATGATTACTGAGAATCACTCAGAGATGATGTAGTGCTCTAAACTTCATTTACCTTTATTTCTGTTTCAGAAAACACAAGTACTTGCAAAAGGATCCAGAACATACAATCTGAAGGAGGAAATTCAAGCCCGGAACTAGGCTAAAAAAGGTGAGTACAGAACAGCAGAAAAAAAAAAATTGGGCCAATTCATAGCCGTTTCTGCTGCAGCTCTTAAGATATTGGAGAGAATTTTCTGCTTAGCCCACTACAATTGACTTGGAAAGTCCTATTGGAAAGTGAAAGCCTATTCTTCATGGAGCTCTTTATAGTAGTGAAAGAATACATGAACTTCTGATCTTTAGAAAATGTCTGTGCCTTATTCCTGGCCTGAAAATATATCAAAAGAAAAGAAGAGAGGATTCTGGGAAAATAACTTTTCCCTAAAGCCACTCTTAAATGTCAGGGTTGGTTTTTTTTAGGTTACTGATTGTGCCACAGTACTTAAACAACAAAAAAAGCATGATGCAGGTTCTTTACATTTTCTCCATTATATTAAAGTGGTACTTTTGAAAGCAAAAATAAAAGAATTCTCCCCCACAACATGTGAGTTAAGCAATGACAATTCAACCAATATATAACAATCTCTAGACAACAGGGGAATAACAAAACTTGAAGATAACAATGAGGATTTTGAACAATCACTTCACCACTTTTACACAAACTTTGACTTTATGTTGAACTTTTGCTCCATTCTAGCTTGAACTGTATCATCCATTCCAGTTTGAACTTCTGCTCCATTCCAGTTTGAACTATCACTTTAGCCCGTTACACCTCAATTGTCTTTAAAGACTTACTCGAAAATGCAGAAAAACTGCATTTAAAAAAGGCCAAAGGCATAACTAATAACTCCCTCCTTGGTTCGAAGTTCACCTATTGAGATTGTCACACACTTAGGAAGCTCTACTCCAACATCTATTTTTCACTCATAAAAAAAGCTGTCTGAGACTTGAATAAACCCAAATATGACAATTTGTTCTCCAGGAAATGTTTGCCACATGTTAAATTTATGCATTATCCTGGAACATTAAGAAGAAGTGCATGATTGCACTGCCCTAATTAAAACTGGAATCCAAAAACTTGCTAGAAACAATTCGGTTAAAAACATCTTTGCAACACATGCACTCAATCCTGCATTTTTAAGATGGTCTGGGGAGACGTTTATTCTTCTTTAGAAGTTGTTTATTACTGTTACTGTTATTATTGTTGGTTTTGTTATTATTAGCAACATGTTTATGTGCACAAGCATATTGCTGACTTGGATCCACTTATTCCGCCATATAATAGAAACAGTTTCTTCATTATCTCTTTGACTATCAGGAACCCATGTAATGGGCCTATCTTCAGTGAATCAGTTTGTTTCCATTCTTCACCCACGCTGAAAATCCATAACTGCTGACTGCAAGAAGCTCCTTTAAGAGTACATAGTAGAGTAACACGTGTAAACACATGGTTTTATCTGGTCTTCACACAGTATGCTTCAATATTTGTTTGGTCGCAAACATCTCTTCAAAATGATAGCAACTGAAGTAACACGATCTCTGAATTGTTTTACAATATGGAAACTTCCTCCTCCTTTTTCACTGCATGTGACGTTAATTGCTGACAAGTAATATTTGTGTTAACAGTAATTGTGTGAGAGGTGACTACTGACTACACGTCTGTGAGGAGTAATCTAATCTCTGCTGTCTAATCTTCAAAGCATCTGAGGGAGAGTCAACCTGGGAAATGCGAAGGGCACCAACACAGAAAGGTTGGTTTTGTATAGCCACTCACAGCAGAGCTTCCAAAAAAATTCAGAAGGTGAATATTATTACACACTGCTATTCTAAGATTTTTAACACTGTCAAAGGTACCAAACTCTCTTTATACCCCTTCCTCTTCATCCAAGAAGCCTCCCTTACAGTCACTAAATCAAGTCATTACACATTTATACAGTTAGAAGCCTCTGGCCTAGTGATCTCCAACACATCATTATTAACTGTTGACTTCAAAATTACTAGCAGCTCAGTACTCATCCGGCTGCTCCAACCATTTTTTAATATAAACCTGCCTTATGACTTTCCCTCCACCTCCCCTCTGGCAAACCAGCACTTCTACCATTACTGCGTATGATGGCTTGAAAACACTTTCCTAAGATTTGCATTTAGCCATGGGGCCTCCAGCCCAGTTTTACTGTCATCAAACCCAGCCTTCAGACCATCAAATGAACCCCCTTCCGCCTCTGTCCTCGCAGTGTTTGGCATTTTAACTATCTTCTGTTTCCTTACTATAAACTCCTAGAATGTTAGACTTACCTGGCACTGAGAAGGGAGATAGGTTGTCCTGTTCATTTTCCTCCTCTTGGTTCACCACAGGGATGTTCCCATTTTCAATGTTCCCATGTCTCCCATTCTGAAGTGGTTTGCCTGAGCCATTGGCAGACTGGATTAACCGCTGACGCTGCACAGTGTCAAAGACAAATGACTCTGTTAAATATGAGCTTTGCCGTCTGTTCAGTCCCAGTAGTGTGAGCCATGATGTTTCCCCACCAAGCCTTCCTTCCAGTCAGCAACAAATCAGTCTATGGCCTACCTGTTTTCATCATGCCAGTGTTGACCACACACTTCATAGAATCATAGAATAACCAGGTTGGAAGAGACCCACCAGATCATCGAGTCCAATAGTATTGGCAGAAGTCTTTCAATATATGATGGAGAAAGTTGTCATACCTATTCTTCCACACCATGTTTTAATGAGTGTGGCTATTCTGAAGCACTTCTCACTCAACAGCTCCCACTCAAACCAACAATATCACCATAATTTCTGCACTATTAGAGTTAGCTTATGAATGACTCATTACTCAAGATCTCTCCTACTCAGGTCAAACTCATCTGCCTCCTTCTCATCTCCATTCCTTGACACACATGTAAAGGTCCTACTTACTATTTCAAACCAAGATTAATCCTTGTTGCCCTTGTCCGAATATGTACTATCATGAAGCTCATAACTGCCTCTGCATACATGTATATGACTGCTACAGTGCCACAGTTACTAATGTTTAAAAACTATCCCTGTATTATTTATAATTTACAAAATTATTTATAACTATTGATATCTATAGAAATTGTTTATTTATTATTTATAAAAATTGTTTATTTATTATTTATAATTTCCCCATTAATACACTGGAGAATGCAAGATGCAACAGTTATTTCCTACTTTCACAAAAAAAAAAAATGCACGGGCAATAAGTGTTCTTTTTCATGACGAACTGTTGCAGCTTCTTAAAAAGTACTCTGAAATGCCTTGAAAGGTAAAGTAACTGCACAACATGCCAAAACATTCTGGAACTTTTATTAGCACACTGTTATTGAAAATAGAGGAAACTTACATCTTTTGCAAAAACTCATACACTTTGCAAAACTTTGGCAATGAGAGCACAGAAGAACACAGATCCAAAATGTTCTGCCTTAGAGGATGCTTTTTGCAGATGTTGAACTAGCAAGTATCAGCCCTCTGCACATATCCATTAAGAAAGAGATTTTTTCTAATCAATGAAATGCCTTCAAAGTAGAACTTTGTTACAGAGTCAATTGCTGCTGTGTGCCCTCTCTGATCTTCTGTTCTTGACTGTATGCCACTAAGCTGACTTCCGAATAAACATTACACTATTTCACTGTTAAATTGTACTTTTGTTACAAATAAGCGCTGCCATCCTTCACTGGGGTATTCACAGTGCTGGGTAGACATATGAACTGTGTTAAGATGTTCAAATTCTAGGAATTTGGCAAAGCTTGTGTTTCCTAAACTACTGAAATTAATTTATTTGCCAGAATAAAAACCTCTCATGTTTGACATTGTAGGGAGCAAAGGATAAAATCCTGCCTTCACTAAAACCAAGGTTGGCAGGCCAAAGATTTCACCCCAAGTACTATATACACACTCAGAACAGCATCACTTAGCTGGTTCAGTCACTTCAGATGCAGGGTATGAAACAAGCAACAGACGGTGGTGAGAATATATCGAGTAAGAGGTAACTGAAACTGTCCAGAGTAAATTCTCCTAACAAAAATATTTTGATCCATTCTCATTTTGAGCTAAGGACTACACTGAAGACTAAGAACGTAGGCAAATATCTGATGTGATCCTGATATGCTGCTAATATAAGAGCAGTTCTTACAGATTTTTGGGTGCTCTGTCCGTTATCCTTTCTTAGTCTGACAAATTTCCTAATCATCAAAACCAACTCTGCTGCTGCAGACAAAATCCAAATGTGCACATGCACACACACACACAGAGACAACAAACACCTTCCGGCAAGGAGATAAGGGAGTCCCTCCTTGGTGACTGTCCTCCCATTAAGATAGGCATATTCACCAGCTGGGCATCCATCTTCAAATCTGCTGTAACAGCTGCTACAGAAAGACAGCTTAGCCCACCTCTAGGAACATGGGAGAATCTGAATTCCAGAATTGCTACGAGCGACTACGAGGATTTTGGCAACCCCTCTGCCTCATAGTTATGTATTGATTCCTTAATAAACCTACCTCATTAATGATAAGTCGGCTTGCCATACGCATTCTGGTGCGTGGTCCAAACTTGTTTGTAATCATAATCCGTAATCCAGCTTCAGGAAACCGGTATTTGGGGGGACTGGAGCAGATGATCTCATCCACCATCACGACATTGTTTTTGCCATACTGCTGCATCCCCTTCACTAATGACCACAATGGACACAGTTAGTTGTAGAATTGACCTTACCATGCTTGCCATCATTCAGAGTCATTCTTTTCAGGCACAAGTGGGGAGTAATATTCATCTGAATGCTTGAATTTATGAGTGACCTTCCTGTAATATTTCTGTAACCTGATGAATTCGCTCATCAGCTGTGCAATTTGTTTAGATCACATCACATGCTGAAAAGGGATTTCACTCTGCTAAGGCAGCCACTAACCAACTCTCAGATGGGAGCAGTTTTTACCCAGCCATGCTGCAATACCAGTTTTCTTTGCTCATACAAAGAAAAACCTTCTCTAAAAACACTTGCAATGTGGCAGTGTAGACAGCACTCCTGAAACCTCCAAAGGTATCCCATTGGATCAAGGCACTGCAAATCCAGAAGTCCCTAATGTTGTGCTCATTCCTTTCAGATATCTTCACGGAATATTATTACTATTTCTAACGTGACAAGATTTGAAATTATGAAAAACAACAATTGTTGAGAACAAATGTATGTTATAAGTAAGCCTTGGTTAATACAAAGGAACTTGTACCAACATTAAGAATTTTGTTCTACTGTGTTAAGAACACAAACAGAGAGACAAAATTATATTGGGAGTCAACACAAGTACAGGCAAGAACTTTCAAAGCTCAACAACAAACCAATATTCTCACAAATACTACAAACTACACATAGCAAGCAGAGCAAGGCTCAGCAGACAGGAGACATACCCATGTGGGGTTAGAAAGCAGAGCAGGTAATATGCATATGAATGCAATAAATATTAATTATTACATGTAATAATGTGTATGGGGGAAAAAAAAACCAATAAAATTTTTCGATGCTTGGTTTCTGCTTTGCTTAGCTTGGCTTCACCCTCCCACACTCCTTCTGCATTAAGTTACTTACATTAGGAAGAAGAAGAGAATTTAAGAGGTAGAAGTGAAAGACAATTAGTGCATGGTTCAAGTCAGGAAGGAAAGGAAATCTAAGAAAACATTCAACTCAAACAACTGAATTAAAACAGACCAGTTCTAAAACCAGAGAAATAAATACGGGTTTTTGGGGTTTTTTTGGCTTTGTTACAGCGTTGAATTTTTTTTTTTTCCAGGAAGAAGAGTGGATCCATACATGCATGTAAATCACAACATGCAAGAAAGGTTTTGCTGTCTCAAGCATCTTCTAACATATTTGAAATTGAAGAAAAATATACTTCCATTATCATTCAACAAGAAAAACCTAGAAAGCCTGTAAATCAACAGTAAACAGCTGTACCTTTCACCCATTATCATTTCAGCATCTTGCTTTCTTTCACTAAAATGAGTCTTCAATGAGTACACTAAGGTCACCTGAGGTATCATAAAGAGATCTTGGGTTTCAAAAAGAAATATGCCCTACTCAAGGAATCCACCCTGCAGACTTGTCTTGCAGCTTATCTTCTCTAATGGATAATAGAAGTAGTAATAATTTTGCATTTGGTAAACTTAAAGGAACAATTATACTCCCTCCTCCCCAACATTTGAAACAAATTAACTTTGCTGAGTACTGCAGCTGATGATGTAACTAAGGATGACATCCATTACAAAGACTTTCACAGTTAGAGTATAGCAGCTTTTCTGTGAAGGAACATATAAGCCAGACCAGCTTCCTAGACATCAGTCCTCACAGAAGAGGACTCAACCACAGTAGCTGAACATTTACGTTAGCTAGACAAAGAAAAAGAAATGTTTGACAGCACTCCTGATAAGGCAAAAAGGACAGGTATCTTTTTAAAAGTCTCATCAGATGAACTGCTCTCAGGCAAGTTTCTTCAGTGAAGTCTCCAAAATGCTTTGTTACCTTACAGTATCATGTAAAACATGGAAGCATTGTAGTTGCTCTGGAACTGTTTCTTAGAGCACTATGGAGACAGTGACCAAATATACTCAGCTTTGATGAAATACCATGAAAAAAACCCTCACTATAAACTTCACTATAAATATATTTTTGTACATATATAAATACATTTAATTTATATTAAATATATTTATATTCATGTTATTTTTGCTGTTTTGACTTACTGCAGCAAATTGCTCTTATATTTTCATAACAACTCTTCAGTCTGACTCCCTGTGCCCACAAACATACGTACCTTGGCCCCATATGGTACAGGCTCCACCTAAAATTGCAAAAGTGGTTATCACAAATGTGAGACAGAGAAAAGCATTTCTTAGCTTCTGGCTTATGATGTTCCTTAGAAAAGTATCTTCTGAGAACAGCTTTTCCTTTTTACAAACTACCTAAACTTTCTGCTCACCACAAAGGGTTATCACCAACAACCTTGTCAAAATCAAAAGACGCTTCTTGCTGACTTTAGTCGACTCCTGATCAGGCCCCCCATGTATCTACATCACAGTGTTCAGAGACCTGCTTTATCCAAGTGTTTCTGGGTTTAGACCAGAATTGAACCATGCTGCCAGGTGGAAAATTGGGTCAATACAATGAAAGCCAAAGGCACTGAACCACATATGTACTTTTAAAATAGCAGCATTATTCAAAAAGTACAAATATTTTACCTTCACTGGTGTGTGTAGAACTCACCCTTGAAACTGAATTTATCTTATGGTGAGAAGCTCTCCTTTTTCTCTCTGGACCTTGAGTAATGGAAGCTTTTCTATTATATCATTGGGAGCTCTTGAAAGTAATAAAACCTACAAGCATGTAAGCCTGCCTTTTATCTGCACCTCAAACAACAGACTAACCAGCCTTGTAGGAAGATGGTTCATCCCCAAAGCAACTGGTTTTTTGAGAGGTAATCAGACTCTTCTCCTGTGAAAATCAGATTAAGGATATATCTACACCTTGGTGAAGCCACTGGAGGTTTTTTGGTGTACCCTGAAACTTTCTAACCATAGGTTTGAGAGAAGGCAAAGGCCAGATCTAGTTCTCTCTCTGCTACTAGCCGTGCTCCTGTTTCTGTAAGCTGCTGCTGGGGAAGGCACAGCTCAGCTTGTGTAGCCAGCCAAGTGTCAGCTAATAGCAAGTCACCAACAGGTCATGGCATATTTTGACTCAACAGGAGGGAGATGCAACAGGCAGCCGTGTGATGGGACAGCTTCTTAACACATGAAGCATCCACCTACAAAGCAGTGAGGCTAACATTATAATGCTTCTCTCCACTGCTCACTCCAAACCCTGCCACCTCCTCAATCTTTCTTTGTGTCTTCTCTCATCCCAGGTAGGTTTGCCTGTGATAATACCTATATTCACACACACTGAACAATGCAACATGTATTTATGTAATGGGTGCTGGGGAAGGCAAAGGGAATCTGATTGAAACTGCACCCTCAGTGCATCTTTGAGTGAAATTTGAGAAGAGATCTGCTGTGGCTGGTTGCTACTCGAGACACCATTATCCTGAGACCAGGTGTTTATTAGCTTTCTTGTTCCTTTTCCTAAGAATTCTGCATGTTATTCACGAGCATTAAATAATTTTCGTATTTCCTGAAAAGGAAACGGGTGGACAGGCAACTGCTCTGTGCTATACCTGTACCACACAGTGGCTAGAGGAGAGCATGCAGGGAGATGATATCAAAACCCAGCAAATGCCTTGGAAGTAAAATCTGGTAATATCTATGTTCTTTGAGTAGATCACCCTTTTCCTGTGTCCCCTCTTGAATACATAAGTAATAACTGCCCTAGGAAGCACCCTCTTGTATGTATTTACCTCCACAACGGACAGACTTCACTGTATCATAGTCAATGCTCACAGAAAATCATTGTAAAATGAGATCAAAGTACTTGAGTCATCTTCATTTAACTACGCTACAATCTCCTATGAGACATAGTTTTAAATCTCTGTTAAACTATTGTCTAAACAACATATCAGAGACAAGAGCATCAGTGTGCTGTCTTTGCATAAACCTGTAGTAAGTGACAGCATCTACCTTGAAGAGATCCCAGTCTAAACACTAAAAGCAGAAAAATGGGATTCTCTGAGTCTGCTCTAAATCCCTGTTTGCCACTATCTGATATTACACAAGGACCTTTCCAAACGCTACCTACATTGCTGCTGAGTTCAGTCTCCTAGAATGGGAGATGTCTGCAAAAAACAAAGCAAGGAGACCTCACTTGTAGCCCAAGAGCTCACTAAATTATATGGTTTGTGCTTTGAAGACAGGAATGATTTTGTGCTACAGAGAAAAGAAGGAAAGAAAGAGAAGAGGGTAAGACAATGATAAAAAACAGGCTTACAAAAAAAGCCAAAAATACCCAGGTATGTTTGCTTACCTTCTGGTATGGCCAGAAGCTGGGTATCATCTTCTTCCCCTTTATGACAAAGACACAGACAGCAAAGAACCTGCATTTCTCAATTTTACATATTGGCAATGTATGCAGAGATATTCAGCCATGCGAAAGCCAGTCTTCTGAGGATCTGAACTCAACAAGTAATCCCTTCTTTCCCACTCATCTGCCCACATCCTTTCTTTTAATACCCAAGTCTCAACTTCTAATTGCAAACTAATTTTTTTAAGTGAAAATTACCTTCTTCCTGGCAAAAAAAAAAAAAGGTATTTCTTTCACAGCTCATCACGGAACAGGAGACAAAAATGGAGGAAAATTGCCAGTGTGCAAAGCAGCTTCTTTTTGGAATACTGAAAAAAAAAATTTGACTGTGTTTTTTTTTATCTGGCAGTCTGACTGCTGAATTGTCAAGTCAATTCAATAAGAATTTCTGCCTATGATTGAACAGTAATACTGTTTTTATCTGCATTACAGAAATGAAAAAGGATATTCTGTGAACTACTCTTTTTACAAGTCCTGTCTGCTCAGCCTTACCTTTCCATAGTAATGGAATGGATGGGTCATCATAATTAGAGGCATAACATTTATTACCACCTTCCAGCTCATTGTTGACTGTGTCACCATTTCCAACATTCTTGCTTTTGAGGGTGAAGAAATTTTGCATCCTCACATTGTACCTGAAAGTGCAAAGGAAAGGTCTGAAAAGGTTGGATTGTTGCATTTCCTCATCAAACTTTTAAGCATCTGAGAACAACTTATGCAGGCAAACAGTAAAACCTAAATGGATGTTCTCCAACAACTCGTAAGAGGTTAAGAGAAAGGACTATCCAGTTCAGTGGCAAGATGTCAGGAAGGCAAGGGCTGCATCTATCTCTCATGAGATAGAGCAAACTGCAAAAAGACACAAGGACACATTTAATGCAGGCAAAACACTGGAGCTGCTGATTTTGGAGCCAGAACATTTACTGTACAACAGCTTCTTTCCTCCTGCATCACCTCACAATTCACCTCACTCTCTTTCAGTACCATGTTTCTCATGGCAGGTGTTTGAGCATTTCAAGGACTGATGGCCATATCCTTCTAAACAAAGAATGCATCTCTTTTAGCACTAGAATAGGATCCAAGCAGGCTGTCAATGAATTCTGTTAAGACCTAACGTAGGAGAAAAGAAAGGCTGAAGTTCCAAAAAGGGTGATTTGTGAGGGGAAGGCACCAGGGGTGCAAGGGTGCAAGTCTAAGCAACTTGCAGTAGAAGGGTGGACCTATAGATCCTTGCATTAACAGTCAGACCTGTCAGAGGCAGTGACACTACAGGAGAAGGATGTTAGTATACAATCTGGCACGAGATGGTCTGAAGATCAATATATGCTTAGCAGTCTGTCTCATGTTCCTTGACTTTGTTCTCCAGAGGTGACAAAACGCATGTAATAGCTGACACACAGTGTCCTTACAGACCGGAGTAGCCGCTGGACTTCTTCATATATCTAAATTACATGTTCTCGCATCTGTTTGTGAAAGCTACTTTACTTCAGCGCACTAGGAAGACAATGCACGAAAATATTTCCTATTGACTAAGCACAAATCTAGAGTGAAACTGATTAAACACAAAAAAGCAAGGGATCTTACACAGAAACACTGCCTTCAGCAGGAAGCCCAAGGACAAAACCACACCAAAAGACTGATGGTCAGTCTATGCCTAAAGGGCATATGGAAGAAAAAAAGCACTCACTTCATGATAAGTATGTAGAATGAATACATAATGATGAGTACAAGGCTTTCCCACCTCAAAGAGACGAAAAAAGAGTGTTAAAAGGCCATTCAAACAGCTGTATGCTTTACAAGTTTTATGTCAGTCTGTGCATTAAGCATCTAGTACAAGTCACATTTGTGTACACAGGAGTCACATAATTAAGATTAGATGGTGTCTCAGTAGACTCTCAAGTTCCAATAAACATGTAAATAAAATACACTGCATATATTTCAGATATATGCTGTGCAGACTGAAATCACAGCTACGCTCTGAGGATCATAATGCCAAGGCCTTTTGTCATGTCACTGCTGAAATACAGACCGGGCATTCCAAGAGGCCTCTTTTAAGAGATGCTTATCTTCCACTAGGATCCCACCTCGGACTGTTCTTTGGGACCGGTAGCACCCCCATAAATGTTAACAGCCAGAATCAGAGCAGTAGAACTTTGGTTACTCTCTCTGCACATGTGAGACACTGAGCTTTATATATAGTCTATTTATTCCATTAATGCTTCCAGGTTCTTAAATGTAGTTTTTCCTAATCATCATAAAAAATATAACCAAAGAAAATGCATATGATTTCTTATAGTGTCAGATCCAGCTCAGAAGCCCAGTGTGTACGAGTGAAAACTAAGTGCATTGCAACATTATTTACTGATCAGTCTCATGGCAAACACGGGAATAATTTACACCACTTACCATTCTATTTTCTCATCATATATGAACTAGAAGAAGGAAAAAAAAGGAAACAATTAAATCATCCTTTTCTCTGATCCATCTTGAAAACAGTCAAATATATTTCATAAAATGTCACATCAAGCCAGAAGCTACTCAAATTTTTATCCTTTCTAACCAGAAATTTCACTGTATGGACTGTGCCCCTCACAAAGCACAAACCTCGTGAACAAGGCTTGGACCCTCTCCATCACTGTTATAAATGCTATTTAGTTGAACAGTGGGAGCATGTGAAAGACAGAAAGATGTGCACACATGTACCCACAAGCTATGCTGTGTAAACGACAGTGAAGACACTTTTTCTGAAGAGACCTAGCTCTGATTCCTTTTTTACCAGCTAGACAAGTTTCAGAAAAGTCAGTCATTTTACTTCTGCTCTTAGGCCAAGCCATTATACACATTTTACCCCACCCTATGTAACTCCTGTAAAAAAAAATGGGCAGTTAGTGAGCTTTATTTATTAGAAAAAACACCAAAGTCGATTCTTCCTTTCCTTGTCACCAGACACAGTAAATGCATACATTCAGGAACTAGTACACTGCTCTAGATGAACAAAGCGATATCTCACGTGTGTTTCATTTCGAAGTTACCCACAATCAGTGAAAATTACTGTGTAGTATCAAGAAACAGACACCTTTCCTATTTAAAACAGAGTTATGGCTCAAAATTATTCACCTCCACACCAAGCAGTCCCCTTGGTCAGAACAGAGTGCTAACTGCCCTGTGTAACAGCAGCCTGCAGTACTTTACAGACTGAAGGTACAAAATGAATGGACATGGACGGACACATATTCTGTAGGCTGTAAGGAGTTTTCATATTTGGACTGCTTTGTGGAGCCATCACTAGAACAAGCTAGGAAAATAATTGTGTACCAGTGTATATCAATGGTTTGCAGACTGGTCTTCCAAAAATTAAAGCAACTAAATATATTAATTGTTAGCACAACTACTTACAACAATAAGTATAATCACAGATATCGTGTAGTACACAGAATCCCGGAAGACAGCCCATTGGGTAAGACAAACCACCTGTAAAATATCACACCTTCAGCCAACAAAAATAGGCAATTTTAAAGACAAAACAAAAGCCTCTATCATGCAATCACTTAGGTGTGTGTGGATAGAATTATCATTACCAATGATTCTGGGATATATATTAGTCTGGTAGACAGTGGATCTATAAAACTCATGAGTAATAAGAATCATACAGAAGCTTTCATTAATGAAATACATTTCTTACTAATAATTGGTCATAGTTTCAATTGTATGACAGCTAGTCAATGGTTCCCACTTCATTATATTTGAGGATATATTGAATTTAATACCTGAAAAAAAAAAAAGATACACAGTCTAACTGTCTACAGAGTAGATGGAGCAAATCTCATGCTTGTGTCCTAGACTCTTTGATCAACATCAGTACCAGAAGGATTAGCAGATGCCACTGTTGCTTCAGAAGACAGTACTGTATGAAGAGGAACCAGTCTCCTCTGTACGCTACATTTTCAGAGTGCTGAAACTACGGCTGAACGTTTTGGACACATTTGCTATTTATAAAGCATTTGTAAATTCTTTCCAACATCTGACATTTTTCACAATGCCAGTTCAGTTTTGGTTTTGACTAATACTCCTTTTTTTTTTAATATTTACTCTTGGAAACCTCTAAATTGTAAGCATTAAACTCCATAAAGATAAATATCTTACTAACCTGTCCTGCAAACAATCCACAGACACCAACAATACAGAGGATGTTGAAAACTGCTGAACCAACAATGGTCCCTACTCCTACATCTCCATGAGTGATAAATACACCTGCAGAGGGAACAAAACATGCATTATTACCTCTGTAATTTCCTTTTAGGTCACAGACAATTACTTAGTACATGTATTACCTGAAAAAAAGAGACTGTCTGAAAGTTTAATCAAGACTTGTTTCATAATAAATGCTCACTTCCCTGTGGAATATTTTGTTCTTTCAGTCTAGCTAGCAGCGCCTAACTTTTAGCTTAACATCTCTACATATATGTTTTTAGTAAAATAAAATGATTTCTTAGCTATTTAGTTCAACAGTAAGTCCTATATTTCACAGCTTGATTGTTAGCAGTGCAGTAATCCATTCCAATGAATACAAAACATCTCTAGTCACACCAGGAGCACGGAATTTATTTCAAACAGTATCAGAAAGAATAGAAAACCTTTCCCGCAGGTATTTAAAATTTACTGTGTTCTTCATTGCAATATCTCATAGGATTACGAAATTCTTCCCTCAAAGAACTCGTGGCTGCTTTGGGTGCAGAATTGTGTGCCTTCTGACTCAAACGGAGAACCAGGACTCAGACTTGATCTATTCTAGTAGTGACTTCAGATTTCCCTTAGTAGTGAACCCACCTATGCCTCAGATACCTATCTATAACACAATTGCATCAGAATGAAAAAAATTAATGGCTGGAGTGCACACCCAGAGATTATTTAATGCAATCTTCAGCACTGAGACTGAACCAAAGATAATGTGAATGCACTACAGAGTTGTATCTACTTATACTTTAAAGCTTTCGCAAAAGGAAGCCTAAAAGACTTACACTAACTGCCTCTTAGTAAGTTGGACATGAGGCTATAGTGTTTTCCTTTAGACTGTATTTCCCTAAGGTTTGTGAAAATGTCAGTTGGGATAGTAGTAAAAAGTCTACTAAAGCTTTACTAAAGACAGATTTATCAAATGTAAGCCACCATGCTGCTAGATGGGATGCCATCCAGAGGGACCTGGGCAAACTCAAGAAGTAAACCACCTGAGGTTCAACAAAGCCAAGTACAAGGTCCTGCACATGGGTCAGGGCAATCCCCAGCATCACTACAGGCTGGAGGATGAAGGGATTGAGGGCAGCCTGCGGAGAAAGACTTGGGGGTACTGGTGGATGAGAAGCTGGACATGAGCCAGCAATGTGTGTAAACAGCTCAGAAGGCCAATCGTACCCTGGGTTGTATCAAAAGAAGCATGGCCAGCAGGTCAAGGGTGGCAATTCTGCCCCTTTGCTCCACTCTGGTGAGAATCCACCTGGAGTACCACATCCAGCTCTGGAGTTCTCAGCACAGGGAAGATATAGACCTGTCGCTGTGGGTCCAGAGGAAGACCACAGAATTGATCAGAGGGATGGAACATCTCTCTTATGAGGAAAGGTTGAGAGAGTAGGGACTGTTCAGCCTGGAGACGAAAAGGCTCGGGGAGACTTTATTGTGACTTTCAGTATTTAAAGGGGGCTTATAAGAAAGGTGGGGACAAAGTTTTTAGCAGGACCTACTGGGATAGGACAAGGTGTAACGCTTTTAAACTAAAAGATGGTAGATTTAGATTACCTATAAGGAAGAAGTTTTTTATAACGAGGGTGGTGAAACACTGGAGCAGGCTGCCCAGAGAGGTGTTATTACCCATCCCTGGACACATTCAAGGTTAGGTTGGATGGGGCTCCGAGAAACCTGATCTAGTTCAAAACGCCTCTTCTCACTGTAGGGTGGATGGACTAGACAACCTTTAAAGGTCCCTTCCAATCCAAACTATTCTATGATTTTACAAAATTTGCTGCTTTTCCCCTTCTCTATTAGTGTAATCCTGTGTCCCTCCTCCTCTTAACAGGTACTCCTTTTGCCATTTAGACCTCCTCTCTGTATCACTCATCTTTAATATTTCAGACGTTACTTCAAATAATTCTCTAAGTAATGTACACCATGTCCTTCTGTCTTTCAGAGATCTGACTTATCTATACATTAATTTGTTCTTTTCCCATGTTCCCTGTTCTCCTACTTCCTTGCTAAAATTAATTCCCTTTATTTGTGAAGGAAAAAGCCAAAGAGGCATCAAATTCTCTCTCAGGGGACAGCAATATATCTCTTCTTTTACTTCCTATGTTCAGAACCAGCCATTCCTCTCTGTGTTTTGAGAAGAGATTCACAGTTCCATGAGATATTTTGAGTAGTTAATTATACCATGAACCACCAACTAGATGACAGCTGCAATTGCTGATTATAAATTGACAGAAGAATGGTAGCACTTTCAGATACCTCTGCTTCATCTGCTGCTGATTTTTAACAGATCTCATAAAAGTTAGCGTGTGGGCTCATACCTATAACAGATGCAAACAACTCTGGAGTGGAGCTCCCTGCTGCCATGAATGTGGCTCCAGCAACATCTTCACTCAAATGTAGTTTCTGGAAGAAAAGCCATTGGTAATTTCAGCACTGCTACTGTATTTACTTTGCGCAGTTCTACAGCTGCAAAGACAGAAGCTCTTCATTTGCTGGCCACAGTGCTGTTAAAAGATGAATAGTCACTATGACACAGAATTAGACAATGCCTTTTGAGAAAGGAAACATACTTTGGGCA
Organism: Phaenicophaeus curvirostris; assembly: GCF_032191515.1. Lineage (NCBI taxonomy): Eukaryota > Metazoa > Chordata > Aves > Cuculiformes > Cuculidae > Phaenicophaeus > Phaenicophaeus curvirostris. The sequence continues at coordinate 52,124,388 of NC_091396.1, read as the reverse complement.
GGTAAATTGTTTACACCCTAGTTCAGTGAAGTGGCAGATAAAAATACCTACTTATACTTAACTGAATAGTCAATTGTAGCTTACATGTAGCTGATTAGAGGAAAGCATCTCTGTAGATTCATAAAGACTGTAAACCTGATTCAGGCTTCACTTTACACCTGTGTTATCAAAAATGAGTCCGCTGACACAAACAAAATTAGTCCAATTAGACACAGAGAGGACTGTGTGGTGTAGAAACTTCTGCTTTTATGACACGATGTCTCTTAAGCTCTAACAGGATATAGATAACCAAGTTCTCAGAGCAGCAAAAATGTGTAGCTCCAGAAGCGGGCTGCATCCAGTTAATACTGTCTAAAGATCTTTTCCTTGAACTAGAAGGAAGGTTTTATGGAGGAGCTTCTGCCTTTTTGAGAGTTTCTAGACTCATCATTAGTACCTTGTTTTACTTCATAGGATAGAAAAGTTATTAATGACAACAGGACCAGTACAGAAATGCTGTATTTTTCAGGCAGTATGCAACATGTTGAGCTGATGAAAATGGCATCCTATAGAACCTGACAAAACATAAATACAAGCCCTTACTGTACCACTCAATCTATTACCAGCTATACTGCTGCAAGAGTTCAAACCTAAGTATGCTAAATTCTTCTTAGCTCTTTTAATATTTAGCAGAACATGAGATGAGGCAAAGATTTTTTGAAGGATCAGTGACAACATAATTGGTACAAGCCAACTGGTACAATTTAAATTTGGTACTTAAGGTGCATGCTGAAGACAGAACATCTGAAAAGGGAAAGAAAATATATCTATTGAGTATTTTAGTATTATGCATTATTCTTCTGTTATTCTATTGATAACTGTAAATACACAGCTCTGAGTAACACTAATAGGAATTTAGTATATATATCCCCAGGAAAATAGACTTTTTAAGTAGCTACAGGAGTTTTTCAGAAAACGGCCACACATATTTTTGTTAAAAAGCAAAGGAGATAAGAGATTCATTTTGCCCGAAAAATGGAATTAAAACCTGATTTTTTTTTGTTTTGAAATAGGTCAAAGCTACCTAGCACAACGTTTACATGCCAAGTATAAATTCTACCCTCTTCTAAACAACTCATTTAATCCGAATACTGCATGAAATTTTGCAAAGTTTTCTCAACACTTATGTAAAGGAATTATATTTAACTATTTTTTTGCATATAAAATATGTATTCTCCTTCCTTATCAAACCAAGGTACATACTTTTCTCATGCATTCTCCTTTTTCTCCACTTTATGCTGAGACCACACGTGCTTGCTTTCTCCTTGCTAATACAGTGGCAGATATGCAATAACATTCACATAGGCAACACATTAACTCATCTATGTATGATTTCTTTTCACAAGTGACTTTTAAAACTAGGAGTACAATAATAAATCCAACTTGTTTCTATACCACAGCCATCCTAGCTACATGGTTCAGGTATTTAAGAGTGGGTTTTCCCACCTGATCTCATTAAATCTTTCATTTTTTTCTCCTTGAGTGTGGCCAGAGGGATCAATGTGCTCAGGCCATAGGTTCATTTTTTGATGGCAAGCTCATAAACTTTGAAAAACATCAGAGCAAAATAGTCGACACAAATGAACTACAAACAACGACCCAAAATGTTTGATTCTATAATATTCTCTAAATAAATTTCCAGAAGAGGAATAAAGTTCTTCAACATACCTCACAAATTTTCTCTAGGGATGGAACAAAGAAGTCATCACATACTATAGCCAAAGCATAGAACATATAAAGAGCCTGTAAAGAAATAAATTCAGGAAATACTTCAGATTTTTCCTGTACATGAAAAGAGAAAAGAAGGCAATGCTATATTTATTCAGACTAACAGAAACACATAGCTTCATTTTTATTCAGTTCCAAACAAAAATCCCTCTGTTAATCAATTTATGGCATAAGAACAGATTCTTCAAGGCAAGATTAAATTTAGAACAAGAATGTTTGCCAGACCATATAATATGAAAGGTACCACAGTCTGACATAACAGGGTGCCACAACAGACTTCCTATAAAGTAAAGTAAATGAGTAAGTAATGGCTTACAAAGCTATATAGTCATCTTCTATATTTTCCATTAATTATCGAAAAAGTAATTAAATGGAAAATAACACCATGTTTATTAACAATACTGAAGAAATAATCACTCCTGGAAATAAGCGGACTCTGACCACGGCTCACTGCACCAAACCTCCCAGGAATGATCCTGGCTCCCTGTAAATATGTGATTCTCCCACTGTCTTATGTGGCTTTATGTGCTGCACTCATGTGGTGGCCCTAATCCTACTGCTGCCCACACAACTCCTTCTTCTGTTACTTTCCCTAAACTGGGAATTGAACACTGGAGCTCACAGGGCTTACTTGTTTTGTTTTTTCTACAATAAAATATTAAATTTCACACGATATTTTCTATACTTCTTCAAGGTTAGTGGGTTTGTTTTTTTTCAACTACAATTGCATCTTTTGTATAAAGGCACAACAGGAAAGAAAGAGAATCAAGAATCTTCCACATCATACTTGATATCATCAACAAAGGAATCCCAAACTCTGTTTATAAAAGATGAAATACAAATAAATACAAGCCTATGATCCAAGCGGCCAGGATTTTCTCTCCAAGAGGATGAACACATAGGCACTGCAAACTCAGACTTGCATGATTTTCTTAAATAAATCATAGAATCATTTAGGTTGGAAAAGATCCTTAAGATCATAAAGCTGAACCATTAACCTAACACTACTAAGTCCACCACTAAACCACGTCCTGAAAACGTTACCTTTTGAGCATTTGTACCCATACAGACTTCCAAGAAATATGGAAATCAAAATATTAGGAACATTTTGATAGATATTGAGCTCCATTTAGAAAGGCCACTAAGACAACAAACATCTTGCAAGACAGATAAAAGGAAAACAAAATGTAGAGGAAAACTTACAGCAATGATATGAAGCAGAACTCCTCCTTGCTGCCGTTCCTTATTTGTAAATATATCTTCAGGAAATTCATTAATAGCTGAAAGAGAAATACACATTTTTTAGAAAAAAATTACAGCATCTATAAATGGAGGACTGAAAAATAAGAATGGTCTGCAGATAAAACAAGAGAACTGATACTTAGGTGTTATTAATTATTGTCATTTCAGTGATGAAAACCAACCCGCGCAAGTTTCACATCCTTAACGCCTTATTTTTACTATCATGTCCTCTGTATCTCCTTTAAATATACTTCCAAAGTGATAGGTCCAGGCACAAAAATTCATCCTGAAATAACGTTCCAAGCTTTAAGCATGTCTTGCTTGAAAAATTATGCAATGGTGGTAACCTTCCATCAGGTTCTTAACTACAAACTTTTATAGGGCTCCACAGTCTTCCAAATCATTTCACAAAGACTAAAGTGATTCCAAATATTTCCTCCAGAATGTCTACTATCCAAATGTGATGAAAGAAGGAATGAAACAGAAATGGTAGAAGGACAATATGAATGTGCAGAGACATGAATTCTAAGGTTATTTCTGTGTGACAGTGGAGTTGCATGGAGCTCAGTTAAAGTGAAAAAATGAGTCCAGATGGTGGAGACAAAGACAAAAACTAAATCAAAGGCCTGAAGAAATATATGAGACAAAAAACATCCAGATTGACAAGACAGGCAGGGCTAGAGATCTACAGTGTCTCAGACAGGAGTCTGGGAAGTTTAAGGGTGAAAATAATTTTCGCCAGTGGGATCCAAATGCACTGAAGTCATTAAATTATGATTTTGAAAGTGATGTTCCTTTCCACAAGGAGTTGTAGATATAGGCTGAAAACAAGATATGCTCCACAACGTTCTTACAAACTTTCCATAATATACTGAAACTCACGGAAGGAAATGGAGGGAATAAATGACCATCTTCCCCATATTCAACTCTGCCAGTTTACAGAAATGCTTAAGAACACAATATATGATATTTATGCTGTTCCATTTTCAATTTCAGTGGCCTATTTTCTCAATTTCTTGATATAGTTCTGCAAACAATGACGAACACTAGAACCAAGAATTTCAAGTATGGTTCATGTTTTAGCTACTCAACTTCAAGCACACTAAACCCACCCTTATTTTCAGGAAATGTTGCACTGTAACTCTGTGAAGATTATACTTTTTAGAGTATCTTAAATTTGAGTTACCTGTAATCATCAAACACACTTCAAAACATTAGCTGTAGTGAGAGGATAATCTAGTTTCAAAGACCTGAATGACTTCTCACCTCCTCAATCTTTGAGTTTTATATAGAATTACAAAAATGCCTCTTCTCACCTGTACTGCACACACACACTCTGCATGTGTCTACCTTGAAAAAGATGAACAGTGTCTTCATGCAAAGCTGAAGATCCCATAGCCTTGCTTTTTTCCTTAGTATCCACTACAATAAATGCACTAGGTTTGAATTGATACACTGACTGCAGGCAGTGTTTAAAACCTTGTATAAAGAACTCATATCTTCCTTCCAAAAGTCAAAGTTAACATTTCATGAAATCTCTCTAAATCCTCCAGTCTAATACTCGAAAGCCACTACAGCTTTGTTTGAAATTACTAATGGTCCGTAAAGTATTAAGCATAAAACAGAAGTTCATCAACAATGACTGACTGCAATTCCTTTACTGATTTTCTTTAGGTTTTCCAACAAGACCTGTTCTTACTGTTGTATTCTGACTGCAATCCATATCAGCCCTTGATATGCTGAACAGAGCTTTCCAAAGATAGAGAAAGGTCCGTCTTGCTTTTAAATCTCAGACAACAAAAACTATGTAAGTCTACAGTAAATTTTGTTTAGGTACTCCTGAAAGTGATTTCCTAGCCCTAAATGTTCTATTCCCGGTCCTTTTGTAACCACCAAGAAAAACGAAAGCAATAATGCATATAAATATACAAGCACATCAGCACAATAACACCCAATTACTCACTGAATTATGGAATACCACTCGAGTATGCAGAGTGCTTCAGTACCTGAAGACCATAAGGACACTAGCGTTTAGCAGGACTAGCTTCAAGGAAGTGGGTCTGGGTTGCTGCAGAACTTCACAGTCTTCAAGGGCTGTGATTTTCACCGTAAAAAGATCTGTGACCTTAGAAAACCTTCATGAGAAAATTGCACTGCTATACAAACGCAAACCACACCATAAATTACTGAAACTTGGTGGAACAAATCTCATGACTGGAGTGTGGCTCTCGACAGCTACACGCTGCTCAGAAGGGACAGACTGGGAAGGAGGGGTGGAGTTGTTGACCTCTATATCAGAAAATGCATAGAATGTAAAGAGCTGTCTTTGAAGAGTAGCCATGAACAGGTTGAAAGCTTGTGGGTCAGAATAAAAGACCAACACAGCAAAAGGCACCTTGTGGTTGGTGTATACTACAGGCCACCCGATCAAGGAGACCCTACCAATGAAACCTTCTTCCTCCAGCTACAGGAGGCTTCACAATCACAAGCTCTCATCCTACTGGGGAACTTCAACCACCCTGACATATGCTGGAAAAGTAGCACGGCAAACTGTAGGCAATCCATGGGACTCCTAGAGCGCATTGAAGATAATATCTTAACCCAGCTAATAGGCACCCCCACCCGAGGGGATGCAATACTGGACCTGATGATCATGAACACAAGTGAGTTTACCAGTGACATCATGATTGGAGGCAGCCTGGACTGCAGTGATCACGCACTGGTGTGGTTCAAGTTCCTGAGGGATATGGGGCAAATGACGAGTATAGTCAGGGCCCTAAATTTCAGGAAAGTAGACTTCTAGCTCTTCAAGGAGTCCTGCTGGGATATGGTCCTCAGGGTCAAGGCCCCAGAACAGAGCTGGCAAATATTTTTAGGGATGTTTTCCATAAAGCACAAGAGTGCTCAGTCCCCAGACACAGGAAATCCAGGCAGGGAAGGGAATGGACCAGTGTGGCTTAGTCAAACAGAAGAGCAAGAGGGAATTACACAGGCAGTGCAAGCAGAGACAGGGAACCTGAGCAGAGTATAGGGGCACTGCCCGGTTGTGCAGGCAAAAGGGAGCTTCAGTGCAAACCATCTTGCTTCATATATAGTCCAGTAATGTAGTATGTGTAATATAGAACTGCTTGTAATATGTATCTGCTTGGCTCACACAGGCAATTTGAAAGAAGCAATGTGAAGACAGATTTACTCAAAGATAATGCCCCTCTCTACAGGGAACTCATGGCACACAATTGTTCTAACACACAGACACTACAAAATGTTTTTTAAAAGTCAGGGAAATGAAGCAAGGCTCTGGAGCTTGGTAAGTAAGATTTCCTCCTTAATAAAATGGCCATCTGTCAGTGAGTTCCAAGGTAAAGTTTGGAGTTTTTCAGTATAAGCATTTGCTGTCTTTCTGGTTTTATTACCCAGATAATCATGAGGTTTTTATACTTGTCATCTATAAATTCTGTATACCTTATCTACATCTTCTGTTCTTTATTTACTCCCTGTATAATTATTTTAATATTTTAAACAAATATTTGCTTTTCTAACCTACTGCTATGATAAACTGGTTGCTCAGAAAAAGTTGTTTGGATTCCCTTGGTTCCTAGCTTAGGCTTATCACTTAACTGAGGGGGTCAGTGGTATTCCCTCACCTGTATGAACTGAATACAGGGAATACAACATTATCACAGCGTCTGAGACAGAGTACGGTCTGCCTTCACGGTACAATCCGCTGTGTGTGCGCAGCAAGGCATTGCTCTACTTCACACAGAGATATTCTCTCACGTACGGGAGAAAGAACTGTCTTATAGTCCGAGTGGGAGCTACATCTCATCTGTTCCTACTGAAGAGACAGAACAGATGGGAGGAGATGAAATGAAGAGCAGTACATCTAATGGGACTAACCTTTGCCAAAAACAAAGGAGGGGAACATAAAACCAATCGTCTTAAAATCAGCCAGAAATTCAGAAGTATTTATCCTGCTGATACTGTTGCAAACCCATGGCTCCTGCAGATCATCTTATCAAGCACAGATTTACTGAGAAGGGAGGGCACTACAAGGACGAGTCTATGCTGGAACTGTCATTATTCTGCAGTTCATTCCCTCTCCCCAGTCATGAAATGAGTGGCCGAACAAAGCAGCTTATCCAGCCTTGAACTTGGAGGGGACACAACTACCATTTGCTCTGAGTGAATCCTTGATTATGCCATGACAGAAAGGATGATTCACCTTTCATAAAAAGCACTGGCAGAGCTGTCTGTGGCTAAAGAATTACACAAGTCACGCAAATAGCGTGCCTCAGAACAGAATATAATAGCAGCTGCACATCTTAGGCTATCTGCACAGCTCTGGGGTGAAGTTCTGGTATGCAGCAGCCGGGGTAACCCCAGCACGCCAGTGACACCTGCCCGGATTTAGGCTGTTACCAGATTACTCCTGGCACCATCAGAGTATTGTTCCCATGTGCCCTATCCATACTGTGACAGGCAGTCTGCCAATGAAGTTAAGTTTCAAAATCTCCTAAGCCTGACAGAACATCTCAACAACCACGTGGATCTGTGGTTTTATAACCTGCCTCACATGTGATTTCTTCACCTCATCAGCAGTTGATTTACTCACAGAGGCAACAAACATGCCAACTCTTAATACCTGCTAAGCGTTCAAGCCTGTTACAACTCTTTAATTTCTCCTCACAGGGAGGAGAGAGTTGTAGCTGTGACACACAATTGGTTCCACTCTGCCTTTGCAGGAAGGGAGTTAGGCAAATGATGCATACAGAAGCCCAGTTCTTTTAATGCCTGGACGTTTTTCCTCTGTCCCTTCAGGACATGTTACATATACAGAAATCGTGATACTCCTATGCCCTGGCATCCAAAGGTTGTTGATCATCAGACTAATGCAGGGCAGAGGCATAAAGGGAAGAAGGACAAACAAGAGACAGCATTACATACTTCCACTTTTACCCCCTCAATAACCATATCTGCCAGACATCTTGAATATTTCAAATTTGTGCCATTTTTTTTAAGCACTGCAAGCATCTTTAGGCACCTCTGCAGTTAGTGAATTTCTGCTTATGTGCAATTCCCTTTTCACACTGCAGAGCCTCTCCTTCCCAAGGTCTGTCGTGGTGCTCATGCACATGTATTTGTACCTCAGTGACAGCATATAAACTCCTCACTGTGTGCAGAAATGAGCTTCTTTATACCTGTCATGCAAACACATGCGTCATTACCTGCTATCAGCAGTAAAATGTCAACAGTTTCTGCACCAAGAGTTGAACTTGGAACAGCCTTCACAGTACTGCAACTTGCACTACTTTATAATCCTGTACTGATATATTTTGTTACAAGATTTGAGTGGAAGCCAAAAAACTATCACTTCTACCAACTGCATCTCCTTGAATGCAGGGGTCCTATGCGAGTTGAGTTGCAATGAATTGGGTAAGTATGTCCTAGAACCATCCTTACTTTGAAAACATTTGTGCCTTTGGACCATAACGTTCTTCAAAAATCAATGCACCGTGAAGATTTTTATAGAAAGAAGGTTAGCCACTTTGAAATCATCCTGCAGGCAATGGGAGAAATTGCTCCCATATTCTTTTTACTGCCAAGGTCAGTCCCCTGTCATGTTCCAAACATTAGCTCAGGTGCTGAAGTGGTGACAGAAATTACAGTGGTGAGCTCAGTACCACCAACAGACATACAGGTAGTCTTGGGGAACAGCATAATACACTGTGATCCTCTCACAGTTTTGTGGCAGCAATTGCGTATTTTGGAGGAGCAGGGTCACTTTTGCTCATAGAAAAGCATTGAATTGTTTCAGTTATGTATTCCAGTGTTAACAATGGAAACAAAGTGAACCTGAACATAGTATCACAGCGAAACTAGTTTATTTATACATAAAATGTGTCATACGAAAGCCCTCCTGTTTACTATTACTTCCTAAATGTGATACAATAAATTTTAAGTCATTAGAAAAACATCAACATGCCATAGCACATTCAAGCTATGTATTTTGCAAAATTACAGAAAGCCTAAATTCACAGGTTTAATAAACACATATAGCTCAAATTTTAAAATAACCTTTTCTAACACCACAAGCCAAGAGGCTTTTAAGTCTGAATTGCCCCTGGCAAAAAAATTATATGCTTCACAAGTGCTTTCATAAATGAAAGCTGGTAACTTAAAAAACCCTACAACAACCAAGGGAAAAAAAAAAAAAAGAACAATTCATTGATAATCCTGGGTGCCATCCGGAAAAAAAATAAGCATTACCAAGCTTTAAACTCCCATTCCCATTAGACAGCTGTTTCCAGTTTTCTGTAGCAGGATGACACGTGGATTTTCCCCTCAAATACACAGTTCAGCTTCTGCTGGATACTAATCTAGGCACCACTGTTAAAGCAAATCAGGAATGGGCAATTCAAAGAGATGCGCACTTGTATTTGAAATATACTGCAAGGAAATTCTTTGACAGATAACCTTTCAGTAAACTGGTTTCATGGATTATATCACCTGTACAGCAACAAAGCATCCAAATGAAGTGCAATGAAATTACATGAAATGCCACCCAACTTCTTCTAGAGAAATTTGTGCATCAGTGTAATGCCATGTGATGTCAAAGATCACGCTTTCTATTTTGAGGCAAAGTACCATATGGCAGAAGGCACAGTAAGCATCCTCCTCCATAGCCCTCACCTCACAAACAGTAGAATTACAAGCAAAATCTATCTCTGTGGTAAATTAACTCAATTTGCATTGCTCAACCAAAAAAAGGACTGCCGAATATGATTATCTGTGCAATGGTAAGCAGCAGCTTATGAGGCAAATAACCGACTCAGTTCTAAACTATCAGATCCATTTAATATATGAGTATGTAAAGCACAGTGTATTAATGAAATAGTCTTCAAAAGTCTCTTCTCATCAATATGAAATTACGGAACTAACTATACAAGACTGAATAAGCTACAATAAAAAGGGACATTAATATCTTACAAAAACCTGGACTTTTTTTATAAAAGTATTTGCACTCATTAAGGCAATGTCAAATGATCAAATAAAAATACATTTATGATCATCTGCAAAAAAACTGAAAAGCATGATGAAATCTCATCTCGTGATCTAGAGTGTCAGAGATGACACACGGATGCACAAGTACTGCAACATGGGGACACATCAGCATACTAGAGTGCAGCATTTCTGCATATTGGACCTCGTGCTAATGGCTTTAAATGTTCTCAAGGTAACTCTACAAGGACCCCAGCATTTCAGATCATGGCTTTTATTCCTTCCCTGGCCTCCATTACCAACACCTTGTTTTATTATAGTCTAATAACAACTTACATTAACAGATTTTAATTCAGTGTAGTGCAAGTGCCCTGAATCTGCCTCCATTTGACAGCTCTCTAGCGCTTACGTGAAATAAGCAGTGACCAGTCAAAGAATTTCTGAACCCTGCTAACACCAGAAAGCCAATTATATCCCGGGCTGCATCAAAAGAAGCGTGGTCAACAAGCTGAAGGAGGAGGACTCTATCCCTCTACTCTGCTCTCGTAAGAGCTCACCTATAGTTTACTTCTGGAGTTTTCAGCACAGTAAGAACATGGATCTGTTAGAATGGGTCCAGAGAAAGGCCACAAAGATGATCAGAGGGCTGGAGCACCTCCCCTATGAGGATAGGATGACAGAGTTGGGTTTGTTTAGACTAGAGAAGAGAAGGATCTATGGAGACCTTATATCAGCCTTCCAGTACTTAAAGGGGGCCTACCGGAAAGATGGGGACTGGCTCTTCATCAGGGAGTGCAGGGATAGGATATGGGGCAACGGTTTAAGCTGAAAGAGGGGAGATTATATATTAGTAAGAAATTTTTTTACTATGAGGGTGGTGAGGCACCAGAACAGGCTGTCTATAGAAGTCAGAGATGCCCCATGGCTGGAGGCGTTCCAAGGCCGGAGTGGATGAGCCTTTAGCAACCTGATCCAGTGGAAGGTGTCCCCGCCCACAGCAGGGGGGGTGCAACCAGATCCATGGCCAAGCCGTGAGAGTTCTGGTGAACAGAGTTAAATCCAGTTGGTGGCCAGTCACAAGTGGTGTTCCCCAGGCCTGAGTGTTGGGGCCAGTCTTGTTCACTATCTTAATCAATAATCTAGACAAGGAGATGGAGTCCTCCCTCAGTAAATTTACAGACAATACCAAACTAGGCAGAAGTGTTGATGTGCTTGAGGAAAGGAAGTCTCTGCAGAGGGACCTGGAAAGGTGGGATCGATGGCCAAGGCCAATTGTATGAGATTCAACAAGGCCAAGCACCACGTCCTGTACTTTGATCACAACAATCCCATGCAACCCTACAGGACTGTGAAAGGCTGGAAAGCTGCCCAGCAGAAAAGGGCTTGGGGTGCTGCCCAACAGCCAGCTGAACATGAGCCAGCAGTGTGCCCAGGTGGCCAAAGCGGCCAATGATATGCTGGCACGTATCAGAAATGGTGTGGCCAGCAGAAGCAAGGAAGGTGTTGAGGTGCTGGAGTGTGTCCAGAGGAGGGCAGCGAAGCTGGTGAAGGGGCTGGAGAACAAGTCTTACGAGAAGCAGCTAAGGGAACTGGGGTTGTTTAGCCCAGAGAAAAGAAGGCTGAGGGGAGACCTTATTGCTCTCTACAGCTACCTGAAAGGAGGTGGCAGTGAGGGGGGTGCTGGTCTCTACTCCCAAGTAACAAGTGATAGGATGAGAGGAAATAGCCTTAAGTTGTGACAGGGGAGGTTTAGATGGGATATTAGAAAAACAATTCTTTGCTGAAAGAGTGTTGAAGCATTGCAACAGGTTGCTGAGGGAAATGGAGTCACCATCCCTGGAAATATTCAAAAAACGTGTAGACACGGCACTTTGTGACATTGCTAAGTAGGCATGGTGGCATTGGGCTGATGGTTTGAATGGATGATCTCAGAAGTCTTTTCCAACCTTAACGATTCTATGTTTCAATGATCTTTAACATCCCTTCCAGCCCAAACTATTCTGTAATGATCTTCCATGCTTACAGTACTGGTTTTCCACAAAGTGCATGTGTGCTCTTCAATACCTCACCCAAGGACATTGACCCTTTTATTTTACACGTCAGACTCCTAAACCAGGTCACTAAAACCTTTTTCACCTTCTCCCCTTTTTTACTCACTGTGTCATTCTGCCTCAGCTGTGTTTACACTATTCTGAAGCAAGGTCACCAAAGAAGTTCAAACATGAGGAGATCCACCACTGGAGCAGTTTATTTAGACAAGTCATTTCCAAGTTTAGAGGGAATAACATGGTTCATCCTCCACTCAGGACTAAATAATCATTGTGGAATAACGTAAATGGGTTTAAATTGTATCACCTCATGACTGGCCCATGAATTAACCACAGACATTAGTCACCAGTAAAAACCTGTGTCTTCTATGTGGAATTCCTCTCCATTTTCTCACTCTGAGCTTTACATATTTAAACCTCCTCTCCCCTCCACCTTAGAAAATCAACCAGGCAAGCTGTAGCACTTACTGTGAAGATCATGAAAACTGTAACATAATTTTAAGACACTGTGCACTAGTAACTCTCTTTGAATCAGCGCGCTCCCTACGCGGCACAAAAGGACGACATTTTTACAGAAGGTGTGTTGTAACTTTCCGGTTTTGTTACTGAGTACACATTGGAGCTCCTTTCATATATAGTGTTACTGTATTATGCCTAATGAACAGCTTGAAGATCAGAGGAGACTGCTACCTCTCCCTTTGTTGCCCAAATGACTCTTTCAGCAGGTGTACAAACAACAACAAAAGAAGTTTTCCTTCACTGACTCCCCTATGTTACAAAGTCTCATATAGCTGGAAGAATCTCTTTTCTGTGTAACTTGAAAATACAAGCAAGACTGATCAGTTAAGTTAATCTGGCCCAAGGCTGAAGTTTCCTTCCTCCCTGAACATCTGAGGAGCAAATTTGGCCTATGTCACCCATTTCAAACCTGTGATGCATTATTATTCCATCGATGCTATGTAACTGCCCTTCAAAGACGAAAAGCTAGCTACCAGTAACAGAGCTAATATGAAGACAATCACATTTATGAATGGGTATAGACGGAGTGGCAGGAAATTACAGTTTTCCTTAGAAAATATCACTGATACTGTTCAATGACCAACTCTGTTTGCAAGCTAACCACAGAAGTATTTTTATATAGAACCAAGATCCTTCTTCAGTGAAAAAATTAAGGTGTTACTACCTCCTTATACCTGCTGGAGACAGACCTCAAAAACCACAGAATTCCAAGCTGTTTCCTGCCTGGTACATCCTCAGTAAAATCGACAACATTCAAACTTTAAAATGACTGGCAAAATTTGACTCGAACAAAGTCAGACAACAGACTAAGTTAGAACTGCTGGCAGCTAGGAAAGCTACCAGGTTACTTGAAAACTGAACAGATTATATGTAGAAAACACTGAGAGGAAGAAACAAGCAACCAGCAAAAGCTGCCAGGGCAGCTATCTTTCAGAACAGAAGTGCACTTCAAACCAAACGCTGCTATTGTGTCTTCTGCACAGTTAATGTATAATAATAGGGTTTTGAATCCCTTCCACTTCAGCAAAAGCTGCAGTACAGCTCATTTAATAGCAGCTGTATTGGCACACACCATTCTTTTTCCCCAAATGTATGGAAAAAGAAATTAAATTCAATATTTAAAACATATGTTTTTTTACTGTTTTTCTGATACCAAGTCCAAGTAGCGATTTTAACCACCCAGGAAAACTGCGTTACTCTCTGAGCTAAAACAGCATAAAAACTATGGGTATCTTCTGCCAGGCAAAATTAAGTTAAATAAACTAGATTTCTAGAAACAAATGAGCACGAGGTACTAGAGGAACAGAAGATTTTAAGTCGGGTCTACAGAGGTCAAGCAGAGAAAGGCATAAAATAAAGTCAGGCATGGGTATTATTTGAACTTTCTTTATGCAGAAGTTCTTTTATTTCTGGATATAGAAGGAAAATGCTGGAAAGCAGCAGTAAAGAGACCCACTCAAACATTTATTCCACCGCCTGCCAATTCAGGATTGCTTCCAACAGTGATTTTTCTTGTGCTGTGTTCAAAAAGTTCCACCAATCAAGAGGGAATAGGTAAAATACAAAGACACAAGACCCTCAGATCTGTTCATCAGGTAACCTTTCTGGGGCCAGAATTCCCAAGACGGTTCTGCATAGGGAAGCCAAGATTTTCAAGGAACTCAGCTCCCCACAGATACCATGCCCAGCGTTTTTAAAAATCAGGCTCTTGATGCTACAAGCTGAGATTCACTTATTAATTCTCTGAATTTTGCTTTTAATTTGGAAGGAAGCTGAATTTTGAAAAATTGTTTCAAGTTGCACACACTAAACTCTCAAAAAAAACCAGTGCTGAAGAACACTGGACCTACAATGAAGTAACATTTTGGAATAATTATTTAGGATAATTTTTTGTTCCATGCACTCCTTGGTGCTTTGAGAAACCCATTTTCATATGGACAAATAGAAACACAACAGCTTCCCGCCATGAGCCATGCTTATGTGGTGCAGCCAATTCTCATGACTTCATTGTAAACCATGTGATAATTGTTTCCTACTTTTCCTGAAGCCAAGGTCCTGGAACCATGCAATTACATTAGAACATCAGCTTTCACTTACAACAAAAAATTTGCATCTAGCTTTTGTGTTTGTGGAACAGAGCCCAAGCCTAAAAAAAACTATAAGAATTATGAAACCCAGAATACAACCAAAAAAAGAGACCCAGACTTGTTGTTCATTTCTTGAACAAACATCACAGTTTTGCCGGGCCAGGTTTACACTTTCTGAGCACACAGGATTACTAGCATTACTCCAAGGTTCTCCAAGGTTCATATGCTTTAGCTCAAAGTCACAAATACACACGCATTCCAGCATGTGGGTACTGCCCAATGATCGAAAACGATGCCAACGTGTTTCTTGCAGCATAGGCTACTTCGCCTTTTCCACACAAGTAATCCCATCTAAGGCAACTAAGATTTAACCCTCCAGCTCCTATGTCATGATTCATTGGCAGATTTGCACAGTTCTGTGCTGATTTTCCACAGACAATTTCCCTTTGGGCATTTTCTCCTTAGTCTACAAACTGAATAAGGAGCAGTAAACAGTACTGGTGTACTTAGAATGATCTCTTTCAGTCCCAGCCTCTGCTATATACTTCAGCAGCCTCACATTCAATATGAAACCTGGTAAGTAAAAACCAGCTTCTTGAAAGATTTGGAGACTGCTACCTATTTACCAGCATCTTAAGCAGCACTTAATATTTCAGGGAAAGTGTTGGTTTTTTTCCTAAATGCATAGTAATTATTCAGAATAAAAGTGATCTTAATGCAGAACAGAGGCATACAGCAGGGGAGTCCACTGTTGGAAGCTAAAAAGATGAATGTTACAATAACTGCACAATCCAGATTTACAGTCCTTTTCACTCTGTTTTTATCCATGTGAAAACCTATTCCATGATTATATTGTATCTGTAAATGAATATTGCAATGAAGCTCATATCTATTCCCTAAAAGAGACACGTAATCTTCACTTTGAGAAGTGCATACAAAAAGCCGAGTACAATGCCCAAGGCCAAAGAAGTTAAATTAGCAAAAGGAAAAGAAGAGGGAAAGAAGTACATTGACATAGTGATGTCACAGCCCAATCATGAAAGATTAGTAGAAGAATTTTTTCAGACTTTAGAAGTGCCGAAGAACGTATATTTGAATACAAGACACTAATCTAGCAAGGTCAGCTATGACTAATATGTCACACAAGCTTCCACAAATATGGTACAAGCCCAGCTGGAAGCCTGGATATATAGGTCGTAGCTGGAGCTTCTGCTTGACTGCTACTGGTACCAGAGTTCACTTAAACTCAGGTGTTTCTCCATTACTGCAAAATTTTCCAGCTGTAAGTTTGGAGCGTTGCTTCCTAAAAAACAAGCATCACACTGTCACAATCCTGCATGCATGTACACTGTCTGAAACCAAGTCGAAGAACAGCACTTCTCACGGCAGAGCAGCCATCATAAGTCCAAACAATTTAAAGAGTGCTAGCAGATTTTATTTTTTTTCCAAACTACATTGGCTGACCAGCAAACTGGTGAAAGTGGTTACCCAGAGTTCTCTCCAGCTTAGTCTGCACTGATTTACTACATTGCATGCACAAAGACTATTCTTTGTCTGTTCTTGAGAGATAAGTAAGGTGCGTCTACCTGGAGTCTCAGAAAGACACCCCTGGGAAACAATCACTGAGGTAATTATATAAAGACAGGGAATTATAGAAAGTCTCAGAATGTGGTAGGAAAAGAATCAATGTCTGAAAGCTAAGGAAGAAGAAAATAATCAGTTACTTATATGTCCTAAATTCTTAAGAAGGGAAGAAACAGAAAAACTACATACTCATCTAATCATCCAAATAGTAGCAAGTAGTTAAGACAGATACATTATAAGGCACTCACTGTGACCACATACAGTAAATTAAAAAAAATCTCTAGCAGCACCATCTAAGATATTCTCAATAAGCATCACACCAAGATGGTACAAAAACATGAAGTTAGAGACAGCTGATTAAAGGCATCTTTTTCAGTCTGGTCTGAATGAGGTTAGACTCCAGCGATGCCCATGCCATACTTTACAGTGTCACTCAAAGCAGTAGGACCGCACAAGACATCGCCAGCTGCAAAATATAAAGAATGCTTTCACATCTGCCCATATAGAAATAACACTGCATTACTCTTCTTTCTTAAAATAAGTGCATATCACCTCTGTCTCATTTCATCAGGTGGTTCAAAAATTGTTTGTGTTCTCCTACCACTTGTTTAGATGAAATGAAGAGGAAAATCCATCTTCATTGCACATATATCTTCTTTTTATATTCTCTCTACATGTTTATATATATATATATGTATATATACATATATGTGTATGTATATATATTTAGGTTTGCCTCAAACTGTTAGGCAGAGAAAAATCTGGCATGCAGAAATAAGGTGGTGGATTGTATTCCTGCTCTGCACCAGATTATAGCAAGAAATTGGATGGAATATGGTTGCAGTAGCAAGCAGGAGAGTACTGAAAGACCAGTGTAGTCATTAAAAACAAGATAAGTGGACTCGGACAGTGAGTACTCGAAAACAGCAGAGCCTCACCACAAACCTCACCTGCTTTCAGCTGATGCGAAGAGAACAGAACAGGAGTCATGGCTTTAAACTGCTGATCTCAACTATCATATCTCACTCGCCCACTAAGCCAGACCTAACATTTCAAAAGTTATTTATATGCCCACTTGGGATTACTAAATCTATTAATGTAACTTATAGTGTCACTGTGTCATGCATAAACAACCTCTTTCACAGTCAGACAGAAGACTAAACGTATGAAAATGACTCAGTGCTTGTACCTCCCTTCAAAAATCTGGCTGGATGTAACTGATGAATGCAGAGAGCTGACTGAGGTGCCTGTGTATTTCCATTTACTTGGATTTATGAATTTACAAACAAGTTACAAACACCAAGGAACATGACAAGGTAAGTCCCATTTTTCTAGTATTTTCTTCTGTGAAAATCCTTCTATTACGCTGCACTCATCGAATACTGTGCATAAAATACTGTATAATGCCTGGTTTGTGAAACAGTAAGGCCTGGTATACCTTTCTTGCTTAATAATGGATTACACCTTTTTAAATCCTTAACTTGAGCAATGGCACTGCTTCAATTCAAGTTGGCAAGCCTGTCAGAAAGCACTAGTTACAGCTCACATCAGCACATCTCAACAGTCACTAACACAATCACTCTGCAGTCCTTCAATCACTGCTTGAAGCTCTTCAGTTATTTGATTGGTACAAAAATGATTGCTGTTTTTGTCACTGTAAACTGTGATGTTTATTTTGGATTAAAAATTTATTTAACTGTGTTAATATATTATACCATTTTAAACTGCAAAATTTGCCCTACATATTTATGCTAATGGTTTTGTTTTCACTGTTTACTGTTTTTCATATTATGCTGTAAAATTAAAGATGGAAAAAAGCAAATTCAAGTGATTTTGTTGTATGAGTTCAAAAGGGTACGTAAGGTAGCAGAAACTTCTAGCAATATCAACAAAGCATTCAGCCAAGGGACTGTCAACAAATTTACTGCTCGATGTGGGTTCCAAAAATTTCATAACTGAAACAAGAGCCTTGAAGATGAGGAGGGTTGCAGATGTACTTCTGCAATAAACAACAACCAGCTGAGGGCCAGCAATGAAGTGGATCCAGGCAAAACAACTCAAGAGGTTGCAGAAGAACTAAACATGGATTATTCAACGGTTGTTCAACATTTGAACCAAACTAGAAAATAAAAAAAGCTCAATAAATGGGTGTTGCTTGAGCTGAACAAATATGAAAAAAATTGCCACTACACAGTCTGCTCTACACTTCTTTGGTGGAACAAAAATGATCCATTCCTTGATCAGACTGTTGACACATGACGAAAAATGTGTTCTATGTGACAACTGATGGCACCCTGTGCAGTGGCAGGACTGAGGTGAAGCATCAAAACACTTCCTGAAACCAAAGCTGCATCAAAAGATGGTTATGGTCTGTGCTTGGTGGTCGGCAAGACACCAAAATATCTGAAATCCTGGCAAAACCAACACAGCAGAGAATATTGACAGGAAATCAACAAAATGCATGAAGAAATGCATCACTGACATCCAACACTGGTCATTCAAAAAGGACCAATTCTTTTTCATGACAATGCCTGGCCGCTTGCCTCACAAATGATTCTGCAGAAGCCAGGCAAAATGGGCTACAAAACTTTACCTCACCCAGCTTACTCATCAGACCTCTCTCTCCCCGATTATCACATTTTCAAGCTTCTTGACAAGTTCCTGCAAGAGAAGGTTTTCCACAACCAAGCAGCAGCTCAAAATAGCTTCAAAGAACTCATCACTTCCAGGACTCTAGAATTCTACACTACTGGAATGAACAGACTTGTTTCCTGTCGGCAATAATGTGTAGATTCTAATGGTTCTTATTTCGATTACTAAATTTTATTCTAAGCTGAATATTCTTTAAAGTTGATGGTTTAAAATGGCAATTGTTTTTGTACCAGCCTAATACGTTCCTATGCAGTTGCTATTACCTACGTTAAGCCAAGTCTGAGATAGATTGTTCAGGTCAATTTTGCAATGAAGACACAGGCTGAATGAGAGAGCATGATTTTCCCAACTGCCTAACGTAATTAATGCCACAGTTGGGAATGATACATACCAATCTGATTTCCAGCAGTTATTCCATCCACTAGAAAAAAACCTCTTCCCATTCTTACTGTGAAAGCATACATTGTAGTTTAATACAAGACTGGGCAGCTGACCAAGTAATAGCTGGTTTTTTTCAGTTTGAGTTTGGGTTGGTTTTTTTTCCTAAATTTAACAGTTGGGAGATTTTCAAATGTGTCTGCAGGTGAATCAACAGCTTAAATGGTTCAGTGAGTAAAATAATTGTATGGATTTTTTTTTGTCAACATGGGGATGTTAACATATTTGTACTTGGCAGACATAAACTCAAGTAAACCTAATTTCCGTTCAATTTCTGTTCTCTTTAACTCTCATTTCTTAACCATATTTCTGCTGAAAGGTTAATATTGAAATGAACAAGCACAGCTCTACAAAAGTTAGTGGAGTTTTGCTGACTTACATCAGCTTAGAGTCCAGCCCACATGTATTTCTTTAATTAGAAAGGTTCAGAGGCATAAACAGTGTAAATACTGTCAAAGTGCACAATGTTGTTCTCAAGTTTGAGTTTAAAATTAGACAAAAGAATTCCGAAGCAGAAAAAATGTTTGGATGCTGCATTTCAGCAAAGACAGAAACAAAGTTTTCATGGCTTCTCATAACAACTACAACACTCAAATCAAGGATCTGGATTCCATAATGGGCTATGAGCACAAATCCAGCCCACCATGGCTATTAATACTGGTCTTATTTCAATTAGGCTTCATGTTTTGTTGAATCAGGCACCTCTTTAAGTA
Source organism: Phaenicophaeus curvirostris (assembly GCF_032191515.1). NCBI lineage: Eukaryota > Metazoa > Chordata > Aves > Cuculiformes > Cuculidae > Phaenicophaeus > Phaenicophaeus curvirostris. The sequence goes on along the minus strand of NC_091396.1, from coordinate 52,104,339 downwards.
CTCTTATAAAGTTCCTGTGATGATGCTATCTAAGAAAATTCACCATGCAAAGACATATTTGCCTTTGCAGTTTATTTCACTGAAAACCGTTCAAGCTGTAACTAAACAGCAAAACCACATTCGAGTACAGTACTGTTTACACTGTGGAATAATTTTAAGGAATTATCACTGGTAGACAAAACAAAATCCTACATATTGAGAAACATATGCTGACATTTTAGCCGTTAATAACCAATGGCACTGATGCCCTTTTCTAATGAAATCATACAAGTGAGGTTAACAGAAGTCTAGTTCACACAGCTACTATAAAAACACAGACAAAATAAAGCCAAGCTAGCACATGGGCTCTGCTAAATGTACTACCAGGTACTACTTTCTACACAATCGATGGAGAAAAGTACTGAGACATCTATGTCAGACCAGGCTCCTCATTCCAGTTTGTAATCTAGGCCTTGCGGGCATTATGCATCAACCAGTAGCAGCCCTCCAGAGACATGATTTCAATTACTTAAGCACTCTCCTAAAACGTGATGCCAAAGGAACTGCTACACTTCACACAAATCCTCTGTGGAAAGCAATCAGAATATAACCACTCGAAGAAGTAAGGATAACATCTGTGTATTAGAGAATTCCAGCCACATACAGTAACATACACTGATAACATCCCAAGCTAAGCCTTACCCCTTTTACTCAATTACTTGGAGAAATATTTAGAACACAGGAGATCATCAGAGGACTCAAAGACGCAACTCATGTTTCACACTGCAGAGGCCTGCCTTGGTTTTCAAATGAGGCACATCACACTTAAGACTGGGCTGTGAAAGGTGCAAACATAAGGAAATGCCACTTTCTGACACAAAGAGACAAAAAGTAAGTAATAACTGTAGACCTAAACACATACCACAATATTTAGCAATGACAGAGAAGGTATTGCCCACAGGGCTCCTCTGCCACCACATCAAGTCAGAAGAAATTTATCTGAAAACTGAAAGCACACACAGTTTCCAAGGAAAAAGGATGGCACAGCTATGCCAGCAGGCTGAGGAGGTGTCAGTGGCAGCTGGAGGAAGCTGAAGAAGGGGTGGTAATTATCCCAAATTAACATTTAAAGAAGGAACAGTGTACCCATGAATAACTGACATGAACAATCACAAGGTGAGTTGAATCTTTCCCTACTCTTAAGTGCAGCCACATAAAGGCATCAAGAACATTGACTTTCATTGAATTAAGCACTGTTAAAAGCAGTAACAGCAAGAGCGCTGTAGGAAAACTACATCTAGGATACAGAATAATGTGAATGCCTACACAAAAAAAAATACACAGACTTTACACAGTCACATTTCCCCATACATTTGATATGCAATCAAATATTTCATTTTTTCTCAAAAAACCAAACCAAAACAAACCCAGCTGGCATAGCTCTGGATTGAGCCAGTTTACTCGTGTTTGGCTTCAATAGCAGCTACGCTTCTAGTGAGCCTTTAAAGGCTACCATACTCATATCCTAAAGACATGGAAGTGAGATAACACACCTGTATATGTTTAAGGGGAAAAAAAAGCATCAAAGTAATAGCCTAATTTTGCAAGCAATTTCCAATGTGAATGAACTGGAGCTACAAATCACTTCACACAAAAGTCATGCCATCATTATGGTGTGTTCTCCTTGCTAGAAGCTGAAGTAGTGGATTATCTTTACAGCATTCTTAAAATTCATTATTACACATACACTATTCGTAAAAAGTATGTACATAATAATACAACTAAGCACAACAGTTAATGTCATAAAACCAAGAAGAAATCATAGGCAACACTACACAGGATGAAGAGATCATTGATAAAGAAACTGATGTGGGAGTAAAAGGTTTTCAGGAAAAAATAGCAAGTAACCGGGGAAGAAATAAAAGACTTTTTATGAAGACACAAAGAGCTAAGAAGGAGAGGACTGGAACACGTGTGGAGCATATGGATAAAAGTACAGAAAATAAAATGTTGGTAGTAGATGATCTTTAAGGTCCCTTCCAACACAAACCATTCTGTGATTCTATAAAACGAGGAGTGGCAAATTCCATAAAACATACACAGTAAGGAATAACTACTGAAAGGCAAAATGATGTACCATTTTTGACTAAACGTTCAGGGATATGCTAAAGAGGCATGTGGCCATCCAGGAAGAAATGCCTGAAGGTTCAAAATCTGAGAACAGAAAAATGTGTGAGAAGCAGGAACAGATACACATATTTGGGAATTGCCATCAGAGAACTGAACCTATCAGAGCAAAGCTGAAGACATTATAAAGAAGCAAACACAACAGAAGCAAGAAACATGAATTGTGCCAAAAGAAAAATAAAAGAAGGTCAAGGAAACTATAAGCAAAGCAGAAAATACCCCATAGAGCACAAAACCAAAGAAAACAAGAACAAGGAAGAAACAGAGGTAGCTACAGTAGTATGAGAGAAAGCATATAGACAGATGAAGAACTTTCCCAGTTATCTCCTTAAGGTAATGGATACACAAAGGAATGGCTATTGCTCCACATATTTCATTAGGAGTGAACCTCTGGGAACAATAGATGCTCAAAACATTTTAACCAAACTTGTCAAATTGTAATTCCCATCAAAGAACCCACAAAAATAAAAAAAAAATATTTTAAGAGCCTGATGGAACACCTTCAGTCAGGTAAAACTTGCAGTTCAGGGCAGCTAATTTGCAAGACTTGAATAACTGGCAATACGGAATTCTAAACCACAATAGAATAAAGCCAGTAGTATTTACTTAACCACAACTATTTTCATCATAGCTTTGCCCTGAAAAATGACTGCATATTTTGACCCAATTCAACATAATTTTTCTTTAGATTTAGAATCTTCTCTCTGCCAAAATCTAAATTGCTTTTTGGCTGACATTTTAGCAGCATTAATTAATAAATTACAACAGTTGGACTACTATTCTCAACTCAGGCAATACCTTGACACGTGATCTTGAATAAACCACCTGGACTCAGATAATCTGTTTCCTTTCTTACCATTTTATCTCTTCTGATGACTGGGATACAAAGAGGTCTTACAACTGAAGATATGGTAAATAATAGTATCTACATTAAATGGCAAGCTAGAAAAAAAAAACCCTACTTTTCTTGTTATAAGATATAAAAATACCAGTAAGAATAAAGAATTCCATTGAAAACATCTCAGTAGATGTAGGAGACCTTCAATCTTTGTATCTGCAAAAGCTTAGCTAATAATACCAAAGAGACATGAATTAGCTGTGTTTTTCTGCTTTTGATGTATGTGCCTATCTATGCATGCACATTATTTTGGTGGTTTTGCTGGAAATATTTCAGACTTAAGTGATACCAATCAATGATCTCAAGATTTCTCCTTATTCTGAAGCAGAAATTCACAGCAAAGGACAAAAAATACACTGTAACGCGAGTACACATAGAGCAGAAGCACAAAATAGCCATTGTGGTCTCAGAAAAAAAGTTTAAACAATGCTATATTTCATGCTTTGAAGTATTAAACTCTACAGACTCTCAGACCATCTGATCCTCTTAGCATCTCTTTCCACTAACAAAAAGAACCAGGTAAAACAGCACATTAGCTCATGTTTTAAACACCTGTGTTACCATGTGCAATAAACATCCACTTAACTCAAACCATTAATACATCTTCCCTCCCCCATTCAAACACATAAATTACGTGACCAGGCAGAGGAAAGAAAAACAGAAAAAGAATAATTTCATCACCTGAGATCAAATTGAGTTCAACAGAAAATAACTTGCACTTTTTAGCTTTTACTGAAACACAAAGCAAGCAATATAATTGGTTACCTGAGACATATTAGAAGATTGTGCTGTGTCAAACAGCCAGACTTAAAAGCAGCTACGTAACAAAATAAGAAAGGAAGAACCCAGTACTACACCCAGCAGGGTGTAATTTTAAAGGCCATCCAATATTGCTTTCAAAATGCTAACTATTAGATAGCCTGCAATTACATTTATGAAGAAAGGGTCCCTAAATTACATTCTTACAACAATTCAAATACAATGGGGGTGGGGGAAAGGTATTTAGAATGGGAGTTTTAAGATCAGAACCTTCTATATGAGTGTTGTTCCAGTTCTGTCCCAAAGAATGAATCTATACGACCCAAATTTTTTCTTCCAGCCCCCTGTTTCTCTGACTAGAGGTGCAGAAGCTCCACCTAGCTGACTGATCCAAGTGCCGGTGCCCCAGACTAAGTCTGAGCATCACGATCACAGATGCCCATCTCTGAGTAATTATCCAGCATGACCCTTTGCTGTCACTTCTCCAACTCTCAGCTTCTTCGCACTTTCATCTTGCCACCCATGCTTACCTCTGCCTCCCACTCCCTTTGCACCAAACTTGCTGTCAGCCCTTTTTAAACTGCACTTCTAATCCACAGCCTTCTTGTCTCAGGTCCAGCACTTGCAGGACCTTCTGGCATCTCAGTCACTTTCCTGTGTTTATTTTGGGCCCTAATCTAGGGAAGCACCTTGAAACATGGGGACACATACTTTCTCAAACAAGGGCAGACATGAACACACGCTTTACTGAGCCAAAGTCTGGGACTGTGCTTCCTGTTGAAATCTAAGGGGGGAGTTCAGCTGTGATAAATATCTTCCTAGGTGTCTTGCTTGGCATCCTGTAAACTTAGTATCCCCTAAAAATAAGAAAAATACAGGAGAGAATTTTTCCAGGTTGCTTTTCCTGTACTGAATTAGAACACATTTGAAAGTGGTTATAAAGCATAGCTGTAAGAAAACAATAAAGACAGTATTGAGTTTTGGTTTAGGGCTTTTTAATCTTAAGAGATTGTTGGACAGAACAAGAGTATATAATATTTTCCTATATATTCTTCCTAGTCTTTTCAATATTTGTTCTGCATTACCGTATAGCCCTAAATAATCAGTAATTTCTCCTTCTATTCCCATCTTTTAAACATTCTCAAAACCAGTTATTTTAAGGTAACTGGTCACAACAGAATACAGAAGGACTGACATAAACAGCTTTTATCTCCTACAATGAAAGGAAGCAATTAAGAAGCCAGAAACATCATTCTTGGTCTTACAAAGCCACAGAACAAAAGAGGAATACTTAGTAGCAAAAAGAATGAAGATGCAAGTTTTCAAAGATGACTAGAGGATTTAGTCCTGTTTGGATTTATTTAAATTGTGTGACCAAATCCTTTGATCAACTGTGAAAATTTCAGTTAGGTAGCTCACATTCTACGATAATAGAGGGAAAACGTCTAAAATTCTGGTTTGTCTGTGCAGTGCAATATGAAAGATACCACAATCAATGGATCTAACAAGGAATTCCATTAAGACTCTATCTTGAATGTTTTGAAGTAAAATAACAAGCTTAAACATTTCTATCATGTCAATTACTTTAGAATCCAATTGCAAATGCTATGTAAAACAGAGTACCTCCAGCTGAAAGGCTGCCATACTGACAGCCTAAGAATTCAGCTCCTAGCAATGTATGGAAAGAATCAGAGACTTCAAAAATTTTTGACGTCTATTTCTTGATCCATTTCTTCCTCAAAAAAGGAACAGTGGAAAAATGAAGTATATATAAAATATGAGAAGAAAGTGATAAAGAAGAAGAAATAAAGAAAGGAGATTAAGATATAACAAACAGAATCCTGGAAAACTTTTCCAGTCATAAGGGGCGTGATTAGTACTACCTGGCTGTATATGATGCACTCTTTTCTGAGGTTTCTATGGCTACCTGGATACAAGAACAAAGGCAAGACCTTCCAGGTGCTTAGAAGAGAAGAAATACTTTCTACTAATAAATAATATACATGCAATTTAAAACATGCATTGAAACTAAATATACCACTTGTAAAACAAGGCAGTCTAACTGAATATTAAGAAATCTGTTCTTTTCAGAAACTTCAGCCCAATAACTATGCTTCAAGAAGGATCTCTAACACAAGATCAAGGCTCATGGTAAGTCCTCACTGCTTGTACTATTCCTTTTTGAGAGAATCTGTAATAAAAAAATTAAGCGTCAATACACAGTTTATCTTCTCAAGAAAGTATTAACTTGCAAGGAGTAGGAATTGCAACGCTTATGTATTACAGCACCACCTGGTGTGGCTTGCCATGGATACAATTTTTAAGTGGACAAAACCTACCAGGTCATCTAATTTACCTGTCAAACAGCACAGAATTCATCAGTAAAACATACCTTTGGTACTTTTGATTTTCTTTTTCATTTTAAATTATTTGTTTTGGAAGGCATAATTCATATCTAATCAAATTTCTGAACAACATTTGATGCAAAATTGGCTCATAAAATTCCAGTTACAAGACTGATAGTTCAGTTTTAATCAACAAATATGCTACTGGTAAACCCCATGACCTCCAACATCACGAAGTCTATCTAGCAACCAAGAAAACATACCACTATCTTCTAAGAAATTTAAGTGTTTCAAGCAGAAAAATGGGAAATCTCAATGTGAAAAAGTAAAGCTGATTAGCAAGGAGCAAGATACAAAGCAGCATGACCCCTCAAATCCTACGAGGGAAGATCTTTTTATCAGGTGGTGAAAGGGCATTTTGCTGAGATTATATAGAGGACTACACAGCACACATAATTGCACTGTGCTTAGTTGCTTATATGCTTAGCTGCTTGGCAAACTATAAGAGAAATTACCTATTTCAATATTCTGTCAAAATTAGGATAGACAGCCTTAGCAAAGCACGTCTGGAACACTGTAAAAAGTCTACGTTTCTGGGTCAGAGACACCCTATGCATTGCTTTATAAAATGTTCCATTTTCCCTTACCATTCTCTGCTAGAAAAGAAAAGTTGTTGTATGACATATATAACCCAAAAAGCAAAAGCCCTGAATTACCTCTAATGCTGCCATAAATGAAGAATACTTGCACGAAATCCAACAGAATGTGCGCTGGTACAGATTAGCAGAAAATCTGCCTCAAAAGCCTCTACTCTATCAGCCAGACCTTTCTCTTGCCAAAGACAAGAAATGAGTTGGTGTGCTCAGCTACATCAATTCTATTTAATTCGCAGATACTAGAGTGCTTGTGTTTATTTTCTGTCTCAGGCTAATGGCAGGGAGGTGAATCTCTGGCTAGGTACAGAACAAGCTAGCATCTGTCTAGTCACATAAAAATGCTGAAATTTAGATCAGAACACAGAAATCTTTTTAATCCTGCCGAATTCTGGTGTCTAAATATTTGGTAAAACTGATTATTGTGCACATGGTAAACCACTGTCCTCCACTCTGTAATGAGAAGAGCATCCTTGACAATAAATCACCATATCACTTCCATGAATAACCTGACATATTTCACTATAAATGTGTACAAAAGAAAAGATGAAACTAACACTAAAGGATGGACACAGAGGGATACACTCATTAGTTATATTATCTACATTTTTGCAATGCCATTGTCACAAATCTGGATAAAGGCCAAGCAACTTTCAGGCAGACCTTTCTTTACCATCAAAAGCTTTCTAAGTTCCTAATTATCTCTCGCATTCTGCCAGACACTTTCAGCAATTTTAAAATAGGTGGGTTTTTTCATAAATGCAATACCATTACAAAAAAAGGGATCTGATAAGCTAAATCAATTCCATAAGTCCTGAGTCTGCATGCAAAAAACCCTTGTGCACACACATCACCCATTGTCCTGTAAAATAATCCCCTATAAACAGACTGAGTATTAACACCGTCACTCAAACTGAAATAGCCTAAAGGAACTGGTCAATTTCCTTCATTACGTTCATTTTGAGGACCTGTTACCCAAAAGAAACCACCTGCCAAGTTCTTCTGAAACATAAAGGGAAATGTTTCAATGAAAGAAAAGCATGAATTATAAACACAAATACACACAACGCTGAAGTGGTAATTGAAAATTCATTTTGCTGTTTGCTTATCCCCTTCACTTCTCATTTTATGTGTACATAAGTCATTAAAGTTTCCCTTAGGACCAGTCTATGCTTATTTTTTCAGCTTCTTTCCTTCGAGGTTGAAAGTATGCAACGCCAGAACAACATCAACTGCCAGCAATCAAATTAGGTAAAACAGTATCAAGCAATTTTGAAAATAATTTTCAAAGAAACTACTCCCTCTGCAAGAAAATTAAGTGAGCAAAACATCTGCAATCCCTTTTCAGCATCCTGAAAAAGTAATTAGGTCTATGCTTTGATAAGGTAAGCTGACAAGAACCTTTCACCTCTTCTTTAAGATCTAATTTGCCTTGGAAATTTTTCATTTCTCATTTGGTGCGTCACTTGTGATTCATCCAAACACAAAGCAAAACAGAAAAAAAATGAGAGAAAAGGACAGATAGAGTGCTTTTGCACTTGTACTAATGAATACTGTATATCATTATTCCAACTATAGTATAAATTTCCTAAATCTAAACTTTCATGCCTAATAGTTTATCAAACATACCTTCAAAGTTACCAGAAAAATAACTCAAGGATGCTTTTTTACCAAAAAAAGTACAACCTGCCAGGAAAGTGGTTTAAATGATGACTTCATTCTACTTGGCTATCACCAGAATCTAGACATGTACTTAATAACAACAAACACGTATTTAGACAAGTCGCGTAGCCCTTGGGAACTGCTGAACCTAGAAGGTGTCACCATGGTATAATGTTTTGACTGCTTATTTAAGCTGGTCTATATGAAATACCTCAGTGACTATTAACACACAGGGATCTTGGAAAAAAGCCTTCCAGCTTATTGACCACTGCTTTCAATGTCAGAAGGTAGACAGCAAACCATTTAGTCTACTATTGGAATTACATTCTTCATTTGTGGGCATTTAACTTTCAGAAAGGCTTAAATCTTTAAAGCAAAGACTAATTTCTGTTTGGTCACATATCCAGGAATCTGAACATCTGCAGTCATGCAAAAATGATGAAGCGCAGGACCCAGTTTTCTCAGTTACTCTTAAATTTAATTTCTATGTGTTTATCCATTTCCTAAGAGCCAAGTCAAATCAAGCAGTGATCATGTTTCACACGATGGGCAAGATTTTTTTTTAACACTCAGTTTCTAAACACTAACTACTATTCTTCCAAAAAGCAACTGCTGTGGTTTCTTTAAATGGTCCCCTTGATAGGGGATCACTTTTTCAATGCCCTCCCAATTTTCAAATAAGAAATACAATACCGTTTGTTCTCTGAATATTTCATAGCAAGTTCTCAAACACATGCAAAAATCATTGAGGTGATATCCTAGCAGAAGTTTCTATCCCAGCAAATGTTTCTTCTGCTTTTCCAATCAGTTTCCATAGACTTACACTTTTCGAAGCTAGAAAGGATCTTTCTGATCAGTATCTTAATCTTCTATTTAACCCACTGCAGGATAGGTTATGTCAAGAAACCCCACATAATCATTTGTTTATTAATCCACCCTGGATTTAAAGACAATACGATGAGTTGCTAAGTAATCTTTTTTTTTTAAGCTGGATGATGCTCATTATTAAAAAAATCATTTGCTTTTTACTATGAAATTATCGTAGACTTGTGATTTTCATTTCCTGCTGGACCAAAGTGCCAGTTTTTCAAAGACCTCAGGCCAGTTATACTTGTTCATATCAGCTAAGGATCTCATATCCTAGGTTACAGTTCTGCATCATTACTGCTTAAGACATGAGATATAAAACTGCAAGATTTTCAACAATTTCTCTAGTAGATTATTTCAAATTGCTGATAAGCATAATAGCATGGAGGCATTCAGTTCTGTAACAGGGAAAAAGATGATGGGAAAAAGATGATATGAGAGGGTTTTCCTGTCTCCCTGAGTCACAGAGGCAGACACAAGCTTATCTCCACAAATGTTTGTAAAAATCAGGTTTTACCCCTGATAGGGGTTCTTGGTGGGTAATGCATTGTTCCCACATATTACAGACATAAACAGTATTCATTTCAGTGCTGTAAAATCCCATTACACCAGGATATCTTAGTTGCAGACTCACTGTACACACATAAATCAGTTGCCAAATGTAGCAAATTCATTCACTTCTTATTGAAGCAAAATAACAGTTACCAAGTTCTTAGATACATAGAACAGGCAACTTTACCTGCATTGTTCTTCATTGTTTCAAAAGGGAAATTTTTAGGCTTAGGTGCCCACACTAGTACTATTAAAGCACAAAGTGATCACAAGCAAGACTGGAAAAGAGGAGGCTGAGGGGAGACCTCATTGCTCTCTACAACTACCTGAAAGGAGGTTGTAGAGAGGAGGGAGCTGGCCTCTTCTCCCAAGTGACAAGGGACAGGACAAGGAGCAATGGCCTCAAGCTCCACCAGGGGAGGTTCAGGCTGAACATCAGGAAGAAGTTTTTCATGGAAAGGGTCATTGGGCACTGGAAGAGGCTGCCCAGGGAGGTGGTTGAGTCACCATCCCTGGAGGCGTTTAAAAGACCGGCAGAGGGGCATGGTTTAATGACTGATAGGAACAGTTGGACTCGATGATCCAGTGGGTCTTTTCCAACCTTGTGATTCTGTGATGCTATTCCTTGGTGGCCTACCCAGAGGTAAACCCCTGCTGCAACCTGTTCAGTGAAAGCAACATCCCACACTACATCTTTTCAGAACACCCTGAAAACCCTCCCTTGGCTGGACAACTGTCTGGGATTTGCAGTTCGGATATGGAGCCTAACCACAGTGAAACAGTTGCAGTGACTAAGGCTGGAAAGAGTCTGTGGCTTGCAGCTTCCCTTGAAATGAAGGGCTGATGCTTCCCTGTCAGGCTGCTGGTGAGTTGTCAAACCCCAGCTGCACCACTCAAGTGTAAGAATTGCAAACCAGTCTATACTGCTATGAATCCATATTGTGAAAAATGAAGAAAACAGCTAAATCAAAAGAACTCCTACGTATACTCAGAGCCATCCCAGGCTTGGGTGGTAATGGCACACTTTTAAAAACCTTATTTTTAATAAAAGATCAAATTCTTCAATCAAACATACACATTAATAGTTTAATAAGGAAAACTAAGTCACATGCTACATTACACATCATTAGCATATTCCTCTATATTGAGAAGTACAAAAAAAAAAAAAACCACACGGAAGTGAGGATTTCTATGTCAAGAGAAGAAAACCCGAATCTTAATGAGCATTTACTCATGACTAATATGCATACAAATCAAAGATGCACAGTTGTGTTTATACATTTCAGCTGTTTTCCATATCTGAAAATAACAGTACAGAAGTTGCATGTATGAACAGACCTAGGAGGAATATGGGAGGAATGCATACTGGGAATTAAAGAAAGGATAAAATTTAGTTGGATTCAAAAACTCAGTTGTAGCATCTACATTGGCAGGGCCGGGGTGAAGAAGTGTGTGAAGACTGGGAGACTGGGGTGGGGGGAAAGAAGAATCACAGATTTTCTAAGGAATAGGCCTTTGCAAATGTGTTTGGTGGTGTGCGTACCCACAAACACATTCCCTATTTTTAGCTAATAATAACGTTAAAAAAGAAAATGTGTTTAGCTATAAGACATATGTGATGAGGCCATAAGTTGTCTCTTTCCCGAGATCCCATCAAAGCTGACAGCCTGAGTTAACAAAAGGGAAGTTTCCACAATGCATCTGGAGAAGAGACAGGTTAGGAGTAGCTTGGTTTTGACGACCATCAGAGAACAATTAAAAAAGACAGACATGAGTAACTGCCACAAAGACGTCACTGAAAGCATGAAGGAAAAAAAAAAAGAATACCCATGACAGACACCTGAGGGATCCTAAAGGATGACATAAGTGACATAAGACTTTCGAAAAAAACTGGAATTCATAGCACTTCAAAATGAAAAAAAAAACAAACACGTGTGAGACGATCCTTTAAATGAGCATATTTAAAAGAACAATAGGCACAGAGATTCTGCTCCTCACTCCTCCCGCACTGACACTGCTTCCAGTCTCTTCAGCTGGATGTACAGTAATTCTCTTCAATTAATTCCTGAATGTTCAGTCAGAACTAGGCACTACAGTGAAGAGACCACATTGAGAAGTAATCGCAGGCTAGAGAGAGAAATACATAAGCTTGAGCAGCTACTAGAATGCCTAAACTAGGTATTTATGAATTTAAACAAGAGTTAAGCTTTTTTGTAAGAGTTGAGCACACCTACAGCACTGAAATCCAGGTTAATTTGGAGATTAAAAATACTTCTAATTGCAAAGAGAATACGTATCAAAGAAACCAACATTACTCCTTATCACTATTATGGTACCAGCATTCTAACAATAGCAGCAAGAAGTGTTCTTTCTCAGCTTTAATTCTTTGGCGTCAGTGGCTTTGGTATACAGGATGCCAAGGAAAGTTTGATTCATGAAACTCAGTAGATTTTTAAAATTCTACTTTGAGGGAGAAATCCTTGACCTCTGCAATTGAAAAGTCAACACTTTATACATAATCTGGTCAATTGAAGAACGAAAACTTAAGCGGTCCTCAGATACGGTATAGCCACTTCAGTATTTTCTGAGAGAGTCTCTGAAAAACATTGTCATTCACCAAAAGACAAATACATTATACTCAAGTGTACCAAGCCATAGCAAAATGAAGAGTTGCATTTGACTGACTTTCCTACAACCTATACAGTATTTTGAGCTGAACTGACAGAAGGAACTAATAATCTAACAGTAATTTTCAGTGATCAAAAATTTAGTATAAACATTTCTGTATAACTCTTATGCTTGCATTTCATTATTACACCATTTCAACAAGGCACTTAAATTTGCGCGTGAGTAGCTTAAATAATATCTAGAAGCATTTTTGAATTGGGCCCAAAGGGAGTCCCAATGAGTAGAGAAGGCCTGTATCTAGACACAGAAGACAGTTACACTGTACGCTATTTCCCAGACCAATATATTTCTTAAGTTTATTTTCAAAATACCCACAATGGCCTCAACTAAATCACACACGTGCCAGTTACATATCTACAAACTTTTTGCTGTTTAATAGTTAGAGCTTCCTCATATTGTCATAGAGCTACTTCAAATGGAAAACTTTCATGCCCATGTCACCAGAAAGAAATAATCTCTACAAGACTACTAGTTTTTCATAATATGGCATAGAAAGTAGCTAGACATTATTTATGCATTTATATTATTTATGCCTTTAAAAATTGCTAAACTTCACAAGACAGGAACAACCTTTCAAAGATCCGATACTACAAAAAAGTAAATAGTGTTTGCAAACTCGAAGGAAAAAAAAAAAGAGAAGAAAATACCATAGTAACAAAGGACACAAACAGCTCTGTTCTACTGTCTACCTGGTCACTTGATATACCTGCAGTATTGTGTTTATAACAGCTGTTTAAAGAATGCTTAACCTCAAAAAAATACATCCCAAATAAGGAACAATTCATATTTGTATTGCCCAGCATTAAGGTAGGAATCAGAGGCTCATGACCATCATCTTGGCCTGCACATGTATGCTCACATTTCAAAATACAATATTTATGATATCTACACTCAGTAGAAAGCTAAAGACATTCTTTATTTTTTTGATGTCTGGATTTACATCTTGGAACATAAGCCATCCCTCAGTCTTGGTTTATCTGGGGCAGGGGGAGGAGATATTACCTTGCTGGAGGAGAAATCATATACAACCTCAGATTTTTTTTGAAGTCCTAGCATCAGCAAAGTACTTTTGTGGACATGCTACAGGCATTTTAATTGCAAAATACACAGCTGTGCAGGCCAGGGAAGCAGATTAACCATCCTATATGATGCTGCACCGAGGCTGTAACTCTACATGAGACCTCAAGTCTCAGGTGGCAGTAAAACTGAAGTAAGAAGTTGCTGTCTTGTACATGCCCTGTCATACAATTTTTTTCCCCACTTTTGTTTGCCCTACCATCCAAGCTGTGCATGTACATCTATTCTGAGATGCCTACAAATAAAGGCAGTTCTTTACCTAGAGGTTTACCTGAGCTGCTTTACCACACAACAAAGGCAACAGTAAATAGGAGTAATAAGTCAGAAACAAGCTGTGAAAGAGGTCCTAAGTCAGCTTTATCACCATAGCCAGTATCTCACAGAAGAAGCTTTAAGATTTCACCTACTTCCAGACAATTCCTAACCAGCTGCACAGCACCAGAAGCAGCCTAGCACTACTACTTTTGCCTCAGACCAGGTTCTGACAAATTGCCTGTAATGGCATGTGGGCAGCTGTACCCAACCCTTTACCAGCCCATATAGATGGAATACCACAAAAAAATAAAAGCAAGGTCTGCTACAGATCCCCCTATCCTCCTTTATGTGGTTAGCCGAATTTTCTTCTCTCAATTAATCATGTCTTATGTCATATGCGTGGGGTACAATTCTGTAATGGATGTGTGATATCCATGCCTGTGTGTGCAATAAATGCATATTTCAGTAACCGTGTGTAACAGCATCTTGCAACCCAGTTTCTCATTCTTATCATGCATATATGACCACAAAGCACAATATGAACAGAATCAAAATACCCTTGAAAAATACTATGTTCGGAACAAAATCTCAGCTAGATGCTTTAACACTGTAAGATAGCCAGCACATCTAGTAATTTCTAATAGAAACAAACAGCAGGCATTATCTTGCTTACAGTACAGTAGGTATGCTGTTTCAAAAGACATTTGGAAAAGCTTTTGATGGTTCATAATTACAGTGCTTTTTACATCAAAATGGACTCTACAATTTCTTCGCTTTCAGCGTGTCTTCAAAATGACTCAATTTTCTGACAAATACTTATTTAATACTTTTGCTTAATAGAAAAATCAGTAAGAAAAATAGAAAAAGACTGATAGAGATCCATAATAAGAGTAGTGCATAACCTTTCAACTCTTTTGTTTGCTTTCTGCTAGCTCCAAATGTCTGATTTATCAGCTGCCCATTTGTATCATGGACGTTTTGGGTAGGTGCAATTCCTATCTATTTTTAATACGCTGAGAGTTTAACAGATGTATTCAAAAAGATTAAACACCTACAAAAATAATGGCTCAGCAAAAAACTGCTTCTGGTTTTGCCACGTTGAATGTTTTGAAGATTTTGAAGACACTTCAAAAAAGTTAGGGCAAAACATAAGTAGTTCCTCTTTTTGTCTTTGTACCACCCATAAAGCACATGAAATTATTTCACATTGTTTCAAAAATAAGAAAAATACATTCTAAGCTTCAGTTTTGTCAAAATAAAAAACAGGATCTAGACTAAAAGCTTATGACCTATATGGAGAAGATTCAGTTATTTAAACCAACAGCTGAAAAGGTGCTTTGGTTGCACGATACCAAACATCAGCCTGCTAATCTGTTAGGTAGCAGCCCTAGGAGCCGGAACAGTGAAATAATGATATGCAAAAGGGGATCAGTAAAATATTCACCCCTCCTTCTTGAGTTTTATAGCCTGCCTCTGTTCTGGTTGCAGATGTTGAAAAACACTTAGCAGTGATAGCACTTACGATGCACACAAACAATTACCTTTCTATCTATCCCATCCAACTTGCTGGCTGAATCAAGAGGCTACAGAGCAAGGCACCCCGCTTTCTTGATCAAAAATTAATCTATCAGTTCCAGGAAAGACAACAAGCAGTAAACTGTGCATTACACAAAGTACAAAATAATACACTTTTTACCTACATTTTCCCTTAGGCACAAGGACTGGGCACTGGGACTGGGAGATCATGGACATTAACCACCCCCAAATGATAAGATATAAATAATTAAACACTAGGGGGAGCTGTAAGCGTGAAGGGAGAGAGGCACAAGTAGCACCAGGTCAAACCCTTATGATGGCCCAAGTTCCTCATTATTTCCACGAAATATACTCTCTCAGTTCAACTCCTCTAGTTAAAAGGAGATCAAACTACAAAAAGAGCCCTAAGTTCATTACGGTTTATGTTGTCTGGATGGAAGAAGCATCGGTATGCATAGCCAAAAATTACGAACTCTAATTACTACCACAGCTACTCAGCTGTAATGCACCTTGCAAGTGACACCAATAAGCAATGAGATACAAAGAAAGTCTGCAGTCTATCCACATTTTAGTGACATTCCATACAGGAGCTAGTGATGACGTGCAGTGAGGATGTAAGAACTGGGAAGTGTTTAAATAGATAACTTAGAAATATATAGTATGAACAAGCTATGCAATGCTGCTATTTATAGATCTTGTGTGCTTGCTCAGTAGATGAGTAAAGACATCAATAAAAAAAGCACTCAAAGGTACACAGTAGAAGATAACAACCAGTAAGATGATGTATGATACAGCGTCTCAGGAACAGTTTTGCTTCTGCAGACTCGAGCTTCTGATAAATTGAATCCTCCAGTGTAGGTTTCAGTCACAAGTGAAAAGTGCTGAGCGGCTGCCTGGGGCAGTGGCAACAGCAGCAGTAGCTGGGCTGCCAGGCCAAAGGAACATGCATGACCAAACTGGCAGTGGGCAACATTTGAGGAGTGAGTCAGCAATGCCTTCGTGGCAGGAAAAGCAGATCTGAAGCACTTTATATTAAAACAACACTTAAGAGGTAAATTGTCAATCCTAGAAGAGCAAGGAGAGGGCAAGAGTCATAAAATACTCCTAGCATCCAATATGACAGCCAGACTCTGGGAGAGAGGAATTAGTCTGTGTTTTGAAATCACATTCTCCATATGCAGATGGCAACAGTGAGCACAGTATCATACTTTTTTATTTTCTAAACTTCTTTCTTCTACTTCACGTAATCAATAAGAAATGAATGGAAAGGTCTAGCTTCACTATACATCTTGTCACCTGGTCTATGGGACAGAGCAGTAATGCCTGCAGCAACAAAAATAAGACAACAATGTCCTCCGAAGTCACATATGGACAAGTTCTTCTGAAATCATAGTAGGAATGCTTTTAATGAAACCAATTCACAAAAGCCTAAGACAAAGCAAATAAAAATGAAAAGTCATGGGCAAAGACCAATGAGATATGGTATGGTGTTTGAAGGTCTGTAATTTTGTCATTAAATATTTTCTGGGAGGAGCTATTTCAAGTGCAGCGCTCCATCTGAGAAACAATTTATGTGCATCCTCAGTATACATAATTGCCTAGTACTGAGTACACTGTGGTTATGACTGTCTGTCTTTCTGTTATGTAGTATTCTGCAGCTTCCATTACTGTAGCATACTTACCATCTCAATCCAATGCAAGCAACTCCACTGCACTTTTCTGACATAGAACAGTATTTTAGTCAAAATCCATAAATAAGGCCTGTGGAGGATTTAGGTCAGAATCACCAAACTTAGGGTTCAAACAGGACTAATATAGAACCTGAGTAAATGAGTTAAAAGAAAAAGTCCAGTAAGTCCCACTAGCAGTCACCTCTCCCTGGAGGAAGCAGGAATTCAGCACCTCCCTGTTTATTTTGCAGGTTCCCTAGGCAATTTCACCTGCGCAGAACTACATTCACCTGGGGAAAAAGGCACATAGTTTTTTACCTGAGCAACACTGCTCTCCAGTAAAAGAAGCCCCTAGAGAGGCTAGATCAATTAGGTATGCTCAAAGTACTCCTGACACATCTCAGTAAGACTGAATTCACCATAAGCCACAGGTACTAGGGCCATTTTCACTAAAGTTAAACCTAAATGCTTCAGTTCCCAGATCAGAGCCCTTTCATCTCATTGGTCACTAGCTCAAGACAGTACCACCTCCCTCTAAGAAAAAAATATACAGATTTTAACTGTCTCAACTACAGAACTGAGGTTGATTTTCCACCTGTGCACATTTATTTAGTAAGTCAGCCCAAAATGAGTGAGAAATTGTTCCTAGCACAGTAGAACAGCTCCACAGTTCCCAATCTACTCCACAAAAACTGCTAAATTTTGAACACGAGTTTCCTCCAACAGCTGGAAACTTTTGCTCTCTATTGCTTCACTGATCCCACCTCAACACTTCCTTCTGTTTAGTATGAAAGATTCTGTAGTGAGCACAACTCATCCAACCCTACCCTGAGGTACTTGTCAAAAACTCACTTTGTGTTCAGGAGTCCTCACTGGGAGGACTGCAGGCATTATCTGAGTTTAGTCACTTACAGCACTCCAGAGAGAAAATATAGTTCTAAAACACAGCAGAGAGTTGTCTTTAGCTCTTTCTTCCCCTACTGTCAAAGGGCCAAGATGTCCAGGTACCTAACAAAACACTTAGTCAGACTGCCAAATATCTAATTCCAACTGAGATCCAGAGAATCAAGAACCATTACTCAAAAGATTCCACTGAGAATGTCTGTATCTAAGTTGTGAGGCCTTTAAGATCCTACTTTACACCCTATTTCCTTCTCCTGTTCAAGGGTATTTTCCTTACTGACTTAAATACAAATGGAATAAATCAGTTTTTCATAATATATCCAGTTATTCTACTGTCAGAGAAACAATTTCTATTGACAGGGGTACAACTCAAACTAAAATACTTTGCTTTATTAAGCTGCCAACGTCAGTTCCAAAGCTTTGGATACACAGGAATAGATGAAAAAATTAATTTTTAAGGGGGACACAGTGCTTTAGGACACAACACATGCTCATCTATCTGATGCTTTTCCACAGGCCAAGGACAACAAACAGCCCCAAGCACAAAGACCTACCATTTCCATTTTACCACCCAAAGTCATCTGCCATGATTCAAGGTACTTCTATGCAAAAGACAGCACAAGAAGACTGCCTGGAAGTAATTCATTTTTGTAGTTTCCATCTCTGAGAAGGAACACTTCAAGCAATGGCTACTTTGATTTCCACTAGAAAAATGAGTTTCACTGTGATCTCTTTCAGATGTATAATCCATGAATTTTAAACTTCTCATAAAAGTTCACAGAAACCCAGTTTAGCATCTTCTGCCTGTACTGATTTAAACACTCTCCATGAACAGCAACAATAACGGTTTTGATACGTGCTTTCCCTTGACTCCCCTCCTCCTTCCTACTTAGATGCAATAATCATTTTGATGACATGGGGATATTTCAGCATTTTAACAATAAAATTGAACATGTCAATGTTTTCACTATGTAATCAGTGGAGGAAATACATACAATTGACAGCAAATTGATTTTCATAGAATCACAGAATGCTTTGGGTTGGAAGGGACATTAAAGACCATCCAGTTCCAATCCCCCCGCCATGGGCAGGGACACCTCCCACCAGACCAGGCTGCCCAAGGCCCCATCCAACCCGGCCTTGAACACCTCCAGGGATGGGGCAGCCACAGCTTCCCTGGGCAACCTGTGCCAGCGCCTCACCACCCTCACTGTGAAGAATTTCCTCCTAATGCCCAAACTAAATCTTCCTCCTTCCCATTTAAAGGCATTCACCTTGTCCTATCATGCCCTTGTAAAAAGTCCCTCCCCAGCTTTCTTGTAGCCCCCTTCAGGTACTCGAAAGCCACTATAACATCTCCCTGGAGACTTCTCTAGGCTGAACAACCCCAACTCTCTCAGCCGGTCCTCATAGCAGAGATGCTCCATCCCTCTGATCACCTTCACAGCCCTCCTCTGGACCCATTCCAATAGCTCCATATCCTTCTTATGTTGAGGATTCCACAACTTGAACACAAGGCTCCAGGTGGGATCTCATGAGAACAGAGTAGAAAGGGAGAATCATCTCCCTTGACTTGCTGGCCACACTTCTTTTGATGCAGCCCAGCATACAGTGGCCTTCTAGGCTGCATGCACACATTACTGGCACATTTTTTTATGTATTTTGTATGATTTAATATCAGAACAGAGTTTCACTGTTTAAAGCAACAAATAAACTACACGGAATGCTATGTAGTCCTGCTGTGAAAGAAAAATGGTTTCACAATAAATGGTTTCACAATAAATTAAGAGAAAATTTTGATTTTTTTTTCCTCTTTCATAAGGTACATTAGTAACATGAATTAAGAATAATGTCTTTGAGAATGCCAAAATAAAGGATATTTCTCTTGGTGGAATTAAGACTTTAATACTTAGCCTTTGATCTGAATTACACAGTATTCTTTAAATCCAAGAGCACAAAATTTCAGACTTTTGTAAATAACCTGGAGCTTGCTAGCACAAATCTGTCAACTAACAAATCCCCCCTTCATCTCTCCAAAGGCTGCATTTTTAAAGGTCATTAGACGGTCAGCTCAAACACTAGCTTTACAGATCACGTAAATATAAGAGACAAATACATATTATATAAAATCTCCATTCCCCATGTCAAGCAGCAATGCTCCTTAAGGAGCATATCATCCCTGACAAATTCAGAGAGCCTGCATGCAGGTAATAATGGCAAGATCCAAGCTTCCACTAGATGTAGCAGTCCAATGCCACATTTGCCATGCATGGAGAGAGAAGTCCTACTGATGTAAACAGGGAGTGAGGAAGGGCCAGTAGGGCTACAACACTAAAATATTCTTCTGAAGAAAACAGAACACTCAGAACCCTCGATTCCTGCATGAGTATAAGTTGCTGTTTGCCTGAACATAGGCTGAAACATGAATGATCCTTCCTGCTGGATATTCAAGGCATTGGAAACGTCTCAGTCTGTGAAAGAATCAACTTCAGGCTAATTACACGTTTATTTTTAAAGTTTAAAAGAATAATTGCCCAAGTGAGCCAGGTGAAATAATGAATTAGATCCACTGTAAGTATACTTAAAAATGTGTCCTTCACACTTAAGTGAATACACTTTAGTATCAGGTATCATAACAAACTTCAGTTCTAGACAGCTTTGTCCTGAGACAGAAACTGTCTCCTCCAGGGACTGCTGTTTGCATGCTAGTACCTCAACTTCAAAACTCCAAACTGTAGTCTCCATTTCCAAAATTGGATTTTTTTTTTTAAAAAAAAAGTCAATTAAATGAAAAATTAATTCAACCACCAAAAGTAAATAAATACAAACCTCTAAATCTACCTACACATTTAAACTAACTTTGAGAGATAGGACAATTTCTGTAATACCGAAAGGCAACCATGTTTGTATGGGTCACTTCACTTTAGCCGAGATGTCACTCCAGCCTGTCCTCAACACTGTGTGGGAGGTTTACACTAATCAGATTTTTCTGAAGTTTAAATTCTAGCAACACATCAGTAGCTGTTACACAACATTGAGAAATATGACCTGTGCTGATTTATGAAAGCCAATCTGGTCCTATTTTCAAGCATCTGAATTAAGAGATATTTTCCCTCATAGCATTACTCTACATCAGAAAAGTAAACGTTTTAATTAAGAACAAATAAATACAATGATGCATCATACTTTAAAATGCCAGAGCTATTTTACAGTTGGCATTAACTTCTGGTAAACCAGGGTCAGGGGAAGAAACAGAAAAAAGAATTTTAGAGACTTTTATTATCAATGAATACCTAAAACCACTACGATTTTTCTCACAACCTTAATCATGTGTTTCTGTCTTCATATATTGGAGACTGAACGTGTTACCAAAAGGGAGAAAAAGCACAATCCTTTCCCAAGTTTGTTTCAAAGAAAATCAAGTGATCTGAACTGAGTTCTCATAAAACACAGACCATCCAGCTCAACAGCACATGAAGTCTAATTTCCATTCTCGGTTTGGTTATCTTGCAGTAGTAAAGCTGCCTGGCTCTCACAGCAGCATCTGAAGGAAGAGCCATGGAATTTAAGCTTTTTAAATTCTTTCAAGTCTTTCAGCTAACAGAATTTTTCTCTAAAGCAAAAAAAATAAAAAGAGAGAAAATTAAAAGTCAAAACCAGGACCAGATAAAGCATGCACGCATTCACACATCAGACTTCAGGAAGAACCAAAACACAGTGTAACTCTGGTTAATCTCATAATTGCAAGAGACTTTTATCCATGGCTGTTAAATAACACGATCCAAGTTGCCTCTCCAAGATTAGGTGTATAAAGTCACCATGCAACTAAAATGGTCACTGAAGGGTAGGTATGTCACATTCACATAAGGAAGAGGAAGATCATTTTTAGTAATTACTCTTGCAAAAGAATTACTGTTGTTTCCTTAATACAAAAATATATTTACTATGGGAATATAAATGTATTTGTTTGGAACATAATGACTGTCTAACTTTGAATTTTTACTCTTGTAAATGCCTAACCTGATACACTGGTTTAAAAGAAGCAATCAATTTGTTTTTCCAGCATTAAAGATAAATTTCACAGGAAGAAAGGTATTTTTGCAGAGGAAAAAAAATTAAAATCAGAGCAATGAACTGAGTAACATAAGAAACAGGTGCCTCATTGCCAAGCCACATCACATTTACACTCACTCTAAATCAGAGTTTATACTGTGGCACCTAAGTAGGTACAAATCTACCACTGGGAAAGCCAGGATCATCTTTATTCTTTATGGAGCACAAGAATCATAGAATCACCAGGTTGGAAGAGACCCACTGGATCATCGAGTCCAACCATTCCCACCAATCTCTAAACCATGCCCCTCAGTACCTCATCCACCCAAGGCTTAGTATTATAAAGATGCTTTTCATATTCAGAGCCCAATCTAACTAGATAATATTTGTAGAAGGGATAAAGGGATCTAGGTTCCCCCAGTAGTGTTCAATTAATTTTTTGCTCCAGGTGGGTGGGGGAGGGAGGGAGAAAGTGTAGAAATTGTGGAGCAAAGGAATACAGGGAAAAAGCAGAAGGAGCAGTGACTGCTGCAGCCACAGCTAGAAATGAGGATTTCCTGGTCCCCATGCCACACTGAAACACTGCATCTTGGTTTCTTGCACTACAGATCGGTGTATAAGATTATTATGCAGCCCTGTACATTTCATATAGAGGCACAGAACTACTGAACACAAGCTTCAGCTACTACATTAAAACAGTCATTAAAACAAAAGATGAACGTATTTGTAACTTATAAATAAAGAAGCAAGATTTTGTTGTAACAACTCCAAACACGATAAACAAAAAGCTCTTTTGACTTAGTACTACTGTGACTGAACTTAGTTTTCTATAAAAAACAGACTGTAACCTGTTTATCATAATAACGATCAAGATGTCAGTTTGGAGTCCTATCTGTACGCACTCCGGAACCATGAGATATCACCCCCTGCTACAGCCTGAACACCACAAGATGTCAGAGGGCTAAGTGCCTTAGCACAGACAGGCACACAGCCAACGTTGTCCAACATTGCCATTTTCTACCCTACGCTTAGATACAGGAGGTCCTCCTCTCTTCAACAAATTATCTGACGCACCCCTGTCAAAATGTATCTGACAGTGGTGCAATCTCATCTCCTCAGAGGTGCACAGCAGTGCTCAAATCCAAACAGTCCAGTCTGGAGACAGCAACATGGTAGGATTAGAATATTTTGAATCAATTACTGGATGGAAGGGAAGAATTTCAGTTGTCAAAATGACAATTTTATTCATTAAGAAGCATTTGTACATGCATAACTACTCCCATCCCATCTGCAAACTCATCCCATTAGAATAGTAATGCTAGTGAAATTTATAGAGCATTCAACCCTTCAAGGGCTGAATGTGGAAGGAAACCTCGAATTTTGAAAGTGTCCAGCAAAACCGAAAGGTTCTATAAATCTTTTCATGCATTCCACCAAATCTGATCAGTTTCAAAAGCCACTGAGCTTACAGAAACCCAGTACTTTAAGACCCTGTAGTGTTTTTATGGTTATTGCAACCCTCCTTTTTCCAATGTTACGTCTCTCTAACATGGGCAAATTGGTCTTGTACTTACATCTATGGGCACAAGCTGGTGAAAGTTCCTAAGTACAGAGAATTTCACAAGTAGATTTTTTTAGCAGACTTTGTCTTTTGCCCATCTGCATGTATTTCTTTAAAGCAAATTTGAGTCCAGAGTACAAAACGAGTATCGTGGTTGTTTCATAAAGTTATAAACACCTCTTTTAACATACTCAATTTCTGCTGGTTTTGCCACATCCGAGACTATATGAAGAGTAATATTATTTCTGCTGTCAAAACCCATAATATGTTAGAAAAATCAAGCTCCGAGTTGGGAGAGAGTACACTCTGTGCTACAGAGAAGACAGCATTGAATCAAGATGACTAATTTCCCTTTGCTAGTCTGTTGTCTTGTACAGAAAGCAGTCTAGCTCCAACCTTTAATTACCTAAGTAGTACTTACTAAACTTAGTTGCCCTGAATATCCAGAGATTAAAGCACTTCTGGAGATGATCCCAGATAGTCTTTCCAAGTAAGAACTCCCCCATCAGGTGCTGTCACTAATAAACCCTGAACAACCAAATAACTATAGTAAACCCATACAGAATTAAAACCACAATTGATTAGCTTCAAATCTGAAGTACTTGTTCCACACTGAAAAGTCAGTTGCAGCCTGGACAAAGCCCACTTTGTGACACCCCAATCTCCTAGTCAAATAAAAATATCCCCAATATGGAAAAACTTTTGAGTCTGGCATTAGCACAAGTTTGCTCACACGTGAGAAATACTGATGAACTTTCTTTCCTTTTCAGCTTGCAAGCAAAACGAGGTGCTCAATTCATCCCTGCTAAAGAAAAGGAGCATTTTATAAAGGTATTTTATACAGTCGCTCTCCCAGACTGGTCCCAAAAAAAATGTTCCCCTATAATAGAACCATCAACGCACCAGAGTCTTGCAACTTCCCCAGTCATAATTGCTCATCTCCACTCTCTGTGGATAGTAGTTGGCCCACAGATGGGCCAGTCAGGCATTTCCTCACCACCTTGTGGGAGGAAAAGATCTATACATTCCAAGGTTCTTCCATTGATTCTTCTCCCTCTAAGTGGGGGAGAAGGAGAAATTATATTTGCTCTGTAATGCAGCATTCAGCTATGAGGTATAACTGGATAAGAAGTGGTAACAATTTCCTAGGTGCAAGCTGTATACTTGACAACCTTTAGGCATCACTGTAAAACAAAAACATTCAGTATACTGAAGCAGTTCCAGGCATATCCTTACAAGCGACTAATCTTTGTGCCCCATGTTAAGTTTTTTAAAAGACATTGGAGTAAAAAACATCTGTATTGTCAAAAGTTACATTTTCATGAAAAAAGCACAATAAAAGAGTCAAGTTATTATAAGCTGATCAGGAAGGAAAGTACTGCGATAATGGTGCTAGCAGCAACAGGTCCAGGCACAATAAACTTAGTATGGCTACAATTTATGATGGGGGTGGGGGTGGGGGGAACCACAGCTCAGATACTGACGCTCTCAGCAGACTTCAGACTTTGGGCAAGTCACTTTGCCTTTTCCTGTCACCTTTTTTCCTTACCCTTATGCATTTCCATTAGGCCCTCTTAGGGACTGACACTGCATCTCACAAGAAAGAGAGACAATACTATAGCTCTATCACTCTTTTCTCCCTCTTCCTTCTTGGAATCATTAACATTGGAAAAGACCCCCAAGATCATCACATCCAATCTCAGCCCAACACCACCATGCCTACTAAACCATGTCCTGAGGTGCCACAACTACACTTTTTTTTTTTTAAACATGTCCAGGGGTGGTGACTCCATCATTTCTCTGTTTCAACGCTTCAACACTCTTTCAGTAAAGGAATTTTTCCTAATATCCAATCTAAGCCTCCACTGAGGCAATATGAGGCCACCTCCTCTCATCCTATAGCTAGTTACCTGGGAGAAGACATCAACACTCGCCTCACTACAACCTCCTTACAGGTAGTTGTAAAGAGCGATAAGGTCTCCCCTCAGCCTTTTTTTCTCTCTCCAGGCTAAACAATCCTATTTTCCTCAGGTCCTCATAAGACTTGTGCTCAACTAGCAAAGCTTCGGTGCATGACTGAAACAGAACTAACACACCAGCTTTGACAACTGCTCTGTATTGCCAATCCTGGCTGACCGATCTCCTAAGAGCATGATGATACTCACAGCTCTTGAAGCAAGAGACAAAAAAAAGGGGAGAATTACACTATTCCATATTGTTTCTTTCACATACTAATCTGCAAGGGGCTGTACAAAAACCAAGAAAAGATAAATGGACATTGGAAACTCATCTCGAAGTTTCACTGCAGATAAAGGAAGCAGACAAAAGCTAGCAGCAACAGGGAAGGGAAAGGCTTGTGAAAGGCTTAAGAAGGTAAGAAAAAGCCTTACAATATTAGGCAACAGTAGCCAAAGATGCTGTAGAGGGATTTAAAGTAGTGTGACATAATAAGGCAATGAACACAACCTTTACAAAGGCATGAAAGGTATTTAGAGAGAGAAGATTCTCACCAAAGAACTAAACCAGAAACAGCATCTTGCCATCCAGCAACGAATCTGTAGAGCAGAACCTTAGGTGCTATAACCTGTCACGGATGTAACAATAGAGTGGAATTAAGGCAGTGTGCACAAGTGCGGATATGCTCCCAGAAGTCCTAAAGAACAAATGCCTCTCTTCCAGAGTCTATGTTTTGGACTAGGAGCTCAGAAAATTCAAACCAAATGCTGATTCATAGTAAAATAAAAAAAAAAAAGTCTATTTTCCCCATTTCATCCAGTCATGGTACCATCAACCCACTGAAAAAGTGAGTGCATCACATACAGGGGAAAAATAATTTATCAGGTTTTGGTAATCTCCAAGAATAGTCCAATTAAGCAAGTATGTATGGAAACTGTACAGGCAGACTCTAAATTGTCATCTGTCTTGCAGGAAGGCACACAGGCCACTGTTCTCTGCTACACGTAGAGAATGTCGCTCCCAAGATCATTAACGCAGCGCTCGTCATTAACATTAAACAGTTAATTTAATGTTGCAGAAAAGGAAACAATTGAATGAGGACATACACATGTAGCCTGCATTCTATCTGAAGTGACTGCTCTGCTCTACTTCAACTTATCAGTAGAGCCCCAGCAGGAGTGAATTTGACTCAGTTTCTAAGGCCACTGCATTTTCTAATATAATGTCTTTAATGTCTGTCAACTTTAAAGAATAAAGGAAACCAGCATTCTTTATTGCCTGGAGGTCTTGCCTTCCTGGGGAACAGGAATGATGCCAGTTTAATTGTCAGAAGGCTCATGGAATATTTTCAAACTGCTAGATGCATAATCACACCTATTCTGCAAAAAGTCAGTGGCATTAATGAATATAGCAGTAGATATGCATAACAGAATTTTATAACCCCTGAAAAATAATTCAATTACAAGGGTTTCTATTAGAAATATTAACAGATCAAAGTTTAAAATTAATTTATTGTAATAAAATTGCACACTGCACCCAAGTGTATTTTTAAATCAGTCATTTGGATCCCCAAAACAAAACACTTAAGTTCAGAGAAACAGAGCTGAGCCTCAGGAGAGTCCGATTTTGGTGAAGCTTTCTAATTTGCTTTCTATCTAGATGGCGTCATTAGTACAAACTCTGAAAATGTTCTTCATTAATATCCAATCATTACTAAAAACAACCTGACCAAAAAAAAAAACCCTGAAAAATAAATAAAAAAATGGATTTCAATACTTCCAGTTTTATGCGTCAAGACTAAAAGGTAGCCCTCCTGTAACTAACGTCCTTCTTATAGGCTGCTTTTGGTCTTCATTCTGTATTCCCTGCCTAACCAAAACCAAACCTCTCACTGTATTTTGATTTTCACACCTCTTATCACCTTCTCTGCTTACTAATTCCCAAGGTCTGCCTCCCTGCCCTGCTATTTCCAGGATTCTCCCATGGTTCATTTTTCAAATGCAGCCTCCCTCCACTCCCATCTTAGTGTCCTTTTCACCTATCCTCCAACTCCAGGCTCCATGACTAGATAATCTTAGTCTTCCCACCACCCAATTCCAAACCCCAGGATTCTCCATCCCTCTTGCAGCTTCTGCAGCCCAGTTCTGTGCTTCTCCAGTTTTGCCTAAATCCTCCACACCAGTGGTTCAAGTTATGGACTGATGAGACACAGAGCCTGGAGACAAAGTAATGAATGCAGAGTTTTAACACCTATCAAGCAATCCAGTACCTTATAAAGACTCTGTCCCAGGCCAAACCCAAGAATATAGATCAATGCTTAGACTGATTCGCAACGCTTTTTCAACCCACTTCCTACAACATTAAAGTGTGGTGCAGTAACAATTCTTATCAGATGAACATGACACAGTACTTAGTGACATACCATAGACAAGAAGGCAAAAAGCAAGAAGCAAAAATGAAATTGTCATGGATGAGGATAAATTTAAACACAGTTTTTATACTAACAGCACAACTTTGATTAGAAAATTGAGCAGATTTCCACACAAAAAGGTCTATCTGCATGGTCATACTAGTGAAGAACAGACCTACATACATGCATGTTATCCCACATAAAGGGTAAGACAGGCAATGATACTATGGAGATCTGCACACCCAAGCCTCATTACCCTTGATTTTGAAATACTCAGTTCAGGATTTCAAATATGCCCTGAGTGAAATGGAATCAATATTGTTTCCATACCAGATCAATGGAAAACTCAGGTTGGATGGAACCTCAGGAGGTCATCTTAGTCCAAATTTCTTTTCAAACATCATCTTTGCAGGAGACCTCTGTATTTGACTCTCTGTTCTACCACATACTTCTTGTTTGATCTCAGGTAACTAATTTACACAGCTGCTGCCTGCCTTGGTTGTTGCAGTCACAGAAAAAGAGATGTTACGCTATTACTATATTAACCTCTGAGATAATGTGGTCTGAAATACAGGCAGACATCTAAATATTAGTGCTGGGTTAATATGGGAAACTTCAGATCTTAGTCTAGCACTCTAGAGCATTCAACCTGGATTTCTTGTTCTAGTCAAAGAGAGTAAGGGCCTGTGTCAATAGATGTTAAATTTGGTTCTGAAGTTGCTACGTTTTAGAAATTCTGATTTTTATGTCAAACCTCCTTCTTGGTTTCAGAGTAAAGACTTAGCTTTTAAGAATCATATGCACAATGTGCTTCAACTGAATCAAAATCAACTCTAAGTAAATCGGAGTCACAGGAAATAAAGATTACCTCAAGTAACATTTTCATTTTAGGCTTAAGAACATACAGTAATATGTTAAATAGTATTTCTTTTTTGTTTCATTTGCCTTTGTTTACTACTTCCCTAAATGGCATTTTAGTCAGACACTTACTGTGTTAAACTACTTCCTGCAAACTTGGCATCTAGACCTGGGGAAATGCATAAATTACCCTGGAGTTCATTTTCCCTTCTCTGCCCTCCAGGGGATGCCACTGGCAGGTTGAGCCAAAGCACAGAGAGATGTTTGTCTTATTTCTTTCTCCTATTTCGGATGCCAGCATTAACGCACCGCTAGAAAATGAACAGCTCAGAGAGAAGCTAGTTATTTTTTAAATTCTAGCTTTAAAACAAGGCACATTTCCTAAACTGGTTTATAAAGAAAATAAACACAGCATTTATCCCAATTAACTTCAACAACATCTACCTGCCAACCCTTTAAAAACTTGTATCAATTAACCAGGAATAGTGTCAGAAGTTCAGCCTAAATCTAGCTGTGACTTCCAATTAGGAGACCTTGGGAGCAACACAAGAAACACTTGCCATTGAATGTTTGTTATTTGCCCTCAACTAGTCCACTTAGAGTGGTTTTAAATTATCACACATCTATCTCCCCCTGGAAACAAAAACCATCCAAATGAGATTACAACCAATAAAGTTTACTGCTCAGCATCTGCAGGAACAAGAGTGAGTCCAGAGACATCTTTAGTGCATGGAGGGGGCGGGAAACAACCCAAAACCAACCCAAAACAAATAGAACTCCACCAGCATATGACATTGTTTATAGGAAATACATACTATCAGATTGTTTAAAGAGAATTTACGTAAGCACAAAGTGACATATTCTACCAAGAACAAAATAATGCTTAGAACAGCATTTATTACACAAAGTTTATGATATTAAGGTGTCAATAAGGATTAAGAAAAAAAGAAAAGGGATGCATCAATCCAGGATATTGAGAATTATGCTTTTAATTAAGCACTGCATTTGTTAAATAAAACTGATGGAAGTTGATGTTCTTCCTATAGCCTCTTCACTACAAATGTACAAGAAACAGCTTTTTCTATCCTTTTGGAAAATTACTTTGAAGAGTCAGTCCTGCCTCCTCTAGTCAGCGAAAACATCATTGATTTTCGCTGAAAAATTAACAGGCTCTTGTACTCTCTATGGCATGTTAACAAAAATGCCTAAGACTGCTGTCGTTACTCTACAATGCATTGCATTCTACATGTGTCTCCATGGTTAACTAACAGTGTAAAATATAAACAGATTTAATGACTTGCGATCCTGACTCAGAACTCTGTTACACACATGCTGCTGAGAAACACACTTTATTTCACTGTAGGACTGACTCTCTCTCATGGCAAGAACAGAAAGTATTGCTACAATATGCCTTTTAACTCTAAAGTAAAAAGGCAGCATGGTTCAGAAAGAAATGCTAACCCCTGCCCTTCCCCCAACCCATAATTCATCTTTACCCACTGATAACAACGGGAGGGGCGCACTCAAATCAAATCCTAAGTTATTTAAAACCAGTGCAGCTCGTGAACTGTCCATGGTTAACAAATCGCTGGACAGAAAACCCCACTGACTCTTTCAATTTCAAGCAGCTCACTGACTAGTGTCAGAAGACTAATGGAAATACATTCCAACACATTTCTAATTCACAGCAAGCAGTTTAAACGTTCTCTGTACTGTATTCAGGAAAACGTTCATAGCAAAAGGAGTCCAAATCAATTGCTTTAACAGCCTAACATGACCCAGTGGAGTCATGTGGCTAGAAACACTGCACCATCCCGTCACCCCAACTTATAATCGCTCTGGCAATGTTACTCGAGTTCTGGAGGACACGGAGTCATAGGAACATTTTGAACCAAGAGGTGAGCCATTGGAGCAGAAAAGCTATAAATCAGACTTGCTAGGCAGATGGCACTGCAAGCTAGATAGCTGACGGCAGATGGAAGTGAGAGCCTGGATAAGACAAAAAAAAATTGGTTGCAAACTAACAAGATCTGTAAGATGCTAGAGACAACTACTCTCCCTTTCTGATCGATCTGCTTTAAGTGAGGGTTAGGATCAACATCTCCTCCCACAGAAGTTTACCCATGTAAGGTTTTCAGAGCCATAAAGAAAAGGCAGTTTGGTTTTCCTCAGAGGGATACCCACAGCAGCCATCCAAAGAGTTACCCAATATGAAGTAAGCAGAAGATCCATAATTCAAAAGTGCCAGGCTCTCATGAAACCTTTTAAGTCCAAAGCCTTCTACATACAATCTGTAAGCCCTCTAGTCTGGCTTCAAGACAATTTAAGACTTGCATCTTTTCACGGCAGAGGAGCTTCCAACAAATGGGAAGTTTAAAGCCAAGGAGAATCTTTAATGGAAAAATGCTACACAAGACATTAACTTTGCTGAGGATTTGGTCTTAGTCCAGACTAGAACTGAGGCTGGCTTGGTGCTCACAAACACTTCCTTCCAGCAGCTGACGTACAGTTCCTTTGCTGCTGCTATGGGATAACCAGTTTCAGTAACTCCTTACCACTGCAGAACATATACTATTATAAAATGCATCACACCTCTTGATATTTATGCATATCAGTCCCTTTAGCCTTCAAATCTTGGAAAAAACTTTTCTCCTCTAGTTGTATATACACACATGCACACACATATACACACGGTATTTTCCTTTTCTTTGCCACAGCCTCAGAGTTCTTTTGTAAAGCAACACTGCCAAGACATCAAAGTTTTTTTTATTCTGGTACAACGGACCCAGAAGCATTAATAATGCTTCCAGAAGAACACAATACAAAATGATCTGTCTCATTTACTGAAGTAACTTCAGACAACATAGACTACATGGGCTTCCAGCAGATAACACCTTCCACAAGCTTGTAACTACTTCTAGAAGCTAATGGAGTTTTTTCTCCCAAGACACATTACCTAGGGTGAGCCTTTCTTACCACTGCCATGGACTGCAAGGATCTCATGGTCTTACAAACTTCTACAGCTGCCACTTCTGACAACTGGGGACTTTTTTTTTATTTGCATATAAGTAAGAAAATGGGGTGGAGCAGTAAATAAATTAACTTTGTTGAAAGACTTTGGGAAAAGGGAAGTAAAGCTGCAGGCTTCTGTGGGAAGCTAGTAAAGAGGGAACACAGCAATACCACTGCAATGATACAAAGGATTAACATGCTCTCAGACGGAGTCTGCATTTCCCAAGATATTACAAAGTTCTTGTATTCTAAATACACATGGTGAAACACACACATAACGCAAGAAAACTGCTATGTACCATATACACACCCACACATTTGTAGGGCCTGCAGTGCTTAAGGCAGATAAAGAAATGACATAGGTGAGAATAAGTACTTCTCATAAAGGAGCCTACACAAAGCACTGTATTCACACAGCACAAATACATATTAACTATCTGTTCTCTAGATTAAAATAAATTACCAGAAACAAAGTCCAGTCATTTAAAGTATCTGATGGTGCATTCCTGAGATTTTCATTACATTGGGATAAGCAAATGACTGAAAGCCTCCATTTCCACAGTGAAAACCCACACTTTCCCACCCATTTTCTATGCAGTCTTGATCAAGCCTCTTGAACTTTCCTGGGACTGCTTTCTCCAGATGTAGGCATGGAGTTACACAATGGAAAAGAGCTATGCTACTTGCTTTTATAATAGATAGGGTTTAGGCCATTGCTTCTCTCATTACAGAGCAAATCTTCTCTGGCTACCAAAAGAGAATGGAGGGGAAAAAAAAAAAGAAGAGGGGAAAAAAAAAAAGAAGGCAAGCAAGCCCTCCAACAAAACAGATCTACAGAAATACTGAGAAATAACCGTCCTGGGTCTTTACAGATCCATGACTGTTCAACAATCAATTACAGGTATTTTCAAGTGCTCCCTTTATTTGAAGCTATCTTACATCTAGCCACTCTTGCAGAGTCTAAATCCTCCCTACAGCTGCAGAAGATACCCAAAGATAAGCTGTACATAACCACAGAGTAACAGGAAGCAACTAAAAAATGCTTTAATAGCAATCCTGTGACATATTTGATCTGTAATTCTGAAAAAAAAAAAAATTTTTAAGGTTAATTCCAGCACTGTAACCACAAATCATTAATTTAATTGCAAGTCTCATGATGCATTTCTTAAAACCTCATCATCCTGAAGCACAGTTTGATCTCTCTTCTGTCCAGTTCTCGTGGTTGTAGAGAAAAGTCCATCTAGATTACTTGAATTTCAGAAAGCGCATCAAAATTATCTGGGTGCATTTATTTATTTCAATTGTTCTTAAACTAACCTTACAATTTTAGAGGAATGGAGGAACCTGACCTACTTGTTCTAACATTTGGAGAAGTCAGCACTGCTCCTGGTATTCCAATTTACACATAAGCATATGTTCTCCCTTGGCAGTTTTATCATATTGTTGTAAAAAAGTTCTCCATCATACTAAGTGGAAATCCTCATCAAGAGGATTTTATAGGCATCTTTCTGGTCCAGCTTCTACAATTTTGTGGCCTTTGTTGCTTTGGCTTCAAGCACGCTGCCAAGTATGAGTTCAGACATGTTCCCACTGATGCATTCACATAAATGCAGAAAAATGAAAGATAAGTGGAAAGGGATAGTATTTTCTGAGCATTCATCAAGAATAACTATGTGTTTCTAAAAGATCATTTGTTTCTTCTTTCTTGTCCGTGAACAACTTTGACAGACAAATCAACAGCATCATAAAGTTACAGATGCAGTCAACAGCAAACTATCCCATGAAGTTCTTAATAGAAGTACAGAGAAGCTCTTGGACATCACGAAGATTCAGTTAAAGCTTCTTCACATGCATACGTTGCACAACGTTCTTCTACTCCTCTCTCAGGAGTGCATAAGCACAGCAGTGATCCTTCATCTATACAACAGGTGCCTCAGCGTTACAAGAAACATCTAACTGCGGGATTGGAAGTACTGCTCCAAACTCCTGTAGCACCTGGAGCTGACAGCATCCCAGAACTCATGCTGTCACTGTTTGTAAGATGGCACAGGCTCTGCTGTCATCCCTCAGTTGATCAAAGAGTCATTAAAAAAAAACACCTGAACTTTAATTTAATTTGGCTAATGCCATTGGCAAAATGTCTTGTCTCCCACACACTGTAAACCACATAGAGACAAGGAGAGAGAGAAAGGAAATAAGACACTGGAAAGACAGATGGGAAGATGAAAGCATCGTGGACTAACACTGATATTAAAATGCGTCATCTCTCCCTGTCCTCAATCAATTATTACTGCCTGGTGAGGATAGATATCCTGAAGTAAAATGAATTCCAGGGTTTCCATATTACTTAACTCATCATCCCCCTCCACTCAATATAAATTATTACTCTGAATACATAGTTTATCATTAAAACCAGCAAAACATTATCAAATGCATAACTGTAATGAACACAAATTACCATGCTTAGATAGTATCCCAAACACTGCATGTGTAGCTACCCATACTTTCAAGAAGAGTACATTTTTCATTACCAGGGCAATATACATAGCATCAGATAGACAGGAACAACCATCAAATGAATCAAAATTAGAGAGAAATCAAATTGTCAGCACAAGCCTCGTAATTCTTATACCTGAACACCAACTTTTACCCTTAATAGTATAAAGTCATGGCATTACATAGCACAATCAACCTTATTCCTACACAGATCAGTCCTCGTTTGTTTGACAGTTACATCCAACCTAATATTATGTTCACCCTCAATCATAACTGCACTATGCAATACATCTAAAGAGCATATAAGACATTGCAAAGATTTCCATCTTACCTGGCTCTGTACAGTTCTTTTCTTCATGTGTCCTATTAGGTGATGCCATCAACTTTCTATTCCTCCATATTTCTGACAAAACACGTCTGTTTTGAATAGTTGATTCTCTGCCTATATTAAACAGAAAGAGGTTATTTTTTCCCACATCATGTTAACTGGGCTATACGCCCCAACCAGTGATGAGCATGGACAGACCATCAGTATGTGAACACAGCAAAATGAAGGCGCAACTGAGGTACATCCCAACGTAGGTATGCTACGTGCTTCTAGCTACAAAGGGGGAAACTAGGTATGGAGGTGCAGTATCAGAGCTATTAGCATATTCTGGCTATCAGAATACCTGGCTGTGACCCACAACAGGAAAACATTCTGCAGTGAGCAAACGCTGAAGCCTGCACCTGTGAAACTCAACATTTAGCAATTCCAATAGATGGAAGCCAGCCAGCTATGCTGACATGAGCAGCAATCACACTTCCATTTAGTCATGTGCACTTGCACATATGACATTACTAATTTCTTAACAAATAAAAATGCATATGGAGATATTCCATTTATATTTTGATATATTCTGAGTCTTGAGGATGATCTTTCCAGTGTTGGGCATCCCTACAGAACTTGTCAGGGAAAATAACTGCACTGTGGACCCCCACAAATCTTAATAACAACAAAATTCTTTAGAAGCCAATTGACCTTTTGCCTAAACTCATATTTCAGACGCATTCTCAATGGAACTTACTGAATAGAGTACAGAAGGAGCACTTGTGATCATGCGGGGTGTGCAATTATACTAATCAAAGGAAGAACAGAACCCCTTAATTAAATCACTTCCATCGCAACTTTATCCATTTCATATGAATATACTATAATAAGAAAAATTCTTCCATGGCTGATCTTAGGAGTTTATTACAAGATGACCAGATAGTCACCTTGTAATGCTTACGCTGTGCTACTGTGACTCTTGGAAATAAAAGAAAATCTAGCTTTGAAGTTGGTTTGGCTAGAGTATTTGCAAAAATAATCTGACGCCACAATTACAAAAAACATAGAGAACAGATGGTCAGTGTTTATGGATAGAATATACCGTAAATTAGCCAGCTGAAAAAAAAAAGTATCTGATGCAGCATACCATGAAAAATTAGGTTATGATGGATTTAGCCGATAACCCAAGAGATTAAAAACTTTCATTTGTCATTACATTTTCCATGCAAGCCTAAAAAAAGTTCTTGAAAACTGTTACCTGCAATAAAAAACCCCCACACTGTGTAAACATAATCATACTCCAATTACT
The DNA here is from genome assembly GCF_032191515.1 of Phaenicophaeus curvirostris. NCBI lineage: Eukaryota > Metazoa > Chordata > Aves > Cuculiformes > Cuculidae > Phaenicophaeus > Phaenicophaeus curvirostris. Next base: position 52,068,343 of record NC_091396.1, on the reverse strand, counting down.
CACTTTCACAAAGCAGTAAATTTACGAAAATAATTGCTGGGACAAGAAAAAAAAAAAACAAAACAAAACCAAACATGACAGTTCTAAATAAAGAAAGAAACATTGTACACCAAAATCTCAATTAAAAACAAGTTGAAAGTTCTTAGATGAGCAATGTGCTGTTATGTTCTAGGACACTGAATTCTTATACAGATGCTTCATTACCAGCCCAGGCAACAATTTGAGCACAAGAGCAAGTTCCACCAGATTTTTTTGTCCCCTAAAGCACACATTTTAACTTTAGCGTTAATTTAAGCAGATGGCCCATTGTAATTCTACTAAAATGTGATTTTCGTATACAGAGCATGGAGGAAGGACTTGAGTTTAGTTGGATTTGGTTCTTAAATCCTCAAGGCGTAAGGATCGTTGGCAGCTCTACCTAGAGACCCATGTGCTGTCCCAGCAACCTGAGATTTCGTACCCGAGGGAGGCGAAGCGTTTGAAGGAGCTTGGCCTGAAGATGCACGATTACAGCCCAAACCTGCCCGGCTGGCAGGGAAAAAAAAAAAACACAAACCCAAAACCAGTGGGCATGAGATGGGTAATTACAAACGCATCAGTTTGCCAGCACAGCACCTGCACAAAGGATACAACAGACTCCCTTTAGAACAGGAGGTTAGCCGCGTTCCTTGCCTAAAATACAGGATTTTCTGTCAAATCCACGCGGTGCAGGGGGTGAGGGGGCAGAAGATGAAGAGCAGGAGCGGCGGCTGGGGGAGGCTGACAGCCCAGCAGACGGGGGCGGCCCGGAGCTGCGAGGGGAGCGCTGGGGGGTTCGGCAGCGGCAGCTCCCGGCGGCTCCGAACCGAACCGAACCCTCCCCGAGGAGCGGGACGATTTCGAGGACAAACTCAGCGCCGGGAGCGGCTCCGAGCGGGGACGCGCCACTCACCCAGTCTGGAGAGCAGGCTGGACATGCACCAGGCGAAGAAGAGGATGGCGCAGATGAAGCCCAGCTGGTGCAGCAGCATCTCCCGCCTCTTGCGAACTTTCCTCAGCAGGAGCAGCATGGTCCCCGGCGGAGCGAGCGGCGCCGCCTCGCCTGGCCCCGGCGGGTGGGTCGGGCGGCGGGGGGCTCAGTGCCGGCGGCTGCCCGCGGGCGGCTCCATGGCCGAGACCGACCCCGCGGCGGAGCTCCGGGAGGGAGGGAGGGGAGCAGGGAGAAGCGCTGCTCTCGGAAACCCGGGATGAGCTCCGCGGGTGCCGGGAGAGGGAGGGGGAAGGGGGGTGGGGGGGGAGTGGGGGAAGCCGCCGCTCTGAGCCCCGCGTGCCGGGGTGGGGGGGGCCGGGCTGAGCCGCGGAGGAGCCTCCCCCGCCGTCCGCGCCGCTCCCCGCCCGCCCCGGCAAGTTTCAAGTCCGTCCCTCCCGCCGCCGGGCCCGGCCCCCTCGCCCCCGCCCCGGGGCTGGCGGAGCGGGGGACGTTCCGGAGCGGCTGCTCGGCTCCCTCTGCCCCACGGCAGTGGGGTTTTTAACTGAAGTGAGTTATTTATGGTAAGTGGTCACTGTCGGGCAAGGAGAGCGGTTCTGGGAATCTCCTCCAGCAGCACGGGCAGGGGGTCGGGGTGCCGTAGAATCACAGAATGGTTTGGGGTGGGAGGGACTTTAAAGTCCATCCAGTGCCAGCCCCGCAGCCATGGGCCGGGACACACCCCGCTAGATCAGGCTGCCCAGGGCCCCATCCAACCTGGCCTTGAACACGTCCGGGGATGGGGCAGCCACAGCTTCCCTGGGCAACCTGGGCCAGCGCCTCACCGCCCTCATAGTGAAGAAATTCAGAGAATCACAGAATCACCAGGCTGGAAAAGACCCACCAGATCATCGAGTCCAACCATTCCTATCAAACACTAAACCATGTCCCTCAGCACCTCGTCCACCCGTGCCTTAAACACCTCCAGGGAAGGTGAATCAACCACCTCCCTGGGCAGCCTGTTCCAGTGCCCAATGACCCTTTCTGTGAAAAATTTTCTCCTAATGTCTAGCCTAAACCTCCCCTGGCAGAGCTTGAGGCCATTCCCTCTTGTCCTGTCCCGTCACTTGGGAGAAGAGGCCAGCTCCCTCGTCTCCACAACCTCCTTTCAGGTAGTTGTAGAGAGCATGTAGAGAGCATCCTTATGTTTAGTCTAAATCTGCCCCTCTTCAGTTTATAGCCATTGTCCCTTGTCCTATCACTACAGACCTATGTAAATAGTCTCTCCCCAGCTTTCTTGTAGCCCCTTCAGGTGCTTGAAGGTCGCTATAAGGTCTCCTTGGAGTCTTCTCCAGGCTGAACAACCCTGACTCTCTCAGCCTGTCCTCGTACAAGAGGTGCTTCAGCCCTCGGATCACCCTTGTAGCCTCCTCTGGACCTGTTCCAACAGCTCCGTATCCTTCAGGGTATCCTGTAGGCAACATGGGATCAACTCATCTGATCTCCTCTTCGATACAGCATTGGGTTCGCAGTGTAAGTTGATTTCCTCTGGATCTCTGCTCTTGCATTCAGAGCATGCAACACTTTGCATCTAGTGTTGTTTCTAGTGGTGTCATAATTATAGTACAGACGTCCCAGCCCACAAAAGCAAATCTTCACAAATAAAATATCACTAATCCTCTGTGTTTTCCCATCTTTGTTCAAATGTGGGGGTTTTATTATGTTTATGGATTATGTCACGGCGGTGCTCTGGGACACACTGCATGTGAAACTGCTCTAGATTCACCCTGAAGGCTCCCCAGTTGTCTCCAGTGCAAAAGGGATTATTCAAGCTGGAGGACTGAAGAGAAGCCATTGTGTTAGCCTTGCTTGTGTGCACATAGCTACAGAAATTTCCATGCCTTAACTGTTCAGGCTCCAGGGGCACCTTGGCTTTGATAGGCTTTTGGCTTTCTGATTTACATTAAAGCAGAAGAACAACTGCATGTTAGAAGAACGGCACTAAGACACACCCCAGACTCCTCTTTTTCATTCCTTTTATAGCTGCTGAGAGAGGAAAAGTAACTCTCAAAAGCTTTTGCCTACTACAGAAATGGTAGTAGGGAAGATTACAAGACGGTTTATGCCCCTTTATTTCTCTCCATGGCCCTGTAGGAAATCTCACAGTTGAATCAAGAATGATGAAAGCCACCCATGATCGAAAGAACTTATAGGCTAATTAGACACAGAAGCATGGAAAGCTGGGTAAAGGCAACAGAAGCTCTTCAGATCGGAACTGTTATTTACTGTGGACTGTTTTTAATTCGTTGAAGACCTTTAAGCTCCAGTGAAGTTGTTAGTGTGGTGGAGATGTCACTGCATACCCTTTCAGCTATCATAATACCTGAGAAGTAATTACTCACAGGGCTTTTTATTGCCTCTTTTCTCAGACTAAAGCTTCCCTTTCCACTCAGAGTGGCAATGTGACCATAGATCTGCCAAGCCCTTGTTCTGTATTTAATAAGAGTTGCAGTGCTGACATGACTGTAGTTTCCAGTATGAAGATTTTATCTAGCAGTAGGATGGTGACCTGGGAGAGGACTGCAGAGATTTGTTGGTTTTTTTCAGTATCCACTTGCCACGAGTTTATGATCTTCACTGATAAAACAGACCAGGACCATGTCTTCAGAGAGACTGTCCTGATGGTTGGGTCTCTCCCCAGAGCTGATGGAGATTGCTTGTGATTTTTATATTCATGAGGTTTATTCTCTTACTTGCTCTTTACACGGAAAACATCTTTGAAGCTGTGGTACTCCTGATCTTGAAATTACTGATATTGAGACATAGAATGACAAGTTTGGCTGGAATTGAGGTAAATTTGTGTCTGGAGATGAGGCTGTGATTCCCAGATATTCCATGTTTGTGTCTGTAGGTTGTTTACACAAAGACCATGGAACTGAAGCGTTGTTAGAAGTCCTGAGTTTCACATGTGAGAGATTTTCATTAATTCTCTTGTGTCCTATGAATATCACATGGATCAAACCAAAGCACATGGCTAGTTATGGGAATACAACTATAGCCTTTTTTGATGTAGGGGGGGGTTCCTTTTTATGGCTATTAAGAAAGTTGTCTGTTTTAGAGGTAACTTCCAGTGATATAGAAACCCTGGGGCCATCCTTGTGAGGAACTGAAAGCAAGAAACAAAAACCAAAATAGTGAGGAGATCTTTTGTAAATCCTTTACGCAAAAGAAGTCTGCTACCCTTAAAAGAAGTTCTCAGTGTGACTGTATGTCTCTCTCTCTCTGTGTACACAAATGAGGCAGATCAAAGTTCAGACAGTACTAATCTCCTAATCATACAAGCTTCTGATTAGCGTTTCTAATCAGCCTGGTAGTCGCAGGGCAGCCTCAAAATTGTTCTTGAATATTAAACTTTCAGAACAAAATTCCAAATCACTTTTATTTTGGTGTTTCCTGTGAAAATGTGTCAGGTAATTATTAGTGTAGGATGCCTCAAAGGGAAGTGGTGCACTGCAGAATTCAGCTGCAATTACCTCCCTACCAACAGCTGGCAGGATGCACACCTGGAGGGCCTGTTTGAGTACATTTAAGCCATTCATACAGAGGTTGTTACTGAAACGATGTCCCAATGCTTTCTTCTGGTTTGAGACATCTATAGTGTGTATAAGTGAGCAGTGATACAATGTTAGAGGCAAAAAAGAAGCAAATGCTTTTTGCATAATGTGGCATTAGAGAAATTTACATTCATTTTTTATATATTAATTTTTTCACTGTCTCTTACTGCAACCAGAACAACTGTGTGTGAATTCAGTGGGGTCTTTCTGTTAATAGTCTCAAAAAAAAAAAAAGGAAGAAAAAAACACACGTGGTTTTCTGAGTGATGCCTGTACAGCGAGTGGTTTGGTGATACTCCAGATACTCTCCATTTTCGTTATAATCAGATCTAAATGTTTTCAGAACTAGATCTAGGAAAATCCCTGAAAGAATTACATTTTTTGAATTTGAGGTATTTGGGAAATAACATCAAAACAAAGTGTAGAGGAAGCAAATATTAAATAGCGCTTGTCTTAAAACTAAGCCAGATGCAAGAAACAATCTTTCTTATTATTGTATTTATGGCTGTGATCATTTAACTTGCATGCATGTCCCATGCTAAAATGTCTCACTAAAAGCACAGACTAATGCTACCTTCAGCTACCACTGCCAAATTTTCTTTAGTGTCTTGAACTGAGAAACAGCCAAAAGGCTTTGAATTAAGAGGTGTCTCACAGGAGATCCGTGAAAGTAGTTCAGCTGAGAAGAAAATATTGACACTGCTGGGAGTCAAAGGAGAAGTATAATTTTTGGATTAATTCTCCATGGCGTCTCCTAAAAGGAGCAAGAAAAGTAGCAGCACGGAAGGGTAACCAGAAACTGAGACCTTGTTAGTTGGCCATGAGGACTATTCCAGCATAGAAGAGCTGAGGGTTCATCAGCTGAGAAGCCTGGAGGATTAGGAGGTCATTTCTGACAGGCACCCAAACAGCTCAATGAGCCTGTGCAAGGCCAGCTTTTCCAACCAGGATTGCAGCATCAATCCCCCTGTTGACAGGGTCAAGAGATAGTATCAAAGAAAAGCCAGCAATGTTCCTTAAAGAAAAGACCAGAAAATCTCCCGTAAGCCATAAAGTCTTAACTGAGAGGAAAGGCATTAATGACAGAGAGACTAGGATCCTGCTTTTGCTGTTTGGTCAAGATGGCTCATATGAGGGAAACCTTACGAGGAACCTTAGCTTGGTGCTGTCCATAATCACCTACCTTTCAGGAAGTGGGCAATCCTGTGCTTATGTAAGACCTAGTCCCTGGAAAAGGAGCACACGCTAATATGACTTGACAAAATAAGGTTGCAGAAAGCAAATATTAGTACCTTAGTATTTTAATGTTGAACTGTAATTCAGGCCACCATATGTCCTTAGGTGTATACCCAGGTGGGTTTTTAAACATTGGTGAAAGGTGCTGTGCTGAACCATACTTGAAATATAGAAAGCAGATCCAAAGCGTTAGCACTGAGGGTTCCACCAGAGGTTCTATGATAGGTAAACCCTGAACTGGGACCACTGGATTTAGAGAGAAACTCCAACTGTAGTAGCTGTCAAATGACTCATCTTCTTGCCAAGATCCTCAGCGTCTTTCTAGTCATTCTCAGATTTTTATCTCCTATCCATTTCCCACTTCTAGTTGACAGTTGCCAGCTATGTTGTTGTAATGTAATTTTGCATGCTTCAAAGGCAGTTTTCCTTAACACAGAACTATTTTTGAAGTTTAACTCAGACCTTTGAAGCTTCCAAGGCTACACGTAACTCAGTCCTGAACTGGAATTTAAATGCGATGAAGAAGTCAGTCTCACGCTGTAATATGGAAACACATCTTCTTTTAGCTTACCTGACTCCCTCTTTGTGTTTTATATCTTGCAGTCTTCCTACTGCTGATTTTTCTTCAATCACCTTGAGTTATGCTGCTTTCTATTTCTGATGAGCATCCACACAGAGCTCACCCAGACCCTATTTGGGATTTTAACAATAGTCAATTAACAATAATGGGATTCTCCCACAGTACACAGGAGTGCTACAAACTAGTGTTCTTCATATCCTACGTGCCATAAACAACTTCACGTAAGCCCAGGAAGGAGGTCAGGCTGCTACATATAATCTTCTTGCTATTCAATAAGAATAAAAGGTACCAACCAGATCTAGGCTCTTAATGTGATCTAGTTTAAGCTACAAGAAAATAAGATCAGTTGACTCCTAATGTCTCACATGTGCTGTTAGCACATTTTAATTTAGGTGCATTTGCTCTATTCATTTCTCTAAGCCTACTGAAATGTCTTCTTGCAGTACAGAATAAGAGATATTATGCAGATTTGTAGGATTCAATGTGTTCTTCATCTGCCCATAACGTTTAAATCAATATCTGCCTGTAAAAGGGAGGCTTGTTAGAAAAACCTCAATATTTGTCTCCTTAAATCAATATTGTTTAAACCCTCCAAATTCATCACAGCATCTACGTTTAACACCCACTAGATTTCTCAGTGATATAGGCATCTGCTTAAATGCTTGCCGGTTTTGAAGAACTCATGCACATGCATAAAGCTGTACTGAAATTGGGGTTAAATTACAAGGACTCTCTGTTACACAGCTATCTTCCCCTGCAAGCATACCATCTCTGTCTTTCTCAGTTTCTCAGGCTTGCTATCTCCACCTAATCCCAGCCTCAATTGATTTTACTGTGTTTACATTTTGCCAGTGATTTTGCATTCCCCTCTGCCCTCACAGTCACTTTCTCTTCTGCGTACTTCTCTGCTCCTCCTCTTCTTTCCCTCTCTTTGCTCCACCTGACTTATGATCTTCCAGGTCCAGTGTAAAGTTTTCACTTGTTCCACAGTCTGTAAACAGAATTTCTGCCTCTTCTTCAAATCTCCCATTAGATCTTCACATGGGTTTGAGTTTAGTATTGACTCTAAGCCCTATTCCCAGAGGCTTGGGGAAACTGGGAGGAATGAGGTTAGCTGACATCATGCTGGACATGAGGGATTATAGCTAGTCAAAGTGCTCCAGGTTAACTGCAGCACCTTCTATCACTATACACCACCTGTGTTTGCTCTCCATAATCTCATTCCTTTTCTAGATAAAGAAACTTTCATTTCTGTGAAATACTCTCCATTTGTTTTCTTTCTGGAAAATTTTTGTATGTCTGTGAAATACAGTGAAATTTAAAATAGCTACTGCAGAGACTTCACCCACCTCAATCAACCACACTTTATTTCAGCTTTCATACCTACTGGAATCAGTTTCCAAAACCCTTTGCTAGTCCCTCAGGATGAGAAGGATCATTAACTAAGCAAAAATTGATTCATTGCAGTGAGAAAATTTTTCAGCAGCTATGGGTTGTTAGCTCAAACCACAGACTGCTGTGATCTTATGAATACACAGGAGGAAGGTGTGGAGAATTCTCACACACAAAGTCTCAGATGATGTCAGTGCTGGAAAGCCTGGAGGTCGAAGAGGTTCAGTGAAAATTCTGTTGGAGTAGCCAAGAGAGATTCAACTCGGCAGCTCCTTTCCCTCATTAGATTAATGTATCAAAATCATCAAGAAAATAATAACAAGCATTCACCCTTGGTGACTGTGGAAAAAAAAAACCTGCATACTTAGACGCTGCATAAGCAAGTGCAGGAATGTATGTCCTGGCAAATGGTGTCCTTGAGACAACAATTCTGAAAAGGTGAGAACTGCCTATATTCGGAGACTCTAAAACATATGATTGAAGCACCTTGGAAAGGTCATCTTGTTCATTCCTTTTTTCTAAAGCAGTATCAACTTTCCCTGATGTTGAGTGAGCTTGCTCTGAAACCTAATGTCCATCTCAATACTGAAATTGCTGTTTGACTGCCCATCAAAATGTTTAAAATAAAATGACGGTGAATAACATTAAGAAAATTTACACCTCCTACTTTGGCTGGCATCTTTTTTTAACACTGTTAGCAAGCAGAGCCTGTAAAGTTCTGGGAATTTTCCTCCTCATCTGACCAGAGATTTTCAAAAATGAAAATTTATTCTATTGAAAAGCTATCATGTTAAAGCTAAGATGAATTGTAGCTGTCAGTCAGAGAAGGGGAAGAATATTCTTAACATTTATTTCTGTAAAGCTAGTAGAAATCATGTTTCTTTATAGACAGTAGGAAGAAAACAACCTTGCCCTGGGAAGATAAATTCAGTGTATAAAATCATGTAAAATGATAGTCTAAAGGGAACGGCAATCAGAGAAACCAAGTGAGCAGGAACAGCGCTCAGTGGTGTGTTTTGTATGAGGAATTCAGGTCATTTATTTCATTGCTGTTTAATGTTGTCTCCTGTGGAAGGGGTAAGAAAGGAGGGTTAATTTGCTCCCCATTATGACCAGATGAGAGAAGGTAGAACAAAGAATGCTGGTTCAGAGTCCCAAGTTCAGACTGTAAGGCGAAAGGTGGTTATCTAAGGAGGCATTTAGGGCCAGGAAGGGAGAGCTTTGGTACACAAAAACAAGAAGAGGGTTCTAAGCAAGTGGGTAGGCAAAGCCATCTGTGAGAGCAGACAAAGGGAACCTTAATCAAAGGGGATTGGAAGGGTGAGAGAAATAAGCAAAAATGGGGAAATGAGCACCACTACATCCTCTTTGAAGGCCAAGTCTGGTACTGCAAATTTGAAAAGGGTTGATGTAGCAGGAGAGAGAGAGAGAGCTGTAGCTGCAGATACTTTAAGAACATTATCTATAAAAGCGCCCTTTAAGTCTACAAAAACTGCCACATCTGCAGTAGAGCCTACTCCAAACCCAGATAGCTGTTGTTCGTTATTGTTAATGAAAAATCATGGTCAAAGCAAACTTTGGCATATTTTCAAGCATTGGCAGGAGTGCTTCTTACAGTATTTCTATGTTAACTTCCTAACAGACTTCACAGTAAAATACTAAGACAATTAATAGTTATTGCAGATTTTAACAAGAAATAGTTATCACTGGCAAGTACAGCACTCCTGAAAATTAATTTCTTTGCTGTTTCTAATTCCTGGAGGAGGTTAGCAGCTATTTCAGCTGGCTTTGGCCATAAGGGTGCTGAGCTGCCTCTCAGCACCAAGATCGTGCAGGTTCAGCGTGGCTCATCTGAGCTGGCTGCTCTTTTCAGCTTGTAGTAGGAGAACAGCAAAGGTAGCACTACCCTATAGTCCAATTTAATAGCAGCTATTGTGAGTGTCACCTACCTGTCATATATGACTCACCCCACCATCTTTTTTGTTGTTTTCATTTAAATATTTAAACACTCAAATTTTCCAGCCACTTTACATTTCACCTTCTCAGAAAGAAGCAATGTTTCAGAAGCGTTACCATGGAAACAATGGAGTGAGGAGGCAGCTAAACATGAAAGTAAGTCGTCCAACAGTAAATCCAGAGACATGCTTTGGGGTAACTTGAAATTAAAAGATGTTTAATTAATTGGGCTGCTGCTGAGCATGTGTTTATACTCACTGCTTTCTTATAAGTGACAAGAGGTCACTTTTTTGTCTGTGATAAGAAAACAAAATTTATCCATGCAGGATTTTCTGTATCTAAAGCCCTTTTTTGACTTATTAAAGATAATACCACTCTTTGGAGAAGATAACTGCAATGGTATTGTTAAGGGTCAGCAAGACCAACTTCCTCAAACAAATAAATTCCTACTGACAGCAGCGGGCTCCGAGCATTGGAGAATTGTGATCCAAGACATTTGCAAAGTTTAATCAGACTGTGGGAAAAAGAGGATTAGCATTAGTGGAAGTAAAAATGCAGCTAGATATGGCAAGCCCCTTCCAATTATGCAAATGAATACACGTAGCCGTTCTGCTCAGATCTGGGTATTAAATTATCCTTGTGGATAAATATAAAAGCATACCTTTGTCAATCTGTCACCATATATTCTGAAATACCATAATTACCTCTCTCAAGAATGGGAAGGAAAAACTCTTCACTGTTGCCTGTGCTACATCATAAAACAATTTCCTTCGACTTTACACAACCTTAGCTTTACTATATATTGTCTACAGTGAAAGTAAGAAAATCCAATGCCTCAACTATGTATTAGACAAGAAAAGCTCAAAAAAAACTTGTAATGAAGATCATAGTCACTTCATGCACTGGCAAATTGACCACAGAAACACATGATATGTTTAAATATGTCACGCAATGTTCTTTTAAGAAACAGAACATCAGAGACTTGAGCTTTAGTCGCTCTTCATAACCCTTTAGGTCATGCTTAAAACCATCATACTTTTGCTTATGGGAAAAGGAAGGATCCTGGCAACATCTAAAACTTCTCCCTAGGGCTGGAGATTGTCTTGATGATTAGAAGAAGAACTTTTCCCATCATCAGTGGCCACTAGAAAAATTCCGTCATTGTAGACTGGCTGAGTGATGCATCTCTAGCAAACTGACAGCTCTGGTTTGACTTGTACACTGTCAGTGCCCAAGGTGACCTATAGTATCCACTCCTCAGGAACGGCGCCCAGCACCTGCTCAAAGTGTCGCCCTTGGAACCAACTGAGTTTTTACTGACTTTGAGTTTCTCAACGGGATGTTGGGTGCAAAGCAAACTGCTTTATCACTCTCCCTCCTCAGCTAAGCAAGGGAGAGAAAATACAACAAAAGGCTTCTGGGTCAAGGTAAGGACAGGGAGTAATCACTCAGCAATTACAGTCAGGCAAAACAGACTTGACTTGGGGAAATAAGTTTAATTTATTAGCAATGAAATCAGAGTAGGATAGTTAGACATAAATACCAAACCTTAATACGCCTTCACCCCACTCCTCCCTTCTTCCCAGGCTTAACTTTACCTCCTCCTCTCCAGCGTTGCAGGGGAATATGGAATGGGGGTTGTGATCAGTTCATCACGCTTTGTCTCTGCTGTTCCTTCCTCCTTGGGGTGAGGGGGTGGGATGAATTCTCATACTCTTCCGCTGCTACAGCATGAACTTCTCCAATGTGAGTCCTTCCCACGGGCAGCAGTTTTTCATTAACTGCTCCAGCCTGGGTCCCTTCCATGGGGCCAGAAGTCCTGCCCAGACTACTTCAGCGTGAGGTTCCCATGGGGTCAAAGCCTCCTTCGAGTGTATCCACCTGCTCCAATGTAGGGTCCTTCATGTCCTGCAGGTAGATATCTGCTCCACTTTTAACTTCCATGGGCTGCAGGAGGACAGTCTGCCTCACCATGGTCTTCACCAGGGTCTGTGGGGGCTCTGGCACCTGGAGCATCTCCTCCTTCTTCACTTACCTTGGTGGCTGCAGAGTTGTTTCTCTCACATATTCTCACTCCTCTCTTGGGCTGTCATTATGCAGGGTTTTTTTCACCCTTCTTAAATACGTTATCACAGAGATGCTTCCACTGTTGCTGATGACGTTGGCCTTAGCCAGTGGCAGGTGATGGCCTTGGCCTTGGAGCTGACTGGCATCAGCTCTGTTGGACATGGGGGAAGGTTTTTGGTGACTTCTCACAGAAGTCACCCCCGTAGCTCCCCTGCTACTTACCACACAAACCCAATACAGTAAACTACATGGGAGCATGAGGGGGTCTGGTCTGCTGAGGCTTGGGACATTGGTGGGACCTTGCTACCAGAACGCCTCAAGGAGTGGATCCTACCCATAGCCAGCTGGCTTGGGAGCACGTGGAAGTGAACAGCCAAGCCAATTTGCAACAGGCTGGCAGAGCACCAGCACATCAGACAAGCTGTAATGGTCATTATAAAATATATTCATTCCACAGCTTTTGATAAAAGATAGCTTATGCAATTCTCTACACACACACACACACACACACAAATTATATCATATCTCTTTGAAATAGAACAGTACAGCTAAATAAATGTTTATCTAGAGAAAAATGATCTGCTGTCCATTTCACAATCATTTAAAAAAAGTACCCGGTTGCATTTAGCCTTGTGACTGATGGAGTCTCACAGGATTAGTTATGCTGTTGGCGTTGACTGTGCAAAGGAAAAGATGGGTTGTGTTTTATGCAATTTGTTTTTCTCACTGCTGGAAATCTATCATACTTTTCCTGCCCAAATTATCAAGATGGTTGATAAGCTGGAAATAAATCAGATCATTGAGGTGAATGTTACGTAGCAAGCGGTTGTGTAACTGAACTGTATTCCCTATCTTAGCCTTCCAAACTCTGACAAATTAATTGAAAACAAGAAGTAACAGGCAAATATTCTGGAAGATTTAACTAGCCTTAAAATTTGATTTTCAGTTTTTAAATTAATCCTAATTAATGATTTTTTAATTACGGGCAAAGCAAAACCACAAAATCTCTGGAGGCTTAGCTGTGACTTTGCCATGAAAACCGAGAGAAAGGGCACAGCTTTGTTTTTGCTGTTTTTGTCCCCCCAGAACAGATCAGAATCTTCCAGAGTGAGGCTGCCTCCTGTTTTCCTTCTGCTCTGTGCCTGGCACAGCCTACCCCGGCGTGTGCCGTGGCTGTTAGCTGCCATGGCACACATCCTGTCATGCTTGAGGTGGGAACACAGCAAGCCACAGCTCGTGGGGTTTGCACTGCTGCATGGTTTGTGGTGGTTAGGAAGCTAATAAGCACATACGCTGCTACTCTTTCTTGCATGTTTACGCCAAGTATGCTTCCTGAATGAAGACCAATTTCATCTCTTGTCTGAAAAATCTCTTTACCCTTCTACTTTTCTTTGACTTTCTGTCTGAGTTGCTGCTTACTGACTCCAATGGACCCTGGACCAAGTCCTAAGAGAAGAAAAATCTTTCATCTCATCGTCAAGTCTCTGAGCAAGCCAGTCATCCAGAAGAAAAATGCTTAAAGTGACTCACAGAATAATAATCATGCCCAGGGTCTGATACTTAATTCCCATGTTTCAACGGGCAGATGAACCAATTAATGTGAGTAGGCTTACATGAAACCCAGATGTGGTTTTGCTGTCTCTGATAGTGTCCCCAGCTCAGAGCTTTGTGGAGGTGATTACACTGAGGTAGTTGTGACCAACAGTTACTAAATATTGGCGCATTCACGAGTGATTTTCAAATGCTAACTTACAACAGGAAGTATCCAAGCTACTATTTTTCTAACTTATGGGTCATTAGAAAAGCTGTAACAAAATATTCATTGCAACAGGATCCAAAACGCTGAACGTCTCTTCTTTTTGCCTTGGTAAAATATCTGGCTAGTATGAATGCTCATTATTTCTTTGGCAAATTCAAAGATACTAAGGCATCTTCACACTTTAAAAAGTCTAGAGCTATTTAGAAAGTAAAGCATTTTACAGTCTCAGAATTTACTGAGAAGCAGGTTTAGAGGGGAGGGAAAGAGAAAAATGTTTTAGCTGTGGCTCAACTGTACTTTTAAACTTCTCAGTCATATCTGGTTTTTGCTACCTGAGGCGTTTTAAGGAAGTGAAATCAAATGTCTATCTGATTTTAGGTGACGTGCAATATTTATTCTGAAGGCTCATGCAGCTTCTTTCTCTCTTGAATTATTTATAACATGCACACACTGTCATGTCTCAACAGATCACTCTAACTCCATAAAGTAAAATGAAAGTAATTTCTACACTGAAAATACCTATATGTGTGTGTGTCTGTCTGTCTGTATGTCTGTGTATGTAGGGGCTTAGTAAGAATCAGTATTAAAGATCATCCATCCATGCAAAGGATTGAGTAATATAATTTTTTAAAGATGGGAAGAGTCTTTGCAGATGGAAACAAATGCAAAACCTAGCTAGTCCAGCATGTATCATGAGCACAAATTAGTACCAGAGGTGGCAAAAGAAGTTTCATAGAATCATAGACTCATAGAATAACCAGGTTGGAATAGACCCACCGGATCATCGAGTCCAACCATTCCTATCAAACACTAAACCATGCCCCTCAGCACCTCGTCCACCCGTGCCTTAAACGCCTCCAGGGAAGGTGAATCAACCACCTCCCTGGGCAGCCTGTTCCAGTGCCCAATGACCCTTCCTGTGAAAAATTTTTTCCTAATGTCCAGCCTAAATCTCCCCTGGCGGAGCTTGAGGCCATTCCCTCTTGTCCTGTCCCCTGTCACTTGGGAGAAGGGGCCAGCACCCTCCTCTCTACAACCTCCTTTGAGGTAGTTATAGAGAGCAATGAGGTCTCCCCTCAGCCTCCTCTTCTCCAGGCTTAACAACCCCAGCTCTCTCAGCCGCTCCTCATAAGGCCTGTTCTCCAGCCCCTTCACCAGCTTTGTTGCTCTTCTCTGGACTCGCTCCAGAGCCTCAACATCCTTCTTGTGGTGAGGGGCCCAGAACTGAACACAGGATTCAAGGAGCGGTCTCACCAGTGCCGAGTACAGAGGGAGAATAACCTCCCTGGACCTGCTGGCCACACCATTTCTGATACAAGCCAAGATGCCATTGGCCTTCTTGGCCACCTGGGCACACTGCTGGCTCATGTTCAGTCGCTGTCAACCAACACCCCCAGGTCTCTCTCCTCCAGGCAGCTTTCTAGACAGACTTCTCCTAGTCTGTAGCACTGCATAGGGTTGTTGCGCCCCAAGTGCAGGACCCAGCATTTGGCCTTGTTAAACCTCATGCTGTTGGACTCTGCCCAGTGGTCCAGCCTGTTCAGATCCCTTTGCAGAGCCTCCCTACCCTCCAGCAGATCCACACTTCCACCCAGCTTAGTGTCGTCCGCAAACTTGCTAAGGGTGCAAAAGTTTGAAGAAATTGAGTTTCAACAAGAAGGCTTGTTTTTAATCTCAGGTAGCTGGAGATTAGTTTAAGTCCTGAACCTTGGAGGAGTTTGATCCTTCAGTAATATTTTGGGGTTTGTGGGTTGTTTGGTCTTTTTTCCGGTTTATACCAGCTAATGAGTCAGGGTACCTGTTATACACAACCAGCCTCTCCATGAATCTTGCTAATTTCTTAGTCCTTTCTTCAATATCTGTATAGTTAACAGAGTGTTTTTCCTAACTTGGCTTCACACTTTTTTTCCTTTGTTCTGGGGGCTTATGAAAGGCTGTGCATATTTGCTTATAAAATTATATTTTGTGTGATTTGAATTAAAAATCCATGTGGGCAGAAGTATTTGCTTTTTGAGAACGTGACTAGGGTATTGTTATACTTTTGGGTTTGAAGATTGATATGATGAAGGCATATGTTTATTTCATATCCTTTATTTTTAAAATCTGTATACAGGATGATATGTACATTTTCATAGAGGACCATAAAGAAGAACAGAACAGGGCAGAAGGAAATCCAAAGCTGGGAGCCAGAGAAGCAGTAACTACACTTTATACTATTCTTGAAGACTGTGGAAACAGCCCTGAATGAACTTCACAGCTTTGTGATTCAGTGAGAGCTTGGGAGCAGATCCTGGCAGTATCCGCCTAGAACACGTCTTCCTTCCCCACAGAGGCCCAGCACACGTTCCACGCTATCAAAGCAGCATTCGTGTTTTGTCTGAATTTGCCCATGCCTTAACGTGGAGCTTTCTCTGTGTTTAATGAGGCAGAATAGAGGACAGCCACAGTAGGGAGGCAGGAAGATGGGGAAGCAGAGAGAATGAAAAGCAAAGGCAGAGAAAACACTGGATGTTAGGGGCCCCAAGGTTTGGTAAGTGCTTGCTCCTAAGAAGCTCCAGCCATCTTCTCCAGGATGGCATCTTCTTGGACAAATTTGGTAAGACTGATTTCTTGCAAGTTCTGCTGGACATCTTCCTCCAAATTACGTTACTTCTCAAAAGGGAGATGAATTATTAGTTTAGGAGACTGCCAAATGCAGGACAACATGGACTTCTCCTGACCTTATCAGTCCCAAGCTCACACAGTACTGTAGTAACAGGGATGTATCGGGGACTGAGTATTTCTGATCCAGTGGGTGGTGAAATGTGTTTTTCACTGAAGCATTGATACTAGCAACTAAATAATTATTGTATTCTGCTCTGTCATGATTAATCCCACCATTCTGACCATAACTGAAAAAGAGAAATAGGCACTGAGAAATCATCTCTGAGCATACGCCTTTGTGGTTTGGAGAGGATGAGTGGGGGTTGGAGTGCAGAGGAATGTAGTTTGGGTCTCTGTGACCCTGCCCTGTGAGCAACAGCAAAAAATATGGCTTATTCAAGGATGTGTTTGTGAGAGAGAAAGTTTCTATTCTTGGAAGTCTCCTTTCTCATCTTATTACCCTTGCAATTACACATTTTAATTTCGTAATTTTCCATTTCAGTACACAAACTACATTCAAATGCACTTATCTCTAGGATCCTGATCTTACCAAATCTTGCTGTTCTCTGCTCTGCTGATGTCACTGGACTTCGAGAATTTAGCCTAATATGTTTTGCCAGTCATGAGCCAAATGCACATTTTGACAAACATTTCAGAAGTTCATTCCGAACCCAAGTTTACTGCTAACTTCTGATTGTTCAACTATTGTAGCTATTGATCTACTGGAAAAGCTACTGAGAATATTTTATCAACTGCAGCATTTTTATTAATAAAAGTATCTATTCCTATTTTACATTGTCTTTTTTTCCCCTTTTCTTCCATACTCTCTGTCTGCAGCCATTCATCCACATTTGAGGTTTTCAGATTTACTTAAAAAGTTATATGAAATTCTGCCTTGCTGATCACATCAGAACCCAAAGCCACAGGCAACCAGTTCCTTCTGCAACAGATACTCGCCTGTCTGACTAGGCTTCCACCTCCAAAGTCTTCCTTGGTGTCATTTTTCATGCCCTCTGACAAGCTGTTTCTTCCATTTTTCTCATCTTCCCCACATGATTTTACTTCTTCTTCTTCCTGCTGCTCATACAGAGAGAATCTATGAACATCATCTCATATATTCACAGTCGGTCCCCAAGCAAACGTTAATTTTTGACCAGTTCTGCATATCTGTGTTCACGCAATATCTCCCATACTTTCCTCTGTAATACTAAACTAAGAAACATCACCAGTGCCCACATTTCTCCAGAAATGTCTGGAATGCCCTTTGCTGTAACAGTACTGGAAGGGGAGCCGATTCTGATCTCACACAGATAATAATGAGGATCCATTACGTAAAGGCTGTTGGAAGCAACCCTGGATGAATCCAGTGAGTGCTCTTCAGTTTCAAGAATTACCACATAAAACACATCCTTTCCTGTGGGTTCGCTCCTCAAAGATTAGAGTTATTAGCAGATATCTTTAAAATAGTCACAGGAAAGGGCATTATTCCATAACAAGTTTAGGAGGGAGACCTCTGTGTTTATGAAAACAAAAGTATGAAGAAACCATTTACTTTTTCTAATGTTTTATTTCCTTTTCCTGGGCAAGGCCATCTGTGCTAAAGAAAAAGAAAAACAAAGAATAGCCTCAGGGCAGATGCATTAGTCTCTACATCAGTATCAGTTTCTCTGCTTCTCCAAGAGCGATTTCACAGTAGGAATTCCAGTAGGAATTAAAATAACTTCCCTACAAAAGGCACACAGAGAACACGAGCTGTATGCTGCAGCATACAGATGGGACTCAGCATCACCAACAAGGCTGATATTTTACTTTGGTCCGTACCATCACATACACACAACCATACAGCTATAAAAAGTTCTCATTAGCACACAAAACTCTGGTACTTGGAGTGGCTACTAGCCCTATATTGGGAATTTTTTGAGGAACATAAAAACTGAGGATCGATTTGTCAGTTCAACAACAGTTCCAGCTCTCAACATTAGAACAGTATTTGCATTGTTCAGGGCACCAGTTGTTGTGCTTAGAACCCTGATGAGCTTGTGACTAAAGTCGGGGCACACAACTTGTGTGAGATTTGGTTTCATTGTTTTGGAGTTTTTTTTCTTATTAGAAATTGGATCTTTTCCTTACACCATAGCAAGCCATAGAAAAGAGATGACAATACAGAAAAGAACAAGAGTAATAAATGAATTCTTCCCAATTATCATTCCCCAATTATTTCTTAGAGTAATTCCAGGATGCTTTAGATCAATTTGGAAACTGCTTTCTGCGGACAAGCTGAAAGAGATGAAAGCAAAGACTCAGCAAACCTCAGTGGATGTTAACAATTGTGATGGATCCAGGCTTCTGAAATCACCATCTGATTAAATAAACTTGTATACAGAGGAACACACAAAATCAAAGATACTATGCCTCATCAGGGCTTCCCAGTGCTCTGTTTAAGCATTTTTGAGGCTTGTATAACAACGCTATTTCAGGAAAGAGGGGGTTAAGGAAAACTTTTTCACGGAGTCCTGGCAATATATTTCTATGTTATAAACCAGTATTAATTTTGTTGTTGTTTGGAGAATCATAGAATAGTTCAGGTTGGAAGGGACCTTAAAGATCATCCAGTTCCACCTCCTCTGCCATGGGCAGGGACACCTCCCACCAGACCAGGCTGCCCAAGGCCCCATCCAACCTGGCCTTGAACACCTCCAGGGATGGGGCAGCCACAGCTTCCCGGGGCAACCTGTTCCAAGGCCTCACCACCCTCATCATGAAGAATTTCTTCCTCATAACTAGTCTAAATCTGCCCCTCTCCAGTTCATACCCATTGCCCTTCATCCTATCACTACAAGCCTTTGTGAACCCCAGCCTTTGAGAAACCCCAGCAAAACCAATGGAGTGTGGAGCAAAAATTCAGAGTTTCATTCCCTTCATATATCTGAGGAATTCCCCAAAGGAAGAGTTTTTCCACATCTGCAGATAAAGATATTGTTTGTTTGTACAATAGATTTCTTTATGTACCTTGACAATGCTTGTTTCATATTTTATCTAAGAAAGCAGAAGTTTAATAAAGGAAACGTTTCAGAAATAAAGAAATAGAAATCACATTGAGATAAGCTTAGCAACAGACAAAGGGACCAAAACAACTGCTATGGAGCTTACGCAGTTGGGATAGAAAGAGGTATAATCCTGGCAAAGTTAAATGGAAAAAGGTGCTTAATCCAAACAGTGATAACACTGCAGCCACTATTGAGAATGACTTACAAAATGGATTTGATTTTTTTAAAGCAAAAAAAGAGTAGCAAAGAACAAACTAGGACATTTGCAACACGAGCCTGTGTGTTAGAAGGAGCCTCAAAGGAAATTTATCAATTCCCCTGAACACTGGACCTCATTTATAGGATATACTACTAATTAACAGCTACGATGCATGAGGGCAACACAACTTTCCAAGCTGCATGTATACAAACAGTAAGGGGGAAGGAAGTCTATTTTGCATACACATCAAGTTTCTGTTACATTTCTCCATTCCAACAGGAGAAAAGAAAAAAATAAATAAAGAGGTATTAAAAAAACCCAAACAAAACCAAACAAATGGAAAATCATCAGCATGCACCAATATGTCTGCAGTACAGAAAACATTACCAGGGCACACCTTACAAGTTAACTTTTTCTGTTTACATGCTGACTACTAGGCGGTAGGTGATATGTGTTTGTCTGCATAGGTCCATGGAAATACGGGTTGTATGATTACAAAGTGAGAACCATCTGTCTGTTTAATATTATCCACGCAGCAAGCATGTCACAGTTTTAAGCCTTAGACTCCTAAGTACCAAGGAGGCAGAAGACAAGTGTTACCATTACATTGTAGTTATATTTGTGGTACGTGTACATTTTGCCTGGGAGTGAGAATCCAAGGCTAGTAGCCAAAAATATTTGGAGACTTACCACAGTACCTGTGCTCTGGCCTTTTCACTACACCAGATGATACTTTGTTATCCCAGAAAGAGCTAAATCATTACCTGAAACTGGCATGTTTGCAAAATGCAGAAGAAGAATTCTTGTCTGTCTTTATGAAGTCCAAGCTAAAGAAGGGACATTGGTAGGAAGAACAGCCCAGTGGCAAAACGTCACATGCATAAGAAACCAGGTAAATACCCAGATCAGCCAGCACCAAACAGTTTGCTGTGTTGCTAAGAGTATCCAGGACTCAAAGCTAGCAAAGGAAGGTCTTTACACGCTGTAGTCAAGAATGGCTGTCACCAGGATGTAAATAGCAAAATTAACATGAAGATCAAGTCTATGAAAGGAGTTACATTCAAAAGGAGCGATCACTCCATGAATGTGTGTCATCAGACATATTCTGTGTCCATACATATGTGTAGCTGCTATGAAAAAAAGTGATGAGTTGGCTGAGCCCTGACTTCCCCGGCAACAGAGAATATTTTCCTCTCTGTTTAGCACAGTAGTTCTTTCACATTTTATTACTGTAGTTTTCCGAAGAAGTTACTTGTGGCAAGAGTGCATGTCTCCAGGACCTGCAGGAAACCCCTGGCACTTGATCCTGCCTCTGCAGCTCTGATTTGAGCACTCCCTCCAATAGCTGTTGCTTGACTTACATCTTTTGCAAGAGCTGATGCTTAAATCTCAATGAATATTTCACCTTCTTCCATCATCATGTTTTTGCCTCCTGTTTGTAGTGAATATACATATTCATGTCCCTGTGAAATGTAAATCTATCCTTTTTCCCCAGAACAGTTAGATCCTTCCGTTCTCAGAACGCTTTAATGTACTCAGCAGCAAGTGTCTCTCTGCTATCTCTGCAAGCTGGACTTCTGCTGTAGTGCTTCTACTGTAGTCCCAGCCACAGGATCAGCCATCGTGCTGAGTTACTTTTACTGAGATCTATTCAAAATATTCCTCTATCTGGGAACAGCTTATTGCTCATTTTCTTTGCTTTTTGAAGTGCTGTTAAACAATCCTAGTAATTTCATCTGCCTTTTCACCATTCTTGAGTCAACAGCATCACTTTGGAAATGTGCTTTCGCTTTGGAAATTTTCTGCTTAACCTTTTGCAATAAAAACCACATTAATATTTTGCCAGATATCCACACCCTAGCTTATTAGATCTCTGTGGTCTTTGCTTATCTTGCTTCAGTATGGAACTCTTCTTATTTTCAAGGTACCAATGTACCCAGAAAATCGATAGTTCATTTTCCAAGTATCAGTGTTTGAATGACTTGGAGGTACACTTGAAAGAATGACCTGCATATGACGAGTCAGTTGTGTTTGTACATATGTTGTGTTCTACTCAGTGGTTCATTGACGTTTTGCAAGAAAGTGCTATCTCTATTGTTTCCATAGTTTATTTTCTGTTGCTGTCTTTTCATACTAGAAGGCTGCTCTAGATAGGAAAACAGCTATCTGTTTGTCCCCTGTCATTCCCTGCAGAGCTGAAGTTCCAACACCATTCACCAAAAACATTTTGTGTTCCTTGTGGCAACGCTGAAGTGTTTTGAACTGCTCCCCTACCCCTAGATTTATGATTCTAAGTCCTAACATGGAAATGCATTATTGCATGATACTCTCCGTCATATCAAGGGCAGTTTAATCTGTTGGAAGTACAGAACCTGATATCTACAGGTATTTGCTGAGTTCACATAAGTTTTCTGAGCATTCCTAGTAGATAGCGCTTGCTTGACTTTGATGTTAAAGCTGCCCATCCTCTCTGTGGTCCAAAAGCTATCTCACACTGTTCTCCCCATAACATGACTCATTTTTGCAGGGTGACAGTTCCAGTTTCTCCTCTTGATCTTAAAGAAGCTGTTTACTCTCCTTTGATGTTGCACTACTTTTGCTTGTGTGTCACTGCCTGACCTCTGCAGTGAGGGCCAGTAATATGCTTGAAAATTATTTATCTTCCATCATATCATATGTATATCACATCTCACATTTGGAGTTACTGCTTTTTGTTTTAATATGGTGCTTTTTTGTTTTTCATTTTACTTATTTGTAAACTCTGCAATAATTACTGCACATGACCCAATAGGCAGAACATTTTCCAGCAGCATTTTCCACTTTCCATCATATCTTTGAGTTTTCCTTTATATTCAGTTTTTTTTCTCTGCCTTTTGCATTTGTACAACCATATTCTTGTTCTCCAATAACAAACTGATTACCCCAGTCTTTTCACAGTGTATGCTCTGCATCTGCAGATGAATGTGTTCACATGTACACATCTATGGCTCTTAGTAAAGTTAACGTGAGCTCCCTGAACAGTCTTAGTCAGGCACATTCATCTTGTCCCTATCATTTCTGACGCATCCTCTTTTTTAGAAGTGACAATCCATGAGCTCCCTATTTTGTGATATGCTGATCTATTGTTTCTCCAGGTCTTTTCTTACAAAGAAACCTTTTATTTTTGACATCTTTTGAAAGATGAAAAGGTTTTTAAAGCATCACTAGGATTGTACATAGTTAGTCTTGCTTCAATGCTGCTGCAAACACATGTAGAGTTTTTACCAACGGCAGCTGATGGTGTGGCTGGGCTTACTCTGATTTCGATTTTATCTGCTTATTGGTGTTAATAAACTGATCCTTCTTCAGGCCTAACTCTGCAGAGGTCAAAAATATACAGCGTTGCTATAATGAGGTTTCTTTAGATTTTTTTCCTTCTTTTCCTTTGTGCTACTCAGTATTAAGATGGACATTTCAGGCCCTGCAATGGGTTAGTCCTTTCTCTATCTACTGTGTCCACTGATCTAGCACCTTCTGAAAGTAGAATTCCTCGAACTCTGAGATATAATCATCAAATAGCTTCAATTCCACTATATGGAATAGTGCCTACTTAAGACCACAGGTCAGAGCACGCTGCTCATCTCTATACTTCCTGCATGACCCTTGACAAATCACTCCTCCTGTCTGTAATAAGATTACTAACTATTTAATTGGGGTATTTATGCCAAAAAGGACTGCTGCACAGGAATACAGATGCACGAGGACTGTTACAAAGTCAAGAAAGTTTGCAGCAGAGAAAGTACAAGTATCTTGATCCTCAAGCTGAATCAGATCCATTACAGAACAGAAAAAAAAAATCTTCCCACTTTTTCCCTTCTCCCTCCTCAAGGCTACCTACAGATCAAGCCAGTTTTGCTCTCTGTTACATTAAAGTTATCTTCAAAATAAACTTCAGCTGGGCTTCAATGCAGTCCTTGTGTGGATATATATAAGAACCCTCCATATAAATGGGATTGTGTGGGCACATTGTGTGCCTTTACCTGGCTGAAGATGCTAGCAGGAGCATTGCCGCCCGCCCCTTCCTCTTCAGTAAAAACACTTTTCCCTTTAACTGTAACCACTGCGAAGGAATTACACGAAAATGACCTCTCTGGAAACAAGGTATGGGCTTCTGTCTTAGCAACAATAAAGAATGACTAAGAGAAGTGGCACTCTAAAGGTTTGATCCAGAATGCAGATCTACACACGAACTGCCCTCCCAAAACAGAATGAGGAGGATGTTCCTAGGGTCACCTATAGCCTCAAGTGCCAGATAGGTTTTTTAATGGGATCAGCCAGATTCCTCTGTTGTAGGCCTAGTTTTAAGTGAAAGAGCTTGACTGCCCACAATCAAAGCATTTTCCCTCACTGTATCCATTTTCAGGGTTTAGCCCAGAACAATGCACAGAGAACTTGAGTAAAACCATGCACCAATTTGTCTTTACAAGTCATTTTGAATACTAGCAGGGACAAAGTACAAGAACTTCCCAAGCAACTAAATGAACAAGGGCCTCCCTTTCTCCTGGCAGCTTTACATATCTTTAAACTAACTTAAATCTAGTGGTAAAACTCAGAGTTTAGGGACTTTCATGGGATTTGTAGCAATCTCAGAAGAATCACAGTCTGATAGGATGAGGAACAGCTCACACCTAGCCAGCCAGACAGATAATAACAACCCATGTGGAAAGTCATTTCATTAACCAGCCAAGTAGAACTCAGCAAAAAGATATATTTTTTTTCTTGGAGAGAAAAGCAATTCATTTTTATATAACATTTTCTTAAAAACGCAACACAGGATAAAAGTAACTGAAAACATAGTAGCTTTTACTGATATCTAGCTTGTGTGTCATGTTTCTTCTAAACTGAGTAGCAAACATAACCCCATCTGAAGGTGATGTTAACACTGTTGACCAGACTTACATTTCTCTGTCCCACTACCCTTAGTTTGCCTGAATTCAAGCAGGATTTGTGCTCTAGTTCACAGTCCCATCCAGTCTGATATACCAGCTAGGGGTTAAAGTAGCACCAATCCATGTCCAGGGGTGTACTGGCCTTTATCCATTAGAGAGATAAAGCTACCATCCAAATGAAAGCTTGGTGTTGTAACAGTATACAGAAGTACCTTGCACAGGTGAAGGGCATGTGACACCTGTTTGCTCAGTGACACATGGTGACATTAACGTTGATTAAAATGCTGGTGCTACATCCAGGTGTTTGGCTTAGGAGTTTTATGAGTCATGAGGCAGTTAAATTGGACGGAGAAGAGACATTGAGTCTTTAGATGGAAGAACAAGTCTCATGAGGCAGGTGAATGGGACTCTGCCAGAACTGCAGAATGATGACAAGTTGAACCGTATGGACACTCACTGAGAAGCCAAATGGGAACATCAGGGAGATACTGCACATGGACCATAGGGCTACTATCAGAATAAGAGCCACAAAATAAAAAGCATGTTACCTTTTCTGAGAGATTTATATTCATGTGGTTTTCTGTTATGGTAATTTGCTACTGACAATAGCTTTTCATATATTCCAGACAGTTGTTTCACTGAGACCATCAGCAAGAAAGAACCTTTGTCCTCCATTAACTTCTCATGCAAGCATTAATTAGCCCACAGATTCTAGTAATAATAGGCATATGAAACTGATGTCTTAATGTACCAATAACTTCTTCAGTGAGCTGTGCCGTCCATCAGCAAATCCAGGAAATCTACTGGGGAAGGAATAAACTCTTACAGATATTGTACCAATATAGAATCACAGTATGGTTTGAGTTGGAAGGGACCTTAAAGATCATCCAGTTCCACCCCCGCTGCCATGGGCAGGGACACCTCCCACAGACCAGGCTGCCCAAGGCCCCATTCAACCTCCTTGAAGACCTCCAGTGGGGGCTGGGATTTTTCCTCCCTTGCAGGACAGTTGGAGAAGGGATTGAGGAAGCCTGTTGTCACTTTCCAGTTTTATCTTTTCCTTCAGTAGTTTTTAATCACTATGTAGTTTAGTTTTTAATGTCTTTGAAGTCAGGCTCCAACTGCTTAGTGTACATTGCTATGCAGTTCTATTGAAACAGCATCAAGAATAACAGGTGCATTGTCCCCTCCTGCGTGTTTCTTTCACTGCTGTTAGTCTATGGTAATGTTGTGTGGGAGCCCCTGGTGTTGGGTACTATTAAACATTAACCATTAAAGCTACATACCCCTAGGAGCCAGAACAAGACAGCTGGTGAGATACACCCAGGGAGCAGAGCACAGGAATGAGGGGGCAGCATCAGTCACTATGACAAGTACTGATTCCAGCAGATGAGCAGCCTCAACTCCTAGACTGATTCCTGATGGCCCTGGTGCTTGGTAGATGCTCTGTGTGCCTGGATCACTGCATCTCCAAGGTGGCCACTGAGGCTGCTGGAACCCTGTGCAGACACTGTAGTCTTAACACAGAAAGCACCTTTCAAGATCATGTCCCACGACTGCTCAAAAATGCAGAAAATCTCCCCAGTCTTACTGCAGCCTTTAAACGGCGCATTATTTGCCGTGTAGCTGAAAGAGGTATTTCCCTGGGGTGTGGTGGGAAGAGTGCTAAGGCTGTTTATTTTCTGTTACCACACACTGGTAGGTGTCTTACTCCACAGTGCCAGCTTTCCAGCAGTCCCCCAGACCTCAAGCCATCGGTGCTGTACTCAGAAAACCTCCCAGCAGGCAGGTTCTAGAAAGAGCAGTCCAGCAGAGTGTTCAGCACAGTAGTGCTCCCCACCTGTGTTATCATGGATATTATGGAAGCTGTTGGATGCCATAAACTTGGAAGAGCATCACCTTTTGCTCTGAACTGTGGAATTTAGCTGTGGTCCTTTATGCCGGCTCTCCTATTTCTAAAACTCATCAGATCACAAGTTAAAAATAGTTGAAGTACCACGGCCTGTCTAATCGTCTGTGTGAGAAGCGAGTTCTCTGTTAGCACCACGCAACAATGAAATCTGCAGTGTCCTTATTTTAGCATGCTTTCTGGTTCTGTGTGATACTGACACTAATGAACTGTAACCTGGGAAACCACTGGAAGTCTGTTGGCTTAATGCATGTGAGAAGTACAGCTAGATTAAGGTGTCTTTCAGAAAGGATACTGAAGAGATCTTCATCCCCCACAACCTCCTCATCTTCAGACTGTTCTTTTAGACTAGCAAAGTTTCTTGAAATTCATGGAGCTAGTTTTACTTTTTTTTTTTTTATAACATGTGTCTGGAAATGGGAAAATCTCTAGTTACCAAAATATATTGCAAAAAGTATGAAGAATGATTTTGCTAGATTGGGGTAAATAATTTTTTGCACTTTGAGAACAGGATCTTGCAGAGATTTCTAAGCACTGGACATGTACCTGTTAAACCTTATACCATCCAATTAACACCCCCTTACCTCGTACAGGTAGTGAGTGACAGAGGTGGTAGAGGAGGGTAAAGAATTAATTTAAAGTCACACCGTGAACAGGACTGGGACTAAAATTGAAAGCCCCCAACCTCTCCTTCTGCTCTCTGTCCATAAAAATACTGCCCTCATTCTGCAGCACTTCAGTAGCATTTCTCCAAAACCAGTTCTGCCACCTCAGCCCTCTCCCACCTTGATCTTACTCAACACAGCTGCTTTCTGGGGCAAACTTGCCAGGAAGCAGCTCTGTTTCGGGCAAACTCTGTCTCAGATCCCTCTCTTCTTCCACTGGCTCTTTCCACCAGTCAGCTGGAAAAGAACAGAAAGGGATAATGTGCTAGCACTGAAAAGTACCAGTGCACAGGAAAGTGCAAGGGTTTTGCTGTGTCAACTCCCACAAAACTTCTGCTGTGGGTGGCTCAGCTGATGCCCTTAGGACAGCATCTCCTCTCTGCACGAAAAAGGGTCTCATCAGATGACTGTTCCTGCTAAGACATGCCCAGCAGAGCCTGGTATGCCAGGAAAGACAGAGTGACAGAGGAAAAAAATATTGCAGCACTGTGCTCACTGGGATGTCTACCAACCTGGTTTAAAGCACAGCTCAGGATTAGCTCTGAACTGGCCTCCTCTACCACAACCTGCCAGCTCCTGCTGACCACGCTTCTCTTCAGTAGATTTGCTTCAGTGACTTCTGATTCTCTCCTCCCCACCTAATTGCTCCTCCTTTGCATCCTCTATAGCAAGTCACCCCTTCCCATAGCTGCATCCTTGATCTGCTCTCTATCAATACTTGTAATACTGGTAATTTCAACAGTTACTAGTCAAGCCAGCTCATTTGCTGTCTGTGTGTAGTTGTTTAACAGACCTGCTGCTTTATTCCATCTGAGCCCACCTTTCACTCTCATGCAAATCGTTCTGCCTTTCTGATATCTCCTTGCACATCTGTGATCACCAACATAGTCATCAGGGCTACAGTCTTTCCCACTCTGTGTTGTTCTTCTTTCGTAGCTCATTTGGGATAACACTGCCATCTTCTTACTCCTGCCATTCTGGGTCTCATCTTGGGTTCGCATGTCCAGGCAACTCAGCCTGAGAGGTTGTTTTTATGAGTATCCCTGCTATTTACTTGTTTTATTCTAAATCTTTCCAGAAAATCATTTTCCTGTACTGCTTCCTGGATCCTTCACTTTTTCCTGCTCTTGCATTGCATCAACGTGTTTTAATTCTCATCTTTTCACTCTTAGCTTTTCAATTCTCCACCCCCTTCTGGCTCTTGTATTGTATTCATTCTCAGAGGTATCAAAATATGCTTCTAATCAGACTGTGCATCATGAATCATTAATTTGGAGCCCTAACATGCATCATTTCTCTTTATCTTGTCCTTCACACAAGATAGGTACTGTAAGATGTTCCACAGACATACTTATCTGCACTCTCAAATATTTCTTAAATTCTCTTTTGCCATGATGTCACAAACCCACTATCAGCTAGTTAGGCTGCTGATAGCTGGAGCTTCTTGCCTCTTGATACTAAGCATAAAGTCTTTAGTGGATCCCACCTATTCCCATTTAGCTGTCTCCATCCTGCTGGATCATATATTATTCTTAGATGGCAAGCTTGGGGTTAGAAGCTGAAATTGTCTTTTTGTTCTGTGCTTGCAGTATACCACCACACTGGGAACCGAGTCCATCATTCCTGAGTCTTTGGCATTAAGTGGAAATTATAGCAACAGAATTGTCACAGAGAGAGCAAGCGGCAGCGCTGACAGCACAGCAGCAGCATCCTGCCTTCCCTTCTTGCTGTTCATCCCTCACTATTGATTTCAGTACCCCTGTGATTCTGCACCTGCACACGTGCAGCCCGGGTAGCAGCAGGAATTGTCACCATCTAGAAGCCTCCTTCTAATTATAAGAGTAAGATCACTTGGCTTTCTGCCAGCCGAAGAGTTGTAAGCGCTTCATATACAAGAAGCTTTCACTTGAACTTAGCCTCCACAATCCAATTTGCTCAAAGTAAGGTTTAAATTGTTCTTCCTGATCTTTCTACAGTAACAGCCCCAGAACAGTATGCTAAGAAGATGTAGATAATGAATGTGAGAGAGATTTTCAATTGGATGTGTTGAAATCTTTTTTTTTTTCCCCTAAAAACATCCTGGCAAGAGAAAATTACTAGTTGCAGACACTTGTTTCTTTCATATCTATCAGAAATCAAGCTAAGCAGATTTGCAGGCTTGGACGCTAACCATCACTCTACCTTCAGGTTGCTGAAGACTTGATATATAAAAATGTCAAAACCTATATTCTCCCAAAGTAGAATAAGCTTTAAGATTCTGCATCATTAAAGCAGAATAGTCGGGTGAAAAATCAAAGAGTTGATCTTATTTACAGTGGAGCATAGCAGCACACTCCAAAGAAAGCCAGTTGTCTAAACGTTGTGTAAGAGAAGATCTCTTGCATTTTTTGAAGGTGAGGGTGGGAGGGGGAGGCAGAACTGAGAGACAACTGGTTGTGTAGAGGATAGGAAAAAGAAGTGCATTTCCCCCGGCTTGAATGCTGTGCTACAGGTGTTAAATGGACTCCAGAGCCGAAGCAGGCTTTATGTGTAATGAATATTTTGCTTTGATGTTTCTTCAGAACAACTAGTCTAGGGCTCTGACCATCGTAAACCTCTTAAATTTCAAGTGCTATTTTTATGCCCTCTTTATGATTGGAGTAACCTCACTTAAAGGATTACAGGGGTTACTTCATGTCTTTGTAGCCAAATGCATTCTGGTCAAGATGAGATCGATCTGAAGTCAACTGTTATCTTTAGCTTTGATTGTTAATCATTCCCAAGACCTTTGTTCTTTGATTGTCACTAGGGAACCTTAGTTCCTATGTTAATTAGTACCTGGCTTATCAGCAACATAAAACAAGAAATATATCCATGACATTGGTAGGAAAAGTACCTGAGAGTAAATTTTAAATAAGAGTATTCACCTGATGATTCCCACAATGTTTTGCTGATTTTCCTTTAGCATTTGCAACTGTTTTCTAGTAGAGTTGTTTAAAAGGGATGGCAAGTAGGGTGCTCTATTTTAAAAAGGATGAATGCTCTCTCAGTAAAAGAATTCACAGCCTAGATTAAAGCACTTAGACAAACTAAAGTCAAATGTACAGGTTAATATATTTGTGAAGTTATGCAGTGTCAATCTATAGTGGAAATACTGCAGACCCTGCTTTCATATTAAATAGCATGTCACATCTGACATTAACAAACACCAGAAAACACCGTGGTAATTGATTACACTTTTGTACTAAAGCTCTATACAGCTTTGCAATGAAACATACAACGATGCAGAGTGTCCTTTGAAAAGCGCAGTCCAAGTGCTGTGTCATGTGGCCTTTAATAGCGTAAAGAACTATCTAGTGTCTTTGTACAGCTCTGTCTGCTGTCAGACTGCCTCACAGTATCCCTGTCATACCTGGGTCTGCTCAGTCATCGGCTGTCTGAGATTCACACTTTGCTAAACTGCTTCACACCTTTTACCTGTGAAGAAGGATGCAAGATCCCCACTGCTGTTCTCATGTTGCCCAAGCTAAGATGTGCATCCAGAGAAAGCTGTGTGTGGCAAAGGACGTGCATAATTATACAACATGTAATCTGGCACCCAGAAAGCTTATGTTTGTCTGACACATCTATTTTTAGTCATTCTTTCTGTGGGTGCTTCCTTTAGCCTCAAAGGTGTCAGGCAAATGATTCCTTTAACATGGTCCCATTTAAACTACTTGATCTGGAAAAAGAATTAGACCAAGAAATTGTTCTCAAATATTAAGTTATCTAGAGGAAAGATGCTCAATATTAAATTGGAATCAAATGATGAGTCCGTTCTCTGCCTTCATAGTCCATTACAGGGAAAGGTCACAGAAACACAGAATCACAGAATGGTTTAGGTTGGAACAGCCTTTGAAGGTCATCTGGTCCAACCCCCTGATCAAGCAGAGCCACCTAAAGCTGGTTGCGCAAGGTCATGACTAAATGGCTTTTGAATATCTCGAAGGATGGAGACTCCGCAGTCCCTCTGTGCAACCACTGCCAGAGCTCAGTCACTCTCACAGGAAAAAAGTGCTTCCTGATGTTCAGAGGGAACCTTCTGTGTTTCAGTTTGTATTCACTGCCTGTGGCCTTGTCACTGGGCACCACTGAAAGAGTCTCCTTCTATTCTTTTTTGGTATTTACATACATTGGTAAGATACTCACTACTCTCCTGCTCCAAGCCTTCTACAGGCTGAACAGCCTCTGCCCCTTTTCTCATTGGAGAGACCTTCCAATCCATTAATCAACTTGGTGGCCCAATGCTGGACGCTCTCCAACATGTGCATGTCTCTCTTGTGCTAGGGAACACTGCGCTCAGCACAGCCCTCCAGGTGTGGCCTCACCTGTGCTGAGCAGTGAGGAAGGATCACCTCCCTGGACTCACTCGCAATACTTTGCCTAATGCAGCCCAGGATGCTTTATCCCTTCTGTTCAGCAAGGGCGCATCACTGGCTCCTGTCCACTGGGACCCCCAGGTCCTTTTCTCTCAAGTTGCTTTTTTTCTTTTTTCAGCACATGGAGTTGTTCCTTTCCAGCTGCAGGACTTTGCACTTCTCCTTCTTGAACTTGGTGAGATTTCTGTCAGCCCATTTCTCCAGCCTGTCAGGGTCCCTCTGGATGACGGCACAACCCTCTGGTCAGCCACTCTTCCCTAGTTTTGCTGAGGGTACATGTTGCCTCATCAGCCAGATCATGAATGAAGATTTTAAATGGGATTGGACCAAATACTGACCCATTAGGTAAACCACTGGTTACTGGTTTCTAACTTTGTTCCACTGATCACCACACTCTGGGCCTGGCTATTCCGCCAATTTTCAATCCATCTCACTGTCTAGTTACTCAGCCCATTCATCATCAGCTTTTCTATGTGGATCTTCTGGGAGACAGTGTCAACAGCTGAAGTCAAGGTAGGTAACATCCACTGTTCTTGACAATCATCTACCAAGCCAGTTATTTCATAGTAGAAGGCTATCAGGTTGCTCAAGCCTAACTTCCCCTTGATGAAAACTTCTTGCTAGATCATCTTCTTGACAGAGCAGCCTACCATGGGATTAAAAACTATAACAACACTATCAGAACCCATCAGCAACTTTTCAAGTTTTACCCAAGGTAAGGTATTTATATATAATTAGGTATTGTGGGATCAGGCCCTTCAATAAAGAGATTTCCTTTTCTTGCATTCAGTTCTCTCAAATCTTCCATGCCATTGTTATATCCCCCACAAGACCCCTATGAGCTATTCTAGTCTCAATGGCAAATACCCAAATGACAAAATTTCTATGCTGTCTTTCATTTAAGAAACTTAAGAGACTGTATCTTGGGTGAGTCTGCATTTTAGGCAGGTTTATCACCTAAGAGATGGAAGGGTTCCAGACTCACAGTTAAATATGTAATCAGAAAACACTTAAAGCACATTTATCCCCCATTCACCTTGGGGGTAAGGGATAGTTCTTAAATAAAAAATGTTTTGAAGTCTGTAGCATTAAGACCAAGAGGTAGGAATGGGATCTTTACAACATATATCTTCAACGGGATTGAATTCGGGGGTTGTTTATACACTTTTTGAAAGATAATCTCCATATAGTGAAAATCTCATTTTACAAGGCAATTGCTTCTTGTATAGGTCTGAGATCTCTTTATGCAATGGAAACACACACAACTCATGATAAGCTTTTCTGAAATCACTACTCGTAATGCAAGGCAGATGGGACTTCTACTTCACTTGCAAAGCAATCCACAGTCTCTGCACTAACATTCACTTTCTGAGAGCTGACCTTACTGGTGGCTTGCCCCAGATGTCTGTTTGATCAGATAAGTCCAAGTGGCAAATGGACTTTGTCCTTGTTTCCAACTACAGCTATTACTGCCGCTCTGCTTTGTGGTTTTACCTTGCTGCTCATCATTTCAGTAGTATCTAAATGTCTTACAAAATATGCAGACACTAACAAAGTCCTGAGTGGATTTTGAACTCCCACTTACAGCTTTCAAAACACTTCTCTGCCCTCCTTTGGGAATGCAGCGCTGACCACTCAGTGCTCAAGAACCAAAATCGTTTATGGCCTTTAAGCTCTATAGATCATTATAATCGTTCTGAACTGTCCTCCCAAGACGATTGGAGAATACATAATAAGGACTTTTCTACCATTTTTGGTCAGATTTTATCGTTATAAAGCTATTAATGATGTCCAAGGCCTGATAAATACTGTTGTAATTTTAAAGAGGACAAAAGAAAAGTTTTATTTTTGCCTTTTAATTCACTGCTGAGTTCAGTAATTAGTCAGGAGTTTGGAGGGTGCTTTTCTGCAGTGGATTCTGAGGCCATGCAATAAAACTGCTCATCATTTTTCCATAAAATTTTACCTATGTAAGCAGGCTGTATACATTGGTGCAATATTTGCATTGGCTACAGCAAAGCAGGCATCTCTGCAGCGCTGTCAGTATCTTGTAAGAGTGGGTAATCTGACTTGTGGCTGCAGCAGATGATGGTCTTCTGATGCTCCAGCCCTTGCCTTCTGTATTTATTTTGCTCTTCTCTCTTTCTCTACCCTGTTTCTCTTTGTGGTCTTGTGCATATTAGAAATAGCATTTGGGAGAGAATAGGCAGAACCAGTCAGCAAAGACTGCTTCCAATCTTGAAGCTAATGCTGGTGCCAGTCATTGCCTTCTTGCCTGGCATTCCAGATCAGCTGCACAATGAGAAGAGTAAATTTAATTGTTAGACTGTGATCTACCTTACTCACAGCAGCCACCTCTGGAGGAGAAATGTCATGTGATGAATGGTCTGCAAAAAGGGAAATTTTGGTGCCCAGAAGGCAGTTAACACCAGAAGCTTGGAGAAAACTGGAGCTTTATGTTTTAAAGAATAGGAGGAATTCCAGAAATGTAGCCCTGGTATGTGAAAGCCTCAGGATGTAAATGACCTGAGCACATGCAACAGCTTACTCTGGTTTTGGACTAGGCAGTGGTAAGTGAAAAAAAGTAATAAACTGAAATATTCCATGCTGGAAACCAAGAGCAGAGTAAATTCTGCTTAGATTAGAAGTTAATAAAATTCTGCTTGCCTGCTGTTTACCCTCAGCTCCAGGAAAGTCTCCAAGGTGTAATTATTCAGGCCTTTCTCATGTGAGCTGAACAGACTAAAGCTGCTCACACTCCCAGAGTGGGCAAAGCACGCAGATACCTGCAGCGCTGCAAGGCTCTGTAGTGCCTGGGACCCAATGGGGCAGGGATCAAGGGAAGCTGAAGCACAACACAGAGTGGTGCCAGCAAGCATAGTCTGATAGCCACAGAGACACAGCTAAAAGCTTTTCATTTAGTCAAAGCAATGCCTTTGCTGCTTATGAAATCAATTAGAATTTATTGCTTTTTAACACAGTTATTTCTGTGATCTTAGGCTCAATATGAAGGAAATAAAACAGGGAAACTTACTACAAGGTAAAATAAAATATCGGAGCTTAATGAAAAGGTGAAGGCTTCTTTCCTTCTACTGTTTGACTAGGGGTAATCTTTCAAACAGAAGTCCACGTGTAAGACTTTAATTGAGATTCAGTAAGATAGTCACTGTATCTATTTAAATAATAAATTTAAATCATCCTGGGTCTGTACTCTCTAGATCCTCAAGCTGTGTTTACAAGGGGACACTGAAGAGCAGAGAGTGAGGGCCCCTGGTTTCCTCTGCTGTAAGCAGTAGAAGATAAAATATTCCCCCCCCACCTCAATCCAAAACCCACCAGCTCTGCTCGGGTAGCTGCGACTCGGGCAAAGCCGTGCATCCACCTGGCCTTCCTCTGCCTCTTACTCACCTCCCTGTTCACAGCCACATAGGAGACCTCTGCGACGAGTTTCCTGTCTGTGCTTTAGGGCAAAAGCATTTCCTTGTGTGGTAAGAATTAAATCACTGAAACCCAGAAATAATGTTTCAGAAATAATGCTTAAATCAGAACAAGATTTAATATGCATGACTTTTTTTAACTTATTAATAAAATTATGGAGAAGTTTATGTATAGATATGTAATTAGTACATGGTTAGTAGGTCACAGTCTGAGGAGCAATAAACATCATCCACAAGCTTCATGTGGATGTGTAAAAGAAATTCTGTACCATTTGACACATGCAGACCAATAACAGAAGTTCTCAACCAAGCAAGAGATGAAGGTGGAAGAGAAATATCAGTAGCACAAGTCAAGTCTGCATTTGTACAACATAGCTGTAACTCTAACTCTCTGTCATTGGAAGATGCAGTTGGTCTGTTACCATCAAATGAGTACAGCCCAATAAAATAGATATTATCCAAGTATTTCAGCTGTGAAGTTTCAGTTCCAGCCTACTTCTGTGTTTCAAGATAATTCAACTGAAACAAAAGTACTCACCAAGTTAATGTCACAGAGATTTTACTTTTCTCCCAAATTCCCAAATTAAAAAAGGACAGAACACAAGCTGGAACTAATGGTTCAGAAGGGGTGCATTTGCTATGCCTAATCAGAGCCAAGCAAAAGGGAATGATGACCCCAGAGCAGGTACCTGTGTCATTGAGACAGTTTAGGATGTAGGAAATATGACCAGATTAATTAGAAAAAAATAGCTGCATTGTTCAGCACTGGACATCCACAGAGAGAGGGAGTCAAATCATATATAAAACCTGAGAACAAAGGTTTTAGTGCTGAGTGTGACAGTGCAGATGGACCAACTGCTTGTGCTCATCTAGTTAGGCAACAGTGGCTGAAAAGTAATGTCGTTTGCATTGTTTTTTTGCCCAGTCTCTCTGGGGTTTTACGTATAGAGAGCCATTGCTGCTGGAAGAAGAGATAACTCAATACTTTAAAATGTATTTTATGAATTTTGCCAGTATCTGGATCAGAAGACAACCTCAAAGATATAGCCTCTGGAGCTACTGGAAGTGCTACTATTAGTAGCACCTGGGATTCTGGTAGTTGCTTTACTGTCCAGCTCTTCACGAGGAAACTCACAGAAAACAGGCACTTACTACTTCAACAAATGGTCTGCAGTCAACAACTAAACTAGACTTAGGAACTTGGAACTAAGACATGAAGAAGTTAAAAAGTCACCTGAAAAACCCAAACAAGTCTGCAAGTAGCACAAGACCATATCCTCGCCAAACTTGGCTTCACAGCTGTTCAAAGAAAGATGAAATGGGGATCATATGATTCTATGACATGAGCCCACACTGCTGAGTTTGACAGAAGGTCTTCACAGTGATTGGTATCCTCATAGGGCTACAGCCAGGCTGGTCTGCCTGGACATGAAAACAACAACATCTGGCTACCCCGCAGCAAGAACTGATGCAGTTAACCTCTTCCACATACAATGTATTGTTTTCCCCAACCCATATGTGTGGTTATGAGTAAATGTCTATAAATATCTATTCAGCTCATTAAGTAAAACCATTTCCTAGTACAGCCATGGCAAAAGAAGTTTATCAGCATACTTTGCTTGCTTTATTTTCCAGGAGTGATGGTAATACAAGAAAAATCTGCCTTTTCTCCATGAGATGACAATTGATCAGATAGTGCCCAAAGTATCGAAATAGTTAGCATCGTCTTGCTGGAATTAGGATGAGCACAAGCCTCCTGACTTTTTAAAAGACTGTGTTAGGATTAGAACATTATAATGGTGGTGAGGCACTGGCACAGGTTGCCCAGGGAAGCTCTAGCTGCCCCACCCCTGGAGATGTTCAAGGCCAGGTTGGATGAGGCTTTTAGTAACCTGCTCTAGTGGGAGGCATCCCTAACCATGGCAGGGGATTTGGACGAGAGGATCTTTAAGTGTCCCTTCCAACTCAAACCATCCTATAATTCTACCATTCTGTAATTCTAAATTAACTTAATTTGTCACCTGTTAAAATAGATGCTTAATTACTGATTTAGGTAGTGAGAAACATTAAGCCAGCACCTTTCTTGCCCCTTTCCCTCGGCTCAGCTTTACTCCTCCACTCCAGACTCTTCTCCTCACTCTGAACGGCATGGAGGGTTTTCTCTGCTCTTTCTTTAATTTGCTTTCCCAGAGGCGCTGACTGCTTGGCTGATGAGCCTCTCTGGATCCTGCCAAAGGCCCATCGTGAAGCTGGCTGCAATCAGCTGTGTCCAGCATGGGAGAAAACTTGGCCTCCCGCATTCCCACCCCTAGTATCAAAACCTCTTCATCTACACCACCAGAACAAGCCTCTGAGCAACCTGTTTTTCAGAGCAGAACATAAAGGCCTTTATGAAGAAAATTAACTCCATCCCAGCCAGACTCAGTACAGCCTGTCTCATATGCAAAGCAAGTTTCCTGCTTGGCCCTACCAGAAGTAACTTTTGAAGGTATCTGCAGAACAGCTTAGTAACAGAAACCTCCAAAGTTAGGAAGCAATTGACGGGGAGAGGGAAAAGTGATGAACCCCAATCCTGCGGGTGAGGAACTTGGCACCAAAGTTCAGCCTCAGTCCTTTCTGGGTCTTGGCTCTACACCACTGTCTATAGGGAGAGCTTACTCATTAGTGGATCTTTGTATAAATGCAATAGCACATCAGACAGTGGCATTTCCCTGCCCAGTAAGGATTAGGGCAGAGCTTCTTGTAGGTAAGGCTCAAAAACGGTGGCAGAACTGAGGGGGAGAAGTAGGTGAGCTTTGCTCACCCTCGCCTGGTGCAAGCTGCAGTGGGGGAAGGGAACCAGAGCATCCACCTAAACATCCTGGTTCTCCCCAGGGCCTCTGCACTGCCAGGCTGCACTGTTGAGGCAGGAGACTTTACTACAATGTTTAAGCTACAGATGTCCTATGGAAACGCCTGCTTGTTAGAGCCCTTTCTGGCTTCTTCCTGTGAGCTTGAAAAGCTTTGTAGCTATTAGTAAAACAAAGTCCCTAGAAAGGAAGGATGTGAATGTGCACAAGCCTAACTAAAAATGAAATTTAATTCTTCCTTGAGGGTGAAATGGAAAGCTATTACTTTCTGTGCTCCTGGAGGATGAGTTTCTGAAGAGAAGATAATTTTCTGAATTGTCTTAAAGGCTTGAAAATAAAATGTTCAGCTTCAGGTTTTATTATAGTCTCAAGGTTCAGTAGGAAGTTGCTAAAACATTTCAGCAGTGCTGATTAAACATTCCAGTGAACCTAGTGGAATTCAGTTCTGAATATAAGTCGCATAAACATTACTCTCGCTCAGCTTTCAGGAAGCAAGCAAAATAAAAGCATAGGCTTTTGCTTGGTGTTACTGGCCATGTTCAGAGGGAATGGACTTGTGCTGTATCTAGGCAATATAAAAACCAAGGCACATGCAAAGAGTGATTTGCTAAGCCAGACACTGGGCTGAGCGGAAACCCTTCTGGATTCAGCTAACAGATAACTCTCAGCTCAGCAATATAGGTGTGACTAAGGCTGCTGCATACGGCACTTCCCACTTGGTTCCCTGTAGAGAAATGTCACAAGCAAGGTGAAGAAAAGGACAAGCAGGCCACTACAAAACAAGGACAAAGAAGGAGCTTGCTCAGCATGTCGGCAAGCAACCATATGCCCAAGTTGTAATCTAGTTCTCCTCATCAGTGGATCTTTTACGAAAACATGATAACCCACTATCCTGTTTTGTAGACAAGGAAATGTACTTAGAAAGGTTAAATCAGATACAGAAGGACCTTCACCACTGCCCAGCATGGCAGGAGCAAAGCCAGGAGTGAAGTAGTAGCATTCAGTGATCCGATGACACAGCCCAGCTCTACATCCATTAGTTGATAACAGCCTTCATAATTTCCAGCTGTTAGAGCCTAAGGCTAGTGGCTTACTACTGAAAATTTCAGACTTATACCTCCTGGCAAGGTATACAAAATGCAGCCACAGGGTTTTGGTACAGGTTGCAATCTAGTTTATTTGCCAGACCTGTCACTTGAGACTTGCCATTAACTCCCCACATTGCAGACACACACACCAACCGCTGCCAGCGTTACCGGCTATACCAGAGCCTAGTGCGTGAGCCTCTGACCTCAGCAGCTGGTTTCAAAACATTGCAAGTCTCAAAGCACTACATTATTTTTACCCCTCTTTTGTACCATTTATATTTAGCTTCTAAAAATAACAATAGAAAACAGTAACCACTTGTTGCTAGTCAGTAACTATGATTGTTAGGAGCACAACTATAGAATTTACAAGAAGACAAGTATGACCAAAAAGTACTTCCCATTTTCTATTTCTGTGGGGGAAAAGTCTTGCAGACCGGCATAAAGGAAAATTATCAGAAACAACTGCCTTTTTTGTGTGTGTTCTGGTAGAAGC
Source organism: Phaenicophaeus curvirostris (assembly GCF_032191515.1). NCBI lineage: Eukaryota > Metazoa > Chordata > Aves > Cuculiformes > Cuculidae > Phaenicophaeus > Phaenicophaeus curvirostris. The sequence goes on along the minus strand of NC_091396.1, from coordinate 52,029,138 downwards.
AGATATTCGCAGCTGTGATTAAGTCCATTCATCCTAGCTTTGTGTTAGCTGTCAGTACCAGAGCTCAGAGAAGTGTCAAATGTGTAGCGATTCCCACTGGGCACAACTTCTGCTGCATTTAACTCTGGTACGGAATAGCACTGGGAAAAAGCAACAACAAAAAAAAGCCAAAACAGGCTCAGGCTGTCAAATTTTCCCAGTAGTCTCAGCACAAAGGGGAGAGCCATTCATCCAAGCACGATAGTATACCTGATTTCAGGATGTTTTGCTTCACTAAGATCTAAAGATCTTTTAGACACCAAAACCAGGACATATGAATCATGTGAATTTTGCCATGGGCTGAGGACCTGGACAACTGGCACAGATAAATCCCAACAGGCAATGGCTGTTTCAACCTTCCCTTCAGTGCATCACTTTTTGGCTGAACCATCATCTTGCACAACTGACGTTACTCCTGGCACAAAGAAGAGCCTTTTGCCAGTGCTCTGCTACCGATGGCTCTTCTCCATTTGTCCTAAACACCAGAAGCTCCACTCAGCTCCAGATCTCCTAATCTGTACCTCCATCACCTGCCCTTTCCCTCAAGAGGTACCTGGCTCCAGACTCAGCTCTCTCCCTATATCTGTACCGCTAAACAGAAACAGCACAAAGACTTGCACAAAAACTGCAGTGGTTACATTCCCAGTACCTAGACTTGGCCCCATATGTGCTCCGTGGCCCATGTAATGCTTTGTGGCTTTAAGACATTATTGGGACAGGAGTCGTGTTTTAATTCAAGACGCCTGAAATCATGGGACTTAGACACACCACATGATTTCAGTAGAGTAATCATTTTATAGTAAGCGCTTGTGAAATATAAGTCCTTGCAGAATGGCATGAGGGCATACAGGAGGGTTTGAGGAAGCGAGGCCGGGTGGAGTGTGGTAGGAGACTGAGGAGGCAGTCAGACACCGTGCAGTGTGTTCCGTCCTGGCTGCTAGGGATGGTCTCTGAAGCATCATCCTCCCCTAGCCACTCCGACTGCCAGTTGGCGCAGCCCAGCCATAGCAGGGAGTAACCTGCCAACTAAATGATATGGATAATTACTGTCCAGTGCTTAAGCTCAATAGCGAATGTTGTTTTATTTAGCTACATAGACACAGAATCTTATATCTAAAGGCTTTCCTGGAGAAGGGCCATATCGCAGCATGAGGGAGTAGCTCCAAAAGTGCAGAAAACCTCGCTACCCCAAGACACCTAATCTCAAGAATATTTTTGCCCTTGCTTTCTCCCTCTTTCAATTCTTCTGTCAGTAAAAGTGGATATTCACAAACCAAGGATGGGGCAACTGATTCACTGCAGTCCACAGAGCATTGAGAGGGCAATAAGTGCTAGGAAAAAGCAGGATCAGAAACCACTAGTTCTGCTTTCGGAGGAGGCTCAAAGAACACAGAGGAAATCCTGCTACAAACCCTACTGCGAATAACAAGAACACCCTACAACACATGAGACTGGGTCCTGTGCTCTGTGATGTTGTTTTTAGCTCCAGTATAGACACACAAAGGACATGAGTCAGTAACCCGGATTCATCCCACCACACTTCAGTCATGTAACTTCAATCAAAGAAGTCAGGAGCTCAGTCACCTCTGGCTTTACCACCAATGGAGAGAAATCATAGAATCATAGAATAACCAGGTTGGAAGAGACCCACCGGATTATGCACCTAAATCCTCAGTTAGGTCAGTTATCTGCAGTGGAGAAGGAAGAATCTAGAAGTGAGGGGTTGTTTTTGCAATTAAAAATGATCTTTTCAGAAAACAAGGTCATAGCTGAAGGATGCAGAGCCAGCAGCGTGCTGTACAAGAATGTGCCAGTGCCTATGGCCCTACAAAGGGAACAGGCAGCAGAGAGCCTATTTTAAAAAATTACAGAATTTGATTAGATTTTTTTCCAGGCAAAATGTAAAACGCAATCAGAGTAAAGCAAGTGAAAGTTTCTTACACTTTTCCATAATCTGAAATACTGTCTGCAATTGCAGGCAAGGGAGGCATTTACAAAACCCAATGCTGTCTCTGACAGTTACTGAATAGCATTTGCAAAAAGTTTTGAGCAGTCCTTTACTTGAGAACAGACCCACCTCAAAGCAGAGCTAAGTAGGTTGCTCTGTTGCAGGTTGTCACAGATTTCCTCGCCTGGTGTCACGTATAAAAAGACCAAAAGAGGGTATTGGTATTAACACTGAATAATATATTTGGATGTTCCCTGTCATCTTTTTGATATTGTTCATACAAAAAGGTTTCCAGAAAACAACAGAATTTTTTCCAGAGGCCATCTCCACTGAAATGGGGCACTGAGTAGGAAATGGTTGTGAGAATGAATAGCAAGGCAGAGAAGCATTTTGGGCACAATGGCTTTCTACATTTTTCTTTTTCTCCAAATGCTCTCAACAGATTTGTGTTCAATTAAAGAAATTACTTACAACAAGATGATGGGGGAAGAAGAATAAAACAATTACTTTAATTATCATAAAGAATTAATAATTTGTTAGGAAAAATGTTGTGCTACTAAACTTAGTTCAGAAAATATGAAACTTTCTTCAGAGTGTCTGTTAGAGGAACTGTTCATCTGTTGAAAGATTAGCTGCAGAAAATATCCTTGTTTGAGATCAATGATACAGACCTTCATGGCCAACCCAACAAAGTTAGATTGTGTTTCTAGATACCATGGGCTAAATCTATCCTTTCACTCTAAGTCTCATCTTTGATGAAAATAAAAACATTAATATAAATTCCTCACTAAAATGGTATTTGTTTCAGACACACGGGGAATTGTTTCATCTAATGCATGTCCATTGAGGCTGGTTACATGATTTTTATACTCGCTAAACATACATATTCATATAGATTCTGGGAAATACTGGTTAAACATACATATCCAAGTAGAGTCCAAGAAACGTGTTACCCATTCATTATATTCTGAGAACTCATTATCATAGTTTATCACCCAACTCTAGTATGTGCTTCACAGTTTCTTTGTGTCTTCAGTGGCCTCTGATGGTCTTTATCTTATCTCCTTCATCATTGTGTCCTCTTGGTGAGATCAGGTTTGTTCTTTGTGTCTGCCTTTTCCTTGGCTTGGAGCATCAGTCAGAGATAAACTTATTTAAGATACACAATACTTGATTTGTTGCTTGTTTCAAATAATAAACAAGCTAAACTCCTGTTACAATCACATTCTTTCTAACTGCAAGCTGGCCAAGATTAATTTAAGCTTATTCTTATTATTGTTATTATTGCTAGGTTAATTCATTCCCTTAACATAATGATTTATTCCTTCCTTCAAAAGACAGAAGCTGACCTCATAGCTCTCCTACTAAGTTCCTCTAGACTGGATCCTGGCTGTCAAAGCAGTACTTGCGCACAGCTCCAGTAACACTAATAAGCTGTAAACCTGTTCCAAGAAGCAGGTACACATTATCTCTGCATGCAGAAATCTTCAGGTGATGTTGAGAAGACAAGATAAACTCAGTGTGCTATTAATGCCCAGAGTACACACCCTGTAGGGAGAAAGTGCTTGCAGAAGGGCCCTGGGGAGATCTAACCAGCGAGCATCAGCTGGGCCAAATCAGAGGAGCATCAAAATGGTTTTAACACTTGCTAGGAGAACATCAGCATGCTGGGAGTCACAGAAGCTATACTTGGCCCCCTTTAAGCAAGTTAAATCCCTCTGTTGAGTACAACTCGGTCTATGTCTTAGGTTTCCCTGTCCTAGGCAGCCTGTTATCTCACCTTTAGAGACACGGCACCTGCAGTGCTAGCTCTATACAGCACAGGAGAGGTGCTTTGAATCATAGAATAACCAGGTTGGAAGAGACCCACCGGATCATCGAGTCCAACCATTCCTACCAAACACTAAACCATGCCCCTCAGCACCTCGTCCACCCGCACAGAATCACAGAATCACAGAATAACCAGGTTGGAAGAGACCCACCAGATCATCGAGTCCAACCGTTCCCATCAAACACTAAACCATATCCCTCAGCACCTCATCCACCCGTGCCTTAAACACCTCCAGGGAAGGTGACTCAACAACCTCCCTGGGCAGCCTCTTCCAGTGCCCAATGACCCTTTCTGTAAAGAATTTTTTCCTAATGTCTAGCCTAAACCTCCCCTGGTGGAGCTTGAGGCCATTCCCTCTTGTCCTGTCCCCTGTCACTTGGAAGAAGAGGCCAGCACCCTCCTCTCTACAACGTCCTTCCAGGTAGTTGTAGAGAGCAATGAGGTCTCCCTTCAGCCTCCTCTTCTCCAGGCTAAACAACCCCAGCTCTCTCAGCTGCTCCTTGTAAGACCTGCTCTCCAGCCCCCTCACCAGCTTTGTTGCTCTTCTCTGGACTCTCTCCAGAGCCTCAACATCCTTCTTGTGGTGAAGGGCCCAGAACTGAACACTGAGCCCTGGGGAACCCCACTTGTCACTGGCCTCCAGCTGGATTTCACACCATTTCCCACCACTCTCTGGGCCCGGCCATCCAACCAGTTTTCCACCCAGGAGAGTGTGCGCCTGTCCAGCCCAGAGGCTGACAGTTTCCCAAGCAGAATGCTGTGAGAAACTGTGTCAAAGGCTTTACTGAAGTCCAGTCCTTTGGTAACACACAAAGCTGCCACATACCAGCAACTACCCATACAAAAATGTTCGGTGAAGAATCAGCAAGCTTCGGAGATGCTTGAGGAAGATTATTCGCAGTGCGGCTGCGGTCTGCGTTATGTCCGACTCAAGGCTCCGCTGCAGGGCTGAGCACAAAGACTGAATGGGCCAAAAATCTTATTGCAACCTTTTTTTTTTTTTTTAATAGAAAGTATACAATTTTTGAGAAAGGGTTATATGATCTGAAGAGAAACTAGAGCGTGTTTCAGTCAAATATCGTTGTAGGTAAAGCTCTGCTCCTTTTTAAAAAAATATTTTCTTCTTTGAAAAGCCAAAATATAGATAAACTTGGCTAAGGTAAAGAAACCAACAATTTCCCTGCATTCAGTGGTGAAAATCAAAAAAACCACTGAATTTTATGAATTTTATTTTTAATTAGCTTTTTCTATGGAAGGAAAATAAATTCTCACCATCTCTAAGCTGGCATTCATTTCCCCAGCAGCCTTCTAGTCCTATTCTCACTGCTATAGCCATTTTTTCTCTTCTCCTTTCACAGCTAAGATTGTCACATAAACGTGTAGAGAGCAGAGACCAGTAATAGATTTAATTGGGTTTTTTTTTCTGAGAAGCCATGTATGACCAAAAGTAATATTGAAAATAGCAAAGAAAATGGGGAAAGAAGGAAAAGTACTTTTTGTGGTTCACATCTCCTATACGCCTCTCTGTTATCAACAGCCACCACACTAAACTTTCCTAGGCTATGTATCTATTCACAGCTATAAACGTTACAGCTCCCCAGGTTCCTGATACACACATGTAACTTCCATTTCTGTAACTACCATTTTCAGGATCTGTGAAAGCATTCTGGCAATGCTTCATCTCTCAAATGTGTAAGTACAGGGAACTTCAAGTTTTTTTTCAAGGATTCAAACAGTGGAAGCTCTATGAAACAGGAAGGATTTAAAAATCTGCAGCAGTTAAAATATGCAGAAAGTTAAAAAGTGCCAATAGGGCTAAATATTGTTCAGGTGGCAAAGCGCATGTAAAGTGACTTACAGAGTTTGGAAAACTGCACTCTGTTTTTGAAAAAGCAATATAATAAAAGACAACATAACCTTTTTATCTATGTTTCATGTGAATGAACAAGCGGATAGCTTACAAAACACAAATCTCATAATCTTTCATGTGGTCAGCCTCTCCTTCAGTAGCATCTGCAGTCATCTTGGCTGAGGTCAGGTCCCCAGGGGCCGACCTTCCTTGATCTTTCTTCAGTAAAACAACTTCCGTCAGACACCAAATGCGAAAGAAAAAGTGAATATTTTCTCAGTTGCACTAGTGAAGAGGAAGAATACTGCTTGGCTCTTGAAAAATTAAACCAAATCAATCCTACAAGCCAAGCCCTCTCCCTCAAGAGCAGGGTAAAATAAAAGCAGGGTTAAAACTTGTTCCTGTTGCAAGAAGTATGAGTTAGATCTACAGTATTGGAGACTAACCACAGACAGAGATATTTAGAAGGGATAAAGTAACATTTGGTACTACATTTCCCACGGAACTCACCACACAAGGTCCAAGACAAAGTTTTGCCCAGAACATATTAGTAATTATTTTTTCAACAAATTTTACCACTCTTGTTTTGGATTTTTGTTCAATTGTGGCTTTCTCTATCAACAAGTGGAGTGAAAAGCAAGACTATCTTTTTCTGTCACTTAGCAGATAACTGTATCTTTGAATGCACTTTCATTAATTCTCACACTTAGCACTACTAGAAGAATTACCTAGCGTAGTATTGGAGGGTGTGACATCAGACTGCAAAGTGTTATTAAATCCACTCAATAACAACAGTGGTATGAAACTAAGCATTTCTCAATTCACAGCAGCAGAATGTCAAATGAGAACAGTCAGCAAAGATCAAAGCTCACTTAGAGTGATGAGGTTCTCATTAAAGGATATTGAGGCTCAGCTGGGATGTGGCCTGAATAGGCTTGCGCAGCTACTCAAAACATAACTGAAAAAAGGTACATAGCAAGCAGGGGCTGCCAGGGGCTTTGGGGCACTGAAATATATTTCCTTTATTTGATCATGTGAGAATCAGGAGATCATCCTGTGACTTGTGAGCCGTGACACACCACCCATAATTAAAAAACAGGAGAAAAAAAAATCAGAGCAATAAAAATCTGACTGGATCTGTATGTTTGAAAGTAATTGCTCACATGCCAGTGGGGGGATATACATGCTGGACAGACTTAGAATAGCAGAGATGAAAAAACAAAACCACGATTTACTGTTGTAGCCGCTAGACCACATACTTCTCAGTTACCATTACTATTGATAAATATTTTGACAGCTCTTCAGTATGATAGATTTCAAAGGGGAGGCAGAAAGCCCCTGTCATAAATATAAGATCAGCCAGAGCTCACAAGGCAGCAGAGTCAGCAAGTGATACTCTAGGAGGTTCATGGACCAACTACTGCACTCTGTGACAGGAATGGCAGAGCTGAGAGATTTGAGAAACTGATTTCCACAGGGACAAGAGGAGATGTCCCTTGGGAGGTCTGTACTGGGAACACTGCTGTAGCCCAGCTTCCCTTTCTCTGTTTTTCTAGTGGTGAAGAAAAGAGAAAAAAGTCAGCCAGATATAACTGGATCCTGAGTGGAGGCTGGTGATGAGAATCTGCTGACAGCAAAGAGTTCTAAGGCATCTATTAAAAAGGAAAGGAGGAGGCTAAAAGAGAAGTAATGGAAGTTTGAGGTGTGAAAATCTGCATGTCTGTGTATTTATATAGATGATATTAGCAGGATCTAAAAAGAAAGAGTGGAAGCTGGAAATTCCTGCACACATTTCAGAATATCACACATTCACAAACATTATACTGTGTGTGAAGTTTTGAGTTCTTTAGCATCTCCAGCAGAAGTTTGCTTTAAGTGTTGCAAACTGCTGAAGATCCAGTCAACTGACTAACAGCAAATGACAGCTGGTTTTCTTATTAAACATTATGTAAAACACTAGCACATAGGCCTGCCCTGTTAAAACCTCCCTCAGGGTACTTGGCCTCACATGTGTAAGCCTAAAGCAGCTTTTGCTGGAAGCAAATGAAGCTAGCAAATCTATACTGCAACTACAGTCGAAAGCTAAAATACTAATGAGGCTTTCACAGATGCTGCAATCAGCCACAGCAATCGTCTGGCTGCTTGGCTCCTCTTCCATTCAGGATATTTTTTGGACATAATGAATTTATGCAACTGGGAAAGACATGGCAGGAAAAGCTACAGGGACTTGTCTGCAGCAGTGTAAGCCACCTGAAGAAGGAGTCCTACTGCACTGGTGATAAGCGAAGAAGGTGGTGTTGAGACAGCCCCTCTCACTCACAGGTCTGGAGATGGTAGGAGGGGAAGAGGGAAAGAGGTGGTGATCCAGGTGCTAAGGAGGTAAAAACAGCACTAGGAGACCCACAACCCTGAAGAGGAAGAAGACAGGAAAAATACTACAGCTCAGTCTTTGAGTAGAAGGGAAATAAAAAGAAATCAAAGCCAGGCATCAAGGGAGGGAACATCAACAGAGTTTGCACACATTCATTTGGTCCCAGTCAGCTATGGAAGCACTGGGGAGGGTGCAGGTTCCTTCTGGGGAACACTCATGAAGGGTCAGGATAACCTGGCTCAGGCAACCTACCAGAAGCCTGCAGGCTCTCCAGTTATTCCTTTGGGAAGCAGGAGGGTCTTAGTCCTATTCCTCCTTTGCTACAACAGTGTTTATGCAGGTCATAAACACCGGCAGAGAGGAAGAACAGAGCCTCACTGTTCCCGTTTAAAATTCCCATATTAAACTACAACGATAACAATATTACCTTGTGTATTTTTCATCAACAGGTCTGAAAATGTTTTATGGAAGGAAAATAACCACCCATTCCCCCTCCAGAAATACAGAAGCAAACTGGTAGGTGACTTTCCTGAAGCCAGGGAGCAAGTGAAGACAGTAGGAGAGCCCTGGTTAGGGACCACTCAGCCTCCTTCCTCTTTAACCAGCGAGGAGGCCACAACTCAGAAGAAGAACCCCCTCTTTGCCACTTCAGTTCTCATGCTGGTTTGCGTATCAGAAATGACCACATGTGGCAACAGGAAAGCCAAATTAAGTACAAACTGGTTTTGCTATCAAGGATACACCTTTTACAGAGAACTCATACTAGTCCTTTGCTGAGCAAATATTTGAATGGAGTGAAACCAATTGGCAATTGTCATGTGTTATTTGCAAGTGAATACACCAGATCTTTTACTGCACTGAGAAAACAAATAATCAGGCCCCCAAATTCATGTACTTTCCCTTTAGAAAGAGCCACGTTGTGTTGTTACATCAGCAATTGAAATATGACAGGGTGCTTGTGTTTATACTCGGAGAAGTCATATACAGATTCCATCTGTTCAACATTTGGAGCAAATTTGCAGTGATTACTCAGGCTGAAAATTGCTTTGGAGTTTTGTCTGCTGTTGCTTCATTTGAAATACATCACTGATGTGGTGCCTTACTTCTGAATACACTGACACACATGTCAAAGTGGGAGGACAGCAGATGAACTTTGGCTGTTCTGATGTGCAAGACATTCAGGTGTTGTTGACACTCACAGCATGGTTCTCTCATAGGTTTTGGAGAAATCAAGAAGAGCTGAAGCTGCTGCTGAGGCGAGGAATTAATTTCCTGGAGCTTTGTCTCTTCAAACTAAGACTCATTCCACTTTGGACATGTGCCATGGGCTCTAGGACAGGGATGACAATAGCCAGTCACATCACAGAGTTGCAGCTGCATTGCTAGAAGTGGTGGCTCAGTAGTCTGATAGAGGTATCAGTTAAACTGAAGTGCAGAAGATGCCCGGCTATTCAAACTCATTGGGTACAGACCTACATCCAAGCTTTGAAGCAGCAACCTCTCTCTGAACAAGACATAGCCAAAATTCTGGATTTCACCAATATCAAGAAGGATTAAGAAACTTTGGAGTTTGCTCCAGCTTCGCTGATAGGACTCTAAATCAGCAAAATAGAGAGATGAACTTCAAATTTGATCCTCGATATGGCCAAAGAGGAAACCACAAAGCAGAAAAATTAATTTCGGTCATTCAAACATAGACAAATATGTTCAGCTGTAGCTTCAGGGAGAAATCAGAGAGGAAGAGTTTAGCTGATTGGATTTTGAACCAGAAACAACTCCTGTTGAAATGCTAGATGTTCAAGAGTAGTCACAAACAATAAGGGTCAAGCCCCACATCACCATTATCCAGCCCTTAACATCCTCGCCTGATGGGAGGCTATTCTTCCAACACTCTGCCTAGCCTGTGAGATCAAGTAGAGTAAAGCAAGATGACTAGCTACCCTAGCTAACAAATTAGTAGGATGAGAGAGTGAAAGCATGTGTTGCTTTGAGAATCAGGCTATGTGGGTGGCAAAGAGATAGGAAATGGGTTGGAGGGATTCGGTATGCATTACCAGCCCCTGATCCTCTGCAAAACTTGTTGACAATGGTACTGCAGCCAGGCAGCTTTGGAAGATGAACAGCTTGGCTGGTGGAAAAACCTGTTCTCTGGCCACCCACACCATGGAAACCAACAAGCAGTTGGCTTCAGATGGATAAAAGGTTATTTCTATGGATGAAACACCCTCAAAAATTAAGGGTAAAGTTGCGCAGTTAGGCAGTAACTGAGCCCTAGCTAACACCCAGTGACAGCAGCATGACTTGTGAGACACTGACACCATGACACCATCTGTTTATGATTTATGCTGAACAGAATGCGTTTAGAAACAGATGGGAGGTGTCAGCTTTTATCAGAATTGTTATGCGGGTGACTCTGTGGCACATTATACAGCCGAGCGCCTTACTTTCCCACGTAGTTCTATAAAGATGTTTGCATTCATAGGATCCTCATGTTACTCAGGGAATTATTCTTGCTGAACCCCTGCAGGACAGAGTCCTAGAGTCATGCAGCTGAGATAGATCTTTATTATTGTACCAGATACGTTCAAGAAAGACAGTCACTTTGTCAAGTCCAATGTTCCCAAAATAAGGTCCCAAAGTGTCTTTTTTGGGCTAGCTCTCAAGGTCAGATTTGAAACTTGCTGAGACTGTATTCAAATTTGTGATGAAGATAATCTTAGGCATCGCCATCCTTTAGCACTGCTATCATTGTTATTTTGGGTCTCAACACTGGAAAGTTTCCTTTTGCTTTGTGACTTTGTATAATTGTAAAATTATACAATTTTAATTTTAAGTTTTCGTGACTGTGGAAAAAGCTGATAAGCATAATTCTGATTCAAAATTACAGAAATGCCTGTTGGAAGGGACCCCTGGACAGCTCTTGTCTAATTTTTGCTTGAAGGAGGATCATTTCCAGCACTGGAACAGGTCAACCATGGCTTTGTTTGGCTGGGGCTTGAAACCCTCAACTTTGGAAATTGCACAATGTCCCTGGGCAGCACATTCAGAAGCTGGAAAGCAGATATAAAAAAATCCAAGCCATATATGTGCCAAGCCTGATTTATGATTTTTAAAACTAACACCTGCCATGGATACCTTCAAGAAGAGTTTTCTAGGATAGCTAATAGACCATAAGGTCAATTTCCTGTGTTATCACTGTCTGTGGACTTCCCTTAGGCCACACAGTTGTTAGGAGACTCAAGTCAATAAATATTAGATCAAAATAGCCAAAAAGAAGGCTATACATGAAGGCAACTGTTGAAAACTAAACTAATTCAAAACCCGAGTATCACATTTGTAGGAGTGCAGAGGCTTTCTAGTATTTCCACAGTAAGCTAAACTGGAAAGCCACTGCTGTGCAAGACTTTCAATCATTTCTCAGAAGCCTGACAGATTTTTTTTTTTTAACCTAATTATCCAGAGTTTTGTCCAAGCAGCAGTGGACTCAAAACTAATCTCATTTAAATAGCGTTTAATTATATCCTGAAACAAACAGGGCATGAAGCTGCTATGAGAAACCACACCAGTGGGCAGCATGGTGCAACAGTCTCCCATTGGTTTCCCAGTTTCTGGTCAGGATTTAAAATTGTGAAGGTAAGGTACAAATGTTGCTGAGTGACACAGGGCAGAAAATAAAGCCCTGTGTCTGCTCACGCGCAGTGAGAAACCCCGGGTAGTCCTACTGCAACAAGAGGCATTGAGTTTAGGTAAATGAGTGCAAGAGTGGCACAAGCCCTTCCATCTTACTTCCATGGATTACTGAAAATGTAAAATATCCGTGCCTGTGGCTATCAAGGTCTTAAACACTACGCACTTTTATATCAGTCAGTGTAAACCTGCTTTCGTGAGTGCCAAGGGACTCAGCAACAGGGCGCAAAGGCCCATCATATTTTTAAGCATGATGGATATATGTGCCAGCCCCTCAAAGTACAGTTAAGTAAATGACACGGGTATGGATCGTGTACTCCTGTGTTTAAAGGGGGCCTATAGGAAAGCGGGGGAGGGGCTCTTTATCTGGGAGTGCAGTGATAGCATGAGGGGCAGTGGTTTTAAGCTGAAAGAGGGGAGATTTAGATGAGATGTTGGGAAGAAATTTTTTCCTGTGAGGGTGGTGAGGCACTGGAACAGGTTACCCACAAAAGTTGTTGATGCCCCATACCTTGAGGTGTTCAAGGTCAGGTTGGATGAGGCTTTGAGCAACCTGAGCCACTGAAAGGTGTCCCTGCCTGTGGCAGGGGGTTGGAACCAGATGATTTTTAAGGTCCCTTCCAATCCAAACCATTCTTGGAGCATGGAAAAACCTGGTCACCTTTCGCAGGAAGCAAGGGAATGCTGCTAGTGCTTCTCAGGGCGTAGCGCTCAGGACCACCAGCACATAGCTGCAGGTCCTCACCCGTACGGAGAAAGCGAGCACCAGAGTTCTTGATTAGCTGCATGGCACCCACCAGGTTCAAGGATGGAAAGCAGCAGATGGCACAGTTGTTATAGAAACACCACCACTACTTTTTAAATTTTTCATGAAATTAATAAGGTTTTCTGAAAGGATAAGAAAATGGAGCCCTGTACCACTCTAAGCTGACACCTCTTTCCTTGACACTGTGCCTCAGGGCAGCGCTGCAGTGGGACTTGTTTTAAGGATTCTTTGTGTTCACTATATATGCAAGAAAGAGTGGATTAAGAAACAACCAGGCTTAGGCTGAAGGAGTTTTTCACGATTTTCCCTAGGCCCTGGAGAAAAACAAACACTAATTCCCAAACACTGCTCGCTTCCCACACTCTGCACTGCCTCACCTACTTGGCATTATCAGAACTGATCCTGAAAATCACCTGCCAGATCAATCGCATTAACTTACCAGGGCAAGATCCAATTTTGCACAGTAAAGACGCAGAGCCCAGGCTGGCCTGAATGCACAGATACAACAAGAGCACAGGCTCTGGTGGGGAGGACACTCGGTGAAATCCCCTGGGATTTGCTTTCTCAGTAATCAACATAGTGAATGATTTGCAACTAGGGATGGAGATATGAGAAGCAGCTACTGGCAAATAAAGGTTCCCATGTGTTTAGGGCAGAGGAGGGAGGCTGTAGCCTTAGAAGGATGCCCTCAATTCCTGCTGCCTCTATGCACAGTGCTGCTGCCAGATTGCTACCCACTCTGCTCAGCCACCAGGCTAGTTGGGTTGATGGGCATAGAAATGGGTCACCATTCAGTGCTCTCAGGGACACTCTCAAGACAGCTATGTGTGCACACTTACAGTAACACATCCAGTTTGCAGTGCAGGTGCAAAGCTGCCCTCCCTCTCCCCCTGTTCCTCCAGCACCGTCCAGTTCCCTCAGCTCAGCTTTCCGCAGGCACATAAATGAAGCACAGTCCCTGAACACCCAACACAAAGACAGGCAGCATCAGACTGCAAGAACTTTTTCCAGCCTCATCTACAACTGTCAGGCAACTTGCAGCCAGGGCAGCAGAGCTGGAACCTGACAAGGAAGGGTTTCAAACTTGGCCAAGTGTTTGAGTAGAAGGGAAATGCTTTCATTTCTTAACTTTCCCTTAAAATAATGCGCACGATCTGTTCTGGGAACACCCACCCAGTGAAAATCCCTCTGGAGGCTGCCTGCCAAAGCCTGTGAAAATCCCTTCTGGGAGCTGTGTCCGCTATTTCAGACACAGCCTGTTCATAGGAACATAAATCTGCTGTCCTCACTGATGAAGGTTATTCGAGCTGGATTTAATGTGCCTAGGCACATCTTTCTTAACTTGGCTCAGACAACCACCTGCTACTTCACGTGCATTTGTTGGTCAGTAAAGATCTCTTAATAGAGTCATCCATCCTGTTAATAGCAGCTGCAGAGACTCCCCACTACCTAGCACAGTCTAAGCGCTGCTCTCTGCTCTGCCTGAGTATTTTGCCTTGAGATTCACTCCATTTGCAGCATTATTCTACAAGTTGTCAGATCTGGGGCAGAGAATACATGATGTTTAGGAAACAAAGTAATGGAGTATGGCACAACTCCCTAAAACCATGATGGAGATGACAATTCTGGAAACCATCTGTAGAAAGCTACATGAGTACCTCTACAGTTTAAAGAGAGGGGGTTTCTTTTCCTGAACCTCCTTCTGGAAGGGGGACCAGGGATAAAGTGCTTCCTGTATGTCACTAGGGAGTCAAAACCACTAGAGGAGGATTCTGAATTCTATAGGATGCCTCACTCCACTACTCTGATTCTTATAGTAAAGAAGCAGGGTGGGAGGAGCAGGAATAAACCCATGTTTTAGCACTTCCACTGGCAACTTGTTGAATTGTTTAAAGCCAAAGGAATCCCAACATCTTTGGGGATGTCAGAACATTGCACACAAAGAACTTTGGAAGATTTGGCATAAGATGACACTGTTTTCACCCATACCCAAAGAATACTGCATGCTACCAGCCGCCCCAAGCACACTGCTATTTCAACATGCTGCTGGCACCAACTCCACCTGCTGGAAAGAACATAACGCCCCAGTTGAATAAAAATTTTCTGAGTGCAATTGCTGTATTAGAGGACTTGACTCTGCCAACATCCTTGGTGATTTCTCAAACTGCCACCCGGAATCAACTAGCGTTTTGAGGGTTTGTATCTTTCTGAATTAATTTATTGAAAGTCAATCCTTGTTCTGATGCTATGGTTTTACTCTGTCCTTTTTCTTTATAATACATCTCTTTATCCATGTATATCAGGAAAACAAAGAAATATATCAAAACCAAGAGATTTATCCTATGCTCTCAGTTTTAGGTAATTTTAAGGACAAGATCAATTAAAACTGAATTAATTTTATCTAGTTTGATACAAAGTAGATGAAATAATCACAATGGATGATTATTTGTATCTCTTGGCTAAGGCTTCTGGAACACATTACAAGCATCAGGCATAATAACCCATGTTCACAATTCCCTACTAAGGGACAATCACATACCCACATAACCATCATCTTGTGCAGAAGTACTCAGCACAGAAAATTTCACACGGTTGTTCCAGTTGTGAATCCACTATTTATAAGTCTCAGAACTTTGAGTTGGAGCAAGCCTTCACAAGATATTCAGCTTCAATTTGAAATTCTACCCAGTGGGGAAACTACCCTGTCAACTGCTGTTTGCACTTAGTTGTTAATTACCTTCACCATTTACATTTTGCATCTTACCTCCAGTGTAATTTCATTTCCAAGAGATGATGGGCTATTAGCATCCCTTTGGCTGCCAAGGAAAGCACACTCTATTAGTGGGAGTGTCACGATGTGGATGTTTATCAACTGAATAAATTATCACTTAACCTTCCCTTTAAGCTAGCCATATTTTTATCACTCTTGCATTCCTGCTTTCCAATTGATAAAGAGGAAAAGGGGTTACGGCTGAAATCTAAACAAGGCAATAGCAGAGTCAAGTGTGCCTTGCAGGATCTTGATAAACAAACCTCCTTTCTTCTAAGCACAAACTAACAAACTGACCTCTCTCCCAGTACTATTTAACAGCAACACAACAAGCTGATACGTGTTGGAAATTCCAAGTGTACAGAGATGTTAGAAGAACACATGCATCATAAAACCAATACTTTAAACAGCTAGGAAACTGTTCACTCAGATGAACTGCTACAAAGGTATCTTGTGATTCAAAGGATAAGAAATTGTTTTACCGCACATTGTGGTCAAATCAAAATTAAATATTTGAAGAAACAATTCCTTGATTTACCTAATCTGAAAATCAGCAGTAACGTCAGAGGCTTTTAAATCCTCCAGAGTGCCAAATCCATGATTTTCTAGATGTCCTACAACATATTTGCTGAAATCAAACACATTAAATCATTGGAAGTATCTGGAAAAGACTTGATTTTATCTTCTGAACTTTTCAAAATAAACTAAATGAACATTCAGTGCTCACAGATGAAAGCAAGCATGGGGAAGTTCACATAATGCTGTGCTTCTTAGATCACAAAATTGCTGGCATTTTTCCAATTTGGTGATTTGGTTTTCTTTGTATACTTTTTTTGCAACAGACAGATTAAACTCATACTTTGTGAAGATACCATTGAAACACCTTCATTAGCATTTTGCATGATTCAAAGATTTTCTCATGGCTATATACCATTGCAGTCGCTCTGATGGTCTAACAACATCAGATGTAAAATTTGTTGGTAAAAGCATAATCATTTACCAGAAAAAAACCAGATGTATTTAAGAAAAAAAAAAGGTTTCTATTTTAAAATGATATCACTTCATCTAATAAAAGAGCTGCTCCTTTTCTACCAAATTTTCAAAATGTCTTGATTCAGTTTTAACTAATTCAAATATCACAAAACTGCTTTGCAGTAGTAAAACAGAAAGGTAGTTGCGAACACATTCCTCAGAACATTTCTACCTCTGTTTACATCAAAATTTGCCTTCAAAACCGTATGGATGTTCCTCTTTCCTTATACTATTCTCAATGTGTTGTGTTTCCTAGAAGACAGAGGCTGTAAGTTTGATTCAATATTAGGAAGGATTATCTACAGTTGTAGTGCTCATTCATCAATACTAAAGATGTCATCTGTTTGCTATGTGAATAGAATTAATAGCTCTTTTTATTTTAAAAAAAACCTAAAAACGCATCCCAACTAAACAAAAACCAAACAAGCATGACATCTCCCAAGGGCAACATTAAAAATAAATTTCCTTTTGGTTAGTCTGTCACTTTTGGAAAGGCATTTAAGCTTCATCAAGGTGTGCCAGACGCTACTCTCAGATGTGGCAATCAACAGGCACAACTTCAATGCAGCACCTCACACACACAGCAAAAGGGCTTTGTTTGAATTTGATTCCACCAATTAAAATCATCAGCTTGTTGCAGGAGCTGAACTGCTGTGTAAGTAAGCTCAGAAGTAAGCCCATATGCACTAGTGAAGTCTCTGTTACTGCAGCACTTTCAGTGTTAGCATGAAATAATTATGTACATCGACTGCTGGGACATCTCCCATCTCTGGAGGATTATCAATATTGACAAAATGTTGACAATTTGATAATGAACCATTATCATTAAGGGAAAAGGAGAGAGAAATTGAAAGTAAACATCTGGTAAATGGAATTAAAAATATTCTCTTGTCACACATTATATGGGCTGAAATCACACAGGGTATCTGCTGCAGGTCTGCTGCTCAGTGTACGTGTTTTCATTGTAGGTACAAAAAGCGTTTCTCCTGTTATATCAGCATTTATTCTGATGCAACTTGGATAACTGCTCTGAAATTATTTGCTTACTGGCCACCACAATGGTGCATCATTGGTATCACTTCACATTTTTTGCCTCAAATTCCTTTCCCCTTCCTGCAATGCCCACGTAGTGACTGCCTTCTGCAACTCCAGCACTCATTCCTTCCCTTTAAAAAAGGGGCCAAGATCTTGAGTGCAATGATCCATGCTTTGCACCTCTGGAACTTATGTCATCTTGCTCACACCATACTCACTATCATCAGTCTGCAGCAATGTATGAGGACACAGGAACAAGCATTTACTGAAAAAAACCTTGAAATATCCGTTTTTGCACTTGAATATCAGATCAAATTCTTTCATACCATAAAGATAAGTTTTTATAGTCCTTTTCTAAGTTACATTATATATCAACATCAGCTGCTAGTTAAGTAGAAAAGGTCTATGTAATGTTTCAAACATCTGCTTTTTGCCAAGCAATGTGCTCAGGGAGTTTTAAGTTAGTTTGTTTATAAAACTATCATGAAGCATCCTCTCACTTACTTCTTACAGAAACCCTTAAAAATCCCTCAAGCAAACACTAAAGAACAGAAAGCAGGAAACTGACATTTTCCCCCTCCCATTTGTTGGAGGTAACCTACCTGATAATAAGCTCCCATTAAACGTTAATAAAACAAAGGTTACATAATTCACTATCCAGCAAGGACTAAGCAGGATAAAGCCAGATACTAATGATGGTTTGTTTGGGATTAATCGTAAGCATTGGATTAGTGGAGTGCTTCTTGGTATCTGCATTCCCCATCTCTTAACAGAAACTCCAACTGCAAAAGACTAGTGCCACCTTTAGATGAAAATTAGTATTAGATCTCTTGGACAATCTGATCGTCTGTTTAGTAAAATGTAATCAGAAAAGCCTGTTCTCCTTCTCTCTTTCTCACTCTCCCTTTTCCTTTTGCCTAAAAACTATAAAGAGAGAAAGAGTTCTTCCTTCATCTCAGTACTCATGTGTTACCTCATCTCCTTGGAGTTTATCCTTGGAAATATATCAGAAAGTCTCCTATTAAGCATCATGACATCTAATTAACACCCATTTGTAAACTATTTCCACAGAATTGCCAAGCATTGGCAGGGAGGTGGGGAAGCCCAGTGAAACTTGTTCTCCAAGTTTAGGGGAACTTTTACTTAAGTCTTTTTTTTTTTTTTTTGGCACTTCACCCATTTCCAAACTGTCCTCGGTTTACCTTGCTTCAGACAGACAAAAATGTTAATATCACCATCATACATCAGACCTGCAGCACCAAATTAATCTAACAAGGAACGACTGCTTCATTCTTCAGGTTCCAAGTGTGGTGTACCAGGTCTGGCTGGCTGGGAGTTCACTTTCTTTGTAGTGGACCATATCCTGCTGTGTTTTGAGTTTGTGACTAAAGTGTTGATAACATGCCAATGGTTTTGGCTGTTGCTGAATGGTGTTTGCACAGCCTCAGAGCTTTCTCGTCACTTTTCTTCCCTCAGCAGAAGTAGGCTGTGGGTCGGCAAGGATTTGGGAGGGGACACAGCTGGGACAGTTAACGCAAACCCACCAAAGGGATATTCCATACCATGTGATATTGTGCACAGTGACAGAAAACTTTGGGTAGTGGAGTGGAGCGTCTTCCAACATAGCCATTGCTCAGAGACTGTCTGGGCATCGATCTGATGGCAAGAGACGTCAAATGCACCTTTGCAGCACTTACCCCTTCCCTCTTTCACGTTTAAACTGTCTTTATGTTGACACAGGTATTTTCTTGCTTTTGTTCTTCCTATTCTCTCCCCCACACCACTGGGGGAGGTGGTAAGCAAGCAGATGTTTAGGTGCTTAATTGCTGGCCAGGGTCAATCCACCACACCAGGATCTGGAAATCTTGTTTTGGAAATAGGGACATGGAAGAATGCAGTGACTTATTTCTTAAGGCAAAATGGAATAGCATTAATGACAATCAAATCTACACCCATGTTTGGTGCTAACAAAGAGTGAAACTGTAAACTAATATCCCAGAGACAGAAAAATGATACCATTTGCTAATTGGCTCTGGTTTTCCATGTCTGTGTGGGTTTTATAATTACATGTAAGCTTCATTTGATTTCAAGGGCTCTGCTTTTATTTCTATCAGTAGTACTTTCCATTTTTTTATTGGCTGATCCCCTGGAGACCTTGCACTAGGAAAAAAAAAAGTGATCAGTCAAACGCTTCACTTCATCTGTTCAGGCATACTTCTACGGCAAAGTGAAACAGATGCCATTTAATCTACCACACACACAGGCAAGTGACAACTTGAGAAACACAGTCTGGAGTAAGTCAAATCAAAAGAAGGGACTTGTCTTGATGATTTCCCAATGCAACCAATTAAGTCCACTCCCTGCATGCTGTGTGGCCTTGTTTTTCAATTTTTTATGATTACTTTTTTCCTCACAATCCCCTTATCCCCCTCAGGGGTAAACGGACAAGTGTTTGCTTTCTGCTGTGGAAATGCTCTGATATCAATTTTTGCACCTGAATATCCATGCCCCTGCATGGCCATCCTAGTTTTAAAGCCTCTGACTGCAAAGCTGAAGAAAGTTTAGCTAACTATTTTTTTTTTTTTTTTTTGCTCTCTACAAGTATCTCTTACAACTTTAAGAGAAAATTTAGACTTAGATGCAAAAAAACTGTTTCACATATTAGCATGTAATTGAAGTGATACCACTAATACCACGTAAGCCATCAAGTAACATTTTATCGGGAAGGGGTTTATCATCTCAGTTCGATTCTTAGGCTTGTTCTTCATTTTGTCTACATGTTTGTGCGGCTCTAGCCATGAGTTGCAGCAAGGTGCCTGTTTTGTCAGAGACCATCCTTTCAAACTTACTCATCAAACCTAATTTTAGTTCCCTGCTATGACAGGAAGAATCAAAAGACAGTTGTTATATTCTAACCTTACTGTAACTCAATCATGTTGGTACCCAGCGAATTATTCACTATGCAGTCACTGTAATAAGTTTTGATAACTTGCTCCATCAGAATCAGTATCTGATTTTAAAGTCTTGTGGAAAGAAAAGTAAGCAAAGAAATCGAGAGAAAACAGCTCATCTACATGCTAACCACAACATGGGATAAGAAAAACCTCTTGCATCCCATCATTACCATCACTTTGATCAGGCTAATTTTCATATTCAGTATTTTTTATATGATCATTATGAAGAATTGTATCTATGCTGCACTGTTAAATTGCTGATTTGTACAATCCATTTACAAAGGTCATGACTACACAATTTCATACACTAAAAATCCAGAGTTTCTCCATGTGCCCAACAAGAAAGCACGAGTGCCTGTAACTTGCCACTTGAATCCAGGTCAGGTGAATATTAGGATTGCATAAGTAGCTAGAAATCACATCTTGTATATCAGCATCTCTTATTCACACTTTATTAACGTGAAAGTCAGTCAAGGAAGTAGAGCGTATATGCAACTCTGAAGTCCCTCATTTCTATCCAAACAAATTTAATACATATGCCAGAAGGAACTTTGGAGCTGCAACCATGTCCATGTATATTTAATAAAATGAACCACCAAAACAAATAGAAAATAGTCCTCTTTCCTCACCAGGCCCTGTTCCTTGGCCCTTCTAGCACTTAAAGCCACCTTTACACTTCTACCAACCCAAGGCCATATGAGTCCAGAGGACATCTCAAAATAAAAATGAAGTGACTGTGAAAGGCAGATTAAGCCATTCAACACGTACTTCACCCCTATCCTGCCAACATAAAACGGAGCAAGCAGGACCTTTCTGTCAATGCAACCCCTTTATTTTATCACTAACGCACAAGTCTGCTGTTCCTGCACAGTTTGCTTACAGTACAGCTGACATTCACTCGTGCATTTGATCACACCCAGTTTTAGTGTCATGGTGACATGACACACTCAGTGACTGATGGCTGACCACTTCACTATTCACAGCAGCACACTCTACTCACTACCTTTATGACTGCAGCCAACGAGTCTTAAAAGTAGTTGCCTTGTACTCGTCAGAATTTTAATGCAGAACCCAAAACTCAAAGGCTGGAAAATGCATCCAAAAAGCTGAGTAAACATTTGGCCAGAGGATCCAGCCCTAGCATCCCAGACTGGCTAGTTTAAAACATCAGCTGCAACAACAAGAGAAAAACATCAGTATATTTCCATCAGGTAACTCATCAGAGCATGTAGCTTACAACCAGCAGGCATTGCTCTACTAGACCTGCAATACCTCAAAGTCTAAGCATACATGGTACCAAAATGATGAGATTGTGACTGTATCACAGGATGTAAATTTCTGTATTACCTTGCCCATAAAGTCTGACATCATCTGCCCTAGCTCAGATGCTAATTTAGGCAGAAGCTCGTGGGCTGATGGTGGTCTTTGCCCCCTTTTCTCACTGACCAGGTGGGATTCTTCCTTTTCTTCAGCAAACTCCTCTGCTATGAGGAAAGGTGAAGGGGGAATTTTGTTCAGACCAGGGCTAGGAGGTGTCTGTCACAGCCAGCCCCATCTTACCTTGCAGTCTCCCTGGAACAGGTTCTGGCTTTTCAGCAGTCACATTAACTGCCCACCCTGCACAAACGTGCACTCTCCCCTATCCACCACCCTAGAAAACCACTGGGTCTTGGTCAAACATGTTTGCTAGAAAGGGTACAACAATACCAAAGAGAAGCATTAGTATCATGGAAGACCAAGGAGATGTGTAGCTAAATGTATTCTGATATTTAATGATAGGGTAGGCAATGCAACTCTAAAATTCAGTAAGACACACTGTAATACAAATTTAGGCACACAGAAATGCAAGTGAACTTCTTGTGTCTGAGGCTGTAAGTACCAGCTGAAGAAAACAATCTTTCTCTTGCAACTCTATTAGAAATCCTGTGTCTTCCAGCACTAACTCTCCATTCTTAATGCTTTGCTCTAACCATTTACCCCAGCCAGGATCTCTTGGCACACCTCCTCCAGAGCACAAAGTGCCCCACAGCTCAACAAAAGCAAAACGAAAGTCATGACTGACACTGATGATTGTTCCACATATGGTTGCAGCTCACATTGCATTAGTGTCTATTCCTAAATGACAAGCTTATCTGTCAAACCATACTGCAAGTGACACAACTAACTCAACAGCAGTTTTGTTCCAAAAAATTCCACATTCCAAGTAATTTACTTATCCTGCAGAAAAACCATACACTGCATAAGCCTTTTAAAGGCAAATCACAAATAGGATGCTTGATGAGGTCTGTAACATTGCTGAACAGTCACTAATGGCCAATTTTACTTAGAACATTTACTCAAGCCTGTAACCTCTGTCCCACTCGCCAGGTCAGTAGACCCGAAGGGCCCCTCTCAGGTGGGCAGGCACAGGCAGAATAGCCTGGTGTGAGGCACCCATGGCTGCCCTCCCCCAAGTTAGAGCCAAACTATTAAAAAAAATTAAAAAACAAAAAAAAAAGTAATCTCAGCCTACTCTTGCTCTTACACCACTGAATAAGTCAAAATATTTAAATAATATTGAAATAGAGCAGCACTAATACTTCAGCGGTCTTTGACATGAAATTGTGGAAAATCCTCTTGTGATTAACTTCGGATTTGTTTATCTGTTCTACATTTGGGATATTTCCCCCCTGCAGATTTCCATTTCTTTGAGCATATCTACCAAAATTGGGCTGCTACTGCTATGCAAATTGCTTCATTCAGATTTCTTTTTATAGCTGCTTTTGTTTCAGAGGCTCACATAACTTCCTAAGAAACTCATGCTTTAAAAATATACATACCAAAAACAAATTACCATTTTCTGCAGGAGGTTTCAAATATTTGTACAAAGGGGAGTTAAAAGACAAAAAAAAAAAATTACTCTTTTAAGTAGGGTAACAGAAGTGAGGCTTTTTAAGTTATTTGAAGATTATAATAGAGGAGTTTGTTCAGATACAGAATGCAATTTCAAACAAAAATATAATTGGCTTTAATTATGTACTTTCTCAAAAGGAGACTTCATTTTGGGCACAGAGACACACATACATCTTGCTTTTCCAAAGAAGCTTCTTTATGACCACACAGAGCTGCAACATCGCTGCTAAGACACAGCATCTGCCCCACGCCCACAAGCACAGGCTTTGCATTATGGTGCCGTACATACCACAGTGCAGAGCCAGAAAGGAACCTGAAACTGAGGAGATGAACAAGGCAGGCTAGACATGACACCCAGACACAGCACACAGAGTTAGGTTTGAATGATGAAGAATAGTCTTCACTAACATCCATCACATCATTTTTGTTTCTGGCCAACTGTAGAGTTGGTATCACAATTGAACTTTTTCTGAATTGGAATGACTTGCACTTTGTCTTTTACATTTGTATTTCTTTCCAAACATAGGGAAACACAGAGGAGGTGCTTGCAATGAAATTCATCAGTTATTCTCATCTGACTGTAGCAAGACAATGTAGTTTTCATCTCTGAACTACAATGCCTACCACCATGTTCTTTAATAATGTGTCTGGCAGCAACTGCCAGAGAGGATTCTTAAAATGAGTTATTTCTATAGATACTGAACACAATGAAGAGCACTCAAAAAAAGAAAATCTAGAACATCTTTGTTGCTTTATCGTTCAAAATGGCAAGAGAAGATTCCACGTTATGATCAGGAATTTGGAATGCAATGTTCTGAAAAGACCGTGCTGGTTTTAACAGTTCTGCACATCAAATTTCACCAGAAGTCATGGAAAAAAGGCATATTTTCCCCTCAGTTATGTTTTTCTAGGAGTAAGACTTCATGGTTCAAACACTGCATAAGTTTTCACAACTTCCACAGACTTTGTGACTCTGTTATTGGAATGTTTATTTCATGAATTGCACTAGTTTAATCAGACAGCAAAACCAAGCAGCAGTGCAGAGGCAGATGACTTCCATTAGCCCAATACCCTACTTCTCGACTAAAGAATTCCAATCAAGAGCAGCCTTCCCCAAAGAACAGCAACTCCTCTCAGTCAATATGCTACAAGTGTTGCGAGGTCATGTCCAAGCTTTCTGAGCTACCAGGACTCTACATCCTAATCTAGGCTTGATTTCAGAACTGCTACTTCCACAAGCTGAAAAGCCTACAAAAGGCAAAACAACAAAACATTGTTGGTTAAGTAAAAGAGATCACAGAAAAGACAAAAAGCAGAGATACTGAGCATCCCAGAGGAACCAATAAGTTGTCTGAAAAAGCCAGAATGTATGAAACTGTAAACTGGAGTCTCCTGCTTTACTGTACTCTTCTCTCAAGCTTTGTGCCCCTACTGAAAAAAAGCGTTTAAGACAACCATTCATCCATCCACTGTATCCACGAGTGAATGGAGACTCCTAAGGGAAAGAAATGCACAAAAAACTCAGGAGACCTGGTGCAGAAATACAGCTGATACCAAGGGAAGATCTCAGGTTCTTGTGTTTTGAATCATATCCTCCTATTTCCATAGGACACATAGGAATATGAGGCTCCTATTCACCTAAAGGACATACCTAATGCTAGCAGAACTACTCTTCTCCCCACACATTGTAGCAGATCAGAGTGAAAAACTTGTACAGATCCAACACTGAAAAGATAAAAAGGCCCTGTGCTTAAGGAGATTGCTATGCTAAAGTATTGTACACATAAATCACAAACAGGGTGAAACTGATGATCCAGAAAGTAACTCTTAGGCATATTCCACAGAAGTACAACTAGATAACCAAGTAGGAATCTGCCTGCCTTCACCACTTTCATCTTTTCCCCCTTCCCCCTTGCCTTCCCTGAAGCATATAATTCTGTCAGCATAGACAGATGTCCCATCAGACTAGACATTAAAGATTAAAGGTGCCTTGCTAGCTATATCTCAGCTGCTTACATAGAGTCATAACCTACTTACTAACTCCAGGGCTACAAGTGTGCTAGACAATGTAAAACGAGAACTTGGAGTCAGAGACAAGCAACTGACTTGACAGTTTTCAAAATAACATAAATAATGCTTTACTTCAGCAGTTCTCATCAGTCACACAAAACAAGTCAAAGCTCTGTGTAATATGAAGTGTGCTGCAATGCTGACAGAGAGAGATTTTACACTTGCACAGACATCAGTGAGAAGCAGGCTTTCAAAGTGCAACACCTTGTTCAGAGACAATCATCCACCTGCACTTTTAGAGGCACAATACACGGAAGATGTGACAGAGCACTTGCAAGAAGAAATCAAAGCTTACAGAAGTAAACATTTGGGAAATTAGTTTTGTTTTAAACAATTTTAGAAAGCTTAGTGAATTCTCTTTTTTTTAATAAAAAAGGTCAGTATCATGATGAAAAGTCATTAGAATCATAGAATAACCAGGTTGGAAGAGACCCACCGGATCATCGAGTCCAACCATTCCTATCAATCACTAAACCATGCCCCTCAGCACCTCGTCCACCCGTGCCTTAAACACCTCCAGGGAAGGTGAATCAACCACCTCCCTGGGCAGCCTCTGCCAGTGCCCAGTGACCCTTTCTGTGAAATTTTTTTTCCTAATGTCCAGCCTAAATCTCCCCTGGCGGAGCTTGAGGCCATTCCCTCTTGTCCTGTCCCCTGTCACTTGGGAGAAGAGGCCAGCTCCCTCCTCTCTACAACCTCCTTTCAGGTAGTTGTAGAGAGCAATGAGGTCTCCCCTCAGCCTCCTCTTCTCCAGGCTAAACAACCCCAGCTCTCTCAGCCGCTCCTCATAAGGCCTGTTCTCCAGCCCCTTCACCAGCTTTGTTGCTCTTCTCTGGACTCGCTCCTCATTGATTATTAGGAAGATTTTTCAAGATTTAGGAGCCCAATTATAAAAACTTGCTTTAATTCTGGATTTCATGGAATTACACTGCATATTGCAGATCTAGCTAATGAATTAAGTTGCAAAATGGTATGATCTATACAATGAACCAAAAAGCAGAAGTAAATATCATTTAGTCCAACAAGTTTCACAAAGCTGCGCATTCATAGAATCATGGAATCATGTAATAACCAGGTTGGAAGAGACCCACCGGATCATCGAGTCCAACCATTCAAAACCTTGCAGATCAATGCTTTGACCAGTGACAGCGTGTGAAGTGCCACATATATGTTCAAAGTTTATGACCAGACAAGAAATAAGACTCTTGTAATTCCTTGTTGGTGGTGTCAACCCAGCATCAGTTGATAAGGTGTAAGTTGCCAAAACCCATGTTTTGCCTTCAGTGCTCTACTCCGTTTGTATCTATCAACACCAAGCCTCATTCTAGTTTCTCTCACCATGAGACTCTATAGAGACTCTATACCCTGATACCCTAACCCCATCCTTAGCCATAACCTAAACTACAAATCAAATAAGCAAAACTATCCAGTACAAAACATTCCATAAACAACTTGCAGCTATCAAACCTAGACCTGCAGACCCTGCTGTGTCTCTCTCTGATGCTGTTCGTAACCCTAATCTGATTTTATCCTGCAGAAAAACATTCACTACTCTTTTCTTCTGACATGATAGGCTTACAGACACTGAAAGATCTGTGGGTAAAATTCTCCAGTTCCCCTTCCAAGCCTTAAACTCATGCCTAATTCTCCAGGGAACAGTGGATAAGACATACATAACTCTCAAGCAAAGTGAAACATCTCCATAGACAAGTCATCACAAATCACTTATTTCTCCTTACCTGCCTCGTTGTCTAAAGCATTTTTCCTCACTCCATCCATACCTTACTTCCAAATCAAGAATACTAAGGCAGATACCCTTCTCCAGTCTCAACAAGATGGTTAGTTTCTTCAGGCAGCTCAACTTCAAAGTATTCCCCCCAAAGCAAGAAGGCTTATTATAGCACAATTTCAAAATTGTTAGAGCACACGTTCTGACAAGCAAAGGATAATTCCATTCACAGATCAAAGAAATAACTGCATAATTTGGAAGCTATTTCTTTCTTACAAAACAATCAGCTGAACAGTCCTGCAAACAGGGGAGCAAAATTACCAAGAGTGAAGCCCTTGAGTTCTGTACTGTTAGGTATATAACCATTGGCTTGCATACACAGCTCTCACAATGCAGTCTCTAGTTGGTTTTGAAATCATGCACACGTGCATTAGAAAATGTAAGCTTCAATTCTGTATTTTCAAAAAATAATGTAAATTACCCATTTTTGCACATCATTTTAAAAGCACTCATTTTTATACAAAGAGCAGCAAGGCTACTGGTCATAGTTCAATTTTTCCAACAGATTCCTTGGAAACAAAGCTGACAAATTCCTTCACTGTATATTTTAATACCTCAGTTACAGCATAGATGTAATCTTTCTTGTTTAGTTTTTAAAGCTGACTTTTTACAGTAAGCCATCAGGTATGACATAGAACTTGTGCGCAGGAGAAATTAAGACCCCATTTTAACTAACCCATGGCAATGCACAACATTCTAGCAAAAAGGTCATTAATATATGATGGCATGACTTGATGGCTTCTCCATAATTAAGTTGTTAATACAGTAAAAGAACAGGCTACACAGAATGAATAAACAAGTGTAGATTTGCAGGATGAGGCTGTCATTCAGTTATTTAACAGGTCCTCAGTTGGGAAGGTATGGACCACACACATGATTTCTACTTTTTCCAGTTTAATGGGGTTATTTTTGCCTCCTCTGTACAAGAACCAGAAGAATTTAATGTAAGTTAAAACATCAAAAGTCTCCTCTTCCCAACAAATGGAGCACTAGCCTATGGGCTACTCAAACCACATTTTAGAAAGTCAAGAATTAATTCAAGCAATGCCCCAAAGTAATTAAAATCCTATTTCACACAAGAGCAAAAGTAGTATGTTGACACTTCCAGCAGAGAAATAAGAACTATTAAACGTGACTACTGAATTTCTATAATAAACACAAAGCTAATTATTCATCAATACACAGAAACACACAAGCTGTGCTGAAGAACTGTTGCCATCAACTCCAAGAGGAAGCAGATTAGGATCATGCTTTGCAATACCAGAGTGTTTTTTGACTGCGACAGAAACTAAATTTAGACCCAGTTACATAAAAAATACTAATAGCCTTAACACTTTTAATCAGCATAAGAGGTTTAGGGATACACAAATGATTTAAAGTCTGTTGACTAGTTTTATACTGCATTTGCAATATTGTGCATTAGTAAAATCAGGGAGATTATGAAAGAAATACTGAAGCATAATAAAATTACATAAAACATGAAAAGCAGGCTATATAGAGTGACTCTGAAGTTTGATACTAATAGAAATTTTACCAGAATACATCAAGAACATTTCTCTAGATTCCTGCAGCATGGGGGTTAACCTATCTGGGTAATGCAACCCAAGTACCCAGTAGGTTCAGAAAACAGGGGGACTCTTTCTAAAAGCAGCATTAACTCACGTCATTCTATAAAGGGCAAAAAATAAAACGCTTACTACCTTCATAACATAGCACACTGCTGATCCATGGCTAGCACAACAGCACAGAGCAATCTGGCAGGCTTTCAAATGCCAAGTCTGGCATGGTGACGGGCAATATGCTCCGCCAGCTGTGCAGTCTTTTAGGAGCTGCAAAATGGCAAAAAAAAAAAAAAAAAAATCCCTGATGATTTTTAAGGAGAGCTCTTTATTATGGCTTGCATTGCATCTGCCAATAATTTAGTAAGTCTTGATTACATCATGCTTGGGGTCCTTCCTCCATAGCAGCTGAACAAGATCTCTGTAAACAAGTAAACAAGACACAACAACATTGTCCTCATAGAAATAATTACTTGGATAAGCTACAACTGTTGCCCCAGGCATGTGGTAAAATTGCAAAAGAGGTGATAATGTTATCATACGTCCCATCTCCCAAATTTTGATCTATAATCTACACCATGAATCACAGAATCACAAAATAGTTTGGGATGGAAGGGACCTTAAAGATCATCCAGTTCCAACCCCCCTGCCATGGGCAGGGACACCTCCCACCAGCCCAGGCTGCCCAAGGCCCTATCCAACCCGGCCTTGAACACCTCCAGGGATGGGGCAGCCACAGCTTCCCTGGGCAACCTGTGCCAGCGCCTCACCACCCTCATAGTGAAGAAATTCCTCCTTCTGACTAGTCTAAATCTGCCCCTCTCCAGTTTATACCCATTGCCCCTAGTCTTATCACTACAACTTCTGTAAATGGTCCCTCTCCAGCTTTCTTGTGGCCCCTTCAGGTACTGGAAGGAAATGTTTTCAGGTTCATTTCTTGAAGCATTTGCAACAGACCAGTTTCCTAGATTCAGAATTTTTTTTAACTTGAATAGTTCATTGCACGATGTCATCTGCAAGTATTCCTGAAAAGCCCATTTCTATCACTGCATATTGGTAGATACAGAAATTAAATGGCTACCAGAGAGTCCTACTGAGTTTTAGCAATGGTTAAGTTCTATGTATGTTACATCTTTTCTTCTGAGGATCTTCCAAGAATTCTCTTGAAGTGTTTTTCTATCCAATCTGAGCGTTATTACTGATAAAAGACATTAACTACACCTTCCAGAATTATTTCTGAGAAACTCTGGTAGAAACAGCCGAGATAAATTTTATAGTGTGCTTATCTAGATGGATTTGAAAGAGAGAAAAAATATTAACTTTGAAGCAATTACTGTAAAGTATACCTTAAGGGAAGTATTATCACTGATACCTTGCTAGTTGCTTCTGAAGCTGATTGTTCTTCCTACAAAATACAAAGATCTGAAGAGGAAGCAGGATTTTCTCCAGATTAGATTAACTCCAATGGCTTTACATAAAACTACAACTTTAAACAAACCTCAATAAGAGGCTAGCTGTCAACTTCTAAGCTTTAATCTTTTTTTTCTTTGCAGGAATTCATTCTCAGTGATCGAAATTGGCTCACTCTAGGTTAGAGATCTTGTTCCAATTTACATAGCTATAAAGCAGTCAAGCAAACACCTGTGCTCTGTGTCACACCATTGTGGCTTTGAACCAGTGAGACAACTAAACCAGACTGCTTGCAGACGCGGTCACCGAGTTAAGTGGCACCTCTAAGAAAGTATCGATGAAACCACCAACTTGAGAAACTGATCACTCCAAGAGCTGTTGCTTAACAATTGTGTTGCTAAAAGTTCATTCTCCATAACTGACACCTAAATATTCTGATAAACTGATCAGCCACAAAGGAAAAAAAATATTTGGTTGTACCTAAAAAATCCTTTAGTACTTTGGAGATGGGAATAACTCATTACCTGAGAAAGTTCTGACACTGTTACTTGCCACTAAAAATTTTTCTACATCTTAAACACCAGCAAAGGCACCACAGCCATGACCACATGACAAACTCTTTCCATAAATTTCCCTGTGTAATTTTCCAAGGTCAATTTTATGAAAACTGATATTAACCTTGGACTGAGTTTGAAAGTTTGTAGCTTCTGTTTGTTGGGGTTTTTTTGTGTGTTTTTTTTTTAAACTGAAATCATAGGGTAATTAAACATTTCTTCAGAACCACAAGTCAAAAAAAAAACTTTTAGAGAGGATTTTAGCTGCATTGAAAGTAAGAAATATCTAAGAAAAGCCTACACAACAAAAACATTGTACTTGCTCATTATCAAAATTTCTATTACCAGACTGCAGCCACAAACTACACTTTTTGGCAGATGCTTAACTCACTATTATTTGGCTGCTGAACCACAGATACAGCTGATGCTGCATCACCTAAAAAGATTATGCAGAAATAGGCAGGTTATAACTGCTTAAAAGTCCTGAACTTGCTTCACTGTAATGTTTTGAGCTTCTATGGATCCTTCTTTTCAATAAAACCATGGATTATTGGAAATTCTACTCAAAAATGCAGTCATTTTCATTCTGCTTTACATCACACTGGTAATGTAACAACTATCACTGAGAATAAAATTTAAAGTGCACTGTAAAAAACCATCTTGTTCTCCCATATTATCAAACTTCCACACTTTCACTATGCATAAGAAAACATACTTGTCAATTAATAGATATTTCAAATACTTCTACTATATATTCCTCTCATCTACCACCATGAGCAAGCGTTACCGAGCTGAACAGAGCGATCAGTTTACTTATCACTGATCCGCAACCACTCTTCAGAATTTCTCTTGCAGAAACACCAAGACACCTCATAGGACACAGAGTTTAGAACTTTCCTAATGCAAATTAGTAATAATTAAAGGAATTTAGATCAATCTGACATAATGTATTCTTTCATTCCCTGGTTAACATTGGTCAAGCAGTGTGATGTATGCTAGCAGTTCACAAGTACTGCTTATCAGGTAGGGAGGATGCAATTTTAGACCATTCAAAATATGCAATGAAAAATAATTTTCTACAAAAGATTGTGGGACTATAATGGAAATGTTCATTGTCACTGGAAGGAATAAAAGTACTCTTTTAAAGATGAATACTGCTCACATCAACTTTGGCTATCTACCTGTTCTGTACTTGCAGGAAATAAGCCATGCAACAATCTCCCATTTACAAAGTAAATCCTAGTGATGCAGATTTTGATCTTTGTGTCATCTATCTTTTCCAATCAGAAGGAGTCTCAGGAGAAAAATAAATAAATTCTAGTATATACGTGTTATATATTACATACTTTATATATATAACATAATAATATATAATTGTTCAAATAAATTATAGCAGGCAGATTTTCAAGATCCTTTCGATCTAGTTTTCTTTATTCCATTTTGAACTACCATCGGTTTCTTACACAGTTTTTAGAACAAGAAGTAAAACTATTTACTGGAGACATTTCTTTATCAGATTTGACTAGGAGATCATCTTCTGCAGCAAAAAGATCTCAAATCTCTCATGAGACTGCTACTCTGACTGAAAGGCATACTACCTTTCTATTAACAGGATATTTTGAAAAGGGGACCTCCTCAAATCTAAATATTGTCCAGGGAAGAAGGAAGACTTTCAGCTTCACCTCACTAACAGTATATACTGTCAAAGTAAAATGATCAAAAATGAGACTGTCTCCCACAAAGTTACTTAACCTCAGGGTAAAGCTATGTTTAGACAATGGGGACAGCTTAGTAATTAATTCTAGACTTTTTCACACACAGAATCACACACAGAATAACCAGGTTGGAAGAGACCCACCGGATCACCGAGTCCAACCATTCCTACCAAACACTAAACCATATCCCTCAGCACCTCATCCACCCGTGCCTTAAACACCTCCAGGGAAGGTGACTCAACCACCTCCCTGGGCAGCCTCTGCCAGTGCCCAATGACCCTTTCTGTAAAGAATTTTTTCCTAAGGTCTAGCCTAAACCTCCCCTGGCGGAGCTTGAGGCCATTCCCTCTTGTCCTGTCCCCTGTCACTTGGGAGAAGAGGCCAGCACCCTCCTCTCTACAACGTCCTTTCAGGTAGTTGTAGAGAGCAATGAGGTCACCCCTCAGCCTCCTCTTCTCCAGGCTAAACAACCCCAGCTCTCTCAGCCGCTCCTCATAAGGCCTGTTCTCCAGCCCCTTCACCAGCTTTGTTGCTCTTCTCTGGACTCTCTCCAGAGCCTCAACATCCTTCTTGTGGTGAGGGGCCCAGAACTGAACACAGTTTTCAGTATTAAAATGTTCTTCAACATTCCCTTACTGTTTTGACATAGGCCTTCATATTCTACTACATAGGCATAAGAGGGAGAGAACACAAAGCTAGGGTTTACCCACAAATACTACAGACTTTGGGGATGGGGGAAGGCAAGTTTCTGCTGTTCCTGTGTCTCCAAAGCCCCTTGGCTCTTCTTAGCTCAGGAATGCGAGTTATCCAAGACTCTTGGAAGGAAATAGTTTTAAA
This sequence comes from Phaenicophaeus curvirostris, assembly GCF_032191515.1. NCBI lineage: Eukaryota > Metazoa > Chordata > Aves > Cuculiformes > Cuculidae > Phaenicophaeus > Phaenicophaeus curvirostris. The sequence goes on along the minus strand of NC_091396.1, from coordinate 51,996,030 downwards.
TGGTTAGTAAGCACCAAACACAGATTTGACTTGAAGTTAAATATACTTGCCCTCAAGAGCAATAGAGCAGAGTAAAAAATGGTACTCCTTACCAAATATTTACTGCTAGTGAAATAAATACAGATTGCAGTCCCATGGCAGCACTGACGTTTTGTGGAGGTAAGAGTAAATGAATCTTTCATTTCAGATACAAACAAGAATCAGATTAGTAACTCTGAAAATTACACAGAGAAGTTCAATTACTGTCAAAAGTGAACCACAGCTAAGACCAAAGACGACTAAAAAAAAACCCCAACCAAAAAAACCAATAAAATAATAATCTCTCAGAGAACTGATAGCAGACTAGGCAAAGTTCATGGGATTTTGCTTCATTCCCACACTGCTTACAAGTAATGAACACATAGCCGAGGAGCACACCTGCCACACAGCACAGCAGTAGCCTGGGATACATTTACTGATGCCCCTTCATCCCTCTCACCACCAGAATTGCCCACAAACCCCTTTTCCCACATCCCAGCACTCAGATGAGTATCACCTTGTGTGTCAGCTTTCCAGGTTTAACTTCAAGCCATACTCACGCTGAACAGGCTAAAAAAGAACCCAGACGTTTTGCTCTTACTTGAGCCTTTTCTTTAGTGATGGTACTAATTTGGCATTCTCCTCTTTACCAGAACGCACAGGAATTTAGTTACTGCTAACACTAAATCTTTGTTAAACCTAGCTGAACTTGAATCAATAGGTTAAAAAACCCAAACAAAACTTGATAGCAAGGGTTAGGATCACACTGTGTTGTCTTTACCCATTTCTTAAAAGCAGCATTATTTTAATTTGATTTCCTACAGGCTTTTTTTCTTTAAAAGTATATTACCTGTAGGCAAATGTTGACCTCTGCCCACCCTAAGCTATTAACTTAAAAGTCTTAAGGCCAATAAGGTTACATACAAAGTAACTTCATAAAAGTTCACTGGTATCAGCAACAATAGTAATAAAACAGTATTCATCAAACAAGGATCCAGCATCATATAGATTGATATTGCATTGCCACAGAACAGCTTTCTCTGAAGATCTGGCTGTCAATGTAACAGAATAACATTTTTCTACACTGCTGGGGGAAGGGAAAAAAAACAACCAAAAAGCAGTGAGCCATTCAGTCATTCCTAGCCAAAATTTTCTTTGTATAACAAAATACAATCTCCTTCAGCATTAGGTTTTCAACATTTTTACATTTAAAATACATAGTTCTAGAAGGTTTGGTTTGGTTTTTTTTTAGGGGGAGGGGTCTGTGGGCTTTTTTGGTTTTTTTTTTTTTTGTGACACAGACTTCAGTTTTAAGTTATTATTTTAAACAGAATAAATAGTCTGTAGACCAGATAGAAAATTATTTGTCAAGAATAAATTTCAAAAGTAAATTATCTTTCTGTTGATAGCCCACAGGGCTATTTTTTGCCACTTTTCCAATAGGTTTTATTTAAACATACATACAGAGAACACATATTACATTGCTGTTGTATGTAAAAACAAGCAAGCGATCCTCCACTGCCAAAGCTGGTGTGGGCATGAAAAGGAAAAAAAAGGATTAAATAAACTCTCAAGAGACTATTTGTTCACATAAGTTAATTTCCAAGAAACTCAGGCGCTCAAAACTGCGTTCATTTTCACCTAGAAGTTAAGGTCCATTCCAAGCATCAGCAGCTACATTAAGTCCCACTGTCAACTAGAATGAAAATTAGTACAAAACATGCAAATAGAACGAAACATAGCACAAAAATATTGAATAGATCACATGAAGGCAGATTTCCTGAACCTGGCTCATGAAACCCTGAACATATAGCAGTGTATGGATAAAGGCTTTAGACTTTGAAACTACTAGAGTTGCAACTCAAAAGATTTTACAGCTGGCATAATTTTGCACAATCTAGAAGTTATAAATTCTGTAAGTTTGTACTAAAGTTACTCCAAAGCACACAATTGGATTTTAAGCTGTCTGACAACATTATCTAGTCTTCTTAGGAGTCCCTTTCCAAAGTAATTTTTTGATCCTGCAGATTAATGTAGAGTATGAAATGCAGTTCTGGAGCATATCAGTAAGATGGAGCAGACAGAACATGAAGATATATCTAGATTAACACTGGGGGAAAGCTTAGGTAGTCTTGCCTTAAGTGGGCTATTAAAAACGTACTTTGACTAAGTTCCATTTAGAAAAAAAAAAAAAAAAAAAACAAAGACTAAAGACTGTCCCCTAAATGAGATTTAAAAAAAAAAAAAACAAAACCCAAACGAACAATACAAAAAACCCACAAAACAAAATAAAAGAAACCACACGAAAGAAACCAAAAAGAACAAAACCACAGGAACCTGCAGTTCCCTATCTGATTTTATTTCAGAGCAGGAGAATGACTTATATTTTGCACTCTTTGGCAGCAAATATATTAAACCAAAACATGCCTTAAGAAACTGAACCTTTCCTAAGAAATGTTTACAGTCATAAACTCATCTGTTAACGTGTTATATGGGAGACAGCAATTCATAGCAGTTTGAAAGTCAACAACATGGAATGTACCAACAGATTTATGATGAACAACAGTAGCACTTATTTACACATTCAGAGTAGTTAATTGTTCTTTGTGAATTAGATTTCTCCTGTATAAGTTAGAAAACTACAAAAAGTCAAAACTGGGAGAAATATCCATTGTCAAAGTTCAAGTAAAAACACCTTTGCAGCACTTCCCTCAGACAATAGCGTATTGCTCATACAAAAGGTCTCTTATCCTATAGAAATCCTGACAGAGGCAGCCTTCCAATCCAATGCGCCCCGTTTCAGTCTGAAACAAAAGACATGTTTCTACTTAGTATCTTCACACTAACAATAGAGATAAAATTAATTTAGAATATTATTTACCGAAGAGTTTAAGACACAGAATACCTACCCTACGAACAGCCACCAGATTGTTGCACACAAGCACTCCTCCTACAAATTCAGCTTGTATACCTTCACGCAAGAGAACTTGCTTGAAGTCAGACAGCCTTGGTTCATTCATAAACACAGACTGATGTCCAAGAACCTTTAAACAACACACACAATTTTAATACTTAGGCTTAGAAGTTATCCATCAAGGAAACATCTCCTCATTGCTCTCATATTGAGGACAAATGGAAAGCTGTCACTGAAGATGCCTCTTTGCAAGGGACAACACTGCAATGAGCTGTAATGCTGGTCAGTACATACCTCTATGACAGCTGTCACAAACCTGACCAGACTCTAGAGTTGTCTCCACATTTATCTAGCTCCTAGAACAGACTACATTTACAACTGTGCAACAGAACCTTAAAAAGCAATTCTAGGATTAGAAGGCAGTGTAGTCATTCAATGAAGAGATAAAATAATACCTACTCACATGCAAATTATTTTAATTTAAGAGTAAAGATAAATTGTTAGAAAGGTTAATGTAATGAACTCTTAAGTCGCTACTATAGAAGCAGAGACACATGAATTTCAAAGATCTGTATCTCAAGTATATGAAGTACTTTCCATAGCATCAACATAACATAAAATCCAAGAATGATTAAACACCAACTAACTTCCAAGCCTGCAAGTGCTAACTGCAAATATAAAACAATTAAAATATTATCTTCACAAATAAATGGTACTGTACGTTAGGCACTGTGAGTGGATGCAAGAGATCAACCTCGCTGCAAAGCATAAAATCTGAACAAAGAACAGTAGCAAATTTAACATGAAGAAAATTAAACATAAAAATTCAGTTTCAGTTAGGCTTTCATTTGAGTAACAACACAGTATCAAGTTCTAAGCACCTGAAAGAGACAAATGAATACTGAGCTCTTAAAAAAAGTTGAAATCAGCATAATTTCTGTACCTCATGAGGTGGCAAAGGTTCCAAAGTAGGAATGATCTCGCTCTCCTCACAGATCTCCTTGTCATCATCACCAAAGAGGCTTTTCATGGCCTTCTGTTGTGCAATGACACTAGAGTCTGAAGAAGGCATATCCACTTGCATCTCCAAGTCTTCGTCTTCCCTCAGCTCTCCCTCTTCCAAAATAACTCCAGTATCCACTTTCGAAACCCTCATGTCCAAAACACCATCTATCCAAGCCAACTCAGCATCCTTGGCTTTACAGAACTGAAGGGAGCTGACAAGAGAATCTTTTAACCTGACCTGAGTTGCACAAAAATAAAAGTACTATTAGTTTGACGGAAAACACTGAGAGTGTTCTTATTTCAGGCTTTAAAAATAAGCATTTTTCCTCTTGTTGTCTCTCCACATAGGTTTAATTCGTTCTTGGAGAGGGAAAGGCGGGAATACGTATCACAATGGCACGATGTTCTACACCTTCAAAATAGAAATTATATAATCTTCGCATCACCACTCAACTTAAAAAGCAGAGATCAATACCTTTTTTGTCTTGGTTTAAAAAACAAAAAACCTATATGACTGCAAACCAGAGTTAAACTTACAGCAAAAGAAATCAATTCCTTTTAAAACATGAGAAACCATTTTTGTGGCGCAGAAGTTGGCCTTAGTAATTTTAAAGAAAGTTTCTATAGATACATTTAGATTACTGAATACAGTTCCAAATTTAAACCCCTTAAAAAAAAACCAGCCCATAATTAATATGTTACTTTAAGAAGGGATGTTGTAAAGATCAGATTTTAAGGTGAGAAAACCATCACCTTACCCTGATTCCTCCAGGACTTTAACCGATTAAAGCCCTACTCTGAAAGGCTGCTATCCACGTGAGATTGTGCATGATCCCCATAGCAGAACCAAGGCTGCAACTGTATAGAGGATACTGCAATTAACTGCACCTGCAGCACAGCCCCCTCTAAACACACTGGAATTCTAATGCCCCGCTCATATCTGTTACTTCCTAATTCAATGTCTCTAGATACTTCATACGTTCAGAAAGCTTCAAACAGAAAACCAAACTAAGTCTATGCAGAAGATTTTTTTTAATAAAGTAGAAATTAATTTTTAAATGAAATTAAATATGAAGCAATTACAATTTTATTCAGATAAATATTTAGTGACAAATCAGAGGCATGTCATTCCTCATGCAGTAGCAATTCCCATAGCTTTAAAAAAAGCCCAAACAAACCAACAAATCAAACACAGAAAATGTTGCTGTGTAAAGATTGTCAGAATTGGATAATTTTGAATAACTGGAACTTTCCACTACTACAGCATAACAGATCTTTCTCTGGATAGAAGCAGAAGCATCTCTTTCAACAATTCCGATGTTTTTAAATTAACTTTAAAAGGACAGAAGGAATAAAGGACTAACACCTAAACTGCATTGGAGAGACTTTCTTCTAAACAACTCCAAAAGCTGGATCAGGATCATACACAACTTTCACATGCTTCACACGGATTATCCAAGTTTTCTTATTTAGAGCTTAACCATCAAAGATAAATGCAACATATTAACACAGTACAACACATTATCATAACCTCACTTTCCAAGAAACATCACATGAACTTTTGGGAGGGGAGTAAAGGTGTCTTATTTTTAACATTACCTTGCTCCTAACATTACATGTTTAGGTTCTATCTACATATGAAGGACTTCTTTTTTCTCTTGGCTCTCCAAGACTCCCTTTCAGACTCCAAAAAGAATCCTGAATTACAACTAGTGTACACCAATACTTTAAACGCAGGCATTAGAAATCCATTAAGACCTGAGTAAAGCAAACCAACGTTCCCACAGACATAAGCCTTGCCTTCTGCACTAGAGAAGAACACACTGATCTCATGTTCAAGCTTTTGAACACTTATGCATAAGCAGCGTAAGGAGAATATTCACTTAGAAGACAGAAAAAAGCTGCTAATGTTGTCAATCACACAAACCCAAGGTGACAAATAAGTAGCAACATCTCTCCTCTCCCAAATAAGAGGGCCACATCAGAAAGCCTGCCAGTACAGCTCTACTACAGTTCACAATAGTTACACAATGAATAAATTCCAGTGCCTTACCTGGTAAATATGAGTTTCGCTGGTTGCATCTACAGTTTCATGCAGCTTTGGCATGTAAACTTTAATATCTTTACCACCAAAAGCTCTGCAACATTCTGCAAGGTCCTGACTGGCCTCAGGTGGTCCGTGGACAATGATCAGTTGTCTTGGTTTCATTTGGTTAATAATTTTTTTAATTGAGTCCCCATCTGAGCGTCCTTCATAGTCAATATACGTAACTCTGGCCCTAATTTAAATTAAAAAAAAATAATCCAAGAATGATGGCTTGTAGTTCAAAAGATTAAACCTTTTGTGCTCCCAAATATTTTATTTAAAAATGGAAGATATTTTGAAATTATTCTACATTAGCAAAAGCTGTCAGCATGAAAATATATTATGGATCAGTAAAATACAGAATTGTCAAATAAATATCAGCATGTAAGGGTATGTAACACTACAAATTCTCCAGATTCACTGGGTTAGTTATCCAAAGTATGAGGTAAGAATATTTGAATAAGCTTGTCTTTTAAATATATATATATGCATACATCTGAGTATCTATGCTAACATATTATTGTATCAGTTGTTCTTCCCCTTTCACTTGTCCCCATCAGACAAGGCATAAATTGCAAATTTCTTAACAGTGAGAACCATACAGCTCTGTATCATGCTCCCAGAAAGATTAGTAAAGAACAAATTCTAATAGCTTGGAAAAAAAACCCCAAAAGCAAGACCTTTTCCACCTTCCCATTTCCAAGCTAGCCTTTTACCCAATTTGCACCATATCTATGCCACCATTCTAGTAGAACTGACGAGAACAAAGCCACTCACTTAATTTCCATGGATTCTGTTGCAGAAATACACTTGGTCGGAACATCTGATAAATCCTGGTCCATAGGCTCTTCTCCATTTGTCAAACCAGATTCTAATTTGCTTTTTTCTTCTTCTGTTGCTTGAAGTTCTGGAACTAGAAAATCCTCAGGTCTAAAGAATAAAAGGCATTTTGCTTTTAATACTCTTAAAGTAATATTATGCAATGTTGTGGTTTTACAACAAACAATGCTGACTATTACTACTGAGATGTTTTATAACTGCTATTGCCAACAATTTTATTACACTTGCCTTCAACTTTCCCACATTTGAACAGAGCTTGTTTGGAAAATATCACCTTTCTATCTCAAAAAAGAATTGTGATATCTTGGGAAATACTATCAAATTGAGATTTTCTAGCAAGTACTCTTAATGCATATAGGACAAGTATTGCCAGATTTTTCTAGGAAGAACAACGTTCTTTCCCTTCATTATAAATTTATCAAAATCACGTGTAATTTAAAGAAGAAAAAAAGTCACGTTAAGAAAAAAATTCTTCTAAGATGAAAGAGGAAAATAAGCCTGGAATAGAAATGCATCCTAAGAGGTATGAACACAGGCCAAGGATCAGCACTCTGCAGCCTCAATACTGTCATAAGCTTCTCGTGAGACTTAACACAAACAGCCCTAACTATTCAGAAGTTACTGTGGTTGGAAGAGTATATAAGAGTGGTGCAAGAGAGACAAAATAATAACTTTTATTTCTATTACTTCTATTTTTGAGTTATTTCTGAACTACTACATGCTATCATTACCAGCACATACTTGATAATCTCGCCATATTCATCCCATTTAATTCTTTCTTCAGGAGCTGGAAACATTGGATAAGATTTCTTTGCCTGTTTGAAGAAGCTTCCTTTCCGGCTACCCTCACCTTTCATCATCAAATCATGTTTGGTCTTATGTACAGTTGGCTGATCAATATCCTCTTCAGCATCACTCTCATCACTGGAATCGATATCTGCCCTGAAATGACATTCCAAAAAAAACTAGCACTTTCTTTTTCCTTTACGTTTAATATAGCAAACACACTAACTTGAAAATAACAGATGACATTAACAGACAAGGACAAGGGCAGTTTATATATGTGAGAAAGAGGTCACTGTCAAACTCAGATGAAACAGGTCTATCATAACAACAGATTAGAGACAATCATTACCAATTCCCTCAGTACCCTCAAACTAGTCTATCAAAGTTGTGATTTTCATTTATCCCTGTAAATGGCTGAAACAGCAGGATGATCACACAGAAAACTCAATTCTGACCACAACAGCAGAATGCAACAACAGCCGATATACTTACTCTTTAGACTGTTCTAATTTCTTAGCTGCTTCTTTCTTAAGTTTCTCCTTTTCTAGGTATTCTTCAAGTTCTTTTCCTTCCAACTTGACACGTTTTCTCAGCTGCAGACAGAATTGAAATTAATATTATTGTGATTAGCTGACATAATTTTAATACTGCTCCTACACACCGCTGACAAGAAAATTTGTATTTAAGTACCAATGCAAGTACAGCTTGTATGTCACATACAAGATACAATTATGCAAACATGTGGCACCTTGGTATGGCAACACAATGACAACATTATCAAGTAGTAGGCTAAGAAAAAAGCATTTCTAAATGTATCAAAATCAATTAGCTTTACAAAATTTGTTAAAACATCTTCAGAAAACATTTCTCCAATAAGTGAACACAAGTAGTCCGAGATGAGCAGTGCTGTTTTAACTTTTGTATCACTAACATCAAACCAGAAAAACCTGGCAAAGTCAAAAGCAGGCAAAACAATAGTAAGTTTTGCTTCTTGTTTTCTGAAAGTCAAACTAGAGTATTCATAGAGTCACTACGAATACTGAATTTAGTAATAGTCTAATACTGTAATTCAATGCTTTCAATCTAATCTAAAACTAAAATAAAGCTGCGTCACCAGGGTTGACATTACCACTGTGATCACAGGGAGTCCCATAACAGTGTTTAACCAGAGCAAAGTAGACACAGGTATATAAATCACTGAAAACAATTTGAAAGCATGACTAAATTTATTGTCTTCTTCTAATTCCTAGCTTTCACTTATCTTTGTAAGTCTGGTGGGACATATTATACTAATTTGACATGATTCTCCCCTCCATCCAAACCCATAGTATTTTCCAGCTCAAACAATCCACCATATTTTGTGATCTGTATGTCAACTGCAAGCAGATTTTTTTCCTATTCTGACATAAACACAAAGGAAAGCATTGTCTGAAGATAAATATTTAAAAGTTATTTCATGCTCATCTCTATGGATTATTAATTTTGCCACACAACCAACTAGCATTGTGCAGCTTCTAATACAAGGCCTATTTTTGTGTAAGTGTATCCACAATTGGTTAAACATTCAGCATATTGATTTCAAATTTCCCTCTGCCATTAAAAGCATTTTCAATTAATTTCAATTTTGCTCATATCTCCTGAGATGGTCCACAATTAAAAAACCAAAACTAAGGTACACATACAACTCTTACCTCAATATCTATAACTTTTTCAGAAGGATTATCAATCAGGAATCGTGCTAATGTTCCAGGTGTAGTGCGATAAGTTAAAATGATAGAGTTTTTGGAATCCTGGCACCATTGAATGAAAAGATCTCTAGAAAATCCACACTCTAAGTCTGGCTGACTGGCAAGAACAACTTTTGGACTCGGCACTCGAGCCAGATCAGACAAACTATGACATAAGGAGAGATGACGGAACTGAAAAGGATTGTTTCTCTTGTCTTCAAAGCACCTCATCAACTTGTCACTCATCCATTCAACCTAAAATATGTATTAAGAGAAGGTTATTCATAAGAATACAAGTTCTACAATAATGTACAAACCTGATATGATGCACAGGATGCAATATGCTACATGATTACAACAAGATTTCCCCAGCAAGCATAGAAATAATGCTAAGCATAAACAACACAAATACTCTAAGTCCTCTTTAATGGTTGTAAACTATGCTAACAAGGTCTTGTGATAAAATCAGAAATGCATATCAACAAACATGCCCACAGACATGACTGGACTCTGTGTTACTTGTGAAAGATCCAAGACACAAACACACACTACAGAATGAGGACAATACCCACCATTCAGCTTTTTTTTTTACTGTTAAAAAGAAAAACAAAATGCTTTTGCATATGTGTTCCATTACCCTGCCCATAATTACATTTTAAAATCAAAACAAACCTGTGATTTGGAGAACTCCACTACATTGTAGCTGACATTATTGAGAAGTGCGAGAGAGTAAACTCCTAATCCTGCATCTTTTGTTCTCCAGATCTGATCAAGAAGCTGAGCAAGTTCCAGAACTCTGCCTGCTGTATCCACAGCTATTAATACATTTCCATCACCTCGTAATGTCTCCAAAACATTAGCTAAGAATTCAAAAGAAAACAAAAAGATTATTATACTTTGAACCAAAATGTTTGTGGCTTGGATTTTTTGTTTGTTATCTCACACTAGCAAACAATCAAAATGAAACTGAACACAAACAAATTAAACTTCAAAAGAGGTACAAAACCAAATTGCCACCAAAATGAAAGGGACCTGGAGTTTTCTTGATAACTCTGAAGATCTCACTGCACTGATACTGCTTTTCCTTTTTTTATTAAAAAAAAACCAAAACCAAAACCCAAACAGTAAAATGAAGTTTAAAAAAGAATAAGCTGAGGAAGATCATTTAAAAATCCCCTAAGAAAGGATTAGTTGATACTAAGTAAAATACACTGGTATCGAATACAGTTCATTGTTTCCAGGAAAATGTTTAACCCACAGAATCAGTACCATCAGAAAAAAAGTAACTGAAAGTTTGTTACATTTTAATAAAGGTTCTCAGTTCAGACGCTGATGAACTCCTCACAGAAAAATCAATTTAGAGTGGCTAACAAATCACATTACTGCTATGTTCAAGCCCAAACAGAATACATACTCAGTAGCTGTTCATCCCTTTGCTTCCTCCTTGGTTGTACATAAGTAGCATTAAATGAATCTGTAATAAGCAACGAAGGCCTGCTCAACATTTCCAAGGAACATCCATTCAGATGGCTGTGGGAAAAAGGAGAAAGCTCACTTTTTGTATTTCTACTTTATAAAAAAGTATACAACAGCTAGCTTCCAGATGTGAGCACGTACAGAGATCAAACTCTTCAGTAGCTGAATGTTTCCTACTTCAAATGTACAAATACATAAAACTGAATGGAACGAAGAAACCCAGAGCTAATGCTCATCTCAAATTGATTACTCTGAATCCAAGTGAAATTAGTGGTCTAGTTAGAGCTGGAAAGGTATCACCACATCCCTACTTGTTTATCACACTCTAAATTAAGCACACCTAACACAATGTCCAAAAAATATATATTGGTAAGTTGAACTTACATCTCCCTCTTGTGGTTGAAATCAACTGCATAAACAATTTCTTCCTCTCCATCCTTGACAATCTTCCAAATTGTGCCTCCTATCATGTGGCCAGCTGGCAATGGTGTGATTGACAAACCATGTCCTTTGCCTAGAAAATTTTCAATATTTTAGGAACATTACATGTATTAAAATCCATTACTCTGAATAAGAGAGCAATTTTAAACAACTGAATGCTAAAATTGTTACTGGGGGCGAAAAAGTCAAATTAAGTATGAAAAATCAGTAACATATCTGCCCTTCCCATCTAACCAGCAACTTCAAAATTTTTTGCAATTCACTTCCATTTTGCCTCCTGAACAAGGAACCAAAGTGAAGATCACTTCTTCCCTCCACCTCCCACTGGTACTCAGATGCACCGCAGAGCTGCTGTAACTATAGACTTGAACAACAGTCAATTATACAACACATAACATGAAAATAAGTGCACCGGTGAAAGGCAGACCCCTCTCTGGGCAACACAAAATGATATTATACCAGTCACACAATGAAACTCCACACCTAAATTACACAAACTGGAAGTTTTCCAGACACAAGTTACACCTAGGAAACTCTGTTACCTTTCACTAGAAGTCTTTTTCTGAAACTTTGGTTACAACTTTACCTTTCAAGTTCACAATCTGAGAAAATTTCAGCTGTTGTATCTTATCAAAGGCTGCATCTACATCATCCAATGTAAAGAGTGTGAAATCTTCAGTATTGTGTCGAGACTAAACAAAAAAAGAAGCATAGAGCATTCAAGAACCTGAGCAGTCTACCATATGAAAGCTGTTATGTGTGAAATTATTAGCTTAAATATACCTGGTAGAGATCATACATAAACATCTGTCCCATTTTATATACAGGGATAGTTGCATAAATGGCACAATTCAACCCCATTTTTCCAACTGCATACGGAAGAGCACCAAGGTGTAAAGGGTCAGGGTGAGAAAGAAGAACAGCATCAACCTGGTGTACATGTCTACAAAAAGAGGGACAACAGAAGTTGGTGAGAGGAGCTCTGCAGTGTCATACACTTCGTCTGTTTTGAGACTACACACATAGAATGAATCATAATTAAAAGGTACAGGTATTTCCAAATGCTCCAAGTAATTAAACATGCAAGTGACTTCTGAAAACACAGTTTCAGGGTCTGGAGCACATAAGTTTCACATTAAATTCTTGATTAGAAAAACCTCAATATATACTTGATTACCAGAAACTGCAGTAACGTAACAGCCAAAATTATTATCACTGCAGACATGTTACGAATGGTCTATACAACTAAAAACATAAAACACACTACAACTTTTCTTCTGGTGACAAAGACCAAGTAATAAGACCAAGGCCACAACAATCCTTAAGTGTATAAGGATCAAATCAAGATATATTTCTTTAAAACAGGAAAGGTCAAATATACAATTTAATAAATGGGGGACACAAATTTGGGGAGGATATTCCTTTTAAAAGCAGAAGATTTTTTTCTTTTGAAGTGTTACATAACATAAGAACTCAGACTTAAAACTTATAATCTATCATGACTGAAAAACTTGAGGGTGTAGAACATATACAACAAGTAAAAGTACAAATTGGGCTGAAAGGTTTTTGTTCCCTCATGTAGTAACAGGGGCACACACATTCTTCTCGATGGCTGTTATGAAAAATGGGATTTTATCTAATTGCTTCTCAGATAAGACACTCAAAAAATTTTATGTTATCCTTAGCATGTAATAATCTCCAGTTACAAGACTTCAAGCACTAGGACAGTGTCGATGTTAGAAAAGTGAATCTATACTAGTAGCATCACAAAGCTTAGTTTCTTCCAGATATCCCCATGTTTCAGTCGAACATTGTAATCAACATTTGCATCAGCAAAGCTCCTTACTCTAAACCCGTAGAAGTCTAGTATTAAAGTTTAGACAGGTTTATTTCTTTGCAGTGCTGGGACAAATAACAGAAGCTGTTTTCCTGAACTGACAGTCTATTCAACTTGAAACAAGAGGCAAGAGTAAAACCACTTTATATTCAGCCTACATACACTAAGGATTCTTTCACTTAAAACTTAATTAATCATTCTAGATTAGTTTAAAGAAAAGGTCAGTCTCCCATAAACTCTGCTCTATGTCATGTTTATAAAAAACAGAAAACATCCAAGCCAAAGCAAACACAGAACAGTTTGACAATTATAGTTACCAGATGTAACCCATCACACTCACATGAAAATACCCCAAGTTTTTCCTGGAAATGTTACAGCAGTATAATTCCCTTCATAACAAACATACTTCCACAACAAAAAAAAACCCCAAATCTGGATTTAACATCACCATACATGTATGATTGCACAGTACTTTAAAAACTTTCAGAAAAGAACAAGACTTATTAAAAAGAAACAACAAAAGGGTACGAGCTGAACTACTTACTTCCTCAGAGAATCAATAATATCCATCGAAAAGTTTTCATCCCAGCCACAGTCCAAAAGAAAACGAAACTCATCTACTTGCAACAGATAGCAAAGGGCAGATTCCTCCTGCACCCCCGACAGCGTTGTCAGCTTGATAATCGATGTCATTTTTCCCCTCCAAGTGTTTTATCTCCAAAAGCACTGATCTGAATGGGAGAAGAAAATGTTTCATTGCCCAAGCCAAAGGAAGGGCCTACACATTCAGATCGAAATTCACATGTTTCTGAGAACACAGAGCTGTGGAAACTGTCCCATAGTGCTACTGAATATCAATTACCAGGTTCATAGACTTTTCATTGAACAGTTTGAGTTGGAAGGGACCTTAAAACTCATCCAGCTCCAATCCCCCTGCCATGGTCAGGGGCACCTCCCACCAGCCCAGGCTGCCCAAGGCCCCATCCAACCTGGCCCTGAACACCTCCAGGGATGGGGCAGCCACAGCTTCCCTGGGCAACCTGTGCCAGTGTCTCACTGCTCTCAGTGTGAAGCAATTCCTCCTTATGCCTGGTCTAAATCTGCCCCTCTCCAGTTTATACCCACTGCCCCATGTTCTATCGCTACAAGCCTTTGTAAACAGTCCCTCCCCACCTCTCCTGTGGCCCCTCAGGCCCTGGAAGGTCGCTTTAGATCGCTGTGAGCCTTCTGTAACAAAGACGGGTTTTTTACGATGTCAAAAAGGGGTCACCGGGAGCAGCGCGGGCTACAGCGGCTCCCGCGGGCCCAGCCCGGCCACTCGGCCCTGAGGGCGAGGGGAGGCGGCGGAGAGGGGAGCTCTGTGCCTGCTTGGCCCCGGGGGAGAGTGGAGGCGGCGGAGGACGAGGACGAAAACGAGCCCGGCGCTGCCCGCGCGCCTCACGCCGCCCGCCCTTCAGGCCCTTCAGGCCCCCCTCGGCGCGCGCCCGGCGGCGCCGTCCGCCATCTTGCGGGAGGCGGGCAGGAAGGGAAGCGAAGGGCGAAGGCGAAAGGGTAACGGGCGGTACCACAGCGAGGCAGCCGGGGGGGGTGGGTGTGAGGTAAGGGCCCGCTCCCCCCACTCCCCGCGCGGCCGATGGGCTCTCCCGGCTCGCTCCGCCTGTTGCCCTTGGAGGGGTCGCTGCGCTGGGCCCGGCGGCGGCGGGAGAGGTAACGGGGGGGCGGTAATCTCTTCCATACCCCTAGCAAGGCAATATCTTTATTGTTTTCGGTTAACGAATCGCCACCCGGCTCCACACCTCTCCACTCTTAATCGTGTAGTTTTGAGCTGTGGTATTGAGCCCGTCGGCTGCCACGCGCTTTTAGGCCTTGGTTTTGTGCTTCTCCACTCTAATCGTGTGGGTTTGAGCTGTGGTTTTGTGCCTGTCGGCTTTAATCCTGTGTAGGTTTGAGCTCGCAGCCCTGTGTCTTCCGTGGCGTCTGTCGTAACTTCCAGCAAGGCGCTCATCTGGAAGGCTTTGGTTAAGTGAGGCTGGAAAATGCTCCCTGGGTTTTTGGAATGTCTGTTTCCTTACCTGTCGCTTTCCCACCGAATGTACAGCTTATCTTGCAGCCTTATTACAATAGGAAGGTGTCCTTCTGCAGGGCTTTGGGTGAGATGAGGGTCTGTCAATCTCTTCTCCCAAGTGACAAGCAACAGGATGAAAGGAAACGGCCTCAAGTTCTACCAGAGGTTTAGACTGGATATTAGGAAAAAAAAAATCTTTGCAGAAAGGGCTGTCAAGTCCTGGACCAGGGTGCCGAGGGACATGGTTGAGTCACCATCCCTGCAGGGATTTAAAAGGCTGTATATGTGGCACTTAGGGACATGGGTTAGCAGTGGACTTGGCAGTGTGAGGTTAAGAGTTGGACTCGATGATCTTAATTCCAACCTAAAGGGCTTTGTGATCCTGCGATTATAACTACATCTGTAATGTTCTACTGAACAGCAAACTTATGTATCATTAAAGTGACTTTAATGAGTAAGCTACTCTAGAACATTTAAATGGAACTATTTCACCAAAGATACCTTAAAAGAGATGTTCTATTTCTCTATTTTAGGATAAAATCATATTTCCTAGGGCCAAGAGTGAGTTAGGATACTTCCTAAGAAACTTGTGTATGCGTTTGAGAACAGCACGTGCCTTGTAGGGAGCGCCTGATGCCCCTCATGTTTATTATGCTGTGGTAGGACCCTAGTAAATGTGATTAAAGGTACCAAGTATGTAACATTTGCCATCTACAGATCTATCAATAGCTTTTATTTGTTATGCTTTTTTTTTTTTTTCCTAGCGATCATGGTGAATTTTGCCCAAGCTTTGCGTGATCACTGGGTTCACATCTTCGTTCCACTAGGATTTGTAATTGGATGCTATTTGGACAGAAAGAATGATGAAAAACTGTCAGCCTTCAGAAACAAGAGCTTATTATACAGAAGGTCTGCTTTATGATGCCTCTTAAATATTTATATTTTTTCAATTATTTTCCAAAGTGCTTCTCTGATCTTTTTGAGAGTGTGAAGTTGATGAAAAAATGCTGTCAAACTATGAAACGGAAGAAAGACCTAAAAATTTGAGCAAGCATTCATGAAGGGGGTCACTAATGCCCTCTGGAAATTCGGGCTGTGGGAGTCAAAAGGATGTGTAATTCTATCAATTTGACAGTTTTGTTATAATATTTGATTTAAAGTGTCTAATTGCTGCAGTGAATTGAAACTGTAGGTGCTAGTAGATTTTATCTGTTGAAGAAAGACAAATACAGATATTAGCAAACCTTAAGACACTGAATCATATCTAAATAAACTTAGTAGAAGGGTACATGACATGAGTTAAGAAATATAACTTAAACATGTTTAATATGGAAATTAATAAGAAATTCATGTTGCTAGGAGGAAGGACTCTTAAACAAATAAAACTTCACTATTTGCTTTCTTTAAACTTTGTCCTTTCCAGAGTAGTTAACTGAGCGATGAAAGTAAGCTTATGACATAATTTACACCATTACATTAACTTCTTTTTCACTGTATAGAAGTTCTTAGTGGGTAGCATGGTGGTTTTTAAAACAAAAGTAAATTTGCATCTGCTAAATGAAATGGAATCTTGAAGGACTGAATTGAAAAATACAACTTCAAACTTCACTAGAAAATGTTCTTCCAAGGAAAACCTCTAATACGGTTCTAGAGGAGGTTTACAAATTAGGCCAGGGTGTGAAAGTGTGTACCTAACAAAATAACATTGAAAGTTTAAGTTAACTGAGGGAGCAGAACTATAAAATATACTTCAATGTAAGAATAAATAACATCTCGGGGAAGCATTTTCTGTAGGTATAGATGTTCTACTACATGCCCCTGAAGATTTTACAGGTGGGAGTATGCAGTGTCTTGCATCTAATTGTTGTTTGTGAATTAAAAATGGATAATTATATTTTTTGTTCCTAATTAGTTTTTAATTAACTAATTATTGATTTGAAATAAAATAATTTGGAAAAAGAAGGTATTTCCACATTAGTAGAGATGTGAAGCTGTCATGCTTCACATGTGAAGCTTTGGCTCCCTAGAGCTTATTAATTGTTAACTGTTGTCATGAGTTTTGGTCATGAGATCTGGAAACCTTTATTTTGTTTCTTTCTAAAACTTCAATGGGAAACAGAGTACTAGAATTTTAATTTTCAGCTTTTTAGTGGATCATAGCAAACTTCTGTGTTAAATTTAAAACTATCACAGTGCTTTTTAACGAAATACTTTTCTAAATTTGTGTCATTTTAAAACAATAACCAAGTTTTGAAAAAAATAACATCTTTAAATGTTTATGTTGGCAACTGAGGTATCTTGATTGAAGGATATGGCTATTTACAGTAACCAGTTTGGGCTTGCTGGCTGACTTCTTGGAGAGGATTTAGATTAATCAGTGCATTGCCTCCTCTGTGTCAGTTCTCCTGTTTCTGTATTGGGACATAGGGAAACAACGGGCAAAAAATCATGCTGCATAGCATAGTAGCAATGTTGTTACCAGTTTGCAGGTGGATTTCTTTTTTTAATCTGCTCTCACCTAATTCAGCTCTGAGTAAGAAATGAACATAACCCACCCCACCATTCCATTAGCACTTTTCTTCCAGCAGGTGCTGGTGAAGTTGGGCAGCACAGTGCAAAAATCCCCTCTGTTTTCACATTTTGTTCTCTTCCTACTAAATAATTAATTCTTGTAGTTAAAAGATGTAGTATTTTCCTTTCAAATCCCAAACCAGCTAGTTTGTGCTTCCATTTTTAAATGAATGGAAGTTAAGAAAAGTCAGTCCATTGAAGCTTTGGGAAGAAAAGAGGAAGTTTACCAGCACTGAAAGATTTTTGACTGACTAGGGTTGCAAGGAAAGGTGAATTTCATAGAATCATAGTGTGGTTTGCGTTGGAAGGAACCTTAAAGATGACCTAGTTTCGACCCCCCTGCCATGGGCAGGGACACCTCCCACTAGATCACGCTGCCCAAGGCCCCATCCTACCTGGCCTTGAAATTTATACTTAAATCTCAAAATTGAGGTATTCTAGGATAATTAATTATATTTATTAGCAGTTATTCTACAAAAATTAGCCTTATTTTGGTCTTGTTCCTCTCTTTTTTCTTTCTGTGCAGGGAGTTGAAGCCTGGTGAAGAAGTTACCTGGAAATAGAGGCTGCTGATGGAATGGGAAATATTTTTGTTTGACGTGTGAGATGATAAATCAGTGTAACAGGGTTATGGGTTTTATCCTGTGAGAATATGCAAAGGACGCCTGCATGTCATCAGCGCCAGTTTAATTTGCAGTCTTATTTTTGGAAGATGATTGAATTACGTGACTAATACGTGTCAAAGAGTTCCATTAGTCCATACTTCTTGAGAAACTTTATTCCCCAGTGGTCATTCTCTGGAGGCAGCAGAAAGATTTATGTAATAAAGAAAAGCTATGCAAAAATAATTGGTGTTATTGATCTGTAGGGGTTGGAATTCACTTATTGGTAGTGAATTTCTGAGCTGGCCTTCAGAGTGATGTTTAACAGACCTGGAGCACGGGCAACAGATCACAGAATCATAGAACCACCATGTTGGAAAAAACCCACCAGATCATTGAGTCCAAGCATTCCCATCAATCAGTAAACCATGCCCCTCAGCACCTCATCCACCCGTGCCTTAAACACCTCCAGGGAAGGTGACTCAACCACCTTCCTGGGCAGCCTCTGCCAGTGCCCAATGACCCTTTCTGTGAAAATTTTTTTCCTAATGTCCAGCCTGAATCTCCCCTGGCGGAGCTTGAGGCCATTCCCTCTTGTCCTGTCCCCTGTCACTTGGGAGAAGAGGCCAGCACCCTCCTCTCTACAACGTCCTTTCAGGTAGTTGTAGAGAGGAATGAGGTCTCCCCTCAGCCTCCTCTTCTCCAGGCTAAACAACCCCAGCTCTCTCAGCCGCTCCTCATAAGGCCTGTTCTCCAGCCCCCTCACCAGCTGAGCTGGCCTTCAGAGTGTTGTTTAACAGACCTGGAGCATGGGCGACAGATATTTGGATTTTTAATGGAACCAGGTTTCTTTCCAGACTTCCACCGTGAAATAGCAGCCTTGTTCGCGAAGGGCACTTGGCGCTGCTCTGAACCCCGGTGTCGGAGAGAAAGGTGTCCTTCCCGAGGGAACGGGGCAGCTGCAGGGCTGGAGCCTCCGCACCGGCAGGGGGCGCGGGTGGGCAGCGGCGGGGCCGGGGGGAGCGGGGGCGAGCGGAGCGCGGATTGGCTGGGGCGGTGGCGGAGCAAGGCGGGCCGCGATTGGCCGCGGGGCGGCGCGAGGCGGGGGCTGCGGGCGCTGACAATAAACATGGAGTCCATCTTCCACGAGCGGGTGAGCTGCGGGTTGCGCGGGGGCAGCGTGAGGCGGCGGGTCGGGCCGGGCCCGGCCCGGGCTCCCGCGGAGCAGGGGAGGGAACCCGCGGTCAGCGCCGCTCTCTGTGCCGAGCGGCCCCTCCGGGGAAGCGCGGGGGCTGCTGCGAGCGGACGGGGAGGAGCCCTTAGGGCTGAGGCGGAATGGGAAGGGGTTTAGGGGGAATAAAGTAGAAGTTGGGGTTTCTTACCTGTTCCCATAGGCTGGGGGAGGGTTGTGTGGGGTGAAACTGCCTGGAGGGAGGGTGGGACGGTGGGTTGGCCCTGGGAGTGCCAGGAGAGGGTTAGGCTGGACTTCACAGAATCACAGAACGGTTTGGGTTAAACCCCATCCAGTTCCAACCACCTGCCGTGGGCAGGGACACCTCCCACCGGACCATCCAGCCGGGCCTTGAACGCCTCCAGGGATGAGGCAGCCACAGCTTCCCTGGGCAGCCTGTGCCAGCGCCTCACCACCCTCATCGTGAAGAAATTCCTCCTTCTAACTAGTCCAAATCTGCCCCTCTCCAGTTTATACCTATTGCCCCTAATCCTATCACTACAAGCCTTTGTAAACAGTCCCTCCCCAGCTTTCCTGTAGCCCCTTCAGGTACTAGAATGTTGCTTAAAGGCTCTTCACCTAGAGGGGTGGTGGAGCACTGGAAGAGCTCCCCAGGGAAGCGGTCACAGCACCAACTCTGACAAGATTCAAGAAGCATTTGGACAATGCACTCAGACACAGGGTGTGAAATTTTGGGTTGCCCTGTGCAGGGATAGGAGTTGGATTTGATGATCCTTGACGGTCCCTTCCAACTCGGGTCGTTCTGTGAAATATAATTGCCTTTTTTCCTGGAACTCTGCCAGTGCACCTTTATTGTGTTAAGAGTAGCACTAGCTTTTATACACAGTTCTCATTGTTCTGAAATCCACAGAACCTGAGGAGTGGGCTTGCAAACTAGGTTTGAGTAGCAAAACTTGGCAAGCAATGTGGTGTTGAAGAGCTGCAGTGCAGAGGGTGAATGACGGTTTTCAGCCATTATGGTCTGTGCTGCTGTTATCTTTTGTGTTCCAGTCTTGATTTAAAATTGAGTTCGAAACAAGTGTACCTTTTTCTCAAATGGCCTAGACTGTCACATAATGAAATGATCACTTTTTTATGACTGAGCCACTTTGTAGTTTAATAACAAAATTCTGCTAAAGTTGAAATGATGGAGCATTGTACATTACAAGCTGTAAGCTGATTGCAATCTGTAGTTGCTACAGGTGTTTTTTGGGCAAGGTGCAGTCTTGGGTGCATCACTTGAAATGTAACTGCTCCCTGGTAAGTTAGTTACACAGTTATAAAGTTACACTTGAATGCCTGTTTTAAGTTGGAGTACCAAATGTTTTTATCTTATCATGATTATTCTAGGGAAAATTTAACTGAACCTCTATCTCTTTTTTTTAAGTTGTATCACTCCTGTCCCCCCTAGTGAAGTGTCCTCTTCCCAGTTCCTGTCAAAACATTTGAAGGTCTGCATGTATACACCACCCCCCTTATACCCACACATTAATGTGATTTTTTTTGTGTGTGTGTGTGTCTGGTATCTTTTTCTCTTCCAATATTAGCAAGAAGGGTCATTGTGTGCGCAACACTGTCTGAATAATTTGCTACAAGGAGAATATTTTAGTCCTGTTGAGTTATCCTCTATTGCACAGCAGTTGGATGAGGAAGAAAGAATAAGAATGGCAGAGGGAGGAGTGTCTAGTGAAGAATATAGAACATTTTTACAGGTAAAAATCTTATTTTGAAGTTGCTTAATCATGCATCTGAAGTTTTGCATTTTCAAATGTTACTAGTACAGCTTTACAGTAATT
Organism: Phaenicophaeus curvirostris; assembly: GCF_032191515.1. Classification (NCBI taxonomy): domain Eukaryota; kingdom Metazoa; phylum Chordata; class Aves; order Cuculiformes; family Cuculidae; genus Phaenicophaeus; species Phaenicophaeus curvirostris. Next base: position 51,974,635 of record NC_091396.1, on the reverse strand, counting down.
CTATAAAAAGCTACGTCATCTTACAGGTAGAAAGGTCAGCAGTTTGCCTTTTGTTTTTGTAAGTCAGTGGAGAGAGAGGAACAGAAGTTCCCATGCCTGTCTGTGCTTTAAGCACTGAGCATGTCTAACTTAAATGTTCAAGGTTTTAACTAACAAGTTTATTTGGACATTGTAATCAGCCTAACAGACTAGGACATATTTAGCTGTTGCTTTAAGTATGTACATTTTTATTTATTTTAAAAACTGAATTATTCCTGACCTTTTATGCTTACACCATTTTTCCCTTTTTTCCCCTCCCAACATCACACTGAGCAGCAGCCTTCTGTAAATATGGATGATAGTGGGTTCTTCTCAATTCAAGTAAGCGTTGCTCTATACCGATAATTTTTTTATTTGTGCTATATATGTTCTCTCATAATTTAAATCCTAATATAATGATTTAAATAATAATGTCTAGTTTATAAGCTGAGTGGGGATTTAGTGCTGGACTTTTAATTTTTCAGAGTGTTTTCCATTAAGGGCAGTGACTTGCAGTTCTTCAGTGCATGAGCCCTTAAACACAGAGTAGAAGTACAGACTCCTGAACTGTGAAATGGCACCTGCTGGCAATAAGCGTGATTTCTAAGTTGCTTCTTATGGGCACTTCAGGTGTAGAATGAGGCTTTCATATACTACAGATGAGAAGGAGACTTGAGATGGTTTTCTCAGATTATAGACTATGGAGCCCTTGACCATGGTTACAGGGTTATTACAGTCATCTGCGGAATGGAAAAAGCTGCAATGTTGACATTCCATTTTTCATAACATGTTCCAGACACTTTAGAGCTGGATATTTTTTTGTTGTTGTTTTTTTTTTTTAAGGACCACAATGGAAAAGTAATTAGTAAGAAATACTTAAACCAGAAAAACAACAAAAAACAGTATTGAACACTGAACTGGGGCTTGTGTCTAGACTAGAGCTGTAAGTGTCGCTTTGTACCTTTGGCTGTCTCCTGAGCTATCAGAGGTGCTTTTCAGTGTTCCACAATCCTTTGAGAACCTCCTTTCCTTGTGGTAGGGCAGGGCTGTTTTTCTATTCAGTGAAAAACCAGTGTGTCATTTCATGTATTCTTGATTGTGCTGCTTCAATATGGAAGCTGGAAAAAAATGCTGCCTCGTATTCTACTTCTTTTTTTCCTGTCATTGCTTTGCTCGCTTGCTACATAGTTGTCTCGCTGAAAGGCAGATGAATTGTTAATTTAAAATTTCTTACAGCATCATTTCAGATCACTTTAAAGACTGATCTGATCTTACCTGACTGATCCCCTGACAGTCTGGCGGTGCAAAATTTACTATAGTTGTTGTGGGGAAGGATGACATTGCACTGGGGGAGCAGGGAGGGCAGAACGGTACAATGAGAGCCAAGAGATGACAACTTATGAAGTATCTGTGGGAGGTGAAGTTACAGCTTTCTCTGGGGGAGTGCGCTTATTAACACATTTCAGTTAAATCCTTTGTTTGTTACTTCCCTGTAGATATAATTTGTGTGTGGATCATCACAGTTATGTTTTGAATAATGTAATTCCTAGTTTTCCTAGCAATGTTTTGAAAGCTAAGTTTTATGAAAATATAACTGTTTATAGCGGCTAAGGTGGTTGCGTTGCTTATGAATAAGTTTGACTGATTTAACTCATGAAAAGTGCTATTTTTTCACAGGTGATAAGCAATGCCTTGAAAGTTTGGGGTTTAGAACTAATCCTCTTCAACAGTCCAGAGTATCAGAGACTTGGGATCGACCCTATGTAAGACTTTTTTCATAACGGCATGCTTTCATTTTGCAGAAAATACTCTTAATCTGTGATATAAATCTTTGTTTAGAATTACTATTGCAAGCTCTATTGCATTCTGATGTTTTTATTGTCCCCCTTGTCTTTATTTTTTTTTTTCCTTTTTGGGGTGCATATGGCCATGTGCCCTCTGTGCCTTCGTAATATCTTGGTATCTGGGGCATCACAGGCATAAGGAGATTTCAGTAAAGTTGAGAACTTCCTAAATGTTAAAACAGCAGTATGAGTACTCTGTAACATCAACAGTTGTTTTACTGAAGTTTTATTATATAAGTTTAAATTAGTGATAGTGGAGAACTTAAACATTAATATACACTCCAATATTAAAGTATTTAATATTATCTATACCTTTTGTTTTTCTTTTTACAGAAATGAAAAATCATTTATTTGTAATTATAAGGAACACTGGTTTACAATTCGAAAGTTAGGAAAACAGGTGACATTCTTTTTTTTATTTAAAATTGACTTCAGAATGGGGGTGGAAAAGTGGTTGCAAGTAGACCATGTGTTGGCCTTCTGCAAACTTTTGCTGCAATTTGCGTTAATAGTGTTCCATGTTAAAAAAAAAAAAAAAAGAAAACCACACAAAAAAGGTAAATGTTTGTTACATCAAAATATGCCAGGCAGCTTTTTATGAATGCTAGCCTGGGGAAAGACCCTGGAACCAATTACCCAGTGAGACTGTCCTCTAGGGAGCTATAGCTGTGATAGACTCTGTGTGTTCTTCTCTTTGCTTTCCGGATTAAAAATAGCCAAAAAACTGCTAGTGAGGGAGTCCTAGACAACAAGTAGGATTGCTATAGAATGCCAACTTATTTTAATGCACTAAACTACTGACATTGTAAAAATAATTTTGCTCAGTTATATGGACAGTAGGTATCAGAAAAAGTTCAAATTTCAAATATATTAATATTTATGATTGCTAGTATTTAAAAGTATCCACGAGGATAAGGTTGCGTAAAGTAGAATCACGACTTTGCATTATTTTAGAAAACTTGCTGAAACAGTTGTGTTATAACCAGGAAATAGTTACTAAAGGTAAGGGAGGCCATACAAGTATATGGTACATATATAATAACTCCAGTCACATCTATGTCCCTTGTAATGCCAACGCAGTGTTTTCTTTCAGTAGCCAGTCACTGTACTGAATCATGCTGCATCAGCTTTTATACACCATAAGCTGATTTGGTGTTTGTTTTTTCAATTTTTTGGGGTTTTGTCTTAGAAAATGTTCATGAAATAAGATTTGAGATTCTACAATAGTGGATAGTATCACAGAATCACTAGGTTGGAAAATACCCACAGGATCATCGAGTCCAACCATTCCTATCAATCACTAAACCATGCCCCTCACCACCTCATCCACCTGTCTTTTAAACACCTCCAGGGAAGGTGACTCAACTACCTCTCTGGGCAGCCTGTTCCAGTGCCCAATGACCCTTTCCGTGAAAAATTTTTTTCTGATGTCAAGCCTGAACCTCCCCTGGTGGAGCTTGAAGCCATTCCCTCTTGTCCTGTCCCAGATTTCATTTTGCAAGTGGTGACTACTTTTGTTGTCACGCAGATTAAAAAAAAAAGCCACAAGAAAAAGAATCACTAGTGACTACAGAAACTAATCTCTGCTGTCCTGCTTTAGTTTAAAAGTAGAGTTGATGCGTACAGGTGATTTTTGTATGTTTGATATTGAAAAGGATGAATTGTCTCTTACAAGTACGGGAATGTTCCTCATTATATATACAACCATGTTGGGTGGAATTCTGTGAGCTGGCATTCTAGCCCAAAACATTTTAAGTTGGAGGAGGTATATCTTTTCTTGTACGTGTGGCTTGTAACCATATGAAGGCAATTCTAGGAGCAATCTGGAGAGTAATGAGGAAAGAGAGACAGAATAGGTTGATTTAGGTTTGAACTACTTCTCTTGTGTTACACTCAAAGCAAAATCAAGTTTATCAAACCTTCCTCCTCCACATCCCTACCTATAATCTGTCCATAGTACTTGCTTACATAACTTTTTATACCCTACTCCTATACTGTTGATCTTCTTACCCTTTCCAAGTGGCAAAATTAAGTGACTGAATGACAGAGTGGTGGGTGGCCATTTACTGTGTGCCAGGTGAATTATAGAATGAGCCTGACTGCAAGTGTGTGACTGCATATATGGGAGTTTGGCCACGTAAATACATTTTTGTGAGAATGGACATTGAATTCTCCTTCTGCTACCTGAAATGATGTTTCCTGGTTAAAATTGGATAATATTGAATGAATAGGGTATAAAAAAGATTCTTCAGGTTGATTGCAGCATAAATGGGGTTTTAAGGGGAGACTGTTTTGTCATCCATGTGGAATATATTTTATCTCTAGAAGTAGTTTTTTAAATGACTAGTTGTCTTCTTCAGGAACTAGAAATTATCTATGTATATTTATCTCAAGTGTCTCCTATTGTAATATATTATCCTGTACTGTCAGCATATTAAATTTGAGTTCATTTTTTGTAATTCTTAAACTTAAAAATTACCTTAGAGAGAAGTAAACCATGGTTTTCAGCATTGCCAGCTGTTAAAGGCAGCATGTTTAGTAACAGTATTTCATAGAAAGAACTCAATTTCTCTTTTCTGGATCTATTACTTTCTTAAGATACAGTATTAATTTATGAAGGGTTTCTTCCTTCGTTAGTCTCTGAACAGATTTAAAACTAGGATTAAGCAGAATTTTAGAATGATGTCTGAAATAGTTCTTACACCATTACATTTTGATTTATGTCTTTTAATCTGTTTGCCTGGTACCAGTGTTCAGTAATGGGAGAGAGCATGTAGTAATTTCCCCACTTCAGATCTTCCGTTAGCAGAAGAGTATTTGAAGGGTAACTTTTAGCAGTATAGGTACTGCACTTCAAACGGCTTTTGATTTGATAATTTGTTTTACTAGATTTATTCGGATGTTCCATCATAGAAAATGACCACAATGTAAAGAAATGGATTAGCGAGTAATCTTTATGCTAATTTGTTCTCTCAAACCTTTTTTTTCTTAATTACAGTGGTTTAACTTGAACTCTCTCTTGATGGGTCCAGAACTAATATCAGATACATATCTTGCACTTTTCTTGGCTCAATTACAACAGGAAGGTAATAGTAACTTGCAGATGTTAAATCTCATTAATTAAAGTAGGTAATAATAATTATTTATTAGAACTTATGTGTTCAGTTAACTACCCTTAGTTTTATGATTGAAAGTGAAATAACCCAAATCCTTATAATGAAAGGTAGAGCCTTACTTTGTAATAAGTTGCACATCATTGTGTTCCATATTGTATGCATTTTAGCGTGTTTATGCGTGCACCTTAATGCTGTAGACTTACGATTTATTTTTCTCAGGTTATTCCATATTTGTAGTAAAAGGTGACCTGCCAGACTGTGAGGCTGATCAGCTTTTGCAGATGATTCGGGTACAGCAGATGCAGCGACCAAAACTAATTGGAGAAGAGGCTGCACAGTCAAGAGATCAGAGGTAAGGTTCATTTCATCATAATAATGTTCAGAATGATTGGTTTCCAGGATTAACACCTATGTGGAGACAATCCCCTTAAGGCGCAATTAGAAGTACCTTTAGTGCATTATGCTTGCTACTGTTGCACACAGAAAAAGCAAGTTGGTAGAATACAAATAGTATATTTCTAAGTGGGCAAGAACTACCTTAATAAGGATTCAGTCTTTCCATGTGCAAAAAACAGTTGTATAGTGCAGATTTTTAACTTCACGATTGCAATATTTTTCCTGTTATAGTAAAATGTGTTAGCAAATCTTACCAAAATACGGTTAAAAGGAATCAATCTATAATTAAGACTGGCTTGTGCATTTTTGTCATAAGTAGAAAAGAATGAGAAACCCATATCTGAATTTCACATCGTATAAATCATACATCATTCCCCTTTGGAAGAGTTTTGCTGTAAACTTTGCGGTGCTGCTCTGTTGTGATGCACACTGCCACTATAAAATATCCTTGAAAGTGTATGAAGTACTACTTCTGCATTTATTTTAGCACATTTTCATATTGAATAAATGGCATACTGATAACAAGGCTTAAAGGTTTTCAGAGGAGTTAGTTCATTCATATTCCACTTTGTAAAGGTAAACTGATATTATGGATTGGTGGAATAAAAACAAACTACTTGGCAGTAACATGGAAAGTGCACATAGTTTACAGAGGATCTGTTGCTCTAATGTGGTCATCAGAGCTTCCTAAGGAGGAGACCACATGCACTATTTTCTGCTGGTGTTAACTGTTTAAATAGTAGTAGGTTTGAATAACATGTATTACTCCTTTTTGTAGGTGTTTTGTTCTTGAGGTTTTTCCTATCAAACAGTTCTTGTCAATGTGTGCAGAGCTGCAGGATTTTCATCTTTACAGCTGAGAGCTTGCAGCACTTTTGTGCTTTTTCATATGGAAATGAAAATGTTTGTTTATATAAGAGACTTTCACAATATAATTTTTTTCCAAAAAAACCAGTGGAGTTTAATCCGCAGAAAATATTTCCTTTAAATGTCACAGTAACAGTTAATATAATTTCTGTCTGAATTCTGTAGTAAGTGTATCGATTTCACAGGCTGCCCAGAAGTGATGTGGACCAAGCAATAGAAGTTAACCATCCTTTTGATGGAACAGGCATGTTGGATGAAGATGAAGAGAATTTTCAAAGAGCCTTGGCTCTAAGTAGGCAGGAAATTGATATGGAAGATGAAGAAGCTGATCTTCGCAGAGCCATTCAACTTAGCATGCAAGGTACAGTGCTCATCTAATTTTTTCTTACAGTGTTCATGTTGCTTATGCTTTAGGCAGCAACTGAAATCAGTTCAGTCAGTTGCTTTTTCCAGCATGTATCAATTTCTATGAAAAAACTGGCATTGAGGCATGAAAGGACAGTCCAGAATGTCCTGTAGCCATCTCCTTTTTGGTTTTTTTAAAGCTGCAGCTTTGGTGTTAGCATTTATCATTAGGAAACAAGAAGATATTGGTCAAGGGTGGCGGGAGCAAAGGGAAACAGTACCAAGATGAGGAAGAGGGATAGAATCAAGTGAAGTTAGACTAAGCGCTTATTTCTCCAACAAATCTCTCTTGTCCTCTCAAGTTTGAAGACATTTTCTTAAGCTGTATTTCATTACTAACTTCATTTTACTGTAATTAGTAGGATATGGCATGTTCTGGTTTTAGGTAGTCGTCGAAGTGAGTTCACAGGCTCATTACCACAGAATGTTCCTCAGTCGCCTCACACCAGTCAGACAGACTCACTTTCTTCAGAGGAGCTGCGAAGAAGAAGACAAGCGTATTTTGAAAAGTAAAGTAGTTGATAGAAAACTGCATGTGGAAGTACATGTCATGGTTTTTAGTGCTTTTGGGACATGGTTGGGTTTCTGACTAAGATCCATCTTAGCTCTTATCTCTTAACATGTTTTCCTAACAGCACCTGAATTGTGCTATTCCTGGGTGTTTCCTACAAAGAAAAGAAGTGTGTAAATAAGAAGGGATCTATTAGTAATGCAACATCAGTCTTGTGAAGAAAGAAAACATACATGTTATAGAATTATTTTAAATGAAACCCTGTAAATTTCTGTAATTATTTTTGCTGAAGTATTCTTTCTCTAGACTTTGCTTGGGCTAATGATGCCTCTAACGTGCATCACATGAAGCATTTTAGATGCTATTTTATGTTGCTCTTCTGGAGTACCTTCTTAATACATAGTTGAGGTATTGTTGTAGCTTTTCCTTACCTCTGTCTCCTAGTGATGAAAGATATAAAGACCAGGGAGAAATGCTATGGATTGGAGGAGTTAGACTTTGCATGGGAGGGTAAGAAATCAGGCTATCAAAATTCTGGAAAAATAGTAATGTATCTTGGAATATAATGTTGTGGAGATAGGTGTGTGAAGGTTAGCAGGGTGAATTGATTGAAGAGATTTTAGGTGCTGGGAAGTATAATGGTACCAAACTTATTACTCATGGCCTTCCTAACAATCAGTAGACTCAATACAGGCCTCATACTGATGTTAATCTTACTCTCTTATAAATTTATTAATACTTTCAGGCAGCAACACCAGCTACAGCCGCAAGATCAGACCCCGAACCTACATGATAAGCCAACTCCAAGCTCAAGCACTCCAGAAGCTGACCCAGGTATTGGTTTTTAAACTGATTTACAACACCAAAATATTTATGCTTCTTTCACCTTTGTGTTGCGCTCTGTTTCCTAACTTCCTTAGTCTGCCTACTTCCTCACTCCAGCAGCCATTGAGATTATGTCTCATAGCCATTACTCATTTTGGCAGTGAGGCAAAGGAACGCTTTCTTGCAAAGCCAGTTCTGCTTTGAATGTCAACATCCTGTTTTAAACTGAAGAGCATTACTACTGAACCATTTGAGCTTTGGCTTTGCTTTTTGTTTTGTTTGACTTCAGCATTGCAAATTGTAATGTTTTTAATGGAATTTGTGCCAACAATTTGTCATACAACTTTAAAAGTTATCTAGAAAATGTAATAACCTTGGAGTAATATTTAACAAAATTACTGGAACCAGTTTTCAGAAGAAACTAAGTCTGTTGACCTTAACAGTCTTTCAGGTATTGGTGATCCAAAATTCATGTCTATTACTTGTTCCAAACTGACCATTGTGGATGGAATGCTAAGTGCAAAATGTTCAATGATTTTAAAAAACAAAACCAAAACCTGTTTTGAGGGTGGGATGCAAACAGGTGGCTGTGGACAAAAGGAACAAGGAAAGAATTTAACTGCTGTTGAGAACTAGCTCTGTGCATTTGTAACAACTTACATGCAGTTATTTTCTTTAGGAGGTGATATGAGTGAAGAAGACATGCTTCAAGCAGCCATGAATATGTCTCTGGAATCTGTTTGAAACTACTTGAATAAGGAATAGGAGAAATGACATAACTTTTATTTTCTCCTCTTATTGTCAAAACACTAGGTCCCCATTATAATTTTACTGTGTGGGTGTTGCATAAGCAGGGTTCATTTCAGAGTTCTGGAAGCAGGAATGAAAGGGGGGATGTCAAAGTTCAGGGCAAACTGCAAATATAAAAAAGACTGCACTAATTTAGAAAACTGTAGCACTCCTACTACAGAATGTCTGTTCACGAGAGTAACTGTATTAAAGTTACTTAAACTATTCAGGTTTATAAAAATATATTCTACAATACAAAAAATATATACAAATATATTATACAAAGATAAACACATGTAGCAGCTGTAGCTTGCATTTAAAAAGCAAGTTTAAATTGTTCTGAAGAATTCTAAAGGTGCCAAAACCTAGTATCAACTGATTTCCATCAGTACTAATGGAAAAAAAGATACCAGTAATAAGTTATGATCATAAATGACGAAGCTCTATAATAAATCACTTAAAACCGGGGGAAAAAATTAAACTCTGGTAATTTATTTTTGTTATTGTTTATTCTGAGTGATTAATGCCAACTTTTCGATCCTGCTGTCCATGTCTGAAATGACCCATTCTGCAGGAGAATTCATAATTTTCATACTTTGGAATTCAACAGAAAACCTTCACTGTATTATTATGATCTAACTCCTGAATCTTTCAGTGTCTCCTGACCTTCTAACACTTTCTGGCTTTACTTTCAGTTAGAACTGTAAAATTTTCAGATCCATGTTTAAAGTAGGATTTTTGCATTGCCCTATTGTCTTTTTGCAGACAACTTGCCTTTTTTTGGTTTGATTATTGTATTTGTTTTCGTTTTCTCATGCTCTTCCTAGTTATGCCACTGTCTTTACTATAAAAGTAGCATATAGTCAGTTGGGTTAAACACATTTTTTTTTCTACCTCTTCTTGAGTCTTTTCCTCTTCAAGTTCAACCTTTCATTCTGGCTTTTCAGTAGAAAAGAGCTGTAACTGAGTCTAGGAGAAAGGAGGAGGGGATTTAGGTGCCATTAAGTCAGTGCCACACACATGAAGTGCATTCCTGCAGTCTGAAATGACCCCTGTGCAAGTAATTCTTTTAAAAATGAATATTTATGTCGGTGTGGATGTTCTTTCTGAAATGCTTTTAATGAGTGTCTGCCAGAATGTTGCAGCTTTTTCAGGAATGGCCTTTATTCACGCACCTTACAATTTTTTATCATGCTGTTTCTGATCCTGAGAAAAATTGGAGAGCAAAGTATGTGAGATAGCTTATTCTATTGGTTGTAAGACATTTGCTTTGATATCCAGGATGAATGTGTAAGAGGGTGACCAAACCTGACTTTCAGCTTCAGTGCAACAATTTGGATATGTTTCATTTTCCTAAATGGTGCTTAAAATACAAATTCTGTTTACATATAAATTATATGGAAATATGTTGTAGATAGAGTACGTAAGCTGTACTCCAGTTAATGCATTAACAGTTAGCAAAGGCATTTTGAGAATCTTTTGACGGTAATCCCAAATTTCTTTATTGAATATTCTAAAGTTACATCATTGCATAATAGTAACAATTGAGATTAGTATGAAATGAATGGTAGCTAGATCAAAATGTACATTTAGCATCAAGTAGTACTGTACATGAAAGGGCTCTTACCTCTCAGTAAAGATTTGTTTACAGCAATGATTTGATAGTTTAGGATGTTGTTATATTATACACAATTGGGCTAAATTCTGTTTTCCTTACCTGTGTGCTGAATTTCCACCAGTGTCACCAAAACCACTGGTATATGTAAAACTATTGATTTTGACATGAGACAGCATTACTTTTTAGAAACTGATTTTAGATTTTGTCTTTATTAAATAATCCTGTCATGCACATTATAATTAATACCTGTGATGTCTCAAATTAATGCAGTTAAACAATGGCTTTAAAAGTTCATGTTTGCATGTGCCATTTTGAAATGCTATATTTTTCAGGATGTAATTACTGCTTTCAGTTTAAAATTTCTATGAAACTGAAAACAGGAAAGGAATCTCTAAAGCACTGAATTATTTCTTTGCTCATCTGTAAATCATCCACACTTTAAATTCCCTTCTTTTGTTGTGCCATAAACTGATTCTGAAATAAGATTCTCATTTTTATAAGTAAGTATAGGCTGTTGATTTGATACCAGTACTTGGAACTTGGACCTTTTATTCTGTTATAAAAATATAATAAAAGTATATTATTTCTATAGCTATATAGTGTAAAAAAAAAATCTAAGCCCCTTGAATAGCATTAACTTTTAACCTGTGACAAGTACATGTTTTTATAATCAGTAGAGCATGGAGGTTTGTATTTGAACTTTCATGTTGCTTTGTGAGTTACTTCATCACCCAAGTGTTTTCACATATAAGAAATATAAAGCAGCAGTGCCTGAAAAGCACAACTGTGTCAGTCACTACAGGGCTAACCATATTCCTTTCTCTGTAGAAACAGTGGCACTCTACAAATACTGATTTGATATTTAGAGTAATGTCAAGCTTACTGGAGTAAACGTATCTGCCTAATCAAGGAGTGAAGAGGTAGCAATTTAAGTTATGTACATTAATTGCTGTGACAGAAGTGTCTAATACTAATTGTTGACAGTGCATATTCTATAACCCAAACCTGAAGTTCAAATTGTGTGGACCTGCCAAGAAGCTGTCAATAAAAAGCCAATCTCATTTTTTTGGTGTGCGTTCTTTCAGTGATAAACAGTTTTCAATGTGGCTGAACTATGCTCATAAGGCGTTTACTAATTTAGAGCCTATTCCTAGTGTTATCTATTCTGTCAAGCTGAAGTTTTTTTTTCCTCGCATTGTAGCTTTAGGCCAAAGTCCCCTGTATAGGAGTAGACATTGATTTTTTTATTTTTTTTTTTTTTTCTTATAGTATGATATTTGAGGGAATATCAGGCTTCAGTCAATCAGTGGATTTTTACCATCTTCCTCATGGTGAATGGTCCGTGTTATGTATTTGTGTTTTCCTGCCTATAGAAATCAAACGGGTAGAGGGAGCGAGTGGTACATTAAATATCTTCCAAAATGAGTTCTGTAAGTGTAATTCTGTAAACTGCTTTCATGGTCTTCTAGGAGCAAGAGGAAAAAGTGTGGTAATGCAGTCATGCTTGAGTGCAATCCTTTTTGGGCACAACAGGTATAAATATGGGCTATTTAAATGCTTATGTTTTCTTGGGCTTAAAACTAATCTGATACAATACTGGCTTACTCCCTAGCATTTCTGTTCCTTGTGCCCTTCAAACAACTTCAGCAAGTTTAAATGTAATTTTAATGTACTGTACTTTTATTAAATATTTTTTCATATTTAATAACTTTGCAGACTTCTTAAAAATAACCAATACAAATTTAAATCTCCAATGTGTTTTACTGTTGGACTGTTATTTCTGTTACAAATCTAAGCCCAAGTGGTGTTCCCCAGGGCTGGTTCTTTTTAATGTATTTATTGGTGATCTGGATGTGGGGATCGAGTGCACCCTTGGTAACTTTGCCAACACATCAAGTTGTGTGGGAGCGTTGATGTGCTCTACAGAGGAATCTGGACAGGCTGGATTGGTGGCAAAGGCCAATTGTATGAGATTCAACAAGGCCAAGTGCCAGGTCCTGCACTTTGATCACAACAACCCCATGGAATGTTACAGGCTTGGGGAAGTGTCTGGAAAGCTGCATGGCAGAAAAGGATGTGAGCCTGCTGGTTAACAGCTGTCTGAATACAAGACAGCAGTGGGCCAAGAAGGCCAATAGCATTCTGGCTCGTATCAGAAATGGTGTGGCTAGCAGGAGCAGTGAAATGATTCTGTTCTGGTACTTGGCACTCGTGAGGCTGTGCCTCAAATACTGTGTTCAGTTTGGGGCCTCTCAGTACAGGGAAGACATTGAGGTGCTGGAGTGTGTCCAGAGAAGGGCAACAAATCTGGTGAGGGGTCTGGAGCACAAGTTTTGTGAGAAGTGGCAGAGGGAGGCAGAAAGGAGTCATTATTGGTCTCTGTAACTACCTAACAATGAGGTTGTAGTGAGGTGGGTGTTGGTCTCTTCTCCCAAGTAATGCACAAATAGGATGAGAAGAAATGGCTTCAACTTGCTTCAGGGGAGGTTTTGATGGGATATTAGGAAAAATTTCTTCACTGAAAGGGCTGTTGAGCACTGGAACAGGCTGCGCAGGCAAGTGGTTTAGTCACCATCCCTGGAGGTATTTAAAAAACATGTAGATGTGGCAGCTAAGGACATGATTCAGTGGTGGACTTAATGATCTTAAAAGGTCTTTTCCAACCTAAATGAGTCTGTGATTCTATAAATTGTTGGGGAGTTTAAAATGGCTTCTGCACACGTCTAGTAACCAATTCTGTCTGTATCTTACATGACTATTGTCATTTGCAAGCCACTTTATTACTATATTACAAAGCTGACAATTGGGCTCTTAAAAATGAACAAGAACATAACAATTCTAAACTAACATTTTCTAGAATTTACTTATTCTAATGATGAAACATACAAATGGTGGCCTGTTTTTTGTTTGAGAAATGCGTGGAACAGGATTGGAGAACTCTAGAACTCTGACTTACAAAGATGTATTATTATTAATGTTACCAGCACACACTTCTAAAAACTGAAAAAATAATCCAAGGAAAAGAAAAGTTGAAGATGAAACTTTTTTTTAAGAGCTTAGATATAAAACCATGTTGTTCACTTAGCAAGCCATTCCAGTCTTGCATGAAACAAACTTAACTCCTGGGAAATCTTCGTAGTTACTCACAAATAATTTTTAAAAAAATAAGGTTCAATAGGTAATACCTGTATACCCATTCCTCACATACGCAGCGTCATTTCTTCAAGTAAGAACCATGCTTCATGTTAATACATCTGAACTGTCCCAGTCCAAATATTCAGTTCTTCAGTTTCAGATTAGTAGCTTCTTTGTGTTGTATCCGGGTTTGCATCTTAAAAGCATGAGCTGTTTTGCAATAAACTTTTTTCACCTGCATATACACATTCTGCCTTATATGAATTTCTCACGAGTCTGAAATAATCCCCTCCTCCTCCAATTGCAGTTCTTCAAAATGCTAAAGTATTTGTGACTTTTCTACTGCTTTTACCAAATTAAAATGTGTAGACTTTATTTCCTTAAGCACATAACTGTTATTACATTTAGGGATTTTTACACCACCAACCCTCCAAGTCTCCCTGTATGAACAGTGGATTTGGGAGGGTAAACTTTGAAAACAGAAAAACTTTGAACAGAAAGGGATGTAATATTTAAATACCACTGCACAAAGAAAAAGGAGAAAAACTTTGATATTGTCTTTAAAGCATGCAAGCATTGGTAAAATTTGGGGTTTGCTACATGAAAATCTAAATGTACAAACCAGCATAGAGTTAGGATTTTGTAAAGGAATAACTTTTCATCTCTTGCCTAATAGTTGTGTATTTCAGAAATGATTTTCAGTAATAGATTTAACTGCTTTCAGTATTATGTCTTTGGCTTTGGATTCCTATACATTTTTTGTCTCTATTTTGTGTACATAAAGTATATAATACTGAAAAGATTTTAAAAAGAAAAGCTGAAATGCTTTGTCATTGTTTTGACTGGAAAATGGCAGTGCTGTTTGATATCTTGAAAATGCTCTCCAAATAAGCACAAATATATATGGTTGTATTTGATATCACTTTTTAAAATAAATACGATTACAGCTTCTAATGTTTCTCTCTTGACCTGAGTATTTGCTTTCCCTTATATGTGGATTGGGCACAGAATCATCAAGCTTTAAAATCTCATCTTTGGTACCACTGGGCTTTGCACCAGATGTTGTGTATAAACATTAGCAGTGGGGTGATTTTCTGTTGCTCATAACTGACATTTCATCATCTCTTTTGTTGTTTCATCGTTGATATTCCAAAATTTATGTAAAGATTCCTGTTAGGAAGAAAGCTGGTGCTGATCATAAGTATGGTAGAGTCTTAAAAACTGTATGCTTTCTAATGTTAAAATAAGCTAATATTTGCTGTTTTCCTACCAGAATACACATTCTTTTTGTGGCACAGTGCGCTGGTTTTGTAGCTTAGTCAATCCACAGTGTGTACTGTATGATTTCTGTGGACCTTTATCAACAGTAGATGAAGCTGGTCAGCTAAAAAGGGTGTTGCAATGCTACATGGTCAGTTTCTCATTTTTCAAGAGCAGTAATTAAAAAAACTAGGAGAAAAAGCCCCCCTGGGCAGCTTTATTGACTCCTTGCCTTACTTGGTATTATAAAATGAACCACAATAGGGGACATTTTTATCATCTCTACGTATTCTTAGAAGTCTGGAGGACCTCCCTAATATTATTTGAAAAATGTTAAGACATAAAAAAGAATTAACTAAATGCTACTGGAAAAGATAACACCTCTGCTACTTCCTGTAGACTTAAAATTTTTGCTAAAACAAACTATGGTATAGGGTGTTTTGAGTGTTATAAACATTTAATCACCATTAAACCTAATGTTTAAAATTAACAAGACCAATTAGGACACGTGTTTATGTTTCATGCTGTATCACAGCACTAATACTTCCTACAATTCTGGTGCCTGGTTGGGTTTCCTTGAGCTAGAAATGGATTTGAAGTAGTGTGTGATTGGTTTTATTATGGATAATTTTAAGGGTGGTAAATATACCATTCAATTTGAAATCTGGTAATGTGTAAACCCAATATAAAAATTGTTCACTGAAGAAGAGAGAAAGCAATCTTCATAAGAAAACTATTGAAGCTGACAGATATTTCTGTTACTTCTAAATTCTAAACTTTACCACGTACTACACCCACCCTCAAAGTTGCCTCTGAGAGTGGACAGTAAAACAAAAAGGCAAGCCAGTATTGCAGGCCAGCTACAAACCCCTCACACCAAGGTGCTGCAAGTTACAGTTTGGGAAACAACAAACAGGTTTTTTTCCATAGCTGCCCGGTAATGTTTGTCAGCTCGTAACTCCAGAGCATGTTTCATGCCTGCTGCATTCTCAGCTCCTCTCAAAAAATGTTCAGATTTCACCTGTGAAATGCTCTTTCTTCTTAGCTTCATTCTACTTTTGATGTGGTGCTTTTATCTTCATAGGTGGTTGTTAATTCAAAAATAGTAATGAGCTGGCTGCCCTGTGTTTTCTTCCATTTTGGCGATTTTTTATATCAGTATTGTCTTAATGTTTCAATACTGCATTTCCTGTAACCGTGCAGTGCTCCTTGTTGTCCTTAATACCTCAGTTAATCAAAAACAAAAAGAATTTTGTATCAGACCAGTGTTGGGGTTGTGGCTGGAAATCCAATGAAGCATCCATCACACCTACATCCAATGCAGAAAGGGCCTAGTGCTTCAGGAACTTTTGTAAAAACACAGATTCAAATACGCATTTTTACAAAACCATCCCTGGAGGCGTTCCAAGGCCAGGGCTTTTATCAACCTGGTCCAGGGAGAGGTGGCTGGTGGTGGACATAGGTGCTCTTTAAGGTCCCTTCCAACTGTAAGAAACACTTATTCGCTGGTAAAATATTAAAAAGGAGAAAGTCTTTGAAGCAAAGACAGTAATATTTTTATTTTACAATTCAGCGCTAAATTGGATGTCCTTCAAAAAAAAGGCATGCCATCTTACAAAAGCAGTGGGTATACATACTAGTCTTGGATAAAGAACCGTGTAAGTCCTTAAAGAATGTTTATTTTTTTTAGGTTATCCAACCACATCTGGAGACTCCCCAGGTTATCTCCTGCCCCAAGACAACTGCATCTCACAAGTCAAATAAGCACATCAATAAATTCTCGCAGCCCTAAGACAGGTTATCTCTTGACCTAAACCAGCTACATCTTACAAGACAATTAAGCTATCAAATTCTCACAACACTGAGGGAGTGTTTATGCTTTCAGGTTATTTACCTAAGTCTGGAGATTGTTTGCATATTACCTCTTGATACAAGACACATTTATATTACAAGATAATTAAACATACAAACCAGCTGCGGCAAAACTTATCAATTAATTCTCACAAAACCCAAACCATGCTACAATTTCATTATTCTATGAAATAAAAAATGTTTTCAGTCTTATAGCAGTTGTGTTACCTGAAATCAGTTTAAAAAACCTCTCAAAACAATGTATTTTGTTTAGAGAAGAGACATTGCTTATATCCTTTCCATATCAGAGAATCAGAATCATAGCAGGGTTTGGGCTGGAAGGGATCTTGAAGACCATATAGTTCCAGCCCCCTGTGATGGGCAGGGACACCCTCCACCAGACCAGGTTGATAAAAGCCCCATCTAGGTCTTGAACACCTCCAGGGATGGGGCATCCACGACTTTTCTGGGCAACCTGTGCCCGTGCCTCACCACCATCATCATGAGAAAGAATGTCCTTCAGGTAATCCTTAAAGAAACCCAAATTCTCCCCGATACCCCTTTCCTTGTTTCAACATGCTTTCAACCCTGAGTTGATTAACTACTGTGTTCATCATTTTCTTAAGACCAAGTGCCTGCACCCTAGGCAGAGGCTGGGACATTCATAGATGTTCAGTGTCTGCACCCCTGGGCAGACATCATAGAATTATAGAATAGTTTGGGTGGGAAGGGACCTTAAAGATCACCCAGTTCTAGCCCCCTGCCACGGGCAGGGACACCTCCCACCAGCCCAGGCTGCCCAAGGCCCCATCCAACCTGGCCTTGAACACCTCCGGGGATGGGGCAGCCACAGCTTCCCTGGGCAACCTGTGCCAGTGCCTCACCACTGTCACAGTGAAGAATTTCTTCCTTATGTCTAGTCTAAATCTGCCCCTCTCCAGTTTATGCCCATTGACCCTAGTCCTGTCACTACCAGCCTTTGCGAACAGTCTCTCCCCAGCTTTCTTGTGGCCCCTCCAGGTACTGGAAGGTCTCTGTAGCTTCTCCTCAGAACCTTCTCTCCTCCAGGCTGAACAATCTCAACTCTCTCAGCCTGTCCTCGCTGGAAGGTGCTCCAGCCCTCTGATCATCTTTATAGCCTCCTCTGGACCCGTTCCAACAGCTCCATATCCTTCCTATGTTAAGGATTCCAGAACTGGACACGTGCTCCAGATGAGGTCTCACAAGAGAGGAATAGGGAGGCAGAACCCCCTCCCTCGCCCTGCTGGCCACGCTGCTCTCGATGCAGCCCAGGACACGCCAAGCACCGCCAAGTCATCGGGATGTTTATAAAGATAAGCGGGTAAGCAAGGTACAAACTGCACTCTCACCCCCTCGGGTCGCGGTCAGGAGCCGTTTCGTTCCCCACGCAGATCGGTGCGTGCGACACAGGCAGCCGGACGCCCCGCCCCCCGCCCCGCTCCACCGCTTTCCCGGCATCCCCCGCGGCCGCGGGGCGCTCTGGCCACCGGCGCCGCTGTCGATGGTGCCGGGCGGGGTTATCATGGCGGCCGTCGAGGTGGCAGGGGCGGGAGCTGCTGGAAGCCGCCGCTGAGGCGGGGGGCGCCGTCACCGGTCAGCCGGGGCCCAGCAGGAGCAGAGACCCTTCCTTAGCGAGGAGGCGGCCGCAGGCGCGGGGCCGAAGCCCTCCGAGCGGCGGCCATGGCGTCGTGGCTGGGCGGGCTGGGTTCGGGGCTGGGGCAGTCCCTGGGGCAGGTGGGGGGCAGCCTGTCCTCGCTCACCGGGCACATCTCCAATTTCACCAAGGACATCCTGATGGAGGGAGCCGAGGAAGTGGGCGGTAAGGGGCGCCGGGCCGGCCGGGGGCGGCTCTGTGTGTCTGAGTCTGTGTGTGTGTCGAGGGGGGAGTGGGTATCTGTTTGTCTGTGTGTGTCTGTGTGTACCGGCGGAGTGGGTTCGGGAGGCAGCCTTTCCCTTCCATCCCCTCTCCCCGGGGATTAGCAGCGGCGGGGCCGGCCGTGAGGGGAGAGCAGAGCCGGCCGGGTGCTTTTTCAGGCGGGCTGCTGGCTTTCTGCCGTGATTTTCCTGATGATTCCGCCTTTGCGACTTCAGGATGTGGAGGATAAGCCGTATTCCCAGGCTGTAACAGCAGAGGTAAACCTGTTCCGGGTTTGTTATTTGGAGGTTTAGGAACTGTATGAAGCGTTGTGTCGATCAGTAAGGAAAGCACGCAAACACTGCTCTTCTTCCATTCTGCTTGCTTAGTTCATCTAAAACTCCGTCTGATGAGCTGCTTTTAACGCAGTTTCATAAAACTACAGAGTAGTGTTGGTACAGAGGGTGTTTTGCGACTCATCTGATTCAAGTCTGACGTGTCCCACAGGCAAAGGGCCAGAATTTCTGATGTTTTTGTAATTTATATTTCAGTTCAGCCCAGGGAAACGAGTGCTGCTGTTCTCCTATAGCTGAGGAGGGGGACATGGCCCTTACTTTATAGGGATCAGAAGCTGTGATTGTTTACATTTAAAACAGAAAGTTGAAACAAAAAAAAGCTGAGACATCAAAGTAGAATAGTGATTTAAGTAAGAGCAAATTTATTTTAGACTACAGTCTTTTTTTTTGTTTTTAATGATGCCTTTTTTTACAGGTTTTTGAGTCTTGATTTTTTTTCTAGTAAAGCAATTGAGTAACGTGGTGGTAAATATCAATAAGGTGACACCACTAGTGTTGTTTGACAGCTTGAAACTAACTTCTTGGAAGAAAAAAAAAAGCACTCTTGAAACAATGTTAAGAATGGCAACCACAAAGAACAGCTGAGATTTCTGGATACTCATCTTAAATGTGAAATTAAATAGTTCTGCTTTCTTTGCAACTTCACCACTATGAAGCATTGTGGAAGTATTACATAAATCATCTTGGCAAGCTGATTCTACCAATCTCATATGGATGGGGGGTTTGGTATGCTGGTAAAAAGCGCAGAAGAGAGAAATTTATTGATAACTGTGTAGTTAACATCTTTTCACTTTTCTGAAAGACTTGCTTAGAAGTGTTTTAAATTCAAAAATCCATGTTAGTTTAGTTTGGAAACTTAGTTGCTGCTAAACGGTAGTTGTCTAGTGCGTTTGTTTTGCCTTTCTAAAAAATAAATTGAGGTTCCAATTCACATATTTGTGCTTTAGTTTGTGCAAAAGAGATGTGCTAATGTTCAGTAGTTAATTCCAGATGTACTTGGATGCTGGATACTGCTGTGAACAACTTCTCTTCCTTAAAAATTTCATAGTAGTGGGGTTTTATGGATTACTAGCCTTGAGGATGTAACAATCTAGTGGCGTCTCAGTACCCCTCTGTAAGGACCTTTAAATACCTTGTGGCTTAAAGAAAGCTTTTCAAGCAGTTCCTTACATTGTTTTTAAAAAGTTTCATAGTTTTCTCACATTTCCTTGTTTTTACTATTATCCCTTACATTCCCTGCCATCTAAACTGAAAGTGGTGTTTGTGGGTTACAGACTTTAACATCTTCAGTTTAGCACTTTTCATGGGTAGATAGTTGCCTCTGCAGCACCTGAGCTGCATAAGTTTTAAACAACACATAGAAAATGATGCAATACACTATTTACTTGAAAAATATATTTATTTCAAACCTTGGAAAATTTTCAGGCATGCTTTATAGTCTATTCAGGATGATTTGTCATTAATAAAACGAACAGTGGTATCCATTAAAAGTGGGAGATAAGAGAAGTAAACAGAGCTGTTTGAGGAGGGCTGATCGTTAATGGAAGAGTATCCCAGGACAGAATTGTGTGCTTTTTTTATTGGATAAGCTGGTATGGCTGATTGTATCAGCCTTGTAGATAGCAGCGAGTCTTACGGGGAGTTTGTGCTTTTATGTGGGAGGCGAAGTTGGTGTTTTGTTGTGTGAGTTATTTTGTGGTTTTTATTGGGTTTGGATGAGTTTTTTTTCCTGAAAATTTAGCCACTGTTGAGTGTATTTTATCAGACTAATTCTTGTTTTGAAACTTCAAGTGAGATTACTGAGAAAAAATCAACTGTTATGTCAGGGGCAAAGTCCTAAATAAAAAACAGATTCAGTGACATGAAATAGTCAAATAAAAACTTTTCATTTCCCTTATTTTAAAGCTTAAATCCATACTTTTCTGTTAGCTTCGTGATCTGACTTAAAGACTAGATAAGAGAACTAAATTAAGTTCAGAAAAACTCTCTGATCTGAAAAAGCAATTCTGGTGTGGTGTTCTGATAAAAGCAGCTTTTGACATTTACCTAGGAATGAACATTGAAACAGTCTGAAGTAAGATACTTCTTTGTAACCATCGTCTTAACTGATTTCTGCTTAACAGATTAAAGTAATTTAATACAAATGAAAATTTTCACCTTCTTTCAGATGCAGCAACAGAACTCCATGTGTCCAATTATAGACTCAGAGAAACAGAAAGTATTAATGCAGCACTGAAGTTGGAAGTAAGAAATTTCTGCATACTACTGTAACTAAAAGCGATAAATAACATTTGTTTCTTGTAAAGGTAAAATACTGCACTGGAGTTGCTTGTCCCTGGGTAAATATAGAAACAAGGGTGACAGTGTTTTTAGAATGTGGCTCTTTTTTTGGAGACAAACTGGTGCCACACTTAGGGGGGCACATTTTGTTTATGGAAGCGTGCATGTGGTGCAAGTTTTTTTCTCTTGCTAAATGCTGTCACAAGGACTTGGACTGCAGCAATAGGCTTGGTGCTGAAAAGCTTGCAAATGCAAAAACCTTTTTATTGGCTACAATTTATGAAAACTTAAAAGTTCATAGCATTTCACATATGACCACAAATAAAAGCACATCTAGAATGCCCAGTTATTCTGGACAGCATGTCTTTTACCGCAAGCTTCAAGGTATTGTATGCAAGTTCCCTGATACAGTTCTCTGGTCATTTTGTCATAGCTAGAGGTGCTTGTGCTTTTCCAAAACTAGTAACAAATCCCACATGCCCTTCTGGAAAGTAACTTTGTGTACTTTTACAAAGGACTTGTTGGTCTTGTGATTTTTATTTATGGCTGTAAACCAACAACTTCTATGTATGTCTTCAGCCCTTAAGAGCATTGAGAAGTAAAGATAGTATTTTGGGGAAGTAGCTGTCCTGCTTCTCTTTCTAGACTGCTATTGTCCCGTGGCAGAGGGAGAATATTGGACTGTATGGATATTAGCTCTGATTTGGGCTCTGTGGCTGTTATTAAATTTCACCTGTGGATCATGCCAAGAAATAATTCAGCCCTGTACTTTTTCTTCTTGGCATTTACTTCTGGTCACCACAGACCTTTTTCAGCTAAAAATTATAAAAATGGAAAGCTTGAATGTGAATGTGATTTTGGGCCCAACAATAGAAGTTACCGTGTGTTTTGAGCGAAATAACATAAGAAATCTGTGCAATTTAATTTTTTTTACTGTTCAGCAGACTTGCACTTTGTGACTGTTCTGAATTTACCAACATTCATCTATTATTTTTGCTAGAACGAGAGACTGAAAAAGCTTTGCAGTGATTTAGAAGAAAAGCATGAAGCGGCGGAGCTTCAGATAAAGCAGTTATCTATAGAGTACCGAAATCAGCTTCAACAGAAAGAGGTAGGATACAGAATAAAATATTTGAGTAAGTATGTCCAATGAATATATGCGTTATGCGGTTTATCTCTTTGTCACGGTATCTGTGCTCTTTCAGTGGAAGTATTGGTCACAGTTAAAGTCTCTTGGTTTAATGTAGACACCAAGAGACTAAGACATATATTTCATTGAATCATACAATATTATCAGAGATTCCAGGAGATAGTTGAGACAAGAGAAAACTCTCTGGGAATGTAGTGGATATATCAGAATTTCTGTTGTTTATGGAATCACTGTGAGGAAGGACAGTTAAACTGCTTTGTACTTCTGATTCAGTTATCATTAAGGATGGCAACATGGGCAAATTCTCATTTGAAGAAGTTACATTGTCTGTGGTTATCATAATTATTTATCTTAACATATACAATTAAAGAGGACATAACTAGCTTTTTGTAATTTGAGAAATTTCCCTTCGTGATAGAAATACCAGCTTTATAACTTGTTGTGTTACACAAGAATTTCATTGCCTTTTAAATGAAGAAAGTTGTCAGTATGCCTAGAATTACACAAAAGAAGTTTTATTTTTGCTTTATTTGTAGGTGCATGTGGGAACTAGAGGAAACAGAATTTTGACATATACAGATTTCTACTTAAGTGCAGTAACAGAGTTGTTATGAGAAAATTGCATGCAGCTAATTTCAGTTTATCATAAATAAGTCATTTTTCAATACACAGAGTTGTTAAATGTAGAAGAAATCAAATGTAACATGTGGTGCTCTCCCAGTTATTTATATTGCTTAATTTTCATATCTGAGTACCCACTTTAAATATGTAAATTGCTTGTACAACCGGTTAGCCTGAACCTTGCTATAGTACTTGGGTATCTTGGCTGCTGAAAAATTCAGCTGAAGTTTTACTTATCTGGAAACTGTTAAAACTTTTAATGTGTCCGTGTGTGAGATACTTTGTAAAACATCAGATAAGACTGCTTGTCTCCATTAGGAGAGTGGGATTTTTTTCCTTTTTAGTGAAAGTGATTGGTAATTTGTGCTGGGTAGTTTGGTCACATTTCACAAGGGGTAAAGTAGAGTGTATTTTGGTATTCTTCTTATTGAAATGATTCATTGTATTCTGTATATTCAGGTGGAAATCAGCCATCTAAAAGCAAGACAGAATGCGTTGCAGGAACAACTGCAGAAAGTACAGAAGGCTGCTCAGTCAGCACAGTTGGGAGCTGGTGTTTTGCCACCAGCCACTACATCAGCTTCCTACGTTCCAGCGGTCAAACATTCCTTGGGTTTTGAAGGAGATGTCGTGGATTTTGGAGATGTAATCTGGTCACAACAAGAAATAAACAGATTGTCCAATGAAGTTTCTAGGCTTGAATCTGAGGTTGACCACTGGAAGCAGATTGCACTGGTGAGTGGTTTCCCTCTATCTTACCCTCTACTCAGATTAGTGCTGTCATTGCATTTGGTGTTTTTGGAGTGGGTCTTCAAAGTTTATGCTGTGCAATTTCTAGAAGCAGCATGATTTGGTGGAAAAGCTGAAACCTAATGATCTTTTAGTTATTTTCTTGCTGTCACATGACTAGGGACACATTCAGTGACTAATTTCCAAGTGCTTTTTCTTGATGCTTTTATGTATGACTCATCAAGTTATGAAAAAGGTTCCATAAACATGTACCTAGAATACTACTTCAGGGTTTTGTTTTTATGCAGCCTTTCAATAAATACTTTTCTTATACTTGACTGTGATATCGATTGTTTATTGACAGTGCATTGCTGTTCAAAGTGATAGTTGGACACTTGCATACTGGTTTTACTTACTCTTCTCTCAGTCCTCTGTCAGTTGTAATTCATAGTCTGCTGAGACAAGAAATAATCTAATCTTTCAATTTTTTTTTGATACGAGTCATCTTTTTTAAGCTATAGCCTGTTTCAGAGGTATACTTTTCACATACGGAAATATTGAAGTGAAATTAAGCAACCTTGTCTTATAACACCCCACACTTATATATTTGCATGCAATAATAAAGATCCATAGAAACTTAGTATGTTTCTTTTAAAATGTCTCTGTCTTTTTTTTGATCAAAATTACTGTAGATTTGAATTTTGCTTCATGTTAGCTTTGATGTTTTCTACTTTTGATTATTCCTCAGTTGAGAAAGTGCTTACTTGAAAAATACACAGTTTTATCACAGTTTTCATATGGATGATTTTTCTTTTCTCAGTCTTCTAAAGTGCAAGGGACAAATGATGCTGAGCAAAGTGAAATATGCAAACTGCAAAATGTTGTTAAGGTAAGATGACAAGTTTGACAGACTAGGCTTTTCTTATGCTTTATTCCTGATGGTTTTGCATGTCGTCACCTGACTTGTGAATGTACTTAAAATATTCACAGCTAGAGCTCTTGGGTATTCTCTCCTAAAAATGCATGTGAATCTATAATTGTGCCACTGATTGAAATGCTATTGTGCTATATTTAAAAACAGTTATTCTGAGAAAGGGAGAGGAGGGTGCTGGCCTCTTCTCCCAAGTGACAGGGGACAGGACAAGAGGAAATGGCCTCAAGCTCCGCCAGGGGAGCTTTAGGCTGGACATTAGGAAAAAATTTTTCACAGAAGAGGTCATTGGGCACTGGAACAGGCTGCCCAGGGAGGTGGTTGATTCACCTTCCCTGGAGGTGTTTAAGGCATGGGTGGACGAGGTGCTGAGGGGCATGGTTTAGTATTTGATAGGAATGGTTGGACTCGGTGATCCGGTGGGTCTCTTCCAACCTGGTTATTCTATGATTCTATGATGTGATGAATATAGTACATAAGCTTAAAAGAATGACATTAGTATTCATGAGGTCAAATCACTTTCAGAAGCTGTTGATGACCTATGAGCCTGAATTATAGATAAACAACACAATTTATTCTTATTTCTCAGAAACATCTTACCTTTTTTCATTGAAGATGCAAAGTATGGATTTGAATGCTATCCCCGAAAGTTACTGGAAGCATGTGCTTGCACTTCATGTAATAGAGTTGTGATCTCTCTCTATGTTGGTTTAGTATTTGCTGTTGTGTAGACCGTAACATTTGTGTAAATGTATTTTTAAAAGCAATATCTTTTAACATGTTTAAAAAAAAAAGACCAAACCAACAGGAGCCAAGAAACTTGGCCTGTCCTGTGAGAAATCATTTAATAAATCCCTTAGAAAAAAATTTTACGCTACTAAAACTTTCTTCTTCATTTTTTCTTTCTTAGGCCTCTGTACTGTACTTTACCATTCTGTTTCTCTGATTATATTTTTAGGAGCTCAAACGGAATTTAAGTCGAGAAATAGATGAACACCAACATGAACTTGCGGTATTGCAGGATGCACACAGGCAAAAGCTAGTAGAGATAAGTCGTCGACACCGAGAAGAGCTGAGTGAATATGAAGACCGTATTGAAGAACTTGAGAATCAGTTACACCAAGGTTTTTATTACCACATGCTTGCTTTTTTATGTAATGTAAGGTGAATTTTGGTTAAAGCATCAAACACGTATGTGACAGTGTAATGGGATATCAAATACATGATGTTTAGGAATTTGAACTTCAGCTTCATATTTAAGACACATGTCCTAGTATCATATTCACTGTGGTTGGCTTGAAAACTAGAATGATAGCATTTCAGAGAATGATAGTATTTCTTCTTCTAATGTATATCAGTTGAGAGGGTTGTTTTCTATATGTATCAAGTGTAATGCTCCGAATTCTACACTTCTGTTTTTTAAGCTTGCACTGAATAGAGGTGTGGACAAGATGTGCAAAGTTGAACATAAGAAAACCTCAACAAAAAAATAATTTTGGTGAGAAGTACTATATGCCAATTGGGTTACTTGACCAAAGCTCAAGGGTTACTGTAGGGACCATGGCTTAATTTGTAGTGTGATTGTAGGAGAAGCTCAGTAGTCCTCACAAGGAGCTTTTGGTTGTCTTATAGGCATTTCATATTCAATTAAAACGGTCATGTCAGGTTTCCTTTAAGAGGCTTCTTTGCATAAATGTTTAAGATTTGCTTGTAAATCTCTCTTTTATTATCTGTTAAAACTTGAACTTCTGAAGAGTGTGTACTCTCCTTTTGGAAAGAGAGATCCATTTTATTCTTGGAAAGATGGGAAATACTTTCACAGTCTCTTAATTTTCTATGTAGTACAGGTAGGGAATTTACTTCTTAGAACCAGGTGCCTGTTAAGATGTAATCTTTTACTGCGTATATGGACACCAGCAGGACTAGTTTAATTAAGTCAAAGGTGGGAATCCTATGTCTTTTTTACACATTACTTGTAACGCAATAAATACTGCTCACAGTTCTTCAGAGAATCGCAGAATGGTTTGGGTTGGAAGGGACCTTAAAGATCATCCAGTTCCAAAACCCTTGCCACAGGCAGGGACAACTCCTACTGGATCTGGTTGCTCAAACCCCCATCCATCCTGGCCTTGAACAACTCCAGGGATGGGGAAACTATCTCTGGGTCTCCCCACCCTCACAGGAAAACATTTCTTCCTAAGATCTCATCCGAATCTCCCCTCTTTAAGCTTAAAACTGTTCCCTCTTGTCCTGTCCCTGCACTCCCTGATCTAGAGCCCCTCCCCAGCTTTCCTGGAGCCCCTTTCATACTGGAAGGCTGCTATGGGGTCTCATGATGTCAGAAGAGTGAAATTATTATTAACTTTTTTGTTTCTCTGCCTAGTAAAGGTTTGGAGACATCAGTGATGGAGAGAGATCTCGCGTTTGTGCGTAATCCATCTTCTCCAAGCCAGTGCAGAAGTGTATGGGGCAACAACTGTTCTGACAGCTGTACCAGCATTTCACTCTTCATATTTCCTAGAACAGGAGTCCCAAATCTCTCATTAGAACACTGCACATATTGACAGAGAAATTGCCTGCTGGATGTTTCCACTCCCGTTCCCTGTTTCAAAACCATCACCCTGCCCCAGCAGCAATCACCATCCATAATGATGGAAACTGCAGAAATGCCTTTCCCTGAACAACAGGAAATATTTAAAGTACTTTTACCTTGCTTTATGCTCTCCACATAAATAAACAAATCTTTTAAGAACTAGAGGATTTTATATTTTTATTTTGTTGGTTCTGATTGACAACATTATACACATTGGGCTGGGGAGAAGTGTTTGAGCTTACCATGAAATGAATTCATAGGCAGTGTGCTTTCACTTAACTCTTTTTTTTTCTCCTGTGTATTTTTGATTATACCTTTTTATATTCTGTAACTTTCCTGGAAATTACATTGTGTGGATTGCATAGAACTATGAATGTCATGGTAGTGTGGTGGATCTGTAAAAATATCGTTTCTGCAAAATGAGATCTTCAGGTGAAAAACTTTGTGCATAATTTAGGAAACAATGTACTAATCTGTAGCAAATTATTCTCTGTCAGCCATTTAGCAAACATTTGAATTTGAACTAAATTGTAAAAAGGAATTTGGCATCAGGGTGAATTAGATGTGGTTTGATAAATTATTCTCAGAAAATTGAGGGATTCCAAATCCTGATAGATTAGATTGTCATCTTCCCATCAAAAGAGATGGGGGGTCAAGTATGTTTTAACTGTGAACAATGTCTATCTTACATACTTACCTTATAAAATTACTTTGAGCCAGGGATGGGTAAGTATCTGAAAAGCTGCTTATCAAACCAAGAATGTGTATAGCATTGTTTCACATGCTAATTTTGTTTCTGTTAGCTTTCTGTTAATGATAATGTTTTTAGTTTAGACTATCTCCCTCTGAAGGTGTGGGAGAAGAGGCTTTTTAAGCCAAAGGTCTTCAGTGCTGCCCTTGGTTAATATTGCAAACAATCTTTTTTAATTTTTAGGTGGTGTGAACGCTGATGCCATGAGTGACTCTAAAATTACTGAACAGAAAAAAATTGCTCAGAGTCTAGAAGGGGGAAAAGTAGAAGAGTTGCACGTGGTAAAGGACCTGGAAGATGAAATAAGAAAATTAAATTTGAAATTGTCTTCTGCCAAAGAAGAAAATGAAATTCTTCTGAAAGAGCAAGAATTGGCCAAGGTGGAAAAAATCCAAGTGACACAAGAATATGAAAAACTTAAATCTGACTTTAGTGTGCTTCAAAGTTCTGTGGCAGAGCAAGATGCTCTCCTGAAAGAAAAGGAGAAGAATCTCCAATCAAAGACATCGCTACCAGAAGATGTTGTCAGACTACAGCAAGCACTGTTAGGTACAAAGATGATGATTTTCTAATTATTTTTTTTTTTTTTAGATTTTTTTTTTTAGTTTGTAGTATATCTTCTCAAGTTTTCACTTCTAATGCTCAGAATTTATTTTAAGAATTTGGAACTGAATATGAGAATGCATACATTTTGAAGGTTGCTGCTTTAGAAAAGAGTTGGCCATTGAGGTAAGGCTAAGCAGAAAAGGTGACATAACTAGGACTAGTGTGATTACCATAGAGGTTTCTGATTAGGTAAGTAATCATGTCTGACAGATGTTTGGTAGGTTTACCTTTCTTTAAAAATGAATAAGCCTCAATATAAATTTGTTGAAATTCTAAAAATACACTTTTCATCTGAGAAAGCAGTCTGTTGCTGATATCTTCTTAAAGGAACACTGAAGCATATCTGTTTAAGTAGTATATCTGTACGTGGAAAATGCTTTAAGGTTGCATAACTGACACACTGCAGTATCAAAGTCATCCTGATGCAGACTCGGTTATAAAAACAATTCTCTTGGTGGTGGTGATTGGTAGTGTATTTGATTCTTTTACAGCACTGATGTTCATCATCACAAAATACTGTGAAACTATTCTGTTATGTGCAGCCCAGTTCTGTTGGGGCAAGGTGGGAGAATTTTTTTTTTGTTGTTGTTGTTTGGAAAGTAGTAAAATTATGCATTTTTTTGTTTTCCTTTATAGAAGCAGAAAACGAAATAGCAAGACTTTCAAGTTTAAATCAGGTAAACCAAGGAAAGGTAAAGCAATTTCTGTATTAAGCCAACAAAACAGTTCGTAACAAAAGTAACTGATGGAAAACACACATTCGGGCACTATGGATGTGATGGAAATCATGCTATTCTGGGTTTTTTTGAGCTTTCATGCATACTTCTACGTAAATAAGTTTGTAATCAAGGAAATGATTTTGATTATTTCTGTAATTACATGTGCAATTGTAGAAATTATACATTTTGACTTGTGACACTCCCCATTGTACTCAGTTAAAGAAAATTAGTGGAGTTCTACCTATGCCATTGCTATTTCTACATTTTTAAAGCATTAATGGTATATTCTCTGAAATTTGTCATTTTTACCTGATCTGCTTTGTCACGTTTTGGTTTTGACACTGTTGTCAGTTGTAAAATACCTCTCTTATTCCATGTGGTACTTAAATAACCCTACATTTCATCTTACTGATGAAGTTGAGCAGTAGAACACTGAGTTCTCTGAAACACGCCTTTAGTTTTTGGCAAAGTTGGCTTATTCCTTTATAAACTCAGGCTTGAGAGATTTGGCTTAGTTTACTTTGTATCCGGTAGTATTTTTTAAGTCGCATCTTCTGTGTTTTGCATGCATTCAAGAGTTCCCATGGCGTTTTTCATAGTGTTGTTATTCAGATGCCTGCGATTCCTGTCGCACCATGCAGTATGCTATGTGTTTAGGGTATCTCTTCAAGCTGTAATAGTATCCTAGTTGTGGGTCTGTACCTCAGAGGCAGATATAACTGCTTGTCAGACTGTGGCTTTTTGTGCATAAGTTTATAAATTGTGCTTCTGAACTTAGTGATGAGTAAGTTAATGTGTGTGTATGTATGTGCGGTAGAGACAAATATTTCACAATATATTCCAGTTTTTGTATCCAGTTTTTAACCAGGATAATAGCCACATAGGCTTAGAGATTACAACATTAAAATGCATGCTCTGCTTTATATATTGCGGGGGGCGGGGAAGAAACCATTTCTAATCTAAACAGTTCCTGAATTTCAGCGAGGTAGTCTAATATTTAGAATTTTTTTTTTTTAACTTTAGGGGAGACTTGAGAAGGAGCTGACAAGTGCACCGCATAAAAATGAGAATATTCTTTCTGCGAGTACCGAAGATCAGAATTCAGAATTAAGTCAGTTAAGACATGATTTGGAAAGGAAAGAACATGAATTAAATGAAAGTATTGCTGAAAGAGAAACATTAATAGGAGAGTTGGAAGAACTAGACAAGCAGAATCAAGAAGCTACTCAGGTAATAAGTATTGCGACTAGTTATTGAACTGCTGAATTAAATGTTTAGATTGGTGTGTGCATGTTTATCTTTTAAGTTGATCTTTTAACCTAAATAGCAGGGAAATATAAGTTATGTTCTGAGGCTTAAAAAGAATATTGGTACCAGTGTTTGTCCATGTCTGTTGTTTCAGTGCAAAATTCTCAAGTGCAAGAAACGCACTTGTTGTGGACAAAGAAGTAATACGGCATGTGAGTCATCCATAAGGGACGGCTCTTTCCAAAGTCCAGTTAAATCCTGATTTTTTTCCTTGCAACAATTTTGATGTTTTTTTATCCTGCTAATATTTTGACTTCTGTCTTACGATGTTGTGCATAATGTGAATGATTTTTTTAAAAAAATTCATTATTTTTAATTATGTTTTATAATTATGTTACTTTATTACAAGCTCTTCATAAAGGCAGCATTTGTGGAGCAAAATGGTCACCGCATAAGTGATCAAAATGGAGTGATTTCTTTTTGTTACTGTTCTGAAATATTTGACCTGTAAACATATAGTTGCAAGCCATGTTGCTGCCTACCCATTCCAACTGCCCTGACAAATTCTGACACCTCTTTTTCTTAGGTAGTTCTCTTTTTATACCTTGATTTTTAGGTAGTTAGGTTTATTTGAGGGTTCTTGTTTTTAGTGAATGTAATCTATTTGATATTTAGAATCATAGAATAGTTAGTGTTGGAAGGGACCTTAAAGGCCATCCAGTTCCAACCCCCTGCCATGAGCAGGGACACCTCCCACCAGCCCAGGCTGCCCAAGGCTCCATCCAACCTGGCCTTGAACACTTCCAGGGATGGGGCAGCCACAGCTTCCTTGGGCAACCTGTGCCAGTGCCTCACCACCCTCAGCATGAAGAAATTCTTCCTAATGTCTAGTCTAAATCTGCCCCTTTTTGGTTTATACTCATGCCTCTCTCCCGTTTATACCCATTTAGTTTTAATCAATTCAGCATTGACTAGTTGTTCCTACCTGCCAACCTATGTTGGCAAGTAGGAAACATTTTTGTTTCCTCTCAAATTTTTTTTTAATTGTTCAGAGAATTAAAATTAATTGAGTGCGTAGTTTGGCTGGTTTTCCTCTCAACGGATTCTTGTTTGTGTTCATTTTAGCATATGATTACGCTGAAAGAGCAGCTGTCGAAACAACACACTGAAACAGATGGCATCATCAAACAGCTGAAATTCGACATAGATTTTGAAAGGAAGAAAGTATCAGCATTGGAAATTGAGAAGATGGAAGCTATTAAGGAGTTGGATAGTCAGAAAGAAAAACTAAGCCAGTGCTCATATGCACTTAATGATTTGCATATAAGTAAGCAGCAGCTTCAAGAGAATATTAAAGATATTCAGGAGCAATTAAGGAAAGCCCAGGACTGTAATTTGCATCATAAAAAAGAAATCAGAGAATTGCAGCAGAGACTAAAAGAAAAAGAGGAAGAACTTTCTCTATCCTTGAGCAAGTTAACAGAAAAAAGTAATCAGGAATCTAAGTACAGTTGTCAAGATCTGATTCTGGAAGAAAGAGAAGTAGAAATTGCAAAATTGCAGAATGACATTTCACAAAACAAACAACTAAATGAAGACTTGGAGAAATCTCTGTCTGATCTCAGAACAGAAAATGGAAAGCTGATAGCAGCCATCGAGGAACTAAAACAGGAGTTAAGTGAAGTAGTTTCTGAGAAAAATAAAGTTTACTTTGAGAAAGACACTGTTGTGGAGGCTTTGAAAATGGAAAAAAGACAGTTACAGAGTGAATTAAACCAGACAGAAAAGAGGCTGTTGGAACAAGCACATAAGTACGAGCAAAGTATTGAGGAATTATCAAATGCACGTAATATGGATACCACTGCCTTGCAGCTTGAACATGAACGCCTTGTTAAACTCAACCAAGAGAAAGACTTTAAGATTGCTGAACTGAAAAGGAGTGTTGAGCAGATGGAAATTGACCATCAAGAAACAAAAGAGATGTTGACTACTAGCTTAGGAGGACAAAAGCAATTGACAGAACTCATAAAAGAAAAAGAGGTATTTATTGAAAAATTTAAAAATCAAGCCTTACAGGTGAAGCAGGAACTTGAACAACATAAGAAAGTTTCAAAAAAGCAGGATGTCTTAAAACAGAACTTGGAGGAAAAAGACAGGAGCCTTGCAGTCATGAAGGAAGAAAATAATCATTTGAAAGAAGAAATTGAACGCCTTAAGGATCAGCAAAGTAGATCTACACCTGTGGTTGAGCCTAAAACTCTAGATATTATAATTGAACTTGAAAGTGAGGTAACACAGTTAAAAGTGATAAAGAATAATCTTGAAGAAGAAATAGAAGTTCTCAGAAAAACAATAGAAGATCAGAATCAAACAACAGTGCAACTTCAGCAGTCTTTACAGGAGCAAAGAAAAGAAATAGATGAGTCTAAATTTCAGTGTGAGCAAATGAATGTCACACATGAAAGACTTTCTTTAGAGAAAGATGAGGAAATAAAAAAATTGCAGAAAACAATTGAACAAATCAAAACTCAGTTGCACAAAGAGAGACAGATTATTCAGACTGATTCATCTGATCTTTTTGAGGAAACCAAGGTTCAGAGTCTAAATGGAGAAAATGGAAATGAAAAACATGACTTGTCTAAAGCTGAAATTAAAAGACTGGTAAAAGGTATCAAAGAAAGAGAGATGGAGATTAAACTTCTAAATGAAAAGAATGTTTCTCTAAGTCAGCAAATTGATCAGTTATCTAAGGATGAAGTTGGCAAACTTACCCAGATCATTCAAGAGAAAGATTTAGAAATACAAGCACTCAATGCTAGAATTTCCTCAGCTTCCTATAGGCAGGATGTTCTCTGTCTTCAGCAGCAGCTGCAAGCTTATGCTATAGAAAGAGAGCAAGTATTAGCAGTTCTAAGTGAAAAGACCAGAGAAAACAGTCAGTTAAAAACAGAATATCGTAACATCATGGATATGGTTGCTGCTAAGGAAGCAGCTTTGGTAAGGTTGCAAGAGGAGAATCAGAAGTTATCTAATAGATCTGAAAACAGCAGTCAGGACATGTCTAGAGAAACTATTCAGAATTTGTCCCGTATCATTCGAGAAAAAGATATTGAAATAGATGCTCTAAGTCAAAAATGCCAGACCTTATTGACTGTCTTGCAGACATCCAGTACAGGGACTGGTAATGGGTCAGGAGGTGTTAACAGTAACCAGTTTGAGGAACTTCTGCAAGAACGTGATAAACTAAAACAGCAAGTAAAGAAGATGGAAGAGTGGAAGCAACAAGTAATAACTACGGTTCAGAATATGCAGCATGAGTCAGCTCACCTCCAAGAAGAGTTACAAAAGCTTCAAGCACAAATTTCAGTTGAAAGTGATAGTAATTCAAAGTTACAGGTAGATTATAATGGCTTGATTCAGAGTTACGAACAGAATGAGAAAAAGCTGAGAAGTTTCAGTCAGGAATTAGCACAAGTTCAACACAGCATAGGACAGCTTCATAATACCAAAGATCTTCTCCTGAGTAAACTTGATTTGGTAACACCATCTCTGGCAATGACTTCCCCTGTTTCACAGCTTTCAGGTGTTCAGTACGGTGCTCCCGAAGTACTTAGTGATGAGTCCAAAATCCTTCAAAAGGAGTTGGAACAACTGAAAAAAAAGTTACAAGAAAGTGATTCAACTATTCGGACGCTTCAGGAAAACAATCAGCGGTTATCTGACTCTGTGGCCACAGCATCAGAAATTGAAAGAAGGAATCAAGAAGGGACTGAGTCAGAGTTGAGGCAGATCAGAGAAAAGCATGATATCTTACAGAAATTACTTAGGGAGAAAGACATTTTAATTAAATCGAAAAGTGATCAGTTACTTTCTGTGAGTGAAAATCTTAGTAACAAAGAAAATGAAAATGAGGTTTTGAAACAAGCTGTGACTAATCTTAAAGAAAGAAATTTAATTTTAGAAATGGATATTCGAAAACTGAAAGAAGAAAATGAAAATATAGTTGCAAGGTGTAGGGAAAAAGAAACAGAATTCCGAGCACTTCAGGAGACCAATATGCAATTTTCAATGATGTTGAAAGAGAAAGAGTTTGAGTCTCACTCAATGAAAGAAAAAGCTCTTGCTTTTGAGAAGCTGTTGAAAGAAAAAGAACAGGTATGTGCATTCATATTTATGGATATGTTTTAAAATTTTAAAAACATGATAATGCTTTTTTTTTTTATATATATGTAGCCATTGGATGCATTGCCCAAAATCTGTTTGTGACTTCTTACTGCATTACACTACAATAAAATTCATCCCCTGTCGAAGTTAAGAAATTGTGAAACACTGACCTGCTGTGTTTTAATCTTACCTGTTAATTGTGCAGCCACAAATTACATTTTTTCATTTCTTTGGAAATTGTTCTTAATATTTTGCTTTGGCTCTGTTGCTCATTAAGTGCCCTGTATTATTTTTACTCTGTGGTGCTCAAGCCACTGCAGAGTTGTCCAGCAGGATTAGTTTTCCAGTGTGCTTTCCTCTAGTGTTTGTCATTCCAACGTGATTGCTTCACAACATTCCAGTGAGATGAATGGATTTATGTATCTTGCTTTTATGGTTGGAGAAGCTCCACTGCAATTAAAAAAAAAAAAAAAAGATTACATAAGCTACATTAATGGTTTCTTCTCTACAATTTGATAATTTTTTTTTGAGAAAAACTGATAGTGTATGTTCAGAGAAAAGTTGCAGTGACTTATTAATTATCGTGTATGTAATTTGATGAAGAATAACTTTTAAAAAAAGAGCGAAGAATGATGTGGCATCATTGACAGACAGGTCAACAGGGTGTTGTATGAGCTGCTGCTGCTGGAGTTAACAAAGTTAGTATTCGAATATCCTCTTTGAGAAACAGGCATTAAGTACAGCACAGAAGTCTTTCGGTAGTTTTGACAAACACTTGACGGCAGAACTCCAGGATGTAGATATATTTTTGTTTGCTTTCAAGGCAGTGAATATGTCCCAGTGGGCAGTCTTTTCTGATAATTAATTCCAAACAGATGAATTCCCCTTCCCTGATCCACATTCTCTTGGTCTTGGTGGTTCTGGTCACCATTCTTCAATCTCCCCTTATACTTGTTCCCCTCCATGCATGCTGTTCTTATTCTTCCTATTGTCTTTAGCTTCGCCTTCTATTTTCAGAAGTTACAAGCATTGCCCATTATTAGACTGTGCTATTTATGGAAACCATTGTTGAGTAACTTAACATAATTTTTCCCCTTGCTATAAATATGAAGAAAACAATTCGTAGAGTCATAGAATGGTTTGGATTGAAAAGGACCTCAAAGATCATTTGGTTCCAACTCCCCTGCGATGGGCAGGGACATCACACTAGATCAGGCTGCCCAAAGCCCCATCCAGCCTGGCCTTGAATGCTTCCAATGATTGGGCATCCACAACTTACCTGGACAACCTGTGCTAGTGTCTCAGCACTCTCACATCTCTTGGAAGCATTTTTAAATCTGTGATGTAATGTATTTGGAAAAGGAAAATGTTAATTATATTTAACAATGTGTACTATGATTTTTTTTTTTTTTCTTTCGTGAGGTTTGACTTAGGACAGATATTTAGCTCTGTTTGCTCACAGAGCAAACAAAAATTCACACTCTTACTATTTTGTTATTTGTTTTGTTTTATTTTGTTCTAAGTCATGGAAATCTGCACTGTCTAGCTAAGTTCTCTGTGTTGCACTTCTTTGGTCTGTAGACTTTCACTCACTGGTGGCTTAGGATTTCAGTTTTACAAACATGAAATATTTGTCTGGACGTTTTCCTTGCACAGATTGGAGAAGTTCCTGTTACATGCTTTGTGTTCACCATGGAGAAAGAGTAAAAATAGTATTGAAACAGTTTTGTATTTTGTGTGTGTGTCAGAAGGTAACAAAAAGAATTTTACTATATTTAGTTTAATTCATAAAAACAAGTAATTAAAGCTCGTAAGTATTAGTAAGAAAAAAAAGAGTTGATTTAATTTTATCCAAACTTATTCAATGAAAGTACCTGCTTCAGAAACAATGAGTGAGAAAAAAGGTAAAGAACATGCTGAAAAGTTGCAAATAACTGAAAATACATTCATGTGTACATGCCAGTTCTGTGTAACTGACATGCATGCTCTCGCTTCTTTATATGCTAATGTAACGTTGTAGTAAACTCCATGTAAGTGTGAATATTATTCATTGAAATCCAACATATGAAAACATGACAGATGTTGCTGTGATTCATCAAAGTCCACTCTTTGTAGTGAGGTTACCTTGTGGTTTGTTTTTAAAGATTCCTTCATGTAGTTAGTTGTCTTAAGTTCAGACAAGTTGACCTATCTGGACTGGTGCTTTGAATGTGCATGAATTCATAAACGGATGTCACGAAGAATAGATTCCAAACACTGGGAAAACCGAAATCTTCACGTATCTAAGTGTTGGAGACACTATGTACATAATATATATCTGTCATCTAAAGATAAGCTGGTATCTGTTCACAGCAGCCTCTTAAGACATCATATCTGTACAGTGCCTTTTAGCAGTGACTTTTACTTTGGCTTGTAACATTTGAGTGAAATTATTTCAAAATAGTAATTTCCCCAAATGTTTTTCTGTGCTGTAGGGCCATGGTGTCCTGTCTTTTTCCTTGTTATATCAGTATTGTCTTTACCGTCTTCTGGACTAAGACACTGCCTGCTTTGATAAAACTGTTTGCCATGTTTTAAATGGTTGGTTGTGTCTTCAACAGGGCAAGACAGGAGAACTGAACCAACTACTAAATGAAGTTAGGTCAATGCAGGAAAAAGCTGTTACTTTTCAGCAAGAGAGAGACCAAGTCATGGTAGCGCTCAAACAGAAGCAAATGGAGAGCAGTGCCCTGCAGAGTGAGGTACACCACCAAATAATTTACAGTTACAAGGAAGAAAATAAAAAAAATAAGAAGTTGCATCTGTAATATTTTCTGGATTATGTTTGATAGCAATCACTTCTAAAAAGCATTTAATTAATACATATGTAATGTGCTTCAATGGCCATGTTTTGTTTGCTTAAATTATTTTTATGAAAGGTGATAGAATAAGCAACTTAAGGTATGTTCTATACAGATACAGCATTTGCGTGAGAAAGAGCAGCGACTGAATCAGGAGCTGGAGAGGTTACGTAATCATCTTTTAGAAATGGAGGACTCCTACACGCGAGAAGCTTTAGCTGCAGAAGACAGAGAGGTCAAGCTAAGAAAGAAAGTTGTGCTTTTGGAAGAAAAACTTGTGTCTTCATCTACTGCAGTGGAGAATGCCAGGTAGTCTTTTAATTTATACAGCAGTGGCAGCAGCTCTAAGTATCACAGTTAGCTATACTGGCGCTGATGGCTTCATTTTACTGAATTGCTATTCTGTGACATGCTAAGCACTTGAGAAAGGAACAAGTTATGAACTTCTGTTACTCTAAATCAGGAAGGTGATTTAAAGCATACTTGGCTGCTGTTGAGAACTCAGAAGATGTATTTGTCCTTTTAGTAGCAAGTATTAAAATACCACATCTTTGATAGTGCCTAGAACTAGAAACAACAAAAACCCCTTAAGCTATCAATTTAGTTGTCTGTCAAATAAAAAAAGATGGACTTAACTTACTTTTAAGTCAAGGCTCTATTCAGTTTGAGTGAGTCTTACACACTTCAGTGTACATGTGACCATCAGGCTTTGTGAATTGCTTTTGAGACAAGTACCCATCCTTGCTTTGTACCTGATACCAGGGAAAGTATATACTATAAGCATTGTCTTTGTAGTGTATATATATAAAGCAAAATGCATCGCAGTTCTTAGGGGTAGCAGAATCTGGGAAGCTAAAGTCAATTGCTTTTCTTATTTGTTTGCCATAATCCCAGTTTCAGTCAGAAAATGAAAATCCAAGTATTAAAGTTACTCAATGCCTATCTTGACTACTGTAATATTGTTTTGTTTAAAGGAATGTTGATTACTTTGAGCAAAAGAATTCTTTTTTCATCTTATTATAGTTGTCCAAATGAGGAATTTTTTAAATCAAAAAATATGTATGTAGCTGCAGTATTTATTTTTCCTTTAAGTGGTAAAGATGGATGCTGCTTTTAATGATCTCAGCAGAGAGATTTGAATTGAGCGGAATTTGCTGTGAAAAGTTGTGGAAAAAGTGGAAAAGTTGGGAGAAGTTTGTGTAAAAACTTTTCATCAGAATGTTTCTTAATTCTTCATCAAACTTATCAAACATCTTTCAAGAAACGCTGCTTATTTCCCACCTGCTATGCACTCTTTAAAAAGACTTGCAGAGGAGTAAATTGGGTTCATGATGCTTTTGCACAATGGGAAGTTAGATGGGGCGTTTACTAGTCACTATGGAGCAAGATATACTGACTTCTTGGAGACTTACTTTAAAAGTGATAATTGGTAGAAAGACCTATTGATTCATATTGAAGGAGACAATTAGCAAGATACAGATTCTTTTTTTGGTAAACTTGCTGTTACAGTAATGAACAGCGAAGGTTATTATTGCCTTCATTTCTATAAATTGAGCTGAAAGATTAAAAGTAGGCATTTTTGCTGGGATTTCCTGTGCTCTGTGATAACTTCTGTTATTGTCTTCATAAATAATTTATTTCATTTTCATGAAGCCATCAAGCTAGTCTGCAAGTTGAATCTTTGCAAGAGCAATTAAACCTGGTTTCCAAGCAGAGAGATGAAACTGTACTGCAGCTCACCATCTCCCAGGACCAAGTGAAGCAGTATGCACTGTCACTGGCCAACCTGCAGATGGTACTAGAGCAATTCCAACAGGGTGAGTTTTGTCAACAAGTAGTGACACTATGTTTCTGGATTAGGGAATTTGCTGTATTTTGGTGCTTTTTAAGTATTAGTTACTTGGTTTCCTTTTTAATAGTTTAAACTTCAGAATGTGGTATATTTTTATAAACCTTATAAAAGCAATTCTGGCCCCATGGAATGGCTCAATATTCCATTTATGAAATTTGAATTCCACCTCTACTTGATATGATAATGCTGAGGTTTTGCAGTTGTTACATGTTGTGAATCAAGACTGGTTTTTGTTGCTTTGTGTTTTTAACCATTTAGAAGAAAAAGCTATCTATTCAGCAGAATTGGAGAAACACCAAAAACAGGCCACAGAATGGAGGAAAAAAGCAGAAACCTTAGAAGAAAAAGTTGCATCACTGCAGGTGGGCTAAATAACAGAATCAAGGCCTGTGACTCTGGATGCCAGTTCTTGACTGTATTTTTTGGTTTTAACAGTTGTATTAAATGTTACTGTCTAAGAATGCATCAAGTTATGTAAATATCCTCTCTTCCTTGGAAGAAAGGGGGGCACTCAAAGGTCAGCAAAGTGCCATTCCTCTGCTAACCATCCATTTTCTGAGGATGCTTGCAGTCCAGTTATTCTAAAGAACAAGTGATTGCAGTCTCCCCATTTGTTTGGTTTGTTCTGTGTTGTATTAGCATAACTGTGACATATAACTCATAACTCGCTTGTCATTTTGTCCCTTTCCTGCCCTCTATTCAGAACAGTTTAGAAGATGCAAATGCTGCACTGGATGCAGCATCAAGGCTTACTGAGCAGCTTGATATCAAAGAGGAGCAGATTGAAGAGCTTAAGAGAGAAGGTAAATACTTCCCCACCCCACCCCCACCCCCTCCCCCCCGATCTCTGCTTAAAACATTCCAAGCAGCTGAGGAGACAATGCTATATTCCTAGAAACTTAGCAAAGTTTGTCTCCTGTGAGGAAAAGAGTATAATTCTATGCCACCTTTTGAGGACTTCTTTGTTAATAAAGCAAATTGGGGAAAGTAGTTAAAGGTCTTTCTCAAGAGAACGTCCTGCAGTAGCTGGTTGGGGATTTTTTTTCCCATAAATACCAAAGCTCTTGATTTAGCTCTGTAACTGTCTTGTTAAATAGTTTGTGAAATACCAAATGTCAGATTTTTCCAAAGTAACTAACTGCCATATTTGACACAGACACTGGGATACAGCGTGCTAGAGAGACATGGTGTGCAGCTGGCAAGAGACGTAGAGGGAGGAGATCTTGCACAGATAGATGTCAGGCTGTCTAAAGAGAGTATGTGGAAGATTATAGACACATCTTTAGATTGTATTTCCAGATTTCATTTCAAATAAGCTTCCTGGTTGCTCATGTTTAGAGAGATGCCTTTCATATTGTTCTTGGATTAAGTACTCTTATAGTTGATGAATTTCACTGCTTTGGTTTTGAAGACAAAACTTGGCCAGATAGTAGAGGAGTCTGAAAAGGAAGAATATTTATGTTGCGAGTTGTCGAACACTGGAATAGGTTGCTCAGACACATGGAGTGTCCATCCATGGAAATATTCAAAATACAGTTGGCCATTGTCCGGGGCAGCCTGCTGTAGGTGGCCCTGCTTGAGGAGAGGGGTTGGACTAGATGATCTAGATGTCCCAACATAAAGGTTTCCTTGATTTTGGGGTTCTGTGAATGCTTTGGGGTGTGCTTTGGGGTTTTGTTTGGTTTTTTGTTTTGTTCTTTCTCACATCACTGAAACATGAATTCTGTAAGAGGTGCATGTCCTGCTGTTTCATAAATACATCTAGCATTAAAATTGTAGGAAAGCCTAAAAAGGCAGAACAGCTCTATGTTGAAATCTGATGTAATTTCAGTGTATTTCTATTTTATGGTCTTATGCTAATTAGTCTAATCAAAGAGAAAAAAATAAGGGTATCTTCTGTACAATATATTTGAATATCAAACATCAGCTTAAAAGCTCAGATACTTATATGGAGGTGACTGAATAGCTGTATGAGCAATGTGAGGTCACTTTTTTTGTTACTGCATGAATTTTAGCCTTCGTGAGAAGGGAGGCGTAGCATGAGCTAGAGCAGGACTTAGGACTAGTAATAATTTTGCTGGATTTCTGTACTTGCATCTCAGCCCCAACGTACTTTTGTCTGCAACAAATTGAACTAAGAGGGAAAGTTACTTCTCTGTGTCTAGTTGCACGACAGCTCTGATAGGAGAGAACTTGTTAACAATACCGACGGCCAAGGGAATATTAGGCTTTTTTCTTTTTTTTTTTAATTGTCTTCATCTGTCTTTTCCTCCTCTATTTTCCCAGCTGAGTCCTACTTTCTCTTTCCCTCTTTCTGTGGGTCACCATGTTTTGCTGTTACTGCAGGATCCTCTGTTATAGCCAGGCTTTAACTGAGCACATGGGATAAATCTAAGATCAGAGGAAAACTTGTGATTGGTCCCTGAAGCGGCCCTAAAAAGGGAACTTGAAGAACAGAGATTTGCTCAGTCTCTCTAGTTACTTGACAGCTAT
The DNA here is from genome assembly GCF_032191515.1 of Phaenicophaeus curvirostris. Classification (NCBI taxonomy): domain Eukaryota; kingdom Metazoa; phylum Chordata; class Aves; order Cuculiformes; family Cuculidae; genus Phaenicophaeus; species Phaenicophaeus curvirostris. Next base: position 51,932,791 of record NC_091396.1, on the reverse strand, counting down.
TACTTTCTGGTTTTTTTTACCTCATGTTTGTGGGAGATTTAGGGGTGAGTGCTGTTAATTAAGGCTTGCTGCAGGAAGACCTGGAACATCATCTCTGCTGGATGCAGTGGTAACTTACTCTGAACATATATAACTGATTATTACTATTAATTATTATTACTGTTAATCTTTAGATTATAATTTGTCTTCTTCTTGAAATAAATAGTTTTTTCTTAAAGTATACTGCTTACGAGCAGGTAGTTGGTGTGAAAAGTCTTTTAAAAGTCTTCACAATTTCAGCAAGAGCTCTAGAAAAATGTTACTTTTCCACTACATAATTGAATGTATACTTAGTAAAATTTAGTTGTGTCTATGTGCAATTTGGCATTCAAGGGGGCCTTGTAGGATTGCTCCTTGAGCTCACATGTGAATTTTGCAGACTAAAATAGACTTCAAGCTGATGATACATGAATGTACAAATGAATACTGTTTGTTTTGTTTCTTTTTTTTTTTTTTTCTTTCATTTGTCCAATGTTTATCTCTGGCTACAGACAGTCACAACAGAAGTTTTCAAACACCCTGGATTGAAATTAACTTTGACATAGGCAAATATGCCATTCTTTCCATGGGGATCTCTTAACTACTGGTTAATTTTGGTTGTGAACCTTTGCATGTGAAAACAAGAGGGGCTTGAACTTTGAAAGAAAACTATATTTTATGAAGTTATTTTGTATTGACAATGATTTACTTGTTAAAAAATTGAAAGGGCATTGTTACATAAAGGAAATAGCACTTTAATGTTGTTGTAGAATAAATCAAAAATTTTATCAGAGAAAAAAAAATAAGTCCACTCTGTTTTCTCTATTTACACAAAAACCCATATAATGTCATATTGAAAATTGGCCAGCTACATTCCCAGACGCAGTTTTGTTGGCCAAATCTTTTGAAGGATTTCTTTATGAATTTTTTTGGCAGGAGAAGTGATTTTAATGGAAAAGTATAAGAAGTACCAGATGCAGTTTTCTGGATTGCCATAAATGGTTAACAAATTATTGGAGACTGTTGTAAATGTCTGGTTCACAGCAGTCCATGCTGAATTTTGGCTTATGTCTTTTTTGTTGTTCAGTCTTTTCATACACATAAAGTGCTTGTTTTAAGTCCTTTTCTGCTGTAAGATTCTATTTTAGAAGGAGATATTCCATTTAAATATGTTATAATTATAGAGTTGCTTACTAATTGTGGGTAGAATACCTGTGTACCTGTCTTAAAAAGTTTATGCTCTTTGATATAAAAATTTTTTGCCAAGAAAAACAGAAAACAGCATTTCGCTTAAAATATTAATACATTTGCTTTAAAATTTGTCATGTGACTAAAAATTGAAAAGGAAACACAAACATCTTACTTTGTAGAGCAATAGCAACGGCATGAGATTTACTCTACGCTTGCTTTCTGATGCCATTTATTTATCTTTTTGTGGCATTACTAGTTTTTAACTTTTTTAATTCCCTTTTTCTCTGTGGAGACCCACAACCAATGCAGCTTCCATGCTCCTACAGCTGTCATTGTTCCATAATTATATAATTATATGGAACAATAGATGTTTTTCTCCAAGTATTGGGGTCCTATTTAACCACATTGACAAAGTAGCATTATTTTAAGTAAGTTGAAACTATGGATTAGTTCCCCTGAGCCTGGTGTTTTGAGAGAGATGAGTGCTGAAGTGCAGTCACATTATTGGAATGGATTTTAGTCCATGTGGATGTAGTTGTTACAAGATATATTGCAGTGTACTACATAGTATTTTGTCTGGGTTTTTTTAACTTATTTTGAATAAGGAACTTAATCCGTATGTTCCATGGGTAAGAACTTTCTCAGCATGACACTAGTTATTTTATTCTATTCTATGCTCTCCAAAGTTCGTATTTGTGAAGTAAAATGTTTATATAAAGATGTGGAGTGTTTGAAAAGGTCTTTTTAGGTTGTATCCATTTCACAGCGTAGCTCTTTGATGTCCGTATGCAAAAGCTCTGTGCAGGTTCTCATGGAGTTATTGGTGTTAATTGAGAACCATATTGTGTCGTCACAGCTGTGGCATGCATTTGTTAAAAGTCACGATTGAAGATCATGTGGAAACTAGAATGGAATGTTTTTCATGCATCCCAAATGATTTGAAGAGTAGAAAACTGTATAAAAGTCACTTTTGTTATGAAGATGTTGAGGCTTTTTAGAAATTTACTACAAGATGGATACAAAAAAAAGTGTATATTTTGTGATGTTTGTTTTTTTTTTTTAAATGAGGCACTGTTAATTAGCATGAGCCCAAGAAGTGTTAAAATGGTAGGAAAATCGAGTTTATCGGCAGTCCTTCCATAGAACTTGAAGATAAGCATTCAACCTTAAAGGGACAGAGGAGAAAGAGCTCATTGTTTCTGCCTATGTAACTGTACAGTAGAGTTGGTCTTCACATGAACAGTCCATGTTATAATGTATTTGTCAAGCTTTTGCATGTGATTAAGACTTGCTTGTACTTCTGTTAGGGAAAAGGGAACTTTAAAGGTAGTATCTTACAGAACACCAGTTTGGTAAAGTTTTATTTTTGCTGTCTTGAGGTGAAGCCATTTGTAGTTTATTTTCTAAGAATTCTTTGTAACAGGTAATTATTTGTTGTCTTTAATGAGGATATTTTACAACCAGTGTTCCTGAGTCCTGTGTTTGGGGATTTAAGTGAGGAAAATTTTTCTATCATTTTTTACTCTGGTTTTTGTACAAACTTGCTTAGACCTGAACATCAGATATATTTATCCAGTTTATAGTATATCTGAGTTTTTATAAAGAGAAAAATTTGTACCTTGTTTCTTTACAATCAGAATCTTGTAAAAAAAGTTATGGCAAGTAAAGTTTGTCAGAGATTTTCTTTATTAATAGTTTTATTTTTGTGAGTTCTGTGGGAGGTCAGAGGAAGCCTGCATTACTGAGGCAGAATGATTGGGGCAATTGGATGTGTTCTATATTTGAGCTAACAAGTAATTTCTGTTAGTGGAATTTCAGAATTTTAGAGGGCTTGGTGCTGTGAAATTACTGGGCAAGAGTGAGTATGACAATACTGTGCCTTGGCTCCTTTTAATGAAATGGACTTCTACATTTGTATCTCCCTCATTAAATACTCTGATGTCATGAGGCTCAAGTGAGTCAATGTAGAAAGGTGAAATGTTATAGCACTAGTGAATGCAGAATCTAAACTCCTCTCTTACTTGTCTAGGTGGAACAGAACAGTTCATCAGACCTTCTGCAATTGATTTATTTTCTGTGTTCCTGTACTTTTGCATTGAGTATTATTACATAGATTTTAGCTTATGTTTTCAAATAATCACATATGGTTTCAAATAGCAATCACTTGTTAAGTTGGCATATTTTTATAAAACATCAAACTGATTTTGTTTTCTTTTTCTAGAAAGCACCATAACAATGTTAACAGATTTTCATTTTAAAACTTGTCTCACTAATAAATTTTACAATGAAATTTCATAGTTTTAGTTTTTGTTTATTTGCTGTGACATAATGTTTTACAGGTGAGATCAAAAAAGAAATGTTAGAAGATGTACAAAATAAACTAATGAATCTTATGAACAGCACAGAAGGAAAAGTTGACAAGTAAGTCTTTAATGAAAGACTGGGTGTACATTTTTCGTTTTCGTTCTTCACAATACAGATATGTTAGAACACAGTTGCAAGACTAGTGCATAATCAGACTTCTATATGTGATCTTGTAATTTTACTGTGATTATTTTTACAATTTTCAATCGGTTTGTTGTTGTAAATAGTAATTTTGATTAGTAAAACAAATTTGTATGTAAATTTGGCTTACTGATGTGTTAACTAGAAGTGCACTTCAGCAGCCTGAGCTCTGCTGACAGAGATAAAAGTTCTTAATGAACATTTGTTATAATGTTTAGGGTGTGAACGCCACCTTTTATGTAGCTGGCATCACCTGGGTGTAGTCTTTTTTTTTTTTTTTTTTTAAATCTCTTTACCGTTAGAAGTGAAATGGGGATAGCAAATGGGTTCCCCTGCCCCCATCCTTAAATCTTGATTTCGGACTGCACATAATTATCTGTTTAAATACTCTCCTGAGTCAAGATCTTAGAATAAACATTTTCCCTGATTGTAGTACTTGCATCAAAGCTTAGTCATGTATAATTCAGTTTTACCTTACTGCATACAATATTTCTAATACCGTCCAAATTTACAATTACTGTATAAGAAATGTTATAACTTGTAAGGGAAGGAAATTGGTGATGTACCTACCCTTTTAGTTCCTTGTATTAGATTTGTTTGCTTGGATTATTGCAAATCAGGCGAGAGTATGAGGAATGAACAGTATTACAATATCAACTGTTACATAAGAGAAGCCTGAATAACAAGCTTCCTTTGTCCTGCAGGCTCCTGATGAGAAATCTCTTTGTTGGTCATTTTCATACTCCGAAAAATAAACGTTCTGAGGTGTTAAGGTTAATGGGAAGCATCTTGGGAATAAAAAAGGAAGAACTTGATCAGGTAATACTTTGCAGAAAACTTGACCTTGTATTTGTGAAAATAGAAATTACCTGACAATAGAATGACTTACCGCTAAACTAAATGTGACTGTCTCTGCACTTCTTCCGGGGAAAGTACATGTTTTGTTCTCTCATGCAAATTATTTTTTTTTTATGTGAGAGATGCTGATCTTAATGGAATTTTTCAAAAATGTTATTTTAGTAGATTAGATCTTATTTTGCTAGGCAATGCTAATGCAGAAAGGAAGGTATTTAACTTGATGCTGTTGTCTCTAAAAGCTGTAATGTGTCAGTTACAGAAAAGTAAGCCAGTTTTATATGCACCACAAGGTATTGTGAAGAGTGTAAGGCTAATATTTTTAAATAAATAACCAGGTTTTTAGACTGCTGGTCTTTGGGAGACAGAGAATAAGGTTTTGACAGTAATTAATTTTTTCATCTGTAGGATTCCCAGATAATAAAAGTAATGAGCATGATGTTGCAGTTTTTGATCTACTGCTTTGGTTTTGATTTCCTAACTTTTTTTTTTAATATTTTCTAGTTATTATCTGAAGATCAAAGAGGAGTTACAAGATGGGTGACTGGCTGGCTTGGTGGAGGAGCTGGGTCAAAGAGTGTCCCTAATACGCCTTTGAGGCCAACTCATCAGAACATTTTTAATAGTGTAAGAATTAATCATGCATTCTCTATGCTTGAGTGGAAAAAAAATGGGACTGTTGCATATTAATGCGGATGTTTGGTTCATCAGTATGTTAGCTTCATTTACTAATGATAGTCTATCTTTTATTATTTGCTTGTTTTGTGCAATTGCTTTGATCTAAGTTTTTTTTTCTGCACTAAAACATATACAGGCATTGATGAAAGTTATACAATAGTAAACATTGGACTAATACAGGAATCCAGTTACTGTTCCACTGGTTACTGGGATCACTGACTTCTTACAGTATGGACTTTATCTTGCAAACTGACAGTTTGGAAGTTGAATACATTTGGAGTCTGGAATTCTGCAATACTGAACAGTATAGAATATCTTGATGTTGTATTTTGATGGCTGTGTTCCCATATGTCCTTTAGATTTCATTTGAAAAGCTTTCTCAGCTGCTGCAGCTAGTGCCTTTTACGTACAGCATATAAAGTTGATATTTTAAGCTTTTAAATACTTTAAAGCAGCAGTTGTCACAGCATGGTCCATGGGAACAGTTAACCTATGGAACTTCCTGTTTTGCAGACCAGCAAATAATTCACTCAAGGACAGAGCACTGAGGACTTTTTGGATTAACTTTGGGGTTTCCTTCTTCATTGAGCTAGAAAAGTACATTGACAATTGATTTCTGTAAATTGGTTTGAAGTGTAGGGATTGTTTTTTGCCTACTAAAATAATGGAGTCACCTAGGTCTCCGGGGGATTGTGGTCTGATTAACTACAGATGTAAAAGAAGAGAATTAATGCTTTTGAATGTATAGTACAAGCTTTATTAAGCAAAATTTTATCTTGTGATGCTACTGACACTTTAATCATTCCATGCTTCCTTTATTCAAGGCTTTTTTTTTTTTTCCAAGTAAAGCAAACAGTGTGATTTGCTTGAGCATGAACACAGCAAATACTGTAATGTCAGTAGCAGCATGGGATTCTTGAAACAATTAGAATCATAGAGTCATAGAATCACCAGGTTGGAAGAGACCCACAGGATCATTGAGTCCAACCATTCCTATCAAACACTAAACCATGCCCCTTAGCACCTCGTCCACCCGTGCCTTAAACACCTCCAGGGAAGGTGACTCAACCACCTCCCTGGGCAGCCTGTTCCAGTGCCCAATGACCCTTTCTGTGAAGAATTTTTTCCTAATGTCCAGCCTAAACCTCCCCTGGCGGAGCTTGAGGCCATTCCCTCTTGTCCTGTCTCCTGTCACTTGGGAGAAGAGGCCAGCACCCTCCTCTCTACAACCTCCTTTCAGGTAGTTGTAGAGAGCAATGAGGTCTCCCCTCAGCCTCCTCTTCTCCAGGCTAAACAACCCCAGCTCTCTCAGCCGGTCCTCGTAAGACCTGCTCTCCAGCGCCCTCACCAGCTTTGTTGCTCTTCTCTGGACTCGCTCCAGAGCCTCAACATCCTTCTTGTGGTGAGGGGCCCAGAACTGAACAAGATATTCGAGGTGCGGTCTCACCAGTGCTGAGTACAGAGGGAGAATAACCTCACTGGACCTGCTGGTCACGCCGTTTCTGATCCAAGCCAAGATGCCATTGGCCTTCTTGGCCACCTGAGCACACTGCTGGCTCATATTCAGTCGGCTGTCAACCAACACCCCCAGGTCCCTCTCCTCCAGGCAGCTTTCTAGACAGACTTCTCCTAGTCTGTAGCACTGCACAGGGTTGTTGTGCCCCAAGTGCAGGACCCGGCATTTGGCCTTGTTAAACCTCATGCCGTTGGACTCTGCCCAGCGGTCCAGCCTGTTCAGATCCCTTTGCAGAGCCTCCCTACCCTCCAGCAGATCGACACTTCCACCCAGCTTAGTGTCATTTGCAAACTTGCTAAGGGTGCACTCGATGCCTTCATCCAGGTGATTGATAAAGACATTGAACAGGGCTGGACCCAGCACTGAGCCCTGGGGAACCCCGCTTTGTCACTGGCCTCCAGCTGGATTTCACACCATTTCCCACCACTCTCTGGGCCCGGCCATCCAACCAGTTTTCCACCCAGGAGAGTGTGTGCCTGTCCAGGCCAGAGGCTGACAGTTTCTCAAGCAGAATGCTGTGAGAAACTGTGTCAAAGGCTTTACTGAAGTCCAGGAAGACCACATCCACAGCCTTTCCCTCATCCAGCAGCCGAGTCACTTTGTCATAGAAGGCGATCAGGTTAGTTTGGCAAGACCTGCCTTTTGTGAACCCATGTTGACTGGGCCTGATCACCCGGTTCTCTTGCATGTGCTTCATGATAGCACTCATGATCACCTGCTCCATGACTCTCCCTGGCACTGAGGTCAGACTGACAGGCCTGTAGTTTCCTGGGTCCTCCCTGCGACCCTTCTTGTAGATGCTTGTGATGCTACTGACACTTTTAAATTGACTTAAATCAATAATGGAACCATAGTGGAAATGTGTGTTATCGTTAGAGTTTGTCAATTTCTTACAAATACCACTCAGTAAGACAATAGAAAAACTGTAATTTGAAAACAAGTTTCACTGTCACTCACTAAGGATTACTTAGTACTAAGTACCAGTACAAAATTCTTTGAAGGCTGTTTGGAGGCTATTGACAGCTTTTTGGTTTATGTATGTGTATTTTTAACTTTCAATGGAGCATCAGCGAAATAGAATAACTAGTAGCCTCTTGTAGTCTTTTTCAGAATTGTTTGTGAAATTCCTTGAAACAGAATCTCGCCCAAGCCTTCCTCCACCCAAGCTCTCTGTTCATGATATGACACCTTTAGGAGCAGCAGGAACTGGTAAAACTAGCAATACTCCATCCAACAGTCAATTGCAAGGTAAAATTTGAAGGAAACTCTGAGTCTTTACACAGAACATAAATAACTAAATGTAGAATTTTCAAGGGAGTTTCAGCGAGTCTGTTTCCTCACTTGTGAACTATGAATTTGATTTCTTGCCCCCTTCCGATTTCTTACTTCTTCTGTCTTTCTTTCTTTTTCTCCCACCCTCCTCCCCACTGCTGCTATACCCAGCTTTCTAAAATCTAAATACAGAATATGAGAGGGACCAAATTCCCTTTGATACAGAAGGGCTTTAACAGCACCTGTTAGATGCTGTGTAGACAACTCTGTATTGTATACCAATCAGTCAGTCCTGATTTTCAGCATCCCTGTTAATCAGCATGGGTCTCACTTAGTGACGAGTGCAAGTAATACCAACATTGTAGTGCCTCTCTGGTATATAGAAACTGCTTGCTCAGAGAGGACTGAAATAAAAACAATTAAGTATATGGCCTGATTTGAAATCTCCAAGCTGTACATGAGTGTTAACTTTGGTATTTCTAAGGCAGGGAACAATTATGCTTATATCCCGCATGTTGAAATTAATGCACTTTTGTCTCAGTAATGTAAGATGCGAATCTTCAGTTTAACTGACCTAGTTTCTACTAGATTTTTTACATACATGTAAGACTTCACATTAATAGAGTCCTGCTCATTTCTAGAAGCTTATTTTAATTGAAACTTTTAACCGTAAACTATAAAAAACCTCAAGCCCTAAGAAAACCCCACCAATGCAAAACCCTCTGTAGTATTTAGATCTACAGAGAGGCATCTGTGCTAAAACACCCTCTTTCAATTTGCCTAAAGTAGCTGAGTGTTGCAAAATATAAATGTCAACTGTGAAATACCAGCTTACCTCTGAAAGTGTTATTTAGGTTTATTATTATAATTAGAATTAGTTTTCTTTTTACTCTTCTTGCTTGTAGTATAACAGTAATATAATGTGTAAAGTACCTTTTTTACCTGGCAAAAAAATAAACCCAGTTTCCTTGTCTGGAAGAAGTAAATTCCTGGTTCTTTTTATCCATTCAGGAGCTAAAATGCTGGCTTGTAAAACTAGACACCCATTATATATATATCCCTTTAATTGTTTACTTGAAGTTTTTTGTTTCTAGAAATAAACCATATAGTAGCCATTTTTAAGCACTGGACAGTATAATGTCCACACAGAAATGCTTTTATGAGAATTAGGATTTTTACCTGATAAAAAACCCCTTTTTTTAAAAACATAAAACCAACTCTGACTAAAATAATCTGTCCAAACAATTAGTACAATATAAGAATGTCAGTTTAGTTTCTGCTTTGTATCTGTTGTAGGAACCTTCATAACAGGTTACATTTGGAGCTGAGTGGGAATTTGATAGGGGAAGATAAGGAGGGGGCAAGTCAATTTTTAGATTAGTTCATTAATACTTCTCTCTGTTAAAACTGAAATTTTGTTAGAATTTGATTATTGAGTGAACATTAAGTTTTATGTCGAAACTAACTTATGATGGGTTGTCTGTGATGTTTATTTACAAGGGGTTTCTTGGGGCTGGCCCTGGAGAAATTGTAACTGGTGGCCTGAGATACAGACATAAGAACTGTTCAGCAAAAGAAGCAGTAGTATATGAGATCCATGATGAGAGAAAATAGATAGGAAAGTCTTTGAGAGTGTGTACAGTCTGTGGCAAGAAGAGTAATGTTCCAAAAGGAATAGTTCTATAACTCACGTGTGAACAAATGCTGTAAAATTGAGTAGACCATGAATGCTTCCTAACGACATGGGGTTTTTTGTTGTGGTTTTGGGGGCTTGGGGTTTTTTTTGTTTGTTGATTTTTATTTGTTTGTTTGTTTTCACATTTCAGATTCTGCAGTCTTAGGAACGAGCAGAAGACCAGATACAAATCCATTTCTAGCTCCTCGATCTGCAGCAGTGCCTCTCATAACACCTGCTAGTAGTTCTGGACATCTGCTTATGAAACCTATTTCTGATGCGTTGCCTACTTTTACACCACTGCCAGTGTCCCCTGATGCCAGTGCTGGTGCTGTACTGAAAGACCTCCTAAAACAATAGATGATCTTGTATCAATATGACGATATTAGCACTTTAAGGAAAATGAGAACACTATGCTGTGTATAATTCACCACAATGAGGCCTTCTGTAAAAAGTCACATACCTGTTTGCAATTGTTCCTTGCTTTTCTTTTATTTATGAAATAACCAGTGCTTTGGGAATTCTAATGGTGGCATGGGTAACTGCCTTCTTTATTGCAGGCATTCATTTTAGGCGTGGGTTAAATCTTAAACTGAGGAAAAAAAACCCAGCCTATCTTGTTGCTAGATTGTTACAAGACAAATAGAAGGATTTTTAAACCTTAGTTATACACAGAGTTTTTTCAGTTATTCATAGACAGCGTTAACTCTTTGGGGTTGAGATCTAGTTTTCCATTAAAACAATCTGCCATTGGCTGTGGGCCTTCAAGAACCAGAATTTAAAAAAACCCCAAAATCTTAAAAAAAACCCAAAATCTTTTGACTTTACAGTGTACACTAGGGCACACATCTCTTATTTAAAGTATTGGTCACATTTGGGGGCAATTTGAGGCACGTTAATATCTTTGCACAATTATTTGATTGCCTCCTCCCTTCCTCTCCCCCTACTCCCAGAGTAATGGCTGCTTTCAGCAGTCAAACCCGTGAGCACCAAGGAGTTAACTGGAAATGAAGCTTCATTTTCTAGAGGTGTCCATGTGGTGAAGTGTGGGTAATTTAGCAAAAGATAGGTTCACGTATATAAGGACACTATACTCTAATGGTATGAGGTGTATATTTGAGAGACTTTATATCTTGCAAGATTTTGTAGATGCAAATGCAGGCTTAAAGCTTGAACACATGTATAGAATTTAAAGGGAAGATGATGTTTATGTATCTCAAATGTGTAAATAGGGTTTTGGAAGACCAAGATCCAAGTCAATTATGCTGTAAATTTTGCTGTGATACATTGTGCTCTGTTTGGCAGTTAAAGAAAGAAGCTCCATACTAAAAGATCAAAGTCATCTAGCAAAAGTCATTTTCATAGTGAATCTGAGATAAAACATCTTCCATTTGAAATGTGTAATTTTTAAACATTTTTACATGCCATTCCTCGTTTAGTCAGTGTTAACTGTTGTGCGAGTTCTATATTAGAACTGTCGACCTTAACTTCTCATTTTCTTTAAGATCATAGATTAAGTTGTTGTAACAGTTATATTTAAATAAAATTAATTAATGATACTTGTACAGAATCAACGAATATAATGCAAGAGATCTTTGCATTTATTCACATAGAGGTCAAATAGTGAATTTCTTCTATTGCCTTGAAATTTAGCCAAGTTTTCTTAATTATTGTATCTACCTTAAAAACTGCTTCAGTCCCTTTTTTCCAATATGTTAATGTTTCATGGAAGACTTATGTAAATTTGGTAGTGGATTGACTATATTGAATTTTTATTTAAAATATTTTTCTCCAAGGTAATTATTTCAGCAGTTTGATTTCTGAAAGGATAGCAGCTACACATAGGATACCAAAGTAAATGCTGCTTTACATAATAAATATAATGAGAATTTGAAATTACCTCAGCTGAGAACATTTCAGTTTGGTATTTCAAAAATGTACATCTTCATTTAAACTAGACTGCAACAGGTCCCTTGTTTTTCTTTAACAAATATAAAGAAAGCTGAAATCAGATGACTTCTGTGCAGTCTCTTTTGTTCTGGTAGTTGTGCATATTTAAAGATATATAGCTGCTTCAGAATGAAGTTGCCTTTTGGTGAGCCAAAGCAGAATGAAATGTATGGTTTTTAAAGATTATGTGACTTGCATATTATAAATAACAAAAGGACTCATGGAGCTTGCTGTCCTCTGAGCAGATCTTAACTTTTTAATGCAAATTTTTCTTTAATTGCTGAGAAATTTATGTGTACATGTTTCTCTTTCAGGAAGGTTTATAAATACCAATAAATAAAGTATGGAAAAAGCATTTGGTTTTGCATGCTGTAAATCAGCTCCATTTACTTAGTAAGCTGTGGGTTTGGGGACAGAAATCTGAAACAAAGGAAAAGGTATTGAACAACTTCAGAGTTCCTCATTAAGCTACTTCAGAGAGGTATGAGGCTTTGGTTCTTAAGTCCTAGGAGCTCTGTTGAACTATGGAGAAAATCTCTGTCCTAGGGCTTATTCCACAACTATGTTGGTGGGTTTTGTTCTTTGTTAGAAATCAAATGGGCTCTGTGTTCCAGACAGTATTTTCCCACTGAAAAGTGTAGAACAATTTCATTTCCTTGTTTCTCTCGTCTTTCTTTGACTGTTTCACAGACTATTATAAAACTTCAAGATTTGTTTTGTTGAAAGATTAGCAGATGTATTTTTTCCTCTAATTTTTCTTCTGTGTTTACTTTGTGCTTGCTAACGGTTCCGTATGTATATGCCTTACCAGTTTCCCACATGTAAGTATGTGACTCATGTAGTCTATCCTGTTAATTGTGTGGTTCTTTCACACAGCAATGGGAGGGGAGGAAATTCTGTGGAATTTATGACCAGGTACAGTAGTTCAATATTTTTCTTCTTCATTGAACTTAGTTGTTCTGGTTCACCTTGCTTTTGCAAGGAAAAAAAAAAAGGAGTATTGTCCCCATAATTTTGGTCTAACAAGCTGTCAGCATCATTGGTGATAAGGTAACAGAATTCTAGTAAGCAATTAAATTTGCAGATTTCATATTAGGGCAAAAAACAAAGATTAGGATTTCCTGTTCTCGTCTTTAGATGCCTTTTGCTGTTCTTTGCTCATCCTGCATTCTGTACAAAGAGAAAGAAGTAACTGGTTGATCTAAGTGTTACTGTAAAACAATGCACGTTTTTTTTAAAAAAGTAGTCAGTCACAGCCATATAATATGTCCTGTTATAGTGACCAGATTAGTAAGTTTTCTTTTTCTAGCAAATGTCGGTTCCCAGCCTGTGTTTTATTATTGCTTCTTATTCATGTTCTTGACCTATTTTGCGTTAATAGATACTAGTAAGGCAGGCTACTTGGAACATACATAGCAGTGACTGACAAAGTGGAAGAGACAGAAGGGAAAATGCTTGCCTTGTAAGTATTTCACATTATCTAATAACTCATGGAAGCTTTGCAATTTTAAGCCTTGTTGTCATCTTACTGCCAGTTTTGATCACTTTATTGTCCCATTATCATATATATTGTCTGTTATCATATTCAATAATATTTTGGTCAACCTATTCAGTCAGACATACTTGTAAACTTGATGTCACATCTTCCCAAATGCTCTTAGTTCAGGAGTAGATTTAACTAGAATAACATGAAATTCTGTTTTGTCACCTACTTGAAGAAAATACAAACGTTTGTTTAATATGGAGAGACATCAGTATACTGTGGAAATAGTGGGGATAACTTCATGAATTCTTTCAAACAGAGAGAAGTCTCTGTCTAGTTATTCAAAGTAATCTTTGTGTCAATATACTTCTGTCAGTGTTTTAAAAAATATGTAAAATACATATGTGTGTATATAAACACACATGGTAGTGGCAGTAAGGCTTGAGGAATTAAAGCATTGTAGGTATTTGTTTTATTTTGGCTCTTTTTTTACCCTTCCATTAAATTTAGTAGTTTGTTGTCTTGAGTAGTCATCTCGGGTGGAAAGCTTTTAATTGGCTTTCTTAGGAAATAATATATAAGAATTACCAGCCTACAATTTTTTTATTATGTTATGCCTTTATATACTGCTGAATTTATTTGCAGCCCCACAAAGCTTAAACATGAAGAACAGGATTCAATAAAATATACAGGAATAGACAGCTGCTGGCATTTTATTTAAAGGGAAAACATAATTTGTATGTGATAGGTTCTTACAGCGGTAGCAGCTCTGAGTTTTGAATTGTTATGTTTGTCTCAAGCTTAAAGAATAATACAGCATTCTAAATTTCAGTACCTGAAAGCACCACCTAGCTAAGTGTGAAATACATTTTGTAGCGAGTTGTGACTAAAGCATGTCATATGCAAGAAATGTGCCTGTTTTCTGGTTGTGTTGGATCTGTTAAATGCTAATTCAGACATTTATTCCAAATTGGGAGTTCAGCTGTGCTGCTTAAACTCTCAAACATTTTGCCAAGTAGAAGAAAATTGTATCGAATAATAAAAGACTTATTTGTCTTGTAGGAAATAACAATTGGAAGATAACTGTTAATTTTTTCATACATAAAAAGAGTCATTTATCATTTAGTAAGTGCCTATATTAAGTAATTTGGGTCATTCTGTGCCTTCTTATTGAGCTTGTGGCATTGCTGATTAAATCTAATTTCTTTTTAAATGTTCACAGATGTTCTACATCACCCTTGAGCACTGATAGTGAATTAATCTTTCTCTGCTCTTGTGTTCAGATAGCCAGTAAACAGCTTCTCCCAGATTAGATTTTAAAATTAGTATCACTTGCACTCAAGTTTCTGGCAGTCTGTGCTGAATCGCCTTTGAAAAGGTTAACCTTTTTTGGTTTGTGAAAGTCAGCTAATAACTGTTACTGTGAATATCCACAGTCACACCAAAGGCCTCTTAAGCAAATTGAAAACAGCTCTTTTTTTTCTTCAATTGTAGCCATTTTGGTTTGAGTTCTTTTATGCCTTGGGTTGTTGAATGTAGTAGCGTGGTCCTAGAAGACTTGGTTTTGAGGGAAGTGAGAATAAATTAATCTGTTAAATTTAATACATTTGCATGTTAATCAGATTTAATATTGATTAACTTGACAAATTCAAAACCATTCATTGTCATAGGATCATAGAATAGTTTGGTTTGGAAGGGACCTTAAAGATCATCCAGTTCCAGCCCCCCGGCCATGGGCAGGGACACCTCCCACCAGCCCAGGCTGCCCAAGGCCCCATCCAACCTGGCCTTGAACACCTCCAGGAATGGGGCAGCCACAGCTTCCCTGGGCAACCTGTGCCAGCGCCTCACCAGTGTCATGGTGAAGAAATTCTTCCTTATGTCTAGTCTAAATCTGCCCCTCTCCAGTTTATACCCATTGTCCCTCATCCGGTCAGCACTGGCTTTTATAAAAACTACCTCCCCATCTTTCCTGAACCTGTTCAAGTACTGGAAGGTCTCCTTGGAGTCTTCTCCAAGCTGAACAACCCCAACTCTCTCAGCCTGGCCTCAAATGGAAGGTGCTCCAGCACCTTTGTAGCCTCCTCTGGACCCGTTCCAACAGCTCCATATCCTTCTTATCTTGAGGATTCCAGAACTGGACACAATACCCCAGATGAGGCCTCACAAGAGAGGAACAGAGGGGCAAAATCACCTCCCTGGACATGCTTCTTTTGATAAGATGAAAGAATAATTCCTATTTTAAAGATACAGTGTCTGTTAGGGATTGCAGCCTTGCCACAGTTGAAAAAAGGTCAAATTTGATATCTTCTCAAGCTTGCTTTGCTGGATGCACAAATGAGGAAACTTCACAGCTAACATGCCTTCAAGATCATTTCAGCCACATGCCAGTGGAGCTGAGTCCCAGAAACTGACAGCAGCTCAGATAATCACATTTCCAGTAAGCAGGTTCTGGCCACCAGTGGTAGGAGCTGCACAATGCTCTGTAGCATTGTTCCATTGTGCTGGAATTTTGTCCTAAATCTATAAATAAAGGAAAAGATGGCTACAGCTTCTCATTGAACAATAGAAGCTGTGGCCTGAGCTTTATTTCCTTATCTCAGATCACAGCAAAAGGATCCCTTGTATCCTTGTGTTGTGATTTATACTGGGAGAGACAACTTACCATTTCGGAAATGACTGGCAGACTTGAGATCCTACTGCACATAGCTGGTCTTCCTCAAACCATCAATCTGCTGTCAAATATTGGGAGTATAAACATCTTACCTTTTGAAGTTAAGGGCCAATGGTATCCTGGGGTGGTGTAGCAAGTAGGTCAAGGGAGGTTCTCCTCCCCATATTCTCTGCCCTAGTGAGGCCCCATCTGGAGTACTGTGTCCACTTTTTGGCTCCTGAGCTCAAGAAAGACGCAGAACAACTGGAGAGAGTCCAACGGACTGTTCAACAGTGCAGACAATGTGCCTCGGGCTTTGAGATGATTGTTCTTGTTACCAAGGAAGTTGTGTTCCAGTCCAGTCTCGGTACTTCATGTAGCTGCTGAACTTGTTAGCAGCGAAGAATTTTGCCTGTGTACCAGGTGGGAATTGTAATGAAAGAATTTGTATGCCAAGTTTCACAGGGAAGAGATCAGAAATGATGATTCCTTATGGCTTAGGCTAGTTTCAGCGCTTGGAATCAACCACTTCTTTTAGTGATAGAACAGTTTAAAAAGTATTAGTTTGAGAGGTTAAAGATGGTAATATTTGAGTCACGGTCAACTATTACTAGATGGCTTTGTCAATGATTGACAGAACAGAATGTATAAGCCTTGTCAGATGTGTCCTTTCAACAAGCCCTGACAGACTGCAGATCAATGATATCAGGGAAATAAGCTACTAACAAAGTTAACCAAGTGAGCAAGTCTGACCCTTGCAGTATGAACAGCCTAGAATATTTCTCTGTCTTCCTTACTATAAAGGAACCCTACTTCTGTCTGGCTACTGTTTGAGTATCAACCAGTGTCATCAAGGTAAGAGGAGTCTGACAGCTCTTCTGATGGTTAACCCCAAGGTTTTCATTTGTAACTTCATCTGCTACCTGTGTTTTCCCCTTAGTGAATTTCAAAGTGGTTGTCCAAGATGGATTGAATTGCAGCTTGGCCAGGTCTGGGGCACAGACCAGAGGTTTTACAAATCTGGGGCAGCTAGGAGCTATTTCTTTTATGTCATTATGAAAGTGTAACTATTATCCATTACTGTAGCAAAGCCACTTTGTATCTAATGTTTGCTGGTGGAATAATGAATGGCTCAAGGGATCAAGGAAAAAAAACACGTGTGTATGTTATTGTTTGGCAGCCTTCTGCAAAGGCCTCTCTATCAGGTGAGGAAAGTCAGGTGATTGATCTTGACCTAGTGAAAACAGACCAGTGGTAGCTCCTGACTCCCAAGAATGGGAAGCACTGCTGAACACCAACCCTCCAGAAACAAGAGTTATAATGCTTCAAATCTAAACTATAAATCAGGTACTTGGGAGCTAAGGACATGCTCAGGTTTTTGAGAATTTGACCTTTCGATGCTGCCCAGAGAAACAGAAGCCCATGTTAAGTTTAGCAGAAGCAACTTTTTATGCAACTAAACATGGGTACCCTGATTTATACAAATTAAGTACCCTGAAACCACGTGGTTCCTGAACAGTGGGTAGAGTATTATCAATAAAAGTATATTTAGCCTAAGCAAAGATGTGGCAACTGGATGTAAATAGTGCAACAGTAAGAGGCAGTAGCATTTTTGAGCGAATAAAAGAGAGTTGGATAAGAATATTAATTCCTAAATGGTAACATGTATAAAAAATGAGAGCTGCATACATTATTTCTCAGGAGAAGAGGTAGAACCACGAGAGTGTTCCTGAACACTTTCAGGTGCATCTGTCTGAGAAACAGCATACAGTAAGGGAAATAAAGGATTCAGCAGTCAGCTCATCATGGAGGGGGGAGCCAACCACATGAAATGTTGGTTGTAAAATTGACTTTTATGTAAAAATGTTTCCCCATCTCCTGCAACAGTTTTCTCTATTGTTATAAGGTATTCAAGAACTTGAGTAATGCTCTTCTTTTTAATAAGAGTGTTTTCGGGATTACAAGTAAGTATTAGTTGATTCTGGTTCATCCATACGTTTTGGGTTACATGCTGTGCTGTGCATCCAACACTAAATTGTACAAGGAATAAAAATATAGTAAAGAAAGTGACTTGAAAAGTAGACTGGAGCACTGAAAAATAGTCATCAAAACCGAAACTTTTTCTGGAAATAGAACTGGAAAATATTTAGACTGCACTTTGTTCTGCGTGCTCAAGGAGTGGGTGCCAATAAAAATGAAGGCAAACAGAAGACTGCCTTATTTTTGACAATAGGAGCAGGAACAGATGTGTTTAACAGTTTTCAGCTAACTTAGAAGAGGCTTATTGTGAAACTGCAAAGTCTGAGGAGTACAAGATTCTAAAGAAAACGAATGAGTCATAACTAGACTTGCCAGATCTGTCTGGACCCAAACCCAGACTCTGAATAGCACGCTGTACGCAGAGTACTTAGGATCAAGGACCTGCAGAGTGCCACGTGCAGGTGGTAGTGCCTGTGTCTTTGTAGACAGTATTTATGTCTTTACTGGGTTCTTGACAGATGATCCCTATACTGTGCTGCCCAGGACCTGTCTACTTGAACCGGAGATTCAAGGACTCCTCAACACTCCGGCTGTGATGATCTGAACTCAGTCAATGGTTCTGACTTCCTTGTAGTGGTACTGTTAGTACTCAGATGCTTTGCAGGCAATACGAAGTCTGCACTGCCCTGGCCAAATGTGGCTAGTAATCTGGTTACACGAAAGAAAAGATTTCCATCAGAAACTAAAATCATAATTGATAAAAACCCAAAGGGCCAACTTTCCAGTTCAGGAGGTATTAACCAAAACTCTGGTGAGAGGCCAAACTGAGACTGAATTGAGCCTGTAGCTCCCAGGAAGAAGGTGATGTATGCTCTGTCACAGTGACGTGGTCTTGACTTTGTGCTTGGCACTGAGCCTCATGGTTGCCCGTGGTACTGACATCTATGACTGCTACTAAAAACAGAGCGATGAGGAGAGATGGGCTTGATGCTGAGAAGTTACATTTGAAAAAGCAGTTTCACTTACCTTGGGTCCTTCCTTCTTTTCCCCCTCCTGAGTCTTCCAGAGGTATCTCCACAGACCTCCTAATGGCATTTTCCAGTGTGAAGACCTCTGGGAGTCTTGGCCACACCTAACTCAGCCTCAGTGTCCATTCCATGGTTCTTTCTTTGGGCTGCAAAATACTGAAGATTAAATTCTCATTTTAGAAAGAAACTGCAACTATTATACCTAAATTCCCAGGTTTTTGCTGAGAAAATTTTTTGTTTGCTATTTACAGGTGGCAGTTAGGAACTGGCTGGAGCCAGTTTGAATTGCATGACATAATGGAGTAAATGTAAATATCTATATACTGTGAATCAGAGCTAGTTTTTCTGAGATATGTAGTTGTTAAGGGTATTCTAAAAGAATATATAGGCCTAAAAGATAACAGTCTCCTGTGCTGTGCTACCGATTTGCCTGATACAGTGGATTTACTGTTCTGTATTTTATTGAGCATTGTATTGAGACCTGTTAATACAGTATTTTATTTGGTACCTTCTGTTCTTCTAGTACTAAGGCAATTTTGTTAGAGGTCCCACTTTGGATAAATAATTCAGCTGTTGCACACCTTCACATTTAATTCAGTAACAATGCTTATTTTCTAAATGCCAAGTGAATTCTGACGAATTTTTACTCTTCATTTTATTAATTTGTTCAGCAACCTCTTCTTTTCAACTTCAGGCAGATCCTCCCAAGTGTGATCTTTGGTGGTGGCAGTTTTACTTCTTGGGTCTTTTTAATTTCACTATGGGAACCTCTTGATGTTTCTCTAACAGATGCAGATGATGAAGAATCACTTAACTTTCTACTGGGATTTTTTTTTTCTCAGCACTGTTTCTATTCCTTGTTCATCTGTTGGCTTTGCAAACTGGCAGTTTTCCTGCACTCGGTGCATCTGAAAAAGAATTTATTGTTAGCTTTTATGCCTCTCATGATTTGTTTCTCAAACTTTCTTGGCCTACTTTTCTGTTTTTTACATTTAACCTGTCAAAGATTTTCTTCCTTTCTATTCTCTTTGTCTGGCACAACTTCAGCTTCTTTCATTTTGCTTTGAAAAAGGGCAAAACAGGGAGCGATTGCTTTATCAGGCTTCAGCAACGGGCTCTGTTAGCAGTACAAGCACCTCTGTTCCCCCCTGTACCCAAATGGACCTGTAGGCCCCAGGAACAGCCAGGCTGCTTCTGCAGGGGGAACTCCTGGTACTGCTGAGCTCCATGTGCTGCAACAACAAGGACAAGTGAAAGCAAAGACCAGCAGATTACGGCACAAATTGATTCTTTTCCTTTTTTTTTTTTTAAACTGCATCCTTTTGCAAGAGTTTGCAAGCACTGCAGTGTGTGTACAGAAGAGTTAGCAAAAAGTCACATCCCTAGCTCAGTGGGCTTGGCACCAAGAGCATTCCAGATTGCTTCCTTAAAGGATCCCCCAGTGCTGCAGAGCAGTGAATGAGTTTGAAACAGAATAGATAATGCTATTTTTATCAGCCAGCTTCGTAGCCAATTTATTTCCAGGCAGCATGGTTAACTTATACAACCCCAGAAGTAAACAGGTAAATTGTGGAATAGTACAATACCTGCTATGAAAACAGATAAATTAGGCGTAGTATTTTTTAAATGGAACAGAATTTCATAAATGTATTCTGGGAAAAGGAAAGCAGTTGTCAGTACAAACCAGTCAAAATTATCTCTCTCCTCCAATGAAAATTTTCTGACACTCCTATCTTTGTCTAACATGTAACACTGGAAATCATAAAATAAGGGAAAGATCCAAAATTGTAGGCATCTTTGGTAATTGTTCTATTGGAAAAAGAAGCCAGGTACGTATACCTATAAGAGTGAAACATGTTTAAGAAGGGGAATTTTTCCACTGCTTGAAAAGAGAAGTTCTGGAAGAAAGTACGGATGTAAAAGAATTTTCTACTCCAGATTCATCAGCAGGGTTCTGACAGGTGCTTTTAGAAAAGTAGTGCACATACCTGTGAACATTCAACATCCCCAGTGAGAGATGGCCTTTCCACAGACTTGTTTGGGTTTGCTCAGAACCTGAAGTGTTTTAATGGAAAATGCAGAATATGCTCAATGTTACAAAGGGCAATCTTTTGCTCTGGATGGAAACAAGGTGAATTGCCTAAGTGGACTAAAATAATATGAAAGAAAACAAAAAAAACCCAAAAAACAAAGAGAAGAAAGGATGCTCAACTAAACTGGGGGGATGGGGAGGAATACAACTCATTCAAATTGCAAATTCCATGTTGTGGAGATGATGTACCTGGGAGAAGATGGAGCACAGGTGAAGCAGATGTTTTATTAGCACACATGCCCCAGAAACAGGGAACACTGCCAGGTTAACTTGGAAGAGTGAACCACTGTCTCCATTCAGCTGCCTTTAATGGGCAGCCTAATGCTGTTGTGCCAGATGTGCTGGGTGTGTACAGAGTGGTACACAACTTACTAAAGAACCTGAGAAACTGCAAAAGACACTGAAGTATTACAGCATTTAAGCATAAAATAAACTGGTCTTGAACGTTTCTAAAGGAGGGTTTACTACATACTTCTAGCTGTCTAGTCGTATTTGGAGACCCATGGTTTATGTATCCCAAGCACTTGCAAAGGCCGAGTGTTGACTTGCTCCACCAGCAAAACAGACTTTAGTCTTGGTCCAGAAGTGTCAAGAGTTTTAGGTCTTTATTTATGGAAGGTCATCCTGAGCTGAAACTGGCCATAAAGGATTTACGCTTGTTATTAAAAAGGGCTGGTAAACATCTTGTCACAGGATTAAAGAGCATTGTTTTCAACCACACTGTCTAGACTGACAAAAATGCAGAGGAGAAAAGACTGCAGCCTAGCTTATGTACATGTCAATCTTATAAAATAAACACAAACACACAAAAATATCTGTCTAGTTTCAGGCAAAATGTGAATTGCAGTTACCAGAGCTGTGCCCAAGCATAAGATCCAGCAGAAAAAGAAGTAAAAGTATTAACAGTGGCTGGAACATCCTGTTCTCAGATACAACAGCTCAAGGGGCAGGTGTTGAGTGCTCAAGGACATCTTTTGTCTTTAGGTACAGGACGATATTCTATACCCTTAAATACCAGTCATTTAACGATTGAAAAACCAGGAAGAGTGTTGTATAGTAATGTAAAGGTACATGCTGAGAGCTGTCACATGCACCAAAAGTGCTGTGAGAGATTCTGTAGTTTTCCTGGGAAAGTCATAGAAAGCTTTTTGCTTGCCTGCTTGTCTTACGTTTGTTAGGGGAAAAAAGAAAAGCTCTGAACCATCCGGAAATGTTCTTCCAAGAATATTACTCTTTTTTGCCTCAGGCAGCCTTCTTAGACTTTCGTAGAAAACACTACAGGTGATCATGAACATAAAATTGGATCTCATTAAAGGTAATATCCCTGAAACAGTGTCGTACAGCAGATGGAGTTCACTGGGAGCAAGTGTAGCTGTTTGAGTTTTGTACATGCCTGCTAGATCCTACAATTCGTTATCTAAGGGCATGATTAATATGTTTTCAAAGCAGTAAAGTGGAGTCATATGCTAGTTTGTGTTTAGCATTGTTGCATTTCAGAATGGATCCAGTGGTGGTGGGTTTTCTGCTGATATCTTCTTTCCTAAAATAAATGGTGCTGTTAGGAACCAGTATCAAAGTGACCACAGATCTGTGAAGACAGTAACATCTGTAAGATGTGGATTTAGATAAAGTAAAACAAAACCTTTAAATTATCTGGCCGCCTGGTAGGTGAGAACATCGACTTATTGTTCTTGGGAAGCAGTGATACCTATAGGAGTATTGTCATCCCAAAGGAACACGTGTTTCAAACATATAGGTGACATCCCCATACAGGAGGGAAGGAAGGGATGCTGTATTGGCTCTTTTTACTGTGGATATCTCACACAGGAGGTAATTACACCATACTGAGGCAACTGAGCCCCGAGAGACAGCACCACAATAGGAACTGTGATACTTGCTCCTTCCTAAGAACAGCAGTGCAAGATGCAGATCAGCACAACATGACACCTCAGAGATTCTGTGTTCCCAGTATATTCTAGTTAGCATTGGTGATGTTTTAACAATTACATATTATGTTAATTTTCACTGTTAATTCTTGCTTATGTTATGTTTGGCTAGGAAAGTTAAATATGTGTGGAACTGTGCTTTTGAGCTCCTGGCCAAAGCCATCTGGAACAGGTTATTGCATTGTTCATGTTATGAGATGGTAATTACAGTTCAGATACTGAATAACACAGACCTCAGCTGATAACATAAGGTAGCCCATCTTTGAAAAAGGAGAGGGAATCTTAGCCAAGCACCAAGGCTCTGCAGCTGGGATTCTTTCCTGGGAAGTGAAAGAAACGAGCCATACTCATTTTCAGGCAGAATTAGGGTTTGAGAGAAATTTTCCCATGTGCTTAGTGCTATTCATGTGTCAGTAGGGCAAGACGTGCGTAGTTCAAATTGCCGCCTGTCGTGTGTTATATCAACATGTGACAATACCAAAAGCTTGGTTGTCTGGCAGTCTCCAAGCAGTCAGATCCATCTCCACAGTCAGCCAAAAGTCCAGCCTGTGAATCTCCTGAGTGCTATGAATCTCTCCTAGGTGCTACCAAAATGCAATTGTTTCCACAAATGCCCAGCAGTTGTGCCCTAGGTGTTTTACTGGCTTTGCTGGTAAAACATTTGGTTCTGTAAGGTTTGGTAGGAGCAAAATGTATGTTTTAAGCATCTAAAGCTTGAAAATAAGCCCTTAAAGTATCAGTTATTGGTACATTCCTTTAGTGAATTCATGTCTATGTGGCTGTGTAATAGATATCTAAGACTTGTCACTTTCCATGACTTTGGGCTCGCCCATATTCCTCCACACAGACCTGTGTAATTTGACTCTGCTCCCACAGTCTGACAATGCCCTTGAGAATGTTCAGAGAGGGTGAACTTCAAAAAATGAAAAGAGCAACTAGGAAGGGCCATTGGCAATATAGCTCTGGGAAAGTGTAAGTATATTTTCAGAATTAAAAAAGGAGATGTAGTGTTATAAAAGTTAGTAGACGAGGACTTGGTTTTGTGAAGCAGACCTTTTGTTCAGGAGTGCTGAGTGTTGTTAACTCTTGCTGAGTTCCTTGACCTAACTACAGCTTTTGTCCTAGCACTCACAAACTGTTAGATTGTTCTCGAGTACCGTGAGTCCCTGCTAAACCAGCATTGTGCATTATCAGCAGGAGCATGGTGTAATTCATACGTTTGGTCATCTCATCCAAGGAGGGTAGAATTAAGGTTACATGATGTAGTTTATGTGCCCCTTATGATTATATATTGCACAATTTTCAAAATCCAAGTCTTAAACACAGTTAGACCTAGGGTTTCAACCCCAGCTATGTCCAAAGCAAACTTTTAAGAACAAATTCAGTTACTTAACAGAGCCCTATCGTGTTCTGTGGACTGTCCTGCACCTCCTCATGAAGACAAAGAAAACATCAAGGTAAGCTAAATAAATGAGTGCATTTTATAACAACGGAGAATACTTGAGATCATTGAAGTGAGAGTGCTGGTAGAACTGGAGTTTAGCCACCATCTTCTGCATAAATGTTGAAGATGTCAAAGATGGTGTTGAAAGATATGTTGAATTGTCCATGTTTTTATAGGGTGAGCAACAGGGGTTTTATGTACCACAAATGTGTTCCTTCATGCATCTCTTCATATCAAAGAAAGTTGTGAGAAGGATGAGGCTGCAACTCATTATTTTGTCACTGGTGGTAGTTACAGAAAGGTACTGCAGAAATTCTACTAAGTCATAACATCAAATCCTTTTATTTAGGAAAAAGAAGTCACCGCACTGTAAATTAGCCCAGCTTGTGGTTTGGTACACTTTTTGTACTCTGCTTTTTATCTGCTCCAGCTGTCAGATGGAGACAGGAAAAATCAAAACATTTGTACAGTGTTCCTTCTTAAGGGAGCCCCTTAGGTTGTCTGGTCTGGATTCATCTCCTGTCTCCAGTGCTGGAGCATCTCTTCCAGTTGGCTGACGAATCAGAACTCTTCAGTCTGAGGCAATTCCTTGGGAGCAGACTGGTGTTGCCCTCATAGAGTGATTCTGGCATGCATATAATGATTTTTCCATGTGATGGTGAGGAAAATTGAGTGATCAGCAAGTGAAGTTATCAACAAGTATGAAACAAACTCTTCCCCCACAAACACAGATGCTCAGAGCATCTGCTGCGTTGTAGAGATGTTTCTCAGAGTTTCAGTAAATCTTCACACACCTAACTTTAACTACTACTACTTTTAGGCTGATTTATTCTCCAGACTGTTGAATGTATCATGAAACATTAGGCTTATGGAGTAATGAGGGTACTTGCTATTAACATTCTGCCACAATCAAAATTCGCTCAGTCTTTGCTTTCTACTTGTTGCTTTTTTCTTGACTTGTTACAAAACTTGCCTCCACAACATGCTCAATGTTTCTTCAGAAGTCACTTGTGTGAGTGCTTATGAATCTCGTAGGAAATCTATTTAAAATAAGTTAATTGTTTCTTGTTTATCTCCAAATGGATTGACACTGAATAATTCTAGGGCAGTGTTTCATTTTTCCATGTGATGCAAGTGATGCAATTAAGTCACTGAGAGACAAGCTGTCAGAAGTAGCA
Organism: Phaenicophaeus curvirostris; assembly: GCF_032191515.1. Taxonomy (NCBI): domain Eukaryota; kingdom Metazoa; phylum Chordata; class Aves; order Cuculiformes; family Cuculidae; genus Phaenicophaeus; species Phaenicophaeus curvirostris. Next base: position 51,907,327 of record NC_091396.1, on the reverse strand, counting down.
CTGAGATTCTGGGGCTGTCATTTTTGAGAAGTAATTTGGACAATTACAGCCATCTAGTGAGATGCAGAGCTTTTGCACTTCCCATTGGCACCAATGTGACTTGTGGGTGCTCAGCCACCCTAAAACAGATCTATTTTTGTTTCTATATCTGAATATCCATACTTCCAGACCCATTTTATAAGTAACTGTTATAGTAACTGTTTCACTGTCCTTTACAGAGAAATATATGAAAGATTTTATCTTGTTGGACATTTCATGTTTCTTAAAAATTAAGGGTTTCCACAGATGGAAGACTCCAAAAGCATTTAAATTAATCATTTTATGTCTATGCATGTATTTAATTTCTGTGTTCATCTTCAGATTTAGCACGATCTCTGCAGCATAGGATTGCTTACCTCTCACATCTCATAAATGTTCTGCTTGACCTACTAAAGCTCTGCCTGCGGCAAAATTGCAGAACACCTGAAAAAGTACTGTATTTCCTTCCTCTTCAATCATAACTGGAGAACTGCAAGATATGTCTTTCCTGAGAAATATTTCATTTCACTAACCACTCCCTTAAGCGTGGGGTTAGTTTAAAAAGGGCCAGTGTTTGTAGACAAGCCATATGTTTTCCTTTGAATGTTTAATTTGTTTATTCCTGTTTGCAAATAATCCCCAAGCAATATAGTTCCTGTAGCTGCGATTGTCATGAATTCAAGTTATTCAGCTCCCAGAGGGTCAGAACTTTCATCAATATGCCATTGGCACGAAGTAGCAAGTGTTGCATATTCATTGTCCGAGACACTGGCTAGAGGGCCCCCCAAAAGCCTGACTGGATTTTTTTTTTGTTCTCAGAGCAGGGAAAACAATCCCTTCCCTTCTCCAGTCCCTTGATAAGGGTTTCTGTCCAATAACGGTGCTCCCTGCTCTGAGGCACATTTAACTGTGAAGTTTGCAGCGGGAGAGGCTTTCCTTCAAGCTGTTAGTGTTTTATCCTGGCAGGCTCCTCGAGGTTGTTGTGAGGAGTCTAGCCAGTTGGTGAGCTTTGTAATCTAAACCAGCTGTCCCAGGCTGAGGCCCCCATTTGCATTGTTTAACATACTTAGAAAATGAAGTGTTCATTTTTAACATTCCTCCTCCAATTGGTTTAATGCTGAATTACAGAAGAGAACTAAGCAAAACCAGGTGCTTTCTCTGTATTCTCTCCAGTGTCTGAGGAGGTACAGACAGCTCCCGATCTTCTCCATTACTTGCTATTTCATTCTCTGGACTATAAATGACTGAGGAACTGAAGTGCTAGCAGAGGGTAATGTTTGGGAAAACTTTCTAGTTATTCATCAGCACAGACTCTGTTTTTTTTTCCACCTTCCCCCAACAGTTTTGGACATGCAAGGATTAAAAAGGTAAGTGGTATGCATGAAAATTCTTTACTTACTGAAGGGAAAGCTACTTGTGGAAAATACCTGTGGCAGGGATTTGGTATGCCAATCCACTTGCTAAAGCCATTTGCAAAGAGACGGGACGGGATCTCAGCAGTCAGAGGTGGGGAAAGATGATCTGTCTGTTATTAAAGCTGTGCTGTCTCTGGCGAGTTCCTTCTCGATCGCTGCTTATATTCTGCGCTTTAACAACCTCAGCGTCCGCAAGAGTGCTGCGTTGCGACAGCCAACGATCCCACTGGCTACAGGGGTTGATTTTTAGCTAATTAGTTACTATTGCAGAAGTTGATTACTAGTTTAAAATACTTTGCCCCCTGGGCAAGCTACTGTGACCAGCTGAATATAGTGTTGATAGGTTGTGCTGCATGTCTGTTAATAATTCTTGAGGGAATTTGAGACCTAAATAACAAGCAAATTGAGATGGTGGTTGCAACGAGGGAGATAGTATGAGGCAGTAAGGTCACCCCCCACTAAGAGGAAAGACAACAGCATGTTGTAACAACAGAAACTAAAGGCTGCCTAGTTTTATCCGACTGGGATTTTGTTAGTGTGCCCTGCTCTGCAAAAGAGTGTAGCCTGGTTGCTAGGTATGTTGATGTTCAGCTATAACCTGTTGTATTTCTTCCTAGAGTTATTCTTGCTATATGCAAAGTGAGTATGCAGTCTTTATACCTGTGCCTGCTTTAAAATCTCTTCAAAAAGATCTGAGGAATTTATAAATAAAGTGCAAGTGTAAGTGGATAATATTGTATTTTGCTTTGCATATGACTCTAAGGAAAAGCTTGTGCAGAATTTGCCTTTCCTTGTCACTCAAAAGCTGCCAACAAGCATGATCTGACTCCGTAGCACTAGGAACAACCATTTTAGGGTTTACATTTACTTTTTAGAGCTTATGCCTGGCTCCTCATTTAACATGAGTTTGTTCAAATGTGTCAGTCACAGTGAGTGGTTTTGTCTGATGTGTTTGTAGGTCTTGTTCAGCTGCTCAGCGTGCACTGGAAATCAGTGACAGCTCTAGGAGTGATAGTTGGCAGCTCACTTGGGTAGCAGAACTAAGGCTACCTAAAATATCCCTTGCTTCCTCTACTGGTTTTGTGGGAATGTATTTTATACAATTGCAGCTCAGAACTAGAATCCAAGATAAGCAAGATGTGGGTCTAATTGTATTGAGAAGAAATTTTATATAAGGCAGTGGCAAAGCACTGAAATCCACAGTACATAGAAAAAAAAAAATCTTACTATCTTTCCTGGGTTTCTGCCTATTAGTAAATACTTGGGTATGGGAGCTTAGTCAAGCAGAATTTTCATGCTCCAGGTAAGGAGTTCCAAATGTAGCTATAGAGCTCTGTTAAGAAGGATCCTCTTCTTTCAGTTGTAGTGAAGAGACCCAGCAGGTCCCACTAGGTCTCAAGACAATATAACTGGGGAAGGCTCCAGTGAAGACAGGAACTTGTAGTAGCTGATGACCTGGAAGTGTCTCTTTGCAGAGCAACCTATTACTCAAGTCTGAGTGAAGGGACAGAATCTGGCCCAAAGCAAATGGATTAATCTCAAATATAGTCTCCTGGGGATGAAATGCTGTTCAGTGGTTTAAGCAACTGACTTGGACTCAGGACCTCCTGCACGACATCCTACAGCCCTGCCAATGTGTTGTACTGTGAGCTTAGGCAGAGCCTGTGTTCTGGTTTACCCACCTGTAAAACACGTATAACGCGCAAGAAAAACTTCAATATTCTCTAAAGAAAGGTATCAGAGAGGAGGAAAAATACTTTATTGAATATTACATACTTGTTCATTAAGAAGCTGCTGCACGGGTGTATTGTAAAGAATAGATTAGTTAATCATAATTTTCAGTCTGATTCTGATCCCACTTGCATAAAACCGTAGTAAAATTAGTGACTCTGATATCTGAACCTGGCCTACAGTTTTATTACTCTCTCTCCAGAGGCCTAACTCATGTTAGCACGTCTCTGTGGAGTACACTGAAGTGTTGCTAGAAATTAATTTGTCCATGTGTATTTAATTCTATGTAACAAGCCTGGATACTAGATGGTTTTCAGCCTATTTTCTATGCACATTACAGGATACTGACTGCTTTCACACTGGCCGTCTGCCTTTCAAGCCCTGGAGAATCACAGGTGAGAGGTGCACACAGACATCTAAGTACTGTTTTGTACTGAAGCACTATATGGTATGAGACTTAACCGGCTAACAGGTGAATAGGAAGCTTTGTGGTCTGGGGTTTATATGAAAAGGAAGTTCTGTGGTCTAAGGGTTTAGAGGTGAGAACTTGGAGCCAGAAGAATTCTGGCGTTGAACATGGACTGAGCTTATTGACTCATCCTTGCCAGCTCAGCAAAATATCCCTGTAGAAACCTGGACCTCACTGAAAACCTAATTCTACCTCAGAATTGAACACTTCTGGAAAAGAAAATAAGAAAAGGCATCGCACAAGAGCAGGGACAGCTCAGTTCTATGGTGGGAAACATCCACATTTGGTTATTTTACTCATATAAAGGATTTCTGTATATAGCAGGATCTTGTCGTAAGACTGTTTAATTTTGGACTGTGATCATGAATGACTGTACCCTACTTTTCATTTCACTTTATGCCCAAACGCATTTTTGTTCAAGACACAGGGCTTTTGATGGTGAATGGAAGTAAAGCAGTCCAGTTCTTGAAATAGCAGAAGCATTAGTTCTTTGTGTTCTTAAGCCCCAACTGGACTTTAAATTAGCAAAAACAGTTCCAAAAGGCAGGTTAAGTTTGAATATCCTACTTAATAATCCAGATATACTCAGTGTCCAGAACTGTGTTTCTAAATACTTTTGCCAAAAGGCTCAGAAATGCAGTTGTTTTTTTTCTATTACATTGAAAATTTCCTGCACGTGGCATGTTTATTGATATTTTTGTGAGCATTGGATCTGTATAGGAAATGCTTTTCATGCCCCTGGAGAATTTTTGAGATATCTTTACTGGTTGTTTTTGATAATTTAAAAAATATTGTTTCCATTGTTATTTTTATAAAAGCATCTTATACTGTAAATTGATTTTGAAGTCTAAGCAAAAAGAAGCTTAGTACTGAGATGATAGCAACAAATTCTTTATGAAGATATCAAAACTGGTCATTTCAACCATATTGGAATATTTTCTAGAATCAAGTTCTAGAAATTTGTTGAAATCAGTTCTGCAGTAGTTTTGATGATTCTGAATCATTGTTTTCTGCCTGAAAGAAAATAATTTTGTTAAAAACTATCTTAACTCTTCCTGCTAACCCAGGTGTAGTGTATACATCACAGCACAGAGAAGAGAACAAAAAGTCGAGTACATAGATTCTTTAAATCACGAGGCTGATTATGCATTCTCCCATCAGTGTCTTGGCTTTCCACAGCAGGATACCAAAACACCTCGAAGGGTCAAAATAAATGAAGGCAGAATTCCTTCATAATTGTTTGACACTTCTCATAGTGGTCTTGTGTGTTCATATGTGCAAGTGGCAGGTGCAGTCCAAATAGCACCATGTGTTTCACTTCACGCCCCTTTCCCATTTCCTGCAATGTCCCGCTTCTACTGACTTGACCATCTCAACCCTTGTCTCTCGTCTACAACTTGTTGCTTTCCCAAACATGAACAATGCACTTTACTCTTTCCCTGATTTCTTCCACAATGGCCAAAAATAAGCGTCTTTACCAAAAACAAAAAAGGAAGTATCTTGCATACCCTGCATCCCTCTACCCTCTAGTTAACTTCAGTGGTTTCACTTTTCTAGTTATTGCTTGCTTACATTACTTACTGTAACCTATTAACTGGCAAGATCCTGTGTTTGTGAAAACTGCTTGGCCCCTTGTTAAATAGCTGGAGGCCCAGTCAAAAATGCAGAAGAGCTGGCATAATTTTAACAGTCTTTGATACAATTATCACCAAGATTCAGTTTTAGAACCGGTGATAATCACCAACCAACGAGGTGCTGAACTTTCCAGGCTGCAGCCCTTAGGACAGGAAGCACCTTGCAATGGGAAGGAACAAGTAAACTTGTGAGCCTAGAACATGTGCCATGTAAGGATTTATACTCCAAAAATCAAAAGGTTTAGTGTAAAGTAAAAAACTTAGTTTTATTAAGGTCGTTATAACTATGGCTTCAATTCAGTCAGATGGCTAACATGTTGAGACCTACATACGGAATTGTCTCTACGTGGAGTTTTAGAGCCTGTTAGAGAAGTTACTGTCTTTTAACTGAGCCCTCCCAGTTCTGGCAAAACCAAGACCGCAAAACAGAACTACATGTTAACTACTGGTGTGGAGCCCATCACATGTTATGTGTTGGTTACCCTTGGGGAGATGAACAGCCTGAAACTGTCATCATCTGAGGAAACTACCTTCTGAGTTAAGGGGCTGGCACATGTGCTGAGGTCTCAGTTTCATGCCTTGCTGTCTGCCCTATGGGGAAGGGACTTTATTTTGGTATATAGTATAGTGCTGAACAATTGTACTAAGCATAATGATCCAGATGAGTGTTTGACTCTGCATTTCAGTCACTGAGTGTCCTTTGTTTTCTTATTTTTAGCAACAATGCACTAATGGGTTTGACCTGGACCGTGCCTCTGGGCAGTGCTTAGGTAGGACTTTAATTAAATCAACACATATAAATTTGGGGTGAGAAATCTTGATTTTATTGAGTTAACATTGTGCTGCTGTTAGAATGTTTTAGTTGAAAAGTTCTTGCTGTGTGACAAATGTGTCTTTTTGTATATACAAAAATATAGATAGGCATATACATAAATATGTGTGTGCATTTACATAGCACAAGTATATACCAATCTTTGACATTTTTGAGATGCTAATTGACCATCAGTGCTTCTCAAATAGCTGTGATGCATTGTGATGAGTTTGGAAGCTCAGTCTACTTGCCAAATGACAAGGGTTGTTTACTCTCCTCCTTCTCCTCCAGACTATTTACTACATTAGTTGGCAGCCTCTGCCTGGAGACTCAGATAAAGTCCACCACTGCTCGAGATTGAAACTTCAAGTAAATTTTTGAGGCAATATAGGTAAACACGCACTTTGCCCTACAGCATCTTTTTATCAGTGGCATTCAGTCTCCAGAGCAGCATCTTCTGCATGCATCAAAGTCACTCAAACAGTAAGGGAAAAAACAGCAACAAATTGCTTGCCCTTTCATAGAAACCTACTACTTCTGTGCTCTGAGAACCAAGTGAATTCTCAGTTTGGCTAAACCATTTGTACCTTTATAAACTAGTTCAGCAACAGTCTCAATCAGAGCAAGAAACAGGCTTGAGCCTTGTCCCTATATCTGATCATCCTCAAGTTTTTTCTGTGTGAGGGAACTCGGAAGTTCCAAATAGGGATCCAAGATTCACAGCTGGGCAAACCAAACCACCAGTGTTTGAAATCCTGATCTGCATGTTGTGGTTTGGACAGACCCTCTAGCAGGAACAGGCAGTAGCATGCTGCAGCCATGTGTAAATCAGTATTTAAACGGAACATTTATAGAATAAGAAAGCAGGATTTCCTCTCTACCCTCTAATAGCAAAGTAAAAGAAGTAGAACACAGGATATGTTGCATATATAGGATGTTTCCTGTTTTGGTATAATCTAACTTCAAAGTAAGGGTCCACAAGGAAGAATTAGCTTTTCCTTTCAAGGAAGGTATCAAATAATTTAGGAAAGTCTTGAGAAAAACGTATTAACTAATTTTTTTATAGGTCTCATTAAGAAGCAACCACTCCTTTCACTTTTACGATTTCCTTCCAGATATTGATGAATGTCGGACTATTCCTGAGGCCTGCAGAGGAGATATGGTGTGTGTCAACCAGAATGGTGGCTATTTATGTGTACCCCGAACAAACCCAGTGTATCGCTCACCATATCGGAATCCTTATTCAAATATTTATCCACCGCCTCCAGCACCAGGCCCCGTTCCTAACTACCCTACTGCTACAAGACCTCTGATGTGTCGATTTGGTTACCAGCTGGATGAAAACAATCAGTGTGCTGGTAAGTAGTAGAAATCTTTATTCTATATTTTTATTTATATGAAGACTTGTCTGACATTAGAGAAACAGTTGTCCTGCAATTATTGCATCACTCAAACCCAGTCTTTTGAAGTTCAGCTACTTTTTTAAAGGATGCGAGTTCTATATTTCATATAGTCACCATTCAATGCAATGTAAGTTATGATTTAGTCGTATTATTTAATTAGGAAATCCAATTTTATGAGAAAAGTAATGTTTTCATGAGACAAACAGCAACCTGATGGCAGGTAATTTGTCATTGTTTCAAAGTCATACCTTTTACGCTTATGGTTCTGTCCTTGAGAGAGAAGATAAATGGTCCTCCACTTGAGGCATTAGAGGGGATAGAGGAAACTTTGGTTCTGTTCTTGGCAGTATGTGACCTTGTTCAGACTTCTGGATCTCAGTCTTCTTCCTTTAAATGGTATCAATAAGAGTTGTCTCCTCCCACGCTTTGCGTTCTTCACTTAGACTGTGAGACCTCTGGAGGCTTTATCTAGAGGGTGGTACACGATTGTTAGCACTACTACTGCTTTAATGACTATAGACTTCAGCTGAAACTGGAACTCCCTTGTGACAGGGGACAGGACAAGAGCGAATGGCCTCAAGCTCCGCCAGGGGAGGTTTAGGCTGGACATTAGGAAAAAATTCTTCACAGAAAGGGTCATTGGGCACTGGAACAGGCTGCCCAGGGAGGTGGTTGAGTCACCTTCCCTGGAGGTGCTTAAGGCACGGGTGGACAAGGTGCTAAGGGGCATGGTTTAGTGTTTGATAGGAATGGTTGGACTCGATGATCCGGTGGGTCTCTTCCAACCTGGTTATTCTATGATTCTATGAGGTGCTGCACAAATGGAGGGGGAAAGAATCACTGCCTCCGTAATCTTAGCATCTTGATATTCCCTAGTCTCCAAAACAAAAAAGCATACAACCTTATGAAAATTTTCTCGTGTTGGTACTTTTTGTACTTTTGCATCTTTTGCTAGATTTTGATTCCATTTGCTTCATTTTATACTGTGCTTAATTTGGATATAAGCTGCTCCTGTGGTACTCAAATTTAAGGAAGATTTAGAGTATATTGCTTTAGTTTGCCTGCTCTTGATAATGTCATATTATGAAGGAATGAGGAGAAAACTTCTGAACTGAATTAAATAAACTCCATTGGCCAAAATATTTATTCTGATGCCAAACTAGGAATGAAGAGATCAAGATCAAACTGATCATTAGAAGCTGCACAGGGTAAATGCTGGCAATGTAACCCAAAGCTCTACCACAAAGTTAATCTATAATCACAACTTTTATCTGTCTCTTGGTTGTCCTAATGGTAAAGTGACTTTTTTGTATGTTTATTATGTGTAGCTGGTTGTCTGAAGGTTTTTATCAAAATCTTTTTTTGAAATAGGACTGGTCTTTGATAATCAAAGAAGCCCAAACTACAGAAGATATGAGCTTCTGAAAGAGAATTTTGTCTGTCTGTAGTCTAAGGAACTGCATTTAATTCAGAATACTTTTTTTTGAGTGCTGCTGCAGAACAACAGAAGAGCTAAAACTGACTTGACCTTTGGGCTAATTCTGCCCTATTGTCTGAAATTTCTGGCAGGACTTGGTTTCAGATGATGTTCTTTTTGCTTCCCTAGTAAGGAGGCCATGATGCTCCATGGGAGCTGTGAGAGTCTAGGTTTAAATTCAGCTACTTTGGGGTGCATTTTTCTATATTTGAATCACTCCCATCATTTTATTCCAAGGATGGAAAAATGTGTTTTCTAACCAGCAGTAGCAGTAATACCTACCAGAAAATTTAAAAAAAAAAAAAAATCTATTTTTTTCTTTTAATGAGGAGTTTTGAAAGACTGGGATAAGGGATGAGTTACCTGTGAAAATAAGCATGTATACTGTCCAGTCATTCGAAATTGCAACTAGTACTTCCGATCTTAGCAAACAGATCAGCCTTTGGGGTTTTTTATCTGCTGACCTGTAGGCTTCCAGAAGTGTTTTATTTTTGCTAACTTTGATGTGGGTGAATCAGGAAATGGGACAGTTAGTGAAAAAGAAGTTCTGAAATCAAAGGCGAAATGAAAGCTGTGTATTTTACTCTCTCTGGGCTGCATGCAAACCATACTAATTAAAACAGGTGGATTTTGTAAACATTTACATTGGATATTCCAGCCTGCAAAGGACATATATGTTCTCACCTATGCTGGCAGAAATGCGAGGACTAATTTTTTCTTCAGTCAGGGCTGTTCACCTCTGTCACTTTAACTTTAAAATGTGGGAATTTTATTATGAGGGAAAGTGTGGTGAATAGAGGCATTAACAAGAATAGATGGGAAAGGATCAACCGCCATTTGAGTACCACAGTTAGCTGGAAACAGTTTTTGAAATTCTACATCAGGTTTGAATTTGTTCAAATGATGGAACATATTTGTGTTAGAGGAAGAAAAAGAAAACGTAAAGGAAATTAGACCTGTCAGAGGGAAGGCGTCTCTGCTGGGATTAGATTTCATTTTTCATTTAGTGAAATCCTCTGGAGACATCCTCTGTCTTGATGCAGGATTTATTTTTGTATCTGTGTGCCCTAGGATGGAAAGTGTGAGCACCAAGGGAAGTGGCATTGAGTGCGTGTCTCATTGCAGTGGTGGTAAGAAGGACTGATTCCTTGTTTCCAGGAGTTCTGGTGCAGTTAACAGGGATAATGTGCAGCCTTGTGCCTGAAGGTCTTGCAGATGAGGCACCAGAGAAACTTGGCAAGATCCTCAGAAACCACCAAAATTTCACTCAAGTCATTCAAGAAAGTCTGAATTGCATGAGTCATGGCTCCACATTATTATTAGTTAATCATAAACGTTGTGTCACGTTAATAGTATTTTAGCTGCTCTGTGCTTCCCTGCTTGCCAGCGTTCAGCATGCTTTTAAGATACAAAGCCCTTCAAGGGTTAATTTTGTGGTGGAATGGTTGAAAAGAGTAAACTGGAAGCTATTTTACCCAGTAGCTGAGCCACTATATAACTTGCAGGCTTGTTATATTGGTGTTCTGGCACAGCCTCCCAGCACCTTCTTTCCAAATAAAATTAGTCACAGGTATTTCCATTAGAGATGATGAGACTTTTTCCTGTTGACTTCAGGGGAACCAGAGCTATTGTAAGGCCAATATTTCTCAGAAATCTCCGATTTTTAACAGAGTACATATTTTTGCCTGGTCAGATATGGGGTTACAGGCCTGGGCCACATTTTCTATAGCTAGGCCAACAGAAATCTTTACTTTCTCTTTGAATTCCAGTCAAAACAGCTTATTAAACACAGAAACCTTTCCCTGGGAGATTTGCAGCCTCAGCTTTGAAGCACTGAGCTTGTTCAAGGGAATTCCAAAGTAAAACAGGACAAAAATTTGATCTGAAAGCTCTATGAGACTTAATAAGCTCTTTCCTTTTTTTTTTATCACCTCCCTCCCCTTCGCTAGAGCTGACAGAAATATAGAAAGGCTGCGAGAGGGTCACTCTGTCCCAGTCTGGCATATTTTTGGCAAACAGCAGTTTGCCAAAGCTCCACGTTCCCTGGCTTTCAGAGGAATGTGCACTCCAGGTGCTTCAAATAACATTACCCCCCTAGGTGGGGGATGATATATTCCAACACAGAAAAAAAAAAATAAATATAAGCCACTCTTCTCCCTTTCAAGCTTTTTTGGCTTCACCCTTTATCACCTGGATGGTCATGCACAGGAGTTGAGTGTCCACACTCCTTCCCCATTCTGTTCACCACTCAATCTTAACAAGACTTTTACCTCCACCCTTCATAAAACCGAAAGTTTTCCTGGTGAAAGTTCCTCTTAAAGATACCTGTCAGTGACCACTTTGCCCACTCCAGTGTCCTCTGCATGGTGCAGAAGTAGCTGTAGCCATTTGTGGCAACAGGCAGGGAAATATTTTAGTGATAATTACTTTTTAAACCTTTTGTGTGTTTGATTCCTGATATATGGTATTTTTACCCCTGGAGCTGCTGAATGCTTTATATCTTCTATGTATAAATGCAATGTGTTTTCAACAGCATGAAGTCTGTGTAAACTCATTCCAAAGCAGGTTGGGAATGATTTATTGCCACAATTAATACTGGAATAAAAGACCACATAAAGGAAAAATCAAAGAGCATCTAGCGCAAGAGCTCTGCTTGAACTATTTGTCTTTTAATGCTACTTCTCTATAAATACAAAACGGTTAGTCATAATAATGACTTTCTGTTCAAGGAACTTGGTCTGGTAACTGTTGGCAAGGTTAAAGTGGAGCGAAGGCCCATGTTCTTGCACTATGTATGCAGGAGCTGAGAGCTCTTTCCAATTTCCCTTCACTCCACCATACTGTTTCCTGATTTACAATGATCTATAAAACATGCCTCAAACACACACAGATCCTTCTGGGCATTGTGGAAAGAATTGTAATGGGTGGGCTTTTATTTTTGCTTTCTCTCCCATTAGTGCACATGCACAATATGAGGAGATGATGGGAGCGGCGAGGCATCTAAGAGGGTTGAATGGAGGGATCAGAGAAAGCAGATAGCAAAGACAGAGAAGTAGATGTTAGGAAAAGTACAAGCATAAGGCAAGATGGGTGTGACCCAGAGACAGAAAGAAGGGAGAAGGCCAGAGAGGTTAATACACGTGGTGAGTTGACCCTGGCTGGGCACCAGGTGCCCACCAAAGCTGATCTATCACCCCCCTCCTCAGCAGGACAGGGAAGAAAATATATAACAGAATACTCGTGCCTTGAGATAAGGACAGGAAGATCACTCAGCAATTACAGTCGTGGGTGAACATACTCAACTTAAGGACACTAATTTAATTTATTACCAATCAAATCAGAGTAGGATAATGAGAAATAAACACAAACCTTAACACGCCTTCCCCCCACCCCTCTCTTCTTCCCAGGCTTATCTTTACTCCTCAATTCTCTACCTCCTCCTCCTCAGGGGGCGAGGAATGGATCCTGCTACCAAAACCTTGCCATATGAACCCAAGATAACAACAAACCCAACCAAAATATTTATCTTTAAAACAAAAGAAAAAAGGAAGAAGCATGAAAGCAAAGGGAAATGGAAGGATGCTCTTTCCAAGCATAAGAGAGAATTGTTCTTCAAGGCCTCATCTGTGAAGTAGTGATTGCTTCACCTTTCCTCATTTATCAAAGACTCTCCAACATTCACCACCTACAGGTCCCCAGTCCTACATGCACGGAGTGATACTTCTTCCTTCAAAATATTACCTTAACATGGGTGGGGTTTAGATTATTATCACTTATATTGCAAGCATACCTAAAACCCACATCCAAACTTGCAAACTTACTGACCTGACCCGACCTGTGTGCAACCTCCTTAAGAACAACCTATGCCTAGATGAGCTTTCAAGCAAAGAAAAGGAAACAGATGTCACCTATTTGGGGAAAGGGGAGTGAAATGAAGATACAGAGAACTCAGAGGAAGCTCAGGTCTTATATTAGGGCCATGGCTATGGTGGCAATACCAGAATTCCTTATCCAGTTGCTTAGCCACTATTGCAGGCTGCCTCCTAACAGTGACTTTTCTAAAGTGAACACTTTCGCCATAAAGCAACAGGAGAAAGAAAAGGAGGGGAATGCAGCAAGGACATTATGCCCAGGAAGGGGCTGTTTAAAGGAAAAACAAATGGAATCATCTCCTGCCGTTGCCTTTATTAACCTTGTTTGGTTCGGTTCTTTGTCTTTCCCTTCTTCTTTTGGTTTGCAAAACAAACTCATTTTCTATTTCATGGGGACAGTTCCTGAAGGCTGTGTGTGGCTTCTGTCAGGACAGCACTGCTGTCATGTCCAAACTAACCAAAACGAAAAAGGAAGATCACAGGAAAACAGGTTCTGCAAGAGGTTGAGAGCAGCCTACTGAAAGGATGCATAATTGATGCTAACTTCTGATTAAATTCAGGGCCATAATGCGTAATCGTTACTCTTAAGATGATTTTCTTGTAGAGTTTTGTATGAGGAAATATAAATTTGGACCTCATGCTGCCATAGCAACAGAAAACTTGCCTCTGAATCATCTCAAGAGGAAACTGTAGTTGGTGCCTAAGGCTTGTGTTGCAGGATTTTGTATTCAGTTCCAGACTTTGCCATAGACAAATGTGCTGGGTATTTTAGGGCTTCAGCTCATTCTGTGCAAACTGACATAATAATTAATATTCAGTATTGTACCAAGGATAATTTTACAAGTAGATGATAGCTGCTGAGATAACTCTCTGACAAGTTTAATGTAAAAATACGTAAACAGGGGTGGAAAAAAGTTTAATAATCCTACAACAGTGAAGCTCAAAGTGAGACACGTGGAACTAACTTACTTCCCTAGTGCACTAAACTGGTTGAAAATCACTCAGCACTTTTATTTTTGTTTCTGCATAGATTGAGGAAAGAGGAAACCTCAGAACTTTATCAGTTTCTCCTATTTACTTCAGCAATAACAGTGCTAAAAAAGCTTTCAGTGGTTATTTGATCCTATTGTTTTCAGTCACCATCTACTTATGCTGCACTCATTTCATGTTTTAGAACAATTTGTGATGGTCGACCCTTGATTACCCAATTATCCAATGTGATAGAGACATGGAAAATACAGACCGTATGTTAAGACAGAAGACCATATGCCAGCGGACTAATGAAGAAATATCATTAACATTGTAGAGTACAGACAGACTTAATGCATCACTCTCCCTTTGGATAAACTCACATTGCACAGTTCCAGACAAACAAAACTGTCCAAGTGTCTTCACCTACTTGCTAGGGTTAATTAAAATTTTCCTGATTTTGTCTGTACTGAGACTGAGAGCAAAGAGGGAAGAACAGTAGCATTCGGAAGAGGACAGCTGAATGAGAATGTATCACATTACAAAACATAACTAGTTTGTCAGCAGAGAAAGGGCATAAGCAGAGAAGGGACAATGTCAATGTCTTGCTAGATGTGCCGGCCTCAGTCCAGACACAAGAAGGTTAAAATGTTTCTAGGCTGTGACTTCTCTATTTCATTGTGATTCGGTTTTCCCTCTTTCTTGGAATTATAGGATACTTTGGTACACAAGGTGGCAAGAGCGCAGGAATCCCACCTCCCTTGAGCTTTGTAAACTGCAGAGGGAAAGGGTATGCAAAAAAGAGAGGTTTAACTGATACTCTGGATTTGGGTTGGTTTAACAGCCTTGGTTAAGCTTGGTCTCTGTATTGGGGGTTATTGGCCACTGGGCTCTGAGCCAGATAATACATAGACTTCAGTTGTTACCAAGAGCTAGTTGGCAGGAGGTTATGTCTGACTCACTTCAGAGAGGCAGTGATCGTGCCCAGCCTGCCATATCCTCAGGCATGTGCTGGCCAGGGTAGGGCTCTCACCCCTGCTGTTAATCTCTGAACGATTCCTTAGGCTCACTGCTAACAGCAGTTTGATACATAGGGCTTTGTGGCTGCCTTGCCTTTATTATGTCTTACTTCCAGGGATTTCAGCAGTGCCAGATCAGTTAAAGCCACTATGTACCGATTAGCTCTGTCTGCTCTGGAGCAGATTTTGTAAGCTTTCTTTTCTGGGATAGCTGTCATGCAAGGCAGTCCTGCCAACTAGGCAATCAAAGGACTTAAAAGAAAATTAAGTCACTTGAAGGTGCCGGAAGATTGACAGACTTCATGAATACCCTTCCCCAGTCCATGGGCTCTGTGGCTTGTTCTTCTCTCGTTTTCCTGCGGGTGTCTGTTTTGGCTGTGGATGGCAGTCCATGCATAGTTTTCTGCTGGGACCATCAGGGACTTCGGTTGCATGAGTTACACCTTCTTTACCTCCCTGAGGCACAATGTGCAGAGTTCAGTATGTAACAGAGCGTCTCTCCTTACCTTGAAGGCTTATTTATTTTCAGTGCCCTTCATAGCACTCTTCTCAGGCCTGTGTTAAATTTTGCATAGATTTGCAGCATCCACAGCATCTAGAGATGGCAATGTTCTCAATGACTTAAAAGTCACCATTTTTCTTGGCCTCTCCCTTATATTTTTTGGGTAAGCTTTGTTTCTTTTCACTTGGTTCCAGCCTGAAATTTGCCATGATTGCATGTCACAATCAAGATGTTAAGCCAAAATATATAGAAAATGCGAATTGGCTCCTTTACCAATCTAAATGAGGCAGCTGGACTGAGTGTTTTGCCAGACTCTGTAGGCAGTGGTAATGTCCTGGATTTGCTGCTTTGTCTTGTCCCTAAGACACCAGATCCATGGCAGAACTGCCATGCAGAAATAGAAGAGGTGCCATGCAGAAATAGAAGAGGTGCCTGTAGTTGTGTGGAGTTTAACATGCTCTGATCCTTTCATCTGCTGATCAACTAGCTTCCCATTTTAGAACTTTAATGAGATGAGAGACTTTTTCAAAGAAAATAAGACGATCAGAGGATGTATGGGCACATCACCAGCCTAGTTCAGGGGAGTGCTTTCAGTGCTCTCCCTCTTGGTTGGGACGTGCTGCCCATTGGGTATGACAAAATGTGCTGAAGTCCATCTTCAGTCTTAACACCAGTAAAATCCTCTCTGCTTTTAGTACTTTTCAACCATCACTAATGGTTGCATGTACCCTAGGGCATAAGGATATGCTGCAATGTGACAAGCACAACAGTCCAGATGATAGTGTAGGGGTACAGGTAACAGAACAGCTGAAATGAAGGCCTGGGTCCCCAAATTTTGGTTAAAGTCCCTTCTGCTCACTGACCTTCATCGTCAGTGGAAGTTTTGCATGTAAATGCCTGTCAGTCTGCAGTCTTTGCCACTGGCTGCTTGTATCACCTCACACCTGTCTACTCAATATTGTTTTCAGAATTGATTATTTATTTGAGTAATGTCTGTTTCTGAGGAACCAGCTGGAAACCCTTGAGGAGTCTAGGTTTTCAGGCAGAGGCATTCAGCCCTTTCTGAATGTGAAGGTATGTACAGTGTCTTCATTTAAGCACCTGCAAGCGTGTATATACCAACTCATAAGTCCTTGTGGAAAATTTCCTTCTCTTTCTAAATTTTCCTTTTCTATGGCTCAGGTCTGCATCAATTACATGCCACTAGAGTAAGAATAAAGCTGTTTGTGTTCATGAGGAATTCAGATACTGAATATACAAAAGGTGCTTCAGCTAAACAGTGACAGTCTAGGAGGACAGGCAAAGGAGTGCCTCATAAACTTGCAGGGTCTGGATGAATCCATGATCTACTGCTTGGGCTAACACTAACTGCAGTGTTTGATTTGGGTTTTGTTTTGTTTTTTCCACTAAAAAAAAAAAGTCTAATATTTCTAATATTTTGAGCTTGATTCCATTTTCTAATCTGTTGGGTTTTTGTGAAGTCAAATTCTTGTCTTCCAGCCAGCCACATGAGCTTAATGAAGCATTAGCTGGTGAGCCAGTAAATGGCTGGTTGGATCAAAGTCATTAACTGGTTTGTGGTACAACTCTGACATATCTATAGGTAATACTGAATGGGAAGGTTGTACAAACAGTAATTCACAGAAGTCTAAAAAAAGCTGCAGTCATGTTCAGGAAATTAAGAGACTGGAAATACGGCAACAGGTGAGAAGATAGTATTGACATGTGGCCACCCAGTGGAAGATGAATGGTAGAAGGCAGTGATGTCAAGAGCAGCATAGTATGGGATAGTTTCTGGTGGTGTTGCTAGGTCTTCTCATCCCAGAACAGAGAGGGAGTAGCCTTTCAATATGTTCTGCCAAGAACAGGTCCAACTTACTGACCTTAAGCATCAGTACTTTACCACCAGATAAATGTAGATGAGTTTATGGAAATCTCAGTACAGAGCAACAGTAAATTGGGGGCGTTATTGAGGCTGACTTTGAGTAAGATTTAAGTAGATTGTAAAGCTTAGTGTAAGATGACAGCAATTGGAACTATAAATGTCAGAGAAGCAGAAGTGTGGTGGGTGGTACAAAAGAATGACTATTCCTGAACAGGATATAATTTACTGAAATGAAAGAAAATTGATTTTAGACTGAACGTACTGAAGGCCTTTATGACAGTGCAGTGCATCAGATTATACAAGAATACACTAGGCATGTTATAGTGCAGGAATAGTACAAAACGTATCAGCCAAAGCATTTAAAAACTATCTGGAACAAATGTTAGCAGGAAAGAATCTTGTACAAATTGAGGGTGTGATAGATATTATCAGATGTCTTTAAGTTGCTGTACTTTTGAGTCCTTTGATGTATTTCCAGCTTCCAGTGTGCACAGAGGCACAAAAGAAAACTGTTTGCTTTACCCAACATTGCAGAGAAAGTTCATAGCATGGGTAAGAGTCTCCACCCATTAAATAATGGTTATTGTCACTATGGCGGAGCAAGGCAAAGCTGAGGTAGCTTGAATGGGTAGCCTGTCATCCCCTTTCTGAAGGTCAGTTTGCCGGACTACCAATCCTTGCTCCTGGAGCAGGAACTGAGCTAAGGAGAGGAGATGTGGTCCAAAATATACAGCACACTGCTAATTTCCTGCTATCCCAACAGCTGTGGGTTGAGTCCAAGACCAGTCATAGTCTGGAGCAGCCTTGGATCTTGCTCATGTATTTCAAATGCAGACTGTAGCAATATATACAATACTTGTTGCCAGCAAATCACTAAGCATTGCATTTGGAGCTTCAGTTCAGAACCAGATTGAAATGATTTTAAATAAAATCAAGGTTGAATTTGTGATGAAATAGCCCAGAACTCTGCATTGACAACTATCAGTTGGTTTCATGTAGTCATCCTAAAAGACCATAGGATGCCAGCTTTAGGAAGCAGATGTTCTTCCCTACTATATCAGTTCTATTTGAAGATACGGTTCTTTTAAATCTTTCTTATGTTATTCAGGTAGTACATTCAATTTTGGGACACAATTCTTAACGAAATTAGTGGGGTTTTTTTTTTTGTTTTCGTTTGGTTTTTTTGGCTTGCTACATGGCAATTAAGTTCATTAACATTTTCAGGAGGTTTAATTAGTCATAGATGAAAATCATAGAATCGTAGAATCATAGAATCACTAGGTTGGAAAAGATCCATCGGATCATTGAGTCCAACCATTCCTATCAATCACTAAACCATGCCCCTCAGCGCCTCATCCACCCACCCCTTAAACATCTCCCTGGGCAGCCTGTTCCAGTGCCCAATGACACTTTCCGTGAAAATTTTTTTCCTAATGTCCAGCCTGAACCTCCCCTAGCGGAGCTTGAGTCCATTTCCTCTTGTCCTGACCTGTTCCTGTCTTGTCCTATGATATTAATTGGAAAAAAAGTGAAAATTTTAACTCCATATTCCCAGGCAGTTTTGAAGACTCATGTGTAGATTTATGACCAGAGAGCTAAGGCATAGATGCAGTCTACACAGACTGGAACATAGCTCTAATTATAATTAGCAGCTGACAATTTGCAGTATATCCACTAACAGCCTACTTGGTCACGTGAAGTCTGAAACTGGTAAGGGACGTATATTGTCACAAGACACAAAATACCATCACACTGCTCCACCAAAATTTCAAGCTGATATTGAGAAACTTGGGACATGAAACCCAGAAATACGTGATCTATCCGTGGTTCATTCCCTCTAACCCAGAGGGTGATGTGAAACACTGAATTAAGCACTATCTGCAGTATTTGATTGGAGATTATTAGAAAGAATACAAAGGGTAAAATGCTAATCATGTGAACAATTTGCTATGCATGCTTCTGCGCTGGAGACAGTGCCTTCTAAAATGCGCCTGCTCTCTTGCATGACTGAGTATGACCAGACACCTTGTGGAAATAAAGAGCTAATAAAGAAAGGTACTATGATACAGGAAAAGATGTAATTCAGCTTTTCACTAGTGTAGATGGAAAATTGACTGGGATGTGCCTTGTGGAGATCAAGACTAAGAGTTTGCTCCAGGAATAACCACAGATATTAAATGTTCCTGCTGGATGGGAGTACAGTCTTTTTTTGTATATTTATTTTTTTACTATTTTTTTCTACTTAACTGAAAAGAATATGGTTTTTTCAGGCCAAGCCACTAGGAAAACCATTTGGCTTGGGGATGTTTAGTAGGAACATGTGTGTTTCTGAGCTTTCATGGTTACTGTGAAAGCTGGTACGTTGTGACATTGGTAATATGATTGTGACATTGGTAATAACGACTGGCCATGTGTTCAGCCTTTAGAGGCAGTCAGTAATTTCTGAATTCTGGTGCTAAGAAGGTAGACTTCCCTTGAATCTTTGGCGACAAAATTGTGCAGATCTGTGTGTCGAAGTAGGGCAGCCCTGGTTCTAGCTGTGTTTGTAGAGCATCCAATGGAATAGTTCTCCCACTTCAACAGTTTCTAGAAAAAGAAGCAGAGATTCACAAAATATTGCTGTTGTGATGGACCACACTGATAATAAGGTTTACAACTAATCTGTAAATACAAGCATTCTAAGTATTTTCTTTTATGTCCTTCCAGGAGAGGGTTCAGTGTGCAGTGGATTTCTATTGCCTTCACAGGCACACAATTCTCCCAGTCATACTGCTTTGCTGGTATAAGAAAGATATGGACGTACTGAAGGGCATCCAGCAAAGAAATACTATGGTAGTTAAAGGGTGGGAACACATAAAATACAAGGAAAGGTTGAGAGAAGTGGATTTACTCTGCCTTAAGAAGATAAGGCTGGTGAGGCAATTGTATTGCTTGCTGCCTTCAGCTGTCTAATGTGAGCATATTTCTCTATATTAAGCCAGATTCATTCCAGAGGTGCATATGGACAGGAATAGTAAAAAAAACATGAAAATTCTTACCAGATACAAGGAGAAATATTATCACTGTGAAGGTGGTCAAACACTAGAACATAGATTAATAAAGTTTGTGGCTAGAGGTTGGATCCTTGGAGAAACTCAAACCTCAGCAGGAAAAGGCCTTGAGCAACCTCACTGAATCACCCCTGATGATTTCCAGAGGTCAGCTCCAACGTGCCTGTGCAATAGCTCTGAGACTGCAGTGCCTGAAGTGCAGGAATCTGTCTCTGACACTAGTTCAAGTCTTTAATTTATCTATGCCTCCAAAAAAATTAAAGTGATATTCTTTGTCACGTAGACTTTGAGTTTTAGCATCGATTTTAAAGTGCTGTAAGATCTTTGGATAGCAGCAGACATAGTGAAGTAGAAGCAATAATCGGAAAATAAGGATTTTACTCTCAGCTTTTCAGTGAAGTGAATCTTAAGTTTCACAGAGTGCAGATTCAGTCAAGACCATCCGGATCAACACATCTGTTTGACACCAGGATCAGTACAGGGGAGGAAGATCTGCCCTTGTCTCAAATGATTTATTGATTGACAGGTGGGGCCAGGACTCCTGCAAGCGTTAGGTAATTTTTATTAGAAACGTTCATTGCTGCTTCACATCTGGTCCTGCCTAGAAGTTTCACAACCATGCAGAACCTGTTTTGGTCTTGCTTAAACCTGGCAGTTCCTGGGGCTGAATGAAACACAACTTTTGTCTCTAAAGGCTTAGCACATCTGCTTCGAGGGCTTATTATCTCAGGGTTTCACAATACTTGGAAGTTTCTATCTTATTTTACACGTTATAGGTAACTGAATGAGTTTTGAAACAGAGAAAGAGAGAGAGAGAAAGGATGAAATGAAGAAAGGAAGAAAAAAAGGAAGAAAAAAAGGAAGAAAGGGAAAAAACCTCTTTTTTTTCCAGGGAGGTATGAACTGAGAGTAAGGAGAGCCGAAGAATTGCCAGTACACATTCACATCACACACTAATTGGAACAAAGTAAACCTCCCATATCCACACAGTTTTCATTTATCCAGGAAGGTTTGCAATCCGGTTGGCTGGCAGCAATTTTTTGAACATTGCAAGCAAATGTGGCTCCATCATTATAAAACAGCGAATGCCAAATCTGAGTTAAAGACGGTTATTTGAGCACAGATTATAGTCATTTTCCAATGATCACCACCACAGAAATAAATAAGTAGATGGCTTGCTATGTATACACTCCAAGGATAATGTTGCCCAACATGCATAGCTCTTTGCTTTTAGCAGTAATGAGGACACAGCTGTCTGGGCCTGGAAACCAGTATTTGTGAAGGATAATTCTCAAAGGTTTTTCTTCTCCACTGGCTTTTGTCCACTACCTGTTCTTCTTTGCTTACCAAATAGCTCAAAAGGCCCTAACATTTATACAAGAATTACCTTGGCTTTGTGGCACTTTTAGGATTGTTATAAAGCACACTGACACATGGACAGCTTTGAAACTCAGATGAAATATGAAAAACAATTTTCTCCTCCAGTAGTGCCAAGCATAACAGTCTTTTCATAGTCAATCACAACAGCTCCTAGAGAAGCTGGCGAGGGTTGCTGCCACAGGCAGAGATCTGCAGCTCTGCCTTCCTAAGAAGGACTTCTAATTCCAAATGCCTGCAGAGCTTGTAGATGTGCCTGGGCAGACTCTGTGATGTGAGAACTGAGTCATGGATGACCGGTCAGGTCTATAGAGCCCCTAAAGCAAACATAAAACTGCCCTACAATCCAGAAACATGCTCTGCAAGAACTGTTGGTATAGCCAGGCCCTTTTACCTCGTTTTATCAGCTGGATTCAGGAAATAAGGTTTTAGACTCCTGGAGGAAGACAAAGCACTGTAGTCTCCACTGAACATGTGCTTGACTTATGCAGTTCAAGTGACATAAGGCAATCTACAGCTATGACATCTCTGGCTGGAACCTTCTTCCATGCTCAAGCCAAGCAGCTTTGAATTCAGTCTATTCCTGAATGAGATGCTGGTGATGATTGCTGAAGCTTTGTAAGTGATTAGTTAGTGATGAATATAATATTACTATTCCATCTCCCCATAATGGAGAGCCTGTGTTTGTATATACCTGCATGGGGTCCACTTTTTTTCATAAGTATTAAAGATTTCAAGGTACCCTGTGAGATCAACTGGTACATCCAAAATGAATTGTCTCTAGGGGTATGTACATGTCACATGCCCAGAATCTCTCTTGTATTTTCAGGTCTCCAATACTTCATTCCCATCATTGTTTGCACAAAATGCTTAAGCAACAGCTAAAGCTTTTGTCATTTGATATGTCAGAAGTGGCTACATTTTAATGGAAGAAGTAACCCTTCCAACAAAAGTTTCTGTTACATCCTGCAGGTGGATATTTGCATCTCTTTGTTTTCATTGTGGCTTTAATTTCTGGATCCATTTGGATCAATTTCTTCTGCTGTATTAAAAGTAGGGATGTTCTCTTTACTAGTTATTGTGGTCTACTCACAGTCACAGACCTCTTTAGCCTGCCAAAATACTTGGAAAAGGAGCTCTTAATGACTCAGTTAAAATGTACGGTCAAGAAGTTCACTTATTAGAGGAAATGTAAACTGACCACCAATTGGCTAAATCAGCTGGCTGGACTATTTGTGCTAGTGATTTCTCAAAGCTCCCCAGGGAGCCAAAGTGGGAATAGCAGTTCTCTTCTTTTAGTTTCATGCTCTGTACCGTAACAGAAAAGTCTTTGAAAGAATTCTTTGGAGGAGAAGCCAATAGGATTCCACAGACATATTTAAAAGCTTTATAAATAGCACTTTAAACTTATATATATTTAATGTATTCCTTCTTACAGGGTCTTTTTAAACTATCCCATAGAACTCCCTAGAAAATATACAATTCAGCCATAGAAAATTCACTTTTTCAGTGTTAATAGTTCTACTCCTCTTCTGTAAAATTTTATAAACCTTCTCTAGAGGTTCTTGCATGAGAATATTTCATATCACGCAGCAAAGGGAGGACAGTAAGGGCCTTTTGCTAGAAATATGTTTTAATTTTTTAGTGTGCATTTCCTGGCTCTGATAGCACATCTTTTTCATTTTAATTGCAATAGGAAGTGTCACTTACATAACCTCCCAGCAGCTGGAAGTATTCTCAGTAAGGCTTCTCTCGTCACCCTACCAGCAAACCTCAGTGTGGCTTATAATCATACAAAAAAGGCAGTTTGGGCAATGGGTAGTACAACAGTGACACCTCATTCAGCCAAAAAATATTTTCTGCTGATGAAGATGAAACTGTATTGGTTGGTACCTCCTAATTCAGCAGGTTCAGTGTCATCAGTGGGATGTTTACAGATCTCTATCCCATTCCAGCTCTGTTACCCTTGTTCTGCTCTACCACAGCTACTTGGAATAGCGCAAGTGTAGTGGGGAAATAACTGAGATTCCCAAATCACATGCACTGACCCTGGATTTCATAAGTTGTGCAGAATATGCAACAGGGAATCACGAATCCAGAAAGCACAGTTATGCTCCAGTCCATAGGGTTTCCATGTTTAAGCAAGGCCCTCAACTGAAATCAGCAGTTTGTCTTATTTTGGATCCCAGAATTAACATACAGACTGTGCATTTGTGCAAAAGCTCTCAAGTGACACCATGAATAGTCCACACAACTGGGTGCGATCTTGCACCAACAGAGAGCCCTGGGAATTAGTGGGAGTTAGGAGCTGTGGTCATGCAGGTGATACCAAGTATATGAACGATCCACAGGTCTGTTCTGAGCAGAAGATGCTGCTGCCTATTCCTATATACTCTCCACACTCTCCTGGGTGGAAAACTGGTTGGATGGCCGGGCCCAGAGAGTGGTGGGAAATGGTGTGAAATCCAGCTGGAGGCCAGTGACAAGTGGGGTTCCCCAGGGCTCAGTGCTGGGTCCAGCCCTGTTCAATGTCTTTATCAATGACCTGGATGAAGGCATCGAGTGCACCCTTAGCAAGTTTGCAGACGACACTAAGCTGGGTGGAAGTGTCGATCTGCTGGAGGGTAGGGAGGCTCTGCAAAGGGATCTGAACAGGCTGGACCGCTGGGCAGAGTCCAATGGCATGAGGTTTAACAAGGCCAAGTGCTGGGTCCTGCACTTGGGGCACAACAACCCTGTGCAGTGCTACAGACTAGGAGAAGTCTGTCTAGAAAGCTGCCTGGAGGAGAGGGACCTGGGGGTGTTGGTTGACAGCCGACTGAACATGAGCCAGCAGTGTGCCCAGGTGGCCAAGAAGGCCAATGGCATCTTGGCTTGTATCAGAAACGGTGTGACCAGCAGGTCCAGGGAGGTTATTCTCCCTCTGTACTCGGCACGGGTGAGACCGCTCCTTGCATACTGTGTTCAGTTCTGGTCCCCTCACCACAAGAAGGATGTTGAGGCTCTGGAGCGAGTCCAGAGAAGAGCAACAAAGCTGGTGAAGGGGTTGGAGAACAGGCCTTATGAGGAATGGCTGAGAGAGCTGGGGTTGTTTAGCCTGGAGAAGAGGAGGCTGAGGGGAGGCCTCATTGCTCTCTACAACTGCCTGAAAGGAGGTTGTAGAGAGGAGGGAGCTGGCCTCTTCTCCCAGGTGACAGGGGACAGGACAAGGAGGAATGGCCTCAAGCTCCACCAGGGGAGGTTTAGGCTGGACATTAGGAAAAAATATTTCACAGAAAGGGTCATTGGGCACTGGAACAGGCTGCCCAGGGAGGTGGTTGATTCACCTTCCCTCGAAGTGTTTAAGGCACGGGTGGACGAGGTGCTGAGGGGCATGGTTCAGTGTTTGATAGGAATGGTTGGACTCGATGATCCGGTGGGTCTATTCCAACCTGGTTATTCTATGATTCTATACTTACCTGTATGGCTGTCCTGCAAAACTCAGTCACAAAAGCAGGACTAGAACTGTGCTCGGAAAGCAAAGTCCTTTCACAGTTTAGCTGTTGTTTATCGTCTTGGAGAAATATTAAAAGTGTGCTAGCTTAAAAGGCTTAGATAGCTGGCATGAGATCTAGAACCTGTGACACATGTTGAGCAATTTTCATACCAGGCAGAAGGAGTAGCATTACAGATTCATGCCTCACACTATCTAGCATCCAGTTCCAGGCTTACCATCTATGTGAAAAAACACTTTAATCCTTGTTTAGCAATCAACCAATAACATAATGCATATGGGACGCAGACAGAAAATTAATTCAGCAATCAATGGCCAGTCCTTATACACTGAAATATGCAATTAAACAGGTGTTTAGGGAGTTGATCTTGGATTGCATCCAAGCTCAGCAGGGTCAGTTGTCCTTGGAAAAAAACACTGACCCCACACAGCAGCAGTTTGAATCTGGCTTCAGTCTGCACTTTAGGAATGTGGCATTGTTATTTCTCCCCTTTTCTTATCAAATGTAATTATCTTGAGAAAAAATTTTTTGAGAAAACATGTGATTTCACTGAGTAAAAATCTACTACTGAGGAAATTATTTCTCAGTGTCCAAATAAGGAGTGGGGGAGAAATTTGGGGTAAGTGCTCTGTTCCAAGTAATCTTGGAACTGATACCCATGTTACTGAGCTCGGATGTTTAGTCCTGGCCTGCAATTATTGTTATAAAAAATAGACATCCAGTCTTTGTATTATTTTAAAATGGAGCCCTGAGAGTTATAAACGACTGAATGAGCTTCATTGTTTGAGCAGACAGAGATTCTGGAACAAGCTCATAGCCTCTCTGCAAGAACTTTGTATCTTGAGTGCAGGGTGAGCTCCTGGGGTTCTGATGGTACAACAGTGGGACTAAAATACAGGCAGAATAAAATAAAGAAGTAGGGCTTCAAAATCATCTATACCTCCTAGTAGAAGGGGGAAGAACTCTTCCACGGCAGACTTTTTTTGATCTGCAAGACCTGTGCTCTCACAACTGCCAAATTAATCTTCAGCCTTACTGTGCTGAACCCCGTGGTGCTAACAACTCCCAGATAATCACGATGGCAAAAACATACCCAGTTTTGTCAACGGTTGATCAAAAGAAGGAAACACGGCCATAGCTACTACTGTGACCCACAGAAATTTGTGGCATGATTATCAGAATTCATTACTTAAGAAAGGAAGTCATGCATGCTAAATATGTTCCAAATAGAACAAAATGTAACAGTCCATCTGTGAAACAGTGCACATTGCCAAAAGCATATCGTCTTGGAAATCTGCTGTCCACATTGGCTTCCCTCTTGAATACAGAGTCCAAGCAAAGTTTCTCTTCTAATCACCAAAGTCTCCAAGAATGTGGTTCCATGATAGCTCTGTTAGGGGTGTTATCACCTTGTCAGCCAGCAGGGAAAGGAGCTGTCAAGGAGGGAATATAACAGTCACAGCATCCTGAGCATAAGCGCAGTCATGGATCCCACCACTTTCAACACCAGTGGATGGACTTAACAAGGCAGTAGACCCCATTGCTCCTGTAGTGGCAGGTTAAAATCACCTCCATGGGATGGAACATCTTTGGTAAACTTTCTACAAGCATTCACTCTGTCGTGTGGTATGTAACAACAGAAATACTGCTCCTAAATGCCAAAATGAAACTCATAAATACATTTATTTAACTTTTTTTTCCTTTTAAATTCTTTTTGTCAAGAAAATCTTTTTCTGAAAAACTCTGATACTGACTCTGAACTAATGAGCTGACCTTAGGTACTTTGTTTCCCTCTGTATTCCTTAATGTATAAAGTCCTGTTTACGCACAAAGCCCTGTTTTCCTAAGCAAAGAAAGGCAAACAGTGTCTTTGCTCGCAGTTTTTCAACTTTACCTTCCAGTGGGCAGGTGCTTCCTGCTCATAGGCACCTCTGCTCCTTTTCCTGTTGCCTGCTGGTTTTCTCCCCTGGCTTTTCGCCTCTTAAAGCTACTTAGCTTGCCAAACAATCTCCTGCTTCCTGCACATCCACTTTCTCTAATCTGTAGTTTTGTCCTCTCTGGGCTCTTTGATTCAACAGATTATTTGTAGCAATAACTTGGACTCTTCCTTTTTATCCTGCGTTATGCTTCATAGAGATAGAATGATTCTGTGTGTCTTGAAAGGAAGGTGGTTGGAATGCCCAACTTCTTTAGGCCGATGGTTCAGTATCTTCTAGCATAAGGATGTTATCAACATTTTCTAAGTTTTCCATGCTTTTTCTGCAGTTATTACAAACATTAGAGGTATGATAACTCTCACTGAAAATCAAATTCATTGGTAAAAGTACAAACAAGAAATAAAAAATTGCACATGCATACATTTAAATCTTTGCAAAAGAGAAATCACTTGGAAGAACTTTACAAATTCTTATCTCCATTTTCAGTAGCTTCACTGGCCTAGGTAGATCTCTTAGTGGCCTAGGAAATGAAAAAAAAGATGTAAGGTAAGCAGAAACTCTCAGGTATGATGATTATGGAGAGAGATAAAAATAACTAAACATTGAGTAATGCCAAATCATTCAATGAAGAATTTAAGACAGTGCTTTGACCACATAATCTGTGGGTTTTGTGACACAGGCCATAGAACCTCACCTAATAATTAGTGCTTCAAACATGGAGTGAAGTTTTTTGCTAGAGCAAATTTCAAAGAAGAAATACCGTTCAGGTATAAGCCTCTAAAGTAAGGGAACATCTAGAATGTGCTTTATTATGTTTTTCACATGGTTAATCAGTAGTGCTACTAAAGTTTGTGCCTTATTTTTATTTTGAATATGTGTTCTAAACATTGAATTTCATCTCATTGTCTTTTGCTAGCTTTAGTGACCATCTCCAACCAAAAACTTTGTTTCCATGGAGGTCTTCATAGATCACAGGCAAATATGCCTTGAACATTTTCTTAAACATATTATTAAATGGAGCATGATCTTGCTCTGAGACAAATTCTACTCTTTGGAGATTTCCTGATCTCTTTGCAATATCTGAAGTGTTGACACGAGAAATGTATTTCAGTAATTATTTTACTAATGCAACGTACAGTAGTAAGAACAATTTCCTGTGTCTACTCTGTGTTTTCACTTTTACGCTTGTTGTTTCAGCAGCACTGTGTCAGGAAAAGTTCACGTTCAAGTGATTATCTTTAATGAACCCAAAGTTCTTCTCATGACCAATGTTTTTTACTCTTGATATGACCTTGAATTTGTCTGCTTTGAAAGGCACTTTCAAATGTGCCCAGGATAACTAGCAAATTACTTTTATATAAGAGTTCTGTTTACTTTTCAGTTCTTAACTCCATCAGCTTGTGATCCTCTGAATTTATCCAAAATGTGGAAAACAGCAGAACAAAAACAGACCCTCAGGATCCTGTGGATGCTCATAGCATGATTCCATATTGATGATTCTCTCTTGAGACTTCTGATCTCCTAGTTTTAGCCTTTTCCATTTGAGCAGTATTGAATATGTCTGGTCTAATTCAATGGATTAGAGTATTGTTTTTCTTTGTATGCTGTGATTTCTTGCAATATTATTGATGCAAATGAGAGTGGCCTCACTCCTGCATTCATTGTGCACATGAGTCAGTGTAAAAGATCACTACGCCTTCTGATAAGTATCAGCCTCCCTTGTGAGATGTGGTGTTGTGCTGCAGTTTGACGTTTAGGATTTCTTTCTGACTACATTAACATGCTGCTCCAGTTTTTTGCATGCTTGGCTTTTAGGTTATTCCATTTTTTAAAAAAATTTATGGGCAATGAATTCAAAATTTCATTCATTGTTCTATGATGTGGCTGAATTCTACAGAATTCAGGAAGATTACTGCTAGCTTTACAGATAATAAAACAAAAAGACAGTAATTTGCATGCTAAACACAATTAGTTCATTTATTTATTTTGACATTGTAAATGATATCTATCCAGTCACCAGGCATTTTGCCATCCATTAAAAACAAAATCTGTACCAATAAAAACAAAGCATCAGCACATCACATCCCACAAAAGGCAGACCGTCAGCCAGAAACATAAAAGAACGCTTTCTCCACCCTTCCAATCCCCAAATGAAAGCCCATTGCCCCATCCACCTCACCTCTGTCAAAATGTCAAGTAAACAGAACATCACACCCCAGGGTTGCTAGACCAAACCACCACAGCCGTAAATTTTTAGGGCAGATGCACTGAGCTGAGAGAGAGAGTGATGTGGTTAATTTTGCAGTATTCGGGCTCAGGATCTTGGAGAAAGGACTTCCTGACTAATGTATATGGAGATGCCACCTACTTATACTCTCTTTTATTCAATATACCAAAGACTTCTAAAACTCATGGCCTTGAGCCATGAAGCTTTGTATTCATTCTAGGTGGTATTTCTCAGGAAGCAGAGAGCAGTGGATTGGATGGACCATGTGGTTGTTCTCAGTACTTAGTTGGGAAGTAACAGAGTGAATTCTTCCCACTTCAGGTAAAATTTTAATTTCAGTCTGGACTTCTGCCCTAACTTCTGACCACAGAAATAGCTGTGGGAACAGTAATGTGAACACAACAACTGGAAGGATGGATGAGAGAATATAGATGACTGCTAATTTAATAGCACACAGCAGCATAATTAGGCGCAGAGACATCCAGGGCCAGTGTTGGCCAAGCACTCCTTGGCAAGAGAAGTTTTGAACAGATATCCATCCTGCCCTCCCTTCATTCTCAAGTGTGATTTTAAGTGCTGAACAGCTGCTCTCTCAAAATCAGGAACCTCTAAAGAGTTGTCTGGAGTCACTAGGAAAAACTTGGACTTATTCCAAATTATTAGGTATGATGATTTTTAGCATCCTCTTATTTTTATATGTAATTTCACAGGAACAATCCTAATCCTGTTTGTAAGGGCAAGAAGAGTTGTGGTAGCCAGATCATTCCTTCAGTTTGCCACAGATTGTTTCAATACTATTGCTGTTTCGGTAACTACTGGACTCTTTGAGGTTCAATGCATCATTAGGGTAGAAAAGTAATATTCTAAGTAACGCAGAGTATAGCTGAAAGAGCCTTTAATGCCTCTGACGTCTCCTAGCAGGGCATAATGCTTTCAGAATTATAGTTAATCTGTTACTTGGATCTCATTAGCCAACGTAAAGGATGCACAAATTTCTGAAAAAGCTGCATCTTTAAGTGTTCATATAATAGGGGCAGGTTGTACTGGGCTAAATGAAGTGACAAATGTCTGTGACCTGGTTTTGCTTCTGTCTTGTTGAGTGGTCACAAGCTAATCCTTTAATTCCCAGTCTTGCATTTCCTGGATAAAATCCAGGGGCACATTCATTTATCACCAAGTGGGACATGGCAGGGCTTCATAGCACAGTTTCATTTGTACTAGGATTGGAAGGCTTCAAATTAAAACAGTCTAACTGTGAACTGGTTTTGTATACAAGAGGGTAGGCCTTGCCCTGAATAGTTTTAGATGCTAAACAGTAAGGGAGACCAGACTGTGATAGAGATTGTTATCCTCATTTTTCAAATAGGAAGCAGGGCAGTGGAAGATGAAGAGCCAAGGATGAGTTCCCAGAGGGTAAATTCTCATCACATGAGTTACAGTGCGGTCACTGTCACTGTGCTGGTTCTTTGTGCTGCACAGTAACTACCACAGTAACTAATCTGTTTTCAGTGAGAATAAATCTAATTTATATTTGCTTTCTAGTTCACTTCATGGCAAATCTTGTAGCCACCTGCTGAGTAATCTAGCCCAAATCCCAGAAGACATATTCAATAACGCTATCTATTAGTAAAACCAAGACTTGTTCTTGGCATGCAGGTAATGTTTTCTAAGGATCTTGGTGATGAAAGGTACTAAAAGCAAGTCCAGTATAATAAAAAACATCCTTAGTTATAAGTAATGGGTGACCCCATCTGATGCTTTCATGGCACTGGTGCCAAAATCATAAAACATCACAATCTAATAATATCTTCAATTGGGGACAATGGGTTTTCCAGGGTTTGTTGCTATCTTGCTTCACTTTAATAACTCTTCAGCTCTCCAGCTGATTAGATTTTACTTTGGGTCTCAGAACTCATCAAGGTGTTTCTTTCCATTGTGAAGACTGCAACAAAAGTTTTGTCAGGCCAGAGGCACTCTTCCAGGCTCCAGAAAACCGCATTTCAGGGACTTCTTAGCCAGATGTGCTATCCTTGTATTGAGTAGTCCTTACAACTTTTTGTTCCCTGATTTTGTCTTATCTGCTTTGAACCTAAAAAGCATTTATTACTTAGTATAATGCACATTTAGCATCACAGTTTTGCTCTAGTATTGTGTATGACCCATCACACAGGCAGAGGTGATGTGAATGAGCTTTGAAGTAACATTCCCACAGCATTAACACACCTAAGATTCGTGATTGAATGGGACAGAAATGAGCTGGGCAAGAAGAACAAGAAATGAGTTATGCATTATTGACTAGCTGTCAGGTTGTTTCCTCTTGCAATTTTCCAGTCAACCAAAATGCTTCGGGAGTGTCTTGATATAATTTCTGCTGGCACTTAAGTCTAGTGAATCCATTAGAGGCAATCTTTCCAAGTTATATGGTTAGTTTTCTCCTGAGTGGAAATAATCTAGGGGTTTTTATTCCTTTACCTGTAAAATGTCTAGCTTCAACTTATCAACCACACCAGTTCTTCTTACTGTACGTCACACTGTGTAAATGGGCTCAGCAAGGCACCCTCTGTCTTTGAGCTCTGTTAGTCTTCAAGAGGGTACCTAATGTTTAGCCAGTTGTTGCACCGATATTTTTCTCAGTGTGCAAATATCAGTTTTCACTTAGTGAGCCCATGTAATGTAAATGACCCCTGCCAGACAGGCTGGGATCATACTATCAGTTTGAACTGAGAAGGCTACTTGCCAAAAATAATTGATTTGATTGCACTGGCTGGGTCTGTCAGAGTTTAATGGTGCAGCATGGTAATGGACAATTTGAGAGAAAGCCAGAGACATGTGGTGTAGAACCAGGTGTGCATGCTCAGGCCTAAGCAAAAAGATTAGATGCTACTAGTAAAGCTGTTTATACCTCATGGTTGCGTAAAACTTCATTAATGAAGTCAGTGAAGTATTATTCAGTATAAAATGCAGGAAGTCAAGGTGTTCTGCTCAAACAACTTCACATTGTTCAGGTTTTCTGGGGTAGGCTTCATTGTAAAAGTGGAAGTATGTCTCCAACACTGCCACAAAAGGTGAAGACAGAGAGAAAGCAAAGAAGACTGCTTGGTAGATAGCAAAGAAAAGAGGATCAGTGCCTCAGTTTTCTGGACTGATTGTACCACTGCTCATGCAACTGCTAGAAAGATGACTCAGGAACAAAACTTTTACTGTAGCCACCTGCTACTTCTTAATGAAAAATGCTTGTTGTATCCCTGCAAGAAAGAAGCAGTAAAGACCGTGGAGGATCTGTAGTCTTCAAACAGCATCACTACCAAACATGATGGTAGGACTCTGACCCTCATTCTATCTCCACTGTGCTTCACCTCTTAATATTACAGGAAGCAAGGAGCACGGAAAATTGAACTCTTCTTCTTAAGCTTGTGGTAGGATAGAAATGGAAGAATTGTCCAGATCCCAAGGTCAACTCCTAAAGCAATAAGCAAACATGACAAAAAGGAAGCTTTTTCATTTAGAAAACGTTGATGTAATTTTTATTAAATTTATTATTAGATAAAATATAAAGCTCAAATGCTACCAGTTATGTGTGCTACATTGTATGAAGGGAGGATCCAGAATTTTTAGCCCAAGCACAGAAGCCCTAGCTGGACTGAACAACATGTCTATGTACTTATACGGCCTAGACTTGTTATCTTACCCCTTTCCCACTTCCCCAACCATTTTGCCAACATTCATCTGGCCAATAAATACATGGGAAACAATTTCTGACAGAGTTAATTACCTCCAATTGTGTCACTCTTGTTATCTTACCAACTTTGACTCACCATAAATTGCTTTGGTACAGACGTTGGCAAGATAAAAACTCTAGACTCTCTCCCTATACAAAATATGTATGTATTAGTTTGCATATCCAAACATATTAGATACGCTGCTGTGCTAGATTGGGTCAGTTATTTCATGTCTGCTGGGATTTTGCAGCTGACTGGCTGTCCTAGGTGCCTCAGGGGCAGATGCTGAGGCATAATTCCTGCCCTCTGCTGCCTGTTCCAGCCCAATGTGTTCAGTTGTGACACAATGAAGTCTGGATTAATGAGAATCGAGGAGGGATCAAGAGAGTAGCATTGCTCGGATGACATAGTACTTCAGCAAAGGCCAGTGCACAGTATGCTACAATAAAAAATAGCTTAGGTATCAATAAATAAAACATAGAAATCTGAGTTGGCTGAAAAAATGACACAATTTATCTTTTGCTATTTCCATTTCTGACATCTAGAGGCAAATGCGACGCCAGAAACCTCAGGGAAGAGATTGAGCAAGGAAGGATTCAAATTGAACTTATGACTCTGAAAGGCATTTTTAATCAGTTAGGCTCAAGTGTCCTGGCTTATATAAATGTAGGAACGCTATTCACCTCTCTTGCAAAAAAAATAATAATAACCCACAACAAAAACACCCTAAAGGTTTGTAATAAAAGGCCAAATACATTAAAAACAGTAAGGATGGTAAAAAAATTTAAAAGAAAATAGTTTTATTGTCAGGAAATTGATTCCAGGGAACTATACATTTTTTTTGTCAGGTAAAGGTTGATTTTGGTTGAACCCTCTGTCAGAAAAATTACAGTGATATAATCTGTGTTGATGGGGGGAGGAAGTAAATTTTTCATGTCTGGGTTGTGTTTGTACATCTCAAACTCCTGTTCATCTCTTACTCCACAGTGGGGTTATATAGCCCCTCCAGCAGCCTTTCCCTGGGGCTGCACACTGCCCCGTAGCATGGAAATTGCAGTTCAGTGACAAAGCAAATGTGGAATTAATAAAAAACTCAAGGTACTGCAATCCCCTTCTTGAGGAGCTCTGAGAGACACTGTGTCATCTGCAAAACGGAGAGACCTGGTGAGCACCCTCAGTTCTCACTGCCCTCAGACATTCACTCTTATGACTTCGTTTCAGTTTATGGTTATTCTCTCTAAACCACCACACTTTGGTTCCTCACACAGACCCAAGGCACACATCATGAGTGCAAGCCCCTGTGAGCAATCTTCTGTTGTTGCCATGTCTAATATTTTCTTGCTGTATTTCTGTTTTGCAGATGTGGACGAATGTGCTTCAGATTCTCACCAGTGTAACCCCACCCAGATCTGCATAAATACTGAGGGGGGTTATACTTGTTCCTGCACTGAAGGCTACTGGCTGCTAGAAGGCCAGTGTTTAGGTAAAAACCTCACACAGTATGAGATTTGTGTATGTCTCTTGTTTACCTGTGAATAGCTGAAATACCATCACTGGGCATCTTGGTCAAGTAGGTGGTTAAACCTTCAGCTACATGGAAACCATCTTCCATCTTTGTAAGTGCCAACCGCATGCTTGGCAGAGAGACTGCCTCAAAGAACAAAAATGTAGATGTAAATGCCATATGAGTAACATCCATGTTACCTGTGGGATTTTGACATTCCCAGTCTGAAGGGTTCCCTTTCTTATAATATCAGACACAGACATGTGTACAAAAAATCTGTTCCCAAACAGACCTGTTCTTTCCAAATCATGACAGTCTGGATCCAAAGGGATCAGTATTTTATACCAAGAAAC
Source organism: Phaenicophaeus curvirostris (assembly GCF_032191515.1). Classification (NCBI taxonomy): domain Eukaryota; kingdom Metazoa; phylum Chordata; class Aves; order Cuculiformes; family Cuculidae; genus Phaenicophaeus; species Phaenicophaeus curvirostris. The sequence goes on along the minus strand of NC_091396.1, from coordinate 51,872,461 downwards.
AGGCCAGTAAATCCCTGGATTCAACTGACCCTTTTGCTTAGGGGTGAGAAAAAAACTACCTGTGAACTGGGTGCCATTTCGGTAGCTTCCAAATAGTTTTATTTCAGTTTTATTTTCCTTGCAGCAGTGTCTGGTTTATCCTTTAGCTCAGCCATCCCTTAACAAACAGCATGGGAAAACCTTCCAGCTCCCCTCTCCTGCAGCCCATTCCCCTGACGTGACATGCCCATGGGATGATGCAGTACTTGTTAATTTTAGGTGCACAGATAGGACCTAGCAAATAGGATACAACTATGTCTTTTTTTAAAGTTTGCTCATTATTTTTTTTTCACCTCAGTTTGCCTGCCAGCTCTGTGGAGCTGAACTGTCCTGTCACAACACCTCTGCTGGAAGGAGAATGGGCTTTCCCTGCCCATTCATCCCTGGAACTTCTCCAGTTCTTTTTCCAGTTTTCTCCTCCCAAGTACCAATTCCAGTGAAGGACTGACTCGGGGCTGCTTTCCAAACTACTGCAAACAGCTGCTGTGTAACTCACCTGGCAGGAACAGAGCTGAGTCTTATCCAAGTTGGGTCTGTGCAGTCACAGCTGCTCTGGGGAGTCACTGTCTTTTAGTTCTCCTGGGATATGATGCCTCCAAGACCCTTGTTCCAAAATCTCTGACAATTCCTCTTCTCTTGGGGGAAAAAATTTTCTGCTAGGGCTTGTATAGGCATGTGTGATTGTGTAGGGATGAGGAAGGGCAGGGAGGAGGATTCTGCTCTACACTGTTGTGTTACCCATCTACTTCTCCCAGTTACAGCTCAAACTAAAGGGTTGTGTGCAGCATTCAGGATTTGGACATGGATCTAAAGTACTTTACTGCTTTATGGATATACCAGAGAACTGAAGAGGATGCATTGCTGAATTGATTTGAGTATCTGCTTATGCCATTTAAAACAGGCAATGACATCCCAGTGTTGCCCACTTTAATGACCATGGGGTGGATTATTAAAAGGCAATGCAAAAAGCTAAAAGCAAATTGCATTTAGAGTCATAATATTTTTTCCTAAGTGTCAGAAGTCTCAGCTTTCTGTACTTTCCATTGGCCTTGGAGAAATTACTTTTGCTAAGACCACGTAGTGTAATCAGAGTGCTGGGTTTTTAGAGACAGGCTTTTTTATTACTAAACCACAGTTACAAAAAGTTACGCTTCTATTATCGTAAGTGCCCCAGTAAATTTATACAAGAGGAGCCAGTCTACATGACCAACCCACAAGAAGAAGCTCTATAAAAGTTCTTATCCTAAAAATGTAACACTCTCAACATAATACTCCTGCAAAAGCCAAAGCATGTGTTTAATCTAATGTATTGTGTCAGTGAAATGGGATATTAATTTACTTAAAACCAGTGGCTTATTTTGCAGGATTTGGGCCAAGCCTACTGCTGGTGTACGTACTGTAGCTGATCCTGGCATTTGAGTTATCTTGCTATTTAGAATACTGTGGGAAATAAAGTTCTTAATTGTAAAACTGAGTATCAACTTCCTTCCTATTTTACACAGACAGAATATTTACAAGACCTAACATTTTTAGAATGGTTTCCTGAGACTTTCTATGGCAAAACTTCCCCAGCGAGGCCAACAACATAAACTTGAATTGCAGGATGTAACTACTTATACAGCAGATTCACAACATTGTTGGTTTTATGGTATTACCATATCACATAAATGTTCCACTCGTTTCAGAATTCAGTTTCCCAACACATTCTTAGTATTTACCACAAAAATAGGCAGCAGCCAATCTAGCTAATAAACAATGAACAGCTGGAATTCATGCAAATTTATTTGTTTACATGTGAACCATAGGGAGAACCCTGTCATTTTTATTATCACATGTGTTGGAACCTACAGTGGGGGTCATTTCACAAAAACCTGTGCCTCCCTGCTTTGCTCCTTTTGGCAAGCTGACTGGAGATGACGTACTTGGTCCTCTACTGCACAAACTTAGCTTCACATCTGTAGAACTGCATCAAACTAGACCCATGCAAGACTAGTTTAACAGGAAATAGAATTAGATAGACACTGCAGGCCTGCTGGGAAGAATATGAAGATCGTAGAAGATCTGATTCAGATACTGCAACTTTCTGAAGTTTTGGGAAGCTGGATGAGCTGTCTTTCAGTACAGAGCACACACAATTTCCAGTAAACTCAATTGAGATCCTCCACATTGCTGAAAATGAGTGCAGGCACCATTCTTTCAAAGCAGACTCCTTGAGGAAGCATTTATTTGAATGATCTCATTTTTGTGGGTTATCATTTTGCTATTACTTGATACTCCCTTGAGAGTCCTAGGGATGGATATTCAGAACCCTCCCTCCTTGTGGGAGACTTTAGTCAGAAAGTATTTGTTATTTTTCCAACTTGTTCCCAGGCTTTTACATAATCATGTTTTTTCTCTATACATAGTTCTGTTTTAAAGTTTTTTTGGGGAAAAAAGAGAATAATATGCTGTTTCAACAAGCCATTCCACCATGGCCATATTTACAGTAAGCAATTATACAGAGAGCATCTTCCAGTACCTGCTTCCCATCTGCTGTCATTGCAATGGCTCTTCAGATCAGCAGGGGTGAGCACTGAAGGAGCAGTAAGACTTGCTCTGAAATCTTACTTGAATGGCCCATGAGAAAAATCTAAACAGGAACTTGATATTTAGAAGCATCATTGGAAGGATGCAAAGCTTTGAGAGCAGACATAAAAATATCTCCATAATCAAAAGCCAGTTGATACCAAAGGAAGTGTAAAGCCTTGGAAAGGACAACTACTCCAGATATTTCATTCCAGCTCTTGGGCCAAGAGCAAAATTCTTCTAGCACTTTATACATATCTTACAGCATGTTATACATATCTTACAGTGTTTTCTTGTGCTTACAACAGTCAGTTGTGTGTATTTTTAATTCTGCAATTCAGCCCAAACTGCTATATTGGCAGTAAATATACTATTTATTTTAGAGTTTATAACTTATCAGTTAAAAATCCATATAAAATGTGAATGTGATTATTGGAAAACAAAGTCTGTAAAGAATACCCTGTCTAAAAAAAAAGAAATATTTCTTAACAAACAATTCTTGCTCTTCTAGTGAGTAGCTTCCCTATAAATGGAGGTAAAAAAGATTTCTGCCTTGATTCTTACAAAAATTTGCCAGAGTGTTGTCTGTGCTTGTGTTGATGGGTTGTGCCAGCTGTTGTGTATGCTTTGAGGTAACTGCTTAAAGGGACCGACTCTGGGCTTCCTGATGACATCACATTAAACTGAAGATTGCAGCAATGACCATCAGTTTATTGGACATACTGAGAGACATCAGCTGTGGATAAAAACATGTTACTGAATTCTTTTGGGTAGAATAATGTATAACTCTGGGTCTGAACACTGGGAAGACTGGCTGTTAGATCTGCAACCAATATGCTGTTATTGGTACTGTTAACTCAATGCATGTGCTGCTTTGTCCCTGCATGTGAAAATGCAGACAACTCTACTTTCCATCTTTCCCATAGATATAGATGAATGTCGCTACGGCTACTGCCAGCAGCTCTGTGCCAATGTGCCTGGTTCCTACTCCTGCACATGCAACCCAGGCTTTACCCTCAATGACGATGGAAGATCATGCCAAGGTACAGTATATGCTAAATTATGACTGAAATCTTTCATCACAACCCCTTAAAACTTGCTCTGTTTTTAAAATAAAAGTAATTTTTCCAACATTGCTTTGGAAAGTGCTCATAGGTTTGTCAGCCTAAGATATTTCTGTAGCATCACAGTACCTTGGAGGGGTACAGTTGCAATACGATCAGTGTACCAAAAGAAATATGCACAGAGGCCCAAGTCCCCTAAAATATAGATTTACACAATTCTCTTTAATTACAGAGAGTTTAGGTACAGAAGTTACTTTTAAAATCTGAGGCTATGTGGCCCATTTGAGACAGAAAAACTCTGTCAGATCAGCAAATTATATCTGAGGCTCCCAAGCTCCAGACTTGGGTCCTGAGCATTAGACCACCTTTTGCTGTGATGGGCTACCTGAATCAAAGTCAACACAAGCTCTTCCTAAAGCCTCTTTCTAGCTAAGCATGGAGCATCTTGCCACATGCTGCAGGGAATGGTCTGTGACAATGACGTGAGGACTCTCCAGAAAATGTTAATGTCCTATAAGGAAAAAAAAATTGGTTTTGTCATAGCCCCGAGTTTCCATATGGACCATTCCTCATTGCATTATCTTCCTTGAGTACATCCTGGTGCATATTTTCGCAGGTCTGTTATGACAAAATCAGTTCAATGGTTTTAAAACTGCAAGATGAAAACAGAAGCATTTGTAATATCTAATCCCCATTTTCCATGTTATTTTTTTTGATTGAAGGCATTCCTGAACTGCTTCACTTCCACACATTTTGTTTCCAACGTGCTATTTCCAGGCATCAGCCTGAATCCCAATAAACAGTACTTACTTGGTTATATTGTTTCAGAACAAATAATTCTGGCTGCACATCTAATCTCCTTGAAATGCTTTACAGTAATGAATTGAAAATAGAGTTTGGGGACAAGTCACTGATGCATTGGGCATTGGTTTCCCGTAGATCTGAACGAATGTACAAGTGAAAATCCTTGCACTCAGACCTGTGTCAATACCTACGGCTCTTTTCTCTGCCGCTGTGAACCTGGCTATGAACTAGAAGCTGATGGAGTTAACTGCAGTGGTAACTGTCTTTAGTTATTTATTGTTTTAGTTTCTTTAATTTTATTAAGTTTTCTTCTTCCATTGTATTGTTTTGTACAGGCTTTTTTAAAAGTTTTTTCACCTTAGTCCATGGTTAAGAGCAGCATAGCTGTAACTCCTATATCTTTTCAGTTAAAGCACACAGCAAATACCCAGAAAAGCACAATGGAGGGGGGATGCAAATGGTTTCAAAGAAATGAGCCAGACATTAAAAAGCTCTGAGATAACAGCAAAATATAATAAAATGCTTTCTAAATGCTGAACAGGAAGCTTTATTGAAGCAAATAGGGCAGAGACTGTCCTAGAACATTCCTCCATGATTAAAGAAACACTTTATATAAAGCATTTTTCCAGTTGTCTGTTGAATGCATGTAGTCCTCTTGCTTTTACAACTCCACACTTCTGCATGAAGCCTTCCCCAGTTTATCCTGTATGGCTTTGGCCACAATTCAGAAAAAATATATGGTTTCTTAGAACAGCAATTGCTAATCTGTTCAGCACATTGCAGAAGAAACTGTGCTTATGTCACTGAGCATTTTCCTCTCTTGTTTTTGTTTTTATTTTATTGCTTTATTTTAATTGAAGGCACAAATTATTTCTGTGCCTAATGTTCCCACAGCCTGACAAAATTAGAGAATGCAGCCAATATTTCTTGGAAGGAAAAAACCACTGGAAAATATTTGGTTTTTAATTTACAGTAAACAGATGTAACGTTGTTTCTGAGAGATGGGCTATGCAGTAAGTGTATAGATTACTGTTTCAAAAGCGGTTCTTCCCTGCAAACCTCTTTATACTATAAAGAAAAGAACAAAGTCTTAAATCTCTAAAGTGCCTTATGCTGTTAATGTTCAGAGCTGCAGCACCTAAGCTCTTTGCTTTCTAATAGAGTTTCTGCCTCTAGGTTAAACTCCCACAGGTTTTTACGTTCTCCTGAGTTAATTGAGGGCCAGAACCAGTTAAGTTCAATGCAATGCCCACAAACGTTGCCACTACAAAATGATGACAGAGGAGGTGGTGCTTGAGTCTCATTCATGTCTAGGAATTAAGCCAACAAAAAGGACTTTCCACTACCCAGATTTAGAGCAGATGACCTTTTCTTTACAATTCTGTGCAAGAAAATGCTTCTTAAAGCAGGTCAGATTTCTCTGGATGAGTATTTTTTCAATTCACAAGCAGTCACTAGACATCGCTGGGGCTCACAAAGGGATGTCTGGTTAGGAGGAGACTCCTATGAGACACCCGGGATTCAGATGTAGTTCAAGAGCCAGTGTATTAGTCCATGGCCTAGCAGCCAGCTTACATTGAACATGGGAGATGTCTCTGTCTCAGTTCAAGGAAAGAGACAGAGATTTCTATCTGGCTTTCCCAACACGGGCATTTTTTTCTAATAACGGATCTCTTCTTCTCTTGGTTAGGTGTGCTCTGAAATGCCAACCATCTTGTTCTCTGTGGATAGTGAGCAGAATGCCAGAAGTGTTTAGGAACAGCAAAGATGTGTCTGTCCTATGTGGGCTCAGCAGCAGAAATGTAGGATATTTGGGGCTTTAAGTCCCTCCAGATCTTGACAGCACCTGAGCACAGGTTATATTAATCTGATGTGCTGGAGCACTGGGCTAGGACACCTTGAGAAGGTGGATAATATCTCAGTCCCTTTACAGAGTCAGCCTGTGGTCCATGTTTTGCCAGGAAGGTGTTTTTTTCCAACAAACTCATTGCGGCAAGTCACACAATGACAAGACTATAACTATGCAGGTGTAGCGTTCCTTTCATCTCCCTTTTGATAATGTGGTTGCAACCATAAAGCCACTTTAACATGTTTGGATTTCAAATACTTTCCAATCCATCTGCAGAAAACACCAAAAGTGGACAAATGGACTGAGTCCAATTTAGACAAAAGGGAAATTCAGTCTGAGGAGTAAAAGTGATTTGCCTGGGAGAGTCAACATGTAGGAGCTGGGAATAAGAACTTGGGAGTTCCTGGCTTCAGCTCTGGCTTTTGTTTCTTTCTTCCTCTGGACAGCGAAATAAGGAAATGATTAACTGCAGCCTCCCTCAGTCGTCACATGTGTTTTCCCCTCTAGTGCTTTTGCATGAGTTTTCCCCTCAGTCAGCCATGCCTCCATGTGCAGCTCTTTCTCACTTAACCATAGTTCTGCAGAATACGACGACTGGTCAATTCATAAGTGCAAAGGGAAAAGAGTACAATTTCAGCTTTCAGTCAGAGATTTGACAGACTGCTTAGCTTCTTGGCTATCTGGGACATGTCTAGGCCTTCCAGTAGGTCTGACCCAAGCTGCAATGAGCTCTGCAGTCTTGCTGGAATGCCTTGGAAGTAACTGCCTAGAGGTTAAGAAACACAAAACAGCCGGGGCTGGCTGCAAGGAGTTATGCTGGGACCCATGTGGCCCTGGAAAAGGGAAATTTGCTCTCCAGAAAAAAAGAAAGAAAGAAAAGAGAAGAAAACCACTGCAAAGTGTCTCCTTTGAAATTGCAGTCACAGCTTTGTTGTTGGAGTAGCTCTATCTCTGACGTAAAACAGGACTGAAAACATGGACAACTGGTGACAGGTATTTGAAAATAAGATAAAAAAATGAATACATAAAAGCCCCAGAGCAACTTTGGTTTCCCTAGAAGAAAAATGTTTAACTGACTTTGTTGTACAGCATTTTACAAGGTTGCTACAGAGCTCTAGGGAGCTGGAGGGTGGGCATGTTTTCTGGATGGCCATGGCTCTGTGGGATTGCTCTTTTGACTAAAGCCATAGACACTAAACTTTATTTTACCACTGCAGATATGGATGAATGCAGCTTCTCAGAGTTCCTCTGCCAGCATGAATGTGTGAACGCACCTGGTTCTTACTACTGTACCTGCCCTTCAGGCTATAACTTGCTTGATGATAGCAGAAGCTGCCAAGGTGAGAACATTCCTGTGCCGATTAGAACCCAAGGGGCCTAGAAAATAGGTTCCGTGTTTGGAAAGAGGTTTTCAAGCACTGAGATGCTTGCTTTTGGCATTGCACAGTGAATTACTCATAGGGGCCAATTATATAATTCTGGTAAGAACGTCATCACATGAATAGTCCCGCTGAGGTCAGTTGGTTGTGTCGATGTAAGTAAGATTTTACTGATTAGGAAACAGCTACACTGGAAAGCCCTCAGATGCTCTCCTCTCTGCTGTACGTTGCTCTCTAGTTTTCCCATTGTCTAAGGTCAGAGAGCTTTAGCAGTCAGTTTCTTTTCTATGCACTTAACATATGGGAACACTCCAATAAACAGAAATGAATGGAGTAGAAACTGATCTTAAAAAAAGGGCCAATTATCAAAAGGCCACTTCTCATGGTGTAAGATTGCTGTGCATTTTGGGCAATTCCTTAAGATGGAAACCAGTTTGTAAGAGTGATGTCTTGCACATATTTTGCTGCTTTAGCCTTTCTCATTTCTTGTTTTAGATATCAATGAATGTGAAACCAGAAACTTCACCTGTACTCCACAGCAAACATGTTTCAATATCCCAGGAGAATATAAATGTTTAGACCCAGTAAGATGCGAGGATCCTTATATCCAGATTAATGAAAAGTGAGTAACATACCCACAGCCACAAGAGCAAATTTTGTCTGTGTGAACCATATCTAGAGTGAAGCAATTAAGCTATATTTTTGCCACACAGCCATGAAATGTGTCTAGAGAGCTATATATACATGCTGCATTTACCATTGGTGTGCTTTATAAAAATAATAAATTACAATTCCTTACCAGTTTACACGATACGATACGATATGATACAATACGATACTCCAATGTGGAGGAAGTTAGATGAAAAAACACTTATCAGTGCGTAGAGAAAATAGCAAGTTTTGTAATGTAATAAGAGACATTAGTATATTAGTAACAGCTCAAATGCTGCCTTTTTGTTCGTATGAGTATTTCCTGTAAATATTAACTAGCCTTTGTCTAGGAAGTACTTAAAAACATTAGATGATAATTATAGCAGGATGGAAGTAGTTTCCTACTTGTTTAAGGTTAAATGTACCAAAATGTCCACAGACTCATTTGCCTTGTCCAGAAATTGGGTATTTCTGGATTGGGCTGTTAACACTGTTACTAAATTTGGAATTATTTGAGCAAGAAAAATTATAAACCCCCACATTTCCAAAAATTGTCTGTTTCTATTACATTTTTATAGGTACTTGTCTGGGGCTCAAAATATTTCAGCTCCAGACAGATCTCTGTATTTTCCTCCCAAATAATTTCATCCATAGTGTTTGCACTAAACCAGATTACTTAGGATTGCTTGGTAGACTTTATAGAAGGGCAAGTGATGAAGAATCATCTTCTTTCCATTATAATTTATTCATGTCTTTATATTGCTTTCTGAACTAGGGCAGCTGAGGAGAGGATACACTCTGTTCTTCTGGTTTTGGGTTTACCTACCTTCAGTGGTGGTACAGTCTGAAACTGGAAGTTGGGCTATATGATGTCTCTGCACCTAAACTTCCCAGAGTCTAACTATAGAGTCCCCGCAGATCAGCTTGCATCCAAACTCTTGATCTCTGAGCTTTGTGTTTGGTGGCTTTGGCTCATGCCTAGATGTGACTACATTTAATTTGTAGCATATGTATAGAAGTGGTCAGTATAAAAGCCAAACAAATTCCTTGCATCTATAGTTTCTGTGGAAGGAATTGGGTGTTTGTAATGCCAAAATCCTTTTTATAGGGCACATGCCAGATGGACAGTCTGAAATTAGTGTCAGTGGAGTTTATAGAAAACACAAGCAAAAAGACCCAATTCTTTTCCAGTAAGGTCCCCAACATGGCTTTTATAAAGGGACACCCTGCCTCACAACTTTAATAAAGTTCTCTGAAGAAATCAGCAGCATGTGTCTCTTCAGGTTTCCAAAGGCTTCAGAAAAGAACCTCACATAAGGTCATTATGAACATTAAGCAGCTGTAAGTAAGAGAGATGTCTGGCACAGAAGAATAAGAGGCTGAAACATAAACTCAAACAGAGTATAGTATTAAAGAGTCAGCTTTCATAGTGAAGTTCTGCAGAGGTCTCAGCTGGACCTACTTTGTCCAACGTATTTATAAGTAGCCTTGGAAAAAGGATAAACTATAAGATAGAAAAAAGATAAAGTGTAAGATGGGCAAAGTCTGCAAGAGCATGAGGACAGTAGAGAAAAGCGTAGGCAGAAAAGAATTGCAGAATAAGTCTCAACGTCTGTGCAATAAGACATGGCAGGTGAAATTTGATGTAGCTGAATGTAAAGTAAAAAGATAATCCAAAATTCATAAATTAAATAAAGAGCACTGATCTGATCATAATCCATCCAAGCTGAGATCTAATGGTTGCTACTGATAGTTCCATGATTTGCAGTACTTACTAGAAGTCAGAAAAGCAATCTGAATTTGAGGTATTAATAGGTAGAGAATATCCTTAAAGCATGTGCCATTGTGTACTCATCTCCTTGAGACTTCCCCTCTCCTTCCCCTCCTCTCAAAAGAAATATAACTGGACAAAGGTTCCTAAAGAGCAATGAGAAAGATCAAAAATATGGAATAGCTTCCTTGTGAGAAACAACAAAGTTAGGACTCTTCAGCCATGAACAGAGTCAAATATAAAACCATGAGTTGTGTGAGGAAGTTAAGCAGAGACTGACTGGATGCTCTCCTTTTGATATAAATGCTGGGAGCATCAAAGTCAACAAAGCGCAGTGCAGAGAGAGATGAAGGGGGCTGTGGAACTCCTGGCCACAGGCAGTCGTGGTTGCCAAACATTCCTGTGGGTGTAAGGAGAAGCTGAACAAGCTGATGGATATGAAACACATTAACAGCTAATGAATATACAGAAGACATCTTTGTTTCAAGAATCCCAAACGACTGGAGGATGTTGGTGGAAGTGCCATACGCTTGGCTTGCTATTCTGTTCTTACTTAGGGCTCTACATTTGATGCTAGAGCTTTGGTTTGACCCAGGATGTCTCACTGTATGTTTTCACGTAGTATAAAAAAGACTGTTAAACAAAGAATACAACATTTACGCAATACCATCAGTGAAATGATCCAACAACTAACATTATTTTGGGAACAGTTCAGTTTAAATTGCTACCAGAACAAACATGTACAGGGTACTGCTACAGCCACAGAGCTGTTTTAAAGAAACTACAGATTTTCAAGTGATCTAAGGAGACAAAGAATGCCAAGATGTTTTGGCCTAAAAGACAAGAAAAAGAAGGCAGAGATACAGGTAGGCCAGAATAGCAGTACAGAGAACACTAAAAGTGAGCAAATTCATTACAAATGTCTTTAATTCTTTTAGCTGGTTGATGACATTAGTTGTTTATTTATTTATGCAGCTGTATTTGCGTATAGAGAATCAAATAGTACAGCAATTTGTAACCTCTGATGACAATCCTTTCTCTGAAAATTAGCCGCTGCATGTGTCCAGCTGAAAACGCCGGTTGCAGAGATCAGCCATTCACCATCTTGTACAGAGTGATGGATATGGTGTCCGGACGGTCTGTGCCTTCTGACATCTTTCAGATGCAAGCAACGACTCGCTACCCTGGAGCCTATTACATCTTCCAAATCAAATCAGGGAATGAGGGCAGGGAATTCTACATGCGGGTAAGTCTGGTGCTCATTGAGAAAAAAATGTGGAGTATCTTCTTATTAGCTGAATATCCTTCTGATAGCAGAACTCAGTTTTTAATGAATATAATTTTAAACCTTCAGTAGAGGCATTTTAACATGCAGACATGCAGAGCGGTATACTGACCTGAAGGGCCTGCTGGCTATTTCAGGAAGGTAACCTACCCAAAGAAAACATACTTGTTTTATGAGACATTAGGTTCAGGAAAGTCCAGGGCTGTACCCATGTCTAAAAATAGCTGATGTCTCCCATGCTCCAGAGAAGTTATTGTGCCAAACAGTTTTTTTATTTGATGGACAATCAGTACTTGTCGCTGAAAAAGTCAATTTCTCATTTGTTTTTTTTTTTAAACTCTTCACTGGAAAATGAAAAACTTGGAAAACAAAAAAGTTAGCAGAAAATCCTCCCTCTGTCCCAAGAATTTACTTTCTGCATTATTTGCTTTTATTTGTTACATATTTCTTCACTGAGAACACGTATTTTATGTAGACATTGTTAGAGAAAGCACAACTACTTTTTTTTCTTAATTTGAATTTTCCTCAGAAGACATCTCTGCTCCCCAGTCATCTTCACTGCACCTCTGACACACAGGGGCAACGGGAAGTGTCTGTATAGAATGAGGCGCAGCCCCCAGGGGTGGTGGCATTCAGAAGTTTGATTTTCAACCCAAGGCAAAACCTGCCTTTGCCAGTCACATTATGTCCAATGGCTATTAATGGTCCCCACACATCACAGTAACTGGTGGATGAGAGATTTTGACAGATTCCAATACTCATTTCATCCAAGAGCCTCAGATTTCCACTGTTAAAAGAAGGAAAATGTTTTAAAATCCCAAAAAGACAAGTGGTCCAGGAATGATCATTTGCATCACACAAGATCTTTGTTACTGATCCTACCCACCTTTTCCCTTCATCTGGGTCAATCCGCCAAATGCTAAGGCTCCAGTGACCAGCATCGCTTCAGCCTGATAGTTTTATTTATTTATCACACAGCCATTTGTTGTGTCACAGAATCACAGAATGGTCTGGGTTGGAAGGGACCTCTGGAGATCATCTAGTTCAGCTCCCCTGCTAAAGCAAATTCACCTGCATCAGGAACATATCCAGGCAGGTTTTGAACATCTCCAGAGAATCTGATCAGCCTGTTCCAGTGCTCTGTCACCCTCACAGCAAAGTTCTGCCTCACACACAGGTGTAACTACCTGTGTTCCAGTTTGTATCCACTTCTTCTTGTCCTGTAAGAGGGCATCATTGAAAAATGTCTGACTTCATCCTTTTTACACCCGAACTTTACATATTTATAAGCATTGATAAGGTTCTCTCTCAGTTTTCTCTTCTCCAGGCTAAACAGACCAAGCTCACTTAGCCGCTCCTTGTAAGACAGCCGCTCCAGTCCCCTAATCATCTTTGTGGCCCTCTGATAGACTCTCTCCAGTAGTGCCATGTCTCTCTTGAGCTGGAAAGCCTAGAACTGGACACAGTACTCCAGATGGGCCTCACTAGGATAGATTAGAGGGGGAGGAGAATCTCCCTAGACCTGCTAGACAGACTCTTCTTGATGCCCCCCAGGATACGACTGGCCTTCTTGACCATGAGGGCACATTGCTGGCTTCCAGTCAACTTGTCTACCAGGACTCTCAGGTCTTTCTCCACAGAGCTGCTTTCCAGCAGGACAGCCCCTAACCTGTACTGGTGATCCTCCTCAGGTGCAGAACCCTACACTTGCCTTTGTTGTACTTCATTAGGTTCCTCTCCATCCAGCTCTCCAGTCTGTCCAGGTCTCCCTGAATGACAGCACAGCCTTCCAGTGTAGCAGCCACTCCTCTCAGTTTTGTGTCAATGGCAAACTTGCTGAGGACACCCAATGTGCTCTAATCCAGGTCATTGATGAATATGTTGAAAGAGACTGGGCAAACTATCAACCCACAGGGAACATTGCTGGCTACAGCTTTCCAGCTAGATTCTGTGCCACCAATCACAATGCTCTGGGCTCTGCGATCCAGCCAGTTCTCAGTCCATCTCACTGTCCACTCATCTAACTAACCCACACTTCCTAAGGTGACTTATGAAGATTCTGTGGGAGACAGTGTCAAAAGCCTTGCTGAAGTCAAGGCAGACAACATCTATTGCTCTCCTTTCATCTACCCAGCCAGTTATGCCATCAGAGAAGATTGGTTGGGCATGATTCTCCCTTAGTGAACCCATACTGAACGCTCCTGATAACCTTCTTTTCCTCCAGATGCTTGGAGATGACATCCTGAATGAGTTCTTCCATCACCTTTCCAGGAATGGAGGCCATGATCACTGGCCCAGTTTCCCCGAATTCTCCTTCTTGCCCTTGTGAAGATTCCAGTCACAGGACCATAGAATTATTTAGGTTGGAAAAGACCTCTAGGACTGGAGCGTGTCCAGAGAAGAACAACGAAGCTGGTGAAGGGGCTGGAGAACAGGCCTTATGAGGAATGGCTGAGAGAGCTGGGGTTGTTTAGCCTGGAGAAGAGGAGGCTGAGGGGAGACCTCATTGCTCTCTACAACTACCTGAAAGGAGGCTGTAGAAAGGAGAGTGCTGGCCTCTTCTCCCAAGTGACAGGCGATAGGACAAGGAGGAATGGCCTCAAGCTATGCTATGGGAGGTTCAGACTGAATATCAGGAAAAAAATTTTCACAGAAAGGGTCATTGGGCACTGGAACAGGCTGCCCAGGGAAGTCGCTGAGTCACCATCCTTGGAGGTGTTTAAAAGATGGGTAGATGACGTAGTCAAGGACATGGTTTAGTGACAGACAGACAAGATTGGACTTGATGATCTAAGAGGTCTTTTCCAACCTAGTGATTCTACGATTCTATAATTCAATGATTGTGAAGTCCAGCACTCGTTCCAAAACCACCATGCCTACTGAACCATGTCCTGAAGCCCCACATCTACATGTTTTTTGAACACCTCCAGGGTTGGTGACTCCACCACCTCCACGGGCAGCCCGTTCCAGTGCTTCACCACTCTTTCAGTGAAGAAATTTTTCCTAACACCCAGCCTAAACCTCCCCTGGCACAACTTGAGGCTGTCTCCTCTTCCCCTACCACCTGTTACTTGGTCATCCAGCACCTCTCCCATTCTCCATGACCTTTAAAAGACCAGCCAGCTCACTCAAGAACTCGTGGGGAGTCCCCTAAACCACCCCGTGTGCCCCCTGGCCCCCTGCCCATCCGGCATCCAGCAGAGGGTGCCCATCGGTCACTTTTGGGAGTTTGGGCACAGCCAGCACTTGGTGTTAAAGTCAGAACCTCTGGTCTTTAAATGCTCATAATCCATTGTTCTGGCTAGATATTTCAAAGGTCTGCTTCCACTTACTATAAGACAGATTTTCTGAAGTGCCTTCGCCTATTTAAAGCTGTCTTCAGAGGCTAAGGCTTTGCAACGTTAGCGTACACAATTATACAACAAACCCTGGTCCTGTTCACAAAACATTATTTCTCCAGGCTCTGTTCACACAGCGCTTTCTTGATGTTCGCTGCTCTTTTCATCAAACGCAAAAATACCTCACACAGAAAATCATTGGTGCTTGTGCATACCCTAAATCCATTTAATAGTCTTTTTCCATTTGGATAATAGCCACTTTCTATGTTCAATATCTCCTTTTATGTGCAGGGCTTCCAAAGGCTTTACAGACTGAGGAAGGTGATGTTGCACGCAAAACTGAGATGGAGCCAAATGCTCAAATGAAGTGCTCTCTCCCGTGAAATGCAGTAGCTTCTAACAATGCAGCAACAAACAGCATTAGTTTGACTGCTAAAAGACCACGACCATAATGTTGCCTCACTTGAGGTAATAGTTTTAAATCTCACTTGTTTCCTTTTATTTTATGCACAGCAAACGGGACCGATCAGTGCCACTCTGGTGATGACCCGCCCTGTGAAGGGTCCCCGTACTGTTGAGCTGGACTTGGAAATGATCACTGTTAACACTGTCATCAACTTCAGAGGAAGCTCTGTCATCCGACTGAGGATATACGTATCACAATACTCCTTCTAAACCTTGAGTTTGTGCCCTGGAAACATTAAAACAAAAGAGACAGTTCCTCCTCTGCAGAACTCTCTCCTCAGAAGCCAGTACATATAGCAGCTCCAAACCAAACCAGTATTTCTACGCGCCCGGTGACCTTTGCCTCTCTGAGGAGAGAGGCCTCTCCATGCACAGTCCCTACCAGGATGGAGACATCTGAAGATGTATTGGCACCAGATCCCATACGATTTTCTATGATGTGGTCTTCTATTTTAAGGACTCTTCTTTCCATTGTAAGCACCTCTAGGGTATGAGTCTATGTTTGAAAGACTGTGAACCTTTGTAGCTCCAAGGCTGCTTAGCAAAAAGCACCAAAGAAACTGAGGAAAAAGCTGGCTTTTGCAAACTCGCCTTTTTTTTTTTTCATTATAAATGGAAAGCAGACAAACAAGCAGAAACAGAAACAAAAGGCCACCTATCAAAACCAGGAATCTCAGAAGTGCTAATTTAAATTCCCAGTTATCTCTGGGATTATCAGTCAGGCATTTTGTCTCAATTTACCCTGCATTTGTCTTAGTTTCACCTGTTTTTTCTTTGATTCTATTTTATAGCTAAAATTCATTGTAAATTCATTCCAAAATACATGTTGTATTATGTAATCTTCCACTTTCTAACCAAGTGTCACATGTTTGGGTCCCTTTCTGTATTAAATCCTTCTGTGTAACAGAGTTCATAGAAATCTATCACTGGTTGGTATGTTTTACAATGCTGAAGATGTTAATCACACCCAGACCCTTTGACACAAGCCTCTACTGCCAGAATAGTGTCCAGAGACTCTGGAGCAGATGAGAATCAGAACTTTATTTTTTCACGTTTTCCTGATTGTGGTAAATGGGAACAGTTTGTAATGGTTATAAGGTAGTGATATTAGCTGTAGCTAAGGCTGCAACAAGTCTCCTGTTCAAGGAGCACTCAGCTCAGACTCATCCAAATTCCTTCAGAATTCATTCAGAATGAATTTTTCTGTTCTCGTGCAGTGTCTCTCCTCCATTCCTAACACTGGGGAAAATAAGCTGAAATGGATTTGGACCAGTCTTACTGTCCATGCCTCTGCCACAAAGCAGACCCCACCATACCTGTACTAGACCTCAAACAATGGGGTCCCACAGTTTCCATAGGCAGTATCTTCTCAGGCGTAACTCTTGTAACCAATAGAAAAATTCTCCTAAATTCTAATCTGAATCTCCACTGTTGTAATGTAAGTCCATTGCTTTATAGCCTACTTTGAGTAGAAATAAAGAACAGTCTGCCTTCCCCTTTGCAGCAGTCTTTAACATGTCTGAAGACTGTTGTCACGTCTCCCCTCAAGTGTTTCTCTCTAGTCTAAACAAACCCAATTCTTCTGGTCTTTCCTCATACATCACATTTTCTGGACCTTTGATCATTCTTGTTGCTCTCGCCTGGATTCTCTCCAGTTGGTTCACATCTTTCTTAAAGCGCAGTGCCCAAAACTGTGAAAAGTATTCCAGCTGAGGCCTTACAGTGCTATGCTAAAACTATAGATAAGTTTAGGAGTTTGGGGAATAAAAGTATAGTTTGGGGGTATAATGCTTACCTTGATGAAGCCACTGACAGTCTAGTCTTTTATTTTAGTAGGGATGAGTGTTCATACCTTGTTCTTAAATTTCTCTGAAGCAAACTCTTTTGCTTCTTCCCTCTGCTTTTTCCTTATTGGCTTATTTTTGCTCTCCAGCTTCACTAAGGCAGGAAAGATAACATTTACTTCGTCTTTTTGAGAGCTGAAAGTATTTAATGCTACTTTGGAAAAGGAGTTTATGAAGATTATAATGCAAGGAGGCTGGAGCAGAGTAGAAGTGTTATGTGAGGTCTTCATTAAAGTGGGGTATTAAATGGGAGAATAGAGACTTAGAAAGTTATCACAAAGCAGACTGCATGGCACATTTAGAAAATTGACTCTCCTGTTCCTAACAAGCTCTGTGAGTTAGTCTATTGTTTTTCCCTAGTTTTAGTAGAGAGACTGCTCTTTTTCTTGTACTCAGCTTGTACTCTGAAGCAACAGCTCACAGCAACAAAGTGCTCAGTTGAGTGTGCTTTAGCAGCTCCCGTTTCTTAATGGTTTAATTTATTCTCCATGTTGCTACAACATCCTGGGATCCTGTAGTTCAGAGCTCTGTATGCAGGCTGTCCTTTGTTGTAAAAACAGAAAGGCTGGAGCCTGACTCCAGGGTTCAGTGGGCCAAGCTGAGGGCAAGAAGCCAATGAGTTTTCTGAGTAGCCGACTTGGAGAAGACAAACATAAAGGAAACGTGCAGAGAAGTATCAGAAACAAGAATGTATTTCCTGAGTATATCATGGCTCATGTTGTACCACAGTCTTGGAGGGGAAAACAGAGATGACCAGGAAGGAAGAATGCTAGTTCATAACCATGGGGCTAAAAGTGCTCATGTGTCGCAGACGATGGAAGGGAGATGTGGGAAACAAGCAGGCTCTGGTGGCCTAGAGAGCAAACAAGGAACAGACATTGTCTTGCATTAAAGACGTTGGACTTCTAACATGCTGAAAGTTTTCCCAGTGCCTAAAAGGCCCTTCTTTCCCCCTTGAGTGCTCCTGTGTTATGGCTTCCTCATGTCCAGTGGAGGAGTCCTCTCTCTTCCTGCCATCACATCACCTTCTGGAGAGGAAGCACACCCTGTTAGACATCAGACAGTTTCTCACTTCTTGGCTGTTCTCCCATGGCCCCCACATACCAACCTGATTTAACCCTAGTTTAGAAATATCAAAACCCAGAGGAATTCTGTAACAAAACACTTTGTTAAAAGAGTAAAGCTTGAATGCTTGGTTTTAGCAGGATCCAGCAAGTACTCATAAAACAATATTGCACTTTCTATATAAACATTCTGTGCCTTAAAAAAAAAAAGTTAGAAGTCTGGAAACAAAGGAATTCAGCCACTTCTTAACGGCCATAACATCTTTCATCACTCGCTATCACTCCAGCCAACTTTAACTTAGCCAAAATATATGCCAATCTCAAAATAATAAATTACTAGCAGTTTATAACATTTAAACTCACCATTTCCTAGTCAGGGGCCTGTTTCCAATAGACCATCACAGGCTCGTCAGGTTTTTACAGCATGAAAGTTAAAAATGCAAACTTGCAACTGCTACATATATTCACATTCTCCTTTGAGGCCAGGCCTGTCTAAAAGCAGACAGAATTCCAGGTCAGAAAAATATTCTTTATTCCAATCTATTGCAGAGGATTTTCTAACACAAAGCGTTTTACCATATGGTTAATATATGATATTCTGGCCAACACCACATGAAGACACTGACCCTGCTCTGCATGTGCATGGCTTCCCTCTGGTTCTCACCTGGATGGCAGAACCATTCTCTGGCCGAGCTGGAGAGGGACAGCTCTTTGCCTCTTCTGCCTGTCATCTCTTCCTGTCATGTGTGTTTAAACGAAGGTCCTCAGGAGAAAGACTGCCTCTGTGTTTGTACAGCACCTATTGCCAGTGCAAAAATTGAAATAAAAGTAAACAAAAGCAGAAATGGCAGTCGTCTTTGATACAGATCACAATGATTGGGAAGGAGAATTTATTCTGATAAACAGAGTTGTTTATGCTAGTTGGATTAGGTGTCAGAGGGAGAAGAACAGCAGGAGATGAATGATCCAGTGCTGTAGAGCTGAATGGGTCCTATCATCTGGCTTATTTGACTTTGAGATATTTTAGGGCATTGACCTTTTTTGACACACACAACAAAATGTTATTTCACCTAAAAGTTTGCTGAATCCCACAGAGGTTTTTTTCAGCTTGTGCTGCTCTGTCAATAACAACTTTGTTGAGAACCGCTAAGCTTCTTTGAGCACCTGCTCACACACCATCATCGACTGTGGTGTCCAGGGCCATTGACATAGGGCTTTCTCTGTTTCAAAACGGGGTCTATACTCATATTTAACTTTTTTTTTGGCTCAGCTTTTACAAGAGTCAACTTTCATTATCTCATAAACATAATATCAACATTAGCAGAACTTGCATTCATTTTTCTCTCTCTAGAGCACACAGAGCAACAGAATCAGCACAGTTTGTGGTCAGTCAAGTTCTCCGGTCTGTTTTATTCACAGAATATGATACTAAGTGTCTTCCATCACATGTAGATGTATTAGAACCCAAAGAAAATTCCATAACACAAAGATGTTTAAAAATAGGAATAAAAATATGCCATAATGTTATTCAAGTCTGACAGGCACTAATGTTAAAATAAATCTCTATCCTGGATGGACAAAATCCTCAGCTGGTGTTAATTCGCATGGCTGCTGCTCTTTAACAAAAAGATAAAAAATATCCTCAGGATCTTCCCTCTGTGTGTGTAAAGCTGCGCGTGTATCTGTATACAAGGAAAATTTACAGATGCTAAAACTAGTTGTGGTAGCACAGCTCTGCATTTGGAAGTCAAAGACTTGTAAGATAACATGGCACAAGAAAACTGTGTTTCCTCATCTGACATAAGCGCAGAAAAGTGATTCACACCCGTCACATTTTGTTGTTTTAAGTCTTTGAACCAATTCTGAGTAGCTTAACCCCAAAGTGGGTGCTGTGCATAAAGACTGAGGCTGATGATTATAACCAGTTTTGGAGAGTCCCGTAGGCAGTGTAATGATTCAGAAGTATTTGTGCAGGGATGCATCTGATCCTGCAGCTGCCTCTTTCCTCACCTGTTTCAGTGCAGACTGCATCTGATGTTTATAAGTGTGTGCACAGCAGAGTTGGAAATCTCACCTGTTCCAGTTCTTAGTTCAAACTTCTGAGATCCCTGTAATGGTTTCCATTGGCCAGATGGAAATCCCCGTGTAACTCGACTAATATTGGTGAAGTCACATAAGGGAGAGTTTGCGTACAAGGCAGATAACACTTTTACACCTGCAAGTGAACAATGGTGCACCAAGCTTGGTGTAAGAATTGAGGAATGTAGCTGGGTAAGAAAACGATCTTCAGAAAACACTTCAGCAACCACAAATTCCTGAAATATTCGATCTCTCAATTCCCTCCTGTGTCCCAGTAGTCACTCATTCTCCCTTTTGAGTTTGTCCTCTCCAGTGCTTTATGGTCAAGCACTGCAAGCTCATGCTGATCGAGCTCCCCTTCTGCTCTGGCACTACGTAACATTTTTCATCTTGCTTTTTGGAGATCATCTGTGGTTTATGTGTTTCTTCTAGGCTCTGACTGACCTCAGTTACTTTTCCAACAGCAAGGGACACCCATTATTTCTCTGCTGGGTTCCTTTGCACCCACCATCTGTATAAGTTCTTCATGTGTTTCACTGGAAATGCAGGCACTGCTGTTGACCTATGTGCTGCTTTTGTCAGGAGGAACCCTTACAGTGAAGTATTAAGTCTGAATGACTGAAGGGAATGTCTAGTCTGCTGGCAGAGCCTGGCTTCATGAAGATGATTTAAAAAAAAAACCACAACGCCCCAAGTTTGAAGGGATCATGTTGGCTTCCTTGGGATTCTACAGTGTTCAAAGTAATGCACATGCATGTGTTTTTCAAGACTGTGACCTTAATCTGGAGACTTTTCATCAGCAACTTGCTGCAAATTTTTTTTTTAGAACCTGATGAATAAATTCTTTCCCGAAATTGCATCTGCATCATGCTGGCTTGATAGTCTTAAGGCTTTTTGAGAAGCCTGATAAGAGCACACTTATATAATGTATCTCTAGGCTCTTCACCTCTTGGATGAAGTTTTCCCAGCTTGCAAACAAGGTACTTGGCTATAGTCAGAGAGTACAGTGTGATCACCACAATACTGAAGTCAGGGATTGCTAACCACCTCACATCAGGTCCAGATTTAGCCATTTGATTATAAGTCTTAAATCCCAGTGGCAGTGGCATAAATGTAAACAGATATGTATTATTTTTACAGTAGAGCTGAAAGATTGTTTCCAGTAAATAAATAGTAGTATGATTGCATTATCTCTTTCTCCATGGGCACTATCTTTGGGTACTTTCAGATTTCCTGAGATATCTTTGACACTTCAAAATTTCCTTTGGTATTTCAAGCCATTTATTGATGTGTTTCCATTAATGATTCCTCACCACTTTTCTTCAGAGACCTATGCAGGCACTTGACACTACATGTTTTAAAACATCAAGCTACACCCTGGCCTTTGTAAAGTCAGGGCTTATGCATCAATCATAGAAACTGTTGCTCTCTGTAACCTACAAGGGATCATGTTGACTTAGGTGACATTCTACAGTGTTCAGAGTAATGCACGTGCATGTGTTTTTCAAGTCTAGGACCTTAATCTGGAGAATTTTCATCAGCAACTTGCTGCAAATGTTCTGTATTCAACATGTGAATCATAGCTACAAAAGCTAGTTTTGACAAAATCCTCAAAACATATGGTGTTTCCTGGCTGCCTACACATAATGCAAGCACAATTAAAAACTCCAGGCCCGTTATCCAGTATTCGTAAGAAATCATTTTTAAGAAACATTTTGTTTCCAAAATGCAAACAAAGAGGCAGAAGGCCTTCCAAGATTACACAGACTTATTATTCAAATCAGTATCCCAAAGAAAACCTGAATTGAGTTCATAATTTAAAAATATTCCTTTGGACTCTGACATCTGATGCCATTTGGGTAGGGGAGGGGGACAGAAAAACCGCCTGCTTCCAAAACAACAGCAGGTGCTCTGCAGAGATTGGGCTCCTACGGTGATCAGAGAGACCTGTGAGCCCAAGTCTGCATCCCAGGTCAGTGAGGAGGGCACAAAACTCATAGAAACGTGCCCTCACCTTGGGGAGAGATATCTTCATTGATTTCTTAATGATGTCAAGTGGACACTTACCTCATAATGTGTATAAAATTTCTCATTGTGCTTGTACACCTCTGGAAAATTTAAGACAACAGGACCAAGCTGTTGCCCACCACATGCACACTACCTGCAGCAAGTCCTAGCATATTCTCTGCCATTCCCCAGGGTTATGCTCACTTAGAATTATCCTGTCTGATTTGGTGTGTTTTGATGGTGTAAGTGACAGCAGTTGGATTACACCACCATAAAGTCATTCCCATAGAAGAAGAAAAGAGAATTACTGAGGGATAAAATTACAACTGAGCCGGAAGATCCCAGGAATGAGCCCTCCTTCCATCCTGACGCAGTGCCACACTCTCACCCTAGCCGCCTTGTGTCTTGGAGGAACAACATGGACCAGTGAAGAAAAGGTTTTGTGCAGCAAATGTAAGGCTATGGGCAGAATTTGGCTTAGCTTAGCAGAGTAAATTTGTGTCATTAACAAGCAGTGTTAATATAAGATAATTTATACTGAACTGGTTTCCTCATACATAAATCATTAACTAGGAGCTAGTTTTCACTCCCACCTGTACTACATAGCTTGTGACTTTAGTACAAGAAAGGTTTTTCCACCCACGCCATAGTTGATGACCCATGCCTAATGGGGTTCGGCTGTTTGTTGGCTGGGTTTGTGTTTTGCAGGTGGAATGTTCTTGTTTCAGCAAATTCAAAGGGCAGCCAAGCCTGGCTCTGGTTTGCTTTGTGGGAAGTGAATGAACTTAAGTCACACATTTGCTCTCTCACATTCTCATCACTCAAATAACTCACTGTAGAGGTGAGGTAGGTAATACGCCATTCACTAGGCTTGTGATGATTTACAATCCACTCAGAAGGCTGATAAAGATCTTTATAGTTGTTTTGAACTCAAAGGAACTGCTGCTACTCATTTACAGTATCACAAGGACACGTCAGTTCCCTTCACTACGCTGCAAATGCATTAATACTGAATCACATGCTCAACAAAAATTACACTGAAATGAAACAGGTACACACAGAAAGCAAAAGAGAAGAGGCCAAATGTAGGAGTGCTGGGCTGCAAAACTTCAAGAGAAACAAATTACTCTCTAGAACTGCTCAAAGAAAACAAGAAAGTAGCTCCGTGACCCATGACCAAAGAATTCTGGTTCTTCAGTGACCCGTTCTACCAAAGCACCCTTTGGTAGAAGTGGCCTGACCAGTGAAACCACCAAACAGCTGGGGTTTCCACTTACTTTGGAGGATAATGGACAAACTGGGGAATAAAGTTGCTCAAATCTAACTCTTGGTATACAGCTCCAGCAGCCTAATCTGACGTTTCCAGACTTAAGCCACGCCGTCCTTTCTTTATCTGCTAACAGTCTGCTTTTCAGATTGTTCTTATCATACATGCTGACATTGTTTGTCTTAGAAGGGGTTGCACATGGGACTGAATAGTGTGATCTCCCTCCCCTTTTTTTGCTCTTTTCACAATACAAGACCAATCTGCTCTGATAGTATCCTCCCAGCCAAGGGGCTCTTTGTTCAGCAAGAGCCCTGCAGGTAAGGCAATGGTAATTACAGAGCTCACTCACAAGTGTGGACAGGAGAAAAAGGTTGTACTTTCTCTTTTGTCAGTGCTGTCCAGCCAGCTGGTAAAGGACACAGCGCTGCTGAAGAGATGGGGTTTGGCTGGGCTGTAAAACTGATATCCTGCAGGGTTTTAAACTCCTGCTGCACTTCCTTAAGGGTGAGCTATGAGTCATATTTCCTTGAGAAGTCCCATGGGTTGTATTCTTAGTACCAGAACTCCTGCCTTCTCCTTCCCTTTCTGTTTTTGGTGGCACCAGTTACTTCTTGGCCCAGCAGGTGTTGCTGAATACTGTTAAAATGTCCTCAACATCAGCCTGCACATAGCCACATCGGTGATGGAAAAAATGAGCCCTATGTGGTTTTCCAAGAAGCTGGATGGCAGCACCCCATCTCATACAGGTGAGCATTTTCACACACCAGTAACTCATTAGGAAAGCATGAGTGAACTCAGCTCTTTCACACCAATACAAGGGCGCCACGAGTCTGTGCCACTGTTAGCAAGGATTGTCACAAATGGCAGCTGATTGCTGATCCTTAATGGTACATCTGCATTTCCATTTTTTTTTCTGTTTCTAGTTGTGCTATTTCTCCTTTCCCAGGCCCTTGCACAGTTCAGTCACCACACCATTACAGAATGATTGCCAAGGCTTTCTAAGACCCAGTGCTAAAACACAGCCTCCATTTGCCTGCTAATGAAAATCATATTCAGTCATGGGATCACCATATCAGTTTAACCAAGGCAGCAGCCAGTGCATTGGCTGAGAAACATTCAGTTAGGTTCCCCAGGATCTTGAAGAACTAGTACAATAAACCCTTGCTTACTTGAATGAGTGCACCTTCCATTTCCCACCACATTTCTCATTATATCACTTGGATACAAATGCACGTGTTCTTTATGTGCAGCTAATCCCTGAGCTGCAGTGAAATGATTAACCCTTCACCCTTGAATTCCTTGCTACCATATGATCTAATTTTTACAGAGCTAAGAATTAAAGCGATAGTCATGGCTGAAGGCAGTATTCGAGGCGAGTGGATATTTGCTCACCGTGGAAGGCCAGCCTTAGTCATACACTGTAGACTTTTTGGTTTGGAGAACACAGGTAAACAACATGTCAGAGCTACGGTGTCCTGCAAAGAAATATTTGTACCAACGCTTATTACTGCTGACTGAGGATTCTTGAAAACAACCTGTCAATAAAATACTGTCAAGAAAAATAAACATTCTGCAGTTTGCAGCTGTTAAACTTTTTGTTAAAACACAGGTTCGTGACACTTGTGCCATTCAGCTTGTTATATGATCAAGTTGTACCAAGAAGGCAACCCACTCCAGTCTGTTCCGCAGAGCGGTGTCTTAACAGCTGCATGTTCTCCCCTCTCTGGGTATTTATGTGTATAACCAAACATACGTTAAATATGCATAATCCTCTGCCTTGGGGTAAGAGTGCATTCTTTTTCGTACCTTGGAAAAGTGAAGGCCAGTGGGGTGGGCAGCAGGTTGGCTGAATATTGGTCTGTTTGTCTGGGAACCTGCCCAAACACCTTGCAGCAGGATTAAAGTGTTAAAATGAGGGTAGAGTGGGCTGGTAACCTCTGTTTCTAGTTATATTATTCCTCAAGCGGTTTTAAGTATCAAGCCAGACAGTTTCTGCCTCCATGCCTTTCCCAGAGAGACAAGCTCAAAGCTTTAGCTAGGTCAGCACGTGCTGTCATTTTGAACCAAGCAATTTTAGATGAAAGAACAGCTCTCCAGCTTCTGTGGGTGAGTGGTCACTGACCTCCGCCAATGTCCTTCCCAGCTACCCCTGTGTCCATGGGGCAAGCAGACTTTGAAGTGTTGTGATTTCTGGGATGGCTTTTTGCCCTCACATCCTTCAAGCAAGGAAAATGAAGTTTACTTTTGCCTGAAAACGAAGGGGTAAAAAAAAAAAAGAAGAGTTTTACAAATGTAAACAGTACACAATTTTTTGTGCTTCAAAGGTTGGGCATGTTTCTTGACTCAGTCCCTTTCAGGAAGGACCTTCTGTGTGTTGCCTTGGCTCTGCGTGTGGGTGACACCTGGCTGGCCTCTGTGTCCCAGGGAGGGGAACATCTGCTCATCCTGGGCAGTCCTGTGTGGTTTTTTGGGAGACAGGCCAGCTCTGGGGCCCTGAGCAGACCCCAGGGAGATGATGGCATGAAAACACAGGGCAGGGCACGGTAGCACCTGGCACTGAGGTCCCAAAAAAGGGGAGGAGAGGAGAGGAGCTGGGTAGGCATTTGGACATCTCCTGTCCCTTCGGTGGCTGCCTGCTCTGCCCTTTGCATGGCTCCAGGGAGGTGGGAGGGCCTGAGGAGTTGCATCTCATCACCTTTACCACCTTGAAAAAGGCATTTCTGGGCAGTGTCACAACCAAGATCACCTTCTGCAGATATGAGCTTCACAAATAGCCCAGAAAGCATCCCCTGAGTCTGGGGAAAAGGCTGCTCCCATGAGGTTTTCACTGGCCGTGCAGGAGAGGAGAGAGGGCGAGACTAGGAGTGATGGTCTCCAGCTCCCCACAGCCCTGGAGTCCTGCCTGTCCCCAGCCCTAGGGACGTGCCTGGTGCCAGGGCTGGGGCTGCCTGCCTGCCCTGCTCCTCAGCTGCGCATGCAAAGGGGTGGCCTGGCCTTCCCCTCAGCCCTTGGCTTCCCCAGCTACCCAAGCTCTCTGCCAATTCCCTCCTCGCTGCCTTCATACAGCAAAATTACAGATGTGCATTTAAGTGACTGCCTGCATTTGGACCTCCCTTCCCAACCCATTTACAGTGCTCAAACCCCACAGATTTTCACTGTAAGCTGGTTGCAGCTTTCATTCCTTGATTCACTTTCGAATCAGATGAACTAAAATAGTTCTGTGAGATCTGTTATGTCTCTGGCTTGTAAAATATAATAATTTCTTACTAGGTTACACTAATATTTCGTAATTCATTATTAATATTATTCTTCAATAAAGCTCTGCACAAACATTCTATCTCACAGGAGGAACTTCTGCCAGATCCCAGATGTCAAACACATTTGCTTCAAATACAGGAGTTCATGACCTTTTATGTTTGTTAATGTGACGCCATGGAAATTATTTATAATAAATAAGCATATTTCAGAGTCAGGTGCTCCATGGGGCCTTCTTCAGTGATACAACTTTCCTGAAACAGGTTTTTCCTGTTTTGTTTTGGTTTTTTTTTCTCCCTAACAATGAAGGTTTGGGAACTGTTTGAAACCCTGTTATTGAATTGAGTCCAACTACTGCACTGAAAGGTGGACAGGAACTTAAAGATATCTCAGATTTCAAATCTTTCCTGAAATCAGCAGCAGATAAGGTTGTTCCTTCCCCTTTTATCCTTTACCCTGCAAATGCAGTTTTCAAACAGCAGACTGTATGGATCCAGACAAACACTAAATATACTGGCTTAAAGCACTGAATCAAACAGGAAACTACCGGAATTGTTTGAATCCCAACAACAGATTTGATATGCCATGTGATTTTTGCACGTAGCATGTTCATTTTGAAGCTCAAGCAGCACCATCTACCCACAATCTTGCAGGTGCAAGAGTTCTCGAAAATATCTGAAGGTGTCAATATGTTTTTGATAACATTTAATCCTATGATCTTTTTTTCAGCAGGTGTGTCAACGTACTCCCAAACCTGTGCTCTTAATGAATCCAGGCAAGAAAAGGATCCAATTGGAAATCACTGGAAGGAGAATGCCTTGGTTCTGTTTCCTCCTTTTGTCAACCATACGTGAAGGTTTAATAATGCCTTTTGAGTTTATTGGATTCATTGTCTTCGGTTCCTAGACAGTAGCAACATCAAGAATTGTCTCCTGAGGAGGAAATGGAACATTTTTCTCCTGCATAATTATGCACCCACAGGCATCCCTCTTTGTCACTCCAGGCAGGAGTTAATGGCGTGAAATCTCCAGCGTAGGCCTAGCACAGCATCCCTGTGCCTCAGTGGTTCCCCTTCCAGCAACCTCACCTTGCCTTGAACTAGTCTGGGGTTGGCAGCCCTTTACAAGGTCGAAGACTGCCAAGTAGCTCAGGAGCAATTGCTGCAGCCCACACATATGTGAGACTGGCTGTGGAGATGCAGGGCCATAGTGTTCTGATGCACAAAGGACCAGCCCACCTCAGATTTATTTTCAGAATGTATATTAATGATGTGTTTGTGCACAAGGAAAATCTGGCTTATAGCATAACAAGACAGAAC
Source organism: Phaenicophaeus curvirostris (assembly GCF_032191515.1). Lineage (NCBI taxonomy): Eukaryota > Metazoa > Chordata > Aves > Cuculiformes > Cuculidae > Phaenicophaeus > Phaenicophaeus curvirostris. The sequence goes on along the minus strand of NC_091396.1, from coordinate 51,844,417 downwards.
ATCTCTTTAAATTCACAGTACATCAAATCTAAGTAAGATAAAGAGAGGGTCTAATTCAGACAACAAAATATCTCCATGCAATTGCTCCTCTAGGCATCCCAACAACATTTTCAAAAGATGCAAGACATTGTGCAACAGAGCTGTTCTGCAGCACTGCGGGAGGAGGCAACTGGCTGCAGTCTCAGATGGTGGACAGAATTACAGCGAGTGTTGTCAGGAAAGCGTGACATTAAATAGGCATTTGAAAAAAGAGAAAACAAAAAATAATAGTGTCAGACTGAATTACAGCAGCTTTCTATAATGAAGTGTGTGGACTCCACCCAGCATCTGTAGTAGAGAGGGAAGGTGTCTGCTAAACCCAGAGGTTATGATGGGAATGGAAAAAGCCAGGCTCCAGCTGAGAGTAGGACAGGGAGGATGAGGAAACAGTTTCATGTTTCTCCCAGCAAAACCTCAGGGGATAAAGATTATTGCTGAAAAAACTTTTATGGTAGTAAAAGCCTCTGGCTGCAGAAGTTGTTTACAATGAAGGTGTATTAACTGCTTAGAGACTTCAGCTGAAGTCTGACTACGACATTTGAATGAAATCTAAGTCTGCAAAATCATTTTTTCTCTCTCAAAAAGCCTCTCCATGATAAAACTTAATTTAGTGTCTATACAAAGAGTTTGGCTGTGTGACACTCTGTACTGTGTGGTGGACGCGTCCTGATAACGCCCTGCTTTTAGGTCTCAATAGCTAAGCTCATCAGTTGGCTGTTGCAGGATACATTGGATTTTAAGTCTCGTCATAAGTACATGAATTCGTGTGAGTTTCTGAAACTAAACTATTTCACAAGCAGTAGTGTTTGTTAGATGCTTGCTTGGTCTGATGGATTCTCAGAATAGCTGGGGAAGCTATTTGCAATCAATTGCTTAATCACATTTGATCTTTTGCAGGCTAGGCAAGAACTACTAAGCAATGATGTTTTCTACTTTTTTGCTTGAAAGATTTCAGTCTGCTCTGTGCCAACATGATTCAACCTCTGAACTGCTTGATTTTTAACATGGAAGTTTTCATGATTCATTAAGTGTGCAGAAGTGGGATCGGGTTTCTGATGCAAAGGATCACGAGGGAGAATTCAGGTTTGATTTATGTAAAGCTGCAGCCTCCATCAGAATTCCTGCGTAACACCTTACTCAATGGAGTATTTGCACAAAGTGGAAAAAAGAGTCAGTCTGAAAGCTTTTGCAGATATAAAGAATTACTCGAGAACATCTGTGCCAATATTTATACATGGTGGTTTTATTACTTCAAGTCTACTTCCTCAAGGCCAAAAGATGATAAGCTCCTGCTTGTAGCTACATTCTACAGTCTTCTCTTCTAACTACTCTTCTTTCACTGAAAAAAACACTGGGAAGTTGTAATCCAATAATATAAACAGCCTCGGCAACAAGTGAAAAAGTGTGCTGTGCAGAGGTTCAAAACAGATTAGACAGGCCTTGCTGGGGGATATGAGAGGTGAAGCATAGCTCAGACTAATAAATTCTCCTCTGCAGGCTTTGCCCAGGGCTGCTCAAGTGTCTCAGCCCTGCATTTCTGGAGCTGAGAGCACCATGGTTTGGCACAGCCAGCCGAAGCCAGCCTGGTTTATTAGCTTTGTCCCAGCACCTGGGGTGTTCTAAGCAGAAGCAGCATGAGGAGGCAAGAGCCACTGCAGAACACCAGGAACTAGTGAGGACAAGTGGTTGCAGTGACAGACTGGGAGGGACACAGGAGAGAGGGGCTGAGAACTGGTGTCAGTGGGGCAAGGGAATATCATCAGGTTTCTTGAGCGAGGTTCAGTTACGGAGAGATCAGCAATTGCTAGAGTCAAAAGAGCCCCGGCCATGTGAGAAGAGGCACCCTCAAATTACAGAGAATAACCTTGCCTTGAGAAAGAAGGAAGGTGGTCTAGCAAAATGTTCTTTGCCTTTAACTGCCAAAAATAGCATGTTTAATGTCCTTTCCTTCATCAGAGAGGCAACCAGCAGTGCCAAAGGCTGGATGTCACCAAACTGCTGATTCCAGCAGCTGGAGAGCCACTCACACAGAACTGGAAGTTGCTGAAGAGCCTGAAAAACCCTTGAGCATGAAAACACTGATGTAACCTAATAGCAGCAACTTGCATACAGGGACCTTATAGATAGTCAAACAGCGCAGTTCTCGGAAGAGTGAAAACAAAGCTGTTCGATCATGCAAATTAATTCAGTGAGAAGCTTTGAAATGTGTCCTTAATGCGGACCTCAGGACAGCTCAGATAATGTTGGAAGCATACCAGGCTACTGGTATTTCTTTAAAGTAGAGATCACGCATAATCTCATGAGCCCGGTTAGTAGGAATCAGAGCTGCTCTGCTATGTGATACCCAGCACTGTGCAACTGCCTCTGTGCAGGGGTGAACAGAGATGCTTTGTGAGCCCAGGTATTCTGAGTCTGTGCTTTTGGCAGAGTTTCCCTTTACAGTGGCTCTGGAGCTCGACACAGCTGCGTCACACTGCATGATGACAGGCATGAAAGTCTAAATTAGCTATCAAACTTAAAGTAAAAAATATCATCATAGAAAACTACAGTCTTGGTGGATGGAGAGTTCACTAAAGGCTGGAGTTCAAGAGCTATCAGGACAACCATGCAAAACTTCACTGGCTGGAATTTTTAGAACTCCTAGGATACTGCATTTCATTCAGGAAAGATTCCCTATTTCCCAGAAACACAGTTCCACTTCTCACTCACATTTGCTTGCTGGGGTACTTCAGCAGTTCCAGCTCTTTCTCAGAGACCTGAATAGAGAGGGAAAAGGGAGATGGAGAAAAGATGTGAGCACCTTGACACTCACAAAACCTTTGCTTCCTGCAGGGAAATTTTGGAGCCAGAATTTCCTGCTGACACTTCTGAACCACTCCACCCTCTCTGATCCATAAATCAACCTACAGAACGGGCACGTTTTGGCAGGGGCTTTCTCTCAAGAGTCTACATAAACCCTAATTTGAATCATATCATAGAATCATAGAATGGTTTGGGTTGGAAGGGACCTTAAAGATCATACAGTTCCAACCCCCCTGCCATGGGCAGGGACACCTCCCACCAGCCCAGGCTGCCCAAGGCCCCATCCAACCTGGCCTTGAACACCTCCAGGGATGGGGCAGCCACAGCTTCCCTGGGCAACCTGTGCCAGTGCCTCACCAGTGTCACAGTGAAGAAATTCTTCCTTATGTCTAGCCTAAATCTGCCCCTCTCCAGTTTATACTCATTGCCTCTCGTCCTATCACTACAAGCCTTTGCGAACAGTCCATCCCAGCTTTCTCGTAGCCCCTTTAGCCACTGGAAGGTCAGGCCTTATGAGGAACAGCTGAGAGAGCTGGGGTTGTTTAGCCTGGAGAAGAGGAGGCTGAGGGGAAATCTCATTGCTCTCTACAACTACCTGAGAGGAGGTTGTAGAGAGGAGGGTGCTGGCCTCTTCTCCCAAGTGATAGGGGACAGGACAAGAGGGAATGGCCTCAAGCTCCGCCAGGGGAGGTTTAGGCTGGACATTAGGAAAAAAAATTTCATGGAAAGGGTCATTGGGCACTGGAACAGGCTGCCCAGGGAGGTGGTTGACTCGCCTTCCCTGGAGGTGTTTAAGGCACGGGTGGACGAGGTGCTAAGGGGCATGGTTTAGTGTTTGATAGGAATGGTTGGACTTGATGATCTGGTGGGTCTCTTCCAACCTGGTTATTCTATGATTCTATGATTCTCTCCTCCAGGCTGAACAAACCCAACTCTCTCAGCCTGTCCTTGCATGGAAGGTGCTCCAGCCCTCTGATCATCTTTGTAGCCCCCTCTGGACCCGTTCCAACAGCTCCATATCCTTCTTACGTTGAGGATTCCAGAACTGGAATTTCAGGTGGATGTGCCATTTACTAAGACCAGTTAAAAAAAAAAATAAAAAAAAAAATTTAAAAAAAATCAGAACTTTACTATTTTTTCTCGCTGAAACACCGTCCGTGCGGTGCCGCTGCCCGGCGAGAGGGGCAGGTCCCGGCAGGTGCCGGGCGAGTGCCGGGCGGGGCTGGGCGAGCGAGCGCCGAAGGTGCCGGGCGGGGAGCGGGGGAGCCGGGGCTGAACCGGGGCTGAACCGGGGCTGAGCAGCCGGGCTGAGCGGGGCTGAACCGGGGCTGAGCCGGAGCTGTGCCGGGGCTGTCGGGCTGTCTCGCTTTTGCGTAGAGATCGTTGCTGCTGCTGCTGCTGCTGCTGCTGCCGGCGATGGTGATGAACGTCACGGCCCCGTGTGTTGATAGTTGGAGCATTTAAACGTGAACACACGGCGCTACCTGTGCAACCCGCGAAGTATTGTTCTCTCGCTGTGTTCCTATAAGGCTCCCGGGAAAGGAAAAACCTAAAGATCGGTTTTACAAACCCGTAAGTATTTCACTTGATGCGTTCCGATGGATGTACTGAATGGGACGGCACGTTTTTAAGGTCAGGATTCGTTAACGATGTCAGCATATTGATCTATGTGGTTTCTTAAATTTGGCAGGCAACTCGGCTTCTCTCATGGGCTGAGGAAGGCAGCGTTAGCGAGCAGTTTGTGCAACAGGTGATGCCGCACGTCCTTAGGGCCTCGCCACCGCACTACAGGATCAGCAGGGATTTTGGAGTTAAGACCTTTCAGTTCCTGGGGTCGGTTTGTTTATTTATGGCTGTAGGGGTGGTAATTTCACAGGGTGCTCCCAAAAGTTGGCTTGCGACTATGTTTTCTACCAAGTGACAGATGTTGAGAAATGGAGGCAGGTAGAGAAAGAGTTACTACAAAGTTATATTTTTATATAAGTTAGGTCAGAGATTAAACTGTATTTAAAACAGCCTCAAATTGGTATTGCTATAAAAAAATGTCCTTGTCAAATCAAAATCTTCTATGTCAATTAACATCTAAGCATTACCATAGGCAAGAAATAACTAATTAGAGCACTGTCTCTAGAAGCACTTAAGGTAATTAGAGATTTGGTTTTGCCGAAATTCAGAAGGAATTTGTGAATATAGTTAAGACAGTGTCCCTTCTGTCCTGCAGAACCTTGCTCAAGAAACCTGGTGATATTCAAGCTCCACCAGGGGAGGTTTAGGCTGAACATTAGGAAAAAATTTTTCACAGAAAGGGTCATTGGGCACTGGAACAGGCTGCCCAGGGAGGTGGTTGAGTCACCTTCCCTGGAGGTGTTTTTAAGGCACGGGTGGATGAGGTGCTAAGGGACGTGGTTTAGTGATTGATAGGAATGGTTGGACTCAATGATCCTGTGGGTCTCTTCCAACCTGGTGATTCTATGATTCTATGAAATTAGCATCAGTAAATACATTATCTTTATTGAAGTTATAACCTGCTGTATCCTTGACTGCTGTGAAAGCAGCAGTGATGATCATAAGTGGTTTCAGACTGTGTGGTTCAAAAGCCACAGTGTACTTTTTTAATGCATACCATATAGGTGGATTCCTGCATGGTTCAGATCACTCTAGCTATTAAACAGAAGTCTGAACTAAGTATCATCTTAAATTAAGCTGGTCTTGTTACTTTCCTTTGATGTAGAAATGTGCCCTCTGTCTCACGTGATGCATTTCTCTACAATGGGAAGGTCGATATCGGGGCCATTCCTTCCAGTCAGTGCCATTGTAATCGTGCAGGATGAGAATTAGATCTCAAGGGACATACACTGGGCTACAGCTGTGAAGTGCTTGGGCTTCTAAATGATCCTATAGGCACCTGCTCCTCAGAGCTAGATCCTTGAATTCCTAACCTCAGTCCCTGATCTGTGCACACTCATTTTTTTCCCCAGTAATATTCACTGAACGCATTGAAGTCTGCTGCTCGGTGGACCTCTGGTTTTGACAGTGTTGATGAGTTAGCTGCCCCAGCTGTCCAGGGATCCAGAAGTGAGGTGTTTCTTGACAAGTTGCTCTTGGAAAGCCCAAGTGTCTTCAGATTGCTTCTAGATGATCAGAACCATTTAACATGTGGGGGAGTACACTGCCATCTTTTTTTATTCATTATTATTATTATTATTATTATTATTATTATTATTATTATTATTATTATTATTCCTAGGCCTTGTCTAGGGCTGTTACTCAGATGTGAAGAGCCAAGTTCTGAATTTACATCTTTCATTTCTCAAGACAGTGCTAGAGCCATAATCCTGTCTGTTGTTCTGGGCTGATGGTCTCTGCCTCCTTACTTCTGAAACTGTATTGCCTTGCCTTCAATACAGAAATATTCATTGGATGAGCTGTGATGCTCCAATTCAGTGGCTAGCGCATTAATCCAGGAGTGGGGAATTTTGATTTCTAGTCCTTATTCCAGCTGTATATTAAGTATTAAAAATATTTTTGCAGAATGAATGTGGTTAAGTATATCGAATTTCAAGGAAAAATTATATTATTACAGTGTTCCTTGATTCTTGCAAATACTTCTAAAAGTCAAACCTACTAAAAACACTGCACCCAAAGGATATGTTGGACTCCACAGAAGTCCTGTCAATTCCACTACCCTTCCCTGCACTTAATTTAGGTGATGGATCCCCAGGTGACTAAGTCCTCTTTCTTATGCTGTGGAACAAATGAATGTGGGCAGGGTTGTTCAGTCAGTCCTCTGCGAGTAGGCTTTTAATTCACAATGTTAGGGGAAAGGCTCAGACTCTAGTCTCTCTTTCTTTGTCCTAATCATTCAACTCAGTGATTTTACTTGTTTGTTCTGTCACTTGTATTTTATATCAGCTGGTTTGCTTTTTGCTCAGCCTCTGTTTATCGTCCTGGTAGGTGTTTCAGTTTCAGACGTACTTCCTCTAAAGGCACTCCCCAGAGTTGTGGGTTGGCTGTGAAAAGGGCAGTCCTGCTGTGGCCCCGCTGTGTTCCCCACTGCGCATTCTGACCCCACCTGGTGCAGTCGGTCATGAGGGGAGTTGGAAAAATACTTTTTTTTTTTTTAATGTTTATTTCAGTGGTTAGGTTTTCATCTAACCAGTGAGCTGGGCCAACTCATTGTGCAGCTGCATGTTTACTACATCCAACAGGAACAGTTGTTGGCAAGTTGCCTCTCTCAGAAGCAGCGAGCGCTTCAGGGAATTTCAGGAGAGAGGGATGCAGCCTCCATGTTTGGTGGGCTGAGCCTTAGCATCCTCCACTAGGAAGCCAGACTTTGGCTGCCATCTGCCTGTGAATCCTACCTGCTCTGGTTTATACCAGAAGTACCCCTTGACTTCAGTGGAAGCATTTATTGAACTTGCTTCCTTGATAAAAATGCTACTTTGTTTAGTGAGTTTTGCATGATGCATATCCTGACCTATTGCTCCCCTCTTTAGACTTTTGTTTCATTTTGTAAAAAACTGACTTTGTTTACTCTGTATTGTTATCTCCCAAGATACCTTAAATCTGGTAAATATTCTCTCTCTAATCTAAGTAGGACAACACCCAATCTCTGTAAGCAGAGAACCTAAGATTTCATCCCTTTAAAGCAAAAGGCAAAGCAGGCTCTGACATTACGTAGGACAGGCTGAGTGTGGCTTAAGCCATGTTGTCATTCTGGCTAATAATGCTGTGCAGGCTCCCTCAGCAAAATTTCTTACGCAGAGAAAAATGATGTTGATAGCCTTTTGCAGCTGGGATGAATCTTCAGACCTAAACCGATGAGACTCATATGGGAAAAGGTTCAAATTCTGGGTTTGGTTTGAAATCATCTGTATTGCATCATATTTCTTACTATGTTAATACATCAAACTATGTAGAATTAGTGAGGACACTTCTCTTAAGCTTAGTACAAGTGTTTGTTTGCCTCTCTCCACAGCTGAAGTTTACATTAATTCAGTGCCCCCCAAAAAAATTATGTCAGAATTCTGATGCTTAGACTTCCTGTTAATTGTACCGCGGTGATTTTGTTTTGAAGCTTTGCTTTTCAGTGATCTAATAAACCGTGCTTAAAGTGGACAGAACAGATAATTAGGTCCCAAATGAAGGCCCTTGGTATTTGGAGCGGGAGGTTGTGGGCATTACAATGAGCTTTGGGTCTGGCCTGAAGAGCAGGTTCTAGGGTTCTAGTTCTCTGGATGTGAGCCTGTCCACCCTGCTCATTGAAGCTAGACTAGCATGCACAGCATCAGGTTGTTCATGCAGCCCAAAGGTGACCCAGCCCTTGACCTGGACTTGGCAGAGGCTGGGGGAGGCTGGTAAATGGGGGCTAAGGAAGCTTTGAATTTGCAAAATTAAGCCACCCACCATACTGTGGAGACGAGGGTTAGAAGGCGGTGTGAAAGTATCTTGAGCTAGCAGCGCTTTTGTGGTTAGCAGTGAACTGGTACAAAAACTAGTTGTGCTTCCTGTTTAAGAGATTTATGAAATGTGATTTAGCACTGAACTCCTAGGCAACAACAAAGCATTCTCAAGACCAGTTTCCTTTCACAACAGAGGAAAATTCAAAACCTCTTATTTCTGGGTTGGGTTTGGGTTTTTTCTTCCAATTTACTTTTGCAAAATGGGATTTTTGGCCTCTAGATTGAGAACTCTCGGTCAGTCTTTCATTCGGGTTCTCTGTCTGCTGAGCAGTGACTGGAGTAGCTAAAATTTCCTCCATGAAACCTCAATCAAACCCAAAACATCACCATGCACTCTTCTGGCTTTCGCTCAGTTCAGTGATACATGTACTTCCAGATTTCATCTCACCAATGTGTGAGATCATCGGTCAGAAATCTCCAGCAGAGTGTTTATTTCAACTCAGTGGGATAACACACCCCTTCTCCATACGTTCATGGTGAATCTATTGGGTTTTTTCAAGCAAATCTGTCCTGAGAGGTGGAAAAGAGAGTGATAAGCTTATGCTACCAACTTCTCTCAGGACTTCTGTCTTCTCAGAAGGGAGTGGAGCCTCATCACTGTGCCCCATAGTTGTAGCAGAATTTGACCAATAATAATTGGCATGTTAGATACTCCCATAAAATGGAGACAGTTCTGATTTCTTCTGTTTTCTTCCAACGTCTACACAGAATTATTTACAAATAATTCTTTTCTGCAGTGCCTGTTGACCACTCATTCGCTTGGGCAGCTGCCAATTGCTCCAGCCAGTACAGCTCTTTGAGGGGCACTGCTGGGGCTGTTAAACATGGCTTCATCATTTTAGAGCAAAAAAAAAAAATTAGTTGCATCTTATAAAGGCAGGATCCTCCTGCCTCTATTTTAAAGTGTGTTTAGGCAGATCCTTGAGCTTGGTGCACATGTCCTGCAGAGCTATACTCCCAGTCTGGTTTGGATTTGAATTAATTAAGATTACTTCCCATTTCCTGTTCTCAAGTCATTAATTTAATCTGTTTTCAGATATAAGATATGCTGGAGTCACCTGTTTCCTTGCCTAACCTCAGCCATAGTCTCTCAGCCTTTTTTAATACGATTTTTATTTCCGTCTGCTCCCTACAATGTTGTAACTGGTTACAAAGTGTGACAATGAAGAGCAGAACTGCTGAACAGGGAATGCTCCTTTTGTGGAAACTCCATAATATAATGTTTTTGTTTTCATCATAAAACAGGATAGTAACTATATGTAAAATAAAAAATAATTCATGTAAAACAACTAATAAAAACCTCTTTCACCCAAAATAGAGCGGGGGTGTTGGTTTGCATGTATATAAAAATAAATACTCTATCCTAACTCTTGTAGGTCAACAGGGCTACCATAAAATTCTTTTAATAGTAACACAACTGTATTTTTCCATGAAAAACTGTTTGGGTTTTCTTCTTTTTTTTCATATATACAGGAGGAGCTATTTTTCATCAGACATCTGGATATTACATGTGTACCCATGTGGTTTCTGTGTAGCTCTGTGGTCATGGCAGAGGCTGAGAAATCCTGGATGCCATTCAGTGTTCTCAGTGTTGCATTGAGTTGGTTTCCAAGGCCCATCTTTTCAAAACTAGACATGTTTAGCCATGGTAGGCAATCCACTGCACAGGCAGATGCTTCTGCCTAAAATACCTTCTTCCTGGCTGTCCTGTTGAAAAATGCATCCAGATGTTTCCAGTTCTCTTTGGTATCAGGACTATAGAGGGACTGCTGAAAGTTCTATTTTTGTGGCTTCCTGGCATTACTGCAGAAGGAGAAAAAAAATGGATTAAAACCTGATACAGAATACATAAAGTCTTACGTTTAAAGTTAGATTATAAAATAACCATCGGTGATTGTCATGATTTTTTCCTAATCTGCTTAGAGCGAAGGACTTATCTTACATGGAATTCTTTCCATGTTCTCATCAAAAGCCAAGTTCTTTTTACAGAGACTTTAGTCTCATAAATTTTCTTTTCTGGTGTCCTGACTTCAACTCTTGCTTTGCTGTTTTCCATCTGAGTCCGAAATGATCTGCAGTCCAACTTTTATTTATTCTTTTGTGTTTACTGCCCCAATACATACCATATTGTACATCTCTGGCCAAGTCAGTGAATTTATCTACAGTTTGCAGGAACAGTGTTGTCAGTTCAGTAATTGAATGAATTGGTTACTTGCCTAATGCAGCATTAGGAAGAAACACTATCAACTTTTACAGCCTAGAGCACAGGGAATTCAGCGTATTAAAATCCCAAGTTTTAAGCTTTATCATGGGATAGATTTATAACGTTCCCTCCTTAATTCAAATATAAATCTTGCATGAGAAAAATTGGCTCAGATTTATGAAAATTGTTCTTTTGGCCCTTGTAAATGATGTTATTAATCTTCTGCATACTGGGGCAGGCTTGGATTAAGTTTGCATTTAAGGCTGCAGGTGCAAGCCTAAGCCAGAGTCAGGGTGTCCCTGGGGGCCGTGTTAGTAGGATGACTTTGGATCATGTACTCATGCCAGGGCTTGTTCCCCTTCTCCAAGGGGTGCCTGGAAAGCAAAGACAGTTGTTCCTGTAGTGCACTAGCTCAAGCACACACACCTGCTCAGATTTATTTTTCTTCAGGGAAGTAGGCAAGAGCAATTAGTTCCTCGTGACGTACTCTGTCTGGTGGTCTGTGCCTGGGCTGCGTGTGCGGATGTGCTGAAGGCCATTTGGCCTCCTCCAGTCTGGAGCCCTGGGAAGAAGCAGCTGCTGAGCTGAAGGAGACCATAGCTAGATTGCACAAATGCTCTTTCCGTAGGGTTCATCTCAGGGCCTGCACAAGGGGAGACATATATTAGATCATCTTTGTCTAGGCAGAGAAGCTGGAGGGAGAAGGGAAGGTTGCACTGGGACACAGCATGGTCTCTCACAACTGCATTTAGGAAGACGTGGCTGTTTCTGATTCAGTTAGGAGCTAGACCTCCTTGGCAGAACAGCATACAAAGCAGCTCATGGGATCACAGCGAGCTCTGCTTTACCACTATGAGAACAGTTCAGCTAAACATTGACTGCCAAGGTGGTTTCTATGCCTCAGGAGAAGCCTGCTAAAGGTGAATGAGTAATATTTTTGTACAGTTGTCACATCCTGACTGGTAGCAGTGAAGTATTGAGGACTCCTGCTGATTACAGGGATTTTAAACTTTATGTGCAGCTGTTACCTCTAGGAGAGCCCAGTAAACAATACCTAATCTGAATGCTTCAGCAGTCACCAGAGGGACTGTGGAGATGTTCTCTGCAGGCTCCCATCCTCCTCCTCTTCTCCACTCATGCAGAGTATAGTTAGGAGAATGCAGAGGCAATGGTGGACGAGTAACAGTGTGGAATCTCAGTACAGTGCTGTGGCAATGCAAGCAATCTTGCCCTTACAAGTATTAATTGATGAAATACATTGTCACCTGAGATTATGCCGTGACACTGAGTCTGAGGTGCATAGTTCAGTTGTGGTATCAACTTGAATAAAACTGGTCAGAGAAGTGGGATAATGTTTTGAGAAGAACTACAAAATAGACTCAGATGGTGTAAAACCTACAGGTTTAAACTTGTCAGCTTGGCTTGCTTTGGTCTACTTAGCTTACTGAAGAGAAATATAAGAAAAATGCAGATTCTAATCTTTCAAGATCTGAATGAAAGAATACTGCTGATAATGAACACTTAATATAGCAAAGACATTAAAAGTTACATTGGAAATAGAGTTAAAATGTTAACACTGAAAGCCATTGTCTGTTGGAATATTTTCTGAAATAAAGCCCAAGTACCGTCCTACTTAAGTTGCTTAGTGTGGGATGCACCCTGTTGCTCAGCGTAATGGGCCTTCTGGTCTTCAAAAGTAGGATTCTGATTTAGCAAACTGTAAATGAATGAGAGGAGTTTGCTCCTGCAACGCACTGTGCTGGTTTGAACCAATGGTCCATTCAGTTCCCTTTCCTGTTTCTGGGATCAGTGAGAGGAACCCATAAAGCTTCCCCCGAGGGCTGTTGTGCCATCGTTTACCAGGGCAGGAAGGTGCTTCCTGTGCCTAGGCAGTTAGCGGTTTGTTTGCGTCATGAAGCATGACACTTCCCAGCAACTTTTACCATCGATTTCTGTTACCAGGTTTAACTGTGTAACTACTTAAACACCACCGCTAGGCTCTCTGCCCCAGGAAAGTGTGCAACAGTCCATCATAAATTCCCTGTCGTCTAAACTAGGTTAATGATGCATAGTCGATTTTTTTAGTTTAAAATATGTAATTGCCGTTTTTCTTCATTTCTTTGCTGCACTGGGAGAGCTTTGCATCTCTTTATCCAGTTTCTGTCAAATTACAAGTCTCTCACAAGAATGATTTTCTGGCTGTGTCCTTCAAAAGCCTTCTCAACTTCTCCTTTTCGATTGTGTGATTTCAGTATCTCCTTTGTGATCCACTGCATTCAGGGTGAAATCTCTTTGTCTTTCCAGGCACAAAAGAATGTTTCCCTCATTTCGTTGGACGGCAGAAGAACTGGAATAATCTCTGTGTGCAGATTCTCAGAGCTTTCATATTTTCCTCAGAGTTGCAATTGCAAACAGAGAAGGAATGTATGTACACCACCCACCCACTGGTTACTGCAGATACCACTGTTGTGTGGTTCTCCTGAAACAGACATAGACACGAGCTATTTATCATGTACCTGGTAGGTATGTGTTCACGTGACATTTTTTGTTTCCTTCTTTTTGTTCTCTTCCTCCAGGCATCCTACTGCTGCCGAGGTTTATGATGAACAGGAACAAAAGCTTGTGTCCTGTCTTTTTACATGCTTGGACCCACTTGAATTGTCTTTCTGTCCTGCATGGGTGACACAAATCACACCTGCCTACAGTTCCCAAAAAAACAGGGCTTGTGTACGCCCCTGCAGGGCACTGTGGTGTAGGTGGGTGCATGTGCTGTCCTTGCTACTACAGTAGCAAAGTACCTGGAGGCAAATTACTCAAAAATATTTAAGGTGTTTACTAGTGCTCACTGTTTTTGAGATGCAGCGCTCACAGGTCACCTCTCTTCAGACAAAGAGCTGCGCTCAGACTGGTGCGCAGCTCCTCGAAACAAAACTACAAAGCAGCTGGACATGGAAGTTAAAACTTTTGCAGCATCTCACCATCAAAAGAGAATCCATCTGACCTGCAGCAGAAGCAGCCTTTGCTGTGCTGTGTTTTTGTTAATCATCTGGAGACCTGTGGTGCTCTTTGAAGGATTTCTATGACTGGGATTGACTGCATCTCCTGGATCTGCAAGGCAGAAGGACACAGAGGCAGCATAGATGTGGTTCTTGGCTGAGGTGTGAATTGGCAAGTTTGAGCTCGCTTTCTGCACAGGACAGGTCATGGGTCCACTGGGGCTACTGGAGCTGTAGACACTAATGTCTTTGGAGAATCTGTCCCAGATGCTGAATAACAACCAATCATCCCTGTTTCTGGATATTGTATTTTACACCTCCCACTTTGTGAGGACTTATTGCTACTAGAAATTTTGCCATGACGTGTTTCTGGAACGCAGATCTGGGAATGTGCTTTATACATTTATGGCTAGCAATAAATCTCATAACACTTGAAAGCTGTGGTTTAGCCAGCTTGCCCAGTTTGAGATCAGCTATTTCACCTTTGTGTCTATTGCCTAGTTTTAAATGTGTTATCTGACCAACTCCTATGGAGCATATTCCTAAATGCAGTAAAATACATTGGCAGCCTACAGACTAAGTGCAAAACACACCCTTTCATCATAAGACAGCAAAGACCTGACATTTCAGACAGCTTTCAGTTTTTCATATTTAATAATGTGATCATCCATTTTCTATCATGTTCTTTTTATTTAATGAGTTGCTGAAAATATTTACTCTCTTCTCCAAACATCTCTGTCTTGTAGTCATTCTGGAGGCATCTGGAACTGACGTCTTTGAAACTCTGTTTATCTGATTTTAGCTCATTCAAAATTTCTATCAGAGTAATCTGGAAATCATTGAGATAATTTATGTTCTCCATCTAAACCGATTAAAATAGTAGTAATTGTAATTCTCTAGGCTCTGTGTATGTGTGTGGTTGGCTTTTAAACTTTGTTGTTTCCAGGATGTTCTAATAACCTTGGCTCTCCTTCTGACTTAGTGTGGAAGGACTATTCCTGTGTTACATTTGATCATCTTATTTTGCCTTGATACTGGGAAGAGTGAAATTAAAAAGCTCACTGAAATTGATGGAAAACACCAAGAAAGAGAGAGAATCTGAGACAGAGTGACAAGATCTGTGTTCAGCTCCCTCTTTTGATGCAAGTGTTTTCATTTATCTCAGGTCTGTGAGCTGAAAATGAAGGATAATTCTGCTGCTCCTCTGTCCTATTCTCAGTCTAATATCTCCAGACTGGCGGATGTCTGTGACATGTGCGTTTTGTCTAACAAAAACTGACCCCCAAAAGTTAGAGATAGGGTCAAGGAATCCTAAGGTTTTGTTAAGATGGATGGCATTGCTGGGAAGTGGAGTGCTACTTCGGAATTTCGTAGTCCATCTAACAAACATCTTCTACAGTTCAGGTCTATTTGGTAAATTTAGTCGCAGAACAATGCACGGTATTACAATCTTTGAGCAACTGTTAAATGATATACTGAGGGTTTTTTGGGTAGCTAACACCAGCAAAAGGTTCTAGCATGTAGGAGAAGTTTAGTCTTTGATAGAAATGTCAGCTTCTGTCAAGATCACAGAATACTTGTTTAACTGTCTACAAGATTTTAGTTAATTTGTTGTTAATAAAATAGATAACAGAACCTGCTACATTTCTCTCTGTCCCACATGGTTAAGACAAAAACGTTTGCATACAGGGAAAGTTGTGTAAACTGTAGACAGCTTGGGAAATACAGATATGAGAAAATAAATTAACTGGGATCCAAGCCATCTAATTTACTGCCAGGATTGCTCTTCTGAACTAAATAAACTAAATATACTTATCTCTGTAGCTTAATTAGATGAAGTAAATACTTATAAAGTAATTGAGACCATCCTAGTTACGATTTCATGAGCAAAGAAAAGCGCTCTAAGTGGAATGAATGAGCACTGTATCAAACTGCTCTGTCCTTCAGAAAATGCTGTCATTTCTTTGTAATGTGGTTGTAGTATAAGTCTAGGAACACAAATGCAAATTTTACCACTGAAACCATTACATTTTTAACCTTAAAATGTAAAGCGTTACTCTTGGAACTTTATTTTCAAAATACTGTATTTAAGCTCAAACTGAACTGGAGACACTAAGCTATGATTCTACATATGTTGGCATTGGCTACTGATAACTACCTTGCCTACAAAAAAAATATCTGTAAGTAATGTATGCTCTTCTGTACAACAGGCAGTGATGAATTCCTTTGTAATTGTCTTTAGATAGACAAAAAATTTATAAATGCTTGCATATTGATAAATGGCTGGGGGGTGAGGGGAAGGTAACAGTAAAAGACCACCACAGGTTATTTGGTCTCACAGTGAAAAACATTATAATTTTTTAATGCTAGAAGTGCAAAAAATGTAGAATTGCATTATTACTGTTAGATCCTCAATACTCATATGTAGACCTTTTTTTTCTAAATAAGACACTCAGTGTTGTGATGGAAAGGCAGCTGCTTGCAATAGATGATTTACATTTGGTTGCTTGCTCACATTAATTGTTCCAGCTAAAGTTCTGAGGAAGGAAGTAACTACCATGAACTGAATTTTCTGTGATGCAGAAAAACTTATTTTCCCACTTCATGTAGCTGTAACACAGCACACTTACTAATATATTGGTTTCTTCTCCAGCAGCAGGGAATAAATTCAGTCTGGACATTTTGAGATAAAAGACTCTTTTGCCTGCAGAAACTGCCACTGAGGCTTAGATACCATTGTTGCAAAGCTTAAAGCAAATGAAGCAGCTGTTTCAGCCCAGTTTAAATGTGGTGAACAACAGTAAATCATATTAACTCCAGCTGTGTACTGATAACAGTTGGGAGGGAAAATCACTGTAAGAAAATCTTCAAGTAAACTTTGAATTCTAGCAAGCCTAGCTATCGTGAGTGTGCAGCTGAGGGAGGAGCATCAGTGAAAATTTGATCCTTAGAAATGTGGAGAATGTAATGAGAAATTCCTATGTCTTTCATTGTGCTTCTGTAAAGATGCAGAGCAGGTTCTGGTGTCAGTGGCATCGCCTCTGAAGATCGCATACTGTATTATGCTTATGGGCAATACTGAGATCAGGGCAAGTACTGAGTGATGGATTCTGTGCAGAGTAGCGGTGTTCCTTTTAAAGCAAGATATTGCACCCCTGCCCTGTCTGGTTAGAGACTGCGTTGTAACCTCTAGAAGAGTGACAAAGCTGGTGAAGGGGCTGGAGAACAGGCCTTATGAGGAACTGCTGAGAGAGCTGGGGTTGTTTAGCCTGGAGAAGAGGAGGCTGAGAGGAGACCTCATTGCTCTCTACAACTACCTGAAAGGAGGTTGTAGAGAGGAGGGAGCTGGCCTCTTGTCCCAAGTGACAGGGGACAGGACAAGAGGAAATGGCCTCAAGCTCCGCCAAGGGAGATTTAGGCTGACCATTAGGAAAAAGTTTTTCACAGAAAGGGTCATTGGGCACTGGAACAGGCTGCCCAGGGAGGTGGTTGATTCACCTTCCCTGGAGGTGTTTAAGGGACGGGTGGACAAGGTGCTGAGGGGCATGGTTTAGTGTTGATAGGAATGGTTGGACTCAATGATCTGGCGGGTCTCTTCCAACCTGGTGATTCTATGATTCTATGATTCTATACTTCTGAGCGGTCACTTGCTTTTTGTTCATTTTCATCTACTGATCACGAAAAGCAGTATAAAATTAGAGGAAATAATTAATGTCACTTAGTGGTAAAACCAGCAAAAAATTATTCAGAGAAATTGTATTAAACCAAATCCTCCCTTAGGTCCTTGTTGCAGTAGAATAATGACTTAGATTTAGGTCTAAAGAAATATATTTTAAGGATTTCCTTCTAATCAGTTCTCTGATAGCTCATGATTAAGAATCCTTCTGGAACAGTTACGTAGCTGTAACTGAAATCTTCACTAATACGTCTTCATTGTATTTCACACTTTTATTTTGAAGATAGCAAGTCAATTCAAGGCTTCCTCATGGAGCCGTGTGCTCTCAGTGACTTTGCAAAACCCTTAATTTTAAACATAAGTAGCAGTGCTGAGGCACTGTAGAGCACAAAAGAGCCAGTCAGTATGTGCTGCATTTGGTCACTATTTGCAAAGTGAGATGTCTGTTGATAACTTTCAGTTGTACCCCACCTGTGGAAATAAGTAATATTACAACAAGAAAGCCTGTTTTCTAAATTACAATGAAGTGTTGGTAGCTTAATATCTCTACCTGGCATCCATCAGAGTTTTGAGGCGCTTTTGAAAGAAAAGGTTTTTTGGATATTAATGGTATTTCCATTAACAGTATTCATGTGGTTCCCTAGCTGTTTTGAATAGACATACAAAGAAAACGATGGCACTGTTCAAGCTGCAGGTGGGAATGGCTTCTGTGCTGGAGCACAGAAGCTTTCAGCAATTTCTTGCAGTTGAGATAACGGAGAAAACATGTCCATTTTTGTGTAATTGTCATCTCTCTGAGCTTTCCCCCTTTCTCTCACTTGTCTTTCCCATCCCTTCAACTTATGTTCATGCTCTATTTGGTGTCGTCTTCTAACCTCTGTGGAGCTGGAATCATGTCTTGGGTATGTTCTACAAAGAACCTTGGGTACTTTAGGTACATGTAAAAGGACTAGACTTAGACAGCTAACGTTTTGGACAGGAGGCAGCGCAGCTGTCTGTCTCTCTGAAAAGAGAACAGAAGGATATGGATAAAGACATTTAAATGAGGCCAGTTAGAATTGTCATAAAGTTCTTTTAATGTTAACCAGCTGTTATAGACTTGTTCTCATTGTTTAGTAGATTACATGCCTCTTATTTTGCTGGAAGTCAGCATTCTCTGTATGCATAGTAGACAATTATATAATAAAGCAGGTCTTCAGTTTCATGTGTGTACAATTATGAGAAAGCAGTAGTTCCTCAAAGGCAGCAATTTTGGCATCACTCATAAAGAGCATTTTCAAGTCGGGAGCATGTTGAGTGAAATATGTAGATGCATATGGATGTATGTGAAAATAGTGCCTGAGTAAAAGAGAACAGGAGAAACACGAACAAGGGAAATTGAATAAAAAACATATCTTGCAAGTGACTTGACAAGACCACATCAAAACAGCTGTAAAGCTGAGCAAATTCCAAAGCCAAATGACACACATGAATACGAGGAAAATTTCATTGCTCCTGAAAGACAGGGACCCAAGTGGGCCACTGAAAATACTTGGATACTGTACTATAAAATTATTTGCTCCCTTCCCATGCTTTTATATAAAAAATTATTTGTCTCAGTGAAAGAAATCTGATGGCTCTGATATTTTTATGACTGAAGTAATGTTCTCATTGACCCTGGGACTGTGTCCAATAATCAACCTTCAGTCCTCTGCAATACTGTTTTTTTATTCCAATTATTCCCATCTAATATGGTTTATTTTGTTGCGCTTTTCAGGTTTGATAGCTACACTGGATCTTTAATTGTGGTCTTCTCTAAATTGCAACTGAAAACAATGGCAACAGAATGTATAAAAAACTGCTGTAAATGGTGTTTCTGCATGGAAAGAGGAATAAAAGATCGTAAGTTCCTGCATAATGACATCAGCTAAGGAGTTTGCCGTTCTAGCTTCATTAATGATGAGATTTCCCTGTGTCACCCCTGATAAACTTGAATTCTTTTACAACATCCAAAATTCTTTCCATACCTCCACTTGGAGATTGAACACATGCTTGTTAGTGTTATGAATTGGAATTGGAAATGAAAAATAACAGTTATCTGAAGTCTGCTCCTTGCAGCCTGGAATGCTGTCCAAAAAAGCCAACATTTTTTACCCAAGTCTGTGAAAAGGTTTTGTATCTTTCAAACTCTTAAGAGTGAACATATTTTTTTTAAAAAAAAATTGGTTTTTAACTCCCTGTGGATTTGCTGTTAGGATTTTCTTTGGTGTCTTAGTAGTTTTAAGAGCTATTCTATGAGACAAGTCTACCTCTTGTTAAAATTCACTTAAGAGGAAGGTAGCTATAAATATACAAGCTTGAGCAGCAAAGAGTTTGGATCAGTACAGGTGTCATGAGGATTAATATTTTTTTCCAGGTGCAAGTCCTGAATGCTAGTAAAACTGATTACTAGGAGCCATTAAATTATATATCAAGCACAGATCCTATTAAATGAAAGAGATCTTTTCATTGTATTGTTCAAAATTTGATGCACATATGCACTGTTTTTCTTTGTTTTTAGCAGTTTCTGTGCTGCAGGGATCTGAAGCAGTAGCTGCAAGCAAGCCAACTATTGTAGAGAAGCCTCCATTGTCTTCTGTGTCAGTGAAGCGTCAAGTTGGCTGTTCAGAGGATTATCTGCTGTCTAAATTGCCCCTGGATGGTCAGGAGGTACCTTTTGTGGTCCCTCCATTCAGATTGGCTTATGTACAGCCAAAGAACCTTCCTACTATCTCACATGCTGGAGGTATTCAAGGTAAAATATAAAAAGCATTGCTGAAATATTTGTTTAGCTTCTGCTACTCCTTGAAAGTTGTCAGATGTTCCTACTGAAAACATGTATTTGCAGAACTTTACTAGAAGTCTGGTCTTGTTTCTTTCCTCTGTGAACATCCAGAGAGGTTTTGGGAAGCATGTCATCCTTCTATGCATCTCAGTGATGTTGCATGAATAAAAGTGAAAGGGAGGATTGCACCCCAGTGCTCATACTCCAAGGTAATGGAAGACACTTAAAGTAAACAAGCTTTAGTTAAGAAATTATTACAGGCAAGGAAAGACCTAACACATCCCTAGCTTCCAGATCACCCAAGTAAAGAAGGAATATGGTCTGGCTTTCATGTTTAATGTACTGACAGGTTTTAACATGCTAACACAGCTTTCTTTTCAAATTTCACCAGTAGATAGCATGTGCTACTACATGGTAAATTTTTTTCCCCTACCATTTCTTGCTCTTTTTGCTGCTCTTTGGGAGACCAGGGGTCACAGATTTTAGTGGTATAAAGCTGTACGTGATACTGTGATTCTTTGCTTCACAACAGTCTTGTATTTCAGCCTCTGCTGTTTAGTCCCATGCTCAGACTGCCATACTGATGTGCATGGAATTTAGGCACAGTAGCATTTTAAAAGAATAGGAGCCTGGCCCAGCACCATGAGTTACAGAGCATATGCTGTCACTAGGCTCTTGGTCCTGCCAGGAGATGCCTAGAATCAGATAAGGGAAGGTTTTGGCACAGGGGCATACCTGAACGGTTAATTTCTGTAGAGTTGCTTTGACTCGAGGACATGATAAGCTGATAATATGCTTTTAGTCCCCTGTGACTGCATTTCTTTTCTGAGGGCGGAAAACTTAATAACTGAAAAAAGTCAGCCACAGGTTGCATAATAACCAATGCAGTACTACCTAACGTTTTTTGTGTGTGTATGGTTTTATTCCCACCCTTCTCTCTTCTCCCCAGGTTCTTGCTGTGGCTTCTTTCCTCCTCCTGCATGCCTATTACCAAACTTCCTCCTGACCCTTAACAGCCCCTGCTGGTAACACTGGCACCAAAACTAGGCTGATCTGGCTAGCAGAGCTTTTCAGAACAGATTGGTCATTCTGTCCCCAATTGTTTTAGTGTATTTGTGGTGTCCACCTCACCAAACATGGACAGGCAACCTAACAGTTGGAGGTAGAAATCATATGAGGACTTCTTCATCTCTAAGTGTGATCTCTTTCAGCCTCCCTTCTTCCCTGCTACTTCAGTAGCTAGTTCTTTTAAGTGTGTGCTTGGACAAGGTATGAAAATGTAGGACATTATGCTGGCAATCCCCTTCTCCCTGGGTCTGTGCTCAGGCTCTGCCTTACTTTGTCCTACCTCATGCTCAAGATACTGTACAGAGAAGTCCATCAGGGACTCTGAGGCATGAATTTTCTCCAGGGAAAAGGAAGATGTGTCTAACAAATTTCAGATAAGTGTTTTCCTTGTTCATGCTGTTCTGCACAACCTTATCAGTCAGTGACTTATAAACCATAGACTTGTCTTCCTCGGGAAATCTGCTTCATCATCATTTCTGAAGAACCTGGTGAACAGGTGGCCCTTAGGGTATAAAGCCGGTAGCTCTTCTGGCAGGATGACCTGACTTTTCATAATTGTCTCTCTTGAGCAAATATTTTAAATTCTTGAACAAACATTTGAAAAGTGACGTATGTCAAGTAAGTGATTTCCATTTCTCTTTCCAAATATAAATATTTATTTTCTAAAGTACACCTTTTTAAGCTTCATTAAAGTTATGTTTAAAAATGCAAAGTTTGCTTTTTAGGGAGATTGACTAAAAGCATTGAAGTGTATTGTCATTCCTTCTTCACAATAGCTGAAACATATTAAAAAATGTATTTAGAGTGTTTGCTTCCTAGGCTGTTGTTAAGTATCTGTAGAAGTCCAAGTTCTGCTCTCAGTTCCACTCCATTTTCTATGCATGTCTGACCATTTTCCTCTAGTGAAACAGGACATGCTCAGTATTAGCTCTTAGCATCCCTTCTGAAAGCAGTTAAGTTCTCCCAGCCTTTGTCTTCAGTACTCACTGCAGCGTCTCATGCTCTTGCTAAAGTAAGCTAGCAGGAAGGAGTGTGCTCCTGCTCTGAAACACTAGGTCTTCCATCATCTGCTGTGCAGCAATTCTTTAAGACCTCACTTCTAGCATTCATCCTAATTTATGTCTTGTTCAAGCCTATTATACTTGAATTCTTGCTTTATCATCTCTCATGTTCTATCTCATTGTTTTAGTTATTCCTCTTTATTTACTCTACTAATACCTGGAGGAAAGTATTTGACAGCAGTAATAGCTTCCCTCTTCTGGTATAACACACTTGCAGAGCTGAATGCTCTGTAAAAGAACTTTTTAACAGATAGGTTGAAATCTAGGGTGGTGAAGTGAAGAATGGAAATGTCAGAGCTTGGCAGAGTTCATGTCATCTATCCCCATTCTCCACTGCACTGCTATATATGACTTATTTTCACTCCAGACAAAGTGAAGCACTACAGCAATGTTCTTTATTGTTCTGCTGACCAAGATGAGTATGTTTTTTCTAAAATGATAAAGGAAAGACAAATAGGACAGCTGTGCTATATTGGGCTGAGTAAAGGGCTGGGATTCAAGCATTCTTGGATCTGTCTACTTGTGCCTCCACCAACATTTCAAGTCATTTTGGACCAGTGATTTTACCACTGACAGATTTCCTGTGGAAATTGGATGACAAGGAGACTGCAGTCACAAGTTGCATTATCTTACCATACAAGACCCTCCTGAAGGTCTGGGGGCCCATTAGCTGAGGGGGAATGTCGTGGGGGTAGGTAGCTAAATAAGTCAGAGGGTTTCTGTACACATGGCCTTACTTTTCATGTTCATTTGTGTCTTGCTGTCTGTCTTTGGACCCTTCTATATTTTAATTAGTTAGGCATTTATTGTGGAGCTCCAAGACAGAGTGTGCATAGCTTTTTATGGCCAGTTTAATTCCAGCATTTGCTAGCACACTCTGGAAATCTGAGATAATGCATATGTGTATTTGCTTTGCATTTGCTTTTTTCTTTTTTTTCCCTTTTCCTGAAGTAGATAATATTGAAATATTTTGTCCTTTGCCCTGAAGGCACTCTGCCTGCCTTATGAAGCCAGCCAGCATGTGTTATGTCTGAAACTCTTGCATTTGATGTTTACTTGTGCTCCACAGAATCTGCCAGAGCCTCACTGGGTGACCGGAAAGCAGAAATGCATGGCATGTACCAATGGCCCAGCTATGACGTGTACAACCCATTCTATCTGGAGCATCGAGTTTCACCAGATCTGATTAGACGCTTCCAAGCAAAATCAAATAATGGGAAATTATATGGATCAGGTGAGAAGGACCACACTCTTACTTTTCTGTCTTCCTTCTTTTCCCAAGTTTATAGGTAAGAGAAGAAAGCCAAGAAAATTCTACGGAAGATGTGTTTAATTATAGCAGTTCTCAAACTGGTCTGTATGCTTGGTTAGTGAATCAGTCTGTACAGACAGCTCTATTTGATTTCCAGCTGTGCTGCTCCTTTCTGTCTTTGGGGGGCTTGCTTGCACCACATGAAGGTAGGAAGATTGGCAAAGCAAGCTAGTGTAGCTGCCTCAGATCCAATACAGGCTGCAGCACTCAAGATTCCAGCTAGCAGTAACAGGAGTGTTTGAGGGAAATGGAAAAAAGGAAGTCAGGCAGCATGTTGAGAGGAGGAGTGCTTGAGAAGTATATATAGAGAGAAAGGAACAAGCACCAAAAAGCATTCAGGAGCAGATGATAATGAGGAGATGGAACATGGGAAGTGATGCTCTATGCCAACTTTTATGTAGTTTGCTTTTGAAGACGCAGAAATGTTCCCATTTCTCATTACATGTTTAAGAATGGGGAGGGCTGTGAGGTAGTAAAAGTGTAGATACAAAGTGTTGGCTACCTACATATTAATAAAAATTTTCTTCTGGCTGTTCATTGGTGTATGTATCCCATAACAAACGCTGTCTAGAGTGTAGTAGGTGACTAAGTGTTGCCTGCTGTAAGTGATTGCTAAGGCAAACACATTCAGAAATCCCATATACTCAGACATGTACACACCTCTGTTGAGTCAGAAGCTGGCAACAGCATACATTTTTGAAGATGTTTTATTTAGAATGGTATAGCATGCTTATTTTACATCTAGGGGAAGTGTCTCAGTATGCATACTCTTATAAAAAATAATTCTGAATCACCATAGAAACTACATGAAAAGTCAAGGACCATATATATATATTTAAGAGATCTAAACACATGTAGAATTTTAGCAGCCTTTAATGCATGTGGTTTTGCTAGGCATTGTAAACACCTGTGACAGGAGCCAAATGGGTTTAATAAAACAAACATCTTCCCTTCAGTTCATCATCTCTTTTTCCAATTTTCTTCAAGCTACGTAAACCTGCACTAGTTATGTCTTAGTAAGCTTAAACGCATGAACGTCACTTAAATGTGTCTAGAGTACAGTCCTAAAATGCCTTCTTCATCCAGAATTTTTGACAGCTGTCTCAAAAGCTGAATGATTCTCTTTATGTGCACCTACAGACTATTTAAGGAAAACTCTAAGACCATTTTGTTGCAGCAAGTGCAAAGATACTTTCCATGTGTATGGACTTAGAACTATAGAACGTGTTTATTTGGAAGGTATGAAGTGAAATTCTTGACTTTTCATGTGAAGTCACTCCTCTTTATTTAAAAAAAAAACACAAACAAACAAAAACCCAAAACCACAACACCATAACAAAAGACCTGAAAAATAAATTGATTAATATTTTTCCAAATTTCTAGTTATTATTGGTAAGCAACATATAATTATGGTTAATTTTTTTGTACTTTTTTATAATTTACAGACAGCTTTCTCAGTGTAAAAATTGTCATTTTTTCCATTGAAAATGGAAGATTTTGAAAAATATGCCATCTCTTACCCTCACCATCCACATGTTCTTTGAACATTTTAGCCAGCTTTACTAGGAACAGCAGGCCAGACTGTCTTTAAAGTATTTGGGTGACTTGTAACCTCTAGGCTGCAGTGGATGTTTCCCAGTGGTTTGCAGAGATCATGAGTACAGAATATGGAACTACTTTCCAACATAATCAGTTTCAAGCCAAGTAATGGGCTGATCTTTTCTATTTGCTAGCATTACATCAAACAAAGTTTCTAGGTCTTACATGGTATTATAATGCTATTTCTGTACCACATTCAGTGAACAGCTCAGCCCTTTTGTGTCATGCACAAGAAAGAATTTAGAACTCTTACTAAACATACAGACCCTCATTAAATTTTATCTAAATTATGTTGTTACTTTCCTTTCCCTGCCACGGGCTGTTGAAACTTTCTTCATATTTTTTTTTCTTTTTTCCTAGAGAAAGGTAAAGAATTATTCTTTATTGCCACATCTGACAATAAACATAATTAGCTATTTCTTTCGATAGCAGTTAAAGGGAGATAGTAACAAGTGATTTAATTCTAGTAAGATATGATCAGTAAATTGTAATGGAAATACTGTAACACAGCACTGCAACGAAAAGTAATCTGTTGCATCAGATAGTCCTCGAGTTTAAATCATGCTGCTTTGATTAATTTCAGTATGGGTCAGTTTTGAAGTCAGGAGGCATTAAAAACCCCTTGAACATTACTGGACTGAGCAAAGATTCCTGAAACAGTGTCATTAGTTTAGCTCTCATTTTCTGCTGTTGCTGCATAACGTGCATAAACAATGTTCTTTAGCTCTGTACCGCTCTGAGGTCAAATGAAAACTGATAGGACCTACCTAACCACCTCGAACTGCTGCAGAAACTACCCTTCTACAAAATGAGGGTCTTGTTTTTGTGCTATAGCAAAGCACGTGTCACCTTAGAGTTAAGGCTTGCTTTTTGTGAGATCCAGTAAGGGTGCAGAGTATGGTGCTTTAACACAGTGATCAGTAACGCCAGGGAGACAAGGCCAAGTTCAGCAGGCAGCATGGTTTTGCCACTGGGCAAAATTTACATAAAGTTTTTAAAAAGGAGACCAGACAAAGCCCCAGTTCTGGTTGACTGGATTTAAAGTACGGCTTTTCTGTTTTGCTAAAACATCTGCTAAAAAACATTTCCCTTGTGGAAATAACCTTGAGGCAGACTCCCCATTCTACCAGTGCTACCAGTGTGACCAAGTAAGTGTGAACTATTACTAAGATGGCATTGATGAAGATATTTTAATGGCTTGTTCTTCATTTTGTCATTTCAGGAGAGTGTTTTGGGAAAGGTGCTGATATCCTTCTTTAGATGTTATTTAGCTAGGTTTCAATACTGCCATAGGTCTACGTAAATTAAGAAAAAAGCTTTTAACTTACTTTTTTTAAAGCAATGATGCTCACATGTTTTGAATTGTTCTCTTTGTCTCTTTAGTTAGTGATTTAAGACCTAGTGCTTTGCCTGGCTCATTTGATGTCAGTCGTTCAATGTTTGATCTCAGAAGCCCACCTCATCGATTCATGAAGGTGAGTTTACTTAGGTTATACTGAAAGCTCAGCTTGCTTGTTATATCTGTTCCTTTCAAGTATTTTCAAAGTAAACAGTCTAGAGCATTGTGCACTGAAAGTACTAGAGGGAAAAGTTCAATGTCTTAACCAACTTCAAGAGGTTATTTCCTGATGCTTTCTCTGACTCCTGCTGTTCTGGCTGGGCTGTTGAGAAACCCGAGTAGGCTGTTAGGCAGGACAAGACAGACAAGAGGTTGTGGTTTGTCATCTTGTGGCTTCTTCATCAGTTAAAAAGTGGAACACTAGAAGTGTTCATTGATGTAAAAAATACTGCCTTTTTCTTTTTTTTTCCAAATAATCATCTTTTCCATACAGATGAAATTGCACATGTATCAGTGAACAACAAAATCTGTGCTGGCCATATGTGTCCTGTATTAGGTCTTTGCGTCAAAGTAGTAATTCCGTGCTGCTGGATCAAGAGATTAGTAGGGAAGGAAACAATTACTTGAAACTGCATGTTGTCTTGTTTTCATCATGTCTTGTCTGATGGTAGGATCTCTCTAGCTTTTTGCATCTGTTGCTCTGAATGAAGTGACTTTTTTTTTCTGCCCCCAGAGATATGATTCACTCTCTAGTGTACCTAGCAGTACCTCTTCCAGGAAGGATTCGCAAGGCAGTAACAGGAGTCTGGGTAATGCTTTATTTTGTTTATCTTGTGATTAAATATTTCCCTTTGCACTTGAAACATTAAGCTGTCTCTGCTGTTGCTGATTCTTTAATTGAGATTAATCTGATTAGCAAGTCAGTTTGGAGATTGTTTTGCAATTTGAAATTAAGAGTTTGGGACTTTTGCCTTCCTGTTGTCAAGAGACTGAGCAAATGAGCCTTTGAGAAGTTCTTGTGCTTTTGAAAACTTCATCCCTTGATTTACTACCCCAGTGAACTAAGAAATTACAGATGTTCTGTTAGGATAGAATGCAGCACCTTGGTCACTGCCTAGTCCTTTTTCATATTATCAGTGGGGTTTTTTGTGGGAAGTGCCTCAAACCCAATACCCATATTACACTGAGAATTAGGCAAGAATATTGCATGCAAACCTAGTATCCTTATTTATGAAAGAATGCTGAAGAACTGGAGATACTGCAAAACAAACTCTCAAAAGTGAGTCAATCCCCCATGAAAGTCACTCTGCTGGAAGCCAGACTTTCACCCAGACCCCTCAAAAATAAGTCGGGGGAGTGATGACCTCATTTCAGTCATGGCAGAGAAATGCAGGATATTAATAGGCTCTTCTGACTTGGAGAAAAGCATAATAATAAAATGTTTACGAGGTTGGAATTGTAAGTCTGAGAAAGATAAAAAGCAGCCAATTTGTAAACTTATCAGTGAAAGTGATTAATCTGAGGGAAGTGATAGGTTATAAATGTGTTCTGGGTGTCTCAGGCACATCTGTTTTTTCTTTCTAAAACTTGCTCTGAGTGCAACACAAGTTATTAAATTCAATAGAGATAACTGAGGTAAACATGAGGACTTTTAGCTGTACAAAAGTTCAGGCTACAGGACTTCATGGATATTTTGACCTTAAAATGTTGGTGTTAAGATGTTTCAAACTTATTTTGAGAGAAGTTTTCAACGACAAGCAGTTCACCTACTAATGAGTTCCCTTATTCTTGGAAAAAAACTTTTAAGATACTGCGTTACTTCTAAAAACACTAATTGGCTTTCTTCTATAGATACTATTACATTATCAGGTGATGAACGGGACTTTGGAAGACTGAATGTGAAATTGTGTTATGTTTCTTCTGTAGAACAGATTTGGATCACAGTTTTACACGTAAGCAAATACAAATAGCTTGATTACTATCTACTCAAATGACTGTTTTACTTAGTGTTAATTCTGATTAAATTTAGCTGTTTGTTACTTTAAGGAATACTTTTAGGAGAAAAAGAAAATTACTTCTAAGTATTAGTATTAACAAATTAGTTCAGTCAAATATAATTCTAGGCTTCATTCGAAGTATCTTTCTTTTTTTGCAATCTCAGTTCTGCTGCAGACAATAGTAATAAGTAGTATATAACCCTTTATCTAATTATACATATCTTCTGATTGTGGAGGCAGGAACTGCTCAGCAGAAAGAAGAAAGCTGAGCTGGTCTTAGGATGGTTCTGCTGTGGAAATTTTTCCTGTGGAAATCTGGAAATCTGGAGGCAGCAGACTTTAGAGGCAGTATTTAACTGACTTAAATCTAACAGATCTTTCAGGGCAGAACCATAACAGCACTTTGAGTACATATAGCTTCTTTGTGGCTTTTTTTGTTAGCTAATGTGATACTGTTCCACTGGCTGGTTTACACACTTCCAGGAACTGTGAATAATTTTTAGGCAATGGAACTTTGAGTAGTCAGAAACCTCATAACAGCGTTAAGTGATAAATATTACATAAGGGATTTCATGATTTATCTGCTGTCAAATTGCCATATAATGAAATAATTCAAATCTGCCAAGTAACTTTATACCCTCTGATTGTGAAAATTAATTATTAAATGATCTGAAGTGACACAGTCATTGCACTGGCTCTGATTTATAGTCACGATTACAGGAATTATGCATAATTCTAGACCAGTGTAGAAGACCCTGTTTCTAAGTTGTCTGAAGGCCAGAGTTTTACATTGTCTAACTGACTGTGTTTTCAATGTTGCAGTGCAAAGACCTGAGCTGGCCTTCTAGCTGTGGGGAAAATCCTCGTATCTGTGTCAAGGGAATTCTCACACTGCCCAAGCCAGTGCAGTTCAAGTCTTCTGCCAAGGAAGGGTGCAATGTAAGTAGAGGCAGGGAAACAACCAAGAAATCTTCTTTCTCAAAAATAATAAAAGCAAAATGTAAATGGACTCTTAAAATGGACCAAACATCCACTTCTATGCCGTATTTTCTGTGGTAGCTCAGGTTCAGGCCATTGGGTTGGTTTTTTCCCTCTAAATTCTCAAAATTCTATTAAAAGCCTTGTTACACTTCCTCCTCCTCTATCCTCTCTTGCATTGTACAGTTGCTTTCCTTTTCTCCCAAGGCTGCAGAACAGTTATGCTCACAGGGGACTCAATCATGAGCTGCTGACCTTGGCAACTCAGTGGTGGGTGGGGGACTGGAGGAAACCTGGGCTTACCTGTAGGTGAACATACACCTCAGGGAAGGCAGGTGATATTACTGCCTCTCACTAGGGTAGGAGACAATGTTTATGCTTCCTCTCTGCAGAAAGTAGTAAGAATTGGTTGCATGGGACAAGACTCCTGGCAGTAAAGAAATATTGAAGGAGTGGAATGTAAGCCAACTTAAACCTCCCATAATGTGAATCAAAGGTGAAAGAAAATAAAATTAGTAGGAGACACTGAAGCAAGAGGCCACTGAAGCAAGAGGCCATGGGAGGATTTGCTATGACAATGTGTGTGTGGTGTTGTAAAGCTCCAAAGAGATGTCCTCAACTCACTCTGGTAGTGAAAAATAGTCCAGAGCCTTGTCCCTGCTAGGGTGTGACAGTGAGGTGGTGACTCTGGAGGGCTTACCACTGAAAAGCACACTTTTCCGTGGCAACCTAAAATAGTATCGGCAAGCCTTGGTTTCTAGGTTTCAGGCTCTGAGCGACTCTCTTGCAATGGTGATGTTATCCTTCTGTTTTTCTTTCTAGGACATTGAATTCATGGAAACTTTTGTATTTGCTATTAAACTGCGAAGCTTACAGGCTGTCAGATTGGTATTTAAAATCCAGACACAGACTCCCAGGAAAAAAACAATTGGAGAGTGCTCCTTGGCACTGCGGGAGCTCGGCTCAGAGGAGTCAAGTCACTGGCTGGCTATATCTCTTCCTTCCAAAACACCTGTAAGTGCCAATACTGCAAAAGTATGTTGTTGTATCACCTAGAAGGAGTTGCTTGAAGTGAAAGTAAAATAATTCAGTACTAAATCAATGTTAAGGATAAACAGGGGTTTTTGTTTTCTTTCTCTTCCTCTACTTTCTTGGGGAGAGACATTTTGATGGGGAAAAAATGCAGACTTTTGAACTATGCACATAGTTGTTCTGGTCATAAACTGCAGCTGTTTCTGGGAAAAGAGCTAGCACAAGCTCTTCCACACCATGGCCCACAGCTTGAGGGAGGGACGTTCTGGGGAAATGTTCACCAAAGGACACCGGGTAACTGCCTTTTCTGACCAAAAAAGCATCAGAAGATCCTTAGGACGCACAGCAAGAGCTCAGAGCAAATGGAATCTGTTTTTATTGTGGAATAAAAGTGCTAAGATCTTCAGTGGCTTGAAACTGCAGAGGTAGTTATATATTTAATGTTCAGGCTCCATGCTGTGAAGTAATAATTCAGACAGTTCATTTCCATTAGCATAATGAGAAGCAGGTGGTTTTCGCAGTGGGATTTCTTTTTCCCCTACCCTCACTTTTTTTGTTTTTTTTACAGATTGTGTCTAGACATTTGTATTTTCAACAAATTAAACTTGAATTAGCAATTCTAAAACAAATTTTAGCTAAGTGTATCTGAGCAATATAAGTGATACTCTTGATTTCTAACATAAGTTGCACTTAACATTTTTCAGTTCTAACAAGAATAAGCATGTTGCTGCAAAAGCAATAAGATTAAGTGAAAGAGGAAGCTGGTTTAGAAACTGCTTCATCCCAATGTAAATTCCTGAATCATCTTGTAGTTTCTCTCTCTGTGCTGGCTTTCTTCACAGTTATATCTGAGAGCCCTCCAGACTCTGCTGGAATTCAGCCCTGTACTACCCTGTGCGGCAGCAAACTGCCTTCACTTGCAAATAGAGCCAAAGCTCAGAGCTGTGTAAGTGGCTTCCTCTCAGGGTTACATAGAATTTTTTTGGCTGAGCTGCTAAGAGGGTTTGGGTTTCTTTGATGAACTGGAGCCTGATTTTTCTTGCTCTACAGAGCAATCTAGACAGGCTGGATCAGTGGGCTGAGGGCAATTGTATGAGGCTTAACAAGGCTAAGTACCAGGTCCTGCATTTGAATCAACCCACCCTGTGCAACACTATAGACTTGGGGACGGATGGCTGGAAAGGGGTCAGGAGGAAAAGGACCTGGGGGCGTTGGTCAATAGCCAGCTGAATATGAGCCAACAGTGTGCTCAGGTGGCCAAGAAGTCCAGTGGCATCCTAGCTTGTAAGAAAAATGGTATGGCCAGCAGAAGCAGTGATTATCCACATGTACTCAGCTCTAAGGAGGCCACACATCTTGAATACTGTATTCAGTTTTGGGACCCTCAGCACACTGAAAGACCTTGAGGGGCTGGAGCACATCCAGAGAAGAGCAACAAAGCTAGAGAAGGGTTGGGAGCACAAGTCTTACGAGGAGTAGCTGAGGGAACAGGGGCTATTTAGCCTGGACAAGAGGAGGCTGAGGGGAGACCTTATCACTCTCTGCAACTACCTGAATGGAGATTGTAGTGAGGTGGGTGTCAATCTCTTCTCCCAAGTAACAAGTGATAGAACAAGAGGAAATGGCCTCAAGTTGTGCCAGGGGAGGTATAAACTAGATATTGGGAAATATTACTTCACTGAAAGGGTTGTCAAGCACTGAAACATGCTGCCCAGGGAAGTGGTTGAGTCACCATCCCTGGAGGTATATGAAAGAGTGTAGATGTGGCGCTTAGGGACATGGTTTAGTGGTGGACTTGGCAGTGTTATGTTTATGGTTGGACTTGATCTTAAATATCTTTTCCAATCTAAACAATTCTTGTGATACTGTGATTCTCTTTGTTTGACCTGTTGATGTCTTGCTTGGTGCATTTTGCTTCACTGAAGTTTGTTAAAGCTTGAAGGAATCAGGACTAGCAAAGTCCTTTGAAATGTAAGCTGTCAGGAAGGCTGGGTCTCCACTAGCCTTCTGCTGTTCTTATGGTGTTCAGGGTATGTTAGCATCTAACAGGAGAGTAATGACAGTGAGTTAGTGCAATTTTCCCACTAGCAGAAATTTAAAAAAAAAAATCAAACTTGCCATCTCAGTATGTTCAGAGTCAGGATGTGTGGGTGTGGGTGTGGGTGTGTTTAGGCACATAAAAACTCCACAGCATGCAGTTACCTTAAACATTCATAACATTGTGATGGGGCTTTATGTCTAATGAAAGCATTGCTTATATCTCCATATTGCAAAATTCAAAGGTGTGGGAGAGGAGCTCCAAAGGATTTTGTGTTTGTGGAGCACACCTGGGCTCTCATTTCCACGCCTTGGGTTTAGTAGAGCATGCCCTGTTCTCCTTGTGTTTGCCTGCTCTTACTATAGAGCAATCTTTCCAAGTAGAAAACCAAGGACTCATTTACTTGTCCGGCATCTCTGGCTGCAGCCCATGAGGGCCACCCATGCCCCACACACAGCAGTCCCTCAGAGGAGCACTTTCTGCAGCTTTAACAAGTGCAAGATGCACTTACTCACGGTGCATCTGCAGGTTGTGTATACAACACATGCTTATATTTCTGTCCAGGAAATCCCAGATAGAAATGTAGGAGCCCAACATATGACAGAATTCCTGTGTTTCCTGAGTTTGTAAGCAACTTAATCCAGATGTTATGGCAACATTCCTCTGCTTGTAGGTGTGCTGTGCAGAACTTCAAGTAGGAACTTGTTTTCAAGCAATAAACAGGAGGATTCAGTTACAGATTCTTGAAGCACAGAACCTTCCAGTTTCATCTACACCGCTGTCTTCAAGTAAGTTACATCAGCTGTCTCATGCCTGCTGTCTGGAAGCATTTGTAACAGGTAAACTGCTGCTCAAATGGGTTGGCAGTTCATAACATTCCTTACAAACCTCAGACTAACATTTTGTGCAGGAGATTTCCATTGCCAAGGCTTGTTTCCACAGATGTCATACTTAATTACTTTTTATTTGGTTTGAAGCTACGTGTTTATGTATTTTGGAAGATTTTTATCCCAATATTAATCCTGACATACGAGAGCATTAGCTTGCACTTGCTGTTTGGATATTGTGTTAATCAATTCAGTATTATTGAACATAACTCCATTTGTGTGACTAGTCAGGAAAGCCATTGTACAGTTATTTTGGCCAGACTTTTGGGAAATTGCTGCAATTTGAACCATACATGTGGTTGTCAATTCCTTTTTGGGTGTGTTTGTGAGTAACCCTTTGTGTGCTATGTCTTTTTCCTTCCCTTTTGTGCTAGATTTCTTTGTGAAAGTTGGAATGTTTAGTACAGAAGGGCTGATCTATAAGAAGAAGACTCGTCTCCTGAAGTCCACTAATGGCCAAGTGAAGTGGGGAGAAATGATGATTTTTCCAGTTAGCCATGCTGAACAAGGAATTAGCTTTCTTATCAAGCTCTACAGCAGAAGCTCAGTGAGAAGAAAACACTCCCTAGGACAGGTTGGTTTCTGCTAACTAGCATGATATCCTTTATTTAAAATCCAGTTCCACAGGTTTCTTGGTACGAATTTAAAATGATTTAACTAAGGTGGGATATAAAAAAATAGTAAATTCTAATAAACTCTTCTGGATTTAACCCAAGGAAGAATAATATGGGGCTTTTAAACATGCACTGACATCAGAATGAGAGTTGACATTTTATTTTGCTTTTAAAAAGAAATTCTTGAGTCATTTTTGTGTGGAGTTTTACTAAGTGAAAGATTCCTTCCTGCAGACAGACCTATGATCTCCTCCTTGCCTCCAGGCTTTCTAAAGAAAGCAAACACAGCACTCACAGGAGCTGCCCAACCTACAGTGCACTATATAGAAAGGGAGTCTGTTGGCTCCCCATACCAACACACTTAAAAACAGGTGTGTGTAAAAGGAGGTATCAACCACTATAATATCGACTGCCTTCCTGGGTAAAACTATGCTGAAATCAGCACAATGCTTTAAATATGTATTGGATAACATAGGTGAACAAATACCAAATTATTTTTTATTTTGTAGTTGAGAGTTCTTTTTTTCCTCTCTGTTCTCTATTTTTTTTCCTTTCAGCTGGAGCTTCAGAGCATCTCTTTGAAAGCATTTGTGTGATCAGTTATTTAACCATCATAAAACTGGGTAGTCTGGTCTCTTTTTATTCTCTCTGTCCTCTTCTCCTGGTTGTTCTAATTTACCATCATGCCATCCCTTCTTTCTCTTCTTTTCTTGTTCTTCTAGTGTGTCACAGCTGTTATTAATGTTCTGTGCTTTCCCTGATACAGCTAGATTTAGTGTAGAATTTTAATATATGCATAAATGAATAGTGTAGAATTGATTTTGAGACCCCAACTGTAATGTCCCTTGTCAAATGAAGGTACAGAAAATGATACTGTCCTGTCCTGGTGATGTTTCTTGGACCTGCTGAGGACATGCAGTTATGGGAGATGCTGATGCGCTATAGTAATGATGTGCCAGCAAGAGTTATGTGAAGTTCCTCCATTTTATGGAGCCTTGTGTCACATGTTTTCCATCTTTCTGTGATTTCTGATGGTGGAATTGGATAACTGGATTTGGAAAAGGAAAAAGGAAAAAAAAATGTTCTTTCTAGTTGTGCTACCTTGTGGCAAAAATAACTGCGTATGATTTTGCAGTCACTTAGCCATATATGAGCTCATCTAAATCTGATGAGTTACATTAAATCATGGATCTTATTTTTTGGGGAGAGGAAATTAGGTACTTCTGCTCTGCAGAGGTTATTTGGAAAAGGTTGGTTTAGCTCATGCAGGCAGACATCACCACATAAGACATGAAGACATAAAATATAGCTCAGGGAAAAAAATGTACTTTAAGCAATTGGCTGAGTAGCTGGAAAAAAGATGAATATAGCTGGATCTATTAACTTTGTTCTTCAGAGAACGATGTTTAATTGGATGCTGTTCTAAGCAGACAATACTTAGATTAGGCTGCTTTTATGGCCATGTCTTTAATCATGAGCAAGGTGTATATTGAACCTCTATGGATGACACATCAGCTGTCTGTGGTATTCTGGAAGGCATTATTCGCACTTCTTGAGGACTCACGCCTCAGCAGTGTAGCCTAAATGTACTTTATGGTGAAAGTTTCTGAGAAGTCTTAAAAGGACTTAATCTTGGAAGACTTGAGGAAATAGAGTCCTGTAAACAATGATACCTACTTACATAAGCAGTATACATTAGGCAATAGAGGCTGATGATAATGTTCAGGGGAAAAATTTCCTATTTGTACCTAATTTCCTCATTTAATGATCACTATCCATTACTTGAATACTGAGAAGAAATGGACTCTTAACTGCCTGACTTTGTGTGTTATGGGCATACTAGTCACCTCTGTGATGCAGGTTTGGCCCTCTTTGTTGAAGCGTGTAGTTTTAAATGCTCTTGAAAATGCTGGACAACTAGCTCATGGTGCCAGATGGCTTGCAGCCAACTGGAATTTGAATCCATAGAGCCATCACTGGCCCTAAAGAACCCTTGAACCCCACCATGTGTATTTGAATGGAGTGAGGAACGCTTGATGGAAACATCTTATTAAGAAGATATTCACATGTACTGAGTTCTCTCAACTGTTAAGTTAGAGGCTAAATTTAAACCCAAACTCCCTGTGTTCCCAGCTGAAAGCCAAATTATGTTAGTCGCAACAGAACTATATTTGTTGCTGTGATGCTTTGGTCGCAGTCTACACATAGTATCTCATTCTACACCTCTGTGGTATTTATTTGGAACTAAGAAAGGCTGGGCCTCTGTGTTGTATCAGGTAAACTCAATTTGATTTTTCTTTTTGTATCTCAATGCAGATCTGGATAGGTTCTGATAGCAGTAACAGTGAAGCAGTAGAGCAGTGGAAAGATACTATTGCCAACCCTGAAAAAGTTGTTGTGAAATGGTACAGAATTGGTCCATCATGAAGACTGGATATGAAACTCAGGACTGATTTTTCTACAAGCATATTCCTATAATGTTTTAAATCATGTAAATAAAAAGAAATATATTGCCTACACAAGTTCTTCAGAAGTTCTCCACTGCATTGCACCTCCATGGAAACTGGGAAAATTCCATTTCACCAAGAGAAATACCAGCTCAATATCATTAAGGGGAAGACTTAGGAACTGAGGAAAGTACTCACTTGATTTAAAAAAATCCGCGTTGAAAAATATGTAACAGAAATCCAGTCTTGGAAAGAAGCAGCTTGAATTGGCATCTTCCTCACTAGTCACCGATGTCATCCTCATCTGTAATCTTATCTTTGGCAGGCTCCAAAGTCCATGGGAATCAGTCTGGTCAATGGCTTGATCCTAGGCACCTCTGAGCCTCTGGAGTTGCACCCCTGTTGACACCATTTGATTGGAGTAATGTGTGCCTGAGCAAGTCAGAAAGCTGAGGCTGTAGGAGAAGCCATAAAGGGGACAATACAATAAGACAATACCCAAAGGCTTTTCTAATTGCTATCTTTGATGAAGGGTTGTTCAGTACCTTGACTTGCCTGTACCTTGGGGCAATAATAACTCTGACTAAGTGTGGTCTTTGCAAATGGAGCTTTCCAGACACGCTCCACTTGGGTGAATTCTGGTTGGAATCAGTGGAATAATACAAAGATTCCTGCCTAGGATCAGGGCCAATATTTTTAGATAAATTATTTTATTATGTTGAATTCTTATACATAAACCACTTCCTATCTAATCAACAATGTTCTAGCTTTTGCTTACATTGCTAAAAGCCAGACTAACATGTACAATGGAGTAAGCAAATATTTACTGACATGAGTGCTTTTTGATATTAATTATAATGCAGCACAGTAAGGGACTTTGTTTAAAAGGCGGACTACTACTGCAGAAGTATTTGTTACATGTCTAGGATGCTGAAAAATTATGTGTGGGAGAATATTTTTGTTACTTGTTTCTAGCAAGAAGAAATTACTCTATTTTTATTGCAAATTATATTTTTCTTACAAAATCTTAAGATTTGTTTTTCTGTTAGTTCCCATATTTTCAGGGATTTATTCATGGATATCTTTAAGGTGGGAAAATGTCATGTATATGATTGATAAAATATTCTTCTAAAAGCTCAGACTTCTTTGCACTACTTTAACTACTGGATTTAAAATATATGTATATTCCATTAAATTCACCGCTACACACTTACTATTGGCTGTCTCGGCTGTACAAATATGTATGTTTGTATAGATGCTGAATAACTGTATGTTTTTTATAACTTGGATCCTGTTCAGACATCTGACATGAACTAGAGTGGCAGTGAGGGCACTTGCTGCTGGAAGGCAAAGGACCAGTGCGGGTCAGAGAAAACACTGTAACAGGAAAGCACCTCATGTACTCAGAGCATCTTTAATTTTTTTGAATTTGAATAAGCATCAGGAAAGAATGGAATGTCTTAGATCATTTTTTTTAAATCATCTGATAATTGAAGCTTTTAAAACTTCAGCCATCTAAATTTTTGTTGTTGAAATATTTTTTAAATGGACGAACAAAAGGATTTTCCCAGGCTCTTACATAATCAGCATTTCAACCATTTTTTATAAATGAACTGAAAAAGTTTTTGCATGTTACCTGGAGAACAAACATCACTTCTAGCTAACACTCATTGCAAAGCTCCCAGTAGGCCCAGTGGATCTTGACTGACACTTGGGGTGAGCCTCACCTGTTGAGCAAAACAAAAAAAGGACCTGGATCAAGCTGATATTCTTGGAGTATCTTTACTTGAATATGTGGATCTGTTTTATTCGTTGTGGCAGAACTGCAGTAAACAAAAGTGCAAACTACCTGTTTCCTTATGCAGAATGCTGCTGTGTTTGAATGAGAGGACAGAGAATATATCCCAGTGTTTTGGAGGCTTCAGTTACCATGGAAGTGGTTCTACAGAGATTACCAACTCAGTGGATACTGTGTAA
Organism: Phaenicophaeus curvirostris; assembly: GCF_032191515.1. Taxonomy (NCBI): domain Eukaryota; kingdom Metazoa; phylum Chordata; class Aves; order Cuculiformes; family Cuculidae; genus Phaenicophaeus; species Phaenicophaeus curvirostris. Next base: position 51,806,087 of record NC_091396.1, on the reverse strand, counting down.
AATGGACTTTTGGGGCTGGTTTAGGACACCTAACCTTTTAAAGGCTTAACTAGTAATGTCTCCTATTTCCTATGTTAATATTTAATCTATGTGTTTATAATAAAAGTTATGAACAGAAAGTATTCCATCTTTTTTTTCCCCAATTGTTTATACTAGTGTTTACCAGCATCTCAAACAAGTTCAAGCCCTATTTTTTCTCTGAGAAAACTCCAACTAAGGAACTCCATTCCATGTAGTGTTGCCTGTAGGGAAGCTGACTGTTAATGCACTGAGGAGATTGATAAGGCCTCTCTTTGCAAGATTTGTGCGGGTACCAGAGCACTCCTATGCGCTGCTTCAACCTGCATTCATTCCCAAGCTTTCTGCATTTGTCTGTGCATTCATGTAATAATTCAATGGATTCATAACAGTTGGCTAAAGACACTGTGCTTTTTTTAAAAAAAAAAAACTGGAGCACTTAAGTTGCATGTTGCCTAGATTTGTTCCTCAGTTTGTCCAAAGCACAAAAATGTTCTTGAGGAAGCTGACTATTTCAGGTTTATAAAGCAGAAAGTCCTTTATTTGTCCCACCACACAAAATTTGGCTCTGCTTGTTACTAGTCTCAACTGACTCAATGCATGCTCCGTTGCTGAGAGCACGGGAGCAGAGCAGTGGGATGTCCATCTCTGGGTAAACTCCAGCCTTATTGTACATAGTGGGGTAGAGAGGTAAATGAGCTATACTCAGCTGCAATAAGATGATGAGGAAAAGAAACTTAGGTTGCACTGTTTTGGTCTTTTCTTTTTCAAACTGCTGTGTGTAGCTTGTGTTCTAATTACTGGCTCCCAAGATCCTTTGAGGAAACCGGGAATTCTCTTTGCATTCAATACTGAGGAAAGTCATCTAGGGATGGAAAGGGACCTAACCAGCTCAAGAACCAAAATGTGCCCATTCATTGCATCAGCATTTACCTTGTAAACAGAACAAAGTTGTGCTTTGAACAACCTGTCTCACCTGAAATTACAGCCCAGTCCTCCCAATAACACCTGTTTTGGTGCTTCCAAACATGAGACAAGGGGATAAATGTATGTTCCTTGCACCAGTCCCTGGGTACAACTGACAATAAGATGGGCTGTTTCAGCAGGCTTTGTTTCAGCTTGAATGTCTTAAAAGGCCAGCTAGAAACCACCTGAGTTTTCTTGCCTCTTAAGTGCATAACATTTTGCTTTACTGCTTAGTCACTGCCTCACTGTTGTAATTTGAGGTATATTAGAGTCTGTTTCATGATTAATTCAGTTCCTGTAAGTAACTTTATTTCTCTGAAAACTAGCTGCACGTTTTTGAGACAATGTTCTTCTCTAAAGTGATAATACAGGGCATTGGTATGCACAAAGGCCAACACTTATACCAAGACCATCCTCAAGCTGGCAGGAAAAGGACCGCACCTGCGAGGAGCGGCAAACAGGGCGGGTGACCCTAAACAGACCAACAGAGTATTCCATATACATCATACTCAGTACAAATCGAGAGATCATAGAATCATAGAATCATAGAATAACCAGGTTGGAAGAGACCCACTGGATCATCAGTCTGACCATTCCTATCAAACACTAAACCATGCCCCTTAGCACCTCACCCACCCATGCCTTAAACACCTCCAGGGAAGGTAACTCAACCATCTTCCTGAGGGTCTTATGATCGTCTGTGATGGCTGACATCCAGTGAGGACCTCATCTGTCTGGTTGTTCCTGATCCTGGATCTGTGTCTTCCTGAATCGAGTTCCTGGGTCCAGATCCCTCCTAGCCATGGATCCATCCCCTTGTGTCTGCTCTGCAGTATTTGTGGTGATGTATAGTCATCAAGGGGTGGGGTAGGAGCACTATCTCATATATTTGTGTGTACTTTATTACTTTCTTAATATTTTTATTATTATTATTATTTTCATTAAAGCTGTAGCTTCAGTTTCCAACCCTTAAGTCTTTTTCTTCTCATTTCCCTCTCCCTTTTCACCGGGGGGCAGGGGAGGATTTTAGAAGCTCAACTGCACAGTTTTTAGCTGCTGACATTTAGCTAGGTGAGGCTAAACCGTGACACTCACTATAAATGCACGTGAGACTTTGGTTCCTCCAAATTCAGCTCTTGGCTTTTTTGAGACTAAGGCAGTTTTCCAGGAAAGGAAAATGATGCATCGCTTGAAGACCAGTCCACAACATGAATTAGCAAGGAAGTTCATGCACTCCAGGATACATGCAAGAAGAAGGAAAAAAACTGTCTCAGAGCACTCCTCTATTACTGACAGCTGTATGTTGTCCCTTTAATGCATGTTCAGTCACTATTTTGATTGTTACGTCCAAGTTTACTGTCACTGAAAATATTGTTATGAAAGCTGTTTTGTCAGTTCACTTAATTTGTAGATAAAAGGCCCGCATGGTTTATAGTTGGATTTGCTGTTGTTTCTAGTTAGTGACTCACTCAGCTTCTAAACTTAAAACAATTTTGATGAAAGCAGCGGAGGTTCAGAAGCTGTACCAGCTTTATTTCAATCATCAGCTCCAAAATGGATGTAGGTGAACTGGCACAACAGTTACAATCTTACATTAAATGTTATTCATATAGAGATCTGTGCCTGCTTAGTTAGAAACCAACCATAGACTAAACTTAATCAGATTTTCCAGAATGTGTGTATACAATTTCACTGGTTAATCAAACAATTCTGTTTTAAGTTTATTTGTTTGACTCAAAGCATTCTCTATGTAAACAAGGCCAACAAATTTATTTTTCCAGTCTTTGCATCTCAATGGCACAGCATGGCATTCTTTTTGAAGAAAATAATGTAAGATTCTGTCTCAAAAGATGACTGAATGTAGCAGTTTGTAAACTACATCACCCTAAAACATTACTTGGCAAATAATTGTATTAGACTGTCTTTTGTGATCACAACATAAACAGTGCCTTATTGCTCAATCCATTAGACGTCCCTGGTTTCTTCTTTTGTTGGCAGGACATTTGCATAAAACAAAAGGTGATTTTGTAAGCATTTCATTAAGCACATATGCTGTTTGACTGGAAAACTGTCTGCCTAATGGAGGTTGCGTTTTGAGTCGATTTTGCAGCCAAAGCATGAGGTTGTCTAGAAACTGGGGTCAGAGTTGTCCCACTTCTTACTTTCATCCTGCCACCACATGTATGACATGGGAAGGAGGCTGCACAGTTGCAGAAAGATTGGTATAAATCATCACGGACATGATATACCCTCCTTGTTTTTCCAGCTTCTGCTGTAAAATTACATCACCACGTAAATACAGTCCTGCACATGATCTCATGCTTGGTGCATAGAAAAAGCCACCATGAGAACCAGTACCATGTTCTACAAACACTGCTCAGCAGCTTTACAGCCTTTTCTCTAGCTTGCACTGAGGGACAGTCCATTGCCTCTCACAACCAATGGCAAAACTCCCATTGCCTTCAGCAGGAGCAACCAGTCTTCAAAGCTGGTTTAGTTATCTCAGCATTGTGATGGAGTTATTTAGCTAACAAAAGGTTACACACAGCTTAATTTTTAAAAAATAATTTTAAAATAGATCAAAAATCTGTTCACAGTGATGTTTATGTATAAAACTGAATTTTATTTGAAGTGGATTTGCATCTGTTAAACGTAACACAGTTCTTCCCAGAGATTTCAGTGGCTTTGAAACAAATTCTCTGTGCTGATTTGCACATATATTGACTGTGCAACTTTTTCCTTCATTTTCTTTGCCTGTAGACTGCTCTTCTTGCTCCCTCAGCTTGAAGTCTTTAAATGATATCTGCTTTTTGCAATTAACTTTCTTCTTTTCTAGTAATGCTTTACACAGCATTATACGTGTCCTATCAAAGAACTAGCTACAAGCAGAAGGCTTTCAGTCCTAGGGCTTAGATAGTGCCTGATGCTTTGCATTTCTGAGCTACCTTTGCCTGTAGCTTTGAAGGTATTGTTCTTCTGGAGCTCCCTGAATTTCTATGTTGTCAACCACCACTGCGTAGAACAATGGGATAGATTAGTTCTAAATTCTTATGTGTACGTGGGTATCTTCACTTGCCTTTCTCCTCCAAAAAGCATAGAATCACAGAGTTGCTTGGTTGGAAAAGACCTTTGAGATCATTGAGTCCAACCATACCTGTCCACTACTAAACCATATCCTTGAGCAAAATGACCTTAGAAAATCATTTTGGGTGATGAGAAGGACCAAGCTCTTTTTGCTTCTGACCTTTAAGGACAGCATGGTTGCTTCACAGCCATTATCTGTGCTGTGAGACAAAAAGGAAGGCTCAAGGAAGAGTCATGAAAAGCTGCACCTCCAGGTAGATTGAGGCTTATACCTCCTGTATATATGACCTGGTAAATGCTTATTAGCCTGGGGGCTGGAATCCCTGACCCCCTTCCAAAGTGAGGGATTGTCATATTGTGCTTCTTATTCTTTTCTTGCAAAGTCTCTGGAGCTATGGAACAGCTAAATAGGGAAATTTTCCATAGGAGGAATGGTGCAGTTCACAGATTTCTATGAAGCAGAGCACTGACTGGACATTCTTGGGAGTCTTTTAAAAGAGAACAGTCACAGGAATGTACTTATTAGTTTTAAACATAGCCAAGCTTTGTCACTTGTCATAGGAGAGCAGTGAATTCTTAGTTTGTGATAGACAGCAGAAGAAGAAAATGGCAAGTACAGCCAAAACAGGGCTGGGTCTCCTCTGCGTTGGTATTTGTTAATCCTTCAAACACTGAGGTGGAAGCATACACACTTATCTACCCCTTTTCTTGCATTAAGGGCAGGTTGGGTGGGGGACTGTTAAGGGCAGGTAGAGAGGTAGGTAAAATAAAAGCAGTGCTTTTGTTTTGAAAAACATTGTTTTACTAAGCAATGTAACATGCCTGTAACTATTGACAAAGCTTTTATTTGAGTGACTTAAGATACATGATGACACATTTAGGTATTTGCTTAGGTTCTTTCAATACCTCCCTGGCGTAAGACTGAATTCATCCTCTTTGTATCTAAATAATGCTTCATTCTCCTGTGTTCATTGACCTTTGAGCTCCAGACCTAGCTATGCCCGATTTCGTATGGATTCACTCCTTGTGGCTTGTTGACTTTGGTGTGCAAATCAGGCTTGACCCTCCTGAATCTTTTTGATGCACATCAGGTGGTTACAGAGTTTCTCTCCCAGATTGATTCTCTGATTTCTGACAAGAATTGAGCTCACGACAGCTATTCCTTCAGCTGGGAAACTGAGATCTGGCTCTTCTTTCTCTACCTGAATGTTTCTGGGTTGTTTGTTTTTTTAAAAAAAAATCTTTGGAAACAGAATTATCTGTGACGTCTTTTCTATCAGTCAAATTTGGCTGCAATGGCTAATGGACTCAAAAATTGGCCTTGGAGAGAATGAGAGAAAATAAGCCATGCTGCTTCAGGACCCTGGGGCCCAGCTGTGTTTTCCTCTGTTCTGCCACAGGCCCCAGCAGAACATTGCTGATCATTGTTCCAGCACTACTAGTTCTCAAGGCAGCTCAAGAATTTTCTCTGAAAACACATTTGTTAATGCCTGCGTGTTCCAGAGCAGTGTGCTATGGAGCTGACCACCTCCTGGGTGTAAGGCAGTTTTAACAATCTGGGAGAATAAAGCTTTGATATACCTTGAAATTACCAGTGAATAAAAGCAGAAGCATAGGTTTAATTAAGGTTAGTATGAAGAAATGCTTTAAAAGCTTAATTTTTAGATGATAAAATAACCAGTAGCAGCAGACATTAAGCCCCCTTCTAATTTCCAGCATGTGCATCTAATTAGGACTCTGTTAAATCTCACAGGCAATAATAATGCCTTTTTTAAACCACTAGCCTTGCTAGATTTAACTTGGCACCGAGGCTGAAAAGCTGTGTTCCACTGGCAGAACACTGACTTGGACAGCTACAAACTGTCCCGAACCCTGGGAGCAGGTCTGAAATTCTGACCATTGTTCTCAGATCTACCCTGGGACACGTGCTGAACATCAAAAAAAATCCCCACTGCAATCTGCTAGTTTCGGGTAGTATTGCATAGTAATTAAAATGTAGTATTTTATGCCCTTATCTACGATAGTAAATATCTCCAGGAGTTAAAACTGCAATGATTTTTTCAGATATTTGCTTTATTTTCACCTGAGCTCCTGCATTTCTGACTTTGGGCAATGCAAATAAATTGGCCCCATTTACTTTGAGTGAGACTGAATTTCCTTTATGCACTATTCATTCAGTAAGTGGTTTTCTGTAGAGGATGTTTAGCAACTTCTTTTGTTGACTGAATTCTATGAAAATCTGAATTTTGGTTTCATTTTAGTATTATATTGCCTCTTTATCTGTGGTTATACCAAATAAAATCTATATAGGTTGTCAGAAGCAAAGGTGGCAAAGCATTTACAGGAAGGTCAGGTCTTGAAGGATACTGAACTGATTACCAAGCTGTAGTTCTAACAAGTTCAAATACCACTCTTGCTGATTATCCCTGGAAGTGGTTAAGTGTTTGAGATTCTTCACCAGTCTGTGCAAAAACAATGTGATGCTTTAAGTCCAAGGATGTTTCCTGCTCTCAGAAGGTATCCACGTCTGTTAAAAGAAACAATAGGAAAGGTAAAAATGAAACGGGTTATTCCTTGATTGTGGGCCTTTGGGTCAGGCTTGAGACACAATAGAGAAGCATCCAGAGGCGAATGGCTGCTACTCTTGCAGCATGGATTTTGTGCCAAATCAACTTCATTCTCCAGCTCTGTTACCAGTCATGGGACTTAAATCATAATACATAATATCTAATAATAATAAGCTTGCAAATGTTCCAATGAACCACTTTTGTGCAGCAAAGTGATTTCTAGCTTCTGTGTTCCTCGGTTTTTTTACAGGGGAACCAACAACACATGCTTGGAAATGCATCTGCTAAACAATTAGCCCAGCAAACCTCTTCAGGATTTAAGGAGTTCTGCAGTGCCCAGCCTTCCAGGTACTGCAAGCACATAGCCACACAGAGCTATAATGCAAATCTTAGTTCCAAGGATGAAATTTTGAGAATTTGGAACATTAAAAAATAATTCACTAGAAAGAATCTGAAAGCTTCTGAATCTGCAACACATAAAGATTGCGGTCATTTCAAAGCATGCTCAGGGAAGTAGGAGAGCAGAAATACAGGAAGCCTGGTATTTAGGTGCCACAGCCTCCTGAGGGCACAGCTGACAATGTGGTGCTTGAGGCTTTTACCCCTTCTTAACATAGATTTATTTTCTAATTAATGAAGATTAACTTAACCTGTCTACGAAGCTGTCTTACAGAATATAAGGACTGCACTATATGTAAAAGTGAAAATTACTAAATTCACATTTTTAGAAAGAGAAGGTGAAGTGTATTACAATCTCTCCATTTGGAGGAGTTTATTGAGGCCTCAGGAAGAGACCAGATTACATCTGGAAACTAAGATAAGAAACTGTGGGTCTACAATTAATTTGTGATAAAACCACTGGACTTTGTAAAGCGGTGGCAGTCATCCAGCTCACAGAAGCTCCTGCAGAATAACTAAGGCCATGACAGAATGTATGTAATAGGTGATCCAGAATAGGAGAAGAAGGTTAAAGAATAAAGGCATACAACACAAATGAAGTGGTGATAGGAAAAAAACAAAAAATCTTGATTCCCCATGCTGCAGCAAATAGCACAAGCTAAGACAATGCTCAGTATTTTGATGAAGATGTAAAACCTGCAGTAGATTGAACAGCCACACAGGAACTTCCTCATGCCAGTACCCTGTGCACCGAGGAAGACGGCAGCATTGCTACCACAAAGAAATTTTCCGTGGGGAAAGGCTCAGGAGGCCACGTTGTGACAAATAAAGCACACAGTCCTGATAAAAGCACACCAGCTGCTGACTGCAGTCACAGATTGCCCAGGGAGACAGAATTCATATCATCTCCCTCAGTGAAGTTGGCATCTTTCTCTCTAGATTTTGAGCTGGCAGTCAGTCACTCCAGACACAGTGTCCACAAGCCTACACCACATACTTCCAAAGAAAAGGCTGTCCAGTACTCTGGCAGCGAATCTTCTTCTTGTATCGGTTGTAAATGTAGAAAGAAGGCAAAAAACAACAGAAAGTGCAAAGGGGGGCATAGCTTAGTGTTGCGTTTGCAACATCAGGCATGGGGACTCTATAGACTCAGCCAACCATCAGATGGAAAGAAAGGCACGTCTTGGTACCACTATCCCAGCTGCTAGGGTATGATATGATGACATTGACTTGCATTCCATTGAATTTTGAGTGTGCAATCATGTCAGGGATAATACACCAGGGTGCTGAGGCTAATTGCATAATTGCTGTTTACCCAAGCTGATTGTAGGCCTCCCAAATTACATTTACTTGAAAGAGACTGAAACGTTTCCTGACGTCTATAATAAATTAGCCTGCTGTTGGAATTTACAGGAAGGAGCTAGCAAAGGCAAAATTATAGTGCAGTAATTTCTGGAGGTTCACGTCTGCTAGGGATGAACTGAGTACTCACATCATCACGGATGACAAGGAAGTTTCAGCTTAAAAAATATCAGCTTCAGTTTCTTAGACTGCTGAGCAACACATTAATGTCTCTATAAAATACTGAAGCAGGAAGAATGTGCTCAGATGTAATCTGCGTACCTTAAAAGTTCGATTATTGCTGAAGATGAATGAAAAGGTGGTTTTCTTTGCTTCTCTAGTTTGCTGACCTGCAGAAGTCTTTAAAAAATAGTTCTTACCAACAGTCCAAAAATGACATACGAAAAGTTTGAGTGAAATGAAAAGAATATCTCTTTTCATCTGGCTTTTTAATCCTTTCATGTAAGTTTGGCAGTTCTCAGAATTAAAACTGACAAAAGGTTTATTTTGCAAAGGGAATGTGAAGCACTAATGATGAGGAAATAACCTTACATAATTCACCCACTGGGTAGATGTATATTTCCAATACACTAACAGACCACATAGTAAACATGAAGTTAGTATTACCGTAAAATACAACTTTCAGCAAACACAGCATCTCTACCTTTTGTTTAATCTATTAATTCCTTACACTCTGTTCTATCCCATAGTTACTGTTCTATAAAGGCTTTCCATTACATCAGGTATGAGCAAAAAGCTATAACAAAGGTTCATTGACTTCCTCAGTCTGAGGCCTCATCACACATTCCTTGGGAGCCTTTCATTGCAAGGGGTGTGTCAAGTACGCACAAGGTTCTTGGTAATGTGGCCAGCCAGAAATACGGGTTTATAAAGAACTATTGAGAATGTTAAGTGTTGGTTTTATCTTATTTTGGAAACTCCCTTTGTAATTTTCACTCTCCAAGCCCACTTTCATCAGTTTAAGTGGTTAACAGTGACATTAAATGAAACAGGATAAAGACGCCTGCAGCAAAATCTTGGTGGTATACAACTGGTGTGGAATTCGTTCCAGTTCTCTCTCCTGGAAATAAGCAGGACCATACTGAAATCAGTGAAATGATTTTAATTTGTTTCCTTTCCTTTCTTTTTAAGTCTCATCCCATGGTGCCATCAGCTTCTTTTATACACAGCATCTGGAATCTGATATTTCTGCCTATGGAGACAGAAAGGATTTAGTCAGAGTGAAGAGCTACACTAATAATGTGGAACAAAACACTGGTAGCAAGGAAATAAATCCTGTTCTTCATTTAAAGCTGGATTTGCCTTAACTTGGTGAACTGGTGGCTGCTTTGACTTATTAACAAGTAACCATTAAAAAAAACCCCACATTCTATCTTGATTGGACACATGCATGAAGTAACGTTTAAGAAAGCAGCTTTTGCTTGATCTTCTCTAATACTACTCTAACAGATAGTTGTAAACTGAAGCAGTATCACAGGAACTACTTTTAAAAGTAGCTACAATTCAGTCCCAACCTATCCATATTTATAGTATAGTCTGTATTAGCAGATAAAATTGATAAAGCACATTTTGAATTTCAAATCCCTTCTGCGTTCACTCATATTTGTTAAGAGTTTGACGCACAAGCAGCTCTTTCTGATTCCTGAATGAGTCCAGGTATAACAGGACCAGGCCTACCATGTCTATGTTGATTTTCTGATTATGGTATTTTATTACCCTTAATTTACACACTGAAACTATTTTTTTTTCTTCTACACAGCTTCCTGTTGGCAACGTGATATTGTGTGAATGGCACATAGTCTTGACTCCTTTTGCAATATCATGTGGCCTAATGCCAACTTTTTGTTTAAAAAGGGTGTGAAAGGATTTGACCTATGAGAAAATGATGCTAAATATTAACTGTGACATCATTTAAGCACCTGCCTCAGGAGTAACCCCGGATACTCTTACAGATGCAAAGCAGAATAAAATAGAAACTTCTCAACTCTATTTCAGAAAGAATGCTGCCTCTTCTCTCTTTAGTTTCTAACTTCAATAAAAGTTTTATTCTTGTTTGATGAACAAAGAATTTTCAGCTGATACCAAACACCTAATTACTATAAACTATGCTCTGGACAAAGGCCAACTTCGATAACTGTATTTTGCCTTAGTAAGCTTCTAATTAATTTTGTAAGCTGTCCAATGTGGTTATCAATTTCCCACCTCCACTTGTGCAGCGCTGCTAGCTGCTCTTACAACACCTGTGTTTCACCTCTGCTCAGCCGACTTTGTGAGCTTTCCTCTGGGCACAGAAAGCTTTTAAAATGCATTGGCTGTGTTACAGCAATACAAACATTACAACAGAAATCATGAATGGAGACTTTTACATATGAGAAATGAATATGCAGAAGATCTTGTTAATTTTCTAATTACTTAGACTTTCAGCCTGGGAATGAGTATTTATTTCAATTAAAATTACACAGCCATAAGCAGTTCCAAGGTTTGCATGTGAAGTATTGCATGAAAAATGGAACTGAGTGAAGTGACTCAGTTGAGCACTCACTGTCATGTTGTCCTCAGAAGCTGTTCACTTGTGGAGTAGACAAAACAAAATATTATTCAGCTCCACCGCTAATTTTTTGTAAGAGGCTTAGGTCTTAAGGTAAAGTCTCAATATGAAAAGCTCTGCCTTCCCATCCCGTCATTATTACACAGATTTCCTTCTTTGTGTATAGCTGAGAAGAAGAAAGAGAGTTGCACCCTGGCCTGCCAGTCTTTGGTTTGAAAACATTACATCCCATTCAAACAAAACCAAAAAAATAATTGTAATGATGGCACTGATGGAACTGGAAACACACTATGGGCAGTTGGGTGGAAAGAACTAACTACATATCACCAAATTTGGCCACTGGAGACAGGGCCGGAGAGGTCAAAAGACAGACCAAACCTACATTGTAACTGAATGTTTATTTTTTGCATTTCACAGTAAATCAAAACTCCAGCTGTTCTACTGCTCTCTTTGAAAACAGGTTCCACCTCCAGTTACTCTGGACAGAGTTGGAGTCAAAACTACCTTCAGCTGAGTAACTGCTGTTTGCTTTACTCCGTTAATCAGACAGAGGAAGGTGGTCCTTGCACTCCCTTGAAATGCTGAATATTTCATTTTAAAAGAGCACCTATTATGGAGATAATGGCCCTTTGAAACCAATGGAGCTACTTTTGAAAAATAACTTCTAATGCTATATTGTTCCTAAGGAAAATATATCTTGTGCTATGAAGTTACAGAATCATCATTAATTTTATGTATTTTCTTGATAAACTATTCATTGCACCAAGCACACTCCACAAAGACGGAATAAGAAAGAAGCGGAAGACTTAAGAAAAGCCACACCCAAGGGAACATGGGATAGTAGAAAGCTGATGTGTGCTTCTCTGTCTGTGTGAGTTTACATGTTAGGTTTATATCTCTGTACAGTTACCTGTAGAAGGAACTGTAGAAGAAACTGTTAGAAGGACCGCAAGATAGTTGCGTACAGAGTAAGGCCCAGGGAAGAAAAGAGAAGCCCAAAAGGTAGCAGGTAGCTGACACATGAGCAGTAGAGCTAAGCTTGGCTAGATTTTTGGGCTACTCTGGCAATAACAAGTATTTGTGAAAACTGTTCAGTTATTCAGCGCACTCTGGCTGCTTTAAGATGCTCTGGAGTAAATCAAACCAAATATATCTTTCTTTCATAACTATCGAGTTACAGTATGAGGTGGCAGAGACTGAAGTAATTTTCATGCTCAAATGATATATTTCCCATACCTTTAATACACTAGATTTTCATTAACCTCAGTTCTGAGCTTCCTAGTTTTATCGTGTTTAGTTTAGGAACAATAGCAACATCATCCCGAAGTCATCTGGAAAAAATTGTCTGTATTTTACTCTACATTATGAAATCCATTTTCAAGTAGTTTTGTCAGAGAATGTAATTCCCAGTATTGGTTGAAACGGTTTTGGTGGAAAATTAGATCTTTATTAAATGCAGATTTTTAAACAAAAAGTCTGCTTTCTGGGGAAAACCTTGTTTTCTTTTAAATTAACTAATTAAATACTCAGAACTAATCTTGTAGTGAAAAGCTGAAAAGCCTCACATTGGAAATACTCCCATCTCTTGCCATGGGAGTTGTAGCTCAACTTGTTGTCTATTAGGACTTGATCTCTCTAAGGAGAGCATGGAGGCAGCTGACAAGACAGGAGACTGACAGACACAGTCACAATCCAAACCTGCACCCTCAGTTACAGCTCCCAGGATCCAGCAGGATGACATTTTCTGGACTCAAGATTTTGGAACATTTAGGGAATAGCTGGAAATGTGACTTCTTCTTGTGTTCCAAGACTCAACCCCCTTTCCACAACATAAAAGTTCCAAAACCAGTTACTATCAGTTTGTCTTCCTCCTTGCTCCTTAGAAACTAGCATTATTCATATATCTGAATGTGGGAACCATACAAGGTTTTGATGTGGTGGATGTTTGGTAGTACTGGTCCCACTATCTTCTGGAACAATCAACTGACAGTTAACTTAAATCATGCTGTACCTAGTGTCTGTAAATTTGTTTGTGTATGCCAATTATAATTTACATAACCCTGAACAATATTGTAAAAGAAAGTTCAGCCACAAAATACCCATCAGCATAGCTTAGTAAACAGCCTTATCTTCATTTACGTTAAGCTTCCACTCTTTCCCATTCAACATATGGTTTCACTTTGAAAGAGCAGACTTACAGTAAACTGTACCATAAATCCTGTAATTCATAACAGTATGTCTGTTGGAGGAAGATTTCCCATGCCTAGTGACTTCTTAATGGCTTTCTAAAATGCTAACTTACTTTATTTATTTCAACACTGTACATAGGAAAACAAATTACTGTTCTTGCCTTCCCCTCCAAGAATTTCAGCTTTACATTAATTTTACAAGTACATGCTGTTGTCTGGATACTTAACAGAGCTGCTAACCTCAAGATTCTTTGTACTCAAGAGACAAGTGGGATCTTAATTCCACCTCAATGCCCCTGGATTCACTGCTCTTATAATGTGGCATACTGGAAGTTCTGAATAGTGTAATTTACATTTTGTAATGCGGTGTGGTGCAATCACCAGGTCCCATGCTGGGTAGTAGAAGGTTTCTGAAAACCTGCTGGCCCAGATGAAGACGTGAGCCTGCCTATAGGAAACATTTTTGCTTGGAGGTCAGCAAAAGTGCAGACATGACAAAGGTCCTCGAGGTTTTTGAGGCTCCTTCTCAATTTTTTTTTCTTTCTCCATTTTGTGTAGCAACAAAGCTGAACGTCACTGGAAGACATAGATGATTAAGAGGTGAGGAAGCCAGTTCCCACTTGAACCATCAATGTCTTTTGTCCCAAGCAGTGAAACATCACTGCAGAATGACTACTGCTCTATATGTGGTAATTGTGGATGCATTTACACAGCCCCAAATGGAGGCAAACCACACACACCTTTAAAATAACAAAGCAAGTGCAGATCAATATCCAGTGCTTTGTTCTTGTAGACTCCAGCCTCCAAAGAAAAGTTCCTGGAAGAGTCTGCTCAGGTAGGAAATCTATTCAGCGTTATAGAGAGAATCAGATTGTAGGCCTGGAGTCTGCCTGGTAAAGTCCTGCCATGACCTGTAAACCTGGGAAAGGATTAAGGTCCTAACAACATGCTGGTGCAGGACGTTTATGACCAGGTTAATCATCCTGCTCGAAATGCAAACTTGCACTCAGCAGAAAAGCAAACTTGTGGTGCCTGGAGACAGAAACTTCCAGGTTCTGCTCTCACAGACAGGGTATCTGGTAAAGACAGATTCTGTAGATGGAACAGACGTAAGGCAGGAGAAAATGGAGCTAGAAAATCCAGGTCCCCTTCTCTGCATGGTACAGAATGCTAAGTCTAGCAGAAATCATCAGCCTACTCTTGGTGTTGGATACAATGATCTATGCCTCAAGACAGCAAGTCCCGGATCATTACGCAAAAGAAAGAGATGAACCCTGACCAAGCTTTTCATCAACCTTATCACATTATTGAAAATATGTATTTTGCAACACCTTCAGACAGATGAGGTCACAATGCAAATGCTGATTGTGACAGCATATTCCAAAGAAACACTGCGTTTGGGGTTTTTCCAACTCCGCGTAATTGCCACTGTTGCTGGGTTTGGTCATGGGTCCATAAGGGCACTAAATTTTTTTTTGCTTTCATATCCCCAAATCAAAGCTTTAACAACTAATAGCGGAGACATTTGGATATCCAAATACGACAAAACAAACAGTTTCTCTCTTAGCTCTCAGCAAGTAAATACTATATCCCAGTCTGGTGTCATGCTTTAGGCTGATGATGTGCTGGAATGGCTAGGAAAGGCAAGGTACCTTGAAAAGCCTCACTTTCCCAAGTGATACTGGCATGTTACTTTTCTGACTGACTGATATGAAAGCTGCTTTAATAACACACCTTGACTTCACTTCCATTCAGCTTAGATAAAGCTGCAGCTATTTCTCAGGAGAAAAATAGTTCATTTCTTACCTATATGAGCCCTTATATTGCTCCCTGCTTAGTGTGTAATCCATGATCAAGATTGAGTATTTCATTTCATTTTTGATAGGAATGGTTGGACTCGATGATCCGGTGGGTCTCTTCCAACCTGGTTATTCTGTGATTCTGTGATTCTGTGATCTGCAGCTGCTGATGACTGTTCAACAATTCACAACAAACTGTAGATTTTACAACCAATTCAGTTAAACATAGCACGAAGCAGCCATAAGCTCAGTGTCTAAGACAGGTGACTGGAACTAACAGACATTGCTGCTGACAAGTTAGCAACATATACAACCTGTATTATACTTAGGCTGGAATAAACTTCTATAAGAAAACAGTGGGAAGGCCTAGCAAGCAAATGGACTGAAATATTTAAGGGTCGCAGGGAGGATCCAGGGAACTACAGGCCTGTCAGTCCGACCTCAGTGCCAAGGAAAGTCATGGAACAGTTGATCTTGAGTGCTATCATGAAGCACATGCAAGAGAACCGGGTGATCAGGCCCAGTCAACATGGGTTCACAAAAGGCCAAACAAACCTGATTGCCTTGTATGATAAAGTGACTCGATTACTGGATGAGGGAAAGGCTGTGGATGTATCTTCCTGGACTTCAGTAAAGCCTTTGGCACAGTTTCTCACAGCGTTCTGCTTGGGAAACTGTCAGCCTCTGGGCTGGACAGGTGCACACTCTCCTGGGTGAAAACTGGTTGGATGGCCGGGCCCAGAGAGTGGTGGGAAATGGTGTGAAATCCAGCTGGAGGCCAGTGACAAGTGGGGTTCCCCAGGGCTCAGTGCTGGGTCCAGCCCTGTTCAATGTCTTTATCAATCACCTGGATGAAGGCATCGAGTGCACCCTTAGCAAGTTTGCAGATGACACTAAGCTGGGTAGAAGTGTGGATATGCTGGAGGGTAGGGAGGCTCTGCAAAGGGATCTGAACAGGCTGGACCGCTGGGCTGAGACCAATGGGATGAGGTTTAACAAGGCCAAATGCCAGGTCCTGCACTTGGGGCACAACAACCCTGTGCAGTGCTACAGACTAGGAGAAGTCTGTCTAGAAAGCTGCCTGGAGGAGAAAGACCTGGGAGTGTTGGTCAACAGCCGACTGAACATGAGCCAGCAGTGTGCCCAGGTGGCCAAGAAGGACAATGGCATCTTGGCTTGTATCAGAAACAGTGTGACCAGCAGGTCCAGGGAGGTTATTCTCCCTCTGTACTTGGCACTGGTGAGACCGCTCCTTGAATCCTGTGTTCAGTTCTGGGCCCCTCGCCACAAGAAAGATGTGGAGGCTCTGGAGCAAGTCCAGAGAAGAGCAACAAAGCTGGTGAAGGGGCTGGAGAACGGGCCTTGTGAGGAACGGCTGAGAGAGCTGGGGTTGTTTAGCCTGGAGAAGGGGAGGCTGAGGGGAGACCTCATTGCTCTCTATAACTACCTGAAAGGAGGTTGTGGAGAGGAGGGAGCTGGCCTCTTCTCCCAAGTGACAGGCGATAGGACAAGGAAGAATGGCCTCAAGCTCCACCAGGGGAGATTTAGGCTGGACAAAAGAAAAAAAAAATTTCACAGAAAGGGTCATTGGGCAATTTTATAAAAGCCAGGCTATGCATGTTGCCTGTCAGGACTAATATCACATAGGACTGTACCATTAGGAATGGAAGACAAACATTTTGACCATTAAAAAGTAGCAGAGGTTTGTAAAACATAAGTCTTCTCCATAGATTGTACAAGGCACAGATCCATTACAGAATATCTAAACATTCCCGCAATGAGCAATGAAGAAGTGAACAGTTACACTTGCATTCCTTAAATCTCTATTTTTTGTGAGTTTCCATCAAAATTATTTGCTTAAAATTTCGATCATGTTTCCTGAAATTTTTGAAAATCCATGAGTGGTTTTGTGCTTTTCCTGGTTTTGTAGCCATAGATTTCAACATCAGTCATTCCCATGGTAATGTTCAGCACTGTTCTCTAAACAGTCTGATATCGCCTGAAGTGTGTGGACACAATAGCTTTAGTTAAGATATGTAGGTTTGGATTGTTTTGGTTTGGTTTTGTCTTTTAGTTTGTCAATAGTTAAGCAAATGTGCTGAGATTGTAGCTTATTATCCACATTATGCCATAGACAAACATATTTGTCTTTTATTTTGTATTACCCAACTCTGTTTATATCTTTCGTCTACAAGTACACTGAGCAGGCACCATCTTCTCTCTCCATGCATGGGATGATTACTTCAAAGTGGCCCTGACTCATTTTTGAAGCTTTCAGTACCCAATTCAAAATTACCATGAAAAAACCCCACATTTTTTATTGAAACTCCAGATAAGGATGTATATACTGTCAGTAATTCTATTCAGCATCAGTCTTAAATACTGTGGTGGAGTTCATTAAAACCCTGTTCGTCTTCTTTGCTCTTATGTGTGGATAATGACATACTAGCTCTTCAGTTTGGTGGCCAGACTAAACAAATGCAAAATAATTTTGGTTTGAGTAGAACTTAAAACATTTTAGTCAATCCAAAACAAAAGGGTTTATTTTGATTTCTTGTTATGCATTGCCTGGAAAAACAAATTTAAAATGAAAATGTAATTTTAAGACCACAATTCTGTCAAGAGTTTGCAGGAACAACACATGTTAACCTTTCTGTATTAGAATCATAGAATCATAGAATAGTTTGGGTTGGAAGGGACCGTAAAGATCATCCAGTTCCAACCCCCCCTGCCATGGTCAGGGGCACCTCCCACCAGCCCAGGCTGCCCAAGGCCCCATCCAACCTGGCCTTGAACACCTCCACGGATGGGGCAGCCACAACTTCCCTGGGCAACCTGTGCCAGTGTCTCACCACTCTCATAGTGAAGAAATTCTTCCTCATGTCTAGTCTAAATCTGACCCTCTCCAGTTTATATCCATTGCCCCTAGTCCAATTGCTATATCCTTTTGTAAACAGTCCCTCCCCAGGTTTCTTGTAGCCCCTTTCAGGTACTGGAAGGTCGCTATAAGATCTCCTCTGAGCCTTCTCTTCTCCAGGCTGAATAACCTCAACTCTCTCAGCCTGCCCTCACAGCAGAGGTGCTCCAGCCCTCTGATCATCTTTGTAGCCCTCCTCTGGACCCGTTCCAACAGCTCCACATCCTTCTTATGTTGAGGATTCCAGAACTGGACACAGTACTCCAGATGAGGTCTCATGAAAGAGGAACAGAGGGGCAGAATCCCCTCCCTCTCCCTGCTGGCCATGCTGCTTTTGATGCAGCCCAAGATACGGTTGGCCTTCTGGGCTGTGAGTGCACATTGCTGGCTCCTGTCAAGCTTCTCATCAACCAGCACCCCCAAGTCCTTCTCTGCAGGGCAGCTCTCAGTCACATCATCCCCCATCCTGTACCAAAACCGGGGATTGCCCCGACCCAGGTGCAGGACCTTGCACTTGGCCTTGTTGAACCTCATTAGAGTCACACATGCTCAGCCTGTCCCGGTCCCTCTGGATGACATCCCGTCCTTGTGGTGCGATGACTGCACCACCCAGCTTGGTGTCATCTGCAAACTTGCTGAGGGTGCACTCGGTCTCGCCGTCTGTATTATTTTCAGGTCTTCTATTAAAGTTCAATCTTGACTTTGTTAATAACTCTGAAGTTGTGAAGCGTGTTTTTCATAATACTGGCTAAAACCAGGGGTCCCTGCTCTGCTGTGAACATGGATCAACAAGTTTTCCGTCTCTTTTAAGGTTTTAAAAGGGGGAAAGCCCTTTAATTTCCCCGCTGCCGTCGAGAGCAGCCCCCCGCGGCCCCGCTGCCGCTCCCTCCCCCGCCGGTCCCTCCCCCGCCGGTCCCCGCAGGGCTCAGTCCCGAGATGGCGCCCGCCCGGCAGCCCGACTCTTGCCCTCTCCTGCCGCCCCGCGGCGGAGCTCCGCCAAAGCGCCACAGGGGACGGAGGGGCGATTCCGCCCGGCCCCGCGCGGCTCGGTGCGCAGCGCCCGCAGCCCCAGCTCGCCCAGGGGTTTGCGCGTCCCGGGGCTCCCACATCCCTGGGCTCCCACATCCCTGGGCTCCCACATCCCTGGGCTTCCACATCCATGCTCCCACATCCCTGGGCTCCCACATCCCTGGGCTTCCACATCCATGCTCCCACATCCCTGAGCTCCCACATCCCTGGGCTCCCACATCCCTGGGCTTCCACATCCATGCCTGCACATTCATACTCCCACATTCCTGGCCTAAGACATCTGTGCTCGCACATCCATGCTCCAACATCCCTGGCCTCACACATCCATGCTCACACATCCCTGGGCTGACACAACTATGCACACACATCCATGATCAGACATCCCTAGGCTCCCACATCCATGCTTGACCACCCACACTCATGCATCCATGCCCCCAGCCCTGGGCTTCCATATCCATGCTCCCACATTCCTGGCCTCCCACATCCCTGAGCTCGCACATCCATGCTCCCACATCCCTGGCCTCCCACATCCCTGAGCTCGCACATCCATGCTCCCACATCCTTGGCCTCCCACATCCATGCTCCCACATCCTTGGCCTCCCACATCCATTCTCCCACATCCCTGGGCTCCCACATCCCTGGGGTTCCACATCCATGCTCACACATCCCTGGGGTGACATAACTATGCTCACATATCCATGATCACACATCTCTGGGCTCCCAGATCCATGTTCACACACCCCGGGGCTCACAAATCCATGCTTGCACATCCATGCTTGCACATCCACATTTACCACCCAGAGAGTGGTGGTAAACTGAGTTTACTCCAGCTGGAGGCCAGTGACAAGCGGGGTTCCCCAGGGCTCAGTGCTCGGTCCAGCCCTGTTCAATGTCTTTATCAATCACCTGGATGAAGGCATTGAGTGCACCCTTAGCAAGTTTGCAGATGACACTAAGCTGGGTAGAAGTGTAGATCTGCTGGAGGGTAGGGAGGCTCTGCAAAGGGATCTGAACAGGCTGGACCGCTGGGCTGAGTCCAACGGCATGAGGTTTAACAAGGCCAAATGCCGGGTCCTGCACTTGGGGCACAACAACCCTGTGCAGAGCTACAGACTAGGAGAAGTCTGGATGGAAATCTGCCAGGAGGAGAAAGACCTGGGAGTGTTGGTCGACAGCCGACTGAACATGAGCCAGCAGTGGCCCAGGTGGCCAAGAAGGACAATGGCATCTTGGCTTGTATCAGAAACGGCGTGACCAGCAGGTCCAGGGAGGTTATTCTCCCTCTGTACTTGGCACTGGTGAGACCACTCCTCAAATCCTGTGTTCATTTCTGGGCCCCTCGCCACAAGAAGGATGTTGAGGCTCTGGAGCGAGTCCAGAGAAGAGCAACGAAGCTGGTGAAGGGGCTGGAGAACAAGTCTTACAAGGAGTGACTGAGAGAGCTGGGGTTGTTTAGCCTGGAGAAGAGGAGGCTGAGGGAAGACCTCATTGCTCTCTACAACTACCTGAAAGGAGGTTGTGGAGAGGAGGGAGCTGGCCTCTTCTCCCAAGTGACAGGGGACAGGACAAGGAGGAATGGCCTCAAGCTCCACCAGGGGAGGTTCAGGCTTGACATAAGGAAAAAAATTTTCACAGGAAGGGTCATTAGGCAATGGAACGGTCTGCCCAGGGAGGTGATTGACTCGCCTTCCCTGGAGGTGTTTAACGTGCGGGTGGATGAGGTACTGAGGGGCATGGTTTAGAGATTGGTGGGAATGGTTGGACTCCGGTGGGTCTCTTCCAACCTGGTGAGTCTATGATTCTATGATTCTGTCACTGGACTCAAAAATCCATGCTCGCACATCAACACATGCTAAACCTTTGCCCAGGCTCTTCCCGAGTTCCTCAGCTGTTCTTTCCTTTTTAGATGGAAAAAATAAACACAAACAGTGAAGAGTTTGATTTATGCTAGTACCAATACTACCTCATACCCTGATCATTTGAAAGCAGGGCAAGAGCCACACTTGAATCTTGTGTGCCCTGCACAGTTGGTCCAGCTGCAAAGGTGGCCCCGTGCTGGTGCAGTTCTGAGGTGGCAGGACCAAGTATGGCCACCAAAACAGAAGGACTGTTTATCCGCATCAGTGCTCACAGGTATTATTGGTCTCTTGGTTTGAGCAGGTGTCTTGAACTGGTACTGAGCAGCACTGAGCTGTGCAGACACACCAAATTTCTCATTAGCTCCAGCCTCATAAATGGAGAACTGTGCTGAATCCCGCAGACATAGCTTGAGGGCTGCCAAAGTTGAAACCAGTGGCAACCACTATTAGTGAGTTGTAGAACAACAAAAGCAACTCCAGTAGGGAAGGAAGTACCCTTATATTACCTTGCAGTTGACTCAAAGAGAAACAGGTCTTCTCAAAGTTGTTTGGCAATGTCAGCAAATGTTGCTCCATTCAGTTGGGTGAGGGAACCTGCTGCTTTCTTCATTGCAAAGGATATGAATAAGCTGGTAGCAGGGAGGCTCTCTTGATTCATAATTCACAGAACTGGATTTATGGTGGCTGCAGAGTCTTTGGTTGGCAAACAGCATACTGAAGTAAGGAGCCATCTAGAATCATAGAATCATAGAATAACCAGGTTGGAAGAGACCCACCGGATCACCGAGTCCAACCATTCCTATCAAACACTAAACCATGCCCCTCAGCACCTCGTCCACCCGTGCCTTAAACACCTCCAGGGAAGGTGATTCAATCACCTCCCTGGGCAGCCTCTGCCAGTGCCCAATGACCCTTTCTGTGAAAATTTTTTCCTAATGTCCAGCCTAAATCTCCCCTGGCGGAGCTTGAGGCCATTTCCCCTTGTCCTGTCCCCTGTCACTTGGGAGAAGAGGCCAGCACCCTCCTCTCTACAACCTCCTTTCAGGTAGTTGTAGAGAGCAATGAGGTCTCCCCTCAGCCTCCTCTTCTCCAGGCTAAACAACCCCAGCTCTCTCAGCCGTTCCTCATAAGGCCTGTTCTCCAGCCCCTTCACCAGCTTTGTTGCTCTTCTCTGGACTCGCTCCAGAGCCTCAACATCCTTCTTGTGGTGAGGGGCCCAGAAATGAACACAGGATTTGAGGAGCGGTCTCACCAGTGCCAAGTACAGAGGGAGAATAACCTCCCTGGACCTGCTGGTCACGCCGTTTCTGATACAAGCCAAGATGCCATTGTCCTTCTTGGCCACCTGGGCACACTGCTGGCTCATGTTCAGTCGGCTGTCGACCAACACCCCCAGGTCTTTCTCCTCCTGGCAGATTTCCAGCCAGACTTCTCCTAGTCTGTAGCACTGCACAGGGTTGTTGTGCCCCAAGTGCAGGACCCGGCATCTGGCCTTGTTAAACTTCATGCCATTGGACTCAGCCCAGCGGTCCAGCCTGTTCAGATCCCTTTGCAAAGCCTCCCTATCATCCAGCAGATCGACACTTCCACCCAGCTTAGCGTCATCTGCAAACTTGCTAAGGATGCACAACACATCTGATGCATTTGATTCATGAGCTGGAAGCACAGATTTCACCACCACTCTGACCAACCTCAGAATGGACAGAGATTGCAAAACGTTTCTCTTTACTAGCCCAGCTTATCTTCCCAAAAGAGATAGATAGAGACACTACATTAGACTAGATCAGATTGACCCCACTGGCCAAGGAGGCTGTGAAACCAGTGTCTTGCCTTCTACTCCATTGTTGATGCTATTTGGCAGAATGAATTCATGACCTTCGTTTAAAAGGAGCTCTTTCCTTTTAAGGTTGCAAAATGTATAGTCAGTATGGTGTCAGTTTTCATTTATACTGTCCAAAAGAAGTTTGGCTTAAAAATATTAGTCAGTTATGAAAAAATCAAGTTTCTACATTACTTGAAAAACGACAGTCTTGCACTTCCAATACTTCACATACACATATGCAGAACAGCTGGCTTCTGGGTTGACTGATTGACCTCTCCATCCTTCATCCAGACTGACAAGAGAGACACTTGCAATCATTTTGATCATTGCAATAAACATGTAGAACCTGTGAGAACCTTTCTTCAGGTATTAGTCCCTGAGAATCATTACACTTGCTGATTCATTGTCTGTTGAAGCCAATGGTAAATTCTCCCTTGACTGACCCAGGGGTCATGGCTGAGGGTCAGGCAGGGAGCAGGCCTCTGTTCTGCCAAGTTTCAGCCAGAGACACACAAAAAAGGCAATACTCCTCCCAGAGAACTTAAAATCTAAGATAAAAGATAATAGCATTCCATCATTTCCTCCTGTTCCCAGTTAATGGTTTGAGGATTCATAAATTTAAAAGACCTCACTGCAAAAAAAAAATAAATTGACATGTTTGATGTAACTGTGCCAATGTAGTTTGTCTGGGACATCCTGAAAGTTTCTTTCCCCCATCCGATGATGAACATTCCAGCGTTAGTTCAGACACACATATTAGCACTAGAATGAACTTCAGAAAAATTTCTTTGTGAATAGATGCATTCAGCAAGAACTTTCCATGTTGCCTCTGCTAATTCTGGAGCTAAGTGTATTTGAATAGAAATGTATCTTCTTAACATTTTTTTTCTCTCATTTGGCTGAGTCTAGAGTGAACCTATGTTCTATGTTTGCAAAATGAGATTTGCTGCTACAGATATACTGCAGGATCAAGTGTGATGAAACAGTATGTTGATAGAAAGCAAAAGCCTTCTTTAAACAGAGATGTCTTAAGAATTACAGGTGCCATCCATGCTTAGCAAATAGAGTAGGGGGCTGGATCGCTGATGGCACTGATGATGAGTGATCAACCTTTCACTGTTAGACCACCAGTTCTAAACAAGCACAGAACAGTGATAATTACCAATTGCATGTTTGCATCTGATTATATGAAATATGCTTACTGGCTATTATCCATTTCACAGTGAACAAATGTGTGCTCATTAAAAACCTGCAGCAACATAATCATTGCTTTATCACAGATACCTATGAGTACAAAGCCTTTTTTCTTTCAGTAGCAGATCTTTTAGATTTGGATTGTGGGAGAAGAATATATTGTTCTTAGGCTGCATGTCTCCCACTGCTAAAGAGTTCAGACCTCTGGAATGTAAAGAAAGCACCTACTAGTAGAAAGAAATTTAGAAAATAAGAAGTCGGCTAAAACTAGTATATGAAAGTTATGGAGATTAGGCTTGAGGACAACACTGACCTTTAGATATTATGTGATGGGAAGGGAGTATGCTATTTACAGTAAGTATTTGGAAAGCTTTCACGGCTTCCTTGAGACTAAGAGAAATGAGTTTGGCAGTAGGGACTGCGCTATGACCTTCTTTATCCTTCCCAGTGACTGTTGGGTTTTTCCATGACTTACTTTCTAGTGAGAACTGAACTTAGCAGAATATTATTTTACCAACTGATTTCTTTCCTTGGAATTAAAGTTCTCTTTAAAAATGTTTTTTATTTCTGATTTTTTTGCTCATCAAAAATTCTCTCCAAGTATTCTTTCTGTGTTTTAAATGGTAATTTTCCTTACTAAGTACAACTTTTCACTGCTTATTTAATTGTCATGTTTCACTAGCTTATCTTTGCTTTTGCAACACAACGTCTGGCAACCATTGCTCTACTACACTGATAATATACTGGTATCATAATGACAACATGGTCTTATCTTTCAGAGACTGACCCAACAGCTTCTTTAATTCATAGAAATCTTTGTATAGATTACAGCATGCTTTGGATCAGCGTTGGATAACAGAAATCGAAATTCTGAGATCAAAAGTCTTTTCCTGGCTATGTTGGAGATGTTGTTAGGTGAGGGACGATAGTTTTCACCACCGTATCTTATCACCATCAGCTGTGTGACTGCTTGTTTTCTTCTCAGACATGCTGGAATTCAGCATACTGGCATTTGTAAAATACTTAAGCATCTTAGCAAACATTACTTGCAATTACTATTAATTCTATGAGATGAGCATTGCAATAGATAGATTGTAAGTTGTTCTAATGTGTGTTATCTGACAAGTTAGACTGTAAAACCCTTAGGGCTGTTATCACTTTCATAACCCCATTGATTTAAGGGGCTGTTCTGATGTGTTACAAATATCATAGAATAGTTTGAGTTGGAAGGGACCTTAAAGATCATCCAGTTCCAAGCCCCCTGCCATGGGCAGGGACACCTCCCACCAGCCCAGGCTGCCCAAGGCCCCATCCATCCTGTCCTTGAACACCTCCAGGGATGGGGCAGCCACAGTTTCCCTGGGCAACCTGTGCCAGTGTCTTACCACCTTCATAGGGAAGAGTCTCCACCTTATGTCTAGTCTAAATGACCATCCAACCAATTTCTTATCCTCCGAACAGTCCACCCATTAAATCCATATTTCTCCAATTTAGAGAGAAGGATGTTTTGTGGGACTGTGTCAAAGGCTTTACAGAATTCCAGATAGATCACATCTCTTGTTTTCTCCTGTGTTCACTGATGTGGTAACCCCATCATAGAAAGCCACTAGGTTGATCATACAGGACTTGCCCCTGGTGAAGCCATGCTGGCTTCTACTATTCACATCCCTGTCCTCCATGTGCTTTAATACAGCTTCTAGTAGGATCTGTTCCATGATCTTCCCAGGCAAATATCTCTGTATATATGTATGCATACATATACATTAATATGCACAGGGCATACGTCTATAGAAGAACAAGTATGGATAGTTATAAATGAAATGACATCTTTAAAAAACAGGGCCATTAGCTATTCTCTTTAGATTTTACTCTTTGCCATCTCTGGTCTGGAGGATAAAAAAATCTGTCATGAGCCCTTCAGAGGAAATAATGTAGCCCATAGCAATTAGCAATACTCAAGTGGTTGCAAGCAGATGTGTGAGGACTGTTTCAGATGTTGCTAATCCCTCCATTCATCTGGCTCCAAGCAGACATCTAATTGCATGCAGGGTAAAGCGAGATATGTTATTTTCCCTGAAGAAGAGATTGGTGGCAGGCAGCTCTGGTTGTCAAAGTTTGTAAACTGCTAAAGGGGAAAAAACAAACTGCTACTGCTGGTCTTCACAGGGTCAGAAGTGAAATGCAAGGGAGCTTCATCTCCATAAGGAACAAAGCCACAGGGGCAAGGCTGCTGTCCAAGGGGTGAAAGGAGACAAGAGGCGATAGCGCTTACGTTCACTCTCAGAGAGGTCTGTGGCTCACCTTCCCTAAAGGGCCAGGATCAACCACAGAAAATGATTGGAACTGCCAAGGGTCACCTCAGGCAGGCCACTGTGCGTCAGCTGAGAAGCTGGGACAACTCATTGCCAGCCCAGAAGAGTGTAGATAAGGCCGCAGTGAGTTCCAAACAGGTATGGTTGGGAGAAACAGTCTTTTCTGCTGCCTGTGTAGTGTCTGTGCCTTCTTTGGGGTGGTACCTCAAATGCAAGGAATAACAAGAATAAAGCTGAAGGGAGGGGTGAGAAATGTGAAGACTGCAGATGCATAAAGGAGACAGGACATCATACCTTACATTTGTACTGTGCCTTCTTACCTAGACCTCAAAGTGTGTTATAAATAAAAGCTCTCCTCATGCTTCCTAAGGTGGATGTGGAGTATGTGATGCATGGAGGATGAATAACTTGTACAAAGCCATGCAAAGACAGGTAAACACAGGCTGAATCCCTATTCCCACTTGCTGTCCATCGCCACTTCCTACTCTCTCCCTGTCTCACTGTGAGCATGTAGCTATGCGAGGCAGGATTGGAAGGGCAACATGAATGTGGTCTAAGAGCTCATTGAGTTGCTCACAGTGAACGAGGTGTCTAAGGCAAAAATCTCAAGCGGAATCCGAAAGTCCTCAATTTCAGTAGAAAGGTGTTGTGAAATATCTTAATTTCTTGTGGGGCTTATTGAAAAGATTTCTTCTCATGGATTGTTAGGCTTTTAGCTCTGGAAGATTTTTTTTTGTTTTGTTTTAACTGGTGGAATTGCTAATTTTCTGTATCACAGCTGTAACAATTTTAAAGATGTTTCCACTGTCTTCAGGAGTACCACGTTATAAGAGGCAAGTTGACCTTATAGAGTTGTCAGTTCTGTTAATTTGTTGATTAAGCAGCAGAAGCAATAGTTTCAAAATCACTTGTGAGATGTAACAGTTGGGTCTTAGAGGACACCAAGTTGAAGTAGAGCCAGCAACGTGGCCTTGCTGCAAAGCGGCTAGTGGTATCCTGGGCTGCATTAGGCAAAGCACTGCCAGCAGGTGGAGGAAGGCAGCTCTCTCCCTCTACCAAATGCTGGTGAGGCCACAACTGGAGTTCTGTGTCCAGATCTGGGCTCCCCAGCACAAGAGAGAGATGTTGACATACTGGAGTCCAAGGAAGGTCCTCTAAGATGATTAAGGGACTGGAGCATCTCTCCAATGAGGAAGGGTGGAGAGAGCTGGAGGGGGGTAGTTTGAGGGGATCTCATCAATGTGTACAAATACCTGAAGGGACAATGCAAAGACGGTAGAGCCAGGCTGTTTTCAGTGGTGTCCAGTGACAGGACCAGAGGCAATGGCATGAACTGTAATATGGAAAGTTCCTTCTAAACATCAGGAAACACTTCTACTGTGAGGGTGACCAAGCAGTGGCACAGGTTACCTGGAGAGTTTGTGGAGTCTCCATGCTTGGAGATGTTCAAAAACTGTCTGGACACTACCCTGGGTACCCTGCTGTCCATGACTGTGCTTGGCCAGCGGGGTTGGACAAGATAACCTCCAGAAGTAACTTAACCATTCTGTGATACTGTAATATGGATGTTTTGGGTGTCCCACATCTGGGTTTTCGTGTGAGTTTTTCTTGTATTCCTTACTAATCCTGAATTCCCAGGTGAATTCTGGTGGTGTGCTTTTTTGATTATTCCAGCTTGCCTAAAACACACTTTGTCCTGAGAAGGATTTGTGACATCCAAGCTAATCTTTCAATCCTTTTCTCACTGTAGTCTGATATAGCATGTATGTACCTTCCTGTTCCTTCAAAAAAAAACAACAACCCAAATCATGCAGATTAGAGAACAGTTTTCCGTATGTTCTGTGCTTTTGGTGAGGCTTTCCAGTCTTTGTGCTATTCTATCAACCACATTAACAAAATTTTATTAGAACATCTGGAAACATCTGTGTTCTTGTGAGATGGCAGATGAACAGAAACTAGACAGATTGCAATACATCTTACTAGTGTAGGTTGTACGGCTCTACTCGAAAGGTATTTCCAGAACTATACACTGAGCCTTTTTGGTGTGTGTTTTGGGGTGGGGATGTTTGCTCACTGGTTTGGGCTTTTTTCAAAGCTTTTGAGCTTTTAATCCAGGTGCACATATCCGAAGGAAGTTGACTTCCATCATCTAAAGAAGGGTTTGGTATGCAGTCTGGGCTGACTGGAACAGATATAAAAGCATAAATAACTCAAAGGTTTCTATGAACCTATGGAGTCCTAGTGTATCCCCACTGACTTCACCCAAAGACAAACTCAAGGAATATGCTCTGAAGACTTTTATATCCGGCAGCTTTTACCCTCAGATTTATGTCCTATAACGGTACAATGAGTCATGGGCAATGAGACATGTAATCATGGAAAAGGATGTTTTTAAACATAGCTTTTGCAAGAAAATTTTAAAGTCTCTTTTAAATACTGCCTTTTATTTCTAAAGCAAACTGGAGACAATGCAAGTACTTGGGACATCAACACCCACAGAGTAAACACTACATATAATACTGGTACAAATTTTAAAATCATACTTATTATCAATATTTTTTTCTTCAGATACAACTGATATTTTTTCAGTATCTATAATGCCCTCCCATAATTAATTAACTTTCCTATCTGTGTTCAGTACTCTCTTGATTTTGTTGTCACTTAAATACTTGCAGATATTTTTATCTACATACAATGGTATCATATCCATTCTACACGTGGTTGGTTTTGCTAAACTCACCTTAAAAATAAAATTTTCTGTATTTTTCCTTGATTTTTCTGTATTTTACAGAGACTTTGCTGTCAGGAATGCAGTTACTGAAAGATGAACAAACACATTCATTACTTACTATAGCAGAAATGACTGGAGTTCAGTCTCCATAAAATACTTTTTAATAACATCTCTCTCTACTTTAGAGTTCATATCCAGAATCGTGCTGGCCTATTTGGTTTCAGACTCCTGCATTTTGTCCAGCAACACCCTGTTTCTGTCAGCACTGTTGCTGCTCATATTTGCGTCTCATAAAATATCTGCTTTTCATATTATATTTCTTCTTGCAGAACGGCTTTAACCTTCATACACTGAATCCTTGATTTTATATATATTTTTTTTTTAATGAGTCTAAGACGTTCCCAGCTGTGCGCCCCACGCTGGAGCAGCTGCCGGCGAGGGCGCCCCCGTGTGGGCACAGAGCGAACAGCGCCACCAGCCCCACTGAGACCGCGGTTCGTTCTCCGGGCGATCATAGAATCATAGAATCACCAGGTTGGAAGAGACCCACCGGATCACCGAGTCCAACCATTCCTATCAAACACTAAACCATGCCCCTCAGCACCTCGTCCACCAGTGCCTTAAACACCTCCAGGGAAGGTGATTCAATCACCTCCCTGGGCAGCCTCTGCCAGTGCCCAATGACCCTTTCTGTGAAAATTTTTTCCTAATGTCCAGCCTAAATCTCCCCTGGCGGAGCTTGAGGCCATTTCCCCTTGTCCTGTCCCCTGTCACTTGGGAGAAGAGGCCAGCACCCTCCTCTCTACAACCTCCTTTCAGGTAGTTGTAGAGAGCAATGAGGTCTCCCCTCAGCCTCCTCTTCTCCAGGCTAAACAACCCCAGCTCTCTCAGACGCTCCTCGTAAGGCCTTTTCTCCAGCCCCTTCACCAGCTTTGTTGCTCTTCTCTGGACTCGCTCCAGAGCCTCAACATCCTTCTTGTGGTGAGGGGCCCAGAACTGAACACAGGATTCGAGGAGTGGTCTCACCAGTGCTGAGTAGAGAGGGAGAATAACCTCCCTGGACCTGCTGGTCACGCCGTTTCTGATACAAGCCAAGATGCCATTGTCCTTCTTGGCCACCTGGGCACACTGCTGGCTCATGTTCAGTCACTGTCAACCAACACCCCCAGGTCCCTCTCCTCCAGGCAGCTTCCTAGCCAGACTTCTCCTAGTCTGTAGCTGCACAGGGTTGTTGTGCCTCAAGTGCAGGACCCGGCATTTGGCCTTGTTAAACCTCATGCCATTGGACTCAGCCCAGCAGTCCAGCCTGTTCAGATCCCTTTGCAGAGCCTCCCTACCCTCCAGCATATCCACACTTCCACCCAGCTTGGTGTCATCTGCAAACCTGCTAAGGGTGCACTCGATGCCTTCATCCAGGATCCCCCAGCAGAGATGTGAAACGAAGTTACTCAGGTCTCGGAAAAAAAACCAGTTTGTACGCAATTCAATATAACTTCCTCTGTGCCTGGGAAGATCATGGAACAGCCCCTCCTAGAAGCTAGATGGGCAGCCTCATCTAGTGGGATGTCACTGTCTGTGGCAAGGGGGTTGGAACTGGGTGATCTCTGAGGTCCCTTCCAACTCAAACTATTCTGTGATTCTATGATTCTGTGCTAAATCACACGGAGGACAGGGAGGTGATTAGTGGCAGCCAGTATGGCTTTACCAAGAGCAAGTCCTATATGATCAACATAGCGGCTTTCTGTGATGGGGTAACCACATCAGCAGACATGAGAAAACCAAGGGATGTGACCTGGACTTCTGTAAAGCCTTTGACACGGCCCCCCACAACATCCTTCTCTCTAAATTGGAGAGATATGGATTTGATGGGTGGACTGTTCATTGGATAAGAAATTCGTTGGATGGTCGTATTCAATGATACAGATTCTCAACATAAGAAGTATATGGAGTTGTTGAAAAAGGTCCAGAGGAGGGCTACAAAGATGATCAGAGGGCTGGAGCACCTCTGCTATGAGGACAGGCTGAGAGAGTTGAGGTTATTCATTCTGGAGAAGAGAAGACTCTGAGGAGACTTTATAGTGACCTTCTAGCACCTGAAGGGGCTACAAGAAAGCTGGAGAGGGCTTGCCTACAAAGGCTTGCAGTGGTAGGATGAGGGGAATGGCTACAAATTGGAGAGGGGCAGATTTAGACTAGACATGAGGAAGAATTTCTTCACCATGAGAGTGATGAGGTACTGGCACAGGTTGCCCAGGGAAGCTGTGGCTGCCCCATCCCTGGAGGTGTTCAAGGCCAGGTTGGATGGGCCCTTGGGCAGCCTGGGCTGGTGGGAGGTGTCCCTGCCCATGGCAGGGGCTGGAACTGGATGATCTTTAAGGTCCCTTCCAACCCAAACCATTCTATGATTCTATAATAAGAAGCTAAGTATTTTAAAAGATTGTATCAATCATCCTTTATGCGTAATTTGTACAAGCCAGGTAAGACTTTAAAAACCAGTGCTTATTTTCTGGTTCTTAATATTATTTTATATAGTTATTTGAATTCAGAACAACTACTCTCATGATACAACATTTGTGAACTCCAGTTCCTCTCAAAGATGTCTATGAAGTCCTTTGAGAGATCCCATACGTTGAACCCGGCTTGCCCGTGTCCACGCAGTGCTGATTAAGGTTTCTGTACAGGCAAATTGCTTTGTTTCTTTGAGTACCAGTTTTCCTATTTCTAAATTGTGGCAATTTACAAGAACTCTAAAGAATCTATTCACTGTGTGCAATTCAGTTTGAAAAGACTAAGGAGAGGTTTACAGGATGCAAATGTTTTTCTGGTTTATGTAGTACTTCCACCTAAAAGAGATTTTTTCTGAAGAGTCTCTCAATTTGAGATCTCTGCCAGTGAAGCATTAAAAATTGTAAAATAGGAATTATGTACTTTTCTCTTTTATTTTTATGCAATTTTCTCCTTTCCATACATAGGACCCAAAAACTTAAGTGACAGTATCTTTTCTTCAGCACAATTATTTTCATTTGCGCGAACTTTTAAATTCAGCTGGAAATCAATCTGCTTCTTCAAGGTTCCCATAGATCCAGCTACAACCTCTATGGTTTAGCTACTGCACCTCTCCCTTGTCTTAAAAACTTTTCAATTTCCAAACACAGAAAAAAATACCATTTCCTGAATCTTAAAGGTGACTGTGGCTTACTTGTATTTGACTAGTTAAAGGAAATACACATTTGAAACCAGATATGTAAGAATTACTGCTTTCCTTCTCCAACATACGTGTATTGGTTACTTTCTCCTGACTTTAAATTCATTCCAGCTTAAGTGTATTGTCTACTTGTACTTTATTGGTAGTTTATGTAATAATAGTATAACAGCTGTGCAGTTAGCTCAGCTATTGATACCTGATGTGTTATTTCTCTTCAGAAAAAGTCAATGGTCACTGTTTACAACAGAAGAGATCATAAACTGTATCAGAACCCAAACCTCACAGTGTTCGTATTTCCGAATACCAGGTTCTTGCCACATGGAATGTTTTTTCACCCAGAGTCATTTCCTCTGTATTGATGGAAATGAGCGAGAAATATGCAAAAAAGTAGTGTTCAATTTGAGGGTAACTTTACTTGTTGTTGTTGTTGTTTAAGGAAGCAGATGGTCCAGATCTGTTCTTAGAACTGTTTTGGCAAATTCCTTGCTTATTTCAGTAGAATCGGCCTCAAAGTTATTAGTTTCATGCATTTTTCAATTACTGGACTCAGGGTTTTGCAGGGTTTGTACCATTTCTGTCAATAGTCTCATTGTGAGATTTTCTGAAATAATAGCTATTAAGCATCAGTAACATTAGCAGAAATTTATCTTTAGTGATAAATCCTTCATTTTCAGTTTTTGTGGAGACTAATCCGGAAGGTATCTGTAAATAATTCTTGGTTATGGGGAAATCTTGAATCAACAGGAAGAGGGTGTTTGTATATACATGGATCTGTATTCTGACCATTTGGTTTATGCACAGAAGTTTACAGGCAATTACTAAAATAAATGGCACTTCTACACTTAATGGAATTCACATGTACTCCTTTAATGTTAATTAACTAATAAACAGTCTTGGTAGTGGCTCTGCCTCTAAGTATGCATAATATCTAGCACTGACTATTTATTTAACAGGTGTGGTTTCCTAGTGATGGAAGTAACTCTTTTCAAGTGCTGGTATATCTCGAAGATGAAAAAATTATAAAAGCAAACGTGTTCAGTCACTCATGAGTAATAAAGGAAGCCCTTTCTTCACTAAGGCAGGTGATTAATTTAAATCTACGTTCACAGTGAAGTGAGGCATGACAATTACACTAAAAAGCCCCTGCATTAACCAATCTCTACACGCACCTTGTTAATGCCATTTTACATTAAATATGTTCTCTACAGAAATATTAATACTTCCTCTTTATAAGTTCAGAGTGAACTGCCAGGTTAGAACAGTTGAAAGACAGGCAAAGTTTGTAGAAAGTAGTACTACTGTATTTTATTAGTTGTGTAGTTTGCAGAATCAAGCTTGCTATCACACAGTCATTCATCTAATTGAAGAGGAGCAGGCTTCGGGCAGAGTATGATACTGATACCAACACATAAAGACAAACAAGGAAAGTATAGTATGTGATTGCGCTAAGCATGAGGAGTCATGCTTCATTACTTGCTGATGGGCCATCAAGGGCATAGCAAGCTTATCAGTCATATACCATGTATTCCTTTTTCATCTGGTGCAGAGCGCAGATGGCTGTAATCAAACAGCTCCTGTATTGTCATTCTATGGATTAAATCTTAACAGTCAGATTGTCCCTTCTCCTTTTCTGTTTGTTGTAGTGTGCTCTCTATAGCATCCTAAGGCAAAATTGGCTTATAAATATGATATCAGGAAAGAACAGATTTAATTTACCTTTTAATTCATCTGTCCACTTGGAAAAAATAAAAAAAGGTTATCCCATGCAAGAAGCCTTTAGAAGTCACTTTCTATGACATAGCCATGGTTCATCAGTCCAAGAACTGCTGACTTTAGTTGAATGTTTTTGTACTATACTTTGCCGGAAAGGACAAGAGAATATGACATTATTTTTGTGTAGTGACAGTCCTGTGAGAATCCAAATCCAGTTTCCTCACTGTTCCACTACTATAGAGTGAACCTAGTAAGTTAAATGTACATGTATGTATTTCGTTGTAAGAGGTGTGTACTGGTGCTTTAGCGAAATTTAAATTATGTGTGAAAGACTATGGAAATACTTATGGCATTACAGTTTATACTGTTTCAGATCAAATAAATGTAACTTTTAAAAGGATAGTTATTCTACAGACAAGATGTCCGTTACAGAGCGAGGAAGCAGCCACTTTCACAGGAACTAATAATTTTTGTTATTTTCATCTGACAATAGCTCTTTTGATTGGATTACGAGGTAAGTTTATATATTATAATAATAGAAATGGAGAATAATTAAAATAATCTTTTTTTTTTCCTGGCCTTTTAGGAAGTAAACAAATTACTTGATTGTGTACTGTGTCCACAATTTATCACCGAGCAGCAAATAATATTCTGTGGGGTGGGGGGCACACGCACTGTGCCTTCTCAGCAAGGACTGTTTATAGGGCAAGTCCACATCCTATTAGCATGTTGGAGGACGGGAGAGAGCAGCGCCTGCTTCTACACGTTCCCGTCTCATTGTTAACCAGGAGCCACAGAAAAGCCTGTCTGGCACGGGCAGCCCTGTACTCAGTGTTTGAGAGACAACAAATACAAGTAGAGAAGTCAGTCTTTACAGTATGGTTGATTATTAGCAGCAACAGTACCTGAGAAAATCTCTTAGGTTACCACCACTTCTAATATCTATCATCCCTAATGACAAAACCAGTTGTAAGAGATGCCAGTCAATCCTGAGAAATTTGTATCCTTAGCTACCCCTTTCTAGGAAATCATTTCAACTATTCTCAGAAGCTGCATAATAGTAAAATTTCCAATACATGGACACTACAGTTTCTACCTATCTTGTATATCCACTTTTCTCATCGTTGTTTACTAAATATGTACTTCTATTCCACAACAGTTCATTGGATTCACGAACACAGGCTCATGTGAAGTGATTCAAGTGTGTATACTCTTAAGCTGATTTATCTTAACTTTCTCTCTCACTGTATAAGTGTTAGTTATATTCCATATTTTTATAGGTAAGTGGAGGTGGGAGGAAGATTGGAGGGGAGATAGGGCATTCCTTCCCATACAGCATGTTCTGGTTTGAGCTAAAGCAGATTTAATTTTCTAACTTTTCAGCTAAGCCTTATCTAAGTAGCTTCATTTTCTGAAAGTTAACTACTTGTTTTCAGACAGAGTCTGTCTATAGAAGTGATAATGCTTAAAATGTATGTTTATCACCAAAGTAATGGGGCATTGGTATGCAGAAAGGCCATTGTTTACAATTATTTCTATGGAAATTAAGGACATCCTCGAGTTGGTGGGATGCTGTAAGTGAAAGGGCTGAAAAAAGGTTACTCCTGCAGGGAGGAGTGGACAGGACAGGTGACACAAAACTGACCAACAGAGTATTCCATTCCATATATATCATATTCTGGATAGAACTGTGGGATCATGAGGGTCAAGTGTTCTTCTTCCATGGCCAGGGTCCAGTAAGAGCTCCATCTGTCCTTTTCTCCTGATCCTGAATCCATACATTCCTGAATCCTGTTCCTGAGTCCAACTGTTGCTTGGGTCCAGCCTGAGACCTTTGCCCATGCCTGCACTGTGGCATCAGTGGTGACATATAGTCATCAGAGGGTTCAGTTTCGTATATTTGTATAAATTTTGTTGGAGTTTCATTATTATTATTATTTTCATCATCATTATTATTGTTTCATTAAAGCCGTTTCACTTTTAGTTTCCAACCCACAAGTGTCTCATTTCCCTTTCCCCGGGAGTGAGGGGGGTGGGTATTGGGGTCACAACTGCCTGTGTTTAGGTGCTGACCTGGCTGGGGGAGGCTAAACCATCACTCTGCATTTAATGTAATCATTGATTACACATTGATTGTGTAAATCAGCAGAGTAAAAACTCTATGATCTCTCAACACTACTTCTCCATCACATTCTGATGGAGTTTACACGTGCACCAAAAGATAGTGTGAAAGACACATGCTTTTTACCTAGGGAATTACCCAACACAATAAGAAAATTATACTCCTTGTCATTGTAGGCCAGTTGGAGCAGCTCTGCTATTCAGTGACTTCCCACTGGGACATTCTTCACATTATTTTTCCTCTGTGATTGTAAACATTCTGGAGAAGTTTCCCATTGAATCTGAAGGAAGCAGTCCCTGCATAAAACATACATTAACTGTTAAGAGGGCTTAAAGAGCACTACTGTTACACTCCACCTTTCTAATCCTTGTAAGCTGCAGGTGATCATGACTCATTAATTTGTTACAATAAAAGGGATATTCATGTACTTTCCCTCTTATTTCAAGATGTGAATTGCAGTCCTGCATTGCAATACCACTGTTTCCTGTCTAAATAGGTACACCACTTCTTTATCACAACTTCTCCTCAGTTTTCAGCTCAGCAAGATTCAAAAGTTTCTACACTTTATAGAGGCAAAATTTTCTTTTTGGCAGCTTGTCATAGTCCAATAGTCTCCGACCAGGTTCTTTTAGATATTCCATATGAGGAGGGTTTCATGTCTAATATAAAATTTACTTATTTGGTGTATTTGACATTATATGGTGGTTTGATTTAGCAGAGTGACACAGCAAAGAACTGAAATCACAACACAATCATAACATAGCAGTTTTTAATATTAAACTGTAATTGGACCTTAATGCACAAGCAATTCCCATAACTGGTATCTATATGCTCAGTCATGACATTGGGCATCCCCAGTCACCTGGAAGGAAAAAGTGGATTGAAGGCAGCTCAAGCCCATTGTTCCCTTCAAAGTTTATTATTTCTCTGATTTTTATGCTTTATGTTGGGCTGAACTACCTGTGCACCACCCCTACCCAACCTCCAGTGCTGGTCTGGCTTGTGAAGACATTAGTCTTTATGCATAGTCCAAGAGAAACTTATGATACGCTGGTGAATCTGTCTTATCTAAAACCAAGGCTACCCTCAAATCTACTTGGTATTGAGGTAAGTTCTGTTTTCTTTATTTTACATCTCGCAGGTTGTTCTCCTTCTTTGAGCCCTCCTCCACTGTGGGCTGTGCTGGCTGTTTACACAGCTGAACTGCCAAAGCCCCTGCTGAGTTCAGAAGTCAGGGGATGTTGGTGGCCCTACCAGTGATGGCTTTGCCTTTCTTGAGCAAGAGTAATAGCTGCCTTACAGAAATCCTTGCCGAATGCTGTCACCACAAAGCCCAGTGTGCTACAAGCAACCAGTTCTTGTGAATAGTGAGGGATGACAGAAGTTGTTGCCCTCTGTGTAGCAGCTCCTGCCTCACATTTCTGCTGAGCTCATAACCAAAGCTTTTAAATTCACAACAATTTGGATTTAAATTCATTAAGACTTTCAACTTTTTTCATGCATGCATATAGATGTGGTGATATCTGTCTATACATAAGTAGGCCTTTAAATAGTATTTTCCTTTTAGTTGTCATATGCTTTGAACATAGTAATATAACTGTTTTAGAGATCATTATAACATGTTGTCATCAATTACTAGGTGATTATTAGCACTCCAGAATCTTTGATGAGCTCACAAGTCACGTCACAATCTTATGGAAGCAAAATCCACAGCAGTTCAAAGTCAGCTGCCGGCATTTTAATCACCTTCACCCATGTTATAATGTTACACATGTTATTATGGTAAGACAGGGGAGTGGAATCATTGCTCTACTCATTTGCTTCATCTGTGTCTGAGTTGGCTGCATTATGTACCATTCATTGGGCTGCAAATTAGTTGAGGATGAAAGTGTGTTGGCTTCAGATAAAAACAATACAAAAGTCAAAACTACCTTGTTCATCTTTCTTAGTGTGCTAAATTTAGCAGGCATATCAGTTCTCAAAGAATGAACTGGTAACTGAGCCTGGTATTTCATTATAATGTGCTTGTAACTGTATGTTCTTTGGACACAGAGTCATTAAGCACAAGCAGGGGGCTTTTTCTACCTTTCTGAGACACATTCAGCCAGTGCTCAGGCCAAGAAGCTTAGCCTCTTTCATTTCATTTAGTGTTTATTCTGCTGTTTCTTGACTTTCTTCTTCTTTTTTTGCCAGTTTCTTTTACTCCTACTTCACTGTCACTGAGGCAATGCTCCCTTTCAGCCAAGTCCTGATCTTGGGGCATAGCTTGTGCTCCACTTTTCCCCATGACTTTGAGGCAAAGGCCCCTCAGACTTTGCTTCTTTCACAATGAAGCTCAAATTATTTTTTTCATTGCTCCTAATAAAATGTGGTTTCTGTATCTGTCAGTACCATGAGTCTCGTAAATTCATAACACCCTCATCTTCTTTCAACTCATGGTCTTAATGAGACATAAAAGAACATCATTGCAAACAACTCCTCCTAGCAAGGCAACAAACATCTAACTGAATATTCTATGCAGTCTTAACTATATTTGTTTGTTTGTTTGTTTTCATTTGGGTTGTATTCACACCACCAGATTAAAATGATACATTTGGATTGAAATCTTCATGAAGATTTATCTTTCCTCTTTGTTTTTTGTTCAGCTGCCAGAGAGCAGTTTCTTCTAGTGAGCCCCTCAGGAATAATTATCTCCCCACGGGAGATAAGTACATCACTGGCATCCAGCCTGTATATAGTCCCACATGACATTACTGGGCAGAGGCTTCTCTTACTCAGTGGTCAATGGGAAGTCATCAACGTTCCATTCATTATGAAATAAGCATGTTTGTATTAGCTCATTTTTATTTCCGGGTAGAACTGTGCACTTGAACAACAGTTGCCATGAAGCAGTTTGGTCAGAGTTTCACTATAAATAGTTCTGAAATATTCTCAGGAAGAGAATTGTGAAGACTCAGGCTATGGGTATGTTGGGGAAATCAATCGATTTGTAGTGGAAATGTTCCTATTGACAGGGTAGAAATGCTGACAGTGGTCACCCAATGCAGTATCTTCTAATTTAATTTTTTTGTAAAGTTTAGTTAAATGATAATAAGGAATTATTCTAAATGAAGGTCATTATTGGGCCCCAATGCTAAAATTTATCAAGCAAACTTTAACTTGGCTTTCCTTAGATAAAAAAGGATTTAGAAGCACTGGTGTGGAAAAGACAGTAGTGATTCCAGGTAGCTTCCTAACCACAAGACTTCTGGATGGTAAAACTGCTATAGCGGAGCTCACCATGCCTGACAACGTGCCTTTCAACAAGAGCTTTGCATCCAAGCAGTGGTTCTTGTTTGACTTTGATACTATAAATGGAAAAAAATGGTACCTGAAGTTAGAATCATAGAATAGTTTGGGTTGGAAGGGACCTTAAAGGTCATCCAGTTCCAACTCCCCTGCCATGGGGAGGGACATCCCACTAGATCTGGTAACCCAAGGCCCCATCCAACCTTGCCTTGAACACATCCAGGAATGGGTCATTCACAACTTCCCTGGGCAACCTGTTCCAGTGTCTCACCACTCTCATGGTGAAGAAATTCTTCCTCATGTCTAGTCTAAATCTGCCCCTCTCCAGTTTAAACCCATTCCCCCATCTCCTATCACCACAAGCCTTTATGCATAGTCTCTCTCCAGCTTTCTTGTAGGCCCCTTTCAGGTACTGGAAGGTCGCTATAAGATCTCCTCTGAGCCTTCTCTTCTCCGGGCTGAATAACCCCAATTCTCTCAGCCTGTCCTCATAGCAAAGGTGCTCCAGCCCTCTGATCATCTTTGTTGCCCTTCTCTGGACCCGTTCCAACAGCTCCATGTCCTTCTTATGTTGATGATTCCAGAAGAGGACACAGTACTCCAGATGAGGTCTCACAAGAGAGGAATAGAGGGGCAGAATCACTTCCTTCAACCTGCTGGCCAAGCTGCTTTTGATGCAGCCCAAGATACGGTTGGTCTTCTGGGTTGGTCTTCTGGGCTGTGAGTACATTTTGCCAGCTCATGTTGAGCTTCTCACCAACCAGCACCCCCAAGTCCTTCTCTTTAGGGTAGCTCTCCATCACATCAGCTTGGCGTCATCTGCAAACTTGCTGAGGGTGCACTCAATCTCACTGTCAATATCATTGATGAAGATATTTAAGAGCACCGGTCCCAGTATGGACCCCTGAGGGACACCACTTTTCACAGATTTCCATCTGGACTTTGAGCCATTGACCACTACTCTTTGAATACGACAAGTTGTAAAGGTGCAGTTATTTGATGCAAGACTATAATAATATAGTGAAGAATACTATTGAGTACTCAATACTATTGAACACAACCTACACTTTCAGGTTCAGAGCAATCCCTCAATATACAGGTAAGAGACTTAGCAGTTAGTCCTTTTTTAAACATGTAGTTTGTCTGCAATACATGAAATGGGCATTAGCTAGTTTGTGTGACTTTGCACAGCCAAATAATCTCAGCAAATGTAAGCCTTAGGTATGTCTACTGAAGTATTTCTTCATTATTTTGGCACGCTGTTATGTTTGATACACATATGTTTGACACACTGGGCAATGTATTCTAAATGCTTATATTTAGCCAAAAATGCGTCTTACTAGATTCTATCTCTCCTGTCTTTTCTGTTGAGAGGTAAAAGCACTTCACTTTGGCTGATATGAAATCTCTTAAGCCTCTTTCAATTTGGCAATGTTCATACATGTGTTATCTTTTGTCATATACATTAGCAGTGGCCTAATTTAATGTCTTAATATAGGGTTTCAAAGTTAATTTCAGAAGTGGCCAGCATTCCATTGATTTAATTGGACTGTACATATGACCCTTTGCTTTCATCAAAGAAAAAAGGCTTTTGACAATTTTAGAATGAAAACTATATACATAAATATAGTTGAAGACATTTAAAGTAAAGGTGAATTATTTATTTTTTAAAGTGTTTATTCATTTTCTATTGCATGTGGACATAGCTACTGCCCCAATACACATACAGAACTTCTTAAATAATTGGTCTTTATCAGATCATCAAGAATAGTATAGAAGCAAAGAGAATGTAAGTAACAGAGATCAGTGCTTGAATAGAATCTTAATCTAATAAAACAATATGTGTGGTTTGACTTGTATGTATCTAAAATTCAGGAAGAGCAAAGGAAAACATTAATAGTAGGAAGTCTTTGCACTTTTAAACAGGTTTTTTACTAATTTACTATGTTTCTTGATTACATACACACTTGTATATAAAATTAATATGTGGGGGATTATTTTGTGAAAAATATTGCGGATTTTGATGAGCTGCTTCTTATAAAGCATATTATTTCTACTGGTAGAAGTTTACATGGTAAAGCTGTTAGGAGGAGATTAATGTAATCTCTAAGATAAACATCTTTCACCAGAGTTGAGAAGGGCAATTCTGCAGTAACTGGTGTTGACCAGTTGAAGTTGGAGTTTACCCTGACTGGCCTTTTGTTGCAAATATGAGCATATGGTAGAGTAATTAGTGGTGTTAAAAATCACTGAGGAAAAACAGTGTCGAGATACGAATTTAATTTATTCTAAACCAGGAACACGAAACACCTTAAAGATTTATTTCCTAAAGATTATAGCATTTATGAACACAGATCCCTCTGGGAAATTAGAGAGATTTATGTTCTTAGATCCCCAAGGCACATTTGAAAATCCCAAATCTCACCAGTGGAGAAGGGACCAAGTCCTGTCCTGTGCATCTGATACGACCACACTCAACATATCTGAGGAGGCAGGAAGGAATTCAGGGTATTCTTGACACCACAGTACTTTATCCTATGATCATGCTGGGAGTAGGTGATTTACCGAGATTCCTACATAGTTCCATGAGAAAATTTTTCATGGAAAAAATACGCACACTCTTCAGGAACGATAAAATCTTGGTGGGCAATTTATTATTTTCAGGACGTTATTAGTTTCAGTGGTACCTTCCCAAACTTTCTACCTCTTAGAGCAAAAACAAGCAGCTGTGCCGCTGCCACTGACACTTGTGTACATTGTAAATGTACTGACAATCTTGGACTGATTGCTGTCGCCTGAATTGTTCCCTACCATAGCTACCAACTGAGTCTCTTCTCTGTTTGGAAGTCCCTCATTCTGGGTTCACTCATTGCACAATCACTTTGCAGCTTAATAGTTGAACTCTGGTCTCTGATCTTAAGACTATTGTTTTTATTCACTGGAGTAAGAAATCAAAACCAGTTCCAGCCATCGGCCAGGAACTTGGGACTCCCTTCCCCCTGCAGTGCTATCAGGTTAAACCGTCATGCTCCTCCATGCATGCTCTATTTCTGGCTTCATTTCCCTGTGTACATGGCTAGCAGCAAATATTTCAGCAGTGGGAAAGATGGAGACGGCAACATGCTCACCCAGCTTCATAAGCTAACAGTCACTTGAGGAAAGCGTTTGTACTCAGGCTGTGGAGGAAGCTGAACCAAGGGCTTGTACTTTCCAGGTGAGTACTCTGACTAGTAGGCTGTACTGCCAGTGATCAGTGTGCCTAGCAACAGCTGGTTTTGGAAAACTAAAGTGGCTACATGAACATTTTAAAACTGAAGAGGGGCACTTACTATTCCTTTTAACCTGACTCAACGTGCCAACCCAACAGATGTCCTTAGGAAGCTGATGTGCAACTTCACTTACAACTGGATCCCTACTAACTTCTGTGAGAGTTGGGTGGTTACTTGCATAGAGCATATTTACCTGGTAATGCTCAGAAGCAGTGAAAGAACACAGCGGCAAAGGCAATGGTCACAAGAGGAAACAGAAAATTCCATTTAAACATAAGAAAAAACTATTTCAATGCGAGGATGCTAAAACAGCACCTGCAGACTCTCCATCCTTGGAGATACTCAAAACCTAGCTGGGCAAGAACCAGAGCAGCCCTTTCTGGAGGGTTCTGGTTTGTGCGGGGATTTAGACTTGTCGGTCTCCAGAAGTCCCTTCCAGCCTTAACTATTCTGTGATTCTGTGAACACCAGGAACTTGAAGGCCAAGCAGAAAGGCAAACTCTGTTTCCAGACTCAGCTTTCGATGCTTGGAAATCAGATAAATCCTATTTTAAGTACCCAGGTCCTTCCTTACATCAAAGAAAATCAGCTTTGTGCAAAGTGAACATCCTTTATACTTGCATATATTTTCTTTCATGCACTAACATGGATAAACTCAAAAAGAAGTTGAGGGTAGTGTTTAAAAAAATAAAAGAAATCATAAAAAGACAGAGGGAGCTGGCTTGTAAGAAATAATTAAACCCAAAGTCTGGAAAGTTTGAAATAGTGGAAGTCAGAAATAAAATTTTTAAATCAACACTTTGTGCAGATTTTAAGGTGTGAAATAAATGGAGATGGAAAGGCTACAGACAAAAAATTAAATATGCTTCTGCGGTTACTTTCATTGTCCTTGGCTACAGTACAATGAAGGACTATTTATCCAGTCAGCCAAACTGGCAAAGCAATTACTGGAATTGTGGAGGGAGTACCCATAGAGTTCTGATTAAGTAATTTTCCCTATTCCATTCATGCAGCTTTGTATGGAAGTTCTGGAGCTTGAATCAATATTTTTTTCTTTCCTTGGGATTTTCTTCAACTACAGGGAACAGTGTAGGTCACTTTCTTGCTCAATTTGACAGCCTATTGAATGTTTCAAATGTGAAACCCTTCACAGAAAGGGGTATCAAGCATTGGCAGAGGCTGCCCAGGGAGGTCGTTGAGTCACCATCCCTGGAGGTGTTTAAAAGACGGGTTGATGAGGTGCTTGGGAACATGATTTAGTAGTAGACAGGTACGGTTGAAGTTGATGATCTCTAAGGTCTTTTTCCACCTAATGACTCTATGATTCTATGATTAACAAACCTTGTTGTTGGCAATCCATCACTACTGGAAGCGAATGCAAAAAAACAACTGGGATGAAATGGATAATTAAACACTGGAATTATCTTCTTGCAGTTCCTTCATATCCTCCTTGAAACAGCCAGTTTCTTTCTGAACTTTCTCAGTTTTGAGTCCTTTTTGTATTTGATTACATAGAGGTGTGCACTTAATTATAAATATCACAAGATGTAGCTCAGAAAGATGAAAGGAGATGAAACTATAGGCAGCAAGCAAAATTGATCTTTGTAAGAATGTCTCCTGATGGAACAGAAGTATCATGATAGAGCAGGGAAATCTTAGCTGGGTAATGGGACATTACAAGAACTGGAAAATAAGCTGAGAACTCTCTCACACTGACATGTCATTAGAAAACTTGTAGAATAAATCACTTAATAGTTAAACAGTTAAATAGTAACTAACTGCCAGGGCATAGAATGGTCATTCAAGAATTTTAAACATGAAATTCCTCACTTGAAAGCTGTGGTGTGTAACCTATCATTTCAGTCAGGAGAACAGAAGATGACAGACATGCCACCAGTTTTTAAAAAGGACTTCAGGGGTGATCTGAGGAACTACAGTATCCCAAGTCTGACTTTCATGGTGGTAAACTGAATGGAATTATTGTACAATAGAGCTAGTAGAAATCTGAAAAAATTAAAATGTGAGGTAAGAATCAACATGGATCTTGAGAAAGGAAATCGGTAGCAAATGTACCAGTCATAAAGCTGAGCTAGTGATTCTTGCATATTTGGATTTGGAAAATGCTTCTCTGAGAAAGGCACCTTAGTAAAAGCTTTCAAAAGAAGGTAACCTGTCATGGTATGGAAGCAAACATCATCCATGAGCCACCATGTGCACAGGAGATCCAAGTAAATTATCATTTTTCACAAAAAAAATGAAAACAGCCAGTGGAGCACCACTGGATCTACAGAGGTCC
Source organism: Phaenicophaeus curvirostris (assembly GCF_032191515.1). Lineage (NCBI taxonomy): Eukaryota > Metazoa > Chordata > Aves > Cuculiformes > Cuculidae > Phaenicophaeus > Phaenicophaeus curvirostris. Next base: position 51,761,398 of record NC_091396.1, on the reverse strand, counting down.
AGATCCTGCTGCACAAGCTATTCACAAATGACAACAAAAAGGCGTATACTGAAGCAGGAAAGTTTGCAGATGATAAAAAATTGTGCAACAAAATCATAACTAAAGCAGACAATGAGGAGTTGAAGATAATTTTAACCAATGCTGAAGAGCTAGACAAAATGCATGTTTGAAAAGTTGAAACAAATGCACTTGAAAGAAAAGCAGAAAACAGAGAACTCAGTTAGCTGTTACTATTCATGAAAGAGATTTGGGAACTTGGATAGGCAGCACCATGCTCTATGGCAAGAAAAGACTAACTGAAATATTTCCTTATTCAGTGAATAGAGAACAAAACAGGAAAACATCACAATGCTATTGTACCAATCTTAAATCTCGAATACACATGCTTCTGGTCATTTATCTCAAAGACTAAAGTAGTAGCACTAAGTAAAACACAAGGAAGTTAAACGGGAGTTATCAGAAAGAATGAGTAGGTTGTATACAAGGAAAACTGAATGAGACATTCATTCATGGAAAAGAGATTATTAAAGTTGGATCATACATGAAATCAGTGGTATAACAAATAGTGATTGGTTGTTTCTTAGAAGTGCAAATGCTATATAGTAACTTGACATGAGCAAAAGGAAACACTTGTTTTTACATATTACTTAATTGAATTGCTGAACACATTGGTAGAGGGTGCTTTGGAAATCTCAAGTATGGATATGTTTAAAAAGAGATTGGACAAATATATGGAGGATGTGTCCATTGTTTGCTGTTGAATTCAATGGTCCCAAATGCTTTTAGAGCTGATTGTCAGAAATAAGGCCCACTTTGTATTATTCTCTTCCTTACACTCTTTCTCTGAACAGTCACGACTGGTTACTGTACAGAACACTGAAATAGATGGACCTTTGGTCTGACCAGTGGGGCAGTTCTTACAGTCTTGTGACAGACACTGTTTCTTTGGTGGTGTTCAGTGTCATGCTGAGGCAACATCAGTTGAGCAATATGAGAAGTTCAGTATAAAAATAAAATCCTTTTGAAGGTATTCTTTCCGTTTGTATCTCGTACCCCTCTCTACTGTGGCAGGCGTTGCCAGTAGCTAAAAATACACAAGATCATAAATAACATCAGTGCAAATTGTGTGTGGCTGTGATCGGCTTGTACCATGCCAGTCCATCTAATTTCTGTTATTAGTTTTACCAATTCATAACAGGCAACTGCTTCCCCCAAGTACTCTGGTAAAAGTATGGCATTACCACATACACTGAAAACGAACAAAATCAGACTTTGTTATATTAAAAGTAGAAATATGAATTCTTCAAAAACAGCTAAGCACATTCTGCTATGAATCCAAAAAAGGGCATAAATTAAATGGTCTTCTCATCATTACCGTAGGAGCATTACAAAGGGAGAAATTTTGAAATGAGCAGCTTCAAGATAAACAAATTCAAACAGTGCCTTATCACCCTTACGCTATGTTAGTAGGCAGGAGGAACTGACTCTGCAAAGCAAATGTATCAGCTAGTGCAGATTTATGATATTCTATGAAATGGCTATCTTTGGTTTGGGAGTACTAATTAATTTTCACATTGTAACTACCTATGGGTTATATCTATGATAGCTGTGATTATCTCAGAAGCATTATGCATTTGTGACACTGTAGCATATATTAGAATACTGAAGAGTGGCAGTATATGTGGGATATCTGTTCAGTACATTTCTTCAGTTCCAACGTCTGCTGAACTGTGTCTCCAGAAAGATCCAAAAGATTAAAATGGTTTTCCTATAATAAAAGAACTTCTGGTAAGAAAACTAAGCAGCCATTAGGTGGTGTCTAGGAATTGGTAGAGAAAGGCAAGGACTTCTTACCTTTTGAATTTGTTTTAGCAAAAGGACCAGAATCATGTTTATGTTTATCTGAGGAAGTTCAACAACAACCTACCAATTTCTATAGCAAGAACACATTGTGCAGAAATAAATCTACATGCAAAATCAAACACTAGATTGAAAGAACATAAAATGAGTTTATTTTTAATAAATGCTAAAATATGCCTTTTGCTATTTAGGTTGAATAAATTAAACAGCTGGCTTCCATATAACCCCATGAACTCTCAGGGCTTTTATTTTTCAGTAAAGTGTTTTGGAAAAAAACAAAGATATTTCCCTCAGGATCACTAAGTTCTCCTTCTATGAAAGATCTGAACCAAGATAGCTGGAGGCAAGAAACAGCAGAGTTCCCAATTACGATACCATTCACTATACTCCTATTAGAAAAGTACCATTTAATTGCAATTCCATAAACATCTCCTGTTTAAATAGCTGAAGATTTCTTTTGCTAACAAGATTTTGTTTCATTTTGTGAAATGTATTGTCTACAGTTTAAACTATTGTAAACCTGCATAGTATGTCCTCTTTAAAATGCAACTTAATACCAGAATTTGTACCTCATATTAAACTTGTACTTCTGATTTCATTGCCCAAATAAGACATATACTCTCTTCATGTCTTTGATTTAAACTTAAGGCAAGTCTGTAAAAGTAACATATATGCTACAGATCTCAAGGATCTAGTCACAGTGGACTGAAAGCATCTGATGTTTTCTTAGCTTGGTTTCTGAGCAGTGTCAGGTAGAAGTGAGAGATCACCTGAAAATCCTGAGTCTGAGGAACCCAGTAAAGAAATTATAGTCACATTTTAAATCATATAATTCATATGAGTAGTAAGAACCTGTTGGCTCAGTTGCCACTGCTGAGCTGATGGCTAAGAAATATTTGATATAGATTAATGACTTGCTTTGGTGTTTATGCTTTGGAGTTTTATACCACACCTTTTCTTTTGTTGTATTATCCTGACATTATGAGTAAATTTTTATCATCTTTTGTGCATAATAAATGTATACTTAATGTACATCCTTCTATCCTGTAGTGCATTTATATGCTGATAAACTACAGACCCGTATCTGAACAGAGAACAGGTACTCTACTTGGTGAATACATTTATAATGCAGATCCCAGAAGGCTAAGAACATACTGTTACTTTTCTCATGTACATGCCTTCACCAGTTAGTGGTTTCAGTGGATTCTCCATATAGTTATTTTGCAATATTATCAGGAATCTTTTTCCCCTTGCCACTTCTCGTGCCTGCAAAGAAGCTAGACTGAATTAAATCACAAGGCTGTGTGCAGGAACCCCCCAAGTCACTTCCTGGGAAAACAGTGTTTGCAATGTGAAGAAGGGGCACTACACACAGGATAAACGGGAGGCTGATACATTGATAGCGGAAGGCTTTGAAGACAGTGTAAGACAGGAAGGAGAAGGATAGTAAACAAAACTGAGAATGTATTTGGCTTGAGGAGGGAACCAAGTTGTGTAGGACCTTGCAAATGTAGAGATTAGTCCTATAGCAAGGAACATGGTAAAGCAGATATTTCAGTCTAGTGATGGGTATGAGCAGAATGGCAGACGAGAACATAACCTAAGCACAAATCACTTGTGTGTGCTGAAAGGAATCAGGAGAAATGCAATTAGGATAGAAAGAGGACAGCTGCATGAGTGATGGAAGGAGATGAGCATGATTGGATCATGATTTCCTAGGTGAGAAGGTCAGGGAAGGGATTTAGTGCTGGTCCATGTGATATATAAAAGGTAACAGGAAAGCAGAAATCATAATCCCAATGATTTGGGATTATGAGAAGTGAGAAGCACAGAGGAAAGCAGGAAGGGATCAAGGCTGCAGCTTTACTGACTGGAATTAGTCTTGTTTTATCTCTAGTTGCCCTAGAATTCTCTCATGCTTGCAAAGTACTGAGTTCTTTAGGTGATCAGGGCTCAAGGTTGGCAGTGTCTCCAGTTTCAGGGGACCTCAATGAATGCCTGTTGGCAGCTTGCAATTCCATTGTTCCCATTCATACACATTAAATTGAATGGTTCCAGCAACATATATTTAAAATACTAGAAAATGCCTTGAAATCAGTGAGCCTCAAATACCTATGGAGGCTAATAAAAATCAGAAACCCCTATAAGTCTAACAGGCAACAAAGGAAAGTGAGGAAAACAGACCCACAAATCTTTTGTGCGCTACTGCAAGAATCTGAAGAATGCATCTGACACCTCCTGCTGCTGTTTATATACTATGTTTGCCAAATGGAGGAGGAGGGGGTAGGGATGTTAGCTTGTTTATCCAGTTTACCCTCAGTTTTGGAATCCCTAGAGCACAACCCCATGCAGCTTTCACAGCATCCTGAGCCAGCTGCTGACCCAAAGATGTAAGTCCATGGCTACTGAAATGTCTCAGTCCATATGAACAGAACCTACAGCCACCTGCAAGGAATTTAGTCTTGTTTGGCAATGCTCTCAAGATCACCCAGCACTGATGGTGCTCACTCAGACTGAGCTGGAGCCCACGAATGATGACTCAGGTACGGACCCTGCATGACGTGCCAGGGTTTTACTCCCTTTCCCACGAAGCTTCACTTCATGTATTTGGAAAATCTCTCACAGTCAGTAGCTTGCTCTACTGATCCTTGAGCACTGTGTTTGAGACAGGATTCCAAAGAATCCAAAATATCTCTGTCAGTGGTGAATGTAATCTGTCACCTAATGATCAGTGCCCCACAGGAATCAGTTATTGGAAAAGTTACAACAAAACAAACAAACAAAAAGAAATTAACAAATTCTTTTCCCCTGCCTCTCTGTGAAACGAGAAAACACAACAGGTGCACTTAATACACCTGGGGAAAATAAAAAATTGAAAATATATTTGAATTTTTTTTGGGTTTTTGCTTTTTTCTAATTTTACAGATATTGATGAAGCACCAGGAAAGTTAAAAATAAAAGGCTATTCAGGAAAAAACTCCAGACTACCCTATGTAATCCAGAGTCTATTTTCATAAACATATCTCTAAGTTCTATAATTTTAAATTAAAATAAATTAGCCAGAAAGTAATAACCAGAAATGGGTATAAACCACAACTCCAGACTTAAACATCATTTATCTTTGAGACAATTTCTATGTGAATTGAAATATCTCTTCAACAAGACATTTATAATTTCAGTCCATATCTAGATGGCATAAATTAGGGTTTATAATCCATGCATTGTGTAATATTTTGAGGTTGCAGTCCCAGAGATAATGAAGGAAATTTTGATGAGTCTTTTGTGTATGAACCTTTGGAATATTTTGCTTTAGACATCTTGTTAAAAACACTATTTTTTAAAACTAACCAGTTTATACACTATCACCTAGGGTTTTTTTGCCTCAGAAATATGACTTATTAATCTGTGTCATTACCTTGACACATGGATTTTAGAAGAATAAGTAAGCCTTACTTGAATTAATCAAATTATACTAGTTGATAATTTCAAACCCCCTAAACGCCTCTATGGGAGATGTCTTCTCCTAATACATTGCCTTACAGGAATTATAATCTGTGCCCATACCATCCATTTAGAGCTGGACTGTGATGATGAGACTACATCTCCTGCAGTGGAAGGTGGCCCTGCTGCCCAATGTAGGAAACTACATTTTTATTTCAATCTGCCTCATATGTAAACCTTTCTTATTGATTCAAGAAGAAACAAAACACGTAAAGAGAACAGTGACCCAGCTCTTGGTCTGCTATTAAGCAGACCTCTTGTGAGCACTAGAATGCAAAAAATTGCCACCCCTAATCAAAGTTGTTAGGCAACTGAAGGTCCTTATTTAAAACTTGCTTGACTGCTTTTAACAGCAGCATAGGTATGTTCCAAGTCTTACTTTTGCTCAATTTTATATTAAAAAATCAGCAATTCTTATGGAAATGATTGAAAATGGTGTTAAACATTTCTGTTCAGCAAAGCCTACATTCTGTTTCATTTTTTTTTCTGCAAAACAAAGTATCCATCAATGTTGATGATTTCTTTCAAAAGGGATTTGGGCCTTCCCATTTCAAAGTATCAACTTTTCCTGGACTTTCCCATTGTCACCTGTCCAATGAATTTCAGGTACCATAAATAGACTGTAATTTATGTAATTTATGATCACTGTATGCCATTGTGTCACTATAACTCAGTGTTATTTAAAAATAACAATTATACCATTTCTATGAAAAACAAATGAGTTAGTTACACAGAAAGCTTCACTTGCACAAGTCCAACCTTAACCGTTTTGCTGAACACTTTCCTGATCACGTATTTGGTAATTTGCAGAGTCAGTTTCCCTTGAATATTGCATTATAGCTTTCTAAACACATTAAGCTGAATCCATTTTAGTCAAAGTCAAACTCCATCTAGACCATACCTGCCAGTTACCCAGAGATCTGGAACCCCTGCAGCTCTGGAGCCGGTCATGGATCTTGACTTACCTCCTCTTAGCGTGCATCTCTAACAGGAGGCAACCAGCACAAGGACTGCACATCAATTCCCACTCAGTCTCCAGCCCTCTGCCTACCTGCAGAGAAATTTCCACTCAAATATACTACTGGCCTGAGGCTCTTGTGACCCCACAGAAGTTCATACGCAGAGGCCCTTCATCAGTATATATTATGTCTTAAGATGATATTTATTGCTAGTTAGAACACAGATAGAAAGTGCTTTTAAGAGGTCATTACCATTACCTTTGTTTTTCAGTTGGAAAATAGTACCATAAAAGATCCACACTGAGGTTTGGGGCTTCGTGATTTTTGTTTTATGAAAAAAAAGACATAGATAAAGCCTTTAGCCCAGAACACCAGCAAACACAATAACAGTAGAATAAAGAAATGTATATAATTCTAGTCCAGCTTTCTGTTTACAAAACACAATGGTGCCATAACATAACCAATACCTACTATGTAAAAACATCTTTTTTGATATTCCATCCCTGAAATTCCCTTCTTATGGTGACTCTACACCTTGCAATTTAGCGATTTTGTTCTGAAACACTTAAGCAGGACAAAATTTCTACTGAGCTCCTAGATTATGTGCATCTGAGAGAAAAAGGCCTGCTCCCCTGCTCTGTGCTAAGAACAATTTAAATTTTGTATTAGAAATAATACATTTAATGCATCAAAACTTAGATATAGAATTTTAGTAATAAATAAATAACAGATCTGTTAAATATTTTCTGTTTCAGGTTTATGTTGATGATGCTGTGACCTTTTCTGAAAATAATCCATTTCATTTGGGTATTAACACTTGTCTTATTAATGGGCATCATCTTTGCAGCATCTCTGAGAAAAAAATTATGAGGTAATCATAAAGAACAATGAAACATAAATTCAGGAGGAACAACAAAAGATCACCATTACAAACTTCAAATACTGCAACTGCTACTTCTGCCTAGATGAAGAAGCAGTGTTTTCAGATTACGTACAGGAAGATGCCCAAAAGAGAAATTATTTCTTCCCCTGCGTGTTTATTGAGCCTCTTATATTTGCTTTATGTTAAAAGTAGCTCCTGATTTCATAATATATTACTGATCTTCTGAAATTTTAATTTTTACAATGTAACTCCCTCATTAGAATTTAAGATATAATTTCCAAATTGTTTTTGAAATCTCCAGAAAGTATACATTTACAAGATCTTTTATGCAGAAGATTTCACAAAATGTAAAGAATTCTTTTTTCACTGTACTCTTTTAATCAGTATTAAACACAAATAAACAGGTAGAATGGGGATATATTCTTACAGATTCTCTCATGATTTTTCTCTCAGCTTCCATTACCAGTGAAAACTGTAAACCTCTTAAAGAAATCCTATAGAGAAATCCATATTAATTAGTTTAGACAATTGTGAGTTGATATTTAATAACTTTTAAGTAAATTCTACATAGTCACAAGCTGTAATGATGATTAATGAAACACTGTGCACTTACACCATCTTTGCTAGTAATGTCCAAGTGTGCTCTTAGTCATATTTATTTAGTACTGTTAATTAGTCCTGTTTATTTCGGACTGTTCCTGCTCCTGCTGGCATACCTCAGACAGCTGCACAGCAGAGGTCTTAGGGCCCTGCAGCACGAATAACTGCATTCATGCTACACTTCAACGCACCAGGGCGTGAAAGCTGCCAGAACCCCTTCACACCTCACTGTGACAGACCTTGCTAGCACGCACACCATTCCCAACCTTCTTCCTCCACTGATAATCCCCACATACCACTAATGCCTCTGCCCATTAGCCACAGAAAGTCTCTTACCTAAGAGCTCTGCTTTGAGGCTATCCATATTCTCTGCAAGAGAGCCTGGTAGTAGATGAGTACATCAGACTTCAGCATCCACATCACATGGCAGCAGAGCATTCCGTCACTTTCTTAAATGAGGTATGAAAAAAAGACCTCTTGGTCTTGTTTTAACCATCCCACCCATTTGCTGGACTTCTTGCTCCACAGTTCTTGCATTGGAGAAGACATTAAACAACTGACCCTTGTCATGTCTTTCAAGATATTACACATCTGTTACATCCTATCTACGGCATCAGACAGAAAGGAGTCAACATGTACAGGAAATCAGGGGATTAGGCTGGGAACATAGAACCAGGAGAATTTCAGTGTGACTACTGAGAGACACCCATTACAAAACAATTTAGATTGTTATTTCTGGGTGATAATAAAAGCAAGAAGTCCAGTTATGCACTTGGTCTACTTATCTTCACATTTGTCTGGAGAAGAGATGTGATGGGAGAACAGCGTGCATTTCCCTCCTCAAAAGCCAAGCCTCTGTAACTGCAGAACTCATTCACAGATTACAGAGCCTGGGTGTCAGGTTCTCACCTCTGCTCAGTAGCTTTATATGCAGAATGGAAGAGACTAGAGCAGACTTAGATAATTAGTAAAGTAATCTCTCTCATAGTTGGATGTGCTCCCAATCTGCCTGCTATTCATGTTACCTAGTTGCAACTTGTACCACAGCTGTTCCTGCTCTATTCAAGTCTCCAATTATTTGCATTTTTAAGGCTATCGGTGTCATGAACACTGAAGTGACTCATAGCTTTTAAAACAGAAAGGGGTGGCGGGAAGCCTCTATTTGCTGTCAGTTGCAATGGCTGATTCTAAAACACTTCCTTCAAAAAATTTATCTTCCTCCGTATTTTTACAGAATATTTTTCAGGGTTTTGACTTCTTGTTGTTGTTTACATTTAATAAATTTGATTAAGTACAGAAGTATTGTTAGTTTTACCAGCTTTTGTCTGGGAACCTGATCCTAAATTTACACAGGTCCAGTCAAGCCATCCCAGATGACTGCTGTAATTGAAGAATCAACCTGCTGAGAGACTGTGTGTGCGCAGGTACAGATGAGTGTCATATCTGTCTGCTTCCATGTGTTGCTGCTTTGCTCTGGCTCTGACAATGGCCCTTCTTCTTCTCTTTTGGTCTTTTTCCCTTTTCACTCCAAATCCACCTATGTCATTCATTCTTACGCAGACTGGAAACAGCTTTAACAGTTCTTGCACTCCCCCCAGGAGGTGCCTAAGGTAATGAGGAAACTATTTTAATGAGAATATTGCATCAATTAGTAATTTTTAGGTGGTTAGGTAGATACATAATAGGAAAATGGTGCTAGTTTTTACTCTCTGGATATCTCATGGACTTTTAAAGCTTCTTGGAAACAAGGTTATGATGTGGATCTCACACTTCCTGCCTCTCTGGCTCATTTTCTGAAATCTTCTGAAAAGAGCAACCATATGGGTCTAAGTGAAGCCTGTTGGGAGCAAAAGTTAGCAATAGGAAGAAAAAGGTAAAAAAATACTCAGCAACAGCTTACTAGCAAGGTTTACAAATACAGTCAGGAGGCCCAATAATAGATGCAAAAATAGAAGCATGCATTGCAAGGGGACAGCTAGCATAATTCAAAAGTCTCACAACTCCTCCTCTCAGAAAAAGGGGGATTTTAACTACTGGATGAAAAAATGTCCCAGACACGCTCTCTGTATCCAATAACTTCAGGAGTGCTTTGATATTCTCCAGTGTTTGATGACAAGGCTTACATATTTGATAAAGTGTAGAATTTCCAGAGAAGCATACAGGAATTCAAAACAAATACAGCCTTTGCAAAACTATGCAGTTGCACCAAATTCTTCAAAGGAAGCTTTGCTTGGAAGGCTAGGGTCTTTTCAGCATTGCGAAATTTAAGACAACAATATGGGTTAGAAGAAAAGAGATGACATTTCTGTTGAAGGGATTCATACACACAGTATGTAGGAGGAAGGGTGACAGAATTTTAACTGCTGACATACACAGGGTCAGGTTTGTGGTTCAGGTACAAGAACAGAGCTACTGCTTCTAGGGGATCTGTGGCAGGATGTGAAATCCGAGCAGCAGCATCTGAAACTTGATTCATATTGTATGCCACAAAACAGTGCGTGCTGCAGGAACCCAGATGTTGAAGTGCAACAAATGGATCTGCAAAAAAATAAAGCTCTTCAGAGCAGTTCTTTCTAACCCTTTTCAATTTCTTAAAACCTTTTAACAATGAGGACACCAGAATTATGGAACACGGCATTAAAGCTATCATATGGCATAAAGCTATCTAGTCCTGATGTTACATTCTTACACAGCTCTGGCAGAATTAAATCTGGCCAAGGACATCAACTGGTTACTCAGAACATGGAGAAGGCTGAAGCACTCAACACTTTTTTTGCCTTCATTGGTAAGAGCTCAAGCCACACCAACAAAGTCTCAGGAGGTAAAGACAGGGACTGGGAGATTGAAGAGCCATCCACTGTAGAAGAAGATTGGGGTTTGAGCCATCTAAGGAACCTGAAGGTGCACAGGTCATGGGATGTGATGAGATGCATCCATGGATCCTGAGGGAACAGACAGAAAGTTAGTAAGGCACTATGTATCATTTTTGAGAAGTCCGGTGAGGCTTCTGCTGACTGGAAAAGGGGAAACATAACTCCCATTTTTAAAAAGGAAGACCTGGGGAACTATATGCTGGTCAGTCTCTCCTCTGTACCTGGCAAGATCATGGAGCAGATCCTCCTGGAAACTATGCTAAGCCACATGGAAGATAATGAGGCAATTGGTGACAGCCAGCATGGCTTCACTAAGGGCAAATTACGCCTGAGAAATCTGGTGGCCTTCTACACTGGGGCTACAGCATTGCGGGATAAGGGAAGAACAACAAGCTTTCCAGAAAAATACCTGAGAACTATTGAAGTATATATCTGTACCACAACCCCAACAAGCAGCTTTATAATTTAACAAGAAATTAAACAGTTTTTCCATAAACACACATCAGATGTTACTGCTATATTCCCACTTTGTAATTCCTTATTGCACCCTGTATCAACATTTATTGTCTGTGATTGATGCCAGGTAAATCAGTCTACTGCTGTGTTCTCACTTGTCTGATTTGAATACTTACAGTCTCCATAGCTTGCAGAATTTCTACAATAATTTAAACTTTATTAAAAATTAATATGGTTTCACGCTTCCTGAGATTACACACACAAACTCCTTTAGGTCTATCAAATTCAAATTCTTTAGGACTTGTGTACTTTAAAATGTTTCTCTCTAAGAAAAAGTTGTTCAATATTCTTAATGACCAGGAAAGCACTCACTTATCATCATGTGATACAAATGCATCACATATCCTTTCAAGCACAGAACAAATTTATTTGTTAAACAGCTCTAGGTTTTTTTGTATCAACACTTTTTAAAAAATCTACATATAAGAGGCCTAAGATTTAGAAAACTTGAGCTGTTCCTAAAACTACCAACTATGTATATTCCTTGATGTTCTCATCCATTTTTCTATGCTTTCCAACTTGTAATCCTTGCCAGATTTGCTGTTTTTATACTTGTAGTATATATTTATTTCAATCTGGTGTGTTCCCTTCCCCACTAAACCAGAAACATATTTTTCTGAATCTCCCATTTTTCTTGATCTCAATACCCTGACATACTTCAATCAATTTCTTCTTAACAGACACCTCCTATTTTGATACAGTTTTTATATGTAACTTTCTTTTCACTTAGTCAACTATTTTCCACACTTTCTTTTGGGAACAAGTCCAAATATATGTCTTGGGAACAAGGAGACATAGCCAGTGTCCTTGTGTGTATGTATAGTATGGATTGTAACCTTATTTGCAGATACTGAATGTAGCTATATCTAAATCCTCAGGCAAGCACTTTCATAGTAGTAAGTGTCTTTACCTTAATAAAGTCTGAAGTTGTTAATTTCCTTAATACAATTTTTTTAGTCTTAAAACAGTTAGCTAAGGTTTTAGGAACTCTAGTCATGCATAGCTCCAAGTTATATGTCTGATCTGAAGTTCCTCATAATAACAGTGTAATTTTCTTTCCCAAAATTATCAAAGGAAAAGTTATCTTGTTTTTCAGCCTTGACCGCTGTGCAAGAGGGCCCCACTGGTAAACCCATTTTAGGCTTATTCCAATTACATTGATCCATATACAGTTACTTTCCCATGAATACGAGAAGTTTAAAGCTGTATTAAATATTCCATTTCCTTATTTTTTACTCAGTTCCTGGTGGGCCAAAGCCTTTACCAGGGCAAGGTCCTTGATTATTTACAGGAACTAAAGGAGCCTAACCTTTTCACTCAGTTAAGAATGGCCTCTTATAATCCCTCAGATATCTCCTTCTGGACACAGTCCACCAAACCTCTGGAAATAAAGAGAAGGAACTGTGATGTGACCAGACAGACTTTTGCCTTCTAACTCATGACTCTAAGAAAAATAAGTTGTTTTTTCTTTCACATCTGCTTTCCAGCATAGGAAGTTGCCCTGAATGCCCTTAATGCCCTTAATGCCCTTAATGCCAGGCTTTCCTCTAGAATCACTGAGGAGGGAACATTTAAAAAAAAAAACAAAACTGTTAGCAAATGCAGTGAGTACTGGGATAAAACCTGACAACTAAGAACTAAGGCTACAAAGATGATCCGAGGGCTGGAGCACCTCCTACACGAAGACAGGCTGAGAGTTGGGGTTGTTCAGCCTGGAGAAGAGAAGGCTCTATAGAGACCTTCCAGTACCTGAAGGGGATACAATAAAGCTGGGGAGGGACTGTTTACAAAGGCTTGTGGTGATAGGACTAGGGGCAATGGGTATAAACTGGAGAGGGGCAGATTTAGACTAGACGTAAGGAGGAATTTCTTCACCATGAGGGCGATGAGGCACTGGCACAGGTTGCCCAGGGAAGCTGTGGCTGCCCCATCCCTGGAGGTGTTCAAGGCCAGGTTGGATGGGGCCTTGGGCAGCCTGGGCTGGTGGGAGGTGTCCCTGCTCGTGGACAGAGGTGTGAACTGGGTGACCTTTATGGCCCCTTCCAACCCAAAGCATTCTATGATTCTATGATTGTTGGGCTGAGCATTGTTCAGACTGATATCAAAACAACACAAGGCAAATGAAAACAAGCTGAAGCCAAAATTTTCATAAAGCAAACTATGCAAACTGAAATCTGATTGAAATTCTTGTTGCCAGATCACAAAAAAAACCTGAATCAAAACTGCAATGAGCAGTGGTCTATGTTTAAGCTGATGGCCACAAGAGGGTACAATTTATAAATTGTAGAGGAGCATAACGGTCCCACAGAAGTTTCCCTAAGTGACATCAATCTTTTTGGTAGTCACAAAAATCCATGTCCCAGACTGCCATGAAAAATTCTGGCCCAGCACCTCCCCAGGTGCGTCCCCTTGGGGCTGCACGGTTTGCCAAATGAAGGCAGCCGGCACTTTTCTGTGCATGGTGCCTCCTGTTAGCGGGACCTGTAGCCTGCAGTTCTCAGACAATGGAATCTTTCCAGACCTTTTGTTGCACTCCCCAAGAACACGGTGTTAAAAACAGACAAGCACAGCACACCCTCAGCTACATTACGAATGTCCGAACAATACTCTTGATGACAGTTGTATTCTTAACCAGTGGTAGAATCATAGAATAGTTTGGGTTGGAAGGGACCTTAAAGATCATCCAGTTCCACCTCCCCGGCCATGGGCAGGGACACCTCCCACCAGCCCAGGCTGCCCAAGGGCCCATCCAACCTGGCCTTGAACACCTCCAGGGATGGGGCAGCCACAGCTTCCCTGGGCAACCTGCGCCAGTGCCTCATCGCCCTCATGGTGAAGAAATTCCTCCTTACGTCTAGTCTAAATCTGCCCCTCTCCAGTTTATATCCATTGGCCCTAGTCCTATCATCACAAGCCTTTGTAAACAGTCCCTCCCCAGCTTTCTTGTAGCCCTTTAAGGTACTGGCAAGTTGCTATAAGATCTCCTTGGAGCCTTCTCTTCTTCAGGCTGAACAACCCCAACTCTCTCAGCCTGTCCTCGTATAGGAGGTGCTCCAGCCCTCAGATCATCTTTGTAGCCTCCTCTGGACCCGTTCCAAAAGCTCCACATCCTTCTTATGTTTAGGATTCCAGTCCTTAGGTATCAGAGCCAAGCCCGAAAGCAAAGTGCAAATAGCTTCATCTGAGCACATCAAGGATCTGAGCATCAGCTAGGGAGCCAGACAATTTCTCATGGGGCAAGTAAAACAGAGACAGAGAGAGGAAAGCAGTGCCTAAGTGGAGGCTCCCTCGTGACATGCAGTTCTGGGGTGAATGCTTATGTGTGGTTTTGGCTCAAAGTAGCCTTGGTGTAACTCACTTTGATAAACAAATATCAACACTTCTTTGGAAGTATAAAACAAAAGTGAATTAATCTGAGTTATATAAATTGCAGTGAGCTCCTCCGAATGCAGCACGTGCAGAACACATCCTGGAGCAGCTGTCTCATGCAGTGGGGTCCCAAATGCACCGATGGTTTTGCATATTTCAGGGAAATGAAGCAATGAAGCTGGTGAAGGGGCTGGAGAACAAGTCTTACAAGGAGCGGCTGAGAGAGCTGGGGTTGTTTAGCCTGGAGAAGAGGAGGCTGAGGGGAGACCTCATTGCTCTCTACAACTACCTGAAAGGAGGTTGTGGAGAGGAGGGTGCTGGCCTCTTCTCCCAAGTGACAGGGGACAGGACAAGAGGGAATGGCCTCAAGCTCCACCAGGAGAGATTCAGGCTTGACATCAGGAAAAAACTTTTTCACAGGAAGGGTCACTGGGCACTGGAACAGGCTGCTCAGGGAGGTGGTTGATTCACCTTCCCTGGAGGTGTTGAAGGTGCGGGTGGACGAGGTGCTGAGGGGCATGGTTTAGTGACTGATGGGAATGGTTGGACTCCATGATCCCGTGGGTCTTTTCCAACCTAGCGATTCTGTAAAATCTGTCAAACACCCGTTCAGCTGCCGGCAGCCTCGGCGAGATCAGAGCCTCGGCGGCTCCTGTTCGCCGCTGCGACCCTCAGCCCCACCTGATCCCGCGGAGACGCGACAGCCGCTCAGCCCCGAGCTGTTGAACTTTGGGATCGCCCGGCAGCATGACAATAAAAAAAAAAACCAAAAACCCTTTCGCGAGAGGGCACCCCGGAACAGCGCCCCAGGAGCCCGGGGGGCGGCTGCTGGTGCTGCTGCAGTTCGGGGGGTGGGGGGGCAGAGCGGGTGCTGGGAGCAAAGCGCGTCGCGCGCCGCCGTCTCCCGGCCCGCCCGGGGCCGCTGTCCCTTTAAATGTTGGCGGGCGGCCCGTGCCGCCTCTGGCCGGGAGACCCCGCGCCTCTAGTGAGAGGTGAGACCAAGATGGCGGCCGCGCAGTGACTGAGGCGGAGCTGGAGGGAGTCGGGGTGGCCGCGCCGTCGCCGCTCGCCCCCTCGGCAGGGCTGAGCGCTTCTCTGCCGCCCGCGCCGCTGAGCGCCCGGAGCGCGCTGAGGAGCCGGGGCTGAGCCGCTGCAGCATCGACAGGAGGACGACGACGAGGAGGAAGAGGAGGAGGAGGAGGAAGAAGAAGAACATGGCGGCGGAGTCGGGCCGGGAGTGAAGCCGCCGCCTGAGCGGAGCCCATGGGGAGGACGGGGCGCTGAGCCCGCCCGCCCGCCGCACCCCGGCGCGGCCCCGGCAGCCCCGGCGGGAGGAGGCGGCTCCGCGGAGCCCGCGCTGGGCCGAGCCGGGCCCGGGCCTGGCGGCTGCCGCACAATAGAGCCGGGCAGGGGCTCCCGCCCCGCCTGCCGCAGCCCGGCCTCGGCCGCCCGGGCCCGCCGCCGCTTCGCTCCCGAGGATCTGCTGCTGCGGGATCCCTTCTTCGCCGCCGCTCCCGGCGAAAAGCCGCGCTCCTCTCTGCGGCTCTTCCTCTCGCCTTTTGTGCGGCGCCTGACTGTGCCTGGAGCGGCTCTCCTTTCACGTCGTCGCCTCTTTCCTCGTTCCCCCTCTCCCCCCGCCTCCCCCGATCCGTTTCCTTCGATTATGAGGATCCCGTTGGAGCACTGAAGAGGAGTCAGAAGAGCTTCCTCGGCCTGCCCGTCTGGGGCTGCTCCATTCTCTCCCGCTCCCCTCCTTCGAGGGGGGCCTAGGTCCCGGGCAGGGCCCTGCTCCTCCGGGAATTGCGGGCCAGAGCGGTGGCTGTGGTGTGGCAGGCGACAGGATGACTGACACCCGGCGGAGGGTGAAGGTTTACACGCTAAATGAGGACCGCCAGTGGGATGATCGAGGCACAGGGCATGTGTCCTCTTGCTACGTGGAGAGGCTGAAGGGCATGTCCCTGCTAGTCAGGGCAGAGAGCGATGGTAAGTGTGGATGTCTGAAGGTACCGTCTTTCCTCGTCCTACCCAGAGAATGAACTGGGTTTAGCTCTGTTCCTGTTGCCTTCGTGTTTTGCTGGGTAATTTAAATGGTGATTCCTAAAAGCGAATAGGCGCTAACCGTAGTTCATTTGTGTTAGGCCAAGTGAAGGAAATGGAAGATAGCCATCGAGTGTGAGCGTGGTAGGCACTTGGTTCGTTGTGAATACACAGTGCTGTATATAAAATACATTAAGGTTTTGTAAATCTTGTGTGGGATTAAGTATCTAGTGATTTATCCAGTTACGGGACTGATCGTTGTGATGTATCCTTCCTCAGACGTTTCTGGAAACGATCCCCTCGTGAAGGGAGTTGTTCAAAACTTAGATCGTGTTTTTAGACCTTTTTTGGATGGCTAACGCCCTTTTCTCTGCTAGCAGGAATTATGCAGGACATTTCTAAAACCTATCAATAGTTATCAAAGTACAGTTGTTAGAGCAGTAAAGACAGTATAATGGACAGAACAGCATTTTCAGTTTTTTTTCTTTTTTTAAATCGAATAGTAGTTCTCAGTCCTTAAGCAGTTCTAGATCTTCCTGTAAATAAATTTAAAATAATGCATTATCAAGTTCCTTTGCGTTTTCTGACAACATATGGCAGTAGTATATGTTAAGTCATAGTAGCCCTGTGGCTACATGTTTGGGCTAGTCTTGATTATTAGTTGTGACTTCATGGCTACTATGGTCATAGTAAATTTTAAAATGCGTACTTTATTATGTATCTAGCACGTACCAATTTGTTAGTAAAGCCTATCAGTGCATGACTTACTACTTCTGTATCCAGTGACTTTATCTGGTTGTAGCTTGTGACTGTCAACAGGCCTTGTAATTTTATTTGGCTTTTTCATTTCAGGAACTAGGATGAAAAGCAGCTAGAGAATTACCGATTCTTACTATTTGAGAAAGTTCTGACAAGCTGTGAAATAATCTCTACAGCAAAGACCGTAAACTGATATGGAGAAATCAAACTTTGATCTGAACAAAATTTTGATAACTGACGTTCTGATAAGCATGAATCTCAGGGTTTTGTAGTTTCCTGATTGTTCTTTAGAAAGTTTAACTGATACTTGATTTTATTTATTTTAAATGAAAACATTCAGAATGGAAATAGTCTAATTTCAACATAAGGAAGGTAAAAAAGCTATCACTGAATTTTTAGGCTAATCTTTACAGTGTATTTTTAATATAGTTTTAATGTACTTTACAGTATATTAGTCCTTGCTGTCCCCATGACTTGTGAAGCAATAGCCTAGTCAAAATAAAATCCCTTTATTGACTTCCAGTCAGATATGTATGCTTAAGACTGATTAGAACCCACATTAGACTGTTGTTGCCAGCTTATTTGTTTTAAATGAACATCTGTAAGAAGGAAGATACAAGTTGCTATAAATGATCCCACAAAGATGAAGTCTCCACTTTGTGTTGCATAGCTAAGATACTCTAGTGGAAGCAGAACTGGCTTAAACTTGCTAGTTGCCCCTGATACACAGAAGTATACTTGGGAGGATACTTACATTAGACTTCTCTCAAACAGCATACATATATTTCAAGAGTGTTGAATAATATGCAGAGCTTAAGTTCTTAATTTAGTAGGTAGTATCAGCCCTGGGTAAGTGTGCACTCTATTAATAGGCTAGTTTTTCTAACTTGCTTGTGAAAAAAAAATGTTTTATTCCCAGTGTCAATTGCTTGTGGGCTAATTTTGAAGGCAAATGCAGTCATCTTTATGTGTGCAATTTGTGTATTCCCTCGTGTGCCTTTTTAACAAAGTTAAGTAGTTGACTGTCGTTGGTTTTTTTTAGTTACTAAAAACGTAAGAGCAGTAGGAACCTGACCTATACACCATTTGCCTCCATGTTTCCATTGCGTTCTTGTATTGTAGTTCTTTGTCAGCTCCTCCTCTTTACACAATGAAACTTCTTCCTTCCTCCTTTTCTAAACCAGCTTTTCCTAGCGTTGGAGCTGAGATTCATCCTGTGCACGCTGCAATGTTCTTACTGACTTACTGCAGGAAATTGACTGAAAACCTCGGGATCTGCCTGAAGCTGAATGCTCTGTTTCCTGAGTTGGGGAGGCTGTGGAGGAAGTTCCTGCTGTGCGTGGGAAATTCCCACTCCTGTTAAAGGGACAGTTGGGCTGTGCACAGACGAGCAGTCGAATTGATTTGGCTTACCATGCGGGCTAGCGCACAGTCTTTTGATTGTACAGCTGTGGCTTGGTGGAGCTCCATGGCTGCTTTGTAAGTGGTTGAGATTTTACGGCAGGGTCAGGTTGTTCAGATAAAGGAGCCACACTCAGTGTGCCAAGTCCAAGGTAAGCAATCATCTGGAATTGTAGCAATAAGAACTGAATAAGAGTGCATTTTTTTTTTTTGATCTATAGGAGTTTTTTTTCTTGGATTAGTGTTTTTTTAGCACCATCTTAAAAGTGTTTAGAGCAGAAGAGTGATGTGTGTTGCTACTTGAGGTGCCCAATGCTCCCAAGCACTAAACTTTTAAGAGTCATTGCAGGCAATTTGAAGTAATCCAAACTAGTACAGAAATATAGTAAACTGCTTTCAGATCAGATATGTAATGCTTTGAAACAGGGAACAGAGGTGGGGTGTTACACTTAACTTTTTTATTTAACCCCCTGAAAAGTTTCTCTGTGCTTCCTAGTTGCAGTGTATTCTACTCAAATTGCAGTAGAGCAATAGTAAGCTCTTTTCTTACAAATATCACCTTCTGTATGAGTTTGTGTGTAATCAAAAGCCTTAGATTTCTTGACTGTTTCTCATACTATATTTTGGGCTGGTGTTGCCTGCCTTGTTCTTAAAACATCTGTGTGTCTCTAGATTTTTTCACTGCATGGTTTCAGATCACTTTTTTTTGTTGTTGTTCTGAGACCAAATGACTGAAGTGATCTCTAAAATGAACTTTAACCCAAGTTAGTTGAACTGAAATTTGAAGGTTTATGTTAATTAAAACTTACTGGTCCTGAAACTAAACTTTTTGGCAAGCCAAAGTAAACTTCCCCATTGAAGGCCACATTTGCCAGCTTTCTTTTAGGAACAATCTAATCACTTTTATTCAGAAGTTGTAGTTTGCCACTTGTCAATGTATTATGTTATTGGCTTTTGCCAGAGGATGAGTGTCTGCATCTTTGCTGTTTCTTTAGTCTAGTTATCAGTAACTCTGAAATACTAGCAGAAGGCTTAGCCAAAATTTGGCTTGAGCTTGCTTTATCTTGCTCAAACTCAAGGGATTAATTTTATTTATTTAATTTTAGGAAATCAATACAGGAAAATCTGTGGTTATGTAATTACTTTTGGTTTAAATGAAAAAATATGGGGGTAGAAGGTTTTTTTTTTGTTCCTTTTCTCCTGGTTCCCTCACGTCCTTAATGCTTGGGTTTGTCCCTTCAGAAATGCTTTAGAGTAAGGAATAGCCTCTTGGGAATGCAGAGGGTGTTCTTGGATCTCAGTTTGAGCTGGTTCCCTGTGATAGAGTAGCAGCAGAACTGATTGCAGAACTCAAACCGCTGTGTGGCTTGCAAAAAGCAGCCCTTGAATTGAAATTTTCGTTTGTATGTAAGCATGTTTATACGTATGAGGAGTAATGAATGACACTGTACCTCTTCTCCTTTCAAGAAAGGTTCCTCATAAGTTTGATGGTTGAGCAGCAGTATTCCATATCAGCAGGTCTCCTCCATATGCATATATGTAAACAAGTCTGCAGATGTGTTAGTTAGGACTACTGGATTGGAATATTTGATGCTCTCTTAAGTATCTTTGAAATACTATAGTATATCTGTAAGTAATCTCTTTAGAGCAAGTCTTTCCACATATATGCATTCCTTTCACAGCACAGAATAGTGTTATTATACTAACAAAAAAACCCAGCTGTGCTATATCGCATTACAGTGGCAAATAACAGAATTCTGCGAATCAATATTTTCTTCTTTATAGGTGGTTTCAGATGTTACTTTCTGGCACCAGTGTTTTGTAGTTACCTTTACAAATTCATTCAAGGCTGTAATTTGGAAAACAACTAGACTTGCATAATTTTGGGGTGTTTATTAAAGGCATAGTTTGTATTAAGGTGAGTTTTCAGGTCTTGGCTAACTTTGAATAGGTCATTTGGTAAATGAAGATGAAATTTTTCTGGTATATTTTTATACGGAAGACTGAATAATCCTAACATTTTACGATAGTACCAAAAGAAAAATGCCTACATAGAAAGTTTATTTGTGTTTAGGAGTCAATGCTGATATTGGCTTTGAATAGGGAGCATCTTTATTTGTGGTATGTTAAATTTCTATCACCTTTTTTCTAAAGAATATATTTGCATTACAGACATCTGTTACTGTGCCTGGCTCCCAGAAGCAAGTAACAGAGATCTAAGGCTGCTTCATACCAGAAAGGGGCCTGACCCTGTAAAACTTAATGTATGAAAATAAACTCACTGAACTGACTTGTAGAATAGTCACTGGTTTTGAGCCGTTGAATCCTTTTGGGCAACAAATTGCACAGAGTATCAGATTCTCCAGAAGGATTTGGGGTAGTTGTAGAGTGCAGTTCATGCTTGAGTATGTTTCTGTTATCCAAATTAATATTTTTCTAGTTATTGTCTGGAATGGTAAGGAATAAGTTGATTGATGTGGCAGTGAGAAGCAAGTCAAGCCTTATAAGGCTTGATTAGTCTTTCATGCAAGCATCAGGTTTAGTAGAGGAGAAGAAATGCTCCTTTGTGGTAAGTCTAGTAAAGAGGTCATTTTCTAGTGTCTGCTTTCAGCCTGGAAGGTTAAATGTCTGCATTCAGTTGTCTTCAAGATTTTTGTTTTAATAGTATTTTGTGAAGCATGGCATTCAAGTTTTGTGATGTTCTGCTAACTTTGGGATTTCCATATCTGTAAATTTGTTCAGCTGTTAAAATATAATGCTGAAATTACCAGTTGCTTTTAATTCTTAACAAGATTCTAATTCATATTAGCTGCTATTAAAAATGAAGATAGTAAAGACTTTGCAGAAGCTAGTCAACCAAGTTAAAAGTGCAAAGCTATATTCCAAAATTTCATGTAGTTGAAACTGAGTCTTTGAAACTGAAAGTAAGATTGAAGTGAAATACTGCCTAGCACTGATGATCGTAAAGGAAAATGGAATGATATTTTAAGTGTTCTCTAAGGAAAACTCAAAATTCAAAGCTCAAGGCTCTGTCCCAAGTACCACAGTATATTGTATTCATCAGTAGAGTTCATCTCAGATGTTTACTTTCTCTGTCCTGCTTTATAGTTTGTGGGGATTTTTTTTCAGTTATGCTGTCACACTTAAGCTACTTTAGCAGAGCTGATGAAGGTTAGAAAAGTGCAAAAGCACTTAAAGTGCAGTATATGTGGGTTTAGGAAGAGATTGCATTTTTTTGTTGTCTTCTTTTCCTTGAGTGATATTTAGTTCAGTTTTGTCGTTGGATTATCTTAGTTTGTAAACAGTTCTTACTGCAGGAGCGGTTGAGACAGGGTGATACTTCTCAAGACAACTTCATTAGTGAAGTTCTTGTAGAACAAGTGATGTAGGAAGTAGCAGCCATCACAGGTAAGTTACTTTGATAATTAAAAGAAAATTAATTGTATCTGAGTATCACATGCATAGGAAGTTAATGAATACCAAAATTGTTGATAAGCCTTCTCATTTCATGTAGTAATAACCTTTCTTATCAGACAGCCAACTGTTCTGAAATTTATATAATTCTGTAATGATACACAACTCGTTTCAGCAAATGAGAGTCTGTGATCTGGTTCTTCAGTCTGTCTTCCTTCACCTTCTGCAACCAAACATCTTCATCAGTGACAAAGGCAGTGGGATTGCGTGCACCCTCATAAAGTTCGTAGATGATGCTAAGCTGGGTGGTACAGTTCAATCTTGAGGGACAGGGTGCTACCCAGAGGGACTTGGACAAACTTGAGAAGTGGGACCATGCAAACCTCATGAGTTTCAACAAGGTCGGGTGCAAGGTCCTGCACCTGGGTCAAGACAAGCCCTGGTATCAATACAGGCTGGGGGATTGAGAACAGCCCTGTGGAGAAAGACGTGGGGGTACTGTTGGATTAAAAGCTGGATATGAGCTGGCAGTGTGTGCTCACTGCCCAGAAAGCCAACTGCATACTGGACTGCATCAAAAGCGTGGCCAGCAGGTCAAGGAAGATGATTGTGCCCCTCTGTGCTGGTGAGACCCCCATCCAGCTCCGGAACTCTCAGCATAGGAAGGACGTGGGCCTGTTGCAGCAGGTCCAGAGAAGGGCCATGAAAATGATCAGAGGGATGGAACGCCTCTCCTATGAGGAAAGGCTGAGGGACTTGGCAGTGTTGAGCCTGGAGAAGGCTTCAGGGGTACCTGAATGATGGGGACAGACTTTCTGGCAGGATATGTTGTGATAGAACAAGGGGTAATAGTTTTAAGCTAAAAAAAATTGAGACTAAATGCAAGGAAGAAATTTTTTACAATGCGGGTAGTGAAACACTGGAGCAGGCTGCCCAAAGAGTTGGGAGATACCCCATCCCTGGAAGCGTTGAAGGTTGAATTGGATAGGGTTCTGAGAAACCTGATCTAGTTGAAGTTGTCCCTGTGCATTGCAGGGGGGATGTATCTTACAGGGTCCCTTCCAACTCAAACTATTCCATGATTCTATGATCTTCAACATGATTGTAGTCAGCAGCAATTCTTTGGAAGTGGGATATTTTTGTAAATGTAAGCTATGAGACTGAAAGTGATAATACTTGATAAACACTGCTTTGGGGTATTTTTTTGCTGTGTATTCAGATGCAGAAAAATGCAGAAAAATAGCTAGTTATTGTTGATTCTACTCTGATATTCAGAAGTAAAATTTTGAATTCTAAGTATGTTTTCCAAATCCAAGTTATTTGGTTTGTTGTCCTGTCTTCAGGATCTCAGGTTTTCAGTTTGAAGCATTTTAATTTTTCTGTAGTGTAGATTTTGTGAGTGTATTTGGCGAATATTCTAGTAGTATAAATGTAAGACAGCCTTAGTGCTGCAGCTGTGGAACTGAGAAATAGAGCCTTTTCTTAAAATTTTAAGTTTGGGTTTTTCTGAAAGAATAAATATAAGCAGGTAAACAAAAATATCAAGTGTCTCTTTAAAGGGATGCTTGCAGCCTTATGTTTTAATTACAAGACTGACTATGCAAGTTAATTTATCAGTACTTCATGTATGTTGAGTGAAGCTCTGCAGATTTGTAAATGTAAGTCGTGGCTTTATGGAGTCCCTAATGCACTGGCATTTGTGCAGCTGGGCAGCAAGGTGATGAGGGAAGTGATTGGACCAAAAATAAACGCAGTTTTAAGGGTTGTTTTGCGCGGAGATCAACCCTCCAAACCATTTAAATGTGACAGGTATTAACACTAATGCAAAAGGAAGGGCAAGAAAATGCGGGCATGAGAATGGAATTGCTGTGCTATGTCTTAAATCAGTATAAGCTGCTGTGAAACCATTGTTCTAAGTTTATCGTGTCTGAGGTTTTTTGGTGTTGGCAGTCACAGTGGTTACCACTCTAAGCATAAGCTTCTACATATGCTTTCCAGAAAACAAATGTGTTCTTTAGGCAAACTTTCAGAACTAATGCCACATGGTTAGTAAATTTTAATCAAAACAACTGTGATGGAATGCAGTTGTGATGCTTTTTGCATGCAGATTTCTTGCAGGCTTTATCATCTCTAAAAAAAAACTTCCTGTGGAAATGTCATTACTCAGTATAAGAAAAAGGTTAAAAATCCAGTCCTCAAAACAATCTTGAAATTCGCTTTGTACTATGTGAACAATATTTTTGAGGGGAAAAATTAAATATAAAGCTGTAGAATATGGGCATAACAGGCTTATTGTTGGGAGGAAAGGTGTTAATACCATCTTGAAGGAAGTGATAAGAAATTCGTGTTGAGAGTGACATTTTAGTACATGTGTAAATAAGTGGAACTTTTTTTTTCTAGGCTCTCTTCTTTTGGAGTCCAAAATTAACCCGAATACTGCGTACCAGAAGCAACAGGTAAACAAACTTTTTTCTCATGTTTAAAGGCAGATTCTTTAACTTCAGCAATGCAGTCCTTTTTTGCCTCTAGTGCAAATTATATTAAATAGGAGGCAAAGTAAGTTCTCAACACTTTTGTGCATTTTATGATACCTGTGAGTTGTATAGATAACTTGCACTCTGTTTTTACAACAAAAAAAATGCTCTAGGAGAGATGAGCAAAGTGTAGTGAAAATTGTGAAGTAGCTGAGGTTCCTGAGGATAACAGTATCTGAAACTTAATATCATCTGGCTTTTTTCTTCTTTGTACATCAGATACTACACCAAAACAGTGTGGTTTTGCTTAAGAGGATGCTAGAAGGCTTTAAAACTGTTTGCGTGTTTACTTTTGTTTGGCTTTTACTTGGAAGATGGTTGTGGGTTACTACTGCTTCAGAGCATTCTGACTACATAAAACAAGCTTCTCACTTCTAGTTTTCACGTTGCTTCAATTATTTAAGCCATACATTGTGAGCCCCTAAAGAATGCTACTGAGATGTTTGAGAAGTGAACTGTAGGTCTTGCATGTTGTTTGCTGTTCTTATCTTATGGCTGCTGAGAATTGCCCTTAAAGGTCTCATCATGCTGAACGAGATTGGATGTTGTTGCCTGTCTTGTCAGCTCAGACTTGCTAAAATCCTGTCAGGTACAATTAATATATTAAAAACACACTTCAGCGTTTAGCCTTAATGGTTTATTATAAGCATAGACACACTGTAGTTATGATCACAGGCAGTTCCAGTAGTTGTGCAGCTGCAGCTGTTTGTAGGATTGCATGTTGAACTGAATGGGGAGAAGCAGTCTGGGTTAAAAATATCCTTCCTTGGGAAATTTAACCAGGATCTCCCTGTTGATACAATTCATAATGTACTATATAAACACTCTGTAGTCAACAACTGCTAAGGCCATTGTGGAGTGGAAAATCAATTGCAGGGAGTAAGAAAGGACAAGACAAGCAAAAATGCTAAGCAAACTAACTTCTAGTTGTAATCCTCACTGGCTTGAGATCATGGTTCTGTGCTGCAGTAACTCGAGCTTTAGAACCTATAAAATGATGTTAAGCATTTCACAGCTCTGTGACATAAAGTGCTGATCTAGTATAAACTTGCTTTGCTGGTTCATATCTGCTCAAAGAGCACCGAGGAGCAAGCTTTAAATCAGTAAGCTTTATGCCAGATCAAACATGAAGCCTACTTAAACTAGGCATAAAATTGTAAGATCAGTGCAAACCATCACACGTGCCTGTCAGTGCAGTGGCGTTTCATATTTGTGCTCGTAGCTCCTCTGGGTCAGACGTATTGTGATCTAGCACTGCACAAACCTGATGCTGGTGATGGTGGAAGCATAGTTAGAGAAATAAAAATATTAAACGTTAGAATAGCACTGTATGTTTTCTGTGCTGAAGGAAGAAGAGTGCTGTTCTTGAAGCTTTCAGATGTTGCAGAGACAAATTTATATTTGTAGGTGGATTGTTCATATTATTTATGCAAAGCAGTCTAATACAGATTGAATGCAGGGCTCCACTCTGAGCACCAAGTACACACAAGTTGTTCTTGGAACCAAGTCGTTCTTGGTGTGTGTATTAATCCTGCTTTGCAGCATGTTATCTTTCAGGTGAAGCCTGCTTATCTGTTCCCTTAGTAAAAGGCAAGTTTAGAGTTTAAATCTGATTCTGTATGAGCTTGAAGCTTACCTGCTGAAAGGAAGAGTTCCAGCTCTGCTCATAAAACTTTGAACTGCCTAAACTACAAGAAAATCAACCTGGTGTGCCAAAGCCCTCTTCAAAAACTGGTAACTCTATGTCAGCAGAAGCTTCAAGACAGCTCACTCAAGATCCATTTGTGGAACCATGGGATGGAAGAATAAGTGATAGCTTCCGGTTTTGGCTGCAGGATGCCACTTGGGCTGCAATTTTACTAATAGCTGAGGCAACCTGAGATAGAAGGCTCGCTTTTGAGTTTGTCCATTCACTCATAAAATGTCAACAAAAACATTCTAGAAACGTGAGACTTAACTTCAAAGTACCTTTCCAGTCTTAGGGTCTTACCAGCCTTTTATCTCAAAATATTGTTGTGTGAATGAACCTCCGTTCCCTTTTTAAAGGGGTGCAGAGTGGTGCATCAGAGCTGGTTTCACTGTCGCATATCTAGCATGTGGCTTGTGGACATTTCAGATATCTAATGGAATAAGTGGATGAGTATTGACTTCTGTCTAGGCTGACATGAGGCTTGTAAGAACAACCAGTCTTTTACTGGACCGACTAATAAAATCTGTGATTGGAAGGAAGGAGAGATGTGTGATAGATGAGCTCTTGAGGGGACTTGCTATGCTGGTTGCTTCGAGTTCTTCAAGAAGCCTTTAAATACCTTTGTGATAAACAGTGAAGTTATTCCACTGCTGAAAGAAAGTTCTACCTGTGCCACACTACTCCTGCCAGTGTGGAACAGGTTGTCTTCTTAATTATTGATACCTGAAATTATACAACCTCAGGGTATGTATATGTATATTTTAATAGTAACTGTTGCAGTTTAGATCATTATTCATCAAAATAATATTGTGAAAAACAGTATAAATTTGTCTTACTGCCTCTGTTCTCTTGGCATGTAAAACATCTATGGAAACTACAAAACCAAAACCAACAACAAACCCAAAACAACAGTACCTGAGCTTCAAGTAAAATTTTTTCAGATAGTCTGCTTTAGACTTCTTGGAGTTTAGGACTGAAAGCAGCGACTGCCTAGTATTGTGGATTAATTGTTGGCTAATTGTTGGTATATAGAACAGTCTGCTTTTCCCTTTTGTAGAGGAAGAATATTTGGCAGATCGTTCTTGGGGACTAATTTGTCATACATGAACCCAGTCCTGAGATACTTCAGCTTGCACAATCTGTTCTCTGGTGTTTCCAGACTTACCTGCCATCTAGAGGTTTCATTAAAGCATAATACTGTAGTAAGCGCCTTTTCACTAGTCAGATGAATTGTATCAGTCTTCTGTCACAACCAAGAGTCATTTTTGGCTGCACATTAAAAACCATGGATGTGTTGATGTATTTGATTCTGGAACATAGAATTGCTGTCAGTGGAAGCTATTGGATGCTCTGACCAGTGTACTTCATGGCAGATTCATCCTTACTCTAAATTTGTGGGGGGAAAATAAGCTAGAAAGAAAACAACTTAAACTATTGTCCTGTAGCTCAGAAAAAGGACTAATATTTCTTATGTTAAGGTAGTATTAGTAGATGGAAGATTTCTTCTGAAAAGGCAAAATGTGCATCAGTACAGCCACTTGGCCTACTGATTTGTATTCTTGGTTAGGGCTATATTTTAAGTTTTATTAGTATTCTTATTTTTAAATGTTATAATCATGGCCCTGTCACTTTGGTATGAAATATACTGGATTTAATTATGGGTAAGTAGCACACAGCTTATGAGCCAATTTTGTTTAGTAAGCAGAGCTTAATTCTACTATGGGTTGCTGGGCCACATGTGGAATACTTAGTTTTCCTCTTCTGTTGTTAATTATTTTCTTAATATACTAGTAAAGATAGAAAATATTTTAATTGTAATATCCTGGTGAAGTCCACTTATACAGTTCAATCCATGCTCTGTTTTTTTATGTTTTTTTTCCAAAAGGTGTTAAAATGATGCAGTTCCAGGGTGCTAGTGACAGAAGTGTGGTTCTTAAACAGGTGATCCTTGTTCAGAAAATGAGTAGTGAAGAATTTTAGAACAACTCACCTCTTCCTATGCCAGCTTAAAGGAGAATTAAACTATACATAACATTTTATGTAGGCAGAAAGCGGATACAGGTGTGGCATGCGTTATATATTTTTCAATATGATTTCAATAAGCTTTGTCAATACTTTAGCAATAAAGTTGTGCCAGGGCAGGTTCAGATTGGACATCAGGAACATTTTCTTCACAGAAAGGGTTCTGGGGCTCTGGCAGAGGCTGCCCAGGAGGTGGTGGAGTACCCATCCCTGGAGGGTTTAACAAACAGGTGGATGAGGTGCTTAAGGACGGTTTAGTAGTGGACAGGGACGGTTGGACTCGATGATCTCAAAGGTCTTTCCCAACCAAGCAGTTTTGTGATTCTATGATCTCTGTGGCAATGAGCCCCATGGGCGAGTTGCCCCACGGTCCTGCCAGGCTCGGAGTTGAGTTGAGTTGTGACTTAATTCACAGAATGGTCGGGGTTGGAAGAGTCCTCTGCAGATCATCCGGTCCAATCCCTCTGCTAAAGCAGGGTCATCTACAGCAGGTTGCTCAAGAACACATGCAGGAGCGTTTTCAGTATTTCCAGAGAAGGAGACTCCACAACCTCTCTGGGCAGCCTGTTCCAGTGCTCTGTTGCCCTGATAGTGAAGTTTTGCCTCGTGTTAAGGTGGAACTTCCTGGGTTCCAGCTTGTGCTATTGGCACTACCCGGTAAGCAGAAAGCAGCATATGAAACTAAACTTTTGACTGTAAAGAATTAGCTAGCACAGTGCTGGAAAGTGGCTTGGCATGTCCAGGGAAGTGTCTGTAGCAGTAAACAATGTAAGAGTTTAGATAAGGAAGACTAGCAATCAGGCAGTCCACAGTGAGGCAAAACAACCCTCCTCTCTTGAGCTTTCAGTGGGAACCTAGAAAGGGTCACAGGCCTCAATTGCTTGAGGGCTAGTAGGAAGAGTTTAATTTGCTTCTGAAGACAGAAAGCAAGAATTTATAGACCGATGTATTTTGGAAGATCGATACTTCTTGAGAGTAGCCTAAATTTCATAGAGATGCCAAGAGAATGTTTTGGAGCTGTGGAGAAGCTGACTGGTAGTCTCCCTGGACATTAACACTCGTGAGGAAGCACTGTCAAACCATAACAATTTTCTTAATTTTATCATGATAGGAAGGAGGTCTTATATCAATATTAGGATAGAATCAAGTATGGAGTACTAGTTGCTCTGAAATTTTTCGTTATGAAATCACAGGACTTACTTTGGACACCGTATAAACACACTTGGACAACAACACTCTTGCTAATAGTTAAATAAAAATAATTTGATGTCTAATAAAAGCATGGCTTCTGGTGAGTGTTATGGTGAGAACTTGAGACTGATAGAGTGTATCCAACAACCTTTTTATTAAGGAAAGTAGGCGTTTTGGAAAGAATCTCAAAAAGTGAGGAGAAATCCTGTGGTACATACTAAGCCCTGTCCACCTAAGTACAATCGCCACCACTTGCTGGCTGGAACTATTGCAGTAGTATTTTTGAAGGTTAACTAATTAGGCATGAAAGATCTGTAGCACTCAAAAGTGCTTTCTTGAAAAGCTCTTGACTAACCAGAACGTGCTCAATGTGGACTTGATGCAGCCAACAGTAAGACAAGCAGCAGAGAAATGCCTGATTGTATTCTGAAGTTTTGTCACAGGCCGTATCTTTATACAGGTAAGAGTGCAAAAAGCTAACATCCCTTCGTAGAAATGATAAATACCTCTTCTGGAGAGTGTTGAATACATAGATCCTCTAAAAAGAGGGTGCACTCAGAGTTTTTGTTTAAAATTAAGAATTCCTAATTATAGCTAAACACTTACGAACAATAATAGTAGACGTGGTGGTGTTGAGCTGACTGTTGTCCTAGCTGATCTTAGCAGTTTCTTCTAACCTTGATGATTCTGTGGTAATATGAAAGAAAATAAATTTAAGAATTAAAATTAAATTTAAAGAAAATAAATAATGCAAGAAAATTGTGGGGTGCAGGAATGCTAGGACTCTTGCAGGACAACACAAAAGCCTTCAATGATAAAACATAGGTCCACTTTGATAATTTAGTTCACACAACATAGCTATGATTTAGTACTGCAATTTTACGGTTTGCTTGAAACGACAAAATAAGAATAATGTTTTATGTCCAGTTTAGTCATCCCATCTAGCCTCTTGTCTGGAGGCTAACATTTTTGTATGTAATGCAAAAAAAGAAAGGAAATGGTTTTGATCAAACTGAGCCAGAACTGCTTTTATGCATCACATGAGATTGAAGATTTTCTGCTCTTAGAGGGGTAATGTGCAAGGCTAGTTTCCTGACCTCTCTACCAATAGCTACTATTGCTAAGCATATTTATTCACGCACCTGTTTTGTCTTGGAGCGGAGGAGGCTGCCTTAAGAAATTTCAGTTACTTTTTGGAGTTACAAGAAGTCATGTTTGGCATTTGGAAGCAACAGATAGTCCTGTTCCATAGCTGAGAGATCCAGAGAATTTAGTGGATTCAAATTACACTGAGGAGATTTCAGATCAAACACAGAGATTCCTTTAAATAAAACAAGCAGAAATGAGACTTTATTCATGTTTTTTAATCTTCTGATTACATCTACAGTTTCCTTCAGTCATGTCTCCCTACACGTATAAGTCTTGTAACTGTTCTTTTTGGTGATTATAAGCTTTGTAGGATTAAGGAAATGAAATTACATTAATAACTGTCCACATTTAACACTGGATTTAAACTTTGAACTGTATATTATGCAGCTGAGTGAAGTACTTTTCTAACTTAGTTTCATCTTCTGCTCTTAAAAGCACTGTGAGGCAAGAAAGGATGTACAGACAAATACGATCTCACTAAAGGTCTGGACAGTAGCAATTGGTAGATTTCTGTTGAGGCACTAATATTAATCTATAATATGAAATACTTGTTAAGATAAGGCAGCCAATAACTGATCATTTGAAATTTCTAATGTTGGTAATTGAAAAATACTTTTCTAGTTATTAATAAACTAAACTCAAAGGTTATTGTTCTGCTCGTCAAACATTTCTTTCAGCAGTTTTCTGGTTTGCTTTCCTAAGAAACAATTTAAAAGAATTAGAATTTGTAGCAGTGGAAAAATACTGTCTGAACTCCCATTTATGATAGTAAATGATCTTTTTTGACAAGAACAACTATACTATGGCTAAATACACTTCTGTACATCTGTGGCTGTAGTTTTCAAAAGCAGCTTTGCCTTTCTGTCTTCCCTTTCATTTTTTCTGTGCCTGCCTCCATCCTTCATTTCTCTTGGTCCAGTGCTGAATTTTATTCAGGGACTTGGAGACTTTGTTCAGCTCACCACAGTTAATGTAAATTTCACTGTTCCTATTTATGTTCTTTTTGTTATTTCCCTATTTGTTAGTCATGTTCTTTATAGAGGAAAAAAAACATTCTGATCTTTTGGAAATGGCTTGCTTAAAATCTAACTGCTGTCACTTAAATGCAGATGTAATTAGATAGTTTTGCTAGGGTCTACTTAGGACTTAGTGTTAGAGGTTAGGGTTTGTGGGTTTTTTTTAAATTAAATAAGCGCTACTTATGGGAAGTTGATGAAACGGTGGCCTTGAAAGCTACTGCAGTATAAATACTGATTGTGAAGATTAATGCATTAGATTTCAAACCCAGTGCATACAACCAATGCTGCTGTAAGGTACATACTGTTTTAAAAAGATGGTAAAAAAAAACAGCAACACTGATTCTTTTTGACGTTCCCTTTTTAAATTTTTGTAGACTTTTATTTTTCTGTACTCAATAGGAGTCAGCAGTACTAGGTGCTGTCAATCTGTTATTACCAGAGTGTTTGCACCGTGACTGGTCTTGTAGAGAATAATCTATTAATTGTGACTTTCTTCTTCCTTTTGTATTTTGGAGGTGGTCTTCCTAAATCCCTTTCTTCTGTGTACCACCTCTTCCTCAACCCTTTGGAAAAGGAAAAGGTAAACTATTTGCCATTTGCAAGGTAAAGCCATTAGTGCCTCTGAAGCAGTACAGCTGCTCTGGTAATGGCAAATTGATTAGATTATATTGCTTGACTGAATCCTAGTGGAGCTAGGTGATGGTGCTATTTAGATTATAGTTTAGTTTAAGTTTTCTAGTTAGTGCAAATGAAAATCTAAATGTAAGATAACTCTTTATCCTCAGTGTTCATTTTAATACTTGAAATAAATTAAGCCTAATTAATAAAATGTCGTAAACTTTGTCTGTCAACTTATAGTGCTTTTGCAAATATTTAATTCCTTTAGGAATAATCACTATAAGCAAAATCTATCCTTAATGAAGAAAAAATACTCTATTTTATGGTTCTCCTTGAAATATAAGTAGAAAAATTCTCATGTCTCCTGTTGAGTAAATGCATGTTTTAGCACTTAACTGCAATAATGCAGTTTTGCGAGGCTATGTGTATTTGATGTGCCTCTATTTCAGCTAGATATTACAGGAGGACACAAGACTTTTAAAGTAAAACTTGATTTAATATGTAAATAATGCAGATTATATTTTCATTCTCTTTTAGTTTTTTTATTCTAACATTTATTGAGCAGACAGTCAGTAAACATCAAATACCTTATCAGTGTGTGATATTGCTGTTCACAGCATCTGCTTTCACTTCCATATATTGTTTTTGCATGCAGTGTGAGGGCTCTGATAAAATCTTGAAGTATTCTAGTAAGTAGAAGAGAGCTTTAAGTGTCTGAGTAGTAAACATAGCTAAGCATGGTTTCAACTAATTTATAGAATTCTAAGGCAAAACATCCTTTCAGAAATGTAGTTTGGAATGAGTGAAAATGGTTTATGTAGTCTAGTGTAATAGGTTTGCATATGCTTAGGCAGTTAACCCTGTGTGTTTTCAAGTTTCTGTTTGTGCTTAAAGTTTGTGGCCATCTTGGGGCTGCTTTTTAAACAGCTGTTTTGTGCATTAGCGCACACTCTGTTGTTTTTGTTACCATAGTTTATCAGAGGGTGCAATAAGGTAGACATACATCCTCTAGATAAACCTTTTTGAGATTTAGATTTTTAAAGTCTTAAGAACTAAAACTTTCAGTATCTTCCTGAAACTTCCTTATTTTGATTTATGTTTTCAATCCTAATAGTCTCAGAACATATTCAGATCTTAAAGTATGACAGTTACATTTGTATTGTAGTACTGTCCTGTCATAATTAGGTGTCAAGCTGTTTCTATTTTAATATTTTACTTTTTAAGCACTGTTCAGGTTTATAAAATCTGAAATATATTGTCTGAAAATACTTTTCCTCTTTTTAAAGGATACCTTGATTGTGTGGTCGGAAGCTGAAAATTATGATTTGGCACTTAGCTTTCAAGAAAAAGCAGGATGTGATGAAATATGGGAAAAAATATGTCAGGTAAGTTGGAAAAATGTAAGATTGAGACACCTAAGTCATCTTAATGTTTGTGTTCCAAATGTTTAGAATGCAATAAGAGGTGAATCTGAACACAGCAGATGAGAAAGTAAGAACTATTGTCTTGGTCACCTCTCCCGAATGCTGCATGTTTGAGTTTGAATACCTCCAGGAATTTGATATGAACTTAAACTGAGGGTGGTGGTGTTAGAGCATTTTCAGGTCTTTTTTTGTTTAACATATCTTTCTACATTTCTCATTCTTCTCTCCTATCTCATTATTCTGTTTCCAGTGAAGGGAATATTGAGTTTCTTAACAGAACTTTATTCCTTGTAATTGTGATAATATGCTTCTGTTGGCTGTCAGGGTGTGAAAGACTGATCTGTTAGTTGATGTAGGAGGTATCTTTGAGGTGATAATACAGGGACAGAGATATAATTCTTACAGTTCAAAGACATCAAACAATTTATATGTAGCATGCATATGTTTTAATATGTATTAATTAACTCACTGTGTTTTATCATCTGTGGCCAGATGACTATGTAGTCACTAAGTCTGTATTATTTCTGGGTAACATTTGGTCAGGTATTAACTATCGACCAATATCTGAAAGAGCGCAATTACTTTGTATTCACTGATATTAGTTCAGTTTGTCAGTTCATGTATGGGGTTTTTTTTCCATTCCATTACAACTTCAATCCTATGCTACGTTAGGTGGGATTTCTCTAAATTTGTCTACTTCTCCCTCTGTGTTCTGTCTTTCTCTGGTTAACAAGTATCTAGCTCTCTGCCCGATGTTGTTTGGAGTTTATTCTCACTGATTTCAGAAATAAAGCAAAAATACTCTAGTTTCACAATTGCATGGGTATAGATAACTCCTTTTCTTAGGAATGAGTATTTTCAACAAATTACCACTTAGGTAAATAAGTACAGAAACGTTTCCAGGAACTTTAGCT
Organism: Phaenicophaeus curvirostris; assembly: GCF_032191515.1. Lineage (NCBI taxonomy): Eukaryota > Metazoa > Chordata > Aves > Cuculiformes > Cuculidae > Phaenicophaeus > Phaenicophaeus curvirostris. Next base: position 51,726,665 of record NC_091396.1, on the reverse strand, counting down.
GTCAAAGGACAGAATCTGGAGACAAATACAAAATGGAGGAAAGGGGAAATGGTGTTCTTGGAAACACCCAGATAAGAAGTTCAGCTTCCTCAGCCTCATTAAAGATCTAACATATTTGTAAGAAACTACTGTCTTCACATCCTGTTTTGAGGCTGTGCTATTGTATTTGCGTCTAGTGTACTTTAAAGATCTTAAGCTTCCTCAGTCATTAAAGCTTCTAAAAGGAAAACTTTGGTACCACTGGAAGTGATTGCTGATGTATAAGCAGAACTGTATGGGGGTTTTAGCAGCGTTCTGGATTATAATCTAAGTACAGGCTTGCTGACACCAATGAAGAATTATTTCTCCCAGATTTTTTTTCTGATTTTCAAGATTAAAAACAACAGTAGCTTCTAGTGTTATAGAAGTAGTGCCTTCTTGTATTTGACAGATCAGACTCCAAGCAGAAACTACTATTAAGATGTCATTAAAGCTGAAACACTCTCGTGCCCGAGCATCTGTCTATTTTTTTTTCAATAATGTGTACTCTGCAGTTTCCTCATTGTTTCTCTAGAGAGATCTTTGCAGATCCTGTGCTTTTTTTTCTGACAGCTCAAGTTTCCATTGCTCTCTTGTTAATGCTGACTTGGGATTTTCTGTTCTTAAGAGGGGATTCTGTGCCTCTGTTGAGTATTTAGAAAGAGCATGGTAACAGATTTTGACTTGCAGCTCTCCAGAAGTGAAAACAACAGTTAAATTAATGAGACTGGCCTTTCTCCTCTGTTTGAGGTTACAGAAGCTTTGAAAATCACCAAGAGCAGTTAAATAGCCTGTAGATAAGTGTTTAAAGCTGTCACTGCAATAATGTAATACTGGTTTGCATTTGAAAATCTGCCTGCAGAGAATAAAGACTAGAAACAAATAGCTTAGTTTAGTAAAAGTTAAAAAGTTGTAATTCGTACTAGTAATTATGAATTTCGCTTCTTATTTGAAGTACTCAGAAAATGTAGCTTTTTATTTTATTCTTCCTTCTTTTTATAGAAACTAAATAGAGTTAAATATTTAACATACAAATATTTTCTGTAAAGCCTTGTATTTGGAGAAATCTTTTCATTAGCTCATATTTTCCAAACCAGCTGTACTTAGTATCAGACTTAATTTCTGCTTCTGTTTTGGCTGTAGAAAGAAACAGCATGACGTTTGAAGTGGTATTTTTAAAAAAGGTTCAAGTAGCTGTAAACATTAAACTCCGCTTTTTTTGAACACATCTTATTTTATAGGTTCAAGGTAAAGACCCTTCTGTTGATATTACTCAGGACCTTGTTGACGAATCCGAGGAAGAACGCTTTGATGATATGTCATCACCTGGTCTAGAATTGCCATCTTGTGAATTAAGTCGACTAGAAGAAATTGCAGAACTTGTGGCATCTTCACTGCCTTCACCATTACGTCGTGAAAAACTCGCACTAGCACTGGAAAATGAGGGCTATATTAAGAAGCTCTTAGAAATTTTTCATGTGTGCGAAGATTTGGAGAACATCGAAGGACTACACCACTTATATGAAATTATCAAGGGAATTTTCCTTTTGAACAGAACTGCACTTTTTGAAGTCATGTTTTCTGAGGAATGTATAATGGACGTAATTGGATGCCTAGAATATGATCCATCTTTATCACAGTCACGGAAACACAGGGAATTTCTGACTAAAACAGCAAAATTTAAAGAGGTGATTCCTATATCTGATCCAGAGCTGAAGCAAAAAATACATCAGACATACAGAGTACAGTATATTCAAGATATGGTCCTACCTACTCCCTCAGTTTTTGAGGAAAATATGCTATCAACACTTCATTCTTTCATCTTTTTTAATAAAGTGGAAATAGTTGGTATGTTACAGGTAAGTTTCAGAATTTCAAAGTCTACTTGCGCTTGGGCAGAGAAAGTTTGGTAATTTTGCTTGAAAAGATGGAGGTGCTTTGGTGGAACCTTTACTTCTGCGATACTGAAAGTTGTTTTGAAGTATGACATAAAAGGTGTAGATTTGAGTCCTGAGCTGTTAAATATTCTTACATTTCAGATTTTGGACTAGATTCTCTGTAACTGACTTAAATGAAGCAAACATGTATAATCCAAAATGAGCTTGTTTGAAATTAGTACTGCTATTCTCATTTTGAAGGGTTGATTCTGTTGAGTTTGGGGTTTGTTTCTGTATTTTGTGACATTTTAGGCACTACAGTACAGTTGAGGATAGTTTTTGTCCTGTTTTCATGACAAAAGAAAAAAAAAAAGTAGTTACTCCACCTGAATTTCACAAATACAGTCTCATACTATGATATAACTGCTTCTAATTTTGAAGCAAAGTAAATCAGTTGCTTGAAAAGTACAGGTTTGGAAAGTAACATTGTCTTAGGTGCCTGAATGTTTTCTTAGTTTGCCATAATTTGTATCCGCAACAGTCAGAAGGCCTTAATCATTTTGGAGTGGCCAGTTTGAGAAAGCTTACAAGCCTGACTTGGAGAGAGTGCCGAAAAGGATTCGCTTAAGGGGGCTCAACTTGAGTATCCAGTATAACAAGTGTCTCTAAAGTATCTTGACCTCTTTGTAAAGGTTTCTAAAAGCAAAGTCCTGAGCATGATGCCTTTTGGCTTGAGAAGGAGGAGGAGGGAAAGAATTATTCAGGAGTCTTTGTGTCACTGGCTGATTATGAAAGGGATCTTGAAATTTGAAAAGGAAACTAGGCAAGGATAAAGGGGACCTGATCCTGCATGGTCATTAAGGGCATGTTTTCCAGAAATCCCAAGGTAGCTTGATTGAGGACTAGTGGCTGGTTATTTTCCTTTTTTTATATCTCGTGACCTCTGTTAGGTCAGTAGATGTAGGGTAATCTTGGGTTAGAATATCAAGGTTTAGTGTGGTTGTGAAACTTCGAGTTGCATTTTACAGCTGAAATAGAAGCTCAGGTCAGACTTGGGTTTGTTGTGTGGCTGCAGGTTTCTTGAACCATACCTTCACGTCTGTTGTTGTCAGTGAATGAAAATAAAGCATACTCCCTGTATGGTGGAGCCAGAAAATTTAGCATTGCATGACTTTCAAATTTCAAGAAATATTTCCAGTTGTTCAGGTATTTTCTGCAGCTTTGAAGAGCCAAGATTAGTAGCACACAAGGAAGAATATATATCCCATGCTATACTGCATTTCACAGTATAGCTCTATAGCATTGAAGAGGAACTCCCTGAGATATAATAGTGTTGAGAACTGTTTGACAATGATGGTCAATTCTTGGTTTTGAGATAATTAAGAGACTGTCACAAATTATATGCCCATTGCATTTCTGTGAGATTAAGGGGCATGCTTGATGGATTGTTTTTTTCAAGTTCTCACAGTGTAGCTCTAAGCTAAGGTTTAAACCTACATACCTGGTATTTATTCTTTTATTTATAAGAGAATGCGTCAGATTGCACTTTTCTGTAATCTCTGCTTTCTAAACTTTCGTTCTCCCCTTTCCTTTCCCCATGCCACCATTCCCATGGTCCATGTATAAAATGTATGCTGCTGTTCCTTCTCATTTCTTTAAGCAGAATAAATAATGTTCTGAGAACAAAATTAAAAGACTGCTTTTGTTGATTTCACTTCTGTAACTAATTCTTAAGGTCTTTCTTCCGTTGTTGTATGGTTTAATTGCATTTCTGTAGTTGGTTGTATTGTAGTACTTTGAAGGTGGGTTGTTAATCCATGAAAGATTGTCTGTAATTGGAGTTCCTGGCATTCGTTATTTTAGAACTTATGAGTTCCTGATGCTCACTATAACTGTACATGTGTACTTCAGCTGTTTCTTTTATAAGACATTATTAATCAAAGAGCATCTGGCATGCTTCATAGTAGTTTATATTGAGCCACAGATGAGAATCAAGTTCTTAGTTGTTGTGTAATACAGCTTGTTATGCTTCCACTGTCACACCCTCAGTGGTCTGGGAGAGACAACCTGAAGTCAGCAGAAGAGTTATCTTTTTAGGAAATTTACTTCTTCAATTACAAGTAAATTGAGCAGCTCGGTATGCTGTGACATACTGCAACTATTGCATGTACAACTGAGTTGTTTATATTCTGTTATTTTTCTCTTTAGCTGTGAAGGGAAGGAGACAAAAACCTTTTACCTCCACCATGAAAAAAAAGATGAGTTCTAAGGAGCCCTTCTCATGTCAGGCGGTGTATTAACTAATGTAACACTTTGCAATACCTCTGTTAAACGTGGCCATACCCTAGTTAGAGAAGAGTGACTAGAAATTTGTACAGGACTCTTTGCAGATTGCCTTAAGCTTTTTGACAGGCCAGGTGACTTTACTCAAAATTACCACTACATCTTATTTACGGTATTTGGTGTCAAGATAGGTCATTAAAGGTCACTGACATTTGAGGTCAGTTTTTCAGTTGTAACTGGTGAATTCTGTCAGTAAGAATATGCTGATTCTTGACTTCTGGCTTTATTAGGAAGTATTTTTGATGTCTTTGTAAAAAAAGAATGTACATATATATAAAACAATTCTGTAGTCATGGAAGATACCTGCTTCTGTGTTATTTACTTACCAAAGCGGGTAAAAACTTTTGCCCATTCTGTAGTAAAACCAAAAATAGAGAGTGGGTCACTTTGGCACTTAGGATTATGAACTGTATTCCTCCCTACTTCTTGATTAACATTACGTTTCCTGTAATCTTTATAAAAATGGTTACACTGATGGTCTTTTCTGAGAAATGGAAGTTACTTTATTTGTGATTTAATTGTCTAATATCTGTCATTTTAAGTAACTACATCAAGATCTTACTAAACTAGATACTGCTCGTCCTGATGGATAGTAAACACATGATACCAGTATTTCCAGTCTACAGAATTAGCTGCTGTGGAAACCTACTCCATTGCAGGTTTTATGATTCACAGTATGTAAGATACGAAAGAGGTATATAACATTTTTTTCCACTTTCAGCCCCTCCTAATATGCTCTTACTGCTTGGGGTCCAGCCTGTTCTAGTCTTGAGATGTCATAGCCACCAAGAAACCTTGCTGAAACATGGAGTTCGCCAAGTTTTGAGAGTGGGGGTGGGACAGGTAAGTGGTGTTTCTTACTTTATATGACGCTCTTTTGCAATTTAAAAAATAGATACTAATGTTCACACTGGAGGCCACCAGTTCTTTCCCTGTGTATTAACTAGTTCTTAAAAAACCAAAAACTTGCAAAACTGCGCCATAGAGTGAGCAAACACTATTTCCTTCCGTTCTCTCCCCACTTTCTCATTGGCGTATTCTTTTTGCCAGCAAGATCGTGGAGTGCTTTTATCTTCCGGAATGGAGAACATCGTTGGGATTATTTGTGAGCATGTGCATTTGTACTTTAGAGGCTTTTATTTTCAGGGAAGTGTAGAGTAGAAGGGAAAAATTGGACATCTGTTAAAATAATTGATGTGCGTGGTAGAGTAGGGATCACATGGCACTACTGTACTGGTAAATCAGCTTTTTTAAATGCAGAAATGATATTACTGATAGTTCTTATCTCACTTTTCAAGAAGTAAAAAAATTGTGTATGATTTTAGGTATCACATCCATATTTTTTACTGGGTTTATGTACAATAATAGGCTGGTTTTAATTTTGAAAGTGGTTTTACAGATAGTTGCTTATTCTTAACAGAACCCCGTGGATGTAAATGTAATACCTTTAGATATTTTGGAGGAGGAATTATGTCAGTGTGTGTTGGTAGTTTTGCCCAAATGTATTAGGATTGGAATGTCTCCTGCCAATCTGCTCTGCAGTAGTTGGCTGAGGATGGATATCTACTTTCAGCAAAATATACCTTGCAATAAGGTATAAAAGCATGCTGCTTTCTGAGGAAATGATTTGGTGAAAGAAGCTTGCAAGTGGTCTTGGTAATGATATACGAGATTACTTCACGACGGAAAATGATTCTAAGTGTGTACAGAAGTGAAGTAGCTTATTGCTAGCAAGTGAAGGCTTCTGTTGGAAAGCAGTCTGAGATAAAGGAGATTGAAACATTTAAAACTGTGAGATTTTATGGTGTGGCAGCAAGACAGAACGTGTGTTAGGAAGTGTAATTCTCTGTTGGTAATATTTTATGAAAATTCCATTTTCTGGGCTGAAACATTATTGCTGCCTAAAATTAATATGGAGGTAGAGAATAGGATGGAAATTATGCTCTTTCTCCAGTTTAAGTGTAATTTGGTTTCTTGGATATTTTTTCAAGAAAAGGATGGGTTTTGTCACTCCGTGTTTGTGTTTTCAGTTCAGATATTTATCTGCAAGTTAATTATATTTGAGAGGCCTGCTTTTGAAGAGTGCTTTTTCAAATGCCTTTTGGGATGAGGAGGAGGACTGCTTTGAAAGTTGAATCACAAATTAAATAATTTGGGGTTTGTGATCCGACTTTGTTTGTAGGCTTTCTTGTTCTTAAAGTTATAAATGATTGAGCGAGCAGATGGCGTGGCTTAATTTTATCTTCATGAACTTTGAAAGGTATTAAATCCTAGAAGCATCTACTTAGATCTTCCAAAAGCATAGATGTACTTTGTTTGGTATATGCATAGTTTAAGTATCGCACATGTAATAATCTGAGTATGGAGAAAACAGATTCTGCAGTTACTCCGTGAACTTACCATTTGAAGTTTTGTGTTCTTGAAAAGCAGTTGTAACCTTCACAGCTTCTAAGATGCATCCAAATATGGGGTTTGATACTTGTCTGTATGAAGAGGCCAGATACTGCGAAGAATTGTGTATTTACTGTGTTCACTTCACAGACATGTTTGGGGGGATTTTTGCAAGTTGGGGGGAGGGGGAAGAAAATGTTTAAGCTTGTGTAATTCTAGCATTCAGTGTTTCGTGATTTCTGAAGTGTGTGAATTCTCCTCTCAGAGTCTGCATTTCTGTAGATTCTGGTAGTGTTCCTCAGGAATGAGTCTTCTGATACACTGCCTGTGTTAATTCCTTCATTCCCAGCGAGGCCGTGCCTCCCGTGCTGCACTGTATGATGCTGGAGATACAGCTTCCCCAGCCCCCTCTCTCTGAGGCTCTGCAGTGGGTCATAACTGAGACCCGCATATTGCCAGCGATGCAGGGACTCCTCTTGGCCTTCCACATTTTGACTTAAAATAATTAGATACTTTGGGTAATACTGGGTATCCTTTTTTATGCAGAATCACACTAATCATGGGTTTGATTTATTTAAATGTTGAAATTGCCGTTATTTTTTCCCAAGGATCATTCCGAGGTATTTCTGTGGCATTGACCTGCACTTTCTGTCAGGTATTGTGAAGGAGATGAAAAGTTCATTTTGCGATGAGAATGGATATAGGCATTGCACTTTCCAGTTGGGAATAAGCACACATCTTCCTAATAGTTTTGATAAATGAGATTAGTTTTACATCTTGATCGAAACAGCAAAAAGAGAAATGAAAGCAAACTACTAAGCCTTTTCCTTAAATGCACTGCTAATCATGGAGAATAACTTGCATGTTCTTCAAAAGAACCGAGTGGTTTGTTTTATTTTTTTGCTTTTGTGTTGTTTGTGGGTTTTTTTTAATTTCTGTAAACAAGGATGTCAGTATCTCTGCTGTGGTTTAGTTGCATTTACCTTTAATGTCTAATGGGTTAAATACTAGAACAGAAAATGTACCAAGCTGTATAACAGCTGGACAGCTGATAGTCAAGCATTCTTGTTTGTATTCTTCTGTCACAGCTTAAATTATGCTTCTTGAAATCAAAGACCCTAATGGTTGTTTTGAACGTTTGACATCTGAAAGACAAACTTTACATTTCCAGTGCTTGATCCTCCAGAGCTGAATGTCAGTAAACTTCGAGTGAGGCCTCTCCCATCTCCTTTCATTTCAATTTTGAAGCAGTAGCGGAAATAGGACCTGAAGTTGTGTCCAGAAACCAGGTTTTTGTTATCATTAGGCTGTTGGGTCAAGTTAGAAGCTCAGCATCAAAGAGGAGAAAACATGTGGCGTGTCCTAAATATAGGGTTTACCTTATAGAGTGGCAAAATGTTTTGTAGGGTAGTAGCTCATGCCTACCTATTTTGGATTTATCTCTGTTGTGCGGTGTTCTGTAGAGATCCTGGACTGGGTTGTGACAGTGTTACACCTGCATTAGCATGATGTGTCGTTGGAACCAAGGTGTTCTGTTCTTCTCAGCAAGGGGTGAGCCTGCATGTAAGAACCTAGATAATACGCAATATAGGAAAGTTCATGTAGGTGTATCTGAAGTACTTTCACGGTTTTGCTTTATGCTTTGTAAGCCAGGTGACTTGGGTTTCTAACACTTTGGTTTTGGGTTGAACAGATACTGCAGGTGGTGTTACTAACTTCAAGAAACACCACTCTGGAAGCTTTTTGAAAAAAACCTGTGATGTACAGGTATCTTTTTCAAGCAGTTGCTGTCTTGTTACTGCATAGTATTGAGGGAAGAATGGGGGAAGGTGTATGTCAGTTTGTCAGTTAGGACTGCAAAGGTTATGAGGAGCTGAAGTATTGCTGCTTCTTTCAGTCTAAGTACGTTTGTAATATGTTGGCTGCTGTTTGTGGTTTTGCTGAGGCACAACAGCATGAAAAATAACAGAATTGTTTTCGATTGCTGCCAGCCAGAATACTCAATAAATGTTGTACGTAATAGGAACAGTTATTTTGATTTGGTTTCTAGAATTCACCCTTTTCACAACATTTGGGGGAGAGAATCTCACTTCATTCCTGCTGTTAAGCAGCTCTCCTTTCATCATGTCCTTGCTTTACTTCAGCTGCAAAGATCTCATAACAGTCCGGAGATATATGTGTGTGTAGGAGTGGGAGATCATTTTTATCAAAATATGTAAACACTTAAAGCAGGGCTGTTGTAGTGTGACTTAGGTGGATGGGCATGTGACAAAGGGAAGAAAATTAGAGAAGTCATAGACAGAATTACAAGACTGGCAGTAGAAAACAGAAAAAGGAAAGCCAAAAGGCAATACAAGATACATCGTGACTCAGAATGAAGAGCTATGGAGTGGGATAGTGTTGAATACCATAAAAGCTTAAAAGCAAGATTCATATTAATCTGTTTGAAAATTGAATTAGAAAGTTTCTGGTGGTATGATTAACAACAGTTCACAAGCATATGTTCTTCTAATTGCAGGAGGGATAATTTAGGAGAACTTTATATTATACTTGGATGCCTTTTGATATTGTCAAATAAACAAATGGTATTGTTTTGCCTTTGTAGGAAGATGAAAAATTTCTGACAGACTTGTTTGCACAACTAACAGATGAAGCCACAGATGAGGAGAAAAGACAGGAATTGGTAAGAAAGCTGTAAAATATGCATGAAAAGGACAGTTGCTACAAAGTGATATGTGCATCTTTTTTTTAATTACTCACCAGTGTATTATATCTGGTTTTCAGGTAAATTTTCTGAAAGAGTTTTGTGCATTCTCTCAAACACTGCAACCTCAAAACAGAGATGCGTTTTTCAAAACCTTGTCAAATATGGGCATACTGCCAGCACTAGAAGTCATATTGGTAAGTCGGTTCATTTTTATTTGTGGTAACAGTTTTGGTTTTCTCCAGAGAGGTTTTTTTTTAAAAGTAAGTATGCCAAACTTCGTTCACGTGGTTTTCTGAAGTGTTTGCTTCATTTATCTTGTCTTAGCTTGGGATTCAGGACATTTAAAATACTTTTGTAAAACTTAAAAAGCAGTTACAATGTGACATTGCTAGGTGCATTCTTACTTTTTTGTTTTCTCATTTCCTTTTCTCTCTTTGCATGCTTCTTGTTGTACAATTCAGTAAGAAAACAGGGATATAGACCAAAGGGCAAGGAAACGATAGCATTTATTTTGCATAACGATTGTCAAATGTACAGAGAGGTTACAGTCAATTCAGTTGTAGCAATAGGTGTGACTTGCAAGTAGGAATTAAAAGCAATGTGATTTCTGTTTTTCATTCAGTTTGAGCCTTTTCTTTTAAGGAAATGTGAATTATTTTATTTGACTTTCCAGGGTATGGATGATGCACAAGTGCGAAGTGCAGCCACTGATATATTCTCATATTTGGTTGAATATAACCCATCCATGGTACGAGAGTTTGTCATGCAAGAAGCACAGCAAAATGATGATGTAAGTAGAGGGTCCCCAGAAATGCATGTTGTTTTTTTTTTTTCTTTTAAATTACTCTTTCATATTTAGCACTCTACTAATGACATGAGCTCTAGTTCTGAAGAAGTATGGGATATAGTCATGACAGTTACAGGATGACGAACTATCACGTTTTTACAAGTTCTGTTAGTCAGGTGAGATGAGTGTTTGCCTGTTTATGTATTCTTGTTACGTTGCATGTGAAATAATAAAGGTTACCATAAACCACCATTTTTGTTAACATCAGCTCTCGTACAAGCAAAACAAAATGTGTCCTTAAAATGCCAAATATAAATTTCAGTCTTGATCTTAGCATGTCCACATGTTTTTAATTTACTTGTGAGAAGACTGTGTTCAGTTTACTGTCACACATGTTGAAAGTGGAATTACGGTCACAAGTGTTTAAGAAAACTTTCTGACGGAGGTTTATGTTTCCCAGAGATCCTCTATAGCTGATTAATACAGAATGAATGCCAGCACACAGCTAATAGTAAGAAAGTTGCTTCAAAGTGATACTCAGTGGAGAAAAAAAACATTGTGCTGCCCTTTCTACAGAGAAGATGGTTAATGTCGTTTTTATATCTGCTAAAAATAGGCAGCTGCTAGTGCTGCTACTTCTGTACTGGAAGAAAGGAGCAGCTGGGACAGGGAATATCACTGGCGGTTCCAGCCACTTGAATCTGATGATTGTCTTTTTTTTTTATGGGGACTGTGGTAACCAAGAAAATTTTGTGTAGGATTTCCTAAATGTAAATATTATTTTCTACTTTCATGTGTTACTCTTGTTTTCTGCAAATCCATGTTGGGTTTATTTTTTTTTTAAGTGAAAATAATCTTATCAAGTTCCATAGTGTTATAAAATTTACTGTTGTGTGTTTGTGGAAATAAAATTCCTGGTACGTATTCTAAAGGGGAATCAAAACTTCTGCATTCGGAGAACACTTCTGCAAATCAGTTAAATGTTGAGACTGTTAAGTATTTGCCTCTGTACTTTTTATCATTTGGCATTTTAGTTCAGACTAAACTCTAAATTGGATTATTAATTTGAGAACCATTTCAATTGCTTTGAAAAATTTTTCTTCACTGATTGCCTTCTTACTGTTGAAACATTGACCAGAATGTGTTGCTGACATGTAAAGCTAATTTGTTTCCGTTAAGTTTAAGGGGTTTTGTTTGGTAGTTGTTTACATTTTACCAAGTTCTGGTAGAGCACCATTTTGAACAAGGTGGTAACCCTTTTAGAAGGTGGTTTCAGAATTGAGACGAGGCATTATCATTAGAATTGACTTTTATGCTTTTCCCCCCTCTCTGTTAGGATATATTACTCATAAACCTCATTATAGAACACATGATTTGTGACACAGATCCAGAACTTGGAGGGGCAGTGCTACTCATGGGCTTGCTTCGTACTTTAGTTGATCCAGAAAATATGCTTGCTACTGCCAATGTAAGTAAATACCTTCAAGTGAAGTCGCTGTTGGGTTTTGTAGAGTATTTGATGATATGTTATATACATAATTTGTTTTTTATTGTTATTCTTCCTTAGAAAACAGAAAAAACAGAGTTCTTGGGTTTCTTCTACAAACATTGTATGCATGTTCTGACAGCCCCTTTATTGGCCAATACTACAGAGGACAAGCCTAGCAAAGGTAATGCCGCTTGGATGTTGGGCTCATCAAGGCTGTTGGATGTCTGTGTTTAAAACAGAGTAGCTGTCAAAGAACGTTTTCTGTCTTAAAGATAATCTGAGACTATGATATGTTGTTTGAAGTAAAATGTTGATTCATTATTTAGTCATTTGAATAATTTATAAGTATGAAATTCAGTGGAGAGATGTGATTTAAGAAGTGAAGAGCTGTTTTTGCTTCAGAGAGAATTAGAATATTTGTTATTATACATTTTTAGTAACTCCTGAGGCTGTTCAGCAGCCTGGACTTGTAAACATGCTGAAATGCGTTTAAGATAGGGATTGCTAGTGAGGATGCAAAATTGCATCTGAGAGAAGGTGTGTATCATAATGCTGTGCTGAGTTTGAGGGTGTTGGTTCTAAACCAGGCTAGGAAAGCAGAGATAAGTGATGAAGTAACTATTCTTGCTGGCTACTAGCAGCAGTACCATTTGTTTATTAATATTATAACGCATCCGAAATCAATGTAAAAGTAGGTACATAAATGATAAATAAACAGTCTGAAAACTTCAGTTTATTTTATAAGTCTCCAAGGAATTAGTTTAATCTGTTTTATCTCAGCTGGCTTCCACATAGATTGGAAGCGAGATATTTATTAAAGTACTTGTATTCCTTAGAGGTCAACAATCTGGCAGTATTTTTAAACAGGCAGCATACCTTCTAAAAAAGATTAAATCTAATGTGTATTTAATTTATTAGTTGTCTACGTAAAAGCCAAGGTTTTAGTTACTTTTTTGTATGTGCTGATATGATTATGTCTCGGAACTATTAAAAGAGCCTGAAATATTTCTGCATAGTACTTCTGTTAAAAGGCATAACAGATCATGTTGTTGATACAAACTTAGTCAAGGTACTGTATAGGGGGAATATTTTATGATACAGACATTTGAGCATTGTAATGAGATTTGGTTAAGTGAACCTTACCACTTACGTTAGTGTTAAGTTCTGTACTCTCTGAACCTTCAAACACTGATTTAATACAGACAAAATAAAATTGTTTCTGTAGTTTAAAAGTGTTCCCTGCCACATCTGTATAAATAGAAAATATTTGGTCCATAACTTCAGTTGCTGTTTTAAAGACTAAACATCCACTTCAGCATATTCTCTGAATTATCAGTGGAAATATACAAGAACTTGGAAATGTTTACCAGGCTGCAGTTGGATATTTAAACTTAGCTTTTGAAGGCATATCCTAGATATGTGTAACTATTTTGGTTTTGGTTCTATTACAGATGATTTTCAGACAGCCCAGCTTTTGGCATTAATACTGGAATTGCTAACTTTCTGTGTAGAACATCATACTTACCACATAAAGAACTACATCATTAACAAAGATATTCTCCGAAGGGTACTTGTTCTCATGGCCTCAAAGCATGCTTTTTTGGCATTGTGTAAGTTTGAAAGCTAAACAACAAACTAGTATTTTGCGAGTGTGAAATGTTCTGTATCTTCATTCTGCAGGAAGAAAACTGTTCACAGATTGTGACAACCTGTGACTGAATACAGAAATTCTGCTATTATATTGTGCTTTTGATACCGATTTATAGATACTTCAGCTAGTATTAGTAAATTATTCTGCATTTATAGATGTCTCTTTTTTTCTAAAAAGCTGAAGGATTTTTCTTAATCTAAGTGTAGAGGTGAATTGAAAAGATGGTGTCTCGAATATCCTAAGAGAACCATTGTAAGTTTTGATTTGAATGTTTTTTTGCAGTAGGAATTACCAGAGGTGTTTAGAGATATAGTTGTATTGCTGCATAAACAGTTCAATGTGCTGCTCTTCAGACTCTGGTAGGTTTTTGACTGTTCTCAGAAGAGTAATAGCAAAGCACTGTGATTTAATTCTGGAGGCAAGAGGTATTTTTCACAATTCTGTTGTGCGCGCAGAGTAAAATAAAGCCAAAAGTTGACTGAGCAGTACCGCACAGTTAGAAGTACCTTTTATGTTTGAAACTGAATCACCTGAGTTTGGTTTTAGAACACTTGAATAATCTTTTTCGTGTTCTCCTAGTGGCTAACCAAAACATGCTGCCTTATAGTGAGATTATACTCTCTGTTTATGTGTGGACATTCACAGGCTTCTATATGCTTCAGAGTTTCAGAAAGAGCTTCAGGCTGAATGTAAATGAAATCTTTGCTTTAGTATGTACATGAAGAAAATGTCATTCACCAATTTTAAAGTGAGATAGTTTGCATCCTAATCAAGTAGGGCTTAATTACATGTAATTGAACTTACATTTGAGTAATAGGAATGATAAATATCCCAGTTCTTCTACTGAGAAGACATTTTAGCTTTATCACAGTAATTTAAAAAATCAAAAATACACCTTTATTTTAATAGTAATAAAGTTAAGTAGTTACAGTTTAGTATATTACTTCTTCAGTGAATAGAGGTGGTTTCACTTGTACAATTACGATGGAGGGTTTCATTAAGATAAACTAGATAAGCGGTCTTTAGTGGTATAGTCAAGACTGTAGAGAAGCAGAGAAGAGCCGAATGTGTTACCTGGTTCTAATAATGTAATTCCATATAAGAACTGAGGTCGCTAACAAATGCTGAGTAATTTCTGGATAATTTTTCTTATACATTTAAAAATTCCTATGATAACACTTCTGTTTCAGGTGCCCTTCGTTTCAAGAGAAAGATAATTGGGCTAAAGGATGAATTCTACAACCGTTACATAATGAAAAGTTTTTTGTTTGAACCTGTGGTCAAAGCATTTCTAAATAATGGTTCCCGTTATAATCTGATGAACTCTGCCATAATAGAGATGTTTGAATTTATCAGAGTGGTGAGTGCTGTTATATACTGAAGATAATTACTGCATTGCTTAATCTTGTAGTTCAAGAAGACTTTTCATTTTGCTTATACCATAAATTATGTAATCCTGTGATACTGTATTTAGGTGAATTTCCTTTTATATCACTGTTAAATATTTGTGTACGTTGTTCCTTATGTTCACACAGTACCGTGCCTTGAAATTTAAATTCACTCAGTGTCTTCACAGTACCCAGATTTGCAAAGGCAGCACTAGTCAAGTTTCATCGGGTAGCTTGGATGGGCCCATTATGACAGAAATGTCATTTTAAACTAATCGACAAAACCATCAAATTTAGCTGTGCTCTGATGTCAGTCCAACAGCATATGGAAACATATGGTGGAGATCTCAGTCTTTTTTCATTTTATTAATGGTGTCCTACAAAGTTCCTTCCATGGGTAGTCTCTTAAAATTTTCATGCCAATTTGGCTGTCTGCACAGTAGTGTTTCCTCACTGTTGCCGTATCCAGATTCTGACAAGATGCTCTACCGACTCTAAAAGTGGTAAGTGAGGCCAAGCTAGGGTGCAGGCCATCCTGGAAGTATGTGGGTGAAGGAAAAAAGGAGGCTTTTGACGTTTTCTATGCTGATGATCTCATTCCTCTTTGAATTGAGATTCAAGGTAATTCAGGACTGAGATAACATGATCGTCTTGGAAGAGTTGATGTAAAAAATATTTTGAAGCCATGAACCAAGTTAATCCATATAGGCGGTCCTGACTTCTGTACTGTGGTCTTTCAGTGCTCTGTGAGATAGGGTGCTGGTTCTACAGTTCATGTTAGGGAGAAGTAAATCATCTTTCATTTTCTTATCTTCCCTCTCACAGAGATACCCTGGTTGCATTTCCAGAATGCTTCTTGGTGTCTGTAAATATTTTTTGTCAATTTTTTTCATCCAGGTTTGTTTCTAAACAGAGCAAATTTTTTAAATAAGTGTGATTTTGTTTTTACTGATGTATTGCCAGTCAGAAAAGGTGACCTTTGAGCATGTTACTAAAAAGGAAATAATCAGTGTATTAAGGTATATGTTGCTTTGCTTGTCCTTAGCGGACCTGCCTGTTGGCAGGTGTTTATACAGGACCTTGACCTGTGCTCTCTGGCCACAAAGAAAATCTTGATGTTAGTTTCTGATGAAAAAGATCTTCCTTGTTCTCATCCTAAACGAATCCATTGAAAAATTATTTTTATGTAAGTAATTTATTTGCAGGAAGGAAAGAATATGGATGCTAAGTCTGTATCTCATAAGCATATGTTTTAATTGACTGATGACAACAGATATCAGTTAATCTATCAATGTAAAAATAAGTTACAGTGGGAAAGGTCTTTTAGAGTTGGGTTTGATATAATTTTCTGTCAAGGTTTTAGGTTCTGCTCATGTGTTTTTAAGGAGATATTGCTAGAACATTGCTGCTGTTATACCTGTTCTGTTAATCAGATGTTTGAAGCACTAGATTTTTTAACTACACTTACATGTGTAATACTCATTTTTGCATAAGCTAATTAATATGATGCTTCCTGTGGAATGTTTAAAAATAATCTCTCATATCAGTTACTTTTTTATTGTATTAAATAAATTAATTAGAATGAAAATAAGTCACTTGATGTTTTTTTCTTCCTGTAGGAAGATATAAAATCGTTAACGGCTCATGTAATTGAAAATTACTGGAAGGCACTGGAAGATGTAGATTATGTACAGACGTTCAAAGGACTGAAACTACGATTTGAGCAACAAAGGGAGAGACAAGATAATCCAAAACTTGACAGGTAAAATACACTAAATGCTCTTATTAGTTTATTAGTGTTTTAATTCTGTTTTGGGAATGTTGGTGGATTGTTCTATGATAGCAGGAAATGTAAGTAATTAGTTCTGCTTGCATCTTGGGCATTGTTGAATTTACTTGGTTAAAAGTGTGATTTCCAGAAGTGTTGCTTCAAGCTTTTGGTTGACGTTCAGCTAACATTAGTTGCTGGACCCCTACTAATAATGCTAAGTGGTCATATCCTAAACTTATGTGCATGCTGTAGTGATGCTGGAAGCCTATCAAGTATCTTAAATTCATTTGCTTAAGTAGCAGATTCTCACTGTTTAATTTGAAAGATTGCTAAGTTCTTAGTTAGCATTCTGTGGCTTTTTCCTTCAAAAATTCACATACCAGATTTCCTTTTATTTTAGTTAGTTGTGGGAGTACTTGTACAATTAAAATGAGAGTGTAATTGTAGATTTGTTCCAACATGTAGAAGCACTTTCAAGAGTATGTGTGGAATATGCAGTTTTGAGTGCTAATGCTTTACAGGTGAGATGTTATTACTTTGGCATGTTCCATTGCTAAGCTTAGCATTTAAACAGCAGTGAAAATCAAGCCTACAGTTAATGTATGTGTTGGAAAGAACATGCAGCCACTTCCCTCAGTAATTTCCATCCAGTCTAGGAAGTAAAATATTAGTCTTTTCTTGGCTTAAGTTGAGCTAAGTGATTTTGTATGCATGAGTTTGTCCAACAGAAAATTACAGTTTTGAGAGGCTTGTACCTCATCCAGCCCGATTTTCCTGCATCTTATATGGTAACTGCACAAACTCTGTCACAGTCCATGTGATTTCTTAAGTGAAAACCCAGAAATAACAAAACTTAAAAATAACAAGAATATATTTACACATTTTAGCAAAGAATGGTTGAGTGAGGAGGGAAGCCAAAAATGTTGTTCACATCGGCCATAAAAGTATTCAGAAGAGAGCTGTTTCAGTAATGGTTTTGCGCTATTAGCAGAATTTTAATTTAAATGCAATGTGAAGTGGTGTAGTTTGTATAGGTCCAGATAACAGCACTGGCAAGCAGATTAATCAGAATTAGATTTATTTTTATAAGGACATTTAGCGTTCTTATTTAATACTTTATAATTTCCTAATTTTTCCCCTTCTGGATTTTTTCCTGTAGTCAGTAATGTAAGACCTTTTCTCTAAACTGAAGAAGCTCAGATTGTATTAAGATTTTGATTCCAGTAACAGAGGCTTTATTGAAAACATTAAATTTCAGACTTAAATTTTTGCCAGTAAGTTTTGAACAAGTGCTGCAGGAAAATTGTCAAGTTTCACAGTTTTATTGGAAAATGACTGTTAGGATCAGCATCTATCAATGAAAAGGGTGCTTTCAGCCTCTCTTCCATGCACATCACTGTCCCTCTCCTCCAAGGCCGTAGTACTGCTTCTGTGAGGAAAGGAAGGCAGAGCTGAGATAAACCCACATTAATAATAGATCAAATGGGGAGGAAGAAGTAGCGTTTTGTATCCAAGGCCCTGAAGAATAGCAAATACTGATACTGACCAAAATTTGTGACAAGTTGATACGGTAGAAGGAGGTAGCTGTCTTTGTAATCAGAGAATCACCAGCTTGGAAAAGACCCACCGGATCATTGGGTCTAACCATTCCTATCAAACACTAAACCATGCCCCTCAGCACCTAGTACACCTGTCCCTTAAACACCTTCAGGGAAGCTGAATCAACCACCTCCCTGGGCAGCCTCTGCCAGTGCCCAGTGACCCTTTCTGTGAAGAATTTTTTCCTAATGTCCAGCCTAAATCTCCCCTGGTGGAGCTTGAGGCCGTTTCCTCTTGTCCTGTCACTTGGGAGAAGAGGCCAGCACCCTCCTCTCTACAACCTCCTTTCAGGTAGTTGTAGAGAGCAATGAGGTCTCCCCTCAGCGTCCTCCAGGCTAAACAACCCCAGCTCTCTCAGCCGTTCCTCACAAGGCCTGTTCTCCAGCCCCCTCACCAGCTTTGTTGCTCTTCTCTGGACTCGCTCCAGAACCTCAACATCCTTCTTGTGGTGAGGGACCCAGAACTGAACACAGGATTCAAGGACTGAATTCAAGGGCTGAATTCTGTCTTAAACTGGAGTCATATTTAAGTTCAGTTTTGGGTTGGTTTTGTGTTTTTCTTTAACACACTGGATGCTAAATACTGATGAGTTACAGTATTTTCAGAAGAAAAATGTTTCTAAACTCTTTTCCAAATTTTTATTTACCAGTACAAAGTGATAAACCAAGCCTGAATGCAATGCTTTAGTGACATTTATTAAAATAACTTTTAATAGTGGTGCTTGTAAGCTACAGAATTTTGGACAGGTGAAGTAGTCTGAATGTGCTACAAGCAGAGTAATATTTTATTTGATGCTTTAAAAGAAAAGCTTTTAATGATGCTTGCATTGAAAATAGTCACATTACAGAATGATTTGCTGGTATTTTGTATTGCTCTACAATGTTTATATCCGTAAGCTGCCGGTGTAGATGCCAAAAAGAAGTTTTATTATTATTTTGAGTTGGTTTTCGAATGAAAAGCTTTAAAATTTACTGTCCTGCAGCATGCGCTCCATTTTGAGAAACCATAGATACAGAAGGGATGCAAGAACCCTGGAGGATGAGGAGGAAATGTGGTTTAATACTGATGAAGATGATATGGAAGATGGAGAGGCAGTGGTGCCCCCTTCTGACAAAACTAAAAATGATGAAGATATTATGGACCCTATCAGTAAATTCATGGAAAGGAAAAAATGTAAGTGATAAGAATATTGCATGTGGCTTACAGAGAAGCCATAACTTGTATTCTTTAGTCTTACTACAATGAAGGATTTGCATTGTGTTTATTCTGAAGTTCTTAGATTTTGAAATTGTGGCACCAAGCTGGTAGATCACCCCTTCAAAACAAGTTTTGTTGTCTGTAAAAGTGAAATGATACAAAATGTTGTTGATTTCTTAAAGCATGACAATCTTAGCTGATTGTCAATTTTTCCTGTACTTTATTCAGATTTATAATTAAAAATTTTCAATGTAAGTGTTCAGTTGGTAGAGTACAAGTGTTAATTCCTGGACTGTGACAGCAGCTGCAAGGTGATGTGTTAGTGTGAAGAAAGTCTGTGATGACTCACTATACTAGGCTGTACACGAAGTATTAAGCTTTTTCCCACACAATAAAATTATTTGTTACTAAATGTTTTGCTCAGTGATATTGCTTTACTTCTGGATTTTTTTGTTTTCTTTCTCTCCAGTAAAAGAGAGTGAAGAAAAGGAAGTTCTTCTGAAAACTAACCTTTCAGGTCGTCAGAGCCCAAGTTTCAAGCTTTCCTTTTCCAGTGCTACAAAATCTAACCTAACCAGCCAGTCATCTGCAAGTAATCTGCCTGGATCTCCAGGATCTCCTGGATCCCCAGGGTCCCCTGGGTCTCCGGGGTCCGTTTCTAAAAGCACATCTCAGATGGCAGCTATTACAACTAAGGTAATTCTGAATGAACGTAGGTGGACTTCATTGTTACAGACTAGGAATTTGCTCTAGCATTTCTCAATTTTGCAGGAATTCTGACATGTTAAGCGCGAATGGACTGTCAGGTTTCTGTGTTCTTTTTGATTGACCTTCTCCATTTTTAAGAAGAAATAAAAGCTCAAAAAATGCCCAAACTCTTAGTGTGAAGCGTTCCCCTAGCTGCTCTTTGCAGCAATCTTTATTGTGAACTACAGACAACACTTCTTGTTAAGTTGCTTTTGTTAAATTGCACAGAGATGTTTGGCAGATAGAAACATTGCCAAATCTTCACAGTGTCCTACCACCCCTACTGAGAATTTCTACTGTTACTATTTTTAATGTTGTTCAGAATGATATAACTGGCACATGTGAAAGTAATAAATTGTGACAGGGAGAGGTGGTTGCTGTAAGCCAAAACAAAAAATTTTTAACATCCTAGCACGTTTTACCTTTTGAAGTAATGTAAAGTTTGGGGTTGGGATCTATTGAAGCAGAATAAGAAAGCTGATTTAAGAGTGTAACTTGTAGTGCATATCCAAACCCAGCATTTTTAAATGTGTTTTAGGACACTATTGGATGTTATCAGATTTTTGGCTAAAACTCTGTTTAAACCAAGTCAGGGAAGTAGAATGAATGGTGTTTTCTCAGTGCTGGTGGACAGATAACGTATTGTTGGTACTGCATATTTCAGATAATGAGAATTTAATTTCATAACAAGTGTTTGCATTTCTGAAAGGTCAGCTATGTATCTCAGTTCTCAGGTGATCTCGGAATAACTCTGATTCATCCTTATTTTTTAATGCCATCATACTTCCAGGAAAGGCAAATGGGCTTTTAGGGTTTTTTCCTTCTTATAGTCGAACACGACTTAGGACTTTTGTGTTTGGATCACATTCTGTTGAAAACACCTGAATGAGAAGAGTTTGCCTGATGGAAGAACTAAGTGACGCTTTCCCTAAATCCTTCTATGAAGGAAGGGGAAGCAAATTAATTTCCTTTATTAAAAAAAGATACAGTAGTTTGTCAAGGGCATTATAAAAGTAGTAGAATTGGCTTGGGATTTAGTTCTCTGTTCTGTAGTTCTGCTGGAGGTTTATTCTCTCCCAGGCAGTGTAATTCCTTGAATCTGAAATGGAGATTCTACATACGGAACATACTGCATGCATGACTAGCTCCAAGATTTCAAGTTGTGGTGGCAAAAGAAAAATGTTCAGGTTACACTGAATATTCAGTGCACTGAAAAACCATTTGTGGACTCAGGCATCAGATACTTCTTGCAGTGTAACATGCACCATTTATAAACGTGCCATGGTTGCAAACTAGAAACAGCATTTAAACTGGGTTTTATTCAGTAATTATCTGATCCTGTTATTTCATGTGCAGTATACTCAGTGTTACGTTGTATGTGACTGTACAGAATGTGTGTAGTTATTTATCAAAGTGTGTTTTGGTATTCAGCTGCCTAAAATTTTCTGGTTTGGATGTCTGTCATTAGACACTGGAATAAGTAATACAGTCTTTGGGTAAAGTACCAGGAACTGCCGTTGTAGTCAGATGCTGGTTAAGCTGCAGAAATTGCAATGTACTATAGTTAGAGGAAGTTTTGGAAGTTCATGCTCATTGTTCATGGGTCCAGAGCTGCCTAATCTTAAAATTTGTGGAGGAGTTTTTAATATTACTAGATGTGCTTTCATTTTCAGTTGTCACATAGTTTAAGTTTTCTAAGATGGGCGTCTCCTTCAGTTCTATGATTCAAAAAGTTACTTAAGTTACTACACATCTAAACTAGCTTTTGTGAAGACAGTGTTCTAAAACTACTATAATGCAAAACTTCATGTTGAGGGACATTCTGTATTTGTTTCTGAAGCACTTCCAGATTGCTCATTGCTTCACAGATTTATGTGTTTATGGAAGGACCTGTAGATATTTTGATTTTCTTAAATTTCAACTGGAAATATTTCTATCCATTTGGACAGGTGAAACCCCATTTTGGAATAATTAATTTAAACATGTTTCAGACAATGTCATTCTCATTTATACTGAAGGATTTATTTTTGTTCTGCTTCATTTTATTCGAAACATCATGAATCGGGATGCTTAGTGTTCTGTGCAAACGTTGTTTTCCAATGCAAACAGAAAGTATCAATGTTCAGACAGTCTCTTAATTATAGTTATTATGCCTGTCTTTGTAGGGAGGCCTTGTTGGGCTTGTAGACTATCCTGATGATGATGAAGAGGATGATGAAGATGAAGATAAGGAGGAAACTTTACCTTTGTCAAAGAAAGCAAAGCTTGAGTCATCATAATGGCAACTGCTGAAGAACATTATCGGTTGGGGGAAAGGATATTTTTTCCAAAAACAAAACAGGCCCCACAGCAAAGCAGCAATCTTTTGTGAATTACTGTGTGTGACACAGATCAACCTATACAAACGGATTTCTGCCAATCAAGTGCCAATTCAAAGAAGCAGAAGAAGGGGAAATATTTCGTTTAGGGGAAAGACTTACGCCTTTGAGTTCTCCAGCTTGGACCACACGTTGCCCTTTTCTCAGGGAAGGAAATGGAAAATAAATAAACAAACAAAAAGCCAACAGGGCAGGAGTTTTGTTAGTGGAACTCTGGATTGGCTGGTCAGTTGCTACAATCAAAATATGCTTTCTTGGACCATATATGAGACTTCTGAAGAAAAGGCGGGTTTTGCCATAATTCTTCACTAGTTAAGAATGCCAGCAGTTTCTTTGTATAAAGAGACCTGCCTTTGAAATCGTACATTCTGAACATTTTAGTCGAGCTACAACAGGTTTTAAAAACCTCTGTGGGGGAGGGGCCGAAGATAAAGTTTCCTCTTTATTTTTTTTTTTTAATCTGTTCCCTTTGCCCTTTAAACTGCAGAATTTTTTTTGGAGGTGGGGGATTTGTTTGTCCCTTCTTGATTAAAGATTGAGTGGAATTCTAGATGTGGTCACTTTCGTGTCATAATTTTTTCTGCCCCCCCTGAGTGTATGCTTAGTTGTTGAGTATATATTTGGGACCATTAAAATTTTTTGATGTAATATAATCTCACTGTTGTGCTGGTACCTGTTTCACCCTGTGTAATTTTGTTCTGCATCACAGTTCTTAATATGTTCAGGATTCTATGGAAGATGGTATAGTTTTTATTGGGAGAAAAATCTTACCACAATGTGCATAAAAGCAATACTATTTTGTGACTAAATATTTTATATTAAATTTTACATCAGCAATTGTCTTGGGGAAAAAAATCAGGGAAATAGGATGGAATCAAAAAAATTGAAACCTATAAATATGAAATTAGTATTCCAAAGAGACTTTGAAATTTCATAACTGAGAACAATGATGGTAGACTAACTCATCAGAATGCAAGATGGATGACTTAGGAATACCAGTATACTGACTCATTTGACTTACAAAAATAAAAAAGAAATAATTAAAGCTGAAGGAAAATGGCATTAGTGGTATTTTTTTAAAACCTCTTGATTCCCTTTGGAATACGAGTTTTAGCGGACAAAGATGGTTGTAGAATAAACTCTTTACAAGGATACCATCTTTTGAAATTTATTCTAACACTCGATTGAAAAACAGCAATTAAACTTTGGGTCTAACATTCTGTGCCCTTTTCCCAAAGATCTAAATAATATTAGTTACTAATGTGAAACTAGATGTGATATCCTGCTTACTCGCTGCTTTTAATGAAGAAGGCTTGGATTGTGCAGCATTGCTCGTTCTGAAGGGAGTCTGTGAAGGGGGAGATCAGTCTCTTTGCAGACAAGACACTTCTTGTGTGTGGTTTTGAGAGCTGATTTTGTTTGGGGCATTCAAAGCACTGATGTTAAAAAAATCGTGATGTTATACATGAATGTATCACATACATGTAGATATCAGATAAATGAAATCCGAGGCCAGATCGTATGTGATCACACCCTTTCTTTCTGAAAACCGTGTTGTGTGACAGGTTTTATGCTAACTACAGATGTCGAAGCTTTTGTGCTTGGCCTTTGTTAGTAAGTGCTAGTAACTTCAGATTTAAATTAACAGTGTGCGTTACAGGAAAATAATTAGCCACCTTTCTCTCAAAAAGTTCATTTGAAATCACTTTCCGAAGTTGAGATTTTACCATGAGTTTGACTTGTCTTTTGCAGGGCAAATTTCAGCAATAAATTTTACAGAAAGGGGTAAGAATTGAGCACTTGATCACTACCTGCTCAGGTACGATTCACTGCTGCAGAACAGAGTCCCCGCGCTGTCTCAGTAGCCTGTCCAAAACCTGATTTTTGCAACTTTGGTGTCAGAGCAGACATTGTGACAGGGTAGTCTATAATTTTGCAGGGTTTCTTAATTAGCCTGAATTTAGATCTTTCCCAATCTCCTTGAGCATAAAGCTCTCAAAATCTATCCATACCGTTGTTTTCATGTCCTCCAGGCTATATCTCAGGAAGTTGTTCTTCTGAGTTGGTTGAAGGAACATTTTTTTGACGTTCAAGTACTTAAAGCATTAAATTTAATAATACTATCCTCTTAAAAGGTTACTGGGTTTGGTCAAAATAATAATGGAAGTAGGAATGTGTTTGAACTTCTTTTTATGAAGCTCTAGAGGACTGGTAAGATATTAAGCTGCACATCTTGTAATGCTTTCTGACTTGCAGTAAGATGGTTAGTTGTCTTTTCAGAGATCTAATGCTTGTGACCTGACAGGACATGTCTACACTTAGATGATCTATTTGTGGAAGCTGGAAGTAGTCAGAAATTAAATTGGGGATGGTGGTGACATTGCTCTTGCTCAGTGACTTTCACTTTTGTATTCATGGAAATGTTGAAATATATTTCAGGGAAAGAAAACAAGAGTGGGAATGTGAGATGTGGATGAAAGAAAGGGGGAATGGTAAAAAATTATGTTACAGAAGAGCATTCTATTCTAGATCTTTCTCTGGGCTGATAATTGGGTTTTTTTTTTTAGTTTTAATACCATTTGTCCACATCCCAAGAGAGCTGCATGTGTATTGCATTAAACATGGCTCAGTTGTCATAATTGCATTTTAACTGAATACTTAAGTATGGTTTACAGGGCAAACCCTCAAGTGTCATATCAGCCCTGTATTCCTTCAGTGATTGAAAGACTTGATGCTGGTTATAGAGATGTACGCCTCACAGATTTAAGCCTCAGCTTGCTGGGGATGCTGGAAAAAAATATAGAGTACCTGGGGGAAGCACACCCTTACATTAACGTGTAAGCAATTCCAGGTAACCTGGAATATTTCCAGATTTTCTTCGACTATACGACAAGAGGGTGGCTGTTTTCAGGTAACAGTGCACATCAACAAAACCAGATCTCCTACATCACAAGGATGGGAGGATCGGGAAGCTGGTGCATCTAACAATAAGTTACTTCTAAAATGTACCTGTCTGTAATACACGTACTTGGAAAAAAGATCAGCCTGTTCATCCATCCCTCATGGCCCACCCAGGTAAGACATGGTGCTCTCATGGAATTAAGTGTCAAGTAGACCAAATCCTTTTAATATGCCAAGGATGAAGCTGTTGAGAGAAGTTCTGGCTGTGTTTATCTCTGCACACTTCAAGCTGTTCTTACATTGCAGTGTGGTTCCAGAGAGAATTGGCTACCTTTCAATGTCACACAAGTTATATTGTTTGCCTTGCTAAATTATGTTTCCTAGCACCTGTAGAGTGACAACAGATGTTCAG
The DNA here is from genome assembly GCF_032191515.1 of Phaenicophaeus curvirostris. Taxonomy (NCBI): domain Eukaryota; kingdom Metazoa; phylum Chordata; class Aves; order Cuculiformes; family Cuculidae; genus Phaenicophaeus; species Phaenicophaeus curvirostris. The sequence goes on along the minus strand of NC_091396.1, from coordinate 51,701,009 downwards.
CCTTACCTTTATGAACCCTTTTACAACTGTAGAGGCAGCCTGAAGCCATGCTGTGTGTTCTAAAGCAATACTGCAGTTCCCCTGCCTTGCGGATGTCAAGACTTGAATCTAGGTAAGCTGTGAAAGCAGGAGAGCAGATGAGTTACTGCTTGGGCTCTCACACGGTATAAGCATTGAACTGGGCAAGCGTTCAGAGACGTTACCCACAACTGGAGTTTTTCAAGATGAGTTGCCCCCATGCATGTTCTTCACCTTATATTGCTTTCTACTGCTAGCGTCCAGGAGAACAGAAGGTAGATACAGCTTATAGTTCAGTCCAGAATGGAGGCAGGGTGTGCAGGCGTGCTGCAGATAGAGCAAAACCTCTGTGGAAGGATTGGTAATGCCCACCAGCAACCAGAGTCACAATATAAAGTCTATTGCTCGTGTGAGGGAAACACAACTTACTATTATTTTCATAGGTAGCTGGCTATCTGGGGAGCTTGTATCTCAATTTAATATTGCTCTAGTCACCACCACATTTGTTGGAGTGTGTAAATCTTCTGGGTTTTTTTTTTTTAATAAATTGAAATTAGGACTTTTCTAAGCTGAAATGAAACCCTGTAGACTGCTGGGCAAAAGGCAATCTAAAAAAAGAATGGGAGAGACTTAGTCCTCTGTATGCCAATTATATTTATGAGCAATAAAAATAATAGATAAGCCAGTGGATAATAGTAAACAAAAAAAAAAAAGCAGGTAGATGCTGCTGGCAAATGATTGAAATAGCTACTGAGGTACCATCATTTCAGACCTGTGCTGGTATCCTTGCTGTGCACTGCTGCATCTCCTGGAGATGGATGGTAGCTGTCTCAGAGCGGCTCTGAAATGGCTTCATCTGAACAACTGGTTTAGGCTAAGACCTGGACGTTATTCAGTGTAGGGTGGTATGTGCTCACAAAATCGGCATCTGTAACATAGACTGGGGATGATTTGGGCTGCATAAGGTTGACTTTGATACTCATAAGCTTTCTTATACTCCACTTATGCATGTAAATTAAAGTTTATACTGCCTGCGGGCTGCCCACCTGAAAGGGTTCAGAAGCAATTCAGTAGCTGCATGTCTCGCTGTTATTGAGCATTGCTTCTGGAAGTACATGCATACCAGAGCCCCCTTACATTATGCTCAGGAGTTTTCAGACCAGGCCAGTCATTTCTCTTCTGTACCAGATGTAGACTTAAGTGGCTGGAATCTTGGAAAGTTGATTTGAAATTGTTGCTTGCCACAATAAGGGTTATTTTAAACCTGCTGATGATGTGTGGCCCTTTGGCAGCAGTGGTGGTCAGGTAGTAGGTTAGGCTAGAGAGCTTGGGGCAGTTTCCCAACCTGGTGAGGCCAGAGATGGTACAGCTGTACCTTTCTCTGTCATCAAACTGCTGTTGAATGGTCAAGGATCCCCAAAGGAAGCTGTGATCAGGGATGTGCCATTTCTTAATCTTGCCATTCAGCAGGATTTGATCAACCTTGTGACCAGGGATGTGGAGGTAATTGGAAGCAGCTCTGGATGAACTGATTTACTAAAGTCCACTAACAACAAAATTCTATGCTAATAACAATGAATGTTGGAGAGAAACTTTAAAAAAAAACACATTTCACCATCTGCTTCTGCTTCTAACAGCTGAAAATGTTAAATTAAACCCACCTTATCTGGAAAAAAAAAGCTTGTTTCCTTCCCATGGCTCCCCCGATCTGCATAAGACGTAAATTTGTAGTTCACCACTGTCTTTGGGGTGTCCTTACAGTTACCTGGTCCAAATGTAAAAGCAAGCTGCAGCTTGCCTGTACTCCAGAGCCATACCTGGCAATTAAAAGAATTTTGCAAGCTAGATGTGTGATGTCAATAGCTAAACCGTTCACATCATCACCTCATCTATTCCTAGCTGTTATCCAGACATTGGAAAGGTAGTTCCATATCAATGTAGCCCAGCTCTTAATAACTGGTTGGTTGACAGCCCTTTCCCACTGAGCATCAAGGCTTCCTCTACTGTGGTACTAATACATGATGGCTGTTTTAGGATGCTGCTAGTATCAAAATGTGTCTGGCAGCTTGCAGTATTCTACAGGCATTTGTAAATATTAGCAAAATATGGCTAGATGGCTGATGTAGATCAGATACGACTGTGTACAGTGTAGTCAATACAATCGCTACAACAGATGTCTGGTCTTCCCCAGCTACTGCTAAATCAGGGGATGTTAAACTGGATACTAGGAAAAATTGCTTTACTGAAAGAGTGGTAGAGTATGGGAATGGGCTGCCCAGTGAAGGGGTGGAGTCACCGTCCCTGGAGGCATTCAAAAAACATGTAGACGTTGCGCTTTGTGACACAGTTTAGTAGGCATGGTAGTGTTGGCATGATGGTTGGACTGGATGATCTCAAAGATCTTTTCCAATATTAAGGATCCTATGAGTCTACCAAATGGTGAGAGAACTGAGTTATGCTGAGTGATAATCTGCCTACTGATTCTGCATCAGAGTATGAGGACAGGCAGGAGGTAAGTTTAGCTAAGGAGGAGAAGGGCTTTTGAAGAGCAGTCTCACCGAAGTAGTCTTTGCATGCTCTGCAGTGAGTTTAGTCACTACAGCATCTGTGAAGCACAGATTTTATAATGCAAATAGGATTCTCTCAAGCATCTGTAACCGAAAAATAATCTCACTTCTAAGAGAGAAAGTCAAGCCCAGGTGATTTAAAGTCAATTTCTGTTCATATTGACCTTGTCTAAATGAGATTAAACTTACATAATTCAACTAGAATCAAAGTCCTCCTTCTGTGTTTCAGCGCATTCAGACAGTGGACACGATACATAAACCACTGATCACCGATTTTTTTTTTTGCCATATTCCTGTAAAGCAGCTTTCTATAACCCCTTATTTGGGGTTATAGCTGGACAACCTTCAGTCAGTGCCTTCTGTCACAACACCTCAAAACTGGAGTCTTTAATTTCCTTAGTTCCTCAGATTCCCAACATTTGTCCCACATCTGTCTGACTCACACACAAAAGGGAATTCAGGGTGCTGTCTGAACAGGTAGCACAGACACAAATATCCATCGCGTTGCCCACTATTGCAAGAAATGTTTCTCCTCTTGGGGGATTCCAGAGGTGGTGGCAACAGCCTCCCTGACAAGGTTTTTCCTTGCATGTGAATTTACACTTTTCTTCAGCTCTGGCCAGCCTAAGTACTTTCCAAAGCCACTTATAAAGTCTTTGGTTGTGTTTGCCTGTTGTTTTTTAGTTACTCAATGTCATCAGTATAGATATTTAAATACTCTGCATAACTAAAATGCTGGAGCAATAGTTGAAGAATGAACAATTCCCTAAAGAGTTGAACCTTCAAAATAGTGTTCTGTTTTTCTAAGGACATTTGCTAGTGATGATTGATAGGAATTGAGTGATTATTTGAAAATATTTTAATTTTCAAAAAAAAGCCAACCAAATTTTATTCTCAAATGATCAGTATTAAACCTTTAATGTGATCAAAAGATATTCCACTTGATACATTTTAATTCTTTCTCTGATTCCCTTTTTCCCTTTAGAGTGGCTAGTAACAGTCCCTGGTGCGGTGCTATTGGTTCTTCTATTGGTTCTCTTCGTAATTCCCAGTTAGTGCTGCTGGCGTAGCTCCTTTTTTACCTCCTGCCAAAGAGACAGAAACTGAGGAATATATATGGCAATCATCTGCTTGGTTATGTTCTGCGCCTTGATGAGAACCCAAGCTTTTGGATAACGCCATTACACAATTATTTTGGTTCTTGTCCTTTCAGTAATTACCTCCTCAACAGCTTGGGCCCAGTTGTGCCTCTAAAAATTAACAGACACCTTCCCCTCTCTGCTGCTGCTTCAAATCACATCATCTCCTATTAGCTCGACGTGTAGTTCCCACACGCCTGTACCTGAGCTCACCACTTCAGATCACCACAGCCAGCCTTTGTTACTAGCACCTCTTTAGCTTATAAGGCTAACTTGAATAAATTTGTTCTCTTCCCTCAGGACGTGGAGCCCTCCTCTGCTACTGTGGCACTCATTGCTTCTCTGAAGGGTTCAACTCAAGGAGATTATGCCATCGTTCCTCTGTCTGCCTGGGATGCAGGTATTCTGCCCTCGCTTTCACGTTTATGCAAAGAGCTCTAAACCACTGCTGCTCCTTCATCTTCTCCCCCTATCTTTTGATCAGTATTGACGTTTTTGTTTGCCTTGTGTATTTATTGTCTGTGGACTCAGATGTTTAGGAGAAATTCTGCCCAAACTCTCTCTCCTTGTATTTCAGATACTGTGTTCTGCTAATCTTGTCAGCAGCCTACACAGCTGGCTTAAATTTCAGCATTAAATGAACATCTTGCCCTGTATCAAAGGTTAATGCTACTTTTTTGAGGGAGTTTCTCACTGAATATTTTCTTTCAAATACCAGCCACAGAGACTCTGTAAATCACCAGCATCTCCCCCACATTCAGATTGATCTAAAGTGCATAAACAAATAGTCCAGGGGTTTTGGTTTTGTTTTGGTAGCACATATGGTTTTGTTTCCTTTTATTTTCATTTGAAATTCTCTAACAGAGTTTCTTTACCAGCTTTGTCCAAACAAAATGAACAGTATCGAAAACAGCATTCCAGAATTGGATATTTTGAGGAGCAAAGCTATCTTCTGGCATTCTTCTTTCTTTTTTTTTTTTTATTTCCTGGCACCCATTGTTTACAGCTCAAGAGTCTATTTAAAGTAAACTTGCTTTGTAACTGAGAAGCTGGTTGATGAACAGTAGTGTCATATTTACAAGAAAGCTGCTTATTGACAGTCCCAAGCAAAGGAGAAGAAAAAGCTGTTACCCGATTACCGTGAGTTTAACTCTTGTATTGTAACCCTGTAAATTGTTACTCCCATCCCTCAGCAACTTACACTTCAGACAGAAGATGAATGGTGGAGCTTTGTTGATGGTTGTAATCGTTGCTAGGGGACAGTCTGAGGGAGGTGAATCATGCCATTTACAGTCAGCCTGAAGGGAACATTTGGAAATGCTTGAGCTTAGAAATTTCCTTCTGTGGCCTGTGTTGCTGAGAGTCACTGTTCTGTGGCTGTGAAGAGTACTTTACAAATACACATGATGATAACAGAGGCATTAAATATCCCGGTGCTTTTAGTTGCTTGTACCTTTGTAGGTGTTTTAAATCATTGTCCTAGTGCTTCTTACTTCTTTATATAATCATGTTTTTAGTTAAAAACTGACCATCTCTGCAAATGATATAAAAAGAATGTCGTTGCAAATCACATTAAAATTAAATACTACAAATTTTCATCATTTCTTTACTGTGAGAAGCATGATTTCCAAATGCAATTGCAAGTCCATGTCAGGATCTGAGCTTTCTTGAATGTGTATCATAGAATCATAGAATAGTTTGAGTTGGAAGGGAACTTAGAGCCCCTCCAGTTCCCACCCTGCCATGGGCAGGGACACCTCCCATTGGATTAGGTTAAATCCAGTGTTAAATCCAGCTGGAGGCCAGTGACAAGTGGGGTTCCCCAGGGCTCAGTGCTTGGTCCAGCCCTGTTCAATGTCTTTATCAATGACCTGGATGAAGGCATCGAGTGCACCCTTAGCAAGTTTGCAGACGACACTAAGCTGGCTGGAAGTGTCGATCTGCTGGAGGGTAGGGAGGCTCTGCAAAGGGATCTGAACAGGCTGGACCGCTGGGCTGAGTCCAATGGCATGAGGTTTAATAAGGTCAAATGCTGGTTCCTGCACTTGGGGCACAACAACCCTGTGCAGCTACAGACTAGGAGAAGTCTGGATGGAAAGCTGCCTGGAGGAGAGGGACCTGGGTGTGTTGGTTGACAGTGACTGAACATGAGCCAGCAGTGTGCCCAGGTGGCCAAGAAGGCCAATGGCATCTTGGCTTGGATCAGAAACGGCGTGACCAGCAGGTCCAGGGAGGTTATTCTCCCTCTGTACTTGGCACTGGTGAGACCGCTCCTCGAATCCTGTGTTCAGTTCTGGGCTCCTCACCACAAGAAGGATGTTGAGGCTCTGGAGAGAGTCCAGAGAAGAGCAATGAGGCTGGTGAGGGGGCTGGAGAACAGGCCTTATGAGGAACGGCTGAGAGAGCTGGGGTTGTTTAGCCTGGAGAAGAGGAGGCTGAGGGGTGACCTCATTGCTCTCTATAACTACCTGAAAGGAGGTTGTGGAGAGGAGGGTGCTGGCCTCTTCTCCCAAGTGACAGGGGACAGGACAAGAAGGAATGGCCTCAGGCTCCGCCAGGGGAGGTTTAGGCTGGACATTAGGAAAAAATTTTTCACAGAAAGGGTCATTGGGCACCGGAACAGGCTGCCCAGGGAGGTGGTTGATTCACCTTCCCTGGAGGTGTTTAAGGCACGGGTGGACGAGGTGCTGAGGGGCATGGTTTAGTGTTCGATAGGAATGGTTGGACTCGATGATCCGGTGGGTCTCTTCCAACCCGGTTATTCTATGATTCTAGGATAGGTTATCCAAGGTCCCATCCAGCCTGGCCTTGAACACCCCCAGGGACGGGGCAGCCCCAGCTTCTCTGGCAGCCTGTGCCAGCGCCTCCCCGCTCTCAGCGTGACGAAACTCACCTCACAAACCGCACGGGCTGCGTTTCACACGGCGCTTTCCCACGCGGGAGCAGCGCTGTTTGCCGCTGGGTTTCTGCTCCAGCCCTGGGAACATCCCACTCGCCGCCGCCAGGGGGCGCCCGCCCCCCCAGCTCCTGCCCCGCCGGCACAACCCAGCGCGTCGCATCCGAGCCTTGAAGAGCAGGAAAGCGGTCGTAGAGGCTGCGCTCGGCCTGCTCGGAAGAGGACTGTCTATTTTTCACGCGTAATTACTTCGGTTTTCTCTTGACTCGGTTGATGAACGCATCCGTGCTCTGCTGCGAGAGCTGCGGCGACGGCTTTAAAATCGTGTTCAAGGAAACTTGTTCACAAAGCAGGCGATTAGGGGCTTCGAGAAGTATACGTGTTCTCCTTCCAACTGTTTCCTGGCAAACCTCCCTTCTTTTCAGGTTCAGAAACACTTAGACACGATCAAGAGTTCATTTAACTGTGTGTCCCCTCCTCTCGAGAAACAGAGTGAAGCAGCTGTACCGGCTTGCAGCCTCACCGGGCTTCAACTTCATGACTCAATCATATTTCTTCAAAACCCGGGGCTGTAATTAACAAAGCAGTCATCATCCAGAGCACTGGGGATTTGTTTATTTATTTATTTTTAAACTAAAGATAGAATCGATCCTGTCCCTGCAGGAAAGTCTAGACCTCAGCTGCAGTACTGTGTCCAGTTCTGGAATTCTCAACATAAGAAGGATATGGAGCTGTTGGAACGGGTCCAGAGGAGGCTACAAAGATGATCAGAGGGCTGGAGCACCTCTGCTGTGAGGGCAGGCTGAGAGAGTTGGGGTTATTCAGCCTGAAGAAGAGAAGGCTCCATGGAGACTTTATAGCCTGAAGGGGCTACAAGAAATCTGGGGAGGGACTGTTTACAAAGGCCTGTAGTGGCAGGACTGGGGGCAATGGGTATAAACTGGAGAGGGGCAGATTTAGACTAGACATAAGGAGGAATTTCTTCATGCTGAGGGTGGTGAGGCGCTGGCACAGGTTGCCCAGCGAAGCTGTGGCTGCCCCATCCCTGGAGGTGTTCAAGGCCAGGTTGGATGGGGCCCTGGGCAGCCTGGGCTGGTGGGAGGTGTCCCTGCTCATGGCCGGGGAGGTGGAACTGGCTAAAGACGAGCTTGTTGCGGGGTCGCTCCGGAGCCTTGCAGAGCGGGGCGGCTCCGCCCCCCGGTGCCGCGCCGCCCCCCTGACCCCATTGGCCGCCGCGGGGCGCGGTGCCGGGGCGGCCGCAGCCGCCGCCGCTGGGCAGGGACCCCGCGCGGGCGGAGGGGGCGATGCGCCGGGCATTGTTCGCCCCGTAGGCGGCGGGGCGCGGGCTCCCGGCGGCCTTTGTCTCCCGAGCGCTCCCGCCGCCCCCCGCCCGGCCATGGACGTGACGGTGTCCGAGCTGCTGGAGCGGTTCCTGCGCAGCCCGCTGGTGACCTGGGTGAGCGCGGCGCTCCGCGGGCGCGGCGGGGGCGCGGCTCCCCGGCCACCCCCCGACCCGACCCCTCCGCTCTTCTCTCCCGCAGGTGAAAACCTTCGGGGCGCTGGGGAGCGGCGACGAGGACGGCCTCGGCGTCTACATGGAGCTGGCGGACGGCGTCGCGCTCAACAAGATCATGCTGCAAATGTGAGCGCCTTCCCCTTTATCCCCTTCGCGGGGCGGTTCGGAACGAACAACAACGAGGGGAGCACCCCTCCTCCCTCCCGCTGCCCCCTCCGCTTCTATATCTGGGGTTTTTCCAGCGATTTGTTGGGTGGCGTGGGTTTTTTCCCCTCTTTTTTTAATCCCCCGAGCGGTTTCTTTCTCGTAGCTGTTCATATGTGCTTATGGGGAAGGTCTGTGGCGGTGCAAATAAGGAAATGAAAGCCCTTTATCGTATGAAGCTTTGCTGGGAAGATTTCATCTGAAGTGTATCTACCCTCCCCTGTAAACTTCAATATCATATACGTAATTTAATGAAACAAAAACTAGCTTCAGTGATGGCGGTAGGGGTATTCCTTGAGGAAACTTACGGATAACTTGAAAGAGCAAACTTACTGATAGCTTAAAAGAGCAAACTCTGAAAATACGTTAATACTGAAGCTCATAAAAGTTAAATTTTTCTGACCACATCCTTTCCTGTTGCCAGTGTGACTGCGTGCCAATCCTGGCTGTTTTGTGTCATTTCTGTACTTGCTTTGAAATATTCTGAAGTGCATCTGTGAAAGAGTTTGTAGGGAGGCTTCTTTGACTTGCAGAGGAGGAGACCTCAGAAATTTTGGCACCTTGCCTTTTTTCACTAAATAAAATCAATTGAAGTGTGGCCAGGGATTTGCAGTGTTAGGCCTAGTCCAAGCACTTCAATGAAGAATCCATAGAAAAGGTAGAGAACCCATGTCCCACCTACTCAGGTTGGCAAGTTTTGTTATCTTCCTGTACCTGGCAGCTCCGTCTGGAAAGGAAATTGAATTTTCTTCTGGTTTGATGTCGCTAACAGTGGAAGTTGTGAACTGGAACTTGAGATAAAGAAGATTCATGATTCAGAACAGAATCCAGGTTGCATCAATTGGGGATAACAAATTAGAGGTGTAAAATGTTAGCAGGGATGGAAACCTGATGTAAAGAGAAGACTTAATTTCCAGCATTTTTCAAGGAGTAATTTTACTTTCTGTAAACTGGAGAACTTGAATATAAGTGCTAAAATCTAGACTTGTAGTTTTTTCAAGCTGTGAGAAATTGGATTTCAGTTTATGACTATTGTGTTTGGCACAGAGATGAGCAACCAAACTATCAAGGAACAGCAGCAGTTTAGTCTGCTGCAGGTTTAGCTAACTAAACTATCACTATTATCTGATATGTGAAAGAAGCTTATTTCAAACCAAGAAAAATCAACTTAGTTTTAGCCTATTTAATTAAAAAAATAATCAAGAATGGCTTAAGTATTACATGGCTTTTGAATGACTGTGGCCTTCTTATGAGTGATGGATTTTAGAAGTGCTTTACCAGCAAACTAATTTATTGCAAACAAGTAGTTGGTAGTTGGCCACTGAGGTATATTTAAGGAGACATAAAATTGTTAAAGTCTATGGAACAACTTAAGGCCCTGGGGACAAGGAGTGATCAATAGGATCTCATTAAAATGGGGAGATAAGCATATATGCTGACTGAGTGCAGTAACACTCATTGGCACTTTGTGGGATGTTCTGCATTTGTGAGAAATGTCCTGGTGTGTTTGCTTGCCTTAAGCAGTCAGGAAAATAAGTTTGTTTCTTCCAAAAGATATCTCTTCGAGCAGTGTTGCAGAAAGTGGTGGGAAGCACAAGCAGTGTGGAGTAGGAAACTGTCCCTTTATACACAATCAGGGCTTTTCACTCTCCTCTGTAGGCAGCCTTGGCAGTGCTTCTGATGGTGTCTGAGGAGCTTGACACCAAAAGCTTTCTTCTAAGAGCCCAAACCTGTTTAACTTGGGAAGCATCGTGGTTGTAGTGATGTATTGCAACCTAGCGAGGCGCTCAGGAGAGATGCTGTCTATGACCTTCAGTTTTCCTGACTCTAACCTTTAGACATTGTGGTGCAATTACTGCTTGTCTGCAAATCAGGAGAGCCTTGCAAGACGTGTTTCTGCCCCACAAAGCTTTTGGAATAGAAAAATACTTGTGTTTTTTTGAAATGCTTATTTGTTGCTTTTTCAAGTCCTGGACCCTAAAGATGACTTTCAGTGCTCAGCTTGAGATTTCTTCCTGCTGAAATTGTATTAATGAGAGCCTTTGAGATATGTGATAGAATTTGATGTGCCATGCTGCGATAGTGTTGATTGCCTGAAAATATAGACGTGTGCATGCACGCACGTGTGGAGAGTAGAGGGTAGCAGCATGAAGGACCTGGGATCTCGATGTGCCTAGCTGTCTCCTCACTCGTCTGTTATTTTGCTTTTAGTTTTTTAGGTTAAATATCCTACTTGCCTGCTCGTCGAAACACAGATAATACAGGCACGTGAGCCTGCAGGTAAACACCAGGTGTGATGCAGTACATTGCTGTAGATAGCAGGTTTCTTTTGGTGAAGATATCAAAAGCCAAATTCTGGGCAATTTTGTTATTAAAAATAAAACATTTTTGTCCTGCAGCTAAGCAGATTTAAAGTTTAATCCATGCCCAAAAAGACAGGTGGATCTGTGAAGAAATCCAGACATACCTGTTGAGTGGAGATTGCTGAGTGAAAGTGTGGCCTTAGCTGTTTGAGGTGCAAGTGGGCTGTCCAAGTTCTAGCAGCCACCTTTAGTTTTTGTTGTAATAGGTTGGATTTCATCCAAACGCTGTCTGGCAACTTAGAGTGTGTGGGGAAGATCCCAACTGCTTGATGTTGTGCCATCAACATTTTTTAAGTGCTGGGTTCGTATTGGTGAGGCAGCTGTGTCACCAGAGAGATACATGACACCTGCTTTTCCTGCCTGGGACCTGCTGCTGGCTGTGTGACAGGAGGTGAAAACAGGGATGTGTCTTCGCTCTGTCCTGTTTGGAGGTGAGCTGCCACCAGGAATGCTAGCCCCAAGGCACACCAAATGTGTCCAGGGTGCAAGAGTTGGGAAAGGGAGCCTGGCCTGAGCTTAGGTGGGCTCTGGCCACAATGTGGTCAGTAGATAACCAGCTGTTGGGCTTTGCTGGTGATCCCTAAAAAGTCAAGACCATTCTTAAAAGAGTTGGGGATTCCTTAGACCTCAGTATTGGTGCCTAGCTGCTTAACTGCTTAAATCTCACAGGAAGAGGCAGACAGCAGCATTTGGTTTCCCCAGTTACATTTTAAAACAAGACCAATGTTTTTTTCAAGTCATTTTGCTGTAAATGAGTGGTTTCCTTTTCCTGTGTTCTGTCCAAGTGCATACCCCAACCTGATCGTGTGTGGAGGGCGTGTTGATTTCTGCAGACTTGCGGTACTGGCAGAATACTCTGCTTACGGAAGTGTTTGTTAGCCTTCAAGGGGGAACTGCTGTGTCTTGAGCTTCTGTGTTTCTGGGGGATTTATGTGTATCAGGTTAACGAGCTTCTCTGTGGATAAATTTTAAAGAACTTTTTCAGGTGGTTGTGTGTCACTTCCTGGTGTGAAGCGAGCACGTGGCAGCGCTGCGCCCGCTGCCTTCAGTGGCACAGTTGCAGCTGTGGCAAAATGCCTGCTAGCAGAAGCAAATATTTGCCCTGCTTACCTACTTATAGAAAGTTTTACTTGGGAAATGGTGTGGGATTTTACAAACACAGGCACATACGCACATAAGTGTTTTCATATTGACTTATCCTAATTCTTCTAATTGATAGTAGGCTCAGCTTTTCTGTTAAAATGGAAATGTGTATGGAGAATAGAGCTGATAAAATTACTTGTATTAAAATTGCATAATGAAAATGCACAATAATAGGTTTTTCAATTTCAATTGCAGCTGTCATGGTTTGTAATACAGTCAGTCTGTCATCTTTAATGTAGACCATGTGACAGCAACAGCCACATTGTGCATGCAACTTCTTGTGGTTTGTAGCAAATGGCACGAACACTGGAAGGCTAAAGATATGCATGCATGCATTTACTTAAAAATCCTATTTAAAGGTACGTTCTTCTACCATTTTCCAGGCAATTTAGAGACCCTTCCAGCCCTCCATGATGTCATCCTGCTTCATGTTAGAGGGAGAGTTAAACTGGTCCAAGAGTGGGGTATTTTCAGTTAGCAAGCAAAGTGCCACAGGACGCTCAGCGTGTAGACACAGCTGGTTCCTTCTGGTGTCTCATAACCCTTGGGGCCTGGCTTGCAGGCTTCCCCCTTACTTATCAGAATTACTTGTCAGAAATTGCTTAAATGGGTTTTTCATTTTGAATTTTAAAAATGAAATGTGGTTTGGTTGGTTGGTTGTCTTTTCCCCCTGTTACTTTGATTTTATTAATTGGCGACTTAAGGGATTGCATCTTAAAGCACTTGTGCTGCTGGCCCCACCTCTACTGAACTCGTAACTTGACCTCTGTGTCCTGGCCCTTCCTTTCCTCTGTGCTCTTGTAAAAGTCATGAGGGTGTACAGACTGGAGAGCTTTAAAATGTTTGGGTGTATAATAAGGTTTGAGGCTTTTCTTCTGTTTATTTGGTTTGGGTGGGTTTTACTGGTTTGCAGAGGACCTCCCTTAGTCACACCTCAGCCATGCTGCTCAGTCTTATTTAGATAACTTTTTTGATCTTGAGGAGTAGGTGGTTTTTAAAAAACAGAACTGTAGTTTTCATTTTATTTCTGTGTAAGGGAAAGACCAAACATCAAAGGACTGAAAAAGCATCTTGCTGAGGTGGTGTTTGGGGACAGGAATCTATTCGAGTTACCTGGGTGCAAAACTCTTTAATTTTCACATGATCCTTGGAAAGAGTTTCTTTCCTTAAAATTCTTCATAAACAAATTTCACCAACCAAGCAAGTGCTACAGTGTGCAGACAGTGGTACCAAGAGCCCTGTTTTCTTTAGGGTAGAGACATCTTTGAAAGCAGGATTTGCCTCTTATGGTTTAATTTTACTTAGGTGCTTTCCTTGAGGACTCTCCTTCCCCCTCCTGCTTTTCCAGCTGTTCAGGTTGTAATGTTTCAAGTACATGGATCTTTCTAGGTTTTCAGCCTTTTCCTTTCACTTCTCTTGGGATTGGTGGGTGCGTGTGGCTGTGGGGTTTTCTGTGCTCCTTCTCTGGGTGCGGGTTACCCCAGGCCTGCTCAGTCTCAGGGGGTTCAAGAGAGACCTGGCTGCCTCTGGGCCACTCTCTGCCTCCCTCTGGAGAGGAGATAACTACTGGGTCCAGGTCTCCTTCTGTAGCAGGAGCTGCCTCTCCTGGCCTCTCTCTGTCCCCTTCCATGTCTCCCAGGATGTCTCAGGAGCCTGGTGAGTGACATGGAGGAGGCAGCAGCACCGGGAGGGATGCAGCAGACCTCCTTGCATAACCTGTGACACTGTTACTCTAGGCAGGAGGTGTGACTCCAGGAAATGTTTGAAAAATGCAACAAATAGGTTCTTTTTGAATAAACACATGCCTCAAATCCTTGATTCTTTTAAGTGTTCATCTCCATGCATATTAGGTCAAAAGATGTCTTGCCAGTTCAACTGGATAAAGCTGAGCTTACCTGGTAAATGTAAAAGAGTAAGTCTGTCTTTTGGGAACCTCCTACTGCCTCCAAGAGCAACTTTCTGCATCTCCTCCAAGTTCTTGGTTGTGGAGCTAGGACAGCTGTAGTCTGTACTTGAGCTTATCTGACTCAGCATTAAGGAAAAAAAATGATAATAAATGAAGAACAAATGGGATATTGCTTGTTGAGAAGGAATTGTTTAGTTTTGCCTGTGGAGACAATAAGCCCCGCAGTAGTTTGAGGTGTAGGCTGTGCTGGCTTTTTGCATATTGTGTAAAGTGTCCTCTCTGAAGTCGGCTGAGGTGCTGGATGAAGTAGGTTGCACAACATATTCAGAAATCCAAACCGTCATTTTTTCGAGCTATATTCTGTTTTCAGAAAAGCTTTTAGCTTCCTTGTCTGTGAGGTGGAGGAGGCAGGACTGCCAGGGTGACACTGTGTGCTGTGGCTTGGCTCCCGGTTAAGAGGGCCCACAGGTCAGTGGTGTTAAAGGCTCTTGGGGCAACCAGTTACCCTTAATGAATGTGATAGGATAAAAGCTCCAGAATTGCACAGTCCTGCCAGAGCCTATGTTGTTGTAGTAGACTATGAACTCCACTGCCAAAAGATGAGTGGGTCTTGCCTTGGAAGGAGGAGTTATTGTGTGTCTTATGTGCTTCTGAAAACCTCATAAAAGTCCTGCAGTTACACTGACTACAGCTGTTGAATAAATTGTCTCTCATTTGCTGTGGTCAGTGGGTGCTTTTTGTGGATTTTTGTCCTTTTCAGTGTAGTTTTGGGAAGGGTCATGGAGCATTGCTGCACTATAAAGTCAAAGCTTTCTCTTCCTGGCTGTAAACCTGGGTCACTGCCAGACAGTGGTATGGCAGCGTGCTGCCTACATGAGCTTTCACGTGAGAATAAGAAATGTAGGCTGACCCTCTGCTTGGCCAGCCTCTCTTTACTGTGCATTTCTTCCCTTTTAGTTTGCTGGTTTGTTGTCATGACCTTGCCTAAAGAGGCTAAGCATCCAGCTTCCTTCAGGATCCAGGATCTGCTCGGGGGGTGCTGAAGGCAAGGTGCACTCAGTTCAAGCCCGTTTACAGTTCAGCTTGCTGTGTTGCTGAAGACCTGTGCTGTCAAACTGTGTGGGTATGGCTTCTGCACTTGTACATCTGGGCATCAGGAAGAAGGAATACTTATTACAGATTTTACTTTAGAAATTTGTTACGGTTGCCTCTGTTCTCTTTGTTATCATAATTTGTGACAGTGCCAGTCAGTATACAAAATCCTTTGCTGCTCTAAAGGCTGTTCAGGGTCCTGCTGGTTTACATCAGTGGTGGTTTCGGCCATCTGTACTTCAGTTTGCTTAAACATAAATACTATGTCTGATATCTGCTGCCAAAGTAGTTTTCACTCACCTCTGGAATATCTACGGATTGTGTCATATTTATACATATAGCACTGCTTTCACTAGAGAGATGCTTTGGGATGGTTGTGCATTAAAAGAAAAAAAAGAGGGGAAAAGCAGTTTGACATACTTATGTAATCTTTGGCAGATATATTTTAAAAATAAATATTGGATCAGTTCCTCTTTTATTTCCTTGTCAATGCCCGAGTTCAATATTTGGCCCTGGAAGAGCTGTGAATGGCTTAATTAATAGCCAAAGTGAAGCTCTGGGAGGCAGGTGTTTAGATTGTGTAGGAGTTTGCTGATAACAGTCTTTATTAGAGGAGAAATGCAAGGCTTTGATCTATGCCAATAGGCAGATAAAGGTTTTCAAGTTCCTTTTTTTGAAATGTGTTAGGGTGTACATAGAGAATCTGAAGGTGCACATTCATATTACATTACTTGCAGCTTTTCTCTTGTGGTTTTTTTTTTATTTTAGAAATAAATTTGCTTCAGATAAAATCTCATTTTGCCTCCTTTAAAATCAAACAAAAACGTTGGGCTTCTTTACGCTGTTTTCCTGTCTTGCTTATATCTCTTACCTGTGTTTATATTTTGTTCATATCTTGAAGCTTACTAGAACTGTTTGTTTGTGACACAGTAGGTGGGTGTATGAGAGAGATCTCATTAGACCCTATGAATATAATAGAAGTTCAGTGCTCTCTTTACCCTTCACTTCAGTGTTTAAATACATCTGGGTTCCGCAGTTCGCGTAGTGACCATTGATCAAGTGTTAATGTACTCCTCTTGTCATGGAACTCCAAAGCCAAGGAAGGCATGGTCGTCTTTGCTAGGTTTCCCTTTATTTGAATAAGATAAACCCCTTATTATCAGAGACTGCTTTGATCTAGTGTGCACAAACTAAATATGCTCTTTGCTTTGGGGAAATATAAATAAGGAGGGAAGCTACCCTGAACTGCTGTGTGAGTTAACCTAAAGTAGGTTACTCTGTGGCAAACAGGAAGATTTCCAACTTACACATAGGTGCAAAGGTGATGAGTTTATTCTTTCATGAGTTAATGTATATGTAGCCTGTATAATTATGTCAGCATAATTAATGGGTAAATTTTTAAAGGTTTTCCTAATCGTGCGTTATTGAGATGCTGAATCTTAGCACTGATTAAACTAGTGATACTTTATTTTCGTTTTCCTCTTTTTATAGAGATCCTCGACCTACCAACCAACGTGTCAACAAGCATGTAAATAATGACACCTATCTTCGAGTTCAAAACCTGACCATCTTAATAAGAAACATTAAGACTTATTATCAGGTGAGATTTATGCTCTCTGCTCATTGATCTATGGTGATTGCTACAATGTTTCAGCTAGTGCAGGGAGTGGTGACTCACAAAGAAACTTGCTACAGGAAACAGAGGGGAAATTATATTTGTGTAGAAGTACTTGCAGCCTTTTTTCCCTCATGCAACAACAATGCTTCCCAGCAGCTCCCCCTCCCCAGCTTTTTTTTCTTTTTAGAAGAAATTGTGCTCCAAAGTTGTGATATCGCTTGGAGATATATGTAGTAAAAAGGCTCTTTTGTGTTGGGGTTGTGGAGCATGTTTGTGAGAGGGTTTACTGAAATTGAAATTATGTTTTAGGGTATAAAACTTGTTTAAAACAAGCAAGCTTCTCTTCAAGGGGCTGACAGCAAATACGTTATTACAAAGAAATGTCTTTAATGCTAGTATAAAAACCTCAAATTGATACAGGCAGAGGAAATTTGTACTTATCTCACAGGTAGACTTCTTATGCTGGGTACCTGTTCTTTGATGTTAAAGCAGCTGTTTGTTTTGAACTCCTTCTCTAAGAGACTTGAAGAGTAGGAATTACTGCAAATTCTCACAAATACTGCACTACTTAGGCGACATCCCTGAACTGGCTGTCAGTGTTCCCTTGCTCTAATAGTGCCTCCCTAATAGCAGCATGGTAACAACTGGGCATGTTTGCAGGTACAGATACATGTTGGATGCTGCTAGAAAGCCACAGGAGTGAACTCAGTTACTTCAAATAGAATTTCTGTATATACTCTGTTGTGTATATTTAGACTCCTTAGTGAGAGGGGTAACTGTTCTGCTGTTTCCTTTTACTCATCTTTTGCCAGATTTGAATATTGTGCAGTATAAACCAGACTGAAACCACTGAGGAGCATTAAGATGCTCCTCTACATACATGTCTCGATCACCTAAAGGACAAAACAACTAAATTGTAGGAGTTGATGTCAGTGTGCTCATTCTGCTGTTCTTCTTTTTTGTACATACAGAAGAGACTGTGCATTGGTTTTATCTTCAAAATACAGAAGAGATGTAATGCTTAACTACAGTAGTGCCTTTTGATGCTATTCTCTTCCAGAGCTTGCCAACTGCTATTCCATGTTATTGCCACTACTCTGCTTCTGGGCTTGCTTTGAGAAGCCTAGAAGAGAGAGGGCTTGTGAAAAAAATCCAGTGGGGTGGATTGCTCATCTATGCAAATTCCAGAGGCCTGCTAGGAAAATTAAGTGTGCAATTCGGGTTTTAGAGTTTGTAGGAAAGTATCACATATTTATAAAGACAGCCGACTTGTGTCTCAATTTTTGGGGACTGGTGATGCTAATGCAATGTGATGTCGTTCCTGAGAGTTGTGATTTCTAAGGGGGAATTCTGTTTGGTCATAACTAGAGTCTAAAGGGTGGTTGTTTTGTTTGTTTGTTTCTCTGTTACTCACTGAACAGTATAAATATATATGAAGCCTACAAGGAAAAGGCACCAGGTTTAAGGACAGGGACAGGACTATTCTTTCTCCCTCTCTCCTCACCCCTACAAGATTTTAAGTTTGAGAGTCTGGTTCTTAGGGTGTTGAAACTATAGCTTTTTATTCATGCAAATTCTTTGTCTTGGAGCTGATAATATAACAGCTTTTAAGAGTACTGCAAAAGAGATCAGATTCAGGAAAAAAGTGATTCAGAATCATGTGATATGTTACTTCATGTCCTGACCTAGCTGTTGAGCTGTGTAATCGTAATCCAATAAAGCTAGGAACAACTAAAACAGGGTAAGACACAGTTTTCAGTGGGAAACAGCGGTTGATGCTTGCAATAGCAGGCTTAACAGCAGTGTTCCTTCTGTAGTCCAGAAATAAAGTACTATGAATCTTGCTGCCAGAAGAATGTATATACTTTAGGTAAGCAAAGCAGTTGTGAGAGCTCATCATTCTTTGCATTTGGTGCTGAAATGTGTAATTACTACGAAGTTTAAAATAAAATCACTTTTTATTTTTTGTGATGATAGCATTATATAAGAAACTTATTTGTTCTTATCACAGTTGCATCTTCAGGGCAAATCCAAGGTCTTGATGCTAATCTGAGATTCCTTTCGTGTGGTGGCATGCAGCCTTCAACTCTCCATAGTCTGGGAGGAGTTAAGGCCATCTATGTTGTAACTGAGCTCTATATGTGAATGATGCAGAGTATAGTGTCATGTCTGTACTAATGTCTCTATTAAATATTTGGAGAGTTTCTTGTGATTTGGTGCCTAGGTAGCTTTTACAATTTTTTTCAACATGCAACCAAAGGGATGCTTTGGAAAATATTTAATATTATTAGGCCTCTTCTCTCTTGAACATTAAAGATATTTTTTAATGGGTTGAAGTTGTGGGCATTGTTTGGTGAAATAGTATTAATACGTTAGCTGAAGTTAAAATTAGGGTAATGTTTTACTGACTGAAAAAATGTGATGAAATTTGGTTGCAGGCTGGAAGTGGGAGGGAAAAGTTCCTGACAAACAATGGGAACATGAATTTGCTGCTTCCTCAAGAGAAACAAAAGCTCTAAAAATACAATGTTGGCCTTGACATTTTACATTCCCTTTCACTTAATGGACCCAAGTGTCATTTACAGCTTAGTTACTGAATTTGATAAACCAGGTAATCTAGAATAAGCAAAATGCCACCTCATGCTTTGTTGAAGGACGTTGGTGTGTGTGAGAGGATATGTGACCCTCCCTGCACTGGGCAGGAGCGATCAAGAGTATGAGATGAATTCATGGTACTATAAACTGTATCTGAGGAAAATGACATACGTGGCTACTAAAATTAACTGATATTCAGAAGCCAGTTGGCATTTCAGATCATGTAATTGTCTGGTATATCTGTTCCTAATATCCGATTTCATATATGTTTGTCCAGCTAATCTCTGTTAAACAAAATTCGCATTAACATAGGTCATATTACTTCAGAAAACAAGGACAGGGCTAATGCAGAAGTGTGGATCCAAATATTCTCCATGGTGTTGGGGCTTTCCTGATCTCTTATGAGAGTCTGTGCTGGGAATGACTATGAACAAAGCAGATTATTGATGGAATTCAGCTTTGATTTGAGGCGTAAAGATGAGTTCCTGTCTGTGCTTCAGCAAACGTTACGTAGGAGGGGTAAATGCAATGAAGAAGCCTTTTTCCAGTACAAATAACCTACAGTTTTTATGAGTTGGTGAACTTGAATTTGTCTGAAGAGCTGCCTTC
The DNA here is from genome assembly GCF_032191515.1 of Phaenicophaeus curvirostris. Lineage (NCBI taxonomy): Eukaryota > Metazoa > Chordata > Aves > Cuculiformes > Cuculidae > Phaenicophaeus > Phaenicophaeus curvirostris. The sequence continues at coordinate 51,681,343 of NC_091396.1, read as the reverse complement.
TTGCAAGTTTCAGCTCTACAGAACTGGATTGTTCATGGCTGCTAGGGAAAATATTGTGTCACGACTCTCAAAAGGGGGGACAGCATTGGTTCCTGCAGGTTTTGGTGTTTGTTTGTTTGTTTTCATTGGGTATGTAATATTTGTTACTGGTGGTAAAAGGCAACACTTCTGCATTTCCTGCTCTCTGAGCAGCTGCATCTTTGCAGGTCTGTTAGTGGCTTAAAAGGCATCACTTGAAACAGGCAAGTGACTCATTTTGCTGTGGGATTTCATGAGTATTCAAGAGAATTTGTCATTAATTGCATTTAATAACTGTTACAGAACTGGTTCACTGGAGAAACGGCTGGTAATAAAACTTCTGGAATTGGTGCCATATCTTAGAAAAGGGCTGAGCACAGCAGAATGTGTTCATTGCTCATAGTGTGAGTTTTATGTGTCTCTTCTTGCTCTGACTGAATTCAGACACTTGGCTGTCCTGAAAATGGAATCCAAAATGGTTTTGTAGGGAATAGCTTAGTACAGAGAATTACAGGTTACTGTCTGTAACTGCAGCGAGGGTGCTGATTAAAGGTGTCAATGGAGAACTGAGTGTATCGGAGAAGAAACAGTTCAGGTCTGAGTAGTGCAAGACTGAAGGAAGTTTGGCTTCACTGAAATCGCTTGACCCTTGGTGACAGTTATTTTGGCCTTAATTCCCTGGGGCCTTGTGCTTCTTTTCCAAATGGTGATTAGTCCCAGCTGTGGCAACTGTCCTTACAGTGGTGTGGCACGATCCCTGTTTCTGGCAGTTTGTTGGCAATGTTTGAAAAAAGAAACAAGAAAGGAACAAAAACACCCTTAAATCTGCAACAACCTGTGCAAGAGCTATTATTTTTGCTAGTTCTGTCACTACTGAAGAAGAAAACTAGAAAATCTGAGGGGTGTTGACCCATCTTTTTGCCATGTTGTAGAGAATATTTAGATTGTGCTGGTACTTGAAATGTCCAGGTAAGAGCAGCTGCCCTTTCTGCAGCGTTCGGAGAATGTGTTCAGACCTATAGTTCTGGAAGAATCCTAAGACAGGCTGGCAGAGGAAGCATTGCTGTGCTTCCTCTGCTCAGGTGTCAGTCCTTGGGTTTAGATTGTTCTAAGGAAATAAAAATCACTTTGATACCAGTTTATAAAAACTGAAATTATGGAAGGATCTGTTTGTTGAGTGCTAGTTACCTGACTTTCAAAAATGCATGTAGCCACTCCAAAAGTATACACTGCACTCTCAAGCAAAAATTCCTACCATTTACATGAAAAACTTGAGGTTGATGGAGAGAAGAAGAAAAAATAACGTGATCATCCCTTGGCTAGTCCTGGCATGGGTATTACAGCGTCTGGAGTATATGGATGAGAAACACTGTCGAAAGAGGTGTTGCAATGTGGTCAGGGCTGTGGGTTTTTTGCCTCTATTTTCTGCAGTTGCGGCTACTAAATACCTAGCAGTGTACCTTGCTTTATGTTTCTAAACAGTCTGGAAATATCTCTTCATTTAAAAAAAATAATCTTGCTGCTAGACAGTTCTGAAACGAGTTGAGACTGTGTGGCTTCAATAAAAAACTACTAAGTCTTAGCATTTGCATTGAAGTGAGGGCATGGAGGGGTAAAGGTGAAATCACTCACTGAATTTTTAGCACCACAAATGCTACCTTCCCCATATAAACTCACTTAGCTGGGCTTGGAGATAATGGTGAGCAGGGATGCCTTACTTGTAAGGCATGTTTCCTCAATGTCCTTCTCCTTTTACCTCGTGGCTCTGCATTTATGTAACTCAAGTACAAGCAGCAGGGTTTTATAAGGCATATTAAAGGGAGTTAGTTGCCCATGAGTTTGGCTGTTGCTGTGAGCACTTTGGTGCTGGGGCTGCAGTTGTGCTGTGTATCCAACCTCTGGAAAAGAGAGACTGTTTTGTCTTCAGGCTGGGCAAAAGCTGGTTTACCCAGGGGTCAGCAAAAGCCTTGCAACAGCAGTAGCTCCCAGATCAGTATACAGCTCCTGCTTCTGTAATTGAAGCATTGAGTCAGGTTTAGAGCTCTTGACTGGACTGCAAAGAGGAATTCAGATTTGGAGCTCCAGATTTGGGCAGAAGTTATGGACTGGCAATTGTACTCAATCCATAAATAAAGTTCTGGAAGTAGCAATGTTGTCTTCTGTGAGCTAAAGTCTTTTCCTACTGGTGAGGCTGGTTCCAGTGGGCTAATAATAGAGTGCTTAGCAAGGTAAACACAGAAATGCTAGAAATGCACATAAATTTGCACACCTTGAAGTCAAGAAGCGTTCCTCTGTTTTGAGGGAGAGAGTTTGTACCCACATCTGCCTACTGACTTAGGGTGTACAATAAATGTTAGTATGACAAATAAGTCAGAAATAAGGTACTAGTGCCAAGATGCTCTGTTGTTTCAGTAAGGCAGTGAGCTAGGACTTGGAAGATACTGCCGCTATGCCACAGGCACAACCTGGAGTAGGACCTTATTAGCTCTGTATTTACTTCCATTCCTATTCTTCATTTGACTTCTCTATTTAGTTTAAGCTTGCTACAGGCACAGACTGTCTGTATGTATTTATGCAGTCCTTAGCTTAATGAGGCCACCGTGGTTCTGCAGTGACAAAAATGTTTTGCGTTAGGTTTTCTGTTCCGTAGTGGCATGATCATAGAGCATGAAGTCTGCATGTAAGACTGGTATTGTGAAGATGTTCAGTTATTGCAGTGGTGGCTACAGGGCAAGGGAATAACTGACCTTGGCACAGACATTCTTGGAAATGCTGAACTGGTGACGTTAGTCTCTGATTTAGTCTTTCACCTGAAAATACAGGCACTATCCTGCTGCAAGTAGAACCAGAGTAAGAAAAATCACAAAGATCATGATCTCTTTATATAGATTCTGTTATTAAGCATTTTGGTAGGCTAAAGGCTGGGACAGGTGACTCATCACTACCAGCCAGACCATCTGATGCTTTTTTAATGAGAATTGTCTTATTCATTTCCAGAAGAACTAGACAAAATAAACATTTCTGTCCCAGAGTTGAAATAAGTTTCTGTGGAGGTCAGTTTGAAAAGTGTTCCCAGGTTGATGAGAGCTACCATTTCAGATGGCTGGTAACATGCAGTTGGACACCTGCTTGAGATTACTGGCTGTGATTCTAAGATGCATTTCAGCCGATATATTGCATTGTGTCTGGAAGGCTAATGGAGGACTGAGCTTAGAGTGGCATATTTTCCTCACCGCCCCTCCCCCCCACAAAGCTCCACATTTTAATACAGAATGAAATAGTGACCCCAAACAGATGGAAGAGAATGGATTGGCTTTTAAACTACTTTATTGCCTGTAATTTCCTGGAGGCAGAATATGGGAAAGGGCAGAATAGGCTGGCATGTGTCTGTGTAGTCCTGTCTTTGTTTTGCTTAATAAGCCAGAGGGGTGTGTATTCGTTGTGCAGACAAATGAAGAAACTGAGCCAAGAAAAGCGAGGAGCAGTGTCCTAAAATATGGAGGCAAATGAAAGTGACCTGTGAAAATTTTACAGTATGGAATAGCTGTTTGGTTCCCACACAGCAGTACTTACTTAACCTCTGACATGTTAATTGAAAACAATTCTTGCGATGTCTGAATTGCAGAATGCATCCACTGTGCCCTTTATATGGCTTAAAAAAGGGTTCTGTGAGAGTGTGTGTGGCTTTTCTTAATGAAAGCCAAGGCCTAATGTTAATCTCCTTGACTGTTGCTGTGATTACCAGTGCTAAAGCCGCAGGGTACTTCAGTCCTCTACTATGTATGTATTTTTGGATATTAGGTTTTTAAGACGTAAGTCACTGTTCAGGCAGTCTCACCAGACAGCCGTGCTTAGTCCTGCTGTCTAGATTTCAGGCAAAGACCCATTTTTGTCAGCTGTAATTTTGTGAAGGAGTTTTGTCAAGCCTACCAATTTTGGATAAGTTAGAAAATAGCCTGCATGCCACTTGCAGCTGAAAATAGCTTTGAGATTTATTTTTCTAGAAGATAATAAGAAATGAAAGTTAAAGATTGCTTTATTGCTGGTTTTTCTGTAATGAATTTAGTGTCATTTAGTCCTTTTCATTAAACACTCTTTAAAAAGACAAGAAGATGAATTCCATAAATTTATGGAGTATGATTGCAAAACAAATCCTATAATTGCATACCAGTTCCCAGAGCAGATAATTTATATTTTTTCATGGCAGGTAGCAAATGAAACTGATTTATGTTCTTATTTTATTTACATGTTCTGTCTATGAGAATGGTGTTTAATCCAGCATGGCTTTTACTGAGGATATTGTCACGTGCTGTGTTGGTGGCACACTAGATTCAGTCCACAGTCTTACACAGCTTTGACTCTGGATTAAGGTTTGATATTAAGGTTGGTTCCCATCAGTTCCAGTGACATCTGTGACCCTGCTGTGCAGGAGGAGCAAAGGTTTCTCTTTGTGCCTCTAACTCATCTGGCCCAGGCTTTCCACTCTGACAATGTTGTAATTAGCTTTCTGTACAAAAGTCTGTAACAAACTCTCACCTTTTTGTACACTGATTTCTTCTTTAATTACTTACTAAACCTGAAAGCAGTTCTTCTACAGTGTGTTTTCATCTGATATTTGAGTTGTCATTTAAAGTGATACTTGTCATTTTGGAAGAGTGATTATCTGAGATCTCTCATGCATTTCTGAACCTGATAGAGCATCGTGTCCAGAAGCAGAGTTGTATTTACTTCAGGACACTAAATGTGGTTTTGCTTAAGCTTATGTTGACCTCAAATACGTTTGGCAAAGGTAAATGCTCTTGGGCCGAGAAATGGATGTGGAGGTTGTGGAGTCACTTACCCTGGTTAAGAATGATGGGATTTACCCTTCCAGTGCAGTCTCTGGCTCTGAGGAAGCAACAGACTTGGGGACAGGGGAAAGTTTTAGTATGCTAGTTTCTTTGCTGAAGACAAACCACAGGAAAAGGCTGCGTTTTTTGCTTTACATGCATGTGGACTTCATGTCAGCACAAATTAAGGAAGGCACCTGCTCATGAATACACAGAAATCAAGGCGCTGTCACTCGCCAATGCACGCATACATCTCACATTTGAAAATATGTTGTTTTTTAAAAGGAAGGATTTAAACAAGTGAACTCTAAGGAACAGGTAAAGCAGAAAATTAATGTGTATGTGCCCTGTACTTTAAATAAGCAGAATGACCTTTTTTTGTAGCTGTTTAGATGGGCTGCTTGAATGTGAGCTGTGTGCAAGCTGGTGCCTCTCCTGTTTCCCATTATGGTTAAGAGATGGAGCTGAAGGAGACTTAAGTGTTTAAAGTCTGCTGGGTCCTCATGTGGCCAGTAAGTGTCTAAATAAAAATCTGCTCAGCAGACTGAAATGGCCCCAGTGGAGCTGTCACTGTCTGTTCTCTTTCATAATTCGCATTATTGAAAGTCTCTAGATGTTTATTTAATTTGTTTTTTTAGACTTAGAATTGCATAGTTAGTGCCTGCTAGGTGATCAAGATAACAGTGATAGACAGCTGCTCCTTTGGGGGTTGGTAGGAAAGACTCGTGGCCTTTGCACAAAGGAAAAATATTGCATGTATTCCATTTAAATATCTTCCTGTTGTGTGCAAAATATTACTTACAGCATTATTAGTATTTTAAAAAATTCTAAACTATAGTAGGTGTTGTTCTTTCTGTAGGAAAAAGTCAACGATTTTAGTTAATGTTAACTGATTTCACAAACATCTAAGTTGCTTGCTGTAAGGTTGAGAGTCAAAAGAAGAAAGCTAAAGAGGTGTTTTGTTTTGATTTGAGGGGCTGGAGGGGCTGTGTGTTTTTCTGGTTTTGTGTTTTGATTTTTTAAGTGGTGCTTCCATCTGTCCACTGGAAAGCTGTTTGTAAGCATCAGATTTGTATTGCTGAAAGACCTGTTTGGCGCAATGTGTTAGGAAAAAAAGGGAAGGGTGGTGCTGAGGTTAATGCCTGGTTTATTTTGGAGCAAAGTGGCTGGAGTCCTACCAGAGGCATAAGCATTTATCACTAGAAACTGGAAGAAGGTGAAATTCTTTTTAAGTTGTAATATTAAATATAGAATTATTATGTAGGCTAAAAGGCTAATTTCTCAGGATCCGGGTTCCAAAGAAACAGAATCAGTCCTGAGAAGCAGTTGCCTTAAAAGTAATGTGTGCTTCACGTTGTTGTTTTTTTTAAAAAAACACGAAGCTTCTAGTTTGACTAATTACCAGTTTCAGTTACTCGGAGTCTCTCAAACGTGTTCAGTTACTTCAAAGGAGAACTAGAGTTTAACTACAAGGAGTTGCTTTTTAATGCAATAAATGTCTTAAAGTCACTTGTTCAATTTTGATCTTTCAAAAAGGAGGGGTGAGAAGAAGTAATAACCAGCCAAACAAAAAACCCACCCTGTGTGTTCTGTATTTTCCTGAGTATGAGAAAGCTAAGTGTCAGTATTGAAGGCTTTGTCTTTTGTTTTCAAGTTTTGTGGCAAATGCTTATCTGAACAGCACGTGGATGTATCTTTACAGTTTTACATGCAGAAGGAATTAGTCTGCAGTAGAGGACCACAAAAGCTGCCGTTATTAGAAGCCTTGCTTACACTTCAGTGCTTTGGCACTTAATCTAGCTCCCAGTTTCCAGTCATGCAGAAGAAACTAAACCAGAGTGCTCTGTTTTAATTCTCAAACTTGGTTGAGCTGTCCTGCGTTTCTTGCAGCACGCATTTCCTTTGTAGTCTGAGCCAAAACCTTGACTGGAAAGTTGATTTTGATCTCCCTTTTTCACATAGCCTTTTCTCTTCATAAATTGCTGGGTCCAAATTCTATGCAATTGAGGGATTTGAACTTCAAAACGTTTGTTATTGCTTGAAGATGTGTCTCTCTAAGATGCAGACACAGTTTGGCCTCTCGTTTCTGAAAGTATCTCAGTTAACTTGCAATTACACTTCCTTTGTATGACACAGGACCAGATTTAAATGGCACTGACTTTCTTGGACTGACTTGATGCGGTCTGAGATGCCGAGCATCTTGCATGCCAGGGTCCTTAAGCAGTTTTGCTTTGATACCCTTGGATGTTGTGAAGCCAGACTTGTCCACCAGATCGTGGTTTGTTTTGGCTCTTTTCCTTGACAGCATATTGCAGCTCTTACCAGTGTCAAACTATTTATCACGCTTTATCAGTACTTAGAGATTTTGCAGTGTTTATGGCTACTGTTGAATATCTGCAGAAGGACTCATTCTGACTTGCTTTCCCAGTTGTGAGCTTAGCAGTTTTGGAGGCTTTGAACTCCCTGCCCAACCTTCCAGTAAGAGACGCACTGTGTGGGTGTGACAGAGTAAAAAGTAATTGTTTAGCTAACAGTCTAAACTGAACTGTTGTATTCTCCCAGCATGCAGGATTTGCAGTCAGGCCTGTACTGTCACCCATATATAAAGGACCAATCACTTGAAGCTTCTTGTGAGTTTGCTTATAAACAACTAGAAATACGTTTCTAACCAGTGACTTAACCACCTGAGACTCTAAAGGGAAAATCTTAAATACATTTAAAAGAAAAAAACCAAATCCAAACAAAGTCACTCATGCAAGATGCAAAGAACATGGCAAGCAGGTGCATTCAGGACATTAGTTTTAAGTAAGTTTATTATATGGCAGTTTTTAATGTCCCTCTGCAGCACCATGAAACCAGAGGCTGTAGTTGCCAGTTGTGTCTGTGATATTTTTGCATAGGTGAATCTGAGACTCTAAAGCAGCTGTCTGACCAGCATGCCAAAGACTGTTACCAGGTTAGCTCTAGATTTACGTCATTATGGGGTGGGTTTTTTTCCAGTATGTACCATCACAATTCTCTGTTTGTGGGGGTTTTTTTGTGTTTGTGTAACTGGTAGAGAGGTGCTGCTGGAAGATAAAACTGCATAAGCAAAGAAGAGGTTGGAGATAACTTGTGTTTTACTTGCCAAAACAATCTGTATTTAAAAACAAACAAACCAACCTCAACCCCAGCCCCCCACCGAAGGAAAAAGAAAAGTTGGTATCAAAGACTACTTTTTTGAACTGTATTTTTCATTGAGGTTTTTTTTTCCTCCTTTAAGTAACAGTAAATGCACTGTGTGGGAGCATGCTGTGACCTTAGAGTTGCTTCCCTGTTTATCTTCTCTGTGTGCTGGTGCCAGTGATGGGGAGTGGTTGACTCCCACAGTATTCTTTCACTGGGGTACACACAACGATTGTATTTTTTTCTTTGCTGGGATGATAAGGTATGTTTCCCTGCCTAATGTGATAACAACAACTTGTGAAAGGGACAAGTGTACAAGTTCAGAGATACCTGGAACTCCTCACCATGGAGTTTTGTTGTACTGTCAAGTTAGAAAGTTATAAAGAAGTGTACGTGAGTGTAAAAGAGGAGAGCTGAAACTGCAAAAAAATACTGATAATTATTTCATATCCTTCTTCCTCCCTGCCTTCCCACCCCCCAGGGTGAAATGTTTAATATGGCCTGAAATGTTTCATTTGGGGCACTTGTAAGAAAAGCAGATGTAAAAAGCTAGTTTTACAAAACAAGAAAAAGACTGGTGTCAAAGTACATTTCTATGTCTTATATGAAATAGACTAAGAATATGAAATAAATTAAATGGAACTGTTGTCAGGGGGAAAGACCATGAATACCCTGAATCCAGAATACTGGTTGATAGATTTTCTTGGCAGAAGGGGAAAATCTGGGTTACGATCTCATGTGCTCGGTTCATGGTAGTTACTGCACCAACAACTTTGAAATTTCTACTTTATTGCTAGGTAGATTTCATAGAATCATAGAATAACCAGGTTGGAAGAGACCCACCGGATCATCGAGTCCAACCATTCCTATCAAACACTAAACCATGCCCCTTAGCACCTCGTCCACCCGTCCCTTAAACACCTCCAGGGAAGGTGAATCAACCACCTCCCTGGGCAGCCTGTTCCAGTGCCCAGTGACCCTTTCTGTGAAGAATTTTTTCCTAATGTCCAGCCTAAACCTCCCCTGGTGGAGCTTGAGGCCATTCCCTCTTGTCCTGTCCCCTGTCACTTGGGAGAAGAGGCCAGCACCCTCCTCTCTACAACCTCCTTTCAGGTAGTTGTAGAGAGCAATGAGGTCTCCCCTCAGCCTCCTCTTCTCCAGGCTAAACAACCCCAGCTCCCTCAGCCGCTCCTCATAAGGCCTGTTCTCCAGCCCCCTCACCAGCTTTGTTACTCTTTTCCGGACTCGCTCCAGAGCCTCAAGATTCGTTGATCTTGACAGTGCTGTTGACTCACCTAAGTCAAGAATCCATGTGAACAGAAACATATAGCTCCCCAAATTTCTGTAATTTGCAGCACAGGCCTTGGATCACTGCTGGGTTCTAAGAACCTGTTTTGTTTTCTCACTCTGTGACATATGCTGCGACTGCCGTGAGCAAAAATTGTCTCCAAATCGGTTCATGTTGTATGAGGGTGTGTGACATGAGGTAACACAGAATCCACCTTTGGGAGCTATGACAGATAAAGTAAATTCAGTTTGAAGAAGTTCCCTTGTGAATGCTCATGCTCCTGGTTCCTCAAGGGACAAAGCTTTGTGGGGGAGTGTTTGTTGTCTATTCTGGTGTCTTGCTGTTTTGCAATACAAAAGGAAGCTCCCATTGACTAGACTTCCCTCTTGCACCAAATGGTTTAATAGGGCCATCCGCAGTGACAGAAGCTGGTTTTTCCCTAGGTAAGGCAGCTGGGAACTGCAGTCATGATCAGCTGCTTTAACAAGGCAGCTCCTCCCCACATAAACTCTGAGGCTTATTGCACTACTGTATCTTAGTATGTACCATCAGTATCTAGCTGGGTAGCAAAGATGTGTCATTTAATTATTTTGTATACGCAAAGAAGCGTTAAAATGCCATGCTGGAATTGCAGCACGGTGCTTTTTGCTGGGTGCTCTGAAAAGCCTGCTAGAAGGGTATGCACAGCTCCTTCTGCTAGTCTTAAATTAGGAAAGAATACAAAAGATTTTTTTATTCTGGTGCAAATCTCAAGGCCTCAGGGCAGTTGTTTGTTCATGAAAAGGCAGAATTTGGCTCTTATAACGTTAACTGAGATCTGCTCACTTCACTTACTATTGTGAGGACGGGGAGAGGGAGTTTTTTCTGTCAGTTTAAGCACTCCAAGTCTGTTTAATCATCACACGCTCTGTGTGATATGGACCCTTTTGAGTTCCACACCTTTGGCACACGCTGCTGCTGTGTCGAAGAGAAATTATGAATGGAGTGGTATGGTTTCCTCGCACTTGGGAAGCCATCAAAGTTTGTGTTGAACAGGACAACCAGGCTGACTAATGTAATGCGACATTACATACACAGCAGCCCAAGATGACTTCTATTTGCAGGGACAAGTTTTGGTGGTTGGTTGGGGTTTTTTGTTTGTTTGGCTTTGGTTTTGTTTTTTTAGCATATCATCTAAACAATTATAAAACAGAAAAATAACATTTAAAAATTATTGTCATTTTAAGGAACTAGCTACGAGAGGGTAGAGTTTAACTACTACCTCTCACCTTTTTTAATGACAAGCCATTAATTTTCCTTTGATATTCTGAGCAAGTCTGTTCCAGTTCCCAAGACATATGCTGTATGCCCTCGAGGGGGAAAGCAGTTAAGAATTACAAGGAGTATTATGCTTCATAGAAGTAATCAACCTGCTGGAGTAATAACCTGCTGTGTGCTCCTAAGTCTGTCTTTATCAGGGTTTTAAAGTGGTGACTGATATATGAGGAATATGTCATTCTTGAGATTAACAAGACAGTTGCAGTTGAGAGAGGAGGAATGCATTTATTTTCGTGTTCTGTAACACTGACATTTGTGCAAGAAGTTTCAGACTTGAGTAACTGCTTAAACTGTTGCTGCAATCCGTGAGATATTCTGGCTCTTCTGCTGAGATAGAACAGGGTACAGGTTTAGCTGAACATACTTCATTATGCTGTAACTCTTAACAGTGCAAATTCTCATTTCTTGATTGTATTAACTGCCTGAGATTTCAGTGTGAGACATCTTCTATGGCAGAAACAGTCCATTTAAACCAGTCTTGCTTTCTATGTGTCTTACTGAGATAAATGTTCTCTGTAATAATTTCTCTAGCTTTCTTTCAGTTGGATAACTAACCCTGGTGAAGTGGTTCTTAGGTTGGTTTAATACACTGTGGTATAGGAGGACCTCCTGGTGTGGAATAGTGTCTCATTCTTGGCCACTGGATTTCATGCAGTCTGATTTGGGAAAAGCTTGGGAATGCAGTAATTCGCTTTGAAGAACTGTGGTGGATCTGTGTTTCATGCCTGTCTGGACCCAGGAATTCAAACGCTGTCTTCTGGATTAACCACTGGACTGGCCTCTTCCTCGGTTAATTGTCTGCATGTGAAGAACAGCATAGCTGATGAGGCAGATGAATTGAAAATGCACATCAAAGTATATGATTTAACATTTAATTACAAATTTAGTTAGTGAAAAAAGTTAGTGCTAATTAAAGAATTGGTGAGTATTAAGAGTTCAGAATTTAATGTTCACGTTGTTTGGCTGCTAAATTAAAAGAAAAAAAACTGCGTGAGGTGTCCAAAGAGAAAGTAAAGAGCTTACACATCTAGCTGTATATAACTGAGGTATTTTTAATTGATAATGAGGAGTGGTGTGTTACAAAGCAGTGGAAACCACTTTGCATTGTCTGCACTCTTAAAGAGGGGCTCATTAAAAATGCACTTTTAGTCACCACCTGTTATTCGTTTAATATGATGGGTGCTTTACATCAGTGTTGTATTATTTTTGTCATCCTTCTTTTCCAAAGTCATCACTTTGAACCATATGGGCAGAAATATATTCTGAGCATCTGATTTCTGTCCTGGACATTCCCTGAGGTAAAGACTCCAGTGTCCATGTTTATGACCAACCAGTGCAGCCTTTCATGTCAGCTTTTCACCAGGATTTCATACCTTCTGCATATGAAAGATGCAATTAGGAGATTCACAGCTGTGATGCTGCAAGGAGACAACAAGGGGCTGCACTTGATTAGGCAGCAAAAGCCTCTCTGCTCAAAGCAATACATAAAAAGCAACTATTTTAGAAAGGGGAGAGAGCTTTCTGCAGGTCTGGTGTCCCACACAATCCCTGCTTTCCCCCATGGTTTCCACCTGACAGCAGGCACGTGCTGGGGTACCTGTGGAGAAAGTTGTGCAGTGACCTGGTGTCTGTCTGGTATGGTGGCCCTTGTCCTTCCCTTGCTGAGGCTGACCCAAGGGTGTGCCCTGTCAGAATTTCTCAGAAACTTGTAGAAGTTTGAATCCTCTGGCTGCCTCTCATAAAAATCGGGATGAAAAATACTTGTTGACTTGTTTTCATTCCCTCTCCTTGACTGCTCCAAATCTTCTCCAGTTACAAGTGTAACTGGGAATGAAGAGCCCAATTAAATGTGCCGCAGTGCTGCAGTTCAGCACTCTGGCTTTTTTGACTGTGTATATCTTCTGTGCTTCGGAGGTGCAATGTTTGTACTGTGTTGTCTTCCATTTCTCTCTTATCAAAGTAGTATGTCCAGTTAACACTTCCATGAATTGTACATGCTGAGCAGAGTATACGTATTGTACTGCAATATATTTTCTCATATATAGGAGTGAGGGAATGAATAGATGGCAGCGTGTCCATTTCTTTTCGTGTGGTGTGAAATCTTCTATTTAACACGACCAGTGACCAGGTTTCATTCTCATTCTTCTGCCCTGTGCACGTACCAAAAACCTGCCATGCAACCTGGTGTAATCAGCAGTCTGCTCACAGGAGGCCCAGAGCTGAAAACAGCAGGAGTTTTGCAGCTTGGAGGCTGAATGGTGTTGGCAGAACTGTTTGCAGAAGCTTGCTTAGTTCCTGCCCACATTGTGCTGAGCCAATTTCAAAAGGGCTTTTGCCTGTACCTCATGAGAATGACTTTCAGTCACAATTCACAAGGAATCATGTATCTGCTAATTTGAAACACAGCAAATGCTCTTTTCATTTTCGGTTTCAGTTGTGTCTGTTTCTGTATCACTGCTTAGAAAGCGACATCAGTGACTACAGATTAGCTCAGGGGAAACTCTAGTTTTTACTACTGTGCATTAATGTTCAGTAGTAAATTTTGGAGACTTTACAGATTGTCCACGTATTTACACTGTCACTACAAATTGCTCAGGTTGGAGATTCAAACTTAAATGCCTGATTTCAGCACCTTATATTTACCATGTGTCTTAATGATGTGTAGAAAGAAACATTTGCTTATGTTGAGATTTAGAGAAATGGTGAATTCAGGTAGTACTATTGAGGTTCCGAGACTTGGATTCAGGTACTGCATCATAACTACTGCACTTTCTCTGATCATTTGCTCCAGATAGTAAGCATTTGTTTCTCTCTTTAAAATTAGTGGGAGCTGCATGTTTTCTAAGCACTGAGAAGTAAGATTAGTGGTTTAGATTCCCAGCATCAAAACGTGAGCTATTACTGTAGGTTTGCAAAGCACAAATTGTTGTACTGCGGCATTTCTTTTGGTGAGTGACTGCACTAATTCCCATACAGCTCCAGTTTCTGGTCAGTCATTCATCACTCAAGCAGTTCATGATGCTTTCAGCAAAAAACAGGTTTGTCGAAGTAACTCAATGCCTCCACCAAAGTATGTTTAAACAATGAGGCAGAGCCATTTTACTAAGTTATGTGAAAAGCTGCATGTAAACCAGAATAGAAGAGTCCTTACTGTAGCACTTAACGTCATCAACATTTTGGAGCTTACAGTGGACCTAACGTTGCTCCTTTCCTTGTTGTATAGCTGGATCTCCCTACCAAGGTTTGTGCTTTGCTGAGATGAAGGGTGTAAAGACTTTCTGCTGATAAAATGTTGTTCGTGCTACCTTTCTCTGGTTGTAGTGCCCCTTAAAAATTTTGACTGAGGCTGCTACAAGGAGTCAGACCTCTTCCAGGCCACCAAGGAAGTTTGGCATGCTTTGAACACTGCTAGGCTTAGATCTGCTGCTTAGTAGTTGCCACAACAACTTTTGTGTAACCTGCATCTTTAAAAATTCTAATAATCTTTAGTTTTACGGATCAATGCAGCCCAAATGTGCTAGACTGGAGGAGGTGTTGCTGCTCTCTGCAGCCTGAGGCTTGAATCGCGCTTACCTGAAGCAATCTTGCTGGGGATTTGCCCTCCCTTCTGCTTTCAGATGGCTGAGGGGCCAGCCCATCATGGTTACACTGCTGTTTTGTGATCTGTTTGATGGGAAGCACAAGTCACTTGATACGTCCTATTATGTTTCCCTCGATTTTGTTGCTTAAATAGTAAACCTGAGCTCTGCTGCTGCAGGTAAGGGATAGGCTCCACAGTGAGGCAGCTTGGAAATTGCCTAGAGACATAAATGCCTGTCACCTTCATGCACCATTAAAGGACACTGAAGGCTGAGAAGTGTAATTGAAAAATGACACCAGTAATACGAAAAGGTTTGGGTAGTATGCATAGTTCTTTTTCTGCCGGTAGCCAGAGCAGCTCCTTGTGTATGGGAGATCTTGCTGGTTTTGGAACTTTTGTGACCGTTTTTAAGCTTTTTCTCAGTAAATATAAGGTTTTGAAAGTCACTTTCTCTTTGAATTGTAGGTGAGGCTTTTGTGTGAGCACGTGATAGACCAGATTTGCTTTCAGGAGAACACTAGACATCACAGCTTAAGAGGAAATTGTATTTTGTTGACATAGAAAATCCAGTGGTCAGAAGCCTTAAAACTAGCATAGCAGGAGTATTAGAAGTTAATCTTTCCCGAATGTTAATAATAACATAGTGACACAGCTTACCTCTGTGACAGATGGCATAAAGAAAGGATCTTCTAGGATATAACTGCACCCTTCACATTTTTTCTTATTTTATCATGAGTATTTCCAGGTTGTTGTATGCATTAAGTGTGCCTTGACTGCTGGTGAGTACTGACAAAGAAAAGTATAAAATGGGGAGAAAAAGTCTTTAAAAATGCACGTCAATTATTTAACTGGGTTTTCTACATCAGAAGCTCACCATTGCTGCTTAACTCTGCCTCAGCTGTCTGCTAGGGCTGTTGGGAAAGAGAAATCTTAAATTGAGGTCTGTGGTATGAGGCTGATGGGGGAGCAAGAAGGGTAAAGCTCTACTGAGTTAATGAATGTGAACAGTTATGAGGTATCTGCAAGATTCACAGTAGATTACACAGATTGTATTAAGCAGAGTTAATCAGTCCTTTCAGATACTTAAGGGAGTGCTGTTAAGGACTGGCTAGACTGAAAATTCTTGAGTGAGTGTTTGCATGTGCAGATATGCATATGTGTGTGAATTCATGGCCTGGATTACTATTGATAAGTAAATTTTGCCCAGCAGCTACCACAGAGGGACATTGGCTATATCCTGTTCTGTGTATTGGTGAAACTATGACAGCTGTTGGAAGTGACTTTTCCTTCCGTCTTTTTTTATTTTTCCATAACTCTCCTCTTGAATATGAAGTATTTAATGAAGTATTTCCCCTGCTGTGCAGCTGCAACAGTAAGGAGATCTTTGCAATCCCGTGATGTTAACTGCTGCTTGACTTGTGGATTCATTGTGGCTTTGTGGATTTTCACAGTTAATTTTTTTAATGGTTTTCTCTCTTGCACATGTGTGAAATAGAACATGGAGGGGGACTGGGTTTTCTAAGTGTGTAGAGGAATCTGTCATAAGAGAGGATTTAATGATTGCAGATTTAAAATCTTAATATACCACTGCACTTTGTGTTGTGTTTTTCCATACTTGTTCATAATGTTTGAGGTTTTGTTTTATCTGTTTTTAAAAAAAAGGAAGTGTCAAAGCAACTCATTTCTTGTGTAATTTCTCTGGCTCAAAATAACTCAAATAACTGAATTTTCCTGACCCTGAAAGACCAGCCTTAAATTTTATCAAGTACAGAGTGTCACATTTTATCACTTTTGCGGACTGTTCTGTGTTTTGTGTTTAAGAAGCCAGCTTGTTCCTGTGTAGTGTGGGGTAAAACTCCTAGAACTCTCACTCCTATGCCGTGGGACTGTGAATGTTTGAATGTGGGACAGCAAGTCTAACAGTTTCCAGAAGGATTTTGTTTTACCAGGCTTTAATGGGTATATTAATTCCAAAGTAAGAGTGGGGAGAAATAGCAGAAACATTTATGTGTATATACACACATAACTGTGAGTGTGCGTATATGTACGGAGATGCTCATGTGTTTATCCACTTCTTCTAGGGCATAATATTTCTGTTACTAAGTGGTGCCCAGAAGGCGAGCTTAGCTGAGATGGGGATGGCACACGATGGGACCTGAGCCACAGTGTCCTGGGGCTGAACATGTCCTGGGGCTGCCCCAGGGACCCTCTTGGACCCACTGGCCTTGGGCAGCTGCTGAGACTTATCATGCATCGTGCAGCACCATCCCTTTTTGTCATGGTAGCTCCCGGGGAGCAGCTCACAGATGCCAGTGAAAAGTCTCCTTGGGGTGGGACCCAAGGGGAAGGCTCCTCTGCCACCTCCTCGGTGACAACAAGCTGGGAAAGCCAGGGAGGCTGTTCCTGACAGCCTGACCCGGTAATTACCTCTAGCTGGGCTTTGCCGAGGTGCAAATTACTATTGGCAGTAAATTCCGTGAATAACCAAGTGTCAACTGCAAATGACTGTCTTCTCCCTGCAGGTAACTGTTCCCTCCTCCCAGGGGGGTGCAGTAACTGCAGATAGAAAGGTTGTTGGCTATTGAAAACAAGTGAGCATAGAAAATGCAGAAAGGGGGTGATGAGAGAGGCCCAGAGGCAGGGAGGGCAGGGCCTTCCCTCTCACATTTTATTCACTATTAGATTTTACTGCTGCTAGTTTCGGTCGTCTCTCTCTTTATTCCTTTTTTTCATGCTGTTCAATATACGTTCTGCTTCAGCATAATTGTAAAGTTCGTAACGTTGACCTGCAATAATACCCCATAGAGGATTTTTTTACTGTTTGACAGGGATGAACTGAGGACTCTCTGTACTCACTCTATTTGAGTTTTTAGTGCCCTTGGTAACTGGTTGGTAACAAGAGTTTGATTGCAAAAGAGGACTCTTGGCAATGAGAAGATCAGGTTATTACAGGAGATGAATGAGAAAGCAGCTAATGTAATCAGATGAGTAGAAGGTATGGGCTCCTTTGTTTTTGCTTTAAGCTACAGACATTGTCAGTAAAACCTTTCCCTCCCTGTACTTTCCCAGCCATCTAATTTGTTCCATAGCATCTTATTGCCTGGTCAGGCATCCTTGCAAGGTAGGATAGCTTGTCCCTGTGCCACCTCTGTCTTCCTTTCAAACTAGCTGAAAGCTTCCCTCTTCTGTAAATCCAGCATGGATTTTTGCAAAGTTGTCTGCAAATGCCCCAAGGACCTCTCTTTTTGCCCATGCCGCTCTCCTCTGTTGAAGTTAGATAGTAAACCAGTGGGAAAATGTCTGCATGCTTCCTGAAACATGGCTTTGTTGTTCCATACTAGGTTGCCCATAAGATGACCAAGCACAAGAAGGTTAAAGCTTGTTGGAAGCACATGGTTGAAAATCTTTAAATAAGTTTTTGGAAATTAATCAGTTTAAACTTAATTGATTTATATTTTTTCTCCACGTTTATATACGTGTTGGGGCGGTGGTGAGGTGAAGTAGGATGAGTGTGTTTTATCCCATAAAATCCCTGTTGATTATCAATGCCTGAATGCTGTCCGTGTATTTACTGTTCCTCAGATTCTAGGTGTTATTTTCCACTTTTCTGCAGTACCATCCATTCAAGTTTCTCAAAACAGTTTAACAATGTAACGTGAATTAAATCTTGTTTATTTAAGGAGCATAATCTTGGAAAGACCAAGCACATGTACGCTTGTCTCTGAGCATTTAACTACCTTGTGTTTGAGCATGGATGTAGTGAAGGGAAGGCACGGCACCTTTTGCTAACAATAAGAAATACTTTTCTCTGTGAGCTGACCCCATGGCAATCAAGAGGGCTGCTGGGACAGCAGTGTTACTCAGCATTAGTAAGAGTGGCAGGGTGAAGCAGCCTATTTCTTTTGGGGACTGAGAGGTAGATTGAAAATTACCGACAAGTTCCTGCGTTGAGCAGGACATAAGAGTGTTGGATTGATAACAGCCAACCTGGATGTTAGTTTCACTTCTGTTACCCTTAGTCACTGATGAAATTTTACTCATACATTCACGTGAAACTCAATTGGATCGGTTAGGCCTTCTGATTGCTACTAAAATATTGTTCATAGCAAGGAGTTAATTAGAAATCTTTCTGTATCTCATTCTCCTGTGTGCCCCCTGCCTGCTTCATTGGCTTTTGTTTTCTAGTTTCACAGAGTTTTTTTCTTATTTACACTTCAATGGCTTTGATTTGATTTTTTAGTATTTGTACTAGCAATCCTCAAAATGGTTCTTGTCGCACATACCTCTGTGCCCTTCTGGGATTAAGAGTTTGTTTTACAGAGATTTCCCCAAGATGCATCATTGTCTTTCAGGCAGTGTTTATAGTAATAAATGACTTGATACTGGCAAAAGTGCAGAATGTGCATATGTTTATTCTGTGTAGCTTCCACTTGCTGTTCTTTAGGAAAGCAATATTTCTATGATGTGTAACCGATATTCCTACATCTTCCTGTTTCTAGCTCCTTTGTATTCCTGTACTTTTGGCTCCTGCTTTTTCAGGCATTGCGTTATGATTGTCATTCCACTGGTTCAGCTGCTGCTTTGGAGTTCTTGGTGCTTTTTCAGAGCCTGGGACTCAGACTGCAGTTAAAGTTGCAACATAGATCTCTAGCTCTGAACCTCTAAATAATCCACACAACACCATGTGCTTGCCTCAGGTTAATTGTTTTTGCACTTTTTTATGGCAGCATATAAGTTGTATTAACTAATTCCGTGTGTTTTATATGAACTAGTATTATCTGCCCAGCTAGGTGTTTACTGTGTCTGTTCCATATAAACATATAAAACTCCAAGTTTTAGAAGTACGTGTAATGAGAGAAATAGTAGAAAACGCGTTTTATGCATAATATCCTAGATATGCTTTTATTGCTTTGGTGTTTGTTTCTTGATGGCAAGCTGTATTTTACATTTTATTCCAGTTAGCAAGGGCAGTGGAGCAGAGTTTGTACTTCATAGCTCTGCATGGCTACTGTGCTTTGGGATCAGGCTTCAGTGTTAAAAGCTGAATTTAGAGTGAACACTTTTGGCTTTATTATCCCAGCAACATATGCTCAAACCATGTATGGGAAAACTGACTTCCATTTAAAACAAGTGAGTGTGCCTGATGCTGAGTTCCGGAGAATTCAGAAGTGCTTCAAGTCTGTTCTGATTGCCTGTGGTGTTTCTTTTTAAAGTGTGTTAAGCTGAATTATTACAGTCCTTGGAGACCACCATAGATTAGCTGGAAGCATGTTGAACAGATGGATTGCATTTTATCTGGTTATGTTTGTAATGTCAAGTGACAGGGCTTTAATACAGCACATTTCTTATTGCCTGTTACTGCATAAACCACCCCAGGACGAATCTAAGGTGAAATAAAATAGAAGTCAAGAGTAATTTGTCTGAATACCATTACAAACATGTTAAGTCACTAAGTCACTTGCATGAGCTTTGAAGAGAGAAGTTGAGGATAAATCAATAAGGTTTTTATTTTCAGCGAAGTAGGTAAATTAGTCAAAGGTGCTGCTGGCAATAAAAGCAGGAGAACAGAGTGTTCCACAATTGGATTTTCTTCTCTTTGGGTCAAATCAATCTCTCCAACTAGGCATAACCATAGGTCTGTATGTTTTATTAACGTTAGTGATTCAGCTTGGAGTCAGTTAACCCATGGCAGAAAATCTGATGTTACATGGTCATTGAACATTTTTTAATTTAGTTTGATTGAAACAAAATTATTTCCTCTGCAGCTGGTGGTAAGGGGGGCAGCAGCTTCTCCATTATTTATTCTACTTGACTGGAAGTAAAAATAATTGTACCCTAAAATATTTTATTTAAATATACTTTCATTTTTTTGTTATTTGATGTAAGCATTGTGCATTGTAAACTATTTGAATTGGTCTTAAAGCGAATGTTTTTATCAGGCTGTGCCTTGCTCACTTTGCCTTCTGATGTCCAAATCATCTAGTTCTGTGCCAGCCTGGAGCAGCTGATTTAACCAGTTCATAAAGCAGCAAGGGTGTGCATAGTGGATCATATTATGACCACAAAATCATATTTTTATTTCCTTCCTCCACTGTTTGTTACTACTTTTTTCATAAGCCCACTGATGCCTTGTGTATATATAACAAGCTTTTTGTTCCAGGGATGTCTTCCCATTTATTTGTACAGCTTGCAGCGGATGAGGTTTTGCTCTAGGCTGGAACCTTTGCACTACTCTAATACAAATAACAAAACCTGAGCCATAACAATTAATTGAGTGGATTATTGTGCCTGGGTCCTGTCTGTTTTTTAATGTGATACTTGTATTATGTGCTATTCAAATTGCATATGTGTGGATTTGTTCTTTGGTGTTTTTCATTACAGTATACTTCTCCCATGAGTATGTTTCTGTTATTTGGTGGGTTATCTTCACCCGTACAGGCTGAGCATGGTTAAGACTAGGTACGATTCCTTCACGTCCCCTCCTACTGAGATTCCAGTCTATGATTGTCAGAACTGATTATTTTCAGCAGATGAGGCAACAGTTATTTTAGTGGCTTTTGAGTTTCCACTTGAAGGATCTTTACAAGCATGCTTTGTAATTTGCTGGTTTTCAGGAAAAAAAAATCCCTTTAAAGACAGCTAATCCTCTAGTCTGTCACATAACAAATACAATTGTTACAGAGATGAGCAAAGTTCTTAATCAAACTTTGTCATGTATATAATGTGTTGACAGGGAAATGGTGAGCACTGAGTCACATGCATAGTCTCATCAGGAATGCGCGCATGGTAACATACACAGGGAAAACATCTCAGTAAAAGATTTGTTTGTGTTTCACTTCCTTGTCATTCCCCTGCAGCCACTTGTTTCATCTTGTCTAATCTTTTGTGGGACCTTGTCAAACAGTTTACCAAATATTGCTACACGTTATTTCCCTGACACTCCTCAGATAATTATAACTGAACTAAATTTTTTAAAAAAAGGTTAAAAGAAGCTCATATAGGTTGGAAGACAATTACTTTTTCTTTTGAAATGTAACCTCCTTGTTGTAGGCCAGAAAATAATTTGTTTCCATTACTATATTAAAACAAAACTGGAAACTTTGAAAAAAAGTGGTTTAAAAAACAACCCGTGTCTCAATTTGCTTTGCACAATATGTTTTAATGTTAAAACTTGTTCGTTAGCCTGAGTATTCACTCTTCCTTAGAGTTCTGATTGCAGAAAAGCTTTTCAGTTGTCCCCTGGCTTGGAGTGCATCTTGCCTGGGAAACAAAGCTTGGAGTCTGTCTTTGTGGTACCATCCAAAGGGACCTTAAGCTTTGTAGGAGCAAAGCTTAGTACTGCTGAGAGGCTCTGAGCTGGTTGAAATGGCCACTGCTGTGCCTCTGAGCTTTGACTCTTACTGAGACCGTATCTGAGCATGTATTGTCTCCTTCACCAAATGTTTTCCACTCCAAGGATGTTTGTGAGATCAGGTCCACGCTGAGGTGTTACTGGAGGAAGATGTTGGCTGTGCTGCATGGATAGGACTCTGCTAAACTTTCCTGCTCTGCTAGCCCGAGTTGCAGCTGAAATGTAGGACAGATTCACTGGCCTAGGTAGTGTTTGCTCTTGCTGATATAAATAAAGCTGAAGACGGTTTTCCTCATGGGCATTTTAAGTAGGAAAGCACAATTTGGCTTCCAGTCAGCTGGGCAATTAGCATTTTATAGGCAAGCAATATACTTAAGTGGAATTTCTTGGCTTGAGCATTGAATTACAAGGCCAATAGGCAGCGGCCGCTCTTACATGATTTATTTAGTACTCCCTCCTTGTTTAGGATGCAGGCAGAGGTTAATTTAATTCTGCATGGGAAGCTAGTGGTTACTCTACGTTAATGCTGTGCTCCACTGCAGTGCAGGGGAAAGTTCTTGTGTAGATGTTGCATTTGCCTGCTCTCTCAGCCATGGAAAGGACAATTTTACCTCCTTATTTCCTAGCAATGCATTCTTTTCAAGAGCCGTTTGCACGCTTACATGGACACTTAAATGCAGCCAAGAATAATACCTTAAGACCATTTAATTCCATGCTGTTGAATATGTGTGTTTAAGAAGCAAATGTGTATTGTAGTATAGTATGAGCCAAGGAGACTTTGTTCCTACAAAATTACAAGGGGCCCACTTACCCTGTTACAGGTAAATAAAACGTTAATGTGTGACCATGGTGATTTGAGTGTGAGAGCTGCCACTGCATCTCTTCCGATGAGGCAGAGAGCAAATATCCGGTGCGTGTGATCTTAGAATGTTAGAAAGAGTAGGGAAAACATGCCTCAGCACTCCAGAAACAGATTAGAAACTTTTAGATGGAAGGCATGAAAATATTTTTTTCATGCTCTTAATAAGCCTAAGCACTTAACTTGGTGCGTAGAATTTTACCCAGAACCTTGTACATGTCTTAATTTTTCCTAAAGGCTTTGACTCCTAGAATCAATGTGAGGGAATTCTGGGGGGGTGGTGTTTTGGTTTGGTTTTGTTTTTTTTTTTAATTTAAACTCTTTCTTAGCAAATTGATTGCAGAGACCCTGCAAATGTGAAGGGTGTGTGCAGCAAGGGCTTGGATGCCAGCAGGCTGCTGATGAGTACATAGCATTTATTTATGTTTAACCTCATGATTTCTAGGTAACTTATAATGTTTTTGAATCCCTGTTGTACCAGTCCTGGAGTGCCTCACTGCTTTCAGCAAACTTACCTCTGGCTGAGGCAGTATCCTTCTTGTTGTCAGATCTGCCAGTTGTCTCAGCCTGCTTTGCGCTCTGCACCTCTGCAGGCAAGCGTAGCAGAGGGAGCAAGCGAGGACTGAACACCCAGTCTGACCTTCCCTTAGAAAACCCTCCCTCTCAATACAAGGTCATGTAACTCTGCACACAGAAACCTTTTTGGGCTCTGTCTACTGGGTTTGGAGGTCTGGCTCAAGTAGTGTTGCTTCTGATGTTTACGTTTTAAGATAGTAGCATTGACCTGCCACCTGGAAGCATCCATTAATGCAATCATCACCGCTGTCAAATGAGCTGAGATTTTGGACAAATCTCTTCAAGCTTAAAACATCCTGGTCTTTGGCAGAGAAGCATTTCGGGCACCTACAGGTGCTGTGGTGAGGCTTGATAGGGATTTGTTTTGAATTGGATTCCTTAAATAACACTTCTGATACCAAAATTATTTTTTTAATGGAAATCTCATTAGCAACAGTTTTTTTTAAAAAAGCAAATGGTAGACTGGGGGGGGCTGATTCCTGACTCACAGTAGCCGGCCTCCGAGTTAATGGTCTCCTTGTAAAGCTGGCAGCTTAGACCCCAATTGTTCTAATGATCAGGGAAATCATTAACATATTTTGTTGCTGTAACCTTTACTGTTTTAACTAAGCTTTAATGGTTCTGTAAAAATTAAAAGGTTTCTCACAGGAGGAAGTACATTTTTTGCTTGTACAGTTGATTTCCAGAGTACTGTGGAGTTTTGTGGGCTAGTTAGTGTTTGAAAGCCCTGCTTTGCTCTCCAGCAGCTCCTGCCTGGGCATGCTGCCCTTAGATATGCCAGTCACCTGGGGCAGAAAGACATGTATGTGCCATCTCTGCCTCCTCTGCAGCATCTCACAGCTTTGTTTGGTTTCAAGCGTAACAGCATTTTTTTATATAATACGATAACTTACTGCCCTTCAGGGTAAACAATGGATTTTATCTACCATTTCTTTGGCTGGTACTCAGCAGCGTGTCCAGATTAACCCAGTGTCCCAGTGTAACTGTACTCTGGAGGATGTTCAGATCCGTGGAGCTTTTTGGTCCTCGGTGCCAATTCACAGGCTCTAGCAGCACAGCTTCCTGCCTGGAGCCCAAGTTTCACAGGGTCTTTTCAGTGGAATGGTAAAACATGAGGGGAGCGCAAAGGTCAGACTGAGGCACAGCATTTTGCTGTAAACCTGCATTGTTTCTGCTTCAGATAAAGAAAACAAGAAATTATTGGTGAGTGGATAGATATTGAAGAATTCCTTACTTGCTGCTAGGTCAGGGGACTTTGGTTGTATTTCCAGATGTGGGATTTTAAGCAATGGATCTGAGACACGGTCACATTATCCCTGCTACCGAGTCAGTCACTGGGCATCAGCTGAGCTTTACTAATTCTGTGGTTTTATCCTGAGCAAAATCTGAGCTAAATTGATTAGCGGCAGTGTTAGAGCTTTCAGTTAACACGTTTCATTTCACGCTTGTAGCTGTGCAGGTGGGTAGTTTATAAGTACATCTCTGTTAACAGCAGATAGTTTATTAAACTGAAGTAACTTTTGCTGTGACTCACTTGCCTTGTTTTGAAAAATGAGGGCAATGACATTGACCTTTCTTTATGAAGTGTTGAGATCTACTGGTGAGCTGCACTGCATTGCAGCTTGGAATGATTATCACAAGCACTACTCTGAAGGCAGAGACAATTAGAACAGTCAAGGTAGTTATCTGTTTAAATAATTTATTTTAAAAATAAACAGGTCAGAGTATCATCTCTTGCAACAATTTGCATCTTTCAATCTGAATTAAGAAATCACTCTTCGCAGGCCCTGGGCCATTTCTGCTTGTATTCAGTGACTTTCAGATTCTTGCCAGAAAATACGAAGTTCAAACAGGCAGGAGGGCGTTCAGTCATGGTTCTGTTGGATGGTATACTCAAATAATTTTACAGAAGGAGCTGGTGGGAATGCTAACAGAATGAAGGTTAGCTGTAATGTCTTTTGTGTCTGCCAGTTAAATAGCCACCAATCTGATGATTACACAAAGACAACACAAATTCTTTATGCATTCCTGCCTCAGTGCTGCTCCACATGCTGAGTGACTGGAAGCACAATTCTTTCTCTTTCTTGCCATGGAAATCACTGGTTAAAGCTCAGTACTTCAGTATATGCAAATGCTGAATTCTTGTTCAAAGCCTCAGTGCCAGGCTGTATCGTCATAGGAGATGTTGCAGTGCAGCCATTTGCTGTTAAATCCAAAAGGTTTGCACCCGTTTGGGAACAGGGTGCAAAGAGGGGCTAACAAACTTTTATTTAACGTGTCTCGAGTACACAAACTATAAAATGTGTTCAGCTAACGACTCAATGATGTTTGGTCCACATCAGCCTAACTTCACATTTTGTGTAAAGGTTTGTCGAGCCTTCTTTCTTAACAGCACCCAAACCCTATCAGCTGTGACACTGAGATATTTCTGCTTTATCCAAAAGAGAAACTGCTGAGGAGTGTGTTCTAGGTAAAGATCAGAGGGGGAAAAAAAAGATGTGTTATATCCAAAACGTTTTTTTAGGTTATCCATCCTGATTTCTTATCAAATGCTGCAGGCTCGCTGAAATATTTCCTCTTCCCATCAGGCTTTATTTTCCTCCTATGGTAACTTTGAAAGCAGAGAAATGACAATGGGGTGACTGGGAAGGGGAAGTGTTTGGGTGAATGGGTGATTGTTCCAGGAAACTGTCTGCAGTGCTTTCTCCCCCTGCTCTGAATGCGCTGCAAGTATCAATGCTGTGCCCTCCAAGTGGCCTAGAGCTGGGCTGGGAAACAGAGACAAGCAGGGAAAAGGCACCTGCCAACCATTTGGTAGAGCTGTATGTGTGACCCTTTGTTTCCTGAACACCAGCACAGTGCTTTAATCACAAAATCATTTTCCTCCCAGGCTTCTTATGTGAAATAAATACTGGACTGCAAAATGTTTTTTTCAGATGATCACAAGAGAGTGCTGGTGACTGCAGGGTGAAGCTAACAACCACACTCCTTTGCTCCATGTGTTACTGTGGTGCATAGCTGAATGTATTACCGTGCAGTCTCCTTTGCAATGTATTTATTTGTCTATCCATTCTGTCATTTCAGAGTAGCTTCAGGCAGTTGATGTTTAAATACTGAACCTGACGAACTAAAGCACCTCTCTTCCCTCATCTCCCTGAAAACAAAGACTTTTAAATGAGGTTCATTACTTACTTCAATCTGTTTTATTCTTCACTAAAAAAAAACCCACAAACAAGTCTAGAACTTTAAATCCAGTTTCTCTGAGCAGTGCCAGACCCCTGTTCAATACTTTGCCCCCACACCCACTTCCCCAGCCCATCAATAAAATCTCAAACCCATGAAATAATTTGACCAATTATTTGAATTACTCAGACTTCACAGAATGTCTTAGGTACCTTTGATGAACCAACTGC
The DNA here is from genome assembly GCF_032191515.1 of Phaenicophaeus curvirostris. Taxonomy (NCBI): domain Eukaryota; kingdom Metazoa; phylum Chordata; class Aves; order Cuculiformes; family Cuculidae; genus Phaenicophaeus; species Phaenicophaeus curvirostris. The sequence continues at coordinate 51,654,947 of NC_091396.1, read as the reverse complement.
ATTTATACAGCTGCTGTCATGTTCCAGGGTGTGTGTTGAACATCAAATGAATACAGGTCATGCTTGGAGTAAAGTCATGATTGATGGGTGTGCCCAGCATGGCCACGCACTTATCCTGATTAGTGCCATGGGACATTTAAGTTCTATATTAGCCATTGTTAAGAAAAGTGATTAGTGCATGTTAGCTGTGCAACCTGATGCCATCTTCAAATACTGATTTCTCTTTCAAGTGGGGCTTCCTCTTGTGACCTCTGACCTGCCAGTACATTAAAAGCTCTGTAATGGATAGAGCTCTGTATTCCTTGTGGTGTGATTGATTGGAATTCCTTCACACAGAACTTTGCCTGTTGTTCTCTTTTGTTTAGGAGGTCCTCCAGCAGCTGATTGTGATGAATTTACCAAATGTTTTGATGATTGGCAAAGATCCTCTTTCTGGTGAGTAGTTTGTTGGGTTCTTCACCCTCCTCCTCTGAAATGCTAAGTAAAACTTGTATTTTTTTTCCTTAAATAACAAACTTGCGTATAGTTTACTTAAAAGCATTTGTAACCAAACTACAAATGTCTGAGTACCTCTGAGTATCACAGTTCAAGGTATCCTTTACATACAGATACAATATTTAATATATGTGTGTTTGCACATCATACACGTGCACATATGATAGTTCTTGCCAAAGCAGAGCAGCAGTTATTTGTTTGAAAGTCATGTCTCTTCATTCCTTGCTGCAAGTGATCTAGGATACAGTCTGCCATAGGAGAATTGTTTGTCCTCCAAATTTTCTGTCCCGTTTGCCTGTACAATCAGTTCTGTTGTGGCAATATGTACATACTGGAAGAATCTTACAGAGATCCCATAAAGTGTGAAGGAACTGTTGTAAATGAAGCATGGGAAGAAAAATATGTGAGGACGGGGAGAAAGAAAAAAAAATAAAACAAATTGGAAAAAGTGAAAGAGAAAATGTACAAGGAGAAAAACATCTGTCTGTCCATGTTGCCTGGGCAAGACGTCTGTCACATAAGGTATCACATCACAAGTGACCTGGAGGCTAATGAACTCATGTGCAGAGTCCAGTGCCCTTGATGAGACAAAATGAAACCTGTTTATCCTGGAGATGAAGTTGATTTCTCCTTAGAACGACCTTTCTGAAATGAAAGGTTTTGTTACTGTGGTTTTTACTATGTTTTTTCTTCCCCCCATGCACGTTCTGTTTCTGCTTTAGCCCTGTGCCAGTGCCAAGGACAATGTATTTGTTTTTACCAAAGAAGGAAACCTGGGTGAACCCCGTCAGCAGTGATGGGGAATGACACAGTAATCGGCATCTCTAGAACAAACAAATGGCAGAAAGCTTGTGGAAGACTTTATTTTGCTGCTCTTAGCAGCAGTAGTTTGTGTATGTACAAAATAGGGTTTATATCGGAAAAGAATATTAAATCACTGAAACACAGTCTTGCCACTTCTGCAGTAAAATCAAGCTGGGGGTAAGGCATCCACTTCTTCAGCAAGCAGATTTAAGTCTAACATGCCAGTCTTGATTCTCCTGTACTGCTACTGCTTCAGCTAAAGAAGAAAACAGAAATACAAGTTGTTGCTTTTCTTGGTCACATGGGCAATGGGCAGAGCCTGGGCTGCCAGCATCAAGAGTGCTGGTGAACAGAGACATCTGGGCCGACAGGGCAATGTCTCTGCTGGCTAAGTGTCAATGGAAAAGGCTGGCTGGTTTCTTTTCACGGCCATTTCTCAGCGACAGCTGGCAGGAGACTCACAGTGCAGTAGCCATAGTGTTGGTTCCTGGGGAAGCTGCACACTTGAAAGCTGTCCTGCATTTAGCTGTAATTTCTCATTATTGACTTGCTGGATTTTGTCAGCACGTTAGATCTCTCTTTCTTTGAAGAAAGTTCCTGGTGTGTTTCTCTTAGGAAAGATATTGGTCATCCTTGGGTTCCTGTCATCCAACTCCTCTAATTACAACCAGAAATTTAACTTCACTTTGTGACACCTTTTAAAATGTGGTGGTTTGGTTTTGTTTGGTTGTTTTTTAAAATACTGTACTATAAAAAAAAAATTATCTATTGCTGATTTATTATTGCCATTATTCAGAACATGGGAAGAGAGGATAAAGAATGCAAAAAAGTAACTTCTGGATGCCTAAAATTGATGGGGTACGTGTGTATAAAAACTGATAAGTTCTTCTTTAGCTGTTCTAGATAATGGTTTTTAGAACCAGACCTAGGTTAGACTCTATAAAGGAAGGTGATGAGCAAAGAAAAAAGTTGGGCTGTACTTGCTTCAAGGAATGTATTCAAGGAGGAGAGTGTCTGAGGGGTAGGATTTTAAGAGAAGTTTGTCTTACTCGTACATTAGATAGATGATCACTAGGAAGATGCGCTGAGGAAATGGTTAGAGAAGTGGAGAATTAGAACTTCCTTTGGGAAGTCGAACCCATCTGAGGGCTGAAAGGAAGCTCAGGAACAGGGGAGAGGAAAGCTAAGAAAGAAGTTGTTAGTAAAACCTAATACAAAAAGGTGAATGAAGGAATAGGCTGTGGTGAGCAATGTGCGTGAATGGTGACCAGGTGACTGTCAGGTTGATGTCTTTGTTACTGGGTGTCTTGCAGAGAGGAGTGAGAGGAAGGCAGGGGCTCTTGGGAGGGGAAAAGTGAGTGAAATGAGAGATTCTTTCTGTGAGTGAGGCTGCAGATTGAATTGAGATGTGAGATCAAAGCAGTCATCAGCATGGGAAGCAATGCTTCTGGCTTGAATGCAGAGAAACTCCAGAGGAAGCTAACAGAGAGAGAGGAGACTGGTAACGACTGCAGTATGGGGAGAAGAAGTGATGGGAATGGTTATTTGAGGGAAGTGTTTAAAAATGGCAAGCACAGTAGAGGAGAAACGTTCTGTTGCTCTGTGCCAGTGATCCAGTCCACAACAGAGACTGAGAGGGAAGGGGGAGATTTGTGGAGAGGGCATTTGCAGGGACAGTGCTAGGCAATGTGAGGAGTGCTAGGAGCTGGCGATCAAGGTGCAGGTGGTCTGCAGGGCTGGGATGGATCTGAAGCAGTGATGAAATTCCAGTTTTGACTGTAGGAAGCTTTCTGGGAAAAAAGGTTCCTCTCGACCAGAGAATGAGAAATCACATTCCTCAAACAAATGGAACAGGCTGCCCATGGAGGTGGTTGAGTCACCATCTGTGGAGGTATTTAAAAGACGGGTGGATGAAGTGCTGAGGGCCATGGTTTGGTGGTTGTTAGGGATGGTTGGACTCGATGATCCTGGGCCTCTTTTCCAATCTGGTGATTCTGTAAAATGCAGTGTTACTTTGTACTGTTGGAGCTGGGAAGGCTCCTAAACTGTATTGGCTCCTTAGGTCCAAGGCCAGAAAGCTGTTAGATCATTTGATATGATTCACTGTGTAACAATTTCAGTGACTTGTAACAAGGCATGTGATGTTTAGCTATGCATGTTTTTCAGGGCTGTCTGTTCACCAGTGCTGTCTGCAAATTTTGGGGTTTTTCCTTCTAAATCACAGCCACAATTGGTCTTACATGTATTATCTTTAACACTGTTCAGTTTATAATGCTATTCTTACTATTTAGCTGATGTTTAGCTCTCAGTGGTTGGGAGTATTGAGGGCTTCTGCAGGTCTGCTTCGAACATGCGACTATTGGAAAAAAAGAGCTGCTGCCACTAAAATTGCAGTAGCAGTTGGGCTTTTACATAGGAGAAGTCACATGTCTGCTGGGTTTAAGGAGCTTTACTTGCTTTCATGTCCTCTACATAATTTTTGTTCCAGGCCATGACAGTTACGCCAACTTCAGTTCGTTTGGCCCCTGGCATAAAAGTTGCAAAAAATATTTATAAGAAGGTGAAGGTTTTGACTGTTTTCTAGAATTTGGCGAGCTGAAAGATTAACTCAAGGATTTAGAAATTTTTCCCAGGAATCTGACTCATAGAACGATGCAGCTGATGTTACAGGATTTATGCTCTTCTCTGCACCATACAGTAGACAGCTACTACTGTTACTTTTCCTCTCTGCTTTTGTCTTCCTCCATGTTTTTTTCCTTGCCGAGCAGTATTTTTCAATTAATCACTGCACCACAAATCCCTCTGTGCTCAGTATGAGAATCATCAGCGATTGTCATCAATATAAATCACTGCAATCACCTTTTATAATTCCCTCTGGTTTTAGCGTGCCTTATAAACGGCCACTCATTCATGTGCCGACACAAGGAATATCAGTGTACAAACCGGTTCTGAACCTCTATTTAGAGGCATTGTTTAATTTCTTAGTTTCTAGACATGCTTAGTTTAACACAGCCAGTGAGCATACTTGGAAACTAATGGCAGTCAATCCTCTGAAACAGTCATAGTTAATTTGTGCTGGGGCTGGGTGAATTGTACCTTATTTTGGACCAAGAATGGAAATGAACTTTTATTTACCTGAAATCAGATCATTTCTGTCTCTTCAAAAAACTTTGCTATTTCAATCCCCTTTTCAAATTACGTGGTAAGTTTGTGAATGAGAGTGCCCAAAATCCTTGTTAATACATGTGCATAGAAGGTGCTTTTCATTAAAATCATAAAAGATGTCTGCTCTCACTGGGATATTTTTTCATGTCTGGTTTCCTTCCTGATTTTGTTTCACTATCCTCTAGAGGCACAAAGGTTCATAAAATATGAAGTTAATAACAAAACACTGCCTCAGTAGTGTGAATTTAGCATTCAAGCTTTTTTCATTCAGGATGTCTCTACAGCTGGGAAAAGTGGCTTGTGTGTTTCACCCCTTCCCATGCTCTCTATACATCCACGAACTGTCACGTGCGGCATTGCATGCACGGGAGCTCCCTCTCCTCGGCTGGAGGAGCATTGAAGTAGAAATGTGCAGAAAGAAGCATCGCAAGCTCAAACTTTCATGTGCTTGGGCTTTCTTATTTCCGTTTTCTCTGACATTTTTCCTATCCCCCTCTCATTTTTTTTCATCAATTGTATTTTCTCTGTACCTTGATCCTCCTTTTTCTGTTGTTGTGTCTCTTAATCCCTCTGCCTGCCTTCTCCTTGAGTCCTGCCATCTGTTTCCCACCCTCCATCCCCTATGAGAGCAGAGGGGTCTCCTGGCTCTGGCACAGGGAGGCTCCCAGGATGCACAGGTGGTGCTCGGGCTTTCCCTCCCTTTATTTTCCAGAAAACCCGCTGGGCCTCTCTCACTGTTGGGAGCAGATGGTCTTTCTGCAAATCCCCTAGGTGGCTGGCTCCCTTGCAAGCACAAGCACGTGGGCTGAGAGCAGCTGCCCTGGAATTTTCAAAAAGCTGTAAAAGAAAAGAGGGGTTTTGAAATTAGCACCTTTCTGTAAGTGCTCGATTGAAACCTGTCCATTTGCTTCAGCTTGTGGGTACCTGTCTGCCAGGAGCTGCCCCAGAACTAAGCGTCTGCATCCTGGGTCATAGGAGGACACTGTGTTGCTAAGGTCAGCTAATAAGCCTGGGTGGACCCAGCAGACTTCATTCCCAGCTGTCTAGGAAGAACTTGTGTCATCCAAGTGAGCCAACACAGGGAAGCCTGCACATTCTTGCTTATGTACTGCACAAGGAACTTCACCACCTTGTTAGATTAGCACAAATCAAGGCTTTTGTAAAGCACTACAGAATCATTCACTGTTCAGGAGGCATGACTGAGGATAAAGATAGCTTGCTTTTGTTCAGCATACATTACAAGATAAACGCACTGTCCTGAATGTAGAACTTAGCTGCTCTGCTGTGTAGTAATCCTAGATGTGCTTCCAATTTACTTACTAACCTTGGGCACTCCACTGAAGTGTGTAGTATCTCAGCTCTACTGTGGGTGAGGTGAAAAGAGAGAGGGGTAATTAATCCCTTCCTGGCTCATTTGAGGCTTAAATGAAGGCTGTTTAAAACACTTCAGATTGGTGGAGAGGGTTTTTTTTTTCATACTCATACCCTACATCTACCGAATGTCTCCTATAAATGATGATATTCTATGAGGCTTATGAGTGATCTCGCAGTGCCTTTAATGCAAACAAACTGTCTCTACCTCATGGGAAACAACTTCTGAATGAAAGTCCAAGGAATTGAACTCTCTAAAAGTCAGGCATGATCTTCTGAAGCACTCCTGTGGCTGGCAGAGTAGATCTGCGAAGTAGGCTTTTCAACCTTTAAAGTGTTTCTAATGGGTAGTACAGTCTCATTTATGTTACCCACGCATAGCATGTCTTCAAGTGTAAACTAATTTGTTATTAAAGAAATCTTGGAAGAATCCCGAGAGCTAAGTTTTCTGTGAAAGATGCCAGTGGGGAGAGCAAACTGCCAAATGTTATCTTGAAAACAATAGCTAGCTAAAGTTATGATTACCTTGAGTCTTTTAATTTCTCGCTCCTTTTGGTAAACTCTGTCTTGGCCTTACCTGCCGAAGAGGCTTGCCCTGTCTGCCTCAGCGTCTCTTCCTGGCTGGAGGACTTGAGTGGGGACAAGGTCTCAAAGTGATCTTTCCAAGCAAGGTCAGTCCCTGGTGGGAGAACAGGATTGACCTGTTTCACCTCACAAGGTCATGCAGCATCAGTGATGTCTATCTATTATATCATGGAGAGAACAGCATAGCCTGCTACCTTTGGTGCAGAAAAGCAGAGTGTGGTTTGAATGGCTTATGTAGCTCACATGTCTTTAGGATGGCATAGATGCTCTCACTGTTGGGAGGTAACCCTGATGTTTTCTAAAATCAAGCCACTAGGCTCACCCTGGGGATAGCTGTGATGCCATGGTGCACAGATCAGAATTTATGGTCAACAAATGGATGTGCCCAGAGCATGCAAGGGTTAGAGCACCTCTCTGGCATGTTCCGGAGTGAGCAGTCTACTCCTTCAGTCTCTCATGGAGATGTCCTTCCCTGAGTAAGTTTGAGAGAATGAGAGACATGCACCGAGGTCACTTGCTCTCCATAGCTTAGCAACTTGCTCTCACGTTCCACAGGCATGCTCTGAATATGTTCCCTGTCTGGATCAGCTCTGGAGCTGGTGCTGAATAAAACCTATGCTAAATCTCTAACAAGAACTCTCTTTCATGAAAAGAAGTATTCTGACCCTGGGCTTCTTCTGGTGTTGCTGAGGGTTATTTTTGTGACGCTGTCTACATTTAAGGTTGTGTTATTCAGTATCACACAGAACAATCAGACTTTTGGAGGCTGAAATGTTATTCGTGTATTTCATTAAATTTTTCAGAAAAGAGCAGGCCACGTATGCTGCTAGGTATGGGGAGGAGAGTAGGAATGTACATCTTTCAGAGACAGTCTTTAAATATACTGAAGGGAAATAAACAGTATTTTATTGGCAGGGTGAAATGTGAATGTGCATGTCTTAAATATAGAATCAAAATAGTTGGGTTGGAAGGGACCTTAAAGATCATCTAATTCCAGCCCCCCTGCGGTATGTCTGTCTGCAGAAGAGAAGAATCCCTGCTTGAAAAATCTTACTGATAAATAATGAGGTACTTGGATATTGAGAATTCTGATGTTGATTTGTACAGTATACCAATTATTTCAGTAGGGCATTCTTGAAACATTTTAATGATTTGGATTCCTAAAAGTTGCTGAAAAATTGCTTAACAAGTAAGGTACATTTAAAGACTGGTTTAGGGCATTGTCGTGCCCTAAAATCAGGAAATCAAAAAACAAATTATTTCCTAAGCTGCCTGCTTGTGGCTGCGCTGGCTTGCAGGGTTCCGAGAGTGGAAGTAACCCCCATGGTAATTTAGGTCAGTGTGCCTTTGTGCATCTATGGCAGCTTAATTGATGAGTCAGTTTAACTCTGGTTCCCAGCCCTGGGTTCTGCACATGCCTCTAACTTGCTGCCAGTGCACCCTTACAAGGGCATGGAGGATCATAGTTACCCTCAGAAATTATTATTGCCTCTTTAGTTGTTGGAGCAATTGAACACCTGAGTATAGCAGGGTATAAGATGAAAGCATTAATTCCACAGTTACCCACTCTGTGTCAGGAAGCGTGAGGGTGTCTAAGGATGAAAGAAAACTATATGTGACCTGTTTCTTTTTCCCTGTCTTCCCCCAGTGTGGATGAGGACAGGCTTTTCCTGAACCTAACTCCGTAATGGTTTTTCATTTCCTTATGGAAGCTCCTTGCCTTCCATCTCCCTCTGTCTATCTTTAATATGTAATTTTCCTTTACCACCCCAAAATCCCCGCATTAATTTTGTTCAAACAAGATCTGGAGTTGGCCAAAGCCACACTGATTGCCTTTGTGTGGCTTACTCCTAACCTTAGGCAGCAGTGGGCAGGGCAGTTGATTGCAGCAGGATTCCCCGCAGTGACAAACTGCATGTGTCTCCCCGCCCCGCGGCTCCCCAAGCATATGGTTAGCTGCATATCCTCCCTTCTACATCACTCATTTTTTTTATCCCTCTTAGCACATGGGGTTTGCGCTTCAAAGTGTGAATAGGCTTTGGTGCAAAACAGAGGCAGAATTTATTTGAGAGGGAATTTATGTGCACAGAATGGCATTCAGCTTTGGGAAGTCTTGAATGGCAACTATTTTACAGTTAGAGAATTTGGGACAAGTTCTTTTTTGAGAGTAACCCTCCTTCGCTTCTACCCAGGGTGGTTTTTGTTTGGTTTTGGTGGGTTTTTTTGCACCACTGTTAATCACAAACCAAGGGACAAACATCAGGCATATGTATTGATCTTTTTAAAGGATTTATTTTTTTTCCTACCAGCATTGGTCAGAAAAATCTCAGAAAATATAGATGAGGATAACACATGAGGAAAGAAAAGTCTTGCTGGATTTGGGATTTTAAAATAATCCATAGGAGTTGTATTGTTACATGGAGAGTATGGTAACATTATAATGAGCGGATGCATATTGTTCAGGCACTTATTCTTTTCAACGGATGTTTTAGAGAGGATCACTTGCAGGTACTTAATTTGTTGCATATATGAACTGATTCCTTTTTCTTCTTCTCTAGGTAAAAGTATGGATGAAATTAAGAAGCTGCTGTTGTTGGTTCTGGGATGTGCTGTGCAGGTGAACATTCATTAAAGGCTCAAAAAATAAGATTTTTTTTTTAATATGTTATTTTTTTCTGCACTGAAAAAAATCCACCCAAAGATCAGTGCTGTCTGAAAAGATCTGCAGCTCAAGACAGCTTGTGTGCTGAAACTGTGAGAAGACTCAATAGGTGAATGAAAGAAATGCAGTGGAAAAGAAGCACACTTGGTGATAGTGGTCGCCTCAGTTTGTTGCAGTGCTTAGTCAGCCATCGGATGCGTACACTTGGCAATTAGGTAGTCTGCTGTGATAACAAAGTGAAAAGAGATAAGCTTTGAGCAGTGTTCTTGGTATCAAGATTCGTACTGGTTTATTTTCTCACCATTTTAAAGTACAAAGTGGAACAGTACATATTAATGCCAAACAAACAAGATAGCTAAACATTTGTTTAATGAATCCTGATCTTATTTGTATAATGTTTTGTTTGAATATTATGTGTAGAAAATTCAAAATTAATAGCTAGTTTATATGTTCATGTGGGGGTTTTTATGTGGCATTTGTTAAAATAAACAGACAGGCAATGTATATGGGAAACTCCTCAGAAATGCACGACAGTTACCAGATAAAGCAATCAGTGTTCTGCCCACCAAACTTCTGTGGTGGTGAACAATAGATGCATTGCAGGCTAGTGTTTGCTTATAATTGACCTTGTTTATAGGCCTGTCTAGTGTTTTTGTCATGCCTTAGGACACTTACCCTGCTCAACTATGTCAAGTCGATTATGTCAGGGTAAAACTTTCTACATACGGCTGCTCTGAACTATCTCAGTGTTGCATTGGAGCACAAAGAATAAAGGTCTGATGTGGCAAGCTGCTGTGAATCCTCAGTCCTGACTTAGGGGTCTGAGGTCCTTTCCAGTGAAAGGAATGGTTGAGCTGAGAACCAGGCCCCAAAAAGATACTGTAAACGAGTTTAAAAAAATTAACGCTTAAGTTCCCCACAATACAGAGTTCAAGAAGGCAATAATGTTGTTAATGTACACAGATATACAGATAGCTGATGTCTACCTCTTTTAAAGCCTGAAGTAAAAGGTTTACTAAATTCTGTTTGTTTGAGATGTCACTTATTTTTATCCAAAATGTTTCCCAGCCCCATTTTTTATCTGAAGCCCATGTTGGCTTAGTCCAACAAGCAACATTATGCATTGATGTGAATAGTACCTGAAGTGATGCATCTGTTTTCATTTCCAAAACAAAGCGAAATGCAAACAGTGAAGCAGACAGGTTAAATGATGCAGTATCAGTGTAGGTTTATGTTTGTGCAGCTCCATTAATGAAGCTTTGATGATCACCTCTGACTGTTGCCCCACCTCTTGATCTCATCGCATACTGAGCTTGTTTTTAAAGAGCAAAAGCAGCTGTCTATTGGTGTTAATTGTACTGATTGTAATAACTTCAAATAATTTAGTGCATGACTTGGTTCATGCTCCATATGGAGCAATGAAGTATTATACCTTCTAGGGTAACAGAGTGTAAATCTTCAGCAATGTAGGAATTTTTTTTTTATTTTTTTAAATGAGAAATGGTGCAGTTTCAGAATACGTAGCACTATTTTAGGGGTTGTCTGTTTTCTTTTAACAGTGTGAAAGAAAAGAAGAGTTTATTGAAAGAATAAAACAACTGGATATTGAAACCCAAGCTGCCATTGTTTCACACATTCAGGAGGTAGGACTATCAATATCGTCTATTTTGACTTTTTATCTCTCTCTCCCTTCCTTGACTTAATAGGGTTGGGGGTTTTTTTGCAATAAAATACTAATGCTTGGAATTTCATAATGGATTCATGAACTTCACCAAGAAAAAGAAAGATTGAACATGTTACTATAGTCAATGAAATAAAAATGACGGGCGCTGGGAACATCACTTGTCTCGGTGGCCTTTTAAAGAGATGCAGTGGTAAATACCTTACTTGCCGGTTATAGGTTGTGTAGAAGGATTTGTTGTAAAAATATATGTGTAATATTTCCAAAAGGTGTATATGGCATAGAAGCTGCAGTGCCCCTTCACAGCGATGGAGTAGGCACTTAGTCCCAAGTCTTGTAGTAGGTGAGAGACGGACTCCCTACTGGCTTGCTTTGAACAGTAGTCTCCAAGTCTTGAAAGGTGTACTGTTTTTAAAGAGAAAATTGATCCAATGATGGGTATTCTTGGACTTCTGTGGTTTCTGTAGAAGGAAGGAATACAGGTAGGTGTTAGGAGCCAGTTTGCTTTGGAGACCCAAAGGAGGGCCATGGGGAAATGCCACCTGCACCTTGCCCCAGGTGGGCACTGACTGCAGCTGAGTGTCAGTGTGTGCAGGTGTAGAAAGTCTGGTACACAGATTTGAGGAACAAATTGTGAAAGTCTAAGACAAAAACTTTCTTATTAACATTTAATTAAATAGTTCTGCTTAAAAAAATATAACATGATGAACTAAGCACATTATGCAAAAACAGGAACGCTATTTAACTGAGCTTGAGACACTTGCCTGGCATTTCTGCTAAATGATTCAGAGGAAGTTAGTTTGGGTAAGATAGCAGTTGAAAGGTACACTGCCAGCAGCAACCAGAGACATTTCTGCTAAAGGCAGCTCCTCCCAGCTATATCAGCTGCAAATTGCAAATTCTAGAAAGCAGGGTAGCTTCTGAGCAAGACACCAGCCTAACTGTTCAGTGTGGGATCTGTCCCTTCACATGCCTGTGGTGACTGCGTCAGTGTTTACAGTGAAACGGTTGCATATTTCTATTATGCAAGCACAAGTGCTTTTGATCATAATATGTATCTGATCACTTCACAAAATCAGCCTGAAGTACAAAATAAAAACCAACCCTAAATACCAGAAATTGCTGGGTAGTGTAATGATTAAGGTAGTTGTTATTTACAAGCCGGTTTTGGCGAAATATGATGCATTTTTTAATTGATCAATAGAAGGACCTGTGGGATGCAGCAATATAGAGCAAACAAATTTACAAATCAGCCAGTGGAAAGTAAATTTTTTTGTTCCCGTGTCTAGGTGACTCACAACCAGGAGAATGTCTTTGACTTGCAGTGGCTGGAGCTCCCAGATATGGCCCCAGAAGAACTAGAGACTCTCTCCAGGAATATGGTTTTACACCTCAAGAGGCTCATTGATGAGAGAGATGAATGCACAGAAGTACGATGACTTATCTGTCCCATAAAGAGCTCACATGAAGCAGCAGATGCAGGCTCTATTCCTCCTCTTGTGTCCTGTTTGTGCACTGAGTTTCTATTTCTTCTGCACCTTTCTACTACACTTCTTAAAATCCTTAGGAAGATTTATAATGTAAACACTAAGGTGTGGTGAAACAGTTGCTAAAGAGGAGTGGGGTGACCAAAATATTTAAAGTCATGATTTGTTTTGAGATTTTCATCTCTGCATGTTTGCTCAGTTATTTATCTTTGAGTGACTGCTTCCCTGTCTCTGCCTTGGTATGTACCATCATGGGTTCCAGTGTCTTCTCTAGGTTTTTTCTGTGTGAAGACAGCCCTATCTCTTCCTAACACATCAGTTCCTTTTCCTTCATATCTCTAGAGGAGGCCTCTCTCCTTCTTTAACCTGTTCATTTTCTGTTACGCTTTTGACTGTTATTGCGTTAGTTAAAAATGTTAGTTGTTACAGGGTTTTATTGATTCTCCAAGCAAAATAGACTGCTTATTTTGAATGCTGGAAGGGCAATGTTTTAGTAGCCTGAGCATAGTGTGACCTTGCCTCCTGGCTATTGCTTAAATTCTGTATGATGCCAGGTTAATGATTTTCTACATTTATAAATAATATTTCGATATTGATAAACTATTTATAGTTATACTGTTTATCTCTTGACGCTATGTACTTTTCTGTATTTCCAGGTCGTTGTAGATCTCACTCAAGAGAGAGATTATCTGCAGTCTCTGCAGCCACCAAGTCCTCTGAAAGTACCAAGTCCAGATTCTTCACCCAACCCAGCCAACCCGCTTTCTAATGAAGACAAGCAGCATCTTGCAGTTGAACTGGCAGACACGAAGGCTAAATTGAGAAGAATCCGGCAGGAGCTGTGAGTTGCCAGTGATTTGTGCTTCTAGGGAGACTTGTGTATTAAGTCCTGTGCATCCTGAAAATGTAGTTGCCTGTTGACTTCAGTATACTAGCCTCTGTGGGAGCTCTCGGAATCACATCTTTCGCGTGTTTTTATTCATATCAGTAGGAAGCTACTATGGATGTTCCAGCTTTCTTCTTTCTTAACTGGTGTTCAGACACGGAGTGATGGCTACTTGCATTTTTCTTCTTGCATCTTCTATCTCTATTCAAAATGCTAGCTGCCAGCTGCACTTTTTAGTTGTTAGTGGGAGATCCAGAGGCTAGTGAAGCTAGTGTGACAGCAGTAGTGCCAAAGAGTTTTAAACAGAGTTACTTTGTATAAAAATAGAGTTGCAAACTTGAATCCCATTAGGTGTATTGTAAGAAAAAAATTCTCACTTTTATGAAGCTGTCATGACAAAGAGGTTCTGTGTTAAGAATATGCTAGTAGATTTCTGTCTTCCTTTCCAGATTCCTAGCAGTGTCCATTTAATCTATATTGTTTCGGAAAAAAAAAATTCTTACTAAAATTTTTCTAATCCTTTTTTTAGGGAAGAGAAGTCCGAGCAGCTTGTAGATTCGAAGCATGAAGTTGAGCAGCTTATCATAGAGCTGCAAAAAATAAAACAAGAGGTAAGATGGGCTTTTTTTACTGTGACAGTCTTCCCTATTTCAAAAAGCTTCTTTCAGTGTGAGGCTGAAAATACTACTATACCTATATTTTAATGAAGAAATCGGATTACTCCAGCAAACTGATGACTACAGCTGTGACATAGCAATGCTATGTTTTCCACTTAACTGGTGAGAGCAGTCTAGTCTGTTTAGCTTGCAAATAACCTAATGATGCATGAAGCTTATGCAGCATCAGGCATTAGAAATGTAAGAATCCCTACAGGCCAAAGAACCTCTGTCTTGTAGACAGGAGAATTCTCTTATTCCTGAACCAGGGGCATGCTTTTTTGCCTACGTATAAAATAAGTAAGTAAGTAAATAAATAAAAAGTTTAAAGAACGTGCTTTCAAGTATTAACCAAGATTTTTCCCCCTGCTTATTCCTTACTTTTCACAGAATATTCACCTGTCCTCAGATGCTCGCTCTGCCCGAGCATACAGAGATGAGCTTGACTCTCTGAGAGAGAGGGCCAACCGTGTGGAGAGACTTGAGATGGAACTTGTTCGGTGCAAAGAGAAACTTCATGATGTGGATTTTTACAAAGCTCGCATGGAGGCAAGTAAAAATTGGGAGAAAGATTTACTAAGTAAACCTTAGCGTTTGAGTTCTGTTGTGTACCAGTTCATTTGTCATTGAGCTGACTGTAGCAAAACATCAGAGCAAGTGGATATTTCACAACATACATCATAGTTATTGACTTGGCATCATTAAAACTTATTTCAGTGGCAAGAAAGACTTGGTGCGCACTAAAAAATAATACCCATTAGTTTTAATAAACTCTGCTTAGTTCAGCATTATTTGGCTAAACAGGACAGGCCTTTTCTGGATGCTTCTGCTAGAGAATCCAGACCTTTAGTCTAGCCTTGAAAATTGTTTCAGAGTTGTTTCTTTGACCAACATTTTAAATATCATGTATAAATTAGTTAAATGAATGTCTGGGTATTTTTCCTGAGGGGTTTTTGGCAAATGTAACTGATGTTAAAATGACTGGGCATTTTTAAGCATGACCTCAAGTTCTAGTCGCTCCATTTTGCAACTGTTGCTTTAGTAGTAGAAATGAGAGAAAATCTGGATCTTCCATAGTGCCCTTGAGTAGGGCATGTCAATGAGAAATGGATAGCTTTGTTCTAGTAGTAGTAATGCCAGTTACTCAGCTTAGTCACTTGAAGCTATGCCCATCCTGGAATTATTAATGAACTTAGGCTTGAAAGGACCTTGAAGATCATCTAGACAAACTTATTGTTCAAAGCATGGCTGACCTTAAATTTATGTCAGACTCTGCTTCCTTTCTGTCCTTTCAGTTTTGAGGCATTCTTACCTAAACTCTTTGTAATCCATGTACATTATACTTCAGCTGAAGTTAAATAAATACACAGACTTCAACACATGGAGGTTCAGTAATTTACAGCCTCACTATATGATTAGATAAAATCCCAGCTCTGAGATAGAAGAGTGATGTTGAAACTCACATCGGTCAGGCCTTTGGCTGAGAACATAGACTTTATTTCTGCTCTATAAATTCTACTTTGTATGAGATTTTTTTTCCCCCTCTTTTACCTAAGGGGCCAGCTAGCTGCTGCTTCTTCTGAATAAGTTCACTAAAATGGATAGTTATTAAGCTGTACTAGAATACAAAAGCCTGTCTTCCCTTTCAGTAGTTCCTAGTTTACTTAAGAAAGTATGAAGCTCTATGTCTCTCAGTTTTCCTCCCTCAAGCTAGCAAATCAGTCGTGCATTAACCCAGCACATGAGTGTGGCATCCTGGCATTTCCCTTTTGGCTGTGTGCTAGAGTTGCTTAGCTTCTACCTGCTGCCCAGAAAATTTAGCTGGAGCAAGGAGAAAAGTTTTTTAGTCTTGTCTTCACCTGAGATCAAGGGAGTAGCTATTTCTGGTTTTGAGTTCTCAGCTTACTTACTTGTCCTGCAGTAAGCAGTTTCCTGCTCTGCTATGTGCAGACTAATCTTGTGTAATATAGCATTCAGTAGAAAGACCTCTACTTTGATTTCAAATTTGTTCTAACTTTCGTTCCTCTCACCTGCCAGTTTCTGGTGAAAGTCTTGGAAGTCAGAGATGAGTGTTGGCTCTCCAAGGATACCTCCCTGAAATACAATAGTGGGACAAAGAATATTTCCCGTGGTTATGGCACTTCTAGATATGGCACTTGCCTAAGTCTGGGCCACAGTGTAGCTTCTAGCAAAAGTTGTCACTGCTGTAGGGGCTGAGCTCTTCTAATATGCAGCAGCATCTCACAGCTGTCTGCATGCTGCTCTGTGGTCTAGAATAGCTTGAGAGATTCGCATTCTCTTCCATTGCTGCTTAAGTCTTGGCACAGCCATGGACTGCCAGTGTTAAGCAGTGACAGCATCAGGCAAACTCCACTGGTTTCATGCTAATACATTCAGAGCATTCCACAGGGAACTGTCCCGTCTTTTTTATAGTCATGGAGTAGCACAAAGGTTGTGCATGATAGCCAGTATCCAACTTTCTGTGGTCCTCAGTTTTCAATGTTATTGTCTCAAGTCCTCCAGCCTTCCTAGACAAGGGTTAGTGGCTGGAGGCAGTTCAATGGCAGCTTGGATTCTTCCCACTCCCTTGAAAAATGGTAGGATCACAATTCCAAATTGTAAGATTTGTGCAGAGATGTAACACAGTAGGGATTTTTACCACTAGACAGTACAGTGCTGATTGAACTCATGGCATTTACTGGTTGTGGCTGGCTTCCTAAGGTCTAAGCCTTAAACCTGAACAAATCTTACAGAGGCAAAGCAATGATAATGCAGGTGTGTAAAGTACAGCATAAGCCACTTTTCTGTGGTAATGTGTGATACCTCAAGGCTAATAGGGTCTTGACAGGGTTGTTAATAAGCACTGCCAAATTGGTAAGTGAGAAGAAAAAGCGGGTTTACTTTTGTGCATCAATGCAGAAAGCTCTTAAATGAATGTTTAAAAATCTTTTCCTTCTTGTAGTTCACATACACGTTTGGTAGTTTGAGCAAAAAATAGAGAGTGTGCTCTGTGTATCATACCATGAAAAGCTTTTAGAAGAGTGAGCAAGCTTACAAGAAGTTTGTGGAAGCACATAATACAAATTGGCAGTGGTGGCAGGAAGAGATTTAAGGAGCTATTGCAGGAGTGCAATAGGACCAAATATTTCTTTACACGAATGCAACACCTTTAGGCATGTGTGTTGTTTTCCTTCTCTGTATGTCTTGACAAAGTTGTTCAGAAATGACATTTTAATTTGACCATCGTTTAAGGGACATGGAGATGAATATGCTCTGGAGACCTTCCTGCTGGATTGGCTTAATGAGGTCATAACTGTGAATGTGGAGAAAGCAGACTTAATTCAGGGCTTCCTCTGAGGAGATGTTTCTCTCCAATGTAAAGCTTCCCTCCAGCATTCCTCTCCATTGAACCTTGTGCTGCTCCAGGAGATCTGATTATTTTCCGAGGCTGGGGAGGCTGCCTTGCCAATTCTTCCTCTTTCTCACTGCAGTTACATTGCCATTTAGGATGGCAGGAAGAATTTCTGTGAACATTAGAAAAAGTGAAAGCATCTCTTGTATATTTTCATATATCTGTCCAAGACAATGTTTGATTGTAGCAAGATGTTAACTGTGTCATTGCTCAGTAGGGGCAACTTCTAAAATGCCAGAAGGGAGAGGTTTAAACTCTGTTAATAACTAGGTCTGGATGCATGCAAATTCTCTAGTTTTGGATTTAAATAGTCTGATTGCTACTTCAGTTTCTGAAAATGTTTTCCAGTAGCAACACACCCTGATTGTGCAACCACTTACTCCCACAGTTAATTGTAGCCATATGAGTACACAATGCGCATTCTTAAAGCTATTTCAAGGCACAATGATACAGGATCAAACCACAATATGTAATTTATTTTAAAAATTACAAAAGTAGAACTATGTGTTGGATATTAAACCATCACAATTTAAGTGACAAGAAAGGAATTTTTTAATCCCTTGCCTAGTAGATTCGAAAAATTTTAAAAAAAATAAATTCCACAGCTGACTATTTTTGCTTTTGGTTCAAAAAATAAACTCATGTTATTGCAAAATAATTTTGGTGGGTTTCCTAATTAAAGAAAAATTAAACATTAATTCCAGTGGAAGCACTACCATCCCATGACCACTATGGGCTGATTGTCTAACAAGTGCAAGTTGTAGCCAGACACATTTTTAGGTCAGCTCTGTTATCCCAGTGACTTCTGGGAGATGTTAGTGTTGGCCTGATTTTGTTACATCAGTTTTACCTTCCAGGCTTTGACATGTAACTCTACAAAGCTTCCATGGAGTAATTATTGAAATTTAATGAACTTCTCAATATTAAGACAACCTCAGATCATGGGTACACCAGTCAGCAATGTTGACCTCACCATAGCAGGCATTTCCGCCAGGTTATTAATTGAGATTTCATCAGAACTGCTTTGAACTGACATGTCTGTCCCTCCTGGGTGCTTGATGGAAAGTGCTTCAGTCTTCCACGTATTGCTGTGTGTGGTTTGTACCAGAGCCTGGGTACGCGAATGTACTTGGCAGATAGCTTGACTCTTCATGAGACACTAAAATAACTATTTCCTGCTTGGTAGGCAGTTTTGGACATAGTTCTGAGGCTGTGTTTTTGAGGTCAGACACCACCTTGCCTCTTAGGGCTGTGGTCCTGATTGAGTGGTGATGATCTAGCAAAGTAAACTCTTGTCACGTTGGTGTCTCATTACAGGTGTTCTGGCAGCTTACCTGACACCCAGCACATTGTGTCATGCACTTACCTCTGGTCTGTCATCTGTTTAGTGTCAGTGTTTTCAGTGTCCGCCCCAAAGTGACCGTGTTAACTCAGACTTGGTCAAAAATGGTGGTTCTATAAAACTAGTGTTTCTGTGTTATTATTTTAGTTACTTGCATACTCACACATTTTAATTGCAATAGTCACACCACTTCACAAGCACTCACTATTATGCTACTGTAGTGGGGAAATTTTTCCTCTCATATTTTGCAAGTTGGTAACTGACCCACTGAAACATCAATGGCAATGTGGTGCTGTACAAGAGAGACTTTCCATAGCGTGCCATCTACAGTCAAATTGCTGCAAACATTTAAGATTACTTGCAATAAAAAGCTATTAAATCATGGCCCCCTGTAGTGGCTGTTATTAGAGACTCCCAGCTTGTTCTTATTTAAAAAAACAAAAAGAAAAAGAAAAATAGCTGAACCCCTTAAGGCTGATTCCACCCCCTGAAATGAGAAGGTAGCTGTTGATTAAGCAGTGAAAGTGATTTGCTCATGCATAGTGATCTTCCAGGAATGTACTTGGTTTGGATGGTTGTGGTCTAAGAGAGCAGACGTGAACACTGATGTCAGCACAGACTTCATATTTTGAAGGTGGTTGTCCAGGAATAAAGTTGTCAAGCCTTAAGCATCTCATCCTACTTGTGTGCGCATTTCTGGTTTTGCATATTTTATTGGAGCAAGGATGGGGGGAGGAGGGACAGAAGCAAAGAAAAACAAAAGAACATTTCTTTAGAGAATCGAATAGGCTGCTTCTTGCCCCGCTGTAACTCCTCTGGGAAAAAAAATCCATCCTGTACCCATTTAATCTTTTAAATGCTGATACATTCCTGCCATAGAGAATTCTGTCTCTGACTCAAGACTTGTTTGACGATCAACAAGAGTAAAAGCTAGCAGTGAGGTATTATAACTTGAAATAAGACATGATTTAATAAATTTGTTTAAAACATGAGCAGGAATGCATGGCCAGATTTTATGCTTCAGGAATGTTCAGAATGAGTACAATTAACTTGTTTTGTAATGCTGTGGCTACCACAGAATAAGTTAAGCTTCTACTCAGTAAAAACAGTTCCAAAAGCTGTAATGGATAAGAGACATCACTTGTGGAGGTAATGCTCATGTGTTTATTGGGGTAGGGCAGGGTGTGTGTTAAGTGATCTGTATAAAACAACTTCTCTTGTTTCAGTGAATTAAAATTCTGTTCATGAGAGGGAGAGTGAAGCTTTATTAAACAGACATTTATGTGTAAGTGTGCTGAAATGGAGTATGGACACGATATATATTGATGAATGGTGCTCCCCAACATGCTTTGAATATGCTATAAGAACCCTTGAAAATAAATAAATTAAATCTGTTTGGATGCTGGGGACTACAGTGAGTTGGGTAACAAAATGGTATTATAACAGCAGGATTGAAATTGAACAGGTGCTCTTCTGTGTCTTGAGTCTTTGGTGCACCTCATATAAAGCAGAAGGAACTCCATTAGACGTGTAAATTCAGGAAAGAACAATAAGAAATACTAGATTTACTTGTGTTAATGACACAGATTACGAAGCATTGTATAATCTCCCATTAAAATATCAGGTAAAAATTTTTTTCATGAAACAGAAATTTCAGATTTCTTTCTTGTGTTTTGCAGTGTCATTTTACAAAAGTCACCTGGTCTTTGAAAATTTAATTTATGTAAGGAAATTAACGCTGTTGCTTTTCCTCCCTAGGAGTTAAGAGAAGACAACATCATATTAATTGAAACAAAGGCCATGCTAGAAGAACAGCTAACAATGGCAAGAGCTCGTGGTGATAAACTGCATGAATTGGAGAAGGAAAACTTGCAGTTGAAGTCCAAACTTCATGATGTAGAGCTGGTATGCCTTCTTTCACATTATGCTGTTTTTTTGAACTTCTGTTTTTATGCTAGGTCACAGATTCGCATCATAGAAACTGGTGGAGATAGGCAAATAGTGCTTTTAAAGAAGTCTTTAGTTTGAACTTTGTGTATGTGAATTCTTGAAATATTACTATGTTAACGCTGTAAATATTGCCGATGCTACTTTGTGCGGGACCAACGTATTTAATTTTATGCAAGAAGGTATGCCATGATTTTAAAATATGGATTGCTTTCATACATATTGATAACGGAGATGTTAAAATCTGTCAGTTAAGTAGAAATCTCTTAGGTACAGGAAATGAAATCTAATGATCTTTATTGTTGGAAACAAAACACCCAGTCATTACAATGACTTTAGGAATTCATTGCTGCTGTAAAAGACACAAAATTCCAAAGTTTATTTCTGTGTAAATCAGAGACGTAGCTTATTGCTTCATGGACAAGGAAACATAAGCATTAGCAGATTACTGTCCACAAACAAAAAGCAACATTGCCTTTTATAATATCACTAAAAATAATAAATACTTTCTCTCATCTCTTGTATTCTACTTAACAGTACTCATCCTTTCCTTCTGTGTTTTGAATTCTTGTGGGTTTAACTGTACAGGGTTTCCAGTAAAGTATGTTGGAAACAAAGATGTTGAGTGAGCTGTGTGGGGTTATACTTAGGCACTTATTCAAGACATTATAAGGTTCATGGCATGCTCTGGCTTTTCCAAAGTGACTGGTGATTTTGGATTATACTCTTGAATTTTTATTTTGAATTTTTGGGTGATGCTTTCTGAAAATTTGGGACCCTTTGAGGCGCCGCTTCAGCTCCCACAAATGCAAGTGGCCAAAATAATCACAGGAAGCAATGGTAGATTCATTCTACAGTTCATTTTTTCTGGATATTTTAAAACCCAAACTGAGGCAGATTTTACTTGTTAGTCTATATGACTGGATCCAAATTTGACTAAATGACTTTAAGAAGCTCTGTAGAATTCAAGGTTATATCAACAGTCTGTAGCATGTCAGTACACAATGCTGCCTGTTTTTGAAGAGCTGAGCTCTGGAGACAGCTTGTATCCAGCCTGCCTTACCAGCCTTACCTTACACTGGCCCTGTTATCACCCAGTATATTCTCACTTCAGTCACTCTCCCTCCAAGCGTATGATGGACCTGAGCTGACTCTGAACAGGGCCAGCTGGTTGTCTCTGCACTGCATTCTGTGGCACCTATGGTAGCCTGTAGCAAACATATAATGTTGTATGTGTATTTCAATATGAAAGTTCACAGTGTATAAGGGGGTTCTTCTACCCTCAAATCCTGTCGTGCTTGTGGAAGTTTCAGCTGGCAGAATAATCTTATGAATAAGCTGAATATGCAGTTTCCTTCATGTGTGTCTGGAACAGGACCGGGATACGGACAAGAAGAGAATTGAAGAGCTGCTGGAGGAGAACATGGTCTTGGAGATCGCACAGAAACAGAGCATGAATGAGTCTGCACACCTAGGCTGGGAACTAGAACAACTATCTAAAAACACAGATCTTGCAGATAGTGAGTACCAGCTGGGGTAGCTTTTGTTGTGTTTGTGGCGTCTTCCAGAGTAGACAAGTTGATTGTCTGAGACGGGAACAAAAGTTAAGTCCAAGCTTGGAGAACTTCCCTCATTCAGCTACTTGATTGTGAACTTAGTTTTTCAGAACTTGTAAAAATGTATTGCTTCTAGATTCTTTCACTTTCTTTTGAAAGCGTTAAAATATCTTCCTTTGATTGTCACTGAGAGCAACTTTTAAGTTAAATGATTAAAAGTTTAAAAAAGAAAGCTTCATAAATGACACAACAGAAATGTCACACCAAACACTGGATATTTCTCACTGAGTGGCTGGGAGGAGTCTGTGGTCTTTAGCACAATTAGTACGGACAATTAGCTAGTCTTTAAGTCCCAGGAAGTAGTATATGCTGAAGTCATTTATTTTTACTAGATACTGAAACATGTATACAGTTAAAATAACTGGCTGATTGGTTTTTTGAATGGTTGATTTGATTTCTGTAACTCGCAGACATAACTAATGCTTCCTTCACTAGTCAGGTTTTAGCATTGGATTCTCTATCTGACATTCATTTTGTCTATAATAGAAGCCTAAATAGCAATGCTAAATGGAACTGGGGAAAGACAAGCTATTTCATGCAGTTCAGTGTGCAGCTTTTATTGATTGATTACTCTCCTGGCTCTGCTAAGACTTGCACATTTGGCTTTGTGTACCAGGAGCAGTTTAACTTGAGAGATAAGAATAAATTAGTGTAAACAGATGTTCAGTTATCAGCAAAGCTGTGTAGAAGCATGACTTTGTTTTGTAAAGTAACTCCATGCATGCCTGACACCAGTTCTCAAACCCTCTTGCTTTCTAGGATCTGAGTTCTCTTTACTAGGATTAATGCCTAACTAATTGTTACCTTAAATTCAAAATCTTGCAAAGTAGGTGAACCTGAGCTTGAGAAGTGAATGGCACTGTGTTCCTCCTTATGTGTGATCAAGGATATTGCTTGTTGTATTAGTCAGAGGCGGAAAACCACAATTCTCTCAAAACTTAAAAATTCTGATGAAGAGTAGGTTAAAAACAAATGAAAAAAGATGAGATTCCTTCACTGTGCTGATCCACAGTGTTTCAGCACTGGCACTTCAGAACCTCTCTGATTGACCTCTTGCTGTTTTAGCAAACATTTCACAGTGATTTACTTTCTGCTTCAATTTATTTCCTTTTATGGAAAAATGCAAAAGCATCAAAGTATATTTTGCTACTAAAACCAAACATGCTGTTAACATGACTAAAGCATCTTTAAGAAAAGTTAGGAAAGTAGGTAACTTTTAAGGTGATTTTCTGTTCAGATACTTCCCCATTTATTAAAGGTCTTAATTGTTATCTATGAAAATGGGTTTGTTTTTAACAAAGTATTTACTTAGCAGTTAAGCTGAAATAATAAGGGTCTGATTGCAATTATCTTCATACAAGTGAATCTTAAGGACCTAGGAAGGATGATGTTTGTGAATTGGTTAGTGCCACCTTCTGATTCTCATGTTTCAACAGCCAGAAAGTCCTTTGTGTTTGAGTTGAATGAATGTGCTTCAAGTCGCATACTGAAACTAGAGAAGGATAATCAGAGTTTGCAGAACACAATCCAAGAGCTGAGAGATGCCTCCTTGACCTCCAGAGAGAGCAGCCTAAAGTTTGTGGAACTGGAAAAGGAAAATCAACAGCTTAGCAAAAAGGTAATATGCTCACAGGAACAAACAGAGCTCTTCAGATTTTCAACACAGTGTGCACAGGGCTGTATGGCATTCCTGAACAATGAGGGATTGCAGGGAATTCACCCACGTTTGCCAGAACACTGAATATGTTTTGGGGCCCATATATTTAATTGGTGTATCTATTGCTTTCTACTTCTCTGCCTACTTAGGTGCATCATTGTGAGCCACAGTGGCTGTTCCTTTTTCATAAAAGCTGTCTTTCAGTGCGTATTTCCCCCTGTTAGATTGTACTGTTAGCTGTGTCCCTTTTTGTTGTCTTATGGTAGTCACTCCTAGGCAAGGAAGCCGTGGACATACTGAACTACTTTGTTTATTTGAAAGTTTTAGTATTGTTTCCTTGTAAGTCAAATAAATCACACAGGTGAATTAAATGTCTCTTTTGCTGTCTGTAGTCCTGGATCAATTCTTTCTCTTTGTCTTGTCCTTTTGGCTATTAGAAGTACTCTAGCGCTTCCCTCTCTGCAAAGATCTTGGTTCTTTTAATCTTTGTAGCAATCATTCAGGTCATCACTTTTTAAATTTATTTTTGTATATGCATGTGTTGCAGTCTATTATTAACTGTGATTACATTTAGCTCAAATGCCAGCTCAGTGGTTGTCCTTGTGAAGCACTGCTCAGCTTACCTCCAGCCACTACTTTGTTTTTTGTCTGGCTAGTAACTTCCATCCTGCCTAACTGAATCAGGTGCTGGAGAAAGAGGCTACTTACTAGTCTGAATATAAAAAATTTCCATGTAATTTTTTTCCACATTTATACCTTTGCTAATTTAGACAGAATATAAAGATCATTTATCCTTTTGCCATTACTGCTGTAACATGCGTATGAGACAATGATACAATGATTTTATTGCTCTCTGGCCTGCTTGTGAGTGAACTGAATGCTTTAAAGGACAAGGAGACAAAAAATCTGGATACGAAATGCTGGTCATGGATTACCAGACTGTAACTAGCAAAGTGCCAGTTTCTCTTCCGAGGACAACAGGTATCCATCACTGGATCACTCCATCTTCTGGAGAGATTCTTTTGCTAAGTTGAGAGACAGTTCTGCTTCTTGGCTTTCTTCTATGAACAAGGAAAACTCAAAAAAATCAGTTCTCTGTATTCCTCCTTCCACACTCCCACTTATGACCTGTTGTGTATGAGTAATTCACTCCGGCTCTAATTTACATGCTTAAAATTTGAGATCAAGGCATATAAAGCAGTCAGCAGATACCTGTGGTGTTATCTGTGGTTTAAGTAATTTGAACAACTGTTGGCAACCTTTGGCTTTGCCCTAGGTGCGTCTCTCTGGGCACCTCTTGTTATAGCACTGCATTGGGGCCAACTGTTGTGATTCCAGAATTAGTCTGATGTTTTTGATGATGAATGTGTTAACGTGGTGGGGTCATCTACTGGTCTGGTAGTTAAATGAGACAAAAAATTGTAGTGGGTGGTGAAAGGGATGTGCTGTGTGCATCAAACCAATGAGAGAAAAAAAAGACATTTAAAACAGGCTGCCCAGGGAGGTGGTTGAGTCACCTTCCCTGGAGGTGTTTAAGGGATGGGTGGACGAGGTGCTGAAGGGCATGGTTTAGTGTTTGGTAGGAATGTTTGGACTCAATGATCCAATGGGTCTCTTCCAACCTGGTGATTCTGTGATTCTGTGAAAAATACTCATACTACAGCAGTTTAAATTCATGAACTCTTCACCAGAGAAACACAGATCAGTTGGGTTGTCGATGAACTTCACTTCCCATTAACAGACATTTGAGAAAAAAAGATAGTAGATGGTATTCTATAGTCTGTGTGAGACACAGAGTTGTCTCTCACTGTACAGAGCCCTGATGCATGCTATGTGAACAGTAAATACATGGGCAGCCTTTAGGCAGCTTTGACCACCAGGGATTTTATGGGATAAAACACAGAATCATAGAACATTTTTGGTTGGAAGGGACTCTTAAAGGTCATCTAGTCCAAACCCCCTGCAATAAGCAGGGACATCTTCAGCTAGATCAGGTTACTTAGAGCCATGTCCAACCTGACCTCGAATGTTTCCAAGGATGAGGCATCTGCCATCTCTCTGGGCACCCTGTGCCACCACCACCACCATCGTAACAAATTTCTGTTCCCCTGTCCACTGATGTAGTCAGTTCATCCTAGAAGGCCACTAGATTTAAGATATTTCAATTTTTTTTAATCTTCTCTTCCTCTAAAGTGCTTTTGTATTTCTCACAGGTGTACCCCCTTAATTAGAGGGTATGCATGTCCACAAGGGGGTGTGCTAAAGGAAAAAGGGGATAATAAGGGAAGTCTCTCTTTTTTTGCAGTGTGATTTCTGCAGTAGGCAGAGAAGGCAAGTTCTTAAGGACTGCTAAAGACAAGCATGTATAAAGACTCATGACAAGAGATAAAGTGTTTTTCTCAAATGTTGTATGCCTATGGATTTTTTGTAACTTTCCCAAGATACCCATAGTAAAATCTTGCTTCTCTGAATTTATTTAACTGGATACAGATTTCATCTTCTGTTTGAGACTCAGAAATTGTCCAAATATACTCGGCTGTCTGATGTAGTTCTTGGAAGGATCATGTAGGATTATTCAGATAGTAGAGGAGAAGTTGTCAGGAAAAGTCATGTACATATTTTTTCCTTTTCATATTTACATATTTTTTCTTGCAAGGATTTTAGAGGAGCTAATGAGAGAAAACCTTTCTGTCAGGCACAGTCCAGTAGCAGCAGCCCAAGTACCGATCTGTTTTCTCTCTGTTCCTAACTTCTTGGGCTGAAAGAAGCTGTACATAGTATTTCCTTACTTGCCTCCAGTTTTCTGGGAAGCACTAATTAAGACCAGCTATTGCTGAGTTACTGAGTTTATGTTCCAGCTTTCTCTGAACAGCTCCTTTGAGAGCAATGAACCTTACGTGGTTACATTTCTAACTGTTAAGCTCTTCTTATCTCCAATCTGGGCAGCCCCTGCTTGTTTAAACACTTCCTGTAATGAGGCACATGTTGACATAGGCAGAGCCCAGCCTCCAGCTATTTCCCACTTGTACGAATTATTGTTAATACCTTTTTCATTGACATTTTCACTGTCGGCAGAGTTCCTATTACCAACACAAAAAAATTAGCTGATACTTGTGCAGAGCTGTGCTCGCAGTACCTTACAAGCATGAAAAGGAATGCTTCCTGACTTGGGGAGCCTAGCTCTCTTAACCCCTTGCTTCTAAATCCTGAATAGCTGATTTTGAGTGCTAAGTGAATTATGAGTACAGCTTTCAAAAGGAGGGAGTAAGAAGACAACATTCATAGCAGGACTTGAGACCTTGTTCACACATCTTTCAGATCCAGTATTGTCACCTTCTGGAGAGAACAGAGAGCCAATGGAGCACAGAGAGAGGGAGGCTTAACTTGGAAACTCCAGTGCTTTTCCTATATTCTGGATTTTTTTTTTTCCAAATTCTGTTGCTCATGAAGTTGTTTTAATAACTTTCTCTGCATTCACTGGTAGATTAAGGCCATCAGTGATGAGAAGGCTAGGAGGAGGCAAGTTCTTCAGTAAGGTGAGCCCCAGCAACTTAATCACTGATGACAGGAGCACAGCAGGGCATTCAGGCAGGCGGGTGAAGCATTTCTTACTGCTGTACCTTATATGCTCTGATCATAATAAGCATGAAGGACATTCTTGGCACTGAGAGAAAAACAAGAATCCATTTCCTCCTCTGAGACTGCTAAACTGCAGAAGGGGAGGATTACATCTTTCTGCCATGGTTCCCATCTCATTCCTCCCGGTCTTCAAAATAACTTAAGTGCAAACAGTCATTGTGTCAGGCTGCAGCTCATGTGTCTTGGTGTGTTCTCTCCGCACAGATTGAGAAGCTGCAAAATCAAATTGAAAAAGAGAAGCAAAGTAACCAAGATCTGGAGACCTTGAGCGAGGACCTGATAAAAGATAAGGAACAGCTACAAGTTGTCATGGAGACTCTAAAAGCTGACAAAGACAGACAGGTGCAAACTTCACAATTGTAATACAAAAGTATAGGCTCAGAAATGGTAACTTACTGATGTCATTTAGAGTATCTAGTTCTCTCATGGAGAAAGGGCAATTTGAGCGCTATTAAGTGCGGGTTGAGCTTGTTGCAATGGAGGTAAAAGATTTCTTCAAGCAAAAAGCCCAGCATGTTTCGGTAGCTACTGCTCCTCTAACTGTAGGGGGATCTTCAGGCTGTTTTAAGGACAGTCTTTCCCGCTTTGGGGGAAGAAAACCCCTGGATCTTACTAAATTGGATACCGACTGGTTTTAGGATGTTCAAGTAAACCCCCATTTTATTGCAGAAGATTGGTCTTTTGCCAGCTGTATGTCCTGACCCGTTTGGTTAGGTCTCCTTAGACATTCCACCTTTTTTTCTGTATTTTAAAAGATGCTGAGAAAGCATTTATGTCTTCTGGATTGATATTTTAAATGCCTTTCAGCTTTTACTACTGTGCTGCAGTTCCTTGCAGTGTTCAATGCCTTGAAACTATCCTAGGTTCATGCCAGATATCATCTGTATTAATTTGATTAGTGAAGAAAATACAGAAACAGATCATTGGAGACTGATCTAGGTATTTTCCACTTGTACTAAAATTTACTCCAAAATTTGTGGGGTGAAGATCAATAACAGGATGTCTTGTTTGTGTAATGCTTTTCATCTTGAAGGGTTCTTAGTCAGACTTCTACCTGGGAAACTGCACTTTACCACCGGAGTCCTACATTTCAGTTACAGCACATACAGGCTCTTTGTGGTAATAATGAATGTTTCACAGGTAGGGCAGAAAGTAAAAACAGAAGGATCCTCCTTTGTCAGAAAACAGCAGATTCTGATTTTTTTTTTCAGGTACAAGTTCTTTTTGATTTCTGTGGATGCTCTCTAGATATGAGTGAAATTCAAATTGCAGTCTAAATCACAATCGCTTCAGCTGAAATTTGGCCAGTGGGTTAAGTGTACTAGTTTTATACAAATTGTGTCCCTAATGAGATCAATAACTGCTATAAATTTTCAAACATTTTGTGGTTTCTGATGCCTTATCAGAGAGGATTTGGATATTTGGACCCCAAAGATGTGAATTTAAACCTAAGCAGAAAGATACCCTTTATTTATTAGGAATTATTCTTAGCAAAGCATCCTCTCCATAGTCTTCTCTGAAGGTCGCTTGTCCACTTTCTCCCTCTGCCTCAACCTTCTTAGCTGGTGGGAGGGATATAACACCATTTTAATTTGTTAGAATCCCATGTTACCAGAGATAACAAATTTTTTATGTATTTTTGATGTTTGTTTTAGTCAGGGAAAACTGTTAAGGAATTTGTCTTGGGTTACATGGACACGTTTTCATCCTGTCTGCTTCAAGACCAACTTATACTGGATATTATAATGTAGACAAGTAGCATTTGCATTAATTTTGTGGTTTTTACATAGATAAAGGACCTTAAACAAGAAAATGATCACCTTAATCAAGTAGTCTTATCCCTGAGACAAAGATCTCAAGTGAGCAGCGAGGCAAGAGTAAAAGATATTGAAAAAGAAAACAAGATCCTTCATGAAACGGTTACAGAGACTAGTAGCAAACTAAGCAAGCTGGAATTTGAGAAGAAACAACTACAGAAGGATTTTGACCAGGTTAAAGAAAAAGTGGAAAGAGTTGAAGAAATGGAAAAAGAGCTCCATCGGCTCGAGAGAGAGAATGAACAGCTCACGAAGAAGGCAGCAGCGATGAAAATAGTGACAGACAAAGTTGAAGTTCTTGAGCAAGAGAATGGGAATCTGGAAGTGGAAAATAGGAAGCTGAGAAAATCCCTGGACACATTGCAGAATATTTCCATCCGACTGGGGGACCTGGAAAGGGACAACAAGCAGTTGGATGAAGAAAATCTGGAGCTTAGGAAAGTGGTGGAGGCCATGAGATTTACCAGCACAAAAATGGCACAAATTGAAGCAGAAAATAAAGATTTGGAGAGGGAGAAAGAGGACTTGAGGAAGAATGTGGAAATGTTAAAAGCAATGAGCAAGAAATCAGAGAGGCTGGAGTTAAGCTATCAGAGTGTCAACTCTGAAAACCAGAGACTTCAGCAAATCTTGGAGAACAGCAACAAAAAGATCCAGGAACTAGAAAAAGAAGTACAGGGAATGGAGAATGAAAATCAGGTCCTCCAGAGGAACCTTGAGGAGCTGAAGATTTCTTCCAAACGGCTAGAGAGGTTAGAAAAGGAAAACAAAACCCTAGAACAAGAAATATCTCAGCTTGAGAAAGACAAAAAAATGCTAGAGAAAGAAACAAAACGGCTTTGGCAACAAGTGGAGGTGAAAGATGCTATTTTGGACGATAGTACAGTAAAGTTGGCAGCTGCTGAGAGAGAAAACAAGGCACTGGAAAAAGAAATTGCTCGATTCAGAGATTCATCTAATAAGCTGAAAGAATTTGAAAAAGACAATAAAGATCTCATAAAGCAAGCTACAATTGATAAAAGAACACTAGCTACATTGAGAGAGGTAAGCAAAATACTACTACTGGTTTCAGTATGATGCTGTTTTTTATTTCAGCTCTTTGAAGTACCAAAGGGAGGCAGCTATGCCATGATTACTTAATACATGAACTAGGAGATTTTCACAGCCCTAACAGCCATCACTGAATAGAAATAGGTTTGCCTTGGAAAGTGGAACATGCCAAAAATTGCAATGTACCAATTTGTGTCCACAAACACAGTGTCTTCAAATGACATAGTTTACATGCAGAATAGGATCTTAACGTGGCTCCCACCTTGTAACTGTAAACTGAAGACTTAGATACTTTCTCTGACCCAGTGACCACGCAATTGTTTACTAGCATGAGAGCTTCAGCAGGAGAGATTGACTCCTGATCCAAGAAACCACTTGTTGAGGACGCATTAACATCCCTGTTCTAAAACAGACTTAGCTAAGATGAGAACCATCCCAGATGAGCAGCTTAACCCTTTCAGAAACAGCTGGAACAAGTTTTTGCTTTACAACTACCTACAGCGTTTTTCCCAAGAGTGTTCCATGCGGACTGAGAGCATGCTAAGCAACTCTGTTGAGCAGAAGCAATCTCTTCCAGCACCCTTCTCCACTGCAGAATGCAGTCATTGCACTTTTCCCAGTAGGCATCTTGTAAAAATACACCGTTGGCAACAGGACATTGGCAAACTAACGGTATGTGTGCCAGAACCCAGTGCTCTTAAAAGTGGCCTTTGAGCAGATTTGGGTTATTGCAACTTGCTCTCGTTGCCTGCCTGCTGTTGTCCTGCTGGAAACAGGATTTCCTGTGAAGTAGCAGTCGAAGGAATATGGTCAATGCTGTGGTAGCTCAGTGAACTAAATAAGTTTAGTAAGTCTAATGCAGCAAGTGATTACTTACTTGAAGATTTAGCACAATTTTAGGTTTTGAAGCATTAGTGTGATTTTGAGGAGGAAAAAAGGCTTATCAGAAGCATTTGAAGCAGTCCCAGGTTGTGTTTCTAGACAGCATCCCTTAAAAATAAATAAAATAATAGCATTTATGAGAAGGCTCCTTTTTTCATCTTTCCTTTCTCAGACCAGCAAATTCCCAATGGAGCAGACCCACACAGAAGCATATCTTCTTTTCCTTAGTTACTTTCTATGGATTCTATGGAGGGAGTTAATGGAAGTTGAAGGGACCCATTTACAGACTGTGAACAGGCCCTGACCTCAACCTTATCTTTTTTTCTCTTGCTATGTGAATATGTGTGGCTAAATTTTTTATTCCAGAGGACTGTCGAATACCTAGAGCTTGTTTAACAGATTATTTTTTTTAAATTTTATTCTTCTGTTTAATAGCCGAGATTTTTTTTTATCTTACTTGAAGTGCTTCAGTAACTACTTTTTTCTTTCATCATGCCTGATTTAAGAAGACTTTTTTTGCAGAAACATAAGCAATGCAGTCTCTATGGTACATTTGCATTTCGGAGAATTTTGAATGGTAGGAATCTTTGAACTTGGCTCTGCAGCAAAAATTATTTGTCCTTTTTAAATGTGCAGGCTGGTATTATGTCTTCTCCGGTGATTTCCACACTGACCACTTCAGTGGCATAACATCAAGGCATTATCTTAATATACTTTCTGGTGCAACTCTATCACATCTCCTTGTATGACGTCTTTGTCTGCATGTGCTTAAGCGTCTTCCAAAGAAACCTAAATGAAATCGTAATAGGCCAGCAGTTAGATACCAGAGTAAGTGACCAAGCTCTGTAGTCTCCAGATCTGTCCTGCTTCTTACATGACAATGTAACTATGCTTTTTAATTTTGGCAGTAATGTCAGAAACTCAGAGTCAATAGTTAAGTGCACTGTTACCAAGTTCCTTGGTAATAATACCTTGACCATATTATCTCAGGGAACTTTAATGCTGAAGTCCGGTCATTCCTCGCTGTGTGTGCAGCTTTTCACAGGGCTTTTTCTCCTAGCTAAGAGGTGGGAACTCCCTCTGCTGGTGTCCCCTGACCTGGACACATCACTTCTGTGGCGCAAGGGCAGGACGTCTCCTGGCCTGCATACATTCCCTTGTTTGACAGGCAGGCAGTCTGCCAGTATTAGCAGAAGTAATTAAGTTTGGAGTGTGAGACAAAAGCCAAAAGAAGCGTTCTTCAGATTTATTCCAAGCAAATTCTAAAATCAATCAGTTTAATTCTGCACTCAGCTATCACCACCCTTTGGACAGAAGCTAATCATCTTAGTGCTGTTACAGGATTTGGTCCTGGAGAAGCTGAAGAGTCAACAGTTGTCCAGTGAGCTGGACAAACTGAGCCAGGAACTGGAGAAGATAGGATTGAACAAAGAGCTGCTTCTACAGGATGACAATGGCAATGGCGACACGTAAGAAAACTGAGTGCTCTTAGTCTTTTGACTCTGCAGATGTTTCTTCAGCCTAACTCAAACCTCTTGCATTTCTTTTTCATTCTTATCTGTCTTGCTCCAATTACCCTTACCAATTTTGAACATAAAGCATAATTTTTTTTGTAGCATGTTTTACAAAGCTTTTTCTTGGATGGAAGTAAATACCATTTTCTCTCTCTGTGCATTGCTACAGTCTGTCTACTCCCCAGTAGAGTAACTGAGTAGCTATTTCAGTGGGTATTCCTCCTGATAGTCTCTTTACAAGTAAGAACAGTGTCTATTAAAGTGTCTTTCATAGCTCGGTGTAATTAGTGATTCAGCCACCTGTTAATATAAACATTGATGTTTCCCAAGAAATTCCTGATGGCAAGGAATTCCTTTGCCAGTCTTGTAGTAGTGAACAGAGAAACCCCAACAACCCATGTGTCTATAGGCCTCTTGGTAAGACCTAATTAGAGAAACATACCCATCTTGTAAGAACCCTTAGAGTCTACAGTGAATTTTCCTCCTTGTCAAGTATGTACAAAGGAGCCATGAGAAGAAATTTCTTATAGTATAGAGTAGTGTAATTAGGGGAAAAGAAGATAAAAATATATTTACTTTTAAGTTATGTAGTTCTTAGATATTTCTGTAGAACCATGCTGGCATTACCTTTATTAAAATTGATTGGATTTTCCAAAAGAAGGTTTCCCAGCTATAACATATCAGTGGCAATCTGGCAGTAGAGGAAAAAATTTCCTGAAGAAGCAAGTGCATTATGTAATGTAACGTGGTGATTTTTGGAATGGGTGAACGTGAAGTGTCATGTATAGGTGGTGGCTCATACCCTAGTTACAGACAATGGAGAGCTATTATCATGTTTTTCAGAAAATACAAGATTCTGGAGAGCAAAACTGAATCAGCACTAAAAACAACACTAGCTGTGAAAGAGGAAAAGATTGCAATGCTGGAAGCTCAAGTGAAAGACTCTCTGAACTTGAACCAGCAGTTACAGAATGATCTAAATATGGTAAGACTTTGAATTTTAATTGTTTACAATGTGGTTTTGCACATTCACGTGCCTTTTTTTTTTAACCCAGCAAGAACAAGTTACCTGGACTAGGAGCACAGCAGGAGGTGGTTTTCTCAGCTATCCCATGTTTTTTTCACTGCCATGGTGTTGTTTTTCTGCCTTGTTTTATGAGAGCATTGGCTGAGAAAGACCACAGTTGAAAGTAAAAAAATCCCACTGTTAAATCAGTGTTGGAGGTTGTTGCTTGTTGGCTTTGCAGGTAAAGAAGGACTTTAATGCACTTAAGCAGACTCAACAGGATGGGCAGTATGCTCAGAAGTCGCTGAGGTATCCTGCAGAGAGACTCATTCCCAACCACCAAATGAATGAGAAATCGGAAACAGGACACCAAGAAGCTACTATGGAGCTGCTGAAACTGAAGGACAGAGCAATTGAACTGGAAAGGAATGTAAGCCTTCTCCTATTTCCCATTATCTCTCAGACTTCCCTTGTAGTCATAAGTGGGTTTCTGGGAACTGTGTTTTTTAGCTTATAGGAATCTGGTGGATTTTCTGGAGCACAGAAGTAGCGTAAGTAATCTTAGGATTGCATAGGACTTTAATGCTATATATGTCTTGTATAACGTAATTGCAGGGATGAATCTTGTGCATAACATCTGTCCTACCTTGATTTAATGTTGGGAGGAGTTAGCTTTTGCACATTTTTTGTAGAATGATCATCACTAGTTGGTTCTCATCTTTGGTAGGATTCCAAATGATCAGGACATCTGTTTCATTTCTTCCTGTCACCCCTTCAATACCATCTCTCTTTCAGAATGCAGCCTTGCATACTGAGAAGCAGCTGCTTAAAGAACAGCTGAAGCATTTGGAAACACAGAACATCTCCTTCAGCAACCAGATCTTGACACTACAGAAGCAAAATGGCTTCCTTCAGGAGCACAACACTGCCCTGCAGACACAGACAGCCAAACTCCAGGTCAGGACAACCTTGCACCTCCTGCCAGGAGACTGGTTGTGGTTTTAGTAGTGTGGAGAAGATTACAGCAAATAAGAAAATGTTTGTATTGGTGGGCTGATGTGGTGATGCAAAGATGAAGCAATTAAGGTGGAGTTTAGTTTGAGGTCTGAATTTCTGCAGTCCAGGAGGGAAATTTTCTCTGTAGCTAATGTCTGGTAGCTATCTTAATTTTTTAAATCAGTACAGCAGAATCCAGATGTGTTGTTCCAGAAGCTGCGCTTC
Source organism: Phaenicophaeus curvirostris (assembly GCF_032191515.1). NCBI lineage: Eukaryota > Metazoa > Chordata > Aves > Cuculiformes > Cuculidae > Phaenicophaeus > Phaenicophaeus curvirostris. Next base: position 51,620,052 of record NC_091396.1, on the reverse strand, counting down.
TGTAATAAAAGATGTTTGCTTTTTTTTTTCTGTTAACGCCATGCCTGTGAAAAAGCTTGGAAGAGGACACAAGTCAGCTCCAAGAGGCATTGTAGCAATGAGTTTCAATCACAGTTTCGTGCTTTCAGACAACATGTCAGAATTGCCAGTGGAAAACTCTGAAACATTAACTTTGAATAAAAATCACCTTAGCTGGAGAAAAAGAACAGTTTTGAAGGACGGCACTGGATTAGATGTGATTTTTTTTTTTATGTGCATTTCCCTTTTCAAGCTTTTCCTCATGCATGTTTACAGATAACATTTTGTTCTCGCTACTTATTTCTCACACATAATTGAAGTTTGTAAGCAGTATATAACATCAATGCACTACCTGTACTGAAATCACACTTGTTAGGAGTGTTGCCCCCATATATGGTGGAGCAGTTAATTTTCTTGAGTTTGGGTAAACTTAAGTTTTCATCACTTGTTGACAAACTTTGGCTTTGTACGCGATTGTCAGAGATGCAGTTGAGTTGTGAGTATTCCAGCTTATCTTGTTCTGCAGGGTCAAAAGCTTCTGCTAATGAAACAGGGTTGGGGTTTTTTTTCAGTTTGGAGGTTATCCTGATAACCAGCAGGTGTTAATAAGTAATGCTTGCTTTTTATTTGAGAAACTTTAGGTGGAAAATTCTACTCTCAGCTCCCAGAGTGCTTCACTGATGGCCCAGAATTCTTCACTCCAAAATCAGCAGACAGCCAAGGAGAATGAGAACGAAAATCTGCTGAAACAGAAGGAGCAGCTGAAAACTGAGTATGAGTCATTGCTTCAGGACCATGAACACCTTGCTTCGCTGCATGAAAGGCAGTCTGCAGAATATGAAATGCTAATAAACCAGCACAGCTGCCTGAAAACATTACACAAAAACCTGGATCTGGAGCACAAAAATCTGAGTGAGAGGTATGCTCATGGCTCAGGGGTGTATGGTAGCTGGAGTGTGCCCACGTTCACAACTTTAGCCTTAAGTGTTGGCTACAATTACAAATGGAATATGCTGTGTTGTTCCTCTGAAAAAATGTCTTCTCATTCTTGCTGTCATTCGGCGATTAGATCAAAATATTTGCAAAACTGTAGATTTTGGACCTCTAAAGCTGTCAGACCACAGATGACTCTCTTAATATTTGTGTACTACTACATAAATGCTACTCTGCCTATCCCTCAAAACTTTTCTTATGCAATGTGATGATTTTCCTCAAAACATCTGTATTTAGGTTTGATTTCTGTGCAAGATCATGAGTTGGGTTCAGAGCAAAATCAGTTTTGGTAAAGTGCAGATATAAACCTATTGTGATTAAAACATCCACCAGGGCTGTGTGACCAGACAGCTGCTTGGCTGTCAGCTAAATGAGCTGTAAGTGATTACACAGACACTGTTCCTGCTTACCAAGTCTCTCTCAGACTGATTAATCGTTGTCACTGATTCGGGCTTTGCCTGAGATTATCACACTGCAGTATGTTGAGGTGGTTTGCTGGACTCTTTCTTGATGAATACTAATTATTAAAGAGTTCCAGCCTAAGGAAAAAGTGGTTTTCTAAAAAATAGGTTATCTTTAGTGATAAGTGCTCAGGTCACCATTGTGAGCATTAACAACTGTGACTGTTACTGCCAATGAGAGATGTTGCAGGAGAGCAGATGGTGGCCTTTTCTGTGCTCAAAGCAGTTTGATTTTGGCAGTTTTAAGAGTGCAGTGTCCTCCTCAGCAGATCAGTCTCAAAAGATACTTATCAAAGTAATTTGTCCAAGGACAGCTGTATTTCCATTTAGCTGTTAAAAAAAAAAAAAAAAAGAGATAAACCACTTCCGTGTTTGTGTTTTGGTTTCCCTCCGTTATGTGCTACATGCAGTTCAGCTTGCTGAGGGACCAAAGAGGAGAAAGTTAGAAGATGACTGTTTTCTCCTGCCACTCTGAGGCATGTAACTGTTAAGCTGAAATATCTCACTTTCAACTTCAGCTAGAATGCACCACCTGCTAAATTTTTCTCAGTGCAGCCAAGTGTGCTGCGCAGTGTCCGAGAGATGGATTTTGCTTGTCACAACTCCAAGGTAATTGTTTTTTTCTCAGTTGGTGACAGCATTGTAATAGTTCTGTTGCTTTACACAGCATTGTGCTCCTGCACAAACCTATGACTGCAGCTTGTCTAGAAGAATCCACAGCAACTTCCTTTAGCTTGTGGACTCTCAACTTCATTCTGATGCATTTTGACCACAGAATATTTTCTGCACCTGTACAAACTTCATTAAACCTCTCTCAGCTATATCTGCACAGTATTAGCACTGTAGTGAGGATTTAATAATGGGTTGTGTGTAACTGCGGTGAAATGGCCTGTCAGCCCAGCAAACCACAGATGTGGGTTTGACTTAGTGAGAAAAAGAGAGTTAGTATGTTAGGATCATATACCATTAATAGCAGTTTCTTGACTTTGCAGTGTTGGGCTGACCGTCTCTGTGAATACAGAAAGGCTGGACTCTTTTACTGCATTTTAAAAATTTCTTTACATATTGCACATTATTAGGGGGAGGTAATAACTTACTAGCTATGACTAATTAGCAGATCCTTGAGCATTTCTTTGTTGTTTACTCTGGAGAAGTCTAATTTTGTGAAGACACTGGAAAAATGCATCTCACTGGAAAAAGAGAATCCCTGCTGTGGAGGGTTACATATTTCAAGGGCTTATTATTAGTTATATATATTATTATGTTATCAATGCTATCTGCTAATTATTTTTCTGTGTTCCTTTTGCAACGTGCTTTTTATCATAGCTGAGCATTTTTAAAGTTCTCTCAGTCACAAATACCTACCAACAGTGCTTCTCCTAACAAAGCAGCAGGAAAAGAGAAAGCCAAAAGTAGTAAAGAGGAATCAGTCCCAGGAGCAGATTGTGTCAGAGCCAAAATGGATTTTATTTGCATATATAAGGAAATATTTTTAAAACACTTGTGTCCAAGTGCTTGATGCTTGAAGGAGTGGAACGAACAAGTGTTGAATAACCTACAGGATAGGTAACCTTGCCCCTGGTGGTAGAGCTTGTCAGGTTGCACTAATCCTGCTCAAATGGCAGACTCTGTGCTGAATCTGGACTACAAGAACATTTTGCCTGGGGGGTTCATTAGGGCTCCAGATATGCAGAATCGCTTGCGTTTTTGCAAACAGTCTCTTCTTTCTTACCTTTCACCTAATATCTAGGGGAGCAGCTGTGGTCTACCTCAGGGATTCTCAAGCTTAAATGCAGGATGTGGACCTGGGGGAAGCTGGTAAAACTGGACCAGTATACTGCCTCCCTCTAAGTACCCCTCTTTAAAAAATCAAGAACTTGGATAAAAATGGATGGAGTGGCCCTATCATACAGAAATGGCAAAAGAGTTCACAACACAGTTTCTGCAAAGGCACCCATGGTAATCAGCGCCAAGGGACTGACTGTGGAGTTTGTCTTCTCAGACTCTGGGTTGGCAAGCCTTCTGTCCTAAATCTTTCTTGGAACTAGATATGAAACCTTCCTCTGCTTTTGGGTTCTTCCATTTGTTGAATTTGAAATGTCCTGGATCTGAATGGGAAAAGAAAACAAATAAATACGGTTAATTAAACTCCCCCGTTTTTACTAGGAGTGAATAGCAAAAAGCAGCTTTTGTTTGGGAGACAGGTACTTCTCTGTGTGGCGCTTCAATGGACTGGAATTTGGGACTGGCTGTAATTTGACCCTGGGATGAAGAGAATGGTAGCCTGAAAGAAAAACAAGTTGGCAAGAGTCAGTGTATTTGGTGCTGTCTGCTGCTTTTGTTTTTATTTTGAAGTTTTTGTGACTGCAGAGTAACTGTGCTCTGTATTCATCTCCACTGGGATGAGTCTCGCAGACAGATGATGCTTGTTCTCTCTAGCTTTTTCAAGCAAAGGTGCCTCTTCCACCGAGTTACTGTTTTAAATTGCTTAGAAAGGTGTTTCTCCATGACTGGCACTGGCAGTGACCTTTTATCACAATCACAGAGAAATGCACTGATGACTTCTGACATTCACTGCGCAGTGGCTCAAGTGCCTTCTGCTGGTGTGTGTATATGAGCACAGACCTTGACAGTGGCCATTAGAGGAAATACTGTCTTCTAAGAACAGTTTGTTGTTTTGCCAAGTGGTTTCAAGCCACCTTGTTCTTTGCAGTATTTTCCAAACGCAGGCAGTGTAGCAACCCAGGGAGCCTCATCCTGCCTGATCAATGCCTGTGCCAAGTATCAAGGGAGTTGTTCCACACCTCTGTTATTTTAGCATTCCAGAGATCAAAATTAAAGGCATAGTTGATGGCATCTGCTCTCTGTCTCTGTCTATCTCCGTATCCTGAATTATTTATGTGCAAATAGTATAAACTGAGTAACAGTGGAAGCCTGGATGTAAACACCAGTGTTGTTCTTGAGTTTCTCGCTAGTGAGTAAGTAGAGCCACTCAGCAGGTGGGTCCCTGCTTAAAGGTGTTCTGCCGTCAGTGCACTGATACTGGCGTCATCATGTGTCTGGAATATGCAGGAGATCATTAACTATGCAGAATGGTGTTACTTATACATATAACCTAATAAGTATTAAGTTGTTACCTAATAAACTGTTGCTCGTTCCATTGCTTTCTTGTTGGTTTTTGGCTCCTCCTTTCTCAGGAGCGAGATTTTTGAAACCTGTCACTGACAATTACTTGTGAGTGGAATTCCACTTAACTCCACTCACCCTGGAGATGCACATGCTTTTTACCAAATGATCAGAATCAAACTGAAATGAGGTTCTGGAAACTGAATTCCATTTAGCATTAAAATGCATGGGTTTTTTTTCTTTAAAGCCTTGCTTTTGGCTTGCAGACTAAACAAGCTGAATTTTCATGCATAGTATGGAATTCTCCAGCCTTGGTAGATGTTTAACCACACAAATGTGTATGAAACTAAGTAAGCAGGAAAAGAATTCCTTTCTGGCCCGTGTGGTATTACCTATTAAAATTCTAAAACTAGAGGAAGAAAAATGTTTAAATGAAAGCTGAGAGTATGCTGTTCCTCTTTTTGCAGATACAATGGTTTAATGAAACACAAGGCAGAACTGGAAGAGTTGGAAGTAGTTTTAAAAACTGAGAGGGAGGCTCTGCAACAAGAGAGGAGGTCAAATGCAATAACCACCGGGGAAAATCAGAAGCTGAGGGAGGAACTGGACAGGTATGATTCCCTTGCTAAATTTTTGCGTATGTCATTAAAAAGTCAGTTATGCAGAACACACCATTGCTTTGCTGTATTGTGTTAACTGTAACTCCAGAATACTGTCATCATATCTGTTAATTTTTCTCAGTTTCTGTCTTGATAATTTGATTGATTTTGTTTAACTCATTTACGGTTATCTGCTCCCTGGACACTGTCAACAAATGCTGTGATTCATTGCTTCACACGTGGTCTGATCCTGGGACTTCTGCTCATTCAAAATATGCTTCCACATGTGGCTCAGTTCACAGATGTTTCTGTAATGAGTTGTTGCCAAACATTTGTCTCTAAGTAGAACTACAAATACCCCAAACCTCCAGTAGTATCAAGAGCGGTGTGAAATGGTTGCTACCCCGTTTGGGGATTTTTTTTCCTTAAGGAGAACAGTATTATTTTTCAAGGTCAGGCTGGATGGGGCCTTGGGCAGCCTGGTCTGGTGGGAGGTGCCCCTGCCCATGGCAGGGGGGTTGGAACTAGATTATCTCTAAGGTCCCTTCCCACCCAAACTATTTTATGATTCTGTGATTTTTTTTTTTTTTACACAATATGATTTAGTTCTAGGAGTTACTATGGCTGTTTATTTTCTGCTGCACAAAGAAAGCTGCAATTTGTTGAGAGAGACTTGATTGTTGTTATTTAAAGTGGGCTTAGTGATTCATGTCATTACTGGGTAACTGTTCGTTCATGTTGAAACCTCTTTTCTGGGCTAGCATCCAAACTTCACATAACATAGCAGTAAAACTTACCCTCCCCCCCAACCTGTATCCTTGCTGGGGCTCTCTGCGTTATAATCAGTTCAGTGTCACTATTCACACTACAAAGACATTTTGAGAAATAGTTTGGAACAAATAAGGGGCCAAGGGCATATCAAGTTAAAGCAATGTCATATTGGATCATATTTAAAAATCACCGGTTAACTTTGATCACAAAAGTTTCATACACTGTCCCAGTTGTAATGTACTGCAGGGCTTTGCAAAGGAGATATCCTTAAGCTTGCTGTTTTCAACTCATTTTCTCTAGGGACAAAGGAAGATGTTGCTAAATGTTGATTGCGATGCTGGCAGAGAGCAAGGCTTGGCTGATCTTTTTTTCTTTATCTATTTATTTAATTGAATGCCTTTGTTTTTTATAGACGTTTTGAGATTTGCCAAAAGCTGTAAAAGAATGACACATCTTACAACACTACAGTGTCTGATAGTTCAGGACACTTTAATGCTTATATTTCATGCATCAGGAAAAAAAATTTATGAGTGTTCTTTATTTGTGCCAAATAGAGCTACCTTTATATCCAACTGCTCTTAAATATGTTCTGCTTCAGAATTTTGTTGTTTCCTGCGCGTTGAGGAAATAGAAGTTTTATGTTTCATCTCCTTGCTTTTCAGTTCTGTTGTAGATTTGAAATATTTTATAATGCTTTTACTATTTTCTAAATAAAATTTAATTATAGGCTTAAAAAAAATATGTCTTTAGGATTTAGTATTTGGAATGGAATGTTGGATTTAGTGACATCTGCACACTGGTGGTGTGGTCTTTGAATGTGAGATACTTTCTATGAAGTGTCCTTCCTAAGCCTGCTGGCTTCTTTGAGTTTAGGATGAATTTCTTGCACAACCAACTAAAGACAGAGTATGAAGGGCTGCATTCACACACTAAGGAGCTGAAAACTTCCTTGAACAACTCTCAGCTGGAGCTGAATCGTTGGCAGGCTCGCTACGATGAGCTGAAAGAACAGCACCAGTCCATGGATATCTCTCTGACCAAGCTTGATAACCACTGTGAGGTAAGTAGCTCTAGGTAGGTGTACTTCAGGGTTCCTGTTAGAGTGCTGCCATTCATAGTGTCAGTTTTTGGCACACTGTATATAGAAGGTCGAGCTATGTGGTCGTAAAAACACCCCTGCATACATCAAAGTTTATTGATTCATATCCTAGGTGGCTAGAATGTTGTGTTAGCTTGATTTTGGTGTGCTTGCAGGGAAGCCAGATGTAGAGAAGAGATGAATCTGTCTTGTTTTATAGCTGCTGTCCCGTCTAAAGGGAAATTTGGAAGAAGAAAACCATCATCTTCTGAGTCAGATTCAGATGCTGAGTCAGCAGAATCAGATGTTACTGGAGCAGAACATGGAGAACAAGGAGCAGTACCATGAAGAGCAGAAGCAGTACATGTAAGAAACTAGAGATTTGAATTGTGAAACCTAAAAAACTCATCTAGAGAAACAAATCATCTGTCAGGAGTAGAAGAACAGGCAAGGGATTGATAGATTTACTTGATATCTGGCTCCAAAAGGAGATGTTTAGCAGGAGATAATACGTAGTGGGGAGAAGCTGCAGAATTTCTTTGCATTGGCTTGCCGCCAAGTGATGTCTAGGAGACACCTGGACAAGCACAGCTCTTTTCAAATAGTATAGATGAACCCATGTGGAAAACATAGTTATAAAAGATGGAACGCTAAATCCAGTTTACTTCTCAAAGGTTTCTGATGAGCTTGGAGAAAGCTGATTTGCAATAAAAATGTAGTCTTATGAGAGTCATTTTATAGTTACATTCATGAAGAATAGCAGATATTCATACTCTGCTAGTTTTTGTCATTTGCACTATAAGAAATATTTCCTTTGATGTTGTTTTTAAGGATGCAAGCGTCAACATAAATCACCGCATCCCCCATGCACAGGGTGGTGTGCTTAAGTGAGATACCCTGTTTAAACATACTGTACATTTACAAAGAATCTGTTCTCACTGCAGTGAATTTCTCTTATAGGTATGAAAGATGGAAGAAAAGTGTTCTTAATCCCAAGAATTTTAGTCTAAGCACCTCAGGATGATGTGGGAGTTACTAAGTTTTATTTCAGAAAGGGACTATATGGTTGAAATGTTAGAAATTGTTTGCTGAAATTGGCTGAAAACAGTTCAAATGCATTCTAAGCATATTTATCCAGGTGTCTTACAGCTCTGTGGTGGAGGTGTATTAGACCTACCGCTTGAATGAAAAAAAAATTTGCCAACATCTGCTGCGCAGGTTAATGAAATAATGAGTAAAATAAGTAGTAAGACTAGGTGGCACTGCTGAAAGTGCTTTGACTCTGCTTGCAGGAGACCAAAGTAGTCTTAAAAAGATCAAACTTTTCTCTAGTTACAACAGAGTAAGCAGAACAGGAGTATAATACCCAGTTATCGCATAAACAAGAAGTTCAAACCATGTAGGGGTCTTAACCCTTGAGTAATTGTCAGTGATCTGTGAATAAGACTGAATAATCAGCAAATTAATTTTAAAATAAACAAAGTAATATTAATCTTAACAGCCACCAAACAAAGTCTGTCTGAGTCATCTAGCACCAGTCTACTGTTGTTCTTTCACCTTTCATGCTTATTGCACAGAAATCTCCCATCAGCAAGTTTGGCATGCTTTTGCGTTTGCCCTCTAAACAGACAGTGAATGAGCTCAGTAGAATTCTGCAAGTGATAGGAATATATTTCAGTTTCTTTCCACTCTTGGTGGCTTTGGGTCTACCATTTTTTCATTATGCCTCATTTCATACAGATGGTTCAGAATGTGCTTTTCTCCTTCACAGTGATAAATTGAATGCCTTAAGAAGACACAAGGAAAAACTCGAAGAGAAGATAATGGATCAGTACAAGTTTTATGATCCTACTCCAAAAAAGTAAGTCCTGTTATGGGTTCAGTTCCACTATTCTGAGGGTGAGAAAGGACTCTCATAACTGGAGGTAACAGAAATCTCATCTGAAATAAGGACAGTGTCACCTCCACTTCACGTCTCACTCCTCAAGCCATTCCCTGAAGCAGCAGGTTGTGTTGATACAGAGCACAGTATTTCATGTGGGGCCTTCTGCAGCAGTATTAATTGGAAAAGAGTCACTTCACTCTGATGAATATAATCTTGTCCCAAGCAGAGGAGGGGGACCCCCAGTATGGCAACTAAGCAGCAGTAGGAGCTTCCAGAGCTGCTCTTTCAAAGGAGAAAAAGCAGTCCATTGGAGAGAAAGGACTAAAATATTATATTGAGAATGACAAAAAAGAGCCAAGCTAATTCCACCATGCATAGTTCTGACTGGTAGCCTTCGCACAGAGAGAGATTAATCTTTAAAGCAATTTTCATGTCTTTCATTCTCAGACTGTTCCTGTAGTAGAGCTTTTCACACTGCTCAGATGTCTTATGTGGGTCCATACGTGTGATGTAGCAGAGGGAATGCTTGTCTTTCTCACATTGCCTGTGGGGAAGAAATATTTCTGTAAAACAGTTTTGACTTTGGAAGAGAAATGGTTCTCAGCCTTTGTGACATTCATGCTGCAACTTTCCAACCAATTAATGACAGTAAACATATAAGAATGTAGGATGGCTTGATGGTTTTAGCATAGCTGTAAACTTCTTTGTGGAGTGTATCTTGTAGTGTTTTATGAACCCCATTCACAAAAGCTGCTGTTTCAGGAAAAACCACTGGATTGGTGCCAGAGCCTTAGTGAAACTAATCAAGCCAAAGAAGGAGACTACAAGGGAACGGTTGAAACCAGCAGCAGAAAGCCCTCCATGGCATTCTGAATCTCCAGAGACGGTAAACTCTCCATCTGCCTCCCAAAAACTAAAACATCAACAGGAAACTCAGGATAATAACTCTCAAGGATCAAACTCTATGGAAGAGAGAGAGAACCCTGGGGGTTCTTCAAACAAAGGTAAGGAATTAGTTATATTCCTTTTTTTTTTAGTAAAATAGAAGTACTAGTAAGCAAAAAAGCACTAAACTAAAAAGCTGAATAAACTAAAAGATGAGATTTTTTGGTTTGGTTTGGTTTTGGTTTGGTTTGTTCCTTTTATCTCCTACTTCTCCCTTTAGATTTTGTATAGTTTATCGATTTGCCTGAATGTATTGCATGTACTGAAAAGTTGATGAAATATTTCATTTACTGGGGTTTTGCAACACAGCAGTTTAAAGTTGGACCATATAATATTACGGTTCATTAGCAAATATTCTGCATGTAGGTAATGACTGGTTTTACAGCCACTGCCAGGAGATGGCGCACATGCAAAAGAAATGACATAGAAAACGCTAATTTATTATTATGATTATTATTGTAATCAGTTATTTTGGAGGATAATCCCATGATTTGACTTCAAAACTAAGGATTTCTTAATGTAGAATGGTGAAAATATTTTTTTGAACACTCTAAGGTGAAGGTACAGAAGGTGGAATGATTTCTTTTTTGCTTAGTTACTTCATGGAGTAAATCAGGTGTTCCTAATCATGGGAAATTTAAAAGAAAATTTAAAATAAATACTTTGTGATCTTTATTAAAGGTAATATATATCTTAAGCTTTGCTTATTCTATTGACATCAGTTCTGTCAGCTTCTATTATATATATAGATCATTGTCCTCCAGGAATACTTTTCAAAAAGCATTTTCAAAATTAATCCTTAAATAATAATTCCTGTCTTCCCGGTGGGACGTGTGGGAAGCAGAAGGGGAGCAGCCAAGGAGGGTAGAACTGTTGTTGTAAACTACTGCAAGTGTCTGTCTGGCTGAAGTTTTTGTTTTGATTGGGGTTTATATTTCCCTTTCTCCAATTCATGGATGTTGTTTATGCATTTCAAATAAAAATGTGTGTCTCAGGTAATTCATATGATTCCAGGAGGTGTCAAGTGTTTAACATGCATCCAAATTTAAACCTGGTAATTTGGACTTGAGTTTGTGCAAAAGAAGGCCCTTGTGGAGTGCCAGAGATAACAAAAAGTCTCTAGGGCTTCAGTCTTCTTGGTATCAAATGAAACATGCTTATGTTGAGATGATGACAACCGGTAGTAAAGACTAGAAGACAATTTGAGTGTATTATCACCAAGTAACATGCACACCTGTTAAATTTTCCTGTATTAAGTAAGAACATTTTGGATCATCTAAGAGTAATTTCTTAAAGGACTTCCTTATATTTTATCTGTGTGTGTTAATCTGAGTCAGATTAACTATGATTAACTGTGTTAATCAGTTCTCCAAATATATGTGTTAGTCTTTGTTTATTCTTTTTCGGTTTTACTGGTTGTGTAGCCTTTAGTCTGTTTTAAGACACTTTAAGTTTTGTTTATAAGGGGTTTTTTACTTTTTTTTTTTCTTCTTCTTTTTGGGATACCTGGGTGATAACAATTTAGCTGCGCAGCGCAAAAAGATTGCCTTTTTGAGAAGCAAAATCAAGGATAAAGAAAAGTCTCCTAAGTCTCCATCGAATCGTCAGTCTCTGTCTAATCGGCTCCGATTCTGGTCTTCTTCCGACATCCCAACCTCTCCTAATGAACCTTTTTCTTTCCCGGAATTGGGAGATTTCTAACACCTTATCTTTAGCATTTATCTTAATTTATTTCTGACAATTATTTTAACAAAAAAAAATTAAAAAAAATGCCATGTGCCTTAGAAGAACACACACCTTGATAGAAACACTCAGCATGTCTTTACAATACTCTAAATACAAGCACACATTAGTGAACATGGACTTAAGTTTTCCTGTAGAAGATGAATCACTGTTGCACACTGTGGATCATTTCTTCAATGCAGCACATTTTAGGGGACCTCATGGCATACACTTTGCGTATGTATATTGGCTGTGGTGCATGTTATAAGTAAGTGAAGTTGCTATGTGCTTTGATATTTTCTTGCAATCACATACTTGCATTGTGTCCAGTTAAAGTGTTGAACTGATTCGCTGTTGCTATGCTTTCTACAGTGTTGTAGTCCTACTAAAGTACAAATTTAATACAAATCTAATTCAAATATAAGCATTCTCAAATACTGGAGATTTTTCCAATATTCTGTGCCACTAAATGCTAATAATTATAGGGTTTTTAACATTTTTGTCCGCTTTTAAACAATCTAGCTTTGAGTACAGAGTGGAAGCTATTTGAAAAATTACTCTCCGCAAAGTGTCTTGATGTTTGCATTCAAACCTGCTGTTTAGGAAGGTTTTACACTTCAGCTATGAAAATTCATCTTGAATGGACCTAGAGTTTCCATTTTTACTGCTTCAGTTTTGACAGATTTCTTTGGAAGAAGAAAGTAGATTTGTTGTCTTAAGGTTGGGAATAACCTTCATCATGAATTCATACTGTCTGACGGTCACAACTTGGTGGCTTTTGAAGTGAATGCTTGGGTCCAGTCCAGCACAGACAGAGAAACGCGTGCACCACAGGCCAATAGGCTACAGGGAGCTCAGCAAAAAATCTCATCTCCCTTCTCAGTCTGAGAAGCTGTCCCTCAGAGGCACAACCAAGGTCACTGGCACAGCAGCCTTTTGCTGCGCATTTTGGGATTTGTAATTAGTAATTCTGGCATCTGTGGAAGGTGTTAAGTGCATCTACAAGGTCAATTAGAAATACAGCTTTGCATGGCAAGCTTTAGCCAGTAAGTGCCCCTACAGGCATCCCATAAACTTCAGCTGTGAGAGAAAGTGCCAGCGCTGTGCTGTGGAGCCCATGCTAACTCTGGGAGAAAACGGTTTCTGAAGTCAGCTGCTTCCAGGAGTCATCTAAGATAACAGTAACTTGGTCCATTTCTCTAATATAGCTTTGCTGCTGCTCTGTGCTTTTAACTAACTGTCTGTCTGTTGTTTCTGCAAGTTGTTTTTTTGACCACTACACTCGGCTGTTTTCTCAGCATTTGGTTACTATTAGTTAAGGAAGTACTTCATAGAAATATATAAAAAGCTAGAATCTTGCATCTCATTAAGGGGGTTTCCTATAGTAAATTCTTTAGATTTTGTTGTATTTTATGTGTGCCCTAAAGCATTACATTCACATTACAAGAAAAACGTCTTCAGCCTTCTGAATCTAAACGGTATTCTGGCAGGTAGTTTTTGTTCTCATGCTAAGATCTCAGGAAGTCCACTTAATCATTGCACCGGAGCATCATAAGAGCATCAGAGTTTTAACCTTGCAGAGTCTGAGCTCTTACACAGCAAAGGGCTCAATCTGAAAACAGTAAGCTTAGTGTGCAGATCAAGCTAGATAGTTTCCAAATGGGTATTATTTCTCTTTGAACAAGAGCATGACTTCTGTCGCTTTTTCCTTATTTTATTTTATTACTGAAGTAAAAATTTATAAAATGTGTCTGCAAGGAATAATGTTATGGGAATTTCACACCTCACTCTTTTTTGCATTCACATCTTTGCTCCTTTTCTTCCTCCTTTCACAGTAATTGTCGCATGTATAATATCAACCCTCCCACTGGCACTAAGCAGCCCTTGTCACTCCCACACTTTACAGAGAGCACACACGATTGAAAAACTGGTGGCAGAAATTTCCTATCCAATACTGAACTGTTTATGGAGGAGCTTGCAGAACTGGTGCCTCTGTTGTGCAGTTTCTTTGTGCCTGCTTGTCATGTTTGTATGGGCAGATAAAATACACATCTCCTGATGCTATTTTTCATTGACTTGTATTTATTTACCTCTCCTCCCCTCAGTGCTAATGGACCTAAGGCAAAAGAGGGATTCCCATCACAGAGACAGCAATGATAATGTTGAAATCTCTCCAGACTCTGCCACAAAACAGTGCTGTGTGGAAATGGGTCCCAGGACTTACTCGACCTCAGCTATTCATCTGCACACTTCCACCCCCATCTCCAGGCTCCAGAGCAGACCAAAAGGTGCACGGTGCATTTGATGTGCCAGCTGTTTGTACAAGTCAAGCTACTTTGTAGTTCCTGCTTGGGTGAAACACAGCTTCTAGTAGCATTCAAGTACAAAAATAAAGCAGTAGTGTTTTCTCTTATCTCCTTAATGGTTTAATTGATCAGATACGGGTTTTCCTTACTCCTGTCATCAACTTGACAGACCACATTTATATGTTGGTTCTCTCGTGGTTCCCTGCCTAAGGGGTCACAGCAGTGGTTAGAAGATGGCTGCTCTTCCAATGCTGGCTCTTTAAAAATTTCTTTATCACTTCAGTCTTCTACTAGATACTCGGTCTACTGCTAGGTTGCATTGGAGACTGATGTGAAGGATTATCCTTCCTGTGTTTAATAGTGCCTTCTATGTTTTATTTCTTTTCAGGCTATAACTCAGAAGATAATCTATGTGAACTGTCCCCTGAGGTGGAGTTTGTAAGTGCCAGACAGCACGGTAAGCTTGTAGGGTATATGAATGCTCTAAGACTTGTTATGTTGCATGCACATGAACTGTCCTGGTGCATGTTACTTAAATTATTATGGTAGAATGAGATGAAGTAACGCACTGCTGGTTTGGGTATGTGGGTCTAAGTACTTCTGTTATTCTATTGAAAAGCTTTTAATGGACATTTTCCCAAAATAAATTTTCAAACACAATGCTGTCATTGAGGCGAGTTGCTTTGCCCTAGAGACAGACCCTTTAGTGCATTTTCTGCAGACCTTTTTCTGCATTTTCTGGACAGTGTTCAATTGCTTCCTTAAGGGAGTGAATCAGCAATGAAAAATTGGGGGGGGGCGGCGCTGTGGATGTGTGTCAGGAACACTGTTGCAGTGGCAGCACTGCCTGCTTAAGAGATTTGGGAATACTTAATTTGCAGGCTGGTTACCAGCTCCTTCCAAAGAAGCAAACAGAGAAAGAGACAACCACTTTTTGGTAAACTTCGTCATTGTTTACATTGCTTTGTTTAAAGTTGCTTAAAAAAAAAACAACCCAGAATGCATTTCTTTCTCCAAAACATAAGTGAGAAAAGCAAGATGGATCCTGAACCACTTGACCTGAAAAAATGGAAAGGGTTTCTACTCTGTCCAGGCTCTTGGCATCCTGTGTGTATGACATTGTTAAGGTTTTCAAAATGACTTAGTTGCACAGATCCTATTTTCAGAAGGCAGACTGTAGCCAAGTATTTTAGAGAATCAGAGGAACTTAAGGTCTGTTTGTTCAATGTTTGTTTTGTGTTTTTCAGTATCCAAGCCAAACAGTTTGGAGAGCAGTAGAAACGCTTCCAGCAGTAGTTCACCTCTCAATTTGAAAGGTAAAGGTTTTGCAGCTGAGTTCTGACAAACAGGAAGTGAAATTCCATGAAACTATGTGCAATATGCCATTTCCCATCCAATTAAATTTGAAAAATGTTTTGAAATTCTAATTATACAATCTGGACATGGCTGTCTTGGGAATCAAAACTGCTGGCAAGAAGTATTTTTCTAAGATTGATTCTGGCAAGGGATGGCTTTCAAGGCAGGCAGTATAGTTTTCCTTCAGTCTGACTGGCATACTGTGGGAAGTATCAGGCCACTCAGACTCCTTTTAGAACAACAGGTCTCTGCTGTGCTTACTCTGTACACAGCTTGTGTATGGAATCAATGTGTTCTGGAGATTTGCTTTTGCTGAAATTGTGCATCCTCAAAGGATGCCAGGAGACCCAGCATTGTGGAAAAAAATCACTTTCTGCTTTCCCAATGGCAGGTTCTGGCTCTCAGACCACACACAGCCAAGCCTGGGATATCTTTTAGTGGCACAGGGGTCGTAAAGAGGCCCACTAACCATCTGTGTTGTTGATATTCTTTAGACAGGCAGTGGTGCCTGTTTAATGCAGGTGTTCAAAGTACGCACTGTAAGATGTTTACTAGTTCTGACTGCCTTGAGTTCTGTGGGAGAAAAAGTTAAGGTCCAAAATGCCCCCTATTCTATGTGGAAATAGCTCTGGATGATAAAATTTCTACCTGAGTGAGAAGAAGAGGGAAGTGTCTTTAATGAGGGAAGAATAGTGTCTTTAATGATGTTTATGCTTCTCCTCAGGTTCCTTAGATCATATCCATGGTAGAACCGAGAGCCTCAGCAGTGAAGATACGGTGCCGAACAGAGAGACACCAGCCTTGCTCAGAGAGACTTGTTCCTTTCATTCTGCTTCTGCCATCCTAAGCCCCAGCAGCAGGCATGAGTCCTCCTCCCACAGGAAGGGTTTGATCTCTTATGATACACCTCAAAAGTGTGCTCCATCCCAGTCTTACGCAGGCAGGCAACGGTCCGCCTCACCTGGCAGTGAGATGGTAACTTTGGAAGAGTTCTTGGAAGAGAGCAACAGGCTATCCCCACCAAATGTAAGTAAACAGAACTAGATAGATCATCTCAGATGTCAAAAAACCTGTTCCAAGATGATTGAGGTGCATGAGGGCATAGGGAAACAAGGAAAGACAACAAGATTCTTACGTATGGAACTTGCAGAGATGAATGAAAAAGTTCAAGCAAATAAGGCAGAATTAACTTTCATACAGTACTCTGCTAATTTACCTTTGTGTATCAGCTATGGCAAATCAGGCAGATAATTCACTGCACATACTATGTATCAAACTGCTGAGACTTTTTAATATTAAACACTCGTAGTCAAGTTTTTTTATTATATCATCAGTTCTCAGCTCTGGGTACTTTTATTTGTGAACTGATCAGTTTTCTGTGTAATTTTCATCTGCTAAATCTGTAATTAGAAATGAAACCTAAGAGTAGTTTTCATTTGAAGTGCAAAATGTGCGGTTGTTAAAACAATCGCCTAATCTGAAAATACTATCAGTGCATTTGAGATAGAGTATTTTTCTTGCTGAAGGAAGTTCTCAATCCTTTCACCATGCTGCATGTTTTTGTGCTGACTGGTGCTGTTCTATTGGTTCCGTGACTGCAAGGATATGCTGTGTGCTGAAGTGCTTTGTCAGAAGTGAAATGTTTTCTAGATGATGTTTGTCTTTTACTGCTTGGATGTGCTGTACAGTAGTGAGGCAGTGCAGCGTTGAGCTTGTTAATATCTTAAGAACAATTCACTGATAGTGTAAGTGAGCAGATATTTCTGTTTCATGTACACCTTGGTAACAGTATCGAAATCAACAGAGCTGTACCATTTTATGGCAAGAGTAAATTCTGGTCCCTGAGTTTTCAGAGTGATGTTTAAATATACCTCTCATTCCCTTATTACCCTAAATACAATTCTTATCTTTTAGAGCTGTTTGAAATTTGGATTTTTTTTTTCCTTCTTTTGTGTTTAACTACCTGACCGCATCTCCATTTTAATTCTTCTTGTCATCCTTGTTGCTTTTCGGCGTTGGTGCAGTTTAAATGAAGAGTGCAATTATTTCATTGCACCAATTTCTGTTAGTAGCTGGTGCACTGTGTCTGTCTTGCTACTCCCTATTTCCTTCCCTCCATTTGAAACCTTTGCAGTCACTTTAATTGATCCTCATTCATGTCCAAACAGTGTGAGGCACAGAACAGGCAGGAGAAACTGGAGATCTGCTTCACTATATATCCCCAGGGTATCTGTTATTCTTGCAATGAATGCAATAGGTCCCAGCTTGCCACAGTGTTTGCTAGCATATTAATACCTATAGAAGCAGACTGTAACTCTTGGCTGTTATTTTAAAGGTTGCCAGATCACTTGTGTTAATTGCTCATGAAGTATTTCCAGTGCTTGTTCATAAACATGCATGTTTTCGCAGGACTAGTCATTCTGTAATGATAATGTGCATAACAGAAGTTTAAAGTGAAGTTAAAAATAACCCTCTTCAACATTTAGTTGAGCGCAGAAACCTTCCTGCTGCACTGTTACCATTGATGGTGTTCACCTCTAGCAAACAAGTTTTGTGACTAGAACAAAACATTTGGAACGTCAGTGAAATCAATATATTAAGCTTTAACATACTCGAGAGAATCGTAAAGAAATAAATTCCATGAGCTTTTTTGCATGGCTTTTGTGAAGACAACATGTCCCCTAACTATTCTGAGCATTCCTTGTACTGATAGTCCAGTGGCAGCTGACCAAACATCACCATTTCTGGATTGCATGGGCGATCCCCATGAAATATTCATTGCATATTTTCTTTTACTGACAGGTTAATTGTCTGACTTGAAATTTGAAATTTAATCATGGGCAAGCAATAACTTTTCCATTTTTTAATAATTTTTGGTAGCATTTCATTATATTGTACGTACAGCTTTTAACATTTATAATATATTCACTGGGAGAGGTGAGAGGAATTGATGGAGACGCAATGAAACTTCCTTGTAATGCTAGCACATCTCCCCCGAGTATTCTGTTCTGTTTTATCCCTGAAGTTACGGGTAGTGTGCTATCCAGATGAACTGTATTCTTGAAGATGACAGACCATCATTGATATCTGCTGATACCAATGGCTGTCATTAATATGATATTGATGTTACAGTGATGGTGGCTGATGTGAAAGGAAGCAAAAGAGCTGCTGCCCAGGTTGCAAGCGAGATGAAAAAGTTCAGATTAAAGACAATTTATCTGGCAAACAAAGCTGTCATGATCGAATTAAGATGGGCTTGCTACTCCTTGATTCATATCCTTGACTTGGATTTATATCAATTGTAAACATATTTTCTGTTCCTGAATTAAATATAACATCTATGGTTGTATTTCAGTTGAATTAAGTGGGAAGGAAGATTATCTGAACACAAAGCTCTGCATGATTCTTTAAACAAAAAGTGTTGTCATTAATGTGGCACGTGCATATTTTCTCACACCAGGACACCTCCAGTAACAGAGATGACTTGCTCAGCGATTATTTTAGGAAACCAAATGAGCCTTCAGCTACTGGGAGCCTGCTGGTTCAGCCATCCAGAAAAGAGGCTACTAAGATGCCCACTAGTCTTGTTGCTCCAACTGTAAAGATGACTGTCGCCAATGAAGAAGGAAGAACGGCCAAGCCTGGAAATTACATGAAGCCAAACCTCAGACAAGTTGAACCTGAGCTTCTGGCAAACTCCCAGGGATCCTTTAAGCTTTCTCACACACCACAGCACCAGCCCACCAGTGGAATGCGGCAGATTCCACAGCCTCAGCAGCCTGGAACCACGAGCAGGAGGAGTACGTCACTGAGCAGGGCATTTAGCTTAGCTTCTGCAGACCTCCTCAGAGGCGCTAGCCCAGAAACATACAGGCAGGAGAGCCCTCAGAAGTCAGCAGCAGAGCTGCGTGGGGGCAAGGACACTGTCAGTCATACTGCTAGGGCTTCTACACCAGTGAGCTCCCAGGTAACCTTAAGAGAGAGACCACAGTCTACAAAGATGGTGGGTTCCTTGCAAGGTGTTGATTCCCGCTGTCGGCAGCTTGAGACAAGGCGCCTTTCCCTGGCCTCATCAAAAGAGGAGAGGCCACTCTCCTTCCATCAGTTCTCTGCCTCACCCACTGCATCAACCAGCAACCTGCATGTGCAGCAACAGGAGCGTGTGAACCCTGGGCAACACTACTCGCCAGCTTCACACGCTTCCTCTAAAGTCAAACCCAAGCCGGCCTCTCGTTCTGGGGAGGTGGCCACCGTGGCCCCTGTCAGAGCTGTTTCTAGCAGCACTGAGGGAAATATTTCCCTGGGACAAGGCCAGAATGATGCTCTGCTTGCCAAGTGCCAGGGTAAGCTGCCAGAAAGCAGTGCTGGTACTGGGGAGGAGGCCATGAGGGGAAGCAGCTCCAATAGCACTCCTGGGTCTCCGGATCCCCAGGGGGATCAGCAGACCATTTGGTATGAGTATGGGTGTGTGTAACCCACAGATGCAGCTAGTAGTGTGCTTGTTTGGCATTGCTGACATCTGGTAGCCCTTTGTCTAGACAATGTGCCAGGTCTTAGAAGGCATCACTTGCGTGCTGATCCGAGTGTCCTCTGAGTACAGTTTCCTAGTTGGACAAAGCATGATCAAGAGAAACAGGGAGCAAAACTTCAGCCCTTCTTTTGACACTATTGTGCCTAAAACAAAGTAGAAGCCTGACCTAATCCCGCAGCCGGCTTGGCACCTGGTTCTCACAAGTGCTGAGCATTTCCCGCTCCAGGAGAAGCTCAGCAGGGTCCTCTGTCATTGCTGCACTGGGCACCCCTCCTACCTGCATTAAAGAAGAGTTTCACAGGTCACACGTGTGCTGAATCCAACCCTGCCACTGATGCATAAATTAATCGTACTGAAAGGGTCGTATAAAAGCCAAACTCCCCAAAGACAAAACTAGAGACTTGGCTTAAGTAGCTTAAAGAAAGCTGAAGAGCAAAAGTGTGTGGCTTTAACCATGGATCTGTTAAAACCAGTTTTTGCCACAGGTGCATTTTAAAGAGGTAGCATGTAGACTTCAAGGATCCCATCTTAACCTTCTGCACTGGGACTGTGTAAACAGAGAGACCAGTGTCACTACCGCCCTGCCTTCGCTATAGCGGCAGCTCAGAGGATCCTTGACTCTGCAAGCCAAGTGGTGCTGCATTTCTGCATTTTGAAACTTACTTTTATCTTTTATACAAACACTGGAACTAATGCAGCCTTTCAGGGGAGATGCCATTGCAATTGCAAAGGTGGCATCTCATGTACAAAAGTGTCTTGTATGTATATAAGAAGCTCAAGTATTGTACAAGAATGCTGTGTAAATTGTATTATTACATCCTTGTGTGCATGACAGCCCACATCCTAAGCAATGTGTGGGATTTTGTCTCTTAGAAATCCTTGTTTATGTCTCGAAGAACCTTGCTCAGTATAGAAAGCAAAATAATTTTGTAAACATGTGAAAGAAATATACTTTTAAAAATCTATTTATGTGCAAAGAAATTCCTTATATGTTTCCCTCCAGAGTGTCATCAGCTGCTTATGTATATATGATCAAATGTGTATCTCTAATTTCCTGTTTATAAAGCTGTTTTTCTTGAAATAGACTAAAAGGTTAAAAAAAAAAATACTTGTTTTGCTGGTTCTGATTTAATCTAGTACAAGCTAAAACTGATTCAGCCGAGGATGTTTTTGTTATCTAGTATGTAGTAAACCCATTCTGGAAACTACAAAATTGTTTATAATAAAGATTAAAATAAAATAGATGGATGTTGTACTTTGTTTTTCCTTGGGATAGAAAAACCAGACCATGATTAATGGTGCTGGATGGAGATCTGTCTGCAATGGCTTTGTGTAGAGCCTCAGTGTTGATTTTCATCTCGGTGTGGCCGAGTTTAGTTCGTTTCTGTAATGCCACAAAAGTTGTGTCAGAAATCTTTGCATTTGATTGTAGCCTCCTTACTGAAGACTTCAGGAGGATTGATCGTGCAAATTAAACGACTTCCAGGTCACTGTAGAATCAATCAAACTGTTCAATGTTTATGCTTCTCTGACCACTTCAGACAGTGCCAAGCAGGCTGTAATTTTAACCAAGCTTGCATTTTGTACAGTCTGTTCATGCTTAGCACGCTCCTGGTGCCTTACGAAAGTGAGAAATGATTCAGCTTTGAACATGAAGAGACTGGCAAAAGGAACTTTCTACATTTTCCGCTATTTTAATTGCAGACCATGGTTTTGCAACAATTTTAAAATTATATGCTATACAGGAAATTTAAAACATACTGAGTGTTTTTGGTAAACTGAAATTCTTGCAGAAATTCCCTCTCAGTATTGATTCTCGGCCAGATCATCAAAGACTGGTGTTTCTCCCTCGTTTCAGCTCCTTTCTGGAGGCCGATCACCCTGTGTGCCACACTGCTGAGGAATTGATCAGCCCCTGTCAGGGACTGTAGATACACTTTTGCTATAAATATCAGCCCATCACTTAGTTGTCCCTTAGTGTGTCCCAATACCTGTCCCACACTTAGATGTCATTTTCTGAGGTATTTACCATTATTTACTTTCTGAATTCTACCAAATTTGAATGATTAATGCTTACATCCTGCCTTTCTAGTACAGGATAATTTTAAATACAGACATTATAGCGAGGAACAGCTCCTGAAGCACCTGGTGCTTGGGCCTTCCTGAGAACGTTAAATAAAATTTTGGTAAAGGTGCCTGTCCTGTGTGGCAGGTGCAGTCATTTTGCAGTCTATGCAATTAATTAATTGTTTTCAAGTATTCTTTGGTGGCTCCCAGGTCAGCGTGCTCCCCCTGTGCATTGCAGCATCAGGTGAGAAACAGGGTGGGTGGGAGAAAAGGTTTGCTCATAGCTGAGGTGCTGCTGGTCTTTGCCTTTCTGCCTGCTCAGAGCTCCTTGAATACTGTGTTCAGTTCTGGGCCCCTCACCACAAGAAGGTTGTTGAGGCTCTGGAGCGAGTCCAGAGAAAAGCAATGAAGCTGGTGAAGGGGCTGCAGAACAGGCCTTATGAGGAACGGCTGAGGGAGCTGGGGTTGTTTAGCCTGGAGAAGAGGAGGCTGAGGGGAGACCTCATTGCTCTCTACAACTACCTGAAAGGAGGTTGTAGAGAGGAGGGTGCTGGCCTCTTCTCCCAAGTGACAGGGGACAGGACTAGAGGGAATGGCCTCAAGCTCCACCAGTGGAGGTTTAGGCTGGACATTAGGAAAAAATTCTTCACAGAAAGGGTCACTGGGCACTGGAACAGGCTGCCCAGGGAGGTGGTTGATTCACCTTCCCTGGAGGTGTTTAAGGGACGGGTGGACAAGGTGCTAAGGGGCATGGTTTAGTGTTTGATAGAAATGGTTGGACTCGATGATCCGGTGGGTCTCTTCCAACCTGGTTATTCTATGATTCTATGAAATCTACCTAGCAATAAAGTAGAAATTTCAAAGTTGTTGGTGCAGTAACTACCATGAACCGAGCACATGAGATCGTAACCCAGATTTTCCCCTTCTGCCAAGAAAATCTATCAACCAGTATTCTGGATTCAGGGTATTCATGGTCTTTCCCCCTGACAACAGTTCCATTTAATTTATTTCATATTCTTAGTCTATTTCATATAAGACATAGAAATGTACTTTGACACCAGTCTTTTTCTTGTTTTGTAAAACTAGCTTTTTACATCTGCTTTTCTTACAAGTGCCCCAAATGAAACATTTCAGGCCATATTAAACATTTCACCCTGGGGGGTGGGAAGGCAGGGAGGAAGAAGGATATGAAATAATTATCAGTATTTTTTTGCAGTTTCAGCTCTCCTCTTTTACACTCACGTACACTTCTTTATAACTTTCTAACTTGACAGT
The DNA here is from genome assembly GCF_032191515.1 of Phaenicophaeus curvirostris. Taxonomy (NCBI): domain Eukaryota; kingdom Metazoa; phylum Chordata; class Aves; order Cuculiformes; family Cuculidae; genus Phaenicophaeus; species Phaenicophaeus curvirostris. The sequence continues at coordinate 51,596,919 of NC_091396.1, read as the reverse complement.
ACAACAAAACTCCATGGTGAGGAGTTCCAGGTATCTCTGAACTTGTACACTTGTCCCTTTCACAAGTTGTTGTTATCACATTAGGGTGATTCTATGAACCTGGTGATTCTATGAACGGGTGTTTCTGTGTGTGAAAGCTGCCACGGGAGAGAAGTCAATTGTGTTTAGAGGAAGAATAGTCAGCAGATCCTTGTGCCAGTGGAGCTGGCAGCGTGTGTGTGGTAGCAGGACCTGCCAGGAGAGGTTTCTGCGAGGAAAAAGCGGAGGGGGCAGACCTGCCAGACCACCTGGGTCTTCTCGATTCCTTCCAAGAAGAAAAGGGAAACTGTGATGAAATAGCGGCTGTTTCGATTTGAACAACCAAAGGCTACCGAGACCCACCATGCAGGGCTGGATGTGGGCCCGGCTGCGGCCTTGCACTGGTATGTGTTGAGCACCAGGGAAAAGGGACTTCTCTCTCCTAGGATCTCCTCTGTGGCCAAGGGCTGTAGGATGCGGGTATTTCCTGAAGCTGGGGGAAGCGCGTGCTCTCGGAAGGTTGCTGATTATCTGTGCTTAAATAACGCTGTGAATGGTTCTGGACTTAATGCTTTAAGTAACGCTGTTCAGTAATGGAGCGCCGCTGTGTGTGTGGCGCCTTAAGTCTCCGGATCATGTTTTCTATTAAAGGGCAGATTTTTGAAGGGAATCCCATCCCAAGGAGGCAGCTAAGTAGCCGAAAGGCTTCTGAGAAAGCCAAGGGGTTGTGCCTTTGGCAAGACCCACTCTTTGCGGTGCACTCAAACTGGAGTCAGTGAAGCTGTTTAATGTGAAGAAACAAATGTTGGTTAAAATTGCATGCTCTGCGTTACTATGGTATTTGCTTCAAGTAAAAGAAATAGCCACTTGAGGAAACTGCTTCTCGGGAGCTGTGTGCTCTGTAGTGACAGTTCTCCTTCACAGGAAATCTGAAGCCTAGGTCCTTCACGGAGACACTATGTGATGGAAACTTTTTTAATATTAGATGTTCTTCAGCTGTTCCTCCCCTCCTTGGGAAGTGATTGTGAAGTGAACAGACCTTTTCTGATTTCGTTTAAGTGAGTTCAGAACATAAAATGTTCAGGAGATTTAAAAAATAGAGTTTACGTAATGAGGGAAGTTCCAAGTATGAGTGCATTGTAAAAATGGCTTGTACTTAGAAAAGTGACGCATCAAGGAACACCATGTGGTTGGAAATTTTTTCTGATCATCCAGATGTCTGGGGGCACATGAGAAGTTCAGCCAAAGGTAAACGGCTTTAAGACAGAACATGCGAGAAGTGCTCTAGAAATTGTTAGTTCTTGTGAAATGACTATAACCTGGATGTTAAATGGATGTAAAGAGATTAACACTTTTTTGTTTAAACATGAACCCAGCTGTGCAGAGAACATTTGAATTCTGGTTTTGCATTTTTACATGCAAGTTGGGTGGGGTGGAGAATCAGTTGTGGTAAGAGCTTCACTAACAAAATTTATCTTAACGATTGCTTCTCTGCCTATCAGAGACGTGGAATATCAGATCCTGGAGACGTTCAAGGCAAAGTGCAAAAATTGGGAACGTTTTTGCAAATTGCCAGTATCAGGCAGAATTAACAGTACAGAATGAAATATTTCAGTTACTAAAAATAACAAAGTTATCAAGGATTACTAGACTGGAGAAATAGCCTGGTGGGGCTATGCCAAAGCATGCGATGTGTGTGTTGCATACCAGAATGAGAAAGAGCAATAGATCTAAGCATTGGTGTTAGCCATGTGTTGCGCAAACGGAAAATGGAAGGAGCCCAGCTCTGTCTTCAGTGAGTAACACTCTACGGTGTGATCTGAAAGGCCTGGTAAAGCAGAGAGTGCTTAAGGAGGAGAAAATGAAACTATTGGTGAGACTCATTGCACCAGACTCTTATGAAGTCAAATAGGTTGATATAGAGTCATGGTGTCATAATGTTTTTGATTTATAGTGTGAGATGAGTTTATGGGAGAGCTAAGCAGCCTCTGCTTTGAAAAAAACATCATTAGGTAAAATATAAGAGGCTGCCCTTCCTTTCCAACATCATGAGCTGGCTGCCTTCAGATTCAGGATGGAGCTGGGCTGCCACAGTGGGAACACTAGGTGCCTTTATGTGAAAATCCCTGAAATTCAGAAGTCAAAGGTAACCTCACTCACTTTTTCAGTAGTTGGCATACTCTGAAAGCGTGAGATGCAATCATGGCAAGTGAAGCACAATTTGTGTTAGGGAAGAATATGAGAATTTGAGAAGGATATTCCAGCTGGAGAAGCACAACTCCCCAGTGGACTGCTGAGGCATCTCTAGAGGATTGTATTGGAGAGATGGGGGAGTTCTCTGCAAGAAGTATGTAGGAAAGTATGTCTGTGAAGAACTGAAGCGAGCATTTTGTAGAAGTGCTAATCTGATTGTTTTACCATTTTGCAGGGGACTTTGGAGCCCCTTTGGGATGTGGAAGATAATGTTCCCTTGTTCCTTTAAATATCTCTGACCAAAAGCCATGGAAAATGCTTCCGTGAATGTTTGCAAGAGTATTTTTTTCTCTAGTTATCCAAAACTTGGAATTTGCATGTGTGTGTATATACTGTGAGCCCATAAAATACCTAATTCACCAATGTGTGGGTCTCAGAGCCACTGGTTTCCTGGGGATGTCCAGCTGCAGCATCTTGTCCTTCTACAGAGCCAGAGAAGTCCCAATCAGTTTGAGAGTGCTCCTCTAGGACCATTTTGGCTATTTGTGAGTGAAAGCATAAGAAACACTGAGAATCAAGGAAAGGTCTGTGAAGGGAAATCTTGGGAACTTTTTTTAGAACTGCAATCCTCTGAGAAAGGATTGCTTGCTCATAGCAGTGCAAAAGCCTGTCAGAGTTCAAGGGTCATCTGGATGATGCTCTTCATCACATGATTTAGTGTTAAGTAGTCCTGTGAGGAGCAGGGACTTGGACTCAATGACCCTTATGGGTCCTTCCCAACCCAAGATATCCTATGATTCCATGAAAACACAAATGATGAAAACAGGCTTTGGTATTTCATTGAGAGGAGGATCTCTCTGCTGTTGCTCTTTTCTCTTACTTAAGTTGTTCCTGGATAGCCGAGGTGGTGCTTAATATATGTTTGATGTGGAACAGTGTATTTTTAATGTTTTTGTTTGTCCTTAAAACCACTTCTGAGAACAACCACAGGGTGTGTTACCAGAAAATTCTTTGCATAAAATATGCAAATAAAGGAGCCTTGCTACATCCTGCCCTACAGCTCAGATTGTGGAAGCAGCTGCTGCAGTCTGGCCAAACCCACCTTATCTCCAGCAACTTTCCTTTCTTCACAACTTCTTCTTTTCAATACTAGAGAACTTTCTGTTCTTAAACCTAAAGTGTAATCTTCAACTATTTCATACCTTTGAGTTCACCTTCCATACCCTGTTTCCCCTCCAGACCTAGTTCCAGCTTCCTCTACTCTTTCCCTGCCTGCTTCCCTTCCTAAAGGTTTTATTAATCTATCAACCAGCTCTCACCATTTTGCCATTTTTCATGCTGTTGTCATCTCTTTGTACCTTTATTCAAAGACCCCACCTGGAACACTGCGTCCAGCTCTGGAACCTTTAGCACAGGGAGAACATGGACTGGTGGGACTGGGTCCAGAGGAGGGCCACAAAAGTGATCAGAGGTTTGGAACAACTCTCCTGTGTGGAAATGCTGAGTTCAGCCTGGAGAAAAGAAGGATCCAGGGTGACCTTATTGTAGCCTTTCAGTTATTAAAGGGGGAATACAGATATGATGGCGACAGGCTTTTTAGTAGGGCCTGTAGCGACAGGGCAAGACGTAATGGTTTTAAACAAAAAGAGGGTAGATTTAGACTACGTATAAGGAAGAAACTTTTTATCATGCAACAGATTGCATTTCTAGCCCTGCAGAGCCTGGCTCGATGTGATTGAGCAGAGGTCTGGAAAACATGGTCTCTAAAGAAGACTGAAAAAATGGGGTTGTTTAGTCTACAACAGCTGTGTCTAGAGGGACCGCATGATTAATTCTTAGACATTTCAGTGATTAACGTTAAGAAACGTCAAAATAGACTGGTTTTCATATCCGCTCATAAAAGACAACAGAAAAAATAAATTGATTAGGAATATGGGAGATTAAGATTTTTATGTTTGTGCAAGTTTTTTTAAGAACAAGCCTAGCCAGGGGATGGAGACATTGCTTCCTCAGCAGCAAGTTAAGATAACAAGCTAAAGCTCTGGAGGAGGTAGTCTAGCTCAGAGTAAGGAGATGGTCTAGATGACCTCCTTCATGCTTCATTTCTGTGGCAGCTGTGACGTTTATAGCACCACTTTAGCTCCGTTCTTTTTGAAGGTTACTGCCTCTGGTTCTGACACATGCAAGCCAGGAGCGATTTGATTCAGTGGAGTTACTTAATCATCAGACACATTAAAACAATTTGACCAAAGTGAGCAAAAAGCAAGAATTGCCACTTGTACCGGACAGGAGCTATTTGACAGCTTTAATAGCTGCTATATAATTCATGGAGACGAAAGGCTACAAAAACAGTAATTTCTTTTCATTTTTAGAGTTTTAAATACGGCCCAAGGTGCAGTTGCTGAGTGTGTGTGATGGAGGCTGTGGTCTGCAACAGACACTGGTTTGCCCCCTTGGAATTGATGAGGGCAGGTGACCCAAGCCACCAAATCCTTCTCTTTTAGCAATCATCTGCTTTACGGCATCTGCACGTTGAGACAAGCAAAATAGAATGGCAGGATGAAAGAAGAGCAAAGCAGGATTTTTCTGGAGTATATTTTGCTCCATAATTTTTTGAAAAGGAGGTTTGTAGAAGTGGCTGTTTCTGCTTTGCTTGCAAGGCCTGATTTACCAGCTGCACTGGCCGAGTGCTGCCTTTTTAGCACATTCTTATAGACATATATTGTGCCTGATGACCAAGGCTTTGGCTCTGCTTTCTGGATATTATGGTCACCTGTATTTAGCATCTATATAATACATCTTTAACATATTCACAGCTTAGCATGACAGAATTGCAGCCAAGGTGGAAACTCGGAAAGAGATAATGCCCACAATGTTACTGCCACTGGCGTCTCTGCTTTCCCTGGCACTCACAGGGGTAATTGCTGTCTGTGGCTCTTCTCAGGACTTGTCCCCTGTCTGCAGCCTGGACCCTGCAGGAGGTGGATATTTTTTCCCTACAGCCACCAATGTGATCTCTGTCCTGGTCGTCTCTTGGGCAAGGCAAGTATTCCAGCACAATGCCGTGTTGTTCCTTACTGAAGAGTAGTGAACATATTACTAATGAAGTAACTACACTTTGTTTTCTTAATATCATCTTTTATATATTCTTTGAATCTAATGGGAGAGCTGGAGTGTCCAAAAATACATAGCTGTGGATTAAAAGGCACTGGAACTAAAATTTTACTTTGTTTCCTGAAAAATCCCGGTCTGTGTGGTATTCTTAATATATATGTTCTTTTACATGTACATAAAAATACATCTAATACTAAGTACTAAAACCAAAATCAAAACAAATCAGAGGAGGGAAAACTCCTGGTAGACTTGATAAATTTGATTCCAAACCTTCCTATTCCTTCTGGGAGTCTGTTCAGCCAGGAATGCTCTCTGCATCTCTGCCATCCTTTGAGCAGTACAGTGAGCCTTCAAAGGACTGTTCTGTGGGTTTTTTCTGCAGCCTTTTCTGGCCATGTTCAAGAATTTCCTATTTTTTCTGCTGCATCCTTCCTCAGAAGCTCAGAGATGTCCCTTAACCCTGTGGATAATTTTAGATCTCGTTCTGCTAGAGGCCCTTGCAAAGGAAGGGCTCTGCCATCTGGTAGCCTGTCATACCTGAAGAGCCCTTTGCCTGTGTTTGGAGTGAGGAATTATTTTTGATGCTGGTTCTGACGTCAGCCATGGGTACTCCTGGAGTATTTCCAGACTTTGTGAATATCATTGTATCCTCTCCCTGTTATTTTTTCCTATTTTGTTTCTGTGCTTATGTTGCTTTGCTTTCATTGAATCATAGAATCATTTGGTTCAAAAAGACCTCTGAGATCATGGAGTCCAACTGTACCTGTCCACCAGGCTGGAAATGGAGAACATGTTTCGGAGTACCCCACACAAGACTCCAATTTCCAGACTTACTGTCTCTGGCTGCACTTGGAGCACTGTTACCCCGTTACAGTGAGCAGATGCAAACTCTCATTACACGCTGTACTGAGCATGCAAGTGTCCCTGGTGTCCCTACAGCTGCACAGCAGAGCACTACAGCAGGTGAGTTGTGTGCCAGTTCAGAGCCTGATTTTGTTTCCAGCCTCAATGGTGTAATTCATATCTATTTGGTTTTTAAGACTAGTTCATTTCAGAGTGAATGACAGACACTTTAATACATATCCTACAGTGCAGATTTCACTCCAGGAATAAAGGTAGTGGTGTGAGTTAGCAGGAGGTCAGCTTTTACATAGAAGCATCAGGTTGGAAAAGACCTCTTGGATCATCGAGTCCAACCTCTCCTCTCTGCCCATAAACCATGTCCCTGAACACCTCCTCTACTCATCTTTTAAGTACCTCCAGGGACGGTGACTCAACCACCTCCCTGGGCAGCTTCTGCCAGTGTCCGATGACCTTTTCTGTGAAAAATTTCTTTCTGATATCCAGACTGAACCTCCCCTGGTCGAGCTTGAGGCTATTCCCTCTTGTCCTGTCCCCTGTCACTTGGGAGAAGAGGCCAGCTCCCTCCTCTCCACAACCTCCTTTCAGGTTGTTGTAGAGAGCAATGCGGTCTCCCCTCAGCCTCCTCTTCTCCAGCTCCCTCAGCCGCTCCTCGTAAGACTTGTTCTCCAACCCCTTCACCAGCTTCATTGCTCTTCTCTGGACACGCTCCAGAGCCTCAACATCTGCTACAGCCTTCCTGAATGACCTTGGACAAACCCTTTGATCTGTTTATGCCTCAGTCTGTCTTGTTGTATAGACGAGAGAGGAAGGAACCCACACACACAGCCCTCGCTCTTGCGCAGAGAAGATGCTCCCTCATGCAGAGATCAGCTGCTGCTGTGTTTGGACCTAATGAAGATCTGATCTTAACCTCTGGAAACAACTTGCTGTAAATAATACTAACAACACTCATGCTCTGTATACTTTGTAATATCCCTGTACAAGGCAACATCCATGTGTGTTTAGATAAGCTGTAAGCAGCAGTATTTAGGCTTTGCACCAGCTGCTGTGATCATAGTGCAGTTCTCTGCTGGTTTGTGTCTGTGACAGTAGGTGCGGCTGTGGACACCACTCTGCATGCATTGTAATATCTTCATTTAGTGTCTGTGTTTGGCACTCTCACCTCTTTCACTTATGAATGAGTGGGTGAGACAGAAGAGGGCTGGGCTGGGCTGACTCCTTTGCAGTTCAACCATAAAGAGCACAGGAGCTGAAACACAATCTCCTCCTCCTCCTTCCCTACGCTGTTTCACTGACAGCCTCACTCACAGCTGTCAGGAGGACAGCCTCACCAGCACCCTGAGCAGGAGCTGAAAGAAGGCAAGTTTCGTGCTGTCCACGCTGCAAGGAAAACCTCTTAGCGTAAACTTTGCTCACAGGTGAGTTACATTTTTCTCTATTAATTCTTAAAAGCAAGTTAGTTTTCTGTCATTGAGCCAGGTTACACAAGGTTATGACCCCTGGAAAGGTGGCAGGACAGTTTTTTAGCTAGGTTTTCAAAGCAAAACAATAAGGCAGTCCAAGGGCACAACCAAAGAAACAAGTCCAAAATAATTCACAACTTCAAAATTAATATTCTTGCCAAGTTCCCATAGTGGGAACTTTGAATAAAAGTTCTTCCAAGGCACTTTCTTGAGCGTCACTTAGGCGCAAGGAGAGCTGAATGTCGAAGTTGTAGTGATGAAAGGGAATTATTAAGTTAAACCAAGAAATGGTTTCATGCTTGCAGTGGGGAACTAGAGCAACAGCCAGTAGATAAATTCCAATAGTCATTTCCAGAGAACTTAGTAGGACTGCCTAAGTTGACCAGATATAAGCTATTTTGAGCATCTCATAAGTGATTTAAATACTTTGTTTCCCCTGTGAACAGAAGCCAAAAGTTACGCCTAACAGGAAACTGCTAAACCACATACCTTGGTGCGTGGGTTCTCTGCAAATGCCTGTATAGATTTGTCTCTGTATCTCACAAGTATGTCATTGTTACAATTTCCAAACACAGAGCCACTTTTCTTGCTGCTGTTCAGAATGTGATTTGGTAAACTTCAAATGTCAAGGTTTCTTTAGCGAAATGAAATCCATTTGGTCAGAAAAGATTTTTTTTTTTAATAGGATTAAAAACCTTTGCTCGTTATTGCAAGTTGCCTGTGTTAAAAGTACACTTTTCTGATTCTTAGAAGTCTTTGTAAAGAGACAAGAAAAGTAAATTACTGAGCAATCAGCTTCATGTGTGCATGGGGAGGGGTGCTGAGAAATAGAGAACTTATTAGAATACAACAGCCTTGACCTGTCCTTTTCTCTTCAGAACAGATGCAGATATTTATTAATAAAAATTTAAGGAAACTTAACACTAAGGCAAGGAAAAATGGCTATACATAGGCTCACAAGACGTGACACTGTCATTGTGAGCATTCTGGGACTTTCTGAGAAGTGACTCCATGTCTTTTTCCACGTTAGCACCCTGTGTTCACACTGGCTCCAGAAGCGTACAGTGTCTGACCACTTCTTTTAAATCCGCTTTTGTCAAGAAGCCAGTAAAAGTGAGTCAGTCCTATGTATTTAACACCCACTCTTCCATCCCTTTTCTGAGGAAACAAAACTTTTTACTCTCCTCACACTGATCCTTCCTAGCTCTCCATCTTAGTGCTAATATGTTGTTGTTCCTCCAAAACATGCCACTTCTGCACAAGCAGTTGTGAGGTCTTTCTGTTATTTGAGGGAAGAGGCAGAAGGTAGCTGTTTCCAGCTTATCTTGCACTCAGTACTACACAGCTATAATATAGATGATAACATAGAAAGTACATCCCCAGAGTTTTGGGAGTCTCTCTATGGCCTGGGGAATTACACCAGAAGAAAATGCTGGACCAGTATGTTGTTCCATGATAGGAGGAACAACCCAGGTAGGGGAGTTGACAAAGTCTCTATCACAGCGTTGTGATAAGTATATCACAGTTTTAATGAAGAAAGATGTGGTGGTTCCAGTATCTCATTAAAAATCTTCATCTCACTTGACATCTGTAGTGAGATGTATTTGTCTCACTTTGTGGCTGGCAGACAAAAATTGACTGCCTTTGTTCTGGGAGCTGAGGAGCTTGAGCAATCCTAGACAGTGGGAGAGAAGAGAAGGGAGGAAAATGAGTCCCAGCCAAACAAGGTGCAGTAGGTGTCATCATAGTAGATGTTATTGATTAGGGTGAGCCTCGGGGTTGACTGGTTTCTCAGGTAGGAGAGACTGGAAAGTTCTTACCTGTGGCTGAGCACAGTTTCATGGGGCCAGACGTTCAAAGGTGTGGGCATTGAGGTAAGATTTCCTCCCCTTATCAGCTCTGTGGGTGCTGTCACTTGGAGTAACCAGCTGATGGTGTAACTGCAAATTTTCTTGGTTTCCCATTGAACAGCACACAGAGAGGAAATTATTCTCCCTGCCAGTTTTTCTAGACCTGAACTGAAGGTGCATTCGTGTTGCCCTGGGACTTCACTCCCACTGACTCTTCTTGCATCGGTACTCTGATAACCAAATAGAAAGTTGTTTCAGACTCACAAGGACATTTTTACAACTTGCTAATTATTTTTAAGTGGAGAACTCTAACCTTGTGAGGCTCATTACCTTGTAATTAGCTGAACGTCTGCTCTAAAAGGTTGGGTTTTCCTATAAAGCTTATTCTGAGTGGCTTTTAATGCTTGTTATGAATTATTCTGCCAGCTGAAGCATTTGCAGAGCTGCTGTCCCTGACAGCTGATGGCAATTGGTTTTGAAAAGACACAGAATGGTTTAATGTTTAGAAGAAACCAGCCAATAATTTTAAGTAAAGATATTAGTAATCAGAGGCAGCCAAGAACAGCATTGCAGTTTATTCTCTGAGGGATGCAACCACATTGATTCCTTTTCTCCACTAGAAACCATGATTTGAACTCTGTTAATCTAGCAGGTAGCAAAAGGAGAACTTTTTAGGCACTTCATCCAAAAGCTGTAGTTAATCTATCTGAAAGAGAAAAAAGACTAAATAATAGGTTTAAAACACTGATAGAGGGAGATAGAGAAACAGGCTCACCTGAAAGTATTCTCTCCGTGGAGCCCTCTTGCCAGAAATCGTTTCTGTGGCAACAGATTTGTTTCCAGCTGTGTTGTCTTGGAGTTTGATCGGAGTTTGCTCAGGCTCAGATCTGTCAGCATGTCAGAGGTGAGTAGAAATGCAGAGCTGAGTTGGTGTACAGGTAGAGAGGACACTGTTGATGTTTCAGTCACTCCACGGGAAAAGCCCTCCTGACATTTTCCACTGAAAAGTAACTATGAACAGCTGTTGCTGCTAGGATGAACCTAGTATCTTATTTCTCAATATCATTGCTTTGTTCCACAAGCTTTCATGCTTCCTGTCTCTTATAGTGCATGCTATGTGTTCACAGTAAAGGCAACATAGCTTTGAAAAGAGTTCAGGTAGCTAGTAGAGGAAGGAGAGATAAAAAATTAATGCCTTACAAAAGCAAATGCAATCAAACTATCAAACTTAAGTCACTTTAATGACACCTGAATAAAATGCTAAAACGGGCAACATCAGTAGGGAAGAATGGAAATATTACAGAGATCTCTTGGTTTGTCTTTCTTATAACTCAGTATTTTTGTATCAATTAGAATTTGATCATTTTGTATCTGGAAAATATTTTGTCTTCCATCTGCCAAAGGAAGGAGAATTTTTATTCTCTGATGGACAAATATTCAGTGTCAATGCACATACCTAAATAGGGATGTACCTGTTTTATGCTCCATGTTTAAGGAGTACCAGATGTAGATTTCAAAATAAAAATCGTCTTTTAGTACAAAGAGGCTTAAACTAAGATCTTTTAACTCATCATGTCAGGACAATACTTTCTGGATTTGGAAATGTACCCAAAATTTCAGAGATGATCTTACACCTCTACCCAAGAGCAGGACCTGGATTTCTGCACATCTATCGGATTTGGAATCCTGTGCCAGCTTTTCCACCTCTCACCCAAGAGCTTCTGAGAACTCCTCTGTAAGGGTATTTGATTCTCTCCCTTTTCTCTAGTCAGGCGCACATTGGGAAGCGTGAACTGTTCAGAGTGTGTTTGTTGCTTTTGCTGTGAGTTGCTTCTCTGATGCTATAGAAGAAGCGATTATTCATTTCTGTAAGGTCATGGTTCTTCAACTATTTTTCTTTTTTTGTGTTGAGCCTCTTTTATCCAGATTAATACCATTATCCTGGGCAAGTTTTTCCTCCCAGTTTTCTTTAAAAGACGACAACAGAAGTGTAGGTCAATTTTCAAGCATATGGATGGTTGAGTTTGTGCCTGCAGGCAGGATGCTGGGATTTGTCTCCCAGAGAAAGGCAGCAAACCTGATGGGACTTGGACACAAGGGAAGCGGACAGTCAGTGCTTGTGCACGTGCCGCTGTCATCCAAAGTTGGGATGGAGAGGTGGTGGAAAGAACACTTATGCTCTTAGGCAGGATGCTGAAGTTGTTTAAATTTTAATGAAAGCAAGACATTAGCACTTAAAATTATGAGAATATTGCAAGTATTTTTAAGTGAAAATCAAGGGTATTGAGGAAATGAAAATCCAGGAAATTAAAACATAAGCAACCCTACAGATACATATGCCAGCACTTTGTTTAGAATGATTTATCCACTGGGGACTAGGTTGTTGGAGTCTGGTATCCTCTAAGGAAAAAAAAAAAAAGAAAAGACCAACATTTTCAATAGTCATCTAGGGAGCCAGAGCGACAAAGAGGGAAATAGTGCAGGGGAAAACCTTCTGCAAGGCGCGCTGCTTCTACACAATCATGAGAAGTTTGAGAAATAACATTGGAGAACATGCCTAACACGCGAATATTGACTTAGATCTACAGGAAACTTGATTAATCTCCACAAGGGAAACTGCGAAAAAGGAGGAAGCTTAATTAAAGCCTGCAAAAAGGGATAACTTAGAAAAGTTAAATCTCTATGGGCTGGACAGGGACTATTTGAAGACATGTACAAACACGTGTGCTCCCTTCCCTTCTGTGCTGGGTACAAGGAAGAAATACAGAAATATAGAACAGGAGCCAAAAAAGACACAACTGAGTCTGAAAGGAAATGACCACAGCTAAAAAGCAGTGCGTGGAAGGGCGGATGGTGTGCTGTACTAGAAAAAACCTGGATCTAGAACAGAAACATGTTTGAAACAAACAATGGGGATCAGTGCAAGCCAGAAGCATAAATTTGGTACAAAGCCACAAAAGAATTATTCCAATTCTAAATGGCGACAGTACATGCAATGTTAGATGCTTTAGCTGAACAGGGTCTTATGACAAATTTTGTCTTCTTGACTAAAAGAAATCCAGACAGAAGAAAAAGAATGAAGTCAAAGAAATGTGAAGGAATGAAAGGAAAAATTTCCAGATATTATAAATAGCTTTTAACTTTATCATGTCTTAAAACTTTTGCTGTACACAATGAATCATGTACTGAATCATATATGCAGAAAATAGCATTTAACAGAGAGATGACTTTATTGAAAGTATCATTATTTGCTGATGCGTGGAATAATGAAAATACTAACATTCTTCTTGAACAGGAGATGTGCTTAACCTCTTTAGACCTGACAGAGTTTAAACACACTTCAATTAGACCTAGGAAGCAAAAAGTTTCATTCCTAATAGCCTTTGCTATTTGTCAAACGTTATTAGTGAACATTGATTATTGGTGTCACAAGCTCCTGCTTGTCAGCAGCACTGCAGAATCGGTTCTATCCATTGAGCTGTCAGTAAAGGAGGAGAAAAAGTTGTACAGAGGGCTGTTTGATTGCTTTCCAAACTACTTGCAGTTAATTAGTCAGTTCTGTTTGGAGGGCATGTTGTGCCGATGCTTGGGTTTAGCGATACCTTGTTCTGTCTGGAGGCAGTGGCATTATAACAGATGCAAACAGAAAGAGAATTTGGTGTCTGCTTTGACTTCCGCTTGTTAGTTTTCAAACAAAAGCTTTCACTTGTATACCAGTGAGTGATGTCGGGGAGGCTCAGCAGAAGGAATTACCTGGCATCTTGTTGGCACCTCTTCCCTTTTCTGTGAGAGCCTGTGGGCACAGAGAGCAAGCTGCTCTCAATATTCACATAGTGCCATAGGCATCTGGGCAAAGATACAGGCTGACATCTGACTCGCTCTGCCTGGCCTTGATGTGTGCGTGCTGGCCAGTCTGACTTACCAGCAATGTGCTATGACCTATGAGCTGTAAAAGAGTGGCCTGTGCTCAGGCTGCTGAAAAATCTGTGGAGGTCGCTCCTGCGGGGCCACAGCTCCCTTTGGGCAGTCATTCTGTGAAGCTGGGGCTGTGTGGCAGTGCTGGCAATGAGAGGAGTGTGCTGGCAAACCAAGGAAGGCAAAAAATCATTGAAATGCGATACAGATGCGATCTTAAGATTAAGAAATTGATTTCTCTGCAAGACATCTGGCGTCTCTCTGATGGAGCGGAGTGCCGTTGTTGGCACAGGCTGCAGCATCAAAAGAGGCAGACTTTGGGAAAATGAATCAGAAGGGTGGTTTTCCCCAAAACTGTAAATGATAAAATGAATCAGAACTCAGTTCAGAAGGGTGAAGTTCCTACTTCTCAGTCCCAGGCCGCAACACAGTTTTTCCAGTCCTTGTTCCTTACTGTTAATATTGCATGTTGATCACAGCTTGTGTGGCTTCTAATCAGTAAGGCCTGTGTAATCTTGGCTTTTCTTGAGTTGTGATTTTAAATGGGAATCAGCGTACAGATTCAGGGTTGTAAGTAGTTCTGTTGTCTATGACTGATCGTTACTGACTCGCCTGCTGCCTGTGCAATAGAGACAGAACAGCGCTTTGGCTTTTGTGTCAAGGAGGGGTGTGGGGGAGAGGGAAGCTGAGGTTTTAATTGAAAGGAAAGGAACATTTGGAGATGTTCTCTGAGGAACAGAGATTTAAAATTCCTACAGGAAGTGTTGCGATGTGTTTTCTTCTACCCACTGTCCTGTAATCAAGCAAGTCATCCATGAAGCCGTAGGGAGACATCCCCTCTGGATAGGAGCTAGTCAAAATAGCTCAGTCGTGAAGTACTTGAAGGGTTATGTTGTCCACCTGGCTGATCTTTAACAACAGGAAGGAGGGGGCAGACGGGATTTTGAAAGCTTTGAAACAACTATGGCATGACTAATCCCCGCTGTGTGATTCACCTCCCTGATACCACTTGGACTGCTTGCCCGAAATTGCACATTGTATGAACTTCTTATTACCATAAATAGGGATTTTCCAAAGTGTTATTTCTTTACAGCACTTCCCTGTATTCATCCAGTTGTTCAGACCTTGCCTTTGGTAAAAAGGCCTTAATCCTAGATAAAGAATAAGTAGGCTGAGATATTGGACTGAAGTGTGCTTATTATACTATCTGCCTTATTTAACCTTCATGTTAAGTTGTCCTTTCATATGTGCAGGCCTCAAGAAGAAGTGTAAAATCATAAAAACCTGAAATGAAATGGTACAGTAGCAAAACACGGACTTCTTAAATTAGTTTTTGTGCATGTGAAGTCATACAGATTTCACTTTGATATAGCTTTCGTTTCTGGGATAAAACTTTCAAAGTAAAAAAAACATTTAATGAAAAATAATTGGAAAATTATTATTTGCTTCAAAAAAAATTCCTTTGTGGAAATCATTTTACTTCATGTCGAGTTTATATGATGGCAACGCACATCATGGCAAACTATTGTTTGCCAGATGTTGGTAGTGGTTGTCAGTATCAACAGATGAGAAGGCCTTGAGAGCTCCCCAAACATTTCTTTACCTTCAGGAGGCAGCAGCTGAACCATTTTCAAGTAGTTTACCAAACTTTAAGACCTTCAGTGATGACAGCCCCACGTGCTCTACTTGCCTTCATCAGTGGAAAGTTTTTCATGGCTTTCAACCCTACCTATCTCATCTTTACAACAGCCCAGCTCCCGCAGCCTGTGGCTTTGCTAGACTTCCGACTTTCTCTCTGTGCTTCTGACCAGAGTCAGTGGATCCCAGAGGATCTGTGCACCTCTGTAGAGCTTTACTGAGGTGCACAGGATGGAGCAGTAGTACCTGCAACCTGCTGAGACATCATAGTGTGATATGTGTTGGGGGAGTTTTCTTGTTTTCGTGGCAGTGTGTAGTTGACTTTAGTTCACTACATGACCCCAGCAGTGTGTAGTTGAGTCTAGTTCACTACATGACCTCTGGAACCCCCACATCCTTCCTGGTGTCCTACTGTAAAATAGAATATGCTTTATTACCGGCTTCCTCTATCATATGGAATACATACTATGTTGTATACAGCAGTTTGCGCATCAGGTAAAAAAAGAAGCTGGTTACTCAGTGCTCCAATTAAAATTACAAATGTAAACCTAGGGCTACAATCTCCTGGATTATTTGTGGCATTTTTGCTGAAATACTGACATTTTCCAGGAATGAAAAATTTGTCTTTCAACAGGATTTCCCTGTGACCTCTCCCAGTGTAGCATACAGGGTACTGTGTTATTTCAGATTCCTGGTATGTGGTACTTTAGGTCTCTTAGGGCCATTTAGAAATGCTCAGCTGCTTGCTTTCTAGGTGTCTCCCTGCTTAAATGAGTGAGTTGTTTTACTTATGAAGTGGGTTGAATATAGAACACTTAGGTTTGTGATCCATATGGATCCAGCTGCTCCTTATGGAGCTTCATGATCTGTGGGTCAAGCCACTTGTATGATTAAACTACATTTCTGTGTCATTGCTGATGGGGAATTGTGGTTTGGAACTACATTTAGATGGTATGAAATTATTTGAATTAATTATGTGGCTCATATATGTGGGTATCTTCATTGGCTTTTAGCTACATGGCATTCATTAGCTCACACTGCTTACATTAAGTTGCACAGGTCATATTTCTCAGTTTATGGTGATGTCCAATCTGGTGCATTCAACAAGCATCAAATTCACTATGACAAAAAAAAAAGAGATTTATGATCCAAGTATTGTAACATGAACCTGCTACTCAATTCCGCATGATCAATTCTTAACAACAAATTTATAAGGTGAGAGCATGATGCTCTCAACTACTCCACAGCCTGGGGCTAGATGGCATCTGACATTTTAGTGCTGAAATATTTAATGTAACTAGTTTACTTAAGGCTTCGGAGAAATTTGGTATGCAGAAATGAAGAAGTTGGAACAAATACCCAGGGTATCAAAGTTTAAGCAAGTGGAATGATTTATCCAACACTGTGAACAATTGTGTGTCTGTGTTAGGGGAAATTGGACATTGGTGACTAATTAGTCTTTTGTTTATGTGGGTTCTGAAAATATGTTGTTGGCTTCCTTCTTTGACAATAGGTTTATAAATGGAGTCATACGATAATGACAGAAGTGATCTGTAATTTGCAGAATACTATTATGGTTTCCTCCCACTGAGACAGAAACACAGAGTAATAATTGTTGTACACAGATTTTCTGTTAGAGAGATCCACTCATGAGGTGACAAACACTGAATGGGTTGCATATAGACCTAAAGTAACTTCAGAAGGGAATTCTGTTTAAGGAATAATTGAGTTTTTGCCTTTTTTTCCCCAAATTATGTAAGATGGTTTCAGAAGTTTAACAAGAAAGTCCTGTGTTTTACTGTATGCTTCTAGTAAGATTCTCTTGCAAAGAGAAGGACATACAGAGTTTGTTCTTCTAATGTAAAAAAAAAAAAAGACAGAAAAAAATTTGAAAGTAAGTATAGCAGAGAGGTAGCCTTTCTGCTTTACAAACAACAAAACCAGTGGAAGACAGAAACAAATCTCCTTGCAGCCAACTGCTCTCCACACAGAGTTTTGACAAAACCAATACTCTGCACTCTTCTGTTACTTATATTTTGTGCTCTTAGGGACGCTCATCTGTCTTTAAAGTGATATATGTTTAATTCTGGATTCATTGAGAATGGTTTAGGACTGAACCTGTTAAAACATGCATGATATGGTCAGTAGCAAAATGAATGCCATGCCCTGAAAAATCATAGAATTGCTAGGTTGGAAAAGACCTTTGAGATCATTAAATGCAACTGTACCTGTCCACTACTACATCAGGATATGGTGCACATAAAATGAACTGCACTAAAAGAGGAGAAATGTCAAGGTCAAATACACTAAGGTCAGGAATTAGAGATTTTAAGGCCTTTAGTGCAAGCTAGTTTTTAGCCCACTTGCATGTTTAAATCAGGCTATGATCTTTAATGAACAGTATTGTTATTTCTATTGGGCTTTTGTCTTAATATCAACTATGCAACTCTCTCCGAGCTCAACACAACCAGTGCCCTGCTGAGATGCTTGAGCCAAGTCTGAATAGCTTTCTTGTAGAAAAATAATGCAGTAGAATGGAATTAGGTTGGTTTTCTTTCTGCACCCTCTTTATTTGATCTGCCAGGTGAAGTATCACACCTGTGCAGCTTTGCTGTTTCTGGTCACTGAAGTAACAGTCAGTGCTTGCTTGAGTATATCTCCATAGCTTTACCTGTGCCTCTAAGAGTACCTCTGTAATATGTTGCCTTTTCCCAAGTGCTGAACAGGAATAAAATACCTTATTCACTAGAATAGTTTCTTTCTCTAATAAATGTGCCTCTCTCCCCACTGTTTTATCTGCAGCAGTCATTGCTAGGACATAGGAGTGCTTCACAAGCACTGTCAGCTCAGCCTTCAGGAAACTCCTGTCTGTAATGGAATATAATTCTCAATTTGTAAAGATGGAGAAAGGGTGATTATATAGTTTGGTTGTCCAAAGAATCTGGTCTTTTTCTGATTTGCCTGTGTACCTCTTAGAGTGCAAAACATTCCTGAGTCTTTACCAGTGATAAATAGAGAGGACACCTGACTTTGTGCCCTTCAAGTACTGCATCCCACTGTAATGCCTTTCCTCTCAGTGGCAACAGAGATAATCTAAAAGAAATGTTATCCATCCTGCTGGATAGCCAGGTATTCCCCATTGTATCCTGGCAATCTGATTTTTTTTTTTTTCCAAGAGCAGTAATTTTGCATTTGTCCCCAATGGGGTTTGTTCTGTTTTGTTTCCAGACTGAGATCATCCTAAATCCTGTCTGTGTTGTGTACTCCTCTCGAGTCAGTATAATTTGCTGATTTAGTAGGGGCATTTTCTATCTCATACTAAATGTGACAGAAATTACAACATTATTAACAGAAGAAAACACCCATTAGCATCCTGAAAAGGACAGATTATTGCAGTCAACTCAGTCCATTGTTCCAGATCAATCAACTACAGGTGTCCACTTTCTGAATGTGGTCATGTAATGCAACTGGCAGTACATCATGCCTTTATGATTTCCCGGGTGTTAATGAGAGTGTACATTGGGATGTGTGGAAAGTCTTCACAAAATCATGGTGTATAATACTTATTGCTGCCTGTCTAGCTAGTCAACTGCACACTTCATCAAAGTCAGAAATGAGACTAATCTGACACTACTGTTTCTTGCAGAATTATATGTCTCTTATTGCAGCATCATATCTAAAGCAACCTTTCCAACTGTTTGGCTGCGTCGCTGCTGCCCTTGCTGCCTCTGTATCTTCCCACTCTGTTCCTTCCCTGGCTTTCACAAGTTCTGAACTGCAGCCATTGACTCCTTTCTCCCTTAAGTCCTGTGTTCTCCCTGTGTATCGATATCCCTGGTGTGCGTGGTCTCAGTGTAAGAAAGGAATTGTTTGGATATTCCGGGAGCTGAAAGCTGTTGAGAAGTTGGCTGTCATGTCTGATATGGGGCTGAAGAAACTACAAGGACAGGGATTGTGCTGGTCTGTGGCAGGTAGTTTCTGAGAGGTGGGGTACCGAAATGACTGGGATGATATTTGAACGTGATGTTGTGTGGTGCAAGACTGACCACTGGCAGGAAGGGGAGCACCAGGATCACAGACTAACACCAGCTTCCACTACTGCCCTTCATCCCTTCTCACTCGCCTTTGCTTTCTACTCACTGGAGCAGCAACAGGATCTGCAGCCTGGTAAGGCTGCACATTGCAGAGAAAACAGGGCCCATCCACGCCTATGCTGGTCCTGCTACAGAAAGCAAGTAGGATTGAGGGTTATTCCATGTTTCCAAGACAGGATATGAAGTGAGTGTGGCTGCCAACCCCAACCCAACTTCATCTTCTACTGAAGTATGACAGGACTCACTTAGAGTGGGTCTCCGCAGCTATGAGTTTGCTTCTGTAAATGCATGGATATGTGTGTTGATTGTTTGATGACTTGTTCTCATTGAAGCTAGGCTGACTTGGGTATAATTCTCCAACTTCTGTTTTCACAAAGCAGGTATTATGCCTATTTTGCCCCAATCCAAGGATGTCCTTTGGCGTAGTCCCATATCTTTCTTCTAGAAGCGTGTATGTCTAATTGTGGACAGATTTCTTACAAGAAAAATTGTGTCGATGTTCACTGAAACTGAAAAAAGCCCACCCAGGCTCCATGATAGTACTGGGTCTGGGCTGACGAGGCTGCTGTTATAAGTGACTGAGCAATTTCCTGTGCCACTGCCACCAGACAGCGCTTAACATGTGAGTTTTTCCATGGTGCCGTGCAAGGAGGGATCATGCTTTTGTCAGTAGTTAAGGCACAAAGGAAAGAAAACAACTTATTGTTGAACTGTCCAGTGGGTAATGAAGGTGGGTTCTTTAAAGCCCAGGGATCCTTTGGTTTATTTTTCATCCAGGAGTAAGAGAATTGTTCAGAACTCATGTACATGGTGAGTCTTCTAATTTATTTCCAAGACTTGTGCTTGGAGGGGTATAATCTAAAAGATGTGGGCATGCATGAGAGAAATATTTCCTGGAAAAGTCTGTAGGCTTGTGATACTGAAGGTGTTATATAAACTATGCTCTAAAAAATCACACAGCTGCACTATTTCCATATTAAACTGTCTAAAAGGAATGCCTGTGTGTTCTCATTCGTAAGTGCCTTCAGTTTTATGACAATCTGCGCTTCAGATGTTTTTCATACAGCAGCTTTTTTCATTTTTCTGTCTCCTGTCCAGACGAGGTCAGTACATAACAGGGAAACTATTTGTCTTTTCTCTCCCATATCTCGCAACACCTTTCCTTTGTTTTCCTCTCTTCCAGGCAGCTTGTAAGGTACTGTGGATTATATGCTTAATAACAGGGTGGGCTCCTCTCACCCATCTGTGTAACAGTGCCATTGCAGTACTTTGACAGCAGATTTGTTGAAAAAGCAGAGTTTCAGTTCCTGGCTGCTGCAGAGCTATGTTTAGAGTACTCGCTGCTGAGGGAAAGGTTAGGTACCTTCATGTTTCCCATTTGGATACTGAGACTGTTTCTGGCCAGGCATGAGGGGCCAGAGGGCACAAAGAGCTGATGCGCAGAGGAGGTTGAAGCAAGGGAAGGATTTCCAGACTCACTGCTGCTGCTAACCAGAAGAGCGGCATGACAGCTATTGCCCAAGGAAGAATCTGGAGCTGTTTTTTCAACTCATCTTTGAAATCAGGGAAGGTTTGTTAGCAAAATGCAAAGAGATTCCTAACAGCCAGCCTTTTCTTCCTGCCCTCTGATACAGCCCACTCCAGCACTTTCTCTGGAGCAGGAATTGTTGCTATAATCTTAAGTGTATATTAGTGTAATATATCAGTAAGACTTTTGCTGTCTCCTTCACGTTCTAGCAGAAAGGATTTTTACAACCATGTTCTCCATGACATAAACATAATTTAATAAAAACCTTCTGAGCTCTTAGAAGAGGAGAAATATTTTCAGAAGACAGTGCAACTGTGGAGTGCATCTGCTTTTTCTCATGCTGTGATCCCCATCGACTCACCAGGTAACATTGAATGAAACTCAGCGCTGTTGAACTATGCTAGACATACATAGAAAGAGGGTCCTAGCTTTTGAAAATTGTGGACAACTTTTGAATTACTATTTGGCCTCATCAACAGGAGCTGGACACTGACCAGACACTTGGTAGATTTGATGATAAGTGCCAGATTTTTAGGCATTTTAGACTAACTAGATGTGCCAATCATCCTGTGCAGGCAAGCTCTTGCATGTAGAAGTCACCAAATCACTATCCAGAAATTAATTGGTATCAATTGCAACTGTACTCAGCCTGGAGCTTTGGATCGGAAAAAGTGGGGTGGGGTAAGCAGGTTATCAAACCTGCCTTGGTAAAAATTCTGGGTTGTCCTTGCAGATGTGGAGCCAGGTATCCGGTAGACAGAAAAGCTGCCTGATGGTTACGAAGCTATTGAGAAACTGAATGATTTTACAGGGGAGCTAATGGCCCCTAAGTATCAGTCCTTTGCGGAATTTGTGGAGACTTTAGTGACTAGTTTCTGCTGCACATGTCTGCAATGCTGACATTATCATCATTATTCCATAGGAAGGTTATGGCAGCCTCTTGGAGCAAACTGCAAACTGAACCATAGGTATCTGTGACTTAAG
Source organism: Phaenicophaeus curvirostris (assembly GCF_032191515.1). Lineage (NCBI taxonomy): Eukaryota > Metazoa > Chordata > Aves > Cuculiformes > Cuculidae > Phaenicophaeus > Phaenicophaeus curvirostris. Next base: position 51,575,258 of record NC_091396.1, on the reverse strand, counting down.
CAGGATTTCTCCTGCTGTGCTTGGCTTATCCCTTATAACTCTTGTGCCACCCACAGTGGAGGAGGTGAGTCTCTTAACCCCCACATGCTGATGTTCTATCTGTTTGTAAGAAAAAGAGGAAAAGCAAAGAAATTAAAAGCACATTCTTCTATTTAAATATTTACATGTGTCCTTAAGTATGCTGTGATTTCTGTGGGATTGTGCTGCACTGGTTGAATCTAAACACTGGATGTCTTCACAATTTTGGTGACTTATTTCAGCCAGGCACTTATTTTCTGGCACACAGGAAGTGATTTTTTTTTTTTTGATTTTCTACAGAAGTAAAGCCCACCACTAATTAAAAAAGAAATTATTTCAAAAAATATTTAATAGTAACATCCTCAAATGCTGCAGCTGACAGTGATTTTACTGCAGCACAATCATGTTTTCCCAAGGACTGCCTTGCAAAAAGTCGTATGTTTCTAGACAAGATAGAAGATGATGACAGAAACAGAGATTAGGATAGTAAACACAAAAAAGCAACAAAGCTTTATCTATGTTCCTGGATAGTGCTGTCCCCTTTTGAATCCATATTACCTGAAGCTGTAGGAAAAATATGCAAAAGTATCACTACAACCATGTATTTTCTGGGAAGAGATTGAGATTCTGCATCATCAAATAAAACATACATCTTTTCACAAAAAGCACAGTTTCCCTGCTGTTTTCCAGTCCTGAGCATTTTTGCCAATGCGAATATATCACGTAACATGATAAAATGCTGAATGTAATACTTCGTTTAGTCACTGTGAGCTGGCTCAAGGCTAAATGCTTGTCCTAGCTGAACAAGTGCTAACCCATTGTCATAAGTTATTTTTATAAGTGTCTTAAATAGCAATAGTATAGGATAGGAATGGTTAGCATGGGTATTGCTTGGATTATAGATTCTTCAGGTGAGAACAATTATATTTCTTTGGATGAAGATGAAAAAGAAAGATAAAAATGTATAGATAGTAACAATAATTGAGTGGTTTTGAGAGATGATGGCAAATAACCTGTAACAGGATATCCATTTAAGAAATGGAAATTAAAATTCAACAGTTTTGTGTGCTCTGCATCCTCTAAGGAATTCTGAGTGAATTGCTGGTTTGACAGAGACATTTTTTCCATCGTGGATAAATCAGATTGTTGCTTTTGTGCCTCAACCGCAGAACAGAGATGATATTTCTTCACCTTTTAAATACTCGTAAAGCTGAAGTGAGAAATGTTTGTGATTTGATTTGGGATTCTTGGACACAAAAATTTCTGCTACTTTTCTGGTAAGTACTAGGACTTACTCATATGAATCATGATTTCTCAGATAGGCTTTATCATCTATCAAAGGATATAAGAAAATTTAGAGACAGAAAAAGGCAGCTTATTGAAAACTGCACTGTATATTTGAGAATTGTATCCCCTCTGAAGATTTGCATGTGTTTTGCCTTCAGGTTATTAACATCCTGCAGCAAGTCACCCCTTCAGCCTAAAGGTTTGTGGAAGAAATAAACAATGCACGAAACCAGATGGAGTTAAATTTTCCTTCTATTCATTCAGGACCTGATGAATGATTTACAGAGAGAGGTAGAAGATGGTGAACTTCACAGAAAATGCAACTGAGAAGTGCACTATTAATCATGATATTCACCAGACATTATCCCCTGTGGTATACTCACTGGTATTTATACTAGGTTTGCCAGCGAACTGCCTTTCACTGTACTATGGGTATTTACAGATCAAGGCTAAAAATGAACTGGGTATCTACCTTTGCAATTTGACGGTAGCAGACCTACTCTATGTATTTTCTTTGCCTTTTTGGCTTCAGTACGTTTTGCAGCATGACAACTGGACTTACGATGAGCTGCTGTGCAAAATCTGTGGCATTCTCTTATATGAGAATATCTATATCAGCGTAGGCTTCCTCTGTTGCATTTCCATCGACCGCTACCTTGCAGTAGTGCACCCTTTTCGGTTTCAACGGTTTCGGACAATGAAGGCTGCTGCGATTGTGAGCATTGTTATCTGGACCAAAGAAATAATGACATGTTGCTTTGTCTTTACGCATGCGGAGATCAGTATGGATGCTGACAGCCACGTGGTGTGCTTTGAGCATTACCCAATTAAAGAATGGGAACACAATGTCAATTACTACCGCTTCTCTGTTGGCTTCCTTTTCCCCTTCTTTCTGCTGGCCTTTTCTTACTGTGGGATTTTAAGAGTTGTCCACAAGAGTTACGGAACTCAAAAGAAGAAGAAAATCCAAATTAAACGACTGGTTTCAAGCACTGTTTTCATTTTTTTAGTTTGCTTTGGACCCTACCATATCCTACTGGTGATTCGCAGCTTGTTGGAGAACAATTGCTCATTTGCTGAGAAAATATTTAATATTTACCATATTTCTCTCCTGTTGACTACTTTTAACTGTGTTGCTGATCCAGTATTGTACTGTTTTTCCAGTGAAAGCACTTACCAGAACTTTGCCAAGATGCGAGACTCTTGTTTAACATGTTTAGGGTGTCTGAGGACTGAGACGAAGGAAGCGTATCCATTGAATGCTCCAGAAACTCCCAACAGGCCACAGCATGAGCAACAACCAGAGTTATTACAAATATCACATGATGGTACTGAAATGAAGGACTCCTCTATAAATAACATGGGCATCCTATAGCATTCATCAAAAAAGGACACGAATCTAAAATCTGCAGCTGTGTTTGTGTATTCTTCTGATTTATCTGTGTACAACAGAGTTACCTCTAAAAGCCTTATTAGTGATGCAGCACAGTGAGGTCACCTCTGGAGGTGCTTGGACCTTGGCAATGGTGAGGAAATCACACACTAAGTCAGTTCAGTTACAATCCTATGTCTATTATTGTGAAGCCGTTCAAAACCTGTTGCCTTGATGATTGTATTGACTGGAATAAGCTAGTAATCATGGTGTGTGACTCTGTTGAATAAGTCTTTAACTGTGTTCTGTTTGCCTCTGTACCATCTACAGAAAATAATTCTCTACAAGCTGTCATCTGTTGAAGAGGTCGGAGACAGAACAAATTAAAAGTCCTCATATGTACTTCTAAAAAGAAAAAAAAATGCTTTTCTGTAACATTCCCGTAACTCTCTGAAATAACTTCTCCTACAACCATTTTTGTGACCTGCAGAGACCGTGCCAGAACCAACCTCCTAAAACAACCAATCCGATAACGTGAGATGTTCCGGAGAGACAAACAAAAGGAACTCAGCATCTGCTGAGACCTTCAGGTTGTTAACTGACTGTTGTGTCTCAGACTGCTGAACCTCATCATAAGGCTCCTGTTGACATCCAGAGGTATGAGATCTCGTGGCTCTGATTGGGATAAATAATTTGGTCTGTTGACTCTGTAAAGAACAAGAGGTTGGTGGTATGTGAGGTGCTTTGAACCCACGTGCTTCTCTGAGTCCCAGTGTTCATAGACAAATTTGGTTTCATTAATTCTACTAATCCTTGCTAAGGTTTGGATTGTGTCCTTTGCAATTAGTGCCTTGTGCAGTGTAGACCATACAGGCAATTAAATAACAATTTGATGGGGAAACTGTTAAATGGAAACCACTTAAACTCTCTTTTCTCTAACAGATACTATAGCTTAAGGTTTGGTCATCGTTCAGTAAACAAGGTATCAGAAATATGATGCGTAAATGATCTGTGTTTCCTGGTTTAGACAGAAAACAAAATACAGGGATAAGCAGAAATAACGGCAGCTAAGATGTGAGAGTTAGGACTGTCTCTACCAGTATCTTCTCTCTTGGCTTTTTAATTTGTTTCTTTATTATAAGAATCCTGCATGATTCTTGTGATCTGCTCATCATACATTCTTGTATCTGTAACTCTTACACCGTCAGTATTTCCTTGTCCTTTCACTCTTCTGGTTTCAAATCTTTCTTGAAACACCTCTCTCTCCATCTCTCTGCAGCCCCTGGAGCTGATAATTTCCAGCAGTATAATTAGCTTTGGTTTGGGGCTTTTTATTTTAATGACAAAACATTCTCTAGACAGTCTGCTCCTGGTATCTGAAGTGTGTCCCTGTAATACAGTTTCTAAAAGGCAATATATTCTATCAGTTTTCTGGGAGCCATCTTGAGAGTGCAATGTTATAAATAATTAGGGGATGTGTTTAATAAAGAACTCTTCTATTATTTTCTTCCTGTATTTATTCCCTCTGTGTTTGAAATAACTACCTTGTATGGCTTTGGCCACATTTTCTATTTGTCCAACTACAGGTCCTCTCCTCCTCCCTCTTGCAGAAAGGGTTCATGTCCCAACTCTCAGGAGGGAATTAGGTTTGCTTAGGTTAATATTTGGCTTGTTTAATTATTTTATATTTAGACCACTCAGCAAGCTGGATTAATTACCTTATGCATGCATCTTTTTTCTTCTGATTATTAGTGCTGTTTAGCTTTACTTTCTCCTAGTCTTTCTCCTAATATGTCAATATCAATGGGGTTGTAAGGCAGACTTCTGACTGCCATAATGCCGTGCTGAATGTTGTTCATCACCGAGCCAACTACTTGGACTCTCATGATGTAGCAGGCTGTAAGATGCACACGTGGTTTGTTCTAGGATTAAACATTTGTTGTCTTGTTTATGCTTTACCTCTTTACAGTTATCCATGTTGTTTAAATTAGACAACTGGAACGGAGAGCATGCCGTATTACATCAAATTGTCATCTGAGGGACTAAGGCTTATTAGAGTTAGTACTTTGGCATGATCAGCTTTTGGTTAGTTGCTGCTGTTTAAAATCAGGAACATGTGTAATGGAGTCTTACATTCTGACACAGATATCAACATTTAACCCGCTAACCCACAAGAGAAGGGGGAGTTTTTTTCTCCTCCCCCCTACATTGCCCCCTCCCAAGTCAATAATTTATCAATTCTTTCTATATTTTAACTGTTCAGCCTAGGCTGTAGAAGTCTAACCAATATGGGAGGAAGGCAACTCCCACTAAGACCTTTTCTTTCCATCTCAGCCAGAACACAGTCACTTAAGGGTCCTACCATGGTTACTAGAGACGTGCTACACATTGCTATGAAATACAGCACTTGGGACTGCAAAGAAGGGATTTTGAAAAGACATATTAGAGAAAAAGACAAGTAAAATAGTACATTTTATATTTTTAAATGAAATCTGACTCCTAAAACCTGTATTTTGGGGAAAAAGGAGCAGGAGTTTACTAACTGAAGTGGTTATTAGACAAAAGTCAGTGTTTGGAAAGAATAATACACACCATACCTGTTAGTGTAAAACGTCAGCTCAGCTACCTACAGAGCACATAGCACACAGAGAAAGAAATCAGCTGCTTGTTTTCCAGAACAGTCATTTCTAAATGATGATAATTTAATTTTGTGGGTTAGGTTCAGCAGTCAACATATAACACCATCCTAAAGGGTTATTGGCTTTGGCAAAAAGCTCAAGCAGTAATACAAAATACTTTACTTAATAGTTATAGCTTGGAGAGTTTGGAGACTTCTAAAGGAGCTATTTTCTAATTGTGAAACTTCAAATATAGCTTCACTGTAACATCCTTCAAGAAGTTTTTAAATAAAATGAATCTAAAAGAATGACTGATCCATAAAATAAACATCAGGAGCTTTGGTGAGTCTGAATATCCAGCAGCAAGTCTAGCATTATGATTTTTTTCTCTCACATGTTCAACTGCTTTAAGGCTTTAAAGGCTGTGTATACTCAAGGACTACAGAATTATAATAATTTTATGACAGCTAAATAATCAGTGCCTGAGAGGCGCAGTGTCTAATATACCCTGTCCTCTCTGCTGCATGGGTGGACAGCTAGCAAAACTTCAGCCCTGGCACTCACCTGGAGTTATAGTAAAATCACAGCTTTGAATGACAGAAGCCAAGGACAATTCACAACCATTTGTCATTTACTGGTTCAGCATTAGTAGCCCTTTGAGACAGAATTTAATTTCGTTTCACTCAGTCTCATTAGAAGCTGAATTCTTATAACTGGATTTAATCTAAATGTTCATTTACATGCCTTTATTTCATACAGAATGCAAACGATTTAATTTCTAAACATGCTACAATTTTTAAGCATTATTTTTTTAATCAATATTTATGTGCTTAATTCATTTATCCTTAACAACAGGATATCCTGAAATGTCTGCAACACTTCTGTATTACCCAGAAAGGGACAAAAATCTGTAAATGGTAAACTACTAATACGAAGGAGACTAAAGGTATAGCCTACCCTTATTTACTTTAGCTTAGTTAAAACTCTGCTCTTAGCTCCTCTAGCACTATCTTATGGTGGGGGACAGTTTGTGGAAGTGTGAGGAGGTACAGGAAATGTCCAAGGGAACGGTATTTAAGAACTTTCACTACTGTAACACTTACTGGAGGTTTTTTCGTTGTTTTGAACCTCACCTCTCCACTGCAGCTGTTTTCCCCACCACAAGGTATTTTTAAATCCAAGTTGCTGCAAGAGTTACTTCCTGTTGCACTTGTGAGGTTAATAAAACAGGAACAGCAATGAAGTAATTTTTCATTATAATGACAAGCTTTCTTTGTAAAAGCCAGATCACCTCTTAGTATATAATATCAATTAACACCCATTGTCCATTATAAAATTGCACCAAAGAAAGGTAGAACAAATCCTCATGATGACATCCCCTTCTCGCTTCACAGGGATGTAAGGGCAACAATGAAAGGTTGTGTGCGGCCAAGACACCAAAGATGAAAAGTCATCTTTTTCTGGTCTTTTATACTTTGTGGGAATAAGGAAATAACATGTGAGCAACTCTTGATATAGAAATCATGAGGGGCAGTCACTGCTGCACTTCTTGCAGCAGCTTTTCAATCATAAGTGAATGGGTGTTGTAGAAGGGCAGCCCATCCACTTCCATTTCTAGGCTGGCAGTTTTTCCACTGCGGACCCCATGCTGCACAAGTGCTTTCAGAAGCTTTTCTTCCTTAAAAAACAAAGAAATAGAATATAATTAAAATCCTGAATCATACACGAGCATTCTACTAGATCTTTATTTTAATTCTACGGGAAACTGACCACATCCTCCATATTTATCTTGCCAGCAATTTGCCAACACCTTTTGTCCTTGTCCCCAAGAAAATATGTAGCATCTGGAACTTAGAGAGTGTCAAAGACTTATATTCTTGACTGCACTTTAATTACCAAATGATATTACTGTTCTCCATACTCCATCAAGCAGCACACTGGTGTCTATTCAAAAACGTGTATCCTTTCTTTTGCCTCATTTTCAATTCCTATATTGAACAAATCGGAATCAGAGGAACCTCCACCCAAAGTATCTAAAAAACCTACCTGTGGTTTGCCCATGCAGAAGCTGGCTGCAGGTGAAGGTTTAAAGAAAGAAGCAGAAGGGAAAGAGGATTTACCAGGAACACAGCTTACAGAGAGTACCTGAACAGGCTGCACAACCACTTTCCTTTCCTGAATCTTCTGTGATCTCCATGCGCCTTTTGCTCTCTGTCCTTTTTTTTTTTTCCTATTGATTTTTATGAGAATTCTGGTTGCTTAGGAAATGGATTGTGCACCTTGAAACTGTGCTTTCTTGGAATTCTCTCCTAGATTAGAACCTCAGCTCAGTTTGATTATAACATTTTTCTGCGTAACAGTAATGTAAGCAAATAACAAAGCATGTTCCAAGTTAAGCTATTAAAGTACACAGAGGGGAGAGAATCCCAGGTTGTGAGCTACAGGCCAGTTAGCATTGCAAGATGCAAAGATGAGATAAAATGAGCTCTGACAAACCCCTAGTTCTATGAACAGTGAAATTAGAAGACCTGGTTTCAAACGGACATATGTCTAGCATAAGCTGCTTTGCTTTTCATTTGACATGAAATGTATGCAGTAAAGCTCTTTATACTGTCTTAGCATTTACTATGAAGAGAATTTATTTCTGTAATTCTGTTAATAAAATCTAAGAAAAATAAAAAGCCTAGTCGTGTCTTAGTTTCTGACCCTGTGGTAATTTACTTAATAATAGTCATATATCTATATTTTCTCTCCTTCCTTTGTTAAGAACACCTTTTTTTGGCTTTGGTCTACTGTTCTGTTTCCATTTGTGTGAGACCCTGCTTTGATGGAAAATGCTATTGAAACAGCCCTATCGCTGTCCTTGGTGAACAGTTCTAAGGTTTTAAACACTTCTGGTTTGGTATTCCTATACAATAACTACTGGCAAAGTCCTTTATCTCCTGGATGCAAATGAATGATGAAAAAAATTATAAAGTTAAAATGTCTAATGTTCTCTTAGGAAATACTAGGTTTTTTCCTAGGAATATTTCTAAACCATAAAGGATATAACAGCTTTAGACCTGAATTTAGACACAGTATGGTTGTATGTTATATCATAGAGCATATGGTCAAAATATAAATATTTCTGAAACAATTAAAGCCTTGAATAGTCAATTAGTAGAGATTTTAGTTTAATTTGCTAACCTGCTTTCTGAATGCAACTTATAAAGATTCGGCTTACATTTCCTAGTTCCTGCACTCTAGTTCTTAGCTGCAACACAGTTAAATGAGGCACTTGTTTTCTATTAAAGAAAAAATATGCACAGTCACATGGTGTCAGTCTTGACATCATGTAACAATACAGCAATGATAAAGCTATTTAAGGAAATTATCTGGATACATCAGTAGCATAAAAAGTGCTACTGTGCAATTTATAAAATTATAAATATACATCAGTTTATATCCTTCGAATGATCATACATATTAATGCAAATATAATCTGATCTTTCTGCACAAGAGAGATTTTTCTTAGAATTATCTCTGTGAAAAGTGGCGAATTAGATCTCGTGTCACAGAAGAGACACTGGAATTGGATATGCAAACTGTCACTGCTTATTTGAATTGTTTCTCCTGCATATTTACATGTTAGAGCTCTTCGATCTGCTTACATGAAAAAAAAAAAAGATTGTTTGCTTAATACTGTATAACTATGCCTGATAAACTGTATTCTGTCATCAAATGCTATTGCTCCCATTTGCGAGGAACATACACATGTACAATATGCTTCCTTAACTGTACAGTGCTGCAATTTGCATACAGTTCTCTCTTTACTAAATAACTATATTGGGAGTGGGGTAACCAGAAAAACAGTCAAATTAATAGAAAAATAATTTGTTAACTTTCACTTCATTCAGGAACAAACCCTTCCTTGTGAATGACAAAGCTAACAGAGAATACTTAAACAAATGTCACATCTTAATATATTTGGTTCTTTTATAAAGTAGTCCATATTCTCATAGGTACTAATTTCAAATGAATACTATACAGTTCATTTGTTTCCATTAATGGAGAGTTCAGTAAAAGAACAACCCCTGATACATTAACCTGGTTGTGAGATGGAAGCAAATGCAGAGCTGACTGTAGGATGTTCAGCATTAGCTTCAGTTGGATATGTATGAATTAATGTATTTCTCTACACTCACTTCAGTAAAAAGGTACCAAGAACATCTGCAAAATGTTGTATTAACCAACACAATTATGATTCAACTACACAACTGAAAGGTAAGTAAATATTGGTTAGATCAATAGTTTCTTGCTTATCAAGTTTTCAACAAGGAACAAATGCTTTACAGTATCTCTTATTAAAATATATGTAAAAACTAATCAATGCACTTAGAACAACATTAGCACTTTGTTCATGGGAATGGAGAGCTCCATAGTGCTGGGTTTTGTTGCAGTTCAATCCTGACACTGCTTGAACACAAGGCTCCAAAGAAATAACCTTTGTGTTTCAGGGAAGTTCTTCATTTAGTAATTATGATCTATAGTTTTCATGGAAGAAATGCCATTTTTGGAAGAAGAATAAAACACATTATAAGAAAGCTGTTTGGTGCTTAGGCACTCCTTCAAATGTCTTCTTTCCAATTACAAACAGACAAATACAAACACTGAGATAGGTGGTGCTCTTCATCATACAAGGGTACTTATTAAAGGAAGCTGGATTGGGAAGTATCCATGTAAACATAAGTGGTCTGAATTGGGTTTTATACTAATGGAGTATGTGAACACTAATGTGTTCAATCTTCTGTACCATTTACTGTTGCATGATTTATGATTAAAGATATCATATTCTCCTGTAAGACACTTTGTCATTTTCTCTCCTCCACAAAATTGTTTTCATTAATTTTATCTCAATAGATTTTAGTATTGTGCTTTCAGTAGCCCATTACTGAATCATAGAATCATAGAATCATAGAATCACCAGGTTGGAAGAGACCCACCGGATCATCGAGTCCAACCATTCCTATCAAACACTAAGCCATGCCCCTCAGCACCTCGTCCACCCGTGCCTTAAACGCCTCCAGGGAAGGCGACTCAACCACCTCCCTGGGCAGCCTGTTCCAGTGCCCAATGACCCTTTCTGTGAAAAATTTTTTCCTAATATCCAGCCTAAACCTCCCCTGGTGGAGCTTGAGGCCATTCCCTCTTGTCCTGTCCCCTGTCACTTGGGAGAAGTGCTTATAGAAGAGCTCATCAGCTGCTTCTCCTTGGCTGGGTGGTCTGTAACAGACTCCCATCACAAAATCTACCTTCTGGTGGGCTCCTCTGGTTTTAACCCACAGGCACTCAATCTCCTCATCGCCACAATCAAACTCTCAGAGGGATCCTGCCCCCCTGCTCCTCTATTCCCAACTGTATAGCTTAGTAAAACAAAAACAAGAAGAATTTCCTGTACACAATATCACACTTAATTACAGTATATCATTACCAGGAATTTTGATTGTAGTACTATTTAGGATATGTTAACTTAAAGGGAAAAAAACAGTAGATGTAACCGGAAAAAACATTGAAAAGTGAAGAGTAATTAATGATCACACTGAAAAGTGCCATATGCTCTGTTTAGTCAAAGGATAAGTGGCTATATGGCTGTGCTAAATGTTGGGATCAGTTTAAGTTTTATGACTTTTAGATGAAAAATTGAAGTAGCAAGAATTTTAAAAAGACCTACTCCACAATACTTGAGGAACTTTGTTGGAATTACACACAGAATGTACTATTTTCTCAGAAGAAATACTCCATTGTCGTAGGCAGTACCTGTGGTAGATGGACTACATTTTGCTAAGCATTCTTGGAGGTCACAAACTTACTGGCTTTGTCCAAGTCTCTATAGAGGTAACTCTGACAAAAACCCTGAAGTTTGAAGTTGTTACAAATATGGTGGAACAAACCTTACTTGATTGTTGAATACACATATATATATTTTCAGTCACTGCCAAGTTAAAAATAGAGCCATATGCTTAGCAGAACGAGCACAGACCACAGTCATTTCTCACCCCTGTCAGTTATTGTACTTTTTCTCAGTGTGAAACCTTTGCATTCCCAGTATATCACACTGTTCAGAGCTGCATTAGTCAAAACACATTTAAAAATATTCATCTGCATGTCTTTTTCTGACTTTAATTTAGAAACCTTTGAAGTTAATTACAGAAAGGTGCTAACACAACTAGAAAAGGTTGAAAGATCAGCAGTGCAGAGATCAGAAGTGCAGAGTGGCTTCTGTGTTAGGGCTCTGACTTGTGATTTTGGGAAAGAGACACGTAAAGGAGGATGCAACAGAGATTTATAAAATCATGAACTACACTAAGGAAGTGAACATGCAATTTTAGTCACTGTATTGCTATACAAAGATCTCTTGTACTGCCCATAAAATTGCAGCACTGTCTTGTGCTTGAAATTGCAGCACATGAATACATTCATTTTTGAGGATTTTTGTGTTCAATTGGTCTTGAATCGTTTGCAGAATATTCTAAGAAGTACAGTGTAAGTCACAATGGCCCTACAGAAATTACCTTTGTAACTGATGGAAGTGCTGATAGCCTGACCATCTTATTCGATAACTTTGGAAACCCAACAGCTTTTCTCAGATAGCGGTCATGTACTTCACAAGTGCTGAGGATATACAGAGCGCAAGCAATGGCATAGCCTCCCCAGTTAGAGACCCCTGCAAAAGAATCTCAATGTGAAACCAAACTGTGAAAAAAAATAAGCAATGGTTACTGTAAAGATACCTAACCTGCACAAGTCATTAATTAGGCACATACAACTGAATCTCGTGTAGTGATGTTGAAACAAAACATGGACATGAACTAAATGTTGATATGAATTTGGAACATTTACTTCAGAAAGGCACAATTGCTGAATATATTATGATGCTTTTGGCAGTATTTCAAACTGAATTTCTGGAAGTTCCCATCTAGCTCAGTTTGTGGTTTGTCTTTCCCACAAAGCAAAAACTCAGATGGGCACAGTCTATAAAACAATTCCACTTGGCTTATTGTGAAATCCACAAAGTTTTGAACACCTCAGAATGTTAGATACCTGAGTTAGAAACCTGAGCCTAAGTACAATATGGACCATTCATTTCATGAATTGGTCTTTGCTGAACACATCTCTTTGATGGCAAATTTTATTTTGCGCTGGTTAAGATGTTAGGTTAGAAAGAGAACTTCAACTACAGTGTTCAACTTTTGTTGTTCCTCAAGAATGTACATCTGTTCTCAAGTGGCTGTTGAAAGGACTTATCATCACTTTACGTAAGAGCAATATGATTGATAACCCTGGTCACATCCACAGATGCTCATCAATTATACTGAAAATTCATATATGTGCATAGACATTTTAATTCCCACACAGATCAGTTCTGCAGCCTTCCTTCTCATTTTATGTAAGGTGTGACTTTTAAAGAATATTCAGGATTTGCCTAACTATTTCCAATTAAATACATTTTTTCACAGAACATCCTCAATTTTCAGTCATTCCTTCTGAAACCATAGTCAGAAAATGGACAATATAGTGACAGATTTGTCTACTCATGATGACTTGGTCATACAAAGCAAGGGCCAATACAAATTAGTTGGAAAGACAGATGTTTTCTTGTCAATTCTATTCTCAAACATCAACAACTCTCCCACCCCTCCAAAAAAAATTGCTTACCCGCTACTATAGTAAAATCAGCTTCAACATCACAAGCTATAACATCTCCATTTTTTATGTGCTTCTTTACAGCATCTTTCACTTTCCCCATTCCTAATTCATTTCCTCCATCTCCAACACCTTTATTAAAAGAGAAAAAGACTAAATGAGTACAAACACTGCAAGTAACTAACAATCCATTTAGAAAGCATCCAGTGTCTTCTCCAGAGTAGCTGTGACAGTTTCATAGCTCCATACGAGACTGTTTATCCTTTCTAATCAAAAGTGTCTATAAACAGAAGAATGTGAATGAAATAACTGAAAGCATCACCTATCACGTGCTAACCTGTGTGTATATGCAATAGATACTGTACTGCTGCAGGCAGAAGAAATCAAAATTATCAAGTGCTCATGAACTGCTGACAGAATAAAGATAGTAAATTTTGCTTACAGAAGGCCTTAAATGAGCATTCTATTTTATGCATTATCATAAGTAGATCAGCACAAACAGAGAAAGAAGATAGATAAATCCAAAATGAATCTGAGAAATTAGCCTACAAATCTATAATAAAACAAACACAGAAAAATTCAGCTTGTTACAAGCTTTAATTAAAACAACCCCAAAACTAAAAGTAGCAATTCTTGCAGAAAGAGAAACAAAAATCTATATATTCTACTTTGTCAGAAGCAGGACTTACTGCACTGACAATTTGTTTTATACGGGTCACTATTATTGTACCACAGTGTGTCACAAAAAGCCCAACCGTGTATTCCATCATGGGTTTCATTTTTTCAAGTAATGTATAAAAAAAGACAGCTAGTCTTTTTTTAAGTGTTCATGTATTCAGGACATGGGGGCCTTGATTTTTGTTGAGCAAGTAGAAACACTATGGATTAGTCTCAGTGATTTCAGTAAAATCAATGGTATCTCTGTCACTTCAGGAAATTTCTGGGCAACCCTGTGTTTAGGACATGAAATTGTTAGATGTCATTCAGAGATCTGGAGGTGAGGATAACACATAGACCAGCAATTTACATCAAAGCTGGATGGGCCCTTTAGTCTCTTACGGATGTACAACTTCAACACTCCCCCACCCCCCCCCAAAAAATCCATCAATTTCAATGCACATTAATATTTCTTTCACGTGCTAGTCTAAATGGCATCTTCTCAAGTTTGAAGATTTTATAGAAGAATCCTAGCTAATATCTGTGAAACAGAACAGTGAAGAGCTCCAAGTCTTCACTGCAATGTATCGTATTTGAATTGGAAATGTGACTGTGCTCTAATGCATAGCATGTGTTACAGGACAGAAATTTCTGTAGTTATAACTTACACTTCAAGCCCTGAAAACTGACAAATTTAACACTGAGTAACTGCATAAATATCTCACAGTGGCAGATTTCTTCTTCTAGTGAAATTGAAAGTTATTTCTCAGCACCAATTCTTTATTTAAGTCCTTAAGTCTATACAGTCAAGGGCAACATTACTGAGTGACACAACTTACAACAAAGCATTTGCTATGGAGCAGCTAATCTTTTCCCTTATCAGCTTTAATAATTTGTTCACATTTGTTTTGGTGTTGGGATTCAACAGTGCATTCTAAAATCTGTTTGTTGGTAGTACTTTTCAAATAGGTAATAACATAGTCATGGTGCCTGTATCATCAACATATAAAATACTGTATGTACTACTGTTTTGTAAGAATCTACACAATGCCTTAATTTTTCTTATATCCAAAATCTAAACTTTTGCTCTTAATAGTCTTTAAAAAGGCTAAAATGAATTCTTGTCCTTTTAAGATCATCAAGAGTTTAACTGAAAGATACTAATCCATTGTTCAGGGTTGTTTTGTTTTAACCAGCCTTTGTACTTCCTTCTCTTTAAGTCCTGCCACCAGGATGGTTGTGCGGTCAGTAGCTCTACTGTTGTGGATGGATCCCATTAGTGTTACTTTGGGAAGAAAACGACATCACACCAGGAATTTTCTGTTACCATCTGTTTTCTTTTTCCTCTACACATCGGCAGAGGACTGTAGATTTTACTGCAGAGCCCCAGAGTGAGATTCACCTGACAAAATGCAGGGTAATTACCCATAAGCTATTCTGCTAGACTTCTTTTAAAGTTAGCAGAGAAACTGACCCTTCAGACATTCAGTTCATCTCAACCCAAGGCAGACATCTCAAACACAGTTGTCTGAAAACAGACAAGATAAATCCTCTCCTCCTAAAGGCCTGAATGCTTTCCTGGCAGAGGAAAAACAGTTATGCTGGATCTTCCACACAAGTTGTTCCTATACAACTGCAGGCGCAGCTTGTCATTTGTCTGTGGTCAGATTCCATTTTTTAAGTACAGGTCATGTTTTAAATGCAAAACTTGACAGCAATTAACCAGCATGTAGCAAATGTTCTAATAGTTCCCCTCTCCACCTACTAACACAGTACTTTCTGCCCCCAAGTACACTACATAAAGACTTCTGTAAGACTGAAAACTTTTTCTTTCTAATATCCTTTTCTAGTCTATAAATTTATCTAAGTACTCCACCCTAATGGGTGCTTGTGCAATAGTTGCATTTCATTTCAGAACCAGACACATGCCTCCAACTTCCTACTGACCATGAAGAAAGTCAGAGATAGCCTCACCAGAAAAAATTATCTTGATCAGTAGCAACATATTATCACCAGTAGCGTGAGACAAGACGCTAAGGCCACAGCCTAGATTCATGCCCTGTTAAGCTCGGCTTTGCAGAAATAGATTGAAAAAGCCAACAGACATCCCAAGGAATTGTAACCAAATTAAAAATCAGACACAAAAAGTTATTATGATTAAAAAAGTAAGAAATGTTAAATAGGTAACAGACAAGGTAAGAAAAAATTACATTGTTTCTCTGTAGACAGTCATTTAGTTTTCCAGCATAGAATATCCATACACTCAAATTCCATGGGAATTCAGGGCAGACAACTTAATTGTTTTTTGAAGCCTATGGCTTGTTAAATAGTTTTCTATGCACACCTCTCTCTAGAGAAAATTCACAGCAATGGGACACACTGAATCTGGATATCTGCTTTTCTTCTTATTCACAAACCCTTGGTATTTTTAATTAATGACATTTCATAGTATATTTGAATATTTGAAGAAGTTTAAAACAAACTAAATTCTACTGAACAGATTCAAATTCCCACTGAGCAGAATGCTCCAAACTCCACCAAATCAATAATATACTTCAAGCTGCTCAGGGAGACATTTTAAGAGATTAAGGTATTTTTATTAAAGGAATCAGGCTATGATGTTACATAAACAGCTGAAGAGAGCAAGTCAACAATCTAAAATAAGGGACAAAATAATTGAAATTATCTGCAGCAGATAAAGATCTGAGGCATTTTCATTAACATATTTATGAAAGAGAGCTTTTTCTATCCTTATTCAGTCAATCTTCGGCTTGTCTGGTGATATTGCCAGCCGAGTGCCATCTATTTTTCTTTTTTAATGCTAAATGCTATTCCTTAGGAATAGGACAAAAAAAATTGACTGAAATCTAAGTAAGATGTATTACAAGTTTTAAGATAATACAAAAAATGCTGGTGAACTCTTCTGCTGTACAGCTTTTAAGTGATTCAAGTACAGTGAAATCAGACTACACATTATCTCTGCAGGAGCTCTTTACATTCTACGGAAACATTTGAAAAACATGACTACTGAGAAGCCAAAGTTCCGGTGCTTTTGGCAGTATTTAGGAGTGAGTCCACAGCACTACAAGGAGGAAAAAAGCGAGAGCAGCAGACACATTCTGATGTGACAGAAATGAGCCTGGCATGGAGACCAATTTCTAATTTGTTTCTAATACTTATTTAGATTGTGTATCTCCTAACTGCATTATGAGCTACACAGTGTAATAAAAAGGATTTGATTGTATAAGGATGTTTGTTATGCAACACTTTATATATACCTGGGAATCCTTGGCATATTCTTTCAAAACCAGATAAAAGACAGTTTTCAGGATAAAAAGGACTATTAACAAAAGAGAGAAGCACTGTGCTGACAAGAGCACTCTTATTAGACATATTAGTCAATGCTAATGTAGTTTTGGCAGTAAGGACAATATAATCTTTTAAGGATTATTATTGTATATATAAATTTGTTAGAGAAGCACTATTATAAATATGTAAATATGCAATCCCTGCTCAAGAGAAGGTACTGCTAAAAAGATTCTATCTAGATTGCTGCCTTAACAGAGGTGTAACAAAATAATGATATTTTCATGTGTAATGTTGCCATTTATTAGTCATTTGCCTTCTATGTTGCCTTTCATGCATAAAATAGAGGACAAAGTCAGTGTCAAAAACTACGCTTAGGGAAGTTTATGTATGCACACTGATATATAGATGACACACACAACTGGCCTTGTCTTTTGGTCCTTAAGCAATTTTGAAATCAACTCTATTTTTTTGGCTGTGAGAACTCTGTAATAGAAACCTTTAATTTTTCTCCAGAAATGGTCTCTAAATTCAACCACAACAAACAGCTGTAGCTCCCAGGCAGTTATTCAGCACCTGTCTCCTGCTCCACTTCACTTCCAGTAATGGGGCCTTTTTTGTGCTTCTCTTGCTTCTGAGAATATAACACAAAGTCACATATACCTGTTGTTTTGATTCGTGGAATGGTTTGTGCAGCTAAAAATAGTTCATCTATGGGATCCACAAGATGTTTAATGTTAACTTTCCTGGCATTGTAATAATTGCCATCAGCAGCCATCCCAGCACGCTCTATTGCTACCAGGTGATCAAATCTGGTTAGAGACAAGTGAAAACAAAGAGGAGAGGAGTTGAGTCAAAGCTACGGTTCTCACATAACAAACTTCTTTTGGCTGCATCTCTTGTTGACCTTGGTTCTACCTGCTGAATGTTTGGGATTCAAGGTAAAACTTGGATACTGTTTTGTTATTTCTGAATGTACTTCTCTACGGTTTATTTTCAAAGATTAGTCTAGTTTCTTTATAGCTTTAGTTCAACTTCCTCAAACCACATCTGCCTCCAAGAAGTGGAGAAGTCCCTGAAATCCTCGTAACCAGTAATCCTTTGTGTTGGCCATCTGGCCTCGCTCTGTTTCGTAGTAAAATACATAATATCTTGTAAAGTCTCTAGAAGTGTTTCCAAAGAAAACAAGAAAGTGGCAAGTTAATGGACATTTAAATTCTTTTTAGTGTAAACATAGTTTCTGCTTAAAGTACATTGCTGGGCAAATGTTTGTTTGCTTCTAGTTAGGGAGTTTTTTGGTTTGGGTCTTTAGATTTGGGGGATTTTTCAAGTGTGTAGCTGTTTTGCTGGTTATGAAAGTGGACAGATGAACTGCAGGTGTCCTATGTTTTAAGCAGAATTTTAGTAGTCAGTTCTGCCATTGTATGTTAGAACTGTTATTTCACTTCTGTTTCTGCCATTTTATTGTCAAGAGGTTACTAATTCTGCTGAATTACTTAATGCTTTTGGGGGTGGGTATCTACAGTGAATCTAGAGACCTTAAGCAGCTTATTTGTCTACTTTAAAAAAACACTTACTTTAGCTTTTTGGGACTGCAGGGTCAACTGAAACAGAAACTGGCTGTAATTACATCATACATAGCTATAAATCAAGTTTTTAAAATAGTACATTAAAAAATGAAGGCAGTATCATGCATATTATTATGGCATACAGTCATAGCATATCCTAGCCTGTGAAAAGAAATGGGAATTGAACAAGTTGATGAATCAAATACCAGTGAAAGATCTTTAATAAAAGAGAATAAACTGAAGGCAACAATATTAAAATGCTTTACAAAGAAAGATCAATAAAAATAAGCAACGAGTGCCTAATTAAAGGAAATGTATGTTGCCTGCTAAGTAATGAGATACGCATACAGCTACTTGGCAAATTCTCTAGTGCATTAACCCTAATTATACACTTTGTATAAATCAGAATTTTTGCCCCACATTGTATACTCAGCAACGCTCATGCAAACAGTTCAAATTGATATAAAGAAGTGTATGCATACATCTATAGCTGTGTCTGCCAAAAAATAATAGGATAATCACTTTCACACTATTACAAACACATGACATTTTATTAAATCAAATCAGATTCCTCAGTTGCTAGATCTTAGCTAAAGCTCTAGAAAGGAAACACGCTCCACAACCCTCTTCCTAGCTGTCATTGATTCTAACATAATACTTCACCTTTCCGATTCTCTCACTGATTTAAAAACTGGTAAAAGAATATATTTTGTGAGTGTAGCTGTATGTCTATATCTGTAGAATAACAGCTGGAAAGCTTTTATAAATTTTTAAAGGAAAAGTGCTATTGAGATACACATTATGATTTCTTCTTTTTGTACTCTAGAAATGCATAACTGCAGAATAACACGGAATTCTGTATTCTGTGTTCTCCAATACCAGTGTTAGGCATCACAGGTTGTTCTGTTCATTCCAAGTCTTAAGAATTCGCTTGTAACCATTACCTCTTCTTAGATGTTTTTTATTTTTATTATAACTTTATACAGTAGAGGTGTGACCCATTCTCAAAAACTGAATACGCTTACCTAGGTTTCCCAGGATTCCCATTCTCACACAAAAACATCAAAGCTGAATCAGCATTTTGCCCTTGATAACTCAACAGAGGGACAGGTTTCTTCAGGATTCCTACAGGAAAACAAAATACAATTCAGATACTGTTTACCTCTCTTTTTTATGTATATTTGAGTAACTTTTTTTAAAAAAAGCAAGCAGAATGGTTAGAATAGTAAGGACTCAATATCTTTACATAGTTCCTGATAAGCTCCTTATATCTTTATTTTAAGTTAAACTCATTTGAATATTATTGCTAGTAAATGAGAACTTGAGACAGAAAAGCAGTTTATGAGACTAAGAACAGACATCCAGAATTAAACACAATTAGCTAATCCAGAGTCAGTAATCAGACACATAAGAATTAAATGTATGCCAGCTAGGTATAACAAAATGTGATCATAGCCAAACTGATCAGAGTGTGAACTCTGATTCATTCTCTGAGAAAAGAAATCCTGTACTAAGTGACAGTGAGATTAACTGGAGCAAATCTTGGCTCAAATTGGCACGATAAAAACTGAAAAAACATGTGTCTTACCTAGTTGAACAGCCTCTTCAATAATCTTTTTATTCAGATTCATTGCTCTCTGATCGGTTACTATGGAAACCTCTTTCTCCAAGGCCTGCAATATAGCTGCAATAGCGAGGGCTCCTGGGGGCCCATCGTTCTCTTCTGGCGGCTCATAAGTGAAGTGGGTAGGAAATCCAGTTGTTATTAGCACTGACCGAGCATGGGAGATGGACAAGCAAGCTTTCAGCAGCTCGTCCTGGTGGAGCAGATGAATTATACCCCGGTCTCCTATAAAAGTGTTTTTAAAGAGAGCAGTGCACTTCAGTATATCATCCTCCTATTGAAGTCTCTGTGTAGGTGAACCTGCATATTTTAATGACATAAAATGGGTTGAAAAGACAAAAGGGGGAGGAGGGAGCAGAAAGGAAAACCTCTGGTCAAGGCAGGAATTGGGGTAATTTCCTCAGGAAATCTAGGAAGGTGTAGGATATGAGTAATGAAGATAATGAGCTGTGCTTTCAAGTTAAGAATTTCAGTTAACTAGATTTTGAAGATTACTATACCTAACATTTCTGCGTATTAGTACAAACAGCCTTTACTTTTTTTCTGAGATCTTATTATATGTTGTTTCCTTTCCTACATCCCTCTGCTTTCTTCTGATTTGTGGTGAAAATCATGCTAGACCACATCCAGCTACTGAAGTCGGATTGCAACTTGGGCATCCCAGATCTTACAGAAGTTTTGATGCAGACTTCAGAGGAGTAAGCTGGTCCTTTGTCTCTATTTGACTCTATCCCCTTAGGCAAGAGCTGATTCCCAAATAAATTCTACTTA
The DNA here is from genome assembly GCF_032191515.1 of Phaenicophaeus curvirostris. Lineage (NCBI taxonomy): Eukaryota > Metazoa > Chordata > Aves > Cuculiformes > Cuculidae > Phaenicophaeus > Phaenicophaeus curvirostris. The sequence continues at coordinate 51,554,354 of NC_091396.1, read as the reverse complement.
AAGAAATGATTAACCACAGAATCAAAGTTTAAGAAACACTATAAGTTACCAGATGACTTTATAATACAGTGGTATCCAGGTGACTGCTATAAGATCTTATAATGCTTCATGTAGTAAAGAACCATGTTATCCGACCTTGAGAAACAGGTGAATGTTAACAGACACCTCTTCTCATGGGTCAACCCCTAAAGAGGCTTTGGTATCTGTGTATGTCTTTCACTGTTCAAACACTTCCTACCCCCTCTCCCTTCCCTGGCACTTGGAAACACAAGTTCACAGTGCAGTCCTTTCCATTTGTTAACACTCCTAAAAAACCATGAGTACCAGCATGATGTGCTCATATTCACAGCCTGGTAGCAAGAGGTAAGTCCTCACTATTGTTTTTCAGCCTCCTCACATCTTCATCTTTCTCACCACCACACCCCCCAGCCCTGCTCCCCACACTTTCCTCTTTTTGTCCTTATTTTCCCCTTTGCCATTTCTGCCTCTGTTCCTCCTACGTAATATACAAGCCATACATAAATAGTGGACACAGAAAAAAGTTCTGAACAAAATGCAACAACATAAGCAAGGAGTATTAGTTTCTGAGAGGAGAAGTGTATTAACTGAGATAAAGTAGCATACTCTTCTTTAGCAATAAAATGAGCTAACTTTAAGTCCTGTATTTCTGCAGTGCATGGCATTGCACCAAGCTGAAATCCAAAGAGTGGGAAAAGGAGAGGCCTTGTGAATAAAAATAAATAGACCCAAGCATACACACACAGCCCAAACCCAGAGCTTAGGAGAGCTGGGCGTGAGCTGTTTTCCACTACTGCCTACAGAGGATTTCAGAAAATTTATGGGAAACTGAGATCAGAATTTAGAGCAGACAGAGGGGACTAATTCAGTTTGCATTTTAGGAATGGCTGCACTATTCATTTTGCCTTTATTTCCCTCTCATATTTCTTGTGCACACATGCAGCCCTGCCTCTCAACCTTCTGGGGTGATCTTGTCACTTTGGTCCATCACACGACACCTCAGTGATGAATAGATCAGCAGAGCTTGATGTAATTCCACCCATCACAGAGGGACGTTTGAAAAGCAGGTACAACTACTTTCTGGTATGAGCACAGAAGTCATGAACATATAAGCACCCATGTAGCTGTTACCAGCACAATGAGGACTTTACATATCAATTTCAGCTTCATTCAGTAACATTTCTTATTCCCTGTGGCCTCTCTAGTCTGCTGTAAACATTGATGCTTCTGTGTACTGTGAGAGTATACAGTACAGTCATCAAGATCAGGTATTTCATTACCCATGAGGCTGAATGGTTTTGGCCAGTCTCTAATATTCAGTGCGGTAACAGAAAATGTAAAACCTAGTTATATTAACTCACTGTATTCCACAAAGAGTTTTAAAAACTTAAAATTGCTTTTAGATTCTTACTGTGTTCTTCAACTTTACAAATATCTGAAAAAATTATAATACATCATATCTACCTCGTAACAAATCCACTAAAGGAAGAGAGGTTTTGGTTTTACCTGGATCTATTCCAATGAGAGTCTCTAGAGTCTTTATCTTTTGGGCTGCTTCTGCTGACACGATACTATAATGCAGAGGATCTTGAGAAATGCAGTGGACTTGTGGGACTTCTCTTGAGGATCTGACTGGGACATTGTTATTCTTTACATCAGTAATAAACATGCAGCCAGGAGAATGAGTAAAAGACAATGGAGCTCCTGAAATTGATGAAAAAACTTCAATTAAACATGTTGTTATTACAAGACACTAAAATATCAGACTTATAAAATCATAAAACACTATTTAATTTAACAATACACAGTCCTTGCCTGATGACACATATCATAAAAACAGGAGAAAGAAAGAAATGTACACACACATATCTAAAAAATGTTCTCACTTTTCCTACAATATCCTCTTAGGTATAAACTTGCGGCAACTTAGGAACTGAACACTCATACCCTCCAAGGAAATTTGTCAGGAATTTGCAAGTCTGAAAATTGGGTCTGATGTGCATGAAGAAACAAGTACACTGGCGTACAAAAAAGTCAGTGCTTAAGTTTGCACACTGTGGTGGTGGTAATGTTTCTGTAAGAATAAATTAATTGTCTAGGTTCTAGAGGGCTGTTGGAAGTCACAATGTCTCTCTTGTATCTTTGAATATTCTTGATATGACAAAGTTGTCAACTACTGCCTGTCAACTAGGAGTAGTAGTTCTTTATTAGATTAAGAAACTAGGGAACAGCTTCTCTGTGCACTGTGTTGCCAACCTAGCTGGGAGACCGATAAACTGGCAAGGAACAACAACAAACAGTGACTAGTAAACCTTCGCAAAGGGAACTGGTGTAGCATCTAAAGCCCTGGTGAACAAAAAGTTTATTTAGACCTGACAGCATAGTAGCTCCCTAAGCTGAAAATATTTGTTGTCTTTAAACAAATTCCAGAATTCTTGGTCTAGATTATACCCCATTTGGCATAACTGGTATGTTGCTGGATAAATCACAATCTTACTTAATTAGAATGTTGAAAAGGAAGATTTCTTTAACAGTGTTTGGTCTGTGCTAGACCTGCTGGGAATCTATGGCTAGTAATTTAAAAGCAGCTGGGGAACATGGTTGTGAGGTTTAATACACCTCACCAAAACACATCAGTAGACAATATTTTTTGTAGGAAGCTAGCAGATTCATCTAAAGTATGAATACTGCTGGAAAGGCAGGATTTAAACTGCCTAGATGGAAAGGACCACAGAAAGATACAGACTGCCAAATAATTCTTGGAATGCATTGATTACAACTGGGTTTAATACAGAAAAATGGAGAAATAAACAAAAGTAAAAGCCATTTCCAGGCAAAGGAAAGATAGGCAGCTGCTTTAGGCAACAGATCATATGAAGGTTGGCAACTTTTTCTCTCCTCTCCCTTCAACAAGGATGCATGAGGAAGATTAGTAAAATGTTGAAGAACATAGTAAAGAGCAGGATTTTCATTTTGGATCTGGAGAAAAGGGGTTCTATGTAAAAATGAAAAAGAAGTCTCTGCTCTTACTGCTGAGCATATTTACACGTGTTGACAGCAATTTAGATAAACAGCTATCTGTAAGGCACCAAAAGGAAATAGCAGATCCTGTAAGCAGAGAAGGATGAAGCAGACAACCTCCCAAGGCTCTCCCAGTTATACTGCCCATTAAATCATAAAATCCCTACGTTGGAAAAGACCTTTGAGATCATCAAGGCCAACCGTACCGTACCTGTCTGCTACTAAACCATATTCCTAAGCACTTCATCTACCTGTGTTTTAAACACCTCCAGGGATGGTGACTCAGCCACCTCCCCAGGCAGCCTGTTCCAGTGCTTGATAAGCCTTTCAGTGAAGAAGTTTTTTCTAATGATTATTAAGCATCTGTTTCAGTAGGAGCTAAAACATTTCATTCCACACTAATGATTTAGAGTAGTATCTAATGCTGTCATTACGGTTTAGTTGCATTTCCATGTCTATCACAAATGACTGGATAAAGTGTAGGACAGCACTGTGTAGAGGACAAAGCTTCATTTACATACAGTGTATGTAAAGAACAAAACACTCAAAATTCTTTTCCAGGTCAATCAATTTGCTAGGTCTTGGCAACATTTTGGAAACATTCCTGGCTAATTTTTTTCTTTTTTATACATTTATTATTGTTTTACTGCATTTAATACAAAATAATATTTTAAAGGATTTTTTTAAGGTTCTTCTTTTTAAACATCTAGTTTTTTAATAATGTTTAAAAAGAGACCTTTTGATGCTGCCAGAGCTTTAGATTTCTACCTTCAATATATTCAAACAGAAGTGATGGAATTTCAGTAAGAACCTTTGTAAACCTGTGTTTACAAAGGCTGTTTTGTTGTTTGGTTAGGGTGTTTTCTAGGTCACCCTAAAATCAAGCCTGCTTATCAGCCAACTCACACAGTTCATGTTTTCTAATTACAAAAAAAAAAAAAAAAAAAAAAGGAGAGAAAGAGAGATAATCTAGTACATACTGCAGTTGATGACTGCTTCTACTCCCGTTACTCCACAAGCCCAAAACACTGGAATATCACCAGGGTGAAGGCAAACTGGATCTCCGTAGTCTGGTCTGGAAAGATCTTGTACTCCTAGTAGACCTAGAATTGATCAAAACTGAAATCATGAGAGATTCCAATTAAGCAGTACTGCTAAAAAGTTGGGGTGGGGGAAGGAGGACAGCAAACATCATCCAATGACACTAAGCTACAACTGCAACAATGGCAAGTCCCACTGAAGTGGCACATTTAATCTGCCTTTGAGTGCATGTCCCCAGAACCAGAACTGACTTGTTTTCCCATTTTGTACTTGATTACATCGGTAAAAATGTGTTCAGTTTATTTCTGCAACAAAACACAAGCTAGACCTGCTGAGTTTCCAAGAGATTATAAATCTTCTCTATCAACAGGATTCATAACACTGGCAAACAAGAATAAGTGACTGCAATGCAAAATGGGTTCTTTCTAGAACATGTTTTCCACTGCTTTAGCTTCCTACGTTCTTTAGCTAGAGAAACGAGCAACTGCTCTTTTACCTCTCTGGGTGCAGATAACTATATCTCACTCTTGTCCAGCTTTCTTTAAATTGTCTTTTGCTTTATTCTAACACCTACTTGTAACATTCTCGGTCATTCTAAGCACTTGCTCTCTTTGCTTGCTTTTAAATTCTTCAGACACTTTAACATACCACTGTCTTCTCTGGAATTAATTAGCATAATCTGCATATATAATAATTTACTCTTTTCTGTTCAAAATAAACAGTGGAGACCCTTACTTGCCCAGTCATGTTATTGCTCTACTCAGAGAGTTGATTTATTCCTAGTTCCTCAGATTTAAGCTCTCAGACCAAATGTTTTGCTGGGGTGTGCTCTTACCAATGACATCCATGCTCTGCAACATGATCCTTCTGTGTATGCAGCCCATGAACCAACTGACTGACAAATTTCTGTCAGTAGAAGGGAACTTTTTATTATTGTGATCAGTCTTCATCTTATAGGTTTGTTTGTGTTTTTTTTCAAGCAGCCTCCTGTTTTATCATTTTTTTTTCAGTTTTCCCTTGAAAAGAAGGTCTATGCTTGTTTGAACTGAATTTTTCAATAAAAATGTATTCTTGTCATATTTCTGTTTCTTCTGTCTTAACCGCTGTGCTCAATGTATCCTATTTCTGTATTTTTAAAAATAATATAGTATTTACTTTCACAGTCATCTGCTAAGACACAAAATGCATCCACACATACTTCTCCTCATGCTGTCAATCATTGATACCCTGTCAATGGAATCTTTGACAGCAAGCAAGTATTCACATATAAATGAAAACGCAGGCATTTTAGAAAAAATGTGATTACACCTTTTACCAAAACCACCTCTGCTATATAACAATTTATCTACATCAGACAGCTTTCTTTTATCCAAGAAATATGTGTTCAGTTCATTCAAAACCTAGTTTATTTTCCCTTTTTCTTTTTTTCCTTTTTTTTTTTCCCCCCAGTCAGGTATTATTCCATTACAAAGGATTAAAACAATATATTTACTGCTGCAGGTATTTCAGCCCTACCACTTCCATGGATCCCTCCTCCATTTTCATACAGAGTGAAGTGCATGCAGAGCAAAACATGAAAAGCACTGACCAGGGTCACCTATGTGAATGGGTGCTCCATGGGCTTCTTTTAATTCAGACGTTGCTAGCACTGCTGCTTCCAGCTTGCTTTCAGGAATAGGTCTCATTGTGACTACTAAGTTGCAGCAAAATTTAGAAACGCTGTAGCAAGGCACAGCTGTCTGGCAGTTTAAAAGAAACGAAGGTATTAGCAGGAATATTAAATAATACTTTTAAAGTATTACAAGAAATAAGACTATACTTTGTGCTGCACTTGAGTTTAGAAATGCTGTGTAAGAACATTCATTCTAAATTCTTCTAAAAAAATTTCTTAGATTCCAATAAATCTTTTTTTTTTAAGATCCAGTAGTGCAGGAATGAAACATTCCATCCTTGAGCTTCTTCATATCTATTGCTGCAATATTCAAAATTATGCATATCTTGCCTCAGTACATGCAGCATACAACATGGTGAGTTCAGTATATTCTGAATATTGCCAGAAAACAATGGTATGCTCCCCGTTAATAAAGGGGAAAAGCTAATAAAAAGCATCACAGCAACAAAACTATTTGGTTCGAATCTACCCTCTGTATTTGAATTCAGGGGAGCTACAGCGCTCTGTACCATGCAAGGGTCAGGAACTCCTACTGCTGGCAGTACCCACTTCTACATGAGCAGCGTGCCAGCTCCACACCTACAGAATCTTTTGTGCTTCTAGGAAGGTTCCATGGAATTCATCATCCTCATTGACAGGGGTGCTGAAACACCTTTTTTTATTCAGGAATAAAGCAGCTCAGCTTATTTGGGACGAAGTGTCTGACATCTAAGCTGCATCTGAACATAAACAAGATAACAGAGACAGCTAGAGCCGTATAGAAAATGTTCATTAACAATCCTTATAATAAAAATAATTATACCTGTCACTGAAGAAACACACTGAAGATCTTCAAGTACTGATATGCTATGAACTATGAAATTTTCCTAATTCTGAAATCTTATAAGTAGATACATAGTTGTATTTTTTTCTTTAAGTGTGGTAGAAGGATTCATGTATAAACTACACCTACATCTTCATTTTGACCAGGAGTATGGCAAAAAGATTTTGAAAAGCTAGTACTGAAAACAACAATCACCTTTGTGTAGTAGAACAGCACATGAACCACATGAAAAAGGCATGCAGATGTGTACTTAAATGTTCTTAATGTTAAAGTGTCTATCTATTGGAGCCAGAATTAGTCTAGAACTTCTGCCGACATTAAAATCTGCACTATAAACTTTCTGAGCACAGTTATAATTTTCAGCGCTATGGTAAATGCCTCCAGTTTTTGTGAACATCTTCTGTCCCACAGGTCTGGGTTCACAGCAGATGTGTAATTGAAAGGCTCTGTTATCACAGAAAAACTTCCAAAATGTGGCATTCGTGTGCAGAAGAAACTGCTGCTCTCATGGCTTATAAAAGGAATATTCCTGCTGCAAGGCAGGCTGGTACGGAGAGCACAATAGGTATAAAGGCAAGGTCAGAATAGTGCGTGGGTCATCAATTCAAACAGAGGAGGCAAAATAGAGTAAAATCCAAATGAGTTGGTTGCCACAGCACACATTGAAAAGCTTTGTGACCACAACTGGTTATTGGTCTTGTAGGAAGTTGAGAGAAGCACTGAACTGATGCTGGGCATATTTTACCCTGTATTTTTATGCATTCAGCACTAGCACCTGAAGTTACTATGCAGGTAGGGAAAATACGCATGCCATGAGAACATCAACAAATACTCAAAGGCAAAATTAAGCCACTGGCTGTGTGCGTGTGTCTACTCACCTTATACATGCTTACATTACATTTTTGCTCAACGTTTCTTACAGGAATGCCAGCATTTTGGAGTGCCTTTTCAAAAGAGAAGCTGCATCCTAAATAAAATGTCACCATGTCCTTAAGTTGTTCAGAATACTCCTTTAAGCTTTCCAGTGATCCAGTACAAGCTCCATGCTCATATATTCTGTACTGTAGGCAGTCAGTTCTAGTGAAATAAGAAATTATATTTTTTGAAAACAAGATGAATCGCTTGAATTGACATTAACTGTCTATCAAACCGCAAGATACAGTCTAGTTTACCCATTCCTTTTTCTTCTGAGTAACAATGAAACAAATGCATGCAAAAAACCCAGAACACCTTATTCTGCATGAAAACAAGCCAGTAAATGGAACATGTTAGAGTTTAGTACTTTTTTAGGTTGTATATGTAAATGTCTCTTACATGTACCCTGTCTTAGAGCTACAAAAATTAGGGAACTCTTCTAGGTATTGCTTTTAGTGTTTATTACAGGAGTACATCTCTTAAATTTCAGAGACCCTACTAATATGGTACAGTCACCATGCCTGCATTACTACTAAATAAAACAAAGTTAAAAACTCTATTATTTAATTCAGCTGGCTCAGATTGCAAAATATTTAGAAATTACACAAAAATTTAGTTTTGCATTAGAGAAATACTTGTAATACTGACAATTATCATAGCATGTCTTTAAAAAAAAAGCAATCAGGTTGCTATGCTCACGCACAGTTTTCATTCAAAAGTGTAACTCCAAGAAAAGGAACAAAAAGTTCAAAATGTACAACACTGTAAGCAGGCTGTTCCCTTCCCAATCACCACCAGCATTCACTGCAGAACTTTGAGAAGCAGAGTTGGTCTGTAGTTACCTGATATCAGAATCACTACTCAGAGCAGGACATTTCCAATCGCCCGGTTTACTTCTGTACAGCAGTGGCAGGGGTCCATCATTTGCACGGCAAAACTTCTCAAAGTCATCAGCCAGGGATTTGTGCAAAATCACAACATTGGCCTGTTTATAGCCTGAAATTGTGGAAGGTAGGAATGACTGGTTATTAATTTAGGTTTTTGTTTGTGAAACAGTAACTTTTCAGTACAGATTGCCCTAGATTGTCCATAAAAACTACCTGAAGGGAATTATTGATTCAGAATTCTGTAGTTAAATTAAGCAACTTTTAAAATCTTTTTTAAATCGTAGCTAGATGTACTTTGTACATGAAGTTGTTAACAGCTAAAATAATTGGTAGATATGGCTAGTACTAGTATATGAAGGCAGCATAATCACATTAATAAACAATTCTCTGAATTTATTTATAAACATAATCTATTACCTAACCTAGGAAATCAGTATTCTACAGGAAAATGCTTTGTTTCCACAAATGTTAGCACAGAGCCAAAGAAAGGCTATTGCATACCACATTTTCAGCATTTTTTTTCATTTGATACCAAGCTGTAAATCATGGCCAGCCCAACAGTCAAGTCCTGGAATCTTGACATTATGTAGTCCATTCTTTAAAGTTTGTTGGCCTTGTGGGCTGCAATTTAACAGATAAAATTACAGCTCAGGAATAAACTCTTGCCTATCGCACTGAATCCACTATTTCTAGTTTCAAAAAGCAAAATGAACAGAACAGCTATACTTCCTTAATTGGAACAGCTTTTGATTTTAAAAGTTTTTGACTACTGCCATGGAATAGCTTCTAAAGACATTAACATTTTTGTTATTAGTATTTATGAATAAAGCTCACAATCATATATTTAGCAATTTTTTTTTCTAAACCAATGATGTTTTGATTTTCCCGCATGTAAATAACAGCTGACCAAATACAGAGAGGAAACATGCAGTACAGCTAGCCACTGGTGTATAAAATCACCCGTTAATAGTCCCTAACTCTCATATTGACATTTTCTGGAAAAGTTGTTACTGAGTCTGATATCAGACAGGTGAGCAAGAGGCTGCATAGATGCTCTCACTTTCTTAAATACTGCAGTAGTCTGTCATCCAAGGGGCAATCATTTAGCTGAAACCAACAATTTACCTTAAAAGGCGGTAGAAAATTAAAAAAAAATCTTACTCTTGACCAAAGCTAATAAGGAAACCAAGACACAAAATTCTATCCCAAACGGAAAAATGCAAAGCAAAGGCTGAGCTAAGCATATATTTGCACACTTAATGTGCCCACAGACTGTTCCTTTGGGAATACTCTGCACAAAAATTCATTTTATTACTAGCAAAAATTACTAAATACAGAAATAGTTTCTTGCTAAATACAGAAATAGATTCTTGTTAAATAAACATACCAAATTTACCACTAAATAAAATACTACTTTCAGTTACCCCTCAGTTTCATTCCCTGCCATCCATGTGAAACATACGGGCACTTTCTATTTTGCTGGTGATAGTCACAAATAATCTTTTTAGTCAGTGGATTCAATTCAGACAACACTGAATTTAAAATTCTAGTCACAGCTGAGAGACTGAACCTGTAGGCAGCTTTCATGGATTCTGTAAACTCAGGAAGCTTTGTTATAACTCTTTGACAAGTTTATTGCTCCTCTTGATAACTATCCTTACTTTGTTTATAGATGAAAAGCTATCTTTCCCTTTCCATATCAGCTTACGTATATACTTGCTTTATGTATCCATCATTATGAATATATTGCCTAACAATATTAGCAAATCTGGACATGCTGATCAACACATGCATTAATTCAACACACGTATGTCCAAATTCAAAGAAGTTCAGAGAAGTTTAGAGAGTTCTTAATTTCTTTGGGGAATGACAGTAAGAAAGAATTACTTCAGTAATACATCACCCAATAACGTTAGACAACTCTAAGGATTCTGAGAAATTCCAGTTACCTTAGGTTTTTTAGTCTTTACATAACAGAGCTCTATGCTCATGGCCAGAAACTCGCACTTATTTTGTATGTGAACAACACCGTTCAAATGCTGAAACTAATACATTTAAAACCACTGAAGCAATACATGTACTTACAAACACAGAGGCAAATTATTAATATTATAACATGTTTTCCATTAGTATTTTTCAGCTTATGTATTGATGGAAAAGATAGCCACAATTTCAAGACTCACTGTTTCTATAAAATGACCCTTAGCATTCTTATGTCATTGTAATGCTGTCACACAGCTTTGTTGATCAGCTACTTTCCACAGTATTTTTAGTTAAGTTACATTTTAAAACTGATCAGAACAATGACACAGATTCTCTGCTTCTGCGAAAGTCCACCTATGAGAGGCAAGACAGAAACCAATTTTCTAGTGTGTATTCACTTATGTGAGTATAAAAGCTATTATTTCCCTCCCCCTTATGATTCCCAGTCTCGCTGAGTCAGTAATTTCCAACCTCTGAAAAAAATTAAGGAGCAAACCACTTCTGTAACTATATGTCTCTCATTCGTCCCCAAGCTGTATCCTATGCACTAAGCAAAGCAAGGTCTCTGTGAAGAATATAGCCTGTTATCCTACAAATGAGATAACATATGGAAAAAAACTCAGATTTGGTTAAAGATTTTTCAAATATTTTCTGTACCCATAATTTCTCATTGAGAAACTGTGACCTAATGGGTGCACACAAACTTTGAAAACAGAGTCTACGTACTTCACACAGCTTGGAAGATATATTTTCTGTGTAGCTTTATGATTTAAGAACTCAATGACAAGTGCTTATAATGTGATTTCAAAAGCACTCAAGTGACTTAAGAACTTAAGCCAACACATTCTTCTGGTTTACTTCAGTGTTTTTGATATTCCTACATCCCTTTATAAACAAAAAAAGAAAACACACATAGCAATCAATCTAAAATGGAGTCACTTTTGCACTTAGAGCTGTTAGGTTTACTTACCCTTCGCCATTCCTGAAGTATTACTAATACTAAGCTTGTTGCATCGAATTATTCTTCTTAGCACATGGGGAAGGAGAGATTTCAAGCCTCCTGTCAAAATCATCTCTTCATCCTTAACAGAAAGATACTTAAAATTTTAAACACCAAGCACGTTTACTTTTTTTAGCATTTTGAATTCTGATTTGCTGGAGTGCTGAGCTTGTTTCGTTCCCACGCCCTTCCGAGGTTTTTATCACTATGGGAAATTCTAAGTTATAACCCAAATGGTAGATCTAAGTGAAAGGATTATTTCACTGATATTTTATGACTACATGCAAATGGAAACTTTGAAAAAGTTAGCCAGAGATATTTTAATGTTCTGGATAAAATTCGAAGTTTTGCTGGCCTGTAATGTAAGAAACCAAATAGTATTTTCAGAGTATTCAAGTTTCTAAAGTTCATTGTAACTTTAAATTTGCAAAAGCACAAATGGATTAACTTACCAAGCTATAATCTGTAATAGTAATTCTGTATTGAAAAAGGTTTTAGACAATTAGCAATGCAGCCCTGTGATACAGAGAGAACTATATTCAGGAAACGTAGTTTTAATACTCTCCACACATATTATGTTTTTCAAATATTAGTTATATAGAAGTGAGTACTCCCATAGCTATTATTCCAATTGGAAAACAGACATATAGATATTTAAGTCACTTATAATACAATCTGGAATAGAACAGACACAGATACCCTAATAACACTCAATACCTGTCTCTATTTACATATTTTGGAGATTTAAGGTATCTTTTTTTCTGCAATCTAGTCAAAGTTCACACAAAGCTTTTTCCTCAAACCTAAATTTAATAAGTAAATGGGTTTATTACTTTACTTTAAGAGATAGCTCTTAAATACAGTAAAATAATAATTCAGCTGATTCTGATTTTAACCATGGTCACTTTTAAGTACAGAAACTGAACTATCCTTGAAGTAACTAAATTACCAACCTCAAAGTTTTTTGTTAATTCAGGAGAAGCCATTCTTGATGCCACCCATAAGAAGTAGTAAATATGATAGAAGCTGTGCTTTTTTTAAAAGATGATGGTAAATTAATGTACAACAAGATGTTACAACCTTCTAACAAAAGTTAACTTTTCTGTTAAAGATCCACAGCTTTGTACTATAACTATGACAGTTTAAAGTTTCACTCTCACAGTGGACTGGAATGTAAGTGAAATGCTTTATTGTGAAAATTTACACCTCTGAGCAACTCATTCCTTAATTAGCCTGAAGTAAGACCAGTGCTATGTTTTAATTAAAAATATACTCTCATTATAGGTTGTCTGTCAAAAATGTTTCCCAAGGCTTGCACAATTCTGAGAGGTTACGTTGGGTTTACTGAAATTTAGAGTAAGCTTTGCATCTAGATTTTGAAGCCTTGAATTTTTGATTCAGATATCTTTACATAACATTGTCAACCAAAAGAAATCAGTCTGGATTTTTTTTCAGTACTCTAACTCACTACTTTCTAACTCTTCTCATCTTATCTGCTTTTACATTATCACTCCGTATGCTGCACAAAAATAGTCTTCATTACAAAATCATGAACAACTCCAAACACACTTTAAAGACAACAAGAAAATGGATTTAGAAATGTAGCCGAGTTCTAACCCAGGCCTATAGGTGTCAATTTAAGAGATATTATTCTAACAGAAAAGATAATTTCTAACAACAGGCTGGAATTATTTTTCCAAGATGTTTCAAATTAAATACAGTGATCCTAATAAAAAAAAAAAACAACCAGGTGTGTTCATTAGATGCTTTCAGATTGTTTTCTGTTACTTCTGAGCATCTTTGAAACCATGTAAATAATTTATAGGATTGATGGCCTTAAGAACTACTAGCTTGCTTGGATTTGCAAGATGGTCTGAAGTTCAGGAAACCAGTTTGGGACAAAAACTGCATTCAGTTAGGTATTTTATCACAAATTCCCTGGTCTTATGCTGGACAAGTTGATTCTCCCCTCATGAAGTGTGTGCCCAGTAACAGAAATGGAAGTACTTATGGGATTTTATCAGCAAACACTTACGGCCCTGGAAGTTTTGGATTCATATGGCAGCAAGTAGCTAACAAGCTACAGGACCATGAATACCAGTAATGCCAAAATGCTGTAAGTAACTTACAGAAACACTTTGGCTTGCAGTTCCTCTTTGTGTACCTAGCCCCTCGCTGCAAAGCAACACATATTGTTGATGAACTGTTTAGGAAGTGAATAACTTAAACATTAACTTTGTATAAAAGCAGACTGACTCACCTTTTTCAGATGAGAGATAAAACTCAGCTTATGACCATTTGATGTTACTAAACTTCCTGTGGTGATTTTATAAAACTATGAGGAAAACCCACCAGGATTAACATTCTGAATCATAAATTTAGACCACTGTATTTGCTATACAATATCAGTAATTGGTTGTGCTGCTGGGTTTTTTTATTAGTTGCTAAACTTGTATAGATAATAACAACTGTTAGATGTTCACAGTAAAGCCTATCTTTTATTGTTTGACTTCCTAAAAATAAACAAACCAGAACTTGGGTCTGGTTTTAACAAGTAGTGTAAAACTGTTAACTGACATCTGCATTTAGTATATATCTGTGTAGCACCACTCCAGTAGGGTTAAGCTGATTCATTTGGCCCAGCTGATTTGCAGAATATCCCATTACCTAGATAACCACAATTTTCGGGAAGATCAGATATGGAGGGTGGATATTTTTTTATTCAGATACTGTAATCAACTGTTGCCACATAAAGTTCTAAGTCATCAACCACATCTATATGCAGTTCTCAGTGCACTAGTCAAGTACAGGAAACTGCAATGAGATGCTGATCTTTGCTGAGGTGTTTAGACAGGACAGTTCTAAGCCTCATCTTTATAACTGATTGTAAAGAATATGCTCTATTCCCCTTGAATTCCACAACTCATGCTAGGAAAAAGGCATGTTTAGAGGAAGTTAATTTACCCAGTTAAAAACCACTGCTGTTCTAAAGAGGCACCCTTGCCTGCCACAGCACTTGGAGACACACCAGGTTCTGTCTTAAAGCCTTGCCTGGTAACAAAGTTAGTTACTGTGTATCAAGGTAAGAATTAAGTATTTAACAATACTGGGAAAAATGTTACCAATACCAGCCAACTTGCCAAAAAATCTCCAACCTAACATGAGGCAACAAAAACGCAGTTCCAGGCACGATTTCATGAGGTTGCCTTGCCTTTCCAGCAAATTGTATGATGTTCAGAGTTTGCACCACCCTATTTTTCATATGTCCTGGGCTATTTTTTCTTTGTTCCCTCTTTCTTTTGTCAGCAGTCAGTCTCTGTGTGTGCCTTTTTCCTCCCTGGGTTCAGACATTTGTCTCCACAACTCCAAGCTGGAATGACCTTCATAGGGCTTGCTTCCTTGGCTTATCTGACCACATCCTCTGGTAATACAGGAGTTTGAATGCCTTCTTTCTTCTCAGTAGCTCTTTTTAATTTATACTCTTGCTATATCTCTCAATTGTACCTTAAACACTCTCTCAGTTTTCAGCCTTAAATGAGCTTTTCCTGTTCTCAAGTCTGAGACAAAATAAGCTAACTTCAGAAATCATAAAACACAATAAATACAGAAATGGTTTCCCAGACTTCTAAGATGTAGGCTCCTCTCAACCTTACTATCTGCACCTACATGTAGAGTAATACATACAGATACATAACTCCCCTTTTAATGCTACAGCTAGGCTTGGATTAAGCATAGTTTTTCTAATGATTTCCTCCTTAATTTTTGTCAATGGAACCATCAGCTAGCCTTACAAAGTTATGCATCTTTACCTTAAATTGTTGATTGAACTATGGTTTATATAATAATAATAATAATAACAACAACAATAACAATAATAATAATAATAATCCATATGTTTTATATTATAAAAATCTGCAGAGCAAAAAAGAAGGAAGTGCAGTGGGTAAAACATTTTGCATTACTGTAGAGCATTCAAAATGAAAAAGTGAATTTTGCAGATATTTAAATATAAGCATAGATTCTTTCCAGGCTCACATTTTAAATTATTCATTACCCAAGAAAACGGAAAAATGTCATTTACGTGTCGGGAAGATTAGACTTTGAAATACAGTGGGTGCATCCAAACTACTGCTAAATGACATCAGATAAAAATGAATCAAAAAATCATGTAATAACACAAAAATTTTACAACATCTTCAGAAATGTCAATGTGACTTCTTCGACTTTACAAGTAAATTAATGAAATAAAACTACAAACATATAGTATTTCTGCAGTTTTAAAAATGGATCACCTGAGAATAAACAGCCTATAAAATGTACTGCTGATAGGAGTAACAAAGAACTTGGCTTGAAGACTGCAAATTAGTGAATACCAGTTTGCGATGTCACACGTTACAGGTCTGTTTCTCCAGAGGTACTGATTCACTAATGAGAATAGTGTTTAATACAGTGACTTTTCAAAGTGTAATCTTGCAAGGAGCCCAAAGACTCTTATGAAATACCATGTTGCTTTGTTTATATCACTTTTGTCCTGTTTTCAGTTTAATGTTTGATAATAAGAATGGGTGGTAGCACGCACAGGTTGATTTGCCAAAAAAGTGCAGAGGTCACAACTTAATGCTGCTGGGCAGGTTTTTTTAGATATTGTCCTACAGATAGCTTACCCAGAGCTCCTGCTGTACTGGCAGGAACAGCAGGGTAACTTGAGACATGAGCCAGCCCACGGGCTGCCTTTACTGATACATAATGGAAAGTAATCTAAACTAATTATAATCTAACAAGCCCTTTGTGTACTATGCCTTGCCCTAGTATGAATATGGTTACAGAGGTTTGTTAATGTAAACATGGTTTAATATGACTTGCTGCTTAATCATCAAGCTGATTTGAAATTCTGCCAAAAGACTTCAGTGAAAAGCACAAAATTCTCTGAAAATTTACTCCATTTGATTTTCCAGCTGGGTCTCTCAGTTACAGTTGTGATGTTTTATTAGAAGAATCAATTAATGACCCTTTTACTCTTCGTCTGCCACGAACGGTTTCAAAGCACAGAAGTGCTTTGTGTATCACTCCAAAGGGGAAGTGCTTTGAGTATTTTCAGACAGTGGCTCATCCAGCAAATTAAGATGTAACTTTACATTTCACATAGAGGGTATTTGCATTTGAAGTTTATGCACCTTTAGATGAGGGCTGCAAACAAAAATTTAAATTAATTTCCACTAGTGTTCTCTCTGTTGCTTAGAGCAGCTAGCCTGCACTCAAGATTTTGCAGATTCTGCCAGGACAAGAAACTGATGATGGAATCAACGTATCTTTGATGCAACCTTGTTTACTTGCAAAAATGACACACGATGTTTAGTTTCCCTCAGTATATTAAGAACAAATAAGAGAAAGCAACTACCAGTTCCAAAACAGTCATTTCAGACAGTGCTGTGTGTTTGTGTAATGTATCTTTCACTGGCTCCCTGGACTTCCGTCAATGCATTTGTACTATTTTACACTCAAATTCTGCTATGGGACAAAATAAATTGTTTTTCAGGCGGAGAAATATGGGCAGAGACTAGAGAACAGGTCACATGAGGGCCCTGCCCTTGTGTGGGCACAATCCATGCAAGATCTCAGTTCTTCAGGATTTTTTATCCTGCAGAGGTTGAGGCCTCATGACTTCACACACGAGGGTCATATCTTAATACCTGCATAACCTGTCCCATCATCCTACAAAAATGCATGACCAACAAGCTTTAGAATAGCCATCTCATTAACGTGCACCTTTGGCAAGATAAGGGACACACATAAGAGGAGATAAGGACTTTCAAAAAGATTTAAAAACACCACTTTCTTGCCTTTGACTTTGCTGGCAGGAATACTCACCAGCTGCAGTAAGAGAAGACGGCAAATGATCTACCAGAGGTTATTTTCATATAAGATGACAAGAAGTGTTCATTCATCTTCAAGAAATTGAAAAAAACATGAGGGCGGTATTTAAATACAGTTTCCCAATCTACACTGAGCTACAAAAGATCTTCAGAATCGTTCCACAACTCTCTGGTCTGGGTCCAGCCACCAGTTCTCTGTCTTGGCCTCTTCTGGCACTGAGACAGCTCAGGAAAGCAGGGCTTGCCTGCAGACCATCAATGCTAACCCTGCCCCTGTGTCCTGTGGCATCACCGGCCAGCCTGCACAGTACTGCACACTGGAGCCAGGGTGACGAGTATAAAAGATTCCTAAAGCCAGAAAAAGTCTTTCATTGCAGTCTTACTCCTGCAGAATGAAAGTAGAAGTCCACAGAACAAAGTACAGTGACACGTACTGCTTTGTTTCCAAGGCAGCAGCCACAGGTGCTTATTTTGATAAGAAAGTATGTCACCACCCAGGTCACACCCAATCACATCATGCACGGTCACAGGGCTGACGGGGTACCTGCTCCTCCCAAAGAATTCCATCTGGAGGCAAGCAGGTGAGTGATGTTCTGCTCTCTACACAGCATAAAAATAGTATCATGCTCCCCAAAAGCCATGCCATGCTCCTGCTATCATGTCACTCAGGTGACCCCTAGGATTACGCCATTTCTTTTGGGTTCACAAGTCTGCCAGCAAGTCCTGAGTCACCATATCCACTGCTCCTCACCAAGCAAACCTCCTCAGATAGGGTCACTAAAGGAATGATCACAGCCTATGTATGTCCTTGAAATGTGGTCATCTCAGTGAGCTGTGTCTGGAGAACCTCCAGTGAACTGCACCTCTCCAAACACTTTTAAACACAAACATCTTGCTTCCCCAAATATCACCAATGGAGAAATACTGATTTTTGTTGTTCCTTTGCTTCCTTCAGCTCTTATATTAAAAAGTACTGTGAATAAGTCAAAAGGACTGAACATAATTTCCCTGATGGAACTCCTGGCTTAAGCAGTGACATTTGAATAACAAGGTGGATCAATGGCAGGCTTTGCAATAACACCTCACTGTAACTTCCAGGAGTAAGCGTAGATAAAGTGCTGTTAGGAGCTGTGCCATGGGATGGCAAACAGTGTGCACTTGGACAGCTACTTTATCTTGGACCATCCAAGCTGCCCATGTATTAAATGTTAATCTGCATCAAGGATGCCTGGACAGCTTTGTTCTCCAGCATCCATTCCAATTCGAAAGGCTCCATTAAGTTTCAGACAAGTTACTATGTTTTCATTACCTCATACCTCACAACTAAGGTACTAGCTGGTAACTGCAGTTATCATATTGATCTGGAAACTGCCCTTGATGGTTTGTTTGGCGCAGCCAGGCACCTGCAGTCACGTTTGCACTCTACCTGCAAGAGCTCAAGGCCTGACTGACCAACATTCAGTACAGCAGCTTGATGAAAAGTAATAGTGGTAAGCAGTAACATAAATAATCAGTAATATCAGTAAACATATACTCTAAGGCTAACAATCATCACCACTATGAAGAAAAGAGTGTTTCTTTGGTCCTAGTGAAGATGTTAAAGCTCTAGAAACCACCTATATTACATACTTATTTGGCAGACTATGTCACAGAGCCCATAAATCACCAATGACAATGTTCACCATCCTTGAACATGTGAACAAGAACTTGCAGAATTAGTGAGTTATAATCCTGAAAATCCACAGGCCCCTTTCGGTGGGACCCAGATGTACATCCTTAACAGCTCTTCTTCCCTTGCTTAGACAGAGAATATATGAGACTCTATGCCACATGAACCTCTGAGGACCTCAGCTTGGCAGTAACATGGGAGATGGAAGACCTGGATGATGTGGCAATTGAACCAAGTGAGTGAGAGTGTTGCTACACTGACCTGATTGTCCAGTCATCTGTAGGAATCAGGAATGAGCTAGTTTTATAGACAAGTGGTAATCACACTGACTACAGGAAGAAAGGTTCTGCATGTGGAGTGTTGGTGCTGCAGAGTACCAACAGTGCTTCCAGTTGTTCTGTCCATTTCTGAATTCATAACAGCCACTCGCGACAACTGTCCTTACCCACCAAAGCAATCCTTGACAAAGCAGAGAACGAGTTACCCTATAGCCATAGGCTGCAACGGTGCCTACTGTCTAGAAGAAAGATGAGCTTGAACTGAAGCATTGTGTTCCATTGAAAAAGGAAAATGAAAAGGAAATCCCCAACTAACTTCCACTTATAAATTGATGGAAAGCATAGAGGCCCTTATCAAAGTATCCTCACGGCATGTGGATGGTTCTGATGCTGTCTATTGTGATATCCTCAGAGCATCACCACTGGTGACAGTCGCACTGTGGCTGTGCAGCAAGCGCAAAGGGAGACGTTTAAGAGCTCTTTTAGGCTTGGGTCCCAGTGTAGGTCATGCAAAGAACTTCTCATGTGAGTTTCTGGTTACAGACTAGATCAGACATCAGATGACTAAATGCTGCTATTCTGTTTCTACAAAACAAAACTGTGTTCACTGCTGTTACAGCAGACAGAGCGAGTACCTCAGACCGCTGCCTTCATGTACAGGTTTCAGCAGAAAACTCAAGAATTTGGAAAAAATACACAGTTCACCTTTCCAGCTCCTAGAGTTAATCCTGAACTTTTACTGCTTTTCCCTGTGTTCCGTGGGTAAATAGAGCAACACCTGCAGGCCCATTGCCCTCCTACTTTTTAGAATCATTAAAATATTATTAAAAGCAGCTTGGTGTTAGAAAGATGACTCATAATGCTGCAGCATCAGTTACCTGACTTTAAAGAGATGTTAATGTCATCATTCTGATTTTCATTACCAAACAATAAGAAGGTAAGAGCTGAAAATGTCTTACGTATCTACTGCCTCATTTTATATTTTCTAAATATAAAGAAGCTACAGAAGTTTGTATGTCTTGGTGTGCTCTGCTTCCAAAATGTCATTTTAATACAGATTTGAGACCACATTTTGCATAGAAAACAGAGCAAAATTTAAGCTATTACTATTTTTTGTTTATTTATTTGTTTATTTGTGGTTTTGAATCCAGATATTGTGTGGGTAATATGTATAAAACCTCATCTCAGAGTTTACAGTTTAAAGACCTATAGCACTTTTATGAATGTAACTAACAGAGATAAGTAGATCAGTAGTCCTATTGAGTTCAAGGACAAATGAAGTGCTTAAACATTTACTGTGTTGTACTTCATCTGAATAAGCCTTTGCATACAAGCCACATACTATACAGAGCTGAGTAAAGACAGATGTGACAGAAGATAAAGGTTAGTTTAAAGTAAAGACAGAAAAAGATATAAGCAGTACACATGCTTTTTATAAACAGGTGTGTATGAAAGCAGCTAACACCCTTGATACAAAATTAGCTATAATCAGTATTGAGGAACCATATAGTTTGGAAATAGGGTTTACCTCTTTTTTTGTTTGCCTAGCAACTATTGATCCTTTTTTTCTGGTTTTGTTATACACGTCAGATAGGCAATTGCAATACTGTACCTTAAAATTCCATAGCTTCTATTTAGGGGGTGCTTTAAGATGTTAAGTTTTGAATAACCGGTTTTATTCCTGGATATTTTTCATAGAACTTATTACATATTCTAAGTATGGAGAGAGTGCTAAGCTTTGTTTTATTTTGTTTTCAAATGGGAAAAGATTCTTTTGTTGTTTGAGTATTAGGGTCTGATCTGGTTGAACCTTCCTCCTCCTCTGAAATGGATTTTCACTTTCCATTATATCACAACGCCTTAAGAGTTTCATGGATTACTGCATCAATTAAGTCTACATAATACAAAACATTATTATAACACTATTCTTCAGAAGAAGGGATTAAATCTACATCAACCCCAGTATCCTGACTTTGATAGTGGCTAATAATGGATGTCTAAGGAAGCGTTTAAAATCAGAGCAAACATTGACTTAGCTGGTATATCCTTCCAGCATTTCATGACCTGGGGCTCAGGACCTTCAGAGCTAAGGGTGATTTCTTTGTTTGTAGAGGTTAACATAAAAACTGATAGACAAGTGGACTTTATCCCACATAACTAACTGCAGTTTGCAGCATATCGTATGGATACTAGTAGCTGCTTCTTAAATTAATTTACTTGGAGAACTGTCTAGATGCAAAAGCCAAGAATTTTGCATGGATTATTTTATTAGGATTCCAGTTCCAGAGCTAATATATTTAAAAGTGATGAAACTATTTTTATATTAGAATTCAATTTACAAATAGACATTCTTTAATCCTAATTCCATAAATATATATGCTCTTGAGACAAGTACTTCAAAAACGTGTTCCAAATACAATTTATTAGCTATAACCAACAATATGTTTGCCCAAAGAAGGGTCAGACTACACAATGTATAAGGTGAAAAAAGACAATAAAAATTAAAAGCATTCAAAAGCTTGCATTAATGGGCTCAAAATCTAACTGTACAATTAAAATAGAGCATTCCCATTTGCAAAAACTGAACTGTGAAAATCTATGGTTTTTCTCTCAAAAAGATTACTCAAATGTGTAGGGTTTTGACTGTGGAGGAAAGGGAGTAATGAGTTTGCTTCAAACCTAAGTCTACTTAGCTAGATTCTCTTTTAATATAATTAGTATGAAGACACATTTTTTGGACCACCTACAATTTTGAAAATTGAGTATTTTGGATCAGCATTTCTGGACAGAAAAATATAAATCTATAAAATGGATATTTGCTTAGCTACTTGGAAGTAAAACCAACTAACCAAAAATCATATGAAGCAGTGTATATTGTATGATACGTCACTATATCATAGCTAGCAAGGAGTATTTTTAATAATCTGCAAAGATGGAAGAACATTATCCTTTTAATATAGGCTGAAGGTATTTCTCACTACAGAAAGAAGAGAGAGAGGATTTTAATCAGCTAAAAGGAAGATGACCAGGCATCAGTCACTAGAACCTGCTATGATTTCTAGTCAGACTGATGGAGCAATCTGCTACTGATGGAGCAGACTGCTACTAAAAAACATAGTTACTACCACTAAAACATTTGAAAAAATGATGGTAGCTAACAACTTAAAAACTCCGTTCTCTACCGCCAGACTTCCATAATGGAAATCTTTTCTCTAGTTTCATAATGCTTGTGTTTGAAAATTAACTGACTTTGACACAGAAAGTTTGGTATATTTTGAGTCTATTAAGCACTCCAGACTGCAGATAGATGAGATATGTAATCATTGTGTCCATGGGAAAATTGTCAGAAATAATGCAAGTTCACTGGAGCATGAAAATACAAGACTGGAAAAAAGTAAGACTTTCTTGTCTGACATAAAAAATACAGTTTACAAGGAGGCATGTAAAAGAATTTGAAGCGATACATAAAAATTAGCAAGTCCCTCCATTTACTGGAAAGTTTAAAAACTAAGCGTTCTAAGCAGATCCAGCTTCAGTCTGGAAAATATTACACAATATTTTCCACTTCTTTTCAAGAAGAAAACTATTGCAATCACTACTTGATTTCAAGCTCTGGGCAGAAAATGTGTGTCTATATATGTCTATAACATACATGCATTCATTCCATGGTTGGTCACGTACACCAAAATGTTCTCAATTAAAGAGAGTTATTTCAAGACTGCATTTATTTAACACAATAAAGAGAGTCCAAAATTAATATCTTATAGTTCAAAGAATAGAATGATCTATATATGACTTTTCCATAGTTACTAAATAGACAAAGGCAGATATGCAAAACAAAGTGTATTAAGTAGGCACTGTTTAGGATATAATCGAGGTATATTAAAATAGCTAAGAATACTAACAAAATGCATCTAATTTCAGTGACCTTGAGTTCATGAGCTCTGCAGAACCCACTCATCTCAAATATCTTCCTTAAAAATAAACAGGAATAAAGAGGATACCATGTTTATAGACCACACATTTTGTTCTCGATAGACATGTATTTTTGATGGATAAACATAAAAAATAGTAATTGCAAGTATTAATCATTAATAGTAATTATCAACTTAAGTGAAAAAGTCAGTTCCCTAGTTTTCAGTTGTGCTCTAAGGGCTTTCGTCATAGCACATTAATGAAAAATTTTGGGGAGCATCTTTTTGTTCTGAATCTGCATACGGCTCAGCACAAATAAGTGCTGACCTACAGCAAGGGCTCTTCCACATGACTGCAGCATGATGTCATCTCTTACCTGCACTGAACACCTGTCCTGTGAATAAACCCATGAACATACATTTTCAATTGTAGACTGAAACTTCTGCAGAAAATAACCCTGATACCACCTATAAAATGACATTCAGAATTAATTCATTAGATCTTTTTGTAATAAATCAGAATACATTTGTGGCTTCTTTGAAACAGCTTAGGAATATTGTAGATAACTTGACTGCTGGGATTTATACTGCATGAATAGCCGGATTTAATAACCAGATGCAAAACAAGCAAATAACCAGCAAAGACAAGAGATAAGCCACTCTGAAGTAAATGGCTAAAGATAAGCAATGAACATTCTCTAAAGAAGGAATAGTGAAATTATTAATAAGACGTATAGGCAGACTTCCTTTAAACTTTTTGGTTTTATTGGTATTCTGGAGAAGGCCCTGTTTCAATAAGACTACATGATTTCTCTATCTGTCACTTTTCAGAATCTCAATAAAGTTTCCAAAACCAAACCAAACAAACAAATTAATAAGGCCAAACCAGATTGAATTGTAGCCTAAAGAGGCATCTAAGAGGATGCACTGTGAAGCTTCAACCCAGAGAGGTAAAAGCATTAAAGAAGAGACAAGTGATGATGTGTAAATGTGCAGCATTACCTGCAACTACTGCAATAACATCCTTAACTCTAACTGAAGACTAATGCTGCTACTGCAGCAGGGGCAGGCAGTGGGAGGGAAGGCATGTGGGTGTGGTGAGAAGGCATTCACTTCTGCAGAGAGAGATGCTGTAGTTAACTGTTGACTTCGAGGAGGAATGATTACTTTTTCATGGCATATCTGAAGTCAGAAAGGGTACGTAAAAGGTTACAGAAAGCAAGGTCCTGATTTGGCCTGAAATACAGGAGTAAATAAGGGAATAGCACTCTGTGTTTGTCAAAAGCAGGGAGAGATTCACAATTTCCGCAGATACCCCCTTCATCTCCTCCCTATATATCCATCAAAGGATAGTGCTCCAGAGCTGCAATGAGTTCATGTCCAACACCAAATGATTTGTAATTCTGTTGCTTGGTACTTGCTATCCAAAAGCAATTATTTTGTCATATGTATAAACCAAAGCAGTTTGCTTCTCCACTGTCTTCTGTCACATAGGTTTCTAAAGCAAAATACTGCTGCACAGTGGAACAGTTTAACTGTTTATTATCTAAAGACTTAAGAAAATAATAGAAAGCATCTTGCAACAATCCACTACTACTCAAAACCAAATGCTTTGTTTAGAAGACATCGTAGGGTCACATTGCAGATATATGTTACTCAGAAAATGAGTGATTAAGTTGAAGTCATACCCTAACTTCTCTGCTTATTACAAGTAATTCTAAGAATCTGTGGACTTCACCTCATTTGACTTCCCATTCTGAAGATGCATCTCACTAGAGCTGTAGGAAGGCAACACTGAGTCCATTGGGAAGCAAATCACTTAGTACAGAGTTTCTGTAATGACATGGAAGATTTGGTGTAATAAAATCTAGTTGAATATGAATGTGCTTTTTGAAGATGGAGAGATATGTGGTATTAGTGCAACCCTTCATTAAATCCCAGAAAACATGGCGGGGTGAGGGGATTGAAGTAGCTCAGAGTTAGTGGAGTGATTTACAGTGCCAATAATCTGCACTGCTGTAATGTTGCCCATCAATATGTTAACAAGCAGTCACAACAGAAAAGTAACTCTGAATGTTATATGTTGTAAGGAGAATTCCAAAGCTCACTCTTAGCCAGACTTAATAAATGACAGCCAAGTGAAAAATGCTTAACAGGACATTTCTTTGCACAGAAGTCTAACACATCAGAGAAGGCACAAATCCCGAGGAATCTACTAAAGGAGTGTAAAAAGCCTTCTGACCAATTGAGGGTTTGATATTCTCTTACAAGACTGTCACAGCAAACAATCTACATGAGAAAATAGGTGTATTGAAACTGAGGGTTCCAACATATATGTTTTCCCTATAAGCCCTTTACCTAGGAAAAATGAAAGAAATGAGGCTGTACTTGGATTACTGAAAGCTCAGAGAATTGCTAGTGCATAACCTGTACCTACCTAAAAAATATTTTACTGGACATTTTGCAGAGGAGGAACTAGTGCTTCACATTCTGCGTTTGCCTGTAAAACAAGAGACCCAACAAATGCATGGAGAAGATAAAAGGTAACAATTCTTCACTCTCTTTTTTAACTATATCATGATGGGTCACCAGATGCAAATAATGAATTGCAAAGTGAAAGCGAACAAATTGAGGTCTGTATTCATAGACTGTGTAGTTAAAACTTCGGAATTTCTCACCACAGTTCATCATGACACGATACATCTGCTATGGGCCAGTGTTGGAGACAGGATGCTGAGTTAGACATACCCTAGTTTATATCCTGTATCTCAATAAATCAGTATGGGATGGAAAAACTAAGAAAAAGAGTAGTGAAATGACAAAATTGCTGAGTACCATTTAGCTCTAGTCCCAAGTCATACAATTTACAGCACCAGCATCAATTATGCAACTCCAGTTAAAATCCTCATTTTTTTAGATGTATTAGAATTTGCTATTTATTATTATAGATACTGATTTTAGTATCTGACCTGTCACAGTAGTATTTTATATTTGGTGTGTATTCATGGAAATTCATGTTCACCTACTGTTTTTATTCTTTTTTTGTTCTTTAAAACTAAGCGTAATCATTCAAATATTTCCTCAAAACATTTTCCTGGTCCTTTTAAAGAGGTTTTTAGGTAAAATGCTGCTTATATTAAATCATGGTATTCTATTATATGATGTTATATTACACCATGTTAAGACATGCCTCCTATTCACCTGATATAGTACTTGAAACTAATGGGGGGGGTGGTTGTGCTGTATTTTCACTAAGGAGCTCTAAGTTCCTTCCAGATTCCAGATTTACCTCCTGAATCTGGAACACATTTTACTCGATTTATATGTAACTGTTGCAGGATTTTATCTTTTGTTACTTCAATTCATGGGAGTATATTATCTTTTTAACTTTAAAAGAGGAGGTTCAAAATCAATAACCATACAACTTTTGTCAAGGTAAGGGAAATGAGAAAAAAGGAATCTCTGCAATATTGTTCACTTAATTAAATTGCCTTTTTGCTCTACGATAATTTAACAGATGCATCTCTAAATACACCACAGAAAAAAGGTTGTGGAAATGAACTTACTAGTTTTCATTTATGCTTTTTAAAAAATGCCTCACCCCTTCATTTTATGTGGCACTTCCTTTCGCTTACCTCCTTTTCGGTAGGCTCTCTTTAAGAACCAAAACATATACCTTTAAGCTATGCCATTTAATCACTTTTTTGTCATGTTTTTAGTTCCTTCTTTCAGGGTAGGAAGCAGATACATGGCTTCTGCAGCTATCAGGATGTACTCATGGTCTCCATGCTGAGTTAAAAGTTTTAATTTCCTCATCTCTAGCTTTCAGATCATCTTGATTAGCTTCTCCTTTCTAAAGTCCCCTTCTCTAAAGTTTAGGCTAAAATTTTCAAAATAGTGAAAATTCATATGTGAGTCTTCTGAAAAGGACTTTGAGTTTAATTACACTGCAGTTAGTATTACTCAGAGGTTTAAGGATACCATTACGTATAACAGCCCTCTGTATTTCTTCCAATAAATTCGAAAATAATTTCAAATTATTTGAAATAATAATTTCAAATTATTGTGAGTGAGCAAGGATTAGGATGCAAAACTAGAAACCATTATTAACTAGAAATTTCACCTGCCTAGCTGAACTATTTAAGCAGATCAGGAATTGAAATTACCACCTATTTCTGCTTTAATAGGTAGTGCTGCTTTGTTTCTTCTCCAGACAGTGTTCATTCAGTTCATCTCTCAACAGAAACCAAGTAACATAACAAATATTGTTATTGTTTTTTTTTTATAGCCACATAGCTTTTTAACAACTAAATTTTTGAAAGTGTTGCCTGGAACAGTGGTTGAGACTGCAGTGTAATTGAAGAAAAAAATTAACAAATGAATTTCCAGTGAACAAATGAATACTAACTGAAACAGGACTTCAATTTAATCAAAGATGTAACACTAGAATCAGTAACACATCTTCATTTATATGCATTCTTTCAAGAAATGATCCATTTCCT
The DNA here is from genome assembly GCF_032191515.1 of Phaenicophaeus curvirostris. NCBI lineage: Eukaryota > Metazoa > Chordata > Aves > Cuculiformes > Cuculidae > Phaenicophaeus > Phaenicophaeus curvirostris. The sequence continues at coordinate 51,526,758 of NC_091396.1, read as the reverse complement.
GACAGAGCTGTACCACTTCCGTTAAGAGAATTATTAGATTTGGATGCTTAGCATAACTTCTCCTTTCATGGTAAGACATTTAGTGGTTTTAGAGAGATAAAACTATTGGCCAGAGCAGTTTCGTATAAAAATGCTTTAAACAGCAAATTTACCTACCAAATCTACTTTTTTGATAGTTATCAAGCACAAAATGTTCAACTGTAGAATTAAAAAAAAATCACAGAGAACATTTGCAAACCAGAAACTAGAACTAATACTGTACTAAAATCTCACACAAAACTGTTTCATGACATGACTGTCTTTCACGAGGAGTCCTTCCCTAAATTTATTTCTTGATTTCCAAAATCCAATCCTCTTTTTCCCTTGCTGTGCAAATGGAGAGACTATGGGGAATATTTTGTATCATCTGGCTTTTCAACATTTGTACTTCAAAAATAACACCTATTTTTGTAACAATTCAATGACCATAAAAAAGCACCAGATGCCTCCAACTTCAGCTCCATAGAAACTGTTTTTCACATGCAGCTCCCCTTCAGAAAGGAAGTAAATCAAGTACCTCAAAACTGTAAAGCAGAAAGACCCTGGAAATACACAGCTACAGCACTTGTTCTCTTCTTTCTCTCATTTCCTCAAAGAAGTCTGTACATTAAGCATTTAAATTTCACCTCAGCCCTCAAACCAGCTTGGCACACCACCTCTTTTAGAACCAAAAAGGAAATGTTGTGACACTTTTTCTTAAATGAGGTTCAACAATATCTTTCCATGTGGTTATTTCCCACAAAATTTTTTCCTCCCTCTCTTCACAATTAGCAATGGAAAGTAAATACACATATTTTTGAACAGTTGTGTTGTGGGGTAGGGAAGGGACATCTATCTTTAGAACTCTGTTACTCCATGTTCCTAAACTTGCAGCACATGCTCAGCCCAAACAGTGAATTAGTGGTTGATTGACCTGTCAGGTTGCTCTTATGGTACACATGACTATAAAAACGCTACTTAAAAAAATATATATATATTTATACTATGGAGGGAGAGTGGCTCCGCACGAGCCCGTAGTTTTTAATTGTTTTTACTTCAAACATTTTTCCTCGTAACACTTGAGAGGTAATTTATTGAATGCACATAACAAATAGTATTTTTTGTTCAGTGTTATAGCACGCATATAAAAAAGTATTTAAAATGCAAATAATATTTTCAGTCAGCTGAACTGCGTTCAGAGTTGTCCTTCCAAAATAACAGTTTACATAGCAAGGGTGGTTTTAGTTCTCCAAACTATGAAGGAATATCTCACAAACCAATCTGTGTTCCCTGTGGGTCTACAGCCCATCATTGTTTCTGTATTTTCACGTCTGCTTCAGCTGCAGGCTCAAGCCAAATTTCCTCCCTCATCAGACTCTGTGACTGTCTATGCTAGTGATTTAAATGGGACAAAGGCAAAATCTGAGTGCTGGCACGTGACTATCCATAATTCTGACTGCTGGCATACATTCGGGAATGGCTGGGGCCCTGAGCAGCACTCTCCCAGACAATGTCCTAGCACAACTTGGGAGCCAGCCTAGATCAGCAACGGTTTGCAATCCATATAAATCCACTAGGAAGCATGGAGAAGGGCACCCTGTTTTGAAGGGGAAAGAATTTAGCCGTATGCATGCAAGCTATGCCATGCTATGTCACGCTATGTCACGCCACTTGCCCTGACACTTAAAGAACGAGTCCTAAATGAGTCCTAATCTGCTCTGCTTTCTGGTACCAATGCAGCCTGTATGTTACCACCTACCTGTAAATTCTGTCTACCCTTAAAGCTAACAAAACTGTGTCCTTTTACAACCAACCACAGAGCCATGTGATACTGCTTCAAAGACAAAGGTGATGGAAGTAATGAAACCAGTCCACTATGCCAGGAGAATTCCACTGAAGGTAGGTCCAGTCTTAAATCAAGTGCATGACCAAGTTTAATCCTCCACTGCTCCCAAGAGTTCAGTGGAAATGAAAATTTAGGTATAGTCTTGTACTCATGGACTACTGACAGGAGGTTTAGGATTTCAGTGCCAGTATATCTCGTCTGTCAAAAGGTGGGATTGTTTCCAAGCATTCAGTAAGGCTGCTTTGCTCTTTCTGGATATGACACGTGAGTCCTGCAGCAGGAGTACTTTAACACTGGAGAAATTGTTATATAAAAAAAGGTTAATTTTTGTTAACAGAATGACCATGTTGCTCATTTACTTTTTCCAAAGTGCATGCAAATCAGTGGATCCCCCAGTAACAATGAATTTTCAGTGCACACAATAGCACTTTCCAAGCTCAGTCACAACTTAAACCTCAGAATACACAGTAATCACCTGTTTTGCTATATGCATAGTCAGCAGCTACCACAATGGTTCATTAACCTTAGTTCAATATTTTAGTGTTATCAACTCTTTCTTTAAAGCTGTTTTAGCTGAAATTCAAAAGGACAAAAGAAAGTTTCAGCCTGAGGCAAATTAGCAGATGAAGTCCATCAAGCTATGAACATCTGAAACAAAGACTATTAGCAACTACTAGATTCACTGCCAGCTCCACTCACACTGAGTGCTAGTAAGGAACAGACTGGAGTCAGATTTCAGTTTCTCTCTTCTGACGCTGCCAGGGACAGTTAGTCCGAAGTGTAAATTAGTAGAGCCGCAGTATGAAATATATCAGTAGTCTCTTTAAAATGTAACATCAAGGACACGGAATAAACAGAAGTTGTTGCTATTCCAAGTAAAGAAGCAAAACTGAAACTCCCCACTAGTTGTGCAAAGGAGCCATTAGCTGCAGATACAAAAATGTAATTTAACATCAATCTTTTCCATCTTATTTTGTACTTATTTTCCCTTTTGTAGTTTAATATTGTGCTGATGTAACATCTACTGTTTCTACAACAGAGGGGCTTCTAAAATAAGGTGAAAAAGCAACTCAATTATTTTTCAGTTTGAAAACATCTTATGTGATCAGACTTTCTATATTTATAGTCAGAAAGGCAGTAACTGTATGGGCATTTTCAGTGAAGTTATGTGTATACCATAGGCTACAGGAAGATACTTTAACAGAACACCTGAAGTGCTTTGTGGAAAACACCTTCAAAAGTTATACTGTGAGACTCTCAGAGAGTACTTTTAATTTCTTGGAAGCAAATCAATCCCCAAAACACCCTAAAAATGAAGCTTGGTGTTTAAACAATTCCACAGTAGAAAGCTCTTTTCAACTTTAAGTGGCTCAACTTGATCTCTCTACAGGAAACTGTAGAAATGCGTGTGAATATGTCTATGTATATGCAATTTTTATATGTATGTGTACAAACACACACAAGAATAATAAAAGAATGTGAATAAAAGATTAATGGAAGAAGTTTTATTTCATTGATGTCTCAGGAGTCACCTTCCCTGGAAGTGTTTAAAGGATGGGTAGATAAGGTGCTGAGGGGCATGGTCTAGTGATTGATAGGAATGGTTGGACTCGATGATCCTGTGGGTCCTTTCCAACCTAGTGATTCTATGATTTTGTGTATCAGAATTGGATTCAGATGTGAACACTGCCATTGTAGGTGACATGGCATTGCAAATGAGCACCTCCTTACCTAAAGGAGGGGAAGTAACAGCATCCAAAAGCAACAAAGAAACAGCTCCAAATAAGAAACGGGGAGAAGTGCGATTCATGTGATCTGTCTCAGGGAAATGTGAACTGCTATGGATGTGCCAGATTGCAAAACAAAACAGACTGAGAGGCTCGAGTGAGATGAACAGGTCAAACATGATTAAAAATACATCTTCCTTAAAAAAAACAAACAACACCCTGATTGCTGGTTGATGATAATCTCGATATGAGCGGGCAACGTGTGCTCACAGCTCAGAAGGCCGACCACATCCTGGGCTACATCAAAAGAAGCGTGGCCAGCAGGTCGAGGGAAGTGATTCTGACCCTCTATTCCTCTCTTGTGAGACCTCATCTAGAACACTGTGTCCAGTTCTGGAATCCTCAACATAAGAAGTATATGGAGCTGTTGGAACGGGTCCAGAGAAGGGCTACAAAGATGATCTGAGGGCTGGAACACCTCCTATACGAGGACAGGCTAAGAGTTCAGATTGTTCAGCCTGAAGAAGAGAAGGCTTCGAGCAGACCTTACAGTGACCTTCTAGTACCTGAAAGGGCTAGAGGAAAGCTGGGGAGGGACTGTTTACTAAGGCTGGTAGTTATATGACGAGGGGCAATGGGCATAAACTGGAGAGGGGCAGATTGAGACTAAACATGAGGAAATTCTTTACCATGAGAGTTGTGAGGCACTGGCACAGGTTGCCCAGGGAAGCTGTGGCTGCCCCATCCCTGGAGGTGTTCAAGGCCAGGTTGGATGGGGCCTTGGGCAGCCTGGGCTGGTGGGAGATGTCCCTGCCCTTGGCCGGGGATGAAACTGCATGATCTTTAAGGTCCCTTCCAACCCAAAACACTCTACGACTCTGAACGCTGCTGTCCGGACCCTCCCCGCGCCTCCCCCGCCCGCAGCCCCCCCCAGCGCGCCCGGCTCCTCTCTGCTCTGTGACCTTTTGGTTGTTTTCCCTTCCAGCCTCCCCGGTCGGCGGCTCCGCTCTCCCCCCGCCCCAAAGTCGCGGAGCCCGAGCTGGCGGCGCCGGCGGCCCCGGAGGCGGGGACACCCTATTCCCCCCTCCGACCATCGCGACCGCGAACGGGGTAGCCCCTTCCCCCTTCCCCCCTCGTCCCCGGTACGATGGTACCGTCCCGCAGCTCGGGGGCGGGGCTCCAGGGTCGCGCGCTCAGCTGACCGCCAGCGTCACTGGCCAATCCGCGCCTCTCTCTGTCTCTATGGCAACCCAGCGCCCGCCCTCCAGCGCGCGAAATTGCTGGGCGGGGGGGGCGGCGGGAGAGAGGAGGGCGGGAATGTTTACAAACAAGCCGAGGGAGTAGAGGGACCGTGGGGGGAACCGCGCGCGCGGGGGGGCGGGGCCAGCGCGGGGCGCAGCCGCCGAGCCAATGGCGGGGGCGGCGGGGCGGGGGGCGGGGCGCGGCGGCCGGGGCGCGCGGCCAATGAGCGGCGGGCGGGGGGGGGACCCGGGGCGGCGGGCGGTGGCGCCCCCTCCTCCTCCCCCTCCCGCCGGGCTCAGCCTATCGCGGCCGCCGCGCTCGGCTCCGCGCGGCCCGGGCGAGGGGCAGGGCGGCCGCCGAGGGCTCCGAGGGCCGGGAGAGCCGGGGACGGGGCGGCCATGGAGGGGCCGTCGGCGCCGGGGGAGCCGCCGCTGCGCACCGTGCAGCACGAGCTGAGGAACGGTGAGCGGGGCCGGGGGGGATCGCGTGTTCCACACGGTCATCGGCTTCCGAAAGACCTTAGGGACCTCATTTCTGAGGAAAAGTGCTTCAGTGCTGCCTGTTCGGCTCCCCTGTCCCGCTTCCCCGGTGGGATCTGGCGCTTCTTAAAGGAGATAAGGGGTTGGAGATGAGGGTTAATGGTTTTTATTTGTTTTAAACAGCCTGGTCTGGTGGGAGGCGCCCCTGCCCCTCTCAGGGGGGGTTGGAGCCGGATGATCTTTAAGGTCCCTTCCAACCCAGACCATTCTGTGGTTCTGTTTGACTTTTATGGCTATGTCAGTATTGGGGGGCGGGGGGGATGTTTGTCACAGCCCTAAATGATGTCTTTTTACGTGACAGCTTTTCTCTGACCTCGGTGAAATGCCGGAATTGTAGGGAGGGGAATGTGCCTTCACGTAACCGCGGAGTTATCTGGCTTCTCAGTCTCTGAATCTTCTTGTAACTCGGTAGCTCCTTATGACCCTCTGGAGAAGCAGTTCAACGTGTCAGATTTGTATGGCCTGTCAAGATGCAGCAGAAATGCTCCGTCGTAGGTTGCTGTGTCGGGGAAAATTCCGATATATTTTTAATAGGGACTCTCTGCTTCTCAGAAGTTTCCAGGCAACTTGAATACTGCAGTAAATCTAGAAATGCTTTTAAAACACAGTCACGGTGTTCATTCTTTGTGTCTGTTAGCAACAGAGGTGCTGTTAACTCATGTCCTTCGTTCCTTTTTTTCTCTCACCGTGTTTTTTACTTCATGATGAAGTAAAAGTGTGCGATGCTGTTTGTCGCAGAAGTTTGAGAGAGCCGCCCCTCAGGTTATTGTAGTTGACGTTGTCTAATAGGCCGATGGGTGGAAGGCAGGTGGTAGTTCGGGGTCTTTTTGGTCTCGTTCAGCCCCTCTGTCCCCTCTGACTCGGGTCCAGGGGCTCAGGGAGGTGTCCCACCGGCCCGCAGCGATCACTGCAGCTTTAAAAAAAAAAAAAAAAAAGGCGCTCTTCCTGATAGCTACGCAGAAACCAAAGGGACTGTAGTTTCCTTCTTTCAAGAAGAAGCAAGGGAGTTGGTGGAAAACATACTTGTCTCATTGGGTGTTGCTAGATTTTGGCGTGCAGGAGAAAAAGTGGTAGAGGGAAAGTAAGTGGAACACATTTATTCTGTATATTTTATCTAACCGTGTTTAGATTTCTTTTATAAAAGTTGAGACAGCACATATCCCTGTGCGATAGTTATTTAACAGTAGTTTCAGGAATAAACGCATCCATATAAACTAGTCAGAGCTGTCTGTTGCAGTATGATAATTATCTTTCATTTTGATCCTGATCTTAAAGGTTTTTAGATTCAGGAAGTACTGGTACTTGCTTTTAATTCAAAAATTGTTGAGCTTTTTTGTGTCTTTTTAAGCTTCTGAAATTCAGCTTCATAGGAATCAATTGCTTCTCCCCTTCGCACCCTATTCTCCTTATTAAGTATTTAGAAAACTCTGCTTTCTCAAAAATGCTTTCTAGCAATGGCTTGTCTATTTCTGGAGCATTAGGGTGGAGGAGGGAGCTGCTCTGTCATGTACTGGAAGACTCCTACTCCTGAAGGTGTCAATAGTGTCATTGCTATGCAAGACGTATCAAGCTACTGTTTCAGAACTTGTCTTTACACAATACGCAGAGATATAATAATTTGAGGAGAAAAATTGCAGTCAGCTTCTGCTTATATAGAAATATATAAATAATCTGTAGAATACTTAAGAGGTTTTTGTTAGGTTTTTTGTACTGGATCTGCCTGTGTGGGTGCCTGGCTGCTGGCTGGGGTCAACCCACCACTTACTTTTGCTTCATTTTGGTAAAGAGGGTGAAGGGATGTGCAAGAGCTAGAACTGCAGCCAGTGGATTTTTGTTGTTTTTAAAATACTGAGGTTGTACACCATGAATATTCCTTTAATGTGCAATTTGTTTGGGTTACAGTGTTCCCCTCCTCTCTGTGTTCTTTCTTTGATGTTGTTAGCTCTGTGACTAATTGGATGATTTCGAATTACATATTGAAAGTAGCTGTCTGTTGGCAGATGAAAAAGAGGTCAGTCTTCACAATGCTGAGAAAGAATGTACTATTGTGGGACAAATAGTGGGTTCTTTGAAAAGGGAGTGTCTAATTTTCATATTGTAGTCTTTGCTTGAACTTCTTGATGACAAACTCAGAGTACAAAGAATTATATATTCAGAATAACTAAATGCAGGTGAACCTCCAGTTATACTTCGTATTTTCAATAATCTAGGTCTTAGAATTGCTCTAGAACGTTAAACTAGTTCAAGATGGGCATTGATTATGGTCAAGTGAGTAAGTGAACATACTATATAACTTGAATTTAAGATGAAATGAATATCTTCAAGAGTGAAATGTAATTGTTACCTTCAAGCAAGTATTGTGGCATATGCCATGCTGTTTCTACACAGATCCCAGCTGATTATTAACCACATCATGGTTTGACTTCTTTTAAACTTTGACTTCGAAATTACAGTGCTGGCTTTGATATGTAGGGTCAATCTTAATTTTAGCTCTGTATCCCATATTCTTAGGGCCCTGAAACTCCTCTGCTGCGTGATCAAAAAACAGTTGCTGAAAAAACATTACTTCATAGGCATGTAGATTGGGTCTGTGATAGGGAAGGAACTGTGGTGCGTAACACTTGAGTGCCTTTCTGAGATGCCATGTGATTTGCTATATTACAAGTACTGGGAATCGCTCTGTGTGTGTGTATATATATATTTTATTTTAATGATGCAAAGAATCAGTGTCTCCCCCTACCCCCCACTGCTTGAGAAACTGCAAGCATGCCTGTGCTTCAATGATTTTGATGATTGTTCCTTCAGTTGGTTATTTTGCTGATGAGACACAGCAGTGACTTCTAGGACAATATATTTAACAACTCTTATTCCTTTTTTTTTTTTCCCCCTCCTCTCCCCCCTGTTACACAAACCATTTCTTCCTTGGCAAAAACCTCACAATTCAGCCACTTTGGAATAGTCACTATCTTTCATTTCTCACTTTGGAAAGGAAGTGAGCTTTTTGGGGAAAGTGGAATCATTTCAGGAAGTAGAAGAAAAAATATGCCAGAGATCAAAGGGTAGGAGGTGGTGACTGTTGATTCTCACTGAAGCTCTCCAGTCCAAATAGTAAGAAAATGAAATTTTCTGCAGTATCTGTTCCTGGAATCTTGTAAAGGAAAAGGTATTATTTTTTTGAGGGCTAACGTTAGAGTTAGTACCTCTTCTAGGCTTTTTGGAGACCTAAGGAGTTATGCATTATTTACCGTGAAAACCCCAATATTGTTGCCTCTTCACATTTAATGTTTCCTGGTAACACCATGGAAAGAAACAATGGCAAATGAAAAGTCTGTTGGAGAAAAGTTTTTGTGTGGTAGGGAAGAATATGGGCAGAGAGGGAAAGACTTACCATGTAGTATGTAGGAATGTATGTAGGAATGTATGTAGGAAACAGAAGTGTTAACAGTGAGATTTCCTCACCATGTCCTGTTGGCTTCTGTTGAAGCTCTTTTTTTTTGTTTTTTTTGTTTAGAAAATAAAATAATGATCAGAGGATCCTGAACTTTCAGTATAGGTGATTAGTTAGGAGGTTGCCCATATGCACTCCCTGCTTTGTCCAGTGAGAGGCAGAGATTAGCAAAACAGGGATCTTGAAGGGAACTTGTGAGATGTACCATGAATACACGGGCAATAGGCAGTATGTGTGTTGATTGTTTTTCTTTAAGATGTTGTTCTCATTTTGGCAAGTTGTTTCAAAGAGGATACTGGATTCGTTTTGATGCTTTCACAAAGTTTGGGCTAAAGAGCTTGCTTAAGTTTGCAGTTTGTCTGACCTTAACAAGTGACGTGCAAAAAGGCGCGTATGGCCCAGAAGTCAATGTCACAAGGGACTGCTGGGCACCACAGGCAGAAGAATTTGAACCTCCATGTGAGTCTGATAGTTTAACTTGTGCTTAGTATGGAAGTATAAAGAGCTTCAGACAATAAACACATGGCCTGTTTGAAGGGTTTAACATTATATATTCTTAGTTACCCCTTCTTGAATGAGAGCTTAAACTAGTATAGATTTACTTGTAAACTGTAAGGTTCATGTTACATTCCAAGGCATTATGAAAATTCCTATGGCTAAAACCATGATGAATCATGAATAGAGTATTTAGCCTTCGCTATGGAGCTACACCTGGTACCTCTTCAGTATTCTGTTTTTTATTTTTAAAAGGAGAAGTTCTTATGAAAGTTTAAAGATGCTTTTAAAATTGTATCTTCTGTAAAACACAATTTTTATTTTTTAATTTGACTGTGTGCTAATACTTTATATTGTGTAGAGATCAGGAGGTGTTAATAGTTTAATATTTCAAAGCTTGGATTGCTTTTACTTTTGCTTTTCTCTTTTGACCACTAAAATGTATATGTTCCCATATTGTTGTGGGAAGTATGAAGAGTGTTTTAGGAGAGTAAGTTTATGAATCATCCTTCGTAAAACTTACATATCTGGATTTTGTTCTTTACAGAATCAATACTTGGTAAACAAATGCTGTAGTATAGGAATTCTTTGTTATTTATCCTATGGTAACTTTGGTTATGAAGGAGGAGTAGGACTATTGATCTTTTGGGTTGTTTTTTTTCCACAAGCTTTAGAATATGACAAACCTGGCTAAAATAATCAGTAAAAGGAGCCATATCATTTCTTGTTTCCCTCTCGCTGCTTCAGTGAAATAAAATGTCTAATATAAATGAGGACTAGTATAAATTTTTTTGAGGGAGAAAACAGAATCACCTTCTCATTTCAGGAAGTAGAAGAAAAAAATTTAAATGAGGACTTTGTTGTCAGACTGCTGTTTAGCTTTGTTCCAATGTGTTCTAAACGTAATGGTTTAAAAGCTCATGCTGGATTCCACAAAAGAGTTAGGAGACTTATATGCCACTTAAATGCACTTCAGGATTTTATTCGGAAGGCAACTTGGAAAACACTTGCCAGGGTTTCATAAGCAGATGAGAAAGCCTGTGTATCTGAGGAGATTTGCAGCTATATTCTTCATGTAAATATTTCTGTTGGATCCCCTTCATTGCTTGGCATCATTTGATATCTTGCGGTAAACATTCTTTCTTTCTTTCTTCGTTTCTTGCTCTTAACCATTATACAATCCTAATGATGAGGTGCAAGCTCTGTTAAGATTTCTTTGCTTGTGACTCATTTGGTAGATAGGCAGGTGACCTGGTTTATGAAGTACTCATGTTATGCACAGTCACGTTATTTGCTTTTGTGTTTTGTGTTGGGATCTGTTGTGACTGTTTCCTCTCCCATTTTTTGTTGATGTCTGTAAATATTTTGTGCGGCTTGGACAGATGATTATAAAAGCTTTACTCGAGAGAGGCTAGTTCTGAAATTAATTCTTGAGTTTCCTGGTTGCTGTCTGTGTAAACTAATATGCAAATATGTTCTATCAACATTTAAATTCTCAGTTGGTCTTCTTTTGTTGATAAATTAATCTACATTCTGTTACTTTTAAAACTGTGGCCTAAGTGCTCGTGATTAAATAAAGTGTATTTCCTTTGATAGAGAAGACCAGAATTGATTAATATCTTGTACTTTAGATATAATTTCTTGTTTGAGAAGGTCTGCACAATTATAGATACTTGTTATTTTGACGTAACTGTTTCAACTGTGTTCAACATTAGATTACCTGTAGCACCTTTATTCATTAGCATCTTGCCTAATTACACTTCGGGGTTTTTAGCTGTTGTGTGTTGTACAGTATTACTGCACATCAAGCTTCAAGCGAACCATGAAGGTGCTGCTAGGTTGAATCTTGGTGATCTCATAGTGATTCATCTCACAGTAATGACAAACCTTATGGCAAAATCACCTCTGTCATAGCAAAAGGGATACTACTGGTAAATACAAATGGGTCTTAACATGGATCATTTTCTGATTCAGACTGTTTTAAGTCCGAGTCGTTAATCTCGGATGCCCACACTTTTATTTCAGCTTCTGATGTGCAAATGATAACTTTGGTGGGGTGGTTTTCTGCAGCCTCAGTCTCTTTTCATAAATGTAATGATAGTTCCGTGTCATGTTCCCCTCTGCATTTCATGCATCTGAATTTCCTCATACTGTATTCGGCTTTGCTAGTACTTCAGAGATCTTTGTCATCTTTGACTGTATAAATTTTGGCTGCCAGGCCTTCTAGAATGGGATCAGCAACTTTGAGAGATCTTGGATGTTTATTTTATTTTTCCACTTCAGGTGATCTTCTCCTTAAGCATCTAATATTATAGACAATGAACAATTGTTGCCCCAGTTATATTACTGTGAATTCTAGGATCACAACTAACCTGAATTGCACTTTCTCTTCTTTGATGTGAATTCAGAACTGTGTAAGTGTTCTAGTTTTGCTCTAAATTCTTTTTTGGCCTAAGAAAAATTCATGTAGTCCTTGGGATGGTACACTTCGTGAATTCCACTTTGAGTTTGTAAGACATCTCACTGTCCTGATTAAATTATCTTCTTATTTAGTGACCTGACAATTACTAGTTGGTGATTAATATGTCAGGCTTCAAAGGCTGTGGAGTATTTTTCACTTCCCTTTACAAATAGTTCACAGTTGCTGTAACCAATTATACAATCAAAGTATAATTTTATATGTAGCAGAAAATCAGTCTAGCAATCTAGATGCATCTCCTTCAGTGTCTAACAAGCAGTAGTTGTTCCTGTTATATAGTGCTGGTGGTTTTTTTTTTTCCTTTTCCTCCAGAAAGGAATGTGCTAGTTTTGCTTAATTTCAAGGGAAAACACCCACTCTTTACTCTGAGTAAGGGATAATCTCAAGTTTGTGTTCACGTAACTTTGAAAACAGCAGCTGTTCTTTGTTGCTGTGACTTAAAGAAGTAGATCTGTTAGGTGAGTAGAGATGGGTCAATCTCTGAAGCAACAAGTTAGAATCAAGTTGATCTTGGTACCAGGCACTGGACACATAATAGTTTGAAATATTTCAGAATGTCTTCTCTCCTGTTTTCCTTCTTGCTTTCTTTGTTCTGCTTTAAGTTGTCTGAGGTTAATTGTTCAGCTCAATAAAAAAGTAGAATTAAAGTCTTGGGTTGCATAGAATAGCAGGGACGAATTGCAGCTTTCAGGCAGAGCTTGTCTTTGAAGGTTGCTTGGTCTAGTTCAGTAGAGAAAGCTCTAGTTCTGTCTGTCTGCTTCAAAACTGTACGAAATACTGCTATATCATATGTAGTTGGAGATCATTTGTGGAGAAATTGTCATCCTGTTGACTTGGGCAGTATTTTATTCCTGTCTGAGCTTAGTGCCCTTCCTTGGTACTCTTCAGCTGATAAGGCAACACCCTTGAAGAAAAAGAGCATGGAGAAGCACATTTTGTTTCCAAAACTGCTTTTCTTGCCCCCAGTTTTTAAATTAAGACCCTCGCCAAAGCTGCCATTTCTGAATGGCATCTTTGTACGCACTGAAATGTTATGGTACTTCTCTGACAAAGTGACTCGCCTACTGGACGAGGGAAAGGGTGTGGATGTATCTTCTTGGACTTCAGTAAAGCCTTTGACACAGTTTCTCACAGCATTCTGCTTCAGAAACTGTCAGCCTCTGGCCTGGACAGGTGCACACTCTCCTGGGTGGAAAACTGGTTGGATGGCCGGGCCCAGAAAGTGGTGGGAAATGGTGTGAAATCCAGCTGGAGGCCAGTGACAAGTGGGGTTCCCCAGGGCTCAGTGCTGGGTCCAGCCCTGTTCAATGTCTTTATCAATGACCTGGATGAAGGCATCGAGTGCACCCTTAGCAAGTTTGCAGATGACACTAAGCTGGGTGGAAGTGTTGATCTGCTGGAGGGTAGGGAGGCTCTGCAAAGGGATCTGGACAGGCTGGACTGCTGGGCAGAGTCCAGTGGCATGAGGTTTAACAAGGCCAAATGCCGGGTCCTGCACTTGGGGCACAACAACCCTGTGCAGTGCTACAGACTAGGAGAAGTCTGTCTAGAAAGCTGCCTGGAGGAGAGGGACCTGGGTGTGTTGGTTGACAGCGACTGAACATGAGCCAGCAGTGTGCCCAGGTGGCCAAGAAGGCCAGTGGCATCTTGGCTTGGATCAGAAACGGCGTGACCAGCAGGTCCAGGGAGGTTATTCTCCCTCTGTACTCAGCACTGGTGAGACCGCTCCTTGAATCCTGTGTTCAGTTCTGGGCCCCTCACTACAAGAAGGATGTTGAGGCTCTGGAGTGAGTCCAGAGAAGAGCAACGAAGCTGGTGAAGGGGCTGGAGAGCAAGTCTTACAAGGAGCAGCTGAGGGAGCTGGGGTTGTTTAGCCTGGAGAAGAGGAGGCTGAGGGGAGACCTTATTGCCCTCTACAACTACCTGAAGAGAGTTTGTGGAGAGGAGGATGCTGGCCTCTTCTCTCAAGTGACAGGACAAGAGGGAATGGCCTCAAGCTCCACCAGGGGAGGTTCAGGCTTGACATCAGGAAAAAAAATATTCACAGAAAAGATTATTGGGCACTGGCAGAGGCTGCCCAGGGAGGTGGTTGAGTCACCTTCCCTGGAGATGTGTAAGAGATGGGTGGACGAGGTGCTGAGGGGCATGGTTTAGTGATTGATAGGAAGGGTTGGACTTGATGATCCAGTGGGTCCTTTCCAACCTAGTGATTCTGTGATTCTGTTTGCTACAAGTACTGCTGGCTGTATGCTAGAGTGTACATCCTGTGGGCTTTTGATAGATACGTGTGTCTTCATACAGGTTACACAGGCAGTTGTTGGGTCAGGTTCTTATACCGATCCTGACATGATAATGTATGTGAGTTGGGAGGAGCATTTCACTGCTCTGTAAGTGGTAGTAGTAGTAGACATCTTGTTGCAATCCTTTAAAGCTTTTTGAACATAGAGCAGTTGTCTTGTGATTTCAGAAAGCTTTCCTTGTGGGAGGTCCCCCAGCAGTGGTCTTTTGGGTTCCTGGGAGTGACTGATGACTAAAATGAGTGATGTTTGGGGATTTATGCTTCTGAAAGCAGTATGAAAGAAATGTTGGGATTATGACTTGTAGGGAAACTGTACTTCATCTCCGCTAGAAAGTCCAAGTGCTGTGCCTGGTTTCAGCAGATGAAGACAAAGAACTGCTCTAGCAGTGTCACTGCAAAGAACGTGGCACGGACACAAGCTGTTTGGCTTGCTTTTCTTTGGGTATGACTTTAGAGATGGACCAAGTGCAGCAACTGAGGCTTTTGGAGCAAGCCATTGCCAGCTGTGGCAAGACTGGGAGAAGCACTTTCTGGGAATAGTTAATATTTTATTGTAACTTTGAAGTTTGGTTGTGTTTTTTTTTTGTTCTGGTTTGTTTTTTAATTTTTTTTTGTTTCTTTTAAGGATAATTCTACTGCTTGCTTTACAGGCTGTAATTCTGAGAGTGAATTTATATGTCTCAAGTGTCCTCATACCTCTATGTGTTATGCAGCACCTTTTAGCTACCTGCCTTTTTCCTCAGTAGAATGCAAAAAGGATGAGATGGGTCTTATTTTATAGTGATCAGATGTTTATTTCTGATGTAGTTTCCCCTTTAACTATGAAAGTTGTATTACAGTAACTGTCAAGACTTTTTTTCCTTGTTTTAGGATAAGGCAATTAATCTTGTTTTTACTTCCATTTAGGATGTTTAACTGGATAGTGTGAAATTACTGCTTAGACTGAAAAAGTACACTAGGTATTCTGTGGCTTTTTACTGTGTAACGTCATGAAAACCTCATGTAACCACACCAAATCAGTGTATTTCTCAGTGAAAAATTTCTTCCCGCTCTGCCTTCAGCACTTAATGTAGCTAATATCAGAGAAGTAGTGTGTCCAGAATGTCTTCAGTGACGTTCACTGCTTCATTAAAACTGTGGGCTCTCTGGCCCTGGTCTCTTTAGGATAGTTCCTGACTCCTGCTGTCCCTGGCAGGAAAGACACTGCTTTGAAAGTGTAAACCTTAAGTACTGTTCTCGGTACTTGTTAAGAAGAGTAATGTGCAATATTAAGTTGCTTCAAGACAGACTGCTTTCTGACTATGATATGACATACTGTAATTATATGGACACTAACTCAGTCTGTATTTGCCTTACCTGCTGTTACTCTTTTCTTGGCACGAGACTGCATCTTCCTTACTGCTGACCTCATGAATGACTGCGATGTAGCACTGCAATAGTATTTGTTCTGTTTGCAGTGAAAATAGTAAAGCAAGCTTCAGTTCAACTCATGTGCTACATATTGCCTCATTGTTTTATTAATGATTCTCGTACTGTCTCACCTCGTACATGCTATTAAAATAGAATGGATCACAAAAGCAATATTTCTTTAATACTAATTTCACTGTGCTGTGTATGGAGGGTTTTTTCAACATATAGCATTAGCGTAGCTTGTAGATTCCCTCAGATTTGCTAAAGCAGTCTTGTTTGCTTCTGTTTATACAAAAATTCTGAAAGCTCTTTTTAGACTTTCTGATCTCCCAGTAATTTCAAGTGATGTGTCTGCACTCAGAGTTTGATTAATCCCTCATGATGGTGAATAATAAGAATTGAAAATTATATTTAAGATGAGATTTCATCAATGCCTTGCATGAGAACACTAATGTTACCCTATCCCAACTAGGTGCATTTTTTTGGATGTGTACACATTGCTGGGGTTATTGGACTAAGTAATTAATTTTCTGTTTTATTTATTTGCTGTTTGGATATTTTTATACTTGTTCGTCCTTTGCAGAGTGCTGTCTTTCTGAAGCTTAATTTTTCTATTTGTTTTGAGCTGTTGTTACTGCAGCTTTGTGAATGGAGATTAACTATACATTTTGATAATTAAGTCAGAAAGCACACTGCCTTGGTAACGTGTCTTAGAAATCGCAAACCCAATGAGAATTTCTGTTGAATGGAGTAAGTTAAATTCAGCATCTCCTATCAAAGAGCTTTCCTCTCTTGGATAAGAGATCTTTGCACATGAATTCTGTGTCTTCCTAAGCCACTACTGCTGCTTTTTTTTTTTTTTTTTTTTTTGCTAGACTTTATACTTACAGTTTGGCTTGAAGTTGCTGTGAGAGGCAAGGCATTCTTATAGCAGCCAGGCCAGCTTATGCAGCTTCGGCCGCTTGATGCTGTGTCTATAATTCTGCTAATAACACTGTTTATGCAGCTGCTCATTAAAGTGGCTCAGGGAACTGAATTTGGTTAAAAAAATCAAACTTAAGTTAGTTTTTTTCCTTACTGCTTTTAAGCTGGATCATTTCAATAAGCAGCTTTGCTGAATGTCTTGGAGTCATATTGGTGCAAATGGAGGGATAATATTATGAGAGGAATGAAAGACGGAAAAAATGGGAGCTGCTTGAGGCTTTCTTTTAGCAGCTTATAAAATTAAAAAAAAAGCCAAACAAACTAACAAAAAACCAACCCACCCCAATTCCTTTTTAAAATAGGGCTCTTCACTTGTCTGCTTAGAAAAAGGTCTGTTAGACAAAAGGAAAAATACCTGGTGGTGTAGATGTCCATTAATGTGGAAGCCCCTTCTCCCACACTTACCAAGGAATGAAACAAGTTTGTAGCAAATTAGATTTTTTTTCCATTCTTTTTGGTTACTTAAACTTCAGGACTTTCCCACTTGATAGTAGTGGAGAGATTTATAGGTTTAGGGAAGCTGTTTTAAATACATGAATAGTTATTGGAGTTCTGTTTATGTCATCCCAAACACCATTTAATTCAAGAACATGAAAATATCCAGGGTGCTAGGGCTAAGGGATGACCTAATTGCTGTCATTAGCTATGTGATTAGAGATTATAGACAAGGTGGAACTAGAGCTTTTCAGAGGTGCCCATCAATAGGATGAAAGATGGTGTATACAAGCTGGATGGGTTTCAGTTTTTATTCTGCGATTTTTATACCTCTGGGAACTCTTGACAGCAGCAAGAAAATTGCTCTCCTTTGCTTTTCAAGTTAAAAGAATGTACTACGCAAGTAGAATGTCCTTTGAGTGCTGCTTATTTTATTCATCTGCTAAGTTACTTTTACTGAAGCTGTAGTAATATGTCAGAATGATGTTTCAGTGTACTACATGTCTGACATGAATTTTTCTCTTTCCTACAGCAAATTTGACAGGCCATGCAGAGAAAGTTGGCATTGAAAACTTTGAACTCCTGAAAGTTCTTGGAACAGGGGGTAAGATGCTTTATTTTTCTAAGCTGACTACTAGAAGAATTACTTTTAAGCATAGTTTCGTTTTCTAGCTGAGTTGTTGGTAATTGGAACATTCTTTAGAAAGATATATTGGTTTTGTATTACATAGCATGATTTTTTTTACTTTTTTTCTCACAAATGTGCAAAACTGGAGGTTGAGAGTTCTAGTTTACAGCACTTTTGAAGATGCACTTTTTCAAAAAATGGAAAATAAATGGCTTGAGATTTGTGACATTTTAATCTATGTTAAGGCATGAGCTTGATAATTTCATTAAATCGTCAGACTACTTTAATGAACTTCTGGGAAAAACCAGTAATTTTAGTACCTTGTTGAATAGGATGTTCTGTTCTTTAACTGTATGTTTTAGCGCTGGCATTGGCTCGACAGGTCTTTTCCTGTCCATATCTCAGTAAGTTTTAAGATGAAGTGTTCACTGTTGTATTCTGAATTTCAGCACGACGTTGGAGGTTTGTAGGATGTTGTAGGATTGCTCTCTGTAACCAACAAAAGCACGTTGTTTTCCCTTTGTTAAAGGGACGCACAGAGACCTGTACAGAGACTGAAAGTAATGGCTTTTGTTCTTTTTAGCATGTTTACAGATTTTTTTGTTTATCAGTATTGACATCAGGTGCAATGTTGAGTAGATTGGGATAATCGTGAAGGTGGATCCTCATCAAGGTCTGTAGAAGTTAGAAGTTAGTTATGATATTAACTTTTGGGTGTTACCAGCCATTCATGGCTAGCAGTGAGGCTGTAATTGCACAAGCTGCTACTTCGCTGAAAAGAGCAAATGGTTTTGATTTTATGCATTTTGGTGTCCTACAAAATCTTTTATAAAGTCATCAAGCTGTTAAATCACCTGAGAGTACATTTTTCTGTTTTTGAAGGATTTTTTTTTAATATTTAAATTTAAGAGGCTTAACAAGTCAAGCCTTGCTGTTAAATTTCAGTAGTTGGTGGTACAGGCAAGGAAACTTTAATATTTGTAGCTACAAGTTGCATGTTCATAGGTAGAAGCAGCTGTGCTGTTCTGAAGTGGTCAGTATTGGTCTGTGTGTGGTTGACAACTGAAATCACTTATGATTATATGTTTATATGGGGATGTCTCTCTTGTTGATGGAAACAGTGTTTGGATTTTTAATTGCACATGTGTGTGTGCATAGGAAAACCAGTCCCATACCTGAACTTTTCTTTCCTGCTTACCACTGCCATTAGTCTGAGATCATCTTAATATTATAATTGTTGCATTTGGAATACAGAGTAAGTTTTGGTGGTTTCATAAGTATCAGTCTTCAAGGTCAGTTTAGTAGTAGCTTGGCCTCCTCCTGCTGTCATTAGGCACTGAAATAGCCCTTCTGCTGCTTTAAACAGTTGTCTGTCGTTCATTGCTACCTTCTATGCCCTCTCTTCATGAACAGAATATGCCAAATCTCTATTGGCCTGGGATACCCTAAGTCACAGCAGGTAGCCCTTAGGCTCATAGTGCAAAGCTACCCTGTTCACTCAGGTTAACAGGATAATTTTTGAGTGACTGCTTTCAGAAAAGGCTACTTCAATGGGCTGACAATGGGATTGGCAGTGTTTGTGTGTGAAGGAAAAAAAGCTGAGGAAGCATGCCTGTCTGTCTTCAGTCCTGCTGTAGTAGTCATGTTGCTCTAGAAGCTTTCGCCTTACTTCAGACAACTTAAGAACTGAATAAAAGGTTTCTGCAAACTGTAGGTCCAAGTACACCTTTAGGATTCTGGAATGGCATTTGTAGGAAGCGTAGTAATTTTTCTTTTGTCAAGCTTTTTAATATATTATACTTTTAAATATATAATTTCAGTCATAGACTGAGGTTCTTGCTTCAGAAATCCGGACTATCAGAGCAGTCAAGAAGTTTTTTTCAGTCTTAGGCGTGTCATGGCTCAGACTAGTGCACTAGGTGTGCCCGAGGTTGTTATTTGCCAATGACTGGATGGCATTAAATCCAAATGACCTGATCAGAATGGAGCTAGTTCTGTTTGCTTTTGGGGAAGTGACCATCTGTGAATTGTCAGTATTTGCGGTGACATGGAGTTGCTGCAAACAGGATCGGAATGGACAAAAGAGGTCCTCTAATTGCTTGGCCCAAGGCAGTCAGTTATACCTCCATCATTACTGATGATGATTTTATTCTTAAAAGCCTTCAATAGTAGAGATTCTGTAACCTTCCTACATGTCCTTTCCTAGCTTAAGAAGCATTCTGGGGATTGCAATAGTAAAAAATTCCCTCATTTTTGCTAGAAGCTTCTGAAGGAGCTTTATTTGGCAATAGGACATACCTGTGTTAAGGCATTTCTTCTGTAAATATTATCCAGGAAAATTTTGATGCAGCTCTAAACACCATCTTTGCTTTCAGTGTATTTTAAGTGTTATTATCAGAAGAGTTTCTGCGTCCTTTTCATTGACTTGGCATTAAGCAGAAACTGAAGCACAGTACTGGCCATTTGGCTATGGTGATCCTGAAATGTTGTAATGTGAAATAAATTTTTGAGTGTTGGGCTTACTGTTACAGAACCACGGAACTTGTACAAATTGACTTGAATGCTGTTAGTTTAATAACATACAAACCCCTTTGTAAAAACTTGGTTGTTCTGGAACTTCCTAAAAACTATGTCAGTAACGAGAAATTTTGTGCAAGTGCCCCATCTGAAGTATGGGAAACCGACTTAAATGCCATATACCTTGCAGTATGTGCTGCATGTGAAAAGTCTGGGGCTGTACATTGAGTTAGTTAACTGTCTTATTGATGGTATGTTTTTCCTGCGCGATATGCCTTGCTTTTTTCTCCCACAACTTCCATAGCAGGGAGGTTATTTTTCAAAAACCTTGGAAGACTCCAGCCGCCTCTTTGCACGCAAACTTTGCTACAAGAGCTTAAGTGTGTTGTGTCATCAGTTGTGGGGTCCTGTTCAGGCCTGCAAATTTTCGTTCTTGTACTTGAATTGAGATTGGAGGAGTATGACTACTCTGATTTCTCATTTCTTTGTGCTACAATATCTATTTACTTGGGGGAATGAGTAGGATAAAACTGTTTATAATCACAAAAAAAATAAGATAAATATTTAGAATTGCAATAAGAGCCTGCTGGCTTGTCTTAAATGTTACTATGCAAGAGTAAGATCTCAATTTGAACTTCTGCTTTCTTGTACAACATTTGAGTTGTGCTTGGGCTTGCTTTCCTATTAAAATGAGAAAAGTTCAGAAGATACTTGCATGACTTCTGTATTGATGAGTCCAAATTATCTTATTCCTATAGAATAAAAACTGCAGAACAACAAAGGAGGATATTTTCTTAAATGTGTATCTAATTTTTATCTGTGTATAGTTTGCAATCTAATAATGGTGAAGCTAAATTTTTAACAGTAATCCTCCAAGCAGTAACTGCCTCCTGGCTAGGTTGCAAGTGCTTATTAGATGACTTTTACATTTGAGCCAGAAAAACCTGATAATTATTTCAGATATTTGAAATATTTCAACTATTTTCAAGAGATGTGTGTGGTTGTTTTGCCCTTTTTATTCTAGCCCCAGCCCCCAGTCAAAGTCTATGGGGAAGGCAGGGTGATTCCTGGAACCTAGAGACCTCTCCAAACAGCCACTGTATCTCCATTAGTGACTTGCCCCCAGATTATGAGGATGATAAGAGATGGTGTTGGGTTTTTTTGACAATTTAGAGAACTTCTCTGTTCTGTTACACTAGTAAAGTCTACAAAGTGGAAGATGCACCTGGAAGCTGAGGTGATCTTAGATGAATTTTCAGAGGCAAAAGGGATGCTATTGCTTTTATGGGAGGAATTTAAAGAAAAATGAGGAAGAATGTGTCTGATGGCTTCTATTTACGTGTTGCTTTGTATTTTTAGGCAAGTGCTAGGTTTACTCTGGCAGTGAAAGCCTTATCCTTGTGTTAGCTTTTAGATATTACTGATATTACTGTAATATAGCTAACACTAAGTAAGAGCTGTTATGCTGTTCTGAAAGTCTTCGCTGTGGAATTATGCAGCATGAAAAGTGCTTTGAACTGTCTAATACTTAAATGATCTACAGTAATGCCAAATCGAATATATTGAAGCCATAGTAAGTGATGACTGTGGATGCTATTTTAACTAATTACAATATTTTAGTCTGCTATTAAGCACGTAGAATAACTAAAGAAGGTACTCAAAATATGTTCAATTAACTGATACCTTGCTTAAGTATATAATTGTGGTAGTTTCGTATAGACTTGGTGGTGGTTTTTCTTGGGTAACAAGTGAAGGTTTATTTAAATCTCCAATTTTAAATTTTATTTTTAAAAAGATGAAAAAACAATTGAGACTATTAGAAATGGCATCCTTCTGTACTGATGTTTCTCTTGTGGTAGCGATTTGGTTTTGTGATGTTTTCTCCATGCTATGGTTTAGCAGAATTTCATACTTATTTTCTTTAATTTTGCATTTCTTCTTCTTGCATTCCTTTACATCTAGTTTCTGTACATGCTCTATTAATTGGAAGCGTGCTTGTTATATTTTGCTTTTTAGTATTAAGAGTAGTATCAGCTATCATAGTATACATAGTCCTATTTTGACCTGAGTTTCACAGGAAAACACAGAGAAGCAAAAATCTGAGTTAGTAGCCTTTTAATCTGGATTGGATCCTTTTCCCTTAAGGAGTTATTAACAGAATAAATTTCCCCATTGAAAAAATCAGTAACACTTTACATCAGTAAGACAAAATACATTACAGAATGACACTGTTAATAGAACTTGTACTTGTTCTAGGAGTGAGTTATTGCTTACTTGGCTTCTCTAACTTGCCAGTGTTCTATTCAGTATATACTTTGTAAAATACGCTCTTGTTTTTATGTCCTTTTTTTTCCCGCTGTTACTGTGTAGACTTGCTAATTTGGAATTTTCAGATTTCCTGTCCGCTAAATTAATGTTTCCAACTGTCCCCCCCATTTGTTAAAGAGTTGCAGTTTTTTTTCCTGTGATATAGAAAACTGATGTCTATTCTATAGAACCAGGTTACTTTACAGCACAGTAATCTGACTGCTTCCCAAAGCCAAGAAGGAAGCAAGAAGAGAACGTGGCTGTTTTGGTTTATGCATGCCATAATACATGGCTTGTTTGCTTTGTTCTTTGTAAATGTGTTTATAAAATAAAAAAAAATGTTCATGTGGCGTACATTCTCGGTCATATATTTTTCTACACATAGATTATTCCTTTTTTTTTTCCTACCTAACTGTTGCTGCTTCTGATTTTTATAAATTCCACTTTCATCCAGTCTTTCCTCTGTGCTTAGTAAGAGACAATACAAGTGGTTCATGAACATACGCCCTAATAATCCAGTCTACCACTTGAACTGCCATCCTCTAATGAAGACAGAAAGTAATTAGAAGCAAGAATATATCTGCCTTATATAAAAGACTATTTTTTATGCCATCATTTGGAATTGAGTGCTTATATGGAAGGATATTCTCCTTGTATGTGGAAGATACTTAGAATCTGAAGGATATAGTCATATGAAGGGAAGTAAATAGGTTGAATGTCAGATTTAAATAATCAGCTCAAAAATCTTGTTATGCAAGAAGGTATAATGGAGCTCCATCTAACAGGTCAGAAAGAATTCTCATAAGTAAGACTGTGAAATTTAGTTAGCTCTTTCAAAGCTTAGTGAAAAAAATACAAAATATTTTTCTCTCATAAAAGGAGGAGAAAGACAGAAGTGGGGTTACTGTCCTCGGGTGAGTGAGACAAAATTAGGGGCTGTATAAAAGTAATTCCAAATTCCAGTTAATATTTTGCTTTGGTTTCTTCTGAGGACAGCTGTGATGATTACTGGATGGAAGGTGGGACAGCTAATTGAAGAGAGAGTTTGGAAATAGTAAATTATTTTTCTCTGCAAAGAGCAGACTGAAAAGAGGAGCAGTGTAAGAATCTGGAACCTGAATAAATACATCCCATTCATCTGTTAGAGAATCCTGAAGGGATCTGGACATAAAACTGAAGATCAGTAGTCCCAGTAAGAACCTCTGCTAATGTCAGGTGGTTCTGTATAACTGGAGAGAGCAGCAAATACAATCCTGTGTTTAAGAAGGAAGCAAGGTGATGGTCCAGGTAGCTATTAGTTAAATGTTCTGTCTTCAGCAGTATGCAGTGCTTTTGAAGCAATTTTGAAGAAAATAATTTACCTTAATTTTTGCAATAGTTAAAAGGGAATGGCATTTTTATCCAGTGGTTGATTGTCCTACATATCAGAGCCACCTTCTAAAATCTTGCTTCCTTTAAAAATAAGAAAAGTTAGTTGTGTATTGCCTACCATGCCTATATACTGTAACATTTACTTTTTAAAAAAAGGTAAAGATGAAAAAGCACAAAAGCAAAATGCTGGTAGAAAGTACATTTTAAGATGAAACTTGCCCTCTCCTGTCACTTTCTACCTTTCTTATTTGTCATCTCTCACTTGTTTAATGGGACAGGGAACTTGTTCTTGGGGAAGTAATAATGTTGGAAAGAGTCCATTAAAGATTCTTGCCTATCTGATATTTAAGAAAAGGTGATGGAGAATGCGACATCTTTGACAGTGCGGTGGTGGACAATAAAAGTTGGAAATGCTTGTTCAGAATGCTGTTATTTGATCTTTGATTTCCACCCCATACCTTCCATCCTATTTCTAGCTGCTAGAGCCTTTCTGACTTTGCCACATCTGAAATTTTAATTCATGGGGCAGGTATTTGCACAGTTGAGAGTTCTGTCTTGAATTTTTTTAGGAACATTAAATCTAATTTGACAACAAAAAATGCATCAGGAAGAGATTATTAGGCCTATGCCATGCAAGAATGCAGTGAAATTTAATGAAGTCATTAAATACTTAATACCACTGTGTGTTTTCCTGTTGTCTCATGATTATTCTTACACTGACAGTAAAAAAAGTAATTTAAGAAAGAGGTGTAGCTTATGTTAACACTTGAAAACATGGCTTTGAAGCTATCTGTGTACAAATGTCAAGTTTTGATGGATTTGGAAAACTGCGTAAACCTGTGTCTGTTAACAGTAGGGATTGTTTGACTTTTCTTGTGGAAGAATTATCTGGCATAATAGAATGGTTTAATGTGTATATTTATAAGGTATTCTCTGCTTCTTTATTTTTTATATTTTTAGTTGTCTTTCAGCAAGTGTGTAGTTTAGAATAGTCTAATGACTGGCTGAATTGTTACTTACCATGACATGTATTACTGTGAATATGTGTTCATGAAAAATGCAGTAATGAAAGTAAAGTTTTAACCTCTATCTGTATTTTTCTGCCTTACAAATTAAGTGGAAACTTGATATACCTTGATGGTTTAAAATCCTTATTTGTCTTACTGGCCTGGTACTCATATCAATCTGCCACTAATAATTGCTTTTTTCTTTAAGCTTTAATTTCTCTTAATAAACTGCAAGTTCAGTCTAACACAGCTTGTGCATGTATATATGTGTGTGCGTGTGTCTGTGTGTATATATATAGTATGTATTATGTAGTCTTAGTTTTTCCATCACTTAAAATATTTTTAATTTCAGGAGTAAATATTTGGTGACTCTGTGTATGTTTTGTTATGGGGTATATATTACTGGCTAAATATTTCTGCCTTGGAAGTAGTTGAGATGTGCATCAGATTTTATGAGAATAAACATAAAAGTGGTCATCAGGTAAGGTTATTCTTGCAGTTAGCTTATGTGCATTCTCCTTGCTGCCACTCAAATAAATTGCTTTTGCAGTGTTGTCTTTTAAGTAGATTTCTCGTGATATCAGAGATTCTGGTGTTGAATATATCATGAGTCATTTGATTAAAATAGTGCTACTTAAGATTTATTCTCATCTAAACTGCTGAGAATCCTCATCATTCTGTCAAGTCCTTTTCACATTTCTGAAGAAACAATTTGTACCATGATAAAGCTCTATGTTGAAAATCCTTTTATGATAACATTATTGTAGTTTCTTAAGATTTCCTTCCAGCTTTTACACTTAGCAGATAATTTTCTCCTGTGTTGTATGTAAAGCTGTGGTAGGTGCTGTTAATGTACTGCAACCACTCTGCCACTGAAGATGCATTTTTATATATTTTTATAAAGTGAGTCAAAATACAGGTAGCCAAGTGTTAAAATCTGATGGCTTTTGTTTGTTTTAATTTAGCTTATCTTAGCGTTCTCCAACATTTCTGAGGAAACTACTGCTTCCTGAGAACCTAAGGAAACTTCTGTTCAGTGCTTTAGATTGGGCTTTTCAGAGAGGCACAAAGAAATTCAGTGACATGCTGCAGCTGAAAATTGGTGAAAACTAGGGCTGCTCCCTTAAGCAGCTGAGAAATGCAAGCTAAGGCCTTTCTCTGCACTGTTTTTTGTTGCGCGTTAGTAGCATGCAGAAATGCAGAAGTATTACCTACATTTTTTGAGAAGTAGTTCCTTAAAAGTACTACTTGCAGAAGTTTGGTTTTTGTTTGTTTGGTTTTTTTTTTAAACTAATGCTCTTGGAATTAGTAGGGATCTGTGTTTTAGACACTAAAATATTTGAACATCCATTATTGGGAAAATAGGTGAATAACATTAAAATTGTGCATGTGCATAATGGTATTGCTGAGGTCCCAATATTATGGTCTGTACAACCTTGATTCAGCTTTCTTGTCTCTGCATCATGACACAATTTATAGCCTGTGCCTGTTTAGTAAAGTAATCTTTTTACATCTGTGGTTATCTGTTCCTTGATGAACAGCTGGTGACTATTGATTCCAACTTAGATATAGTTGAGATCTCATAACTACAATTAAAGTCAGGGAATGCAATATGATACTGAACATCCTGAAAAAGATTATCCTGGGTATCTCACATTTGTCTCCCAAAATAGGATATGTTTACACTATCATATTCTGATTCTATTTGCCATTCTTGACAGATATGTTGTGAAAACTTATTTTATGAAAGCTCTTGCTGTGAATAATGGGTTCTGTAAAGAAGGCAAGCATGATTTGGGAGGGTGAGATGGGTCGGGTAAAGAGCTTCTTAAAAATAATTGGTTTTTATATCAGCAGTATTACTTTTGTATGCTGAATGAAGCAGTACTTGGTTGTAGGAAGAAAAAAACCCTCTTGTCCTTTGGTAATTTATACCGATCTATCTGGAAAAAGAGCAAAAATCTGGAGTAACGTGTAGTTACTTATTGGGAGCAGTGGATGCTTGTAGCAGTTTTAAAAGACCAACTACACTTGAGTCTCTGTCATCAGGACAGTATATTTACTAATGTATTTACAGTTTTGAGATACTGGGGCATTGTCTTTGAGAAAGTAACGTGAAGGTAATTATAGAAGTTGGTCAAAGCACACAGCTGGTTCAGTTTTCTTTCTCATAATGGTTTAAGGTGACCCTAGAAGAACGTGGAGAGGCATACAATGATTGTTTGTTTAGTGAACTTGTAGCAGCCTGAAGTTTTAGGTCTGTGTGAGCCAGAGCTTATCTTCTGTGTTTAGCAACGCTTTGATATACTTTCCTGTCCCTTGAGGATTTATATACTATTTTTGATATCTGCAGCATAATGTGGCAGTAGTTCCACAGTTTAACCACATATTTCCTTGTGTGTTTTGGACAGTTCTTAGTCTTGATACCTAATTATTTTGTTTGTTACCCTGGTTATTTTATTTCTAGAAATAACAAAACTTTGTTCTTTATTTACCTTCATACAAATTTTGATTTTTAACTTCTTAGCATCTTCTTAAGTACTGTGCTTTTTCAGGCTGAATAAAAAGTCTAAATGTGTTTAGTTCCTTTCATAATTAGAACTCTTTTTCTGTATTTTTTTTAATGTCCCCCTATACTTTATTTTTTTTATTCTGATTGAGCGGGAGGGGAGCTGAGGACAGAAGAGAGAAGAGACCGAATTAGTGTGCTTCACTCAAGATATAAGCACACAAAGATTTTATACCACAGCATAAAGGTTTTCTGGTTTTGTGTTGAAGGTTTGGAGTGCTGCATTTGTCTTCTATTCCCCTTCAGTACTTACCTTTCAGTTCATTTTGCTTTTTTCAGTTCATTTGCTTTTTTGATTACCACTGGCCTTTTCTCATAGGGTTGTCTGTGGTAGCTCCAGGCTGGTTTGTTTTTTTTTTTCTCAGTTGAAGTACTACACATATTTAATTTTTGTTATACTTCACATGGATTACTCATTTACCTGTTTGGGTTTTTATGTGCCACTTTGTTTCAAAGCTACTTAATATTTTGATACAGTGGGACAGTTTTCAGCAGTCAGCCTTGATTTCTGTTGCAGTGGGTAATTTACTAAATCAAGAAAATTGTTTTTTTCACTGTTCATATATGACTGAATCAAGCAGGCCGAATTATATTGTTGACCTGTTTTCACAGAAGTTTAACATTCACTTTTAACGTGTTGGGATTTTATTTGCTAATATAATTCTTTATTCATAAGAGAACTCCTTCCTGCACCCATGATTGTTTAGGTTTTTTAAAGACCCTTTTGTAAGAGAGCTTGCTAAGTACGTTGGAAATCTAAATAAGCCAGTCATATCATTGTTTCTTTCTCCTGATTACTTCTGAGTAATACTCATCCAATGTGTCCTCTGCGTGTACCTTACTGATTCTAACTTTTACTCTTTCTACAAGTTTGCCTCATAGAGGTATCAAAGGTACTTGTGTACAGTTCCCAGGAACTCTTTTTATTTAAAACAAACAAACAAAAATGCCAAAAAAACCCAGACAAAAAAAAAAAGTGTCCACATTTGCTGCTTATTAGTCCAGTATGGAGTGTATTTTTAACCAAAACTATAAACAGAACACCTAGATTCAAGAACTTAAAACTCTGGAAAGACTACCTTTCAGTCCTGGTGACTTTCTTTTACTGTTTGTGTTCAGGAAACTTCCTTTTTGAGATAATTCCTCTAGTTTATTCTCATCTAAATCCAGTATGGGAGCCACAGAAATTTCCTATGCAATAAGTACTGATAGGAAGAATTAATTGGCTTTTCTATGGGTTTTTAGAACTTCAGTGCTGTAAAGCCAGTAATGAAAGCATGTAAGCTGTGCAAATATGAGCAGACTATTCTATGGACAAAAAAATAGCATCTCACTCCGAACTCTTGCCAAATTCCAGGTATGGGGTTTTAGGTTATTACAAAGGAAGACACCATCAGCTTTTCAAATTGATTAAAATTGTGTGGCCTGATCTAGTGGGAGGTGTCCCAGCCCATAGTAGAGGGATTGGAATTAGGTGATCTTTAAGGTCCCTTCCAACCCAAACCATTCTAGGATTCTGTGATTTTAAATACTGAAACTCTGCTTGTTTTTCCCACTCTTGGTGTGTTCCCACTCTTGCTGTGTTCAGTCACTAAGCTCACTTGGTTGAAATTTTGCTCAGAAAAGGTTAGTCTGAAACAAAAAAGTATTCTGGAAGCGCTCTAGCCTGAATGGTTACTGTTTGCCATAAAAATGAATAATTGCGAACAATAATGGTATCTGCCAGACCTGTAGTACCAGTAGGTGACTGTGTTTTGTGTTTTGTTTTGTTTTTTTTTTTTTTTTCTCCTGCTTTTTCTTTTTTAAGCCTATGGAAAGGTGTTCCTAGTAAGGAAAGTAAGCGGTCACGATGCTGGGAAGCTGTATGCCATGAAAGTACTGAAGAAAGCAACAATAGTTCAAAAAGCCAAAACAACTGAGCACACAAGGACAGAACGGCAGGTGTTGGAGCACATTAGGCAATCACCGTTTTTGGTCACATTACATTATGCCTTCCAGACAGATACAAAGCTTCATCTCATTTTAGGTGAGTAGTTTTCAGGATTCAAGTCTTACGTTAATTTAAAAAAAAAAAAAAAGTCTACCCTTTTATCTTCTTAATGTTTTGTAGGTTTTTTTTCATGTGGTCTTAAGTACTGTGTGTTTGGAGATTGCATGAGAGACCATAGGAAGTAAAGTAGTGTTCGTCTTCAACAGTGTGTTTGTGGTTTTCCTGTTTGAACTTCGGTGCAGCAAAAAAATCAGCAAACCAAAACAAAAAAACCCCTCTCACACAAGATGGATGTAGTTGCCTAAAAATAAATGCATAGTAATGGAGCGATTTAGATCACAAGGTAATTAGAAGGCAAAAAAACCCTTTTTTGTAGAGAGAGAATTAAAATCCTGGCTTTATGCTCTCGTAAGAACAAAGAGGAGAGAGCTGAGTAGTTCTGAAGAACATTACACAGCAGATAGTGCAGATTGGGCAAGTGTCCACTGTAACACAATGTGAAAGTGACATTTAAAACAAGAAACTCAAAGCAGATGTATAGTTAAAAGCTTTTTGAGTTTTGTGTCTGTGTGTGGGTTTGCTGTGTTTTTGGTTTGGTTCCCCCCCCACTCCCCCCGGCGAAGTATACCTGAATCCATTGTCAGAATATCAGTTGGGTCCAGAAAGGTCTTTCCCCTTCTTTTTTTACTGCCAAATGGGCATAATTAGAGGGGGTTTAAAATTTTCTTAACACTTTTTTTTAGGCAAACATGCTTACCTAACATGGCCTAGAGCTACTTTATAATTCAGCTGGGCTTTACACCCCCTCTGACAAAGAAATTGTTTGCTGCAAGACTTTTTCTTATTATATAAATGTTTGTAAATCACTTCTTTGATTTAGTTTTGGAATTTATGTATTTAGAGGCTTCTAAATTTTGGGGAAAACAGTCTCTGCCTTCCCTGCCTTTGTTTTTGTACCTAGCTGAGCTTGGTGTTTGAGCAACATGCAATTTCAGCTTCGAGGTTTTAGAATTGGAGCCTCAGTTCAATAGTTATGTAGCTTTTTGTGGTGTCAGAGTACACAGCTGTATGAATTTAGTCTGGATCAAGTGCAGACATGCAGCTTCATGACTGCCAGATTTCCAGAATCTGAGTTTGGAGTTGATTGCAGTTTTTAGGTTGTCTTTGAGATTGAAAGAACAAAGTATTGTATCCATGTTAGTACCAGTTCTATGCAAAGCCTGTCACGTGAGGTTAAATTGCTAATACATAAAAAGAAAAAAATTAACTGTCAGATGAAGTTTACATTGTAGTAATTGATACTTTTTTTTTTTTCCTCCACTGTGGTGGTGATGCATTTGATCTAGCACTAAAAATTTGAAGGCTGATTGTTTCATTGGGCTATGGTTAGTGTTATAACGTGGATACAATCAGGCTTGTAATCAGGCTGCTAAGACTGTGGCAGCTTTGGTTTGTGTCTGTCACAGTCCTGAGAACATTGCCTGGGAACTCAGTTCTTATCTTGTACTAAGGTAGCAGTCCTGATTAGAAATACTTAAAAACTTCTTTCGTTTTGTTTGTTTTCAGCAGAATTAGAATGCTGAAGTTTTTTTGGAAGAAGGAAGCATATACTTACTGATCTACTGATCTAGATAAATCATCTTCCTCACATTGTTTGACTCCACTAATATTCATTCCCAAGCAGAGAACTGGAGAACTAAAAAGAGGAAAGAGATCAGAATGTCTGAAATTTGTATCTATGATTTCTCCTTCAAGTATTAACTGACTTATAACAGGATTGGAACTTTTTTGTGGATTTATGTACTATTCTGATGAACCTGTAGAAACAATATCCAAGAAAATGTTGAGTAAGAGGTGGGGTATTCCCTGCTCTGTATGTGTAGACCACAAATACAATATGGAGGCCGTAGGGTTGAACACTAATGGCCTTACACTGCTAGCATAAACAGTTCTCTCTCTAAAATGTGTTTGTGTTGCAGTGGAGTTCTGTTGTAATAATCGCTCCCTTCCCCCACCAGCCACGGGAAAACCCCTGTGTTATGACCCGCAAAGAATGAAAGTGTGTCTTCTGTGAGGGACTGTATGTGGAAATAATCTCCTCCTGTGGTTTTGCCATCACAAAGGTGATATCTTGTGAAGGGTAAAACCTTCCAGCGACCTTCCAGTACCTGAAG
This sequence comes from Phaenicophaeus curvirostris, assembly GCF_032191515.1. Taxonomy (NCBI): domain Eukaryota; kingdom Metazoa; phylum Chordata; class Aves; order Cuculiformes; family Cuculidae; genus Phaenicophaeus; species Phaenicophaeus curvirostris. Next base: position 51,495,273 of record NC_091396.1, on the reverse strand, counting down.
GGAGTCTACAGGAAAGCTGGAGAGGGACTATTCATAAAGGCTTGTGGTGATAGGACAAGGTATAGACTGGAGAGGGGCAGATTTAGATTAGACATTAGGAAGACACTGGAATAGGTTACTGAGGGAGGTTGTGGCTGCCCCGTCTCTGGAGGCATTCAAGGCCAGGTTGGATGGGGACTTGGGTAACCTAATATAGTGTGATGTCCCTGCCCATGGCAGGGGGGTTGGAACTAGATGATCTTAAGGTCTCTTCCAACCCAAACTGCTCTGTGATTCTGTAATTCTATGAAAATTTGTAATTACTCCTGGGCGATAATGTCACCTAATACCTGTTCTTAATTGCCTTTTTAATGTCAGTCTACCTTGTTTTTCTTAAGTATTCTGTAGGTGTGTGCAAGTGTTCTACATGTAGATACCATTTCTACTCGTTTCTTTTCATGTTCCTAAATAACTAAAGGACTGATTTTGCAAAAAAAAAAAAAATTAGTTTTTATAATTTATGGTTATTTGAGGCTTATTTTATGGCTTTGCTGCTTATTTATAAGTTAGTTGTGTTCTCCTGTCAGTACTCGGAGAAGGATATTGAGTATTGTACAACACGATGAAATATTACTGAATTACAATAAAGTTAAAAAATCTGATCCCAGAATATCTTATTAAATAACTTACAAGCTACCTATTAATATTCCAATAAGAAATGAAGTTGTGAGAAAGTGAAATTATAAGGTTCTTTGTTCTACTTTTTAGACTACATAAATGGAGGAGAATTGTTCACTCATCTTTCGCACCGAGAGAGATTCTCAGAAAATGAGGTGCAAATTTACATTGGGGAAATTGTTTTGGCACTTGAACATCTCCACAAGGTAAAGTAACTCTATGCTAGTACTGATTTTGTGGAATTACAACTGTATTCTTTTCATATCATATAAATATAGTAAGGAGAAGTAACTGTAGATTGTTTTAAACTGAAGTGACTTTATATAGCAATGGGGCATTAGTTGTGTAATTAGAGATACTTCCCAATGAAGCGTCTATTCACGTGCACCAGATTAAGGCTGCAAGTTTTTGTCTGTATTGTGAAGAGTGCTGTTATTGATAAATGACTGTTAATTTTTAGCAATCCTGATGAAACGGTATATGTTAGTAAAACTAATTTGTAGTCAACATGAACAGTGGGTTGCACTGTTGTCAATTCTCCTTGTTTTGATACATTTGAACAGCAGAGTTCTGAAGTTTTGGCGCAACTGTAGACATGAAAAGTAATAGTTTGCAGAGGTAGTGAGTAGATTTTAGACTTTTAGAAGGCATGAATATGTGGTCTAGAACACATTACAGAAACATCCATTTCCATTCTTAAAGCTAAACTAACTTTTGCACTGCTGTTGAGTCACTTTTAGATTCAAAGGATATAGTGTGTCCTTTCAGTTTTAAGGCATTAATACACAGTGTAATTTCTGAGAATTTTTAAGCTGCTTAAAGTGATTTCTTCAAAAGCATTTTAAAATTGTCCTTGTTGAGGTGCAACTCTCAGGTGTGAGATTACCTTAATAATGGGAATTGTGCTGGCTTTATGTTTAAATGCATTCTGCAATGTCTCCTTTACACTCATTTGGAATTACTTTTTCTTGTATTCTATTTACAGTTGGGGATTATATATCGGGATATAAAACTTGAGAACATTCTCCTTGATTCTGATGGCCACGTGGTGCTGACTGACTTTGGTCTGAGTAAGGAGTTCCTTACTGATGAGGTGAGTATTTGAATCTCCAGTAAGTGTGGACAGGATCCAGCAAGATCATGGTCAGATTCTGTCTCATTGAAATCATAAACATATTTGAGAGAAAAACTCCCTTCTAGACTCTTCTTCATAGAAAAAAAAATCTAGTTGTCTGTTTAACTGGGTTTTGAGTTCGGTTCATTGGTCTTTGGCCTGGCAGTGTTGTTAGACATTTTTGTCTGTTCTAGTTTTTCCTGAAAGGCCTTCATTCTCCCTCCTGCTGCCTTTTAAGTGAAAAAGGAGAGATCTGCATAAGTCTGAAAAGCCACTTACGTTATCATTTTCAGGTGCCTTTTTAAAAAGACTTGACTGTGCTAAGACTTTGCAGTGACTAGGCAAATGGTATGCTATGACTCTTCTTTATGCTAATAGTAATTAATGTATTATTATCTTGTCTCTTTTTCATGTCTTTGTGTCACTGTTGATAAGCTAAATTGCCAGCTTTTAGGATAAAAGCTTCTCTCTTATTAAATGTGTGCATAGTACCTAACATAGTGATCTATCACTGTTGACGTTAGTTGTTAATTATTTGTGAGCTACAGTTTTACTTCCAAATACGCTTTCTAGACTCCAGAGAGACAAAACTGCACAGCATTCTACTTCTGAGAGAATTTTAAAATGGCTATTTTTTGGTTTTCGCTGAAGATATTGGAAATACTGAGATCTGGGATTGCAGATCTAAAAGTCTTTGTTAGAAGCAGCAGAGGGATTTTCTCAAAATAGGTAACTAGTAGTTTCCTCTAGAATATTTGCATTTCAAATGTAGTCTGGTAGGATTAGGTATGTAACATTTTAAGAGATACAAAGCGTTACTTTCTGAAGCAAGGAAATAGTACGGGTAATGTCAGTATATTCCTTTTAAATTATAATGTGAAACCATGAGGAGGTTCAGCTGGCATGGCAAGGGATAACAGCAAATTGCCAGACCTAGTGCAAGAGAGGAAGAACAGAGAAATGCAATTTTCAGCAGGGAAGAGTGATAGTATAAGGTGTGACTAGAGAGAGTAGGGCCTGCTTAGAGTTATGGGGGAAGCTGTGCTGGGCAGTAAAGTGTATGTGTTAATGCAGCAGTGGGTGAGAGAAGGGGCAGTTTTCCAGCATTTGAGCCAAAGTTGAATTAAGCAGAAATCTTCCCTGTGATGTCATAATGAATCATTATCTTCTCTAAACTGCGCAGGATGGTTTTAGCAAATATTTCTTAGCTGTGCTCACTTTTGGGATGTCATTTACAAACTATGCAAGGAAAGGGGAGGATTTGAGTAAGCATCAGAGATGCCTGTTGATTATTCCCACAATCTGAATTGGATTTCTCTTTCTCCAGTCATGAATTGAGGCAAACTTGCTGCTTGGTTGCTTAATGTTGATTCCTCTGACTCTAATCCATTCCGCTTTCAGTATATACTTCAGAAATATCTTCATTTATCCGTATTTTTTTCTCATTCTCCTTCATATTTTATATTTGTCTTTCGTGTCACGAACGCTCAACATTTCTAGTGTTTCTTTTAAGGAAAAAAGTAATTGCAATAGTATTGTTTGCTTTCAAAAATGTGAGAAATTGTCTGCAGTTGACTACAGTTTTCATGTGTGCCATTGTAATTTAGATACTGAAACTAAACATGTTTAGAATGAGGTATTTGCGCATAGAAACTGACATTTCATATTATAGTCTTTGTAGACAATTCAGCTAGTACTAGAACACGTACAATTGACAGTACAAAAGATACTTAACTTACACTTCTGAACCACTGTACTTACAAAAGGTAAAATATGACTGTGTAACTGCATAGATTTGTATCTGTTTTCATGCTGGTTAGGTAGCACTTTAAATAAAATTAAGCAACTGTGTAAGTCAGATGAGTGTAGCGTTTGCAATTTAATTAGAACAGTATGCTTTCCTTTCTCCCCCTTTCTTCATGGTTCTTCCTTTGCCCACTGTCCTTGCAAGAACTTCATTAAGAAAGTATATTTAAGCAAATGGAATTTATCCTATTAGACTCGTTTTTGGTTTGTATTTTCTGAAATAAGATATTTAGGTTATTAAGAATGTATAAAAGTCACTAACAATTACAGGCATGTATTGCATTTGTAATTCTTATCAGAGAGACTTCTTTACCATGTATTCATGAATTTTGCATGGTTTTATAGTTGGGGATACTTGCTAGGAAACATCGTAGTTCAATGTTTTCATTATCCCTGCTTTAATCTGGTGGTTGTTATCTACCTGAGTGAGTATGGAATCTAACAAAAGTTTTTTATAATAAAAAGATTGCACTATTTCTTTAGTATAATAGCTGTAGCAGATTAATTAACTGTTCAATAGCAGAGAGATGGGCAGCTGCTTTTCCTAAGCACTGTTTGAGTGAAAGGAAGCAAATACATGTGACCGCTAGGAAAACAGAAACCCATTGATTTCTGCCGTGCAGCTACTGAAGCATGAATATGAAGAATGCATTGTCAAGTATGTTTTATTCTACAATTATTATGTGAAAGTGCTTATAACATGAAAGAACTACAAATGCAAGCTGAAAGCAGTGTTGTTTCAAGAGCTCTAAAGCATTTTATACTACTGTTTCACTACAATCTGAAATTTCTCTTGTACCAGTGAAATGGTAGTATGGTTTTGCCTTCCTTTTATCTATAAAGTGAAGTCTGTATTCTTGTATTTGCATGCAAGAAGAAGAAATGAACTGACTGGAACAAAGTGATTGAATAAAAGTGAATTTTCACATAGCATAGGTCAGTATCGCAAGATATTTAGGTAAGAAATTACTTCCAATATTAAAATTTTATTTAATATTTCGTGAAGACCTACAGTTTGACTATCCTAACCATAGAATGGGCTTAGGGTAAGAGATTAAGAGATAGAAATGAGTAGTATGTTTTTAGTATTTAATTTTATAGCATTTGTGTTCTTAGCCCTGTGATGAATTTAAGGATCGTCATTCGGATTCTCAGCTCTCAACTGAATTACTAGGAAAATTGGGGTAAAGAAAGACACATTTTATTATGCTTTCATGCATTTCACTTGAATTCCTGTATAACTTGGATATAGAATGCATTTGCACATGAAATTAAGATAAATTTATTATCAGGAGAACGGGGGATTGGTAGGACTGACAGACTTTCTATTGAAATTTCTACAACACTGGTTGTTCCTTGCGTAAGTGCAGTCACTTCAGTGTTGCTTTTTTTTTTTTCCTAGAATCTTGCATTTCATTTACCTTTTAATAAAACCAAACTGCCTAAGGTGGTATTTTCTTTTGTCATCTTTTTTTCTTGTGTAGCATCTTTATCTTCTGCATTTATGGCTTAGGCATTTTTTTGTCTTTTTATCTAATTAATAGCTCTACTTATATGCTGGAATTGTTTTGATTTGGTTAATGTCAGTTTAACCTAGTCATCAGGTCCGGTCTTCATTTTAATGTTTTTTGTTAAAATGTTATGGTTTTTTTCTCATTTCCTTTTAGTTCTATAATTGCTCTAAAAATCATGTTTTAGTATCTATGAAGATCTTTAGGTGTTAGAAAAAAATATTCTGAACACATTCATTGAATTATTGTGGTAGTAATCTATTCTGCTGTACTATGCATAACAATTAACATTTTTCTTGTTAATTAAATTCCTTAAAGTACACTTTCTTCCAGAGTATAGTGAAATGCTCAATTCTTCTGCCTTGGTACACATCATCTGTGTTAGTTAAAGTTTGTTTTGAAGGTTTTGTGTTTGCTCCATGGAGTTTTAAAAAAAAGTAGTAAATACTGAGTGTTGTCAGTCTTCATACAATGTGTCTGAAAGCATACGAGTGCCTTAGTAATAAGTGTAGGGATTCTGTGTTTCTATGTGGTTCTGTATGAGTGATGACTGAATTGTAATCTAAGTCTATTGGATGGATATTGGTGTACTTCTGTCTGTGAGAATGAATAGTTCAGATACATAGTTGTTTTCCCATCTAAAATTCTTTTGATCAGAGTTGCAACTTCAGTTATCTGTCAGATGCTCTTCTCTGTTGAATTGTCGATTGTTTTTGTTTTATTAGCTGGTTGACTGAACATTTTGTTCTGGAAAGAAAATTAATATGCAATTTCAAAAGATTTTAAAGGAAAAATGATAAAAAGGTGTTTAGTGTGGATTTTGGTAGATGAAGTAGGGAGAGATGCTTACATGTTCTCAGAGCAGGTTAAAGGTAATCTAGAACAGAGGGATGCAGAACGAGAAGCAAGGAAAGTGACTACAACTTGACTCTTGGTGTTTTATAAACTGTTATCTTACTTGAGTGACCTGGTAGATAAGCTGGGCAAGTAACTAGAAGATTCTTTATAATTGTCCGATTAAAGTAAAAGCATCTCATCCTTGAAATTTGACAGTGCATCCTCTGAACATTGAACGTTCTTTTGGAAAGATGGGTAAGAGTAATCCATACTGCGGATGACCTACTGTCTGCCTGTGTTTTAGTTAAACTATTGTTCAGTGATATACACTTAGCACAGTTATAAGTAGATTTAGATTTCTGCAAAGAGGAAAAGTAAAAATAGTAATCTGAATGGTGAAATTACTTCACAGTAGTTAACATTGGTTATAGATCTGTGTGGACAATTAGTCATCATTTCACTCATTTTGGAAAAGGAAATGAACCAATGGCAAAACCTTTTTGCTCTAATTGGTAATTTTTAAGTGTCTTAAGTGTCCTGACATTGGTTATTGAGAATGTACCAAACACTCTAAAGGCACATAACTGAAAAGTAGGACTCATTTAATGGCAAAACAAGGTCATCAATAATCAGATGGCTGTTGGTGCCTTAGCCGAAGAGGTACGCCTTTTTCCATGCTTATCACAAAGATGATTGTACTTTCCCTGCATGGAGCAGTAATGCATGTGACTGGAGCACAAAATACAGTTTGTCTAGCTTTTGATGCTAAAATCTCAGTGTGTCATTAAGAAGTTTTCATGACATATCATGATTTCTTACAGTGACTGCTCTAGGACACTGCTTTCATATTGTAACATAATTCTTAAAAATCGCACTTTGAGGAGCAATACTGATCTGTGGGTTAAATAGCCTGATATCTTCTATTGGATGTTAGAATCATGCACTGCTAATCAACTCAGCGTAATTCTGTTTCTGTTTTCCAAGGAGAAAAAACGTGGCTTTTTGAAAGCATATGCTGTCATCTTCATAAATCTTTATTTCTTATAAAATTCTTTTTTTACCTCTTGAGTTATTTGGAATATGTAACTTCAATGCAACTGTGCAACCAGGTGTGGAAAAACTTGCATGACCAGAGATTCACTGGCATATGAAAATGGATTTAGAACCAGGTGGATTGAATTTGCTCAAAGCTGTCTGCTCCTTCTCTTCTACCTTTTGCATCTGGTGCTCTCTAATACTGTATATGTTTATTTGGCATCTCCTATGCATTTGTTTTCTTTACCTTCAATTTTTAAAACATAGGTTTCTGAAGGCTTCAAGTGGCAACTGAAAGAAGTCTTCCCAGAATTGGTTCTGTTTCATACATTGTATTTTTGTCTCTTTGGAAGAAAGAGGATTTTTGCAGGTTTTGCTTTGTATGCCGTTCTTCTCTCTTTTGTTGCTGTTACCTCTCTCTTCTCAAAAGATGATGCTTTAGAAATAAGTCTCCCAAAAACTGAAATTTGTACTATTAGTACAAAATGTTCATCCAGGATGACAGTGGTACATACTTGCATTCCTCCCACACAATTATGTGCTGTTTCTGATTTTTTTTTTTTTTCCTGCAGAAACTAGACTTTTGTTTTCTCTTTGTTATTTGCTTTACAAATCCATCATCTGGCTTAAAGAATTCCTTGCAGAATTGCAATTGTATTGCACTGCGGAAGCAAACATAGCCATTGTGTAAGTCTGTGAAAAGGGTTTCTTGAACCTCTGCTCAACATTAGGTGAAGGCTTAGACTTGTCTTGAGTTAGGTTTTAGGGCTGCATCTGTAGATGCCATGTATTTTTTGGCTAGTACGCAGTACCAGGTTGTTCTGGGTTGGGCTGGGACAGAGTTAATTTTCACAAGAAGCTGGTAGGGAATGCAGCTGGGACCTGAACTGGCCACAGGGATATTCAGTACTATGGTTTCACGCTCAGTTTATAAAGGGGGAGTCGTTGGTTGGGGGTTGGGTTCATGGCATGGTAGTTGTTGCTGGGGAGTGTGGCTCCTGGAATTCCAGATGGGGAACATGCTGGGTATTGGCTGTCTGGGCGGTGAGTGATTTGCATTGTGTATCACTTGTTTAATGTGTTTTTATTGTTGTATTTTCTCATCCTTTGCTGCCCTGTTATACTGATTTATCATCTTGACCCATGAGTTTCCCATTCAAGTCTCCCTATCCTGTGAAGTGGGGGAGCAGGTGACTGCATGGTTCTCTGTTGCCAGCTGGGGCTAAATCATGGCACAGGTTTAGATGTTCTTGCTCTCTCTTTTAAGTGCCTGTTCTGGTCGCAGCTGCTGGCAGACAAATCTTATTCTTGCTTGAAAAATGCAGTAGTCTGATTCCATGTCTGTTTTGGAAGGTGAAGTTATTAGTATGTCTACTATACATGAGGTGTGGTAACCAGCATGGTATTTTGGCTTAACTGGCTTCTTCAAGTAGGACAGCCCACAGGACAGGATTTTTACTTAATTTCAAATGACCTTAAACATTTATTTTTATTTTTTTTATGAAATTTCTTGAGATGATTTTCAGACTAGTGACCCTTGATCTGCCACATTACAACTGTTCTTGGTCTAGTCTAAACCTTTAGGTTTGTACTATATTCTTTATGATTGTTGAATACAGCAGAGTGGTCTTAGCTAGTGTAACAGTCAACACCTCTGTCTTTGTTCTTCCTCCTCTGCCTCCTGCGGAGATCATAGTTTTGGTCCTGAGGAGAAGTTACACCTACCTAAGCAACAGTCTGTGGCTGAAAGGTCTTTTGGGTGAAGCTGTACTCTTTCTGTTATAGAAAGTTGAATTACCCTGTGCTACGTCTGGGAATTATGACCAAAAAGGTTATCAAAAGAATTAAAAAGAAAAAAAGTGAGAAAAGAAACCAGTCATTCTGGCAGGCACTTTGTTGGAACAGGGTTTTTGGTTTTCATTTTAAATCTATGTCACGTCTTTGAACCATGAGAGGGCTTTTCTCTCGATTTTAATATGCCCTCTTAAATTGAGACTATAATTATTGTTATTCTGGACAACTAAAATGATAGCAAAGTATAACATTGCAGATCTCACTTCTGTGTAAATACGTAAGGTAACTGTGTAGTACAGTTGAACTCTTCCACTGCTTAAGTTCTTCAGTCTTCTAATCTGTTTCTAAAGAAACTGTGGTTCTTGACTAGTTTTTCAGGGACCACCAGAACGGGGAGACTGCTCTCTGCATTACTGCAAGTTGGGAGCTAAGGATGACAGCAAGGCAGGTGTGGACTAGTATGCTCACTGACCAGTGGTGCAGTCCCTCAGTTGCCAAACAAGGTGATTAGAGCAAGTGTAGTGGCAGTAAGACAGGCTCAGACAACAGTCCAGCTTTTCATGAGGGAGGCAGGCTTGAGGTCAAGCGAGGATTTGAAGTTGATGGATCAGGACCAGTGAGCTACACAGTCAAGTACAGGCATACCTGCGGTACGGCTGACACAAGGATCAAGAATTGGAGCCTAAACTTCCGCTCCCAGCTGAAGATGGACGCCCTGACAAGGTTCCATGCAAGTTACTCAGTTGCATTGCATCAGAGTTCATCTTCAGCACAGATTCCTTAACCCCTAGGACTGGGGAAAGAGGTGCAATCTGTTGATAACCATGTCGGGGCCCTGAGCTTATCTAGCAACGTTTTCACCATTTATGCTTGTAGCCAAAACCTAAACTATGGCTTTAGTAGCTCTGAATTACTTAAAATAACTTACATCCACTCACACTGGTACAAAAAAGCAACAATAACAATACTGTCCTTTTATTCTAGAAATTCTGCTATATTTTTTTTTCATTTCTGATTGATGATGTTTGCTACACTACTGATAGTTCCCAGTTAAAGTCTACTCAGTGCAGCCTGGAAACTAACCTTGCCTTGAAGTTCCTTTAACAAGGAAGAAAGACAACTTTGAACTTGAAACATCTAGAGGTTAAAGCAGTTAAGGAAGGTAGTTTTACTCCAGCATATTCCCCTGGGTTGGTCAAATGAAAAGCAATAGTGAGACTTCTTAGCATACTACAGATAATGGCATCTGTTCATACCTAGACGTGATCTACCACTTTAGGTATTTGAGGAGATTAAGAAATGGATTGTGTGTTGCTGTTGAAAGGACAAGAAAATGATTTCATTTGGTAACCTGTGAAACTTCAGGTAGGCTCATACGCCTAGATAAGTCCAAGTCTTGCTCCTGAATGCAGCAGTAAAATGTATCCTTTCTAGCCTTTACTATCTGAATTTGCTTATTTCTCAACTAATTACTTTTTCTGCAACAGCCTCATAAAAATAATAGAATGAATTATGCTTTTCCTCTGCTGTAGTCTCTTGCAGCTGGTGCAAAAGAAAGAACGAACTTCACCACCCTGAGTTAAGACCATGTGAGAAGAAGCGTATGAAAAGTCATATAAATTGTTCTGTGGGTTTCCTGTTGAAAATTTGTGTGAAGTGCTACTTAAGAAACAGAATTTTCTTAGATACAGTCAGTATATTGGTAATCATGCCAAATACTTGAGGAACTTTACAGGCAGGTTTTGATTATGTAACTTTGCAGTTCCTGACAGTATTCACAATAGTGTTTCTGCAGGTACTAGGAATACCTGGCAGGGTCAAATCATCTTGAAGAATCTGCTGTTTAAAGTCACCTTTCTTAGTTTTGCAAAGGCTTGTGAAGCATTCTCTATATCTAAAGATTTTTGTATATCATGGAAGTGTTTCCTGGCATAGTTGAAACATGCTGAGTTGGAAGGGTCCCCAAAGGGTCGTTGAGTCCAACTCCTAACTCCACACAGGGCCACCTAAAGTTAAGCCATGTATCTGACCAGGCTAGACAGGAACAAGCCTGGACGTAGGGCACTGGTGATTCAGAGAGGGTGTGCTGGAGAGGACCACCAGTACATCACCACACAGAAAGTGGGGGAGAACACACCTCGGGGTGCTAAGGGAGATACGGGCACTCTGGAGCTAGCTACTCCAGTTACCAGGCAGTTGGGAATGAACTCTGTTCCCTCTAAGAGGGCTGAAGGCTCGGTAGCTCAGCTGAAGTGCATTTACACCAATGCACACAGCATGGGGAATAAGAAGGAAGAGCTGGAAGCTGTCGTAGGGCAAGGAGGCTATGATGTCGTTGCCATCATGGAAACGTGGTGGGATGGCTCATATAACTGGAGTGCAGCTATGGTGGGGTACAAACTCTTCAGGCGGGATAGGAAGGGTAGGAGAGGAGGCAGGGTAGCCCTCTTTGTAAGGGAGGACTTGGACACTGTTGAGATGGATTGTGGTGATGAGGAGATTGAGTGCCTGTGGGTTAAAATCAGAGGAGCCCACCAGAAGGTAGATTTTGTGATGGGAGTCTGTTACAGCCCACCCAGCCAAGGAGAAGCAGCTGATGAGCTCTTCTATAAACAGCTGGAGTTAATCTCTAGATCAATGCCTCTCGTTCTTGTGGGAGACTTCAATCTTCCTGATATCTGCTGGAAGTACAACAGAGCAGAAAGGAAGCAGTCTAGGAGGTTCCTGGAGCGCGTGGAAGACAATTTCCTTGCACAGCTGGTGAATGAACCAACAAGGGAGGGTGCCCTCCTGGACCTGCTATTTGTGAACAGAGAAGGCCTTGTGGGGGATGTGGCAGTAGGTGGACGCCTAGGACAAAGTGACCATGAGATGATAGGGTTTTCTGTTCTAGGTGAAGTGAAGAGGGTGGTTAGTAGGACAGTAGCATTAAATTTCCAGAGGGCAGACTTCGAACTCTTCAGAAGGCCGGTTGGCAAAGTCTCATGGGAGACAGTACTTAAGGGCAAGGGAGCCCATGAGGGCTGGGAGCTCTTCAAAAAGGAAATCATAGCAGCTCAGGAGAAGCCATCCCTGTGTTCCAGAAAAAAAGCCAGCAGGGGAGAAGACCAGCTTGGTTGAACAGAGAGATCTTGAGTGATAGCAAGAAGAAGAGGAATGTTTATGGGCTCTGGAAGAGGGGACAGGCCTCTTGGGTGAGCTACAGGAGGGAAGTGAGATTGTGTAGAGAAAAAATCAGAAAGGCTAAGGCTCAGCTAGAAATCAGATTGGCAAAGTCTGTGAAAGATAACAAAAAATCTTTCTATACATATATAAATAATAAAAGGAGGACTAGGGAGACCATACAGTCCCTATTGGACACAGAAGGAACAACAGTGACAGGGGATGAGGAGAAGGCTGAGGTACTTAATGCCTTCTTTGCCTCAGTCTTTAATTGTAAGGAGAGTTGTTCCGTCTGTGTATAAACCCAGGACCCAGAGGAGCTGGTGGATGTGCTGGCCAAACCCCTTTCCATCATCATCCAACAGTCCTGGAAGGCTGGGGAAGTCCCACTGGACTGGAGGCTGGCCGATGTTGTGCCCATCTACAAGGGTCGCAGGGAGGACCCAGGAAACTAGAGGCCTGTCAGTCTGACCTCAGTGCCAGGGAAAGTCATGGAACAGGTGATCTTGAGTGCTATCATGAAGCACATGCAAGAGAACCGGGTGATCAGGCCCAGTCAACACAGGTTCACAAAAGGCAGGTCTTGCCAAACTAACCTGATCGCCTTCTATGACAAAGTGACTCGGCTGCTGGATGAGGGAAAGGCTGTGGATGTGGTCTTCCTGGACTTCAGTAAATCCTTTGACACCGTTTCTCACAGCATTCTGCTTGAGAAACTGTCGGCCTCTGGCCTGGACAGGCGCACACTCTCCTGGGTGGAAAACTGGTTGGATGGCCGGGCCCAGAGAGTGGTGGGAAATGGTGTGAAATCCAGCTGGAGGCCAGTGACAAGTGGGGTTCCCCAGGGCTCAGTGCTGGGTCCAGCCCTGTTCAGTGTCTTTATCAATGACCTGGATGAAGGCATTGAGTGCCCGCTTAGCAAGTTTGCAGACGACACTAAGCTGGGTGGAAGTGTTGATCTGCTGGAGGGTAGGGAGGCTCTGCAAAGGGATCTGAACAGGCTGGACCGCTGGGCAGAGTCCAGTGGCATGAGGTTTAACAAGGCCAAGTGCCGGGTCCTGCACTTGGGGCACAACAACCCTGTGCAGTGCTACAGACTAGGAGAAGTCTGTCTAGAAAGCTGCGTGGAGGAGAGGGACCTGTTGGTTGACAGCAACTGAACATGAGCCAGCAGTGTGCCCAGGTGGCCAAGAAGGTCTATGATTCTATGATCTAAGACCATTTTCCAAACACTTTTCTTGAACGCTGGCTGGCTTTGGGTCATGACCGTCTCCCTGAGGAGCTTGTTCTAGTTCTTGACTACCCTCTTAGTGAAGAACGCTTTTCCATCCAAACTGAACTTCCTGTCATGCATTGTTAAGTTATTCCCTTTCTTCCTGTCACCTGACAGGAGGGATCAGCACCTCCCTCTCTGCTCCCCATCATGGGAACATTGTAGACAGCAATAGTGCCCTCTGTCTTCCCTGCTCTTAGGGGATAAAAACTAGTATCCATATCTACTCCACTGAAGTCATGCTCTCTAGTCCTTTCACCATCTTTGGCTTCCTTTGGACGCATGCTATTATTTTATAGGCTTATTCCATAGTGGAATCTACAGGTGTACACGGTACTCAAGGTGAGGCTTTTTTCTTTGAACTTTTTTCTTTGAACTTACTAGCTATAATGTACTTAATGCACCCAGGATACAGTAGGTACCTTTTTCCACCCAGGCACACTAATGACTCCTCTTGAGCTTTCCATCAACTGAAAGCCCCAAATCCCTTTCTATAGGTCTGTAATCCAGCCTCTTGTCTCTCAGTCTCTACATTGATCTCACACTACAGAAGAGATTGGCTGCCTCTGGTTTTCTGCATTAGAGATTGGTTGATGTACCTAGGAAACATGAGTGACTTCAAGGATTAACATTTTTTTCCTATGTGTTTCTCCTCCTTGTATTTTATGGTATCCAGCAAGCAATCATAGCAGCTGAACTTCTTGAGAGACAAAAGCACAGCATCCCTGCACATCTTATTTACTCTAGAACTTAAGTTGTACATGCACAGTCTCATGCAATAATTACAATGCTGTGCTGCCAGAGTAATTTTAACATCTGCCATTCATTTCTATTCCATGTGATCCCTTCCCCAGTTGTGAGTCTTATCCCTGTGTAAAGGTAACTTTTTTCGGCATTTTTATCTCCCAAGAAACTACAATATGATGTCATCAGGGTAGAAAACTGAAGTTGTACATACTTATGAATGACAGTCAAGATTACAGATTTTCATGTGCTAGAATGCTTATTCACTAAATAGAATTCAGGGCAAGGTGTTTATATTGATCATAACTTCACCAGTTCCAAAAGGTTGGTTTGAAAATTTAAATCTTCTGCACACTGGTTTTCTTTTCTGGTTTATATATTACATGCAGACTGCTTCCATTTTATTGTAGGTGAGAGGCTTTTTCACCAAAGACTGGTGGATTTAACTTACAGCCCTGAGTATTTTGTAGAAGATGAAAACATACTGGTAGCTCACATGATTTACATGGCGTTACACATTCATATGATGGATAACCTGCCAGTTAATTGCTTAATAAGATAGATGGTGTTTTAGCTAAACTATGACTTCCATCAGTTTGATTTTTTTCACCTATATACCTGATCTGAAAGTTGGTATGGAGAATTTTACTACTCATGCAATAAGGAGGAATTGTCCTTGACTTTAAGTAGAAAGGCCATATCTGTATTAGATTAAAAACCTTGTTTAAACTTGCTGTGTGATTTCAGAGTACCTTCAACAACAGCTAAGTGTTCCACTTGTCTTGCCAGGTCATAACGTTTTGAAACCTTCGTAATGATGAGGTCAGATTGAGTGAGTGAAGCAATTTAATTTGCCAACTAACAAGTATGGGCAAGCACAAGAATCTCATAAGAATGTTGCTGAAATCTGTGGAAGAACCTAGCCAAAACATGCTGCTGTTTCTGTGTTAAAATAAAAATTACAAGAACCAGTTAGTAATGGAGTATTGCATGGTGGACTTGCAAAGAGTCAGTCAGAGAATACTTTCCGTGAGCTCACAGAGCTCCTGCTCTGTGTCACTGGATGCTGTTGAGTCACGGAGTTGTTGCTGACATGTGCCATCAGAGACTGCATCTTCCACTCTCCAACTCTAGAGGTTGTCTTTGTGTTCTTTGGCCCAACAGCATTCAGTGTTTCTAGGCTTTGCTTTTGTTTTTTTCTTTTTAATATTCAGTGCAATAAGGGAGTAATTCTTAAGCTATTTGAGTATGTTTCTAGAATATTTTACATAGATACAGAATGCAAGGAAATTAAAGTCCAAGCCAATTTAATAGCTGAGAAGCTTTCTCTAATATTGGGTAGTTTCCGCTTCTTGAAATTCTTACCCTAGAAATTATGTACTTTAGGGTTTAACTGATTCTTTTGGCTGTATCCTACCATCACTTCTGTTAGCAAGGAATTCCTGTTGGAGAACACATACACTATTAAGGAACTTAAGAGATAAAAGTAGCATTATTTTTGGGGGGTTTTTTTGAAGTTGAAAAATTCATTTAAAGAGTTGAGCTTCATGGTTTGAAGGAATATGATAGCAGTATGATTTCAGAATGTGTCGTATCTGATGTTCAGGGTAGCCGTCCAGCTCATTTAAGAAGAAAGTATTTGTGTATTAAGTAGCTGGAGAACAGAAGCAGCCTGTTCTGTTTCAAAGGTGACCTTTTATGTAGTTGGAGAAGTGGGTCCTGATTGTCAATGCTGAAAAGAATCACTTCAGTGAATTCTTGGCTAATCCTCTGGCTAAAATATGTTTGCACAAAGACTGTTGTGAGTAAAATAAGCTGTAGGATTGTAGGACCTGAGTGTTTGTTAGAGCAGTGGTTTGTGTTGTTTGAATGCGATTTATGAAGTTGAAGTAGTACTTTAGGGTCATATATTTAAACATTATGGTGAATCTTCAAATGGCAGAATGACTGTCTGTCTTCAACTTGATTACTTTCCGTATCTGCGTTCGTATTTTGGAGATAAAATCACAGATGCTGAAGCTCGGAAGCATTTTCCTAAAGCAGTATTTATATGGCAAGTAGATGATCTGCTTAGGCTCGGTGTGCACATATAGAACAGTGTACTTGGAATGTGTCTCTGTATTGTGAGCCAGGCCCTCTAGGTAGAGCATCTGATTGTTTTTTGCATGTGTGGAGGTTTTTGTTTTGTTTTGCTGATGTTCGCATTCTATTAGCGGGCTTTATCTCAACTCCCCTTTCCAGCATTCACACCTATCTAGTCTTTTGTGTTTTTATTGCTGTGCTTTGCTTTGATGTGTTTGGCTTGTTCCTAAAGCCTCTAAAACAAAATCTTGTGGGTTCTTAGGACTTGGTTTGATCTTTTTCTTTGTTTTGTTTTTTTCTTCCATTTTTCCAGTGATCAGAGGGCTTGCTCCAGTTTTCTCAGTCCATGCAAACAGCCAGTTTGGCAACAGATGGGTGCATTTTGTGCCTAATGTTTGTGTAGATTTTATGCTTCTGTTGATGTAAATTCTAGTTGCCTGCAGAAGTTTCAGAAATCTTGATTTTTTGGTACTCAGCAGCAACACTGACACCACTGACTCGAGAGATACTCAACACATCAACCCTGCCTGACTGAGTCTAGAACCTTTTAATATGTATCATCTTATCCTGTTCTGGGTCTGCTCTGGAGCTCCAAAAGCTCATGTCCTAACTTTCCTTCAAGCTGACTTGCATACCCTGTCTGCCATGCCATGAGTAAGCTTGGCAGTCACAACATGCACTTTCCAATTATGCAGATCTTGGATTCCAGCTTGATTTTGAGCCCATGAACTAATGATACGCTCTGCTTACTGATGGAGTTAGAATACCGTGCAACAGTCTTTTGGAATCTTTCCTCTGTTCTAACACTTCTTTTCTTCATGGTTACTAGTTTGGCCCTGACATTCAGACAGCTGTCTGCCTCTGTCCTCTTAGCTGAAGATGTCTTCAGCCTATCATTAAAATACAGTTTGTATCTCATATGCAGATCTTTGGGTGCACGTGACAAAATAATGTAGGCCTTCAACCCCAGGTGTTGGGAACCTGTCGTAAGTCTCTTGTCTCTGTTTCTTTTATCTGGTTCCCATGCCCTTTTGGATGTTAGGACATAGATGCAGTGAAAATGTCAGATTCAGGGTTGTGTGAGTTTTATTGTGGCACTGAAAACTAAAACCATCCATGCAACACAGTAATTTCTTAAACCAGAAAAAATGGAGCAGCCATTTGTCCAAGTAGCTGACTGCCAAAAGGCATTCTGGTCCACTAGAGACGGGACTTCTAGGAGCATGTTGTGCTTGTGCGATTCCTTGGTTCTCCTGAAGTCTCATCTAATTCCTGTGGGGTTCACTTTGGAATTCCAAATTCTTGTCACACATAGTCCATTATGGCTTGTTGAACAGTTACAAAACTCAATAAATGTCTGAGCTACCATTGTATACGTTGCTAAACTGAATTTGCATTCCTGTAGAATAGGATGTATCCTCTCAAGGATGTGCCTTTTTTACTTAATGAGGGAGCTTGTTACAGAACTTTGTCTTTGAGGAGAAAATTTTATACCTATGCTTTCTAAAACTTCAGGTAGTTTGAATTGCCTAACTGGTATACCTTGGGATATAAAGCAGGGCCAAGTGATGATACCACAAGATCATCATGAGCATGATGATGCAAGATCTTAATTTTTCTGTCAGCACTTCTGATTGAATTTTGGAGCTAGGTTTTTTGGTCTCTGGAAGTGGTGTAAGTGTGGTCAACCTGACAAGGTCAGTTTAGATAATATTAGCAAAGAACACACTGCTCTGAGTTTTTTTTCTTTGATGGAGTGACTGTCTTCCGGGTTGAATGCTAGTCCACATTACGCCTCTCCATCTTGGACAGACACAGAAGTCCAATTCTGTCTCCTAAATCTGCTTGATGGCTAGGTGCTGTCAACATTTCCTGGTTGGAAGAAAAATTATTTCCTTTCTTTTTTGATGAAGAAAAACAGAACTGGGATGCTAAAATAGGTAATCTGGAGAAAAGATTGCAGGGATCACATAGACATGGTATCGAAAGTGCCTTAGCAAGCTAAAGGAGTTACATTTCACTGTGGCCCTCAGTTCAGTCAGAATGATTTCAAGGAACTCGAGAGGAGAATAGTGCACTAGCTTTTTTGTATTGCCACAAGTGGAGTGGGAAAGGCTAGAGGTCTACCCCATGTGTAGTGTTGGAGTGTTAGTCTCGTAATGCGTTTACGCACATCCACAATGTCAGTGTGTAGCTCATCTCAAATAATAAGTGTTGAGGGGCTATAACTTATTTTTCTAATTTAACAGTGAGGTGGTTTAACAGAGTGAACTGCCTGGCTGTACAGGTGAACCTGTCAATGTTAGCTGATCAAGAACTCTTTAACAAAATTCTCTTTGTGGCTTCTTGAAAAGCTGTTGCAGGATTAAGCACGTAACAGAAGTAGTCACTTTGTGTACTTTTATTAAATCTATGCTATTGCATAAACATTCAGGAATGATGCTGAACTTGGTAAAGAAAAAAACAGAAATCAAATCCAACTGTGCTGTGCTAGAAGACTGAAGACTTTTTCCAGATTATCTGTAAGCATGGGAGCACTGCTGATTTGGAACAAACATAATGACACTCATTAAAAGACAAGGTCTTATTGAGTAATTAGAGATAGGTTAGCTGGACATCTGATTCCTTCTGTTATTGTTTGATCCCTTGTCATTTTGCAAATCAGAAGACAATTACAATGTTTAAGGCAAGTGTGATGAGTGAGAGAAGAAAAAGTGCATTATGCATTATGCAGAAAATTCTTAAGCCCAAATATTTGCAAAATGTGTGTTCAGTGCGAAGCCACCTGTAGGTAATCCAAGTTCAGTTGTTATTTAATAACTTCCTTTCTTGTCTTACATCTTATAACATGAAAGTACTAATAATGTGGATTCTGAAATTTGGATTCATGTTGGAAAGTTGAATGAAATAGAAGTTTGGGGGTCGGTTGGTTGTGGTTTTGAAATTTTTGGGGATGCTGCATACTTGATTTATGAGTATAACATGATTTCATAATTGAATGGTGAAATACAACTTACAGTGACTTTTAGTTACAAAATCACAGAATGACTGAGGTTGGAAGGGACCACTGGAAGTCATCTGGTCCAGCCCCCCTGCTCAAACACAGTCACAGATGGTTGCCAGTGATTGTGTCCAGAAGCCTTTCAACTGTCTTTGAGGAGGGAGACTCCATCACCTCTCTGGGCAGCAGATGCCAGTGCTCAGTCACCCTCACAGTGGAAAAAAAAGGGTTTCCTGATGTTAGGAGGGAACACCCTGTGTTTCAGTTTGCACGTTGCCTATTGTCCAGTCAGTGGGCACCTCTGGAAAGAGTCTGGCTCTCCCTTCTCCTTTGAACCCTCCCTTCAGGTATTTGCACACAGTGATCCCTCTGAGCCTTCTTCAGGTGAACAGTCCCAACTTTCTCAGCCTTTCCTCATGTGCTTCAGTACCTTGATCTTCTTGGAGGCTCTTTGCTGGAATCTCCAGTATGTCCATGTCTCTCTTATACTGAGGAGTCCAGAATAGGACAGAAAAGGAAACTGTTATTAGAGGTAACATTCTCTGAAAATAGTTTTAAACCCACATGCAATACATAATAGTAAAGACCACTAGTGACTCCCTGTAAGAGGCATATTTAACAATGACAAATTTACCCAAGTGCTCCAAGTGAAACTATAAAAACTGTTCTGTGAGTAACAGTTAGATGTAGTTGGTGAGGCTTGTAACATTAAAATACCACATAAATGGAGGTGTCTGACAAAGTCTCTAGATTTTTGTGACTTCAACTTTCTGAACTCAGGACTTTTTACAGTATCTTATGAAGGCAAACTTGTGTCAATTTTTAGTCAAGTCTGAATGCTTTGCTTTCACACAGTTGGTTGCTTTGATGTTTTGGGGACTGCTGTAGTCCTCTGAGCATTTTGTATGGTTAAATGGGAAACTTTTATAAATAGTTGATATCAGAGTGTTTCTTTTCTACTGATGGTCAGACCATAAGAGTCATAAGCTGGTTACAACAAGGCTTCCAGAGTAAGACACTAGAATATGTAATGGCAAATCAGTATTGATTATGAAAAAAATGCTCAGTGGGTTGGTCTGGTTTTCTTCCTACCCAATGCTGAGTTTGAATTTGCCACTTAGTTTCTTGCTAAGAACTCTGCTTGTGATAATCATCTGCTTTCTTCTCCTTGGCTCTATTCAGCACTGAATTTCAGCGGTAGACTACTTCTAAACTGAAAAGTAAACAAGAGCTAAAGGATACAAGTACTTACCTATGTGGATTAGAAGTTGGGGGTTTTATAAGCCTCATAACGACACTTGCAGAGTGTTTTCAATTTATAAATGCTTCTGTGTGACTTACAGTATAAGTTTGTCATATTGAAATTTAATCGTAGGAAATAGTTTTAAAAGATACAATACCATTTATTTTTTTAAACCTCTGAAATTGTGCTGCGGTGTTTAAACACTGAATTTTGCAAGGAAACAAAGAAGTACTTCAGATGCAAATTTAAGAAAGAAATAAAACTAATTTTCAAGCATTACTTCAGAAATTCATTTTTTATATTAAAATGATTGAAAAAGGTGAAAAAGGTAAAAAAGACAAAAAGTAAATATAATTGAAAATCAGAACCACCAATTATGTATAGTAAGGACTGTAATTGTTCCTCAGAAAAGCTATTACTCTACTAGTTCTG
Source organism: Phaenicophaeus curvirostris (assembly GCF_032191515.1). Taxonomy (NCBI): domain Eukaryota; kingdom Metazoa; phylum Chordata; class Aves; order Cuculiformes; family Cuculidae; genus Phaenicophaeus; species Phaenicophaeus curvirostris. Next base: position 51,474,582 of record NC_091396.1, on the reverse strand, counting down.
CATATTTTGAAATGTTTTCAGTGGATCTTCTCACCAGCAAAGGGTGACTGAGATCCTAAGGGTTCCGCTGTACCACGGTGTATGTTCATATACACCTCCCCAGTGTGTTTCTTGTCACCATAGTATCCTGTAGCCCAGCTTTATTACACAAAGAGAGGCAAAGAAGACATAATTTTTGTGGACTTGCTGACTTTACAGCTGACTAAATGATAATAGTTTTCATCTATTTCTTTTAATGTATTAGCATTAGAAATCGTTTTCATAAATCTCAGCTTGGCTGCTGTATCTTTACTTTTTGGAGAGGTAGCAAGCGAAGAACAGTTTCGCTTTGTATTTTTCTTTCCCTTTCCTTTTCCTTTTTCTCCTTCCTTCCCCTTCCCTCCCTCCCAGCTGAAGGAAGAATGGACAAGGATACATGAACAGCTTTAGATTGGCTGAAGCCAGGATGGAGTGCTAGGAATTTCTGATTTTTTTGTTTGTTTGTTTTTCTTTTTATCACACTATTTTTCTTTTTGATAACAGGTACTGGAAAAGATAATCAAAGAGAAACAATAGTTGTGTCAAAAGGAAGCAAAATCATGAAGAGTTCATTATTTTATGGTTTTGTATCAGAAGTTATTTCAAGTTAATATTTGGACAAAATGAGGCCTATAACTATTCTGAACTCGGAATTTTACCTCCCCGAATCAGTCACAGTATATGTATTTTAATAAATACAGTTTAATAACATGCTGCTGGACTGTTTAGTTTTTATGCCTCAGAGTAGCACTGAGCATTATTGCTACTTTTAGAAGCTGCCTCTCATTAGTGTAGTCATTCTCATATATAGCACCTGTTTTAAACTCCAAATCTGAATCAACAAATGTAAAACCTGACTTTTGAAATATCTGCTTTTTTGAACACTCTTCTTTAAAGGACCTATCAGGATCTCTCCCCAAAATGCTAGAAGCTTGAAGGATAAGGGAGGAACAATGTTGCATGGCCCAAACACATGTGCTTTCGTCATTAGCAAGGTACAGCATGACCTCATGTTGACCTCAAAGGTAAATCGCTAACAGGGAACAATTATACATGCCTGTGAAAGCAGCTTAGTTTTGAACATAATCAAGACAATAACTTCAGTGTGTAGAATAAAATTAAATTTACAGCTCTGTCTGTCTGCCTTTCTCTTTCTCTCTTTTGTCTTTCTCCAAGTCTCTTCTTGACAAAATGTTGTGGGTTTTATGTGTGTATGTTGCGAAAGAGAATTGCTTTTCTAGTGACCATAATAAGTTCCTAAATATGGGTAACCCAAAGGATCTTGTATCCAATTTAGTCAAATTGTACATCTTGCAATGAAATGCCCTTTTTAATAGAAAGGTTACATTTGTTGTCTAGCATATTGATATTGCAGCCTTCAGGATGTGTCTCTGTATTACCCTGGGGAATCTTGTGTGGTTCTGAAATGTATAGATAATTTAGACTTATGGGAAAGTTGTTTAAAAGTCAATACATTAATTTTTGTGTGCTTATCTTAGACTGCCACACAAACCTATGACTTTTTATTTTTTTGTAAAAGACTGCACATGTTCTGTAGCGTTATGTGATACATCTCTACATACGATGGAATGTGATTTAGCTAGCAGTTCTGAGCTATTTGGAGAAGAATTGCTGCCAGCATCTTGGAACTGTTAGTCATATCTGTCCCATTTGATTTGTGTAGTATAATTGTTTGACATGAATTGTATTTTCTTTTTTTGCTAGAATGAGAGAGCATATTCCTTCTGTGGAACAATAGAATACATGGCTCCAGATATTGTAAGAGGAGGAGAAACAGGACATGATAAGGTATGTTCTGTCTGAGTTTATTACTGAAATAAAATTAATTCTTCAGGCAACGCTGTTGTTCAGTTTGAGAGTTTTTTCTTAAATACGGTAGTGCCTTATTTAAACATGCCTTATTTCAAGTTGTCCCAGAATAGATTACTGCATGCATTTAAAAGCATCACTATCATGTCTTTTCAGTTTTTAATCTTCAGTAAAAGGCATGTTTATAAAGGGATTGAGGCTGATTCGTGTATTCAAAAATTACTCTAAACATGCAGTGGGACAAAAAACCACTTCCTTCCTTTTAAATAAAAAGCTGTTTAGTTCACAGTGAAAAAATTACTGTTTTGTGGGTAATTGTGATGTAGTTTTTTTTTAAATTGTATGTCAGGGAAATGTGATATCTTTCTTGAAGTATGGAGTAGGTTATTAATGTTGTTAATGTCATAAATATTCTCAAATTGTAAAAATTAATTCTGTTTAGCTTGAGGCTCAAGTTTTATTATGAATTAAGGCATCAGTAAGCGATGGGAAAGTTCACAGGTGATACTTGAAACCAAAAAGCTTGACTCGCCAGAGGACTTCTACAGTATTCCTGAATAAATTACTCTGATTGTTCACTATACTGAATAGTTTTGGAGAATATTTAATCTCTTGGGGTTTTTTTCCTGTAGATGAGTTGGCTTGTCTCTCTTTTGGGGGTTGTGCAATATAGTTGATCACAGTTCCTCTTGTCTTTTTAAGCACTGGAAAACGTTACATTATTCTCAGTCTCCATTTTTCTGGACTAACTGGACTCAATCTGTCTTTGTCTAAGAAGGTTTTTCCTTCTCTGTGCATTCTGCTTCTCTTTTGGTCTGCATTTGCCTGTGTGTTTCTTTGTGGGGCAAGTACTTTAGTGGACACAGTGTTTCAGCTAAAAGGCTAAGAGTTGGTAGTTTGAAGAACAATGGTTTGATTATCACCCTGATTCTACTATTAAACATAAAATACGAAGTCCTTTGTCTTTTCACTGAGTTATCATCTCACACCTACTTCGTATTCTACTGTAACTGCTGCATCTTTTTCTACTGTACTGTTGCGTAGTCATTATTAAAAATGAAATTTTACAAACTTGCAAATAGAAGCTCTTTCCTGCAGTGTTTGTTAGCTTAGTCTTGCCAGTTTCAGAGCATCTCTCCAATGTATCAATCAAGTCAAATTGTGTTTGTCTTCTCAAGTGTTTCCAAATTCAAGATTGTTGCTCATTCAGAAGGGGAATCTTGGTTCTATTGTCTTTGATTGGTTCTACCTGATATTTTCATTAGCCATATTGCAGAGCCTTACAGTATTCTATAAGGAATAGCCTCACAGCTTGATACCAAATGTTACCTGGTAAATAAAGGTGATTTTTCAGTTACCTGTGTAATGGTAACTGTTTCCACTCCCTTCTCTTTGCCTCACCATTGACAGTGCCATGTAACACAGTGTTAGAAGGTTTTTAGCGTATTTCATATTTACTGTATATCTAGCTACTAAAAGAAATTATTTAAAAAGGAAAAAATGAGACTGCTTTATTATGCTATGCTCTCATTAATCAATATTTATTTGTAATCTCTTCTAGATAGCTGTATTGTTTGCCTAAAAGACTTGGTCTAGTATTTTCAGTGTTTATTTTTTTTTAAATTTGATAAATGATTCTGCAAATCCTTCTTTTCTTTTGGAAAAACACATGCCAAGAAAAAGTCATCTTCTGAGATTTTCTGTCATCATTGAGTATTTGTGATTATTGACAGTACAGAGACTTCTTCAGCCAGTTCTCCTAAATACTCTTGGCTGAATATATGAGACATCAGTTTTTATGTATCTTGAAGCAAAACTAAAATATGAGGCCAAGTTATAATTTCACTAATTATATTCAGCAGAACTTCTGTTTCATTGATTTGCAAATTTTGTGGAAGTAAAACTGAGAAGTTCAAACACCTGTAGTTAAATTAATTATGTTGAAAAGACTACGCTGCTTTCTTCATTATTCTTAGTAGCATCTTTTCTTTTGAAAGAGAGGTCTTCTGTAAGTTATGAGGTGTCAGATGTGTGAATAATATGATTACTATATGGGAAGCCAAAGATCACATGTTACCAGGGAATATAAGGTAAACTTCCATAGTACTTTTAGATTCTCTGATTAACTGTGATCAGTACTCTTAAATTGTGCTTTCTGAAAGTTCCTTAGTTTTATTCCCAAGCTCCTAAAAGTTCATGTTCCACTACTTCTTAGCAAGTATTAGATTCCTCTGTTATTTTTAGTGTGTTTTAGAATTCTTATCACTTCACAATGGTAAAAATAAAAGTTAATTCTGGGCAGAAGAAAAGGTACTTAAGTAGTGAGTGGAAAGAGTTCAACTTGAGAAATTAGTTGAGGAAGTTATGTGGAGAGATTTCAAAATTAAGTTAATTTATCATAGAAAATACCTGCAATCACTTCTGCAATTTCTTCTGCTTTATTTCATCCAGGTTCACTTTTGTATTGATAGGTGCCTGTTCCTCTGCCATTTGTTTTCTGGGTGCATTGGTTTATTCCTTTTGTTATCAATTGTATTTCAATGCATCATAACATACATAATTATTGTTACTCTGTAGGCTGTTGATTGGTGGAGTGTTGGTGTTCTTATGTACGAATTATTAACTGGAGCATCACCATTTACAGTTGATGGAGAGAAGAATTCCCAAGCAGAGATTTCTAGGTAAGAGTTAAAACAGTGAAGTGTATGTGCTTGGTTGCAAAGTGATGCTTATGCCATAATATATGTTTTGTGAAAGTTTTAATCTAAAATTTATGAAGGAAGTGTTATCAGGGTAACATTTTAGGTGTTCCATTTGTGTTTAACAGAATGACATCTGGAGGCAGATAAGTTTTATTAACCTTAGCAGGTCATTGAAATAATAGAACTGACCTTTAAAAAACACCTAGTTTGTTTAAATTGCAGTGGAACCACAGCTTTGTAGATATTCCACCCTGTTGCATGTTTACTATTGAAAAGGAAGTAAAACAGAATATAAAATTATATCTAAATAGAGTTAGCAGGTTTAAAATCTTGGTACATAGTGAAACAGATTTAGCTAGAGAGATTTTTGTCAGGCCTTGCTGGGTCACTCTATCAGGCTATAGGTTTAAAGAATGTACCCCACTCCTACCTTTTTTTGTCACAAGGAATATTTATTTTAGTAGTGTATAATGTGAGACAAAGAATGCGATCTTTTCTAGTCATACTTGCTTATCTGAGTGAAATGGATATGGTACTTATGGAAATTAAATAACTTATTTAATTCTTGCATTTTACATGTAAATGTTTTGTATCAGCTTTGTTATGTTCAGGAATCTCTACGCTTTAAAGGTTTGTTTTCAGTACCCAGGTAAAAGCATTGGAGCCTTCTAAAAAGACAAAATAATAAGTGTGCCTGAAACACATTGCTGAAATCTCCCAAAATGAGCATCTCCTGTACTGAATCCCTCTTGGAGTGGGGATTTGGGGGCTAAAATGGTACAGATAAGCAAGTGCTGTCAAGATTGCTTGTAAGACCAGTCTTGCTGCTATTGGAATGTTTTCAGGGTCAGGACCATAATAAGTTGCTGGACATTTAAGGTTATAATGAGCAACTGAACATGCATCCATTATTTAGAAAATTTATTTTACTTCTGTAATAAATATGGGCAATTTCTTGTAAGGTTGAGACCTCTTTATTGGTTTCTAGGTCTCCACCAGAACAGGAAACTTGGAGGGCCACTAGAATAAATATAAGAGGGACAGAGAATCCACTAAAAAAATTCCAGACTTCACCCTCTTGGTCATTATTACAGTTAAGATTTAAATTAACTCTTTCTGACCTATTTAAGGGTAGAAACTTTTTTTGATTGTTTTCTTATGGCTTATCTGAATTGGTAATTTTGACTGTCAAGATTTATGAAATGTAACTTTAGAGAGTACCTTGACTGGAATTTTACAAATATAATTTTTCCCAGAAACTGGGAAACTTTAGATACATGTTCTACAGGATTTGACTGCCTTTTTGTATGTTCTTATGTCCTCTTTTAATATGTTAATCTTTTGATAATTTAAAATTAGATTCAAAGCTGAGAAACTACAAGGTTGCTAACATCCGTCCTCTGATGGCTAATAACCTAATTTCTGACCTAAATATAGTTGTGGCAGGTTTACTATGCTGTTGCTCACTATGCTTTTGTTCTGGTTGATGTTTATGCTACATATTTTTAGACAGCAGGCCTGTAGTCTTTCTGCTTTTATTTTGATAAATTTAGAAGGTAAATTCTTATGGTTTTCTTTATTTAAAGATGTTCCTCAGAGTTCTTGTTCCCTGAAAAAGCCTTTTCTTAACTCAGCTTATGTTGTCCTTTCTTACATATGGACAATATATTCCTCTTGATGTTTCTAGAGGGTCTTTTTTAAGGGAAGTAATAATTCACCATCCAAACAAAGAGATTTCCCTTCCTTTTTTCTTGAATTCCTCTTATTGATGTCAATGGTGGATTGATGGATGTAATTCCTTAATTCCTTCTCCTTTTCTCTCACTTCCAATTGATAAGCCCCTAACTTATAGCTGAAATCTCATTAGTGCCTGCTTTGGCTGCATTTCAGACTTGATTTCATCTGTCTTCTATTACTTCAATACTCATAAGACCTGTTGTTCCTGAATCCTTTACATTTGATGGCAATTTCTGTGCTGGATGATGTGTGTCCATTTTGTGTGTTTGCAGTTTATTGTGTAATTGAATCTTGTGTTCCTTTTAAGGCTGAGCATATGAGAACATTGCTGTTCCCTCTGTCCTGGCTGCTGCAGTGAGTCAGGTGGAACTGTCTGGGGAATGGTGGTTGCTGTGTGCCTTGGGGAGTAACAGGAGTGTGTTGGGGCTTTCCCTGAGGGTAGGATAGAGCAGGCAGAACAGGTGAGATATCAGCAGGCTTTGTTGCTTCTGCAGCCCAGGCAGAAGGTAAGAACGGTAGGGAGCAGAAGCACGTCTTGGAGAAAGTGGAAAGAAAACTTTTCTCTAAGGATTGAGGGGGACTGGATAGAGTGTGATGCAACTTGGGAAGCTGTTGAGCTACTCACTTGAGACTATGCGTAAAAGGAATGATCTGCCCTTCCTGACATGCTAGTTTGTTAAATTTAGAAGTCCTTGTTACCATATTCATGGCTTTTCAGAAATACCCTCTTTGTATTTATCTCTAGCATGAGTATGCTGAGGTCTATGAAGACACCAGCTGAATTTCTGGTACCTGTCTTTCTCCTAAGCCTTTTTGGCCTAGAAGCTATGATCTTTTTTCTCTTTGATAATTTTGTCACTGGGGATACATTTACAATGTACACATTTTTTTTATTATTGTTAATTCCTTCAATTATGTCTGCAGCCTTTTCTGTAAAGCTTTCTGCTGAATTGGGATGCAGACTCTAATTTTACACCCATCATTAAATAGGTTCTAAATTCTTTGTGACTATCTTCTGATCTGTCTAGTTTCATTTCCTCTCCAAACTGATGAAAAATGGAATTGCAGATAACGTTATCAGATCTGTAAAGTTGCCAGTGGTAATGAAATCGTTACCACTGGCACAGAGATATGAGTTGGCACAAACTTCTTTCTTGATAGCAAAGTTATTCTAAACAGAAATTGTATTCCCTAACGTAAATATGCTTTAACTTGCCAGTTGCAGCAGACTTGAAAATTCAGTTTTTTCTTACTCATTCACAAGCCCTGAGAGCATACTTTCGATGGCCTTTGATTATGTTCCTTCTAAGAGTGTGGCTGAGCATATGAGAACATTGCTGTTTCCTCTGTCCTGGCTACTACACTGAATTAGGTGCAACTGTCTGCGGAAAAAGTCATCTTTACAGGTTCTTCTATTTCACCTACTGATTTTAAATATTGTTAGCTCATTTTATTCCCTTCTGCGGCACAATGACTGTCTGCTGCTAATTTGGGCATGAGGTTTTGTTCTGAAAAACCTCTCTAATGGGCGGTTGAGTTTTTCTGTCAGATATAGTTTCTGTGTAATTTGTATCTTTTTTTACTCTTTTTCTGATGAGAGATTGTGTTCCCTTCTTTAATAGTAACCTTTTTGACACTGCTGTGGACTTCTCTTTCATAGGAAGTGTAACTTAAATGCATAATTTACTTTCCCTTCTGCGTCTCTGTCCCGGAATACTTTTTGTTCATGTGCTTGGTGTTATGGATTATTCAACTTGATTAAAAAAAATTCACAGAACTATTCAAGTATCTCTCCTTTTAAAGCATGCCCTCTCCCTTTTCTTCTTCCTTCTTCCCAAATCTTCCTTTCATTTTTAAGAATTTTAGACTTTGATTGCTGTAGAGCCATGGATGGGATCCATCCTACACAAACATAGGCAGAGGCTGGGTTTGATTAGAAACCAGTGTTTTCAGTTTGGCTGTGAGTGATTTGTAGAGCTTACTTGAAAGACAGACAAATCCGTTTTAGAATTGTGACTTTTGAGGGTCTTGTCCTACATACAGGGATTTAAAATGAGCATGGAGTTTTGGAGTATTATTTTGCTGCTGTGCAGCAGCTTAGAAAAATCTTATCAGCTTTGAGGATATGAATAGATAGGTATATTTTTCTATTTTTATGCATTTATACATCTATAATATAATTTGTAGAAGCATATGAGACCGTATTATGATAGCAGCCTGTGCTGTTTGACATAGTTGGTTTGGCCTTATTTAAAACTCATAGATGGTGGCTGATATTTGACCATGTTAGGTACTATCAAGATATTTTGTCCACAGTTCTGCAAGAAACCTTTTATTGATAAAAATATTAGGGAAGTAAGATGCATAGCAGGTGTATACTTGGGAATCCCTTCTTTATTCTCTGCCTGTGAAGACCCCAGTGATTGCTAGATCTTTTAAAGAACAGAGCAGTCTTTAAATCCAACTTCTAATTTGCATGGTGCCTTCTGGAATTTTGTCCTAGAGCATATAGATGTCTATCTAGAATGTATGCCATTTATATGTTTAGACTGGAGTCTAGAGTCCAAGAACTGATAGACAATAATTTAACAACGCTTTTCTAACAGATAGCAGTAAGTTAGGAAATCTCTGGCACAGGAAGGAAACCATTCTGATGCTAGACTTAGTGCAAATCACATCACATCCATGACTGCCTACAGATCAGTTCAGCCTTTCTGTAAAGCAGATTTTTAAGGAAGTCATAAGTATTGCATCAAAGTCTCTGACATGCCTAGAACTAGGGATGTTCATATGTGTCTGATTGCTCAAAGCTGAAACAAAAGAATCTGGCATTAGAAGTTCTGAGATGTCAGGGCATTCAGTAGAGTTGTTTTCAAATATGAAGGTGAAAACTCTGCTTTGAAAGCTTGTCCCTCTCCACTTTAGCAGGGTTACAGCTTGGGTTTGCTTTGCCTTATTCCCTGAACGTCAGGATGGATACTTTTATCTTTTTGGTGATGCCCGTAATATTTCTGAGGGCACTGTCAATATACTATAGTAACAGTTGAAGCATAAACCGAATGTTTCTGTTGGTCAGCTATTGATCCTTCTATTTTTTTGTGATACAATTATGTAATTTACCTGGTGGAAGCAAAAAAGCTTCACGTTCTGTCCTTTTGAAGTTTTATTATCATTTCTTCTAAAGTCAGGTTTAGTCTTCTGTTTTCAAGATAATCAGTGGAGGGTGAAAGGTGGCTTTTTTTCAGCTATGCAGTGGATCAGAATTTTGACTAGTTTAGCTGTTGACAGAGTTAATTAAAATGAAAAATTAAGAAGATGTCTTTCAGCTTCTGGCTAACAGCATGTTTTCACCTTTCATTTTATCATAACCACTGAAAGCAATCTGCTCTCGATGTCGCAAAATTCCCAATGGCACTGTTTGTCTTTAAGGCCTTTATTGAGCACTCCGAGGGCATTCCTGCTTAAGTCCTTAAGGCTGTCAACTTGGAATGAATAAGGTCAGAATCTTCTTCAGTTCTTTTTAGACTTACATCATAGTATAAGCCTTTGGCACGTGATTTTTGCACTTCTGGTTGGTTTTAGATACTGTGCCATCTGTAGAAGGTTGTTTTATTCAGCCAGCAAACACATATCCCATCTCTACTGCTTTGGTAAAGAACAGATATGAAACCTGTGGTCTATCTCTGTAATTTTTGAACCACAAGCTAGCATAGATCAGTGGTGGCAACTCCTTGAATTTTCCGTAACAAAATCAGCAAGTTCCTTGGCTGATTTGTCAGGCCTCACAGCTGGCATCTTATATGTGGGAATGGCTTGTGAAGATACTGATAAAGAGGACGAGCATCTGAAGGTCAAGGTGTCATTCCCCATCCTCCAGTCACTGAAGACTGAGAAGCTCTTCCTCCTTATCATTTAGCATGTCCTTTGCGTTGTCATAGAATAAATAATGTTGGAAAAGATCTCTATGATCATCCAGTCCAATCGACCCGACACACCGTGCCTACTAAACCTAAGTGCCACCTCTACATGTTTTTTGAACGTGTCCTGGGATGGTGCCTCCGCCACTTCCCTGGGCAGCCTGTTCCAATGCTTTACCACTCCTTTAGTAAAGAATCCAGTCTAAACCTATTGGTCTGTAGTATTTACAGGCGAAACTCATCAGAGCTTAAGTTCCTGAAAAACAATACCAATGAGGTTAGCTCCCATCTCTGTGTAATCTGCCATAGAGAAGGGTAAGATGGAAATGATTCAGAACTTCAAAATAATAATCTCCTTAAACTAGGCAATGGATGGTTTCTCTCAAACAGTTTTTAGTACAGCCAGAGTGCTCTCACCAGCAGGGGTAATCTCTGCTCATCCCAGCTCAGAGACGTTGTACTAGGTTAGGAGAAGCAGAAAATACAGCAGAGTAGTCTTTCAGCAGCTTTGAGCACAGTTGCAACTTGGGATACTTAATTCTTTCTGCTTCTGTCACTGTTATTGGACCACATAAACATGAAATGTACAAGAAGATCGAGGTGATTCAAAAAAATGAAAAGAAGGCTATAGCTTCTTTCTAGAAGCACAGACGTGCCAGGAAATAAATTTGACACACAGAGCTTTCTTCCTCTGAACACCTTATGGGCTACTGTTACAGCCTTGAGTGATCTACCCTTCAGTACAACACTTTGCTAGTGTCATACTAGTGAAGCCAGACTCTTTACTTGATCAAGCTACTTGAGTAGTCTTCACAAATTTCTGCTTTCGCATGTTGATTCCATATGGTCTTTCTTTTCTGACAGCTTGCTTTATGTCCTAATTAGTGTGTATACAGCTGCACATACTTAAATTCCATGGTAATTAGAAGTAGTTCTTGGAACTTCTAATGAAATAAGCTTCGTTCTTCACTACTTCTGTAGTGTAGTTCTGTGAACCAGTCCAGAACATCTTGAATACTTTATAGCATCGGTCAACCTCAAAAGTATTTCTGAACGAATGCCACTGGCATGTATAAATGCAACTTACATGCAGTCTGCTTGTACAGCATGGCAAAATGCTCCCTTCTGTGCAGTGGGCTCTAGGAGGGTCAACAGGTGGAAGATATCCGTCAAGCTAATCATAGCTTGCTTTTCACCTAGCAAATACCACTTCATTGTTAATTCTGCCTATAAAAAATAATTTAAAGCAGTAGTCATGGCAAAAGGCAGGAAATACTGATGCTATTGCCTCAGAAGTTTTTCATTAGATAAAATACAGTGTTATACCAAATGAGTATTTGCAAAACGTGTATGCTAATTGTTTTGACAGATATATTCCCAATGGGGGGTTCCTTCCCCAGGATTTTAGGGAGTGGTTTCTACTCCAAGAGCTGAAGATGAAATAATATGAAAAGTTACTTTATAAATGTGCCTCAGCTTCAGCTGTGACTCTGCTCCCTTACCACATCAGTGCTACAACCAATCGCCATTCTCAGGCCAACTGAAGACATGCAATATGTCACTGGAAGTTTGCAGGGTGAGACTTAGTAGTGTTGATACTGCAGAAGTACTTCTTTTGGCTATGAGTTTTCTGCTAAATTGGGCATGAAGGTTTTTCTACATAAAACTTTCCATGTTAATTTCAGTCTCTTTTTCTTATGTAAATGTTTGGATTTGCATCAGAAGTTTGAGACAGGGGCAAGAATCTTATTGCCAGCAGTTACCAGCATCAATGCTACGGAGGCTGTTCTTCTGAGGCTGCACAAAGAAATTGTAATCATTTGTTCTCTTTGTTACCCATATGACCAATCATCCTGATCCAGCATCATTTTTCAAAGACATTTTCAAACTTTTATCTTTCTTGGCCATCTGTAATATAACGTTTTTCAGACAGGAAAATGCTCTAGAATTTCTTTTTTGGATTCTAAGGGCATCCCAGAGTCTCCATGATTGCTTTAGAAATAAATTTTTAGAAATACTGGTTTAAGATTTTTTTCCCCCCTTCTGAGAGACAAAAGAGAACTTTTGTCTTTCCAGGATCTTTGTTGCCTACCTTTCTGATTCTCTCATCAGGAATGTTTGATAAATACCTTTCCTTATACTCGTCTAATTGAAGTGATTTTCAGTCTTTGGAGACATTGTAGATTCTGTTGGCCCTCCTGTAAGTCAAGTGATTTTGCGATCAAGGTGTCCTGTCTTCTTTCTTCCAGCAGGAAGGTTTTCTTACTTTCTTATCTGCCTCCCCTTTCTGAAATTGGATGATTTCTGAAGAGGCTGAATCTTTACTCATCTGTCAGTCCTGCAGTGTAAGAATCTTCTTGTTTAGTGATGTTTAAATTTGATATTAATGTCCCTAATTAAGAAATCATTTGGTAATATTGTGCTTTCTTCTTCTTTTCTGTGAAGCTAAGTGTCCAGAAGTCAAGGCTTATGGTTGCTGTTACTTTTGCTAGCAGAGTGCCCGTGATTTCGACCCTTATTAGCGGATCATCTTTACACGCTTTAAAGATACAATCCATCTTAAAACTCGGATTGTATTTTCCAAGCTCACTTCATTGTTACTTAAAACCAAGAGGTTAGCTTGCTTTGTTTATTTGTTTGCTTGAAATTGGATACTAGTCAGTAAAAACAACCGCTGGGATGTGTGCATATTGAACTTGGTTTTGTCCTTCTGCACTGGCAGGGCAAGATTATTTAGGAAACAGTCTGTTTGCATCTATTTTTGGAGTAATCGAAAAGTTAGATATTTCATGATAAAAAATTTCTCATGGGGTAGCTAACTCTAAGGATATATCATGCAGTAACTTTAAACAAAACTTGGCAACGTCCTGCAGTGATCAACTTAAGCTCTGTTGGAGACGTACAGCAATTGAGATTAGTGCTGTCACAATGTCATATAATTTCAGCCCCACAGTCTCTCACAGCTTCAGAATCTTTCAGTCTGTGTTTAATGGAGGCACACTTAAATCTATCTGTGTATTGTGCTTCCTGAAGTCACCACAGTGAAAGTGCATATTAATATATATATAGACATGAAGTTGGATATAAGCAAGCAAAATGCCCTTATGGAAAAGTCAGCAAATGATATCCTGGGCTGCATTAGACAAGGTATCAGCAGGTTGAGGGAGTTGATCTTTCCTCCCCACTCGGCACTGGTGAGATCATACCTGGAGTACTAGGTCCAGGTGTGAACATACTGGAGAGTCCAGCAAAGAGCTACAGAGAAGATCAAGGTACTGAAGCATATTAGAAAAGGTTGAGAAAGCTGGGACTGTTACACTTGGACAAGGTAAAGCTCAGGGGGATCTCATGAATGTGTACGAATTTCTGAAGCAAGGGTGCAAAGAAGGGGGATCCGGGTTCTTTCTAGTGGTACCCAGTGACAGGACTAGGGGTAACGGGCACAAACTGAAACACAGGAGTTTCCCTCTGAAGATCAGGAAACACTTTTTTACTGTGAGGGTGACTGAGCACTGGCATCTGTTGCTCAGAGAGGTGATGGAGTCTCCCTCCTTGGAGACAGTCGAAAGACTTCTGGACATGGTCATGGGCAGCAAGCCCTATGTGACTGTGTTTGAGCAGGGGGGCTGGACCAGATGACTTCCCGTGGTCCCTTCCAACCTCAGTCATTCTGTGATTCTGTATGCTGGAGGGTTTTGTGTGTGTATCTTTTTAAACCTGTTTCTGTGCTGTTGGTGTGTGTTGCTTATGTGTTTCTTCTCAATTTGCCTTGAGAGTCCTTTGTTTCAAATATCTACTTTTGGAATAACTGAAGAAAAACTTGCCTTCCTCTGTATAAAACTATGGAAGCTACGGAAATGTGATTCTACTCAGGCTTCTAAGATACTGAATTTCTACTAGCTTTATTTGATCACTTCTAGTTCTAGTGTTGAAAGAGGCAGTGAGGTCCCTATCCACTTCCTCTTTACCATTCATTGTTTTGAGAGGAATTCTATGCCCAGTCCCATTCAATCCCCTTTTCACTAAGGTGAATAGTCCTTTCTGTTTTGTAGTTTTTCATATGAAACACATTCTGTTTCTCTGATGAATCTTGCTACTCTTTAAAATTTTTGCAGCTTCAGTACCTTCTTTTGAGAGTAGAGCATGAGCACTGCATGCAATATACAAGGTGCAGGAAACCTCAAACACCCAAATGTACGATTTTTTTTTTCCTCTTTATTTTCTAATAATTTTTGACATTGGGATTGTTTTTTATTTTTTGACTGCTGCTAGGCATCAGGTTAATGTTTTGGTGGAGCTGTCTGTGTAGCTATGAGACTACTTTTGAATAGCAAGCTCAGTATGTACAAAATGAGAATTGTTTTTCTTTTGTGGATTATGCTACATAATTTCCTCGAATTTTTATTTATTTTAAAAAATGAGTTATTTTCACATTTGTCATCTTCCTGTCTCCAAGTACAATGGAAGTTTTAGTGAAATGTTAGATGTTACAATTAACATGGTAACTCAATGCATTAAGTAATTACCAAATAATTGTAATTTTATTTATTTTACAGGAGGATATTAAAAAGTGAGCCACCGTACCCACAAGAAATGAGTGCACTGTCTAAGGATATAATTCAGCGTCTTTTGATGAAAGACCCCAAGAAGAGGCTAGGTTGTGGTCCCACTGATGCTGATGAAATCAAACAGCATCCATTTTTTCAGGTAAAATAAACCCCAAAACTCCCCAGATAATGCTTACTCTAAGTTAGTGCCTTTGAAGTCCAAGTCTAAAGAAGTCATGATTTTTTGCTAAGGGGGTAGCTTAGACGCACATTAG
Organism: Phaenicophaeus curvirostris; assembly: GCF_032191515.1. NCBI lineage: Eukaryota > Metazoa > Chordata > Aves > Cuculiformes > Cuculidae > Phaenicophaeus > Phaenicophaeus curvirostris. Next base: position 51,459,556 of record NC_091396.1, on the reverse strand, counting down.
TTCCATGAAGTTAGGAAGAATGAGCATGTGCTTAGGTGTGTGCCACAAGAAGGACATAGTAGTTTTTTAATATCTTGTGTGTGCTTCTAACAGTCATTTGAAGCAGCTGAAAGACACACTGCTTAAACCAGAAGGTTTAATGGAAAACAATTAAATTATAAGTCATGTGGTT